>NC_140593.1:177128942-179825445 GCF_964204655.1 Triturus cristatus
TGAAAAAAACAGGAAAACAACGATGGGCCTGGGCGAGAGACCAACTGAAGAAATGCACACCAGTGGTGTGGGTCTGGTTGGAGGACCGGAGGACAGTTGGAGGAGTAAGCAGCGATGCCCATCGTGAAAAAAACAGGAAAACAACGATGGGCCTGGGCGAGAGACCAACTGAAGAAACGTGTACCAGTGGTGTGCCATGAACTCAGAGACAGAGATCCAGACTAATTGCTGCCAAGGGAAAGTGAGTAGGAGTGGGGTGTCTTCGGTGACCGGTGTACTCGGAACCTATCGAAGTGACTTTGGCCAAAACATCCTTCAGCCCAGCAGATAAACCAGGAGGGGTATAATATAGTATAGATCTCACCCTGCGGCAGGGGCAGAAATGAGCCGAGCCATCAAGCTACATTAACACTGATGGTGATGGAAGCTCTATATTAATGGCAGACTCAGTAAATGTAAGATCAAAGGAGGGGGGAAGAGTTGAAGGGAAAGTGTACATTCCCGATCTTAAGTATGTTGGGTGGGGTCGACAGGCTCTCTGCTGAGTTGGGGGTGAGCAATTGGGGCACCGCCTAGCAGGGTTGCAGGGTGGTATGGGAATGGACTGGGAGGGGGTTGTCACATGTTCCCTGGGTGCTTTGTTGTGCAGTTCTTTAGGTTATAAAATACGAGCAGGTAGCAATTTTCAGCACGACCAAGACACAGTGTTCTATGTGGGGGAACCCAAGGACATGTGGGGAGGGAAGGCATCTAGTGATGCCCCAGAACTGTCCTAATAAGGACAACAGAACAACGATCACATGACATGACAAGTGCGAGCTGAAATGAGATTACTGTCCTGGAACGTAAACGGGCTAGGAAGTAAAGTTAAGCGAGGCATTGTGCTTCAGTTTATAAAGAGACACTCCCCGGATGTGGTCCTCTTGCAAGAGACCCATCTTTTGGTAAATAGCTGTAAGGCCTTGAATTGCTGCGGATACGAAATGAAGTCACATGCAGGGTACACTTCTGGGTCGAGAGGTGTGGGAATTCTTGTCAATAAGGCCCTGCTCCTCGCCATTGATAAAACATGGACCGACAGACTGGGTAGATGCGTGGTGATTTTGGGGTTATGGGCACGGGCAGGCAAAGTAATAAATATCCTGTCTGTATACGTCCCCCCCACGTTAAGGGACTCAACCCTGACAGACCTAGGAGCTCAAATACTGGACCTTCCAGCGGGTCATCGGAATATGGGAGGAGACTTCAATATGACAGGACGTGACTTTCTGGACCATGTGCAGCCTAGGGCACCAAGCCCCATGCAAACACGACTGACGGGGTTTCCCTCAGCTTTGGGCCTGATTGACTTAATGAGATCTCTCAACCCCACCACACCAGAATACAAGTTCCACTCAGGAGCACATGGTAGTCGATCATGAATTGACTGTTTGATTTCTCTCCCCATGCTCCTCGCTCACTTTGCTGATGTCAGACACTTGGCGAGAGGAATCTCAGCTCACTCCCCTATATGAGCACAATGTAAACTGGGTGGAAAGCGTGTTGGGGCTCAGTGGCAATAACCCCTGGTACATTCAGCAGAGTCTCACACCAGTCCGACATGCTGCAAGTCATGTGGCGTTTCTTCTAGGACTCTAGGAGGAGTCCTAGAAGTAACGCCACATGACTTGCAGCATGTCGGACTGGTGTGAGACTCTGCTGAAGGTTGAGTAAACACATATACGATATGCTATAGAGCCTTATGATCCATCATACAGATCGACATTGCGTCTGATGGTCAAGAGAGTGAGACCTAAGTATCACATTATTATTTATGCACTTCATTAGCAGAGTGACAATCCTATGATCCTGATGAATGCCTTGAACTATTTTGTCACCAGGGCAGAAACATGTTGATCATTAGATAGGGTATTCCTTTCAACCCTATAATCACTTGCATTATAACTGACTACTACATAGGCAGGAAGAATAAAGGTGTTGCCCCTATGTAGATAGCTTTTTAACTACAATTACACATTTTTCTTTTGCACTCTGCCCCTCCTTACCAAATTGAGTTGGTAGAACCAACCTGTGCTTTGCACTCCTGCCCCTTCCCTCTTGGGTGAAGTCATAGAGCACACGGGGTACCTTGCGGTCCCCGTGTGTTGGAGGAACCCATTGATGAAGCATGTCACCCTCGGGTGAGTGAGGGTTTTCGTCCATAACTTTGTTATGCCCGTTTCCCATTGCTATCTATACTAGTCATTTTAAGAGCGCTACCCTATATTAAGTGTGAGTACCATATACTTTGGAAGAGATATAGGATAGAAGTATCTATCTAGTAGCCTAGTTCTTCCCTTGACCCTCTTTGTGTCAGAAGACATTAGGGTACCTAAAATAAGGAAAAGTTTTGGAAGATACCACAAATGTTTACTTCTAGGAAAACGTTGACTCAGTCACATCACCTCAAACATTGTGGGAAGCATATAAACAGTGGTGAGGGGCCAAGCCCTTTCGCTCATCTCCGGACACAAAAAATAGAAAAACGTCTTGAGCTTGAGTAAGAAATCCTTGACTTAGACAAATCGTTAGGAACCACAATGATGAGTTACAACACACATTAAAACTCAAGCAACAAGACTATAGAAATTGCGTGACAGAGGGGGCCAGAATTAAAATTAGCGATACACAATATCGATATACAAGACGGATGAAAAAGCTGATAAACTACTAGCCTGGCGGGATCAGCGCCAGAGGGCAGAGAGATGGGTCCCGTCAGTAATCACTGGTTCTGGGAATGAGATGGGAAATCCTGTAGTGATCAGTGATCGCGGAGGCCATGCGGACCACTTTGCGGAGGTATACTCCACAAGCACGGGATATTCAGAACAGGAATCCTTAGAGTTTCAAAGAGACATCTCACTACCGACATTGATGGAGGAGGAGTGCCAATCTCTCAAAGACGACCTGACAGTGGCTGAGGTGACCCAGGCAATTGGAGCCCCGAAGTCGGGTAAGGCACTGGGGCCAAACAGTATTCCAATAGAGCTATACAAGCTTACAGCGCAAGTAAGTGCACTTGCTGGAAATGTTTGAGGGGATCAATACAAGCGGCAGGCTCCCCGTGGACATAGACGAGGAACAATAGTTGTAATACATAAGGAAGGATGGCCTAGGGACCAATGCACATCATACCGGCCAATAATGCCGCTTATTGCAGAAGCACAAATTCTTGCGAAGCTTTTGGCCCAGCGGCTTCTTCCCCTGCTCCCGGCTCTGATCCACCCGGACCAATCCAGATTCATGCCAGGGCCCAACACCCCCCTGAACCTCAGGTGCCTTCATGGTGTCATGGGACTTACTCACAGAGTCAGAGAGGACGCTGCGGTCTTATACCTAGACGCGAGGTTGGCCTCTGATACGGTTGAGTGGTCAAACATTTTGGTGGTGCTCGAACGAATGGTGTTTGGACTGCGATTTCTATCTTGGCTCTGCCTCCTCTAAACAGAACCTCAAGCACAGGTGGTGGTTAACGGTGAAAAATCTAGGGTGCTTTTGTTACAGCACAGCACGAGACAGGGATGCCCCCTGTCCCGCCGAATCTTGGCGCTGGTACTTGAGCCAGTGGCGGCATGGATCCAGAGAGGTCCAGTAATACATGTATTATGTTGGTCAGAAGTCAGAAGACTGGGAGGACAGGATCTCGTTGTACGCTGATGATATCCTTCTATATGTTGCATCCCCCGAGCTTCTATAGCAAGAATACTTAACATCTTTGCAACATTCAGAAGGTAATCAGGATATATCATCAACGGGGCCAAGTCAGTGGTGTTTGTACTCAGTGGACTTAGATCTAAACTGCCAATAGACTGTGAGGTGCAGGTGGCCACAGAAGGATTTCGCTATCTAGGTATCTTCAGAACTACAGATCAGGCTTGCTTTCAGGCCCAGAACCTACAACCTCCACTGGAGTGCCTCAAAAGCAATGTCCGCCACTGGCGGGCTCTCCCTCTCAAGCTCCTTGGTAGAGCCACACTGTTTAAAATTACGGCCCTGCAGTGATTTTTATATGTATTATAAAATACGCCTTTTCCAGTTCCAGACTCATAATTTAACTCTATAGATGGAGCGCTGTGTTCCCTCCTGTGGGACGGTGGCCCCCCTAGGATCGCGCTCAGTAAATTAACTTGTGGTTGGTACGACGGAGGTATTGTGTTGCCACACATTCAAACATATAACAAGGCAGCCCAACTCCCCACCATTAACCAATGTGTCCACCAACCACTAGCAAAGCTGGCGTATCAAATAGGTCGGCTGGTACTGCAGCCGAGAGGCTATCTCCATACGCTGTACACCGAACCACGACGCCTCCTATTGGAGGGTCCCACTGCGATGACAGTTCTCCAATGGCACTTGGCTTTATCTAAATTGGGGTGGAAGAATAGGCTCACCAAAGCCACGCCTCTTTGGGATTCCCAGCAGCTAGGTCCCTCAGAATTTAGAAAGAGTTACGCCAAGTGGAACTTGATAGGAATTTTGAGGCTGGGGGACCTACATATGGGAGAAGAAATGATCACCTTTGAATAACTACAAAAAACACACAAACTGGCAAGTACGGAGTACTTCCATTACTTGCAGATCTGGCATGTTATATAGGCAGCAGTGCCCTGGGGAGCTGAGTTCCCGGAGTCATCAACGCTGGAATGTAGACTCCTTGAGAAATATTTGCCCCAAAAGGCAATCTCGCTTACCTACTGAAAATTGATTAATAACCTACCAGACACCCTGGCTGTCCTGAAATACCGCTGGGGCTTAGCCTTAACTGGCTTACAGGAAGAAGACTGGCCCGAAGCTTTAGCTTCCCCGATGGAGGTAGCCATCAGGGCCCATTTCAGGCTAGTCCAGCTTAAAATACTACTCAGTGTGTACATCTCATGCACGACACTCGTGAAAATTGTTCGCAGGGTGGAGGCTACCTGTAATAGGAACTGTGGGGAGGTGGGATCATTCTACCATATTATATGGACATGTCAGGTGATTAAGAACTACTGGCAAGCAATAGTGTCATGCATGTCGGGAGTGGTGAGGGAAGAGCTTGCGCTTTCGCCAAAATGGTGCCTTTTAAATGTATGGGAGGATACCAACCTGAGACGACCGGACAAAACCTGGGTAACACTGGGTCTTATGTTGGCAAAACATTAAATATCTTGCCTCTGGGGTGCTTCCCCCCTGCGACACTTTGAGACTGGAAGAAAGACATGGACTGGTGTATGCTGGTGGAGAAAGCAGTCTATGTAAAGGGAAGATGCCCAAAAAAGTGAGGGGAAATCTAGAACAAATGGAATGAGTTTAGGGAGAACCTATGCACACCTCCAGTGGGTGAAACAATTTTTTCTGTGATTCATGCAGAGTCTAGCTGAAGGTAACGTCCAATGTGTGCTGGCAATGAAGGCGGGTGCCTTCACAATGATTAAAAATGTGGATCCGTGACATGGCGTTATAAAACTTGGTTGTGAACTTAATAACGATGATGTAATGATGTTATACTGCTTAACAACAATAAAAAGATTATTAAAGAAAAAACATGACAGGGGGCCCCCAAAAACCCAGACTGAGGACAGAGCTGACTTCAAGGAACCAGCCCAAAAATGTGGTTTGGACAGAGGCTTGCCAAAAAGTATTAGGCTCCCTAAAGCAGGCCATTTGCACAGACCGTGTGCTCAAAGACCCTGACTTTATCAGTGAATTCAATGTAGAGACAGATGCCTCAGAAAATGGCATGAGGCAGATCTATCACAGCTAAATGATGAGGGCCTAGTTTTTTATTCCAGTATCTGAGACATCGTTTGAGAGGGGGTCAAATGGTGTGTGATGTCACTTCCACTACCTATGGCATTTTGGTAAATGGACATCCATGGATAAAGCCTAGGATTACTAGGTTCAGGGGAATCAACACTTGTGCGATCTTTCGGGATCCCACTAACTCTCAATGGAATAAGTGTTTCATCTAGGATCCTGTCCTTGATGTTGGATCTGGAGCTATCACTGGGGCTAGCACTTCTACTTCATTCTCTACTCCAAACCCTCCATAATATCTCATATTCTTTCATCACCCTCTGTTCTTGTCTTTTCCTAGCTTACCTTCTTGTGCTCAGTGTAGGGAGATGTCCAATCCTGTTCAACACTTCCATGGTTGCAACACTGTTCTACATTCTCACACTAGCTGGCAGGCTGCTGCAGTAATGTTTTTTCCTGGTAGCCCTGTCGACATGGCACTGTGCTCAGTCACAAATCCAGAAGGTCTCAGAAAAGCTTTAGTAAATGGCAGATGACATAATTCCTATTTAAATCATCCTTGCTATGAAAAAGGGTGTGCAATGAAAGCTCTTCCATAAATGAGGAGGTGTTTTATCAATTCATCGATTCACAACAAATCAATTTACAAGCTCATTGATGTGAACAAATGTACTGGTATTTCTTAGAGCAAATAGTGCTCTGTGGTGCTTTGTTCCTTTTTGTGACAAGGGGGCATTACATGGGTGGTAGACGGGGATACCTGTGCCAGCGCCAATGCAGTTTCATGCAAAGCTCTAGCTAATAAAATTGCCAGGCCGGGTATTGCCTCAAAAAATAACACCTCCTTAAAGAAACAGTAAAGATGGGGAAATATATGTATTTCTCCACACAATGTATCACAAGTTTTCTAAACACAAGATTTTGTACCAGAAGGGTAAACTACAGTGTTAAACCTATTCTAGATATCCCACACACACACACCTTAGACAGCATAGTGCTAATGTTGTGTACGTGGCACTAGGCAGCCTGTTAGTAAGGCTTTGCAGAGAAAGAGAGAAGCAGCAAGTCATATTTAGAAATATGGCTGTGCTGCTTTCTCCCCCTTGCTTAACACAGCAAATTTGATTGGTATGCTGCATTGCCCTAAAAGTTGCATGCCTTCTTCCAACAAATCTCTTGTGACCTTTTAATAACAAAGGAGTAATGCTAGGTGCATACATTTGTAATCTTGGGAATGAAAAGGGAAAAGAGAAGGAATGGCCATCACTTGAAACAACAACATAACTTTCTGGCTAAGTTAGCTAATTAACACTTTTCTCACCCAAAATGTGAACATACGGCTCTATTTTAGCAGTTGTCATAAGCAAATAAAAACATGGCTGCAGTACTTATAGTTACACTAATACGTAATTTTCATCAGCAATAGTAATTGTATAAATTACTTAAATAAATAAAACTATATTGGAAACATTTTAATGTCATTTTGAAAGTCTTAAAGAGTAAGTATTTAACAAAAGTAAAAATAAATAACTTGCTGCACACTTTAACAAAAATCTGCATGTCGTATAATTATCATTTGTGGCCAGCTCAGCATTTCATCTTTCCAATGTTTATAATAATAATAATAATCTTTATTCGGTTATATAGAAACAATTATAACCATAAAAGCACATAGAAAGAACATATCATCCACAATAAACTCAATGTATAAGATTATTTGGGGTAACAGTAATTTTTCAACCAAGATTTGTTCTATGATAATAAATACACTTTAAAAATGTCACAACAGTTTTTGTGATAAGTACAGTGTTCAAAAATTGTAGGTGCAGCATAGCAGGGCGACATCGTCTGAAACCAAGAGTTCTTAGCACTGGAATTAGCCATATATTACGGTGCTCAACGTAAAACTTACAAAACAGAACAGTGTGCATTGTAGTTTGAACCGAAGTTTCATCACAGGGACACGCCCCTAGACCCTCTTTCCAGGAATTACATTTAGGAAAAGCTACAAGCCTGTGAAAGACATTCAATCTAAAGCGTGTTAACAAAAAGCGCTCAAATTGGGAATCAACATAAGTCAAGAAAGGTTCGATGTATAATGTAGTCGCAACCATCATGGAGTGTTGAACAGATGTCTTACTTATCTCTTTGGTTAGCCGTATTTCTTCCAAATGAGAAAGAGCTCTTGTTTTTAATTCTTTCTTTGAGATCTCAGACATTATTTCAGGGTTAACATAATATTTAGACAAACCCAAATCAGTAAAAAACTTTTTTACATAAAGCAGCCACTCAATTTTCCCTGCGTGCTCCAGGGACATTCTGCTACAATCTCCTTAGTAAGGAAATTTTTTGATGATGTCCAGATACGGCGCCACAAGAGGAGGGGTTGAATTTTGGCCAAATCCTCAATGTGGGCCATACCAAGTTCAGCATGGCAGGAAAAAGTGGATGCGCGTTTGGGAGTCATCAGGAGAAATCTCATAAAGGTATTCTCTGCGACTTGCAGCGCAGTAGTGTTTTTATGCCCCCACAGGCCTGCCCCGTAGAGTGCGATTGAATGGCACTTCGCAACATAGATGCAAAGCAGTTCTACGGGTGGTCTCTTTCCTAATTTCTGGGAAAATTTTATGAGGGCCGTTATTGCGCGCATAAGTTGATGTTTACGGGCTTCAATGGCCGCTTTCCAATTAAGTTTTTCGTCAATCATAACTCCGAGATACGGGTATTGGGTGGTAGAATCCAGCCTCTCTTTATCTAGGAAGATGGACTTTCCCCTTTTCATATCCCTTCCTGCCACCATCAAATAGGTTTTTTAAATATTTATTTTGAGATCCAGGGTGCCCATAAACTTCGAGTACCTATCTAGGGATTTCTGCAATTCTCGCGGAGTACGCGCTGGAATTACTGCGTCGTCCGCATACAGAAGCGCTGGAATGAGGTGATCTTTTGTTTGAGGGAGGTCAAGGGCCCCTCTCAACATCTCTACTTCCAGACCGTTAGTGTAGAGTGAGAAGAGAAAGGGGGCCAAGACACAACCCTGCCTCACGCCGCGTTCCACCCTAAAGGACTCGGATAATTCACCCAGTGATCCAAAACGAACCCTGGACGAGGCGTTAGAATATAATGCACGAAGAAGGTTTACCAGGGCTGGATCTATGCCCATCTCAATAAGGACAGACCAGAGCTTTGAATGGGAAACGCAGTCAAATGCCGCAGTAAGATCGACATAGACCATATAGAGTCTTCCTTCTTTTGCTGTAACATATTTTCCCATTAGTAGGCTTAAATTAAATGCCTGCTCTATTGTACCAAAGCCCTCCCGGAAACCAAACTGAAAAACAGATAGTATATTATGGTCTTCTGCCCACTCCTGAAGTCGCTGTAATACCACCCTGCCCAAGACTTTGCCAAGAGAGTCTAGCAATGATATTGCCCGATAACAGGAAGCCTCCTCTCTATTTCCCTTCTTGAAAATTGGAATCATAATTGATTGAGTCCAAGTTTCGATTAACCCATGATTCATTGCCGCATCAAACACCCCCTTCAGGATTGGCGCCCACAGGTCGAGTTTAAATTTTAAAAAATCAACTGGTACACCATCTGGTCCGGGGGCTTTTCCAGATTTGCTTGCTTTAACGGCATTGATGACTTCGTGTAATTCAAAGGTTAAAGGAATCGGAAATAATACTTCTTGAGGGCTATCATTCATCTTCTCTAATGGGTCCACTGATTGTATTTTACTGAACACTTTAGAGAAGTGGTTTACCCATGTTAGGCCATCAATCGCCACTTCAACTCTTGGCTGATCGCAACTGTCCGTCAGGAAGGGAGTCTTTACTACCTTCCAGAACATCTCACTATTTTTTGCCTGAGAACTCTCATGTAATTGATCCCATAAAGATTTTTTTAATTCCTGTTTCCTTTTTTTACAGGCTAGGCGGTAAGTCCTCCTCAAAATACTAATCTCCTCTCGATCTCTTACGGGTTTTGTCAAGGCTTTTTAAAAAAGTTTATGAGCTAAAGTGCATTCATGACTAAACCAACCTCTTTTCTCTCCCTTTTCCCCTTTATTAGTGCGTGTTAAAAAATCTTTTACTTTCTCCAATATTATACTAAAATTGTGCAGTAATTCTAATTGATTAGTATCACTGTCTAAACATTTCCCAATGGCGGGATATACCGCCTGGACCACCTTCTTAGTTAGTGCTTCTGGATCTATCTTGCCCCAACCTATTGTAAAGCCATTTAATTTTGTGAGGTGGATATTATTCTGGGCAAGAGCAGTCATCATCGTGTATGGGTTGAATTTCCCCGCATCGACGATCAAATTAAAAACCAGGGCTGCGTGGTCACTTAATATATTATTTATTAATCTAAAGCTCTGAGCTTTATTTTCCAATGTAGCTGAGACCAAGAAATAATCAATTGTTGTCTCCCAGCCCCTACCCAAATAGGTAGGCTGTAACTGTCCTGAAAAAGTATTTATTTTATTTAAAATCACCAGACCTAATTCTAACATTGTTTCATTAAGAAAATCTCCTAACTTTGTGTGGCTAAAATGAGTCACTTGATTATCTGTTTCTTCCCCCACCCCACAGATGTTACTGTTTTTCACACTGCAGGGGTGGTGATTAAAGTCACCGCCCCAAACAATGCTTGGGACTTCTGACCCTTGAGTTTTTTTTGTCAGTGTGAGGAGTTTATTACGAAGTGCCCCAAACAATTCTAGTCTCTCACATTCTGGTAGGTTATCATAGAAGTTTACTAGAAAAACTACCCCCTTCCTTATGAATGTGAGTTTCAAAACCTGATAATTAATATGGAGTCCAAGGGGGGTTACTTTTAACCCAAGAATGGTGTTTTTTATGAATATCGTCAAGCCCCCCTTTGCCCTACCATGAGGACCTGCAACTGCCGGTGAGAAGTATTTTTTATAGCCCATCAGATGTTGTTCATTGGTGGACCATGTCTCTTGTAAACATATTACATGGTGGTCTTCGACAAAGTCCATTAAGGATCCGTCCATTATTTTGGGGCGTAGGCCTGCGATGTTCCATGACATAATTTGTAATGTAGTGTCAGTTTCTCTTATGAGAGAGCTTTTGTTTATATTAATTACTTCCACTACAGGGGGGTTCTCTGAGGCTCTTAATTCTACGGTCCCCGACTGTCCATGTAAGTCGCTGCAAATATTCGTCATTTGAGTGGTGTCTAGGCCACCAAATTGTAGAGGATTTTGTTCCATTTGGGGGCTAATATTTTCTGTTATTAAAGTTTCCACGTTTTCAGTTGCAAGATCATTAACATTAATAGGAGATTGACAAGATTCTATGGGTTTCCATGGTTGAGTGTCTCCATCTTTAAGTCAGTCTACATCTTCCAAATTGTACAAAACTGCATAGGGGTTAGCAGTAGGTATATTAAACCTGTGATGTGTGTAGGGATGATTATTCCAGGCTGAAGGATTTAGAGCCTGACAAAACTGATGATTATTGTTCAGGAACCCATCACTTAACTGGGAATTAGAAAAGTGGTTGCGAGGGGCTTGATAGGCGGAATAATGCTCCACTACCCTCCGGTTAGGAGGGGGATCTTTTCTAGCCTGGGGTTTAAAATGGGAAATCAGTTCTCTTGGATAGAAATAATTGACAAGATGTGTGGAGATTGTATCCTCCCCTCTAGCTTCATACCAATCACCTATGCATCTGACCGCTCTGTGATCTCTAAAATTTATGATAAGAACGTCCCCTTTTTTTCCTTTGGTCTTGTTCCTACCCAGCATGTACGTCTCACCATGAGGATTTCTCCATTTATATGTGCAGGGAGGGGTCTATTATGGGTCAACCAATGAATGGTTTTATTTTTTAACGCATAAAAGTCCTCCCTTACACCCTCTGGTAATTCAGGAACCCCTGTCAAAATAATTGTGTAAGGGGCTGATTCTGGGGGTAGGTCCACTCTTCTTCTTGCCGGAGTATATTGGGACTGAGGTAACCAATCGCTATTCTCTTGATCTTTTGTAACCCTTTTCCTCGCATTAGTTGTTGCCGAGGAAATATTAGCGTTTTTGCTTTCTATCTCTTCAGTTACTTCTAGAGAACCAATTTTAGAACTAATAACCACCTTTTTCTCCCTATCCGATTCGTTGCCGTTTATTGCATGATGGATTTTGCCGGAGTCTGTACTTTTATTAGATAGTATTGCCGCGGAATTTTCCCCCCGAGCAATAGTCAATGTCGGCATGTTATCAGTAGATGGAGATCGTGTTGCCATGAGAGAGGAAGAAGGGGGTTGTTCATTAATACTGCTTTTGGTGTAAATATTAAGCAGTTCAGAGGTAGCTGAATGGTTCCTTTCCACTTGTTTACTTAAATCTTCCAGGTGTACATTTATTAATCTAGACCTTTCCAAAAGTGGAAGTAGGAGGGATTTAATCAAAATCTCTATTTTTGTAAGTAGGTCGGTCATAATGTCATGACTAGAAGGTACTCCCAAAGCGTTGGTCGTTGAGTGGGGATTATTTGACGGTACAGATAGATTCGGGTTTTGGCCTGAGGATTTAGCCTTCTTCTTTTTAGCCACAAATGACTTCGTTGAGGTGCCTCGTCTTTTTCTTACTGATTGTCTATTGACCTCAGGTTCCGCAATCAGCGGGGGAGTAATAGCTAGGTTCGGTGAATCTGATAGCCCTGACAGGGTTAGGCTGCTTATATTATCAGAGACAGCAACCACGCCTAGGGAGTCAGCATGAGGTACTTTTTTTGTCCTTACAAAAGTGCCTGCACCCTCATTTAACACATCTGGGGAGAGAGCATTACCAATCGTACCCAATGAGGAACGCTTGCCTGTTAGCAGATCTAAAGATAAGCGTTTTTCAGTGTCCGCTATTTCTTTCTCCAAAACAGTGGTTACACGTTTGAAGAACTGATCAATTGTTCCTGACACTGGACCTTTAGAGGTGTTAACTGTTAAGGTACGAGGGTTGTCAGCATCTAGAGGCATCTTTCTGAACTATAGGGAAAAAATAGGTATACAAATAAGGTCCAACTGTGCTCTAATAAAATCAAGAATATCCACAATATACAAGAGCTATAGGCAATACACAAAAGATACTCTCACCGAGCGGAGAAGGTTAGAGGGGTGGCCCGTCCCGTCCACGATCGTCCTCGGACGGCCTCAGACGGCCCACCCTTTGCCCAGGCTTCGCCCCGGTCTACGCCCCGCACGCGTCCCGCTCACGCGTTCAGGGGCGTGAGGCTAAGTAACGAGAGGAGGAGGGGCCGGGAAGAGGCACCAGGTGTGTGGTTTCACAGCAGTACAAGGCACCCTGGTCCTCGCAGTCCCAGCGGTTGTTCTGCGCAGCCTTCAGAGGTTGGTTAGCGTCCCAAAGTTCCACCGGCTCCAGCCACGTAAAAATATGGTAGTTAAAAGGTATTATCCGCAGTCTACGCCTGAGAGCGGCACACGCGAAGCGGGGGCCGCGAGGCGTTTTAAGGAGAAAGTTGGCAGGAGGAGGGGCCGGGAAGAGGCACCAGGTGTGTGGTTTCACAGCAGTACAAGGCACCCTGGTCCTCGCAGTCCCAGCGGTTGTTCTGCGCAGCCTTCAGAGGTTGGTTAGCGTCCCAAAGTTCCACCGGCTCCAGCCACGTAAAAATATGGTAGTTAAAAGGTATTATCCGCAGTCTACGCCAATGTTTATAGATTATTATTAAAGTGGGTAAGAGGGCGTGATGAAGAGTCTTCACACAGGTAAGTTGTAAGCCAATTTTACAGTAGAATTATACGTATAATGCCAGCTAACTGTGCACCTTCATCTGCCTTTTCCACTCTCCGACCAAATGCCATCACATCATCCGGAGCTACTGCAGCTTCTGTCACATTGCACAACTCATAGAACGTGACAGAAGCTGCCTGATCAGTCATAACACTGTGCTATTCAGAAGACTTATATATGCTAAAAACTATGACATTAAACCTTATTATTACTTTAAACATATGGCTGTATTGTGCTTAATATGGCCAACAGAGCAATAATGTTTGCATTTTTGTTGTTATTTCAAGAGAATATTGAACTGTGTTTGAATACCTGAAAAAAAGAAACAAACAAAAAGAACACTTTATGGCACTTTTCCAATATAAGCACTGTTAGACCCATCAGCTTTAGGGTGGTCTTTCCCCAACGTTTTGTCTTCACCTCTCCTATATTTGTTGATCTTTGCATTTTTGTGGCCTTAGGACGCTGCATTTTACCACGTTAAAGTGCTCTCTGCTTTAAAAATAGTTAAATTGGCTTACACTCAATTGGCACATTCGATTTCATTGTAAGTCTCTAGTAATGTGGTACCCAGGGTCTTTAAATTAAATGCTACTAGCGAACCTGCAGCACTTATTGTGCCATCCACTGGAATAGCCTTTTTAAACATGTCTCAGGACTGCAATTGCAGACTGTGTATGCAGTTTTAGACTGTCTTTTTGACCCTACACAATACACCTTTTGCCAGGCACAAACTGTTCTTTTTAATGCATGTACGTCAATTCTAACGTAGGCCTTCAATGACCCAGTTGCTTTTAACTTTTACATGTCCTGGTAGTGAAAATCCCTTCATTGGTTTCTCACTACTGCAAGGCCTATCTCACCCATAAGATAACATTTTGTTTAATTATGACATTTAATAAGGGATAACTTTCAATTGAGAGCAGGTAGTCAGGTTGAATTTGGTGTCTAAAGACTTGTAAGCCAAAGGCCTTTCTAATGGTAAAATCAGATTCTCCCTATTCCAAAAATGTCACTTTTAGAAAGTTGACATTTTCGTTTACTAATCATTTGGAATGTACAGCCTGTCCCTTGTTCACTTGACTAGGTGTAGTTGGAAGTTGGTCTCTGTGGCTTGTTCTCAGATAGTGAGCCAAAGGGAAGATAGGTGTTGACGGGATAGGCCACTCTGACTTAACGAGGGGAGGAGCTGTCACTTACACAATTTGCACATCTCAAAGGTCCTGACTGAATACACTCACAAAGAGGTTTTCACTAGTCTTATGTGTACCCAGACAAGCTTGGGCCAAGGCAGAAAGGAAGGGGATTCTTGACAACCCAGGTGGATGCAAGCCTTTAGAAAAATCTCCTACTTCAAAGGGGGCATGAGGTGTAAATAAAGAACCCAACTGGACCTGTGGAAGTCTCAGAAGAAGGACTGCCGTGCTGCTTTGCTGTTAGAAGGACTGCAACTCTGCTGCCCTGCTGTGCTGCCCTGCTACCCTCCTGCCTAAGTGAGAAGGACTGTACATGCATCTTGAATCCTGGACCATTGCTAGTTGACTGGCTTCCTGGCCAGCCTTGAACCCAGCACCTGGACTTTGCCAGCTGCAAGTCCTATTCTCAAAAGTGGTGCCAACCCAGTCCTGGTCCCATTGAAGTGGGACTAAAGGTGCTCCACTAGCCCAACTGTGCTCCCAGCAGAACCGATGCTGCACAATGCATCACCTCCCAAAATTCTGCAGCGCAATGCATCTCCTCACTAATTTCGCATCAGTACTGCTGAGGGAACATCCCAGGAGCAGGTCTTCGCATTGCAGCCTGCTGCTTCTTTGGACCCACCACTGCGCGAAGCATCTTCGATGCAGGTCTTTGCATTGCAAACCCCTTGTCAACGGCATCCTCGATGATGATGCAGGACCTTGCATTGCAGACTTGTAGCTTCCCGGAACTGCCACTGTGCAACACATCTCCACTCAAGGACCCCACATCACCTCAGCTGCATGATGCACCCTCAGCGTGGGATCTTTATATGCTCCACAACCAGGATTTAGGTACTCTTGTTATGTTCTCGAACCTACGGACTAGTGCCTGTATCTCAGATGAAGACCTTGTCGACCTTTGGATGAGGAGTGGGTGTCATGTTCTCTAACCTAGGCCTAAGTAGCAAGGCGATCTTTCACCTACATTTGTCCTACATTGCTCTACATAACGGTTCTAGCACTGACCTTTTACCCAGTTGCGTGCTGAAAAAATGTCGATTGGTTTCCTCTAAACGAGCCTCATTTATTATGCCTAAGGATTCTTAGCAAAATCCCCTGCATATGACGTACATAACAGGATTAAAATACTCTGTATATAAGTCGTGTTCATCTTCATCCTAGCGCAACAGAACTACTATTAGTATTGATTTGGGCTCATTTCCATAATAGTACTCACAACATATCGATTGTGGCAGGAACACCGAGGCTATCTTTGTGGTATAAAAGAACCATACCTTCACTAGGTAACCAGAGGATAGGCTTCCACACTGACACAAGACACTGAGGTCCCTGCACGCTGAAGCTTCAACACGCAGCGGTGTGTCATCCCTTGCGATGTGTCCAACTCATGAGCAAGATAGGGTCCTTTATTCTCTCCCATCAGGTAATGGGGTTGGTTATTTCCTAGGGGATTCTTGGCTTTACATCCACATACATGCTAGGTACACTTAGGTACTTTTAGGTAGGGTCCGCATCGGAAGAGTATGCTTGATTACTGTTATGTTTATATGCCTGCATATATTCATTGTTTTAGCACCATGGACACATTTTACCTTCTCTTTACTCTGTTGGTGCTTATAATTGCTTATGTTAGCTTCTGTCTATTGATTGTTGCCGCAAACATGTTTTATACTAGAATGAATTTGGTTCAATAAATGCTTGTTGAAAACGTCTCCAACATTTATTCTGTGTATCTCTCGGATGCTAAGTGAGGAGGATTGACTGAGCAAAAAGTACTGTACTTTTTCCACGATCCCTGAAGGGTCAAATGGTGTCATGTTCAATGGTTGCCAGAAACTATTCACTCCTTGGTAAGGTTAGAGGGCTTATGGTGGCACTATGAGCTAGCAGGTCTATAGGCTGACCTATCCTGTGGGGGTGTCTTGAATCAGTCTAGACACCAATCCCTCAGTTTATGTTGTCCAACAAACGTGCAGATCCTAAGTATTTTTAGGAACTACACAACACTCTTTATCAGGAGGCCTAACTTGATCCCTATTGATGACCCACACTCCAACGTGGTCGGCCTTAACTTGTGAATTTGTCGTGGTCTGGCGCAACCAGAAAAAATACAGGTGTGGATTTTGGCACTCAAAATTTTAAAATTGCACAACTTTGCTTCAACTGATTGGATGTTTGTCATTTGCATCTTAAAATATTTATCAACTTTTTCTCTATTTCTATAAATTGGTGTCATACTTTTCTTGTCTTGCGTTTTACTTACCCTAATAAGGATTGTGGTTGCTGCTTGAATATGGTCTCCCACCCCAATCAGTAACCCAATTTTTTACAAGCATCTATTCTTTTTTCCAATCAAAGCAAGGAATTATGACTAAAAATAACAACATCAAAATATTTGCCACCCTAAATTGTAAACAATTATTGAATATAAGTTAATATGTGCTTATATACAAACCAATGGGTCAATTTTAGCAAATGAAATTGATTTGATGGGATTAGAATTTTCCTGTTAAGTATTTAAATTGATGTGAGAACAGCAGATACAAATTACTTGACGATTTTGTATTTGAATGAGTTACACCTCAATGAAAACACAAACATCCCTTGAGAGAAA
This sequence comes from Triturus cristatus, assembly GCF_964204655.1. NCBI lineage: Eukaryota > Metazoa > Chordata > Amphibia > Caudata > Salamandridae > Triturus > Triturus cristatus. The sequence goes on from NC_140593.1 coordinate 177,146,308, forward strand.
GTGACTGTCAGCCAGTACACCATTGACAATAGTGGTGAACAACTAATCAAGATGAGTCAGGCAGAGATGGAGCAGAGGGGAACACAGGCCATTGAGCAGATAATGCAAAGGCTATGGCTCGCTCAGCTAGATGGCTCCCTCTGGAAGTTTCCGTTGTTTATCAGAGTTGACTGGCTTGTCCTTCTCAAGCTGAGACCATCTAAGAGTTGCATATCTCTCCTGAGTCTGGTAGCCATGGCCTAAGCTCAACCTAGAAGCGTGTCCATATAGAACTGAAGGAGAAGGATGTCCATGATCTAGATTGGCTCTAGATACTCGAATCAATGGTACTTTTTCTCAGCATGAAAACATAGAGGGGAGAGAAAATGTTAGTATGTACACACAGCATTAATGCCACTCCCTCCACGTCATCCTGTTGTAGGTATCAGGGTATCACGGTATCGTTGCAAAGTTGTTGAACTTGGGTGACAAAGATGCCATCATTGCAGATAGGACGGTGTAAGGAGCCAACATATTTTTAAACATCCCATGGTGCTGCTATTGCCTGAATATAACAAGAATGTATAGTGATAGGTGATGCCCAACTAGAAGTGGAAGAGGCAATGGGAATGGACCTAGAAAACAGAGAATAAGCTGAGACAGAAAACGGACACACACTATTTTTAGTTAACGACAATTCTTCAGTCACATCTGACAGTGGTAAATAGAGACTGTTGGAAGAGGGTGTAGATGACCTCTGGCAAGAAGCTTGTAGAGCAGACAACTTTACTGCCGTATGATAGACTTCACAGACCCTGGAGAAGGGAATGTGATGGCAAACCATAACGAATAGAACTGTGGTCAACTGAATATAGGTGTATGGTAGATAGCTACATAGACTAAAACTGTTCACTAATAGGTGGGAGTAGAGATGGTTCAAAGTGCTCTAGAGATGATTCCATAACACTCATAAGAAGTAGGAGGTGGATGGTATTAAAGTTGACAGTAAGAATATATGACAAGCTCATGAGAAATAAAAGGTTGGTCGTGGAAGGAAAATGTAATCAGAGTGAAAGGCCCGTTCCCAAACTTGTCCCAAGTTGGGTTTATGGTAGACCAGACTTGTGTTACAACAGAGAATGACATACTAATCCACCCTTCTGGCTCAGTAGCATGACAAAGGGTCTGAAATAGGCTGGTTTTAGGGAGTGGATTTCACATAGGTGGGTTAAAGCATTTTCTTATATTAGAGTGGTGGGTTGCAGAGTACTCACTTTAAGGATGTGTGGTGATTTAGAGTGGAGCCATAGGCTCACTTGGGTAGTTAAAGTGTAGCATCAACATGACACCAAAGGCTGATTTACAATGGGTTGCTGGTTATTGTGCTCATATGGTTATGATGCAGGATGACTTAACCTCAATGAGGACAAGCCCCTAGAAACCCCTTACCTCGAATGAAAACAGCTTGCGAGACAATTCCAAAAGGAAAATAGCAGTTCAAGTGATCTCTAGACATATGCATGATTTTCTGTTCCTTCAAGAAATATGTGGAGTGAGTAAAAATGTCATAATTGCTACCAAATTTTATGTCGCACATGATTCACATGCATGTGGCAATACTGGTGAAGAAAGCCACGCAGTTCAGAGTTAAGAAAAAAATTGATGGTTCCACAGAGCTACTATGCAGCCATCACTCCACTATTTTTCTATAGTATGTGCTACTTTTTTGTAAAACAAACTGCTTATCTATTTAAAGTCATAAAGAAACATGATGTGGGGATGTGGAGGACCTGTCCGGGTCAGGGTAGTTGAGCAAATGTAGCAACTAGACTCACAATGTATGGACGGTTGGAGATTAATGTGGAAGCTATGTCACTGGCACCTTTACTATATCACAGACTTTTGCAGCCTACTGCTAGACATTATATAGCAGTTTGACTGCAGCGGGTTGCTGCATTTTAGTACACTAGTTAAGGATGGCCAGCTATGACACTCATCAAACTTAGACAAAATGAAAATTGAGATAGAGATCCTGATGAAAATGTTATGGGGCCACAGGCCTGATTCAAACCAAGAATATACCAGGCCCACACAGATTAATTAAGAAACAAGACTGTAGTGTGGGTGAACATATGTTGGCATGTTTCAAAGTGCCCGGGCTGATGTGAGATTGCCTGGAAACCCGGTGACTTGCTAAGCCTGTAGACCTGCAAGAGGCGACCGCTAACCTAATACCCAAAGGAGGGGAGCAATGAGAAGAATATGCATCACCCAATCTCCTTCCTTAAGGTGAAAGTAAAGGAGACATTATAGAAAACAAATACTAAAACTCATGATTTCCTGGATCACCTGGATTAATGCTCCAATAATCAACTAAAATGAGCCAACAAAATCTCTGTAATTGCCTGAATGTTTTAGGCGAAATTAAGCGCTCTTTGGTGACCATTTCCCTGTACTTAGGGAAGGTGTCTGGCCTCATGGACCAGGTCTTCCTGATTGGGATACTAGGAAAAAATATTTTGACTATAATTATGCAGATAATGTCTTGTTACATATATAATACCCAGGATTTACAGTTCTCAGAATATTATAAGTGTGTATTAAATTTAAGATGCTGTCAGGCTTTCTGATCAATTGGACTAAATGCACACAGTAACCAGTCCAAGGTTGGAGTATAGGGCCCTTAATAAACTTCCCCTGAGAGTAGCCAAGGAAGGTTTTCAAGTCCAGCGAATAGATGTCTCCAGGGCAAAATGTAGATGTAGTGAGGACTAAATTCAGGGAAGATAAGAATTCATATAGAGGGTTAACTCTCTCTGTTTGACAGGGCAGCACTTTTCAAGATGAAGATCCTGCCAATGTCTGCTATGCACACTACTGAGCAACATATTCTGGGTATCTGAGGAATATACCCAAAAACAAGGCACAAGTTATGAGGAAGAGGAATGCCACAATACAACCCTCTAAGGTCTACAGACGTGGGTTATGGTATAATATCACTCCCTCTCATTCAATAAAACTAATGAGCTGCTTAAACAGTGGTAGTGAATGAATGGGCATTCTTGTCCCTCAAGGAAGCCTCAGTCCAGGTTTGTAGAGAAGCTGTGCCAGAGAAAAATTATGTTCACATGTTACTGTCAGGATTGCCGAGTGCAGGACGAGGTGCTTAGAGTTTGTGCAGGTGCGCATGCTCAGAGTGATCGGAGTCTGGGCCGGTGCGCATGCTCAGTGAACTACGAGACTGTTTAAGAGGCGGAGCACGCCAGGACTCGGTGCTTCGCGTTCTAGTGTTTGCCCCATTGTTGCGTATTCCTGTTTCCGTTTATCAGCTCTTGTATTTGGATTCTAGACGCCGTCCGAGGCGTTCCCTTGCTGGAGACTCCGTTCGGGTATTCAAAGACTTCGTCTTGGCTATTCCCGTACCGGAACTTTGTATACTTGAACTCTCTACTCGTGCCGCCTGCCTATCTGGCTTTCCCGTGGCTGGGTGAGCTAGCGGCTTTCCCGCTTGTCGTTATTGAGGCATTCCTTTACTTTACTGTCCTGCCTCCATCTACAGCCCCGCATACCCAGCGCTCCGCCCGCCTTTCCGGAGCTGTCTCCCGAGGGCCGGCCGGGTGTCTGGGGTGCTTTCCCTGTCCAACTGTTGCTTTACGCATACCCAGCGCTCCGCCCGCCTTTCCGGAGCTGTTCTCCCGAGGGCCGGCCGGGTGTCTGGGGTGCCTTCCCTGTCCCGCTGTGGACTCCGCTTACCCTACGTTCCTCATTCCTGTCGACATCTCCGCTGGTGCTGCTCTCACCTGAATTTAGGTGGTCCCTGGGCCGCTTTGGAGTTTGGTCTTCTGAAACTTCCCTGAAATTTCCCTGTGACCCAGGAGGACTCCGTAAGAAACTGCACCTTTCCACACTGCTTTTTGGAGCGGACTACGACTTGCACTACAGTGAAGCAGTGTATCGTCTATTTCATCGCCCTGCTTGCATACCTGGTAACGGGGAAAAGTATATAGTGGGGAAGGGGAGGAAATGAGAGATTAATGGTATTTGCATTTATTGTCTCTTATGTTCTCAGTTTAGGAAAACATATAGAAGGCTTCCTCTTGGACTATCCTCTGCAAGCTTCCTACCCCTAACAGCAGATCTTAGGTATTCATGTATGTTTAGTTCCTTCTTACTGTTGAATTTCATTCCACTATATTCTCTCTCTGTTTTCCTAATTCTGGCATTCCCTTTTAGAGACAAAGCATCCTGGGGCGTCCTACAAAGGCCTAACTTCAATGGTGGTGGTACATCCCGAAAGAGCAGTGGTCTATAGCTGTGGAGATATCTTCCCCTCTTACCTTGTTTTGTTTCCCTGTTTTCCCCTAGTACCTGTGCGCTCTAGGTTCTGATAGAGGCATTAGGTGCTGGTGGAAGGCAGGGGCCAGCGACGTCTACTTTCGGATCTCCGTGGTGCTCCTGCAGAATCCTATTGGTAAGATCCTTACAGAACGCGAAGCCCAAGTGGTTATTCTGCCCGAGCGCCATGGACGGCCAACAGGTGACGTTGGCAGACCTAGCCCACATGTTGGGGAATTTACAGATAGAAACACAGGCATTGGCCACTCGAGTGAACGCCATACAGAGGGATCAACAAGGGGAGGGAAGGTCCGGGAATCCCACACAAGTGATTCAGGTTAATACACCACCCTCTATACCCCTTGCTCCTCCAGAACGGTTCTCAGGTGACTCATTGAAATTCGCTGCCTTCATTAGTCAGTGTCAGTTGCATTTTACATGTAAGGCGCACTGTTTTCCTACTGATCAGGCTAAGGTGGCATTTATGATTTCCTATCTGGGAGGGTCAGCAGCCAATTGGGCAATCCCTCTGATTGAAAGAGACGATGTTTTGCTACAAAATTATGTGGCGTTTAAGGAAGAATTTCAGAAACTGTTTGACAAACATACCTATACACAGTCTGCAGACACGGAATTACTAGCCCTAAAACAGGGAAATTCCGATTTACCTTCTTACATCACATCCTTTCAAAGACTAGTAGTGGAGGCTGAGTGGCCAGAGGAGAAGCGTAGCACCTTGTTCTATAGAGGGTTGAGAGAGGATATTAAAGACGCATTATCCCAAATTGTGGATCTTCCCCGGTCTTGTAAGGAGTTAATCGAGTTAACCATTAGAATAGACCACCGAATGCAAGAACGCAAGAGAGAAAGAGGTAAAACAGACGTTCGTATCATCACCGTAAGGGAGAAGAAACCGGATTCTATCGTTAGCAGAGAGGAAGGAGAACCTATGCAAATAGGCACGTTGAGGGGGCCATTAACACCTGAGGAGCGGCGTCACCGACGGGAGAACAAATTATGTCTATACTGTGGGAAGGGTGGTCATTTCTTGAAGACCTGCCCCACCAAACCTACACAGTCCAGGAAGTCGGAAAACTAAAAAACCTGGAGTCCTGTGAGACAAGGACTCCGGGTTATTCTGGTTTGAGTGTCTCCTCCACAGAACTTCCTGTAGCCTCTGGTCATTTCTTCGTCCCAGCAGTCTTGACTTGGGAAAAAGGAGAGAAGAGAGTACCTATTATGATAGATTCCGGTGCCTCAGGAAATTTTATGGATATAGCCTGGGCTCAGGAACAACAAGTGAAGACCCATGGCAAGGGGTACGAAGAGACTGTGACCACGATTGACGGAAGTATATTAAAATCCGGGCCCATTACTCATCAGACGGAGGCTGTTACAATTCTTATGGAAATCAACCATAAGGAGCAAGTGTATTTCGATTTGATACAGTCACCCCAATTTCCACTCATACTAGGTCTACCCTGGCTCAGGTTGCATAACCCTCTCATTGACTGGCACAAGGCAACCTTGCAGTTCAGATCTGAGTCTTGTGGTTCACATATTCTGGCCTCTAGTTCCGTACCGATTTCCCCTGATCCTGGGGACACAGAGGGGTTGCCTGAAGTCTATCGCGATCTTCTTTCTATCTTTGATCCTAAAGAGGCTTCTGTTCTCCCTCCTCACAGACCTTTCGATTGCAGAATAGAACTACAAACTGGAGCCAAATTGCCTTTCAGTAGAGTATACTCCTTAACGGAAAAGGAAAACATCTACTTACGAGAGTATCTAGACAAGATGTTGGAGCTTGGGTTTATTCGCCCATCCAAATCCCCTGTTTCTTCTTCCTTGTTTTTCATACCCAAACGGGAAGGCGGTTTACGCTGTTGCATTGACTACAGATCACTAAATCAAATCACCATAAAGAACAGGTATCCCCTTCCACTCATCTCCTCGCTGCTTGATCGCGTACGGAGTGCTAAAGTCTTCACAAAACTGGATTTACGCGGGGCTTACCATCTGGTCCGGGTCGCAGAGGGAGATGAGTGGAAAACAGCATTTTGTACGAAATACGGGCTGTTCGAATATTTAGTAATGCCTTTCGGCCTTTGCAACGCCCCTTCCGCGTTTCAGTTCTTTATCAATGAAGTGCTTCGAGACATGCTGGATAGGTTCGTTATAGCCTACATTGATGATCTGTTAATCTATTCCACATCGATACCCGAACACATCTCCCATGTTCGACAAGTGTTAGAACAACTACACAACAACCAATTATATTGCAAGCTGGAGAAATGTATGTTCCATGTTCAACAAGTTCCCTTTTTGGGTTTCATCGTTTCGCCCTGGGGATTAACCATGGATCCACAAAAGGTGGAAGCGATTGATAGGTGGCCGGCTCCCCAAAAGGTGAAAGACATACAAAGTGTTATTGGGTTTGCCAATTTCTATAGGCGCTTTATTAAGGGCTTTTCGAGGTTGGTAACACCTATCACAAACTTATTGAGGAAAGGAGCTCCTTTTGTTTGGTCAGAAGAGGCTGATCAGGCATTCCAGGAACTAAAAAAGGCATTCACACAAGCCCCTGTGTTGCGACACCCTGATCCTGAATCTCCGTATATAGTGGAGGCAGATGCCTCCAATGTTGCTGTGGGAGGGGTGTTATCGCAAGTAGATCAGTCCACGGGGGAATTACATCCTGTCGCCTACTTCTCACATAAATTAACTCCCGCTGAATTCAATTACGCAATTGGAGAGAAGGAGCTGTTGGCTATTAAGAAGGCATTCGAGGTCTGGAGGCAGTATTTACTAGGAACAAGACACTCAGTCACTGTATATACGGATCACCGTAATCTACAATTTTTGAAGTCTGCCAAGGCCTTATCAATGAGACAATTAAGGTGGGCCCAATTCTTCAGTGATTATGAGTTCACCATTCAGTACAGAGCTGGAAGAAAGAATGGCAAGGCCGATGCATTGTCCAGAATTGGCTACGAGGTCACTGAAGAACAAATAGAACCTCCTTTTATCATCCCTCACCATAAGATCATAGGGGGAACCTCCGAAGAGGAGTTCTTAGCCAGGGCAAGGAAGGAACAATGCACTCCAGAAGGCCGAGAACTGATAGAATCAATGGAACACTGTTTGAAAGATGGGCTTGCCTATGTGCAAAAGGGTATAGTCTTACTAACTACGGATTTACAAAACCAGGCCTTAGAGTGGTGCCATACACATCCCTTAGCAGGGCATCCAGGGATTAAGAAGACCATTGATCTGTTGATGAGATGGTTTTGGTGGCCCACTTTAAGAAAAGATGCGGAACAGTTTGTAAAGACGTGTCACGTCTGTGCTCAAAGCAAGAGTTCCCATCAAAAACCCATGGGATTGTTGCAACCACTACCAACTCCACCTAGCCCCTGGCACACCGTGTCTCTAGATTTTATAGTGGAACTACCTGTGACCTCCAAGGGGTATAACACGTTACTGGTAGTGGTAGACTTGTTCACAAAGACAGCACACTTTATCCCGCTGAAAGGTCTCCCTACAGCTAACACTCTCGCCATTGTATTTCTTCAACATGTGGTGAAATTGCACGGGTTTCCCGCAGCGGTAATCTCAGACAGGGGTGCCCAATTTGTTTCGCGGTTTTGGAGAAAACTATGTGCCTTGTTACAGATTGATGTGCGTTTGTCTTCTAGCCACCATCCACAGACCGATGGTCAGACTGAAAGAGTCAATCAGTGCTTTGAGCAATACATACGAGCTCAAGCACTGACTTCTACATCTGATTGGGATGACATGGTATGGATGGCTGAGTTCGCATACAATAATAGTCAACATGCATCCACCAAATACACTCCCTTTTTCTGTTCTTATGGTTTCCATCCTAAGGCTTTTCTTACTCTCTCTTCCTCCGAATGCACCAACCCGGCGGTTGATTTGTTTATTCAGGACCTTCAATCCATACACCAACTCACTCAGGCTAATTTGGATCAGGCAAAAGCTAGTTATAAGAGAGGGGCAGATCTCCATAGACAAGCTGAACCACTGTACAAACCAGGAGATGAGGTATGGTTATCTTCTAGACATATCCCTATAAGAGGCTCATGTAAGTTCAAGCCCAGATTTTTGGGACCATACAGCATTACAAGAGTGATTAATCCCATAGCTATGGAATTGAAGCTACCCCTAAGTGTAAAGGTACACCCTGTTTTTCATGTTTCCCTATTGAAGCCAGTAGAACCAGGTACACGTCTCCCTCCAACACCTACACCCATAGCAGTTGAAGGAGACGAAGAATATGAAGTCGAAACCATAGTTGACTCCAGAAGGAGTAGACGCCGGTTACAGTACCTAATTCATTGGAAAGGTTATGGGGTGGAAGAACGGTCCTGGGAACCAGCAAGTCAGGTACACGCCCCTAGATTAATACGTCAGTTTCACAGAAGAAATCCTCACAAGCCCAAACCAGTGGGGGGTGTCCTGGGGGGAGTGTACTGTCAGGATTGCCGAGTGCAGGACGAGGTGCTTAGAGTTTGTGCAGGTGCGCATGCTCAGAGTGATCGGAGTCTGGGCCGGTGCGCATGCTCAGTGAACTACGAGACTGTTTAAGAGGCGGAGCACGCCAGGACTCGGTGCTTCGCGTTCTAGTGTTTGCCCCATTGTTGCGTATTCCTGTTTCCGTTTATCAGCTCTTGTATTTGGATTCTAGACGCCGTCCGAGGCGTTCCCTTGCTGGAGACTCCGTTCGGGTATTCAAAGACTTCGTCTTGGCTATTCCCGTACCGGAACTTTGTATACTTGAACTCTCTACTCGTGCCGCCTGCCTATCTGGCTTTCCCGTGGCTGGGTGAGCTAGCGGCTTTCCCGCTTGTCGTTATTGAGGCATTCCTTTACTTTACTGTCCTGCCTCCATCTACAGCCCCGCATACCCAGCGCTCCGCCCGCCTTTCCGGAGCTGTCTCCCGAGGGCCGGCCGGGTGTCTGGGGTGCTTTCCCTGTCCAACTGTTGCTTTACGCATACCCAGCGCTCCGCCCGCCTTTCCGGAGCTGTTCTCCCGAGGGCCGGCCGGGTGTCTGGGGTGCCTTCCCTGTCCCGCTGTGGACTCCGCTTACCCTACGTTCCTCATTCCTGTCGACATCTCCGCTGGTGCTGCTCTCACCTGAATTTAGGTGGTCCCTGGGCCGCTTTGGAGTTTGGTCTTCTGAAACTTCCCTGAAATTTCCCTGTGACCCAGGAGGACTCCGTAAGAAACTGCACCTTTCCACACTGCTTTTTGGAGCGGACTACGACTTGCACTACAGTGAAGCAGCGTATCGTCTATTTCATCGCCCTGCTTGCATACCTGGTAACGGGGAAAAGTATATAGTGGGGAAGGGGAGGAAATGAGAGATTAATGGTATTTGCATTTATTGTCTCTTATGTTCTCAGTTTAGGAAAACATATAGAAGGCTTCCTCTTGGACTATCCTCTGCAAGCTTCCTACCCCTAACAGCAGATCTTAGGTATTCATGTATGTTTAGTTCCTTCTTACTGTTGAATTTCATTCCACTATATTCTCTCTCTGTTTTCCTAATTCTGGCATTCCCTTTTAGAGACAAAGCATCCTGGGGCGTCCTACAAAGGCCTAACTTCAATGGTGGTGGTACATCCCGAAAGAGCAGTGGTCTATAGCTGTGGAGATATCTTCCCCTCTTACCTTGTTTTGTTTCCCTGTTTTCCCCTAGTACCTGTGCGCTCTAGGTTCTGATAGAGGCATTAGGTGCTGGTGGAAGGCAGGGGCCAGCGACGTCTACTTTCGGATCTCCGTGGTGCTCCTGCAGAATCCTATTGGTAAGATCCTTACAGTTACATGGAGATGAGATACATATGTAATTGCGACTAATTATCAGCTGAGTGGATTTGGAAATTTTAGGCACCATGCAGCAGCGGTCCGTGGAGGGAGTTCCGTGGGGCGGAAAGGCGGGGCGGGGAGCGGCAGGGTGGGGGGGTACTAAACACCGGAACATGGATAATTGGAGGTAAGTAAACAATTAAATAAATAAAAAGAATTTCGTAGCGCGCCCTGCATCACAAAATGCGGTGCAGCGCGCGCTACGAAATTTGTCTTATTTATTTCATTGTTTACTTACCTCCAATTATCCATATTCCGGTGTTTAGTACCCCCCACCCTGCCCCTCCCCCGCCCCGCCTTTCCGCCCCACAGAACTCCCTCCACGGACCGCTGCTGGCACCATGTATCTCTTAAATGTGTCCCTTGCACCTGACTTGTTCGATATTGCTTACAAAAAACACAAATAGAAATTGTGTAAAATAAAACATGTTGGTGCTAAAAACAACTTGGGGTACAATTTGGTGTCCAGGAACAATTGCAAATCCCTCCAGGCTGCCTTCAACAGAACCATTCCCGAAGAATCACAGATTATAAAGAGCCCTAAATTGTGCATAGACCTCCCTCCCCTTTGCTGGGTCTACGTTCCAGGTGCAGCATGGACCAGACTCTGCATGTCCTAATTCAGTGCTTTACTGCTACTAAGGCTTCAGGCTTTTCATAGTATGCCAGCCAATGATTCCCACCGTGACATTATTAATTCAGTCAGTCAGTCAATAGGCTTTATTTCGATAAAATCTTATCTTAAAAAGCAGTACATACAATATGGTTAAAAACAAAGCCATAACAATACAGTACAATCAATAAAATATACCATAAACAAATAACATTAATAAGTTACCTTGAACACACAGATTTAAAATCCTCCAATTAAATAATTAATTTAAGCCTTCTTGATCTGATCACCCACGCCCAACTTAAAAACTTTGCCATGGCACACACAATTAGGGGCCATGAATCTGACTTCAATATTCTCAAGGCTACCATATAGTGCCTGGTACCCAACACCTTGCATAATGGTTTTATCCATCTAGATCTAGGCGCTTTGTAGGCAGGACACTCAAACAATAGATGGGCAACCGACTCAGTCCTCTGCACACAAGGGACTAGTTTGAGCCGGGATTTTCCAGCGGGCAGTCAATTCTCCCACAGGTAGAACCCCAATTCTGAATTTGATATACAAGGCCCTGTCTCTGGATTTTGAGATTATGTCGAGATAGGGTTCCCGAGACGACACATCCTTAACCAAAAAGAATTCACTGGAGGATCTACATAAATTTGGGTTAGAATTGTTCCTACCCACTACCCAATTCCAAAAAATCTTCTTCAAGGCGGATTTGGGAGGGGCAGACCTGGAATACCATGACTCCCAGAGACCCAATTCCCCCAGCAAAAATTTAACATCCCTTAACCACCCAATTTTTGACCAGCCAGGCAGCGATAGAATCTCCCTTAGCCCATCTGCATAACTCACTAATTCAGGGACTCTCCATAGGCGAGCCCAGAGGAGCAAGGGGCGAAGCCTGGCCTGATCACTAATAGAGCGGCAGCCCATATCCATAAATAGAGGTAAGGATGGGGTACTATATGGGAGGGACAACAAATCTTTCAGAAATGTACTCTCTGAACACGCTAGCAGGTCAGTGTTCTGCAAACCCCATAGCTCAGCACCATACAGGGCCGCATTAACCCCTCTGGCTGTGTAGATGTCCAACACAGGAGCGATGGGTTTTGAGGTGGGTAATCGTTGCTCTTTAAGAAGAGCCCCTATCACCCTTTTATGACTCAGCAACATCTTCTGGAGATGGGAAGTCCACCGCATAGTATCAGTGAGACGGATACCAAGGTAATCAAACTCCTTGACCCTTTCCAAAGCCACCCCAATTAAAATTGGAAATTTTCCAAGTTTCTTCGGGGGATTAAGGATCAGATATCTAGTTTTATCTGTATTAATTTGGAGACCCCTTTTCTCACAAAAAGTTTGGAAACTGTCAAGGAGGCTTTGTAATCCCATCGGGGATTTGGAGATGAGCAGGGTGTCATCGGCGAATAGTAAGGTAGGTATACTCCTGCACGCCAGGGATGGTGAATCGGTAGAATTTTCCAAAAGATGCTCCACTACACCATTCACATACAAAGTGAACAGAGTGGGAGCAAGCACACACCCCTGTCGGACACCCCTATTCACTGGTATTCTAGCTGTCTTCTCACCCTGCTTACCCCACCTCACCTGTGCAAAATTTCCTGTGTGGAACTTCATTACCAAGGATAATAAATATGCGGGCATTCCCATTTCCGACAGAACCTTCCACAAACAGCCCCGAGGGAACCCTTATTCCGTATCACAAATAACTCTCCCAGGGCTTCAAAAGTGTCACAAAAAATGGAGGAAACATCAGGGTTGGTCAGGGGGCCGGTTCCTAGTCCTAACATAGCCTTAGTCAAGGTCAGACCTATTTCCTGAACCTTCCCTTCGTCCAAAATGACCTTTTTCCACTTAAGACGCCTCCCACAGTTAGTTGGACAGACTTCCCCAGTTGACCGCAAAACTGGAACTTCTTGAGAGCGAATACGGGCTGACAGCATAGGAGAGAGTGACAAAGAAAGTGGGTTATGATCGCTGTCTATAGATGGAAGGACAGCCATGTCAATCATATGAACCCAGAGCTTAAGGTCCAATAAAACATAATCTATTCTAGAGGAATGGCCGACCCTGTTAAACGTATGTGCTCCACAGCGGTCCGAAGTTGTTCTGCCATTTGCCGCCCTTAAACCATATTCCAAAACTAGGGCATTAAGCTGCATGGCCCGTTTGGTCCACCTTTTTATAGGTGCTATTGCTAAGGGTGCTCAGAAAAATAAATACTACATCTTCTTGAATATTAAAACTCATCCTGATAGGAAAACACAGCGCAAGTAGAGGTTTGCGTACCAGGTACACTGGATGTCCCATAATTACATGTGAAGTCTTCTACTCAGCTCCCCTTTGCATTCTACAAAGCACGCAAAGGACTTCATTGCGTATTTTGTTCACTTTTCTGGCAGTTGCTTGAAAGACTGTAGGGATAATTCAGAGAGGCGTGTATGACTACATGAAGCACTTGAAGTACTGCTCTTGTAGTACAATTCCCTTTACCTTGGCCTCCCAAAATCCTTGCTGTCCAGGCTACAGCTTATTCAAAACCAGGCCGCTAGACTTGCCTTCAAGATTCCAAGATGGCAGTCGGCCAGACCTCTGTTCCATCAATTACACTGGCTGCCTATCAGTGATAGAGTAGCCTTCAAGATCTGCTGCCTGGTTTTCAAAGCCCAGACTGGTTCCTCTCCGGCTTTCGTAAAGTCCTTGGTTACTTCTTACTGTCCCCCGCGTACCCTGAGGTCCACTCATCTCCATCTTCTGGCTATCCCCCGTGTCAAATTTTCTAGGTTAGGTGGACGCAGTTTCTCCCACCTGGCACCTAAGCTGTGGAATTCTCTCCCACTTTCCCTTAAGACTGAGTCTCGCCTTCTGCCTTTCAGGAAATCTTTGAAAACTCTGCTCTTTTCACATCCCCGCTAAGTCTCCCCTGCTCTGCCTTGGTAGTCTATCAGCGCCAGGAAACCTATGGTGTCAGTGCGCTCAATAAATTCTCCTTAACATTAACATTAACATTAACTAATGGATGCTTGTGCACTATTGCTAGAGTTAGTAAGGACCATGCCTTGTTTGCACTTTCACTAACAGGAAGACTACATTTTAGAGCCAGTTCAAAAAGGTATTTACCAGTTCGTGAACTTGCAGTCCTCCAGTACCACTTTGCATATTCCTATATACCTTTGTGAACTGCCCCCAGCTGCTTATGGAACGTTGTATTTTGACCTTTTATAGTATTGATGAACAATTTTATGTGTGATTTTTCTGGCTCCGTATCTTATACCTTTGTATTAAAAGATATAAATACGGGCACTAATGTTGTTATTGTAAAAGTGAATTTATTTTTTCCAAGAGTACCAATTTATGCAAGAACTCAAAGCGAAAGATATTTTGGGTTGAAAAATCCCTGTTTTTGACAATTTGATTTTATATACACTCATAGACAAATGTACAGCTATAAGACACTATTTTCAGTCTTTACTTACAGATGTTTACTGTAAAAAATAAAATAGTGTAAGTAAATTGCTCATAATTGCGTTGCGTTGATGGTATGCATGAAATATTCTTGCAGATGTAATGCTGCAAAACTGCATTCCTTTTTCACCGCTGTCATTTGTTGAATGGTACCTGCAGGAAATCTACTGAACAGGGGAAGTGTGCCTCTATTTGCTCTGCAAAAATGGCACATTTAATAAATATCATAGAGCAGTATATTCAAGTACTTACATTTTCATCTTTAGAGGCAAGGTATAAATCTATTGGACCCCAGTGGGATCAATGCACTTACATTTGACATAAAATCCATACCTGTAGGAGATTTGCTCGCATTCGGCTCATCTTGTTTTACAAGTTCCAAAGGTGCAGAGCTGCATGCTGTAATCTGCCGGAAAAGGCCACAGTCTGGGCTTACTTCAGTTTCAAAAAGGCTTTGATCAAATATTCCATATTCAGTGTGATTCCTTATGTAATGGAAATATCTATTAAAACCATTACAAATGGTCCCTTAAGTATGAACTTCATGAAGACTGATTAAGCATTCATGTTAGGCACTTAGCTAGACACCGGGGTCATTAATGACTGTGGTTTCAAGATACCGACCGCATAATAGATGGCTCCTCGCAGCACAAGACACGCATTCTAAAATTATGTACCACGGATTAAATTTCTTTCTATTTGAATATAAATTTTTCCCCTAATTGTGTCTTAAAAGTGTTCTATGATTGGTCAGTAAATATACAGCTCACTGTGAACAAAGATTGTATGGATTAATGACCTGATAACAAGTGTAGGTGCTATTTTGCACACCTTGAAATGTATAACGATACCACGGGGTGCGTTATTTATTGGGTGAGATAAATAGCACATATTATGAGTTTGTGGGGAATAACATGTGGATTTTGGTAGTTAATGAATCAAAATCCAGATGGTATGGTAAATAACGTACATATTTTCCCTTTAACATTTCGGCAGGTTTGACATGCCGAAATTTAATGAAACTTGAGGCATTTAAAGCATCCGATGGTTATCGGATACGTTAAATATCTTTCAAGGGACTGATTATAAACTGGGACATTATTTATCCCCTCTGCCAAATAATAATAACCCCAGGGTTTGTTCTCTATTGGATGCGATAAATAACACCTATAATAAGTTTATGTGGAATAACATGCAGATATTGGATTTAACGCACGTAGGGGCATATCAACAAGCAGGCGATAAAAAATTATCGCCGCTTTTGCGGCCGTTTTTGGCCGAAAAGCGGCGATAATTTTATCGCCTAATCAGCAAGGTCACGCTAACGCGTGAAACCTTGCTTTAGCGTCAGGATTTCTAACGCCCAGCTTTGCATCTCTAATGAGATGCAAAGTGGGCGTTCCTGACCTGGCATGACAGGAGAAATGTCGCTAAGCGACATTTCTCCTATCAGCAAGCCTAACGCTATGAAGCATAGCGTCAGGAAAAGTAGCAATAACCCCTGTTATCGCTACTTTCCTAACACCTGCTTCAGGACTGACTTAGCCATGATATCCTATGGAAGGAGGATATCATGGCTAAGTTTGTGAGTCCCTATCAACAAGCTAACGTGAGATTATCGCTGGGTTTCCAGCGATAATCTCACGTTAGCCAGTTAGCGCCAGGATTTTTATTGCTGAGGAGATAAGCGTTGCTAATAGCACGCTATCTCAGCGATAAAAATCGGCGCTAGCCAGCGATTATTATCCTGGCGCTAAATGCGCTCAGCGATAATTATCGCCGGTTGTTGTTGATATGCCCCCAAAATCCGCATGATATAGAAAATGCCATGTTTTCCTCTATTAAATTTCGGCAGAAAACTTAACAAATGTTGGGTTGTTTAGCGCATCAATAATTATTAGATGCATTAAATAAAACCAAACTCATAGTTCCATACCACACATAAACAGAGGGTTATGCATGGGAGGAAATTGACCTCTTATCTTGTAATCAGGCCCTAACTCACAATTCTGACCCATGTGTAAACAAGAGTTTATACACAGGTCAGAATTGATGTGTCACACTGATATATATTATTCTGTAGATCTGGGGTTGTGTATAATAGATGTTGTTGTTAAGCAATTAATTGAATATTGAATATAGTACCATACATATTGTTTGTTCATTGTAGATGATATTCAAACATTTTGGTAAAGTGACGAAAAACTTGACCAAATTCACAAAACCATTTCTACATGTATGGTAAACTAATGCATGGAAATGGATTTATTTAGGAGGGCAAATTCACTCAAATAAAAGTGAATTTGCACTCATAAATTGATTTACCCCCACATAATGTTACAAATTCTGCTCCAGATGGATGTTGGTTGGAGTCATAATTGGAGCTCGGGAGCCAGAGCCAACGATCGGGAGTGGACTGTCTGCTAGGAGAAAGGAGAAAGGGGCACCAGGTGCCCACCCCAGGAACACAGGCAACCCTGTGTGTCTAAGGCAATCGGTTGGAGCTGGCAACAGGCTGGAGCGTGCTGGAAGTCCAAGACCGGCAGAGACAGAGGATCGTGAGTTCTATGTGCTGTAGATGGCCACAAGAGAGCCCCTGGCTGTCTGCGGAAGCGGCCCAATTAGGGTGTGGCTAGTGTCCCCCCAAACAAAGTGGCAAAAGTGGCTCCTGTTTAGGTCCCCGCCAGGACCTCCCAAACTCCTTGATCCCCCCGCACCCACTACCTGCCAACAACTCACCTGGGACCAGAGATTGGTGGCACAAAAGCCCAGTAGGCCCAGCAAGTCTGAGGCTCCAGTGGGCTGAGAAATGCCAGAGGAGGCAGCTGGTGGGGCAGACAAAAGGAGCAGAGGACACCAAAAGGTTGGCACTCACCTGCGGCTGCAACAGGAGTAAGAGGTGAGCGTTTCACTACTCATGGCTCTGTAGTCACAGGCATAAGGTTCGGGGGATCGTAAGTCTGCTCTGGTCAATAGACAGTCTTCTGCTCACTGCAGGGCCTGGCACCAAAATACCTGCACCTAGATGGGAAGGCCTTACCACCTGAGTGCACTCACTGTGCTTGTCTTTCACTTTAACCCTTATCTACCCAGGAGACTAATCATTTGTGCATAAGATTAATGAAACACCTGTGAAAATCTGTAAAATCTGGAAATGTATGTGTTCAGGGCCAGATGTACAACCCTACCAATTTGTGACTTGCAAATAGCATCGTTTTGCAACTTGCAATTTGCAACTCCCATATAGGAATGTACAACATTGTCTCAGACACTGTTTGTCATTCCTAATGGGGTCGCAAGTTGCCTGCCTCATTAATATTCATGAGGCAGGTGCAATGTGCGACCCCATTAGGAATAGCTAGCACTCCGGAGGGTGGTGGCATGCTGGGGTCAGCAGACCACCATGTCTGTGACTGCTTTTTAAATAAAGAAGGTAATTTGTTTTTTAAATGCATCCCGTTTTCCCTAGAGGGCTACAGGATGCATTTAAAAAAGAAAAATTAAATGTTACTGTTTCATTTTTCAAGAGTAGGCAGTGGTTGAAATATTGTCCATGCCACTCATAAAGGGGATGGGCCCCTTCCCGTTTGCAAGTGGATTGCCGCCCATTTGAAATGGGTGATAAACTGCGAGGGTTTTGTGGCTGTAATTGCAGCCACAAAACAATCTTACATTGAAGTGAAAGTTGCTATTGGGAAGGGATGCCCTTATCACGCCCCTTCTTAATAGCGAGTCGCAAACCCTATTTTGCAAGTCAGTAATAGGTTACCGACTCGCAAAATAGGGTTTGTAAAAAGGGTAGACCTATTTTGCGGTCGCAAATGTGCTGACTTCCCATTTGCGAGCGCAAAAAAATGGTCGTACATACGGCCCTCAGGCCACCTGACAATGAAAGGACCTTAATAAGAACTCCATTGGGAAATATAAAAATAAAACCAAAGAAAGGAAAAAACTCCCTTACAGGAAAGAAGTCAAATGAGACTATGTGCACTAGAAACTCTACACTGTTACAAGCACATCAACACCCACATAAGACGGCAAAAAGTCAGAAAGATAAGATGTAATATACCCACAGAGGAAATCGGGGAAAGCAGCCAATGCGGCCCAATGAAGGCTAACAGTTGGAGCTCCCACCAATAACAACTCAGACTCCAGTTAAAATCAGAGATCAGAATTTTGTCTAGTGGACGTTTTTACTCATCATAAAGTATTGCGAGAGGTTAAAATCTCTGCTGCAAAGCATGTGTACCAAATAGATCACAAAGTGCATACAATGTATGCAAATAGTTCAGTGTTGTTACTGCTTCTGTCAGATAGCCCCTTTTGTTACTTGCAGTTTACTAGTATGACTCCTAATATAGAACTGTGAGCTATTAACTATCATCAAAGAGCTGCATCCAAACTGATAGGTATAGATTAGAATGTTATGATTTTCCCCAAAGGCTAACATTATCCTATTTTTGCAAAAAGGGTTCACTTTGGTTGAAATCAATTCTTATTAGTAAAGACAACCCCCAACCATGGTGTTACTTTTTTATTTCTGAGTATGTGGTTCTCCAGACCAAGCACTCTTAAACTATCCTGCCTACCAGTATGGATGACATGTGAGTCCTACACATTGTAGTCCTCTGTCTTATGTAACATTTCCTATACACTGATTTACATACTTATGGTTCATTGTCTGTGTTTAATGTGTATGTGATGTAACATGCTCTCACACCCTACACTGGTATGAGAGGTACTATAGAGTGGTTATGGAGACTTGATGGGCACTGTTAAAGGTTGGTAGTGAGTGTGGTGGAGGTGGGTATTTGAGGTGCTGACAAACATTGTCACGTCAGGTGCCACCTGAGCTAATGCCGGCCCTGGGTGCAGCCTCCCATTGTGCACTCACAAGGACAGCAGAGCAGTCCTTCTATGGTCCTCTGTCCAATTTCAGCGTGATGTGAGAGGCAGGGTGCCAGCTGTGCCACATATATTCCAGGAAATAGCCCAGAGGGAACCAAGCAGTTATTCGCCAATTAACTACTGGGTCCCCTCCTACTTAGTGGCATGTTTCCTGCAATTTGTGGCATCAGCTATCCCAGATTACTCCATTATTACCCCTTTCAAAATGGCACGACCCTTCCTTGGTCATTAGGATCCCGGTAGCCCAACCTAGAGGTGTGGCTACCAGTAGGCTGCACACCCACAGGAAAACAGGTTTGGGGATGGGTTTTCCCTTTCTGGCTCTGGCTCCTATTTGTCTGCAGGTACAAAAGGCATCCTCCTCAGTGGAGATGTTGCACTCAGCCCTTCAAAGGCAGCTTCCCCTTTGAAGCTCACCTTCTATGCTAACAACTTGGGTGGTCATCCTGGTAGAGGATGTAACACTTAACTCTGTGACAATTGGCTTTGTTCCAGTGCTGGGAGTCTTTCACATGTTTCACCAGGTGGGCAGAAAGCTTTCTGTGTGCCAGGGCTTTTGTGAGGTCACTGGACTAGCTGGAGTGCAGAGTTGCAACTTTCTAAAAGTTGCTTTCTTTAATAGTCACATTAAATTCAACCTAGGCATCAGGTGGGGTTTAATGCCACAGTTAGTTTGATACCTTACTTTACCCACTTAAGTAGTCCAATTCAGAGGTTAGCCCAGCTGGAATGCCAGTCGGTAACCCTGTGTTAGTCAATGGCTTTACTCTCCTTTCCACAGCAAAGTTACAATTTGGAAGTGTTGCTGTCAAGACATATGAAACATATATATACTACTTAATGATTTATAGTTCCCAGTCATAGGGCACTATAGGCCTTCTTTCGGGGTGAATTACATATAATATTAAGGGAAGTGTGGGCTTTGCCATTAGTTGCATTGGCAAAGTTGAACTAGCAGTGAAAACACTGCCCTTTCAGTCTGCATTGGCTGTCTTGGGTCCATTTGTCCGTGTCACATGCAGGGTGGCAAAAGCAGTGCTGCAGCCCTGTGTGATCATTCTGCCTTACATGTCCTGTGTACCATATACTAGGGACCTCTAAGTAAGTCAGTACTTGCCAATTAGGGGTATCCATAACATACCTTTTGTATAGGGTTAGAACATTGGCACAGAGGTCTGGTTTGCAGGCCTCAGTTCACTCTCAGGTGGATAAACTTTAGCATCAGTTCAAAAATGTAGGGTGAATATGCAAAAAAAGGCATTTCTTTACAGCACCTAAGGCTTTTGAGTAAGTTTACTATTTTCAGTATTCACAGATTCCGAGTGTAAACTTACTAGAAAAGTGTAGGTCTCCATCTCCAAAGTACTGCAATAGGCTTACTCTTCTATAGGTGATTAACGTCCTTTCCGTAAACCTCTCCCTGACTCTCCCAAAACCTCTTTTACTTCTCCCCAATCCTATCCCCTTTTGCAGTAAGACTGTCTCTTTTCCCACTCACTCCCTCTAATCACACCACATTTACCATTACAATGTATACTTAAGTGTGAAGAAGCTCCACAGTCAGCACTGAGAACTCCCCATACACATACTGAGGAAGGGTAAAATTCCATATGTAATTTGTGAATTGCTATTTGGCATACGTTTCGTGCTACACAGCATACTATGGTGTGCAGTTTGTGAATTAGATCGTCTAAGTGCAATCACTATTAAAAACAACAGTAGTAATTCCAGCAGTACACTTGGTCGACCATGGTGTGCATCAAAAATGCAGATGTGCCATTGTCTGATAAGAGACAGTCTTGTTAAACATAAAAAGAGAAAATAAATTGAAGCACAGGAGCATATTCCCAAAATACATTTTGTAGTACATTTAGTAGTACTTCAATAGTACCACTAATGTTTGCAAAAAGGTATTCACAATACTACGGGCTCAAATCACTAAGATAACATTAGACGTTTGGTCTAAACTTCTAGCAAACATTTACGTTTACCATTTTGGTCATTCACAAACGGCATTTACGAGTAGTATCTTTATGTCTGCTCTTGGGCTTGGTCTCTGGCCCAACGTGGACATACAGATAGTACTCAAATTAACTTTGTGAATTCCGAAAGTCATAAACTTAGACGTTTGATGTAAGTTTAGACCAAACATCTAAGTTTAGCTATCTGAATAGGGCCCAATGAGTGCAAATCTCCACCTCTCCTATCTTTTCTATAGGTACAGCCTACGTATACTTAGAACTAAATGTGGGTAGGACTAGGGGTGCGGCTGGAAAATGGTCCATACCTGCTACTAATTGGGAGGTGTTTAGAAAGGGCTCAGAAGGGGTTTATGGACTGACACACACTCACGTCAGCTTTTTCAACGTATCTTGAGCGCTCAATAAAACTCAGAATGCCACTAACGCACTTTATTTGTCATTGCTGTCACTGAGACTGTCTGCCATCAGGAGATACGCTCTTCCTGTGACTGTCTGTCTGAGCCTTGTTCTTCCTGGCCAGCAGGGTGTGCTCAGGTTTCTAGGTAGAACTTTCTACCTCTCCACTCTCACCAAGTCTGGTGGTGATGAAGTCCCAATAGAACAAAGTCTACCCCCCTTCAGAGCCATCACTGCCTGCAGCTCCCAAAAAAGACTCAAAAGTGGGAGAAAACCCAGGTTAAGCTGTCATTAAACCTCACATCAGCACCAGTGCCCTCCACGTCTCTACCTGGAACAATATTTTCTATCAGTACCTTCACATTTTCAACTAATGTAATCAAAGATAATCCGTGACTTGGTTTCATAGTTTTGGCAAGGCACCAGGAGAACATTGTATTCTTTCTCTTCTACCTCAACTCATCATTATAACCAAAAATATGAAACCAAATCATTGAGAAGTTACCAACTCCTGAGTTGAGGAGGTAACCCATTTGTAGGGAACCACTGCCAACTCCAAAACAAACTTAAAGAAAGAGAACATGTTTACTTCCTTTTTAAAGGCAATCATAGACAAGGTGGTCTGCTGACCTTAGAAGGTCACTATCCCTATGATGTCCACAATTTACAGCAAGTTGTGATTTGCGACCTATCTGAATAATATGCTTAAGGTATTATGATCCACTACAAATCAAAATTTTGAAAGCTGACCTACTACAAACTGTGACCAGTTTTCCGCCACTGGTATTTGGCTTTTTTACTGAAAAGGAAATCATTGACATTTTTGCTCTTATTTGCTGAATGGGTTTTTGGAGCACTCCGTATAAGGTTCATGCAATTTTTTGAGACTTTAAAAAGTGCTCAGCTTCTGTTCGGAACTTGGATTATATTAGAGTTTACCTATTTCACTTCCGAATGTTAACTTGTTTCAATTTCCTATATTTCTATGTTGAGTTTGATTTATATTCCTTACATTAAGAGCTTATCTCTAATGTTGTGCATCTGTATTAATTAAAGGCGTTGAATTAATGATACAGTGAACATTGAGTACCAATCAATAAATAGCTTTGGATGAGAGCCGTTAAAATCCTAGTGCAACAAACTATTATGATGGACACATATCCAAGGGAATGGCAAAAGTATGTGAATTTGGACAAGTGGTGGTGGAAGGGATCAGGCTCTTCTTTGGAATTTAAAACATCACCCATCTGTTATTTCTTGCAGTTATGCGGTAGCAGTAAGAGACATGTGCCTTCTTATCTGTCCTTAATCATAGAGCAGGAGTCTTCAACTGGTAGCTTGGGAGCTCATGGTAGCTCACCAATATCCTGGTACTAACTGCCTGAAGAGCAGATGAACACAGCTTGCAATCCAGAGAGTCTAGCCACATTAGGGACTGCATCACTAAATACCTCCGGAACCTTAATGAGGCAGGCGGCCAAGCCAGTGGCAGGGCCTCGCATTTACACACAAAAACACACTGTGACAGCCTGCAGTACATGCTTGAAAACAAAATGATTGAAAACCCAAAGTATATTTAAAGCTCCTCTTTGAATGAATGTAAGTTTTACTTTTTCCATGCAATTTTCATGTTATCAAAATGGTCAAAATTGCACCGAATGGTGATATATGTAAAGGGATCCCTCGATGTTGTCAATAGGTCATATATCAAAAAACAGTACGAAATCTTGGGGTCAATGTACAAAATATTACAAAAAGTGTGCCCGAGCACTACTAAAGCTTGATAAGCCTCACAGCACCAAGCCGATGACTATGCCTCACAGCAAGAAACTGTGGGCATATCCCTTTAAAGGACGAAATCCCTCACTCACCAGAGGTGACATGCTTCATCATTTGGGAATCTCCTCCCAGAGGAAAAACCTAGTTCCTTTGGGGGCTACAACTTCCTCTCTACGAGGATGGAGCTCAGGGATGTTTTCAAATGTAGGTGGAGTTGGCCAGTTTTGAGAGCTGTTGGCTACTAGCCATGGCATAGAATTTGTTATTGCAGTAACTATGTCCCTTCAAACACCATTCGTCTTGGTAGTAGGTGCATGCTTCCGTCACATGAAGGCTTTGTCTGCTAGTTTTGCTTCTCAGATCTTTGTGAAGGATCTCTTATCCCAGATAGACCGTGAACACGATCTCCACCTGGAGCTTCGCGGAATGGGCCACCTTCAATGACTTCATTGCTTCCGGATGCAGATGGTAAAGCGCAGCAGTGTAGAGCGGCTCATCTCACCTCTCTGTACAGCCTACAGTTGCTCTTGTCAGCCAGGGGTCGGGTTCAACACTATCTATATTGTTCACAGTGGAAATCTCCAATAATCCTTCACTAATAAATCGATCGCTGGTAGGTTATATTCTGTTCTGTGGATACAGTTGAGGAACCCTTTACCTTGTCAATTACTGACTCTTGTCTTTTCTGGATTGAGTTGCCCAAAGCTAGCGCCTTGAGGTCTCTTCTGTTATTTGTTGTATTATACCATGCAACAACCCAAATGCATAGTAATCGCTGTGTGTAGAAATTACACAACCTTATAACATCCCACTGTGAACATGCACGCATAAATATCTTTAAGCATTCTTTCAAAACAGAAACCAACTAATCTCCCGCATTTTGTCATGGTGCCTGGCGGTTCACTATGTGGCTAGTATTCTAATCGTCAGGGAAGTGTTTGTTATTTCCACCTTTATAGAAGAAATGCCCTATTAATTAATAACGATTTTGAATCGTTGTAACAACACTGCAGAGCAGAAATGGAGAAGGGAAGTTTGCTGAAGCGCTTTCCCCATTAAATAAAGGGAAATAATATATGAAACAGCGTCATAATCTTGAAAGGCTCTGCACGATCTGTAATTGCACAAACGCAGATGTCAGCATATGTTGATGCTTTCCATGCCACTCACTGTAATTCTTCCCTTGAGGCGAGTTATTGGCATCTCGGGGTTGGTCACATAGAAACAAGTTGTTTATAACTATCCAGCAGCAAATTGCCATTTGGTGTCTCTGTCACAATGGTGCAGTAATTGATCATTTTTGTCAAGTGACAGCGATGCCCCTGAGGCGGAACAGTGCAGGTCTGGCTTGAAAACATGCAGTGGTTTGCAAAAATATACACGATCAGACTTTTGTTTGCTTGGATTCTTAACTAGTAACTTGTGAATCAAATATTAATAAACAGAAATTTACAGCAACTGTTGTAGTAGACACAATTATTTTGTTTTTGCAGACTTTTGATAAAGGTCTGTATTTTCCTATCCGAGTAACACTCGTATTTTCCCTAACCTCCTACTGCTTTTATTTAGGAATGCCTGCAAAGCTCTATATATACAGCAGGAGTAGGACAGCACTATAACATTATTGTAGGAGCTCTCATAGAAAACAAATATGAGCTCATAAAATAGTAATATGATGGGAAGGTTGAATTGTAATCACTAGTCCATACCGTGTACGGTTTTCATTTTCCCTTTGGAAATCCAGAGGGTGAATTTGTGAGAAAGTTGATTAATAGTCGTGGTGGATGATAGTCCTCCACAAGTAACAATATCACTATTTGTGTTTGGTCTAGTAAAGATTTCAGTAATTTAAACTTGAGCTCTAGACCAGCAAAGATGGCATAGAGCAAATATGCTTAATCTAAGAAAATGTGTAAAGCATTTAAAAGAACTAAGGGGCATATCAGCAACACCCGGCGATAATTATCGCTCAGCCTCTTAGCGTGAGGATAATTATCGCTGGGTAACGTGGATTTTTATCGCTGAGATAGCGTGCTATTAGCAACGCTTATCTCCTCAGCGATAAAAATCCTCACGCTAACTGTCTAACGTGGAGAAGTGTGGCTCAATGGTTAGAGCGGCAGACCCTGATGCAGAGGTCTGCCCCGGACCAGGGTTCAATTCCTGCCTCGGCAGGTCTTGGGCTCAATTTCCCCGGACCGGATAATTCTCGCCTCGGTGCCTATTCTAATCATGGGTCTCACTCTGCAACTCTGGGCAATAGCTTGCTTAATCTCCACAACGGCCCCAAAAGCGCTAGGATGCCTGGCTTTCACCTTGTTGGTGCCCAGGGGTGGGCACTTCACAGGGAAAGGCCTGGAAGGGTTCCACAGTGGTATGTGCACAGTGCCTGAGAGACCCTTTCGGGGGTGTGCGGAGTGCTATATAAATGCACTACATTTACATTTACGTGAGATTATCCCTGGAAACCCAGCGATAATCTCACACAATGTGGCGTTAGCTTGCTGATAGGGACTCACAAACTTAGCCATGATATCCACCTTCCATAGGATATCATGGCTAAGTCAGTCCTGAAGCAGGCGTAAGGAAAGTAGTGATAACAGGGGTTATCGCTACTTTTCCTGACGCTATGCTTCATAGTGTGGGGCTTGATGATAGGAGAAATGTCGCTTAGCGACATTTCTCCTGTCATGTTAGGTCAGGAACGCCCACTTTGCATCTCATTAGAGATGCATAGCTGGGCGTTAGGAAACCTGACGCTAAAGCAAGGTTTCACGCGTTAGCGTGGCCTTGCTAATTAGGCGATAAAATTATCGCCACTTTTCGTCCGAAAACGGCTGCAAAAGCGGCGATAATTTGTTATCGCCTGCTTGTAAATATGCCCCTAAGATAGTTAAAATGTCAAAAGCACAAAACAATTATATAATATTAGAGAATAATTTAATGAACAAAATGACACCAAGACCACCAAACTCCAATAAGGGAAACAGGAGATATGATTTTTTAAAATGTTAAATAAAAATAGTGCCATTAAGCATCAACCATGGTCTTCTGGATTCACTTGAGCGAGACCTAGGCATCCACAATGCAGCGCAGGTCAGAACTTTTACCTTCAGGCTTAGCCTCTAAAATGGAGGTCATAAATTCTTCAGGGGGCAAAGCAACAGGCTGTGAATGAGAAGGGTTCCACAAGGCCAGATTGCCATAGGACGAGATCATGGTGAAGCCATTGACTGCTTACGAAAAAGTTCTGAGTGGTAGAAATTCAAAATTCACGCCCAAGAAAGGTCCCTCGCCGGTAGTATACTTTAGGTGCCTTCACACAGTGAAGATTTCTACATTCGTACTTAGTCACTCTTTTGGTTGGTTCCTCCAGCAGGACAAAGCTGCCAGCTGTAGCTGAACAGGGTGCTAAGAGAAGCCGGATGGCCTTTCGGCGATTTCTTGCAGAAATGGATGTGGTGCTGCAGAAAAGCTCAGAGTGGGAGCAGCCTGAATCTTTGGCCCAGTAACAAAGCATCTTCATTGGAGTCTTGGCAGGGTTGCCCCAATCCTCTGGAGGTCTTTGGGATCAAAGCGTTTCCAAGTCACAGATTTCTCTGGATTTTTGGAGGGGCACACTTCGATACAGCCAAGGGTCCCAGGACCTCAGGAGCTGTACTTGCAGGTCTGACTCCAGAAGAAGCCACTGGCATGATCCAGGACAGGTTCAAATGGAACTGGTCAGGTAAGCTCATCAGGAAAAGGGTTTCTAGCAGCTTGTTCTGTCCGTGTAGCTTAACATGAGGTTATCCTACTCACCCTTGGATTTCAGGTCTTTGCCATCGGTACAAGTGAAAACAGGTTCAGACTTTGAGGTCTCCTCACAGGTTTCAATAGCAGGTGCGGTCCTTCTTCTGTCTTCCACAGGTCCAGTAGTGTTCTGAATAGGCTTCCCAGGAGTGATCGCTTCAGCATGTCAATGCCACAACAGAAACGGTCAAGTAAAGGCCAGAAAAAGAAAAGCCTAACACAAATTTGCAAGCCATGTTGCCGGCTAGGGGCTCCCTGAGTCAAATTTGTATTTGTATGCGTATGCTGACATATTAAAATCTAGTTTCAAGTTACCATAGCTTCTTTCCACCAGGTGATATAATTCTGTTATATTCCTCCTGAGATGTTGTTTTAGGTTCAGGTTTGCAAATTTAAATTCATAATTCATAATCATTTTCTGTTCTGGCTATTTATTGAATCAGGTTGTGTGTTAGGTGAGCTTACTGATAGGTATGTTGTTAACTCTCAAGATTCCTTTCCCTGAACATGTACAGCTTTGATATGAGCACATCATGCCAGGAGTTAGTAATCATTTAAGAATATGCTGTAAAGCATGTGTAATATCATATACCAGCTACACTTTTAAACTATGGCATCCATTGTGCTGCATTGTTTTGGGTGATTTGCTAATGGAAAGGTTTATTAAGCCTTCCACCCTCCTACATTAAACAGCGGCCATCTCTTGGGCAATTCTTTGAGACGCATGTGTGGATGCGGCATAGACTGTTGCAGCCACTTCCAAAATGACTTCCAAAATGAATAAGAAGTCATTTTAATGAAGGTTTGCATATCACATAAGGTTTAGCCTAACTATACTTTTTGTGCCCCTTCTAATCTGAATGTTAGTCACTACATTTTGCTGTTTTTTGCTGTTGAGGCCCTATTTATAGCAATTCCTCTGTGGGTAATATTGGTTTTTAGGTTGTATATGTAGGTCAGAATTTGACTGTATGGTTTCTAGACTAATATTGCTCAACAATAATTAAAGTGACTTTAGGTAAGTCAGTTGATAATGAGTAAAAATATGTCGTTCAGCCTTTTGACACTTCATCCTGCCGCATCACATTTTAAAGTAAATTGCTGTGGGGAAAAATGGTTGTGTTAGCTCATCTTGACCATTACTGCTGATTCTAATTAACTGCATTTTGTAGTTAACTTGCACAACTGCTGTTGTGGAAATACACCCCTTTCACATTGACTTGTAATCTGTGGAACTATAGACATTCTACAATTGACCTATAACTTGTTGAACCATATCTCTCATAACCGAGTGGGTGATTGTTAGTCCTAACTAATGGTACAGCCAACCTCATGAATTAAATGTGGAACTCTTCTAATCTCCATCAACTTCACATAACTACCATAAGAATATGTCTCTTTACACCGTGAGCAAATACCACGTGGTAGGTTACAACGCAGACGTTACATCATCCGCGTTATCACGCATGGCTTTACATCGCAAGTTGTTTCTAAGACAATAATAATAATTACATCCTGGGAGGCATAGCATTTAGATGCATTTCCAGGTTTACGATTTTTCTCGTAATTCTGGAAATGTGTCTGGTTCCATGGGTGTTGCGTGAGAACACTCACAGCAACACCCATGGAACACCCCTTTCATGCAAAATGCTGCGTGTAAAGGAGAAGTATTTTAAAGAACAGAAAAATACATGCAGGGTGGCTCTTCATGTCCTTGTAAATATGGGGCAGTAAAATGCACCAGCAGTGCGTCACAAAAAGTGATGCAACGGAGGTGCAAGGGCCTTATAAATAAGCCCATTCATTCTTTACAGCATCATTATCACTAAACAGCTTGTGGAGTACCATCTGTCATGAGACGGCATACCCATATTCTAACAAACAACATTGAGATGGGTCAAACGCTTGAACTAATCCCAACCAATGGTGTACGCTTAGGTCCACATTCCAAGCCATCATGTTTGACCTAATATTCCATTCTAGGCTAAGACAATCCCTGTTTAAATCAATTTTGTACATTCAGTAATAGAAACAGTTGAGCCCGATCTGCTAGACCAGGTCCCTTCTAGATAACAAAACCAAAAAACTCAGACCAGTATCGACTTGCTTACGCCGCATCAATGAGGTACAGCTTGAGACCTTGGATACAGTGAGCTTGAGAGCCAAGTATCGGCACACCCATTGAAGTTAAATCATCTTGCAGCTTCCCCTTCTTATTTACTATATGCTGTCAGTCAAGAATATAAAATCCCAAATTATGTAGTCCATGGATCTGACTCCCATCGATGCACTAAATCTTTTGCCCAACTTTATTGAGCTTGTTTTTTAACAAAACAGTTTTATTGATTTTAAGTGCTAGCTTATGGAATACGGACCACTGTAGAAGCATTACAATACAATACATTACATACAAAAGAGCAAGGCAATCCATGAAGGGAGAATCCTCACCGGCCCACGAGGAGTCCTAAGCCAAAGTGTGCCCATCACTACCCCCATATCATGAGGTGCTTCTGCTGGCACTCTCATGCACAATAGACCATCAGTTCAATCGCAGCACACCAATCCACTTCCTTTCCCCATTCAGTTAGAGTGGGGTGTTAGGGCAACTTCCACCAGTGGGCGATCTCTTATTTAGCATCCAGGGTGGTCAACCCATCCATTGTCTGCTGAGCCCGGAGAATCCCCAGTTCCTCCTAAATTCCCAGCAGGCAGATCCGTGCGGTAAGATCCACTTCTCTCTCCAGGACTCGGGAAAGGGTTGTCGCCACTCCCTGCCATAAAGACTGCAAGCGTAGGCAGGACCAAACCACATTGAGGATGTCAGCATCTAGTGTAGGGCAAGGAAAGCAGGAGGGGTGCAGGAGCACCCCCATGCACCACAGCTGCCATGGTATGAGGAAAGAGGTGTGTAAGTAGGATATTTGGATGAGATGTAATCTGAAGAAGATAGCGCTCTCCCATGGGGCCCTGCACGCATCTCGCCAGTCTCCCTCTTCCAGGCGGCTACCTGCCTCTTCCACATCTCTTTGAGGGTGGGTAAGGCCTCCGGAGCATGAATGACTAATGTACAGTGGATACAGGAGATTGCCTCTTTCCAAATCCGACCCATGAGCTGCTTCACCTCAAGCCGGCTAAACTCGGGGGGAACCGTGAAAACCTGTAGGTGACAGGCCAGAGCATAACACAGCTTTAGATATTTGTGAAATTGGTAGTGTGCCAAAGAGAAATATTCTTGCAGGTCTGGAAGGAACAAAGGAATCTGGCCTACCAAACATCTCCCAGGGTGGTGATCCCAACTCTGTCCACCTCCCTGAAGCCCTAAAGTTGTGCAGTGTGTTGAAGCCAGAACCTTTCTCACAAGGGGTGAGTTGAGTGTCTTATCCCACTTCGTAAAGCACAGGGCAGCCCGCCACACCTTGGTTACCACTACACTCAGGCAAGAGTGTAGTGGGCTATCATGAGGCAGGCCCATGACCGCTTCCATGCCTAGGTTAGCAAGTTTCAGTTGGTAGGCAAGGTCATCCCACCCCCAGTCATTGATGACCACTTGCTGTGACTCCCAGTAATAGAGCCAGAAATCAGCAGATTGAGGGCCGCCATTCTAATTTGTCTGCAGGACCCTGCCCTCTACTACTTGAGTGTGGTGGTTCACCCACAGGACATTTTTAATGGCGATGATGAGGGCCTGGAACCAAAAGTTAGGGATGCCAAATGGAAAATGCTGAAGGGTATAGAGGAACTGGTGGAGTATCATGATCTTGAACAGGGCAACTTGTCCCTTGTACATCCAGGCCAAATCAAGATTAGTGGGAATATGAAAGCCCAGGTAGCGGAAGCTAAACTGCTGTATGGGTGTGGAGTCCTTCCAATCCACAGTAAGGCAGTCCACATTGATAGGGACAAGGCAGAACTTACTCCAATTGACTCCTAGTCCAGAGGTTATTTCATACAGGTGAAGGATTTCTAATGCTCGGGGCCTGACAGGTGTGGATGTTCAAGAAAATGGAGAATGTTAGCTGGGTAAAGTGTGATTCTATCTTCAAGGTTATTCAGTCCCCTCCATCTGCTCCTCCACACATCAACACGAAGGGGGCATGCTAGAGGCTCAATGTCAAGGGTAAAAAGAAGTGGGGAAAGGGGACACACCTGATGCGTCCACCTATTAATCGGGAACTCATAATGTGAGAGCCCCATTAAACTGGACCCACGCCATTGGTGAGGGGTAGAACAGCTTTACATAGGATAGAAATTTGGGACCAAACCTGATTCGCCAAAGATTCGTAAAAATGAAGGACACTGACAGAATCAAAGGCCTTCTAAAAATCAATTAGGAGAAGGGCCCTTGGGTTTACCTGTGTAGCGGTACTGGCCAATGCCATTTGGACTCACTTTATACAATGCCTCGTGTTTTGATTGGGCATGAAGCTGCTCCGGTAAGTGTGGACCAAAGTCAGCACGACCATTATCAGTGAGTTGCCATTATATTGGCATAGATTTTGGGTTCAGTGTTGATCAAGGAGCTCAGCCGGTAGGACGAGCACTGCCCTGAGTGTTGCCCCACTTTCGAGATAACCACTAAAGTATCAGTGTCAATCCCCAATGGAAAGTGTACTTTGTTGAGTGCCACCATAGACAGTTTTAGCAGGGAGGGATTAAGGACCTCATCAAATTTCCGGCACTACTCAAGGAGGTACCCGCCAGGCCCGGTGGTCGTGCCTGAATTCATGGACACCACTAAGGTGAGTTCATCTATTGCCAGTGATTCCTGTAGATCGAAGGGAGGGGAAAAGTCACGGCAGAGGAATTTCATTGAGTATCAAATGATTGCGCTCAGATGATGGTGTCAGCTGTTGGGCCTAGAGTTGATGATAGTATGTCGCAAAGGCTGCTTCAGTTTCTGGGGCAGTAAACCGCTTATGAGCCAGTGATCTCAAGGGCAATTCTAGAGGTAAGATCTCCGGTAGCCAGCCCGTACAGCAGTTTGCCACTTTTATCTTCCCATTCATATGCTCATTGGGTTGAGGCCCTCCACCACTTCCGTGTCTCATTCGGGGAGACTTGGGGCAGGGAGGCCAGGGCAAGTTGCAGCTGATGCACCAGAATTGAGGAGGGGTCGAGACGGAGTTTGCACACTTTCTCTAACATGCGCACCTCAAGGGCAGTAATCTGGAATACATTTTTTCATATTTGGCATCAGAGGAAGCTTTGCGCCTTGCCCCACATGGTGGCCTTGCCCCCTGCCCATAGAATTCCGAAGGAATCAATTGCACCTTTATTGTTATTGAAGCATTATTGTATCTCAGACCGCAGAAACTCTACACAGCAGTCATCCATTAGACACTAAGCGCTGAGGCATCACATCAGATGGTGTGAGTGCTCTGAGTGCCCAAATTGGAGGGAGACTAGGAAGTGGTCCAAGATACCCCATGGCTGGATCTTGATTGAAGTGACATGAAGAATGTCCGGGGCTGGCAAAAGTAGCAGGTCAATACATGAGAAAGTTCTTTTGGGGTGCCAGGGAGTCTGTCCATGAGAGAGCTGATGGCACGGGAAAGTCTATTGGTGTTAGGCAGACTAGAGCAGTCTTGATTTGGATCAGGCAGAGTGTTAAAGTCATGGACCCAGAAAATACCACAAGATGCACTGATCATAGAGCTGAAAGTACTTGGGCGGTGCCCCTTGGCCCGTAAACATTGAAGAAAGTATAGTGTTTCCCTTCAAGGAGACCCTCCCCTCCCACATAAAGGCCTAAGGTACACCTTGAAAAAGATGGGATGGTAGACCCTGTAATCTCAAAATTTCCCCAAGAAGGGTCATCAAGAGCAGCGGACATGGGTCTCTTGGAGCAACAAAATGTCAGATTGGAGCATTTGGTGTATTGGAGGACTAAGGTGCACGTAATGCAATATGAAAGGCCATTTACATTCCATGACAGACCCTAATGTATACCATTGGACCTCAGTTTATTCAAAGCATGTAGAGTATAAGCAGGTAAACTTCCATCCCCCACTCTCAAGCCTCCCTCATGAAGCAGGCCTGTCTGTCTAGGAGTGAAAAAGCTAACTAAAGAAAACAAAAAAAGTTGTGTAACACACAACAACTCCTAACCAACTCCCTCATATCTCTCCTTCTGAAGCATCTGTCACCCTCAAATCTGACAGAAATGAACACTCCAACATTGTCAAGAGAAAAAACATTAGCGTGGGACCTCCTCAGGATAAAGCAGGACCAGCTGATTGTCTAGGAGACTTGTTGCAGTGCAGAGATGTGCCAAATAATTTTTCATGTTTGACCTAGCCCCTGATGGGGCTCCAAGACCAGGGTGGGCAAAGAGCATGGTTTGAAATTTACACTGCCTGTACCTTAGCTCACTCTTTACTGCATGAGCGGTCTGCACCTCCACCCAGAGGATCCTGAGGGGCTCTCAGCAATCGGATGCACCCTGAGTGACCATGCACTCTAGCGGCCTCAGGGACGTGGGTTAGTGTCGTCATGGGCTGTTTGACCAGGACAGGGGATGGGCAGCGGTCATTATTGAGCCCACTTTTATAATCACAATACCTATGTAGGGTATGGTAGAATTGACAAGCACAGATGAATCATTGTAAGAAATTGAATTACTATTTGGGACTAAAGTGCAATTCAGACAGACAATGGTGGAGCCTGGACCAGATACACACTGGCCCTTGTGAAAGTCAGAAAGTTTAGAAGCTTTTCTGGAGGAAAACATTGCAAGCTTTTCCAAACTTTCTTCTGGTACCTGAACAATCACAGTAGTGCACATCTGAAACCCACTGGGCCTCAGCGGGGGCACATAGAATCTCACAGCAGAATCCAATTCAGATCTAGTGCCATTAGTCAGATTGGTATTTCTACACAAAGGCCTTTTGCAGCTTGTTGTCACCCTGTAGCCACAAAGGAAGCTTGTCAACTGACTATTGGAGTCCCCTTCTTTGTCCTGGATACAAGAGGAAATAGGGCCAGTGGACATGCTCTCGAAGTAGAGTTTATTTACCTGAACAAAAAAAACCAATTTGCATGGCAGTTCTGAGCATGGAAAGGGAGTGACAGTAGAGGTGAATCATTATTTGGGGTGGATGGCAGCCCACTACTAGTAACAATGTTGCCATTTTTGTCAGGTCCAGTAAATGTTTCAGTAATTCAAAATGTATTTACAGATCGCTCCTTCAGAAAGAACTGTGGGGCTTATTTTGATGTCGTTCGGAAAGACTCCGGCCTCTGGAGAGAGGATTTCATAACTATCGCTGGTTTAAACTCCAACTGCTGTATTACAATAATGGCGCTCAGAGTTTAAACCAGCTGGGGGGATTGGACGTGGCTCCGACGGGCTCAAGGAGGCCATCGGCCAGTCGGACACCACTCATAATCCCTTAAGGATGGCGTTTCCTGCCATTGGAATTATGATGTTGGTTTCCTGCAGCATTTCCATATCCACCTTTCCAACTTGTTAAGGCCCTCTGAAAGTGACTTTGGGGGCCCCTAGCGGGGTCCCCTTACCCCCTGACCTCCCGGTTGTGGCTCTTGGGGGCACCTATGATGCCCCCAAAAATCCCTGCACCATGTGGTAGGCACTGTGAGCTGCCTACCACATGGTGCAGAGAATTACACAAACTCCCATTTCTCAACGGAAACTTGTGCTGTGGGTTTTTTCCACCCGCCGCACAATCTCCCATGGAGAAATGGGAGTTTGCGACAAAACCATGTGTGGTCGCATCGTCATGAGTTGTGTGGAACCACCGACCTATGGTCGGGCTGTTCCCACACGAAACGGTGTTGGTCGGAGGGAACTCTGACCGACATTGTTATGATGCCCATAGCGTTTCACATGAAAAAGTGCTACTTCTGCCACCCTAGAAGAAGGATTATGCAACTGGCTGCAAATTAACATTTTCTTGAACAGTATGAACTTGCACTTATAATACTTGCAAAATTTGGCCTTATGGCTAGAGCGGTCGATCTCGAAGCTAGGGAATCAGGTTCGAGTCTCGGCAACGATGCTCAACATCCTGTGATTCTGGGCAAATCACTTAATCTCCCAGTGCCTAACAAAAAATTGAATGTGTCCATCTGTAACTAAACTGGTGCTCATGTAAAGCACTCTGATACCTGATATCTTCAGGTCAAGTTTGTGCTATATAAAACTATTTTTCAAAAATTAACACTAATCTAAAAGAAGAATAGGGAAACAATCCTGTGAGAAAGTGTTTTATCAGTTGGGGTGAACCGAGGTCTATCACAAGTAATAAAGGCACAATCTTGTTAGGTTCAGTTAAAAGTTCCAACAATATAAACTTGAGCTCAACCCCTGTTAGATATTTAACAGAGCAGGCAGGCTTAACTGAAGAAACTGTGCAAAACCTTTAGAAGTACCAAAATGGCTAAAAAGTCAAAAACACAACCTAATAAAAATTCCACTCCAATTGATAAAAATAGATAATATTTTATTGAAAAAATTACATAACAATGACAAAAATCAAAAGAAGAAAAGAGAAATACATTTTCTTTGTTTTAATTAAAAATAGCACCAAATATTACATAGCACCAACCACAGGCAACTGATCAACCTAGATAGGAGCCAGGTCAAAAATTAAGGCTGGCTGTAGTCGATTGCTGGTCGGATTCAGGGACAAGATTCATCCGAAAAAGTTACCTTATTTTCTGAAAAACAGTTCTATACATTGAAGAGTCATTGATGGATTCATCTGCGTCAAAGGTAGAAGGCTGAAGCCAATGTAGGGATCTTCAGCAATAGGACGAAGGACAGGGTCCCAATGAATCTGTCGATGAAGACGGGAAAGCTCCAAGTAGAAGTTCATGATTTACTCTGCCAATTACCTTGATGTCGTTCTGGTATCAGTCGACATTGCTTCTGGTGAAGATTTTTGTGGGCAGTTTTCAGCTCCCCTCTAAAGGCCAGCATTTCCTCAGTGGAGCAAAGCTGTAGGCCGGAACCAGCGAAGGGTTCAAATATTGTCAGATGCAGCTTCAACGCCAGTCCTGGTAAAGAACCTAGCAGGATCTGCTGGAGGTCAAGTTTCACCAGCGATGCACCCTCACCAGATTGTCTGGAAGGTAGGTCTGGGTCCTATGTCTGTTCTATGAAGAAAAGTTGTCAAAAAGATTCTCAGGGGGATATTTACTAGTGGAGTTGCATAGCTTTTGCACCAAGCAAGGTGGTGCAAGATCGACGCAAGTCCTAAATGAGATTTATGAAGCCACGTGAGGCCACTTTGCGTGTCATTGAGTGGCTCTATGAATCTGGAGTAAAGTAACGCAGCACAAATCCCTGTGTTGTGTGCTGCATTCTTCAGCACACATAGAAACAAAAATATACCTCTTTATATTGTTTTTATGCAGGAAGGCGCCCCTTCCTGCACAAAAACAATTCTGCATTCAACAGAGACACCCTTGCACCATGGTACAAGTGTGCCTGTGTTGAGGCCAGGCTGCCAAATGGGCACCAGAGCAGGGGAAAAGGCAAGAATGCAAATGCATTGTATTGACTTAAATGCAGCACATTCCTGTCCTTTTCTTGTCACACAGTGCAGCACAGCAATGTGACTTGCTGTGCTGCACTGTATGATATGTATGTAAATAGGCCCCTCTGTAGCCACTTTTAGGGTTAGGCAGGGGCAGTACATTCTGACAGCAGCCAAGGGTTCCAGAACCTCAGGAACAGTATTTGGTTGCCAAGTCTCACTCGAGGGGAAGCAGCAGCATGGTACAGGGTATGTTCAGTTGAAACAGGTCAGCAGGTCTCCTTCACAAATGTGGGCTTCTTGTAGCTTTGTGTCCCAGTAGTTTAACTACTGGAGGTCAGTGAAATTACCGTTCAAAAGTATGATTGGGCAATATGAATTAGGGTCTTCACAGTCTTTTCCCTTCTAAAAAAAAAACTAACTACATTTCCTTTTGGGAACAAAACTGGTATTGAACCTCCATGAATTAGTGATCAGTAAAAAACATTCTAAAACAGCCCCTGAAAATGTTCAAAAAAATCCTGCCGAAACACCATCTGGTCCATAGGCGTTACCATTCGGGAGGTTTTTTATAACATCCCCCAGTTCTTCTTTAGAGAAGGGGCATATCATATTAATTTTATCTGTCTCAGAGAGTATCAGAATTCCCTGTTCCCGATGAACCTTTCCAAGGATGCATTATGGATTGATTGTTGTTGCCCATAACTACACCTGTAATGTTGCAACATTATGTCCTCTATTTTGGTCAGGTCTTCATTTCGGGTGCCAGTTACTGGACATCTCAATATGCTAATCTGGTTACTTATGGCCAGCTCCCGAGCCTGCCATGCCAGGAACCTCCCGGTCTAATTACTCTCTTTATATACCTTTTGCCTATAATTACTATTGGAGGTTTCACATTTTTAATAGTAGGCCTCGCTAAGAGCCCATTTGGCCTGGTCAAGTTTTCGTTTATTGGAAGCCGATGGGCTTCTAAGTGTGGTGTTGTAGAACCTCTGAACCGTCTGTTCTAGGCTTTGCCAGACCACAAATACATGCCTTAAGGTAGTCCCAAACAATATGGGAAGGAGCCGCCCCATGATTTCTTGCAAGGAATTCCTTTATCTCTGTTTTGCCAAGTAGCACTCATTTCTCTTCCAATAGGTATTGCCTATTTAAAGTCCATCTTTTGGAATGAACCGAGATTTTGCCTAACTCGATCTCTAAAATAATCATGGCATGATCCAAAAATACATTCGGAAGGATTCTTTGTTGACTGAAAATCAAGGTCTTGGATATAAGAAAAAAATCAATACATGAGCAAGTGCGGAATCTACCGGAAAAACAGGTGTATGCGACATTAGTCGGAAATGCTTCTCTCCAGGGATAAATTATATCCAGAGTCCTACTATCATTTTGAATTATTTTAAAAAATTTAGGTTTTACCTGCTTTTTGGAATTGACTGAGGAATCAATTTTTGGACTCGCTAGAAAATTGCAATCCCCTTATGATAACTTCACCAGGAATTTGTATTAGGGATTGAAAAAGCTCTTTGTATAGCACAGCATTGTCCTCTACTGGGGCATAAATACTAGCAAAGGTTAGATATCTGTTTCCCAGTTTACAGGTCACTGAACACCAACCTTCCTCTCTAATCACTAACAAAATTCACCACTTCTGCTTGAAATTTTCTACCCAAAAAGATCACTGTGCCGCAATGTGTTGCGGAAGAGGAGGAAAAGCCCCGATATGCTGCCCAGGATCTAAACACAGAGAACTCTGCTAACTTCCCGTACGGTATATGGGTCTCTTGAATTATAATTACAGATGGGTTTTCCGTCTTAATCCATAATTCAATAGCCCACATTTTATTTTTATTATTGAGTCTGTTGACATTGAAAGAGGCCACCTTTAGGATATCCTTTTTGTACATTGTGCGGCACTATTTGGCATTAGAGGGGTAGCAAAATTAAGGGGACCCCCGGATCTATCATTAATACCGCACTTGCCCTCACAGAGTATAAGTTTATCACTAGAATTCGGATGACTTTATATTTTCAAAATGGATCTCTTTTTTCCCTCTTACTTCCCATTCCAGCACACCCCCTCCTCCCTGCCCCCATTATTACCATCCCTGCTCACACCTGACAGGCTTACCCCAATCCCCAAAACTGGCACCTTGATCTTGTGCCAGATGCTATTGGCCTACCTACCACCCCACCCCAGGACTTGAAGAGAGAGAAAAAGACTCAGAAAAAAGAAAAAGAAAGAAGCCAGAGAAAGCTGGCGAAAGAATGAAATTCCCAAAAAGAGAATGAACACACAAGAAAAAATATACCACTTTCCACTGCAACTACCTAAGAGCCCTGAACTAAGAAATTAGGACTTATTAGAAGAGATTTGATGCAGTAGTTCCTGAGCTTCAGGGACATTGCAGAATACATGGAATCTACCTTTTACTAGCACTCTTAATTTACTTTGTTGTGCAATCATTGCCTGTATCCCTTGTTCTTTAAATAAATGTAACATTTTAACCAAATCTGTCCGCCTTTTGGCTGCAGAGGCAGACATATCGGGGAAAATATGACATAATGGTACATCTGAGGAGGTTAACTGTCGCTGTTTAACTGCTTTGGATAAACAAAAATTCCTTAACCCTATAATCGCCTATATTAACAAGGATTGTCTGCAGAAATTTGGGCATTGGGAGGAAGATACGCAGACACAGGATGGGCCCTAGTGAGAGTCAAATCACCATTATACGGGAGGACTTTTATAAAATAAAAGAGTCGACTCATTGTAGTGTCTGCTGGCCCTCGAGTCCTTCCGGAATACCAAGGATACGGAGATTGGAGCACCTAGAATGATTCTCCAATTCCTCTAATTTATACTCCATTATGGATTTTTGGCTCTGATAAGTGGCAACCTTGTCATTCATGATAGATACTTGATCCTCCAGCTGCGAATTCCTGGTTTCTGCCTCCTTCAGTCGCGCCGGGACAGGGCCATGTTTTCTTTGATTTTAGTAAGCCTAGCATGTAAAGCAGCAATTTCCATTAATTGAGAGGCTTTGAGCTCCCTAATCTCCTCCAAAATTAAATTGTGCAGGCTCTTAGCATTGATTCAGGCCCAGTTTTAGATTGCACTGCCAATGCAAGAGACGTTGCAGACATTACAGTGAGAGCAGGTGCTGCTTGCCCTCTATTTTTCAGCTCGGGAAATCCAGGTAGACTCTCTGAGGAAAAAGCAGAGGCTGTGGTGGAAATTGTGTTAAGGCATTGCTGTCACCACTGGGAGACTTACTCTTGATTGAGCCATGGGACTGTCCAGCTACTGGTGGGGCGCTCTTCAGCCCCTCTGCGCCAGGCGGTAGCCCAGATTTGGCTTTGAAAAATAGAGGGTATTTTTTTAAGTTCCTTATACTTCCCAACCTCCGCATCACTCGTGGGGGTAATCGTCTTAGGTCCCTCAGATATTAGTGCAGTTGAGGGCCACCCCCCCTGGCAGAACCAGCGAGGACGGGGCCAAAACTCATATCCGAATCGGCAGAGGAACCCCCTGAAGGTCTTTCTGAGGGAGCTTTGTAGCAGCCATCGCCGACATTTCTGTAGGTAATACCAGTACCTTATGTGAGGACGCAGCGCCGATTAGCCCGGGCTGCTGCTTACCCTACACGCTTTTTAACCCTTTGAACCAAAACTGGGGAATCAAGATGGGTTGCACAGTACTGCTGCTCTTTCACTTCTACCTTGCCTCTACTCCGCCTCCCCTCAGAAGTATCTGCTTGAATTTATGTACTGCTTTGCTCTGTTATGCTTGCGGTGGTTACAGGGGTAAAGAAGAAAAAAACTTTTTTTGCAAATTGTTGGACATGGAGTCCCCACCCTCCCCCTAGCAACCCTCTACCAGGTAGTACAAAAGCCCTATGCCCAAACAGGAAACAGAGCACATGTACTTGCCCCCTGGAGAGAAACCTGGCGGTCAATAAATAATTCTCTTAACAAAACACATGCAATTATAGACTGGCACAGTAGCAGTACAGTTGCTGGTATCCTTGGGCCATTCGATTTTGATGAGATTAGAGTTCCAGGCATTATGCACTATGGAGTATACAAGTATTCTTCTTTCTCTTGTTGGGCTAAATTAATGTGGGCATGCTAACTCACCTTGCACCCTAGACAGACATACTTGAGTTGCGTTACTTTGCAACTCTCTGCGGGTGGGGCAACAATTATCTATTTTCCTATCATGGCCATGCTCAGGTAAATGCCTCAATTTCACCCTAACTAGAAGGCAGATTAATAGTGAGTATGAATGATATATGTCATGTGAGGTACTGCTAACTAATTATAAAGGAGACAAATATGGAGACAGACATCCTCTTATCTGCCAATAGAAAAAGCAATGCACTTCAGTACAGGGAAAGAATTAAGTAACATGATATTGCATTTGGCACGTTCATCACAGACTATCCCATCCACATAATGCAAAGTAACCTACTCCTTAGTCCCTCTTTACTCATTGGTCTTACCCTCTGCCACCACATTTGGCATTGCTTGTTCCCAACAAGAAAGATTTGCTTGGCAGTAAGGCAGATATTTATTACCTTAGATGACTACAGGTAAGTTGGAGGGAATAGACCGGATAGGTAGACGTTCCCCTGATCATCATCATCAAGGGCCTAAGGTTTTGCTAGAAGTGAATACCTTGGTTCAGCAATTGTTAAAAGGGAAAAATTTGAGCTGACCTAATCCGTTATGGAATCAATATATCCCTTGGCCACAGGAAAGTGGCACCAGCAAAGAATGTTTTCAAATGTTATGGAAGGCTGCGACAAAACAAGGAAGTTAGGAAAGGAGTTACTTATGTACTAGAAAGTGAATGAGTGGGCACTGGGATTGAAGGAAAACTCAACTATTTATTTTTCACATTGCCACAACATTTGTAAAGGGGACTACACATTAACTGAGGCAGACGCACATTACACAGACAATGGATTCTCTGAGTCTTACAGTACCACCACTAGACAGTCCACAAAATATATAAGGGGAGAGGGTAAGCTGATATAAAAACCAGAAGAAAGGAAGCTTCCATCAGACTAGTACAGAGACAGTTTGAGGTAAAATACAGACACCAGGAATATAGAAAATGAGTAAATAGGATAATGTAGGGATAACAAGAATTTAGAAACTGATAGATCAAAGAGGATTTGGGAAAAAAATAAAATTAGTAAATGGATAGAAATGAGACGTCGAAATAAGGAGCAGTAAAAGTTAGGGAAATATATATTAATATTAACAACAGGAGGATTTACTAAGGCAAGAAGAGCCATCAGCCTAGAACAGTGCTTTGCACTGGGAGGCATTTCCAGCTCCCTCACCCGCTTCAGACATCCTCTTGTCCCTGGATGCTGATGTATTACATAAAGAAACAAAAAATGATTGTTGGTAAATAAATATTCTCTCCAAAAAGTTTTTTTGATAAGAAACGACAATTGCAATAATATTGAACTTTCCTATCTATGTATTCCACATTTCCTAAACCTACCTAGCCCACCTAACACCAAGACTTTGGTATTACTAATAAATTGCAACAAATTATGTTTGCTTCTAAATTCCAATCTCATTCACAATCATTTTCAACCCCCTTAGACTGGCCAATTCACTAAGTCTGCATTTTGTCTTTAAATATATAGATGGGCGCATGCATACACCAAATTGGTGGGTTGCTTGTCACTGTACGAGCTACAAAATAAATTCTAAGAACTGATTTGAGGGAATGTGTGCTGCTAAATTACTAATAATAACTAATACTTTCTCACTGAAATGACATAGTAGTCTCTAGTCTGCATTACTTAAGCTCTTACATAGTCAGCCCAAGCAAGCGCAAAACAAGTACGATTAGGTAGCATCGAGCACCTGTCTCAAATAACGATCACATAATATAAGATCTGTAAACATAACTTTCCTGCATGTGAGCAGCATGCTTGCTATTTAGGAAACACATATAAGCAATAGCATAGAGCATGCAAGTAATAATAATATAAATAATTAGCTACTCACCAAGCCCCGCAATCTCAACTCCTAGCAGGTCCAGCAGGTCCTGCTCCCGGTCTAGAACGTTGGACCACCGGTGCGCCAGCTGATTATGAATGCGCGGGGACCCCAAAGCAGCAAAACACTGCCCATAGCACTCCTGATTTGGTATTTTGTGAACTGACCTATTATAACAGAGGTCGGTTCGCAAAATACCACACTGGTCGCAAAAATATTTGCTATAAATTGCAACGAGGAGCACTGTTTAGTAGACCTGACCCTTAATGATAAACAAAGGGTGGTCTTCTTTCTCTATTGTCCCCAAGGAGATTGCACTTTCATGTACTTATCTGCAAACAAGTTGTTCCTTGTTGGAGAGAAGATTCTGCTTGTTGTATCTAATTTGGGATGGTTTTCTAGCAACTTAATGTATATGAGGAAATTGTTCCTCTGCTTTTTTTCTTACATTTCCTGTACTTGAGCATGCTTATTTGAAGATTGGTTGGCAGATTTACTAAACTTTGATGCAACTCAATGCAGAAAAGAAAGTTGCTGCACTGCGTTCCGTTAAAGGGAGGGAGCGGAAATATACCACATCTGTTAAGAAATGCTGCAGGTCTGCTCTTTCATAGTAATGCCAAACTTGTGGCTGCATAGAATCAATGCAGGCACTCTTGCGCCACGGTGCAATACACTATGAGGACTTCTAAAGCGTGTAGCTACCGAAGACTTCCCAGCACAGAATGAGTCAGGGCGCATCACCTATGCTTACATGGGTTCATATAAACAGGGTATTCTTAGTGGTGATAGAGTAAGGCTTTCAGCTGTTTCCTAAACCGTATCTCATTGTCTTGGCTTCTTAATTCTACTGGCGATGTGTTGCATAGCTCAGGCACAAGATGTGAGAAGGATCTTCTACCCCTTCAACTCTTTTGGATTTGAGGCACCTTCAGGAGTAGGGCATACTGTTATATTGGGGGTTTAAGGTGTCAATAGTGCCCTAGTAGAGGAGGGAACTTCCGAGTTGAGCCCTCTATATGCTATACATAATGTTTTGAATTGTATTTTTTCCACAACGGGCAACCAGTGGAGGGAGGCCATGGCATTTTTGGCCGAGGCATCTTTAGGGACCTTAAGTAGCATCCTTGCTGCCACATTTTGGACTACCTGGAGTCTTTTGAGAACACATTTAGGTGAAACCATGTATAGGGCGGTTGCGTAGTCCAGCCGAGAGAGAACTAAAGATTGGACCACAATTCTTCTGGAGGGGGAAGTTAGAAGTTCTAAGATTTGGTGAAAAGTTATGAGGATGCCAAAGCAGGTGGCCGTATGTTTTTTTGCTTGTGCCTCCATAGACAGAGAACTGCTGAGCCACATACCAAGGCTTTTATGGGGGGGCAAGAGGATGGTGGACTGCCAAACTTTCCGGGCATCCTAGAAACAGTTGGGGATCTGATCTATGCTCTAGAATCATCAGTTCTGTATTTTCCCCTTTCAGTTTAAGACAGCAGTTTACCATCCAACTGGCAACTTTTTAAAACAGGGAGACTACTGGCGGTATTGTGATCCTTTCCAAGGGTAGGGGAGATGACCAGTTTTATGTCATCATCGGCATATGAGATGATCCACAACCCAAAATCCTGAATAATGTCAGCTAGTGGATGCATATAAATGTCTTAAATTGTGGAACTGAGGGCTTTACCTGTGGTACCCTGCACTTCAGGGGAAGACATCTAAGTAGCATGAATGTTTGCGGATATGAAATGAAATATCATTTAGAAAAGAAGTGTGTCTATTAGGAGTGATGTTCTTTATTCCAGCTTCATTTATTCTTTGTAAGAGTATCACATGGTTAATCGTATCAAAAGGTCCAGGAGGATAATGGAAGTGGCCTCCCTGGTCCAACGGCATTTTTAACTACTCCTTAACAGCTGGGAGTGTGGTCCCTGTACTATGTCATGGGAAAATCCTGTCCGTATGGGATGAAGGAGATAATTCTCTTCCAGAAACAGGCAAAGGCTTTTATTAACATGATTTTCCAAAACCTTTCTTGGAACTGGAAGAAAGGGATTGGCCTGTAGTTCCCAGAGCATGTGGGATCGAGATTCCTTTTTATTAGCAAAGGTCTGACCACTGCATGTTTCCAGGTTTGGGCGAAACAGTCTTGTCATAAGGGA
Source organism: Triturus cristatus (assembly GCF_964204655.1). Taxonomy (NCBI): domain Eukaryota; kingdom Metazoa; phylum Chordata; class Amphibia; order Caudata; family Salamandridae; genus Triturus; species Triturus cristatus. The sequence goes on from NC_140593.1 coordinate 177,191,167, forward strand.
AAGGTTGAGTAGGTCCAGTAGTGTCGGGAAGATAACTTGGCCTTCGTTTTAGTCTGCTTTAGTGTTCCATATACATACAAGACATTTTCTTGAAAGAAAGCTGCAGGTTTGTTGCAGCGTGCTATTGTGGAGATTGGGAGAGTGTTTCCCGACTTTGGTGTTGAAGGATTTGATGATTTGTAAAAGATCCCTTGGTGAATTTGCTGCCTTATCAATTTTGACTTCATAGTAGGAAGCTTGGGCCTATTGAATTACCAGGTGAAAGTGCCAAATTGCAAGCCGGTAGGAGTTTCTTCATAGATTTTCCTCCATATTCTTTCAAGTCTTTTACATTCTTTCTTTAAGGAAACAAGGTGTGAGGTAAACCAAGAAGCAGATTTTCTTTTTTTAACTCTTTTGACCGAGGTGATTGAAATAATAATAAAATATAATATTTAATCCAGTCTTCAAATTTACTATTGGAAGGTGTAGAACGGTCACCTAGAGTTGGTTTAGCTGACACTAATCATGCATTCCATTTCTCTTTGTTAGATTTTGGCCATCTATGGTCAAACTTGGTGACGGCTTGATGTCAGTAGTAGGTAGGTAGCCATTCAGTGTTACCTTAATGCTAGGGTTGATGCAAAAAACAGGGATAGAAGATGCCCTCTGTCATGTGTGGGACCTTCTACTCTGTGTTAATTGAGGTCAGTCAGGGTCCTGTAATGTGTCTGCAGTGACTGGATTGTTGGTCTCATCAAAATGTATATTGAAGTCCTTAAGAAGGGTAAAGTTTATTTTTTGGGATGGCTAGGCTAGCAATAAGATCTGGAAAGGCCTCGGTAAACTTAGCAAAAGGTACTGGGGGTTACTAGTAGATTGGTTTGCATGTGGCTGGGTCAAAACTGAGGTGGTATGGTGGGCAAAAAAGTATAGACTGTGAAGTACTCTGAGTGATTGACAGTAGTTGATATTAATTCAAGCATTCCATCTATCACCTTGTTGGAGCAATTGATGTCCTAAATGGGAAGGGGATGCCCAGATGTGGGTCCCGTGCTCACTGTGCCACTGAAACCAAGCTATATATGCTTATGGGCCTTAATCAGGGTGAAATTGGTCTTGAATTGCTTGTATTCTGGTTCCTGGAAGACTTGACCTGGCAGTTCAGGCTGGATTGTTCCTATTGAAGCAGGGTCATGATTGATTTGCATATAGCTGGGTCCAGACTTGTTGTTGAAGTGGATGCCCCAAATGTAATTGGTATGTGCAGACTTGGGTCCAATGCTCACTTTGGCACTGGAACCAAGCTATACCCAACTAATGAGCCCTACTCACGGTGAAACCGGTCTTAGATTTCTTCTGTTCCGGTTCAAAGAATGTCTGGCCTTGCAGGTCGGCTGGTCTGTTCCTATTGGAGCAGGGTCATGACTAATTTCAATATAGCTGGGTCCAAATGGAACGTGGCATGGTGGGCAAAAAACAATAGACTAGCATGTGGCCCGATTGATTGCCAGTGGCTGTGATTAATTCAAGCATTCCATCCTTCACCTTATTGTAGCTGTGCCCCATGTGCGATGGGAAAGCCCAGACGTGGGTCCTGCACTCACTGTTTGACTGGAATCAAGTTATATCTGACTGATGAGCCCTAATCAGGGCAAAACTGATCCTGGGTTGCTTGTGGTCCTATTCGGGGAGGACCTGGCCTGGCAGTTCGGGCTGCACTGTGTCTATTGGAGCAGGGTAATGACTGATTTGCATATGGCTGGGTCCACACTGAGGTCACATAGTGGGTAGAAAATGATGTCGCGTCGAGCAATTGCCAGTGGCTGAGATGAATTCAAGTATTCTGTACAGCATCTTGTTTTTTGTTTCAGTTGACACCATAGGTGTGACGGGTATGTCCAGATGTAGGTCCCATGATCATTGTGTCACTAGAACCAAGCTTTGCCCAACTAATGAGCCCTAATCAAGGCAAAACCAGTCTTGGGTTGCTTGTGTTCTAATTCAATAAGGACCTGGCCTGACAGTTCAGGCTTAAAGCAGGGTCATATCTGATTTGCATATGGCAGGAACCAACTTGAGGAAGCATGGTGGGTGAAAAGCAATTGACTGGCATGTGGTCCAAATGATTGCCAGTGGCTGAGATTAATTGAAGCATTCTATCCATACCCTTGTTGTTGTTCCAGTTGAAGTCATAAGTGCGACAGGTATGCCCAGATGTGGACCCAGTGCTCACTGTGCCACTGGAACCAAGTTATACCTGACAAATGAGCCCTCTTCAGGTTGCTTGTTTTCCAGTTGACAGAGGAACTGAACTTGCAGTTCTGGTTGGACTGTTCCTATTGGGTAGGGTCTTGACTGATTTGCTTATAGCGGTATCCAAACTTAGGTGTCATGGTGGGTGAAAAACAATGGACTGGGATGCCACACCAAGCAAATGCCAGTGGCTGAGATTAATTCAAGCATTCCATCCATTACCTTGTTGTTGTTACCATAAATAGCCAATGATTTTAATGAGGGGATCTAAGTGACATCAAATAGTCAAAAAGAGTGAAGTTAATGTTGTCTATGATCTCATTTTTAATGCTTCCGTGAAAAATATCGCTGTAATTCACTTTGTACCTATCTACGTTTATGGTATGTAAGGCCCCCAAAATAATCTGCCCCTGCTTCTAACTCCAATGCAGGGAAAGAGGAGTATAAGGTAGCCTTACATAACATAGACTTTCCTGCCTCAGCCATAGGTGAAAAAAAATCCTTACCTGCCATCCTTGGCTAACATCACCACTTTTCATGCCTTCTTTACCCCTCCTGCAGCTGTGCTTTCTGCTTTCCTTGAAAGCAGACAAGCAGCACTGTGCTGATAGGCTTTCAGAAAGCCCTGTCAGACTGACCTGGGGGCCGTATTGCAGAAGTGCCCTGGGACACGCGATGAACAGTTGCACCCGCTTTGCATGCCCCTACCGTAGGGGCTGCAAATGCTTGTGCTTGCCCTTCCTCTAAAGTGCCAGTGACATCAGAGTGCATTTCCTCATTTGCATGGGGGCATGGCCCTATGCACATGAGGGAATTCATTTGACTCTGCGGCCCATGCTGTATTACAGATGCAGACGCAGAGGCAAAGTAGATTTCAGGAGGTGCACTGTCAGTGCATCCCCTAATGGGAGCCCTCTGAAGGGGAGGACCCCTCTCAGACATCCCCTTGCCGATGGGTGCAGTCACTCACTGCACCCGCCTGCAAGGGGATCTCTAATCCCCCTTAAAAGTGCACTGTGAAACATGGAGCGGTTTCAAAGGAGCCGCTCCGTTTTTGCACATGAATGTGCTGCCCCTAGGTCAGCACAAGTTTGCGGCTAGCTGGGGGCAGCACATTCATCCTCATACGGCACATATTCCTTATATGCGCTAGGGACACCTTTTAAAAGGTGTGCCCGGCGCAAACAAGGAAAATGTGCCATATGTATGATACGGCCCATGGACAGCTTTTACAGCAACAATGCGGAACAAGTTTTGTTTAGATTTAGAAACTGAAATAAACTACAAGGGCTTTCTATGAGAGCCATACATAACAAATAAACTATGTAAGTGAAAAAAAGCTGTTCACTAATGCAATTTTCCAAGAGATAAAGTGGCAGATATAAGTTTTTTGCGGTCACAAACGGGAATTCGACCAATTTGCGACTGCAAAATTGGTCTGCCCCATGCACAAGTTATATTTTGCGAGTCAGTAACCTATTACCGTCTCGCAAAATATGGTTTGCGACTCGCTATTAGGAAGGGGTGTGCCAAGGGCGTCCCTTCCTAATTGCGAGTCTACCAACAATGTATGATTGCTTTGCGACTGCATTTGTGGTTGCAAAACACTTGCAGTTTACCACCTACTTCAAGTAGGTGGTAAGCCACTCACAAACAGAAAGGACCCCTTCATCTTTGTAAATGGGTGCTAAAATATTTTTTAAGAGCAGGCTGTGGTCCCAAGGCCTGCCCTTAAAAAATGAAACAGAAAAGATTTATTTTTCGTTTTTAAAAGGCACCCAGGTTTCCTTTAAGGAAAATTGGCTGTATTTTAAAAAAGTGCTTTATTTAAAAAGCAGTCACAGACATGGTGGTCTGCTGAACCCAGAAGGCCACCATCCCTGGGAGTGCTAGCCATTCCCAATGGGGTCAAAAATTGTGCTTGCCTCATGAATAATAATGAGGCATGCAATTTGCGACCCCATTGGGAATCGCAAACAGTGTCTGGGACACTGTTGTACATTTACTTTAGCGAGTCACAATTTGAGACTCGCAAAAGTGAACGGTCGTAAAAATTCCATAATACACCGTATACTTAACCCTTTCGATGCTTGTGATGGAGCGGTTCCGTCATGCGCGTCGGTCGCGCTGTGCGCATGACGGAACCGCTCCGTCACGGCCCCGCCCGCGCAAGAACCCTTCAGCACAGCGCGGTAATCCGCGCCGCGCTGAAGGGGTTGAGAAGGAATCTTCAGACGCAAATAAGTAAGTCCGTGGCGCACTGGCTATCACAGACTATCTTTACTTCTTGGAATTCATTTACTTCCATAGTTTCTTCACAAATTAAAGTTTGTTTCCAATTATATAAAGACAAAAAATGCCAAGAAAGTAGTAGCCCATCCAGAGTGTCTCAGTCCTGCTCCATTCTGCTCTTCATTATCGTCCAATCAAGCAGCCACATCTCCTCACCTCTGGAAGTCACAAAGCGCTGATTATCACTTAAGTATTTTAATTGGTTACCCTGCACATCCTGCCAGGCCCTCGCGAACAAAGTGCTGCCACTGATGGCTCGTTCACAGGTTTTTACCTTTGCTGTAGCCGGTTAAGAGATTCCCCATAGATTCGCCTATCATCACCTACACTGCTCTCCCACTGGCTATAAAATACAGCAGCAGCTTGTAGGTAATTGATCAGACAAGTGAACTGTAAAATATTCATTTTCTACTTCAACAGCCAGATAAATCTCTTGGGAAGTGGATGAAAATATTGCTTATGCACATCAGGGTTTTTGTGGTAATGGCAGGGTTGCTGATAAGCAGGGGTCTGCTGGAGAGTAAATGTGTAATGCGGTTCCATGCCAGAGAAGAGGAGGCAGGCAGGCTCCCTCTGCCCGCAGCTAGAAGTCTCATTATATATTGAACCGGAGGCATCAACACCAGAGAACAGGTTACACTGCTTAAGGGACGGTGCTTCCTATTTTAATTAATCATGTTCATCTTTGCATAACATGCCAAAGAACCAATTAGCACTTAGCTAGTGTAACCAACATGCTAAGTACTAAAATGTAAATGGGTAATTTGCAACTTTAAAGAATAACTGGAAACAGTTGAGCAGAAACAGGGTGTTTGTTTGTAATAGAAATGAATTGGGGCAGCTTTGTTCCCAAAAGCCAAGTCAGAGAAAGGAAATAAGGTTGATTTATAAAACCAGTCATTACCCTCCCTAAAAATGAAACTAACAGCCTTCCAGCAGGTGGAAACCTGGGAAAGAAATTGATCTGTATTGTGTATTAATCCAAATCCTATACATCAACCACCTCGTCCTACAGTGGACGTGATTAAAATCGCCCCATTTTTAACAATCCCGCGGTAACCTGTGCGTCTGCGGGAGTCTGCATCGCAAGTAACGAAGCATTTACCATACCCTGGGCATATTTACTAAGATATCAGGCAGCAGGCCACCTTGCTACTGCATTGCTTGGTAGGGCAAGGCAGGAATGCGCCGTACTTACCAATATAGGGGCAGATTTATGAGCCCCTTGCGCCACTTTTGCGTCACTTTTAACATGGGAAAAGTGACGCAAAAGTGGCGCAAGGGGCTCATAAATCTGCCCCATAGTGCACACTCCTGTCATTTCCCAGCGCTGGAGCACACTGTGCTGCCTGGTGCAAAGGCAGGCACCCTTGCACCACTTAAAAGGAGGAATGTTTTTGCACAGGAAGAGATACCTTCCTGTCCAAAACCAATTCCCTGAGGCATAATCCTCTTTCTCTGTGTGCTGTAGAATGCAACACACATAGAAAGAGGAAGTAAGAAGGAGCAATAAAGATATGTCTCCTCAGCACACCTCACCTGGGAAGGTGTAGCATTCTGACACATTTCCAAGTCGTACAGTAATGGTAAATTTGGGAATGCTTCAGAATCCATGTGTGGATGCATGGAACACCCATGCTCCACCCATGCATTACCTTGCCAGGGCAGAGTCATACAATGCAGCGATTTGCACTTGTTATGTTACTCTGGATTTATTAAGCCACTCAGGGCCACGCAAGATGGCTTTGCATGTGTTCATAAATGCCAATCGTGTTTTCCGTCGCCCTTGCACCCTCTTGCATGGCACAACAAGATGCAAAACCTACATAAATACACCCCCAGGTAACACTGGTTGAGATAATCCCTGTACCACTTCACACATCCACATATATATTTCAAGTCAAACCTCTGACATGTAACTGGGAATAAACCCCATAAATGCCAGGACATGGGGTTTTTGGTGCAAGAAGCACCCAATGTACATTTGATGTCAAAATTCATAATTGATGGAGTATATCGGCACAAATACACTCTGAAACTAGTAATGGATTTTATTCTGTACAATTATTATCGCATATCACTCCTAGCCACTTTTAATCCCTGGAAATATATAGAAACATGGATGTTAATGTACCAATCTCGAGTCAATTTGCTGCTCATTTTTTTTCTGAACTGCGACCTTAGAGAATTTTTGATGCAGGAGTGGCTGTCTGCGAGGGACAGCAGATCCTCCTCCCTGCATTCACATTGGCAAAATGCCAACATGCATTAACACAACTGGGCCTGCAATGTCTTACAAATTTAAATATAACGCACATAGGTATCAGAAATCTGCAGCTGTTCCATATAATGATGTACGCTGATCCTGATGCTGGTATGTGAGATTCTGTGGAGGCTGTCCTTTATGAGCAGCGTCCAATTTGCAAATAAATACCACACTCATTCAGGTATTGGTATACATTCAGGGCCCGATTAACAGAGGTAAAGTGAGACGAAGTCTAACTTTATGACTTTTGGTATTTTACTACTCGTAAATGCGCTTTGTGAATACCGAAAGTCGTAAAGTTAGACTTTTGTCTAACTTTACCTTTGTGAATCGTGCCCACAGTGAAGACAATGTGAAGTGGAATTTAAGATGAAAACAATCAGGAAAATCAATATTTTTGGATGAACGTCACATTAAGCAAAACTCCTCTGAACAGTTCACAGTAAGAAGCCATGGGCCAGATGTACGACCATTTCATTTAGCACCTCGCAATTTGCGACACATTGCGAGTCGCAAATTGCAAGGCGCTAAATGAAATGTACAACAGTGTGTTTGACACTGTTTACGATTCCCAATGGGGTAATATAAATGAACCTCTCGCAATTTGCAAGCCCATTGGGAATGCCAGCCCTCCCAGGGATGTTGGCCTGCTGCGTTCAGCAGACCACCATGTCTGGGACTGCTTTTAAATAAAGCAGTTTTTCTTTTATTTAAATGCAGCCTGTATTTCTTAAAGGAAAACATGATGTATTTAATAAAAACATTAAACGTTTTCATAAAAATTTTAAGGGCTTGCTGTGGTCCCTGGGACCACTGCCTGCCCTTAAAAAATAAATTTGCATGCATTTGCGAAGGGGAAGAAGTCCCCCTGGCACCCCTTGCCATTTGCGAATGCATTACCACCTACTTGAAGTAGGTGGTATTTGTGAGTGTTTTGCGACCTCAATTGCAGTTGCAAAACATTTGTACATGGTTTTGGGACTCGCTATTTGGAAGGGAACGCCCCTTCCAAATAGCGAGTCGCAAAACCTATTTAGCGAGTCGCAAAAAATTGCGACTCGCTAAATAGGCTATGTACATGGCCCGATAGGTTTTTGCATGCGCAAACGGGTTCGCAAATCTGATTTCGGTTGGAGACGGTACACGAGTCGGCATGCTGGCAGGACGAGGCGGTTTCAACATGCATTTTGAATAAGCGCACCGACCGGGCTTCCGTGTACCAGCATGACTGCTGGACTGTCTACATAATTTTTCAAGCTCTAAATTTAATTACAGACCTTCATGAATTCTGTTACTTTTAGAGCATTGACATACCGACAGAGGACATCTTTGCTCTTCTGGCTTTAAAGTTAGGAATGCCTTTAAATATTTCATGGTGATATATTCTCCGTGACGCCTCTAGAAATTTTATTGAAAAATAGTGGACGCTCCCAATCTGATACTTTGTCCTGATAATGACCCTTCATTTTATTAACGGGTCGAAACACCATCGACGCTAAAAGATGTGGCTCTAATTCATGAGGACACAATTGTTTTGTTGTGTGTTTTTGTTCTGTTTTGAACCCTGTTTTTGTATTTTCCCTCCGCCACAATTTGTCTGTTTACACTTGTTATTATCTATATTTGTAATATTGTTTGTGTAACCCTGTGAGCTCCATCATTGTTGTACATATGTATAATTTTCTGACATGTTTTTTTTATTTTTATAAATTTTTGAAATTTAAAAGAAATCATTTGTACATGGGTAGTGGGTGTCTCATTAGTTTGGAACACCTTTTTATTCACTCTTTTTGATATTTTTCTTTTCCCTTTTCTCACTTAGGGAGGGTTCTTTTCCCTTGTCCATTTTCTAAAATTGTTTTCATTTCAAGTGGTTTACTTAAACTATTGTTTGGATTACAATGGAAAGTGCTGAAGCACCAGCCACAGTGGAAAAGGGGATGTTTTGAAACATCCATGCCCCGTGTGGTGCCTGGCACACGAGGCATGGATGTTGGGGGGGGCAGGGCCCTGCCTAGCAAAGGCCCCAAAGGCCTTTTCCGACAGCCTTTTCATGGTTGTCTGGCTGTCAGAAAGTGAAATCAGAATCCCTATGACAGTGCCTGCGCAGGCACTGCCCCTATTGTAGGGTTTGCAATCTGACAGACAGCCCAACGGGCTCCTTGAGCCTGCCAGACACGTCGGTCGGTCGGTCCCTTCAACCCCAGTCGTCAGACCGATCACATCCTAATGCAGCGGTTGAACCACTATGCAGGATGGTGGTCCAACTGCCATCCTAATCAGGCCTAAAGCCACCTTGCTGCGCTGTGCTGCATGAAAGGAAAAACGCATAAATGTGCGGTATTTAACAATATACGGCGCAACCTGTCTTTTCCTTACTATGGCGCACAATGTGCTACCTAGCACCAATGCAGGCACCCTTGCACGATGGTGTTGCAGGCTGGATTGTTTTTGTGCGGGAAGGGACACCTTGTTTTATAAAAACAATCCTCAACGAGGAGATATAAACATATTTCATTTCTCCTTGTCACGCCTTACCCAGGGAAGCGTAGCATTTTGACTCCTTTCAAGGTCTACCAGTAATGGTAAATCTTTGAAGCTGCCAAAATCCATGGGTGGATGGTTGGAAACATCCATGCTCCACTCTTGGAACTCCTCCCTTAGACAAAGCAATGGTATGTGGTGATTTGATCTGTGTTGCGTTACTCTAGATTTATCAAGTTTTGCAGTGCCATGCAAGATGGCATTCAGTGGCTTGACAAATCTTACTTAGTAGTTGCGTTGCCCTTGCACCCCGTTGCTTGGTTCAAGGGCAATGCAACTCAATGACAAATTTGCCCTTCAGCATGTGAAAGAGTTTTTAGAATCCAGGATATTGTTTGACAGGGCCGGACTGGCTACCGTGCGATCTGGTGAGCTAGCAGGGTGGGTGCCTGCTTCAATGCTGATGGCGGTCGGTTTTGTTGCTAGGGACCTGCCGGCCACGTTCGTACTTGCAGCTCTTTTGAATAAACAATGTAAACATACTTTTAAATGGGCTTAAAGTATACTTTTTAACTGCAGGAGCCCTCATAACCATTTTTTTTGCATTGTTTATTTCGAAGCACAGCAAGTAGGAATGTGACCGCCAGGTCAACCGTAACAAAATCAGCAATGACAAAGTCCCCTACCCTGTGAGCTCACCGAATGCTCAGTACGCAGTAGGCCATTCCACCCCTGTTATTTGGTTCCAAGAAACCCGGGGATTGGAAAATTTAAGGGTTGATGATCTAACGCATTTAAATTTGTATTTGCATGAAAGAGATCCATAAAGAACAGGCTCTCAGGGGACCTGGTAACCCATGTTAACAAAAGGCACAATGCCCTGGAAGTTGGTAACAGAAATAACCCTTATTATCTTTTTAACTTCTCATTTGAGCAATGTATTCCCTTTATAGGTTAAACACCATATCATTGTGACATAGGATTTGAACTTGAGTCTGTGAAGTGATGTTCAGATCTCAGATTGAATTGCTCAAATAGACTGGAATACACCTAATATAACTTTACCTAAGCCTTTCAACAGTTAAAGAAGACTGAGAAATGATTTACATGAGCTTGAACTACAAAAGATAAATAGGCTTTTTCTGCCAGATACTCCCTTGCAATTCTCTCATTGTTGATTTGGAACTGAGAACCATTAGGAATTGCATACGTTGACAATGACATCTCCTTTTACAAAGTTATAGAGGTTTTAAAAATCAAGGACTCTATGAAAGTGAGCATACGGCTCAATTGGCTATTGTTGTCATTAATGCAGAACATGTACAAGAGGAGTTGGGAACGCTGGGGTTTAAAAAGTTGCAAGGTGAAACCTTAATCACCTGAAATCCCATTATCCAACCTCAAAATCCATGTGGGAGCAGATAAACAATCAAAAAGAGACAATGGGGATGGCCTGGTCATAGATTAATTAAAAAGATTAAATTGTCTGGCAATGTGGCCAGCACTGGAGCAATGTGGTTGCTCACAGAAATGTTCGGCTACCGATCCCATATGAGAATTTATCACTGAATATGTCTAAATTGCAATTAAAATAAATTGTTTGTAAATATACTCGTATTATGCCAAGTTAAATTCCATCTGGGAGCAGACAAACAATTGAAAAGAAACAATAGGGATGGAATGGTAATAGATTAATTGAAAAGAAGGAATTGTCAGGTGACGCGGCCGCCACTGAAGCAATGTGGTTGCTCTACAGAAGAGCTCTTCTACCAATCCCCCAAATATGATAATTTATTCCTGAATGCACCTAAACAGGAATAAAATAACCCTGGGAGAGCAACAGATGGATGCCACACCATCACCTAGACAGCATCTGTTACCAAAAGGTGAACTGTGGAGGGGCCGCTTGCGGACATAGAAATAGGAGCAAGAGGCCATCATGAACTACAGTAAATGAAGTGGGGCCTGTAAAGGAGCAGCCTTAAATAATTCCAGATGCCAGGCCAGGGGCCTTGTGGTTTTACTGTGCTCCAGCTGTCTACTGTAGTGGAATCTGTTATGGAGATAATAGAGGCAGAAGGTCCTTGAATAAAATCAGCAGTGAATGAAATTGCAGGTATGGAGGCTGATGTGAATATTTACCTCTGGCATGCAATAAACACCCACAAACCTCACTGTGATCTGGATGTGATGTTACAAATGAGTGGGGACAAGCAATACATCAAGGTAAACTAAGGTATAATTCTTAAGTGGCTAGAGAGCTCACCTCATATCTATAAGACCTCAAGAAAAATGTTGTAGTCTCTTTAGAGACAAAAGTGAAGCGAAAGATATAAGAAACAGGAAGGCAGTTGAAGAGAGGAATAAGAGATACTTGAAATAGCTAGAAAAACATGAAGAAATCAATTACAGCAAAAACACAAAGAGATCTCAAATCTTGCTGTTCTTTCAGGGCTAGATACAGACTAATGCTCATTGAGTAAACAGGCCATCCACCCCAACTGCTGACCCCAGTGATGGCTAATCCAAAGAGTTCTGATCCCGCTCCACTTACAAAGGGGGACTTGCTCTCCTCCCTGGAAGACATGCAGGAGAAACTGACTGCTACTCTGATGAAACATCTGCAGGCAGTGAAGACAGAGTTAAATACCTTGCTCTATAAGCTGACCAGGGAGATCCAGACCACTCAAGGTATGTCAGCACTGCTCAAAGCACTATAAGATAGTAGTATAGTATTTTTAGAAGAGATATTATTAATCTATGGATTGGTTTAGAATCCATTGAGTGCCCAAGTGGAGTGGACATCTGTGCAAGACATTTCCAACAGCTGGCTATTGAGGAGAACCCACAGGAAATTTTAATTGTTCATGAACATAGAGCATGCCCTCCCAATCCAGAACTGGGCAGAAAGCCACAAGAATATTGGCGAAAATAAATTTGAAACAGAAGATGAGAATCTCAGGACAGCCTGCTGACAAATGTCTATAGATTTTGAAGTGTGCACAATGCAACTCTTCCAGAATATCTCCCAGGCTATTCTTGCCAGACAAAAGGGCCTGTCTGAAATCATGGCTGAACTCAGGAAAAAACTATTCAGAGACTGATGGGCCTTTCCAGTTGCTCTCATCTTCACGATTGATGGTAAACCCTGCATAATAAGGTCAGCTGAGAAAGGTAGTACCTAGGACAGGGGATGGAGGAGTCCCTTCAAAACACCCAAGATAACACGGCAAATGACCAAATACATCAGGACAGAGGGGAATGAAGATTCAAAGACCCAGAAAAGATGACAGAGATAAGAGTTCAATTAAGCGACAGTGGGAGTCCCTTTCAAGTAGCCTGGCCCAGGTGGATATCAGCTTTGAGCACACTAAGCTTTAGGCATCCCAATGGAAGCGGTGGTGGAGAACAGAAGTGTGTTTCATTTTAGACACGCTGATGCTCACCCTTAAGACATTTTTTATTATTTTGTGTTTTGTAATTATTTTATTGTGGGGGATGACTCCAAACATGCTCCATGATAAAATCGGAATATACTCATGAAATACAGGATGGCCCAGAAAGGACATGTCCCCATTCCTAGAAGGCAAGACCAGCCAAATGCTACCCAATGGTTAGACTCCTGGTTGAAGTATCCAGGATCTAAATTCCCCTGTTAAAAGACAAAGTATTGTGACACTAGATCACCAAGCATTATACTAGATGAACAACCTGATATTGTGTGCTTACAGGAGAAACTATATTGCAGAAGAGAGAACCTGTTAATGTTACATACAATCTACCCAACTTCATTTCATTCTTTCTCTAAGAACAAGAAAATAAGCTGGGTTATGATAGCTATCCAACAATCACTTCCCATAGCCGTATGAACCAGTCAATTTAGAATTTTTATTTGGCTCTAGAATTAGGAATATTGGGGCACATGCATCAACCATTTTTGCCTTTGCAAACGGCTCGTTTTTGTGAACCCAAAAAATGCTTTTGGGATGCAGCAAACCCTATTTTTTGAATTGCAAAATGGGCTAGCATTTCGATATTAGGAAGGGGCGTGTTTAGGGCATCCCTGCCGAATATCGAATCACATTGGTATATAGGAATGTTTTGTGACCGAAATGCGGTCGCAAAACATTTGCATTTTACCACCTACTTTAAGTAGGTGGTAACCCATTCGCAAATGGGAAGGGCCCCCTTCCCCTTTGTGAATGTTTGTTACAGCATTTTTTAAGAACAGGCAGTGGTCCCACAGACCACTGCCTACTCTTTAAAAAATGAAAAGAAAACTTTTCATTTTACTTTTTGTATAGCATCTCGTTTTACAAAAAAAGATTGCTTTATTTAAAAGCAATCACGGGCATGGTGGTCTGCTGACCTCAGCAGGCCACCATCCCCGTGATCTTTGCGATTCCTAGGGAGTCGCAAATTGCGATCTACCTAATTAATATTAATGAGTTAGAGTGCTTTGCGAACCCCTAGGAATCGCTATCTGAAACTCTTTGAGTTTCATTCATTGTTAATTGTGATGACCTAATTGCGATTCTCAGGAATTCGCAATTAGGTATTCGCAATTTACAATTTTGATACATGTAGCTCATTGTAGGCTCATTCCATGACGATGATAACTCAGCCTTATGTAGTATATTCCATTAAGAAACTCCTTCCATATATGAATTATGAACCCCTGAAGGCCCTTATAAAATTTGTCCAGTCATAGAGTCTGGGCCTGCTGCCTTGCACTTATTGATCCATTTCAATTGGTTGCACTTTTCTTCAGCAGTAATTTCCTCCTGAAGAAATTGACAGTCTGAATCTAGTACCCTTGGGAGCTGCTTAGCTTTTGCCCATTCTCTTATTTTCTTATTTCTACAATAGTTTACATAGCGGTCTCTGTATATAGCATCTCAAACATTTTAAAGACACATGCCTCAATTTCACCAAAAGTTTGGGAACTCCTTATTATCCACCACTAATTCTCTAGTAAATGCAATGAGTACTGCAGGGGATTGCATGCCTCCCTTTGTTGGAGAGTGCGACTAGACCAAACCATTAAAGATGTTTCGCTGATTTTCTACTTTTGGGCCGGATGGGAGAGGGAGGGAATATGTCCAGTGTATACTGCAAATTATTGGATGTTTGACAACTATACGATGTGGTGTGTTAAACTGTTTTTCTTTCTTAAATAAAAAGATCTTTTTAAAAAAAGAATCCTTCATGCTGCACATCTTGCGCATTATCAGTTACATAGTTAGTGAGAGGTGATATTTGGTGGACAAGATGTCTAGATACTTTAAAAAGCAGATATCAGAGATGGGCATAGCAGATGTTTTCCACGAATCATAGACCCAGGAGAAGGAATATTCATTTTACTTGCACAGATCTTACTCTAAAACTGACCTGGCTTGGAACTTCGCTTGGGAGGAGATAGGCAGACCCAAAGTCACATGGCATTTCGACCCAACGATTCTCAAAAATAGATTCTATGAAAAAAAATGAAGGACCAAATTAAGGAGTTATTTCTAATCAACCAGACAGAAACAAGAACATCGGGCATTATAGTTAGGTGAAAACGTCAGTTAAATCATACCATTTGAAACAAATAAACCACTGAAATCCACTAGTAATAATTAAGAAATGTAGCTATATATTTTGGTCTAACGTAACTATAATTCATGCACCTGCTATGCACAGTTTTGTTCAATTAAATAATTTCAGATGTTGCAGTGAGGTTATCAATGATGTCATAGAACATGTCATGAGTTATGCAATATATTGTGTAATTAGCAATGCCTGAGGAGTGCACGAATTATAGTTACTTTAGGGCATGAGTTATTGTTACTTGAGATAACTATAAATGGTGTATTTCAGTGGTGTTGTTTGTTCAGCTTACATTTTCACCTCACTATAACATCCTTTTAACCTTTGTTTTTTCAGTAAAATTCTAAGCCTTTTTGTAATATAAATTAAGAAATTATTAAAATTCCAAACTATAACGTTATTTTAACCTTTGTTTTTTTTCAGTGAATTTCTATTTTTTTTATCGTAAAGTAAGATTTCCATAGCTGTGCAAGATGTGGGGTTGGGTGCTCAAGCTGCCACTGAGCACGACCTTCAGTGATTCACAGTATGGGCCAGGCCCGGCGCCCGACGATGCTAACCTTCGCTCCCCCTGTGGGTGTGCATGGCTGACAGTGTGATTCAACAAAATAAAGGGTGTTAGTTTAAGTTGGGCAGACCTACTGACTTTGCCAAAGACCCAGAGCACCTGAATATAAAAAGTTGGCATATTGGCTTTATCAAGGGGTCAGCACATAAACATATGTAAAGCAGACTGATTGTCTTAGTCAAAAAGTCACCAATAACTATAATCAAATATATATTTTATAAATACACATATTGCAATGTTTAATAAAAGTGATTGCTATAAAATATTGTCAATAAAGCTGTACTAAAAAAAAATCAAAAGTATTTAAAAAAAGTAATTTAGGCCACAAAAAAGCCCCTGGAAGCCACCACAAGGGGTCTCACATTCTAACTGAAGAGCATATAGCCCTAGCTCAGAGTGCTTTAAAAATATACCAAGCTCTCCTGGGATCATAGATTCAATGACCCAAGACACTTGCTGTGTTTTTTAATGTTGGGGGGGGGGGCTGCTGCACTCCCTGCAGCCCACCACAACATTAAAACAAATGTTTAGTGGCATTCCTGTCCCTTCATTGGGCACAGTCAGGAAGACAAAATATGATTTAAAAAGGCCCATGGGCATAATACAGTGACCTTCATACAGAGTAGTAAATAGTAAATAAGTGTCTCCTGGTATGGCTCAAAATTAAAACTGGAAGAAACGGTAAATTGTGGAATGTTCTGCAATCCATAATTCATAATTCGCTGAGTGCAAAGTGGTGGGGAAAGGGGCGTGGCCTCTGAACAGCTCTCAGCAATCCCACTGTGTGAGACTTACTGGAGGTAACAGGAGGTCTTGTTGGCCCCCAAGGACTCTCAGCAGCCAAGGGGACTTAATCAAACCAGCAGTATGCCGAGAGGTGCGTTTGCAGAGCGGTGGAGAAAGGGGCCATGGTCTCCAAACACCTCTTAGCAATCCCAATGTGTGGGACTAACTGGAGGTAACAGGAGATCTTGTTGGCCCCCTAGGTCCTTCAGCAGCCAAGGCGACTTCATCCCCAAACAAGCAGTGTAGGAGGTGCGATTTCCCTCCAGTGCCTCGAGACTCTCAGAGCTGAGTAGTGTGCTTTACAAAACCCTGATTAATTGATTGATTGATTGATTGCAGAGTGTTGTAGAAAGGGGGCGGGCCTTCAGCATCATGCCAGTAGCTTTTTTTTTATTAAAAAGGAATGGAGGGCTATGTGCCCTCCCTTCCCTGAGCCCATTTTGGCCCCAAGGACTCCATCCCTTTGGAACTGCCCTTTATTTTAACCCCATCCCCGGGTCCTTACCACAATCCTGGGTGCATTGGGCAGGTTCCTACATTTGGGAACCATGGCAGGAGCCCGAAGGCTCTGGTGGCCCCTGCAGACTTCACATGTACTGAGGGATCCAGCATTGCTTTTGGACAGAGGAAGTTGCTAAACATGCAGCTCCCGCTGTCCAAAAGCAATTCTGCTCCACTTCTAGTAAGCAAGAGCATTTTTTCTGATCTTTCTTACTAGAAGCAGAGCAGAGTTTGTTATGGAGCACCATAGCAAACTGGAATGTCTTGGGAGTGGGCACCCCAGGACATTGCAGGTGCCGGTCCAGAGGGGGGGCAGTCTTCAGGGCCCCCCTCCTTTACAGAACACAGCCCTGGGGAGGTTGTGGTCACTGGGACTGTGGGGGGCACGTGGACCCCACTTTAATTGTAACCATTGCCCCAGGGAGTTGCCGGTCCCCAGGGCTTCGAGGGCTGAGTGGCACCTGCATTACTTTTATTTAGCCCTTGGGAAGGTGGTGGTCCCCGGGGCTGCAGGGAGGCCGCGCAGGCCCCCGCATTGAATCATTTGGCCTGAGGATGTGGTGGTCCCCAGGGCACTGGGTTGTTGTATAATTTGATCAAATGCCCTAGTAAGGTGGCAGTCCCTGGGGCTTTAAGATTTCAAGGAGGGGGTCCTCATTCACCTCCCTCGTATATGTTATACACATGCCCCGGGACCTGGCCCACCAGGAGGCCGATTACAAATGATGTGCGAGAGCCCGCACTTTAAAAAAAAGAAAAAAAATGTTGACTCGATTTGTGGATCCAGTGCAACTCCCACAGAAAGTAAATATAAAATGCTTTTTTGGGTTGCAGGGTCCCTCTGGGAAACCCCCAAGCGGCCTAGGGGGTCAGAGTGATTCTACCCTGTCCCCTTTTCTTGTTTTTTAATGTTTTTTTCCTGTGACTTAATTCAACCGAATCACAAGATGGCTGCCAACACTTTCTGGTTTGAAATGTTGGCAGTCAATTAGATCTCAGCACGAGATCAGAAGGGGTTGCGGATCCTCTGCATTGCTATATATGCAACTGAAAATCTCTTTACATAACTCAGCAACTACTGAGCGGATTTACACCATTTAACAAAAAGGTTGGTTTCTGGACCAACAGCTACCTTTCTGCCAAATTTGGTACAATTCCATTTAGCAGATCGGGCTGTAGCCTTGCTTAAAATTTCCTATGGAAATGAACATGGGAAAACGTGTTTTGGGACCCCCACTTTTTCACGACCCCTGCTTGATGTATCAACACAAAACTTTCAAGACAGCAGATGAAGTAAGCATTGAACTAGTTTCCAAAATTTTGCCAAGATTTGTCAAACGATCCAAACATTATTTGCAAAACAAAAAACACTCTTATTATCGAAACTGCATGCCAACTATAACCACATACTGGCAACCGCGAGTATCTAATATATATATCGAGCCCTCGCCATCGACAATCTTGCCATCAAAGATGTCATTTCAGATGGTGGAGTGATGTTATCAATCCTGTCATAGACCATGTCATCAGTGATGTTATATTGGAGATAATTAGCAGTGCATGGCGTGGCCCAGGTTATAGATACCTTAGTGCACGATTTATAGATACTAGAGATATCTATGAGTGATGAATTTCAGTGTTTTTTTAGTTTAAAACGCTACACAACACTGACATTTTCACTAAATTATATCTCCACTTTAACCTTTGTTTTTATCATTGAAGTTCTAGCGTGTTTTTAAAACCCCTTCACTGCTAAGTCTTTTCACCCCCTATGCTAATCCTTTTTTTGGCTATTTGGGGTAACTCTCGCTTAGGCCCCTGTAACGTTTTGACCTCATAAGGTATTGAGGAAGTGGATCTTTTCCTACCTCGCCCAGGTACGCTTACAACAAGGAAGACCAGCATTCGGAGGTAACTGAAATATAAAAAGATTTATTGTGCTCAAGCGGGTGCACCACCTCACAGCTCCATGTGGCTATGAGAAAAGTGGACAACTTACACAGTCACAGGTGGCCTTATATATGGTTGTGCTGGAACAATAGTGGGTGGGAGTAGGTATGAAGGATTAGCAACTGCCAAAGATGATTAATGATCCCAGGACAATATCATGAACTGGTCAGGACCAGTTCCTCTGCAGATGTGTATACGTGGCATGCAGAACACAAATATAAGATTACTCACTAAATTCCATCAATCATCAGTAATTCCGTGGTCAACAGAAATAAAGCAGAACTGTGTATAACTTGTGACAAAATTATAAACATAGATATGCCTGTGGTCACAGAGTCAGGCGCTCATTTCATTAATCATCTGGATATGGAACAAAAGGTAGCATCTCTTGTGTCAACAATAATTTGTTACCATCAGCAGTCTTTTGTTAGCTGTAATACATGTGATATCAGTCACTAGGAAAGTTAAACAAATGAGTCATTGACCTTATGTGAATGCCCTGCTCTACTTGCACGCTATCATACAGAAGAACAAACATATGCTCTGGGGTCATTTAATATACCAGCATTTCTTTGTGCAGATGGAGCAGATTTATATGTGCTGATGTGGCAGGCTAGTAAAAGGCTAACACAAAATGGTGACTGGAAAACACAAAATGGAGGAGCTTTCGTCCATTAATAAACCGTATTTCCACAATCGACCCTTTGGACGTAAGGTCCAACATTTTGGTGCGGCATCTAGCGCACATGCTCATAAATAGGCCGACTGTTACTATAGTGGGCCTCATTGCGCTCATTCACATAATCAACTGTATTTGCGCTTGATGGGGCGTCATCCGAGATGTCAATATCCATCAATTGCTGTGTTACCACATCCTTCATGATAAGAGCATTAGTTAGTGCCACAGGGGGCATTGGGGGTCGTTTCAACAGGCGCCTCAAACACTGACAACACATATTTAGGCAATTAATGAGAATACAGCACCCAACCACTATAAGGAAGATAGTCACTAGGAACATTCCTATTTTCCAGCCCCAGGCAGATGAAGTGTTCCAAAAGGAACCTGCAGGATCCCATGAGCCAACATCACTATGGACCTGTGTTCCTATATCATACAGTCTCTTGACAGCTTCCCTAACTGACGTGGAGGAGTCAGGTATATACGTGCAGCAGGAGGCCCCGATCACCCTACAGACTCCACCCCGTTCTACCAACATCATGTCTGAAACCATCCGGTTCTGAAGGGAAACTAATCTGACGGCCTTGAGCTCCACTGTGATGTTTTCAATAATCCCTGCTGTCTCCTCTATTGTTGCTTCCAAGAGACAGGATAATCAGCGAATATTCCTGGAATTTATGGCAGGGCCATACCATGGAACAAATGCCGTTAGCACATCACCAGCTATCTCAGACACCGTATCCCCTTGATCAACACTCCGCCTACCCCTTATTGTCTTAAAAAGGAATGGAGGGCTATGTGCCCTCCCTTCCCTGAGCCCATTTTGGCCCCAAGGACTCCATCCCTTTGGAACTGCCCTTTATTTTAACCCCATCCCCGGGTCCTTACCACAATCCTGGGTGCATTGGGCAGGTTCCTACATTTGGGAACTATGGCAGGAGCCCGAAGGCTCTGGTGGCCCCTGCAGACTTCACATGTACTGAGGGATCCAGCATTGCTTTTGGACAGAGGAAGTTGCTAAACATGCAGCTCCCGCTGTCCAAAAGCAATTCTGCTCCACTTCTAGTAAGCAAGAGCATTTTTTCTGATCTTTCTTACTAGAAGCAGAGCAGAGTTTGTTATGGAGCACCATAGCAAACTGGAATGTCTTGGGAGTGGGCACCCCAGGACATTGCAGGTGCCGGTCCAGAGGGGGGGCAGTCTTCAGGGCCCCCCTCCTTTACAGAACACAGCCCTGGGGAGGTTGTGGTCACTGGGACTGTGGGGGGCACGTGGACCCCACTTTCTGTGTACTTTTGACAGACATAGCAGGAGTTACATGTCCTAGATGACAGCAGCCACACCAATTCACTAGTAGCCAAGTATAGGCCCTGGAACCAGAAATGAAATAAATCACTGACATAAAGTGGAACAGATATTTCCTGAGAAGTCACCTCAAAAGTCATATTGCAATTTGTACTATTTTCCATATTGGCAGTACCGTTACTTCTAATACATATACTTCCAAGCACACCACGCTGCCTAATTTTCAGAAAGGGTATTTTCATGGTGTCTCTATCAAGCGGAGGTATACTGGCATTGTTCGCTAAAAACAATGGGGTGAATATATTAGAAAAGGGGAACGTTGCATTAGACAAGATAACTTCAGTGCAATTCCCTGGCTGGAGGATGTCTTTTTCATAACGGTTGTACAGGGAGACCGTTGATGTTCTAGGTGTAGAACGGGACTTGACCAAGTTGCTGAGGACCCCTATTAGCTCAGTTCTCAGCACTACAACGTGTAATGCATAACAGGATGCTTCGAATGGCAGGGGTACTTGGAGAAGGGGTATCACTTCATCTACATAGGTGGGAAACTGCATGCATATCCAGCAATTATTTATATCTATTACTTTATGGGTCTGATGAAGTAGGGTAAGGAAAGAGTTATGACGCATTTCCTCCCTGTGGTCCATATCCTCGGGTGCTACTGTAACTGAGGGGACAGTATCAGAGGGAAGCTCAGAGGGAAGTGGGGCTGTTTTTGCTATGGGATGGTAGAGCTCTAGAAGATATAACAAGCCGATGAACAAACACATTATACAGAATAGCAGACATAATATGCCTAGTTTGGAGTACCAACGCCCTTGTTCAATTTAAGGGTGGAATATGTATCCTCCATGTCTAGCAAAGGAATGTGTTTAGTTGTTCTTCCAAATAGCAATACCATTTGTGATATACAATCTCACATGTGTGGCAGTTCAACAGTGTTCGCTATAGGCCTCACTGTTACAGGCTCTACAGTTGGTATTATTTTGACAAAATTCAACCTCGCGCCCTCTCCTTCTATGGGTGTTTGGGCTTGGGAGGTATTCCTTTATTCTCCTGTCATTCTTTATCAGCAGTGTCCTTATTTTACTAACCTTACTGCACAAGTTAGTCCTTTAAAGATGGCACTGTTCAGTGCGTGGCAGTTGGTGCTTGCTCCGTCCTAAGCACTCTTCAATTTCCGCGGGCGTAGATTGTATCCTGATACAGTTTTTTTATTGTCAATCTTTGCAGGAGTGCAGTCACCAGTCCTTCGGTCCGAATGTTCCTCTTCCGGGGGCAATTTGGGCCAGAACGGTGGTGCTCTCTTTACATTTGACAGATGAATCCAGTTTTTGTGTCCATCACATCGAACTGCTGTTTGTGCGACTAGCAAAACTTGGGATGGCTCCTTCCATCTGGGCTGTAAGCTGTTCTTCCTCACAAAGTTTTTGGTCAGGACCCAGTCCCCCGGCTTGATGTCGTGTATGTCTCCTTCCAGAGGCGGGGACCAAGTGTCTCTGACCTGTTGGCGAATGGTAGTCAGGGCAGAAGTTAGTTATTTACAATAATCCAATAAAGCAGAATTTGTCAATTCCTGCAACTTTGGTGGAGAGGCAAACCCATATACATTTGCTTGTTTCCCCATAACAAGCTCGTATGGAGAGAGCCTATTTTTAGACGTAACAGTTGTCCTCATGGAGAACAAGGCTAAGGGTAAAGCCTCTACCCAACTGAGAGTGCTTGATGCACATATTTTTCTGCAGTTTATTTTTTAATGTAGCGTTGCAGCGCTCTACAAGCCCTGCCACTTTTGGATGATAAACTGAATTAAATTTTTGCTTGAGACCCAGTCCTTGGCATACCAGGTCCATTATTTTATTTGAAAAATGTACCCCGTTATCACTCCACAGAATTCTGGGCAAGCCGTAGCGGGGGAAGTACTCTTTTAACAGCATCTTGGCTGTGCTTAATGCAGTGTTATCTTTCAAAGGGAATGCCTCCACCCAATTACTAAAACTACATATAATAACCAAAACATATCTTTTGCCATTGGAAGGGGGCATTTCTATGTAATCCATCTGAAGGCATTCAAAGGGGTATTCTGGCAATCTGAAATGACCAGGTGGTACTTGTATCCCTTTCCCCACATTATGAAGAGCACAGGTCATACAATTCTTAGAAAGTTTTACAGCTGTCTTTCTTATATTTTTGTTTTCCCATATCTTTTCAATTGTATTTGTCATCCCATCAGCCCCCAGGTGTGCAGGACCATGAACCGTCTGAAGCATGGGTAGGAGGAAACTATCGGGCAGGATCCACTTTGTCCCAAGTGTATTCATCCAAGCCCCAAGGTGTGTGTTAAAGTAATATCCTTCCTTTACCGATTGCTTTCTTTCATCTTCACTTGCCAATCCCTGAATCTTTTTTATCTCTTTGTAAGGATCAATTTCATTTTTCTCCTCATCTGCACTTGACACTACATAGGTTAAGGTGTACTCATTTAACGCAGTATGTCTTGCTGTTTTGTCGGCAAAGGCATTTCCCTGACCTACATGGTCTGTGATTTTCTTGTGTGCACTACACTTCATAATAGCTAACTTTGTTGGTAATGCAAGAGAATTTAATAGTCTTGTAATCAAGGTGACATGCTGTATTTTGGCACCGCCAGATGTAATGAACCCTCTCTCGGCCCATAGTCTTCCGAAGTTGTGAGCCACCCCCCAGGAATACTGGCTGTCGGTGTAGATGTTTACTACTAACTTCTCTGAAAGCTCACATGCTCTAGTTAGAGCAATTAGCTGGGCTGCCTGAGCAGACATCTGTTGTATTTTACATGTTTCAACCACTGTTTTGTTGATTGTGATTGCATAGGCTGCAGAGGTAGTTCCATCTGGTCTCTTTAGACAAGAGCCATCCACAAATAGTGTACCATCAACCGCAGGCATAGGTACATCTACCAAATCTACTCGACCTTTTGTTTCAGTTTCAGTAACAATCACACAATCATGTTGTACTTCATCCTGCTCCGAAGGGAGAGGTATCAGAGTAGCTGGGTTTATTGTGTTACATCGTTGTAAGGTCACGTTAGTGGCCATTAGTATCAGCTCATAATGAGTCAACCTAGCATTAGTTAAATGCTGAGTTTTGGTCTTGTTTAATAGTATGTCCACTGAATGAGGTACGTAAACCATAACTGGATGTCCAAGGACAATAGAATCTGCCTGTTTTACTGCAGCAGCCGCAGCAGCAATATTTTTGAGGCAGTTTGGTAGGCCTCTTGCTACCGGATCCAATGTTGAGGAAAAATAGGCACATGGTCTATTCTTCTCTCCGTTTTTCTGAGTTAGTACAGCCATTGCGCACCCTTCTCTTCCTATACGAACAATGCAAAGTCTTTAGTGTAGTCTGGTGTGCCCAAAGCAGGTGCGTTGCATAAAGCAGTTTTTAAAGCCATAAAGCTATCGTGATGCTCTTTCTCCCAAGGGACGGGATCTTTCACATCTTTGTGAGTTAAGGACAGTAGTGGTTTGGCCAGATAAGAAAAATTTGGTACCCATTGCCTACAAAAGGAGACCATTCCCAGAAATGCACGCACATCTCTTTGAGTTCTAGGTCTGGGAATGTTCTGCACTGTTTGTATTCTGTCAGATGATAATCTCCTCCCTCCTTTCGACAGGAGATGACCTAAATATGTCACTTCCTGTGGACAATACTGTAGTTTAGCTGGCGAAACCTTATGTCCATTCAAAGCGAGAAATGTTAAAACTGCATGCGTAGCCTGCTTACAGATGTCCTCCGTTTCAGCTGTTATTAGCAAGTCGTCCACATATTGCAATAATACTGTACCAGGTGGCATAACACAATTATCTAGTTGTCTTTTTAATGCTTGGCTATAGATGCTAGGACTTTCTGTATAGCCCTGGGGAGCTCTACAGAATTGGTACGATCTTCCTTGGAAACTGAAACTGAATAAGTATTGGCTATCTGGGTGTATTGGGATACTGAAGAAAGCGTTTTTGAGATCAATTACAGTGAACCACTGGGCTGAAGGTGGTACAGACGAAAACATTGCAGTAATGTCGGGTACCACAGGGTATTGGGGTTCCACTATTTTATTAATGGCTCATAAATCAACCACCATCCTATATATGACCTGTCCTGTAACATCATCCCGTTTAATCACAGGTAGAATGGGGCTATTACATAGGCTACTTGTGACTTATTTTATTATCTGTCATTGTAGCAAGTCTGATATGACAATTTTCAGTCCCTCCTAACCTTCTTTTGATGTCTTATATTGGGGAATACGAGGCAATCTAACATTTTGTTTTACTTTAATATGTACTGGGTCAATATCCATTTTCCCTACATCATTTGGTCCATGTGCCCATAATTTTGAATCTATATCATGAAGTTCAGGTGCAATGGTCTTTTTGTCTGAAACCATGTATTGTCTAGATAGGCATTTTTGCTTAGGTAGTGCTGTTTTCTTGCAAGTCAGGTAGACACCATCTGGTGTACAGTATATAGTGGCATGCATCATTTTCAAAGCCTTCAAACCTAGTCAATTAAGTGAACATTTCTCTGTTAACACAAATGGCATACTCCCTGTTATGGGACCAATTGTGAAGTCCAATGGTCGTGAAATGGGGCTTGTGACAACAGCATTAGAAAATCCCACCGACTTATCTAACTTTCCTGAGAGAGGAGCATGGGGGAGCAGGCGGTGGGAAATGGATGTATTAGTGGCACCAGTATCTAGAAGAAATACCCTCTCTTCACCTTCAACTACCATTTTTAGATATGGCCCTGAAGAATCCACTGGTATCTGCACTCGCTCCCTGTCCTCTCCTGGGCATCCCTATTGTGTCCAATCTTGAAGGTCATCATCCTGTGCGTAATCCTGTGTAAAATACGCATTATTTCTTTGATCAAAATAATTTGTCTGTTCGGCATGGTTATAATTTCTCTGTTGTCCCCTACCTCTCCCTCTGTCTGCATGGGGGGGTTGTATTCCCTCTGTAAGTATTTGCATTATTTCTCATAGTCTGACCCTGGCCCTGTAACAAAGGGCACTCGTTCTTCCAATGACCCTACTGATAGCAATTGGCACATGTATTGTACCCTAACCCTGCTCTCTGCTGCGTCGGAGCTGAAGCAGCTCTGCCAGCCCCTCTACTACGTCCACCTCCTCTCTGAAAATTTGTACGTCCTCTTGACCTTCCTCTGTCAGGAAAAGCTTGCTGCAATAATGCTTTTGTTTTTAACTCCTTCATTTGCTTATCCTTTTTTCCTTTCTCTGCATTTCTCTTATTCTCATAAGAGCAGGCCATTGTTAATAATTCAGCTGGATCTTTAGCAGTCCAGGTACTTTCGTAGGTCTTTATACTATCTGACAAGTCAGATAAGAGATTATGCACGAACTGATTAGCCAAAATGTGCTTTCCTTGTACAGTCTGTATATCTTGTCCCTTATATCCTTTAAAAACCTCTTCTATTCTACTGAAAACATCAGTCACTTCCTCGCCCTCCTTCTGTTGACATGCAGTCAATTTATCCCAATCCACCTTTTCCCTGGGCAATATTTCCTGCATTTGTGTTATAATATGCCCTAGTAGATCCTTTAATGTTGGTGGCACAGCCCCTCCCGCTGGTCTACCAGTATTATCACGTATTATATTTGGCCAGTTAATGGTCACGCAATTGTGGTCCCTGACTTGACGCCATATGTCTTGAGGTACCAAAAAATCAAACAAAAAATCAATGTCCTTTAGTATCATAGGCGTTAAATTAATAGCAGATTCAAGTTGCTCGTAAAAGACCTTCGGATTTTTTCTAGGATCAGGCAACTCCTTTTTCATGGCCAACAAATCAGCCCTAGTCCAAGGAGAATGAACATATTGGGGAATAGGTGGAAGGTTTCCACCTCCAAGATTTGCAATGGGATGCACTTCTCTCATAGGGAAGGCTGAGGTATCATAATTAACTTCTGGGCCATAGTGTTGGTGGAGGTTATTTTCGGTGGCACCACATGCAAGAGTATCAAACTCCTTTTTATAGTGGTAACAATTATCAAACGCAGTTTCACATTGTGCGAGAATTAATGTGGAATGGTCGCTATCCCTCCATAATTTATTCAACCCGTCTGTCATGTTGAAACAAATGTTACAGTCCTCTAATAAGAGATAACAGTGACCATAGTATTAATGACGACATTTTTAACTCTTAATTCTTGCATTCCTTCAAACGTCTACCAGGCTTCTCTTTTAGTTATGCCTCCTAGGTCCATCCATTTCCTTGTCATTTTTTTATGGTATTTTTTTCTTCGAGGCCTAGTCGGGATTATCTGACGTACTTATTTGGTGACAAACTATTCCCAGTTGGCGACCAAGAGTAAGGTGAATCCATCCAGTTGTGTGTTCTTCGTGTATTTATTGCGGGGGAATTACTTTGCGTGGTACATGGTGTCATTGTGCTTAAAGATACTGGTGCTGGAGCAGAAGGTATTGCTATGGTATAACCTAGAGATCCAGGGGCACCCTGTCTATTAATGACTGGAGTGGCCACCTGTTGAGTCTGTACAATAGGAGTGGCTACTTGTTGAACCTGCACAACAGGAGGGATCACCTGCTGAGCTTGCTGAGCAACAACATTAGCTTGTGGACCCGCAGGCCCTGGACCTGGGGGTGCAGGTATTTGGACAATATTATATGGGGGTGGTTTGTCTAACAAATCCTCCAATACTTCACCGGCTGGGGGGCACTTTCTTTTCTCTACTGCAATGAAACATTTTTCTGTTTTCATCCTAAATTCTCTGTCATGCTGTTCGATCTTTTCATTTATCTTCATATTATTATATTCTGCTACCTTGGCCATAGGTGTTTTATGCTGTTCTCTTTCCCTATCTTTTTGCTGTTTCATATTCCGTGTTCTGGCAGATTTTTCCCATGATTGAAATACCTCAAACATAGCAGGACGAACCTTTCGTTCCATCATACATTTTTGTAAATACTGTAATTTAGCTAAATCAAAGGTACCATCAATAGGAAACTGTAATTCCTTATCCTTTTTTGTGTACTCATGCCATATTTTGTTGTATAAGTTCACATTCACTCCTTTCTTTATCATTAATATCCAACCAGGACTATCTTCAACAGGAGTGGGGACACTTTCATCCAACCGATAACCTGAACGTATACAACAGAACGTTTTAGAAATGCATTTCTTCATTGTTCCTATTATTTTTTTAGTTATAACTATTCCTTTACCACAGTCCTCAACAGACTTAATTGACCCAAAACTTTTAATAAAAACATGCAACAGAACAATCTCACCAATCTATGGTGTTCCTTGCGGTCCTTGGATCATCCGACTGTTGGTCTTCGGACAACACGTCTGTTTCAGAAGGGATCAGCTCATGGAACTCTGCCGGGGAATCCTGTGTCAAGAGGCCCGTCGGGACTTCAGATGGCAGCTGCTGTGGAGAAACGCTGTCTCCTTCGTGCAGGGGCCCCCACGATCATTCGGTCCTCGTTCGCACCTTCCAACCACGGACTCAACTAGCCGTTGGATGTCCCATGGAGAGGTCCCACCAGAGTCGCCAATTTGAGGAAGTGGATCTTTTCCTACCTCGCCCAGGTACGCTTACAACAAGGAAGACCAGCAGTCGGAGGTAACTGAAATATTGCGCTCAAGCGGGTGTACCACCTCACAGCTCCATGTGGCTATGAGAGAAGTGGGCAACTTACACAGTCACAGGTGGCCTTATATATGGTTGTGCTGGAACAAGAGTGGGTGGGAGTAGGTATGAAGGATTAGCAACTGCCAAAGATGATTAATGATCCCAGGACAATATCATGAACTGGTCAGGACCAGTTCGTCTGCAGATGTGTATACGTGGCATGCAGAACACAAATATAAGATTACTCACTAAATTCCATCAATAATCAGTAATTCTGTAGTCAACAGAAATAAAGCAGAACTGTGTATAACTTGTGACAAAATTATAAACATAGATATGCCTGTGGTTACAGAGTCAGGCGCTCATTTCATTAATATATGTGCTGAGGTGGCAGGCTAGAAAAAGGCGAACACAAAATGGTGACTGGGAAACACAAAATGGAGGAGCTTTCGTCCATTAATAAACCGTATTTCCACAGTATCCACACCACATTTGCGTCCTTTTCTTCCACCATCATAACGATTTTAAAGGTACTCAGGGTTTGTTGATTCCCCTGGAGGAGACCCAGAATTTAGCCAATGCAAAATCTAATGGGACCATGGACAATCCCTATTTAGCGAGTCTCAATGTTTTTGCGACTCACTAAACAGGAATTGCGAGTCGCTATTAGGAAGGGGCGTTCCAAGGGCATTCCTTCCTAATAGCAAGTCAGAGGCCTATGTAAGAATGTTTTGCGACCTCGACAGGAAACGACGCAAAGTGGACACACCATATTTTTACAGTTAAAACTGACCCTTTTTTTGCAAAGTGCCTAGCTGTAGATTTTAAACCCTAACTCTGCCGGCAACTAGGGAAACCTAGCAAACCTATACATTTTTGATAAATAGACATCCAGGGGAATCCAGGGTGGGGTGACTTGTGTGGCTCTAACCAGGTTCTGTTACCAAGTATCCCGTGTAAACCTCAAACTTTGCAACAAAAAAAAAACACATTTTCCTCATGATGAAAAGTTCTGGGATCTGTGTGGATCCACAAAATTCCACCCACCCTGCATTCCCCAAAGTCTTCTGATAAAAATTTTACCTCACTTGTGTTGGTAGGCCTAGTGCCAGATGTACGAGCATGACATTAAGAGACTCGCAAATTATGTTCAATTGCGAGTCGCAATTTGCGAGTTGCTAAAAGCAATCTACAACAGTGTCTGAGACAATGTTAGCAATTCCTATTGGGGTCGCAAAATGCATGCCTCATGCATATTAATGAGGCATCCGCAATTTGCGACCCCATTAGGAATGGCTGGCCCTCCCAGGTATGGTGGGCTGCTGGGCTCAGCAGACCTCCATGTCTGGGACCGCTTTTAAATAAAGAAGGTTTTTTTTTTAAATGCAGCCCATTTTCCTTAAAGAAAAACAGGATGCATTTAAAAAAGAAAAGTGAAACGTTTTTGTTTCATTTTGTAAGGGCAGGTAGTGGTCCCTGGAACCACTGCCTGCCCCCAAAAAATATGTTCCACTGCATACGCAAAGGGGAAGGGGTCCCCTAGGAACTCCATGCTTCATTCCTAACTATAACGCGCATGAAACCTATGGTTTTTTCAGTGAATTTCAAAGGTTTTTTAAATGCTAATTCCTAACTATATCAGGCCTGAAACCTATGGTTTTTTCAGTGAATTTCAAAGGTTTTGTAAATGACAATTTTGAATGTATTTATTGTTATACTGATTTTTTTGATAATGTTTTACTACATTTTTTAAACTATTTATTTTTAGATATTTCTGGTGAAAACCACACAATGGATTCCTATGGAAGGAAATACAAGTTACTGGTAAGTACGCTTAGAATTACTTTTCAGGGTCAGTGCTGGGCTAACAGATGCAGCCCTGGGTTCTCTCCTGATAACAGGTGAGTAAATCGGAATTCGTAGTTCGGCTGATTTTAGTGGAATATTTGTACGTTTCAAAAATGGACACTTAGAAAATTTTCTGGTGAAAACCACACAATGGATTCCTATGGAAGGAAATACAAGTTACTGGTAAGTACGCTTAGAATTACTTTTCAGGGTCAGTGCTGGGCTAAACGATGCAGCACTGGGTTGCCTCCTGATTACAGGTGAGTAAATCGGAATTGACAGCGTTTGTGCCAAGCTAACAGAGTGTTAAATACAGGTTACATTTGGTTTGTTTGTGACTTCACTCAGACAAGAATGTGAGTTGTTGCTTGAGTAGGGTTTTACCTCACCCCCCCCCCCAACTGATAACCCAAATTCTTCCATCAAGTATTATTTCTTTTATGCTAGGACCATATCTGGTAATAATTGCCTCAAGTATGAAAACACCAGTATTTTGTCAGGGCCAAAAGTAGACATGAAAGCATAACACCATGGGCCTTATTCACAAAGGTAAACTTACAGTTTTAAAGTGAGTTTACAATTGTTTTGCTATTCACAAACTACGAGTGCAGCTTTACGTGTAGTGTCTTTACGACCGCGGATTCCCTAAAAATATAGGACTGTCACTGCAGCTGTAAAACTACTACACATGAAACTGCACTTTTAGTTTGAGAATAGCAAAAGGCTAATAAACTTACACTAAGAGTGTAGGTTTATGTTAGTTAATGAGGCACCACTTTCTCGCTCATGCTAGTTTACATTCCCTAACTCATTCTCGCCTACCCACTCTTACTCAATCATTCTCACTGTCTTGCACTCATTCATTCACACTCTGATGTGCTCAGTCTTACACACACTCACACATTCTCACTCATTTGTACACTGCTGAAATGACACCTACTCACACTGACTTTCACTTAATCTTACTCTCACTTCATCATTCCCACTCACCCTGACTCATTCATACTCACTGACATTTAATCTCATTTATTGCCACTCCTACAATTGACTGTCACTTTCACTCACACACACATGCTTACACATAAACATCCTCTCTCTCACATAAACACACTCTCACCTACAAGCACACACACAACATACATTTAAAAATTCTTTTTTACATACCTGATGCTCTTTTTTTATTACACGAATAGTGAATAACATCCAATTATTCACTGTTAGCGTAATTAAAAATGAGTTGAAAACAGAGGGTGAAGCTGCCCCTGATGGCATTGAATTTATCACTCCTGAGGCCAGTGGTTGCAAGGCAGTGCTAAGGGTCTCATGAGCAAATCAGGTGTGCAGCTGCAACCCCTAAATGATGTCCATGTCAAGGTTGCTACAAAACAACATGCAGATATATGCTGAAGCCTGAAACTTCAAGGTTCGGTGATGCTATGATTAGAGAATGTTGTCCTGGAAAGCTGTCCTTTTCCAGTGTAATGACTTCTTTGCTCTGGCATTACTAGGTTCTAACTTGGACATTACAGAAGAACCACTTGGGGTGGGCGGAAGTTGCGAAATTAACTTTCGCAAACTATCGCGAAAATGCTGAAAATCTCCGCAAACACGCCGGAAATATCGCGAAGACGCAGAAGTTTTTTTCCCGCTTGTTCGCGGTATTTTTTGCGTGATCGCGGGTCGCCAACTTACCCATGCGGTTGCTCACGGGCGCGGCCATCTTGTTTTCACTTGTCCCGCCCTCTCGCGATGCTTACTTCCTATTCCGGGTCGCGCAATGCATGTTCGCACCCGTTCGTGGTCGATATTTCCTGTTCGCGACCGCTTTTACTTAATCGCGTTGCTTTTTGCTTGCTCGGGAGAAAATATCGCTCGAACTTGCGCACGTGGTCGCAATGGGCACGGCCATCTTGTTTTTCACTCTATTGCATGGTTCTGGGGCCTGATTTTGAATCATCCCAAAATCTTTTCAATCCTTTGTTTATAGCCACTTTTTTTGGATCTTTATTACTTATTATATCTCTAACTATTTTCCTGCCTCTATATTTTTTGTTTTTGTCTCCTTTTTTTTTTGTTTTTTAGCTACTTTTTCTCGTTCTATTGCCTGCTATTTATTTCCTTTACTCCTTTATTTATTTTACCTTTTCTTTCCCGCCCCGTCCCCAGAACCATGTCCAAGGGTAGGGCTGTTCGCCGGCGCAGCCAGAGCTGCGACCGCCTTCCTTGCGGAAGGCGGCGCCCACAAGGGGTGCAGGCACGGGCCTTATTTGGGGAGGTGGAGTTGGCTGCACTAATTTTCTTTGTGCAGCGCCACCTCCCCTCAACTCTGGCAGCAGGTGGCAGGCCTGGGTCCGGGTACGGCCTCCAGGAGCGTCGGCAGCGGTGGGGGAAGGTGCGCCAGGCAGTGTCACGCTTCTCTGGTGTTCGGCGCACCCAGGCGCAGCTGACGCACCGGTGGTCCGACATCTTGGACCGTGAGCAGGACCTGCTGGACCTGCTGGGAGTGGAGGTCCCGGGGCTTGGTGAGTACCTATTTAGATATTACTACTTTGTGTCTGTTCTTCTGCTCTGTGTTATATATTGCGAATATCTTTTTTTTCTTCCAACCAGCTAGAATGTTGCTGCTTACATTCCAGGTTAATTACGTTTAAAGTCTGTGATTTTTTTGACACAGGTGCTCTTCTGCGCTACTACTAATCTTACTTGTTTGCAGCTTTGCGTTTGCGCTTGCTTAGTGTGATTCTTTACGAGTTTATTTTTAGAGAAATTAAGTTACGTAAAGCTACAGTGACTCTAGTCCACTCCTTACTTTGTCCTGTCACTAATAGATAGGGGCGGATTGATACTTCGGTTTAGGTACTTTGTATGAGCTTCTAATTTGTTAGTGGAATGCGTGATGCCCCCTCACTCAGTTACGTGACGTGCTGGTAGTACGACTGTCTTTATTAGAACCTTTTCTAGTTTGTTCAATGAGTGGTGGTAGGCTTAGCAGTTACTTAGCACTAGCAGATCAGCATCAATCAATCAAACCCAAATTTGGTGTATACAAAACATGTAGTCATGTTCATGTGTCCTCCATGATTTGACCATATGCATTGTTGAGGAATACAGTGGAAATGCATATTTAATGTACAATTGGCATGCCTGGAATAGGTGGGCTAGGTTGGGTGGTACGTTGTACTTAGGCTTAGTTGTAACTTGGTATTCTGGAATCAGAATGGAAGACTGGATTACTGTTGATAAATAGTAACTTAAGTAGTCGAACTGCGAATCCCCCGATATTGCTTGTTGACCAGATGAGATCGGTCAATTTAGTTATTGCAATTGTTGTTTACATAAGTTTTTTTTGACCGTTGTTGAAAAATATTGTATTTGTTTGACACCATCCATCAATGTTTGTCTCTTTCTTATATCTTTCCTGTTCATCAGCACCCAGGGGCAGACCGACTGGGACTGGGCAGTCGGCGGGACACACAGAACACCACCAGGAGGACACCGCTGAGGGCTCCTCTGCTGGCCCCAGTAAGTCTTCTTGTTTTTAATAATATTTCTTATTCCATAACTTGTACTGCCCCATATTTTTCCCGAACTATTGTTTGTTTCCAAATGCTATTTTTTTACCACCAATTATCCTTCGATCTGTACGGTTTCAAAAATCTTATCCCTGCCTCCGCTATGATGACTCTGAGTACTACTACTACTACATACTATCAGTCTGTCTGTACTGTAGTAGCTAGTCTTGCCCAGTTGGCCAGTGCCACTCTTTGTGAAAGGTTGTAATATAAAACTCACATTCACCAGTGGCTCGAGCCATTGAGTCCAATCCGTTGTGTCGTTGTCTTGTACTACTTTTACTCTTATAGATCTTGAGGCTTTGAAAATTCACAGCAACAGCCCTACTAGATTTATTACTATTTTGATATGATACCCTATAGGACATACTACTGTTGTAGGGATCTTGCACATACACAGACATTTGCACCAGAAAATAGGATGTTGGTGATGGTAGGTTGGACCTTCCTTGCACACCTCAATCAGAAATTCCGCACCCACCACAATTCCACTGCTTGACTATAGTACTGTCTTGTCATAACTATTAGGTCTCGGAACCCTCCCCCCAAGATACCCAACAAGTAGACAACCCAGAACATAACACACCCAACCTCTCAGTCATGGAAGCAATTCACATGCACACCCTTACATTAATTTTCTCACTCGTGCAAGTTAGTCCACACCAAATACCACCAAGTCTATGTAAGTTCAAAATGTTTATTTCAATTTGAGAAGGTCTGTACACTGTTTTCTTATAAATGCAGCACCAACCGGAAAATCAATAACATTAAAACAATATACATTGTTACACTTATACAGTTGGGAATTAAATCATGATAACTGAACAGTGGTGGAAGGCAGCACCACCATCCCATAGCAATTTAGTTTATATAAATTTATAAATGAAGATGTGAGTGAAGGGACCCCTCACCTTAGAAGAACATAGTACTGGTAGTTGTTGCATCATTCAGAAGCTCTGGTTCGTAGAAGGGAATCTCGCGTCTGTAATGCGAAAAATGAAATGGTGTGCGTTAGTATATTGCAACTTGCAAGCATTTCTCAACCGTGCCAAAAAGTGAAGCATTTATGGATAAGCAATATGGACTAACAGTAACAGTAGTACACCAGTACTTCCTAAAAAAGTGGCTTGTTAATGTTTGTTGACCGCTTGTACGTAGCGCGTAGACAAGACAGTAGCAGTGTGAGGCAGGTCATGTGGGCTCAAAGGTGTCTTAAGCTGCAAGGTAAAGGCAACGTCACATGTGCAAAGATAAAAGACACAAAGGTAAAATGGTAGCATGGCTAGGGATAATTAAGCAAAGGCTACAATGATCATATATAACTATTAGTGTCTACTCTACTACTACCTGATTTGTACTAGTGATGTATGTTAGTATTAACTCATTTTTCAACCTTGCTACTGATCAATAGGGGGGAGGTGTATATGACGCCTAATAAATGTGTAATGTTTTCTAGGTGCACTACCGACCACCATTGCCGGGGCCAGCGAACAAGGCGACACGGAGGGCGAGGATGCGGCAGTTGCTGCCGATACCGACAATGGAGCGGTAGGGGGAGTGGCAGCACCAGTGGCAGGCGGTGGTAAGTTAGATTCATAATCCTTAACTATTGTTGAACTTGACAGTACACTCACTGCAAGGGTGTACTGTATGTATATGTATACTGTACAGTTGTGACTTAGGGCCCCATTAGGATGGTGGGCGTATTGCCCCCGCCGGACCGGCTGGAATTCTCTGCCGACACCGCAGGGGCAAACCTCCCGCCATCCCTGTAGAAAATATTCAGACCCCCCACATGTTGAACAGGCGGAAAAGGGTTCAATATGCTGGTGGTGTCTCTCTGAACACACCGCCAGCCATATAATCTGCATTTTGGAATGCCTTTGCATGGCGGCATTGCCGTCCGCCATGGAAAGGCATGCAGACATTGCAGAGTATGCTTGGGTGCCCCCATGGAGGGTACCTACCTATGCTATGGTACCCCCCCGCCTTTCAAAGCAAAATGTGACAGGCTCCGTGCGGGGCCCGTCATGTTGTGCTTGGAAAAGCAGCACAACATTTTAGCATTGCTTTCAGCAAAGCCAACCAGAATGTAAAAAAAAAAACAGGATGCGCCCGCCACTGTGCCGGGCGCATCATCCTAATTAATTGTCCCCACGAGACCCCCACCCTTTTTAGCATGAGGATGGCGGGCGGACAAAATCCGCCCGCTATCCGATGTCGTAAGTAAGTATGAGTTGTTGGGGACGTTTGAAGAGTGAACTAGAAGACTAGAATTCCCTTTAATTGGCACAGGAGCCAGAGTATTGAGTAACCAATGGCCTCATCTATATGATTTCAACTCAGCTTTGAAAGTTTTATGGAGAAGAGCACCTGGTGCACTGTTCAACTAAAAAGTGAAAGACGGGTGGAAGGAAGAAGGACGGGCGACGTTTAAAATGTTATGCACTACTGTGCTTTATTGTGCTACTCTACCATGCCACTATGTGTATAAATAATTACCTTGTCCTACTGTTTTTGTAAGAGTATATTTTACAATTCTCTTGTTTTTTTCTTTTTGATACACAGCTACTCCAAAACAAAATCGGAAGGAGTTGGCCGCCAAGGCACGGCGCCGGAAGCTGGAGGCAATCCAGCGAGAATACCGGCGGCTGGTGGTGTTAGCCGAGGAGGAGGAGGAGACTGCGGCTGCAATTGTTGAAGCCTCCTCTCGTGGCCCGGGCCCCAGCCACCGCCCTCCAGCGGTACGGTGCCACCGTCTGGTGGCTGCCCGGCGCCACCGTGCCATCTCTGGTGCCCCCCACACTGTGGCTGCAACTGCCGCACCCTTAGACGCCGCGTCGCCCGTTTAGAGGGCGAGATGCGCCAGATGCGTGTCCTCCTGGAGTCCCGCCCCACCACTTAGTCCCTGTCATCCTGTTCTGCCCCTTTTTTAATTCTTGTTTGGGTGGGTGGGTGGGAACTTGTTTGGGCGTTACGGACTTCTATGGACATTGGTTGGGGTTAGGGAGGGGGTGGGTCAGCTTTTGTGGCTTTAGTTTATTTGTTAGGGTAAATTAAATATATTTTTCTATGTTACATGCAATGTTGTTAATGTTTTGTAGGTGGGGTAACTGTTTTACATCACACTGTTTCCTTGCTGATGCATGGCCGCCCATAGCCTGTGTTTGATTTCAATAATTGGCTGACTATATAAGACACAGATAGATGCGACACACCTCACTCATTGACTGGTCCTTCTAGTACTTTCAGTCTGTCCTCTAGTCTATGCATTCTTGGTACTGATGTGTGAAAATGAAATCATTGACAACATGTTCATTATTAATTCTGCCTCCCCCAAACTTGTCTCTTACCGGTGCTTGATGTTTATGTCCAACTGTGGCACAGCACTGGCTGCATGGTGAAGATGGTTTCCTTTTTCATATATGCCATGATTGGGGTGGTGGTGGTGGTAGCAGCATAGTAGTAGTAGTAAACACTGGCAGGGCGGCAGAATTTGCAAAAAAAGAGAAGGAGACAGTCAATCGCCTTTGAGAGACTGTTAGGAGTAGTTGAATGAAGTACAGTACAGAACTTACCGAGCAACAATAATATGCTCAAATATTTGACAAAAAAACAGAATGGTGGTTAGGAGGATAGCCTACTAGACAGAGTTACAAACTATAGTTGTGTCGAGTCCTTGACTAGGCCTACAGCCTAACAGTTAGTGCTGTATATGAGGAATGACAAGAAACAAATCCAATCAATGCCGGCAATTCATGCTGAGGTATATGTTCCTTTGTTAAAAAAAATAACCTCTGAAATATCCTACTCATGGGTGGCCAAGCAGAAGAAGATCATCGCTCTGCCTTGAAATTGAAGTAGTGTTGCTTTCACCACATCCGCCCCAGCAAGTGTGTGATTAAGTATTGGTGTACATTTAATTTAGTTACACCTCAACAATAAGTCACACAGCCCGGGGGAAGAGGGTTAGGGTTTGTTGAATGGATGGGAAGGGGGTTTTTGGGAAAGGTTTGACATAGAAAAACAGTATGCATACATAGACAAACAAACGACAATCATTGAAGACTACCATATCCATATGTTAAGGGAGAAAAAGGCAATGCATGCATGATGATGAGAGACCCGTATTACATACACTTCTAGTTCTTGTTCTGTTGTTCCGGCCTTAATACTTTAACAGATAGCAAATAGAAATTTTAAATATTGGTAGGGAAGAATCGTAAACACAGAGCAAACCTAATAATGATTGATAATAACAACTCCAAGAACACACTGTTGTAAAGATTGTATACAAGATATTAATCAAATTATTTAAAAGAAGATAAAAGTGGATACTGTTACTGTCTTATCCTGGTCAAAAATGTGGACTGAATTATTGCATCTCGGCATTCCTCTTGCTCCTCTCGTCCATCAATCTTGGGTGTGTCGCCTCACCACTCGCCACTGCCCGGCTGGAAAAAAAAGGTGATTGATTGGTAAGGTAATTAATATGCATTGTAATGTTTTACAAAGTTTCGGGCAGGCCCGGCCTGTAATTGTAGATTGAAAACCAAAGGGGATATTGAGAAAGAAAGTTAAAACAAATGCACAAGTGATGGTGTAGTGCAACAAGAACACTTTCCGAGGTGGCATCTATGCATCATCTCTACTCTAGTCTGTTTCCAGCATTGACCTTCAACAGTAACAGGAGAGAGCAGGTCCACAGTGCTTAGCATTAGCACATCCTACGTTAACACTTAAAAGTATTTTTTTTCTCTCAAAGAGTTGGACAAACGCAAAGCACATTATCCATTCCAAACATAGCATTTTACAGTTTAAGTTAGTAAAATCAATGCACTGCAGTCATCCCACCGCTACACTCTATTCAACTTCTACACAGACATTTGGGTCTGCTGTGGTTGTTGTTGTTGACGTGTTTACCTTTTGGCTTTTCCGTTTTATGCCACTCATGAAACGTCTTCCTGAGTCCTGACTTAATCATCATCATCTCTGATACTTTTACTGACTGACTGTGAAGATCGGCCTGCAGTATAAGTAAAAATTTTATGACACAACAAGAGTAGAAATATAAATATTACTGACTTGAGTCATTCTTTATTGTGTACAGAAAGATAGATTACTAGTACACTTTGACATCACTTTGTGCACAACAAACAAACAACGCAAACACAAAGACCAATAGCTTAGAGTTAGGTGTCCAATGCATGCCATTAATTGTCATCATTACCTGTTCCTTCTCATCTTAAGTTAACGGGCCGTCTATTTCGCCATCATCATGATGGACGGTGCTGTTGTGTCAATCATACTCATTGCGCAGATTGAGTGAGTCCCCTTCCTGTATTGAATTAAAAGCAATGGGTCACCAAGCTGCAGGAGAAGTACCAATTTCTTATTTGCAAGAAGTGGGAAATTAGTGTGTTCTGTAGAAAGTTGATTAGTGGCAGTGCACAATTACATAAATTCATGCACAACAAACACAACAAAATCTAAATCATTCAGTCTGCGACTCTGCGTCCAATGCATGGCATCAATCATTACCTGTGCCTTCTCATCTTAAGTTAACGGGCCGTCTATTTCGCCATCATCATGATGGACGGTGCTGTTGTGTCAATCATACTCATTGTGCAGATTGAGTGAGTCCCCTTCCTGTATTGAATTAAAAGCAATGGGTCACCAAGCTGCAGGAGAAGTACAAATTTCTTATTTGCAAGAAGGGGGAAATTACTTAGTGTGTTCTGTAGAAAGTTGATTAGTGGCAGTGCACAATTACATAAATTCATGCACAACAAACACAACAAAATCTAAATCATTCAGTCTGCGACTCTGCGTCCAATGCATGGCATCAATCATTACCTGTTCCTTCTCATCTTAAGTTAACGGGCCGTCTATTTCGCCATCATCATGATGGACGGTGCTGTTGTGTCAATCATACTTATTGCGCAGATTGAGTGAGTCCCCTTCCTGTATTGAATTAAAAGTAATGGGTCACCAAGCTGCAGGAGAAGTACAAATTTCTTATTTGCAAGAAGGGGGAAATTACTTAGTGTGTTGTGTAGAAAGTTGATTAGTGGCAGTGCACAATTACATAAATTCATGCACAACAAACACAACAAAATCTAAATCATTCAGTCTGCGACTCTGCGTCCAATGCATGGCATCAATCATTACCTGTTCCTTCTCATCTTAAGTTAACGGGCCGTCTATTTCGCCATCGGACGGTGCTGTTGTGTCAATCATACTCATTGCGCAGATTGAGTGAGTCCCCTTCCTGTATTGAGTTAAAAGCAATGTATCACCAAGCTGCAGGAGAAGTAAAAATTTCTTATTTGCAAGAAGGGGGAAATTAGTGTGTTCTGTAGAAAGTTGATTAGTGGCAGTGCACAATTACATAAATTCATGCACAACAAACACAACAAAATCTAAATCATTCAGTCTGCGACTCTGCGTCCAAAGCATGGCATCAATCATTACCTGTTCCATCTTATTTTCAGTTAATGGCCAGTCTCTCTCGGCTCTGAAAGGAGGATAGCTATAGTAGTCATCTGATTCATGGTCCACTTCTTTTGGAAGGACTAGGAAAGTTTGAATTTGTTGTTACCATCATCCAATCATCATTCATGAGGGAAATGGAATTGAGCAGGAGATTCAGTATGATGGAGCGGAGGAGCTGAATTCGGAGGACTGTACTGTCAAATAGCAGACACCTGAAACTTGTATATTAAATTAGAAGAGTAGAAGACGGTGGTAATGGATTTGTTGTGATTCACAAGTTTATAACCAGAACGACAGACACATAAACAATGGGGGAAAAAGGGAGGAAGACAGTAAGTGCGTGCCTAATTGTCAGGGAAGTATAGCTCGTCCTCAAACTCTGGGGGTTCTTCCAGTAGTAGGTAATCATCTGACACAATACTTCCGTCACCTGAGCCGCTGTCCTCATCTTCCTCCGTTGATTCATGTATTGTGTAATTCGGTGGTATGAAGTGTTGATTCATTTTGATCATTGTTAACCTCTCCACGTTTTTGGGCGAGAGACTGGTCCTTCTAAATGTTACAATGGAACCAGCAGCACTGAAAACACGTTCGGAAGAGACACTTGCAACAGGGCAAGCCAGATAGCTTATCGCCAGCCTGCTGAGTTGTGGCCATTCAGACCTTTTCCTATACCAACACTGCAATGGGTTTTGATCAACGTACACCTCTGTTGGGTCGTCCAGATAGGCCTGGACCATCCGCTCAATGTTCAGGGTTGCTGCTGGTAAGCTTTTGTGCTGTTTTTTCTGTGCATCAGCACTGTGCTTACAATAGCCCATCTTTACATACCAATCCTGTAATGATAATGATTGTGCTGCTGTTCTTGTTGCGGCGGCTGCTGCTGTTCTTGTTGCGGCGGCTGCTGCTGTTCTTGTTGCGGCAGCTGCTGCTGTTCTTGTTGCGGCGGCTGCTGCTGTTCTTGTTGCGGCGGCTGCTGCTGTTCTTGTTGCGGCGGCTGCACACTGATCTGCTGAGTTTGCGCCTGCGTTGAACTTGATTGTGTACTACTTTGCAGTAATGACATTTCTTCAACATCGCTGCTCGTTAGTAGACTGGCTACCTCTGCAACACTAAAGCCCTTGGGCCTAGGTTGGTGTGGTTGGACCGCTGTGCTGCTCCCAGCTTGGTTCCCGGACAACGCTGCTGCAGGCGTAACGTTTTTGGTGCCAAAAAAAACATTGGCCGGCACACCACCAGTCGTGGTTAATGGCACTTCCTTTTTCTGTTCCTTCTTCTCACCGGCAACTTTCTTAGTACTGGACCTGGTACCTTTCTTTGGGGCCATCTTCTTCAGATGTCAGGCAGGATGCAGATGCACAACAAGTTCTGGTCACACGTGGACGTGATGCGCAGCAGGACTTCTGTCTGGCTGGCAGTACAACGGTTAGCCGGGTGATGCTGATGACACCTCCTACTCTGTCTTTTGGGCACCTAAAAGCAAATAAGACAGGAGAAGAACATCAGTGAAATGTTGCATTTGCTGTTGTGGTTCAGTCACTTAGTACTGTACTAGTGCAAACAAAAGATAGTCTAGCCATTTATGACTTTTTTTTTTAACTAGAGCTATGTTATACTACTGTGTACAGCCACACACTACACTCTCAGGAAGGATAGGAAAGTTAATAATAACCACCAAAATAAAAATTTAATGAAAGTGGGGTGGACCATTAAAATATTTGAGCATCTCAGCATCCATGGAGCTGCTGCTGGCAAAGGGGGTGGATGGATGGAAGCAGTAAGCCAAATAGCCAATAGGAAAACCATGCAGACCTATTGCAAAAGTAGGACACTAATAGCTCACAGTCCAAACACCAAAAAAGGCCACCAGCCACATGGACACTCACAAATCACAAACAAGCCGGGGGCCTGGGAAACACCAGGAGCTGACAAAAGGCATATAAAAGCCAGGTAAAGGATGCATGCTAAAGCACACTGCTCTGCCTTTTTAATGCAACAAAATGTAAATACGAACATTCACAGGCCCCAAAAAGCTCTGCAGGGTGCATGCATTGCACACAAACACACCAGTGATCAGACACATACAAAAAAAGCATGTCTTTAAGACAACCAACATCAGAAAGGCCACCCCTAAAAAGCACACTTCCCCAACTCAATCCAATGCCATCCATGCCCTAAATGATGTCTAAATTCAACAGATCACAGAGAAAACACTTGATCAATAAAGCTGTGGCTACCTGCTCTGATCCTAGTGGATGAAAAAGCAGGCCTGTTGGCAGACAAGGCCAGGCAAGCTTGCAGGCCTAGGCTTCAAAATGGCCACCAGCCACATGGCCAGGCCCAACAACATCACAAAGGCCACCCCCAAAAAACACACTTCCCCAACTCAATCCAATGCCATCCATGCCCTAAATGATGTCTAAATTCAACAGATCGCACAGAAAACACTTGATCAATAAATCTGTGGCTACCTGCTCTGATCCTAGTGGATGAAAAAGCAGGCCTGTTGGCAGACAAGGCCAGGCAAGCTTGCAGGCCTAGGCCTCAAAATGGCCACCAGCCACATGGCCAGGCCCAACAACATCACAAAGGCCACCCCCAAAAAACACACTTCCCCAACTCAATCCAATGCCATCCATGCCCTAAATGTGCTTGAAAATGAAATACATTCAAAAAACAACAAAAGGAACAGTTGCTTCATCATGCACACACCCATGAGGCCATGCCCGTGGCTAGCTCGGGCCTACTACTACTACCCACAAAATTAAAAAAAAAAAAAAGGAATGATGATAATTAATTATCAAAAATAAATTGTAGTTACAACAACTGCAATGCCCACAATCAAACAGACACAACAACCACTTACTTGTAAAATATCCTATTCCAAAAATCCTCAAATCCAATTGCAATGATGCAGCAGACAAAAAGAGTGATCTTTCCAGCTCCAAATCCAAAGGCAAAATGAGCAGGAGATGGACAAAGCACTGGGAGGAGCCTGCTGGACAGGAACAGGAAGTTGGAGATTCTGTGTCACCTCCTCCCTCTCTCCACCTTTTAAAAAAATGACTCCTTGCACAAAAAAGGACAGCCAAATGTCAATGTAAGGAGTTGTTTTCATCCAAAATCAGCATTTGCAGAAGATTTCATGCTGCTAGAGCTGATATTCCTCTCCAAATTGAAAATTTTACATGTTCGAGTTCTCGGGCTTCACATTACTTCCGCCGGCGTGTCGAAAATGACATGATCGCGTTCTCTTTGTCCCTGTCGCGTTGGATATGACGTGTTCGGGGTTTCTTTCTCCTGTTCGCGTTCGATTAGACATGCCCGCGTCCTCACCCTCTCGCTCGCGATGTAGAATGACGTGTTCGAGATCTCAATCTTTAATTGTACAATAATTTAGGAATATTGCTTAAAAATGCAAAATACAGACACCTACAAAACGGACAATGTATGACAATATATCTCTGAGAACTTTTGAGAGTGTATCAAATACATTTTATTCATATCATGTTATATGTACATTATATTATATGTAGAATTCAAATCTTATTCACACATTTCGGTCATTTTTAAACTCAGCACAGAAGATCAAACATTGATTTTTCACTCCTTACGTAGTGAGTGATAAACTTCAAAATAACATGAGAATTCAAATATTTTTTTGTTGTTTAAATTACATACAAAAAAGCAAAGTACATTGGTGAGTAGTTATGGCAAAATCATTGGTATGTCCAAATTACATATAGGAAAACAAATTGCACTGGTGAATGGTCATGGCAGAATTGTTATATGTGCATTGCAGAAGGTTTCATGCTGCTAGAGCTGATATTCCTCTCCAAATTGAAAATTTTACATGTTCGAGTTCTCGGGCTTCACATTACTTCCGCCGGCGTGTCGAAAATGACATGATCGCGTTCTCTTTGTCCCTGTCGCGTTGGATATGACGTGTTCGGGGTTTCTTTCTCCTGTTCGCGTTCGATTAGACATGCCCGCGTCCTCACCCTCTCGCTCGCGATGTAGAATGACGTGTTCGAGATCTCAATCTTCTCATACTCGCACGATGCATGATCGCGAGAAGAAAGACGTCATCGCGCGACAAATGACGTGATCGCCCGACAAATGACGTTAATGCGGCCGCGAACTGTCGCGAGACAGCGCAAAATGGCTACCAACATCTCGTGGAGAACGCGACCGGGTCGGGAAAACTTGTCGGCGAACGCGGGGATTCAGGTAAGGCGATCGCGCACACGCGAGAATGTATTTTTTTACAGCGCGAGCAAGAAACAAATTATCGCTAAGTTGCGAAATTTTGACATTTTCGCGCTTTCCGCGGAACGCGAAAATGCCAAAATATCACAATTTCCGCGAACGGAACGGAATTTTGGCCCAGGCCTAAGAACCACCCATAGTTTTTGATACAAAGCCCAGTCCACTAAGATAGCCAGACCAGGCTTTGCATCAATGGATGATGCCTCCATGAATGAAGCAGGTGGTAACTTGCACAAATGTTTTTATTTCGCCAAACATTCCACACATTGCTTGTGCGCTGGACTGTGCAGCACACATCCAATGCGTGGATTGTTTTACACGCTGACTAAGCATAGGATGTTGTGCTGGAAGGGTAGA
Organism: Triturus cristatus; assembly: GCF_964204655.1. Taxonomy (NCBI): domain Eukaryota; kingdom Metazoa; phylum Chordata; class Amphibia; order Caudata; family Salamandridae; genus Triturus; species Triturus cristatus. The sequence goes on from NC_140593.1 coordinate 177,236,032, forward strand.
TTTCCAATACAAAACCTATGCTAGAGATCATGCACAGCCCTCTGCACCATGGTACAAAGTTGGTGTGATGTTAAATTCTTATCAATATTCGAATGTATTCCCTAAAAGAGTCCCTCGGCGCTAAGAAACAATAGAGCTATCCGGTTGTCGTTGATCGCTTAGCAGTAGTCGCCCTGTCACAGAGGGAAGTGTGCTTGGAAACAGCAAAGCGGGGTTTGAAACAAATCATTATTAGAGGAGCTGTTTCTCAAAAGTCAGCACAAACGTGCTCTGAATGTGTCAAAGTTGTAAGTCAGTGCCTCTCTGTGGAAGCTGTACACACACCTGCATTGAAAGTGCCAGTGAGTGGAAGGGGGTGCCCCCCTCTGGGCAGTCCTCATGTGCATATAAGAGAAGGTAAAAGAGCATACGATAGTGGTACCCTGCGTACCTGAAAATCCTTTCCTGAACATGCGCCTAACTTTCTTCATTGTATATGTTGTTTTACTGGTGCAACCTTCACCCCCGTTAATACGTTGAGTACCACACTATCTAGATGTTTTCTATTATATGGAATTGAAGAATGCTTGTGCCTTCCGAAAATAAACAACTGGTATCAAAAGTACACGTTATGCACTATATTTTTCATTTTCAAATGCAATGCAATGCAATCCAGTGTTACACACTTTTATTAAAATGAGCCAATCTGGCATGAAAAAAGTATGCTCTAAAAGAGAGCGATGGATTTTCTTTCCCCAAATTCAGTTTGAAATTTCCATGATAGAATACATTTGGGCGATGCTATTAGGAGAAAATGCTGGAAATATACAGTAGAATCTACATATTCCTGATCAGATGTTTTACCGTACGCAACATGGTGCACTCACAACATGACACAATATCAGTGACTTTACCATGAGTCCATGTGTTGTCAGATTGGCCCTGGCTTTGTATTATCGGTCAAGTTGTCACAAACCAAACCAAACAATGAATTCATAATTTGCGGGTGATTATGTACTGTCAGTATTTCTCATCAAATAGTTTTAGAACACATCAAACAGCAAATTCACAACATGACAAAATATCAATGACTTTATTATGAGTCCATGTGCCTTCTCGCATTGGCCCTGGCAGTGCATTATCGGTCAAGTTGTCACAATCAAAACCATTAATTACGGATTTGCGGGTTATTTTTTACTGCTTCGCAATAACTTGACTTTTAGAGCTGACATTGTCACTAAATAACCTTTCTAAGGTCAGCAATGGATATCAGATTAATAGTCACCCATAACAAAGGCCACAAAGCCTTTTACAGCTTCATCAACAGAAGGAAATAGAGTAATGAATCACCAAGGAGCACACACAGTGTACTTCCCACATGCACATAGTATATAGGTGCCCTTGCTCCCTAAAGGGTTTCCTCCGAACTCCAAGCATGCCCTTTATCTAACGAAAGTTATGCAGAATGTCTGTTTTATTTGTAATTGTATATTTTTTGTATTTTATATTTTGTACCATTTTAGTTTTGTGTGCTCTTTTTTTTCTTACTGACTCGCCTGTCTACGCAAAGTGTTCTGACTGTAGAGTGAATTGAGGACATGATTCCCCGTGGGTATGGGGTAGGGCTGTGTGATTCGTTGTCATACAGCTGTGTGTGACATCAGGTCAGCGCTCGTATTTTTGTTCCAGAAGGCATTATTCATCAGGTTTTTGGGCTCTCCCCTAATAACAATATCAGCAACGTATAGGTATATGCTGAGTCGTGAAGTCATATGCTTGATGATGTAAACCTCTCGTTATTTTCACATATAATTTAGGCCTGCTGTCTAATAAGCACTTTCACCGCAGCACAGCTTTGGCAGATTAAAAGAGTCTTATATTATAAATGAACATTAACATAATGTGGCGATATCAATAGTAATTTACTATCTACTATTAAAGGCCGACTACATCTGTTTCACACTATATGATATGTTAAAGAGTTGATGAAACTCTGCAAATGTGTTAGTAAACTCGGAATGGAGGGTTGGGAAAGAAGCAGCGGGGATTCGACTTCATCTAATGTATTTTGTGTCCATTAGGACAGTAAACATAAATGCAGAGCCCATTGTGAAAAGCAGCAGCAAAACTGAGGCTGCACTTATTACACTTGGAAGGCCACTGGGTGTCTTTTTGTTTCTGATTTTCACACTGGGGCAAAATGGGAATTAACGAGCGCACGCGGTCCTTGGACCCATTGAAGGTCTGTTAGTCCACCGCTTTCAGAATTTGGAGTTTGTTTTAACAGAAAGATAAACTCAGAGGCAATTGTGGATGAGGAATAGAAAGTGAGCACACGTTTTCCTAATCTCCTCGTGCAACAAAGGGTGCAAATGAAGGGGCAGATCTATATTGTAGATGCGCCACTTTTACGCCGCCGTTGCGTCACTTTTGTGACGCAGCGGCGGTTTAAACCCTGCGCCACGTTGCGCCATATTTACATCGTGACGCATCTATGGAGATGCGTCACGATGTAAAGCCCTGCGCCACGTAAAACCTGAGTCAGGTTTCACGTGGGCGTGTCGACAGAGGGGGTGGCGTTCCGTCGCAGGAACGCCCCTGAAAAGTGACTCAGTCAAATCTATAAGATTTGATTGAGTCACTTTCCCAATGCTGATGCGCCAAAACCCTGCGCCTGCTTGAAGCAGGCGTAAGGCTTGACGCACCATGTTAGGGATAGGGTAGGTTGGAACAGTGCTGGAGTTGCGTCGCGCTTGCGACGCAACTGAAGCACTGCGCCAACCTTACGCCATCGGATGCGTCACGCATCTGTTTATTCCTGCGCCATGATGCGCTGCATTGTAAATGCGGCGCATCATGTGTGGCGCAAGGGTAAACTTGCGTGACGCATCATTCCTGGCGCATCCTTGCTGATTTGCAGGGATGCGCCAGGAAACATAAATCTGCCCCGAAGAATTCACCATCCTTACACTCGCATCAGGGTCTTATTGTCAGAAGTATAAAAAAAAAGTTGCAATTACAATCCCTGCAATTTGCAGAATCACTGTCTGCAAATGCAAAATGCTATTTTCTGACCGATTTCATGGGCCACCTATGTTGTAAAATGTGTATTGCGACCAATACTATTTCTCAAATTGGAAGGGGCATAAAAGAGAGGTGTTTCCCAGTTTGTGATTCAGTATGGTTCGTTTGCGACCGAAATTCTGGTCACAAACCAGTCAACGGTTACCAACAACACCAAAGGAGGTGGTAACTGACTCACAAAGAGTAAGGGCCCAATAACCCGTTTGGAACTTGTATTTACAGTCTTGGGGGCAGAATGCAGTGGTCCAGAAATACCACCTGATACTATTTTTTCAAACAGAAAGCTTGTATTTCTTCTTGCAGCACTGTTTTCTGAAAGGAACATGCACTGCTTAAAACATACTCCATATGAGAATGCAAAAACAGGGATGGTGGTCTTCTGCCCTGTGCAGGCCACCATCTTTTTTCTTTGCAGTCAACACAGAGGGTAGTAAATTGCGAACTGCCTAACGGATATTCTGTGGCCCCCAGTGAATGGTGATTTTGCGACGCAATCTACCAGTGCACAGGGAGCTTCACTAAATCAGAGTCCATTTGCTAAAATTTGCAACCAATTTTGGCAAACAGACTCCTAGTTCAACTGGCCCTAAAAGGTACGAATAGATTGCATTTTCAATGAATTAAGGTCAATGAGTTTATTTTTGTGCCGCATTACAATGTTCATTTATTCTGTGAATCGGTACATTTTAACCGCACGGGCTGTATCATGAATAAGTTGCACCTGTGCAAAATCTGGTTTACGCAGGTGCTTTTGTGATTCATGCATCCTATCACCATCCCTCCGTTGTTATTCGTGAAGACTAGGCCTTGGCGAAAATTTCGTTCCGTTTGCGGAAATTGCGATAATTTGACATTTTCGCGGAGAGTGCGAGAATGTCAAAAATTCCGGTTTCCGCAGCTTGGCGATAATTTGTTTCTTGCTCGCGCTGTAAAATAATACATTCTCGCGCGCGATCGCCTTACCTGAATCCCTGCGTTCGCCGACAAGTTTTCTTGATCCGGTCACGTTCTCCATGAGATGTTGTATTGTTTTCAGCCATGTGCGCTGTCTCGCGACAGGTCGCGCCCGCAGTGACGTCATGCGTCGCGCGATCACGTCTTTCTTCTCGCGATCATGCACCGCGAGACAACTCAAAACAAGATGGCCGCGCCCGCAAGCAACCACTTGGGTAAGTTGGCGACCCGCAACCATGCAGAAAATCTTGTGAACATGCCGGAAATAAACTTCCGCATCTTCGCGATATTTCCGCTTGTTTGCGATAATTTTAAACATTTTCGCGATAATTTGCAAAAGTTAATTTCGCAAATTCTGCCCTCCCCTAGTGAAGACTAGATTTCACACTGCTAGTGCACATTTTATTGAGTTGTTCCTAACTGAGGAAGTATGAAAAAATGGAAAGGCATTGTTTAACATACTCTCGGTTAAGAACAACTTCATAAAGTGGGCACCAAATCAATTTTAATGTTGCATAAGCAACTACCTTCATCACAACAGAGGGCATACGGGCAAAGGAATGATTAAACGTCTAAATCACTGAAGAAACATTGCTGTAACTGTGAAATCCAAGATGCGAAAACCAACTTCTGAAGATGCACCCATTTTGACATGAGCCCAGATGTGTAACTTCTTCTAGCTCATTTTGGGTAAAGCGATATGTACCAGTTGGCATTCACTGTGCTGTAGTGATTCATTTTGAGATGGCTTAAGAAGTATGGGTCGGTAGGTGCTTTAAAATGCCTGACTCGCGGAATCTTTTTCTGGATCACCTCTAGCATGGGATGATCTTGCCAAATTAAATAGTGCTGGGTCTGCATTTCTTGTGTGTTCATCCACAATTCATGTTTATCATCTGTGTGACTCCCTAAAGATTGAAGACGAGATGATACATCAAGTTAAACTGCACCAACCTGCAAAACTCATGCTGTGAGGAGTGTAGAGAGGATACTGCAATTTCTAACAATATGTTATTGATTGGTGTTTACATATGTACATGGGTTAGCCCTTTGACATATGGTGGGAGGGAGCATAATTTGAATGACAATTAAGCAGCCCAATGGCTAAAGATGACTAAAGGCCTTGTATATGAATACATTTTATAATACTTCTAAGGGAAACATAAGGCTTTAAACTTTCAATAAATTTCTTGATTACCATGAAAGATCTATGATGACATTCTAGTATACATGCATACTAACAGTTACAACATCAGTTCAATTCCTATACCGATTACAAAAGACACCACTTAACAATTCTAGAAAAACATAAAGTAACTGCATTAACCACCATACCAGCAATTATTCAAAGCTAGTTTCAAGAAGATTTATACATGTGATCTGCACATTAGAATTGCAAATAATTTGGACATACAAAGGTGGCTCAATCGCTTAACAATTTAGAATATATGATCTCAATGTAAGGTTTTGGCATAATATTGAATCAGAAATGCACTATTTTCTTTAAAATATACTGATGCCTCATGTATTTTGATTCCGGAATACAACATACTACCCTGTGAACCCCCTGTACCTAACTGTTACCTTGTTAACAACTGTATCCCTTGAGTGACACATTTAAATTGATAACCATCTGTATCTAACTGTAACCCTCCAAACTTCTGTTGTACTCGAGTGACAAATTGGAATTGATGAATCCTCCCTTGTTTATTTGGACCTAGTGATCTACCCTCTTTTCTCAAGTATTCTGAGTCTGGTTTTCCACCTTTAATTGTTATTCCTTTTTACATCTGTAACATTTAAATGACATATCTGAAATGAAAATTGTTTTGCATCCAATTGCTCCTTTTCAAACATCTGTAACATCTAAGTGACATATTTGAATGGATGAACTCTCCTCTACTTATGTGGACTTATTAGTTCACTTTTCCTCTAGCATTTGTCATATGATCTACTGTTGAATACTGATTCACTACTCTTATTGTAATACCAATATTTTGTTCCTCTTTCCCTCTATCGTGTATACACTTATTCACCTTGGGAATTATGTCTTAAGGAATACGCTTTTGTGTTTGGGAATGGTAAAAATATGTGTGAGTACATTCGGGCGGTGACTTGGGAACTGTATATTTAACTTCCCACACAGGCTATCATTATTCTTGCCGCTATTTGTTTATGGCTGACATTGCCTTCCTAAGATGACGACCACTCATGCCGTCTCTTTTCTTACTGGCCCCTCGCCTATGTTAGTTCTGTGGTACCGAGACGAGTAGTTATATGTATCTGGCTTTTTGTTGAGGATTTTACCTTTCCAATATGGCGACTATTCGTGACGTTGTATTTGTAGGTTTATGATTGATATTACCCTTTTAAGATGGCGACCATTCATGTCGTCCCCCCTCTTATTGGCCTCTGGCCTATGTTAGTTCTATTACATCGGGACGAGTAAGTTATATGTACTTGACCATTGATTGATGACATTACCCTCTTATGATGGCGACAATTTATTTTGTTTCACCCGCACTGACCCGCTGTCAATGGCGTTTAGGTGTATCTATTCAATATGCCGGGCTATATGATTTTCCTCTATATATATTTGCGGTGTTAATTGACTTGTAATTTGAAAACATATATGTACCACACGTAACTAATAAGTTTGGTTACATTCATTTGTTGGAAGGTGATATTACCCTTCAAAGATGGCGACCACTTTCCCGTCCAATCCATATCGACTTCTCTCTGACATCATTTCCACGGTTTCGGGATGAGAAATCCAGGTGTTTCTAGTTTTAACCCACGGCTTACACTATTTAAACATGCGAGGAAAACCGTCTTTTCTTGCTGATATCCGACAGCGGTGGCTCTTTTTTGAACACGGAAGATGCGGAATCGGGTAGGTTATTTACCAAACTCTCTCCCTTCATGACTGGGTGTATCGTAGTCAGGATTACCTTAAAAATCAGAATTCCCTGTCCTTGGGTGACGCTAAGGGAATTGTGTGAATGAAGTTTCACATTATGATGAAAATCTTCATTTTGTTTTCACTGTAACTTCGCAGACCACACGGCCGGTTAGGTATATTGTTATTTAACTGAATTGACAGGGGTGACACTCTATGTTATTTATTTTTATAAAGTGATGGAGCGTTCATTTTTGCTCAGTGTCATGTTTTCTTTCTTTCGTTTGTCGTTTTTTCGACATTAATGTTTTATTTTTCCTTGCGCCTCAAAGAGGGTTTGATTAGACTTTTTATGACTTAATTATAGGCATTCTAAAGACTGTTATTCCTGTCCGTATTATTGGACGAAGGATGTGATTCCATTGGCGCTATCTAGCAGATACTTTTACTTTTCTAAATCGGCATACTTACGTCGTGAATGTAAGTATACACACTCATCTGAGGAAATCCTTATTGTGCTCTGTCACTGGAGTCCTCTATATGATATACTGATCCCTAATAATTAATAACTGGGAGAATGATAATAGCATACTTTTCTTTGGTTAATGATTGATATGTTCAATGGCTTTTATTATAGATGACTCATTCATATAGTTTTTTCACAAAATTTTCTTATATCTTTCTTTCTCTTTTCTTTTGGATTTCTCTAGTGTCATTGAATGGTGTTCTTTGAATCGCTACTATTGAAAATATATATTGGTGTATCACTGTCCACGGTGGGTACATATCCAGTCTCTATTTCTTTTGATTTGGATAGGGAAATATGACGGGTCTTGTAGCTAAATTATGGATATTGTTTGCTCCTCTGAGTTTTACACGTATAGTATGATATGATATATGACCTAAAAACATGTCTTTTAGCAAAACTCGAGACTGTTTCATTAAGTCTTAACACTGTAATCACACATCCCAATAGTGCTCTCCTTTCCCTGCGGAGGTCTTTGACAATGCTTTAATAAATAATATGGCCCTATAATATAAGTTGGAGCCTTTTATCAAAACCTTACATTGAGATCATATATTCTAAATTGTTAAGCGATTGAGGCACCTTTGTATGTCCAAATTATTCGCAATTCTAATGTGCAGATAACATGTATAAATCTTCTTGAAACTAGCTTTGAATAATTGCTGGTATGGTGGTTACTGCAGTTACTTTATGTTTTTCTAGAATTGTTAAGTGGTGTCTTTTGTAATCGGTATAGGAATTGAACTGATGTTGTAGCTTCTATTTGTATGTGCATTTTGGTCATGCTTACTCTGTTTTTAGAAATTGTATGCCAAATGTCTTTATATGTGTTATTTATATATGTTTTCTCATATAAACTTTTGCAGCCCTGAAGAAGTCCCAAGTTGGACGAAACGCGTCGGCTGCTTTGGCTGTTTTTAATGTTTATATAACAAATGAAAAATAAAGAAGAATATTTGAAAAGAAAAGACATCAAGGATATGGACTGATTTAAAACATACTGTATTCTTTGAAGTGGTGCACCTTTTGCTGTTTATTTATATATGCTCCAGAGGTTGGAACAGCATCGTGCTGGCGGGTGCTAATCAAGAGTGCACACTTGGGGTGAACTTAAAATATCACCAACTAATATGATGGGTTAACAAAAAATCCAGTGCTGTCTTAGAGGGATACCGCTAGCTTCGTTCTTTAATGCATACTAACAGTCACTGGGAAATTCAATTCTATTCTTAGCAAACTATTATTTTGTGTGGCACTTTACGTGTGTGTCAATGATCACAATTGCTTATATTAAAGCCCACAACCCTATACTGGATGCTGTGGTAGGAAGAAACAAAATGTCAAGGTCACTTTACATATTATTACTTAGTATTCTTTTTCTTAAAACTTACACGACATTCACAAACCTGCAATACCTCAAGTCATTACTAGAGGTCCCTCTTTAGTCAGATGCAAAATCCTTTAAAACTATTTCACAAAGCTACAGTACTTCAAGTGGTTTCTAAATGTCACTTTTGAGTCGGATCCAATTGTAGTCTCCACAAACCTGCTATACCTCAAGTTGTTACAACTTGTTTACACAAGAGATCACTTTTGAATCAGTTGCTAAAAGCATAGAAATTCTGTCATGAAGTTACACTATCTCAAATGATTACTAGGTTTTCCTCCCTTGTCAGATGCAAGTTCTTCAAATGACTGTCACAAAGCTGAAGGGCTTTAATACATAAATTTGCATATAAACTTTTGCTATGTTAATGATTTATGGTTAGATAAATACAAATTCCCAAGTGGTTTATGATAATGAGTCAATATTACAGATTTCAATTGATTTCTTAATTTTATTGAATTGATGACACCCTCCTATGTAGGTACTAGAACAATATAAGTATCTTCAACTGTCTAACTGTTGGAAATGGCTCTTTTTGTGGAGTTACCCCAAACATTTTGCCTTCTTCCTCCTCTGTTTTTGTCCTCATTGTTTCTGGTTTTAGAACTCTGGGCACTTTTTCACTGCTGACCAGTGCTAAAGTGTGTGTGCTCTGTGTCAAAAATGTAATGGCATTCGGTTTATCCAGGATTGGCATATTTAATTTACAGATAAGTCCATAATACAGTGCACTACATGTGCCCAGGGCCTGTAAATCAAATGCTACTAGTGGGCCTGCAGCACAGATTGTGCCATCCACATGAGTAGCCCTTCAAACATATCTCAGGCCTGCAACTGGAGAGCCTGTGGGTGCAGATACAAAGTGCTATTTCGACCTGGCAAGGTCACCTACTTGCCAGACCACCACCTTCTCTTTTATTACATATAAAGCACCCCTAGGTAGCCCCATGGGCGGGGCGCAGTGTTGTTAAAAGGTAGGACATGATCTTTTGAGTTTTACATTTCTTGGTAGTGATAAACTGATAAATTAGTTTTTCACTACAGCAAGGCCTATCTCTGCCATAGGTTAGCATTGGTTAGCATTGGAGCTGCCTTGTAACACTTCACAAGTGTAACTTCCAATTGGGAGAAGATGGAAAATTGGAGTTTGGTGTCTCTGGTGTCTCTGGACTCATCATTTACCGCAGATAGCTTTTAAATTGTAGGTCTGAAAATGCCACTTTTAGAATTGTTGCAAAAACAACAGTTGATGGACAGAATGCAGAACAATGTCATACATTCACCCCAGTACAGAGATCTGGGCCTAAATCCATCGTTTTTTTGCTCACCGTGCCATTCCAGTTTGAACTCAGCCATATACAAATCAGTCTTGACCCTGTGCCTCATTGGAACAGTCCAGCCTGAACTGTCCCTGGACTGGACATCTTGTTTGTTTTGGTTTAAGGGAGCATAACCTGAGCAATATTGGAGGATTTCAATGGATAAAGAGTGTTGTCTTAAAGCCTCCATATGCAAGTATTTTTTATACATTGTTTGGAAATTATTAGGTTTGCAAGGTAGATAAAGATGTCTTCAGATCAGGGCATAAAAGAGAGAAATTAACTCAAATTGGAGGAACAAGAATAGAAGTGGCTTGATTTAGTGTTTGACAGGCAGTACTCTATCTGTCACAGTGGAGGAGGACATTACCTCCACTTTCCTGATGGTTTACCATCTGTCAGATTTAGAGGTGCCCGCTGGCCCAACGGACAACTCTGTTGAAAGGAACCAACATTATGGTAGTTCTGTGCAATATACAAAAGTTACCACTGTCTGCTTTAACGGCTGTTCTCCAAACTTCAAACTTTGAAAGTGTGAGTTGGTTTCAGAAAAGCAAAACACTAATGACCCCTATGGGATTTTTCTCCTAGCATATTTGGAGGCAGCATTTTCTTTTTTTCTGTCCCTCAATGATAGGTTTTTCCTCCTGGCGATGAAAAGAAAAAAAAACATTACACCTTCCACCATAAATAAAGTGGGCTTTGTAATGTCCTACCTCTACCTGGGAAGTTATAGTATCTGCTTTTCCATAGGAGGAGCATTTTTGGTTTGCTAATAACTTTGGCCCTGTTTGACAAATCTTCTCAAAACTTTGCCAAAAATGTTCATCCAACATGGTTCCTTCCTGGAGAATTTTAGGGTGATCCATGAAGTGGAGTTGAGAAATAACGGGCCCCAATACCAAGTTTCCACATGCATTTTACACAGACTTTTTTGAAAAGCAGTAAATCCCAAATGTCTAATTGGAATTACAGCAAATTTGGCAAAAAGCTAGATGTTGGTCCAAAAGGCAAGCTTTTTGTGATTTGGTTTATATTGATTCAGAACATTTTGAGAAACTAAGATTCAAAATGTATAGCAATCTAGACCATTAGTCCAAAATTAAAAAATTCAAGCAATTTGTTTGGCGGAGAAGACTTTTTCAGGCTGAGGGCTCTGATTGGCCGCCCTAAACATAAAAATGAATGCTGTGACAGCCATTACAAGTCTCAATGTAGTTCCTGTCCTGGGAGAGTTTTAAAAAAAGAATATAAGAGGGCAGGGTAGGGAATACCCTGCACCTGTAGCACTGGAGGGAGGGGATTCCTGGAGAGAGTGCCCCTGAGCCAAAATAAAAAAGTTGAAAGATGCCATTTAAAAATTAAAGTGACCCCTCAAGGGCCCAATATTAAATTAATTATTTGGGGAGGGGGAAGAGGGATACATTTGGGGCCCCCTCCTAGAACGGATTTTGACCCGGTGAACCCATCGCCCCGGGTCCAGCTTCTTGATCAAAGGGGAAGGGGAGCACAACCTCTTCCCTGAGCCTGTAAAGGACCGGGAACCTCATTACCTGTGGCTGAAACATATATTTAAAGGGGAGCGAGCGTGCGGCCCATCCTGAGCCTAGAGAGGCCCACAGGACCCAAATCCTTAAATCCAACTCCCTATATGTGCCAAAGGAAGCCCACCATTGGGACACTGTTCCCTGCCTGTCAGAGCGAGGCAGGGAACACCTTTCTACTCCTACTCGGCGGGAGCTCCAAAAATGCTACCATCAGTGGGAGCAGACACTTGTTTCCCTAACTTGTGGGCAGGCAAATTCAAAGTGCTCCTGCTCAGCAAGAGGAGGGAGATATACCTGCTCCTCCAGGGCCAGTACAACGCTGGCTCCAGACGCACCCAGGATGGGTGAATGCATGGAATCAACGGGCCACAAGAGCCATGGGGCTCTACCTGCTGCCCCCAACTTAGTGTCTCATCGGTGCCCCACCAGGACACCCACGTAAGGCTTTCGTGGATGTGGATGCCGGAAGGCCCTGTATGTTGTGGGGTTGTCTGCAGAGCCTCGCTGCAAGCTAGGTTCTGTGGCCAAAGCCACGCAGTGCATGGCCGAAGAGTAGGGTTGGTTTTATGTATAGTAATAAAATATTACTTTACGTTAAAAAACCCATAGAAATTCACTGAAATAACCAAAGGTGAAATTGATGTGATAGGTTTGGACAGTAATTCTATCCTACTTTACATTAGAATTCAAAAACTAAAGGGTAAAGTAATATTATTATTGGGTGAAAATGTCTGTGGCAATTTAAGGTTCTAAACTAAAAAAAAACACTGAAATCCACCAGTTATCTTTATCTCTAGTACCTAGATCTCATGCCCTAAAGTAACTATAACTCTCCATGCACAGCTAATTACCCCACACATTACATCACTCATCACATGTTCTATAACATCATTGATAAAATGACGGCAACATCTGAAACAATATCATTGATAAAGAAGACTTTGCATGGTGAGGGGCTGGGCATTTATGAATGTCACCAGAACCCCAAAATGAAAAAGCGCACAATTATGTGTTACCTGTAATGTATTTTTATATTAGGATTGTTTTGAGGGATTTGTTTAGCTTTCTGAATAAATTACCAATAAATTAATGGGTGTATATGTCACAACCGACTCAACTATGGGCATACACTCGTGAATATCTCCAGCAGCGTCTCTCGCTGGAACGCTCTCCCTCTTACTACGGCAGGTCGTATCTCACTTATAAAAATGATCATCCTCCCCAAACGTCTATATTTGTTTTTAAATATCCTGTATGATCCGGGCAGGCATTTCTTCTCCCAGCTTCGCTCAGAGCTCATCAGATTGGTGTGGGGATTAAACAACCACGCTTGCAGGTGGATACACTTACACGGCCATATGCCCAGGGGGGATACGATGTCCCTGATTTAGAGTTGTGCTACATCTGTGCCCAAGCACACTATGCTCATTATTGGTTTCACCCGCCCAGATATACACCTCACGTAGCAACTGAGCACTGGTTGTCAGACCCAATCCTGCTTGACGGGATTATATTGACTACACCTTCGCCTCGCGCGGCCTGCCCGACCTCTGTAAACTGTACGGTCGCGGCATGGCGTCACATTGCTCGTCATTTACAAGCCCCCATTTTATACTCCCCACTACTTCCACTGACATACCACCCAAAGATGCCAGTACTGCAGGAAGGGGCTTTCATAAAACCAAAACTACACATAACATTCATCGTTGGGGTGACTTGTATGCCTCTGGACATCTTCCTTTACATCTGCCTGCAGCAGGGCTTAAGGGAATATATTCCCTCGTATCCGCAATAACCCCCAGTAGTCGTCCTCTTGCACCATGTTTTACGTGCTAGCAATGCGTCCCACTTGGTATCCACACTCATTCACAGCATATACACTAAAAAGGTATACCCCCCTTGTCACTCACGGGAGAAATGGGCAGCTGATATCGGACAAGAAGTCACTGACCAACAGTGGCTGTATTGCTCTAAGCAGACGGAGCAAGTCTCTTCCAGCAGTTGGTTGCGTATAACTCATTACAAGTTCCTCCACCTTCTTTATTACACTCCTGTTAAGTTGCACAAACACAAACGACGTGACACAAATCAATGTGATAGGTGTGGGGTTGAAGCCGCCAACTTTCTTCACCTTGCATGGGATTGAAGCTCAATTGTTGCCTATTGGGAACAGGTGTTTGCTGCTTTGGAGTTGATGACCTCATTACAACTTCCCATGTCCCCGCTGACTGCATTGCTTGAGTATACAGAAGAGGTGCCGGGAATGTACTGTAAGTTTGTCTCATTTACCCTCTTGCTTGCCAGGCGGCATGTGGCTTGTTATTGGGGCCGTGGACGTGCGCCCAAATTTAAGGACTGGATTGGTGACTGGATTGGTGATATGACACTCTGGCAAGACCAAACGTGCTCTTATGCTGAATTGCTCCCGCTTTCTTCCCGTCCCCAAGACATTTGGGGCCCAAATACATCCTATCTACTTAACCACACTTTGCAGAATGCTCATGAGTCTTAGATATCCTCCCCAACCCCCAGTTTTCTTTACATTATTTAGGCTTTACACATGAATGCTCTATGTTTGATACTTCTTATTATGCAGCCCTGGTGTACCGCCTAACTACCTTACTTCGCAACATCTTCACGTCTGCATATGGGAATGGTCGTGAAATACAATCTTGATACGTCTCATTTGATTCAGTGAATGTATGTGGCAATATTCGAAATTCCTTGGTCACTGTTGTGCATACGCAGATCTCTGTAATGTCAAGTATCACGCTGAAGTAAGCATTTTTATTTATTATGTCTGCTTGTTACTTTGGAAAATTCTCAATAAACAAATAAAAAAATAATATTAAAAAGAAAGTCTGGCGAGGTATACGGAAATGTTCCGATCCTTATTGGAGTGGTGGCACAGGCAGGAGAGATGAGCATACCATAATAATAAGTATGATTGCATGTTAAAGTCTTCAGTGGTTTACCAACAGGAAGCAAGAACTACAACTCCCATAATGCAACGCGAGCGCCTAGTCCACACGCAACTCTGGCATCAACATGATGATGTCAGAACAGGAAGGGCTATACATAGCATTTCTGCCCCTGCGCAGAGAAGTTTCTTCCTAGATTCAGCATGCTGTCTAGAGAGAGAATTAGGGGGATTTTGGAAGATGTAGGAAGGTATTCTAGCACCAACTATCCTTTTGGTTTGACTAGATTTTGCTTGTTTCTCAAATGAGATAAAGTTGGCACGCACCAGGGGTGGATTTACAAGCCCCTTGCGCCACTTTCGTGTCAATTTTCCCATGTTAAAAGTGACACAAAAGTGGCGCAAGGGGCTTGTAAATCTGCCCCAAAGTATTCTTTGTGATGCCATTTGGAGCACTTGAGTCAGTTCGAAGCACTGTGAAACTTCGGCTTAAAGTTCTCGCAGTTAGAAGGATATCTGATTGTAAAAATAACATTTACCTAGGTGTGTAATAACTGAGGACTGTGGATATTTACATTTGATTTGAATCTTGTTGACTTTGCTCTCACTGTGCTGTGTTGGTGATCAGCACGGCAGCTATTGTGGATAAGGATTCATTTGTTCAATCAACGCACTATGTGGAAAGAATAGCCCTGCTGACATTGGAATCAAGCAGTACAAACACGATCATGGTGATGAATAGCGCATCTGATTTGCGAATGTGACAATAATGGCTGTTGCGCTCTATGCTGAAAGAATAAGTGCTGCTGATATTAAAGTGACTCTTAGTGCACTTTAATTTTGCAGTTTAACAGGGGTTCTTCATAGAGTTCCTTATGGTTTGCTATTCCCCTGTGACACAAGGCCTTTCACCATTACTGGTGGGTACAGTATATGTTATATGTATATATATATCAGCATAGCTCCTGTGGAGAGATGTTCTTATGGTGTATGGTAAAATAGATAAATAATGCCCTTCTCCTCTTACAAAAATACAGAAAAACATAATTAAGCATACTGGGACAGGAACATTTTATATACTCTACTCCACTTATTCAAGACTGGGATTTTCTTTTGCAGGGAACAGGCATATTAGAATGTCATATATATGTGTTAGGGAAGATGACGCAGAAAAACTGATAAAGTCTTTTCCTCTCTAGGTCTCCTTCCCAACTGTTCCATTATAGCATTAAGATAGGAGGCTATCAAGAGGTGGACATTATTGAGCAACAAACTGATCCTGAGGAATTTGATGGGCTGACAGGCAGGCGCTGTTGAATGTTGAGGTGCTGAGTACCAAAGCTACATAGTCCTGATTTCACCCCATGCCTCTTTAATCCACCACCCCACGCTTCCGGCTATCTCCTTTTGTCGTTGTTTTTCTGTCTATCTCTTCCTCCTTCTTTTCTCTGTAGTAGCATTTTAGAAAATGTGAAAAATGTGCACATTTTGTTTGAAAATTATTTCTCATAATTATTGCTTTTTTTATAATGTTAAGACTCATAATGGATGAACTAATGATGTTGAAACTAAAATACATTACCTAACTCATTTAGCAGGGTAGAAAATTAGGCAAATAGTTATGCCACATTTTCGTGCAAAACACCATTCTTTCTAATATGGATGCAGTTTCTGATGTTCTGTTTAACCTTCTCCTTCTCATTTTCTCCACCCAATCAGTGACCCACTGCAAAGCCATCTCTCACTTTGTCTCTGCTCAAACTAAGTGAATTACATAAATGTTAATGATGGACAACCCTATGGGAAAGACTTCATTGTCAATGAAGGTACCACCATGGTTCTGAAGTATCATTTTCAAGTCTTACTCTGGATGTGCAGATTCAATGAGCCATTGTTAGAGAGATGTTTCATTTTGTGTTGATCATCTCTGGAGGGTTGTTGCTGAGGGAGAAGATGAAGAATTCTCTTACCTTATGAAATGGGTTAGTGTTAACGCTTTTCTAACTATGTGAAGGCTTGTGATTTGTGTTAAAATCCTTATTCATAGATATGAATCTTCTTGACACAGGTTTAGTGGTAAGGATTTATTCCAACGGAACAGCATTGACCGTTCAGAAAGATGTCCAGTCCTAGAATGGATGACTCATGACATGCCATGCATCGCTTCACTCTATGACATGGAGAGGGTTCCATAACATCAAATTACAACACATCCCCTTTACAATAAAAGAGACAAGTTAAACTAGTAAAGGAGAACAAAGGAAAAAAAAGGAAACACATTAATCTAAGAAGAAGAAAAAACAAGATACATGTAATGAAAATCCCACAGAAAGGAAAACATTGCATTAGTATAAAACATAATCCTTCAGTTTGATAGGCAATGTTCTGCACCTCCCAGTATAGGAAGTGTCTGTATTAGAATCAGGTCATTTAAACAAAATGTTTGATGCATCACATGGTTTCGGTATATTGTAAAAATCGGGTGTAAATTTTATGTTTATTTGTTTATTATTACAGCCCTGATGAAGTCCTAAGGGAAGGACGAAACGCGTAGGCAGAAAGGCTGTTGATCTATAGAAAATGCAACTGTGATCTACAAATCGATTTTGTATTGTCGATTGAAGCAACTCGTTGAAGAATCAGGAAAGATTTCATGGACTCCATTTTTTGATGTTCCTTCCTAACTGTACTCTATGGTATAGGGACCCATGAAGTTTGAATTCCCCTTACAGGTAAGTCTAGGATTCTTCACTACAACTTGATCACCAAGACACTATTTTTTACCTTTTACAT
Organism: Triturus cristatus; assembly: GCF_964204655.1. Taxonomy (NCBI): domain Eukaryota; kingdom Metazoa; phylum Chordata; class Amphibia; order Caudata; family Salamandridae; genus Triturus; species Triturus cristatus. The sequence goes on from NC_140593.1 coordinate 177,253,440, forward strand.
GCATATTAGAGTCATATCTCAATTTGTATTTCTGCTGGTAATCAGAAATTCTAGAAGGTCTCACCTCAGGAGGAATATTCATTACCTTGATCCTTACAATCCACCAACATGACCTGATCTTTAGGGTCTTTTGCACTTGGGTTTAATATGATACCTAAATCACGCTGGTGTCACCATCCTGGTAGATTATCACCCCTTTCAGCTACATAGACCTTACCAACTGTATGTCTGTTCTTGAACTGAATTTTAGCCACAACATACCCAAGAACGTTTATCTTTGCACCCCCATAACTGACAGGATTTATGTCAGGCGGCAAAAGTGTCATACTGTCCAGTTCCACAATCTCATCCCATTGTTTGTTCCCAATCATAGTGAAAGGCGAACCTGAGTCAGCCAACACAACAAAATCAAAGCCATCTACAACAATATTGCACTTAGGCATTATTATCCTTCCTTGATCAATACCACTCTCACTTTCTTTGACACTTAGCATAACAGTGCACACATTTACGGACCCATTCTCTGGGGAAGAAACTTTTTCAGAGGACCTGCAAACTGGAGCATAGTGGGCCTTGATACCACATTTGTTGCACACTGACCCTCTGGCATAACAATTGGTATAATTGTAAAATTGTGAAAAGCTTCCACACCTATAACACTTTGGTTTCTGACAATGCCCCACATTCTTTTCATTAATATCACAATCTACATTGGGAGAACAAGCGTCACATTCTGATCTTAACAAGACTCCTTTTCCAGGACCATGCATAATACGTGTGTCGTTGTCCTTTCCTACAGGTTTATTCTTATCGCTAAATGAAACTGTAGCTACATTATCACAAGATTCTAAACAGTCAGAATTCAATAAAGCATGCACATCTTCTTGAAAATCATTCTTATCTTCTCGGTTTTTCCTTATCTCCTTCACCCATGTAGAGGTGTTCTCTATTCCTTCTACGGATAGCAACGGTTTCAGATAGGGACGGATTCTTGGATAAGAGTTTTTCTTGAACACGGATACTGTTGGTGCACCTCACCAACTGGTCTCTAACCAGAGAGTCAGATAGTTCTCCATATTTGCAGGTTTGTGCTAAAGTTTTTAGAGACGCATCATAACTTCCCACCCGCTCAACTGGACCTTGAACCCTGGTAAAGAACCTATGACGTTCAAGAACCATATTGATACGGGTACCAAAATATCTCTCCAACATAGTCATTGACATTTCGTAAACATCAGCTGGTTCTCCATCACAATTGCCAACTGGAATCAAGTCCATACTGTCGTAAATGTTTCTCCCTTCTACACCCAAATTATGTAAGAGTATGGCTTGCTTTCTGAAATCTTAAAACTTCTCACTACCAATAGCCACTATGTAAGAATCAAAAGATTCCTCCATCTCTTCCAAGGAAGAATAGGATAACCTTTTTCAGAAAGAAAAGCAGGGGGTTGTGACATACTAGTTGTAGTGGCCATAATAGTGATATGTTGTGACTCGTTGAGAAAATGAAATGAAGTGTTCAATAAAAAATGCTCGAATACAAGTGTGATAAGGAGGGGAAAAAATGAAATCAATTAAATCTAGTTGTACACCAAGTCACAATAATTCAAAATCTCTTGTTCTCACAGGAGCCAACTTAGTTCAGCTTTTTCCTTTTTTTTAATTTACTGTTGGTATACATTTGGGTGAATATAATGCGATTTAAAATATAGATGCCAATTCTCACCGCAAAATTAGACCTTCTGTGTCGCTCCGTTTGAAAAGAAATATAATGCAATTTCAAATATATTGGTTGCTCTCACCACAATTCTGACCGCAATGCTGTAATGCTGTGACGAGGTAAAATGGGTTAAAAATGAAATATTCAAAATGGCGGCATGCTGCGTAGTCACAACGCGCTTCACATGCATTGGAGTGCAGCATGCGTTCCAGCTTGCGTTTCACAGGGAGCGGGTGAGAAGAAAGCGTGAGTGAAGAATGGAAGATGCCAGCACGAGGAAAAAGGCTCGGGGAAGCAGCTCACGGTGTGACAGTTAAACAGGTAAACCTCAAGAGTTGCCTCGCACTGGTTCAGTGACAATCTCGTATCTTTAAAAATGTAGAAAAAAAAAACTTGATTTCGTTGGTGGCATGAAATAAACTTACAGCCACTTTTATTACGGAAGTACAGTCCTAGGGAGTCAGAAACACAGTGTTCAGTGTAGAGTAGGCAGGCAGAGGAGCCGGTGCCGGTGCTGCCTGTCCCCAATCAGGCAAAAGCTACTCGTCGCCAGTGTTAAAATCCTTATTCATAGATATGAATCTTCTTGACACAGGTTTAGTGGTAAGGATTTATTCCAACGTAACAGCACCAACTGTTCAGCAAGATGTCCAGTCCTAGAATGGATGACTGATGACATGCCATGCATCACTCTATTCTGTTACATGGACAGTGTTCCATGACATCAAATGACAACAATTTGCCAATGTGAACCTAACCATTACCATGGTATGCTGAATTTGCAGAATCTACTTTTAGAAAGTGTGACTGGTGTATAAAAGTTCTTGGACTTCAGCTGTTCAAGTTTAGTCTGGTTTAGTTAGCTGAACATTTTGTGCCTCTGTTGGATTTTACAGCTGTCATTAGTATTGCTGTGCTGAAGAAATACATTTTCCATTTAACTTACACTCTTTATGGGATGTGCCTTCACTCTTTTATGAGTTGGACATTAAACTAAGAGTGGGCATAACACGCATAATTCTCTCTAGTGTAATTACTAGTAACAAAGGCAAAATTACAACTATTCATGCATAATTGTGTGAGAAGCAGACTCCCGCATTTACACCATTTTCTTAGTGCAAAATGCACCCTTGCATCCAAGATGGGCCAGAAGATGCATTTTGTAATAAAAAAATAGCACTAAATGCTACAGGACATGAACAGCAATAGTCAGCAGGTGCTCGCTCTTGCTTAGTTTGTTGTTCCTGTGCTAATACAATAGTCATTTTGCCCCAAATTCTTCATAATCACTAAAACTGGAATAGTTGCGTAATTTAGGTAACTTCATATCACAAGAGATATGCATAATAACTGAAATTACTTCAATTACTCCGGCATGAATAACATTTCTCCCAGGCATACATGTAACTTTTTTTATTTGATTGTACATTTTAGTTGTACTTTCTGTATTCTCATCCTTTATAGCATTTTATGAATATTGTCCCTCATTAAATCATTAAACCTTTTCCATATCAAAAATCTTTTTTTTTGTTGCTGTATTATCAGCCTAGAACTCAATTCTTAAACATTCTTGTATTTATTCTTGTTTAACTCTGATAAATCGTGGTATTATGATGAGGAGTGTAGCCTCCAACCACTTGATCAACTGGAGAAGATGTGGCTGAATTATTTAGGAAAATTGTTGGTATCCAAATATTGGGGTTCTGATGAATATTCGGGTTTAGCTTCCACATCTTTTTTGTGTTTCTCATTCTCTACCTCTGGATCAAAATCTGTTGATGACAAATTACTGCCAGTCCCCAAAAAGGAGTGCAGGTGAGCCTCACCTGCAACCACCAGCCTAAAATAAGAACTGGGTACTGTAAGGATGTCACCAATTCACAACCTAGCATCACCAACTAACAGATATCAATTGTGGTTGTACCTTAAAATTACTATTACAGTTTTGTTGAGCAAGGAAAGACTGAAACCATCCTCTGACCCATTTTTACGATACGAAATTAGAAAAAGCTGTTTGCATTTGCCCTCTTCTCATTTTCTTTGATAAAAGCATTTGGGGGCATATCATCAACGACCAGCGATAATTATCGCTGGCCGCTCTTAGCATTAAAATGTTTAACGCCGGCTATCGCAGATAATTATCGCCATGCTAGCGCTGTATTAACAACGCTCAGCGCAATGGCGATAATTATCCTAGCAATAGCGATGTTTTCCATGGAACATCGCTGGTTTTCCAGCGATGTTCCATGGAAAACGGTGATACCCTTGATAATAGGGGCCTGTGACCTTAGCCACACAATCCACCTCCCATGTTAAGTATGCCTTAGTCAGGAATTTAACAGACGTTAAATTCCTGCGCTAAGGCATACTTAGCGCAATATAAATAATCGCTTCCCCGCATTGTAAATATCACGAAGCTGCCTTCGTGATATTTACCCATGTTGTTTCCACAGACACGCCTACTTTGCATCTCATTAATGATGCAAAGTTAGGCACGCTGGAAACGGGAGCAAAATCAGCAAAACACGTGATAGCGTGTCTTTGCTGATACGGCGATAAATTTATCGCCGCTTTTCGGCCGAAAGCGGCCGCAAAAGCGGCGATAATTTGTTATCGCCGCATTGTTAATATGCCCCATCGTTTGTTGAAATTTGTGGTGATCATTTGTGTAGAAAGGCAGCTTCTGGCCCAAAATGTGTTTCTACGACCGCTCAATCATAGACCCGCTGGAAGTCATTTTGCACCTCAATATATCCCCCCCATACTCATTTGCCTCCTCTGGGGGCGCTTTATACCCTCATTAACTCGACACATGCCAATACGAGCATACTTAGCCATGAATAAAAAGTCGTAGGACTGCTGAGAAACGCAGGCTGGTGGTTTGCAGTCTTCCTGTTGTATTTATTATTACAAACTTGTGACTTGAACGCGCTGCACTGTAATCAGAGAGAAGATTAAAATACATGAATGTTTTCTCAGAATTATTTTCTGGTGAAGATTTAATTTAAAACAACCTTTTTCCTAACAAGATGGACTTATTTAAATTTCATGAGTCAGAGGCATCATTCATCACAATTGTGCTTTATTCATGAATAATGGGTTCAATTTTCTTTTTTCATGCATAATGGTGGTAAATGTTTTCCTACTAATGCATAATAAGGATTACGCTTGCTGTCGCCCAGGACATGCAGTGTTTACAATAGAAGTATAAATCTGTCATTAAAGAATGACTGCCTCATATTACACGATGAAGTTAATCACATGAGGCCCTTCTGAGAATGCCTTTCACACATCCAGCAGCAGAGAGTGAACAAGCATTGACTGAAGGTCAGGTGCAAAATATAACACCCAAAGATCCTTGACAATGAAGTCGTAAAAAGTCATTATCTTGTTAGCCTTCATAATCCTATGGGATTTATGGTTCCCAATATTCTCAGACCATCCCTTGCAAAGCTCCTGGTTTAGTGAATGATATAAATGCATCATAGCTGGGGTTGCAGTCGCGGGTCCCTCACTTTGTGCTGTCAACCGCTCAAATTCATGTTCAGTTTATGCTTTGTGGTTTCAAAGCCCCTCTGGACTTCTGATGCTCTTATTGTCGTCAAGGGTATGAAATGATGCCAGTCAACAAGTTTTTCTGGCCCTGCCTAGAGGTTTTAAGTTGATCAAGGTATAGATAGGGCTTTCTGACTTTAAAATATCTGAGAAGCTAGAAAGTTTCACTTAACTGCCATTTATGTCTAAAAATGTAAATGCTGAATCTTACATTCTTGAAAGCCCAATGTTATGCTAAAAAGATTGGTATTTGTTCTATCAAATGCCAGTGGTGCCTTATACCAAGGCTCCACAGTCCTGATGCCATCTCATGCCTCTTTAATGCGTCACCAGACACTCACTGCCTCTATATTATACGGATTTAGGTTTTTTATTTCTTTGTCAGTCTTCTTCTGTCTTTCTCTTTTTCATTCTTTCAACCTTTTGTGTTTTTCTCTCGTTAGCTATGGGCCAAAGACTGATGCGAAAATTTAGGTGCCAGTCTCTAAAATATGAGTGCCAGTGAGCCCCATCGACAATCAGTAACTTACATGAAGCACTGGCAATGTTGATTTTGCTCTTTTTGTCGCATGTGCCTGCTTTCAGGGATTGCCCACCTGCTGCGTGTATCCTATGTGTTCTGTTAATCCCTCTCACTTGTGCAATGGGAGTAACACTTACGCTTGTTTCATAGGTTATTACTCTGATAAAATAAACTGTTATGTCTTTACAATAGTTATCTCTCCTTTAAAAATGGTAACATTGGGTTACATCTGATTGTTATATTTATTTTACTCATAGGTCTCTTGTTGGATGGTATACCATATACCCAAGGCCTGTAGATTAAATGTTACTGGTGGGCCTGCAGCACTTATTGTGCCACCCACTTAAGTAGCCCCTTTAAACATGTCCCAGGTGTGTAATTTTAGCTTGAATGCCGTTTTAAACTGCCGATCCAAATTGTCACTATAAACCCCTTGTCAAGCCTTAAACCCCCCCTTTAATTGCATATGTCACCCCTTATGTAGGCCTTATGTAGCCCATATGTCAAGGTGCATTGTAAAGTGCCAACTTTTGATTGGGAACTGGTTACCTTTCGTGTTTGGTGTCTGAAGAATTGTAATGAAAAACCTGCTTTAATGGTAAAGATGGATTACAATTTTATAAAGGTCACTTTAAAAAGTTGGCATTTTCCTATCCTAGCTATTTGTTGCCTGCAGCCTGATCCTGGGTCACATGATTGGGTTCAGTTAGCATTTTGACTTTGTTTATTACTCCCATAGAGCTACACAATATAGGGAATACGTGTGCCTGGATGGGCCATCAACTGGCAGAATGGGGGGGAGTGGACCTGGGAACAGCCCCACTTGCAACTTAATCTTAATAGGCTGTGCTCTATCTTCACACAAAGGACTTGTCATCTTTGATTTGTTCATGCAGCCAACTGGGCCCAGACAGGGAAGTCAGGTAACTTCAAGCACTTCAAAGGGTTTATCTAGAAAATTCTCCTACTTTAAAGAGGTAGGGTATAACAATAGGTGTAAAAGTAGGACTCTCAGACCCACTCTTCAGTTCCCTTTCTGGACCTGAGGAAGGGCTCGCTGCCTGCTGCTGTGGCCTACTGTATACTCAATGAGACTGCTTTGTTGCTCCTGGTAGGACTGCTTTGCTACCTGGAGCCTGCCTTGAACCTTCAGAGGCCTGGCCTGCTGCTTGAGCCCTGTTTCATGTCTTGAGCCCAGGACTACCAGAGTGACTCCAAGGGCTAGTTGGCTTTCCACCTGATTGGAGCCCCAGGGACAGAAAAGCCTCCAACCATCTTGAACTAGCACTTGGACTCAGCGTAAGTGAGTTCCCACCCCCAAGTTGGGCCCCTCAAGCCCTGTGCCCTTGGTGGTAGTGCTAAAGGTTCCCAGGTAGCCAAAATCCAAAACTTGGGACTTAGATCGTTTTTGGTTAAAAACTGCTTTGAGAACCGAGAAAAAAGCGGGACCAACCTGCTCATCTGTCCTCCCAAGGTGCATTGCCAATCAGCCTGACTTCGCGGCATCTCCCTCTCATGTTCTTCTCTGCAGCAGCAAATCATATTAAGTGGTCCTTTACCGAATGGGTATCTGTCCTACAGAATTCTGCATTGTCCAGCTGGAGAACTTCGACTTCCAAAAAAGAGACAAAGTCCGAACTTAAAAATCTTCATTGTAACTTCATCCAGTGGCTCTCCGACAATGACGCTCCCTTCTTGGACAACGTTTGCAGCCTTCCCCTTCTGAACTTTACTTTACCTACCCCCTACTGAAGGTAAACGCTGATCAGGTGTAATCCAATCTTTGTATCTGACCTACATTATATTGTGGTCGGCGATATATTTTTTTACTTTAACCCGGTATTGCAGGACAAGATGTCTGTGCTTTGACTTTTAGGTGCTAATTTTTACCTTAAAGTTTAAAAATTCATGGCTTCGTCCTACTGATTGTATTTTTGTTATTTTGGTGTCAATTTATTAAAATGTACTCTGTGTTTCAAAAATAATTTACTGTTTGGTTCTGCATAAATATTTACACGTTGCCTCTAAGTTAAGCCTGACTGATTTTGCGCCAAGTTATCAGAGGGTTAAGGCAGGTTAATGTAGTGAAATTTGTGACAGGAATTATGGCTGTTGCTTAAAAAGGTGTCACCCCTCCATATTCTTTTATAAAAAATAGTTGTTGCTTTGCATATGTGATGTCCTGGTTTGGAATATCAAAATGTATATCTCAGGATCTATGTTACTTCTAGATAAACATATTCCTCTTCCCGATGCAGTTCAAGAACAAACCCCTCACTTCTGTGCTTTTAAGCAGTGAATATGCTGGACATCGTGATATCCTGATGGCCGCAGTAGTGAACATGCTTTTTTAATGTCATCCTTTTTGTTCATTCTGAAATTGTCTTACAAATCTCTCATTACTGCTGCATTTTCATATTCTTTATTGTATTCACTTCACCATGAGGCATGCTGCTATGCCACAGACTGCATGAAGTCCCTGGCTTCAAAACATATAACTCTTTCCTCTGCATTACTTCTTATTGTGGCTTATGCTCTTATCCACCCTTCTCCCATCAATAGGTGAGGAGCCATGATCAACTTGTTTTCTGTCTGTCTTCCAACAAACGGTTTCAGAAGTATACAGAATTTATCCCCTTTCCAATGGTACCCCTCCCTAGTGGATCCCTGCTTGGGGATCCACCCACTAAGCACCAGGAATGGGGGGAGCGGTCCCTTGGGCAAGGGCCTTTGCTCCCCCATATCTTTTGGCATAATTCAGTCTTTCTGCCCCCCTGGGGGGCAGATGGGGGCTACAGCCCTCAATCTGCCCCCGGGGGGGCAGAGAGCCCTCTATAACCAGGGAATTGTTTTAGTATGTAAATTAGGGGTGGCGATGCCCAATATGGGCACACCAATGCCCCCCCCTGTACAATTAGAGTCGTTCTGCCTCTCCTGGGGGGCAGAAAGCCCACTATAAACCAGGGATTTATTTTATCATGTAAATTAGGGGTGGGGGCTGCCCAATATGGCCACAGCAAAGCACCCAACCCCCCGCACAATAACAATCTTTCTGCCCACTAGATGGCAGGTTTTTTTTTTTACGATTAATTTAGGTGTTGGGACTGTCAAAGATGGGCATGCCAATGCCCCCACCCCTCCCACCCACAAAATTCCAGTCTTTCTGCCCACCTGGTGGGCAGATGGGGACAGTAGCCCCCAATCTGCCTCCTGTGGGGGCAGAGAGAACCCTAGACACCAGGGATTATTTTTATAGGCCCAGGGTGGGGGCTGCCCAGAATGGGCATGCAAATGCCCCCACCCTACCCCCCCAAAGAAAACTAAAGACTTGCTGCCCCTCCAGGAGAAAGATGGGGCAATAGCCCCTGATCTGCCCCCCGGGGGGGGGGGGTGCAGAAAGCCCAATAAGCGTCAAGGATTTTTTGTTTATATATAAGCAGGGGTGGGGGTTGCCCAGAATGGGTATGCCAAGGCCCCCACCCCCCAAAAAAATTATAGTCTTTCTGCCCCCCCTGGGAGGCAGATAGGGCAATAGCCCCTTATCTGCCCCCCTGGGGTGAGAGAGAAAGCCCACTAGCCACCAGAGGTTTTTTTTTCTTCCAAAGTGTGGGGTGGGGGTTGCCCAGAATGGGCATGCCAATGCTTCACCCCCCCCAAAAAAAGATGCTACAGCCTTTCTGCCTCCCCCCGGAGGTAGATGGGGGCAGTAGCCCCTGATCTGCCTCCGAGGGGGCAAAAGTCCACTAGGCGCCAGCGATTGTGCCGTCTTTTGTATTAGTAGGGGTGGGGGCCTCCCAGAATGGGCATCCCAATGCCCCCACCCCCCCCCAAAAAGAATAGCCACAGTCTTTCTGTCCACCCTTGGGGGTATATCGGGGCAATAGCCCTCGATTTCCCCCCTCCCCAGGGCGGCAGAAAGCCCACTAGGCACTGAATTTTCTTCAGGATGTGCCTACCTGTGTATTTTGGGCCCTAGCGCAGCCAGTAGATAGGGAAACCTAGCAGACCTGTACAGTTTTGAAAACGAGACTCCAAGGGGAATCCAGGATGAGCTGACTTGTGCGCCTCTCATCAGGTTCTGTTACCCAGAATCCCTTGCAAACCTCAAAATTTGTCCAAAAACCCACATTTTCCTCACATTTTTGTGGTGGAAAGTTCTGGAATTTGCGTGGATCCACAAAATTCCACCCACTCCGCATTCCCCAAAGTATTACAAGAAAAATGGTACCTCACTTGTGTGGGTAGGCCTAGTGCCCGTGATAGGCAATTTTGATGTCGCCTCAATACGTTTTGGGCCCTTGCCTGTCGCGTGTACTTGGGCCTCCCACAAGAGTGAGGCACCATTTTTATCGGGAGACCTGGGGGAACGCTGGGTGGTAGGAAATTTGTGTCAGCCCGGTGATGCCACAACTTTCCCACACAAAAAAATTAGGGAAAAGTTATTTTTTCAGCTAAATTTGAGGTTTGCAGGGGATTCTGGGTAAGAAAAAGTTGGGGGATCCACGCAAGCCATACCTCCCTATAATCCCCCGTGTGTCTAGTTTCCAGAAATGTGTGGGTTTGGTAGGTTTCCCTAGCTGGCCGCTGAGCACGGGCCAGCCAAAAACCCCAGGGACCACCCTTGCAAAACCAGGTCGCTTTGTGATAGGCAATTTTGATGTCAACTCAATAAGTTTTGAGCCCTTGCCTGTCGTGGGTACTTGGGCCTCCCACACGAGTGAGGCACCATTTTTATCAGGAGACCTGGGAAAATGCTGGGTTGTAGGAAATTGGTGTCAGCCCGGTGATGCCGCAACTTTCTCATACAAAAATGTGTGGAAAAAGTGATTTTTCCAGCTAAATTTGAGGTTTGCAGGGGATTCTGGGTAAGAAAACGTTGGGGGATCCACGCAAGCCATACCTCCCTGGAATCCCCGGGTGTCTCGTTTTCAGAAATGTGTGGGTTTGTTAGGTATCCCTAGCTGGCCGCCTAGCACGGGGCTAAAAACCCAGGTGACCCCCCTTGCAAAACCAGGTCGTTTTGTGATAGGCAATTTTGAAGTCACCTCAATACGTTTTGAGCCCTTGCCTGTCGCGGGTACTTGGGCCTCCCACACGAGTGAGGCACCATTTTTATCGGGAGACCTGGGGGAATGCTGGGTTGTAGGAAATTGGTGTCAGCCCGGTGATGCCGCAACTTTCTCATACAAAAATGTGTGGAAAAAGTGATTTTTCCAGCTAAATATGAGGTTTGCAGGGGATTCTGGGTAAGAAAACGTTGGGGGATCCACGCAAGCCATACCTCCCTGCAATCCCCCGGGAGTCTAGATTTTCAAAAAATATTAAGTTTGCTAGGTTTGCCTTGGTGCCGGCAAAGCTAGGGTTCAAAATCTACTGCTAGCCACGTTGCGTTTTGGGCCGTTTCCTGTCACGGGCACTCAGCCTACCCACACAAGTGAGGTAAAATTTTTCTTGGAAGACTTATGGGAACGTGGTGTGGGTGGAAGTTTGTGGATCCACGCAGATTCCAGAACATTACACCACAGAAATGTGAGGAAAATTTGTTTTTTTTGACAAAATTGTGAGGTTTGCAAGGGATTCTGGGTAAAAGAACCTGGTGAGAGTCAGTCAAGTCACCCCATCCTGGATTCCCCTGGGTGTCTAGTGTAAAAAATGTATAGGTTTGCTAGGTTTCCCTATGTGCCGGCAGAGCTATGGTTCAAAATCTACAGCTAGGCACTTCACAAAAAAAGGGTCAGTTTTCACTGTAAAAATAAAGTGTGTCCACGTTGTGTTTTGGACCGTTTCCTGTCGCAGGAACTAGGCCTACCCACACAAGTGAGGTACCATTTTTATCGGGAGACTTAGGGTTTGTTGTGCAACTGTTATTACCTATTGACTTTCGATGTATTTCTGCCTTCCAAATGAAAGACAATGTGTAAAAAAGAAGTTATTTTGAGAAATGACCTATAAGTCTCATGCTAGTATGGGTACTCACAATTTCGGAAATGTGCAAATATCTACTGTTTCTAAACTCTATATTTTGTTCCAATTTCAGAAATACATAGGTGTCTTTCATACCGATTTTTCCATGTATATATTTTCCCAAATTAATTGCTATATACCAGGAACATAATGAAAAACCATTGCAAGATGCTGCTCAGTTATTGGCTCTGGGTTTGTCGGGTTCTTGGTGAACCTACAAGTCCTATATATCCCTACAACCAGAAAGGTCTAGCGGATGTAACAGTATATTGATTTGAAACAGCTGTCACAGTTAGAAGAAGTTACAGGTGAAAACGTTTGCACAAATGGCTGTTTTTTTCAACTAATGTTCAATTTTCCTATATTTAACTGTTAGTTTCTATGAAGAAACCTTTAAGGATCCACGAAAATGACCCCTTTATGAATTCCGAATTTTGTCTACTTTTGCAAAACGTATAGCTTTCCAGGATCCATTATTGCTTTCATACCCATTTCTGCCATTAATTGGATAGAGGTTGAAAGCACAAAAAATTGCAAAAATAGGCTATGTCCCAGAAAAATGCCCAAACTGTGTAAAATGTTTTGGTTTTCTGAAAAAAGTCTGGTTGTCCCTGAAAGCTGGGGAAATTGTGATTTCAGCACCACAACCCCTTTGTTGATACCATTTGCAGGGAAAAAAACAGACACTTTCATCTGTAGCCCTTTTTTCCCCTTTTTAAAAATAACATCAAAATGTACCTGTGTTTTGGCTAATTTCTGGGTCCCCTCCAGGGGAATCCACAATCCCTGGGTACCTTTAGAATCCCCATGATCTTGGATAAATGGACACAAATTTGGCGTGGATACCTTATGTGGTCAAAAAGTTACAGGAGCGTAAGCGCGAACTACCCCAAATAGCAAAAAAAAGGCTTAGCACAGCGGGGGGGAAGGCCTAGCAGCGAAGGGGTTAACCTTCGCTTGGAGGGTGGGGTTACTACATATGTCTTATGTCTATCCTCTGGGTTTCTTCTGCTTAAATTCATGGGGACTGTTGTGCTTGGGAATTGGAGGGTCCTGACAGTTTGTTTTTACCTGAATGAATAGGTAAAGTCTGTCACAGTTTTTACTTTACCTTAATTTTAGCTTAGCAATTATCTTTGACTTTGTAAGTAAGGTTTTTTATGGATCCCGTTGCCCTGGTGAAGCAAGCTTCACTGAATTGCATCTACACAGATTCTGATCTAGCTTTTCTGACTGGTGTTTATATGTTTTTCCAATGGGATTCTCAATCTCTCTTTTCATGTTTGCATGATAAGCTAGATAGTTCTTGCTTGCTACGAGGGTGTCAAGAGCAGCAAGCAAACCCTCTCAGTGGCTTGCTTGCAGTCTTTTTTTTTAATGCTTTATTTCCAAACTTGTACACAGACACAAGGGTATATTCAGTATTCAAATATGCACCCCAGACACTTAGCACTGCGATAGTCTTTGATTCCCTCAGGCTGCCATCTTTCTTGGCAGTTATTCTGTGCTCATCATTTAAATGCCTGGGACTATTGGTGGCACACAACTCCCAGACAATAGGATTTGGACCTCCATACGTATTTCAGGTGAAAAGGCCTGTTTGCTGATGGTCTTGTTGTCCTGGTTCATACGTATTTGGGAATATGATGTTTGTCTTTCATATTCAGGGCAAATTACAGTTTAAATTGCAGGATTCCACCCAGAGAGGCTCTTTTACTAAGTCTGTTGTTGATGGGTATTTTATGTCTTTGGGAATGAAGGGCAATGTTAATTTTCAGCTCTTCATGTAAGAAATGGCAGTGCTCATGTCTGGTGGAGGCTCCTTTGTAATAGGTTCCAGAAGGTGCCATCTTCAAATGTTCAAAGAGTGGTGACATTGTTTCTCTTATTACCTTTGGGTTCTGTCTTTTGTTACTCTGGCACACGACTTCAAGTTTTCCTCTGGCAGATAAGAAACACCCCACCACCATGAAGTCCATCCACTTAGAGGCCCCACCTGACCCATGCCCGCACCACACCTAATCCAGAGGACTGCAACCCATCAGTGACATGCTCACACCCATTCTGCCTCCACCTCTTTTGTGATTTTCCCAGATGCTTGGAAGCAGGCAATTGCGGAAGAAACCCTTCAATGCTTGGTAGCTACAAACTGTTCTCCCTGCTCCCATTCCCGGCCAAGGTCTTTAAAAATGCATCAACACCTCACCAAATACCTCAATGAGTACCAACTTCTCAACACCACTCAGTCTGGTTTCAGACCCAACTACAGCATGGAAAATGCCCTTATCACTGCCACGGATGACATCTGCATGACCCTGGACAGGGGAAACACACAGCCCTCGTCCTCCTGTACATCTCTGCAGCATTTGACACATTCTCCCACCCCATCCTCATCCAAAACCTACACAACATTGCAAACCAAGGACACGCACTCTGATGTGTCTATTCTTTCCTGACTGGATGGACCCAGTCAGTCAGCCTGGTGCCACATACCTTGGAAGCCCACAATCTCATCTGCAGAGTATAGCATGGATTCTCCCTGAGCTAAACCCTCTTCAATACATACATGATCCCTCTAGCCACCATCATCCACTCTCATGATATCAACATTCTCGCCCATGCCAACAACAAACAACTCATTCTCTCCCTCACAGACAAGACCCACAGTACCCTGATCAAGTTCAATCCCTGCATGACTGAAATCACCCACTGGATAAAGACCAAGGGCATATTCTCATGGAACTATTGCCGAGTTATCGGCACTTTATCGCAGCCAAAGTCACGATAAATATATCACCCCATTCACAAGCTTGCATCAACAGCCGATATCACCAGTTTGCCTGCGATAGCAGCCTACAAAAACATCGCCACAGATGACCCCCGCAACTATCGCTAATGAGATGCAGAGTAGGCGTTCCTGAGGAAAAAGCCGCGACAACACCACTCCTCAACATTCCCAACGACCAGCCAGATCAGCGAAAGGACCACAAAACCTGTAATAAGGCACGTTAGCAGCAGGAAACTAACACCTGCTCCGACCTGGTGCAAAGTCGGACGACAGCCTGCACCACAAAAGAGAGCCTAGCCCAGAGCCACACATGAAGAACAACAGATGCAATGAAGCCACTCAACATGCAGGCTGGACACCCAAGAGGGCCACAACACCCACTGTCACCACCCCAAGGACCACACCACCCCGGGCCCCACCCCAGTCACCCCCCCACCTCCCCTGGACCAAGGCACTGCACATCAACGGCACGAAAACATGAACAAAAGCACCCGCCTGATGTCGCACAATTGCAACAATCAACATACATGTGAGCACCGAAATCCTGATTCATTCATTCACCATTGAAAGACCAAACAAAATGTCACATTCTAATTTGTCACCAAACAACTATTTTGAAGAGTCATGGCGGGGCATCCCTGGACAATCTGTGACTCACAGCCTGCAAGACAATATCCAAGATAAGAAGGTGTGTCAAACACTCATCAAAGGACAGGGAGAGAGAGAAAGAGAGAGAGAGAAAAAAAGAGAGAGAAAGAGAGAGACTGAGCAAGGAGCGCAAGCCCAATCGGGCCCCTGGCTCATGCAAACATGCCAACAGCTGCATTTGTCTTGGAATCTGTGCACCCCAAATCACAGGCCTGGCATCAAAGTCAGCGCGAAGTCCACATCACATTTAAGAAATGCAAGCAGTAGTCAGACTAAAATTAGGAACGAAAGCTCCTTTGTCTCAACACATAAGGCTAAAGGGCAACCAAACCCCCGACCTTGGTCCTGAATGCAGCTGACACACCCTGCGTGAGATACCATACCAGCCTCCGATGACTCCCACACCACCAACTGCGCTAATGAAACACCAACATGCCCACACCCCACACACACTTGTCCCTGCATGACCTACACCTGCAAGGGATGCCCTTGACACATTGGTTAAAAACTACGCATACGTCCGAACGTTGCACACACATATGACTCATTGCCCAGACCTGTGGCATATCGTCCACCAACCTTCTGCTGGTCTGAGGAGTGCCGGTGCCACGAGACCAACAAACGCAATGGCAGGCATTCCTGGGCACATGCACAACCCCTGTCACGTGGAACTGTACTGTGCACGAATGCTGCATCTTTTGGGATCCCTGCCAATGGCAGTGTTACGAATTAGTTTCCGTCTGTGTTTCCGTCTTGCCTACGTCACCTGCGTCCAGCCCTGGTTCCACTGTTGATCATGCACATTCGAGTGGCCTATGGAGGTCTGCCTAGCCAACGCAACGGTAGCTGAATTGGATTATGACCTGACAGTGTGCCCCCTGTTGGCCCACGAACAGGAGTGTCACCGGGATAGCCGTGCATGGGATGCACTGATATTTGGCGTACGGGCTGGCAGTTGCGCATGGGAGATTGCACAACACCTCGTGTGCAGTGACCACATCGAGGCGCTCCCCTACTGGGCTGTGTTGCGGATTGGGGAAACGGTGTGGATTGAGCACATCTGCCCGGACCAGTTAAAGGATTGGCTCACCCTGGTGTTCCTTGAACTCCTAAACGACGTACTATTGGAACACATTGCCCATGAAGCTGCGCTGGCATTCATGGACGAGTAACTACGTTCCTGCAGCCACATCAGATTGTCACCCACAGCACAGGTCCCAACACCTTGTTGCATCGTGGGGAATGCCCACATATCCCACCACAACAGAGGATTTATCTGCCTTTGTTTGGACTCTGAATGCATGTGCGTGGAACTACACATGTGTACATACACTTGTGCAAGGTGATGCAGTTCCGTGGTCGGAGTAGCACAGCATCATTTGGCGATGTTACCAAATCGGACATACTGCTGGGGGTAGACGTACACACATGGCAATGTAGCACGACATGTGACCTTGTCGGACCCTTTCACCTGATCACTGTCAGCAGAGCAGTCAGTCGGCTCAGTCCAGTGGCAGAGCACTAGGCAGACCCCATGGGCTGTGCGTCGTGCCCCCCTCACACGGGGCAATGGGCAGACGCCAACATCACATGACTTGTCCAGCAATGCAAGGTGGGTTGAGACCGTTGCCATCCATAATGATTGGTGTTCATTTTTGCCTCCCCATTTCCTGCACCTTGACATGTTCCCATGCTGCGTGTAAGTGTCTTTTAATCATGTCCCTGAATGTTGTGGCCGTTGCCTTGTCCATACTGACACGCACATGCCAATAAAGTCTATGCAACTTCATTGGTGTCTAACTGTGATGAGTGTTGATTAGATTGACAACTTGTGTGCCACAATGAGCATCGTCCCTACACAGGGAGGGACTGACTGTCGCATGTACAATGGGGGTGGGTCCTTTTTGACAGCTCCACCTCTGTGAGCCAGACATTGTTTTGGGATAGTTGCTGGCAGACCTGTGCAATTACGTGTCTTCAGCAATGTGAGTATGGTTTCCAACCTCTGACCATGTGGAGCAATGTTATGAATCATAACAGAATGTGTCCACACAGATATGTGTGACTAGGTATGAGACGTGAAGTTCTGTTGTCACATGTGATGTAGGACAGGACTTCTGGCCTGCTACCAATTTGGTCATTCCTACACACAGCCCTATTCAGTACATGTACGTGTGCCTACGTTGGGGAGTTGCAAGATTGCTGTTAATGTGCAATGGGGACACAGCTAGTACTCACCTTCACAGTCATCCAATTGGCCATATGTCTCAGGGATAAACATGTGCCTTTATGTCATTTACCAGGGTGTACCTTCTTGTGCAATCATTGTCCCTACATCCAGCCATACTTTCATACGTGAGTGAACATAGTCATGACACATCTGTGTGATTTTGAATGTTTTATTCACATTCTGGTGAATGACGGAGCTGGAGCTGTACATGGCCATCCAAGCCCACATAACATGGAAGCCCATGGTGGGCCAACCAGAGTCCTTTGGGGATTGAAAAGTGATTTGGAAGAGGGAGATTGCAGTCCGCAGCAGGATTGCTGTGTAATTGTCAAGCAGTGAAGATATGGCAGTTCATGTCGGGGTCCGGGTCAATGTCGCAGAGTGTTCCGGGGGTCAGTGGAAGGTGTTGTCCCTGGGCATGATGCATAGGGCAGAACCAGGCAGGGACAGGCCATATGGCGGTGATGGATGCTACTACCTCCTTCCTCACACAGTAATTACCATCCACATCTTACTCCTCTGATACTTCTTCTGTGTCCGGTGTGTCTGGTGTATGTGGTGGTGTAATGGCTGCATCACTGTATGCCACTGAAACATCAGGGGTTGGAGATGTGTGTGTCAAAGTTCCCGCTGCAGTTATCTGGGCAGCAATGCAAGGTGATGAACTGCAGGGCATGGAAGATACCAGCTACATCTAGCTGGTGTTCAGCCGTGGCAACCATACTTCCAGCCTGCATCGGCTCGATGGTCTCTATTGTCCTCCGCATCTTTGCCAACTCTGTGCTGTCATCGCTGGTGCCTGTCTGACTAGACAGTTCTTGTATCCGAGTAATGGACCCCACCGAGGTCAGCCAAGGATTGTCGGTGAGCATGGTGTGGACAGTGGGTGTCCATTATGGACTGTAAGTGGTCCCTGATGGGACTCAGACACCCACGTATGGCATCAAGTTTGGCTGCCACAAGCTCGAAACAAACCCGCAGCTGATCAGCCAACTCCATCTGGCAACCCAACACACGGCGTTGAAATCCATGTATTGTTCATGGGGGTCCTGGGAGACAGCCATGGTGGTCTGTGTTTCCTGCTGTGTGGTCTGTGCAGGTGGTGGGGTCACCTCGAGGCAGCGGGCCTGCCCTGCTCCTGGGGGTGGGGTGCGGAAGCTGTCGATTAGCCGTTGGAGGGTGTCTGAACATATGTGCAGGTTGTCCTCTTCATCATCACTGATGGGATTTGTGGTCTGCTCTGCAGTAAGTGTTGATTGTCCCTCTGCAATGTTAAGGGGAGATGCAGGTTAACAGAGTTTCCCATGTATGTTGACGATTTGCAGATGTTTACATACAGACTGCATGACAATGCACATTGTGACTGTTTTGGTGGAGCTGGCTATTTGATGGCAGACAGTGGGATTTTCGACTACATGACAGGTGTGTGGTAGTACCCGTACATTATCATCACACAGTGTCAGGCAATGCCAGATGTGAGTGGACAGTTACTACGCACAAGCGGAACCTGTTGTGTCCTCTGTCCTGTGGTGTAGGTGTTGCACTTTGTACCACATTGCCGTCATTGCTGATGTTCTGTGATTGCTATGTGTGTGCTGCATTGTGGGGGTATTGCCCCTGCCGCTCTGATTTCGTGTACCCTTATCCCTTTGAAGCGGTGTGACTTTGAATTGTATGCTTTTCGGCGGCTGAAATGTTTGCGACTTGGGTCATATGTGCTCTTGGACAGATTTTGTGGCTTTGTGCATTGTTCGTCTGCTGCGTGTATTGGACGGCATGGGTTGTGGGTGCACGTAGATATGTCAGAGTTTGACCTGCTCCTTTATGGATGTGATCTGCACTGGACCGCCTCCATGTCGATTAATGCACCATGTCATGTAGTTTGGCTGCTGCCATGCTATCGGTCATGCAGTTTTACTTGCATAGTCAGTGTGGCTCACACAGCCACTGCTTTTTTGTATTCATCACATGTGCATTGTTCGGTTGTGCACAGGGTGGACGGGGGCCTACTTGGTGTTTGTATGTGTGCTGCAGTGTTGCAAGGGTATCAGGGACATGTTCCACAGTCATTGTGCGTGTGCAATGTGCTACACATGATTGTGTATGTGTGCCATTGTGCCCATCTCCCCCCGTCCCCCAGTCCCTGGTGGTTACTCACCCTGTTGCTGTTGGGTCAGGTAATTTCAAGCTGTGCCCAGGCCCCCAACTCCTGCCACTGTCTCCACACTGATGACTGTGGCGACCATTTCCTCCAGCTCATCCAGCTCCTCCTGTGGAGCAGGACTCCCACCTCCAGTTGCCGTTGCTGCCTTCCTGTTGACGGCAAGTTTCTGCTTGGTTTGGCTGTGCACTACATGCCAGCGCCTCTTTACTTCCTCCATTGACCTCCTTGACACTCCAACTGTATTGACATTGGTGATGATGGACTGCCATATTTCCGTTTGGGTTGCCAGCGCCGCAGTGGAGGTGATGAACAGTTGTTGATAGTGTTCTATCACCTCTGTGACGATGATCTGGTCCTCCTGCGGACTGAACCCCGTCTTCCTCTTCCTCTTCTCCTTGCCCTTCCCCAAACACGGGGTTCCATGCTGGTCCTCTGTGGGGCTTGTGGAATTAGGCTTGTCCTCTGCACTGGGTCCTGGTGAATCCATGGTGCTACGCAGTTTGAAGTGGTTTTGGTGTTTTTTTTGTGGCAATTTGTGTGTTGCGTTGATTTTTACGCGGTCATTTGGCGCGTTATCATGCTACTATCGCATGGTGCCGCCGGGTTGGGAATTGGACGTTAAGGCAGTGTTATTTTCTCTCGATGGACTGCGATATGCAAAGATGCGTTAAGCTAAATTTGCGATGGTTATCACACGTTCTTGAGAATATCCCCCCAACTGTATAAAGCTGAATACTAACAAGACCTTTGGGAAAAGCACATCACCATGGGACACCATGTGTTGGCCAACAGAGCTAGGACAGACACACACCCCTCAGGAAGAATGCTGAGGAATATTTTCAAAGAGCTCAGAATCAGCTCATGGAAAACCATCACGCACGCATTGGACACAAGCAAGCTAGACTACAGGAACACCCTCTATGCTGGGATCAATAGAAAACTCACTTGAAGGCTGCAGAATGTTCACAACTCTGTGGCCTCAATCACTCTCAACCTCAGACACCGCAATAACATCACACCTCACCTGAAGGAGTTCCACTGTCTCCTCATTCACAAATGAGCACAATTCAAACCCTCACCAACACTTTCAAGGCACTACAACATACTTCAGCAATTGCATGTGCTTTCACAACTCATCGAGACAACTCCGCTCAACTAGACTACATCACTCATAAATTGTGGAATACCCTACAGCCAGACATGAGATTCTCCTCCTCACTTCTTGAATTTTGTAAGTAACTGAAGACCTAGCTTTTAGAGTAGTCCCACCAGGCCTTAGGTGTAAATAGTGCCAGGATTCCCTCCTGAGTGATAGTTATCTCTCCAAACCTCCATAACATAACATAACATACCATAACATAACATAACAGCATAACCATGGTGATACCATTGTGAAAACATGCTTGTTTCTGTTGCCATTGACTGAGCAGGATTCATTACCCCCCCTGTAAAATTGACAATTTGCAAGGTGAGGTAGGCATTTCCGGTTTGTGGTGTTGAAAATTGCGATGGAGGTAATTCCCTGGATCTTCACCTAAGTTCTGCACTTCTGGTGGGGCTGCTCCAGATGTAGGGGTCTACGGTTCATCCCTATCTGAACTATTAGTTGATTCATGATAACACTTTGCTGCTTGGCAGGGCTGCACAGCAGCCAGGTGTTTGTGGTGATGTTTGCACACAGATTGATTAATATGCTCACTCCCATATTTCTGCTGCACACTCATTGGAGTTCATCAGCATAGACTTATGCACCAAGTTGGGTAATGTGTATCTACCAGAGGAAGGTATTTTCCCTGCTTCGTGTCAGTTAGCATTGGTTGGTGTTATTGTGTTGAGAACTGATAGAGAGTCCTTGGACATATGGTATTCACAATGTTTCTGATGTAATGATTATTTTCCCAGGTGCTGAAGTTAGTGCTAAATCTCAAGAGTGCCAGATGTCCAAAGTTAAACAACTACAAGTTTTTAGGGTAACTATCTCTGTGTCTTCAGCTTCGTTGGTGGTGAAGTCCAGAACTCCTCACAGGTGTGGTACTAGCTCTTCCTTTTCCTGGGGTGATTATGTGTTTTTGTACAGGGTTTTTGACTCTATACACGTGTGCTCCATTCTGCAGCACACATCGAACGAGGAAAACACCTCCTTTTGTTGTTTTTGTGCAGGACCCCCTGCATAAAAATAACATAATAAACTGAAACGTTTGGCAACGGTCACATAATAAAGAAATAGAAGGTTTTTTTAATTTTGAAAAAATCTTTATCATAATGTACTGGCGATGTTAGACAAGCATAACCCCCTCCACCAATCCCTGAAGATCAGCACTCCTCATGAGGACCTGCTGAAGACAGGAACAAATTAAATGCACAGATAATGATTTTGAAGTGAGCGTGGTCTATCCTGCTCACTTGAAATCCATCGGCATTGTATTGATTATTTGTAAAGTGCCAAAGGGCTGTGGGCAGGAAACATAGCTGACCCATCCGCAGCAACAAAATGATCCTCACAAGCATTGAAACTGGTCCCCACTCTCCTAGCCTCCCAGAAAAACTCCCAAGTCCGGGCATCAGCATTCCTTTCGACTGGAATCTTTAATTATTTGGCCAAGTGCTGCCTACCTCTGGGATCCATCACTCACCCAGAAGACGGCAGCCAGCACCATTCTAAATAGGACTTTATAAGAGTGATTTTCCACCGGAGTAAAACTGGTCACCAGTCCATGGGTGGTATTTTGGAAAATCCTGAGGGACACAAGTGAGTCAAAATGTACATCATTGTCCCTGCCTACTTCTCAACAGTTGTGCAAATTAGTAGCTTTTCTTTTACCAAAAAGGTTGATACAAATATTTAAACATTTAAAAACAAAATTGCAGTTTGATAAAGTAGGGCTCGATTAGGGTAAGCATTTGAGGAACTTGACTCTAGGAAAGATGAAGATGATTCTGAAGGCTCCCTCATTGATAGTCATCTCTGCTTTTTCTCTTAACTGAATATACTCTGTTGGTAATTAAGACCAGATTGGGTGTTTAATACTGTTATATCTCTGTCATGTGTAACTTATTATCAGAAAATACACAGATTAGGTGGTTAAGCAACATATATAATATCCATGATGGGGAGGTGGGCAGTTGCGACTGAAAAGGGTTGAGGCACTTCTCTAGAAGGTAATAAATGTTACGGCCACACAGAGACGAAGATGCTCCAACATCTAGATTATCCTTCTCCCTGGCATGAATATCTTGACCATACATTTTGCATATAGATTGGAATACAGCCTTTATGAATCTTGTTTTTGCATTAAGTGGAAATGTTCAATATAGTCAATAGAGAAAAATCCCCTTGAACCACAGTATGCCTCCATGTTATTTTATGTGATATTGAGATGGCTAGTGCACTAATCACCTGAGAGGGTACCCAGGCACTTGGGCATGTGTGTAGAGGTGTGGTCCCCAAGGAGCATATATATGAACAAGCAGGTCTTCAGCTTCCTGTGGAACACAAGAAGTGAGGAGGAGGCTCTGATGTGTTGAGGTGCAATGTAGTAGCATGAGTGACCTCCAGTTTTGCTTTTGCGGATGCAGGGAATGTGTGTGAGTGAAAGTGTGGCAGAGCATAGGTGTCTGGTGGGTTGGTAAAAATGTAGGCAACGGTTCAGGTATTCTGGTCCTGTGTTTTGTAGGGCTTTATATGTGTGCGTGAGAAGTTTGAATTGGCTGCGCTTGTGAATGGGGAGGCAGTGAAACTTCTTGAGGTGTGGTGTGATGTGGGTGCTGTGTGGGTTGTTGATTATGAGTCTTGCAGCAGTGTTCTGGAGGGTCTGGAGTCTGTGTCAGAGTTGTTTGCGATTCTGGCAAAGAGAGTGTTGCCGTAGTTCAGACTGCTGGTTATGAGTGCTTGCGTGATGATGTGTCTGGTGTTCTGCGAAAACCATTTAAAGATCTTTCATAGCATGCGTATGAGGTGGAAGCCAGAAGTGCACACTGTGTTGCCTTCAGCCGTCATGTTGTGAACTTGATCCATCATGTTGGGCTCATCACACATTGATATAAATCCAACTTATGTTTACAGTATTTTCCCTGTTCAATGTAGTGTTCATGAAAAAACACTCTATGGATAGTGCTTAAATACTTTGACTGATTATTCAGTGCTCTCACTTTTGACTTAGGGGAACGGGTGTGCAAAAGAAGTCACTAGACTGGAAATGACTGCTTTACACCTTTTTTGGACAGCAGTGAGCTAATATGCCATAATAATTTGCTGCGAAGACTTGATGTAGTATGCAGTTGCAAAGAATTCATTCAAAACTTGTATATGGGGCTGATTCCACATTTCTGTCTCAGCGGTACAGGACAAAAGAACCAACATTTAAAGGATTTAAACGTGGAGATTTCTTTTGTAGAATAATTTGAACACATGTTCAGAGGTCAATTATATGGGCATAATAAACAAAATTATGACAGATCAGTCAGGACTTAAGGCTATAGGTTTTACTAAAATTGATTGAATTTCTGTCCGGGTTGTCATGAAGTGAGTTTTGTGGTTTCTCTTGCCACTCTGTGGGATTCATGTGCATGGAGGGGTTGTGTCAGGCCAGGACACTGAGAGACATATTTATGAGCTCTAATGCGTTACCAAAGCATCACCTTTTTGTGACGCTCCAAACTACAAAATCATATTTATGAGTTCACACAAATGCAAGGCAAAACAGAGTGCTGTGTTGCCTTAGTCTGAGCTAGGGTGTTGTTCCATGGGCATTGCGGTGGGTGTTTCCATGCAACACCCATTGATTTTGACACTTCCCCAAATTAAATAAAACCATGAAAAGCTGGGGATACACCAAAAATTTACTCCAGCCCAAGGGAGGAACAACAAGGAACAATAACTGTATTTCTCCTTGTTTTTTCCTCTTTTCCTGAATACTGCATTCTGAAGCATGTATATATAAAGAGGAAAAAGCCTCCCAGGATTGCTTTTGTGAAGGAGGGTGCCCCTTCCTGCACAAAAACAATCCTGCTGACAACTCAGGCACCCTTGCACCATGATGCAAGGATGCTTGCATTGGCACTAGGCTGCTGAAATGGCCCCAGTGCAGGGGGAGAGGAGAGGGATGTACCATGTTGGATAAATATGGTGCATTCTTGCCCTTTTACTTTGATGTAGGGCAGAGCAGCAGATGACTTGCTGCACTGCCCTATGCCAAAATCTCATAAATTAGGCCCGGTTGTCCTCCAGCCAAGGAGAATTTGGCAATCACTGCAGGATGCTGGTGCGATGTAGACTGATGTGCCAAATGCATGGATTGTGTGGTGCATGGTAGTGAGGGTTCCTGCAGCCCCTGTGGTGCAGGGGGAAATCCTTCAAGGGGCCCCCTGCCCTTCAGGGGCTACTAATACAGCACAAGGACCAAACAATATCTGTGAGGTATAGGAGCCTCAGGGCCCCCTCATCACATTCAGCAGGATGGCCCATCATTTTGCATTACATCACTGTAGATGCTGAAATATGATTCCCCACAGGCCAACGACTTCCAGATAGAGTGGGCAGCCATCTCGGCTTACTGGTTACAACTTGCCTTGTAGTTGATGATGTTCTTGATTGGCAATCATTCTACAGTGTTGCTTCAGCCAGGACTAGCTATGTCATAACCCCTTTAAGAAGGCCAAGGGGCAAACAGGGGCTACTGGGCCCAACCATGGTGGTTGAGGATTTTTACTTGTGATGTCCCAGGGCCTGACCTACTACGGATCCTCAGAAACTGGGCCAAGTGCCCCTTCTTCAGTTGACTGTCAGTGGAAGCTTCCACAAGCAGTCAAAGGCTCTCTTGGGAGAGGAAGTAAAGATACAGGCAAGTGAACACGGTCCATAAATCAATGAGCACACAGTAAGAACAATAAATCAATGCCCAGTCCAATACTTACTTTTATAAGAAAAACAAGTATTTTATTTCTCACTCTACATATTCAAAGGAATACCAACATTCATGAGCAGTAACACAATCACCTTGACGTCAGGATTCTAGTAGCTGTCAGGCAAGACCCTGTCCCACCCGTTTTCTTATAACGTGGTTGGGATTATTCCCCACTCACTAATGGCCACATCCAGGAAATACTTACTAGTAAGCCCTTCAAGAGTTCTCCTTTGACTCTTAGTAATTAGTCAAAAGTGTCTATGGTGCCTCCACACCTTCAGCAGCGAATCCCCCAGGACCCCACTGCCTCAGTTCAAGTGTTACCAACTCCACCCTCAACTGTGATACCCCCGCCACCTCGACCGACAAAAACCTCACAGCCAAAGAATTCCACGGATGGATCTTCAACTGTGCAGACGAGCTTGCACCTATACATGACCCCGACAGACAGCACCCCAGGAAGGCCACATGGTTCACTGCCGACCTCCAAGAATCGAGACGCACCTGCCGACGTCTTGAGAAGAACTGGAGAAACAGCTTATCCTCGTAAGACTGCACCACCTACAGGAACGCCATGACAGAATATCACCAACGCATCGGATCCACCAAAAGGACCTTCATCCTGAACAAGGTCCTCGCCAACTCCAGCAACTCCAAGGAACTCTTCAGCATCATCAAGGAATTTCTAAAACACCCCAGCAAAACCACGATATAACTCCCTCCCAGGACCTCTGCAACAAGCTTGGCTCCTACTTTTATCTGAACATCAAGGGCCTCTACAACAATTTCAACGACCAGACAGCTGACTCTGAAACCCCTCCCTCCTCCAGCAATGGCAACCAGCCCACCATCTCCTCCTGGACCCCAGTCACCACCAAAGACACTGCATCGGCCATGAAAGGCATCCACTGAGGAGCGCCAAAGGACCCCTGCCCCCTGCACATTTTCCACAGAGCCGCCGCCATCGCTCTGAAACTACGATGCACTATCAAGGCCACCTTTGAAACCGGCATCTTTCCCGACAACTAGAAACGCACAGAAGTCAGACCCCAACTGAAGAAGCAGTCAGCAGACCCCACGGACCTCAAGAACTACCAACCCATCTCCCTCCTCCCCTTCATGGCAAAAGTCACTGAGAAGACCGTCAACATACAACTAACGAAATTCATTGAAGAAAACTGCATCTTTGACCCCTCCGAATCTGGATTCCGCAGCAACCACAGCACTGAGACTGGTCTACTTGCTGCCACAGACGACATCCGCACCCTTCCTCGACCAATGACCCACCACAGCCCTGATCTTACTCGACTTCTCTGTAGCCTTCAATACTGTCTCCCACCGAACACTCACCACCAGACTCCACGAAGCTGGCATACAGGGAACTGCCCTTGACTGGCTCCGCTCCTTCCTTGCCAACAGAATCAAAAGAATCAGAATTCCACCCTTCCTCTCCGAACCCATGGAAATCAATTGCGGAGTACCCAAGGATTGTCGCTCACCCTAACATGTACCTCCAGCTTCACTTACGCCCAGTGCAATATGCCACTGTCTGTACTTGTTGAAAATGTATGAATAAAGTAAAAAAAAAAGATCGTCACTCAGGCCCACACTCTTCATCATTTACATGGCCCCCCTCATCGTTGGAGATCACAGACTCAGCATAGTTTCCTATGCCGACAACACCCAGCTCATCCTCTCTCTCACCAAGGACCACATCACCACCAGACTCAACTTTCAGGATGGAATGAAGGACTTTGCATCTTGGATTAGTAGCAGCTGCCTGAAGCTAAACTCGGAGATGACAGAGGTCCTCGTCCTTGGACCCTACCTCTCTGCATGGAACAACACCTGGTGGCCCACCACCCTCGGCAGCCCCCACCCCCATGGACCACACCCGAAACCTCGACATCGTACTCAACTCCTTTTTCTCCATGACCCGACAGGTCAACGCCATCACCTCCACCTGCTTCAACACCATAGATCCACCCTGAATCAAGGACGACTGTCACCCATGCACTCATAACCAGCAGACTGGGCTATGGAAATACCTACTATGACGGGATCAACAAGTCTCTGCTCAGCAAACTCCAGACCAGACAGAACACTGCAGCCAGAGTCGTCCTCGGTATCCCTCGACATGACATCACTCAGCACCTGCGTAACACCCACTGACTCCTAGTGGAGAAAAGAGTAACTTTCAAGATACTCACCCACGCCTACAAATGCCTCCACAACACCAGACCCCAATATCTCAACAACAGAATATACTTCCACATACCCAAGAGGAACCTCCGATCCGCTGACCTCACCAAACCCCGAGCATCTGCAGAGCAAGAACGGGTGGAAGAACCTTCTACTACATTGTGGCCAAGACCTGGAACGAGCTGCCGATCAACATCAGACTTTCCGCCACCCTGCACATCTTCAGGAAGACCCTCAAGACCTGGCTCTTCGACTGACCGGAGATGCTCCCTCTCCCCCCAGCATAGTGAAACCCCCACGGTTGAGTAGCGCACTTAAAACTTCCCTGATTGATTGATTGATTGATTGATTGATTGATTGACGCCTGCATCATATAAGCATTTCGTGTTGCACTGTATGGCGCAGGCTCTCACAAGTTCTGATCCTGCTTGGAGAAGTTGGGCTGCTCGCGGTCCACAAACAACACCCAGCAGGCAGCTCTCCCCAGCAATTTGGGCAGCTTCCTGCATGTTAGGATGCAGTAAGTAGGTTTCTCACTAGCAGTGAAGTGGGGATGAATTTGATGTTTCAGCTCCCAACGGGAGCCCAATGAGGATGCGGTGTCCTCCTCAGCATCCTCCTTGTTCTCAGGGGGCAGTCAGGGCAGATATTGTGGTGCAGCTAGACCCATTGGTCACAGCCTCACTCCAGGGCGGAGCGACGGCCCAATGTCTTTGGTAATTTTGTCCCGGCAACCACTCCGGGCACATGGGGTTTCCCAAGTGTCTCTGGATGCAGCATAGACTCCTACGGTGCTACCCCCACACCATGGAAGTCTCCCCTATCATATATGATAAACTGCTAAGGTGTTCAAGAGTCCTGGAATGCTGGTCACACAATTTACTTGTACAGTGACCCCCTCTAGCACACAAGGTCACTGTAACAAAGCAGTGGGGACTTGGCATTCCACACACAGCACTCGATGCATGGCTTAGTTCACAGCGCCCCTCTACCGGTATACGGGCCACCAAGAACAATCCTATACACAGGCTATCATTCATTTGGTGCACAGCTGAATCCTAACACCTCACACAGGGAGTCCTTACAGTAGCGCTCCTAACTGGAGCTCACTTCCTCCAATGCTTTCCTCTTCCTCACAGGGTACGCTGGTCTTGGCAAGCAGAGAGTCACTGGTGCTCCAAGCTACAGTGCAGTTGGTTTTGGTTTGTATGCTATGCCATGTGGATTTCTGAAGTCCATGTCTATCCATATGCTTCCCAGCACTGGCTAAGACATAGCGTTACTTCACAACAAGTGGAGAAACACAGGGGGGCTATTAACGTCGACATAGCCATGCTTTTAGCCTTTTTCTGAACTGTGATTTGTTGTTTAGGCATCTTAATTCTATGGAGAATCATGTTCCAAAGTTTGGGGATGATAAAGTCTGGCCTTGTGAATTCAAGGTACCTCCAAGAATCGACCCATAGAGGATCGTAAAGCCCTACTGTGGGAGTAGGGGGTCAAGAGTGCCCTTGTCTTAGTGAGTCCTTTGGCATTAAGCCATCTATGTACCAGACAGACTGTTTTACATGTTATCCTTGCTTCAATAGGGAGCCAGTTCAGAGAAGCTAGAACACTGTTTGATGAGGCAAACTTTGAGACCTTGTATAGGATCCTTGCTGCCACACTTTGGACTACCTGGAGCCGTTTGATGACATATTTGGGGGAGTTTATTTGCAGAGAGTGTGCATAGTCCAACAGGTAAATACCAAGGGGTTGGACCACAATTCTTCTGGACACACTTGGGATAATGTCTTGGATTTTACGGAGTATTCTGAGGGTGCCAAAACAAGTCAACGCAAGTTTTTTGTGTCTCCATGGAAAGGGACTTGTTCAGCTACATCCCAAGGCTTTTGATAGGGAAGGAGGGGATAGGTGGATTGCCTAAACATTCCGGCCAATCTACAGTTGGTAGGGGGTCAGATCTATTTCCCAGAATCATCAGCTCAGTTTTTTTCCCCATTAAGCAGCAGTTTGCCATCCACTTGTATACTTTTTCCAAGCAGGGAGAAAGCTGATGGGACTGTGAGCCTCTTCCAGGGGCGAGGGAGGCGACCAATTGTTTGCCGTCTGAATATGAGACTATGGACAGTCCAAACTCCTGAACAAGATCTGCTAATGGGTGCATGTACAGGTTAAAAAATGTGTGGCTGAGAGCTGAACCCAGCATTACCCCACACTTCAAAGGTAGATTGTCAGAGTAGCATGAATTCTCACAAATTTGAAAAGATCTGTCCTTCAAAAATGGTGTGAGCCAATTAGGAGCAGAACACTTTATTCTGTTTTACCAATTCTGTACTTAAGTGTCTCAGGGCCAACCATGTTGAACGCTGCATGTAGGTCCAGGAGGATAATAGTAGCTGTTCCTCCCTAGTCCAGCAGCTTTTGCAATTCTTCTGTTACTGTGAGGGTAGTTTCTGTACTTGTGTTGACATGTTTCTCTAGATCCTTGCTCATGGCTGGGGGCAGGGAGACTGGCTAATAGTGCCCTCGACATTTCGGGTAGAGATTTTAATTTTTTTACAAGTGTTTGACCACTTAGATTGCACTATTCCAGTTGATAGGGACAAGTCAAAGAGTTCCAATATAATGGAGAAAGTGGCTGGAACTCCATGTGACAGTGTGTGTGGGGATGCGGGCTCAGACCTTGCTGAGAAGAATGGGAAGTTCATCCACGGTGATGGGGGGCAGAGAGGCAGGACAATGTGGGATGTGTTGGACATACACTTCTCTGATGTGAGCCCATTTAAAATTCTGTTCATTTGTAGAGACAGATAAATATTGATCATTTTGTTCTGAAAATGTGCTGCCAATTCACTGCAGCATGCTATTGAACGGGTGGGGAGAGTATTTCTGGTTTTTGGAGTGGTCAGGATTTTCACAGTTTTAAAAAGTTCCCTAGGGGCATTTGATGCCTGAATTATTTTGGTTTTATAGTAGGATGCTTGGGCTTTTTTAAATTACTATATGATAGCTCCTAATTGAAGTTTGATGAGCTATTTTAAGGTGATCCTATCAGTGTTTTCTCCATTTCCATTCAAGTGTTTTACGTTCTTTTTTCAAGGAAAAAGATGGGAGGTGAATAAGGGTGCATTTTTTCTTTTTGACCTCTTTTGATCTTTGTTACTGTGATATTTTCACCCAGAGACTGTGTGATCCATTCTTTTAATTTTGAGTTGGCAGAATCAGGGTTTCTCTTAATATAGTCCATTCAACTGTATTCAGGTTAGACCATTTACGGTTGATTCTTGGAATGCATTTAATCCCAGTTGTGGACAAATACTTATGAAGCATGAAATGGATAAACAAAATGGTCTCTCAAGGGCATAGGATGGAGACTTCTTACAATGATTTTGTGGTCATTGCTAAGAACTGGACACATGAGATGTCCTTTAATGTGTGTAGGGCCTTCAACTCTTTGGGTGAGTTGAATAGCATCCTTGTCATGTATTATCCCTGCTGCGAGTGGGTTATTATTCTCCTAATAATGTATATTGAAGCTACCCAGAAGGGTAATATTCGAGTGCCAGGCTTGCCCAAAGGTCTGGGGTCCAGGAAGTCTGTATAAAAATACTCCAGAGAAAGTGCAGATGTGTGACAGATTTATTGTAAAATCAGAAATGGAATGGGAGTTGGACATGCATCTGTGTGAATCTTTTAAGATTATTGCGATGTAGCCACCCACATTATTTACACAATCTTTCCTGCACATAGAATACCCTGTGGTTAATTTCAGGTATGGCATTACCGTGAAGCCAAGTTCCATAAGAAAAGTGGCTTTTGGCAGTTCGTCATCTATCAATATACCTAGTTCTATTTATTTGATGTCGAGGAAGGAACCGGCAATTGATCAGGGACATATTTTATCAACCTTTTTTCATAGTTCCGGACTGACTCCCTTCACTGTTACTAGGAAACAATTGCACTTTGAGCAAAACAGTTCACCACTTTCTACGTTTAAAGGAGGGCAGAGGAGTAAGAGGGGTGGTGGTATACGTTTGTGCAGCTGCTGACAGGTGAATCATACTTGTGGAGCATTGGGCATGGTTCCATCCCCCTGGTCCCACACGGGCATAGACTGGTGCAAACAGACTTGCCTTTGGCATGCCAGCGGCACGCCTGCACACCAGCCGCTCTTTAAGTCTGAGGGCACTTAGAGCGCTGACCAGACAGAAGTCTATATGGTAGAAGTATGCTATAATAAGTGGTCCCGTGCTCAACGGCAGATTCCTCATTTCCACTTTGTTGTCAGTGCAAAGCAGCCAAATTTAAAAATGTGTGATGTCCCTTAAACCAGCAGAGAGGCTAGCAGGATTTGGTCCCCAGTCCTGGTAACAGGCAGAGATTCCATTCCCCACACAGTCCATATGACAAAGTTTGGGATATCACCCTTCCTTTTTAATGTACGGTGTGAGTCTTTGATGTTTTATGTTGGGGTTTTGCTTCTTTTGGACACTTCTCTTTTTTGTTTTTCTCCTTGAAAAAAGACCTGTCACAGCAGGCAAGACCCTGAAGATGTTTGGCCCACAACACCATTCATGGCCAGAGTTCATGCGTGGATGTCAGCCACAGTGATATGGGCATCAAAAGATTAATCTCACACTCCCAGTCCTACACTTTGTGATTCCCTTATCAGCCACATCTCCTTCTTGAGAATCCCTCCCATGTGACCCATCAATAAATCAAAGAACAACCTTTTGAAGTGTAAGGGTGAGTGTCTCACGTTCTCTGTCTCCCTTCAAAGAGAGATGCGGAGCAGAGTCTTTCCTCTCTTGCGGCTCACTAACATTACGTTGGCGAACGTGGGAGAGGAGAATCGAATGCTTGACCACTTCCTAGCAAAATTTCTCAACGTGGGCAGTCATGACAGGTTTCTTTCGCTCGCATTGAAAAATCTGCCACTCGTGTTGAGTAGGCTGCCACTCCAGTAGAACATCTACTCGAGCAGCAGAAAGAAGCTAATCCCTTTTGCGATGCACATGGTGCCATGCGCATTGATGTTACAGTACAGAAAAAACACTTGCCGCTAAAAATCAGCAAGCGCAGTGCAACTTATCTCACTCTGCTATTTGTGGACCTCCGCAAAGCATAGCAGAGTTTTTTTGTCACTTCGTGGAGTTCCGGTTAGCGAAACTTTGGGAACTCTGCCCTGGGCAAGTTTTCACCAAGCAGGCATGGGCTTTCCAAAAGGGAACCCAAGGTCCTTCATGTAATGCACCATTGCAGGCACACTTGCACTTAGTGTATACTCACAACACACTTACTGTGCAGTACTATTTCCTCTATGCATTTTACTACTACAGACACATATACATTCAATTCAGCACACACATTCACTCTGCGTGTATTGTTCAGTACTGTAGGTTTTCTATACTGTACCAGAGTGTTTTTTGCAAACAAACACACTGCCACCAGACACACTCACCATGCGTACAATACTGCATTCTTTATGTCTTGTACTACACACTAGCACAAATACACCCAGCATATGCTTTTATTGTGCATGCACTACACAACACTGCATCTCTCGTGTAATGCATTCCTCGCATGCATCCATACACCCAGTACTTGCACTACACAGTATTGCTCTATCCCTGTACTGAACCTTTCCCAGGCACACATACATCCAGCGCAGAGTCACGATTCCTGCGCTGTGCAGCACTACACATCTACCTGATGTATGCCACATGTGTTTTAAGCACACAGCAGCAGAACTCTTAAAAAAGAGAGTGAGCATTTAGGCCTCACTCCAGTGACACAGGGTTAAAAGGGCCTGTTAAAAAATGTTACTGCTCACTCCATGGTATGCTGTCACCACCATGCTTGTGCTGCTCAACTCCTGGTGAAGCCAGTAGCCTTCTACCCCTGTGAGGTTAGCGTTTTAGGCACCCCTCCGTGTCCAAAAAGACCCAGATCCATCATGAGACCGGCCATGTCATGATGCCCATGCATGATATGTGTTTACCTTTGACAAAAAGAATTTACATTAGATATCTAGACACCAGTACAGATGGGGACTTAGGGCAGTGGTACACCTCTTTAACAATGCAGAGGACTTTTCCCAAGAAACATATCAATTGCTGCAGATTCTTTTTGTGAGACTAGTTGCTTATTGAGGATTATTTCTATTGATGAGTGGATTCCAAATAAAAATTCAGAACCAGTATACCTGAGGAAACTGAACCATGAACATATTTTGAAATATTGAAACTATGGTAACAGAGTTGCTGTGGAACTTAGTGTATTGGACACAGTAACACAGTTGATTCCAGTTCACTGCGTAGTATTTGGAATACATGGTAAAATGTTGCAATAGATGTTACTTATATAACAACTTTCATTGTGTGAAGTTTTTTTTCCCTTTTATAGTAGGCATTGTTAAGGGTGTCCAACAAACATAGGTATACTATAAAGATGACCCACACATTCTGATAAGTTGTGATATGTCCTTAGAAGAAATTACTATAACAGAAGGGATCGTATCATAGTGTGCTTACACTTCCCAATATAGCAGCACACCAGTTACAAGATGGTGCAGAGGGCTGCCATGTATATATAAGAGAAGAACATGGCTGCTGGACACCCTGGGATCTCTACAAGGATTCCTTCAGGGCACATACAAGTAGGTAATTTCCCGATGGAGTAATAGGAAGTTGGAGATGATGGGTGCTACTGAGAATATTCTCTTGTGATGGATGCCATGACAAGTATAAGAGCTTTATATCAGTATTTAATGGCAGGTTTGTTTTTCAAGGAAAACATGGCATTTACTATTATGAAGACATCCAGGAGTGCCTGTGAAGCAGTGGTGTAGTTATTTTCTCAGTAAAACAGGCAGTGCACCTTACCATATAGTTTTCAAAATGGTGTTAACGTGCTTGGGACACCATAGAGCATTTGGAACGCTCACCAGGACGGAACTTTAATGTAAGCTATTTGTTTTGGAGGGGGGGACAGGTGTACATCAATTAATGTTCTCTTTGACTTCTGAGCTTATTTGATATTGGTTACGCTGGAGAATGGAAAATGTTTGAAATGTAGGACAATACTTTGACAATGCTTGAAGATCAGAAGAGGCATTGCAGTTAAAGCTACATATCATGAATGTATTTGCTATATGTTATGCAAAAACAACAGTTGATGGACAGAATGCAGAACAATGTCATACATTCACCCCAGTACAGAGATCTGGGCCTAAATCCATTGTTTTTTGCTCACCATGCCCTTCCAGTTTGAACCCAGCCATATGCAAATCAGTCTTGACCCTGTTCCTCATGGGTATAGTCCAGCCTGAACTGCCAAGCCAGGCCCTCCCTGGACTGGAAACAAACATCCTAGGACCGGTTTCAGGCTTTCACCCCTCTTCAGCCAGGATAGCTAATTTCCAGTGGCATGGAGACCACGGGACCCATGTCTGATCATACCTGTCCCACTCGGGGTGACAAATGCAAAAACAACAGTTGATGGACAGAATGCAGAATAATGTCATACATTCACCCCATTACAGAGATCTGGGCCTAAATCCATTGTTTTTTTGCTCACCATGCCATTCCAGTTTGAACCCAGCCATATGCAAATCAGTCTTGACCCTGTGCCTCATGGGTACAGTCCAGCCCGAACTGCCAAGCCAGGTCCTCCATGGACTGGAAACAAGCATCCTAGGACCGGTTTCGGGGTTTGACCCCTCTTCTACCAGGATAGCTTGATTCCAGTGGTATGGAGAGCACGGGACCCACGTCTGAGCATACCCGTCTCACTCGGGGTGACAAATACAAAAACAACAATTGAGGGACAGAATGCAGAACAATGTCATACATTCACCCAGTACAGAGATCTGGGCCTAAATCCATAATTGTTTTGCTCACCAGGCCATTCCAGTTTGAACCCAGCCATATGCAAATCAGTCTTGACCCTGTGCCTCATGGGTACAGTCATGCCCGAACTGCCAAGCCAGGTCCTCCCTGGACTGGAAACAAGCCTCCTAGGACCGGTTTCAGGGTTTCACCCCTCTTCAGCCAGCATAGCTTGTTTCCAGTGGCATGGAGACCACGGGACCCACGTCTGATCATACCTGTCCCACTCGGAGTGACAAATGCAAAAACAACAGTTGATGGACAGAATGCAGAACAATGTCATACCTTCACCCCAGTACAGAGATCTGGCCCTAAATCCATCATTGTTTTGCTCACCATGCCATTCCAGTTTGACCCAGCCATATGCAAATCAGTCTTGACCCTGTGCCTCATGGGTACAGTCCAGCCCGAACTGCCAAGCTTGGTCCTCCCTGGACTGGAAACAAGCATCCTAGGACCGGTTTCGGGGTTTGACCCCTCTTCTGCCAGGATAGCTTGATTCCAGTGGCATGGAGAGCACGGGACCCACGTCTGAGCATACCCGTCCCACTCGGGGTGACAAATACAAAAACAACAGTTGAGGGACAGAATGCAGAATAATGTCATACATTCACCCAGTACAGAGATCTGGGCCTAAATCCATAATTTTTTTGCTCACCAGGCCATTCCAGTTTGAACCCAGCCATATGCAAATCAGTCTTGACCCTGTGCCTCATGGGTACAATCCAGCCCGAACTGCCAAGCCAGGTCCTCCCTGGACTGGAAACAAGCATCCTAGGACCGGTTTCGGGATTTCACCCCTCTTCAGTCAGGATAGCTTGATTCCAGTGGCATGGAGAGCACAGGACCCACGTCTGAGCATACCCGTCCCACTCGGGGTGACAAATGCAAAAACAACAGTTGAATGACAGAATGCAGAACAATGTCATACATGTTATATCATTCACAAGGACAGCCCAACACACCCACAGGACATGTGTAACCATATACATCAAATAGTACAAGAAGTTGCGTGGGACTTCTTCCATACACATCAAATAGTACCAGAAGTTGCGTGGGACTTATTCCCACGCAACTGTAATGTAAACTTTCTGTAATTCACTTAATTATATTTTATGTTTAACTTAATTAACAGCTTAAGTGCTGAACATGAACTGTTGGAAGAACAATCATGATGAATCATAAATAAATCACTAAATAGAGTGCTGGACGAGGGAAGTTATTGTCATATGTCACATGGAGGTGTTAGACCCGGGTGAAAAACATCATCTTTACATGCTCGCGTTCTTTAGTTGCCTTCTCTACCCTTAAACACATTGACATTTGACTCACATTCATTTGCATGCACACACAGGGTAATATTCCTCGAACTCAGTTTGCTTACAATACCACTTTGCAGGCACTATATCAGAACACATTGAACACTCTGTGCAAGGGCTAAGTTCAGCACGTAAGATGTTGCTATTTTTTTATGGCCACTCAGTGACACTACTCTCACAATAGAATAAATATTAGCGGCCTGACTGGGGCTCCAGCATGGTAACATGGAGGATGTTTTATATATATATATATTCACTGAAAAAACCATAGGTTTCAGAGGTGTTATAGTTAGCTGGACTTTTCACTTGTACAAAACCATTGAAATTCCCCCGTTATAGTTAGTTCAGCTAACTATAATTTGCGCGCCTGCAATGCACTGCTGATGACGTCACATATTACATCACTCATGACATGGTCAGTGACATCACTCATGACATCACTCATGACATCTCAAATGACATCACTGATGACATCACTGATGACATCATCCAGTAAATGTGTGTTTTTCTGAAAATTAAATATGTTTTATATATGTATATCTCAAGGTCGATGGAAGAATAAATGGGTATATAAGTGTCTAAATGGATGATTTGTTTTTGAAAAATTGATTGTGTAACTGACTGATTAAGTGTATCATAGTGAATACATGGCTTAGTGAGTAATGTTTAAATATGTAAATATCTGTATCAGTCTCTCACTTTGTGTATAAGTGGCTGCATGGGTTGGTGAGTGACTACTTGGGTGTCTATATAGGTTATTAGTTGTTTTTTTGAGTATCAGTCTGAGTGTCTGCATGGTTCGGTGGGGGGTATTATGTAGTGCATAGGTGCATGAATGAGTGACTCATTGTTTGTATGTGTTGAACACAGCATGTGTGCAGGACTGTATGGGTGGATGAGTGTGTGTATGGGTGTGTTAGTGAGTGAATGACTGTCTCAATAGTGTCTTTATGAGTAACTGCATATGTTTTAAACTAGTATATGTGACTATTGGTGTATATATGTGAGTATATGTGAGAGTGAGAGATTGAAAGAGTTCCTGTATGAATAAGTATGTGTTTCTATAAGTGATTGTTTAAAAGACTAAGTATGTGTAAGTTTCCGTAGAAGTAAGTGTGGTGGTGTGTGTATAACTGTATATGCAAGTAAATGTATGTTTGATTCTTTATTAGCATGAGTGACTATGTGTGTGAGTAACTCTATGGATGAGTGGCATTGTGTAACAGGATGTATAGGTGTATGAGTACATATAATGAGTGCATACATGTATGAGTGACTGTATAGGACTGTTGGTGAATGAGTGGATGTGTATGTGGATCTTAGAATTACTGAAGAGGTTGTTGTAACTGGTATTGGTATGTCCATTGTTTTGAAAATTTTAGTCTCTATTTTTGAATGTGTGTATCAAAGGTTATATTAGGGTGAGAGGAGGTCTGCCACTCTATCACAAGGATGATGTCATCAGTGATGTCATCAGTGATGTCATTTGAGATGTCATCAGTGATGTCATGAGTGATGTCACTGACCATGTCATGAGTGATGTAATATGTGACGTCATCAGCAGTGCATTGCGGGCGCGCGAGTTATAGTTAGCTGAACTAACTATAACGGGGGAATTTCAATGGTTTTGTACAAGTGAAAAGTCCAGCTAACTATAACACCTCTGAAACCTATGGTTTTTTCAGTGAATTTCTGAGGTTTTTTAAATGCTAATTTCTAACTATAACGTGCCTGAAACCTATGGTTTTTTCTGTGAATTTCAAAGGTTTTTTAAATGCTAATTTCTAACTATGCCTACAGAGATAGGACATGTGAAGAAAGAAGAAAAAATGCACAGAAAGAAACAAAAGAAGTGCAGAAAGAAGCAACAGAAGTCCTCAAATACGAAGATAAGTGCAGGAAGAAGGATAACGTGCAGAAAGAACAAAAAGTAGAGCAGAAAGAAGCCTTGTTGCAAAATCATCCTGTACCCTCAACTTTTTCAGATGGATACTGGTGGTAACTGAGTCTGACTAACCAGTCCTAGAGCCAGTGCTATGTTAAAAGACACTTAGAATACAGTGAAAACACCTACATACACTAGGGAACATTATGCGTTGGGGTCCCCCTGTGATTAGCATGACCTCCTCTGTAAGCCCCTAGTATATAATAGGGCATGGGGATTAAAACTACCTCTTAAAACAGGCCACAGGGCGTTTTTGCACACGTTAACTCAGGCCCCGTCCAATCCCTTCACCACTGTGTAAACACGCCCTGTGTCCGTTTTTAGTTGGGAGATTAAGTTCATTTGAATCCTGAGGGTCCCTAGGGTCCAACTAGCCCACTAGGTACCTCCAGTAAGTGCCACAGTGCTGCGTTGCCAAGAGGTGTAAAAAGTGGCACGGCCTGGACCACCTCTCTGCAATGCAGCTCAGTGACGCTTACTGGAAGCACTTGGTGGGCTAGTTAGCCCCCAGGGGCCCTCAGTATTGAAGCAAAATTATATCCCCAATTTAAAACGTGCCATAGTGCGTGTTTGCACACGTCACCTCAGGCCCCATCCCCTCCCTTCACCACTGTGTAAACGCGCCCTGTGGCTGTTCTAAGTTGAGAGATTAAGTCCCCTTGAATCCTAAGGGTCCCTAGGGTCAAACTAGACCACTAGGTACCTCCAGTAAGCGCCACAGAGCTGCGTTGCAGAGAGGTGTAAAAAGGGGCTTGGCCTCAGAACACCTGTCTGCAGCGCAGCTCCCTGGCGCATACTGGAGATGCCTGTTGGGGGCGCGTTTGCAGAGTGCTGCACAGAGGGGGCATCGCCTCCGGCACGATGCCAGTCTTTTAATTATTTGAATTTTTTAAGAAGGGGGGCTGTGTGGTTCCCCTTCTTATTCTAATTTATTGGCCCTGATGACCCCATCCCCCAGGGCCTGTCTCCTAATTATATTTTTTTGACCCCAATCCCCAGGGCCGGCCACTGTTTTTTATTATTTTTAAAAAATATATATTTATAGACACACCTAGGACATGCTGGACAAACCGTACGTACCTATCACCATGACGATTTGTGTGATATTCATTAAAAGGCGACTATGCATGCAATGAATCCACGTGGAATGTATTTACACCACTAGTGAAGCTCTGACATGTCTGATGCCCTACCGTGCCTAATCCCGGTAGACACCCTTGTCGTTTATTGATACAAACATGGGTAGCTATTGACGGGCACATTTAATACACATGCACACCGAGCCATTCAAAGGGGATTCGACAAAAATTAGACCAAAACTATGCAAGAAACCCCCCTCACGGTTAATAAAACACACATCCACTGCCGGATGTGTAATACTTTTTATTTTACTCTCTGGAAAGGGGACGAACATCACTTGAGAGTCACAGCGCGCTCCTGACAGAGCCCAATGCTGTGTTACACCCACCATTGCCTGCCGAGTGCCACACACCTCTGTGTTGTATTCCACTAGCTAGTGCATATGCTATGACACTCTCTAGCCCATGTGCACTGTAACACCACCCCGTGAATATGTCATGCCACACTTGTCTTCGCACGGGTTATATGGCCCCATCTAACGTGCCTTCCTCGATGCCTATGTTATAACGCACAGTGCTATGCCATACATATTACAATCTGGGATCCATATCTTTGTCACAGTGCATATGCAACGTTACACTCCCCAGCACATATTTTATATTACAACTTTAGAGACTAGTTAGGTTACACAACACTGCCCTGTGCATATTACACTCCAAGGCGCATATCGCATAGCACGCGCTAGTGCCTGTGCTATCTCGCGCTCTCCAATGAATCTGTCATTGCGCACAATGTATTGCATATTATATTTCACGCCCGGTTCATCCTATACCACACTTTTTGGTGCATAGTTTATACCATACACTATATCTAGTTTTCATTTTCAATCGTGCTCTCAGGACTATGTTCTATATAACACTGTGTTCACCTACCCTTTTCACGAGCATTACATTTTTCGATAGGGGGTGGAGGGTCAGGGGGTGTTTCTGCCAAGTGAGCCCGGAGTCACAGTCACAAACGTCCTCTTCTTCCTGAATAAAAGTGAGATTATGCTGCATACTTGTTCATATTTTAAGTAGTTCGCACAGACACAATGTTTTAAAAACAATAAAGTTCCTAATACCCGCCTTCTCTGAACAGTTAGCTTGCTGCCCCATCCCCCTCCTCCCTATCCTCTGTTGTGTGAATCCATGGACTAGCCTCCTCCCTCCTGCCATGCATGGTCTGATGTGCTGCCACTGCCCTCAATTTAGTATGATGTACCAGTCCACTCCTCCTGCCCTCCATTGCCCAATTCTATACCCCATCATTGACCTCCTGCTTAAACTCTGTGCTTAGCTTGCTGCCCCTATTCTCCTTCCCCCTGCCCTCTGATGTCTTTGTGCATGCCCCTGCTCCATCCTTTTTCCCCACCATGTCCCATGGACCTGCCACTCCTATCTACTCTGAGTGTTCTGTTGAGCTGCCACTCCCCTCCCACCTGCCTAGCATTGTCAGATGACTGTAACCTGTCCCTGCCACCTCCATCCTGCCTGTCCACATGCCATGCCCCTATCCTCTTTCTCCTGTCCTACATGGTCCATTGTACTGCCACACCCTTCTGCCCTCCCTGGTCTGTTGTGCTGCAACTGCTCCTCCTGCCTGCCCCGTGTGGTCTGTTGTGAGGCCCCTTCCCCTGAACTTTCTTGTCTGTGCACAGGTCCTGACCCTCCCTTCTATCCTCCATCGTCCTTTGTGCATGCCCCTGCACCTTCCTTCTTGCCCATCATAGCCATTGTGCTGCCACTAACCTTCCCACTTGCCATGCATGGTCTTCTGTGCTGCCATGGCCCCTCCCACCTTCCCAGTGTGGTCAGTTAGCTGCCCCTGACCCCCTCCCACCTTCCCTCCATGGTCTGTGTGTATGCCATCACAGTCTCACTGTTGCTCTTCATGGTGTATCTTGCTTCTAGTGCCCATCCTGCCTGACCTCCATGGCTATCTTGCTGCTCCTGCCCTGCCCCCTTGCCCCCAGCCCTCTGTTTACATGTGCAGACCCCTACTCCCTCCCTCCTGGCTTGTCTGTTCTATTGTAATGCCCCTGATCCGTCCCCCCTGCCCTTTATGGTCAGTTTCTCTCCTGTCTGTCCATTATGGTCAGCTAGCTACCATTGCCTCTTGCCCCTCGTTTCTCTGTTGTCCATGTCCATGGTCCTGTCCCCTCCCTCTTGCTTTCTATGGATTGTTGTGCTGCACTCCCGTCCTGCATGCCCTGTGTGGTGTATTGTGCTGCTGCAAACCCTGATGCCTGCCCTGCAGGGTCAGTTTGGTGCACCTCTCCATGTCCCTCCTGTCCTCTGTTATCCAAGTCCATATCCCTATCCCATTTCCTTCCATGATCCAATGTACCATACTTGCGAACATTTTGAACTTGGTAAGAGGGAGATTTTGAAAAAAAACTGGGGTATTGATTTTCCCCTTTGAGTTACATTGAAAAAGAGGATATTGTAGACAGGAGACAGATCAAATAAAGCCCATTTGAGCTTAAAAACATTGGACGTTTCCTGGCTGAATCGGGTCTGTTGGCATGTATGGTTGTACTACCATTGCCTCTTCCTTCTGCCCACAA
Organism: Triturus cristatus; assembly: GCF_964204655.1. NCBI lineage: Eukaryota > Metazoa > Chordata > Amphibia > Caudata > Salamandridae > Triturus > Triturus cristatus. The sequence continues at coordinate 177,295,981 of NC_140593.1, forward strand.
TGGTCTATTACATTGCCACAGCCTCTCTTGCAAGTCCTGTATTGTTGGTTTGTTGCCCCTGCCCCCCTTTCCACTGCCCTCCATAGTCTGTTGTGCTTCCACGGCCCTTCCTGCCTGCTCAGTGTGGTTAAATTGTTGCCTTTGCACCCTCCTACCTGCCTTCAATTTTCAGAGTCCATGCCCCTGGCCTCTGCCTCTCAACAGTATCCTAATGAACAACTAGATTGCTAACATTCTATATTTATTACAAAAGTGTGGAACGCATGACATCATCTTGATGTAATCAAAACTGTAATACCTAGAGCATTTCCTTTAGAAATTACATATATGAGAGGGTCTTATTGGCATCAAAATTATGGTTAGTGCTCTAAAAGACTAAAATAAGGACATATTTTCTGAGTTTTCAAATAGCGACAAAGCACTTTTAAATTATGTGTTATCTTTATGTTTTTTTATCCAGTTGACCACTTGATTAAATGTTGCCCTTAGGGGAGAGGATGTGGTGTTACTTCCAGAACTGCTGACTTTGCAACTGGGGAACCAGGTTGAAGTTTCTGCTTCAGCTTGACATTCTGTGATTCTGGTCAAATCACTTAGTCTCCCCATGTCTACAACCAAAATGAATTTGTTCTTGTGTGATGTAACCAATGCTCATGTAAAGCACTCCAATACCTGACACGTCTGCACTATATAACACTGCAAAAACACAAAATAATAAGTGTTTTGCACACTTCTGTCATTGGGCTATATTTGGGCTACATCTGGGTGATTTTGGGCTACATTTGGGCTCTTTTGTCTCCGGTGGCCATCTTGGGAGATTTATTTGTTATGAAGTTTCCTAATTTCCTCATTTACTGCAGTCTCCTCAGTAGGAAATGCTTTCAGTTTTTTACTTTGATTCCATCATGAAGGTATTCAGATATGTCACACATTTGCCATAAATTCTGAATGTTAGCACTCTAGTTGCTCATTAGATCACTGTAGTCAAACTACTGTTCACAATGGAAGTCTGCTCCTGGTATTAAAAGTGCATGTTTCAGTCTGCATGTCAGAATTTTTTTATGAAATAGAAGAGGATTTGAGAAGTAACTCAAAACGTGCCCTCATTTTCTTTCTTCAGCATTAATCATAATTTCTATGGCAAAATGAACCCCCTCATTGTGTTCCTTTTTAAATTAAATGTTTTAAGTGTTACCAGTTTATTCCAATCAAGATGGCTTCAGGTGTGCCATACTTTTGTCATAATGAAGACAGTAAGCTCTCTAGTTGTTTTTAAGAACATTCTGGGACAGTCTGTCATTGGGCTATACTTGGGCTACATCTGGGTGATATTTGGGCTACATTTGGGCTCTTTTGTCTCTGGTGGCCATCTTGGGAGACTTATTTGTTAGGAAGTTTCCTAATTTCCTCATTTACTGCAGTCTCCTCAGTAGGAAATACTTTCAGTTTTTTACTTTGATTCCATCAAGAAGGCATTCAGATGTGTCACACATTTGCCATAAATTCAGAATGTTAGCACTCTTTTTGCTCATTAGATCACTGTAGTAAAGCTACTGCTCACCAGGGAAAACTGCTGCTGGTATTGAAAGTGCATGTTTCAGTCTGCATGTCAGAATTTTTTAATGAAATAGAAGAGGATTTGAGAAGTCACTCAAAATGTGCCCTAATTTTTCTTTCTGCAGCACTAATCAAACATTTTATGGAAAAATGAACCCCCTCATTTTGTTCCTTTTTAAATTAAATGTTTTAAGAGTTACCACTTTAATCCAAGCAAGATGGCTTTAGGTGTGCCATACGTTTATCATAAGTAGGACTGTTAGCGCTCTAGTAGTTCTTTGGAACACTCTGGGAAGCTGCAGTAGAACACAAAGGAATCAACTGACAGTCTCTGCCCTTGTTGGATGTACATGTTTTACTGAGAATGTCAGACTTCATTCTCACATGACTGAGAAAGATAATGTGAATTTACAGAAAATAAGCTCTCAGTTTAGCTTATAGATCACCTTCCAAACCTCTGTGGTAAAAGCATGAGAAAATATTTTTCTCTCAATCATGATATCCCAGCAGAAGGCTTTTTCACATGGTGAAATCACCTTAGAACATACCACAATTCCTAAAATGAGTATGGTACCATCAACAAATGATTTATAATGTAACTAAAGTCTTAAAACCATCTATTAACTGCAATGCTTTTTAATGAGGTGCTATCATGTATATTGGTCCCAAGATGGCTGCCAACACTTCTTGGATGAAGTGCTGACAGCCAATCAGATCTCAGGATGAGATGTGTGGTTAGGCTCCGCCCACATATATATATGCTTTTAAATGCTATTCTCTCAGGAAATACTGAACAGATTTACACCAGACCTGCAAAAGGCACTTCCTTGACCTTATGGCTACCTCTCTGCCAAATTTCAAGTAATTCTGTTCAGCCGTTCGGGCTGTAGCTGTGTCTAAAGGTCCTACGGAAAAATGCATGGGGAAAACACGTTTTGGGACCCCCCTTTTTTCTCGGCCCCTGCTTGACGAATCACCCCAAGAGTTTCAGGGTAGGAGCTGAACGGAGTGCCCCATTAGTTTTGAAAATTTCGCGAGGATTCGTCAACCGGCGCCAAAGTTATTCAAAATAGAATTTTGAGATTTCCTATGGAAACTAGGTTGTAACTATAACTATCTACTGGCGACCACCAGTAGATAATATATATATATATATATATATATATATATATATATATATATATATATATATATATCCTGTGTCCTCTTGACTACTCAGGAATGGAGTGGTCTATTTGGTGATATATATATAGATATATAAATATATATATGTATGTCTCTTTGGTGATATATATATATATATATATTTATTTATATATTTATATATATATTACCTACTGGCGGTTGCCAGTAGGTAGTTATAGTTAGGCCCTATTACCCATAGGAAATCTGCAACATTCTATTTGGAATAATTTTGGCGCCAAAAATTGGTGGGGCGCTCCTATCCTGAAAGTCTCGGGGTGATTCGTCAAGCGGGGTCCGAGAAAAAAGGGGGGTCCCAAAACGTGTTTTCCCAATGCAATTTTCCATCGGAACCTTTAATCTCAGCTACAGCCCGAACTGCTGAACAGAATTACACCAAATTTGGTTCAGAGTCATGCCTTTTGTTCAAATGGTGTAAATCCGTTCAGTAGTTCCTGAGAAAATCAAAAGTAAAATCACATATATATCTGGGCGGAGCCTAACCACACATCTCATCGTGAGATCTGATTGGCTGTCAGCACTTCATCCAAGAAGTGTCGGCAGCCATCTTGGGACCAATATACATGTTAGCACCTCATTAAAAAGCATTGCTGTTAATAGAAGGTTTTAAGACTTTAGTTACATTATAAATCATTTGTAGGTGGTACCATACTCATTTTAGGAATTGTGGTGTGTTCTAAAGTGATTTTACCATGTGAAAAAGCCGTCTGCTGGGATATCATGAATCATGTTTGAGAGAAAACTATTTTCTCATGCTTTTCCCACAGAGGTTTGGAAAGTGATCTATAAGCTAAACTGAGAGCATATTTTCTGTAAATTCACATTATCTTTCTCAGTCATGTGAGAATGAAGTCTGACATTCTCAGTAAAACATGTACATCCAACAAGGGCAGAGACTGTCAGTTGATTCCTTTGTGTTCTATTGCAGATTCCAAGAGTGTTCTAAAGAACAACTAGAGCGCTAACAGTCCTACTTATGACATACGTATTGAACACCTGAAGCCATCTTGATTGGAATAAAGTAGTAACTCTTAAAACAATTCATTTAAAAAGGAATAAAATGAGGGGGTTCATTTTGCCATAGAAAGTATAATTAGTGCTGCAGAAAGAAAAATGAGGGCACATTTTGAGTGACTTCTCAAATACTCTTCTGTTTCATTAAAAAATTCTGACATTCAGACTGAAACATGCACTTTCAATACCAGCAGCAGACTTCACTGGTGAGCAGTAGCTTTACTACAGTCAGACAATTGCCCCATTGCTTCATATACATAGTCCTCTTTACCCCAATTTGCTAGATTACCCCCTTTGTCCGAATTTTGTATGATGATCTGGGTGTTGTTCCTTAGTTTGGTCATTAATAGATTGTATTGAAGTTCTTGTTTGTTGATTTTGTCTCTTTTTGTTCCTTGTACTTTATGATTCAATTGTTTGATACCTGCCACTGGTTGTTCGTGGAATATATCAAAAGCATCCCTAGGTGTTATGGGGTTAAAGGTTGACTGGGTTTGAAGGGTGTAATGATCATGCCCTGCTCGGTTTCCCTAGTGACAGGCTCAGTTTCCTGGCTGTCATAAGTAGATGTCGCATTTTCTTCTGCTAGTTCCTGCAGGTCCCTCATTATTGGCAGGTCAGATATTGTTAGATTGAGCGGGGGGAATATTTGTGAGGATTCACCAAGCTCACTGGCCTGGGAGCTGCCCGCTGTTCTGCTCCTGAGTAGATAGTGCTTTTTCAATTTGAGCTTGCGTACACTTTTGAAGATATTAATCCTTGTTGTAGCATAATTGAAGGTGCTCTCTGGGCAGTATGACAGGCCGAGGGATAAAAGTTGTTTTTCTGCTTTGTTTAAGTGCACATTTGCCAGGTTGACTATGGTGTGGTTAGTGGTTTGATTTACAGTTACGTCCGTTTCCACCTGCGCACTATTGGGTTCTTCTTCGTTGCACTTTTCACCTCTCCTGGCGCCTGGTGGATCTATTCTTCCCAGTTTGTTTGCCTGAGTTCTTGGACATAATGTCTGTCTTCGCTCCAGACATAAAATTCTAGTTTCTCTGCAAGCGACAGCTTGGATGGTAATTGCATTGCCCTTGCATCACGGGGTCTAGTTCGGTTTCGCTCTCAATTGCTGAGCTCAGGTCCGAGTTCGATGTATTTGCAGGTCTTGCCCTGTTAATCGCTGAGCTGGATTTCACAGCATTCGCTCTGCCATATTTAGAAACTTTGAGCGAGTCGTATTTTTTGGCAAATGTAAATATCCAGCCACACTCATAGTCCACTTTATCTGATTTTTTTTTCTTCCTCCTTGCGGAGTCTCTTTGTCATTTCCTCTTTCAATTTAGCCAGTTCCTTATTTTGCCCCATCTGGCTCAACTCTTCATTGATTGACTCAATTTGTTCTTGCAATTTCGTTCTGTCTTTTTCAGCATATTTGAGCAATATAGTGACCAGTTTACTTGATGAGTCTAAGTTAGTTTCGGCCCATTCCATCATCATCGCCGGGTCCGGGTTTTCATAGCTAGGAGCTAGGAGTATTCTTAGTCCCATATACATATATTAACTGTAAAAACCAAAGGTATATATATATATATATATATAACATTCTATTCCCAATAACTTTGGCACCGATTAATGAATCTTTGCAAAATGTTCAAAGGTTTTGGCCAGCTCTGGTCCGCTCCTATCCTGAAAGTCTCAGGATGATTCGTGTAGTGGGGCCGAGAAAAAAAGGGGGTCCCAAAACGTGTTTTCCCCATGCAATTTCCCATAGGACCTTTAGCCGCAGCTACAGCCCAAACTGCTGAACGGAATTACACCAAATTTGGCAAAGAGGTAGTCCTCAGTTCAAACTCATGCCTTTTTCTTAAGTGGTGTCAATCTGTTCAGTAGTTCCTGAGAAAATCAAAATCAAAATCTCATATGTATCTGGGCGGAGCCTAACCACACATCTCATTGTGAGATCTGATTGGCTGTTAGCACTTCATCCAAGAAGTGTTGGCAGCACATCTTGGGACCAATATACATGATAGCACCTTATTAAAAAGCATTGCAGTTAATAGAAGGTTTTAAAACTTTAGTTACATTATAAATCATTTGTTGATGGTATCATACACATTTTAGGAATTCTGGTGTGTTCTAAAGTGATTTTACCATGTGAAAAAGCCTTCTGCTGGGATATCATGAATCATGTTTGAGAGAAAACTATTTTCTCATGCTTTTCCCACAGAGGTTTGGAAGGTGATCTATAAGCTAAACTGAGAGCATATTTTCCGTAAATTCACATTATCTTTCTCAGTCATGTGAGAATGAAGTCTGACTTTCTCAGTAAAACATGTATATCCAACAAGGACAGAGACTGTCACTTGATTCCTTTGTGTTCTATTGCAGATTCCCAGAGTGTTCTAAAGAACAACTAGAGTGCTAACAGTCCTACTTATGACATACGTATTGAACATCTGAAGCCATCTTGATTGGAATAAAGTAGTAACTCTTAAAACAATTAATTTAAAAAGGATCAAAATGAGGGGGTTCATTTTGCCATAGAAAGTATGATTAGTGCTGCAGAAAGAAAAATTAGGGCACATTTTGAGTGACTTCTCAAACCCTCTTCTATTTCATGAAAAAATTCTGACATGCAGACTGAAACATGCACTTTTAATACCAGCAGCAGACTTCCGTGGTGAGCAGTAACTTTACTACAGTAATCTAATCTAGAGTGCTAACATTCTGAATTTATGACAAATGTGTGACACATCTGAATGCCTTCTTGATGGAATCAAAGTAAAAAACTGAAAGCATTTCCTACTGAGAAGACTGCAGTAAATGAGGAAATTAGGAAACTTCATAACAAATACATCTCCCAAGATGGCCACCAGAGACAAAAGAGCCCAAATGCACCACAAATATCACCCAGATGTAGCCCACTTGTAGCCCAATGACAGAAGTGTGCAAAACACTTTTTATTTTTTGTGTTTTTGCAGTTTTATATAGTGCAGACTTGTCAGGTATTGAAGTGCTTTACATGAGCATTGGTTCCATCACACAAGAACAAATTCATGTTGTTTGTAGACATGGGGTGATTAAGTGATTTGACCAGAATCACAGAATGTCGAGCTGAAGCAGAAACGCCAACCTGGTTCCCCAGTTGCAAAGTCTGCAGCTCTGGAAGTAACACCACATCCTCTCCCCTAAGTGCAACATTTAATCAAGTGGTCAACTGGATAAAAAAACATAAAGATAACAAATAATTTAAAAGTGCTTTGTCGCTATTTGAAAACTCTGAAAATATCTCCTCATTTCAGTTTTTTAGAGTACTAACCATAATTTTGATGCAAATAAGACCCTCTCATATATGTAATTTCTAAAGAAAATGCTCTAGGTATTACAGTTTGGATTACATCAAGATGACGTCAGGCGTTCCACACTTTTGTAATAAATATAGAATGTTAGCAATCTAGTTGTTCATTAGAATACTGTTGAGAGGCAGAGGCCAGGGGCTCGGACTATGAAAATTGAAGGCAGGTAGGAGGGTGCAGAGGCAACAATTTGAACACACTGGGCAGGCAGGAAGGGCAGTGGCAGCCCAACAGACTATGGAGGGCAGTGAAAAGGGGGCAGGGGCAACAAACCAACAATACAGGACTGGCAAGAGAGGCTGTGGCAATATAATAGACCATTGTGGGCAGAAGGAAGAGGCAGTGGTAGTACAACCATACATGCCAACAGACCCGATTCAGCCATGAAACGTCCAATGTTTTTAAGCTCAAATGGGCTTTATTTGATCTCTCTCCTGTCTACAATCTTCTCTTTTTCAATGTAACTCAAAGGGCAAAATCAATGCCCCATTTTTTTTCAAAATATCCCTCCTACCAAGTTCATAATGTTCGCAAGTATGGTACATTGGATCACGGAAGGCTGAAGGAATTGGGGTAGGGACATGGACTCGGATAACAGAGGACAGGAGGGACATGGAGAGGTGCACCAAACTGACCCTACAGGGCAGGCATCAGCGTTTGCAGCAACACAATACACCACACAGGGCATGCGGGACGGGAGTGCAGCACAACAATGCATAGAAAGCAATAGGGAGGGGACAGGACCATGCACATGGACACCAGAGAACAGAGGGGAAAGAGGCAATGGTAGCTAGCTGACCATAATGGACAGACAGGAGAGAAAGCTGCAGCATAACAGGCCATAAAGGGCAGGAGGGATGGATCAGGGGCATTTTAATAGAACAGACAAGCCAGGAGGGAGGGAATAGGGGTCTGCACATGGAAACAGAGGGCTGGGGGCAAGGGGGCAGGGCAGGAGCAGCAAGATGACCATGGAGGTAAGGCAGGATGGGCACTAGAAGCAAGACACACCATGGAGAGCAACAGTGAGACTATGATGGCATACACACAAACCACACAGGGAAGGTGGGAGGGGCAGCCCAGAAGACCCTGCATGGCAAGTGGGAGGGTCAGTGGCAGCACAATGGCTATGATGGGCAAGAAGGAGGGTGCAGGGGCATTCACAAAGGACCATGGAGGATAGAATTGAAGGTCAGGACCTGGGCACAGACAAGAGCGTTCAGGGGAAGGGGCCTCACAACAAACCACGCGGGGCAGGCAGGAGGAGCAGTTGCAGCACAACAGACCAGGGAGAGCAGAAGGGTGTGGCAGTAAAATGGACCATGGAGGACAGGAGGAAGTGGACAGGGGCATGGAATGTGGACAGGTAGGATGGAGGTGGAAGGGACAGGTTACAGTCATCTGACAATGCTAGGCAGGTGGGAGGGGAGTGGCAGCTCAACAGAACACTCAGAGTAGATAGGAGTGGCAAGTCCATGGAACATGGTGGGCAAAAAGGATGGAGCAGGGGCATGCACAAAGACATCAGAGGGCAAGGGGAAGGAGAATAGGGGCAGAAAGCTAAGCACAGAGGCTAAGCAGGAGGTCAATGGTGGGGCATAGAATTGGGTATTGGAGGGCATGAGGAGTGGACTGGTACATCATGCTAAATGGAGGGCAGTGGCAGCACATCAGACCATGCATGGCAGGAGGGAGGAGGCTAGTCCATGGATTCAGACAACAGAGGATAGGGAGGAGGTGGATGGGGCAGCAAGCTAACTGTTCAGAAAAGGCAGGTATTAGGAACTTTATTGCTTTTAAAATGTGTGTGTGCGAACTACTTAAAATATGAACAAGTATGCAGCATAATCTCACTTTTATTCAGGAAGAAGAGGACGTTTGTGACTGTGACTCCGAGCTCACTTGGCAGAAACACCCCCTGACCCTCCACCTCCATCGCAAAATGTAATGCCCTTGAAAAGGGTAGGTGAACGCAGTGGTATATAGAACGTAGTCCTGAGAGCCCGATTGATAATGAGAACTAGATATAGTGTATGGTATAAACTATGCACCAAAAAGTGTAATATAAGATGAACCGGGCATGAGATATAATACGCAATACATTGTGCGCAATGACAGATTCATTGGAGAGCGCAAGATAGCGCAGGCACTAGCGCGTGCTATGCGATATGCACCTTGGAGTGTAATATGCACAGGGCAGTGTTGTGTAACCTAACTAGTCTCTAAAGTTGTAATATAAAATATGTGCTGGGGAGTGTAACGTTGCATATGCACTTTGACAAAGATATGGATCCCAGATTGTAATATGTATGGCATAGTGGTGTGCGTTATAACATAGGCACCGAGGAAGGCACGTTATATGGGGCAATATAACCCGTGCAAAGGCATGACATATTCACGGGGTGGTGTTACAGTGCACATGGGCTAGAGAGTTTCATAGCATATGCACTAGCTGGTGGAATACAACACAGAGGTGTGTGGCACTCGGCGGGCACTGGTGGGTGTAACACAGCATTGGGCTCAGCCAGGAGCGCGCTGTGACTCTCAAGTGAGGTTTGTCTCCTTTCCAGAGAGTAAAATAAAAAGTAATACACATCCGGCGGTGGATGTGTGTTTTATTAACCGTGAGGGGGGTTTCTTGCATAGTTTTGGCCGAATTTTTGTCGAATCCCCTTTGACAAGGGTGTCTACTTGGAGAGTACCCACCGGCGGGGACGCCGGGATTAGGCACGGTAGGGCGTCAGACATGCCAGAGCTTCACTAGCGGTGTAAATACATTCCACGTGGATTCATTGTATGCATAGTCGCCTTTTAATGAATATCATGCAAATCGTCATGGTGATAGGTACGTACGGTTTGTCCAGCATGTCCTAGGTGTTTCTATAAATATATTTTTTTTAAAACAACAAAAAACCAAAGGCCGGCCCGGGGGATGGGGTCCCCAGGGCCATAAGTGGCCTGAGGAGGGGGGCAACGCAGCCCCTCTCCTAAAGATTTTTTTTTTTAGAAAGGCCTTGCCCTGGGGGTTGGGGTCCCCGGGGCCGATTAAGGCCTTGGGAGGGGGGCCACATGGCCCCCTTCCAAGTTTTTTTTTCTAAAAAAATATTTATGTGGGCAGGCCCGGGGGATGGGGTTCCCAGGGCCAATAAATAAAATAAAAAAATTAAGAAATAAAAGACCGGTATCGCGCCGGAGGTCACGCCCCCTCCTTGCAGCACTCTGCAAACGCGCCTCCGGCGAGTTGTACGTTGAGGAATTAATTGTGTTCTGAGGCCACGCCCCTTTTTACACCTCTCTGCAATGCAGCTCTGTGGCGCTTACTGGAGGTACCTAGTGGGCTAGTTTGAACCTAGGGACCCTTAGGATTCAAGGAGACTTAATCTCTCAACTTAGAACGGCCACAGGGCGCATTTACACAGTGGTGAAGGGAGGGGATGGGGCCTGAGGTGACGTGTACAAACGCCCGTCATCGTGTTGCCCTGCATTTTGCACAATCACTGGATTTCCCCTGCTATACCTACCTGGACAAGTAACAGCATTCTGGGACTGGCAGTTCACATGCACCATGTGATCTGCAGCAGGTGAGCAAAGGCATTTGCTTTGGGGCAGGGTCAATCACAACCAACCAATTTGTGGCAGGACATTGAAATATACGATGGCGGACATACCTCCTGAATACTGCTGGCACTGAAGAAGGCTAATCTAGCCGAAATGCATTCGCCGATGTTGTACAGTTTTGAATACAGATGATTCCATGGTCTCCCCTACTGTGGCCGCTTTTCTTTCTTCAGAGGAGTTTCCTGTGATATTTCAGTGCAGTGGCCAGAGACGCGCTTCAGAGGCCCCCGCATCGTCAAGTTGGCCTGGTTTTGACTGGTTTCTGCTGTGACGGATTTCTTTCGTTTTCCAAGTGATTGGATGAACCAGTGCCTACCTCCGGGTCCAGGAGGAGATAGGGCGGTGTTGGAGTTATTAACTCCACGCTGGGTGAGATGGATTGCCAGATTTGCCCCCGCCAAATGGATTCCAGAACTTTTTGGGGGTTGATGCGGTTGGGGACCCAAGGGGGTGCCTGAGTTCAAGTACCTTAAAAGCAGGAAACTGGTTCCAACATCATTGTGGTGCACTGCGTTCCACACAATCACTGGATTTCCCCCGCTATACCTACCTGGACAAGAAACAGCATTCTGGGACTTGCAGTTCACATGCACCATGTGATCTGCAGCAGGTGAGCAAAGGCATTTGCTTTGGGGCGGAGCGGATCACAACCAATCAATTTGTGGCAGGACATTGAAATATACGATGGCGGACATACCTCCTGAATACTGCTGGCGCTGACGAAGGCTAATCTAGCTGAAATTCATTCGCCGATGTTGTACAGTTTTGAATAAAGATGCCTCCATGGTCTCCCCTACTGTGGCCTCTTCTCTTTCTTCGGAGGAGTTATATATATATATATATATATATATATATATATAACATCAAGCTTTTGTTTATTCAAAGGAGCATTTGCTGGTATTGAGAGGTAGGTCCATGCTGGAATTCCAGCTCAGCTGATTACTGTTACTTCATGCAAGGGATGCTGTCCAGCTTGGTGCCACTCACCCACAGATAATGGGGAGTTAGCCCACCCATACAGGGATTTGGCAGATCCACTCATCTTAGACGCAATAGAGTAGAATGCACTTGGTAGGAGTACAATATATTACAGTACTCTGAAAAATACGAATTGATCATCTTTTTCACCATTCTCGTAATGCTAATAACATGATTCTGCTTCCTTCTATTAATCATTGCGGCAAATGTATTTACCTCAAGAATCACAATGCTTTAATAAATATTGAAACCGCATGGTGTGTATTTTTTGTGTATCTCTTTGGTTACGCATAAGTGGCTAAACTAAAGGGTTCTAGATCTGTTATCACAATTTCCCTGGGGAATAAGGGTTGTCATGTTCTGAGGTTGCACCTTCATTTGTTACCCTGTTGGGTTAAGGGTGCAGATCGTGCACTGTGAGCTAGCAGGACTGTAGGCCAACACATCCTGAGGGAGTGCTCATAATAAGTCTTGCACTAGTCCGTTTAGGTTGTCCAACAAACACAGGTGTGCCATTGTGAATCAATAGTGCAGATGCTACAGTGAACATAAAGTGGTTCAATTGACAACAGTTGTTTTACAAAAACACTGTGTATTTCCAATGGTTGTGTATACACTTCAGTTTACAAAGGTAGAGGGAAGATTTAGTCAGCCCTATAGTTTCATTCCAGGTTTCAACCAATTGGGAGTATTGTCAACATAACTTATAGGGGTCTCCTGAGGACGTTGTTCTCAGACTACCACCCCATGATGGTCTTGATGTTTTCAACAATTCCTAGAGTCATGAAGTTGCAGATTCCACATAAATGTGTGAAGGTCACCATATGAACTCAGCCACACAATGGAATTTAATAGATACAGCACAATTAGGAGTAGCTGATTACTTACTAGCGCTGTTTCTCAGAGGTTTCAACACAGGAGACCTCAGTGCTCCTCGCCCAAATGATCTGCAAATGTCTGCTGAAGCATGATCCAGATTTGAATGAGTCCCAAGTGACTTCTTGTACTATCGGATATGTATTAGATGAATGAGCATTTTAATACTGCAAATTGTAATATTTAGAATGAACAATTCATGGTATGCAAGTTTCTTTGTGGTAAACCGAGAGATTTAAACACATAGACCTGTGCCTTACAACATCATAATAAAGTGCGCTAGCTGGAATATTATATATCAAGTTGTGATAGGTTTGTCTGAGACTGGCGTGCATTATAACATGATGAGGTAGCACCTAGGTACAATGATTTAATATGAAGCATTGAATAACATGTTGTTAGAAATTGGGGTCTCTAGTAGGCAGTGGTGTGCACCCTGTCCAAGTAGAGACCCTTACTTCTAGTCAGGGTAAGGGAGTTACAAACCCAAAATATCCTCTGATCACCCTTTGGTTTCTTGGCACGAGCAGTCAGGCCTAACTCAGAGGCAATGTGCAAAACATTTGTACATAAAACCCACTGTACACTGTACACAGTGAAAAGACTACAAATGCACACCACGCCTCTTTTGAAAAATAACCAATCTTTATCTAAACCAAACAAGACCAAAATGACAGAAATCCAAAATAAAGTAGTAGAAATATATCACCTTTTAAAGGTTTAAGCAATTCAGTCCATAGAAATCTATGGATGTGTTGATTTTAGTACAAAGTACCTTAGATGTGTCAAACTCTAAGACAAGAAACATCCGCAAATGAGGGAAGCATTAGAAAACCCAAGTGATGTGTTGATTCTTGAGTCCCAGGGGAATGAAGGCATCAGTTCTGCTTCACTCAGGAAAAGTGTTGCGTTGATTCTTAACTTCGAGGAGAAGCGATGGATCGATTTCCAGAGGCAGCTCCTTAGAGCTGGGCAATGTGCTGGAAACTTGTTGCCTAGGAGTGATGTATGTAAAATCAAGGTGCACTGGGATGATGCGGGGGCGAATCAGGCAGAAGGGCCTCCATAAACGTCAGAGCTGGGGTCTTGGACGTTGGAGACATGGTGCTCTGGACTTGGACTGCGGCGGTTCTTCCAGCAGCGAACAGGCGCTGTGTTGATTTTTCGGCTGCACCGAGACGATGCGTTGGTTTTTCAATTGCATGGCAAGTTTGCCGCAGGAAGAAAGACTCTGAAGGGCTATGTGTGGATTTTCAGTCTTTGAAGCTGCATAACCACCTCCAAGGGCCAAGAACTGGAATTGCCACCACTTGGCAGGTCAGAAATCTCTACAACAAAATGGTCGCACACTGCTGACCTACCTGCGTGTTACCCCAAAGAACTGTGGTCCCTGTAGTTAGCGTCGGCGGATACACCTATGCTCGTGTCCTGAGTGCAAGTGTGAATAGCGTTAGCCATCCCTGGACACGTGTTTCGAGGTAGGTGCCTCTCGTCAGCAGGGAGTAGGAAAGAGTGTAGGGTTGCAATGTAAGCTGCTAAAATCATTATCAGGTCTAGTACCTCTCGTAGCAACGCAGGTGCGTAACCTGAGTCCGTCGACTCCCCGGCTCAGAGAGCCACTAAATAGTTACAACAAAATGGTCGCACACTGCTGACCTACCTGCGTGTTACCCCAAAGAACTGTGGTCCCTGTAGTTAGCGTCGGCGGATACACCTATGCTCGTGTCGTGAGTGCAAGTGTGAATAGCGTTAGCCATCCCTGGACACGTGTTTCGAGGTAGTTGCCTCTCGTCAGCAGGGAGTAGGAAAGAGTGTAGGGTTGCAATGTAAGCTTCTAAAATCATTCTCAGGTCTAGTACCTCTCGTAGCAACGCAGGTGCGTAACCTGAGTCCGTCGACTCCCCGGCTCAGAGAGCCACTAAATAGTTACAACAAAATGGTCGCACACTTTACCTGATAATGATTTTAGCAGCTTACACGCAACCCCACACTCTTTCCTACTCCCTGCTGACGAGAGGCAACTACCTCGAAACACGTGTCCAGGGATGGCTAACGCTATTCACACTTGCACTCACGACACGAGCATAGGTGTATCCGCCGACGCTGACTACAGGGACCACAGTTCTTTGGGGTAACACGCAGGTAGGTCAGCAGTGTGCGACCATTTTGAATTAATAATTTAGTGGCTCTCTGAGCCGGGGAGTCGACGGACTCAGGTTACGCACCTGCGTTGCTACGAGAGGTACTTTACCTGATAATGATTTTAGCAGCTTACACGCAACCCCACACTCTTTCCTACTCCCTGCTGACGAGAGGCAACTACCTCGAAACACGTGTCCAGGGATGGCTAACGTTATTCACACTTGCACTCATGACACGAGCATAGGTGTATCCGCCGACGCTGACTACAGGGACCACAGTTCTTTGGGGTAACACGCAGGTAGGTCAGCAGTGTGCGACCATTTTGAATTAATAATTTAGTGGCTCTCTGAGCCGGGGAGTCGACGGACTCAGGTTACGCACCTGCGTTGCTACGAGAGGTACTTTACCTGATAATGATTTTAGCAGCTTACACGCAACCCCACACTCTTTCCTACTCCCTGCTGACGAGAGGCAACTACCTCGAAACACGTGTCCAGGGATGGCTAACGCTATTCACACTTGCACTCACGACACGAGCATAGGTGTATCCGCCGACGCTGACTACAGGGACCACAGTTCTTTGGGGTAACACGCAGGTAGGTCAGCAGTGTGTGACCATTTTGAATTAATAATTTAGTGGCTCTCTGAGCCGGGGAGTCGACGGACTCAGGTTACGCACCTGCGTTGCTACGAGAGGTACTTTACCTGATAATGATTTTAGCAGCTTACACGCAACCCCACACTCTTTCCTACTCCCTGCTGACGAGAGGCATCTACCTCGAAACACGTGTCCAGGGATGGCTAACGCTATTCACACTTGCACTCACGACACGAGCATAGGTGTATCCGCCGACGCTGACTACAGGGACCACAGATCTTTGGGGTAACACGCAGGTAGGTCAGCAGTGTGCGACCATTTTGAATTAATAATTTAGTGGCTCTCTGAGCCGGGGAGTCGACGGACTCAGGTTACGCACCTGCGTTGCTACGAGAGGTACTTTACCTTATAATGATTTTAGCAGCTTACACGCAACCCCACACTCTTTCCTACTCCCTGCTGACGAGAGGCAACTACCTCGAAACATGTGTCCAGGGATGGCTAACGCTATTCACACTTGCACTCACGACACGAGCATAGGTGTATCCGCCGACGCTGACTACAGGGACCACAGTTCTTTGGGGTAACACGCAGGTAGGTCAGCAGTGTGCGACCATTTTGAATTAATAATTTATTGGCTCTCTGAGCCGGGGAGTCGACGGACTCAGGTTACGCACCTGCGTTGCTACGAGAGGTACTTTACCTGATAATGATTTTAGCAGCTTACATGCAACCCCACACTCTTTCCTACTCCATGCTGACGAGAGGCAACTACCTCGAAACACGTGTCCAGGGATGGCTAACGCTATTCACACTTGCACTCACGACACGAGCATAGGTGTATCCGCCGACGCGGACTACAGGGACCACAGTTCTTTGGGGTAACACGCAGGTAGGTCAGCAGTGTGCGACCATTTTGAATTAATAATTTAGTGGCTCTCTGAGCCGGGGAGTCGACGGACTCAGGTTACGCACCTGCGTTGCTACGAGAGGTACTTTACCTGATAATGATTTTAGCAGCTTACACGCAACCCCACACCCTTTCCTACTCCCTGCTGACGAGAGGCAACTACCTCGAAACACGTGTCCAGGGATGGCTAACGCTATTCACACTTGCACTCACGACACGAGCATAGGTGTATCCGCCGACGCTGACTACAGGGACCACAGTTCTTTGGGGTAACACGCAGGTAGGTCAGCAGTGTGCGACCATTTTGAATTAATAATTTAGTGGCTCTCTGAGCCGGGGAGTCGATGGACTCAGGTTACGCACCTGCGTTGCTACGAGAGGTACTTTACCTGATAATGATTTTAGCAGCTTACACGCAACCCCACACTCTTTCCTACTCCCTGCTGACGAGAGGCAACTACCTCGAAACACGTGTCCGGGGATGGCTAACGCTATTCACACTTGCACTCACGACACGAGCATAGGTGTATCCGCCGACGCTGACTACAGGGACCACAGTTCTTTGGGGTAACACGCAGGTAGGTCAGCAGTGTGCGACCATTTTGAATTAATAATTTAGTGGCTCTCTGAGCCGGGGAGTCGACGGACTCAGGTTACGCACCTGCGTTGCTACGAGAGGTACTTTACCTGATAATGATTTTAGCAGCTTACACGCAACCGCACACTCTTTCCTACTCCCTGCTGACGAGAGGCAACTACCTCGAAACACGTGTCCAGGGATGGCTAACGCTATTCACACTTGCACTCACGACACGAGCATAGGTGTATCCGCCGACGCTGACTACAGGGACCACAGTTCATTGGGGTAACACGCAGGTAGGTCAGCAGTGTGCGACCATTTTGAATTAATAATTTAGTGGCTCTCTGAGCCGGGGAGTCGACGGACTCAGGTTACGCACCTGCGTTGCTACGAGAGGTACTTTACCTGATAATGATTTTAGCAGCTTACACGCAACCCCACACTCTTTCCTACTCCCTGCTGACGAGAGGCAACTACCTCAAAACACGTGTCCAGGGATGGCTAACGCTATTCACACTTGCACTCACGACACGAGCATAGGTGTATCCGCCGACGCTGACTACAGGGACCACAGTTCTTTGGGGTAACACGCAGGTAGGTCAGCAGTGTGCGACCATTTTGAATTAATAATTTAGTGGCTTTCTGAGCCGGGGAGTCGACGGACTCAGGTTACGCACCTGCGTTGCTACGAGAGGTACTTTACCTGATAATGATTTTAGCAGCTTACACGCAACCCCACACTCTTTCCTACTCCCTGCTGACGAGAGGCAACTACCTCGAAACACGTGTCCAGCGATGGCTAACGCTATTCACACTTGCACTCACGACACGAGCATGGGTGTATCCGCCAACGCTGACTACAGGGACCACAGTTCTTTGGGGTAACACGCAGGTAGGTCAGCAGTGTGCGACCATTTTGAATTAATAATTTAGTGGCTCTCTGAGCCGGGGAGTCGACGGACTCAGGTTACGCACCTGCGTTGCTACGAGAGGTACTTTACCTGATAATGATTTTAGCAGCTTACACGCAACCCCACACTCTTTCCTACTCCCTGCTGACGAGAGGCAACTACCTCGAAACACGTGTCCAGGGATGGCTAACGCTACTCACACTTGCACTCACGACACGAGCATAGGTGTATCCGCCGACGCTGACTACAGGGACCACAGTTCTTTGGGGTAACACGCAGGTAGGTCAGCAGTGTGCGACCATTTTGAATTAATAATTTAGTGGCTCTCTGAGCCAGGGAGTCGACGGACTCAGGTTACGCACCTGCGTTGCTACGAGAGGTACTTTACCTGATAATGATTTTAGCAGCTTACACGCAACCCCCCACTCTTTCCTACTCCATGCTGACGAGAGGCAACTACCTCGAAACACATGTCCAGGGATGGCTAACGCTATTCACACTTGCACTCACGACAGGAGCATAGGTGTATCCGCCGACGCTGACTACAGGGACCACAGTTCTTTGGGGTAACACGCAGGTAGGTCAGCAGTGTGCGACCATTTTGAATTAATAATTTAGTGGCTCTCTGAGCCGGGGAGTCGACGGACTCAGGTTACGCACCTGCGTTGCTACGAGAGGTACTTTACCTGATAATGATTTTAGCAGCTTACATGCAACCCCACACTCTTTCCTACTCCCTGCTGACGAGAGGCAACTACCTCGAAACACGTGTCCAGGTATGGCTAACGCTATTCACACTTGCACTCACGACACGAGCATAGGTGTATCCGCCGACGCTGACTACAGGGACCACAGTTCTTTGGGGTAACACGCAGGTAGGTCAGCAGTGTGCGACCATTTTGAATTAATAATTTAGTGGCTTTCTGAGCCGGGGAGTCGACGGACTCAGGTTACGCACCTGCGTTGCTACGAGAGGTACTTTACCTGATAATGATTTTAGCAGCTTACACGCAACCCCACACTCTTTCCTACTCCCTGCTGACGAGAGGCAACTACCTCGAAACACGTGTCCAGGGATGGCTAACGCTATTCACACTTGCACTCACGACACGAGCATAGGTGTATCCGCCGATGCTGACTACAGGGACCACAGTTCATTGGGGTAACACGCAGGTAGGTCAGCAGTGTGCGACCATTTTGAATTAATAATTTAGTGGCTCTCTGAGCCGGGGAGTCGACGGACTCAGGTTACGCACCTGCGTTGCTTCGAGAGGTACTTTACCTGATAATGATTTTAGCAGCTTACACGCAACCCCACACTCTTTCCTACTCCCTGCTGACGAGAGGCAACTACCTCAAAACACGTGTCCAGGGATGGCTAACGCTATTCACTCTTGCACTCACGACACGAGCATAGGTGTATCCGCCGACGCTGACTACAGGGACCACAGTTCTTTGGGGTAACACGCAGGTAGGTCAGCAGTGTGCGACCATTTTGAATTAATAATTTAGTGGCTCTCTGAGCCGGGGAGTCGACGGACTCAGGTTACGCACCTGCGTTGCTACGAGAGGTACTTTACCTGATAATGATTTTAGCAGCTTACACGCAACCCCACACTCTTTCCTACTCCCTGCTGACGAGAGGCAACTACCTTGAAACACGTGTCCAGGGATAGCTAACGCTATTCACACTTGCACTCACGACACGAGCATAGGTGTATCCGCCGACGCTGACTACAGGGACCACAGTTCTTTGGGGTAACACGCAGGTAGGTCAGCAGTGTGCGACCATTTTGAATTAATAATTTAGTGGCTCTCTGAGCCGGGGAGTCGACGGACTCAGGTTATGCACCTGCGTTGCTACGAGAGGTACTTTACCTGATAATGATTTTAGCAGCTTACACACAACCCCACACTCTTTTCTACTCCCTGCTGACGAGAGGCAACTACCTCGAAACACGTGTCCAGGGATGGCTAACGCTACTCACACTTGCACTC
Source organism: Triturus cristatus (assembly GCF_964204655.1). NCBI lineage: Eukaryota > Metazoa > Chordata > Amphibia > Caudata > Salamandridae > Triturus > Triturus cristatus. The sequence goes on from NC_140593.1 coordinate 177,315,707, forward strand.
ACGACACGAGCATAGGTGTATCCGCCGACGCTGACTACAGGGACCACAGTTCTTTGGGGTAACACGCAGGTAGGTCAGCAGTGTGCGACCATTTTGAATTAATAACTTAGTGGCTCTCTGAGCCGGGGAGTCGACAGACTCAGGTTACGCACCTGCGTTGCTACGAGAGGTACTTTACCTGATAATGATTTTAGCAGCTTACACGCAACCCCACACTCTTTCCTACTCCCTGCTGACGAGAGGCAACTACCTCGAAACACATGTCCAGGGATGGCTAACGCTATTCACACTTGCACTCACGACACGAGCATAGGTGTATCCGCCGACGCTGACTACAGGGACCACAGTTCTTTGGGGTAACATGCAGGTAGGTCAGCAGTGTGCGACCATTTTGAATTAATAATTTAGTGGCTCTCTGAGCCGGGGAGTCGACGAACTCAGGTTACGCACCTGCGTTGCTACGAGAGGTACTTTACCTGATAATGATTTTAGCAGCTTAACGCAACCCCACACTCTTTCCTACTCCCTGCTGACGAGACGCAACTACCTCGAAACACGTGTCCAGGGATGGCTAACGCTATTCACACTTGCACTCACGACACGAGCATAGGTGTATCCGCCGACGCTGACTACATGGACCACAGTTCTTTGGGGTAACACGCAGGTAGGTCAGCAGTGTGCGACCATTTTGAATTAATAATTTAGTGGCTCTCTGAGCCGGGGAGTCGGCGGACTCAGGTTACGCACCTGCGTTGCTACGAGAGGTACTTTACCTGATAATGATTTTAGCAGCTTACATGCAACCCCACACTCTTTCCTACTCCCTGCTGACGAGAGGCAACTACCTCGAAACACGTGTCCAGGGATGGCTAACGCTATTCACACTTGCACTCACGACACGAGCATAGGTGTATCCGCCGACGCTGACTACAGGGACCACAGTTCTTTGGGGTAACACGCAGGTAGGTCAGCAGTGTGCGACCATTTTGAATTAATAACTTAGTGGCTCTCTGAGCCGGGGAGTCGACAGACTCAGGTTACGCACCTGCGTTGCTACGAGAGGTACTTTACCTGATAATGATTTTAGCAGCTTACACGCAACCCCACACTCTTTCCTACTCCCTGCTGACGAGAGGCAACTACCTCGAAACACATGTCCAGGGATGGCTAACGCTATTCACACTTGCACTCACGACACGAGCATAGGTGTATCCGCCGACGCGGACTACAGGGACCACAGTTCTTTGGGGTAACACGCAGGTAGGTCAGCAGTGTGCGACCATTTTGAATTAATAATTTAGTGGCTCTCTGAGCCGGGGAGTCGACGGACTCAGGTTACGCACCTGCGTTGCTACGAGAGGTACTTTACCTGATAATGATTTTAGCAGCTTACACGCAACCCCACACCCTTTCCTACTCCCTGCTGACGAGAGGCAACTACCTCGAAACACGTGTCCAGGGATGGCTAACGCTATTCACACTTGCACTCACGACACGAGCATAGGTGTATCCGCCGACGCTGACTACAGGGACCACAGTTCTTTGGGGTAACACGCAGGTAGGTCAGCAGTGTGCGACCATTTTGAATTAATAATTTAGTGGCTCTCTGAGCCGGGGAGTCGACGGACTCAGGTTACGCACCTGCGTTGCTACGAGAGGTACTTTACCTGATAATGATTTTAGCAGCTTACACGCAACCCCACACTCTTTCCTACTCCCTGCTGACGAGAGGCAACTACCTCGAAACACGTGTCCAGGGATGGCTAACGCTATTCACACTTGCACTCACGACACGAGCATAGGTGTATCCGCTGACGCTGACTACAGGGACCACAGTTCTTTGGGGTAACACGCAGGTAGGTCAGCAGTGTGCGACCATTTTGAATTAATAATTTAGTGGCTCTCTGAGCCGGGGAGTCGACGGACTCAGGTTATGCACCTGCGTTGCTACGAGAGGTACTTTACCTGATAATGATTTTAGCAGCTTACACGCAACCCCACACTCTTTCCTACTCCCTGCTGACGAGAGGCAACTACCTCGAAACACGTGTCCAGGGATGGCTAACGCTATTCACACTTGCACTCACGACACGAGCATAGGTGTATCCGCCGACGCTGACTACAGGGACCACAGTTCATTGGGGTAACACGCAGGTAGGTCAGCAGTGTGCGACCATTTTGAATTAATAATTTAGTGGCTCTCTGAGCCGGGGAGTCGACGGACTCAGGTTACGCACCTGCGTTGCTACGAGAGGTACTTTACCTGATAATGATTTTAGCAGCTTACACGCAACCCCACACTCTTTCCTACTCCCTGCTGACGAGAGGCAACTACCTCAAAACACGTGTCCAGGGATGGCTAACGCTATTCACACTTGCACTCACGACACGAGCATAGGTGTATCCGCCGACGCTGACTACAGGGACCACAGTTCTTTGGGGTAACACGCAGGTAGGTCAGCAGTGTGCGACCATTTTGAATTAATAATTTAGTGGCTCTCTGAGCCGGGGAGTCGACGGACTCAGGTTACGCACCTGCGTTGCTACGAGAGGTACTTTACCTGATAATGATTTTAGCAGCTTACACGCAACCCCACACTCTTTCCTACTCCCTGCTGACGAGAGGCAACTACCTCGAAACACGTGTCCAGCGATGGCTAACGCTATTCACACTTGCACTCACGACACGAGCATGGGTGTATCCGCCAACGCTGACTACAGGGACCACAGTTCTTTGGGTAACACGCAGGTAGGTTAGCAGTGTGCGACCATTTTGAATTAATAATTTAGTGGCTCTCTGAGCCGGGGAGTCGACGGACTCAGGTTACGCACCTGCGTTGCTACGAGAGGTACTTTACCTGATAATGATTTTAGCAGCTTACACGCAACCCCACACTCTTTCCTACTCCCTGCTGACGAGAGGCAACTACCTCGAAACACGTGTCCAGGGATGGCTAACGCTACTCACACTTGCACTCACGACACGAGCATAGGTGTATCCGCCGACGCTGACTACAGGGACCACAGTTCTTTGGGGTAACACGCAGGTAGGTCAGCAGTGTGCGACCATTTTGAATTAATAATTTAGTGGCTCTCTGAGCCAGGGAGTCGACGGACTCAGGTTACACACCTGCGTTGCTACGAGAGGTACTTTACCTGATAATGATTTTAGCAGCTTACACGCAACCCCCCACTCTTTCCTACTCCATGCTGACGAGAGGCAACTACCTCGAAACACATGTCCAGGGATGGCTAACGCTATTCACACTTGCACTCACGACAGGAGCATAGGTGTATCCGCCGACGCTGACTACAGGGACCACAGTTCTTTGGGGTAACACGCAGGTAGGTCAGCAGTGTGCGACCATTTTGAATTAATAATTTAGTGGCTCTCTGAGCCGGGGAGTCGACGGACTCAGGTTACGCACCTGCGTTGCTACGAGAGGTACTTTACCTGATAATGATTTTAGCAGCTTACATGCAACCCCACACTCTTTCCTACTCCCTGCTGACGAGAGGCAACTACCTCGAAACACGTGTCCAGGGATGGCTAACGCTATTCACACTTGCACTCACGACACGAGCATAGGTGTATCCGCCGACGCGGACTACAGGGACCACAGTTCTTTGGGGTAACACGCAGGTAGGTCAGCAGTGTGCGACCATTTTGAATTAATAATTTAGTGGCTCTCTGAGCCGGGGAGTCGACGGACTCAGGTTACGCACCTGCGTTGCTACGAGAGGTACTTTACCTGATAATGATTTTAGCAGCTTACACGCAACCCCACACCCTTTCCTACTCCCTGCTGACGAGAGGCAACTACCTCGAAACACGTGTCCAGGGATGGCTAACGCTATTCACACTTGCACTCACGACACGAGCATAGGTGTATCCGCCGACGCTGACTACAGGGACCACAGTTCTTTGGGGTAACACGCAGGTAGGTCAGCAGTGTGCGACCATTTTGAATTAATAATTTAGTGGCTCTCTGAGCCGGGGAGTCGACGGACTCAGGTTACGCACCTGCGTTGCTACGAGAGGTACTTTACCTGATAATGATTTTAGCAGCTTACACGCAACCCCACACTCTTTCCTACTCCCTGCTGACGAGAGGCAACTACCTCGAAACACGTGTCCAGGGATGGCTAACGCTATTCACACTTGCACTCACGACACGAGCATAGGTGTATCCGCCGACGCTGACTACAGGGACCACAGTTCTTTGGGGTAACACGCAGGTAGGTCAGCAGTGTGCGACCATTTTGAATTAATAATTTAGTGGCTCTCTGAGCCGGGGAGTCGACGGACTCAGGTTACGCACCTGCGTTGCTACGAGAGGTACTTTACCTGATAATGATTTTAGCAGCTTACACGCAACCCCACACTCTTTCCTACTCCCTGCTGACGAGAGGCAACTACCTCGAAACACGTGTCCAGGGATGGCTAACGCTATTCACACTTGCACTCACGACACGAGCATAGGTGTATCCGCCGACGCTGACTACAGGGACCACAGTTCATTGGGGTAACACGCAGGTAGGTCAGCAGTGTGCGACCATTTTGAATTAATAATTTAGTGGCTCTCTGAGCCGGGGAGTCGACGGACTCAGGTTACGCACCTGCGTTGCTACGAGAGGTACTTTACCTGATAATGATTTTAGCAGCTTACACGCAACCCCACACTCTTTCCTACTCCCTGCTGATGAGAGGCAACTACCTCAAAACACGTGTCCAGGGATGGCTAACGCTATTCACACTTGCACTCACGACACGAGCATAGGTGTATCCGCCGACGCTGACTACAGGGACCACAGTTCTTTGGGGTAACACGCAGGTAGGTCAGCAGTGTGCGACCATTTTGAATTAATAATTTAGTGGCTCTCTGAGCCGGGGAGTCGACGGACTCAGGTTACGCACCTGCGTTGCTACGAGAGGTACTTTACCTGATAATGATTTTAGCAGCTTACACGCAACCCCACACTCTTTCCTACTCCCTGCTGACGAGAGGCAACTACCTCGAAACACGTGTCCAGCGATGGCTAACGCTATTCACACTTGCACTCACGACACGAGCATGGGTGTATCCGCCAACGCTGACTACAGGGACCACAGTTCTTTGGGGTAACACGCAGGTAGGTCAGCAGTGTGCGACCATTTTGAATTAATAATTTAGTGGCTCTCTGAGCCGGGGAGTCGACGGACTCAGGTTACGCACCTGCGTTGCTACGAGAGGTACTTTACCTGATAATGATTTTAGCAGCTTACACGCAACCCCACACTCTTTCCTACTCTCTGCTGACGAGAGGCAACTACCTCGAAACACGTGTCCAGGGATGGCTAACGCTACTCACACTTGCACTCACGACACGAGCATAGGTGTATCCGCCGACGCTGACTACAGGGACCACAGTTCTTTGGGGTAACACGCAGGTAGGTCAGCAGTGTGCGACCATTTTGAATTAATAATTTAGTGGCTCTCTGAGCCAGGGAGTCGACGGACTCAGGTTACGCACCTGCGTTGCTACGAGAGGTACTTTACCTGATAATGATTTTAGCAGCTTACACGCAACCCCCCACTCTTTCCTACTCCATGCTGACGAGAGGCAACTACCTCGAAACACATGTCCAGGGATGGCTAACGCTATTCACACTTGCACTCACGACAGGAGCATAGGTGTATCCGCCGACGCTGACTACAGGGACCACAGTTCTTTGGGGTAACACGCAGGTAGGTCAGCAGTGTGCGACCATTTTGAATTAACAATTTAGTGGCTCTCTGAGCCGGGGAGTCGACGGACTCAGGTTACGCACCTGCGTTGCTACGAGAGGTACTTTACCTGATAATGATTTTAGCAGCTTACATGCAACCCCACACTCTTTCCTACTCCCTGCTGACGAGAGGCAACTACCTCGAAACACGTGTCCAGGTATGGCTAACGCTATTCACACTTGCACTCACGACACGAGCATAGGTGTATCCGCCGACGCTGACTACAGGGACCACAGTTCTTTGGGGTAACACGCAGGTAGGTCAGCAGTGTGCGACCATTTTGAATTAATAATTTAGTGGCTTTCTGAGCCGGGGAGTCGACGGACTCAGGTTACGCACCTGCGTTGCTACGAGAGGTACTTTACCTGATAATGATTTTAGCAGCTTACACGCAACCCCACACTCTTTCCTACTCCCTGCTGACGAGAGGCAACTACCTCGAAACACGTGTCCAGGGATGGCTAACGCTATTCACACTTGCACTCACGACACGAGCATAGGTGTATCCGCCGACGCTGACTACAGGGACCACAGTTCTTTGGGGTAACACGCAGGTAGGTCAGCAGTGTGTGACCATTTTGAATTAATAATTTAGTGGCTCTCTGAGCCGGGGAGTCGACAGACTCAGGTTACGCACCTGCGTTGCTACGAGAGGTACTTTACCTGATAATGATTTTAGCAGCTTACACGCAACCCCACACTCTTTCCTACTCCCTGCTGACGAGAGGCAACTACCTCGAAACACGTGTCCAGGGATGGCTAACGCTATTCACACTTGCACTCACGACACGAGCATAGGTGTATCCGCCGATGCTGACTACAGGGACCACAGTTCATTGGGGTAACACGCAGGTAGGTCAGCAGTGTGCGACCATTTTGAATTAATAATTTAGTGGCTCTCTGAGCCGGGGAGTCGACGGACTCAGGTTACGCACCTGCGTTGCTTCGAGAGGTACTTTACCTGATAATGATTTTAGCAGCTTACACGCAACCCCACACTCTTTCCTACTCCCTGCTGACGAGAGGCAACTACCTCAAAACACGTGTCCAGGGATGGCTAACGCTATTCACTCTTGCACTCACGACACGAGCATAGGTGTATCCGCCGACGCTGACTACAGGGACCACAGTTCTTTGGGGTAACACGCAGGTAGGTCAGCAGTGTGCGACCATTTTGAATTAATAATTTAGTGGCTCTCTGAGCCGGGGAGTCGACGGACTCAGGTTACGCACCTGCGTTGCTACGAGAGGTACTTTACCTGATAATGATTTTAGCAGCTTACACGCAACCCCACACTCTTTCCTACTCCCTGCTGACGAGAGGCAACTACCTTGAAACACGTGTCCAGGGATAGCTAACGCTATTCACACTTGCACTCACGACACGAGCATAGGTGTATCCGCCGACGCTGACTACAGGGACCACAGTTCTTTGGGGTAACACGCAGGTAGGTCAGCAGTGTGCGACCATTTTGAATTAATAATTTAGTGGCTCTCTGAGCCGGGGAGTCGACGGACTCAGGTTATGCACCTGCATTGCTACGAGAGGTACTTTACCTGATAATGATTTTAGCAGCTTACACGCAACCCCACACTCTTTTCTACTCCCTGCTGACGAGAGGCAACTACCTCGAAACACGTGTCCAGGGATGGCTAACGCTACTCACACTTGCACTCACGACACGAGCATAGGTGTATCCGCCGACGCTGACTACAGGGACCACAGTTCTTTGGGGTAACACGCAGGTAGGTCAGCAGTGTGCGACCATTTTGAATTAATAACTTAGTGGCTCTCTGAGCCGGGGAGTCGACAGACTCAGGTTACGCACCTGCGTTGCTACGAGAGGTACTTTACCTGATAATGATTTTAGCAGCTTACACGCAACCCCACACTCTTTCCTACTCCCTGCAGACGAGAGGCAACTACCTCGAAACACATGTCCAGGGATGGCTAACGCTATTCACACTTGCACTCACGACACGAGCATAGGTGTATCCGCCGACGCTGACTACAGGGACCACAGTTCTTTGGGGTAACACGCAGGTAGGTCAGCAGTGTGCGACCATTTTGAATTAATAATTTAGTGGCTCTCTGAGCCGGGGAGTCGACGAACTCAGGTTACGCACCTGCGTTGCTACGAGAGGTACTTTACCTGATAATGATTTTAGCAGCTTAACGCAACCCCACACTCTTTCCTACTCCCTGCTGACGAGACGCAACTACCTCGAAACACGTGTCCAGGGATGGCTAACGCTATTCACACTTGCACTCACGACACGAGCATAGGTGTATCCGCCGACGCTGACTACATGGACCACAGTTCTTTGGGGTAACACGCAGGTAGGTCAGCAGTGTGCGACCATTTTGAATTAATAATTTAGTGGCTCTCTGAGCCGGGGAGTCGGCGGACTCAGGTTACGCACCTGCGTTGCGACGAGAGGTACTTTACCTGATAATGATTTTAGCAGCTTACATGCAACCCCACACTCTTTCCTACTCCCTGCTGACGAGAGGCAACTACCTCGAAACACGTGTCCAGGGATGGCTAACGCTATTCACACTTGCACTCACGACACGAGCATAGGTGTATCCGCCGACGCTGACTACAGGGACCACAGTTCTTTGGGGTAACACGCAGGTAGGTCAGCAGTGTGCGACCATTTTGAATTAATAACTTAGTGGCTCTCTGAGCCGGGGAGTCAACAGACTCAGGTTACGCACCTGCGTTGCTACGAGAGGTACTTTACCTGATAATGATTTTAGCAGCTTACACGCAACCCCACACTCTTTCCTACTCCCTGCTGACGAGAGGCAACTACCTCGAAACACATGTCCAGGGATGGCTAACGCTATTCACACTTGCACTCACGACACGAGCATAGGTGTATCCGCCGACGCTGACTACAGGGACCACAGTTCTTTGGGGTAACACGCAGGTAGGTCAGCAGTGTGCGACCATTTTGAATTAATAATTTAGTGGCTCTCTGAGCCGGGGAGTCGACGAACTCAGGTTACGCACCTGCGTTGCTACGAGAGGTACTTTACCTGATAATGATTTTAGCAGCTTAACGCAACCCCACACTCTTTCCTACTCCCTGCTGACGAGACGCAACTACCTCGAAACACGTGTCCAGGGATGGCTAACGCTATTCACACTTGCACTCACGACACGAGCATAGGTGTATCCGCCGACGCTGACTACATGGACCACAGTTCTTTGGGGTAACACGCAGGTAGGTCAGCAGTGTGCGACCATTTTGAATTAATAATTTAGTGGCTCTCTGAGCCGGGGAGTCGGCGGACTCAGGTTACGCACCTGCGTTGCTACGAGAGGTACTTTACCTGATAATGATTTTAGCAGCTTACATGCAACCCCACACTCTTTCCTACTCCCTGCTGACGAGAGGCAACTACCTCGAAACACGTGTCCAGGGATGGCTAACGCTATTCACACTTGCACTCACGACACGAGCATAGGTGTATCCGCCGACGCGGACTACAGGGACCACAGTTCTTTGGGGTAACACGCAGGTAGGTCAGCAGTGTGCGACCATTTTGAATTAATAATTTAGTGGCACTCTGAGCCGGGGAGTCGACGGACTCAGGTTACGCACCTGCGTTGCTACGAGAGGTACTTTACCTGATAATGATTTTAGCAGCTTACACGCAACCCCACACCCTTTCCTACTCCCTGCTGACGAGAGGCAACTACCTCGAAACACGTGTCCAGGGATGGCTAACGCTATTCACACTTGCACTCACGACACGAGCATAGGTGTATCCGCCGACGCTGACTACAGGGACCACAGTTCTTTGGGGAAACACGCAGGTAGGTCAGCAGTGTGCGACCATTTTGAATTAATAATTTAGTGGCTCTCTGAGCCGGGGAGTCGACGGACTCAGGTTACGCACCTGCGTTGCTACGAGAGGTACTTTACCTGATAATGATTTTAGCAGCTTACACGCAACCCCACACTCTTTCCTACTCCCTGCTGACGAGAGGCAACTACCTCGAAACACGTGTCCAGGGATGGCTAACGCTATTCACACTTGCACTCACGACACGAGCATAGGTGTATCCGCTGACGCTGACTACAGGGACCACAGTTCTTTGGGGTAACACGCAGGTAGGTCAGCAGTGTGCGACCATTTTGAATTAATAATTTAGTGGCTCTCTGAGCCGGGGAGTCGACGGACTCAGGTTACGCACCTGCGTTGCTACGAGAGGTACTTTACCTGATAATGATTTTAGCAGCTTACACGCAACCCCACACTCTTTCCTACTCCCTGCTGACGAGAGGCAACTACCTCGAAACACGTGTCCAGGGATGGCTAACGCTATTCACACTTGCACTCACGACACGAGCATAGGTGTATCCGCCGACGCTGACTACAGGGACCACAGTTCATTGGGGTAACACGCAGGTAGGTCAGCAGTGTGCGACCATTTTGAATTAATAATTTAGTGGCTCTCTGAGCCGGGGAGTCGACGGACTCAGGTTACGCACCTGCGTTGCTACGAGAGGTACTTTACCTGATAATGATTTTAGCAGCTTACACGCAACCCCACACTCTTTCCTACTCCCTGCTGACGAGAGGCAACTACCTCAAAACACGTGTCCAGGGATGGCTAACGCTATTCACACTTGCACTCACGACACGAGCATAGGTGTATCCGCCGACGCTGACTACAGGGACCACAGTTCTTTGGGGTAACACGCAGGTAGGTCAGCAGTGTGCTACCATTTTGAATTAATAATTTAGTGGCTCTCTGAGCCGGGGAGTCGACGGACTCAGGTTACGCACCTGCGTTGCTACGAGAGGTACTTTACCTGATAATGATTTTAGCAGCTTACACGCAACCCCACACTCTTTCCTACTCCCTGCTGACGAGAGGCAACCACCTCGAAACACTTGTCCAGCGATGGCTAACGCTATTCACACTTGCACTCACGACACGAGCATGGGTGTATCCGCCAACGCTGACTACAGGGACCACAGTTCTTTGGGGTAACACGCAGGTAGGTCAGCAGTGTGCGACCATTTTGAATTAATAGGTCAGAAATCTCAGCAGCAGTGTTCAGGGAAGCTTCATATGAAGTCTTTGATAGCCCTGAAACTTCCAAGAGGAGGCAAGCATACACAAGCCCTGGGAGAACTTTGGAAAGCAGGATTTCAGAAAACAAAGTCTAGTTCTTTCACTGCCCAGAGACAGAAGAAGCAACTGCAGGCCAATCCAGCAAAGCAGCACAGCAAAGGGGCAGTACTCCTGACAGCTCTGCAGCTGTTCATCTTGGCAGAGTCCTCAGTTCAGAAGTGTTCTAAGAATGTGGGGTTACAAGTCCAATACTTATACCCTTTTCTGCCCTTGAAGTAGGCATACTTCAAAGAATAGTCTTTGTAGTGCATAGATCTTTTCTTGCCCTGACATGGCTCTAGACATACAATAGCGGGGTGGAGACAGCTTTGTGAGAGGATATGCACAGCCCTATTCGGGTGCCATTGACAACTTTTCCACCACTCTAGCTCAGGGAGGCCCATAAGCCTGGTGATGGGCAATCAGGATATGTAGGGCACACCTCAGCTCCCTTTGTGTGACTGTCTAGAATAAATCCACAAACAGGTCAGTCCAAATCAGACATGGTTTCCAAAGGCAGGCAGAGGCACAGGATTGTAAAGCAAGAAAATGCCCACTTCCTAAAAGTAGCATTGTCAAACACACAATTTAAGAACCACCTTCACAGAAAGATGTGTTTTTACATTCTGAGTTCAGGGAACCAAAACTCCAAATCTCTGTGTCCCAATTGAAAGTTATACTTGTAAGCGGTTACAAGACAGCTCCAATGACAGCCTTTGGGAGAGATAGTCCTTGCAATAGTGAAAAATGAAATTAACAGTATTTCTCTATCAGGACATATGAAACACACAGGTATATGTCCTACCTTTCACACACACAGCACTCTGCCCAGTGGGCTACCTTACGGGTGCCTTACATGTATTAAAAGGGAAGATTTGGGCATGGCAAGTGGGTGCACTTGCCAGGTCGACATGAAATTAAATCCAGCCCTTGCTGACACTGCAGTGGTAGGCCTTAGACATGTTTGCAGGACTAATCATGAGGGTGGCATAATCAGTGCCGCAGGCTCACTAGTAGCATTTGATTTACATGCCCTGGACTTGCATAGTGCACTTTATTAGGGACTTACACGAAAATCAAATATGACAGTCATGGACAACAAAACATAATCACAATGGGCCCGATTCACAGAACTAACTTAAGACAAAATCCTAAACTTACTACCATTTTGGTATTCACAGAAGGCACTTACTCATCAATGAGTAAGTGCCTCGTGTGAATACCAAAATTAGTACGTGACTTCTGTGGATACCAAAATGATAGTAAGTTTAGGATTTTGTCAATGAGTAAGTGCCTTCTGTGAATACCAAAATGAGTAAGTGCCCTCTGTGAATACCAAAATGAGTAAGTGCCTTCTGTGAATATCAAAATGGTAGTAAGTTTAGGATGTTGTCGTATGTTAGTTCTGTGAATCGGGCCCAATGTACACTGGGAGCACTTGAAAAGGAGTGTTAAAGTGCTGAGTTAAAAAAACAACAAAAAGTAGTCCAGCATACAGTCAAAAATACAGGAGGCAGAAGCAAAAAGACAGGGGAGATCACACGAATGATTACAGGTCTAACATACGTGTAAATGAAGAAGAAATTAAATGGCAATCAGCTTTGTTCTCATATTCCAGTTAAAGTGTTGAAAACGAAACCGTATTATTAAGATACTGGGGCATTTTAATGTATGCCCTCGCTCATGAGAAATAAACGAGGTAAAATATGACACTCTAAAAGTCATTCTAAAGAACGTTTGAGTGCAATATAAATAGAATAGTTGATAAGCAACAACTTATCACACAAAGAAGAACTGAAAGGGTAACAAAGTTGGCGATGGATAGAATGGTTGATACGCAACAGCTTATCACACACCGAAGCATAGAGATGCTAACAAAGTTGGAGATACATACTTATTATGTAATAAGTGTTATTCAATTTACACCCATATTTAAGCAATATATTTAAGCACTAGTTTACAGTGGGCAACGAGGTACATTAAAAATATCTAGGAGCATGGTATATTGCAATATAAAGTATTGCTGTATGGTGTTCCCCTGTTTTGACACCACATTCTCACACCGTGATAGGTGTTGTTGAATATATGCCCACACTTAACATAAATATTTAGGGTATTAGAATGATCTCTAACTGACACTTTGAATCATTAATTAATGCAATATAGATGGAGGTTTTGACAAGTGAATAAGGTATGATAAAATAAGAATTATGTCATATGATTACTGTATGATAGGGGCTATTTCATACATGCCACATCTAAGTAAAATGGGTAGGATTTAGTATGGTACATTAAAAGACATGTAAAAGCACTGTGCCTTCAAAATGTCATTGAACATCATGTATCAAAGTCTAAAGCTATGTTTTTATTGTTTCTTTCAAGCACTTTACCTTGAACAAGTTACAAGGCGAATTATACTGTCTTGAACGGTATTGAATAAACGGAACAAGAATGAAATACTTCTAATTTATTTAAAATATAGCGTTTATTTAGACAGAGAACACGTCAATTGGATATTTTTTACACATACCAATCTGCTCAGTGATGACCACGACAATTGAATTGGTATGTAGCATGATAAGATAGACATTTGTCTGGATTTATAACAATGCAATGTTTTCTAGTACAGTAGGCTCCATGATGATCAAGAAAATTGAATCACTGTGTATCATGTTATATTAGACATTCACTAGATTGGAATGTTGTTACAATATACATTGTTCTTTTTTCCTTTTGAGTCTACTCTCTTTGGACTATGCAGGATATAGGTAGCATGTGTGTTTTTACAAAAACTCAAAGTAACCTTGGTCTTCAGTTCATTAAGGCTATTTGTGATAACGTGATGGTTTCTAAAATATTTGTAGTCCAAACATGTTTGGCTTGCACTGATTACCTGATGGTACCGGGTCGGTGCTAATATTCAAGTAACATTGCATTCAAGCCTTAGCTTTTTAGCGACAGCGCTTGTTTATGTTTGAGTTTTAATATAAATATTTTTGTGTGTTATATTTTTAATACAGCCCTGAAAATGTTCCCATTGAAGTGAAAGAAAAACGCACTGCCTGGAAAAAGATGTGGACTGTTGGAAGTGGGGGTCCTTATCGCTTACCGCCTCCACCAAATGCTGGAGGAGGGAGCCCCCGACCCCTCGCTTCAACGTTAGGCTAAGTAAGGACACCGTCTGAGATAGCCCTGCTCATCCCCTTAGCTTGGCACGAGCAGCCAGGCTTATCTCCAAAGCACGAGTGTACAGTATGTGCTGCTACGCTCACAGCAACCCAATGATGTCACCACAAATAGACTCCACACGTGTTTTGATAAAATGAGTATAATCTTTACATAAGAAATTATACGATACGACCAATCAATACAAAATCAGCATATAAGAATGGATAGTATTCTTTCCGGTTGGTTGGTAGGTTCTAATCCCAACCACCGCTTGTAACCAACAGTTAAGCTTACTTCTAACCGTATTCAAAAGGTTAGGCCAGTCGTATTGCTAGAATCACACATTGCAAAAGGAAACAAATACATAACAATATTCTCTTATACTGTGCAACAAAGAACAATGCCATACTTAGCGCCACAGTCATGTACTTTGCAATTGAAGGAATAATGCAATTTGTAACACCACCAGCATGCCCTGTACCAGGAAGAAACAAAGCAATGCGTCACGCTACAATCTTGTACGGTGCAATGAAGAAATAATACACTGCACCACGTCATAATCAGATAATCAGATACTGTGCACTGAAGAAATAGTGCAATGCGAACATTACAATCGGGTAATATGCAGGGGAAAAATAAGGCAGTGCATTGTCGTGCAAGCATGTCGTTCATCAGGCACAAATTAGGTCAGACGTCATATAACAGTTCGATAGTTCGTTAGCAGCAATAATGCAAAGTGTAATACAACAGGTTTAGGTGCTCCGTTAACATTGCCCCCGCTATGGATCAAATGATGACACAAATTTACTGCTTCCTACTCTGGCCCAAGTACTGTCCCTCCTTGGGTCAGCACTGGCCAAGATCCGAGCCAAAGCAACGACTCGCGCAGCTGACAGAAGCGGGAGGCCGAGAGAGTGTCCCTCTGGGCCCGCACCCCACCCCAGGTGTTGATCCACATTACCAGGGGGGGACGCGACCCCACTCTCCTCTCCGACATCAGCGATTTGGGCCTTGATCCAGAACTCTATCACGGGGTGCGAAAGACTTGGGCCGGCGGCTCAGCTCTTCCGGGGCTGCCGTTCTGGGCCGCTGCTGGTTTACTCCGAGAGTCCAATGACTTGGCCCTCCTTGCTGCAGTCTCAGTCCACACCGAGATCCACCCTCAGCATTGTGGAGACTGTACTTCAAATTCGGTGCGCACCCTACCCAGGCACTCCTCACCAGTGCCTCAGGGTGCACTTCGACATGCACACCGCGTGTCCGAGACTCACCTCTTCCCTGGTGCTCACGACGACCCAGTGCTCTTCACCAACACCCCGCTTGCATCTCGACATGCACCCCGCACGTCTGAGTCTCCCCTCTTCTCTCGGTGCGCACGATGTCCAGGCGATCTTCACCAACGCCTTGGCTGCACCACGACACGCACTCCGTGCGTCTGAGTTTCACCTCTTCTCCCGGTGCACAGGTTATCCAAGAGCTCTTCAACAATGCCCTGGCTGCACCATGACATGCACTCTGCGTGTCTGAAACTCACTTCTCCTTTTGGTGCACATGATGCCCAGGCACTCTTCACCAATGCCCTGGCTGCACCACGACATGCACTCTGCGCGTCAGAGTCACACCTCTTCTTGTGGTGCACACGATGTCCAGGCACACTTCACCAATGCCCTGGCTGCACCACGATGCGCACTCTGTGCGTCTGAGACTCACTTCTTCTTTTGGTGCACACGATACCCAGGCGCTCTTCACCAACGCCCTGGCTGCACCACAACACGCACTCTGCACGTCCGAGTCTCACTTCGCCTCCCCATGCACACCACACGATACCCAGGCGCTCTTCACCAACGCCCTGGCTGCACCACAACACGCACTCTGCACGTCCGAGTCTCACTTCGCCTCCCCATGCACACCACAACCAGGTGCTCTTCACCAATGCCTTGGCCTGCACCACGACACGCACCAAACGCGTCCGAGAGTTAGCTTACTGCTGCGTGCCCACGATCACAAGGCACAACTTCTGAGGGTCTCAAGCTGCAAAAGCACGTGCACACCACGTTGCTTGGGACTTCTCCGGAAACGTTTATGATCCTGTATTTCCAAACAGGGAGCCAGCTCACCTCGGGCCCTTGGGTTTGCAAGACATAGCAAAAAGCACAGTCTTCTTCAAGCAAGGGGACCCAGCGACCCCAAGCACAGTCCCAACAGCCTCTCCCTTAGTTAGAACAGCAAACTGCAGACCAGCCCCATATCACGAAGCAAGGATTGGTCTTTCCACAGCAGTCTCTTCAGTTGCTCCTTCTTTAGCAGAGGTTCCTCTTGACCACATAATGGGTACAAGCCTTTTCAGTCTCAATCCATATCTGTTTCATACCAACATTCATGGGTTTCAGCACTCATAGTTATACCCCTTACTGTCTTTGAAGTTCGTTTGTGCTCAGGGGTCCCTCACCCCTCCCTAAATCAATTCTGGGTGTCTCCCTCCCAGTGTCGCCTCTCTGCCTTTGATACTGATGGGTCAATTGGTTTATAGCACCAACCCAGTCCTTTTCACCTCCTGGGCTTCTCCCCCCCCCTACTCTCCAGATGCATGGCAGCCTGGTGCTGTCTCAACCCCCTCCCTTGGTCAAGCCCTCTCCCAGCTTCTCTCACCTATCAGTTCCAGACAGACAATCCACATTTCAGTGGAGACACACAGAAATGACTAGAGCACAAAACTCAGCCACTTTCTAAAAGAGTGGTTTCTGAACACACAGTGACAAAACCACCTTCACAGAAAGATGTGTTATGCCACTGTGAGGTCATGCATACGAAACTTCACCTCTCCATTATAAACTGACAGGAAACTAGGCTAACAAACACAACACCCAGCCTCCCCCATGCTGTCCTATGGGCAGGATGGCCTTTCAGCAGTGGAAAACGAAATGGAGTGTTTTTCACTGTCGGAAAATAGCACACACCTCAGTATATATTCTGCCTTTTACCTACACTGCACCCTGTCCAGGGATTACCTTGGACCTACCACAGGGCTGCCCAATTTGCATGTAAAAGGGAAATTAAGGCCTGACAAGTGCTTGCAAGTGTCAGGAAACATGCTAACTTAGCACTGTGCACGCAGGCCCTACACTGCAGGCCTGAGTTCCCTTCTCCACGCTCCCTTGCATTACCAGCCCTGTCACACACAGTGCACATCACTAGGGACTTTACTAGTAAGGCAAACATACCAATCATGGCCAACCAATCACCATTGCATTTTCATAGGGAACACTTGTACTCTGACATTGATTAGCAGTGGCAAAGTACCCAAAGCATCTAAAAGCACAGGTGGTGGAGGCAAAAGTCATGGGTAATCAATCATGCCAAGATATGCCAGGTCTAACATGGACATTAGTAACACAGAATTAAATGAATTGTTATAGATGAACACAAGCCAAAGATTTTATTTTTCATTTGAGTGCACTGTTTACTGTGTTGTGTTAGTGCTCTCTTGGCCTGAATGGATGGTATCACTCACGGTAGTGGACATCGAAAAAATCCTTTGCTTAGGTCTGCTGGTGTTATCGGCCTGCTGTGTTATTTTCATGTCCTGAACAATATTTTTGAAACGATTACTACGTCATACCAGAGATCCATGGCCTGGAAGTCAGGCAAGGAGTTCAGGGTGCTCACTTTTGCCTCTCTCCTTGCTATGTAGATGAAGCCATTGTCCGCCAGATTGAGAAATGCCCAAGGAATATTTTACTTTAAAGACCCCTTTGAGAGACCCTATGCTCTGACTACCTGCTGATTCTAAAAACTCCATGTGCAGATAAATAAAGTAAACAGTTTAAAAACAGAATATGTCATTTGGAATTTGCATCATCCAAGTTCGTACTTGGAGCACATAAAATATTTATTTATTGCCTCGTGCCATCTTGTTAACTAGTTTAAGCTCAATATCTCAGTGACTAAGGACTTATTAGCAGAACCCAATGTTTGCATATTTCAAGTGTTGGCCTGGTAAATGTTATTAAAATGAATATCCTCTTTAAATTACTATTTGTTTTTCAACAAATCTATAAATGTCCTCATATTTCAACAGCATTCACTCTTACAAATTATTAAATTTTAGCTCAGTAGACTTATTTGGAACCATCACTCCATTCATGGCCTTAGTCTACAATATTCTTGCTGATATCACTGAGCTTCTCACCTCCCTGAGGTTAATTTCCTTGATGTCTCTCTCAGATGCATCGACACATGGGCCACCTAGGCACATTTGAGTGCTCTTGTATATCCAAGTGCTCACAAAGGGTTATTGTATACTTTGGGATCACCAGTTAACTTTGAGAATGTTTGTATGCGTGTCTGATATAATACCACAACGTTTGGGCCCTTTGTACGATTTTGTATGATATCACATTGGTGGATCAACTTCCTTGATCCTGGGGATATACATTATGTGGTGAGGGAGGAGGAATTAGGACATCTCTAAGAGATTAGGAAGAAAGTACAACTTCATATCTGCATCAGGCAGTTTGGTGAACAATTCTAAGCTAATATGACTTGGAAAACACGGCCTGAAATTCATTGGTCACAGCTTTGTGATTAATATTACATGCCGCTGTTCATGTTCTGTTAACTTTAAATACCCTAGACCGGTTAATTCAGATCCAGGATAACTTCATAAGTTCAGCGGATTCCCTGAATAGAAAAATAGGATCTGATATTCAAGATATTATTGGAAATGCAGTTTTGGCAGTGGTTGGTGTTAATTCAGTTCTGATTTCGAGTGTTCTGCATTAGGGATCGACATTTTACACACTTGATCTAATCAAGTACTCCGGGATTAAGAATTTACACCAACTACAAGTTTCCCCTATAAAATTTGGAACTACATGTGGTACTTGAAAAAAAAGTCCTCCAGAAACAGTATTAGCTGCCCATTTTCCCTGGTAAAGTGCAGCAGCTCCTTGCTGCCGTAATTACCTGGCGAAAACTCTGGGTAACAAAGTAGTTATAGAAAAACTATAATTCCAATTCCTGACATATTGGAGTTTGTTAAGCCTTTGGAAAATAACAGACCACTCTTAAGGAGGACATACATTGTTTTTATAATAAATGTAACCTATTATCAGGACATTGCTTTCGATTTAGTTTTAGTCACTTGTTCAGTCTTTTCTGTGTTTAATGGACCCCCAATAGCACAAATTTCCACCGAGACCTATTTCCACACTTCAAACCTCTATGCACCAGGAAGGCTCAAAATGTGCAGAATGAACACCCTTGCTCTAAAAAAGAGCCAGTTTTAGCTTGTCAAGCTCAGCTGCAATAACTTACTACAGCTCCATTCCATTCTTTGGGCCTTATTTATAGTTTGGCGGGTGATGTACGCCATCACAAAAATAGTGGTTGTCCTTTCCACAGTATAAGAAGTTCATTATGACCTATGACTTATGGATTGGTGGACAAAATATATCTGCAACGTTTTAATGGCATATTCCATCTGCAAAACTCTAAATAAGGCCATATGTCTTTGCATACTAATTTATTTCCACTACATATTCTACTTTCAAAGTATTCATCCTAAGTAGAATCATGTCGTTTCAAGTTTTTTTGCAGTGTGCAATGCCCTCCAATACAGTTAATGCTTTTCCTATCAAATAAGCAACTGCACACCATTTAAACATTAAGTAAGCCACAACCTTTCTCCATTTGTAATTGACCTTTTTTTAAGAAGATTGGAGGCAATTATACAATAGCTTAACATTGTCAAAGTTGCCAGCATTGACACTCCCATGCCAAACTGTGCACAGGTTAAACACAATTGGCCCGAAGTACAAAGCAATTTTGTGACTTCTTACGTACTAAATCCATTTTGCAATTCCTGAACAGGGTACTGCATGGTAAAGCAGGTTTAGAAAGCCTGGGCCAAACTCTATTTTGAAGAAGAGTGTTTCTTCCAAACAGCTATTTGTTAAAGGATGTATCCTGTCCTGAAACATTGAAATTTTACCAATACCTCAAAGGAGTAACCCTCACCTCTACCCCTTTGTGAATATTTTTTTTAAAAGTCTGTTGTAGGGTAGGGATTGGTCCACGGGACCACTAGCTACTCTCAAACAAAAAACTTGGGTACATATTATCAAGCACGGCGTTAAAATTATCGCCGCTTTAGCGGCAGAAAACTGCCGCTAAAGCGGCGGTAATGGGCTTGATAATATGCCGCAGAGAATTCCAATAGAAGGCTAGTTGACACCAGAACATGGGCTTCTATTGGAATTCTCAAGGGCATATCATCAAGCCCATTATCGTCCCTTTTAGCGGCAGTTTTCTGCTGCTGAAGCGGCGATAATTTTAACGCCGTTTGTTGATAATATGCCCCCTTTCCTTTTTAAATGAAGACCCGTTTAATTTGAGGAAAACGGGCTACATTTAAAAAAAGTTGACTTTATTTTAAATGATTTCACTGACATGGTGGTCAGCTGAACCCAGCAGGCCACCATCCCTGTGATGGTCCCAAAAATAATGATTTGCAATTTACCACCTACCTCATGAATGTTGGTGAAGTACATCACATTAACCCCTTCGCTGCTGGGCCTCTTCTCCCCGTGTGCTAAGCATTTTCTGGCTATTTAGGATAGTTTGCACTGCGGCCCCCATAACCTTTTGTTCAGATAAGGTATCCATGCCAGATTTGCGTCCAGGAGGGGCCCAGGAAATTAGCCAAATTACATCAAATGTTTTGTTTTTTGGGGGAAAATGGGGAAAAAGTGCTGCAGAAGAAGGCTTTGTCCCCCCCCCCCCCCACAAATGGCATCAAGCAAAGATTTACGGTGCTAAAATCACCATCTTCCCAGCTTTCAGGAAGAGGCAGACTTGAGTCAGAAAAACACATTAACACAGTTTCTGCATTTTTACTGGGACATAGCCCATTTTTGCTATTTTTTGTACTTTCAGCCTCCTTCCAGTTAGTTGTAGTAATGCGCGTGAAACCCTTGGTGTATCCCGGAAAGCAATACATTTCTGAAAAGCAGGTAACATTCGAAATTCAGCAAGTCATTTGTGTAGATTCTTCTATGTTTTCCTATAGAGAGCAACAGTTGAAATAAATATTATTGAAATTGAGTTGAAAAAACAGCCTTGTGTGTATATGTTTTCATCTGTAATTTCTTCGAACTATGGTAGATCCTCAAAAGGAGAAAACTGTTAAATCTACTGGACCCTTATGGTTGTGAGGATATAAAAGGCTTGTATGTTCTCCAAGAAGCTGAGGTACCCACAGCCAAAACCTTAACTGCACCTTACAATGGTTTTTTATTATGCTCCGGGAATACAACAATTCAATGGGTAAAATATATAGAGTGAAAAATAGGTATCAAGTTAACCTATGTATTTCCAAAATGAGCACAAGGTATGGGGGCAGATTTACAAGCCTCTTGCGCCACTTTTGCATCACTTTTAACATGGGAAAAGTGACGCAAAAGTGGCGCAAAGGGCTTTAAATCTGCCACATGGAGTTTAAAAGCAGTGGTTATTGGCAGATAATTTGTGGATACCCATACTAGCATGTGAATTGCAGGGCATTTCTCAAAATGGACGCATTGTGTTTTATCACAGAAAAATTTGCCTTTTTTCCCAATGTTGATAGCTCTAGATTTTGAACCCTAACTCAGCTGGCAGCTATCGAAACCTAGACAACCTGTACATTTTGAAAACTAGACATCTAGAGGTATCCAGGGTGGGCTGACTTGCGTGGCTCTAACCATGTTTTGTTATCCAGAATCCCTTGCAAACCTCAGACTTTGAATACAATACAACACATTTTCTTCACATTTCTGTGATGGAAAGATCTGGAATCTGCAGGTAGCCACAAATTTCCATCTACTTAGCATTCCTCCAAGTCTCCCGATAAAAATGGGACCCCACTTGTGTGGGTATTCCAAGTGCCTGCTACAGAAATTGGCCCAGGACACAACATGGACACATCGAATTTTTCCACCAAAAACTGAGCATTTTTTTCCAATGAGGGTAGCTCTAGTTTTTAGACCCTAGCTCAGCCAGCATCTGTGGAAAGCTAGCCAACCTGCACATGTTTTATAACTAGACACCTTGAAGTATCCTGAGTGTGCTGACTCTTGTGGCTCTCAGCACGTTTTGCTATCCGGAATCCCTTGCAAGCCTCAGACTATGAATAAAAAAACAAATTTTCCTTACATTTCTGTGATGGAAAGTTCTGGAATCAGTGGGGAGCTGCAAACTTCCATCCACATGGCATTTCCCCAAGTCTCCCAATAAAAATGGCACCTCACTTGTGTGGAAAAGCCTAGTGCCCAAGACAGGAAACAAAAGAGTTCTGGCTACTCAGCAAATGCGCGCAGAGGGACACTGTGAGATCAGAATTAGACTTTGTTGTAGACCATCTAACATGCTCGTTCTTTTGGGCAAAGACTTCTGGCTTTCAGCAAAACACGCGCAGAGTGACATTGTGAATCTGGAAGAAGACTTGGTTTCTGTTAAGCGCTTGGCGCTAATGCAATGTGATATATGTTTTGTTTTATATTGTCAGAAAGTGTGTGCTAAGAACCTCCTAATTATTCAAGACACTAGAAAAGAGCTTGAATATGCTGCATAAATAACGTTTATTACTCAGGGGAATATAGTAACGTTTTTGAAATGTTTTATGTAGATTGTATGTAGGCTTTTTTCCCAATGATAGTTATCCTTCGCTGGAAAAGCAATTAGGAAATCACAACTGAGATTTTAAAAAAGGATATTAAGAAATGTACAGTTTGACAGAATGAAAGGTGAGCAAAAGGTATAGAGAGTTCTATTTTATAATTTTGAGTTATGCAAAAGGTGTTTACGACAAACTTCTGCTTCTTTTTACTACAGTTTGCAAGCAGTTATTAGCCAATTGTATCCACGCACAGAAAAAGAGGTGCATCTTTTGTGGGCTGAAATATTGCACTTAAACAGGTGATCCTTGTAGTGAAATAGTAAGAGAGTTTTGAATTTAGCCTTTTTAGTTAATAGAGATTCTTAAGGGTTGTTTCTACTGTATTTTCCTTCAGCCCAAAGAGGAACGCGAGCAACCTTCTAAGTAAGAACCCGGCTGGTCCAGGAGAAGAGTTGCGGTGTCTCTTTTCTTTGTGTGTTGTTTGTTGTCCCAATCCCCTTCCCTTTTGGAGTATTTGCCAACGTCACTGTTATAACCAGTGAGGTTGAGAAATAGTCCAGACGGGTTTGGGAAAATTCTTCAACATCGCCCCTGTCAACTACCTGGGTTTCAGGTGAGTGGTTCGACAATCACGACATTTGTCAAATAAAATGTAAAACTCTTGGCATGCAGCAATTGCAAGGTGAAGTCAATCAATACAAAGCACACAAAGATATTTACCCTGTAAAACTATACCACTCACATGCCAGAGACTGCTAGACTCACCAGCACCTACTCTGCACAGACACAGCAAGCACCAACAATATCTCACATGAAATGAAAAACAAAACAAAAGTACACACAAGACAACACATTACACATTGTCCAAAAATCCAAGGAGAATTTCACACACAATCAAACTGAAGCTAAATATGCTGCTTTTATTCCAGCATTTCCATAAAACGCATTCATGCTGGGCAATGATACTCATTGGGAGCAAACAGTACAACAAATGTTTTCTTACCAAATACATGCAACTACACAAACTGCAGATCTACGAGTGCTGAAACCCCATGCAGGGGTCGCAGCAAAGGAAAACAAAAGCTTTGTACTTGATTGAAAAGGAGAAATAAAACATTATGATCACAAATGATGACAAGAAATAAATAAATGAGCATTATAAAACACTATGAAGTCTGCCAATCACCATTCAAATCTCAGCCACACACATCACCAGCCAAACGCCAGTCCACAAACACTGCCAGCCAAGTGCCTGCCCACAAACACCACCATCCCAGTTCCAGTCCACGCTCACTGACAGCCAAGCACCAGTCTACACACACCATAAGCCAAGTGCCACTTCATGCACACTGCCAGCCAACTACCAGTCAACGCACAGCACCAGCCAACTACCACTTCATGCACACCATCATACATGTGCCAGTCCACGCACACCGCCAGGCAAACAACAGTCCACGTACACCACCAGCCCACACACACCACCGACCAAGTGCCAGTCCAGGCACACTGCCAGCCAAGTGCCAGTGTATTCACACTGCCAGCTAAGTGCCAGTCCACACACACCACCAGCCAAGCCACAGTCTACACACACCACCTGCCAGGCCACACACGCAGACCGTTAGCCAAACTCCAATTCATACACAAACTTTCCCTGGTTCGTAGTGTTTTTTTGCCCCAGGCCTAAAAATATGTCTGATCTGCACCCAAGGGGGGCAGAAACTGACAAATAGATGCCCTACGACAGGGGAGCGACCCTTGCCAAAGGGGAAACTCCCCAACATATAAATAATTAAATCCCTGGTGACTAGTGGCTTCTGCGCCCCTTAGAGGGCAGATGGGTCTAAAAACATGACCGATCTGCCTCCAGGAGGCAGAAAATGGCCAAAACATTGCCCCAATGAAGGCGAGCAACACTTGTCCATGGGACCACTTCCCAACAAATGCCTGTAAAAGATCCTGGTGTCTAGTGGCTTTCTGGGCCCGTGGGGACAGTTGGGCCTAAAAATAAGTTTGATCTGCCCCTAGGAGCCACAGAAAATTGCCAAAACAATTACCGAATAAAAAGGAGCAACCCTTGCCCAATGGGCAACTCTGCCACATATACAAAATACAATCCCTGGTGTCTAGTGGGCTTCCGCCATTCCCAGATAGCAGATCAAGCTAAAATCAGGAGATCTGCCCTCTGGAATGGGCAGAATTCCTTAAATAGGGCCGCTCCCCATGATCATCACAATAAAATATTCAGTGGACTTTGAATCCCTGGAGGGGCTGATCAGCCCATATAATGGATAAGCATGTCCCCAGGTTAGCTGCCATCTTCTAGTGGAGGGAGAAACGGGGTGGCCAACGGGAGGAGCCCCAGCACTTCCCCTGTGGGGAGGTGTGAGGATGGAATGCTTCGGTCCTCAGCCCACGGCCACCATGGCTAAGGACTGAACAGTTCTGTCCTCACCATGAAAGGGGTTAATGTCTCTAAGATTCAGAATGTTGTAAACCTACCTATTAGTACATAGGTCGGTTAAAAAAAAATCCTTTCCTTTCTCAAAAAGTCAGTGCAAAGTTTGCAACAACATTTTGTAAATGGAAATTTTACACATCAAGCCCCTAGTACTTTACAATAAATGATAATTTTAAGGTGTCCACTTTGCTTATAGATACACAGTATGTATCTCCTCCATTAAGAGTCTTTATATGGAAGATAAGATGCTATCAAGATAACATTTTCCAGAAATATCCTAGGTATTAGCCACCAAAACCATTCCAATCTGTATAGATTTTAAGAATACACTCCTGGTCACTAGTGTGCAAAGGCACTAATCTCAAAAATGCCATGTACTATAAAAAAAAAGGTCCCAGTCAAAGAGTTACCTTCGGATTAAAACATTTTCATAGAAAGTAGAGTCCTCAGCAGGGCAAGACAGGAGGCTGGATCAAAAGACTAAGGGCCTGTTTTAGTTTCCTGCAGACTAGTTGCTCTGTCACAACGGTGACAGATGTCCTGTCTGCCGAAATATACATTTCATAGGATAGTATGGGATTTATATATTGTCCATCACTGCTGTAATGGAGTAAACCGTCCGCTGAAATCTAAATCAGGTGCTTAGTCTTTGACGGTAGTGAGGAACTAGATCTCAGTGAAGCCATCATTGAAGGTAGGAAAAGCTCTAAGCAAGATAATTCCTGTATTTGCACCCCAGAAGTAACCCTGGGCGGAAAACTACAGTACGCTTGGGGAGTTTGCGTAGCGAGCGCAACTATGCATAACGTGAATCGCACGTAGCACAGTGCAAAAGCGCGTAGCGTAGTGGGCATTTTTTGCTCGCTCACAGTTCTCAGCGTCAAGTTGGTGACCGCGAGCGAGCAAAATCAACATCCCGGCGAGACTTTTTCCTCATTCGCGATCGGCAACATCAAGTTGCCCATCCCGAGCATGGAAAATAAACCTCCCAGCGAGATTCTCAACGCGGGGAGTTCAGGTTTCTCATTGCGAGTGGTTGCGTATGCTGGCGACCGCTCGCGATGAGAAACTACCTGTCCGCTTTGAGAAAGCTGCCGCTCGAGTACAAATCTACTCAAGCAGCAGAAATTGACTGCTTGCACTGTGCATGATGCCGGTCGCAATCATTGCACAGTGCGGACAAACATCCGCCACTGTGCAAGCATTGCGAACAGCATTTCCCTACCGCACTACGCAGTTCGCGTAGCTACGCGTAGCGCGACGTACTGAAAAGTGCACTTCGCGTAGCTACGCGTAGCGCGACTATGCAAACTACGCCCAGGCTTACCCAGAAGCCATTGACGATAACCGTATGCTACTGGGCATTGAGTCTGGTGAAGATTTCTACTATCTGACCTAGTTTCTTTTCTGAATGTTCAGTTCCTTCAGCGGGGCAAGACTGCAGGTTGTAGCCGTAGAAGGCTCAACGTTGGATGCCTATTGGCGTTGAGTCCACTGAATCAGATTTTATGCTGAGGTGAAGAATGTATCTGGAGGCCCAGGGGTGATGCCCACTCTGTGGATTGGCTTGCAGGTAGGTCCCGGTCTTCTGTCAGTTCTCAAGGCAGAAATGTTTGAAAATGTTTCTAAGTCCCAGTTGTTGAGGCTAGGAAGCAGTAGTACACTCTGACATTTGTTTAAGGGCCATAGGATTTTGGGGACCCCACTTAGAGGTCTTGATTCATTGCTGGAGCAGCCACCTTCAAGGTCCAGGATAGGTCCATTGGGCCCTTCAGGAAAGTGGGCTTCTTGCAGTTTTTCTGTTCCTGTAACTTAACAGGAGGTCAGACAACGTACCTTTGGAGTGCACTTCTAAGTCAAGAAGGGGTGGGTCCAACTCTTGGGAATTTCCTCACAGATCACAACAGCAGGTGCAGTCCTTCTTTTGTCTTCTACAGGTCAAGAGGTGTTCTGAAGAGGCTACTGGTGGTGTCCCATTAATGCCCTGTACCAGACTATGGGTGGGAGAAACTCTTGGCCAATCACTAACCAATGAGATTAAAGTTCCCAGAGGTGACTCTATCCACTTTTGCAGAACTTGTGTGTTTTACTGTAAACTATCCACACAGTGGCCCTCTCTTCCTAGAACCAACATGGCAACTTTTTTTCACTATGCTTAGCTGTCTATGCCACCCCAGAAGTGTGGCTATGATAATGGCAAACCATCCTTTGTGGTCACTTAAAACTGTTTCCGGAGCAGCCCCTCTCTCACTGGGATTGGGGCCTAAATGGATAACAGGACTATAGAGGGGATTGGTGCAGATGCAAACAACATCTGCCCGTGATAGGGTAGGAAGTTAATAAAGTTCAAAGGCACAGACCAGAAGGTCATCCTTTCTGGCAGAAAAACATGTCCCTATACCCTAGCACTTTGTCCACTGTCTAGAAGAAATGCACATTGAACCACAGAGGAACCATCAGCAGTCAGGTGACACTGAACACTGACAGAAATACACATTTGGCTCAGGCTTGAAAATTACATTTGTCTAGAAAGGTAATTTTCAAAATAGTAATCGAAAATCTGACTTGACCCTTAAGATGGATTTTAAATAAAAAGTCAAATGTGCCCTTGAACAATTTTTCTAGCTTTCACAAACTGTAGTTAAGCATTATAAGTTACTCAGGGCCCAATTCATGAAGGAAAGCTTAGACCTAAAGTCTAAATTCAGACCTTAAGTCTAGGGGCCCAATTCGCAATGGTAACTTTTACCTGAAGTCTAAGTTTAGACCTGAAGTCTAAGGACCCGATTCACAAAGGTAAACGTAGACTTCAGGTCTAAACGTAGACTCCATGTCTAAGTTTACATATGTGAATTGGGCACCCAGTGTTTTCCTATACAAAAGCCAGTCTTACCACCGTTTCCGGTAGGCATGTAGTGCCTAGTTAGGGGTGACCAAAAGGTATTGAAAAAGGGAAATTAAGGTCTGACAAAATCTTTATTTTACCGGGGCAAAATGGAAGTTTTAAAACTGCCGACCCAGGGATTGAGACATGTTTTGAATTGTCACTTCAGTGGTGGCACAATATGTGCTGCAGTCCACTAGGGACATTGAACTTACAGTTCCTGGGTACACTTTTGTACCACATACAATGACTTATAGGTAAGTTAAATATGACAATCAGGAGTGTAGCCAATATTGATACGTTTTAGGGTTCGGAACACATGTGCTGGTGCCTGGTTGGAAGTGCCCCAGTGCATACAGTAAAATAAATAGCAGTATCAGTCCAAAACAATGGTGGTGTTCAATGAAAAAGTGGCATTTTCCTGCAACAATTTCCTGTTTTAATATAGTGTATGGTTCTCCAAGCCCTGAATAAGGCAGAGGAGAACAGCGTAGGACAAATAAGACATGTGCCGATGTCTGGCATGTGCAGATTTCAGTGTGTGCCAGGAATAAGTTAAGTGGACGAGATCCTGGAAATCCATGAATCTCAAAAATGTCCATGTGCATGCTTGAGTTTTTCTACGAATCCAGGAAAAGCAACAGCTATGCAAATCACAGGTGCAATCTACAACTCGCAGGGGCATATTTTCAAGCCCCTACCACCACCACAATGTCAATTTTCTTGACATTGTGGTAGCGATAGGGGCTGCGCCTTATTCACAAGGTGACGTTAAGCCACTTAAGGTTGCTTAATGCTGCCTTGTGAATAAGGCACCCTTTCACGCTATAATTAGCGTGAAAGGGGCTGGCAATGGGTGTTGTTGTGGGCGTTCCACCACAACACCCATCGATTTTGACATTGCCCCATATTTACAAGGCTGGCGATAATATGGGGCAGTGCCAAAATTAAGAACAGGGAAAACCTGGTCTTACCCTGGCGCAAGGAGGAGAAATGTTTAATGTCTCTGAGTTTTTGCTGTTTCCATGTGTGCTGCGCTGTGCCGCAAACATAGAAAAAGCAAAACGCCAATGAATGTTTATGTGCGGGAAGGTGTCTCGTCCTGCACATATCCAATCATTTAAAAGAAATTACGTTTTGCAACTTCTATGTGTGCGGTGCAGTATTGTAATTACCTGCTTGGTGAAAGTTTTCTGAAAAACTCTAAATTAGGGTGTGTCTTTTTCATTGTGCCTACTTTGAGCGCACTGAGCCTGGAATAATATGTTTTACTCCTCTCTATCCGCTAGCGTTTTTCAATGAATGTGTCCTTGTCCTTAAGAACTGTACCCATGGCAGTTTTCATTTTTGAGACGCTGCATTTGATTTACAGTATACTGAGAGAGGAAACTATTTCTTGAGCACAGCATATTCTTTTACTCCTAACTATGCAAACAAATTGAGACATGGTAAACGGTGCCATCAGTCTCTGTGTAACACACATTCTGGCAGGTTTCATTCCTGCTACAGTGATATGAGCCATGCATTATTAAAGCTCCAGAACTCACAATAAATATGAAATAGAGTAACACGGAAATGACTATGAAAAGGCAGTGGGTGCCTCTTATAACTCACTCCTGCAGTGAGCATGAATAAATAAATTGCTGTTACCACCGTCTTCCATGTGTGCAACCAACTGCATTTTAATAGTTTTTAACATCCTCAAAATGGAGTGTTTATGCATTTTGCGAATAGGCCTAAAACATGTCTAGCATGGCATAATATTCCTTGGATTGATTGCCATGCATTGAATTGTCCTTGACATTATACCATTTCCAGTGTTGAAGTGATTGATTGTCACGAGAAGGAGATTAATGTATCAAATATTCCCTCATGCTACTACCGTTGAAGTGCTCTAAACAGTAGTCCAGGGTTTTAGAAAGGAACAGTATGTTCTAACAGTAGCGATGGCAAGTAGTAAAATAAAAGTGGACCATTGTTGATTATTTAGACGTGACATATTTACCTGCATTGCAACATCAAAGAAAGGAAGTCTACTTTATTGATGAAAGGACTAGGGTGGGCATCACAAATGGTAATTCAGTGTAGCGTAATCACGAGAATTACCAAAAAATTCAGCGAGATTACGCAAGAGTAATTCTGCGTTTAGTGCGACTTCTCAATGAAAAAAAGCCCCCTTACATTCAAAATGGGTCAAAAAATGCATGTTGCGCAATGAAATAGTGCTAAATGCAACAGAACATGAATAGCAAGCGCAAGCTGCTGCTCATGCTCACAAAATGTGCTCTTGAAGTTGGATTTCCTTCAACTTACCCGAGACATTTAGCTCTATTTTCCTATTGCAAAGTGCTCCCCTGGCTTCTATAATGGGTGCAGTAAGGCAGTTTGTGTTATGAAATAGCGCTAAATGTGGTATTGCCGTTGAATATTCCCCCAGTTTACTCCGGGGATCTAGCGCTATTTTTTTAGCGCAAAATCACCCTTGCATCTAAAATGGTCGTGAGGATGCATTTTGCATTAAGAAATAGACTAAATGCTGCAGAAGACAAATAGCTCGCTCACACTTGCTAAATGTGCTCTCGCAGTAAGATTGTTTCCCCCCACATTATTCTTTATTATGGGAGCAGGCGTAATTGCACTATTATCGGTAATTCCGAGTTAAAGGGTAACATGCAATTACTGAAATTACTTTGATTATTCCAGCATAATTAAAATTACTCCTGGCCCTAGTAGGATACTATTTTGAACGTTTGCATTGCATTTTTCAATTGTATCTGGAATGAACCAAAAATGTAAAAAAACAGACATAGCGTGTGTTTTGGGTTTGGTGGTTCATCTTCATACCTGTGGTTCCCCCACCCCATTTAGAGATGGACGCACATCTGGGTTTCCAATGGTGGAGAATTGGCTGGCTCCACCATCAGAAACCCTTGACTTGGTGGCCGGTCTGCCACTTTGACACTGAATCACAATAGTCAAAGCCCTTATTGAGAGTAGGAAATCCAACACTAATTGTGTCTGCCTTTTACCACCATTTGAAGGATTACAGCCCTGGGCAGGAAAAAAAAAAAAATATCTGCCCACTTTGGAATTTGTTTGTAAAAAAGAAAGTGCAATGTAAAGCAGGTTATAAAGACAAGCATTCAGCTTTAGGATTCTTCTTAACACAAAATGGCAGATGGAGAAGGAGCTCTTACCGAGTGCTCCAGAGGTAAGGGATCGCCATCGGCAAAAATTCCTGAGAAACGTACCCCATCGAACCGCAACTTTAAACAATTTAAACTAGCGAATAACTCTCACCTGTGATCTGGAAGTTCTGGACCCACACGCTCGGGCAGGACAGGCTGTGAGCTCCTCGGCATCTCCCATCACCACGATGATCGCTATCTCCCACGAGGATGAACTCCAGGCTGCGGATCAGGCCCCGGAGACTCGCCCCACGACCCACACCATCGGCACTGTGGCTGGACGAGGCCCTCTTTCTCACCCGAGGTGCGCTGTGACTGCCTTCCACCGATGAGCTCCTCAACGTCCCCTCTCTGCACGATGGTCGCCGTCTCCCACGAGGACGAGCTCCAGGCTGTGGATTGGGCTCCGGAGACTTGCCCCCCGACCCACACCATCGGTGTTGTGCCTGGACGAAGCCCGTCTTCTCACCCGATGTGATCTGTGGCCGCCTAGCACCGGTGCTCCCATACGCATCCTGTGGCTTGCCGACTACCTTGCACCGGAGTTGCCCCCTCCATCCTGTGTGTCCTGGCGGGACCCGCATCTCCCATCCATTGCTGAAGACTGCCCCCCACATCTCGTATGGGCCCTCTGAGCATACGCCCCGGCCCGTCGCTTCGGAGGTACAACGGTCTGCTTGGAATCCACGGTTGCTGTCTGCCGGTGATCCGCAGCTCGCATCGCTCTGAGGCTTGGTGAGGCACGCTCCAGCGCGCTGGCGAGGCCCGCACTCCCCACCATCCGCCTGGACCGACTCCCTGCTACGGGACCAAGGGGAGTAGCTCCCCGGCTCGCCCAAGGCCTCAATCTGTAGGGTAACCCCTGGGCTTTCCAAACTGCCACGCCGCCTCCACTAGAGGAACCCAACACAGCAGAGCCGACCAAGTGCTCTGCCCCACCGCTACTACCGGGCTAACACGCCGCCCCCCGGGAGCCATCCGAACACTCTGCCCCACACTCATGAGAGCCCCTGGTGATCCTTTTCCATGCCGACACACCGTCTTCCATAGGAACTGCCAGATCACTTTGCCCCACACTCGTCTCTGGGCCGGTGGGGAGCATTGATCCTCAGCTCTCCGCTACGATTGGCGGGACGCTAGCGACTCCAGATGAGCCCAACTATTCAGAGCTATAACATTGCCCTGATAGAAATCAGTGGGAACGCTGTGAGGCTGGGCAGAGCAATGGATGCTGATCTGAGTTAATGAACCTATATGCTGGCACTAAGGCTGCTCAACTGAGGTCCTTAAAAGAACATGTAGGTGAGCCTTTTTTCTTTGGAGGAGACTTATATGAGACTCTCATGGGTAGTGGTGGGATAAGACTGTTGCCCCAGACATATTGAAATCAGCATTTCCCCTACATATGAGCACAATACTTTCTCTCCCTCTCACTACAAAATAGTTGCCATCCGATCATCCTGTCTACAAATAGCAAGCGAAAGAGGAATAAAAACACCGGAACCTAACAAAGGACTTCATCTGCTAGATAAGCTAGACCCGTCCTAATAGTGGCCATCTTGGATCGGTTTATTCCAACTCGAGTTCCCATGGAAAAATCTATGAGCTGAGATTCAATCACAGGTAACTCCACCTGTGGCTCCACACTGCTAGCATGAGAGCCCACCAAGACGGCCCAGGGATCCCTTGAGCTCAGCGCCTCACTTGGGCCCAATGAGACACATATCGTGGGGTTTCACAGAAGCCACATGAGTGGACAGGGTACTTGGGGGGCCGGCTGGTGCCCCTCTGTCCCTGTTCTGTTCACAGCCTCCGATGGAATTCTGGTTCACTGCCACCATTTTGAGATGTGGTTGCGATTCGCTGCCTCCATTTTGAACCGCACTTGAAAGTCTAATGCTGCCTTTAAATTGGTCCGTCCTAGAAAACCTTCTTATTAACTTTCACTGTACTGCTGCCACGCAAGGGGTGCTCCTCCTGAGTTGACATTCCGCATTCTGCACTGTTTTTCTGGGGGCTTAACCAGGCGGTCACCCTGCCTCTTTGGGGCCCTGTCCACATGGTCACCCGACTACCGAAGATCGGTTCTCTGGGCTGGCATGCCCAGTGCCCCTCCTGCCTCACCCCCCGCAACGACACGAGGCCATGCCCTATTCCTTGGACCTGATCTCTGGGTCCACAACCCTACGCTTTCGCCCACGAATCCGGAACTTTCTGAATCAATCCCCACCAGACAGGCCTGACAACACTATTGCAACTTTCCATAACGTAGTACCATTTTTTACCCTTGCTTCCAGTCTAAATCTCTCCTACGTATCTTCTTATTGTTATTATGATCTTGCCCTACCCTTTTTCTCATTGTCTCTCTTTTTCACTCTAAGCCTCTTATCTCCCCCCTCCTATCTAACTTGCACCTTGCCTACCTGCTCTGAACTTCCCCCTCGGGATCCTCCCCTTTCACTCACATTTTCCTCTTCTTCCCCTATATGTTCTCTTCTTCCTTATACCTCCCCATCACTTCTTATATCAATATCTACATGTACCTTAAACTGAATGTATTGATCCTATAACCTAGAATCTACTGTCTCTCTCATCACACTCACTGTCTTTCAACTCACCTCATGATCCAATCTGATCCATAAACCTATACTCCTTCCTAATCTTAATATCCCCCCTGCCCACCGCTACCTTGCCCAATTTTCCTCATTTCCCCCTCAACCCCACCTATCCGCATCATTCTTCCCCACCCCTGGATCTGCTGCCGGGATGCCAAAAACTAACCCCCTCCCGCCCCTCCCACACCCTCCCCCTCATCGCTCTTACCCAAATCTCCTTCCCCTAATCTTCACCCCTCTCTTTGCCCCCTCTCTTTGCCTGCCTCTCTTTGCCCGCCACCCTATTCTCCCCCAGCCAAACCTCTCCACCATGTCCCTCCCCAATCCCACCCATACACCTCGCCCCTCTCAGGCTCTAACTGACAAGCACCCTGCACTCGCCAAACATGGCCCAAACTCTTGGACAATTCCATACCCTCCCAACCTTTCAAATAATGCCAAAAAGAACCTCAGACATGAATTCCTAATCCGACATCCCGAAACACTTATTGAAGATAACTATCACAGCCTCACATCCCCCATTTTCTACACCAAACGCCCCTCCAAATGAAAGAGCACCTTTTTACAACACCTCCCAGTATCTAGCTCGATTAAAATCCCCCATGGTCACAAACTGGCCACTTCTCCTACCTCTCTTTTCCCTGGTGAATTAACCATTTCCATCTACAAAACTGGAAACATCCTGATTCAAGCCTCCGAGCAGCACCTCACAATTTTTGAACTACTCTTCAACACTCTCTCTGACCAGCTGTTACTATCTACTCCCCCCTCAACAACCTCTCACTCCCAAAACCCCTCTGGATCCCCTACGGCTGCCCCTACTCCCAACCCTTCTCCCTAATAACAGTCCCCATACAACAACTCCTACTCTGTTACCCTCACTTGAACTATCCCCTGTCGCAATCCAATCCCACCTCGCCTCACCAGCCCCCTCCCAGACCCCCTCTCAACTCTCCTCCGCCCCCAGAGACTAACTCCACACCCCCATGTCACTCCTACCCTTAATGACACATCCCTCACACTAACTCCTATCCTTCCCACCTCTCTGGAACCAACCCTCCCTACCCCCACAATACACTCCTCCTAACCCCCATGCCCCCTAATGACAGACCTACTCCGACACCCTGCAACCTCCCTTGTACCCCTTTTCCCCCTCTTACCACTCCCTTAACGACCATAACCCCTTATATCACCACCCCTTCCTTCACAAACTACACTTCCACCCTTTTCACCGCTGCCACATCCCCTCTCGCCTGCATACTCTCCCCCCCACCTCTCCCCCTCCCCCCACCAGGCCATCACACATCACGCCCAGCCCCCCTCCCAACACCGGCACACGCACCCCTCCCATCCGCCGGCCTTCCCCAATCCTCCTCCTAACATGGAACCACCCACATTATCCCCCCCTAGCAAAACTACCACTCCAAGCTGCCAACCTTCCCTCCCTAGCCACTCCGTCCCTAACCCCTCCTCCATCCCAGACACCTCCACTTCCCTCCTCCCCAACCTCTGTCAGACACTTTGTAACTTAGACCATAATCTCTCTACCCTAGCTACTGAACTTACCCTACTCAGAAAAGATTTCAATCGGATCAATTCCTACAAACCCATAGCCCGCCCCTCTTTGCCCTCTGCTCCAAGTACTAGCCATGAAAAACACCCATATCCCAAACATTGGGTAACAACGCCTCTCCTCACCTGCTCTGACAGACCCCTTTGAGCCTCGAATACCCACTCCGCCCCGACCTCTCTGCCCTCTGCAACGCCTACCTTA
Source organism: Triturus cristatus (assembly GCF_964204655.1). Classification (NCBI taxonomy): domain Eukaryota; kingdom Metazoa; phylum Chordata; class Amphibia; order Caudata; family Salamandridae; genus Triturus; species Triturus cristatus. The sequence goes on from NC_140593.1 coordinate 177,351,359, forward strand.
ACCATCCCCCTCCTAAACACCCCTCTCCACTCACTCCAATATTCCAGTTATCTTGGGGACTAGCAGATTCCCTGAGGCTCCGAACTCCCCCAGACCCCCCCCTCAACTCACCAGCATTCAACTTCTCCCCGCCCCAACACAAACCCTAAACCCCTTTCCTGCAAGCTCGTTAATTGCCGCTCGGCTGTCCGACATGCAACCAAAATCTCTGGAATCTTCCTCAACGAGGATGCTGACATTGCCTTCCCTACTGAAACATGGCTCAAAGACCATTCTACACCCATCCTTGACCTTCTGGCCCCCCCTGGCTACTCTATTCTCAGAAAAGACAGACCTGAAAAAATAGGGGGAGGTTTAGCAATTATTTATAAAGAAGAACTTCAACTCTCCCCAATTAATAACACTGACTACACAACCTTTGAATACTTAGGAGCCGAACTTAAAATAAAAAGCTCCCCCCCAATACGACTCCATAACACATACCACCCTCCTGGTGAACCCCTTCCATTTGCCGAAGAACTATCCGACCTTCTAACTAAATCGTTACTTTCCAACTTCAAAGATCTCTTCCTTGGAGATCTTAACGTTCACTGGAATTAACCCAATGACCCTGCAACCATCCTTCTCAACAGCCTTCTTGAGATTAGTGACCTCTTGCAGCTCTGCCACTACCCCACCCACGCTAAAGGAGCTACGCTTGACGCCATCATCTCCAACCCTGATCTGACATCCTTATCCAACATCATCCCCATCGATTGGTCTGACCACCATCTTATTCTGTTCACAACCTCCCCTCCAGCCCCACCCGCCTCTAAACAAAACATTAACACTACGACTGTGACCAGAAATCTTAGGTAAATCCCCCCCGGCACTTTGGAACATAAACTCCAATCCCAACTCAGTCTCACTGCCCCCTCCTCTAATGCAAATGAACTCACTGAGCACTTTAACAAAACTGTCGCTGAGGTTTTAGACCAAGTCGCCTCTCTGAAAACGAAAACGCAAAAAAATGTCCCCTTTAAATCATTGTTCACCCTAGACCTTAATAAAGAAAGACGCTCACTGAGACTGGCTGAAAGAACATGGAGACAACACCCTTCCCCATCCCATCTTGCTCTCCCCAGAAATGCAAGATCCTCCTACAAAAAACACATCTTTTCGGAAAAAGCATCATTCTTTCATCATCAACTCTCTCATGCCAAAAACAGATCTAGAGAACTGTTCAACATTATTAGAAATCAAACCTCACCTGCACTCCATAACCCGGTGGCCTCCACTAACAAATGTGAAGAAATCGCCAACTTTTTCAGTGAAAAAAAATCGCAAAAATTGAGCGCGCTTTCCTCCACCCCCAACCCTCGTCCACCTTCACTCTTCCTCCCATCTCACATCCCGCCTGAACCCCTTCCCAGTATCCTACCGCTTAAAAATAACACCTCATGGCATAACTTCCACCCCGTCTCTGAACAGGAAGTCTTCAACATCCGAACTAAACTCAAACCCTCCTCCCACACTAAAGACCCTCTCCCCTCTGCACTCGTCCAAGATCTCAAACATGTCATTGTTCCCTATTGGACCAACATTATTAACGCCTCCCTCTCTACAGGAAATGCTCCCATCTCCCTTCAACTCGGACAAATCATCCCCATCCCTAAATCCCCAAGCTGACCCCAATGACCCTACCAATCTCCGCCCTATCTCCAACCTCTCCCTCCTCTCCAAAGCCCTCGAATAATGCGCCCTCCAATAACTGGACAAACACATTGACACATTTAACTTTCTAGACCCCCTTCAATCTAGCTTCCGCAAAGGTTGCAGCACTGAAACCGCACTGCTCAACATAGTTGATGATATTCACTTAGCCCTGGACAAGGGCGAGAGCTACCTACTCATCTGCCTTGACCTCACCGCTGCATTTGACACAGTTTACCACCCAACCCTACTCAATGCACTCAAAGAACGCTTCGGCATTAATGGTACGGTCCTTACCTGGTTCACATCCTACTTCCAACATAGAACCCAACAAATTAAAATTCAAAACAGCCTCTCTAGACCAACCTCTGTCTCCCTAGGTGTCCCTGAAGGATCCATCCTTTCCCCCGCCCTTTTCAACCTCTTTATGGAACCCCTTGATATCATACTTAAACAAGCAAAAATCAACTATCACCCATACGCTGACGACACTCAACTGTACTATAAAATAAAGTCCCATGCCGATATCCTACACCTTAAGACTACACTTACCAAGATCCAAACCTGGTTCCATAACAACCATCTTAAACTCAACCCTAAAAAAACGGAGATCATCCTTTTCTCTCCCAAAAACAACCCTCTCCCCATCCAAACATGGATCGCTGACCTTAATGACCTAAACTGTTCTCTCTCCCTCGCCGAATCTGTCAAATCACTCGGCATCACCAATAAACTCACACTCAACTCCCATGTAAAGAACTCAGCAAAAAGTGCACTCTTCACACTCCGGCATCTCAAAAAAATCAAACCTTTTATGCCAGCTGACAACTTCAAACTAATTATCCAATCTCTGGTCCTATCCAAAATAGATTACGGGAATGCACTTCTCTCTGGTACTCCCAAAATCCACCTTGCCCTCATCAAATCCGTCCTCAACCTTGCAGCTAGACTAACAACCAACTGTAACCATTTTGACCGCATCTCCCTTGCCCTCAAGACCCTCAAATGGCTCCCCATCGAAGGCAGATCCTCCTACAAAATTGCATGTATTACACACAAAGCCCTTCATCAGAAACCTCCAACCTACCTCTCAACCAAACTCAAAAGAGCTGGCGGTGCCCGTACGCTAAGAAGCTCCAACACTCTTCTTCTCACACCCCCTCTACTAAAAAGAAACACCTCGAAATCCCGCTCCTTCTCCGGCAAGGTCCCAACCTACTGGAACGCCCTCCCCAAAGATCTTGAATGCAACCCCTCCTATGAGAGCTTCAAAAGAAACCTTAAAATTCACCTTCTCAATAAATGTTTGGGGTAATTAGTCCCATGATCTCCCCTCACCATACCCCCCCTACTACGTACACTAAGTCCTCCTTGGCATACTGTAATATTACTATTTATAACTACATTCTGGTCCTTCCATTTTGTTTTCTGTTTACACTATATGCACTCTGCTCAATATGTAATCTTAATTATTCCTTTATTTTTGTATGACCATTTGTTTAATTTGCTTCATCTATTGCTAATGTCGTTTTCTGGTTTATTTTCATTGTCGATGTAAAGCGCTCTGATACCCTCGGGTGTAGCTAGCGCTATATTAAACCTTTCAAATAAAATAAATAAAAATAGGAAGAGCCCTGGTGAATGTTCTTTCAGGAAAAGACACCACTGTCAGAAGGGTGGGGGTCTCCAACTGAGGTGTGCTATCCTCTGCTGGTGAAGGAGGTGATGGGATCTATAACCAGTCAAGCCACATGCAGGCTTTTGAATGAGATCCATAAAAGGCTTTGAAAGGTGCAAATTACCCTTGTTCTGACCCCAATATTGGATTGTCTCTGAAACTAAAACAAATGCCAAGAATTTTTACCTGACCATTAAAAAAAGCTCTGATCAAAGGTAGAGTGAAGAAACATGCTTGTGATCAAGAAACCCATATAAAAGGCTACCAATGGTGGCTCATAGAATATTGCTAAATCTCTCATCACCATCCACCTCTAATTCCTTCTGCCAAAAACTAGATCCTAGCCCCAGGTATTCAAGAGGGGAAAGGTGGCGGGGGCAGCAGCTCCTGCACATAGTGTCTCCCACCCAATCTGCTGGGCTTACCATGCCCCCATCATCTGCAATTGCCATCAGCTGGCTTCACTTGATGACTCTGGAAATCAAGCAATAAATGCTCAAGAGACTATGGTGGCAAACTGTTGCCCACCTCCCAACAAAGCTCTCTACTGATGAGGTAGTTTAACTCCGCTGCTGGCTCTGGGACCTAGCCCTACCTTGTCTCTGGATACTGCATTGCACTTCCTCAACTAATATATTGTTTCTCTCGATAATCAGAGATACAGGAGCTAGCTGACATGACTTGGCCTATCTCCCCCTGGGATTTCTCCTTGCTGAATTCTGTGGTGCTCTTGGGGTGGAGACAGCTGTAGATGCTCTAGGTTGTGGATCCAACTGCCTAACTAGGGCAGACTACATGTTTGATTGGCCCAACCCCAAACTCATTGTCATTACCAATGAATTTTAGTTTTTTAACCCTTGCTCTAAAAAAAAACCAGACATAGGTTTGGAGTTATGAATCATGCAGTATCGCATTACGGAGCAGCCATCTTGCTGCTTATGTGAATAAACGAATATACAGAGGCTTTAGGGCATGACTCGGCCAATCTCCTTCAAAGATCACCCCTTCCCAATTTGTGTGGATTCTGGGGGAGTCCTGAACAGGCTCCAGGTCATGTGCCCAGTCACATAACAAAGGGCAGAGTACATGCATGGATGCCCCAAACCCCAGCCTCCAGGAAAAAAGACACAGACTTGAGTCATAAATAATGTGTGCAGGGCAATACAGGCAACCATCCATCCTTTCATTAATTAACATGTATATAGACTGTACCAGCTCCTTGTTTACTGCTGAAGTATTACATACGTTATCCCAGGAGCCACAGTGGCTAGCTTAGGTGCGGCGCCCTTCATCAATATGATGCAGTATGTCATGAAAATGATCACGTTGCTCATGCGATCTGATAGAACATGTTTGTAATGAGATACAGATTGCCAGTAAGCCACTAAGCATTGTTTCTTTGTAAAAAAAAAATATAGCATTATTCTTATCTACAGCACTAAGTCACTGCTTTGAGTTTTTTCACACAATATAAAACTGCAAATAAATGCATACCTAAACACAATGCTGCCTCTCTTCTGGCACTAAGGCAACTATGGAGGCAGTCACTAATTACCTGTTCTGACTACTTGAATCAAATGGCCGTGCTGTTTTCAAATGTTTGCAGTGCTCAGAAGAGTCTAACCCTGTGTAGAACAAATTACCAATTAGGCACATACTCTCAGTTGCAACAGTTTCTCACTTTGCTCACAGCTGGTCCTTACTCATCTATCTTAAAAAACAAATACAGCTTTTTCTGTGCCTTGCATTCATAGGTGTTCTCTACCAGATACTCAAGCCATATGGAATTGTAAAACTAGATTAAAAAAAAATCTTTTATTAAAGTACATAGAACCATGCTCTGGATATAGATGCAAATATTGTGGGTGACCCAGATATAGTATTAAACATGAATCATAGCATCTGTAAGTAAGAAACAGCCTTGGAATTATCAGAATAATATGCATGTCACCCTTGATCCAAGGATACATCAATACCAGGTACACGCTTCCTGTAGTACTAAGCGGGAGCTCAATCAAGGTCTCATCGATGTTGTGTCCCAAACCATCCAGTGAAAGTCTGAACCAAAACCCCTTGTATGTATGCATATATATATATATATATGTATGTGTCAGGGGTAGATCACAGTGGATGGATATCATCCTTGGTATTATCTTTGAACTTCAGCACAAGCATGTCCCATGACTGGGCAATAAAAATACTCAAGCCCACTTGTTCCTCTCTATGAAGCACGGTGCTCTCCGCCAGGCCCCATGAGGCCACCCATCGAGTCCAGGTTGTTATGGAGGGGGGCAGATGGTTGCTTTCTGAGCAAAATGCGCTCAGGGTGCGCGGATACGGATGTAAAAAAAAAAAACGAAGCGCGGGCTTTCGTGCTTCCTTAATTAGTAGCCCCTAGAGGGGCCAAATCACAGGGGCAAAATGTGTAAACAAGCATTTGCAATGCAATCGGTCTCGCCGTTGGGACCTTATATGTATATAGCTATGCAGCACATTAGCCTGGGTGCTGAAACATCTACTGTTCTTTAACATGGAGGGAAAGTAAGCACCAAACTGCGTGACACGCTAGGTATGGGAACACGTTGAGATAAATATGCCTTTTAGAGGGAAATGGTATAGTCCAAAGCTCTGTTTTTAAAATAAAATCAGGGCCTTTGGTGGTCATATCACTGAAAATACAAAATGTGAAAAAAATATTATTTTCTACAGGTGCTCATGGAAGACAATTTCTATGGACTGGAATGGAGAGAATGCTAAAGTGATTCTGGTATTTTACTGACCTCTGCTGGTTGTTTTCTATCAAAACAGTTAAATAGAGGCAGTTGAACAGAAAAGAAGTCCCTAAGCGGAAGCAGACAAGTCCTAGGGTTGATCTCCAGACACCCAAAGTACATACACATATAAGTATACAATAAGTATATACTAAAGAAGTATATACAAGAGGTCTCCAATGCTCGACCTGAAAAATGAGATCGCTCAACAGATAACATCCACCCCTAGAGGAAACCAGAGCCCAGAACTTGAATTTAAGATTGATTTTAAATGTTTTCTGGTGTCTACTTTATATTGAAGCCTTGCTAACATAGTGGTGATACACAGTTTTGCAGTGCTTTATTGCCCCCCGCAAAGACCACCTCTCTCAGATTGCAGAGGTTTGGTGCAGGCCAATAGAACGAGGAAAGAAGAAAAAAAAGGAGCAACATTTAAAGCAGACTCACCTTCCAACAAATCATGGAAATCGCCTACAGGAAATACCATTTGGCATGCCATTACTCATTATAGAACTTCCCAGGCTATTGAAGAGAGAGATTTTTGTGAGTCATCTGAATCATAATTAAAAAAACTGTGAGTGTACCTCCACACACGCTTTGTAGCAATTTGCAGTATACTTCAACAATCTACGAGTAGCACAAAGCATTTTAACAAACAATGGCAACTTGCTGCACTGCTGCCCCACACTGGGGAAATACTTCCTCCTGCATATGGACACAAGCCAAGTGATGCTTAAGGACTTTTCCTTGCTTGTCTTTATGCCTCACTTCATTCACCTCATTCGCTATTAGCTTTTATACATTCGTCACAGATAAACCAGTAGCTTCACTGAGTGTTAATTCCCTCCATACACGTTTCTTCCTTTATAAACTAGGTCTGCCACATGGTACACTCTTAGCATAGGTAATTTACTTCTGCTTGTCTTTGAGGTACTTTGGTAGAAGACTGCAATTTGTCTACCCTAGCCTGAAATTAATTAGCCTTAAAATTTAGCAGAGGTAAAAATGCAAGAAGAAATTCAAAAGAGTGCTGCTAAAATGCATCCTAAAATAGCAGAATGCCAAAACTTACACGAGAGTGGCACCTCTTTTACCTAAACAATAAAAGGGAGTTCGCAGATGAAAATCTCCAGTGCTTTTTAAACCAAGGCAGCCACCGCAATTTCTCTTATTAATAAGTTAATTGAAAGATAAACGTATGAGTGAGAAACATTCTTTTATTGCCACAGCTGTCTAACACGAACACTGTCCCTCTAGAGGTAATATGGAACAGTTAATCTCACAAAAACTCGAAATGTAAATGACACCTCGCAAAGATTAAAACAATAAGAATAATAAATACCCTGTCTACAGCCACATTCAACCTAGCGAGCAAACCTCTCACCACAAGCTAATCTTCCCCAGGACAATCAATTCATACCAAACAGCGACATAAAAGGATCTCGCCGCAAATTCAGGAAGAAGGCAGTCGCAGAGCGAACACCCAATTTTCAGCTACAATAACTTACAACGAATGATTAGAACAATGCAATAATCCAAAGGCAGCATCTCTTTTTGTGAGGTTTTTCTCAATGAAAGGCAGCCATCACTAAAAGATGCACACATAGCAGTGATGCGCATTACTTTCTTGTGCGCAGGCCAGTATAGTGAAAGTCAACTAATTTGAGAGTAATAATTCTCGAGGAGCGGCTTACACCAAAACAGGAAGAAGCACACTCTTTGTGAACACCAAAAACACTCGATTCAAAATTTCCGGTAAACCCAGGATTGTTTTTTAAGCCCTAATTAAAGAGGGTTCAATTTGCCTTTCTCTAAGTACACTCTACGTCCAAGTTGCTGAAAATCTATTTATTCCAATATCCCTCGAGCGTCATACCTGGTTTTGTTGGAGGTGTAATGTCACTTGTTCTATCATATATCTGGATACAATGACAGAAGCAGAAAGCGATAGACGCGCAGTGCATACTCTTATAGCTAGCTGGCAGACACGTCACACGGGAGGAGAAGTGCATTCCAAGTCTCTTTCTGGCAAAATAAATTTCATTGGTAAAATAAATAAAGGAAGGGCTAGGCTATGTAGCGCAAACTCGACCTGGAGGAATGCAACATTTATATCAGCACTACTTGCTTGCATTACACAAGAACAAATTCATTTTTGTGTATTTTTAGGCATTGGGATATTAAATAATTTGCCCAGGATTTCAAGATGGTGAGCCGATGTGAGATTCAAACCGGGTTCCCTACTTACTGCCCCCTCCCCGCCTATCTCCCTCATTCCGGGCTGACATCAGGGCTCCCGGCTGTGGTGTCTGACCCCCGGGCAGCAGAAAAATTAAAAGATCCTGGGTTGCCTGGCGATCGTGAAATTCGCCATCCGTACACTCCTGCAGCCTCGCGTGTGCAAGCATACGCACAAGCATCGACTCATCACACGCTTGCCAGCCTTATCTTTTATTGGCTTGAAACAAAATTCCTGCATTCTCATTGGTGCTTGGCTTCTTAATCCCGCCTCCTGGCGGTCATGTCTTAATTTATATCCTTACAAGGCTATCATCCCCTTTACTAGAAAAACTGTTTTGTTCCCGTGCCTCTCATCATTCCCTCCTGTAGTCTGTCACTTATTACACCACTACCACCCCTCCACCTCCTCCCGTTAGTGCCTTCTTATACCCCCGCGCTTCTGTGTAAAATGCAATAGGGCTCGCGAAATTTGAGCCCTATTGCATTTTCAGTGCTTGTTTGCCGTCTCATTGGTGGGCGATTTCGCACTCTTTGTCTCGCATGCGCGCGATGCCTTACATTGTGCGCATGCGAGACAAAGACAGGCAGAGACAGCACAAGCAGTGAAGCAGGACGAGGTGAAGCGCGGCTGTGGTTCGTTTGCCTCTCTTGCTTCAGTAGGTGAAGACAGAAGCAGCGCCCCAACAAGAAGCACTAAACGGATTCCATTTGCAAACCGTTTCTGCAGGGTTTCACGTTATGCCATTCAGCCACCAAATGGGTACCTTTTTAATATCCAAGGTGTGTGATGTTTTTACATTTCTGGGGGCTTGAGGATAGAGCGTGGATCTGGCCAGCCTTATGGAAGCTCTGCCCTATTGGCCTCAAGCTGAGCCAGAGACAGGCACCTGGCTAGAGCTTTCAGTGACCCTCCCACTTCTAAGAAAAAGCCGGATACGTCCTATGACTTTTGAGAAGGTACGAGCCTTACACATGTCTGGTTGGCTCGAGAGTAACATGAAATCTGCATAACTTCCGAATCTGGACAAGGTGTCATTTCAAAGGCTGTGACTGACTCTTTTCCATCGCTCCCACCGTTTCAAGATGCAGAGACCTGATAGCTGGTTCACAAATAAAAGTAAGACACACAGTTCCCCATCACGCCATGAAGACACACAGTTCCCCACCACGCCAGGAAGACACACAGTTCCCCATCACGCCATGAAGACACACAGTTCCCCACCACGCCATGAAGACACACAGTTCCCCATCACGGCCAAGCCTGGTCCTCCCTATTGCCTCGCGGGGTCTTGCCACTGACTGACCCATGGGGCCACAGGATAATACCATTACCCCGGCAATTTCATGTGGCCTGGAGCGCGAGTCACCGATATATGTGCTACGTCACCAATTAACAATGTAGTGCGGCCCTGCTCGGGTGATGTGAGAACTGAAGAGTAGTCATAGCAGGAGACGGAGGAGCTGTGCTGAAAGAAGGGAAACACAACATACCATACCTCGTGGCCTCTAAACTGGCCGACCCTACACCCATGTGCTTCGAAGCCGCATCTTGAAGCACCAGGTGCTGTCCTGATTCTTCACAATACCCGGGGCTTTATGTGGGCCGGGTCCTGCCGGTGCTCAGCACCCCCGTTCTAAAAAGCAGGTGCTGAAACGGGTCCCTGTCGGGCTCTCATTTTTGCCCTCACCCTTAGAGGGGAAAAAAACTTACCTCTGCAGCAGAACCACCCTTTACTGGGATGTAACTTCAAAGAGATGGTTATAGTTCTATCACAGTCTCATCATTTTAGAACTGCAGCATTTTCAATATTCTATACACCGAAGCCCTAGTTGTTGCTTTTTTTTATCTTATGCAAATAATGGTCATTGACAAAGCCAATAGTCCTGGCTTACTGTAGGCGTAATGTTACTTGTTGCATTATATACCTGGATGCAATGACAGAAGCAGCAAACTGTCAGTCAGGCGGCACACTGCTACGCATATAAATATACCATCCTGGATAACTTAGCACAGGAACAGGGGCGGCTGGTGACATTTGAAAGTGGTGTGGCGTAAAATTATTGTCATACTGCACCATAGCGAGTGAGCGTAGCGAGCGAGCCCGAACAACCTAAGGGGGGCTGTGAGGGGGGGATTTTGAAATAAAGAGTGGACAAATGGTGCATTTTCAAGTAAATTTGAGAAAGCAGGAAGGTTAATAAAGCATTGTGAAAGTGCAGTTATTACATTAATAAAGAAATGTCATATAACGTAGGTAGCTTATTCAGTATAGGTAGCTGCTTATTCAGTATAACCACAGATCTTCATAACAGATTTCGAGATACAATGCATTTCTGAGAACCTCACAGATGTTTTTTATTTAACAAACAACTAAACATCTAAACATCATGTGCATTTTGTGATCTGCATCAGGTACATGTTCTTTGCAGCAGGCACATTACCTTCTGCGCTACCTATCCATGAGTCAAAACTTCCACTAGACAAAACTCTGATCTCTCTCTAGGAAAAACATTAACCATCAGCGTTATCATGACATTTTTATTGTTTCTGTGAATAAAACCAATTTAGCCACTTTGCGAACACTCTGACTTGCTTTATTTCGTTTTTTATTTATTTTTCATAGTTTGAACCTTTTATTCCCAAAGCGCACTGTGAAAACAAAAATGTTGACCTCCCCCTTACTACTGCAAGGAGACTGAGGCCTGTTGCTATATAACAGCGTCGTAGAAACAGCTCTCTTTCATAAATGAGCTCTTTAAACTAATCACAACCAAAATAAAATAAAATCAACCTCTTACTTCCCACTGACACCACCCTGTTAAGAAACGTTCATACCGGGTTAACTATATCTTCCGATTGGAATACTTCTCACATATAACCCCAGCTAATGACCTCCTTGTGAAGCTTAGAGTCCAAATTCAAGCTTCAAAAGGTCCAAAGGTTCTGAAATGCACTTCCATACATTTAGTATGACATTTTATTGTAGGAGGGAGCTTACCTGGAAGCCAGCTTGAATGCTTTAGCAGAGCTCTCTAACTCGGCCGAGGAATGTGGTAATTCGGTTTTAAGTGCCCTCTAAGTGCCCCTGCCTCCGTGCCCTTCACGAGAGCTGTGTTGGGTAGGATCCATTGTCTTTGATGAAAGCACTGCCTGGTTATTCGTGCCGGGGCTTCAAAACCCAAGCAAACCAGAGGGATAAAGAATTTCACACAAAGTGCTTCAATGCCTCGTCGGGTGTAGTAAGTGCTAACCTAATAAAATTACAATCCAATAAAGTTAACCTATCTGTAGGATTTTCCTTTTTTTTATTGCAAAGTCACGAAAATGAAGTCCTAAAAACGTAGGATTTTCCTTTTTTTTATTGCAAAGTCACGAAAATGAAGTGCTAAAAACTCCTCTCACATTATACTATAAAGGCACAGTTGGAACAAGTAACTATCTCACTGAAGAAATAAGTTGCAGAATAGATCATTCAGCAGGTGCAACATTTGACTGTAGGCATATAAATAATTGTTCACTTTTCTTTCATTCACAGTAGTGCTGTCATTTGCATGTACTTCAGTCCGTATACTTCTGGAAAGTATTTGGCTATGGTAGCTTTTCATTTTAATTAATTGTTTTGCAGCATGAACTTCATTTATTTATTTGGATGTTTACATGGACCTATGAGTGTTGGGTAGGAAATGTAAATGGTCTATACCCCTCATCCTATCAAGCCCAACAGACACTCCAAGCCTGTCGATAGTTCGTGTTCCCTCCCACTCCCTGCTACTTTTAAAATTGTGGTTTTACGAGTCTGTACGATGAATTTATATTCCATGGGAATTAAGTTGGGCCTAATTAATTGTGGATGAATTTGAGCGGCCACTTTGGCGAGTTAAGCCGAGTGAAATAAAAAGCATCATAATATGATAAAACATTTTCTAAAGTCACACAAAATTCAGTTCTCACTTCCTCCTCCTGTACTCTACAATGTACTCAAAGGCACGAGTGCCCTCTTGAGGGGAAATCGCCAATATAAATAATCTAGCATGTGCGGTCAATTTCCAGGCTGTACAGCCCCTGTTCTCGAGAATGTTGATTCTTACTTTAAATCCTGTCCTCTCGTTTCTTAATATCACGGTTATCTCAGCTCCCACTGGACTTTAAGTTTGCTGTTAGACAAATATCTCATAGTGAAACCGCCGAATATGAACAGCCACCAAGAAACGCAGATGGGGCTGTCAGCTCTTGTTCATTTAGGCCAGGAACACACAAAAAGCCCCCGCTTGGTTTCAAGGCAAGCGCCGCAGCTGCTCCCCTGTCCAAACAGTAGAGGTATTTAAGACCTATTTTAACTTTGCAGTTAGAATGACCGCCACAAGTTCGGCTCGAATCCAGAAATGATTGCTGGTGTGCTAAGGGAATGGTGCACCGTGCCTGCAACAAATACAGAGAGATGGATTTGAGGAGAATGGCCACTTGTTTTTATGCGCCTGCACTATTATACAGGGCATAATTTAAAGTTGGAATTCCTCAGAGTTAATGCGTGAACTGAAAGCAGCACAAGTCGGAAACAGTAAGCAGTGATTGCCGCCCGGTCGCGGCTGGCATGACAGGGGACAGGGGAACGCGCAGGGAAAAGGGGGGGGGGTACGTTTAATTAAATTTTAAAAAACTTACTAGGATGAGGCATCTCCCCCGCCGGTCCCGCGTCGCATCACGTCTCCGAGTCCTCGCAGGAACATTCTTCTCATACGTGAGTTTGAGCTATTGTTATTGTAAATAACAATGCCTTTTATTTTTGTTTTGGATTTTAAAACATGAATAAAAGACATTGCCGTTTACAATGCCAATAGCTTAAACTCGCGTAAATCCGAGACCTATTGCATTGTAAACGCTTGCTTAGGCATGCTGAAGTGGATGCCTGCTTGTGCCCCGGAGGGACGGCAAAGTGCATTCTGATAGAGAAGCACTCTAGTAGGTCCCTGCTTTTGCCCCAGGGGCACTATAGTGCACGCAATGGACACAAAGATAAACCCCTTTAAGGGGGCTTGTTTTGAAGCGACGAGCGGTGGCGTAACATATAAAGCTGCCGACGTTGGAGTTGGAGAGCAGAGTTCGATCCTCGGCTTGGGCTGTATAATGATAAATCATTAAAAGAAGGTACGCGGCGTGGGCTGTATTAATCCTAAATAATTAAACAGAGATCTCAGATAAAACAAACTTTGTGGGGAGAGACAAATAAAACAAGCATTGGCAGAGACACATGAAAAAGACACATAAAACAAGCATTGGCAGAGACAAATAAAACAAGCATTGGCAGAGACAAATAAAACAAGCATTGGCAGAGACACATAAAACAAGCATTGGCAATGCAATAGTATGGGGGTGTGAGAAGGCATTGGAAGAAAGTTGTCTGTGCAGTAAAGGGGGGCAATAGCCGTGGAAGGACACAAATGAAGAAATGTCCATCATAAGGAGGGACTAACAAGCCTACAACCAATCGGAAGGCACCATCTAGGACACCAGCCAATGAAAATGATGGGTGGAGAGTGGGTGGAGCTTATATACACTATAGTGTATACTGCATGTCTCAACGAGACAGCGCAAGCGCTGCCTAGGCGAGACCTAAAAATTAATGGGGGCCCAAGGGGGCCCTCCAGCCCCGGGTACCTCTACCCCCCCCGGGCTAGAAAATAAATAGGGTGGGGGGCTGAACGGCCCCCCTAAGCCCCGGGGGGCTTGGGGGGGACCACCAACCCCGGGGCTTTATTTATTGAGGGAGGGGGGCTGCGTGGCCCCCCTCCTGGAGCCTTCAAAGGCCCTGGGGACCGCCACCTCCCAGGGCCGGCTCCTACAGTGTCCTGGGGTGCCCACCCCCAGGACACTGTTGTTTGCTATGAGAGGGCGGGAGTCTCCCGCCCTCCCATAGCAAACTTTGTTTGGATTTTGAAAGAGAGAGCACGGAAACCTGCTCTCTCTTTCAAAATCCAAACCATATTGCTTTTCCACACGGGGAGCTGCATGTCAGCAGCACCCCATGTGGAAAAGCAATGCCGGCTCACGAAGGACACAGGGAGCTGGCTGGGACCGTGGGGGCATTGAGGCTCCCCCCACAGTCCCCAACGTTTTTTATAAGCCCCGGGGGATGGGGTCCCCGGAGATAATTAAAATTAGTGATAGGGGCTATATTTTTTTTTACGGTAAAATTAGGAGTCGCGCATCCTAACGCGTCGGGTGCACGATTTCTCTCGCGTAGGGTGCGCGGTTCCTAACGCGTTGGGTGCGCGACTTCAAGGAATAAAAACTGAAATTTTTTGGAGATAAACATAAAGCTTAAGTGTTTTGTTCTTGAGTGGCTCAAAAAAGAGCCGTTGTGTTCATTGAGAGTTTTTGGTACTTATAAGTGAGGACCTATACAGAGTCTAAAGTTGTTGAGGAAGACTCTGTTTCCTTCATCAGTAAAGTGTACTCCATCTCTCCTATACATCTCTTGCATATGAATGCGCAGATTGTTATTGTAAATGGACCCCATTCTATTGTCTCGCAGAAAAGCAGAAACAGATTTATTCACATGTTTCCTAGCTTTCTCAATCCGTGGACAAAAATGATTGGACCAGTTCCATTTCTGCCTTTGCCACATGTTAAAATACACAAAAGAAGTTTTGGGAAAAAGTGAAATCAATCTGCAAAGGTGTCCTTCATAAGCATTTCCAGACCTACCCCAGTCAAAGTGCCTAGGTCATTGCCAGCACAGTGCACTATTATGAGGTCAGGGTGTTGGAGATGCATAAAGGATTTTACCAATGGCATCAATTGGTGCCACTTTAACCCTCTCTGTCCAATCCATTTAATGTGTACATTTGGCAAACCTAGGTCTTTGTGAATGCCTTTGTTTTCTGCATACCTTTGGCTCCAGAAAATATAGCTGTGTCCCACAATCCACACTCTAAGCATCTTGAAGGGAGGTCTGGATGCATTCAGATGGTCTCTGTAAATGAAATGGCAGTTTGAAAAGTAAGATTTTTCTAAAATGGTGACTAAGATGCAGTTTTGAAAAAAGAAAAGAAATTATTGGTTGTTTGACAACCTTCTACACTGAAAAATAGGGTGCATGTTCCTGTTTTTTAAACGCATGATTCTTATTGGTTAACAAAAACTGATTGAAAGAAACATTATATATGATAAGCTGATATGTTGAAAAGTCAAGCACACTTGCTGTTTTGATTAGCAACATTGTGTGCAGAACTTGTGACCTGTGTGCTCAGTTCAGTGTTCTATGAACTGTTTCTATGGTAACAGGCAGAAGGTAGATTGGGGGTAGGGTTCACATTTATGTCATTTGGAAAGGGCTGAATTGTTTAACCAATAGAAATGTGAGTTAGCTTTTGAATTAATGTTGGAAGGAATGTGATTTAATATTTACTTGTATATGTGTGCAAAATGAGTGGGACACTTTGCCATTCTTTGCTTTGCTGACAGGTGCACAGTGCAGAGATTCTGTATAAGAAAATCTGGTGTGTGACTGACATATTTCTTAATCTACAAAACAACTTGAAAGGTGAGTTATTTAATTGTGAGGGGATGTATGTGGTATATTTTGATTTTAATCAGACTAATGTATTTCTCCTGCTAAAGTGCATGGAGTACTTTTTTTTTTGTCTACAAACCAGTCATTGTTTATGTATTTGCAAAATGAGTCACGTTTCTAAACTAAAATGTAGTACTCCTTCTAGATTAAGAAATGTGGTTTGGTACAGTACAAGGGATAGCGTTGTTTGTCTAGAATCACACAGTGAGTCTGTGTGCATTTAGGAATCATTTTGAGAGAAACATTTTGGTACTAATGTGTAGTAGAAGATTTTCTGCAATGTGTGCAGTCACCTTACATCTTGTAGACTAGTAAATGTATTTTGTACAAGGGATAGTTGGCTGTCTACAATCACACTGTCAGTCTGTGTGCATTTGGGCAATTATTGTGAGAAAAGCATTTGGTAACATCATGTATTTTCTGGCAGATTACTGCTTTAAAATCTGTTTTGTTGCCAAGTTTGAGTAACATTAGAGGCCAGTCATTGCTTATGCAATTGCAAAATGAGTCAGGCATTCACAGTAGTGTGCAGTATTGAAATATGTAGAATGTGTGCAGTCACCTTACCCCTTCCAGAGTAGTGAATGACTTTTGGTAAACTCCTAGGGATAGTGTTGCTTGTCTAGAAACATACTGTGAGTCTGAGTGCATTTGGGTAGCCATTGTGAGAGAAGCATTTGGTAATATTGTGTATTTGCTGACAGATAACTGTTTTAACACCTGTCATGTTGTCAAGTTTTAGTAGCATTAGAAGCCATTCATTGCTTATGCTTTCATAAAATGAGTCAGGCTTTTTCACTAAAGTACAGTACTGAAATATGTAGATTGTGTGCAGTCCCCTTACTCCTTCCAGAGTAGTGAATGTATTTTGGTAAAGTCCAAGGGATAGTGTTGCTTGTCTAGAATCACACTGTGAGTCTGTGTGCATTTGGGCAACCATTGTGAGAGAAGCATTTGGTTACATCATGTATGTGCTGATAGATAATGGCTTAAAATCCTGTCATGTTGTCAAGTTTTAGTAGTATTAGAAGCTAGTGATGGCTTATGTATTCACAAAATGAGTCAGGCTTTGACACTAAAGTGCAGTACTGAAATATGTAGATTGTGTGCAGTCTCCATACCCCTTCCAGAGTAGTGAATGAGTTTTGGTAAATTCCAAGGGATAGTCTTGCTGTATAGAATCACATTTAGTTAATATCCAAGTAGTAATGTAGTGAGGCAGGTCTTAGCACTTGCATTGATACAAACGCCTATGCACTATGCATGCATGCCTCTAACCACCTACACACTTGTCTTCCACTCCTTCAATTAACTAGTCAGTATCTATATACTTCAATAAACACCCTGTCACTCATCTTGCACTCCTTCAGTGACTGATCCAGTACCATGTACTAATCTATTCACTACACCAAAACCAAAAAAATTAAAAGTTTCACCCAAGCATTGTCTTAGCAGTAATCTAATGATTCAGTCAGTACCCAGGTACTCATACAGTGAACCATGCATTACCACATGGACTGCTTCAAATGTCTATCCAGTATGCATGCAGACTTCTAACCTACTATACACTTGTCTTTAACAGCTTGAATTCCCCAGTCAGTATCCATGTACTTCCAGCAAACACCCTGTCACTTCCCTTGCACTCTTCCAGTGACTTAATCAGCACCATGTAGTAATGCATTCACTGCGCCAAAACCCAAACACTTATAAATTCACCCAGGCACTCTCCTTGCAATACTCTAATCATTCAGTCAGTACCCAAGTACTAATGGAGTGAGGCAGGCCTTAGCAGATGGATTGATTCAAACGTGTATCCACTATGCATGGAGGCCTCTAACCACCTACACAATTGTCTTTCAGACCTTCAATTTCCCAGTCAGTATCTATAAACTCCAATAAACACCTTGTCACTCCAATTGCACACCTGCACTGACTCATTTGGCACTATGTACTAATCTATTCACTGCGCCAAAACCCAAAAACTTAAAAAGATTCACCCAGGCACTCTCCTTGCAGTACTCTAATGATTCAGTCAGTACCCAGGTAGTTATGCAGTGACCCAGGTGTTAGTCCATGGACTGTTTCAAATGTCTATCCACTATGCATGCAGGTCTCTAGACACCTACACACTTGTCTTTCACACCTTCAATTCCCCAGTCAGTATCCATACAGTTCCAGCAAACACCCTGTCACTCCTCTTACACTCCTCCAGTGACTCATTCAGCACCATGTACTAATGCATTAACTGCGCCAACAAACAAATACTTATAAATTTATCCAGGCACTCTCCTTGCAATACTCAAAACATTCAGTCAGTACCCAAGTACTAATGGAGTGAGGCAGGCCTTAGCACATGGATTGATTCAAACGCCTATCCACTATGCATGTAGGTCTCTAACCACCTACACACTTGTCTTTCACACCATCAATATCCCAGTCAGTATCCATACAGTTCTTGCAAACACCCTGTCACTCCCTTTGCACTTCTCCAGTGATTTTTTCAGTAACTCGAAGTAATCGATTAACTGTGCCAAAAAACAAACACTTATAAATTCATGCAGGCACTCTCCTTGCAATACTCTAAACATTCAGTCAGTACCCAAGTACTAATGGAGTGAGGCAGGCCTTAGCACATGGATTGATTCAAACGCCTATCCACTATGCATGTAGGCATCTAACCACGTACACAATTGTCTTTCACACCTTCAATTCGCCAGTCAGTATCCATACACTTCCAGCAGACACCCTGTCAATCCCCTTGCTCTCCTCTAGTGACTCATCTGGCACCATGTAGTAATCTTTACTGCACGAAAACAAAAACCCTTAAAAGATTCATTCAGGTACTATCCTTGCATTACTCTAATGTTTCAGTCAGTATTCAGGTACTCATGCAGTGAAGCATGCCTTTTGACAAGGACTGTTTGAAGTAACTATCCACTATGTATGTAGTGATCTAACCAGTTTTACACTT
Source organism: Triturus cristatus (assembly GCF_964204655.1). Lineage (NCBI taxonomy): Eukaryota > Metazoa > Chordata > Amphibia > Caudata > Salamandridae > Triturus > Triturus cristatus. Next base: position 177,370,286 of record NC_140593.1, read on the forward strand.
GTGCATCAGACCTACTTTTCCACAGTTACTATGCATACACTCCAGCAAACACACTGTGACTGCTGTTGCAAACCCATAGTGAGTCTTTTAGAAGCATGTAGTGATCTTTTCAATGATGTAAAATTCAAACAACTGTGATTTCACCCAATGTCTATCCTTATAGTACTGTAATCATTCAGTCAGTTAGCATGAAGTCTTTCAGTGAGGCAGGCTTTAGGGCATGAACTGCTTCAAAGTAGTATGCACTATGCATGTAGTATTTTAACCATCGTCACACTTGTGCTTCAGGGCTATAATTTCTAAGTCAGTATTTATATGAAATGTGTTTGTATAGTAGAAAAGTATAAATTATAAAGTTATTAATATACATTTATTTGTGATTATTTTTTACAGATACTGTTTTTCACCCTTAAACTAGAGAAATCATGCCGTCAAAAGAAAGAAAAAGAAAAGAACAGAAAAAGGACAGTTACTTGAAGAAAAATCAACCACAAGTATTGAATGAACAACATAATGTGGCTAAAAAGAAAACATCTTCGGGTAAGATCACAAAGCAATTTATTAAAAATGTTTGTAGGACCAGACAGAATGTACAGAATGCTGAAACCTCTGAGAATGCTGCAACTAGAAAAAATATTCAAAATAATAGGAAAATCAAAAAAGCAAATGGACAGTCAAAGGAGACGCAGTATGGTAAAAGAAGGCAAAATCAGTATAAGGAAATACGCAAAAAAATATTTTACAAGAGTAGTACATAATTTGCTGAAAGGTGTGAAGAAATATAAAAAGAGAGCTCTATTTTATTAAAAGAAGAAGCATATTGAAACCATTGTTGAAAAGGCTTTTGAAGTAAAAAGGAAGCTATTCATTTTAGTATTAAACAGAATTCAATCACTAGATAAACCAATCCATTTAATGAAGGCCAAAAGTAGGAGGAAAAGAGTAATCAATAGAACACATTTTTGTGATTTGTTTTGGGAGAATGGAAAGACAGTTCAAGTTCAGAGCCTTTCTTTAATGAAAAGAGTTATTTACAGAGCAATAATTTATTGCATGCAGTTGACACCAGTGGTCGAGGTTATGAGGTTAGAAATGGTTCTCCATTTGACAAAGAGAAAATAGTTGAAAGAAATGCCGAAGAAGTGATAGCTGATGAAGTTCTAGGAAGACATCCTAAATGCCCTGTGTACACTTGGGATTGCAGTAGTATTTGTAGTGTACAACAAGAATCTATTGATAAATTATGTAGTTTCTTATGAGCGTATAGTAGAAAAAGTGTTAAACAAAAGATTAAGGTGTTGCAAGGACTAGACTCTTGCAGAGTGAGAACAAATACTGGTTTGCAAGGTCATTCTCTGGCTTGTCTTTCTAGGAAAGTTTGTCAAAGTGTTTTTCACCATTTCAGGATGTTGGCAGTACATCATACTCAAATGCGGAAGTTAGTGAGAAGATTATTATGCAAAAAGTCCAGCACTACAGTTAAATGAGTTGAACAGTGCTCTTTTGCGTGGGTCAGTATCAAATGTGAAGAAGGTTTGTGATGATATTGAGTTTTGTTACTTTGGTCCTCAGTAAGAGAGTGCAGAAACTGACACATTACTAGAACAAAATGTTGAATACAATGTAGAACCCATGATTACAAACATTTTTGAAGATCAAATCACTAAGTTTAAGGTAATTTTAGGTGAAAGACCAAATGTTTCTTGTATTTGTTGTCGGCGAAGTCACTATAAAAATCTTATTTGTTGGTTGAGGATTGTTTTGATTTGGGATCTGAGCAGCATATTTGCAAATATTGTTATAACAAATTAGATGAGAATAAAATGCCTGCCAGAGCTGTTCATAATAATCTAGAGTTGGTTGCTATTCCTCCAGAGCTGATAGATTTAAATACCTATGAGTCTATTCTCATTCAATGTGTGCACCCGTTTCAGGCTATTGTTCGTATGGAGCCTAAAACAGGTAAATTGCCTCCATCAGAGGATTGAAAGGAAGAGTTGAGTATTTACCGTTAGATTTAAAGAAAAACATACATTGAAACTATTGATGTAGACCATGCAGAAAATGAACCACTAGTCATTCTATTTAATCTTGTTCCTACTAAGAATAAGAAAATCTGGCAAGAGTTAGTGGATGTTAGAAAAGTGCAAAAGGCATCATTGTATCTGATAAAAAATAATGAGTACTATAGAAATGTGTTTGTAGGAGAAGAAGAAATAGATTTAGCAGAAGATAATGAAACATTAAGTGGACAAATTGAAAAAGTGGACATGTCCAGATGTGAAGAAATCTATGAACATTACAGTGTACATCCACTTCATTCCAAAGAGGTGATGGGGAATACGATTGAGTTGTTCCAAATGAAAAAAGCAAGAGGAAGCCCCATGAGTGTATGGGAAGAGAGCTTGGAAGCTCGTTGTTTCCCGCAGTTGTTTCCAACAGGAAAAGGTGGACGATATGATGAACGTCCTGTGCAGATTCCTGCATCTGAATATCGGACAACAAGATTATATGCGGAAGATCCAAGATTTCGACAATGTATCCCTTATATGTTTCATCTTCTGTTTGAAAGTGACTTGTCTGGACTTTCATATGCAGTAAATCACATTTTAAAAACTGTAATGCATCTGCAAAATGTAACTGCAAAGGATTTTATGGATAAAGTGCATCAGAGAGATGATCATTTAGAATCTCAGTTGATTAATCTGATGGCATGTCAGTGTGGGACTAATGAATATTGGTACCGTCGTCATGGAGAACTGAAATGTATGCTACGGAAACTTAGGAACTCCTACATGGTTTGTTACACTAAACTGTGCTGAGTATGCTTGGGAGGATTTACTTGAATTTCTTCGAGAGGCAAATTCCAATATAAAAAATATTGAATAAAAGACACCTGGAGAATTGTGCTCTTTGGATCCTGTTAATGTATGCAGATATTTCAATCATAGATTTGAAGCTATGATGTCTTTCATCTGCAATAAAAAAAATCCTCCTCTTGAAGAAGTTGTGGATTTCTTTTGGAGAAAGGAGTATCAAGCAAGAGGTGCTCCTCATATACATATGTTGTTATGGATCAAGGACGCCCCCAAATTTGGAACAGATTCAGATGATACTGTTTTGTCTTTCATTGAAGAATATGCCACATGTGCTGTACCCAATAGCAGAGAAGATAAAAACTTAAAACAACAAGTCTTATGATTCAAAAGCCATAGATGTGGAAAATACTGTCGACGAAAGTACAAGTCTAAGGATAAGTTCTATACCAAATGTCGTTTTGGATTTCCACGCCCTGTATTATCCAAAGGATGAGTAAATAGTTTTATGTCAGCTATGTGACAGCCCGTATAGGGCGTGTTACCGGGGCGGTGACGTGGGGCAGAGGAGGGGCAGGGTGGGGTGTTGCAAAATGCGGCATATGGCCGATTGCAGGTACGTTATGAAAAAAATAAAGAAAACAAATTTTTTTGCGCGCGCTGCATCGCATTTGGCGATGCTGCACGCGGACAACCAATTGTTGAAAATGAAGCAGCAATTGCCATGAATGAGGTGGAAACAGCAATGCATCAAGCTCAAGAAGATGTAATGCAGTTAAGAAACTTGGAAGAACAACTAAATGTTGAACAGAAACAAATATATCAACAAGTGAAAGAACAGATTGACCATTGATTACTTCATGAAAAGAAAGGGTGCTCATGTACATCATTTCAACCTATCCAAATGTATGTGAGTGGTCAAGCTGGAACAGGAAAACGTTTCTTAATTAAAGTAATTACAAGTTATCTGCAGAGAACAACTGAGTCACATTTGTCTTGTGTTGTCACTGCTCCAACTGGGTGTGCAGCACATAACATTAAAGGAATTACTTTACTTCGTTTACTAATGCTACCAGTAGAGCATGAGAACAAATTGGAATACCACAAGTTATCTGTAGAAGCTTGTTGTGAAGTTTCAAGAGTCCTGAAGAAAATGAAACTTCTCATTATTGATGAGGTAAGCATGGTCTCAAACTTGATGCTTGCCTTTGTGCATTTAAGAATCCAGCAAATTCGTAAAACAGAGTATGACGTGTTATTTGGAGGAAAACACGTCATAGTTTCTGGAGATCTACTGCAACTGACTCCGGTAAAAGGACAACCGGTTTTTAAAACACTTGCGCATGAAGATACCAGAAAGTCTCTCGGTAGTGTTGGAAACGTAAACATTTGGACATATTTTGAATACAAAGAACTGAAAAAAATATGCGACAGGCAAATGTTGCTGAATATGGAAGTATTCTTCAAGATATAAGAATTGGACATCTGATAGAACATGGCAAACAAGCTTTGCAGAGTCGATTACTTTCCAATTTGTTTCCAAATGAAAATGTAGTTCCTGAAAAAGTGTACATGAAAATTGCAGAAAATAAATCAGTGATCTGCTTAATGCCAACACTGCGCGAGTGTTCTATATTCAACGAAGAACTATTGAAACTGGAAAATGAAGAGATTATAAAAATGGAAGCCATCGATAAAATAGAGCATGAAGGAATCACTATTATTTTGACGGGAAAATTGAAAACAAAGCTGGAATCTTTAGAAAAAAAGACATCTAAAACGGCTGGTTTAGAAAAGGCTCTATATGCATGTGTAAACTGTCGGGTAATTTTAAGGCGTAATTTGGATGTAGAAAAAGGTTTAGTTAATGGAGCAGTGGGTAATGTGGTGGATTTTGTTCATTATCAGAAAAAAGAAGGAATTGAATTTTTAAAAATGTAATTTGATCAGATTGAAGAAGTTAAAGAAATTGGTCGTTGTTCAGTTCATTTTTTGCTTGTTAAAGATTTATATGTCCGTAGGAAACAATTTCCATATTCTCTGGCATACGCAGTGACTATTCATAAATCTCAAGGATTAAGTGTAGACAGTGCATTGGTGAACATTGGATCCACTGTTTTTAAAGAGGGTATGGCATATGTTGCTTTGTCGCGAGTCAGAACATTATCTGGTTTGTTTTTGATTGATTTTGATGACACAAAGGTTACTGCAGATGCAAACTGTGTAAAAGAGTATAATAAGTTAAGAAGGGCGTATGCTCCCAATTTAGGTCAATATCCTGTATTTGAAAAGCGTGTGGTTGGTCGAAAAAGAAGGTTTGAGAATATCGGTACTGAAGGTGTAGAGAAGGGAAAATAACAAGATAATGTTGTGATAGCAAATAAAAAAGAAAAAGGACACTATTGAACAGAGTGTTGGTTATCAGTTTGAAAATAGTTCAGGTGTCAACTGCTATGCTAATGTAGTGGTCAATGTTGTTTTTTATCTTGAAGGTTTGCAAGAACAAATTATGCAGAATAGGCAAAAAAGATTTTGTTCCTTTTTGCATTCTATTTATGTAAAATTGACAACAGATACAAGTAAAATACAAACTGTTTCAGATGTTCGTAATCTTTTGAATGTGTGTTCTGGTTCTACACAATTTACGCAAAATATCCAACAAGATGCTCAGGAATTTTTAATGTATATGCTTACCATTTTTGAAAATGAAGGTGTAGAAATAGAAAATATTTTTGGCCTTTGTTACAAATGGGAACATCATTGTGAAAATTGCATGTATACATCTAGCACTAATGTAGACACTGAAAGATTTCTATATTTAACATTACCGGACTGTAAATCAGTGTCTTTCAATAACTGAGTTAAAGGTGCAAATCAAAACATGGAGTGTAGCCAATGTAAATCATAAATGTTATCCACATTATTTAAAAAAAAATATGGACAATATATAATTTTAATGATGCAACGTTGTACAGCTGATGGAAGAAAAATGAATACTTTAATAAAGCACTTTGTAGCAACCCAACTATCAATATCAGGAAGGACTTCTGTAGCAATTGAAATAATTTTCCATGATGGTCCTTCCACAACATCTGGACATTACACTGCCTATCTAAAATGTGACAAAGGCTGGACACTTTGTAATGATGCCTAGTTGGTTTTCAAACAACGTGAGTGAATTACCAAATTCCTACCTAATATTTTTAAAGCCAAAGTTTTATGAAGATAATTCCCTCTCTGAGGAATTTATTATTATGATTTATTAGGATTACCATTGGACAATTTACATAAAAAACTGTGCAAAAATACCATTTGGCCTTAAGGAAAGGAATATGTTTGAATTATGGACTTTTCGTACTCATTGACTCGGTGAATATTTTAAAGCAACAACATTTACAGTTTTTATAAATTAAAGTTATAAAATGTTGTTAGCAATAAGCATTTCATATATGTGTGATTTGTATTTTCTGGTATTTTACTGAGAATAGCATGTTGTTTTTTTTTTTAAATCTTTTTGATTGTTTTTTTTTGCCCGCTGTTATGTGATGAGTACGATTGAAATCACTATTTCTGGTGAAATTCAATATATTCTGAGAACTGCAAAAAAGGCAAACAAATTATTTTGTTTAAATTATGTTGTGTTGTTAAAAATGTATTATTACATGTCATAACTATTTTTTCTTTTATTTCACATATCCTAATTCTAAAATAAGCAATTTAATACAATTTACATTACAAAAAAAACGGAAAAAAATGTGTACCATTTTTTATTTCTAATACTGTGAAGGGAAGTTTAACTAAGTATTAATATGGACAATGGGCACATCTGCAAGAAGGTACAACGTTTTAATACATTTTTCAAAACACCCTGTTTATACCTATGTAGTTTTGGAATCTCTCTGTCATAGTATATCATATGACCTCCAAAAAAACAGATTTGAGTGGTTCATAATATTTCCTATTCTACGTATTGAAGGACTGCAATCATTTCAATCATTCTTCTTTGAGCATCTTTGCAGACAAACATCGGTGCTTACCTCTTATAATTCACAAGTAATTTTCCAAACAGAAATATGTTACTTTTTGTAACATAGTTAAACCGCAAGACACTCTTTTATATTTACAAATACAGGAAAAGGCATCATGTGTACCTTTTTTTCTCAATGTAAATACGACCTCATCATACACACCACTTTGCGTTGAAAGGGTGTTCTATAAGTATTGTTGTGCATGGTTGCACAGAATTGTTATAGAAGAAGACACATATCCAGATTTATCAAAAATAGTAAATCTCGACATGTGTGTGAATGCTGCACCGTTCTCCAATTGGTGTAGCAAAGCACAACAAGGAGAATTGTTTTCATTTCTCCTCATTTTTTAACCTTCAATGCATGCTAAAATGTTCAGCATACATTGAAGGAGAAAAATGCCTTTACTGATTGTTTTTGTGCAGGATGGTGTGTCTTCCTGCACAAAAACTAACACCACATGACACAGATATCCTTGCACCATGGTGCAAGGGTGCCTGTGTCACCATATGGCTGCAGTTTAAGCAGCCGTGGAGAGAGAAGCATAGATTTGCAACATATTTATGTACATATGTTGCATCCCTGTGCTTCGGAAGTACTATAGCACACTGCAGTTAAAGAGGTTACTGTGTGATGCTGCAGCACTTCCTCATAGTTCTGCACTTATACATTCACTAATGCATTTGTTCAGTCAATTACGTACTACACATACATTCATCTAAACTTTCACACACTAACAAACAAATATAGAATTTTTTTAAACCAGGAGAGTTAGTTCTTAGAAGAACTTTTGTTTTCTTCTTTTTTCTTTTATCTTTTTTTTCTTGGTTTTTTGAACAATTTTTAATTTTGGGGGGTTTTTCTGGGAAAAAAAAGGAAAAAACAGAACTGGAGGAACAAAACAATGAACTTCAGGGAAAAAAAAAATATCAAAGATGGTTTTCTTGCTTTCGACAAATGAGGTCAATTGACTGCTCTCCATAACAAAGTACAGCGTTGCATTTTATGCAGAGCACTTTTAAGGTTGCAAACTGTGGATGGATGTCCAAGTTTTGGACGGATGGATCCACCCTTGAAGTACTCGGCTGCGATGCGTCTGATGGAGCTGGAAGAACTCGCTTTCTTCGGCATTCCTCTCGAGCAAGGTTGACCGGATGCAGGGTCCTCAGATGCTGCATCATGCTGGCTGTACCACATGAATATTTTTTGTTGGGATCCCCACGGGAGAGCACTCGCTGACAGATCTTACATGTCACTAAGGTGGCACTCGCTGACAGATCTTACATGTCACTAAGGTGGCATTAGTTTTGGTTTGCCCCTCAGGAAAAGTGAAAAATTTCCAAACCACAGATGTGTATCTTTGTGGGCGTGGTGGTTCTTCCAAAAATTCATCCTCAGATGAATGAGCAGATGCTGGTGATGCCTGCTGCCCGGAAGCCATTGTTTTTCAAAAACGTTTGAACTAAGTGTAAACTTAGCCAAAAAAAGTTCTTCTCAGCAGAGAGATGCTCCTCCAAAGAAGGTCAAAGAAGAATGATTGAAATGGGTGGCGTCTTTCAATAGTTAGAATAATTTGGAGACACCTGCCTACCTGTTGGGGTAATCTCTTGTTGCTCTGCATTCTGCCATCGCCGCCGCAGCTCCTGGGCTCCCTTCTGCTGCGTGTCTCCCCCGCCACCGCCACTTCACATCGCGGACGAGAGCGGGGGTAGACTACAGCCCCCAGACTCCCTTGCGGCCGCTGACGCCGCCAACGCGCCCGGAGGCGCTTAAAAGATCACGGCTCCCTCGGGGGAGCGGGAAGCCTAATTTGGAGACACCTGCCTACCTGTTGGGGTAATCTCTTGTTGCTCTGCATTCTGCCATCGCCGCCGCAGCTCCTGGGCTCCCTTCTGCTGCGTGTCTCCCCCGCCGCCGCCACTTCACATCGCGGATGAGAGCGGGGGGAGACTACAGCCCCCAGACTCCCTTGCGGCCGTTGACGCCGCCAACGCGCCCGGAGGCGCTTAAAAGATCACGGCTCCCTCGGGGGAGCGGGAAGCCTAATTTGGAGACACCTGCCTACCTGTTGGGGTAATCTCTTGTTGCTCTGCATTCTGCTATTGCCGCCGCAGCTCCTGGGCTCCCTTCTGCTGCGTGTCTCCCCCGCCGCCGCCACTTCACATCGCGGACGAGAGCGGGGGGAGACTACAGCCCCCAGACTCCCTTGCGGCCGCTGACGCCGCCAACGCGCCCGGAGGCGCTTAAAAGATCACGGCTCCCTCGGGGGAGCGGGAAGCCTAATTTGGAGACACCTGCCTACCTGTTGGGGTAATCTCTTGTTGCTCTGCATTCTGCCATCGCCGCCGCAGCTCCTGGGCTCCCTTCTGCTGCGTGTCTCCCCCGCCGCCGCCACTTCACATCGCGGATGAGAGCGGGGGGAGACTACAGCCCCCAGACTCCCTTGCGGCCGTTGACGCCGCCAACGCGCCCGGAGGCGCTTAAAAGATCACGGCTCCCTCGGGGGAGCGGGAAGCCTAATTTGGAGACACCTGCCTACCTGTTGGGGTAATCTCTTGTTGCTCTGCATTCTGCTATTGCCGCCGCAGCTCCTGGGCTCCCTTCTGCTGCGTGTCTCCCCCGCCGCCGCCACTTCACATCGCGGACGAGAGCGGGGGGAGACTACAGCCCCCAGACTCCCTTGCGGCCGCTGACGCCGCCAACGCGCCCGGAGGCGCTTAAAAGATCACGGCTCCCTCGGGGGAGTGGGAAGCCTAATTTGGAGACACCTGCCTACCTGTTGGGGTAATCTCTTGTTGCTCTGCATTCTGCCATCGCCGCCGCAGCTCCTGGGCTCCCTTCTGCTGCGTGTCTCCCCCGCCGCCGCCACTTCACATCGCGGACGAGAGCGGGGGGAGACTACAGCCCCCAGACTCCCTTGCGGCCGTTGACGCCGCCAACGCGCCCGGAGGCGCTTAAAAGATCACGGCTCCCTCGGGGGAGCGGGAAGCCTAATTTGGAGACACCTGCCTACCTGTTGGGGTAATCTCTTGTTGCTCTGCATTCTGCCATCGCCGCCGCAGCTCCTGGGCTCCCTTCTGCTGCGTGTCTCCCCCGCCGCCGCCACTTCACATCGCGGACGAGAGCGGGGGGAGACTACAGCCCCCAGACTCCCTTGCGGCCGCTGACGCCGCCAACGCGCCCGGAGGCGCTTAAAAGATCACGGCTCCCTCGGGGGAGCGGGAAGCCTAATTTGGAGACACCTGCCTACCTGTTGGGGTAATCTCTTGTTGCTCTGCATTCTGCCATCGCCGCCGCAGCTCCTGGGCTCCCTTCTGCTGCGTGTCTCCCCCGCCGCCGCCACTTCACATCGCGGATGAGAGCGGGGGGAGACTACAGCCCCCAGACTCCCTTGCGGCCGTTGACGCCGCCAACGCGCCCGGAGGCGCTTAAAAGATCACGGCTCCCTCGGGGGAGCGGGAAGCCTAATTTGGAGACACCTGCCTACCTGTTGGGGTAATCTCTTGTTGCTCTGCATTCTGCTATTGCCGCCGCAGCTCCTGGGCTCCCTTCTGCTGCGTGTCTCCCCCGCCGCCGCCACTTCACATCGCGGACGAGAGCGGGGGGAGACTACAGCCCCCAGACTCCCTTGCGGCCGCTGACGCCGCCAACGCGCCCGGAGGCGCTTAAAAGATCACGGCTCCCTCGGGGGAGCGGGAAGCCTAATTTGGAGACACCTGCCTACCTGTTGGGGTAATCTCTTGTTGCTCTGCATTCTGCCATCGCCGCCGCAGCTCCTGGGCTCCCTTCTGCTGCGTGTCTCCCCCGCCGCCGCCACTTCACATCGCGGATGAGAGCGGGGGGAGACTACAGCCCCCAGACTCCCTTGCGGCCGTTGACGCCGCCAACGCGCCCGGAGGCGCTTAAAAGATCACGGCTCCCTCGGGGGAGCGGGAAGCCTAATTTGGAGACACCTGCCTACCTGTTGGGGTAATCTCTTGTTGCTCTGCATTCTGCTATTGCCGCCGCAGCTCCTGGGCTCCCTTCTGCTGCGTGTCTCCCCCGCCGCCGCCACTTCACATCGCGGACGAGAGCGGGGGGAGACTACAGCCCCCAGACTCCCTTGCGGCCGCTGACGCCGCCAACGCGCCCGGAGGCGCTGAAAAGATCACGGCTCCCTCGGGGGAGCGGGAAGCCTAATTTGGAGACACCTGCCTACCTGTTGGGGTAATCTCTTGTTGCTCTGCATTCTGCCATCGCCGCCGCAGCTCCTGGGCTCCCTTCTGCTGCGTGTCTCCCCCGCCGCCGCCACTTCACATCGCGGACGAGAGCGGGGGGAGACTACAGCCCCCAGACTCCCTTGCGGCCGCTGACGCCGCCAACGCGCCCGGAGGCGCTTAAAAGATCACGGCTCCCTCGGGGGAGCGGGAAGCCTAATTTGGAGACACCTGCCTACCTGTTGAGGTAATCTCTTGTTGCTCTGCATTCTGCCATCGCCGCCGCAGCTCCTGGGCTCCCTTCTGCTGCGTGTCTCCCCCGCCGCCGCCACTTCACATCGCGGACGAGAGCGGGGGGAGACTACAGCCCCCAGACTCCCTTGCGGCCGTTGACGCCACCAACGCGCCCGGAGGCGCTTAAAAGATCACGGCTCCCTCCGCGTCGCGGGACGCGCGCGGGCGACGCCGGGCTAAGCCTGGGCAAAGGGCGGGCCCGTTTAAGCCCGTTCAAGACCAGGTAAGACTGGACTGGGCCACCCCCTTTATATTTGCTGTTGAAACTCTTGTGTCCCACTGTTGATCATTTGATATATTTGAAATTGATTGTGTGGGAGTGTTAGAGCACACTAGTACTGTTATGATGACTAGAGGTAGCAAGACTAAAACCATACCAGGGGTTATAAACGCAATAGGCCCAATTGACCAATATATTACTAGGGCTAACGAGGCAATCAATCAGGGTATGTCTCTTTTGGAACGCAGGGTTTCCCAGGATCTGGCCTTAGCTAGACGTTCCTCCTTAGGCCTTCTGGCATTAGCCAAAACACCTACTAGCCACGGGGAAATTAGGCCCCTAATTGAAGTCCCAGTGGAATTACACGGTGTCCCAAACGTGGTTGATCTCTCAGTATCACTGGCATTCTCGGACAACAACTAAGCGAGATGCCTGAGAAGATCCTGCAACCAATTATGAGCCCAAGACAGGAGGTATTGACTATTGAGCAGTCAAGAGGGAAGAGGGAGGGCGCTGTTCCCAAACGGAAGAAGGCCAAGGTAGTGAACAAATATAAACTTACTAAAAAAAAACCAACTGCTCTTAAGCCCACTAAGAGAGCACTACCTCAGAGTACTTCTATCAAAGCTGTAGCTGATACGACTCCATGCTCTGCGATCCTTAATAATTCTAGCAGGTTGGATAGCTCTGGTGAGGGTTGTAAAGTTTGTGAGATAAATAATCAATTACTACTTCGGCTGGGTGAACTTATTAAGGTTCATCTGCAGCCCTTACAACTTTCACTCTCTAACATAGAAAAGCAAATAGCTTCCCTGAATGCATCCCTTATGATCCAGACGAAGGTTGTCCCAGCCCATCCAGGCCAACCAAAAATAGCCAATACAAACTTAACGGCAGGGCCAAAAGCGCCTACTATTACCCCTATTGGCCCCAATTTAAGTCTAAAGTCACCCCCTGCTCTATTGAAAAAGGGCAATCAACCATGTGAACTTGCTGTCCATCCTACCAATACTACCATGGAATCTGCACCTGCTAAACAAGTAGGCCCCTTGCTCCCTAATACCGAGAGTATAGATATTAGATGGCTCCATATCCATCTACCACCTGAAGCAGGCCCATATGTTGCAATTCTGACCGGGGTCCCTAAGCTAAATCCAAACACTGAGGAACCGACACTGTCCTTAAAAAATAAGGTACTCCATTGGCTCACCACCAATAGACCGCTCCCAGCACACTGTCGTAGCAAGATTCTAATGGTGCGTAGGGTACCCTGGCTAGGTAATGAGATGAAATCGATCCGGGGAGATTGTGTTATAGTTAATTTTGATGACCCACGTACGGTTGACTATATTTGCCATAGAGGTATGTGGGATAAGACTGATGGCATAGAAATAAAAAGGCTCTCTTTCTTTTACCCTCCTATAAATAGGTATATTGATAACCTGGCTAGCAACCGGCCCCACATCAGTACGCGTGACAGTAGAAGGGAATGGGACGATTGGTATGTACAGGAAGCTAGAAATATAGCCCCCCCTGTAGGCTGGAAAGGTGCTCCAGTTACCAATAGATTCAGTTGTCTAGAAGCAGTGGATTGACCACCACTGCGATTAGGATATGGACTTGAGGGCATTAATCAATCTAGCACCAAAATTTTACAACCTCTTGAAAGTCCTACAATTAAGGAAAACTTTGATAATTGTTATAAACCTCTGGTTTCCCAAACTAATAATCAAGTAATCTTGCAACCTGTAGCTCTATGTTCCTCCCCTTCTTCTCATCCAGGGCTTATTGATGCCCAGTTTTCTATTCCTGCTGAACCTAGTCAACCAGCCGTATTCCCGTCCTCTATTGACCACTTGGGCACTGTTATTAAGACTGGCCACGATCCTATGGGTAGCCTTCAGATTCTTAGCTGGAACTTAGCTGGCATCCAAAGGAAACTGAACATCCCTGACTGGAATGTTCTAGTGGGGAACCATGAGATTTGCTTATTCCAAGAGACTTGGAGTCTGGATCCCCTATATCGAGTTGGCTATACTACGCATTTTGTTCCAGCAGTGCCACCAAGAAACGGGAAGGGTCGTCCTTCGGGAGGCCTTCTTATCTGGGTAAGCATCGACTTAAATTGTAATATAAAACCTAAGCAAATCAATAGCCCTGATATCCTAGGAATATCCTTGAGAGGCCCCAGTAGAGGCCTAAAGCTTGACCTGTATAACATATATGTTAGAGGTACCAAACATGGGTCTATGTCCCCGATAGTGGCAATCCTAGAAACGGAGCTTAGAGAACATACAGCTGGTGCTCAAGTCCTGGTGGCGGGTGACCTTAACTGCACCTATGAGCCATTACAGTTGGGTGACACCCTTGACTTGGGCGAGGACGATGCTAGATGGGGAATTCCTGCTCTAACAATCCCCCCGATCAAAAAATGGTCTCAATGTGCGATCCAGCTCAATGCCCTTTCGTTGGAGTTTGGCTTACGAGCCACAAATGGCCGCACAATCTCAGACACCATGGGTGCCGCCACATATAACAGAATTAATCACACCTCAAGGATCGACTATATCTTGTTAGATTTTAAACTTTGGGGTTTGGTACAGGATATGGTAGTTTTACCCTCAGTTGAAAGCGACCACAACTCACTTTCCCTATCCCTTAAAAATCCTTGGATTAGTAATTTTATTAAAAACCCTTCCAAACTAACCCAGAACGTTTCAGTCTCCGCATGTGGGAGACGACTAAAGTGGAATATAGTATCAGTAGACGAGACCAAACTCAATACTATAAATACTGTCCTTTTAGCCTCACAGACGAAGTTGGACAGTTTTGATTTGGCTTTGTCAAATCCTGGAAAAGCTACATCTGTTTTCGAGGAAACACTCACGATAATTGGGAATGTATTCCTGAAAAGGGAGTCCTCTTCCAAAAATGTGGTAACTCGAAACCCAAGAGCGACAAGCGAATGGTACACATCGGCTTGTAGGCACACAAAAACTCTCTTGATTGGGGCTATAAGAAGTAAATCCCAAGTAGCTATACAACGAGCTAGAAATAACTATAAACAACTACTAGTTAGTGCTAAGAAGGACTGGGAAGAAGATTTTTGGTGCTCTCTAAAAGAGGCAAGCCATGGGAAAGATCCAAGGCGCTTCTGGGACATAATCAGGAAAAAAAAAAGACCAGACTCTGACCTTATAACTTGTAATATCACTAGTCAAGTCTGGGTCAACCACTTTGCTAAGCTGTACTCTTCCCCTTCTAACAACACTATTATTGGCACTCCCAAGGATGACCAGGAAAGGAAGGTGACTTCAGTAAATTGCGACCCCCTAACAAGAAGAGCTGAGTATGTTACTGATACAACTGATATTATTTTAGCACAAAAGGATTGGGAGGTAGACCTAGTAGACTCTGATTCCACCTTCTCCATAAAAGAAATAGAGTATGCCATTAGTACTATTAAGCCCCAAAAGGCGGCGGGGCCAGACGGTATCCCCGGCGATCTGTTACGTTCTGATGTCCCGAAATGGGCTAAATTTATTCACTGCTTGCTCATTGCAATTTCCAAGGGTGCTCGAATCCCCTCATCCTGGAAAGGGGCTGAGGTCGTACCCATCTTTAAAAAAGGGGCGAGGGAAGACCCAGCTAACTATAGACCCATAAGCCTGCTGGACATAACCCAAAAGGTGGTCGGTAAAGTATTGTTGCTTAGAATATCACAATGGATTAGTGATAATAACATCCTTTCCGACTACCAGGCAGGCTTTAGAGCAGGTACTGGCACAATAGAACAAGCATTTAGACTTCTCTTAATATATTGGAAGGTGGTGGTCATAGGCAAAGGCAGTCTTTATCTTGCGTTTATTGACCTGAAGACTGCCTTTGACCTCGTCCCTAGGCTGACTCTTTGGAGAGTGCTTGGTGACATGGGGTTACCCCATTATATTTTACGATTAATTGTAAGACTCCATGAAGACACTTTTGCTCAGATTAGATGGGGATCAGAAGGCGAGAAGACTAGTAGAATTCCGGTTGAGAGAGGGGTCCGTCAGGGATGTGTTCTTGCTCCCACCCTTTTTTCACTATATGTCAATGGAGTGGTCGAGCATCTGCTGAAAGATCCTTCAGATGAACCTTCCCTGGCGGGTGAGCGCATACCGACCCTCCTCTTTGCGGATGACACGCTCTTACTGTCTAAATCCCCGATGGGCCTCCAAAAATTGCTTAACAACTTCCAGCACTTTTGTGTACAAAGGGGCTTGATTATCAATACTGAAAAAACCAAGTTCCTGGTGATGAACCCCCCCAAAAAAAAATCTGTTCGTTCCCCACAATTGAACGCTATACCCTTGGGGAGGGTGGATGTATTTGACTACCTGGGAATCCGATTGTCACATAATATGCAGTGGGCTCCCCATCTAAGCAAAATGTTACTAGCACACAAGAGGGTAACAGGGGCACTTTTGAAAGAGCAGCGCGCTTGTGCATCTAGACCTATTGCCCCTGTCATTGAAATCTATGCTGCTAGGGGAGTCAGTTCTGCTCTCTATGGGGCCGAACTCTGGGGCTCATATAATATTAGTGAGTTAACAAGATCTGAGAGGAAGTTCTATAGAGCGATTATGTCACTTCCTCAGGGCACTCCAATGATCCCGTTGTTGTTAGATTTGGGTCGCCAACCCATTAGCGATCTAGCAAAACTTCGCCCACTACTCTTATGGGCCAGGTTGTGGAGAGTCCCTGAATTGGCAAAATATGCAAAGGGCCTTTCCGAAGTAATGTCATCCCCCGGGTGGCACAAGATAAAATGGCTGAGAGACTTGAAAGCCCTTTTATGTGATTTGGGTCTAAGTGAAGCCTGGGAGAATAGGTCTTCTCCTCCGAAAGCATTTTTGAAGAAATTATTTTGGAATTGGATCGCGACCCAGCGGAATACTAATAATGCCTTGGGCAGCCACACGGAGGACTTCCTGAAATTCAAGGACTTACCATTCCGGGAACCATACCTAGATATCATCGAAAGACCCTTTGACAGGTCCCTCTACTTCAAATTTAGAACTGGTTCTCTTCCTCTTCGTGCGTTTACTTCTCGGTGGAAATCCAAAGATCAGACCACTGATCTCTGCCCATTTTGCACGTTCAGAGAAGAGACTGTGGCACACTTTCTATTTGAATGTAAGGAGTATGCTCACCCAAGAAGCAGATGGCTAAAGCATTTGTGTCGCTTGTTAGGAACCAGGCACCATGCTGAAGCATTGTGCATTTTAATGTCTGACTCCCGCCCTTTTTATGCTTGTGTTCTGTCAAAATTTTTATCATGGGCATGGGCCATGAGAAGTAAAAGGCTAAAAATACTTGTTTAATTCCTTTTAAATATGATGATGTATTTATTTATTTTTACTGAAAAGGTATATTTTTAGATGAATTTATAATCAAATTTCTCTGTAAATTTTTAAATTGTGATGCTTTTATGATAATTTTTATCGAAATAAAGCCTTTTGACTTGACTAGTTAGAATAGGAAGTGTAATGAACCAATCAAATCTCTTTTTTTCAGGTCACATGGAATCCGCGCACCATCCGCGAAATTGCATTTAAAAGCAATATAGGATTAGAAGTAAAAATATATTAATTTTATGAGTAGCTTAGATTATGTCTTCATTTAATATTTACATGAAATACATATATATATATATATATGTTTTTTGACATTTAAAATATTTTGCGGGATTCTCGCACCCACCGCGTCAAACACGCACATGACGTTTCGCGGAAGCACGCGAGCATCGCGTAACGTACTTCGTACGTGTCGCGTATGGGCTTGGAGTCGTGTCGCATAGCAATCGTGCATGAAAATACGTACCCAACGCATACCGTATGCGGATTCTACACTATAATCGGAAAATGGCGACTATGTTCCACGCAGGGATCAAGAAAGGTGCACATAGGGTGCGCGAATCCAAGAAAAACTTGTAAAACAAAATAATAGCAAAGTATTAAAAATATAGTTTAAAAAATATTTAAAAAAATAAATAAAAAATAGTTTAAAAAAAATTAATTAAAAACAAATAATATTTTTAAATTTTTAAAAGAATTAAGTGAAAAAAACTTGCAAAAATGGTGAAAAACAATATAGAAAACATAATTAAAGAAATTGATACACTGAAATATAAAGATTTAGAAATCCCATGAAAATCATTAAACATCATAGGTTTAGAGATAAGTTATATATAGGAATTGGCATTTAAAAAAACCTTTGAAATTCACTTAAAAAACCATAGGTTTCAGGCACGTTATAGTTAGGAATTAGCATTTAAAAAACCTTAGAAATTCACTGAAAAAACCATAGGTTTCAGGGGCGTTATAGTTAGCTGGACATTTCCCTCATATAAACCCGTAGAAATTCCCCCGTTATAGTTAGTTCAACTAACTTTAACTCGCGCCCCCGCAATGCACTGCTGATGATGTCACATATTACATCACTCATGATATGGTCAATGTACTTGGTATACTATGTATACCAAGGTATACTGGTGTATCAGTGGGTATGTAAGTGTCTGTATTGATGATTCAGTGGGTGCATGGCTGACTGTATAAGTGAGTGATTAGGAGTTTCAGTGAATGTATGGGTGAGTGACTAGGTTGTGCGAATTTCTGTATCAGTCTGTCAGTTGGTATCAAAGTGGCTGTATGGGTTGGTGACTGGGGATGTGAGTGGCTATATGGGTGATTTAGTTGTCTGTCTGAGTACCTGTATGAGTGTCTGAGTGGATGGGTGAGAGGGTGTGTGACTGCCTGCATGGATAAGTCAGTTGGTGAATCTTTTGCAGTATGGGTTAGTGTGTGCATAAGTAACGCGCTGTAAAGGTGACTGAGTGTGTGTATGGGTATGTTGGTGAGTGAATGGATGTGTCACTGGTATATGGGTGAGTAACTGTATATCTGAAAGGCAGTATAGGTGATTGTTGGTGTACATGAATGACTGTATGTGTGAGTGAGGGGTCATTATAGTGGCTGTATGAGTGAATGTGTGTTTCTGTGAGTGACTGTATGGGTGAGTAGGTATGTGTTAGTATCTGTATGAATAAGTGAGTAGGTGTGTATAACTGTATAGGTGAACACGTAGCTGTGTGATTGATTCTATGGATGACTGAGTAGCTTTTTGAGTAGCTCTATGGGTGACTGGCTGTGTGTGAGTGTCTGTGTGGGTGTATTAGTAGATATATCAGTGTCCGTATTAGTGAAAGGGTTGGTGGATGAGTGGCTGTATGGGTGACTGAGTGGATGTGTGCATAGACATATGAATCAATGAGTTGGTAAGTAAGTACTTATATGGCTGTGTCAATGGTTTTGAGAATGGTAGTGTGGCAGTTTAAGTGGGTGTATGAAAGGTTATATTGGGGTGTAAGTGGGTGTGTCAGAGAATCTGTGGATGATGCCATCAGTGATGTCATTTGAGATGTCTTCAATGATGTCACTGACCATGTCATGAGTGATTAAATATGTGAAGTCATAAGCAGTGCATTGCAGGGCATAAGTTATACTTAGCTCAGCTAACTATAACTGCTGAATTTCTCTGGTTTTGTACAATTGAAACATAAGCCTAACTAAAACATCTCTGTAACCTTAGGTTTTTAAATGTATTTCTAATGTTTTTTAAATGCTAATTCCTAACTATAACGTCCCTGTAACCTCTGTGTTTTTGTTTGAATTTCTAGGTTTTTTTTAACTAGCTGTCATGTTTGCAGACTGGTGGAGAAAGGGAGCGTGGCCCCCGAAGACCTCTAAGCCATCCTGCAGTGTGGGACTCCCTGGATGACAGGAGGGGTAGTTGAAACCCAGGGACATCCTTTGGTGCCAACTACCCCTACTGTTGCCTCCAGTATGCCCAACACAGCCTGATTGCTGAGACCTGGTAGGAGGCCACACCCCTTTTCTCCACCTCCGGGCTACTACTAGTAGGGGGTGAAGTTCCCTTGGCTATTGATGGTCCAAAGCACTTACTGTTAAGTCCAGTAAGTCCCACACAGTGAGTTTACTGAGAGGTGTTCGGCGGCCATGCACCATTTCTCCACCACTCTGCAAACCTGCACCCTGGGACACTACTAGTTGGGGACAACATCCCCTTGGCTCTTGAGAGCCCTTGGTGGCCAACTACCCCTCCTGCTACCTCCAGTAGGTCCCACAAAGCTGGATTGCTGAGATGGTGTCAGAGGCCACGCCCCCTATATCCACCACTCTGCGAGCGCACCCCTTCCCAGGCCTTTTTCGCCCCGGGGAGCCCATTACCCGGGGCCAGGCCTTCATTATTTTTTTTAATGGGGAGGGGGCCAACGCGGCCCCCCTCCCCAGGCTGATATAACCACAGGGACCCCATCCCTTGGGCATGGCCTCTTGTTGGGAACCGTGAGGAGACCCCCAAGGCCCCCATGGTTCCTGCAAGCTCCCCACTACCTGTGGAAGTCAGCATTGCTTTTGGACAGAGGGACAGTTCCCTCTATCCAAAAGCAATTCTGCTTCGCTTCGTGGAAGCAAGAGCATTTTTATATGCTCTCTCTTCCATGAAGTGGACCAGAGTTTGCTATGGCTTGGCTGGAGCAGTGCTCCTGCCAAGCTAAAGAACACTGTCGGCACCCCGTGTCATTGCTGGAGCTGGTCCTGTGGGGTGGCGGTCCCTAGGACCATCTCAGGCTCCATGAGGGGCTTCCCTCCAACAACAATTAAGCCTCGTGGAGGTGGTGGTCCTCAGGGCTGTGGGGGTCATGAGCCCACAGTATATTATTCAATTTAGAGTTGCCCTGGGGAGGTGGTGGTCCCTGGGGATGAGTGGGGGAAGGAAATGGGAACACAAAAGTAACTTTTATGTTTATGTAATTAACAACACCTGTGTGAAGGATTTAAATGAAACTTACATCCCCAGGCATTTAATGGTTGACGAAGGCTGCCTTTCAAATAAATCAGATTATTTCAGAGAATTGAGTGCTGGCCCTTTCTTGATGGAGAAATGGTAATTTTGCCTTAAAAAAAAGGCATTTTGTGGTATCGCCTTTACCTTGCACCACTGGCGATTTGGCTGCACTCCAGAATTCCACAAGACCCAGAATGAATTTCTATGGATTTTATTTTAACTAGTAGTCTTCTTTGCACAGTGGTGGAGAAGAGGAGAAGGCCTCTGACCAGCTCTCAGGAATCCTGCTGTGTCAGACATACAGGAGGGCTTCTGGCCCCCCAAGAACCCTCAGCATCCAAGAGGACTTCATCCCCCAACTAGCAGTGCACTAGGAGGCACGTTTGCAAAGTAGTGGAGAAAGGGAACATGGCCTTCACAGACATCTCAGCAATTCCACTGTATTGGATTTACTGGAGGTAACAGGAGGGCTTGTTGGCCTCCAAGGACACTATGGAGCCAAGGGGACATCATCCCCCAGCCAGCAGTATGCAAGGAGGCCTGTTTTCAGAGTTGTGGAGAAGGGGGATTTGGCCTTCAAAGTCGTCTCAGCAAACGTGCTATGAGGGACTTACTGGAGGTAAAAGGAGAGCTTGGTAGCCCTCAAGGATCATCACTATCCAAGGACGTCATGCTCCAACCAGCAGTGTGCCAGGAGGTGCATTTTCAGAGTGGTGGGGAAAGGGGCCCTCCTGCCTGGGCCACTTTTGTCCTGGGGTCCCATCTCCAGGGCCCATCCTTTTTTCAATGTATTTTTATAATTAAGGGTTAATTTCAGCCCTGGCGACTGAATCCCCTGGGGCCTGGCTATTTGGAATAAGGGAGGGGTCGCTCGGCTCCTTCCCTCAGCCAATTTTGGCCCCATGGACCACAAATCCTGGGGCTCACCCTTTTTAAAAACAAAATATTACTAGTAGGGGAGGGGGCCACGTGGCTCCCCTTCCCAGGCTCATTTTTGCCCCAGGAACAGCATCCTCTGGGGCCTGGCCTCTCCGTT
This sequence comes from Triturus cristatus, assembly GCF_964204655.1. NCBI lineage: Eukaryota > Metazoa > Chordata > Amphibia > Caudata > Salamandridae > Triturus > Triturus cristatus. The sequence goes on from NC_140593.1 coordinate 177,391,786, forward strand.
GGGGACTGCGAGACAGGCTCAAGCCCCCGTGGACTCTGCCTGGTGCCCACCTCCTGCGGGAGCTTCCATTGCTTTGAGAAACAGGGAGCTGCCAAGCATGCAGCTCCCTCGATCTCAAAGCTTTTTGTCTGTTACACTCCTCACTTGACAGTGGGCAGGGAAACAGACATGCTCCACTTTCAGCAAGTGAGAGCATTTGTGACCTCTCACTTGCTTGGATTTGTGGGAAGCTCCCGCCAACCTCCAGCAAACTCTAATGTCCCATAGGTGGGAATCCAGGGACATTGCAGGAGCTGGGCCTGGGGTGTGGTGGTTCATAAGGCCATATATGGCTCCAGGTGGGGGACTGTGTGGACCCCCTCCAATGTTTACTTTAGCCCCGGGGAGGTGGTGGTCTCCGGGGGCCCACGATGGACCCCTTCATTATTTTGTTATATTTGCCCCGGGGAGGTGGCAGTCCCTGGGGCTGTGGTGGGCCATGTATGCACCTCTGCATTTGGTAGGGGACAGTCCCTGGGGTTCCGGGGGGATCTGCACTGCCCCTGCACTGTATTCATATAAAGCCCAGGAGGTGCCGTTCTCAGGGGCTGTGGGGGTCTGCGCAGCCCCCCACACTTATTTGTATTAAAACCCCGGGGAGGCGGTTCCCATGGCTACTAGTATGCCTATGAGGGGGGCCTGTTCATCCCCCCTCATTTTCCGGAACCCAATGTCCCAGGGACCTGGCCCACCCAGAGGCCAAATAAAGTAGACATGCGGTAGAATGCGCTGTTTTTTTTAATCTGTGAAAAATTTACAGATCCAGCTGCAGATTTTTCCAACTTTTTCTTTTTTTTAAAGAATGCTTTTTAGCTATGGCAGGGTCTCTGGGAGATCCCTGCACAACAGCCAGAGGCTCAAGGTGTCCCTATCCTGGCCTATTTTCTCTTTTAAATCTTTTTTTGTGGGACTCAGCTTCAACCTGTGTCCCAAGATCGCTGATGGCAGCCAATAAAATTTCACCATGGATCCGCAAATTCTCTGCAAGAATCTGCTGCCCTAGATATCTATATTTTTTGCCCAATAATAAATCTAAATCTACTGAATTAATTTATACCAAATCACAAAAAGCACGATCTGCTTAAACAATTCTACCTTTCTGACAAGTTTGTAGTAGTGCTCAAAGGTCCAATGGGACTTAACATCGGGAAAATGCATTTTAGAATCCCCTTTTTTCTCAGCCCTCACTTGATGGATCAACCCAAAACTTTCAACACAGCAGCTGGAACCACTAAAGTATGCATTTTTAAAATACCATGCAGATTCATCAATCAGTGCCAAAGTTAGTAGCAAAACAAAAAAAGCTCTTCCTATGGTATCTAGGTCCTAACTATAACTACCTACTGGCGACCAAAAGGGTATTGTTTTGAGATATATATCACCTACTGGCGATTGCTAATAGGTAGTTATAGTAACGATCAAAGTTTCCATAAGGAAAGCATTTTTTCTATTACTAATAACTTTAATGCTGCTTAACGATTCTTCACAAAATTTTCCAAAAACTTTGTTCAGCTGCTGTGTTGAAAGTTTCGGGGTGATCCCTCAAGCGGGACCTAGGGGTCCCAAAATATGTTTTGCCCATGTTATTTCTATGGGGATTTTTCATTTTTAGTACACGACTACAGCCCGAACCGCTAAACACAATTACACAACATTTTGCAGAAAGCTAGGTGTTCATCCAGAAAGCATGCTTTTTGTGATTTGGTGTAAAATGGTTCAGTAGTTTTCAAAAATATTTAAGTTTTAAAAATAAAGATATCTGGGAGCCCAAAATGCTACTGAACTCCTACTGAAATTTGATTGGCTGCCAACACTTCAACAAGGAAGTGTTGACAGCCATCTTGGGACTTAGCTTGAAGAAGAATCCGACAAAAAATGTTTAAAAACCGAAAAGGGATCAGGGTAGAAACACCCTGAGCCCTAGGCCTAAAATACACTTTGGGGAACACGAGATAAGGAGTTTTTCTCCATCTCCCCACCATCAACAATTCCATTACTGAACTAAAAAGAAAGTCAGATGTAAGGCCCCCCCTTCATTTGGACCTAGATTCTTATTATACATACAGTAGCATTATAGTCTATTAAGTCAAACAAAAGATATATTTCTGTACAGCATGCATCCTGAGCTCACATATTTGAAGGTGCTAGCCTATGTGATATTGGAAGAAAAGTAGGCTCCCTGAAATATAATATTTTCCTAGGATAAAGCAATGTGATCAAGCGACGGAGCCAGGATTGATCCAAGGTTTTTTTGTTTCATATTGTGCAATTCATCCACTAGATGAGTATCTCTTACTTCTGTTTTACCCCTTAGGATAGTTCTTGGTCTTTCTTGGCGCATTATATAAGAGAGTCGGTTACAGGAAGAAGCCACATGATAGCTCAATTTGTTTTGTGCTCAAGAGTCAAAGTAGATCTGAATCTGAGATTGACATCTTGTTCAAATCTGCAGCGGCTCGCTCACCATCTAGATTTTTTGATCAATGGATTTGATACTTGTGATGTAACATGCTCCATTGTATTTAATTGTCTTTTTAAAAAAAAACATTTTCCTCTTTGTCTTTATCAGTCAAAATCAAAGACGTTATTTATGCCCACTACTTTCTAAATGTAGCAACCTCCACTAAGTTTGTCTCTTAATTTAAAGGCTAGCAGGCAGCCAGCTTTATTGCAGGCTAGCTCATAGTCCACTTTATTGCCCCCTGTGTAAAATTGTTTGTTGAGGCGTAGAAGTGCCAGTTCTGCTTTATTGATGTCAAGAGTTTATAGTTGTTGTGTGACTAGTGTGAGCTGGCACCATGTGCATTTGGATGCTGCTTGCTTATGTGCCCTTTCTAGGTCTGCAACTTTCCCTTCTAGTTCTCTTCTCTTATTTTTCTGCTCCCTGTTTAAGTGTGGTGTTTGTGAAATAAACTCTCAATGGGTCACTGTTTTTAATGTGTCCCATAATATTGGGGTTGTCGTGTCCGGAGTTTTGTTATTGCCAAGAAAGTCAGTGATGCCGCTTTTGTCTATTGCAATAACCTTGCTGTGTTTCAATAGGTTATTATTAAGTCTACAAGGTATCTGTGGATGCTGTCTGTAGTTCGATTGTCATGGGCGAGTGGTCTCAAAGGGCGGCCATTTTTACATTGGGCGCCAATGGTCTTTGTGCATATGTTCCTGGTGCCAGGAAAGTATTCATGTCTAGTGTAGTTCTTTCGGGAGGCTGCAAAAATGTGTAGGCAAGTTGTGTGGATATATCGACTAGCCCCAAGTCCATCATCAACTTGATCCTCCCCTTTGAAAGTTCATCTTTGGGTGGATCTATCAATGTCTGGGTCCATGACTATGTTTGTATCTCCTCAAATCAGTATGTTCCTTTCTGGGGATGCCTGGACCTGTGTGAGGGCAGATTTGTGGAATGATTCCTGATTCTTGTTCGGGGCATATACGGTGCCCAGAATTAGGGTAGTGGAACCCACCAGTACGCATACCGTTAAAAGACGTCCTGATATGCCAAGGAGTGTGTCTGTGAGATTATCCTTGAGTTTGTTGGACAGTAGGATAACTACTCCCCATGGTTTTTAGGTCCTGAAGTAAAAATCTGCATGCAGATCCAGCAACCAAGAAGCATGTGCCAATCTCGCTTAATAAGGTGTGTTTCCTGTGAGAGACATTTTTAACTTTCCATATCTCTCAGGAAAGAAAGCAAAACCAGGTGGTTAACCGGGCCATTTCACCCTCTTAAATCATGGCTTAGGACTGTCACCATTGTGGGACTGGAGGGGAATTAAAGTGTCACCCAAGTGGTCTAAGGTGTGATGTATGCCCATGTGTGAGACTGGCTCTGAAAGTCCGGGGGGGGGGAAACGCAGAGCAAATTTTCTCTGGTGTGGCACTGCGCGGGGAGAGAAAGCTCCTCCTCGAGCACCATCTTGGACACGCCCTGGTATTGAAATAATTTACTGATTTTGTACAGTTCTCTGAATGCATGTGGAAACTAAGACCAGTCATCAAAATGGAGAAACATAAAGTTGGGCACGTTTTCCCGTTTTCAAGCGTTAAATTGACAGTAATCCACATTGATTTAGTGGAATATCTCTAAAGCCTAAGCGTACAGATGTCGTGAAAAAGAAGAGACTTTTAGTAGCAGTTTCAATGTGATGAAATCATCTCACGTCTGGAACAATTTTACTGCTTTTACAGTTTGTGATGAATGTTCTGCCAAATAAAGGAGACATCTCTGTCCCACTTCCCTGATTTGTATGTCTTTTGAGCCATTTGCTTCCAATTCTTGTTTATTTCCTCGTCTTACCTTTGATGTCAATCTCTCTCTGCATTTTTTCTTCTGTACTTTTATATCTACCTAACCCAGAATCTCTCTACAACTGGGAGGGCTGGCTTTCATGCAGCCAGCGGGTGAGCTAATTTCACTCTCAGCAGGTTGTTCTTTTCAGTCACCATTCTATAAATATCACTGTCTACAGCATGTTCATTTTTTTAATAGCTGAATACAATTAATTATATCGTGTCCATTGTGTGTCACATTGAATTTGATCCCGATGATGTGCTTCTGACTCAGTTATCTCAGATAATAGAGGTGGCAAACGTTTAGAAGCCTTTGCATGGCTCCCCATAAGATAAAATGTAATTACGAATATATTTTATCCCTACCATTGACAATCTTGTATTAGTCCTAAGTAACAAGTAAAAAGCCTGTAGTTGGGCGCGTTTCTGTCTCACTATAGATAAGTAAATTTCCTCTTGACATTGAGTAACAAATGCACTGAATTCAGAGATGATCACATTTTTTACAATTATAAGTAATTATTGTTATTAGTTGCATTTGTAGCGCGCGACTGCAACCCTCAGGTGTTCTGGCGCTGGAAAACCTTAGCACTGCTTCAGACAAAACAAACAAAAGGGAGACCTACTTAGTTGAGAAAAATGGGGGCACTGCAGCCTATGAATAGGCTTTCCTCAGTCCTGCACAGCATAAACAATGTTGGTTATTGCAGAATTCAACCTCTGCTCCAGGATGTTTTCAGACAGCGATGTGTTTTTCATAACTACTCATAGTTTAACAAACAGCAAAAGGAGTTGCAAGCGTTAAGGCTTCATAACTGCACGCCCAAAGAACATTTTCTATTGGCCTGCGTCAAATACATGCAATAGGTCTTTCTTGGTTTGGCAAAAGATGGCTTTGGTGAGGTTTTGTTCAGGCAAAGTTAAGACATGCTTTGCGGTAACCTGATTTTATTTAGGTGTTGGGTTCATTGTGGGGAATATTCTATGTTACTAGCAAACCTGCCACTTAATGTAGCAACTAGCAAGAACATTGCAGATTTTTTTTTAGATTTTGTATGTATTATTTATTTCACAGAGTGACATTGATATTAGACTGCATTTGTAACTGTTGTATTCCATATACGTTCTATTTCTGTGATCACAAAAAAACGAGTAGAATGCAGAGGCACCGTGCTTTATTTCCCTCTTCCTTAATTATCGACTTTAACAAAGTTAAAAAAAAAAATACTTCAGATTTTTATTTATACAGTGCAGACCTCACCAAGGGAGCTGCAGAGGTGTTCACTTTCCCAAATGTTACTACTTACATCGCTAGCCAGGGACAGTAAATAATAATATGTGATATTGACAAGATGAGAACAAAGGATATTGCAGGGAGGAAGGGATTTCTGGGGAGACTGAGGAACTCATTTAGAGACGAATGATAAATAAGGGATGTTTCACCTATGTGGTAATTATGCTATTGTATTCTAGATCTGCAGAGCTATTTCTGGTTTAGTTCGGCAGATATTGCATAGCTATTCGCACCGTGGAAGGACATATCCACACAAATCTAGTGATTTAAAATCGTTATTGTACATAACAAATGTTTAAGACTCTTATTTGCATGTCCTGGAACATACATAACATTTTCTTCATGAAATTAATTAATTTGATCCTCGAAATGTAACCCACTAATGACTGGTGTGATGTCTGACATGCCTCAAATCATTCATTTAAAGTTCCTAGATTAAGACCAATTTTCTGTGAAAGGGGCTTTCTATTTTAATACCCAATTTTTTACTTGACATACAAATTGGTTTTACGAGGCAGTCAATAGTTCCAGAGTAAAATCTGACAGGTTATACTTGCAGAAATTAGATCCAAGATAATGTCCGGAGCAGTGGCGGCTGGGGCGGGGCAGGGCCGGGACGGGTGGGGTAAGGCCGGGATGAGTCGGGGGGAGTCAACAAATGACAGCTTAGTTAAAATGAAATAAATAAATAAATAAAAGCACTTAACTTGCGCTTGCCGTATCGCCATGTCGGAGACGCGGAGAGTGCAAGGTAAGTGGTTTTATTTATCTTTTTATTTCATTTTACTTGTCTCGTCGCCTGTCGACTTCCCCCACCCTGGCCCACCGCCTTACCGATCTTACCTCTGCTGGCCGCCATTGGTCTGAAGTGAAAAAATAACATGAAGAGATTGGTACAGTAAAACAAGCTCCTCTCCATTCCTTATGGGGCCTACATAGGATAATGTGTAATCCCCTTGTATTACGTCATGATGTCAGTAATAGCAGGTACGGCATTACCACACCACAATTACCATAGTGTGCCAAGTCATTGTAGATATCTGTAAGAAAGTGAATTGTTAATCGGGATGGATGGTAGGGCACCACAATTAATAAAGTCACTAACTTGTTACAATCAGGCAAAAGTTTAAGTAATTTAAACCTGAGCTCCACCCCTGGTAGGTATTACCAGAGCAGAAAGACTTAACTTGGAAAACATTTGTAAGGGATTTAGAAGTACTGAAACACTTGAAAAGTCGAAAGCACAACAAAATACAAATTTCACTTTAGTTTATAAAAATAGAGAACATTTTGATAAAGAAAATTGAACAAAAACAACAAAATCTAATTGGGGAACCAGAGATATTAATGTTTAAATGATTTAGGGTAAAAAGCTCCAAGAAAAGTTAGAGTTGCAATCAGTAGTCATTTTTCTTGGTTGACTGGGGCAAAGGTGAGATTTCAGGCCAACCACTAAGGAGTGCGTTTCCGGTAGGTACCCCAAGGGGGTTTGCCCGGGCCAAAGAGTTTACTTTCTGACTAAGGGGCCAATTTATATCTTGGTGGTGTAAATACTACATCACAATGGTGACAGCATATCTATACAGCAACAATAATGGTCTGCCTGACAAAGTTTTATGAGGTTGAGCCTTTTGTTCACTTACAGTGAAGACTATTCTGTCTCTGCCATGAGTAAACCCTTGTGATAGCTCTAAGTGTCTGAAATGGAAGTCAAAGTTATCCATCATGGCAAGATTGCAGCCTGTGTCTGCCAAAGTTCTCTCAAAGCTGAATTGCCACTGGATGAGGTCCCACTGAAGCCGTTGATGCTGGTGAAAAAAGCGTAAACTGGGTGGAATTCAAATTTATAGTCGACAAAGTCCTTTTGTCGGGCGGATACTTTTTGGTCTGTCACCCCTGCCAATTCTTCGATCTTTGGACTTTTATGGAGCTCAAAATCCTCCAACGAGGCAAACCTGAAGCTGGATCTGTTGAACTTGGACACTCTGGTATTTTGGGAGGTCATATTATTTCTAAATCACAACTATTCATAGTTTTTAAAGCAGCTTTTCCTGGTCACTTCGAAGGCTCCTAGGACCTCCAGAACAGCACTTAGGGACCAGGATTTAATCCACCAGTGACCTCTGCAGTGTCCAGTCAGGTTCCAGTAGCAGCTTTTGGTATCCCTTAGACACACAAGAGGTCAGCCAACTATCCTTTGAAATCTACTTCTTTGTCCTGAATGCAAGTGGGAAAAGATCTTCTCAGGGTTGTCAGATAACAGTTTCAGTCCTCTTCTTTTCTTCCACAAGTCATGAAAGTGTTCTGGGGGGCTGGTGAGAGATCCACATTTGTACAGTTGGGTAGTGGGTGGGTGTGACACCTGGACACTCTCTAATCAATGAGGAAATAGTTCCCAGGGGCAACCTTTTGCAGCTCATTATTTATGGACAGCTGGCCCAGAAAGCACTATTCTAAGGGGATTCCAAGATTGCACAGACCTTCTGCCTTTGGAGGGAGGTTCTTCCTCCCATCAGCTGCAGGTCTTGCCATCACCACCATTGCCCAGTAAGTGCCTTTTTGAATGTTTTGGTGTATAGATGTATGACTTTATGTATATTTGTGCCTATGTACTGTGAATGAGTGAGTGCAAGTGTGTGTGTGTATGTGTTTATTGAATGGGTGGGCATGACTGTGTGTGCATGTATGTGCTTGTGAATAAGTGACTGTGAGTATGTGTGTGCTTGTCTGTGAGTGGAAGGCATGAGTATATGTGCTGGGTGTGAGTATGCGTGCATGTGTGTTTATGAATTGATGCATGTGAGCATGTGTGTTCATGTGTGTTTGCAAATGGATTGGGGAGATTCCCACAATCTCACCCATGATGAGTGCTTGGGGATAGGTGGAAGTGAGTGTGTGCATGAGTGCCAGTCCTACTACTACGGCAAACTACCAGCCTCCACTGACTGCTTCACTCCACTACTAATATTAACTTTTGACTGATAACACTTGTTGTTATTCAATATTTATATGCACCCCTTGTCTAAGTTGGATAGTAACTGGATCCTGCCAGTATCTGCACTCAATTACTGACTATTCATTAGAGTTACTGTGCCATAAAAGAGATTAACATACTGGACCTGGAATTACATGGGCCAATTTCAGTCCCCGAATCCAGACATATTTCTGTGCAGATTTTCCTCCATTTCTGGCAGAGTGAAAATTTGCAAGGAAACACATTTGGATCTACCATATTTGTTTCTGGTGGGGCACTGTGTACCATTGGATATTGCTCTGCCCAATTCCAAATGAGGGCATAGTGTTTTGATTAATTATAGAATGTCCTGACACATAACCATGTTCAACGAGGAATCCAAATTGGATTCCTATTCGAAGTGATCAAATGGTGTTTTCTGAACCCAAGTGTACTGTTGACAAATGAATCTCCTCATGGGCTTCATGTCTGCAAGTCATAATATTGAAAGAAATACTTAGATCTGTACTTCTAAGGAAAAAATGTAGGGTTTTACCCTGCCAAAAGGGTTATTTTGACTGCTCTGGCCGCAGGATTGAACTGCAGCAGCAGTCAAACTACACTGGTGGGCCTGAACCTAAGTCCTTGTCAATGTGTTTTGATCCAAGTAGATCTATGTTGAGTCATCTAAATAGTGGCTGGGCCATCTTCTCTTTGTCCGTTGTTGTTGATACTTGCTGTGTCTGTGTTACCTGTACCTGTGCACTTGATTGAAGTCCTGTTATATGAAACCAACACATTGCAGATGTAAGTGAAGCTTTTGTTGCTGGTAATTTAGTTGTAGCCAGTGATGGTGTTGAGTGCTGCTGGGTGCTGCTGGTGAGGTTGAAGGCTGCACTTCATTTCTGTCATGGTCTTGAATTTGCATTCATTCAAAGTCAAAATCACCCGCTTTCCTGATGATCTAATTCTTGTAAATTGAGAGATTCAATGTTAAGAAAAGAATGAATGTGGCTAGTGCTTTTACGAACCATTGATCTAGTATTGTGGTATGGATGTACTCTTGGGAAGACAAAATCTCCTTTTGCAGCCTTTGATTTGTTTTCAAGCGAAGGATTGAGCATCTGACTAAAGCAGTTGGTTTTTCATTGATATTGCAAAATGTTTCCACCTCTTTTTGCAAATGTTCTTGCAGCAGGTACATCAATGGAATGACTTGGCTCATTGCACTGTTCTCCTTACTGACTTCCTGTGTCGAAATCAACAAAGGGAGTAGCAATTGGATCAGGCACTCTACTAGCCCTCATTTGTCCATCTCCATTGTCATGGTTTTGGCAGGTGTATCCCCTCTCTTTTGTAGTATGTAATCATGATAGCCCTCTACTGCTTAAATACCGGTTACAGCATGTGGAAGGTAGAGTTTAAAGTATTGCAATCTCCCATATGAGAGCTAGTACAGGGACTCTATTGACACATTAAAAGCTCCTTCATTGCTTCCGAGCTTTGAACAAATGACTGACATGAGTGCACATTCAGTGATGGGTGACCACGATGTTGTTGACTTCTTCTTTTTTGAGGAATTCCTGAGCAATTAAATTCATGCAATCCACTAAACACTGGACTCTGAAGTATGCTCCGTCTGTGACGGCTGTGACAATATTACTGCTATTTTTATTGACAGTGAATATAATGCTGAGACCTCTGATTTAAAGTTATTCATGGAGTTTGGTATTAAATTATTCAAAGATGTCGGCTGCTTTATGTGATTTCTCCATGGTGAACATTGAAACCATTGCATGAAGCTCAATGCTTCAAAAGCATCATCACTAGTGAAGCCAGCTGCTACCCTTTGCTTCACTCCCTTGAAGAAGATCTGGTGTGCAGTGATGCACATGTCATCGTTTGCTTGACTGAGCCACATGTCTGTCATGATGTGGACGACTGGACAGCTATCTCATTCATTGCTTCACCAACTAATTCCGGAACTTGATGGTGCAGTGCTGGCTAAATGGAAAAATAGGTCTGGCTTATAAACTTCCATTTAGAACAGAGTGTCTCCAGAAATTCCAGAAACCCCTGTCCTTCCACAAAAGAAAAAGGTAGAAGGTCAAGTGCTAACATTTTTACTAACTTCCTATTTTATATATACATGCCCATGTTTTCTATGGTACAGGGATTCTCTACTAAACATAGCCTTGATAGTTGGTAGTTGTGATTATTTTGTTTGTGATACCTCCGTTAGTGATAATTAAGGGTGGGCGGAATTTGCGAAAGTGCCTTTCGCAAAATATCGCGAAACGGCAAAAAATCTCCGCGATCACGTGAAATTTTGCGTGATCGCAGAGATTTTGTGCTGATTAATGCGTTACTGAATTTGACCTTCAACTCGGGCACCTGCTTTATTTATATCTGTAAGTGCTTCCGGTTTAATTTTTGTGACAGGAGCATCGTGTTGGAAGAATCCTGCCCTGCATACAAGAAGATGCCACCGTTTTGTGCGATACTGAACTGGATTACTTTCTACTGGCTAATCAGTAAGTGCTACCTCGGTGGGTAATGAAATGTATAGTGCTTTTTCTACACTACAGCTGTGTAAAGGGCCAGAAGAGTTGTCTCCAGCGACCATGTGTGTCTGTAACTTTTGCCACCGCGCCGATGGGCGCTGGGGTCCCTCGAGTGAGCTGTCCATCATAGTGGAGAAAGGGCGGGAAGACGTTGCACACCACTGGTGTGTGGGCTGGGGCCAAACGGCGGGCTTCTATGCAGTTAACATGCCTCTTGTTTATAAAGGGTCAGAGACCGACCAGAGCAGCAGATGAGGAGACAGAACCTCCTGGTGTCAGGAACTACACGGGGATTGCACTCGAGAAACTCATGGATGCACATACCTGCATCAAGGATTACAGCAAATTGTTGATGGTAGATATGGGGAGAAAGCACACCTGCCGAGCCTCCTCCGTGCTCACAAATCTTTTGTGCTGATTAATGCATTACTGAAAGTGACCTCCAACTCGGGCACCTGCTTTAAATCTGTTTGTGCTTCCTGTTGAGGTTTAAAATGCCAGGCGCATCGTGCCAGAATGAATCCTGCCCTGCATATTTCCGTTCTCCCGCAGATCGCGGAAGTTGACATTTTCGCTCAACGTGAAAATGTCAACATTTCGCAATTTACGCGAGCGGAACGGAAATCGTCGCCCACCCTTACTGATAATCAAGGAGCAGGAAGGCTGCTTGCAGACTTTAGAGCGACTATATCCCTTTGTCCCCTATGCCTTTCGAAGATTAATGCAGGGAATGATCGCACAGTATGAGCAACAGTCACATGGACTTAAAAGAATCCCATATCATGTGGAGTGGTGCAGAATTGAGATTAAATTTGAAAAACTCCTTTGTCGCTATTTTTAATTTTTCAATGACTATGTTTTCCAACAGTAATGATCGGTTTAAGGTCCACCTATGAGATGACTTTATGTTAGCAATGGCGATTTCCAGTACCACCACCGAATGATCAGACAAATGTTCCGGAACATGACTGACCACAATGGCATTTTTGCCTGTAACAGCATCGACCAGAAAAAATCAATCCTGGAGCGGTGTCTACACTTCTTGTTATGGAAAGTAAAGTTCCCCCCTGCTGTTCCTGACTTGAGTCCCATCACTCTCCAAATATCTAAAAGCCCCAAATCTAACATCAATTGTTTTAAGGCTGCTCTCATATTTTGTGTCATTTGCCGCTGCTCTACTAGAAGTTGAATCCTGACTAGGATCCATGACCAGATTAAAGTCTCCGCCAATTATAATAGGATCATTCATGTTGATTAGTTGAAGTAGTAAGGTATATAATGGGGCCGGATCATCTAAGTTTGGTCCATAGTATCCCACAAAAGTCAGCCAGGTTCCCCTAGTATAGCTTGGACATTTTTTTTTAAACACAAGAGCAACCCCTTTTATTGAACACGTTTGAGTAGTACTAATACAGTTTTCTATCCAACTTTGATTTTTTAATATCAATTACCATTCCTCCTTGAGCAAATGGGATTCTTGAATGCAGAACACATCACTCTCTGATAATTTTAGGTATTCTAGTATTTTCTTTCTTCTGGATGGGACCCCAAGACCATTTACGTTCCATGACATAATTTTCAAGTTCTTTATTTTTTCTCTCCTACCTACATCAGTCATTAGAAAAGTAAATGGATTAAAAAAAGCAAGTCCATTTTATTACCTATACTTGATAAGGTAAGTTTTGAGGTAATTGACTGCGATTTATAAATGAGGACAACTTATTTTTTATTTTTGGTCCCACATGCCCCCACCCTGTGAAAAAACGTGTATTTTGAATTATATTCTTATTTGTGACCCACCCCCCTTGCATCCAATCCCTCCACCCTGGGGAACCCTCCCTCCAGATAAAAGGTATACCTAGACTACCTCTGAACCTGAGTTCGGGCTCAGTCTCTAACTAGGCAGGAGTTTTACATTTCTCATTTGGATGTACCTTTAATCTGTGCAATTAGGGAATTTACTTCAGACGGGTCTCCGAAATTAAACATTTTATTATTCTACATCACCCTTAGTAGATGGGAATCGTAAATTTGCTGTAGCTCCCAGACCTCTTAATTCTTGGATGGATTTTCCTAATTCCCACTGTTTATTTTGTGTTGTGCGGGAGATATCGGATCTGATACGGAACGACCAGTCCCCTCTTTTGTACACTTCTGCTTTTCCTTTATTAGATATGTTTTAAAGTTAACTAAAATCCTTCTCTGGTTTTTTTATCCTGGTCTTTTGGAGTATGGGTCACGATGAACTCTCTGTATATCATCCTCCAGAATTTGTCCTTCAATATCCGGATGCACTTCTTTGAAAAGGTTAACCATAAAGGACCTTATATCTGTTCCTTCAACTTCTTCTGGGATATTCAAAATCCTAATAATATTCCTTCTTGCATTGTTTTGCATACTTTCTAGTTTGTCCTGCAGTTCTTTATTGCTGTCTTTTAACCTCGGTTTCTTCTGCGCTTCCAGTCTCGTTGCAACGAGACTGGAAGCGCAGAAGAAACCGACTGACTAAGGCGGGATTAACCGATTGAAAAACGCAGCTCCAAGGACAATCCAAACGGAGATAACATGATGACCTAAAACCCAACGCTCAGAAGAGACGCGCTCCCCATCGGCCCCACAATAAGCACCCAAATGAGGATCACCCCAACTGAGCAGATACAATCGTTCCCCTTCCGTCCTCCACACTGAAAAGTTTTCCCACTATTCTAAAACGCCTGTCTCCATTCAAACAAAGGTCCTGATGAGAGGCCCAGCAAACCAAGGGTCTCGAAACGCGTAGACCTTGTATAAAGACCACAAGAACTAGAAAAATCTACGAATAAGATTCATTTATATATTTATATGTCTTTCTGAATGTCCTTTTTCTGTGGTCCAAGCAAAAATGAGTGTAAAATACGTTGTCTTCTTTTGTGTTCACTTCCTGATCAAAATTGCCTGCGTGAACGTATGAGTGGACAAGAGTGTTTGGTATGTGAGATCAGCATGTTAGTTGCGAGTGAATAATCGGTGTGATGTTACTATTATGAACTTTTTTTGTGTATTGTGATTCTCTGTTTTAAAAAAAAATTGCTTCGGCAATAGGAAGGTCTAAAATTTCTAAAGAAATATTATTAAATACTAATTAATTCAAGCAAAAGAAAAGTCTTTGACACTTTTTGTTGCATTTTCAAAATGTGTCCTCCGAAATAATATGGAGTCTAAAGACTAAGGGGCATATCAACAACAACCGGCGATAATTATCTCTAAGCGCACTTAGCGCTAGGATAATTATCGCCGGCTAGCATGAATTTTTATCGCTGAGATAGCGTGCTATTAGCAACGCTGATCTCAATAGCGATAAAAATCCTCACGCTAACAGGCTAACGTGAGATTATCGCTGGAAACCCAGCGATAATCTCACGTTACCTTGTTGATAGGGACAGGCAAACTTAGCCATGATATCCTCCTTCCATAGGATATCATGGCTAAGTCAGAAAAATACCAGACGTAAAAAAGCAGCGTTAACCGCGATTAGCGCTGCTTTTTTTGTCTCTAACAGGGTTAGCGACATTCTTGATAATAGGAGAAATGTCGCTTAGCGACATTTCTCCTATTATTTTACTCTGAAATGCCCCCTTTGCATCTCATTAGAGATGCAAGGGGAAGCATAGAGTAAAAGGGTGCTAACATGCAAATTTGCATGTTAGCACCCTGTTGTTGATAGGGCGCTAGTTTTATCTCTTCTTTTTTGGCTTTTAAAGCCAAAAAAGCAGAGATAAAGCCCTTGTTGATATGCCCCCTAAGTGCAGTACTAGCAACATTACTGTTCAATCTAATAGAGGCTCAGCTTTACTGCCTCCAGCCTACCTCCAGTTTTGGTCACGGTAGCGTTACTTTGCAGCACTTTGCTCCAGCTCAAACCATTAGTAACTCAGGCTCGAGGACTCAAATTCTCCCCAAAAATACACATCTGGATCCACTTGTCTTATACACTTTGGTAGCACACCTGTACTGGAAGACAAGTACATAGCGTTCTGATCAGCAGCACAGAAAAATAAACTCAAGTATAATAGAAGAAGCACACCCTTCCAAAAATCCATCTCATAAATCCATCTAAAACACGCCTGAAGAAAAATAACTTTGTCAAATAATGTGATCTGTTTGTCTTTGGAAAAATTATAACAAGTCTCCCGTTTTGGTCCTATTTTATCTAATATCCACGTTGTCAACGAATAAGAAAAGCTTGTTCTCACAAAAGTTACGAAGGACAAAACTGAAGTGTGAACACTTTACCTTCTGCAACAATGAATCTTTGAACTAAAAAAATACAAGTGTTTTTGAACTGTGTCCCTTATTATTTTTCAACAAGAACACTACTTTTAAGTTTCATTCGGTGCACTAGAATGTAACATTTGCCCGTGCTTGAGGTACAAGTGTAAAATCGTTTCCATTTATCTCGGCGCTGATCCCTATTGGAACGGCTCTTCTGGAAAGGTGGTTATTTATTTCAAAGTGGCATTTGAGAAACCTCACATGGCCTGCCGCGCTGGCATGTGACCTTTAAAAATATTTTAGTCATTTCTTTCTTTATTGAAACAAATCAGTGGAAGTTAAAGACTGGTCCTGCCTATGAAAGACAAGGTGCCTTTTTTAATATAACTTGAAACAGAAGGAAGAAATGTTTATTTGGGTAAATAACCATCAGGGTTAACCAGAGCTGGTACATAGGTTCATTTCTTAGATAACATTTAAACCAGTCCATGCTGAACTTATTGAGACCATTCTGACGGTGTTAAAGGCGAAGCAACAAGCCCAGCAATGCTAGTGGTGCAAGGAGCTTACTGGGCGTAACTTGACTCTTGGATTTACTACAGATTAAGGGTGGGCGTAGTGGGTGTAGTGGGGCTACGTGAAGCAGCGCGTAGTGTGCCCAAATCTACGCACACTCGCGCGCTCCGCGTAGCCCCACTACGCGCCGTTCGCCTCCTGCCCACCCTCCTTTTAAATAATACCCTACATGTTAAATAATTAAAAGTAAAGAGACTTACCTGAAGCGTGGCGACTACGGGGCTCCCTCTTCCTCGTTTCCAACTTCTTGTGACAAATGCGCATGCACGGACGCCCGCGCATGCGCATTTCTTGCCGCGCTTCAGGTAAGTCTCTTTACTTTTAATTATTTAACATGCAAGATATGATTTAAAAGGAGGGCGGGCGGGAGGCGGGTGGCGGGCGGCAGGCAGCTACGCTTCACCCTGGTGTATGCGTAGCGCTTGCCTGCTTCACCTACTCCGAAAACTGCGAAGCAGGCAGCGCTACGTACACTACGTGGGCGAAGCGTAGTGTAACGCCCAGGGTTACTACAGATATCAGGGAGCCGGCTTATCAAAGTTGTGCTGCCCATTGTGATTTTACTGGAGTATAAGTGTAGAGTACCTAATTTTCTGAAGGATACAACGTGTGCTTGACACTTAACTAATGTGGACATGAATTCCTAGAACAACCGGCGTGACTAAGAACGAATCAGATTCCTCTTGTAGGAGAGTAGGGTCTGCAATCCTATGATCACCCAGATTTTTTGCTTTTGCTTCATTGGTTTACGACTTTCCCTGGCTGTGGGCCTGCCAATCAGACCCAGAGCCTAGCTGTTCTCTCTCGAAATTAACACACATGTACATTAGGTGCATCCACTAATTGGAACTGGGCCGCCTTGTCAGTCCCTGTCTCAGCATACCACAGGTATCCAGGGCATCGGTGTACCCAGGGCCTACCGGGGGCTGCAGCATGTATTATGCCACCCCTGGATGGCCGCCCAAATCTGACACAACTGGCTGCACGACAGCTGGGGCAAAGTGGTGTAATCACCCGTTGCTGTAGGTGTAGTATTCCTACACCTAACCCTAAAATGGACACATGGATTCCTATCAGTCACTCCTATGGCAGGCCTTATCAATCCTGAAGGCAGAGTGCAGGGGATCATGTGGGACGGTGCTCTGGCGCGAGCTGAGCCCGTCGACGGCTTGCGGAACCAAGTCCTAATAGCCGTTCCATGGTGACGCGGGCCAACTACTTTAAAATGCATTATAATCCTTGCGGTTATTTGCTAACTTTGGCATCGCATCACCTACACATGTCGAGTAAGGTATCATATGAATTGGAATACGAACCCCTCGCCAGTTCTGGCGACGGGGTTAGCATTCCCCCCTTTTAGAGGGGCACGACATGGAAGTAACCTTGAACCCCGGTTAAAGTTGACTCAAGCCTCAGCATCACAAAATGGATGCTGCCACCAGACACAAGTCTGACCTCCTGCTGCTGGGAGACCTTCCAGCGAGGGGAGCTTGGACAAAGGGTTTCCTGTCGAGGGCGGTGTTAGCACCATCCCAGACAGGGTTTGTGTATCCCAGGTAGGCAGGGCTGAAAGGAAGGTGATTGCAAGTGGCACCCCGGTGCTCACTGTGCATAGCCCGGCTCAAACCAGTTTCAGGGGCACACCAGCCCCTGAGCTGGGGCGAAGCCGGACAAAGGATAGGGGTGTAACCACCCCCCTCCTGGCCCCACCCATAGGTAGGACCTAGGCACGGGTCAGCCCCTTTTCTTAGAATAAAGGTAGGAGCGAGTCCCCTTCCCAAATTGGATAATCGGATAATTCTGAATCTTGAACTACTTTCCACGAAAGGAACTCTTGACTATTTTCTGAAGACTCTCCCTGGTGGCTAAGGAGTAGCCACCCTGCACCAGCAGGCACCACCTAAGCGCTTGCGGTTTGGTGAAAGTCTCTCCTACGGATCAAGACTGCCCAGCTCGACGAGACCCGAGTTCCCTGCCATCTCTGACCTTCTACCTACATCATCAGCCCAGCTGAGAGTCGTAGGTGTGACGAGACCTGCGGGACCGGCCATCTTCAGAACCTGCACGACGCTTATCTAGCACGCCCACCGAGGGACCCTCGAGTGAGTGCACCTAGGGTTTGAGAAGCCCTAACCCTGAGCAGCTCCAGCACCGAAGTCTGCCTCCCCAGCATCCACGAGATCTGCGTGGGGGCCCTTCCGCTCCTTGCTGTTCACCGCGTTGTCCGACCACTTGCCGACCGGCTTGTGGCCCTCTTCACGACGCACCACGATTGTTTCATCACTAGTCTGGTTACTCCAGACTGGCTCTTGCTCCCTTTCAACAGAGGAGTACCTCGGACCCTCCTGGTCCACTTCAGACGCCGTCTTGACTCCCCCGCGTGGGTTGCCACTGCCAAGATCCGCTGCCCCATTCCTGGGCCCAGCATCATCGACAGCAGACACCTTCGTGGGACAGCTCGCCCTCCATCCTGGTCGCCGCCGCGCCTCCTGGTCCGAGGAACAGCCGAGTCCGACGTCATCCACTCACCTGGTCGAGGTGACTTCAGCCGGTACCCTCCTGGTGCCCACACGATCGCTGGCTAGCGCTTGAGAACTGAGTCCCCTCTGCTTTCAGGTTTCCTTCATCCCCGATCCAGGCTTGGATCTCGCTGAACATCGTCACTGGTCGCCTGCCAGCAACTCTTCTTTCAGGCTCCTGAGACTACAACGAGGACTCCCGACATCTTGCCGAACCTCCCGCAGCCGCAGCCTCTGGGCTAGGTAACTCGAGCATTTCGGTGCTCCATCGCAGGTTCGCTTTACAAGTGTCCATTTCCTTTTTCGTTTAGTCCCACTGATCGGATCACTCCGGAATCAGTAACTTTAGACTTTCTAACCTCTCCCCTTCCACTTGCAGTGTAATGGTTTCGTGCCCTCGGACATTTGTGTAAATTGTGCAACCAGAAGTATTTTCCTAAGAGTTTTGTAGTGTGCTTAGCTCCCTGACTCATAAAGAGCCAGGGTAGTCTTGTTATAAATAAATATCCTTTATTTTCATAACAACTTGTGTGGTGTCCTTTCACGTGGTGTTCAAGGGGTAAATGTGGTGGTAAAACAGCTGGCTTAACACGCCCTCTAGAGTTTAGCCTAAGACTGCTCGTATCCACGCTACTAGGATAGCTGGTCTATAAGGTTGACTTACAACCAATCAATAAGGGTCGTTTGGAATGATACACAGTGATCACTAGAATAGTGAGCACTACATATCAGGCCAACTTCTCACATTGGTGAGCAGCGGTTGGGATTTGAGCTTGCTGTTGTTTTACCACACGCGTATCCTAAGAACATCGAAGTGAAAGATCACATAAGTACCCAGGTACATATAACTTAACTTAGAATACTCCGAGTTCTACTGAACCGGCTGTTGTAGTGTAACAGGGCTTAGCACACCCTGACTACAACTCTTAGCAAGGGATCAATAGGTAAACACATAGTGTAGGTAGGTGCATCACTTACACCTCACTAGAAAAGCATGTCGGTCCACGGAGAGTCTGCGGAGACTCCCTTAGTGGTCAGTGACCCTCCACAGGTCGTGTCACGATATGCAGCTCTTAGCTTCAAGGAGATGAGACAACTGTGTGCCTCCAGGAAGCTAAACCAGGGTTCTAACCCTACCATCGCAATTCTGATAGGTCTCTTAGAGGCGTACGATGCTAGGAGGTCCTCTAACACAGGTCCCCCCAGTGCCGATGGGAACATGCCTCCCTTAGAAGGAACCCTCGGTGACCCAGACCTCGACCTCCACACAGAGGAGGAGGACGAGGAGGAGTTATCAGAAGACGAGGCAAACAAAGGTCCAGTGGTAGTCAGCAGGCTTACAAGGACCAACTTAAGCAGGCATGAGAATGGAACTGGGGGAGCCCCGGGCCTAGGCTCAAGCAGGCCTAACCTTGGGAACGGACGAGCTAGGTCTCTCTCCAGAGGCTCTGGCAGATCGGTTCATACACATGTCTCTCAGGCATCTTCTCAGAGAGGAATGACGTCCCCTCAGAGAAGGGAGCATGAAGCGAAGATGAGGGAAGTCAATCTGAGGATCGAGCGGGAAGAACTTGCCCTCGCCAAAGAAAGACTTGCCCTGGCCCGAGAGCAGAAGTTAAGTGGGTTAGATCCCACTGGTGGCAGCATTCTCAATAGAGAGAAAGACAGGGGTATAGACACTAGACACCTGAGTAAAATAGTGCCCCCCTTTAAACAAGGGGACAACATCCACAAGTGGATAACGGCTTTGGAGAGGGCCTGCACTGTCCAGTGCGTCCCCCCAAGTCAGTGGGCAGCTATACTGTGGCTTTCCTTTGAAGGTAAAGGAAGGGACAAGCTCCTCACTACGAGAGCTGAGGATGCTAACAACTACCAAGTCCTGAAGAACACACTGATTGATGGGTTTGGCTTAACCACGGAACAGTACCGGGTGCTGTTCCGGGACACCAGAAAATTCAGTCTCAGGATTGGACTGACTTTGTCGATTGTGCCACTAAGGCTTTGGAAGGCTGGTTGCTGGGTAGCAAGGTTACTGATTACACAGGATTGTACAATCTTATCATGCGAGAACAGATTTTAAACAACTGTCAGAACCAATTGTTGCATCAGCACCTTGTTGACTCGGATCTGACCTCTCCCCAAGAATTGGGAAAGAAGGCAGACAGATGGGTCAGAACAAGGGTCAAGCAGAACCAGAACCAGAACCAGGGTGGTCAGAAGAAAGCAGACCAAAAGGGTAGTAACAAGAACGAACAAAATGACCAGAAGTCTTCGACAGGTCCCCAACAAACCAAAGAGGGTGGGGGTCAGGCTTCACAGAAGAAGAAGACTCAAGAAGGCCAGTCAAAAAGGTGGTGCTAATACTGTAAAAGTAAGACTCACTGGTTTAGTGAGTGCACCAAGAAAGGAGGGCAAACTCCTGCCACTGCAGCCCCTAAGGCACCTGCACCCCCTAGTACAGTCAGCAGTGGTAGTGCGCCTCCCAAGGCATTAGTTGGGTTAACCTTGGGAACCGAGGGGAGTGACGACTTAGTCAGCACACTCACTCAGGCCGTCCTTGTCTGTACAGGGGATATGGATATGTCCCCTGATGCCAGTCCCAATACTTTGGGCAAATACAGACAGACACCTTTGATCAATGGAAAAATGGCTCAGGCCTACAGGGACACTTGTGCCAGTGTCACTATGGTGACGCCTAACTTTGTGGACCCTGGACAGATCATGCTAGGTACCGATTACCTAGTGACCAATGCCAGCAATGTCACTACCAATCACAGTATGGCAGTTGTCGATTTCTCCTGGGGAGGGGTAAGTGGCCCGAAAAAGGTTGTGGTTAGTTCAGACCTCCCCGTAGAATGTCTGTTGGGCAATGATTTGGAAACGTCACAATGGTCAGAAGTGGAGCAGAGGACTCACATGGAAATGTTAGGCTTGCCAGCACATGTCCTTGCTGTGACCAGGTCACAGGCCAAAAGATGCCCCACTGAACAGGTGCTGGATCCTGGAAGAACGGACCAGACACCTTCCAAGAAAAGGAGCAGTAAGGGTAAGGCTTCGCCTTCCCCCTTGCCCCAGGTCGTGGATCAAGTCTCTGAGGAGGCTGACCTTAAAGAACTGAGGGAAACTGAGCCGAAAGAGCTTGAACCTGGTCAGGTTGAGTTTCTGGGCTCAGGGGGACCCTCCAGGGAAGACCTGGGGAAGGCACAGTTAGACTGCCCCTCACTTGAACCCCTCAGACAGCAGGCTGCTGCTGAGGCTGCAGGGAACGCCACAGGTACCCACAAAGTGTACTGGGACGATGGACTCCTGTACTCCGAGGCAAGAGACCCCAAGCCTGGCGCGACCAGGAGGCTGGTCGTCCCCTTGTCTCTGAGAGGTTTCCTCCTTACCTTGGCCCACGAGATCCCCCTTGCAGGTCACTTAGGCCAGAATAAGACTTGGGACAGGATTGTTCCACACTTTCACTGGCCCCACATGTCCGAAGATACGAAGGAGTTTTGCCGCTCCTGTGTCACTTGCCAAGCCAGCGGTAAGTCAGGTGGCACGACAAAGGCCCCCCTCATACCACTACCGGTGGTGGGGGTACCCTTTGAACGAGTGGGGATCGACATTGTCGGACCAATGGAACCCCAGACAGCATCAGGGCACAAGTTTATACTGGTGGTGGTGGACCACGCCACCAGGTATCCTGAAGCTATTCCCCTTAGGACCACTACAGCACCTGTTGTGGCACGGGCCCTACTTGGAGTGTTCTCCAGAGTGGGCTTCCCTAAGGAGGTCGTCTCAGACAGAGGTGCAAACTTCATGTCGGGATATCTGACTGCTATGTGGAAGGAGTGTGGTGTCAACTACAAGTTCACCACACCCTATCACCCACAATGCAATGGGCTTGTTGAGAGATTCAACAGGACCCTAAAAGGGATGATTCACGGACTACCTGAAAAGCTTCGGCGGAGATGGGATGTCCTGATACCCTGCCTCTTGTTCGCCTACAGAGAGGTCCCGCAGAAGGGGGTTGGCTACAGCCCTTTTGAGCTTCTGTTCGGACATCCTGTAAGGGGACCCCTTTGTTTGGTAAAGGAAGGATGGGAGAGACCTCTCAGAAAGCCGGCATCAAACATTGTGGACTATGTGCTCGGCCTCCGCTCGCGGATGGCGGAGTACATGGAAAAGGCATCTAAAAACCTTGAGGCGAGCCAAGAATTACAGAAAGCTTGGCACGACCAAAAGGCTGTCCTGACTGTGTACCAGCCTGGACAGAAGGTGTGGGTGCTGGAGCCAGTGGCCCCAGCAGCACTCAAAGATAAATGGTCTGGGCCCCACACGATCATTGAGCAAAAGGGAGAGGTCACCTACTTGGTAGACCTGGGAACTCCCCGGAGCCCCCACAGGGTGCTCCATGTAAACAGGCTCAAGGCATATGTCGACAGGGAGGGCATGGGCTTGCTCATGGCCACAGATGAGGGACAGGAGGAGGAGAGTGACCCTCTCCCGGACCTGCTCTCTCAGAACCCTGACGATGGGTCAGTAGATGGTGTTGTCTTTTGTGGCAGCCTCTCTGGACATCAACAAAAGGATTGTAAACAGGTTCTTCAATCCTTTTGACATATGTTCTCTCTGACGCCCAGTCAGACCAATTGGTGTACCCATGAGGTCGACACTGGGGACAGTCTGCCCGTAAAGAGTAAAATCTATCGGCAACCTGATCATGTCAGAGACTGCATCAAGACGGAGGTGCAGAAAATGTTGGAGCTGGGAGTCATTGAACCCTCGGACAGCCCCTGGGCTAGTCCCGTAGTTCTCGTGCCGAAACCTCCCACCCAGGGCGGTAAGAAAGAGATGAGGTTTTGCGTGGACTACAGGGGTCTCAATGCAGTCACTAAGACTGACGCCCACCCGATAACAAGAGCAGACGAACTTATCGACCGGTTGGCTTCGGCCAGCTACTTAAGTACGTTTGACCTGACAGCTGGGTATTGGCAAATCAGGTTAGCTGAGGAGGCCAAGCCCAAAACAGCATTTTCTACCCCGGGTGGGCATTATCAGTTCGTGGTAATGCCCTTTGGTTTGAAAAATGCACCTGCCACCTTCCAAAGGCTGGTGAATCGAGTTCTCACTGGGTTGGACGACTTCTGTGCGGCGTATCTGGACGATATCGCTGTCTTTAGCTCCACCTGGGAGGATCACCTGGTCCACCTGAGGAAAGTGTTAGAGGCCCTGCAAAAGGCAGGCCTCACTATCAAGGCCACTAAGTGCCAGATAGGGCAGACACAGGTTGTATACCTGGGCCACCTTGTAGGTGGAGGCCAGGTTCAGCCATTGGAGAGCAAAATACAGGCCATCCAGGACTGGGCTCCTCCAACCACCCAGACTCAGGTTCGAGCTTTCTTGGGCCTGACTGGTTATTACCGGAAATTTGACAGAAATTATGGATCCATTGTGACCCCGCTAAACGACCTGACAAGTAAAAAGATGCCAAAAAAAGTTCAGTGGACAGCAAGCTGTCAGAAGGCATTCGATGACCTAAAGCAGGCCATGTGCACAGCACCTATCCTAAAGAGTCCAGACTACTCCAAACCATTCATTGTCCAAACAGACGCTTCGGAGCTGGGTGTGGGAGCTGTTCTATCTCAACTGAATTTTGATGGTCATGACCAGCCCATAGCTTTTATTAGCAGGAGGCTGACCCCCAGAGAGAAGAATTGGTCAGCTATTGAGAGGGAGGCCTTTGCTGTGGTTTGGGCCCTGAAGAAGTTGAGGCCATACTTGTTTGGCACTCACTTCAAGATTCAGACCGACCATAAGCCCCTCTTGTGTCTAAATCAAATGAAGGGTGAAAACCCCAAACTACTTAGGTGGTCCATTTCCCTACAGGGGATGGACTTCACAGTGGAGCATAGACCTGGCACTGATCATGGCAATGCAGATGGGCTCTCCAGGTATTTCCACTTAGAGCAAGAAGACTCACCTGGTCAAGGTTAGCTTATTGTCCCAAAGTTTGGGGGGGGGTCATGTAGGAGAGTAGGGTCTGCAATCCTATGATCACCCAGATTTTTTGCTTTTGCTTCATTGGTTTACGACTTTCCCTGGCTGTGGGCCTGCCAATCAGACCCACAGCCTAGCTGTTCTCTCTCGAAATTAACACACATGTACATTAGGTGCATCCACTAATTGGAACTGGGCCGCCTTGTCAGTCCCTGTCTCAGCATACCACAGGTATCCAGGGCATCGGTGTACCCAGGGCCTACCGGGGGCTGCAGCATGTATTATGCCACCCCTGGATGGCCGCCCAAATCTGACACAACTGGCTGCACGACAGCTGGGGCAAAGTGGTGTAATCACCCGTTGCTGTAGGTGTAGTATTCCTACACCTAACCCTAAAATGGACACATGGCTTCCTATCAGTCACTCCTATGGCAGGCCTTATCAATCCTGAAGGCAGAGTGCAGGGGATCATGTGGGACGGTGCTCTGGCGCGAGCTGAGCCCGTCGACGGCTTTTGTAGTGTGCTTAGCTCCCTGACTCATAAAGAGCCAGGGTAGTCTTGTTATAAATAAATATCCTTTATTTTCATAACAACTTGTGTGGTGTCCTTTCACGTGGTGTTCAAGGGGTAAATGTGGTGGTAAAACAGCTGGCTTAACACGCCCTCTAGAGTTTAGCCTAAGACTGCTCGTATCCACGCTACTAGGATAGCTGGTCTGTAAGGTTGACTTACAACCAATCATCAATAAGGGTCGTTTGGAATGATACACAGTGATCACTAGAATAGTGAGCACTACATATCAGGCCAACTTCTCACACCTCTTAGTCGTGTATATGCTTGACTTGTAAGCTACCTTCTCGATAGCTGACTATATTGTGGTCGTTATTTACTTGGCAGTGCTTTTTCATTCTCTTTGGACATCTGAGGCTTCACTACCAGATGGCCCGAGTGATTTTGACTTGACTCGCACAATTGCCTTGAAAAAGTCTGAATACGCATTATGGTACAGACAAAACACGTGTTGGCTTGGTTTATATCTATTGCTGGGAAATTTGTTATAGAGAAATAAAGAAGACAAATTGACGTCGAGTGTGGACAATTCATTAAAAGAAAATAAGACAGTAGTAATCTACATCTGTTTAAATTGTGTCATCAAGATATCTGTATCCACTTATTACCTGTATTTTGGGCGAAGAGCGCCAAATGAGACTGGATTAGGGAGTGCTATTACTGGATATCTTTCAAGCCCAGCAATGCAAGATGATTTTTAGTAAAAACAGCAGAATTACTTGGTCGCTTTAGTGGGTAAACAGCTTTTACAACGCTGCCTTTACTACACGTGCCTTACTATGCAGGTAATTTTTTGTGCATTCACTATTCATGCTTTTACCAAACATGGTAACTTTTGGTAAGGTAATTGTGCATATATATATATATATATGTTACCTACAGGCGGTTGCCAGTAGGTAGTTATATTTAATACAATACACCAGCCACTTCAGCTGCTGCCTTGAAAGTTTCGGGGTGATCCGTCAAGTGGGCGCCAAATAAAAGGAAGGGGGGTCCCAAAACGCTTTTTCTCCATGTTAAGTTCCATAGGAAACTTTAGCAAAAAAGGTTAAAAAGCGATTAAAAAAATAAGAAAAGAGGCAGGGCTGAAACAGCCTGCCCCCTAGGCCTGCTCCCACTGGGACCCCCAGGCTCAAAAAAAGCATAAGAGCATAACAAAATAAAAATGAAGCGCTTCATTTTTTTTAAGCCCCCAGGTGGGCCAGGTCCTGGGGGCAATTGTAATTATATAGGTGGCAACCTCAGGGACCACCACGTCCCCGGAGCTATTTTCATGAAATGCAGGAGGGTCACGCGGGCCCCCTGCAGCCCCGGGGACTGCCACCTCCCCAGGGCTTTTTTGAAAAGAAACCATGGGGGGCTCTTTCCCACCGCGCAGTCCCAGGGACCACCACCTCTCTGGGGATATGTTTAAAAATGAAGTGTGGGGTGCTCGAGCCCCGGGGACAAACACCTCCCCAGGGCACATATGTCCCCGCCGGGACATTGCGGTTTGCTATGGCATGGCGGGAGCAGCGCCATAGCAAACTCTGCTTCGCTTCATGGAATTGAGAGCAGAAAATATGCTCTCGCTTCCATGAAGTGAAGCAGAATCGCATTTGGGGAGAGGGAGCTGCATACTGGCAGCTCCCTCTGCCCAAAAGCAATGCCGGCTCTCGCAGGAGGCGGGGTGCTGTCAGGGATCACTGGGGTATTGAGGCTCCCCCCGTGGTCCCCAACATTGTGACCAATGCCGGTGGGATAAGGTCCTGGGGCCAAAAATGGCCCGGGAACAGGGGCCACTTAGCCCTCTCCCTTTTTTTATTTAAATAAACAAATGGCCAGGCCCCAGGGGATGGGGTCCCCAGGCCTATAATCGGGCTGGGGAGGGGGACCGCGCTCCTCCCCTCACTTATACATTTTTTTAAAATAAAATGGCCAAGCCCTGGGGATGGGGTTCCCTGGGCCAAAAGTGGCCTGGGGAGGGGGTGACTCAGCCGCCCTCTCTTAAAAAAAACAAATTGGCTGGGTCTCAGAGGTTGGGGTACCCAGGGCTGAAATCAGCCTCTGGAGGGGGGGGGGGGCGCATCGGCCCCTCCCTTTTCAATTTAAATTTACAAAAAAATGGATCAGGCACCTGGGAATGGGGTATCCGGGGCAAAAGGGTGAAACGGAAGGGGGGCCACAACACAGCTCCCCCGCCTAAAATCCAAAAACAGAGGAACCGCCCCCTTTCTCCACTACTCAGTAAATGTGGATCCTGGCACTCTCTTTGTTGGGGGATGAAGTTCCCATCGCTGCTGAGGGTCCTCAGAGGCCAAAAAGCCCACCAGGTACCTCCACTAAGCCCCACACAGTGAGATTGCTGAGAGGTGGTCGAAGGCCAGGCCCCTTTTTACAACACTGCAAACGCGCCTCTTGGCGCACTGCTAGTGGGGGAATGAGGTCCCTTTGTGCCCGAGGGCCTAAGGACTAAAGTGTACTTCACACCCCGAGCTGCAGTGTTCCAGAAAGCATGTTTTCAGAATGGTGGAGAAAGTTGGTGTGGCCTCTAACCACCTCCCAGCAATCCAGCTGTGTGGAGCTTACTTAAGATAACAGGAGGGCTAGTTTGACCCCAGGGACCCTCAAGAGGCAAGGGCACTTCATCCCCCAATCCAGAGCATGCGAGGAGGCGTGTTTGCAGAGTGGTGGAGAAAAGGGGCATGGCCTTTGACCACTTTTCAGCAATCCCACTGTGTGGGGCTTACTGGAGGTAACAAGTAGGCTAGTTGGCCCCTAAGGATCCCTTGCAAGAAGCGCATTTGCAGAGTGGTGGACAAAGGGGGCATGTCCTGCTATCAGAACTCACCAATCCTGGTGTGTGGGACTTACTGCAGGTAATAGGAGGGGTAGTTGGCCCCCAAAGACATCCTTGGGGCGCAACTACCCCTCCTGTTACCTCCAGTAAGTCCCACACAGTGGGATTGATAAAAGGTCTTCTGAGACCACATCCCCCTTTCTCCACCCCTCTGCAAAGGTGCCTACTGGCGCACTACTGGTTGGGGGATTAACTCCACTTTACTCCTGAGGGGCCTTGGGGGCCAAGAAGCCCTCTTGATAGCTTCTGTAAATCCTACGCAGCGGAATTCCTGTGCGCTGGTTCCAGTGGCAGTGAGTGTTTTTTACAAGTTTAGGAGTGTTAAACATATATACAAAGGTGTATGGCAAGTGCACTCTGCCAAGTTTAAAGGTCCGTGTCCTCTCGTAACTCAGGTATGTGTCTACTTGTACATTTATTCTGACACTTTCTGTGCATCTGACAATGCTAGCTTAAAAACCTCATAGCTTCTCATGCAGGTGCAATTATCTTCTCAATTCTGTTTGATCATTTGGCTGCAGAGGGAGACATGTCTTACCTGTGTAAGTTCAAACAACATGTATAGGTGTCACAGAACCCCTCAAATAGACTGCTGAACAGCCACATGCCCAGTATTATAAACAGAAAGAAATATATACACCTTCTAAAAAATAACCATAGTCCAGGCATTGATTACATCCCACCTGGACTATGCGAGCGGCCTGTATTTAGGGTTGCCCGCGGGCCTCCTACATCGGCTCCAGACAGTCCAGAATGCGGCTGTTCGGCTGGTCTGCGGGGTTTCCCTACGCACCCATATTTCGCCTCATCGCAGAGCATTACATTGGCTACCAATCCATCAAAGAGCTGCATTCAAAGCCATGACCTTAGCCCATCGAGCAACTAGGGGTAGGGGATCGGCCTACCTCTCTGTTAGTATCCGTCCTTACTGTAACTCTCGGAACCTCCGTTCCAACTCCCAACATCTGCTTTCCATACCAAGATTCAGGAAAGCACGTTCTGGAGGTAAAACCTTCCAGGTCTGTGCCACAACTCTCTGGAACGAACTCCCGATCGCAATTAGGATGATCCAGGAATAATTACCCTTCCGTAAGGCACTAAAAACTTTTCTCTTTTGTTAACCCCCCCAGGACTATCACTCTGCTTTCACTCTGAAGCGCCGGGACACCCCGTTGGGGTAGCTGCGCGCTATATAAAATACACAAAAATAAAATAAATAAATTATTCTACAGAAAGTTAGAGGGCATTCAGTCTGAAACACAGGTATTATACAATTTTAGGTTTCTTTTTGCATATCTTCTCACTAGGAAAAAATACTGAAAAATGCATTGAAGCCTTCGGAAACATGGTGAGACTTACAACAGTGATATAGGAAGGGTTGCTGTTTTATATTTGGCTAGGCGCAACATTATGAGCAGTCTCTGAATATGAAGCTGCCAGAGAAAAGTGAGTTTTAAAACATGTTCACAGATTGATTAGTGATTAGGCTACTTCGTATGAGTCTCTGGAAAGATACACTTGAAGTAGGCCGTATTATCTTAGGTATCTGCTCGCAGTGGGAAGTGCACTCTGTCAAGTTTAACGTTCTGCATGCTCTTGTGACTCAGGTATGTGTCTACTTGCACATGTATTCTGATATGTGCTTTGTGTCTGGAGATGCTAGCATAAAAAATTGGTAGCTTCTCATACAGGTGCACAAATCTTCTCAGTTCTGCTCCATCATTCGGTTGCAGAGGGAGACATCTCATACCTATGTAGGTGTCAGAGAACCACTCATAGAAACTGTTGAATACCCATGTGCACTGTATTATGAGCAGAAAGGAATACATAAACCTTCTTCTACAGAAACTTATAGAGCATGCAGTCTGAAACACAGGTAATCTACTATTTCTAGGTTTTTATGTATAGTGTCACCAGGAAAAGGCACAGACACACGTATTAAAGCCTTCGAAAAAATGGTGAGACTTACAACAGTGACATGGGAAGGGTTTCTGTTTTAATCGTGGTTAGGTCCAAAATTCTGACCAGTCGATGAATAGTGAAGCTGCCAGAGAAAATTGAGGTTTAAGACATGTTGGCAGAGGGATTAGTGATTAGGCTACTTCATATGAGTCTCTGGAAAGGTACACTTGGAGTAGGTGGCATAAATTTAGGTGTGTGCTTGCAATGGGAAGTGAACTCTGTCAAGTTTAAAGGTCTGCATGCTCGTGTGACTCAAGTATGTGTCTACTTATACATGTATTCTGACACGTGCTATGGGTCTGAAGATGCTACCTTGAAAACCTGGTAGCTTATCATACAGATGCACAAATCTTCTCAGTTCTGCTCAATCATTAGGTCACAGTAGAACACATGTCTTACCTTTGTAGGTGTTGCAGTACCCTTCAAATAGACAGTTGAATGCCCATGTGCCATGTATTATGAGTAGAAAGGAATATATACACATTCTCCTACAGAAACATAGAGAGCATGTGGTCTGAAACATGGGTATTCTACTTTTTCAGGGTGTCTTTTTATGTATTATGTCACTAAGAAAAGGCACACACATGCATTGAAGCCTTCGGAAATATGGTGAGACTTACAACAGTGTCATTGGAAGGGTTTCTGTTTTATATTTGGCTAGGCCCAACATTCTGAGCAGTCGGTGAATAGTGATGCTGCCATAGAAAAGTGAGTTTTGAGACATGTTAGCAGAGTAATTAGTGATTAGGCTACTTAGTAAGAGTCTCTGTAAAGATTTACTTGAAGTAGGCCGCAATAATGTTGGTGTCTCCTTGCAATGGGAAGTACACTCTGTCAAGTTTAAAGGTCTGCATGCTCTCGGCCTCAGTTATTTGTCTACTTGTACATGTATTCTGATACGTGCTGTGCGTCTGAAGATGCTTGCTTAAAGAACTGATAGATTCTCACACTGGAGCACACATTTTCACAGTTCTGCTCCATCATTCATTTGCAGAGGGAGATATGTCTTACCTATATAGATGTCACAGAACCCCTGAAATAGACTGTTCAAAACCCATATGCCCAGCATTATGAGCAGGAAGGAATATATACTCCTTCTTCGACAGAAACCTATAGAGCATGCAGTCTGAAACACAGGTATTGTACTATTTCTAGGTTTCTTTTTGTGTATCATGTCACTAGGAAAAGGCACAGACACACGCATTGAAGCCTTTGGAAACATGATGAGACTTACAACAGTGACATAAAAAGGGTTGCTGTTTTATATTTGGCTTGGCCCAACATTCTGAGCAGTCGGTGAATTGTAAACCTGCAAGAGAAAAGTGAGGTTTCAGACATGTTGGCAAAGGGATTACTGATTACACTACTTCGTATGAGTCTCTGGAAAGGTACACTTGAAGTAGGCCATATAAATTTAGGAGTCTGCTGTGCATCTGAAGATGCTAGCTTAACAAATTGGTAGCTTCTCATACAGGTGCATAAATCTTCTCAGACACTACACATACACTCTTCCATTCTCTAAGACACAACTCATGCACTCATCCAATCAACTAGACACAACAAATGCACTCATGCAATCACACACGCACAAGTCATGTACTAATCCAATCACCCAGGCACTACCCTTGCACTCATCCATTGACTCAGGCACTACCCATGCACTCATTCAATCATGCAGGCATTACCGATGCACTTATCAAATCACACAGGCACTATCGTTGCATTCAACCATTCACTGAGGCACTACTCATGCACTCATCCATTCTCTCAGACACTTCCCATGCACTCATGCAATGACCAATGCACTACCCTTGCACTCATCCAGTCACTCAGGCACTATCCATGCACTCATTCAATCACCCAGGCACTAGCCTTGCACTCATCCACTTACTCAGGCAGTACCCATGCACTCATCCATTTACTCAGGCTCTACCTATGCAGTCATCCAAACAGTGACACTCTACACATGCACTCATCCAATCATGCAGACACTACCCATTGACTCATCCAATTACACAACATATAAGTTTTCTTTTTTTAAACTAGAATATGTGGTTCCGTAACAACCTTTTTTTCTTTTTTTAAAACTATTTTATACATTTTTTTTTTCTAACTATTTTGGAATTTTGTGTGTATTTTTTTAGATTTTTAACATGAAAATGTAAACAAAAAAGGCACAAAAAAGCGTGCCTAATTGGGGGGAATTTCTTTCTAACAACAGTGGCTGTTAATGGTGCCAGACATGGTTTGGACAATCTGTTCCCCCACACTCAACACAGTACCACATTTCAGGCAAAAAAGTCCAGCTTTGGCAAAATCATCAGAGTAGGAGGAATGGTCTGCAGCCTGTTGCCAGGTCTTGATGTTAAGGCCTGAATATCTTGGCCACCTTCACTTCCATTAAGTCTTGCAATTTCTGCTCTTGCAAGATGGTTTTCATGCATCGTCTTCAGGTGTTTGCACATTGAAGACGTCCCTCAAGAATTTTTCTTGTCAGATCCCCAAGACAGCATCTTTTTGCATATGCTGCAGGTCACCTTCTGCGCATTCACTTTCTTCTGGCCCTTCTTTCATTTTGGCTCATCTTCTTTCTCCAAAAGGGTCTGGTCCTCCTCCTGACACAGATCTGATGATGTTGCCATTTAACATTTTCAAATTGAAAATCCAAAAAACAGCAATCTATATCCAAAATAGTTTATCCTAGAATGAGTGTATTTGTTGCCAACCTCACCCTAAAGTAGAAGAAAGAGGGTGGTATCTACCTAGGTTAACGATAATAGGATGTATAGCCAATAAAATCTCTTTTTTTTGTGCCATATGGGATGCTTGACCCCTACGCGGTGCAAGCACGTACCAGATGCAAATCCGCAACTTCTTTTGATTTTACATTTCAACCATATTTAGTTGTATCTTATAATATTTCATTTTCAAATAAATGTAGCTCTTCGTTTAAAAATAAGTAAATGGACCAATATTTATATATAATATATTTTTTTCAAATCATTAGATTCACGTTGTTAGACTTGACACCATTGGCGTGGGTTTCCTCTTTATTTTTGCCTTTGCCCCTTGTTGTTTTTCAGTGTGCTGGACTTCGTTTTTGCTGGTCTAGATGCTTTGGACACTTTGCCACTACTGTTAAGTACCAAAGTGCAAGTGCTACCTCTGTAAATTGTTGTTATAGATTGGTGATTCCATGATTGATATATTTAATTTACTGTTAAGTCCCTAGTACAGTGGACTGTGTGTGCCCCGGGCCTGTAAATGAAATGCTGCTAGTAGGTTTTCTTTTTCTTGAGAAAATGGGTCTGACCTACTGTTTTGACAATGCTGTTTCAATTAATAAACAGACTAAGACCTTTATCTTTTTCGAATGGTCTGAGTAATTTAATTACCAAGTCTTGAAACATATGTTTAACAAGCTGTTGCAATTTTTACGCCATGTCTGTCTAAAAGACACACAACAACTAAATCCATATTAAAAAAAATACATAACATATATTTTGTCAAAATAAATGTGAACCACATGTATAAAACATTACAGTGCAAACAAAAATCCAGTCAAATATTATAACCAACAGCAACAACCACTTTGTCATTTCATATTACGGATGTATGACGTTACAATGCATACATTTACATCGCGGTACACTACATCGCGGTTTTAAAAACGCAAGTCGTTACAACGACTTGCGCTAGATGGCGCTCTAGGACAAGGAATAGGACTTAGGAGTAGTATAATTTACTATTCCAACTCCAGTCTAC
Organism: Triturus cristatus; assembly: GCF_964204655.1. Taxonomy (NCBI): domain Eukaryota; kingdom Metazoa; phylum Chordata; class Amphibia; order Caudata; family Salamandridae; genus Triturus; species Triturus cristatus. Next base: position 177,425,394 of record NC_140593.1, read on the forward strand.
GTACAGTAGGGAATGTGTTGGATAGTAAATTATACTATTCCTTGTCCTAGAGCGCCAGCTAGCGCAAGTCGTTGTAACGACTTGCGTTGTAAAAACCGCGATGTAATGGCATCGCGCTGTAATCCCCGCGTTGTAAACGATGTTTCCCTTCATATTACATCACATTGTGTGCATATTACAGAGGTTGTTGCACTCCTGGGTAAATATTTATGAATCCAATGTGCATTTCGATTTAACCAACATGCTACCCTTGGACTGCTATTATTTTAATGACCCAGCAGGAAGGAAAACGCAGACGTGTTTTGAATCCTCAAGTTGTTTTATGGGATTCTCATCAAGGCTTTGGACTGGACAGGAAGGGGCAGATTTATGTTTGACTTGCGCCTCATTTACGCCGCCATTGTGTCACTTTTGTGACGCAGCAGCAGCGCAAATCCTGCGCCATGGTGCGGGGTATTTACAACGTGACGCATCTGGGAGATGCGTCAGGTTGTAAAGCCCTGCGCCACATGTAGGTGTTCCAGGGCAGGTGGGGGCGTTCCGGCACAGGAACGCCTCCAAAAAGTGGCTGAGTGAAATCTACAAGATTTCACTCAGTCACTTTTGAGCCCATGCTGCGTCAAAACCCTGCGCCTGCTTGAAGCAGGCGTAAGGATTGACGCAGCATTGTGAAGATAGGGCCCCCCAGAGCAATGCTGGAGCTGCGTCACGCTTGCGACACAACTCCAGCAATGCGCCACTTTTACGGCACAGATGCGTGACGCATCTGTGCGTTTTTGCCCCATGGTGCGCCGCATTATAAATGCGGCGCATCCATGGTGGCGGAGCTGGGGCGCAAAATAACTGGCGCATCCCTGCTGATATGCAGGGATGCGTCAGTCATTATAAATATGCCCCGAAGTGTTCTGGAAAAAACAGAAATGCTTTAGATTAAAATCCTTGAAAAAACTTCCTTAGCAACAATGTGAACAGAGAAGGTCAAATTAAAAAATGACCTTCGTTTTGAACGTTCGTTCAGGAAGTAACTCTGATGAATCGAAGGATAAACAAATGTGTTTACTTTACGAACTGAAAATGTTTAGTCGGCAAATAACCTTTGAGTGGAAAACAGACTTACATCAAATTCTTGCTGTGGTTTGGAAAGGATTTTTTGGGTGGTTTAGAAAGGTCTGTGGAAGAAGGAAAAATGGGCTAAATTCAAGTTTACATTTTGAAACCACATGTGTGATAGCTTTAAATGCGCCGCCCACATCAAAACACTTATGTGTGTTCATGCGCTTGAAGCGGAAACGTTATTCAGTTTAAATGTATCCGATTTCAATTCAGTGAGAGCTTTTCTCTAGCTTCAGTCAATGAAACAATGTTGCCTAACACTCTGGGGCTCTGTCCGGTGGAAAGGAAACATGCTGTTAGTGTCAGTGTCTATTTTGTTGCAGTTTGAAAAGGCGTCTGGATCCGGGAGAGTTTTACCTTACTCGGGCTCGATTCCACGCATATTGATCCTGCCGTTTCGAGCGGCTGCCCGGATTTCCGGTTTTTGTTCATGAATCGCATGATCAGATGGCGCATGGCATTGTGGTTGCTGTAGTCAATGTTTGGTGAACGAATATCAATTTATGTGGTTTCTTTTTAAGTTCTTCCAATTTCTGATAATTCATTAAGGACATATGTCGTGCAATTGAACTTTAGAATTAAATATGCCTCTTTTGGAAAAAGTAGTTCTTCCACATCACCACCTCTGGGGACAGACTTGATGACACTTAATACCATCCATTTAAAATCATGTTCTGTGTGATTCATTTCCAGGAAATTGTTAACCATTGGGGCTGTAACCACTTTGTTCTTTATCCGAGATCTGTGTTGTGCCAACCTATGGAGTATTTCCTGATTTGTTTTGCCCACGTACAGTTTTTGGCAAGGGCAGAGAATTGCGTTCATGGCATTTTTGGTTTTACAGTTCAAGAAATCTTTCTGGACCCATTTGATGTTGCGATGTATAAATTCGGATCCTTCGATAGTAGTGTCACAAGCTACACATTGCCCACATTTATGGTGACCAACTATAGGTTTTAGATTCCAGTGGGATAATAAGTCTGCTTTTTTGGAGGGCAACATCAAATGGGCCCAGAAAGATTTCTCGAACTGTAAAACTAAAAATGCTGTGTACGCAATTCTCTGCCCTTGCCAAAAATTGTGGTTCACATTTATTTTGACACATTATTGGTGTTGTATTATTTTAAATACGGATTTAGTTGTTGTGTGTCTCTTAGACAGGCATGTCGTAAATATTGCAACAACTTGTTAAACATTTGTTTCAAGACTTGGTAATTAAATAACTCAGACCATTCGAAAAAGATAAAGTTCTTAGGGGGATATTCACAAAGACTTATCTCCGATTTATCTCCACCTTAACGCATCAAAATTGGAGATAGATTTAACACCCCATTCACAAGCCGGTGCAAACTGCAGACATCGCCAGTATTCCTGCGATAACTGCCCCAAAATTTATCTCCACGGTGGACACCACCAACTAACCCTAATGAGATGTAGATTAGGCGTTCCCGTGCAAAACCACATGAAAAAACCACAACACCACTTTCACAACGAACTGCCAGATCCGCGATGCGAGTCAAAACCACGCGATAAGCCGCGGTAGCAGCAGGTATTTAACACCTGCCTCCTGCTGGTGTAAAGCCGGACGACTACCTGCAGTAGACAACGGAGCACCGCATACAGCCACACCCGAAGAACAAACGACGCCATGGAGTTACTTATCATGCAGCTCGGAGCCCCAACAGGGCCACAACACCCACCGCCACCACCCCCAGGACCGCCACCATCCACAGGACCCGCCCCTCCCCTGGACCACCACAAAGGCAGCACAGAGTAGGACAGCGGACCTACCGAAAACGCACCACTTTCACAGCCCTAACGCCCGAGGAAGTCATTGCCTACTACAGACTCAAAAGGTCAACCATCATCCACATCATGACTCACATCGCCCACAGGAGGATGGTCCCAACACAGCGGAGAACCAACATCCCTCCGCAGACAAAGCTGCTGGCTGTGCTGCACCTGTTGGCCTCTGGTACCTTCCAACTAACAAGTGCCAGTGTCGGAGAGGTCTCACAGCCATGCCTATCAAAGTTCATCACACCTGTACTGAATGCCATCATCAGCTTCATATCCCAGTACCTTCACTTCCCCACACTGCGCAGGAACAGCAGGAGACCAAGCAAGGCTTCTATGCCATAGCTGGATTCCCGGCAGTGTTGGGGGCGATAGACTGCACAAATTTCCCACTTGTGCCCCCTGCAGATACTGCACACTACTACCGCAACAGAAAGCAAACGCATTCCATCAATGTGCAGGCATCTTTCGACAGTCCATCATCAACTAGCGCTTCCAGGATGTCACATATAGAACTGGACTGCTCGTTGGTAAGTGCCAAATCAACACACCACACACCTCAAAGCCACCATCACACAACGCACAACTGTGGGAATGCACACATGACCAAACCACATACATGTCAATCAACATGACCACTTACCAGACGCAACAACACCACTTCATGGTGATCCTGGGCTACCCCTGCACACAATACAGCTATATCATTGCACCACAGCCACACAACAGCTGAACGTATGGAGATGCGGAATGCAGCCATGTGCGAACAATGCAAGTGACCCGTGAATGGGAATTTACACAATGACAAGTGAGGTGTGGATGTGCAGGCCAGACATGGGCATGCAAACCACTGATATGTCCATGCAGACCACAACTGCTGGTGACTGGAGAGTAGTGAACAGTGGACGCAACCATGTCACCCCAGGCCGGGGGTCAGAAAGCAGAAATGTCGTTCGATGCGTCCCCCCCTGTGTGCATGAGTGTAGTGGGTTGGTCCTGAGTACACCAGGGCTGCACAGGGGTGTGGACAAAAACCCTGTGGCGCAGAGCGTGGTTCTCTCCCGGAAAGGCCAACGTCACTGACAGGGCAGCGCCTCACAGTCCGCCACAAGGCCGACGCCGTGAGCAGCGTGGCCTGCGACCCTGTGCAGCTGCTGTACCATAGGACGCTGATGCACAGACCAAGCCTGCCTGCCCCAGCGCTCCAAGGCCGCTATGCTCACCTGCTGACACAGTCGTATGTCAAAGAGGGCCCACCACGTGCCGGTGCAAGCTCCAAGCCCCAGTCCCACGACCTCTGCAGCCTCCGCACACCATCGCTGGCCCCCACGATGCTGGCCCACATTACTCCTTTCTCATTGACATACTCCACCGGCGTCCTCTTCATCCCAGTAGGTCCCACATGTGGAACTGCGTCCTGAGTCCTGAATGGCAGTGACCCCAAGTGACCCCAAGTCCGTGGCAGGGGCCACAGCACCAGACTCCCTTCGATCAGTGAAGCATAATTCCGCATCACAGGCCTGCGACACGTGGTGCCACTAACCCTGTGCACCGTGAGTGACCGTCAGCCTCCGGCGGAACATTGTTGGTGTCTGAGCCTGTGGCCTGGGGGTTGTCATCAGCAACGGGCAGGTATGGACTTGGTGTCTGGCATGAGTTTGTGGCATTCATATCCGCCATGTTTCCGGACACAGCTGGCATGTGCCCTCTGCATCATGCCCTGGGGGTAGACCTGCCATTCTCCCCCGAGACACTCTGCGGAAGGCACCTATACAACATACTAGACCCTGCTCTGCCGTCATGACTCTACACCCAGTCTCCCGCAGGTCAGCATCCCGTGGCGGTGGGCCCATGTCGGCCGCTGTTCATCCAGGGCCACAAACCCTGTGCGACTCAAGTCATCCCCCCTTGTTGTTCTGACATTGCATTTCTGAGTGCCTGATGACTGTTGGAGTTGTTGCCAGCACCAGCTACTCCCTGAGGGCTGGCTTACACTCGCCCCACACACAGCCAGCACAGGTGTCACTGGATTAGGGGCCTGCCATCACATCCTGCCGAACCAAGTATTGAGGCAGTACAATGCGGCCCACATACGCACTAGGGGCCTGGACGGCACAGGTGGAAAGCTCCTGTACAGCCCGGACATTGTGTGCAAGATGATCGTTGCATGTTGTGTGTTGCACAACATCTGTGTACGCACCAATGCCCCATGGATCCCAGTTCCAGAAGTACCGGACGATGATGGTGACGATGGGGCAGGTGGCCCACATCCCACTGTAGTTGCGAAAGGAATGGCCCGTAGGAACACCATCATTGACAATTTCTTCTCATGAGCACGTCACATTGCGGCCGTCCCTGGCAATCATGGGACAGTACAAAATGTCCAAAAGCACAGCATGTGTGAATGAAACATATTTGCAGGTTACAGGTTGTACTTGTACATTGTCATGTCACAGTTTTCTGCTGTGCCAGATGTGATTAGCCATGTTGTGCACATTTGCAGCACCAGTTGTGTCCTGTGTTCTGTTGTGGAGGTGTTGCTGTTTGTACTGGGATGTTGTCAATGTCGAGGTGCACTTATACTTATGTGCGTATGCTGCATGGTGGGTGATTCGCTCCTGTGGCTCTGATTTGTCTGCCACTGGTCCCTTTCATACGGTGTGCCTGTCAGTTCTGTGCTTCCACGGTGCTGAGATGTTGCAGACTTGGGTAACTTGTGGTCTTTGTCGAGTTGTGACTCTTGGGCATGGTTTGTCTGCAGATGTGTCGATGACATCAAGGGTTGTTTGTGCAGGTGGTTGTGTACGAGTGTGACCTGCTCGTTACGGTTGTGGACCGCACTCAGCCACCTCAGTGTCATGCAGTGCACATTGTCATGGTGATTGGACTGCAGCCATGCTACTTATCATGTGGTGTCTCTTGCATTGTCAGTGTGGCTGACATATATGCATGTTTGCTGTGTTTTGCTCGTGTGCATGTGTTGGTTGTGTGCTTGGTGATGTGTTGGGTGGGTGCCCCTTTCGGCACATGGTGTACGTGGGACTACTTGGTGTTTGTGTGTGTGCTGAAGTGTTCCCGTGGGATCAGGGACATGATCTTGAGCCATTGTGGGTGTGCAGTGTGCTCTGCTTCATTGTGGATGTGTGCCGTTGTGCCCATCTCCCCTGTCCACCCACTCCCTGGTCTGTGTGCACCCTGTTGATGTGGTGTCGGGTCATGTTGGACAGTGTCCAGATCCCCGACTCCTGTCACCGTCTCCCGACTGGTGACTGTGGCCACCATCTTCTCCATGTCATTCAGCTCCTGGTGTTCTGCTGGCCCCCCCCTCCTCTGGGGTGCGTTTCTGCTTTTGTGTTGGCAGCAAGTTTCTGCTTGGTTTTGCCATTCACATCAGTCCAGAGCCTCTTGTGCACTTCCATTGTCCTCCTCTGCCATGCCATGGGATCCACATGGTCCGAGGTGGTGTGCTATCTTTGCCTCTTTGTTGCCAATGACACGTTGGAGATGACGTACAGTTGGTGGTGGTGTTCTGGCTCATCCGTGGCGAGAATCGGCTTTTCATGGCGACTGTACCCGTCTTCCTCTTCCTCTTCTCATTGCCCTTCCACAGGCCCTGTATTGGGTGTTCCTCCGTGAGGATTGTGGGGTTCATGTTGTCCTTTGCAGTCGGTCAGGGTGCATCTGTGGTACTCCGCAGTTGATGTTGTTTCTTAGTGGCATTTTCCGTATGCTGTTCTTGTGCTTTTTCCCGCATTACACGTGGGTATTGCTGGCCTCTCACTGGTTGTCACTGTTTTCTTATCGCGTTTGGGCACATCGCGTCTTTTTACGCTTTGGGGTTTGTGTTTTTATCTCAGTTGCGGTGGTTGCATCATCTACATTGGTCTAGTTTTTGGTGGACTATCGCATTGTACCGCCGTGTTCTGAATTCCACGTTGACATGGGGTTACTTTCCCGCGATAGCCTGCGATGTGTAAAGCTGCGTTAACATTTTTTGGAGATGTTTAGCACACATTCTTGTGAATATATCCCTTAGTCTGTTTATTAATTGAAACAGCATTGTCAAAGCAGCAGGTCAGGCCCAGATTGTGCCACCCACATAAGCAGCCTGTAAAATGTAACTCAGACCGCCACTGCGGTGTCTGTGCGCAGTTGTGTACTGCTATGTTGACTTGGCAAGTGCACCCACTTGCAAGGCCCTAAGCTTCACTTTCCTTGCATGTAAGTCACCCCTAAGGTAGGCCCTAGATACCCCTGTGGGCAGGGTGCAGTGTATGTGAAAGGTAGGACATGCCCTGATGTGTGTGGCATGTCCTGATAGTGAAATATTGCCAATTTCATTGTACACTATTGCAAGGCTCTGTCCCATAGGATGGAATGGGGAGTTAACTTATCACATCTTATAAGTATAACTGCCCATTGGTACAAGATGAGAAAATACAGTTTAGTGTGCCTAAACTCAGACTTTAAAGATGCATCTTTTAGTTAGGGTGATTTTTACACTCTTAGATGTGTGTATTTTCTTGCTTAGCCAACATGTGTGCCTCTGCTAGGAATGCGTATTGACTGTCTGGTTTTGGAGTGGCAGGGGCCAGGGATGTGCATTCTGTTCAGAGAGCCACTTGGGGTGGGGGTTGAGGTGTGTCCTGCCTTTCCAGGGTGAGTCAGGGCTGGGCTGAATAGACCTGGGCTGCCTTTAAAGTAGGGGAAGGAGTTTCCTTTCACACCTGAATGGGCATGGTCTGCTTTGGGCAATGCTGTCTCAACTTCCTGCCAGGCAGCTGCACCAGAGAGGACAGAACTGGTTTTGGCTGGGCATAGGGATTCTCTGCCACCAGAGAACAAAGGATTTTGCTGTATAAATACAGGGGCTCAGACACCAGAACTTTAGACTACTTCTGGAAATCAAGAGGAACCTCTGCCAAGATGAAGAGCTGGAAGAAACTGGAGGAGTAGTACTGCCCCTTTGTTGTGTGCTGTCTGGTGTTGGCTTGCAGTAGCTGTTGCTACCAAGGCGAAGAACTGTGTGTGTCTCCAAGGGCTTGAAGTGGAGCTTTCCCCCTGTTCAAGAGGTCTCAGGAACAGCAAAGACCTCGCCATCTTTCTGGGCACCGTCTCTGGAACCGCTGGTTCCAGTCGCCACAGAAGAAAAGGGCAACCCACTCTGTCACTGAGTCCATCGCAGGATTCCGTTGTCCTGAAGGCCCGCCAGAAGGCACCGCCACACTTCGCACCATGTCCTTGGTCTCCCCAATGACGTCTTGACAATCGTCACTGAGCCATTGCTCACACTGCATTCTGTGGGCACCGCATTCTGCACTGTCTCGCTTCACCCTGCCTGGAAGTCACCGACACTGTCGCTGCCCGACTGGGATATCGACTGGCTCCGTCACCTGCACCGCAACCTGCCAGCACCGCATCGAGCACCGCCTCACCCTGCACCATAAGCCTTGGCCTCACCGATGCTGTCTGGATGATCATCACTGAACCGATGCCGGCACCGATTCGAGAGGACACCGCACCCTGCACCGCTTCCATTTTGCAACGCAACCATGATGGTTGCCCCGACCAGCTCGCGCCATCGTGTCAGCCACAACAAGAAAGGTACTGTTTTTGAGTCAGTCTTCACTTTAGCTGACCCCTCACTGATGCGGTCAGCTGTAATTGTTAGATTCTGTCATTTTAGGCATCACGGTAGCTGTGGATGAAGCTACTGACTTGGAATAACTGTGTTTTTCAGTTATTTCTGCAATTTAAAGGTTATCTAGCAAAGTAACTATTTGTACAGTATTGTATTGTGGAATGTTGTCATTTCTGGTCTTGTATGGTTTACATAAAGTTTTACTTATTTTTCTAAACTGGTGTGGTGTCCATTTGAAGTGTGTTCACTGTGTTACTGTATGGATACACAAATGCTTTACACAGTGCCTCTGAGATAGGCCTGTCTGCTCGTGTCAAGCTCCCAAGGGGTTGAGCAGGGGTTATTTTAGAAGTGTATCCCCGTACCCTGACTAGGAAGAAGGGTCCCTACTTGGATAAAGGTGCAAACCATTGCCCACTAGAGACCCTCATTTCTAACACGCGTCCTGTACGCGAATCCGGAAGTAGCAATCTACGCAGACATATCGCGATTCCTGAAAATATTATTAACCCCTTCCATGCTGCGCAAATTCCGCCGCTGTGCTGACGGTTTCTTGCGCGGGCGTGGTCATGACGGAACGGTTCCGTCATGAGCACAGCTCAACCGTGGCTCATGACGGAACCGTTCCGTCATGAGCACCGAAGGGGTTAAGAAAACGGTTTAATAACTTTTTTTTACTAATATACAAAACTGTAACCTTAAACTAAAGATTATTATTGTCTATATATATATATATATATATATATATATATATATATATATATATATATATATATATATATATATATATATATATATAACATTTTCGTTCACCCAGGCTTGTCGAACACTTGGCGGGTGCTTCCAATGGCGGGGGGTGAACCGCAACTGTTACACAACAACTTCGAAAAACGTGGAGCACTCCCGGGAGTATATGGTGGTTGTCTTGCGCAAATGCATTTCGGCGTGAGCCTTCTTCAGTGCGTGAAACCATTTCAATTAGGTGCAGCTTGCGTTTTTCTTTTAATTATTCATCATGTTCCCTATTGGTGCAGTTTGGACCAATTATGAGGCGGCACTCACATGTATAGACAATATGTATGGCAATCAGGAAAGGCATCGGTGTCCCATAATGCAATGTTCTTATACCATCTGATTCCACATTGATGTATTATTTTAATTGCCATTCCCTCTTTGCTGAGTATTGTGATGCCTCTGTTGTCACTCACATCCGCTCGCTGCATCTGTCTTCCTCGCCTACTGCTGGTCGTTTTCACGGTGTCCCGTAGGTATCCCTCATATGGTAGGTAACCTTGGACTTGGATAGCCCACATCCTCTTCGGTATATATATATGTCTTAGTATCACAAATTAAACTGATAAGATTTGCGCCCGGACCGCGATTCCTCACTCACATCTTGGAAACAAACAAGGAGATACAGCATATTTTAAACAAAAATATTAAAGTTAAATTCAAAACTAAATTTGGCACAATCATAAATATTCGAAATTATGCCGGAATCGCGATTCCTACGCGATTCCGGAATTAAGGCCCAGTAGTGTACGCAATAGTTTTGCGAACCTGCAAAATACTTAAATTACTTTTATTACTCTAGTTGTAAACTACTACCCTTACAATAAACAAAAAGTATTTATTTCACTACATTTTAGACTTGTAAATATATGAATGGGTTCATGCACAATACATGCAGATCCGCGTCCGGTACTCGACTCCATTTTTATATTTAAAAAATCAATTTTCTGTATATATAAATATATATATATATATATATCTAATCGCAAGAGTTACCTCATCGAGAGAGTCACACATGGGTGAGTATGGCAGAACGAAATTATTCAAGGCTGCAGCGCAGATCAATGAAGTGTCCACAGCAAATTTAAGACGCCAGACACGTTTCGGGCCCCTGCCCTTCATCAATGGCATTTGACACAGGAACATAAAAGACTGATAGTGCACCTGAAAGTATTTATAGTCCTCCGCCTCCGTGGGCGTCGCCGTTCGCACAGCACTCTGGGACTCGTAGTGCACATGTTTTGCTCATGTGAGCCGTCTTGAAGTTCAGTGCTAATTTTCAAATTGTTACCCCAGTGGGTCGCTGCATCGCATCTCCTTAGCTAGCGCTTGCAACTTAGCGCCTTGAAAAGACCACCTCCGTCCTGTGATCGATGGCTGCCGTTTGGCGTCATCCAGGTCTGCAACGCAGCGGGACTCTCTCACGGCTAGGAAGGCCGTTCAAACATCCAATCACAAGAGTTACCTCATCGAGAGAGTCACACACGGGTGAGTATGGCAGAACGAATTTATTCAAGGCTGCAGCGCAGATCAATGAAGTGTCCACAGCAAATTTAAGACGCCAGACGCGTTTCGGGCCCCTGCCCTTCATCAATGGCATTTGACACAGGAACATAAAAGACTGATAGTGCACCTGAAAGTATTTATAGTCCTCCGCCTCCGTGGGCGTCGCCGTTTGCACAGCACTCTGGGACTCGTAGTGCACATGTGTTGCTCATGTGAGCCGTCTTGAAGTTCAGTGCTAATTTTCAAATTGTTACCCCAGTGGGTCGCTGCATCGCATCTCCTTAGCTAGCGCTTGCACCTTAGCGCCTTGAAAAGACCGCCTCCGTCCTGTAATCGATGGCTGCCGTTTGGCGTCATCCAGGTCTGCAACGCAGCGGGACTCTCTCACGGCTAGGAAGGCCGTTCAAACATCCAATCGCAAGAGTTACCTTATCGAGAGAGTCACAAACGGGTGAGTATGGTAGAACAAATTTATTCAAGGCTGCAGCGCAGATCAATGAAGTGTCCACAGCAAATTTAAGACGCCAGACACGTTTCGGGCCCCTGCCCTTCATCAATGGCATTTGACACAGGAACATAAAAGACTGATAGTGCACCTGAAAGTATTTATAGTCCTCCTCCTCCGTGGGCGTCGCCGTTCGCACAGCACTCTGGGACTCGTAGTGCACATGTTTTGCTCATGTGAGCCGTCTTGAAGTTCAGTGCTAATTTTCAAATTGTTACCCCAGTGGGTCGCTGCATCGCATCTCCTTAGCTAGCGCTTGCAACTTAGCGACTTGAAAAGACCACCTCCGTCCTGTGATCGATGGCTGCCGTTTGGCGTCATCCAGGTCTGCAACGCAGCGGGACTCTCTCACGGCTAGGAAGGCCGTTCAAACATCCAATCACAAGAGTTACCTCATCGAGAGAGTCACACACGGGTGAGTATGGCAGAACGAATTTATTCAAGGCTGCAGCACAGATCAATGAAGTGTCCACAGCAAATTTAAGACGCCAGACGCGTTTCGGGCCCCTGCCCTTCATCAATGGCATTTGACACAGGAACATAAAAGACTGATAGTGCACCTGAAAGTATTTATAGTCCTCCGCCTCCGTGGGCGTCGCCGTTCGCACAGCACTCTGGGACTCGTAGTGCACATGTGTTGCTCATGTGAGCCGTCTTGAAGTTCAGTGCTAATTTTCAAATTGTTACCCCAGTGGGTCGCTGCATCGCATCTCCTTAGCTAGCGCTTGCACCTTAGCGCCTTGAAAAGACCACCTCCGTCCTGTAATCGATGGCTGCCGTTTGGCGTCATCCAGGTCTGCAACGCAGCGGGACTCTCTCACGGCTAGGAAGGCCGTTCAAACATCCAATCGCAAGAGTTACCTTATCGAGAGAGTCACAAACGGGTGAGTATGGTAGAACAAATTTATTCAAGGCTGCAGCGCAGATCAATAAAGTGTCCACAGCAAATTTAAGACGCCAGACGTGTTTCGGGCCCCTGCCCTTCATCAATGGGATTTGACACAGGAACATAAAAGACTGATAGTGCACCTGAAAGTATTTATAGTCCTCCGTGGGCATCGCCGTTCGCACAGCACTCTGGGACTCGTAGTGCACATGTTTTGCTCATGTGAGCCGTCTTGAAGTTCAGTGCTAATTTTCAAATTGTTACCCCAGTGGGTCGCTGCATCGCATCTCCTTAGCTAGCGCTTGCACCTTGGCGCCTTGAAAAGACCGCCACCGTCCTGTAATCGATGGCTGCCATTTGGCGTCATCCAGGTCTCCAACGCAGCGGGACTCTCTCACGGCTAGGAAGGCCGTTCAAACATCCAATCGCAAGAGTTACCTCATCGAGAGAGTCACACACGGGTGAGTATGGCAGAACAAATTTATTCAAGGCTGCAGCGCAGATCAATGAAGTGTCCACAGCAAATTTAAGACGCCAGACGCGTTTCGGGCCCCTGCCCTTCATCAATGGCATTTGACACAGGAACATAAAAGACTGATAGTGCACCTGAAAGTATTTATAGTCCTCCGCCTCCGTGGGCGTCGCCGTTCGCACAGCACTCTGGGACTCGTAGTGCACATGTGTTGCTCATGTGAGCCGTCTTGAAGTTCAGTGCTAATTTTCAAATTGTTACCCCAGTGGGTCGCTGCATCGCATCTCCTTAGCTAGCGCTTGCACCTTAGCGCCTTGAAAAGACCACCTCCGTCCTGTAATCGATGGCTGCCGTTTGGCGTCATCCAGGTCTGCAACGCAGCGGGACTCTCTCACGGCTAGGAAGGCCGTTCAAACATCCAATCGCAAGAGTTACCTTATCGAGAGAGTCACAAACGGGTGAGTATGGTAGAACAAATTTATTCAAGGCTGCAGCGCAGATCAATGAAGTGTCCACAGCAAATTTAAGACGCCAGACGTGTTTCGGGCCCCTGCCCTTCATCAATGGGATTTGACACAGGAACATAAAAGACTGATAGTGCACCTGAAAGTATTTATAGTCCTCCGCCTCCGTGGGCGTCGCCGTTCGCACAGCACTCTGGGACTCGTAGTGCACATGTTTTGCTCATGTGAGCCGTCTTGAAGTTCAGTGCTAATTTTCAAATTGTTACCCCAGTGGGTCGCTGCATCTCATCTCCTTAGCTAGCGCTTGCACCTTAGCGCCTTGAAAAGACCGCCACCGTCCTGTAATCGATGGCTGCCATTTGGCGTCATCCAGGTCTCCAACGCAGCGGGACTCTCTCACGGCTAGGAAGGCCGTTCAAACATCCAATCGCAAGAGTTACCTCATCGAGAGAGTCACACACGGGTGAGTATGGCAGAACAAATTTATTCAAGGCTGCAGCGCAGATCAATGAAGTGTCCACAGCAAATTTAAGACGCCAGACGCGTTTCGGGCCCCTGCCCTTCATCAATGGCATTTGACACAGGAACATAAAAGACTGATAGTGCACCTGAAAGTATTTATAGTCCTCCGCCTCCGTGGGCGTCGCCGTTCGCACAGCACTCTGGGACTCGTAGTGCACATGTGTTGCTCATGTGAGCCGTCTTGAAGTTCAGTGCTAATTTTCAAATTGTTACCCCAGTGGGTCGCTGCATCGCATCTCCTTAGCTAGCGCTTGCACCTTAGCGCCTTGAAAAGACCGCCTCCGTCCTGTAATCGATGGCTGCCGTTTGGCGTCATCCAGGTCTGCAACGCAGCGGGACTCTCTCACGGCTAGGAAGGCCGTTCAAACATCCAATCGCAAGAGTTACCTTATCGAGAGAGTCACAAACGGGTGAGTATGGTAGAACAAATTTATTCAAGGCTGCAGCGCAGATCAATGAAGTGTCCACAGCAAATTTAAGACGCCAGACGTGTTTCGGGCCCCTGCCCTTCATCAATGGGATTTGACACAGGAACATAAAAGACTGATAGTGCACCTGAAAGTATTTATAGTCCTCCGCCTCCGTGGGCGTCGCCGTTCGCACAGCACTCTGGGACTCGTAGTGCACATGTTTTGCTCATGTGAGCCGTCTTGAAGTTCAGTGCTAATTTTCAAATTGTTACCCCAGTGGGTCGCTGCATCTCATCTCCTTAGCTAGCGCTTGCACCTTAGCGCCTTAAAAAGACCGCCACCGTCCTGTAATCGATGGCTGCCATTTGGCGTCATCCAGGTCTCCAACGCAGCGGGACTCTCTCACGGCTAGGAAGGCCGTTCAAACATCCAATCGCAAGAGTTACCTCATCGAGAGAGTCACACACGGGTGAGTATGGCAGAACAAATTTATTCAAGGCTGCAGCGCAGATCAATGAAGTGTCCACAGCAAATTTAAGACGCCAGACGCGTTTCGGGCCCCTGCCCTTCATCAATGGCATTTGACACAGGAACATAAAAGACTGATAGTGCACCTGAAAGTATTTATAGTCCTCCGCCTCCGTGGGCGTCGCCGTTCGCACAGCACTCTGGGACTCGTAGTGCACATGTGTTGCTCATGTGAGCCGTCTTGAAGTTCAGTGCTAATTTTCAAATTGTTACCCCAGTGGGTCGCTGCATCGCATCTCCTTAGCTAGCGCTTGCACCTTAGCGCCTTGAAAAGACCGCCTCCGTCCTGTAATCGATGGCTGCCGTTTGGCGTCATCCAGGTCTGCAACGCAGCGGGACTCTCTCACGGCTAGGAAGGCCGTTCAAACATCCAATCGCAAGAGTTACCTTATCGAGAGAGTCACAAACGGGTGAGTATGGTAGAACGAATTTATTCAAGGCTGCAGCGCAGATCAATGAAGTGTCCACAGCAAATTTAAGACGCCAGACGTGTTTCGGGCCCCTGCCCTTCATCAATGGGATTTGACACAGGAACATAAAAGACTGATAGTGCACCTGAAAGTATTTATAGTCCTCCGCCTCCGTGGGCGTCGCCGTTCGCACAGCACTCTGGGACTCGTAGTGCACATGTTTTGCTCATGTGAGCCGTCTTGAAGTTCAGTGCTAATTTTCAAATTGTTACCCCAGTGGGTCGCTGCATCGCATCTCCTTAGCTAGCGCTTGCACCTTAGCGCCTTGAAAAGACCGCCTCCGTCCTGTAATCGATGGCTGCCGTTTGGCGTCATCCAGGTTTGCAACGCAGCGGGACTCTCTCACGGCTAGGAAGGCCATTCAAACATCCAAACGCAAGAGTTACCTCATCGAGAGAGTCACACACGAGTGAGTATGGCAGAACGAATTTATTCAAGGCTGCAGCGCAGATCAATGAAGTGTCCACAGCAAATTTAAGACGCCAGACGTGTTTCGGGCCCCTGCCCTTCATCAATGGCATTTGACACAGGAACATAAAAGACTGATAGTACACCTGAAAGTATTTATAGTCCTCCGCCTCCGTGGGCGTCGCCGTTCGCACAGCACTCTGGGACTCGTAGTGCACATGTTTTGCTCATGTGAGCTGTCTTGAAGTTCAGTGCTAATTTTCAAATTGTTACCCCAGTGGGTGGCTGCATCGCATCTCGTTAGCTAGCGCTTGCACCTTAGCGCCTTGAAAAGACCGCCTCCGTCCTGTAATCGATGGCTGCCGTTTGGCGTCATCCAGGTCTGCAACGCAGCGGGACTCTCTCACGGCTAGGAAGGCCGTTCAAACATCCAATCGCAAGAGTTACCTCATCGAGAGAGTCACACATGGGTGAGTATGGCAGAACAAATTTATTCAAGGCTGCAGCGCAGATCAATGAAGTGTCCACAGCAAATTTAAGGCGCCAGACGCGTTTCGGGCCCCTGCCCTTCATCAATGGCATTTGACACAGGAACATAAAAGAATGATAGTGCACCTGAAAGTATTTATAGTCCTCCGCCTCCGTGGGCGTCGCCGTTCGCACAGCACTCTGGGACTCGTAGTGCACATGTTTTGCTCAAGTGAGCAGTCTTGAAGTTCAGTGCTAATTTTCAAATTGTTACCCCAGTGGGTCGCTGCATCGCATCTCCTTAGCTAGCGCTTGCAACTTAGCGCCTTGAAAAGACCACCTCCGTCCTGTAATCGATGGCTGCCGTTTTGCGTCATCCAGGTCTGCAACGCAGCGGGACTCTCTCATGGCTAGGAAGGCCATTCAAACATCCAAACGCAAGAGTTACCTCATCGAGAGAGTCACACACGGGTGAGTATGGCAGAACGAATTTATTCAAGGCTGCAGCGCAGATCAATGAAGTGTCCACAGCAAATTTAAGACGCCAGACGCGTTTCGGGCACCTGCCCTTCATCAATGGCATTTGACACAGGAACATAAAAGACTGATAGTGCACCTGAAAGTATTTATAGTCCTCCGCCTCCGTGGGCGTCGCCGTTCGCACAGCACTCTGGGACTCGTAGTGCACATGTTTTGCTCATGTGAGCCGTCTTGAAGTTCAGTGCTAATTTTCAAATTGTTACCCCAGTGGGTGGCTGCATCGCATCTCCTTAGCTAGCGCTTGCACCTTAGCGCCTTGAAAAGACCGCCTCCGTCCTGTAATCGATGGCTGCCGTTTGGCGTCATCCAGGTCTGCAACGCAGCGGGACTCTCTCACGGCTAGGATGCCGTTCAAACATCCAATCGAAAGAGTTACCTCATCGAGAGAGTCACACATGGGTGAGTATGGCAGAACGAATTTATTCAAGGCTGCAGCGCAGATCAATGAAGTGTCCATAGCAAATGTAAGACGCCAGACGCGTTTCGGGCCCCTGCCCTTCATCAATGGCATTTGACACAGGAACATAAAAGACTGATAGTGCACCTGAAAGTATTTATAGTCCTCCCCCTGTGTGGGAGTCGCCATTCGCACAGCACTCTGGGACTCGTAGTGCACATGTTTTGCTCATGTGAGCCGTCTTGAAGTTCAGTGCTAATTTTCAAATTGTTACCCCAGTGGGTCGCTGCATCGCATCTCCTTAGCTAGCGCTTGCACCTTAGCGCCTTGAAAAGACCGCCTCCGTCCTGTAATCGATGGCTGCCGTTTGGCGTCATCCAGGTCTGCAACGCAGCGGGACTCTCTCACTGCTAGGAAGGCCGTTCAAAAATCCAATCGCAAGAGTTACCTCATCGAGAGAGTCACACACGGGTGAGTATGGCAGAACGAATTTATTCAAGGCTGCAGCACAGATCAATGAAGTGTCCACAGCAAATTTAAGACGCCAGACGCGTTTCGGGCCCCTGCCCTTCATCAATGGCATTTGACACAGGAACATAAAAGACTGATAGTGCACCTGAAAGTATTTATAGTCCTCCGCCTCGGTGGGCGTCGCCGTTCGCACAGCACTCTGGGACTCGTAGTGCACATGTTTTGCTCATGTGAGCCGTCTTGAAGTTCAGTGCTAATTTTCAAATTGTTACCCCAGTGGGTCGCTGCATCGCATCTGCTTAGCTAGCGCTTGCACCTTAGCGCCTTGAAAAGACCGCCTCCGTCCTGTGATCGATTGCTGCCGTTTGGCGTCATCCAGGTCTGCAACGCAGCGGGACTCTCTCACGGCTAGGAAGGCCGTTCAAACATCCAAACATATCTATATATATATTATCTACTGGTGGTCGCCAGTAGATAGTTATAGTTAGGACCTATTTTCCATAGGAAATTCCCAACATTCTATTTCCAATAACTTTGGCTCCGGTAGACGAATCTTCGCGAAATTTTCAAAACTCGTGGGGCGCTCCGGTCCACTCCTATCTTGAAAGTTCAGGGTGATTCGTCAAGCGGGGGCCTAGAAAAATGGGGGGTCCCAAAACGTGTTTTCCCCATGCAATTTCCCATAGGAAACTTTAGCCACGGCTACAGCCCGAACTGCTGAACGGAATTACACCGAATTTGGCAAAGACGTAGTTCTTGGTTCAGAAAGAACCCTTTTTGTTAAATGGTGTAAATCAGTTCATTAGTTGCTGAGAAAATCAAAAGTAAAAACACATATATATCTATGGCCGCGCAGGATCCGCGAACCCTCCCGATCACGAGCTTTATGCTAATTGGCTGTCAACATTCCAAACCAGGAAGTGTTGGCAGCCAAGAAAACAGAAAAGGTAATGTGCAAAACGGGGGCAAAAATGGGGCTGGGTAGAAACACCCTGACCCCCTATGCCTGCTCAGGGGGTTCCACAAGGACCCCCAGGGCCCAAAAAAGCATTTTTTTTTTAAATCGGTGAGATTCGTGCACCCAGCGCGAATTTCGGCCAAATCCTGGGGGCTATATTTGTATTGGGATGGGGGGCCCAAAGGGGCCCCCCAGCCCTGGGGACCGCCACCCCCGGGGGCTTTCAAACATAATAGCGGGGGGCTCACTGCCCCCCCGCAGCCCCAGGAAGCGCCACCCCAGGGGCTTTTTAAAAGAAAAAAAAACCTGGGTGGGGGCTCAAGCCCCCCCACACGCCCCCGGGGACCGCCACCTTTCCGGGGCTCTAAATATTAAAATTGGGGGGTCCGTGACGGACCCCCCAGCCCTGGGGACCACCACCCCCTGGGGCTTTTTAAATTGTGGGAGGGGGCCCCCCCTAGAGCTTTGTCATGGCCCTGGGGACCGCCACCCCCCAGGGTGGGCTCCTGCAGTGTCCCGGGGTGCCCACCCCCGGGTCACTGTAGTTTGCTATGCCTTATGCCATAGCAAACTTGGTTTGGATTTTGAAAGAGAGAGCTGGAAACCTGCTCTCTCTTTCAAAATGCAAACCAAATTGCTTTTCCACACGGGGAGCTGCATCTTAGCAGCTCCCCATCTGGAAAAGCAATGCCGGCTCATGAGGGACGGTCCCCAATGGAGAGGGCCAGCCCTGGGGGATGGGGTCCCCGGAGCTACAAGTGGCTCACACGGCCCCACTCCCCAAATAAAAAATAAATAAAAAACAAAGACCAGCCCTGGGGATGGGGTCCACAGGGCCATAAGTGGCCTGAGGAGGGGGCAACGCAGCTCCCCTCCTAAAGAATAATAAAAAAAAAGGCCATGCCCCGGGGGATGGGTCCTCGGGCCGATAAAGGCCTCGGAAGGGGGGCTATGTGGCCCCTTTCCAAATTATTATTTTTTTTAAATTAGGGGGCACGCCCTGGGGGATGGGATCCCCAGGGTCAATAAATTATAAAAATAAGGGGGGCCACACAGCCCCCTTCTTAAAAATAAAAAATAAATAAAAGACCAGCATCGCGCCGGAGGCCACGCCCCCTCCTTGCAGCACTCTGCAAACGCACCCCCTGGCGCGTTTGCTGATGGGGAACAAATTCCCCTTGAATAATGGGGGTCCCTGGGGGCCAACTAGCCCCCAGGGAGCATAGCACTGGCTCTAGGACTGGTTAGTCAGTTACCACCAGTACCCATGTGAAAAATTTGAGGGAACAGAATGATTTTGCAACAAGGACTCTTTCTGCTCCTCTGTTTGTTCTTTCTGCATGTCTTCCTTTTTCCTGCACTTTTCTTCATCTTTGAGGACTTCTGTTGCTTCTTTCTGCATTTCTTTTTCTTCTTTCAGTGTGTTTTTTCTTCTTTCTTCACATGTCCTACCTCTGTAAGCATAGTTAGAAACTAGCATTTAAAACACCTTAGAAACTAACTGAAAAAACCATAGGTTTCAGGCATGTTATAGTTACAAATTAGCATTTAAGAAAACCTTTGAAATTCACTGAAAGAAACATAGGTTTCAGGCACGTTATAGTTAGAAATAAGCATTTAAAAAACCTAAGAAATTCGCTTAAAAAACCATAGGTTTCAGGGGCGTTATAGTTAGCTGGACATTTCACTCATACAAAATCATTGAAATTCCCCCGTTATAGTTAGTTCAGCTAACTATAACTCACGCGCCCGCAATGCACTGCTGATGACGTCACTTAAGACATCACTCATGACATGGTCAGTGAAATCGCTCATGACATCACTGATGACATCTCAAATGACATCACTAATGACATCACTGATGACATCATCCTAGAGTGGCAGACCTCCTCTCACACTAATATAACCTTTGATATACATACTCAAAAATAGAAACTAACATTTTCAAAACAATGGACATACCAATACCACTTACAACACACCTATTTAGTAA
Source organism: Triturus cristatus (assembly GCF_964204655.1). Taxonomy (NCBI): domain Eukaryota; kingdom Metazoa; phylum Chordata; class Amphibia; order Caudata; family Salamandridae; genus Triturus; species Triturus cristatus. The sequence continues at coordinate 177,445,735 of NC_140593.1, forward strand.
TTCCAAGATCTACACATACATCACATCCACTCATTCACCAACAGTCCCTATTCTGTCACTCATACATGTACTCACTCATCATATGTACTCATACACCTATACATCCTGTTACACACCGCCACTCATCCATAGAGTTACTCACACACATAGTCACACATGCAAACAAAGTAACAAACATCCATTTACTTGCATATACAGTTATGCACACACCACCACACTTACTTCTACAGAAACTTACACATACTTACTCTCTTAAACAATCACTTATAGAAACACCTACTTATTTGTACAGGAACTCTTCCAATCTCTCACTCTCACATATACTCACTTATATACACCAATACTCACATATACTAGTTTAAAACATATGTAGTTACTCACAAAGACACTATTAAGACAATCATTCACTCAATAACACACCCACACACACACTCATCCACCTATACAGTCCTGCACACATGCTTTCTTCAACACATACAAACAGTGAGTCACTCATTTATGCATCTATGCACTAATTAATACCCCCCACCGAACCATACAGACACTCAGACACTCATGCTGATACTCACAAAACCAAGTAATAACCCATATAGACACTCATGTAGCTATTCATCAACCCATGCAGCCACTTATACACAAAGTGAGAGGCTGGTACAGATATTTACATATTTAAACATTACTCACTAACCCATGTATTCACTAAGATACACTTAATCAGTCAGTTATACAATCAATTTTATTTAAAAAATAATCCATTTAGATACTTATATACCCATTTATTCTTCCATCGACCTTGAGATATGCATATCTAAAACATATTTAATTTTCAGAAAAACACACATTCATTGGATGATGTCATCAGTGATGTCATCAGTGATTTAATTTGAGATGTCATCAGTGATGTCATGAGTGATGTCACTGACCATGTCATGAGTGATGTAATATGTGACGTCATCAGCAGTGCATTTCGGGCGAGTGAGTTATAGTAAGCTGAACTAACTGTAACGGGGGAATGTCAATGGTGTTGTACGAGTAAAATGTCCAGCTAACTATAACGCCCTTGAAACCTTTTCAGTGAATTTCTAAGGCATTTTAAATGCTAATTTCTAACTATAATGTGCCTGAAACCTATGTTTTTTTCAGTGCATATATATATAAATAATTTAAAAAAAATTAAAACTGAAATATTTTTTTGTTTTCTTTAATATATTTATATTATTTAATGTTTTATTTTTATTTTTCCCAAACTTTTTTCGGGAAACGTCGTGAAGGATCCGCGTACGGTGTGCGACGGCTGCATGTTTTTCAGTTACATCATATACATTTAATATTACGAGATGTGCGCGATTGGTAGGTGACCAGTCCGCGACTCCTGCTCCTGCGCATTCGCGACACATGCGCATTACGGTACATGACGCAAAATTTTTGTTATGTTCTAAAATGATATGTATGTGTGTTTAATATACATATTAGGGCAAGAGACTATCTAAGATATTCATAAAAATAACATATTTTTACTTATAATAAACATATTATTTTTAAATATACGTTCGCAAAGTCGCGTCGGGTGCGTGCTTCATGAGCGCAGAGTGCGCGGATCCCATGTGACCTCAAAAAAAAAAGATTTCATTGGTTCATAACATTTCCCACTGTAACTATTGAAGGACCCCACCCGTTTTAATCATTCTTGTTGGAGCATCTTTAGAGAGACATCTCTTTTCCTACAAGAACCCTTTTTGCTTGTTTTTTTTGGTGTTTTTCAAAAAATATCAAACAAAATGGCATCTGGACAGCAGCAGGAGGAAGTATCTTCTGAAGAAGAATTCTTGCAGAAGGCACCACGTCCACAGAGGCTGGAATCTGTTGTGTGGAAATTCTTCACTTTTCCACCTGGAGAGAAGAAAGTATATGCAAGAAAGGTGACATGCAAAATTTGTGACCGAGTCCTGTCAAGAGGCAGTGAAAAATAAATACTCTTGTGGCACTGCTTCTATGTACAAGCATCTCCGGACCACACATCCTCTCAATATTGCTCGGGAGGAAATGAGGCGAGCTGCTTTGAACCCCTCACCTGCTGTGGCTAGTACATCTGGGGCGTCCTCAGGAACACCTGCAATGGACATTAGGCCAGAATTCGCCTTTGTCGAGCAACACTGTGTGAAGTGTAAGAAACGTATATGCTTCAGGGAGCAGTCGGTGGATGCAGTTTGTGCTGCGCAACGCAACCATCGTTGTTAATTTTTTTGTTTTTTTGGTTTTGGAATGATAAGTAATTCCAAATGTTTCCTGTTTTATTCGTTCTTTTTTTTGTTAATTTTTTGAAAAAAAAGAAAGAAAAAAAATTGTTAAAAAAAAAAAAATACACAAGAAAAAAGAAGAAAAAAAAGTTCTTATCAGAACTACCTTATCTGGTTAAAAAAAAGAACTATAATTGCAAGGTAATGTGTGAAAGTTTGGTTGAATATATGTATACAGCATGATTGACTGAAAGAATGCATCAGTAGTGTATGGTGAATTTATAGGTGAAGATTTATGAGGATATACTGCAGTGTGACACTGCAAGCTCTTTAGCTGCACTGCACTGTGGCACTTCCGAAGCACAGGGATGTGACATATGTACATGAATATGTTGCATCTCTGTGCTTCCCTCTGCACTGCTACACAAACTGCAGCCATGCAGTGACACAGGCACCCTTGCACTATGGTGCAAGGATGACTGTGTCATGTGGAGATTGTTTTTGTGCAGGAAGGGACACCTTCCTGCACAAAAACAATCAGTAAAGGCATTTTCCTCTTTCAATATATGCTGTGGAATGCAGCATGCATTGAAAGAGGAAAAAATGAGGAGAAATGAAAGCAATTCTCCTCATTGCACCTTGCTACACCAACTCTAGGATGGCGCAGCATTCACACACATCTCCAGATTTACGATTTCTCATAAATCTGGAGATGTGTCTTGTTCTATGGGTGTTCCGTGGGAACAACCACAGCATCACCTATGGGACGCCCCTTCAACGCAACTGTGTATGAAGGAGTCGTATTTACAAGGAGAGGAAAAACCACGCAGGGTGGCTTTTCCTCTCCTTGTAAATATGAAGGAGTGCCTGGCGCCATCACTACGTTACAAAAAGTGACGTACTGGTTTCTCAGGGTGCTTGTAAATCTGCCCCATAAGTGCTTAGGTATTGGCAGACTGATATAATAAGAACATAGTGCTGGATGGGTGATTGAAGAATTGCATGAGAATGACAGGAGGTATCCTACGCTGCATGGGTACTACTTCAGTATTTAATGGAGTGAGCCAATAGTATGTATCTGCTTAGAGATTTGTAGGGATTATGCACATAATATTTTATGTGTACTTGTGTTGGTGCCTGGGTCATTTTATGAGAATACCACTAGTAACTGGAATGATGACAGTGCTGCAAACAGAGTGAACACTTAATTTATAAGTGCTTACGTAATGGTGGAGTGATAGGATATGTAGATAGTGGTAGAAAAGTGATTAAAGAAGTGCATGGGACAGACTGAAACATTCGTACACTGCATGAGTACTAACTGGATATTTAGAAGAGTGTATCAATAGTATGTAGCTAGTTAGAGGTCTGCCTGGATAGTGCACAAAATATTATAGATGTACTTGTGTTAGAAGCTAGGCCATTCCATAAATTTATGACAAGTAACTAGAATAATTACAGTATTGCAAACAAAGTGTATTATGAATTTATAAGTGCTTAGGTATTGGTGGAGTAATAGGATAAGTAGATAGTGCTGGATGGGTGATTGGAGAAATGCATGGGACAGACAGGAGGATTCCTACACTGCATAGGTACTAACTGGGTATTTAGAAGAGTGTATCAATAGTTTGTAACTGGTTAGAGGTGTGCATGCATAGTGTACAAAATATTGTACCTGCACTTGTGTTTTTGACTACCCCATTCCTTAAGTATATGACTAATAACTGCAGTAATTTCAGTGCTGCAAAGAGAGTGCATGCCAAATTTAAATTTGTGCTTTGGTATTGGCAGAGTGATAGGATACGTAGATAGTGCTGGATGGTTGAATGGAGAAGTGCATGGGACAGACGGAAGGATTCCTAGACTGCATAGGTACTGACTGAGGGGCATATTAACAAGAAACGGTGTTAAAATTATTGCCGCTTTAGCGGCAGAAAACTGCAGCTAAAGCGGTGATAATGGGCTTGATAATATGCCCTTGAGAATTCCTATAGAAGAACATGTTCTAGCGTCAACATGGGCTTCTATTGGAATTCTCTGCGGCATATTATCAAGCCCATTATCGCCGCCTTAGCGGCAGTTTTCTGATACTAAAGCGGCGATAATTTTAACGCCGTGCTTGATAATATGCCCCTGAGTATTTAAAAGACTGTATCAAAGCTATGTAGCTGATTAGAGGTCTGCATGCATAGTGCACAGAATATTGTAGCTGTACCAGTATTGGTGTGTCTATGGTTTTGAGAATGGTAGTCTGTATTTTAGGGTGCGAGGAGGTGCATCAGAGGATCACGTAGATGATGTCATCAGTGATGTCATTTGAGATGTCATCAGTGATGTCACTGACCATGTCATGAGTGATGTAATATGTGACGTCATCAGCAGTGCATTAGTATAATCCAAAAAGCTGGTTGCCATATTGGCCTGGTCACGATGTGAAAATTCAGGAATTGATACAATAAAGAAAAGAAAACAAGTGTTAATATGCACACAATGTCATTTCAGCATATCTTGCCCCGTGACCGCCATACCTGTATGTTCGTCAACATGACTTACTCATAATTAACATACTTAGAATTGCAAACATCAACATAAACAATGGACTACACATTACTTTAAAGTGAAAGGCTATCAGCTATATTAATCTGGGCATGTTGTGTATTATAATGGTTCTTACACGAAAGAAAAGGAAAAAGAAGGGGTGTTAATATACACACACTATCCATAAATAAAGTTCTAGCGATTATACTTCCATTCCATTCACAGCTCATTAGTGATGTCATGAGTGATGTAACTGACCATGTCATGAATGATGTAATGTCTGAGGTCATTAGCAGTACATTGCGGGGCTGTAAGTTATAGTTAGCTCAGGTAACTATAACTGCTGAATTTCACTGGTTGTGTATGAGTGAAATCGGAGTCTAACTATACCGTCCCTGTAATCTTTGTTATTTTCAGCAATTTCTAGTTTTTTTTTTAACGTTAAGTAAGATGCATATCACAATGGATGGTGGGGGGTTGGAAGCAGGACCTGGCATTGTGCTGCCCCCACCCAAGCTTGCTGCTCCTGCCTTCCCTCCTCCTAGCCATCCATTGTCCAAGTCCATGTCCCTGCTCCCTTATTACAGCCCTGTGTGTCCGTTGTTCTGCCATTGGCCTTCCCACCTTCTCTGAACAGTTAACTTGCTTCCCCATCCACCTCCTCCCTATCCTCTGTTGTCTGAATCCATAGACTAGCCTCCTCCCTCCTGCCATGCATGGTCTGATGTGCTGCCCTCCATTTAGCATGATGTACCAGTCCACTCCTCCTGCCCTCCATTGCCCAATTCTATGCCCCATCATTGACCTCCTGCTTAGCCTCTGTGCTTAGCTTGCTGCCCCTATTCTCCTTCCCCCTTCCCTCCAATGTCTTTGTGCATGCCCCTGCTCCATCCTTTTTGCCTACCATGTTCCATGGAACTGCCACTCCTATCTACTCTGAGTGTTCTGTTGAGCTGCCACTCCCCTCCCACCTGCCTAGCATTGTCACATGTCTGTAACCTGTCCATGCCACCTCCACCCTGTCTGTCCACATTCCATGTCCCTATCCCCTTCCTCATGTCCTCCATGGTCCATTTTACTGTCAAACCCTTCTGCCCTCCCTGGTCTGTTGTGCTGCAACTGCTTCTCCTGCTTGCCCAGCGTGGTCTGTTGTGAGGCCCTTTCCCCTGAACTCTCTTGTCTGTGCGCAGGTCCTGACCCTCCCTTCTATCCTCCATGGTCCTTTGTGCGTGCCCGTGCACCCTCCTTCTTGCCAATCATAGCCATTGTGCTGTCACTAACCCTCCCGCTTGCCATGCATGGTCTTCTGTGCTGCCGTGGCCCCTCCCACCTTCCCTGTGTGGTCAGCTAGCTGTCCCTGACCCCTCCCACCTTCCCTCCATGGTCTGTGTGTATGCCATCATAGTCTCACTGTTGCTGTCCATGGTGTGTCTTGTTTCTAGTGCCCATCCTACCTGACCTCCATGGTCATCTTGCTGTTCCTGCTCTCCCCCCTTGCCCCTAGCCCTCTGTTTCCATGTGCAGACCCCTATTCCCTCCCTCCTGGCTTCTCTGTTCCATTGTAATGCCCCTGATCCGTCCCTCTTGCCCTTTATGGTCTGTTATGCTGCAGCTTTCTCTCCTGTCTGTCCATTATGGTCAGCTAGCTACCATTGCCTCTTTCCCCTCTGTTCTCTGTTGTCCATGTGCATGGTTCTGTCCCCTCCCTATTGCTTTCCATGGATTGTTGTGCTGCACTCCCGGCCCGCATGCCCTGTGTGGTGTATTGTGCTGCTGCAAACCCTGATGCCTGCCCTGTAGGGTCAGTTTGGTGCACCTCTCCATGTCCCTCCTGTCCTCTGTTATCCGAGTCCATGTCCCTACCCCAATTCCTCCTGCCTTCCATGATCCAATGTACCATACTTGTGAACATTTCGAACTCGGTAAGAGGGAGATTTTGAAAAAAAACTGGGGTATTGATTTTCCCCTTTGAGTTACATTGAAAAAGAGGAGATTGTAGACAGGAGACAGATCAAATAAAGCCAATTTGAGCTTAAAAACATTGGACGTTTCCTGGCTGAATCGGGTCTGTTGACATGTATGGTTGTACTACCACTTCCTCTTTCTTCTGCCCAGTCTTGTATTGTTGGTTTGATGCCCCTGACCCCTTTCCACTGCCCTGCATAGTCTGTTGTGCTGCCACTGCCCTTCCTGCCTGCCCAGTGTGGTCAAATTGTTGCCTCTGCACCCTCCTACCTGCCTTTAATTTTCAGAGTCCGTGCCCCTGGCCTCTGCCTCTCAACAGTATCCTAATGAACAACTAGATTGCTAACATTCTATATTTATTACAAAAGTGTGGAACGCCTGACGTCATCTTGATGTAATCAAAACTGTAATAACTAGAGCATTTTCTTTAGAAATTACATATATGAGAGGGTCTTATTGGCATCAAAATTATGGTTAGTGCTCTAAAAGACTAAAATAAGGACATATTTTCTGAGTTTTCAAATAGCGACAAAGCACTTTTAAATTATTTGTTATCTTTACGTTTTTTTATCCAGTTGACCACTTGATTAAATGTTGCACTTAGGGGAGAGGATGTGGTGTTACTTCCAGAACTGCAGACTTTGCAACTGGGGAACCAGGTTGGAGTTTCTGCTTCAGCTCGACATTCTGTGATTCTGATCAAATCACTTAGTCTCCCCATGTCTACAACCAAAATGAATTTGTTCTTGTGTGATGTAACCAATGCTCATGTGAAGCACTCCAATATCTGACAAGTCTGCACTATATAACACTGCAAAAACACTAAATAATAAGTGTTTTGCACACTTCTGTCATTGGGCTATATTTGGGCTACATCTGGTTGATTTTGGGCTACATTTGGGCTCTTTTGTCTCCGGTGGCCATTTTGGGAGATTTATTTGTTAGGAAGTTTCCTAATTTCTATATTTATTACAAAAGTGTGGAATGCTTGACGTCATCTTGATGTAATAAAAACTGTAATACCTGGAGCATTTCCTTTAGAAATTACATATATGAGAGGGTCTTATTTGCATCAAAATGATGGTTAGTGATCTAAAAAACTAACATGAGGACATATTTTCTGAGTTTTCAAATAGCGACAAAGCACTTTTAAATTATTTGTTATCTCTATGTTTTTTTATCCAGTTGACCACTTGATTAAATGTTGCACTGAGGGGAGAGGATGTTGTGTTACTTCATAAGTTACTTCCAGAGCTGCAGACTTTGCAACTGGGGAACCAGGTTTGAGTTTCTGCTTCAGCTCGACATTCTGTGATTCTGGTCAAATCACTCAATCTCCCCCATGTCTACAACCAAAATGAATTTGTTCTTGTGTGATGTAACCAATGCTCATGCAAAGCACTCCAATACCTGACAAGTCTGCACTATATAAAACTGCAAAAACACAAAAAATAAAAAGTATTTTGCACACTTCTGTCATTGGGCTAAATGTGGGCTTTATCTGGGTGATATTTGTGCTGCATTTGGGCTCTTTTGTCTCTGGTGGTCATCTTGAGAGATTTATTTGTTATGAAGTTTCCTAATTTCCTCATTTACTGCAGTCTCCTCAGTAGGAAATGCTTTCAGTTTTTTACTTTGATTCCATCAAGAAGGTATTCTAGTTGCTCATTAGATCACTGTAGTAAAGCTACTGCTCACCAGGGAAGTCTGCTGCTGGTATTCAAAGTGCATGTTTCAGTCTGCATGTCAGAATTTTTTTATGAAATAAAAGAGGATTTGAGAAGTCAAAATGTGCCCTAATTTTTCTTTCTGCAGCACTAATCATAATTTCTATGGCAAAAGAAACCCTCTCATTTTGTTCCTTTTTAATTAAATGTTTTAAGAGTTACTACTTTATTCCAATCAGGATGGCTTCAGGTGTGCAATACGTTTGTCATAAGTAGGACTGTTAGCGCTCTAGTTGTTCCTTAGAACACTCTGGGAAGCTGCAGTAAAACACAAAGGAATCAACTGACAGTCTCTGCCCTTGTTGGATGTACATGTTTTACTGAGAATGTCAGACTTCATTCTCACATGACTGAGAAAGATAATGTGAATTTACAGAAAATATGCTCTCAGTTTAGCTTATAGATCACCCTCCAAACCTCTGTGGGAAAAGCATGAAAAAATAGTTTTCTATGAACATGATTCATGATATCACTGCAGAAGGCTTTTTCACATGGTAAAATCACCTTGGAACACACCACAATTCCTAAAATGAGTATGGTACCATCAACAAATGATTTATAATGTAACTAAAGTCTTAAAACCTTCTATTAACTGCAATGCTTTTTAATGAGGTGCTATCATGTATATTGGTCCCAAGATGGCTGCCAACACTTCTTGGATGAAGTACTGATAACCAATCAGATCTCACGATGAGATGTGTGGTTAGGCTCCGCCCAGATATATCTATCTTTTTAACTCTAATTTTCTCAGGAACTATTGAACGGATTTACACAATTTAAGCAAAAGGCACAAGACTGAACTGAGGACTACCTCTTTGCCAAATTTGGTGTAATTCCGTTCAGCAGTTCGGGCTGTAGCTGAGTCGACAGGTCCTATGGGAAAATGCATGGGGAACTCACGCGACCGCAATCCTCTGCTGATGCTAATTCTGTATTTAGACACTTATTTGCCCATGTCTTCTTCCATTAAATTTTAGCTATACATATATTACAAATATTTTTTTTTCATAAAGACACATATGTCATCAGCAGAGGATTGCGGTCGCGTGAGTTATAGTTGCCTGCACTAACTATAACGGGGGAATTTCAATGGTTTTTTACGAGTGAAATGTCCAGCTAACTATAACATGTGTGAAACCTATGGTTTTTTCAGTGAATTTGCAAGGTTTTTTAAATGCTAATTCCTAACTATAACGTGTGTGAAACCTATGTTTTTTTCAGTGATTTTGTACGGTTTTTTAAATGCTAAGTTACTTTACGCCGTTCGTGGCGTGCGCGCCCACTTCACGCAGATCGTTCCGTGCGCGCACGGTGCGCTTCGCGCACCGCGCGCCCACTTTACGCAGTTAGTGCCGTGCACGCACGGTGGGCACGCTACGCGCACCGTGTGCCCAGTTACGCTGAATGGGCCATGTACGCACGATGCGCTTCGCGCACCGTCCGCACACGGAGGACATATTATGAGCTTCGTTGTGAAATTTTATCTATTAAATGTTCACAATGTTATTATGCATTGCACAAAAGGTGCCCTACGGCCACCTTGAGCACACGGGGGGGGGGAAAGGTGACTATTTTTTTTTTTTTTTTTGACCGTAAGCGCATTCGGCGTTTTTTCGAGAAAAAAAATTTGATTTTTTTACCTTGGGGGTTCTTTGGGGACACCCCAAACAAGGCTAGGTGGTTAGGAGCTGTCTAGCCTGCCCCTTTTCATGTTATCCAACTTTGTTTTTCCTCCCCCCCTCAGAGTGCGAGAGAGAAAATGGCGGCCGACACTTCCTGGTTTCGACCGATTCGAATGTTTACTAAGATCTAACAGCCAATCAGAATCGCGCTCGCGCACTGCACCGTACGCGTACGGTAAGCTTACCGTAAGCGCACGGTAAGCGCACGGTAAGCTGCCACAGATATATATATTGATTTAAATGCTATTTTCTCAGGAACTACTGAACAGATTTACACCAGACCTACAAAAGGCACTTCCTTGACCTGTAGACTACCTCTCTGCCAAATTTCAAGTAACTCTGTTCAGCCGTTCGGGCTGTAGCTGTGTCTAAAGGTCCTATGGAAAAATGCATGGGGAAAACGCGTTTTGGGACCCCCCTTTTTTCTCAGCCCCCGCTTGACGAATCCCCCCGAGACTTTCAGGGTAGGAGCGGAGCGTAGCGCCCCATTAGTTTTGAAAATTTCGCGAGGATTCGTCGACCGGCGCCAAAGTTATTCCAAATAGAATGTTGCGGATTTCCTATGGAAACAGGGTCCTAACTATAACTAACTACTGGCGACCGCCAGTAGATAATATATATATATATATATCCAATTCTCACAAGTCGGCGCTAAAAGCAACCAAACAGTCGCCTTTCCCTTGCCTCTTGCGATGGCGGTCCGTGGAGAGGAAGCGAACCTCAGAACATTCAACTCACGCTGATTTTCCCGTTCATGAGAAACAAAGACAGCAACCACGGACACTTTCGATCAAAATGCGCTATTTAATTGTGCAAAAAATAGCCACTCGACGCGTTTCGGGATAAATCCCTTGATCACGAGTGTGGCAGTCCTCTCATCACATTGTTTAAATAAAGTGCATTGAATACAAACGTGTAAACATAAAAAACAGACTGTGCGAGTTAGAGTTGACTCACTCCCAATTTTACAGTCGCCATCTTGGAATGGTCAAGGAGTGTAGCTATAAGTCTGGAAAAGGTAAATCCCCAGAATATGCTGTCGTTGGGCAAATCACTAACGACCCAACATTGAAACCCTCACATGTATTAGAATGAATACAGCGATATAAACAGCCTCATACATAGCACATTTACGTGCCAAAAATATATATATATATAAAAAATGCTGTGAATTGTACCCAAGTGGGTCAAAAATTATATAGATCTTAAGTGCTGAAACGAATGTGCGTGAAGGGTACAGCTGGATCTCTAGGATAATTGTTTCGTGACGTGCATAAGATACCTAACAACTTGACAGTCTCAAAATTCAACCCAAGTGGGTAAAGACTAATGAACCAATCCTGACCAAAAAGATACTTAATCTTGTGGGTGGCAACAATCCACCATTACTTTAGCTTTATGCATTCTTCCAAGAGTCAATCAGTTTCTGTGAAAAAAGAAAGAAAAAACATTCCTATTACTAAAAATCTCAAAGACATACATACTAATAACTACCACAATAGGACACATCATAGAAAATTGGATATGTACAATAAAATCATGAAGCATGTTACACAAGATGGAAAGATGATCAAAAAATCATTCTACAAAACTTCTGTAAAAATTACAGAACAAAACACGGTAAAAAAGCTACCCCAAATGGACTTCCATTTCCTCATCACAATTGTGCCCGTTAGGCACTAAGGTTTTGTATTGAATGATAAGCTTTGATTCGAGGCGTCTAAGGTCTTGTACTCTGTTCCCGCCCCTCTCATTGAGTCTGACTGAATCAAGTACACAGAAACTGAGTAATGAATTATTCTGTTTGTGTGTGCTCTGGAAATGTCTCGCCATGGGATATTGTTTGTCGCCGTTCTTGATTGCACGAAGATGTTCTAATACCCTTTTCTTCGCTTTATGAATCGTGCTCCCAATGTACGCTTTGTTACATGGGCAGAAAAGGGCATATACTGCAAATTCAGTATTGCACGACGTGTGTTTAGTGATTTTGAATGGTCTACAATCAGCTGTTAAAACACATTCTTTCATGTGACGGCTATTTCTACACGCCTTGCAATTACGACAAGGATAGAACCCTTGGATCCCCAAACTCTTGGTTTCCGTTGGTACCACTGCTCTACATAGAGTATCTTTCAGAGATCTGGCCTTTCGAAAAGTGATCTGTGGTAAAGTTCCGATGTTGTTTGTGAGGTCATTGTCTGTATGTAAAACTGGCCAGAATTTAATAATGCTTTTTCTAACCTCATGTGCCTGTTTACTATAAGTAGTAATGAATCTGATTTCGGAATCTTCACTAATTTCTTGTGTCTCTTTCTCAATAAGTAATGAGGCTCTAGTTCTTTCTCGGACTTTGACTTTAGCTTTGTTAATCACAGTATTCGAATAACCTCTCTCTAGGAATCTCTTTGTCATGACACTAACCTCCCTTTCGAAGCTTTCGACCGTGCTGCAGTTGCGTTTGGCACGGAGGAATTCTCCGAAAGGGATACTGTCAATCAAAGATTGTGGATGGCAGCTTTTAGCATGGAGAACACTGTTCCCTGCCGTTGTTTTTCTAAAGAGAGAACTCTCCAATTTGTTGTTGTGTATTGTCAGTGTGAGATCCAGAAATTCTAACTTGGTGTTAGACCATTGACTAGTAAACTGTAGATTGAAATTATTGATGTTGAGTGTTTCAACAAAATTATTTGCCTCTTCTTCACTGCCCTTCCATACACAAAAGACGTCGTCAATATAACGAACCCACAATGCTATTTTAGAGCCAAAAAATTCTGATTTCCTCAAAATAAGTTCCTCCCAGTACCCCAAAAAGAGACCCGCAAAGCATGGAGCAAAGCAAGTCCCCATTGAGGTACCGAGAGTCTGCCTGTAGATCTTATTATCAAAGATGAAAATTTTTTGCTTCAGACAGATAGACATGATTTCAATGATCATTTCGGTGTGGTAAAAATATGAGACTGATCTCTCCTTCAGGAAGTGCCTGCATGCCTGGAGCCCCAGGTCATGCGGTATGCATGTATACAGGCTCATAACATCTAATGACAATAAGGAAAATTCTTCATGCCATTTAAAATTGTCGATTTGTCTCAAAAAATCTCCCGTATCCTTGACATAAGATGGCAATGTTTTTACAAAGGGCTGGAGAAAGAAATCAGCGTACCTGGATGCATTTTCCATGCAACTTCCTCTGGAGGACACAATCGGCCTTCCAGGAGGATTTTGCATGTTTTTATGAATTTTGGGGAGCAAATATAATGCCGGGAGTTTGGGATATTTACAGAGCAGGAAACCGTATTCCCTCTGATCAATGAGTCCTTTCTCTTTCCAATCGGAAAGGCATTGATGAAATGCTCTGATGGAATTCTCATACTCCATTCTATTGCTCCTCTCGTAGCTGTCTTTATCTGCCAGCTGTCTGATCCCTTCCTCAATGTACCCTTGTTTCGATAGTAAAACTACATTGCCTCCCTTGTCTGATTTTTTTATGACAATAGTTTTGTCATAAAACAGTGGAACAGTGTTCTCCATGCTAAAAGCTGCCATCCATAATCTTTGATTGACAGTATCCCTTTCGGAGAATTCCTCCGTGCCAAACGCAACTGCAGCACGGTCGAAAGCTTCGAAAGGGAGGTTAGTGTCATGACAAAGAGATTCCTAGAGAGAGGTTATTCGAATACTGTGATTAACAAAGCTAAAGTCAAAGTCCAAGAAAGAACTAGAGCCTCATTACTTATTGAGAAAGAGACACAAGAAATTAGTGAAGATTCCGAAATCAGATTCATTACTACTTATAGTAAACAGGCACATGAGGTTAGAAAAAGCATTATTAAATTCTGGCCCGTTTTACATACAGACAATGACCTCACAAACAACATCGGAACTTTACCACAGATCACTTTTCGAAAGGCCAGATCTCTGAAAGATACTCTATGTAGAGCAGTGGTACCAACGGAAACCAAGAGTTTGGGGATCCGTCACATGAAAGAATGTGTTTTAACAGCTGATTGTAGACCATTCAAAATCACTAAACACACGTCGTGCAATACTGAATTTGCAGTATATGCCCTTTTCTGCCCATGTAACAAAGCGTACATTGGGAGCACGATTCATAAAGCGGAGAAAAGGGTATTAGAACATCTTCGTGCAATCAAGAACGGCGACAAACAATATCCCATGGCGAGACATTTCCAGAGCACACACAAACAGAATAATTCATTACTCAGTTTCTGTGTACTTGATTCAGTCAGACTCAATGAGAGGGGCGGGAACAGAGTACAAGACCTTAGACGCCTCGAATCAAAGCTTATCATTCAATACAAAACCTTAGTGCCTAACGGGCACAATTGTGATGAGGAAATGGAAGTCCATTTGGGGTAGCTTTTTTACCGTGTTTTGTTCTGTAATTTTTACAGAAGTTTTGTAGAATGATTTTTTGATCATATTTCCATCTTGTGTAACATGCTTCATGATTTTATTGTACATATCCAATTTTCTATAATGTGTCCTATTGTGGTAGTTATTAGTATGTATGTCTTTGAGATTTTTAGTAATAGGAATATTTTTTCTTTCTTTTTTCACAGAAACTGATTGACTCTTGGAAGAATGCATAAAGCTAAAGTAATGGTGGATTGTTGCCACCCACAAGATTAAGTATCTTTTTGGTCAGGATTGGTTCATTAGTCTTTACCCACTTGGGTTGAATTTTGAGACTGTCAAGTTGTTAGGTATCTTATGCACGTCACGAAACAATTATCCTAGAGATCCAGCTGTACCCTTCACGCACATTCGTTTCAGCACTTAAGATCTATATAATTTTTGACCCACTTGGGTACAATTCACAGCATTTTTTATATATATATATATTTTTGGCACGTAAATGTGCTATGTATGAGGCTGTTTATATCGCTGTATTCATTCTAATACATGTGAGGGTTTCAATGTTGGGTCGTTAGTGATTTGCACAACGACAGCATATTCTGGGGATTTACCTTTTCCAGACTTATAGCTACACTCCTTGACCATTCCAAGATGGCGACTGTAAAATTGGGAGTGAGTCAACTCTAACTCGCACAGTCTGTTTTTTATGTTTACACGTTTGTATTCAATGCACTTTATTTAAACAATGTGATGAGAGGACTGCCACACTCGTGATCAAGGGATTTATCCCGAAACGCGTCGAGTGGCTATTTTTTGCACAATTAAATAGCGCATTTCGATCGAAAGTGTCCGTGGTTGCTGTCTTTGTTTCTCATGAACGGGAAAATCAGCGTGAGTTGAATATATATATATATATATATATATATATATATATATATATATATATATATATATATACCTGTATGGGTGAGTGACTGGATGTGTATGTAGACCTGTGAATCAGTGAGTAAATATGTACATACTGGCATTGGTGTGTCAATGGTTTCAAGAATGGCAGTCTGAAATTTGGAGTGGGTGTCTGAAAGGTTGTATTGGGCTGTGAGTAGGTGCATCAGAGATGAAGTTGATGATGTAATCAGTGATGTAATATGTGACATCATCAGCAGTACAATGCGGGGGCGCAAGTTATTGTTAGCTCAGCTAACTTTAACTGCTGAATTTCTGTGGATTTGTTTGAGTGAAATGTAAGCCTAACTATTACGTTCCTGTAAGCTGTGGTTTTGTCAGTGAATATCTAAGGCTTTTGAATATCTAAGGTTTTTTTAAATGCTAAATCCTAACTATAATGTCCCTGAAACCTGTGTTTTTTTCAGTGAATATATTTTCCGCAACGTCTCTTTTTTTTTACACCAAGGCAGAAATAAACCAGTACCACAATAATGGAATTTAGTTTTTTTGTTTTACTTCACCAACAGTGCAAAAAAGAGGACATATATATATATATATATATATATATATATATATATATGCATCTACATGGTAAAGGCTGAGTGGAAAAGGCAAGACTTCCTTACAATTTTAGAGCCATTAGATGTATTTATCATTTAATTTGATTTTGTATTTTATTGTGGATATTTATATACTGATACTCCAGCAATTTAAAGCAACTGAGCACTGTAGCATTTACAATGTTGGAGGGGCCTGGTTAGATAAGTTAGTAGAAGTCATTGACATCGGTAAAAGAGGTAACAGAGGTTATTTAAAGGTTATCATGTGGTCACAGGCGTCCTGCGCAAGATAGAGGAATTAGTGATGGAAAGAAAGGATATGTTTTATGAAAACACTCAATAAAGAAACACTGTTACCATGAACAATAACGCAGCATCTCATAAAAAATCTAATAAAAAGGAAGTCCATCTGTTCAGATGTAGCTTAATTAATTGTATATGTCTCTCTTTTGAAATATGTTATTTTCCATCAGTTATATTTTATGACAGCGAAATCAACATCTGTTTTGCTTACCTGCAGAGGTAATTACAGTCTAGCCACATATATTACATCCATACACAGCATACTAAACAGGCACGTCCAAACGTGTTATATTTCAAAAATGAATTTCTCCCCACTTTGAGGTTCTTATGAACACCTGTGGTAGACAAAAAGCTGACTATAGAACGAAAAAGAATCTGGATAGAAATAATGTTGCCATTATTTAATGCTGGTCAGTCACTAAAAAAAAGATGGATAAGCTAGGCACCTGCAACATATAATGGCATGTGATGAAAATGTAATATATGCAATATAAGTATATACACATTTTGTGCCATGTTAGCATGGAGCTGCTGCGGATACTCAAACGTTTTTGAGATGTTAGCATAGAGGTACAAGTAGACGCACAACTGTCCCAAAGGGTGTAGCTGAGTACTCTCCTTTACATTCTACTCATCATCCTCCTCTTTACCAGATCAAAACCGGACACGGTGTTGATGCAGGATAGAAACCTATGGCATAGCCACAGCAGGAAGCATTATCTTGGGATGTGTGGAAAGTAAACAGTTTCATTATTTTTACTCATTACTTCTCTACTATGGTACCTAGGAGAATATGTGTGTTCACATGCGGGAGACAAGTAGTGATGCAATGTTATCATAACTTATTTGTGCTTAATATGGTAACTTGCAACATGCTTAACCATTGCTTACATATCTGCCCACATTATTTTTACTTTAGCTATATTTGTGATACGTGCATCTTAATATTTTCATAAGTAGACCCAGGTGCATGATTCCATTTTAAAGTAAATGTTAGATTTTTGCTTGGTGTATTTAGTTTTCTTTTTGTTTCAGGCATCAAAGTCACTGTATTCTCATTAAAAGAAAATTCTGTTAGCTTGCTGTGTCAAGGTCATGTTTGTTGGAATTAATTGGTCTGATTGCATGGTATAGGAGGCAGAGGAGGAGGATACTCCTTTGCGTGATACTGTGAAGTCCACAATGCTGGAAGAATCTGGCATTGTATTATCAGTGAGAAGGAGGCTGACACTTTGGGGCTCATACGATGTCAAGCTGAAAGCCTCCGTCCGACACCATCTCGGAGTCGGGTCCGACCATCTGACTTGTGGTCGGGGGTTTCAGCTGCCGGATTATGATACGACCGAACACTGTTCGGTCGGATTTCCCATTGTTTCCTATGGGAGCCTATGTTATGCCAGAGAACTCTGGGCAAATGCTGTCCGTATACAAAAAACTGCACCCTTTTGCAGGCACCCCATGGTGCCTCCCACACAGTGCTGGGTTTTACAGTGGGGTACCCTAGGTACCCCTTCGACCACCAACCATAGGCTACTGAGGCAAGGGGTCCTGCCAGGGGGCCCCCAAAGTCACTTCCCACAACTTTTCCGTGTCGGAAAGGCCAACACAGAAAAGCTGTTGGAAAACAACATCGTAAATCCAACGGCAGAAATACCGCCCATAGGGGTTATGGTGCTGTTCCGACGGAAAGGAATACTCCGTGAGTCGGTCGGAACTGAGCC
This sequence comes from Triturus cristatus, assembly GCF_964204655.1. NCBI lineage: Eukaryota > Metazoa > Chordata > Amphibia > Caudata > Salamandridae > Triturus > Triturus cristatus. Next base: position 177,463,793 of record NC_140593.1, read on the forward strand.
GAAATAACCGGCTGATTCACGTTCCGACCGCGAACATCTTAATCGGACGGTCGGACTGTAAATTGACCGAGTCAGTTGGAAGGGCTCTGATGCGGTCAGGAACATTCCGACTGTCGCGCAGAGGCTTTCTTCCTAACATCGTAATGAGCCACTGAGTACATTGGGAATGCAAATTTTTGATTGGTTCCTACTCAGTGAGGACTTGTGAATGACACAAGGGCAGTACAAACCCTGGGTGGCTTGTACATCCATGTGAAAGAGGTGGTATGACTGCAAACATAAAGAATAAAAGTAGACTATTTAGTGCAAAATTAAATACACCAGAAAGCAGTTAGTCATTTATTGCAAAAGGATATTAGAATCTATTTAATGTAAGTCAGGTTATAAAACACTGTTGCTCATAATGTGTAGAAACATGAAGAGATACTGCTTTTACTGTAATAACCTGTAGCGTGAAAAAATAAACATTTTGCCATAACTGCTAGCTGCTAATGAATGCTGATTTTAGAAAAAAACAGATTAGAAGAAAAAAATGTCAGGTCTTGTTTTCACTGCTTAAACTACAGCTGTAATTGTACTCTGTGTTCTGCCTTTCATCTTGGATTTTGGCCTTTTTAGCATATATTATGAGGTCACAACTTAACTAGGAGAAGTTCTTACAGATTAGCGGTGTGTCATTTCTGTATAGCAGGAACTTTGAAATGTCACAACTCAACTAAAAAAATGAAATTAGGAACAGGCTTTTTATATAGGGATTGCAGGATCCCAGTATTATACAGATGCTTAAATATATTTATAATCAATAGATTAAGGGCCGTTTCTGATCTCGCTAGGAAAGCCTACCGTACTACTTGGATACGGAGGGCTTTCCAAGCAAAACGTACTCCAGGAGTCTGAAAGAGTGAGTATGATGCAGCTTTATGCTTAGGGACTCGGTTCGCTCGGACTCCCATTGAACTCTATGGGAACCTGTGTACAGATGCCTACACAGGCTCCCATAGCAAAAAGGGGTGGGAAGGGAAAAGCATACATCATGTGGCGGGCACTCCATGGTGCCCCCCACACTGTGTATTCCTGGATCAGGGGACACATGAGCACATCCCATGACAGATTCAGAGGGACCTGGGTGAAGAGGGGGCCTGCTACGTCCCCCAAAGTATGATTACGACAGCCGTTTTGTCTCACTGAGACAGAGGTGAAACAGCTGTCTGAATAGTGCATCATACTCGCTCAGTTGAAATTCGGCTCCTTTGCGCGTTTCAATTCGGCTACGAATGAGTCGTATGGACAGGTTCGGGTCCCGGAACGATTTGGTCAATGCGTACATGATCTTTGCACCGTACTTGGTCATTCGGACCTGTGTGCGATTCGCTCAGAAACAAGGGTTACAAATCGGATCTGGGAAAGCCAAATCCGATTCTGAGGCTCGCCGAACGACATCGGAATCGTGCCCTAAGTTTATTAAGCCCAGTCGCAATGTCCTACCGGCATTCATTTGAATTCTCTAATAACAAAAAATTTCAAGAGGCAAAACATGAAATGTTTAAAAGATATAGCTTGGCGACATCACCAATATCTGCCCAGTAGTGATAACAATAATAAGCACTGTCCTGTGTTGAAAAGATTTTTAAGAAACTGATGACCCCAAACCGAACCATTATTTAAAATTATATTACATCAGCAGTGTTCTGCCCTTCACTCATTAAGTCCAACTCCCTTGCTTTACTCTGACTTACTTTCACCATTCACCGACAATCTCATTTACACCCACCCAAATCTAAATGTAGCCTGAAACTTTCAGCTCTCAAGGCAATACCCCTGATGTTTTTTCTGTGTCCTTTGCACTATTGATTTACTGATCCAAATTAAATAAGTGATCGTCTATAGCTGAACGGGTTGGTTCTCTTTTGGCTCATTACACTTCAATATTAAGAGACTTGGATTGAACCTAAGTACACCTCTATGTCACCATACTTTCACATAGATCATGTCACTTTCTTTTCCATTTCACAACATATTTGCAAAGGTGCAGGGCCAAGATTCCTCTTCAGCAAGTCACTCATGTCCACACTTATGACTAATGAACTTCTCCCTTATCCTATGAATACCACACCCCTTGTTGCAATTGCTCCTTTAATGTCTATATTGAGTGGTTGGAATGATTAGATCATTCTTCCGGGACACTGATGCATTCCTTGAATAACTATCTCCTTGAATTCCATTCTTTATGTTGGGGCTGTCACTCTCAATTAATACAATCAACAGGATACTCTGTGCACTCAGTGTCTCTCTACTCATTTTCTACCCAACATCCAGTCTTTCACACCAAACACAGACATCCATTGGACCTGATCATCACATAACCCTGACTCTAATCATAAACATTTTTTTTATTGAATTGAAGCTTTTATAACACACTTGGATGACAAACATATGCTGCAGAGCTTGTGTATATCTAGGGAGAGAGGGGAAATACATTTGAAGAGGGCAGTCATTCTGGTACAAATTGGGAAAGAGAGCAGGTGATTAAGGCATTTAAGGTCCAAATCCATTGAGAAAGAAGTGGGCCTTCAATTGCTTTAAACAATGCCTGATGTTGGTAAGATCACACAGATGCTGAGGGAGTTTCAAATGGAGAAGCATTGATGGTGCCGAGCCCTTCACCTATACTATTTAATGTTGCTGAAATTCTTGTGAGATAATTCTGGATGGCCTTCCTTAGGCATCTAGTCAGGTGGTATAGGATGAGTGAGTTGCAAAAATAATTCATAGCAAAGGCATTAAAGGCCAATTGTGTACAATACAGAGAAATTTGAAATAAATAGTTAGATGATTTTGGTTGGTAGTCCTCCTGAGACTCTATTGAAGTAATAATCGATGTGAGAGAGGGCTGCTAATCTCACAAGGCTGTGCAATCTTTAGTGTGAAGTAGTGGAAGTATCCTAGGGAGACAACAGAGGTAGTAGGACACGTTTTTAGGCACAGAGTTAATCTGAGAGGATGAAGGTTGTTCAGCGTTGTTAAACCTGGCAATGCTTGATGTGGTTCTCCCATAACTTTTTGCCTTCAACTCTCCTGTTTATCTGACTTTGTTTTTGTATGAGCTTAGGACTCTGCCACTTTACCAGTGCTAATCAGCACTAAATATGCTCATTCACTCTCCGTAAAACATGATAGAATTGGCTTACAACCAATTGGCACATGTAAGTTTTTCGTAAATCTCTAGTAAAGTGGTACTGCGTGAACCCAGATCCTGAAATTAGTTTCTAATATTTGGCCTGCAGCACTGCATCTGTTGAATCCAGGACCATCAGAGTGACTCTAAGGGCTAGTTGACGGGCCACCTGACTTAGGGACAGAAGGCTCCTGCAACCATGAACCCAGCACCTGGACTTTGCCATCCGTGAGTACGACCCTTTCAAGTGGTTGACCCCGGTACTGGACCCTTGTAGGAGGGCCTGATGGTGCTCCACCAGCCCATCTGTGGATCCAGGAGAAGCAACATATCTCCTCAGCTGCACTATGCAACCCCGAGCAGAACTGATGCATCACCTTAATGCATGGACCTTCCCGGCGCATGGACTTTTCATTGCCTTAACAGCCTGCAACCTTATCAGAGACACCACTGCATGGTGCATCCCAAATGCAGGCCCCTGAGTTGCATGCTTCTCATCGACAAGAGCCTCCTCGATGATGCAAGTCTCCACATCGCAAGCCCGCAGCTTCTTCAGAATAAGCCGGTGCATGATGCATGCTCGAAGCGGGACTTCCCAACAGTCCTTCTTCAGCAGCCTCTCGATGATGAGCCAGGAAATTGCATCACAGCCTTCCAAATTCTTTGGGCAAGCGCCGTGCAAAGCCTTGGCTACATGACACATCCTCAATGCGGGGCTCCACAACTCTTTTCAACCAGGATGTAGGGTACTCTTGTTCAGTGGGCCTAACTGGGTCCCTGTCATGGTCAGCCTGAACTTATGACTTTGTTCCACTCAAATGGACCAGATTTCTACAGTTAGTGCTTAGTGCTTTTTGATGGTATTTTCGCTTAAATCTTTAAAATTGCATGTCTCTGGTTCCACTGATTAGATTTTTGCTGTTTTGAACTTGATTTATTTATTGATACAAATGTATTATTTTTTTTTTAATTGCTTTGGCACACTTCTTGTTCTGTGTCCTCACTTTATTACTGTTTGAAGTGTTGCATACATTGCCTCCAAGTTAAGCCTAACTTCAAGTTAAGCCTGATTGCTCCGTGCCAAGCTACCACACGGTTGAGCACAGTTTACTTTGGAGTTTGCTTGTGACTTCACCCTGGCAAGTATTGTAGTTGCTCCTCAAGTATAATTTCGCCCCCCCTCAACCAGTAACTCAGTTTCTTACAATGTTATTGACATCTCCATCTCCAAGGGTTGAAGGAGTACCCAGGTACACAGACCAGATCAGAGTGAGGTATTTAGGTTTAGACAACCAATTAATAAAATCTCAATTACTTTTGTGCACACGTTTAATGGATGAATGAATGAATATCAATTTTATAGAGCGCAAACTTATCCCAGGGGTGTCAAGGCACTGCGGAACAGGATCATAGTAGGAGATGTCCAACCAGGTCAGCACTTAAAGATTCAAGTTAGAAAAAGCATTAGAACAGGTAAAAAGCCAGGTCTTCAAGGACTTCCGAAAAACTAGATGTGGAGATAGGGAAAGGGAGGGAATTCCACAGATTGGCCCCTATCAAAGAGAAAGCCCCCCCCCCCCCATCTAACTTTCCTGGCCCTGGGAACTATAACCTGGTTCTTACTTGCAGATCCCAGACCTTTGCCAGGACAATATCTTTGGAACATTTTATTGATGCCTTCTGACCCCTGTTTGTGGACAGCCTTGTGAACTAGACACAAGGCTTTAAACACAATTCTCCTACGCAATGGGAGCCAATGCAAGCTTCTGATAGTGGCTGATACTGAGTGGAATTTAGGGAGATCCATCACCAGCCTGGCGGCGGCGTTCTGCACCAATTGGAGTCAATGAAGAAGTCCCTTGTTAATCCCCAGGTAAAGAGCATTGCAGTAGTCTAACCTAGACACCACAAGGGTCAACACCGCCTGTTTGCGAGAGGAAAGGGACAGAAAACGGAAAATCTTCCTGAGAGTCCGTATCTTCCCAAAGCAGGTAGAGACTGTCGTATTTATTTGAGAGACCAGGGAGAGCGTGGAGTCCACAATGATGCCTAAATTCTTGGCAATAGGACAAGGGCTGGGGCAGGATCTGAGCGAATCAGGCCACCAGGCCTCTGACCAGATATCAATCTTGCCTCCGAAAATTAGGACCTCCGTTTTATCCCCATTGAGTTTTAAATAGTTCTCAGTCATCCATGCAGCCACCGCCCGCATGCAGTTTTTAAAATTAAGTGCTGAAGCAGAGATACTCTCATGATGGAAATCAAAATCTGAGTGTCGTCGGCATAAGAAAGCACTTTTAGGCCAAAAGACCTTACCACAATAGCGAGCGGGGCTACATAGATATTGAAAAGGGTAGGACTCAATGAGGATCCCTGAATGACTCCACAAGACAATTGTTTAGGGGCAGAGAGAAATTGGCCCATCTTCACTCTTTGTGATTGGTTCAAAAGAAACGAGGAGAGCAAATTAAGTGCAGAATCCTCTAACCCAATTTCCCGAAGCCTGCCCAACAGTCTACAAGGAGAGATGGTATCAAAAGCTGCTGTCAGATCCAGGAGGATCAGTATGGTGGAATGACCAGCATCAACCTGTTGTTGGATGTTATTAAAGACAACGTTTAAGGCCATCTCCGTACTGTGTTCACTCCTGAAACCATGCTGTGAGCCATCTAGCAGTTGATGTTCCTTCAGGTAAGAACTAAGATGGCAGTTGACATTTTTTTCCAAGATCTTAGCTGGAACGGGCAGTAGGGAAATGGGCCGAAAGTTTTTTAATTCTGTCGGATCAAGAGAGGCCTTTTTAAGCAGAGGATTTACCACAGCAGTTTTCCATATAGCAGGAAGTTGGCCAGAGGAAATAACAGTGTTAATGATGGTGGTCAAGGGAGGTACAATGGCCTCACTTCCTAATTTTAAAATCTTAAGAGGACAAGATTCAAGGGGGGAGCCAGATCTAATCCCACTTAACAACAGCTCAGTCTCCTCTTGAGAAATGGGGGGAAAGGAGCGCAAACAACAATCCTACAGCGGTACTACCCGCAAATCAGATAGGAGATTGGTTTTAGCTCCCACAGAGTTTGACTTCTCCAAAGAGGACAAACTGTCCTTAATTTTAGCATGGAAATAATCTGCCATTTTATCACAAAGGTCCTGAGAGACCTTGGCAATAGCAGTAGTTGAGGGGGCTAAGAGGGAATTGATCATAGTAAAAAGTTCCCTGGGGGATCTAAAAGATTGCACCATCCTGGTATAGTAGGAGGCCTTTTCCTTATTAATGGCTTCCTTATATGCCTTTAACCTAAGTTTGTGCAGATACCTTTCAGCTGTAGTCGGGTCCAGGCACCATTTTCTTTCCTGCTGTCGGCAGACCTGTCTAAGCGTTCTCAACCTCTCAGAAAACCATGGGGCTGAAGGGCGCTTTCTTGCCACATAGTGCTTCTTAAGAGGGGCAAGGGAGTCCAAGGCTAACATTAGCCAGTTGGTAAAGTCGTCGTAGATGGCATTGACATCCGCATAAGGGGGGCAGCTGTAATTGCTAAGTTTGACAAGCAGATCCTCCTTACTAATCAATCTAAGATTTATTTTAAGCTCCGCCCTATTCTTAAAATTGGGGTCCTGATGGGAACCTACAATCTCACGGGTAAAGGGAATAGCAAAATGGTCAGACCAAGAGAGGGGAATAGAATTCAAGACCCTTATCCTAGGATCATTAGAAATAAATCCCGTCCAGGGTATGTCCCGCTATGTGCGTAGGACTCTTCACCAACTGAGGGAGACCACAGGAATCCATGACTTCCAACAAATCCTGCATTTCGGGAAAAATAATTTTCTCCAGGTTGAAGTTAAAACTGCCCAGAAATGTGACCTTTGAGCTAGCTAGATAAGGCTCTATGCGGCTACTGAAACTCTGAGCAAACGGAGCGCTTGGTCCAGGAGGCCGGTATGTAACCACACCTATAAAACTTTCAGTAGGAAGAACCTTCAAAGAGAAATATAAGGCCTGATAGGAATCTGAGGGTGAGGTGAGGACTTCGGTGGAACAGGAGAAGATGTCTTTATACATTACCCCTAAGCCCCCGCTCACCTTCCCTTCTCTATCAAGTCTATCAAACAAATACCCACAAGGGATCACCTCCACTAAATCAGAACCAGAGCAGTCTATGGCCCAGGTTTCAGTGATGAAGACCCAATCGGATTTTCGAAGGGAGACAAAGTTATTAAATTCAATTGCGTGTTTAATAAGGGATCTCGCATTAAGAAGATATCCCAAGAAAGACTGTGTCAAAGGCAGGGGTTTAGGCTCACAATTATCCTCAACGGGATCTAAACGTTCTTTAGTTATCCTAATGTGAACTTGGGTGTCATTGGTAGCAGATGTTGGGGTTATTAAGGAGTGCTGCAAGTGAGTGAGGTACTTTTTGAAAAGGGCCAACAATAGGGATAATCCCTGGGGCACTCAAATTAGTGATTATAGATGGGAAAGTGCCAAATGTCTTCAACATTTCAAGAAATGCAAGATATGAGAGGAATAACCTAAATTATTGAAGCGCAACACCATCTATTCAAAATTAGGTCTACAGTAGGGGGAGGATGGTGTTGTAGTTGACCATGTGAAAAGTGACAGTCAGCTCTAGAAGAACTAGGGTCCAACACTAATCATTGCCCCTGGCAGAAAGGAATTTTTCCATGATCTTCATGCGAGCTGCTTTGGTTCCTCATTAAGCCTGAAGAATGATCAGAAGTTGCTGAGTATATTGCTTGCTACTAGAAAATAAAGGTGGGTAGTAACAACTGCTTCCAGGACTTTGGCAATAGTAAGGAGTAGGCCCAGGTGACAATTTAGTTATGCTAAAGTAATCAAAGTGATTTTGTCAATTTTGCATTACTATTTTGACTCAAAGTTACCAACAATTAATCAAATATGCCTGTTCACATAATTATGTGTAACTTAGTACAAAACCCTTCAGCAGTCGCAAAGGAACAACTATTTTAGTGAGTGTGTGCAGCTGCTGGCTGCTGTTAATTATTTTCTATTGCAATTAGTGCTATTTTATTAGTGCACAAGGAATCCTCAAGTTCATTTTGGACCTGAGGGAGCATTTTGCACAACGAAAATAGTGCTAAATGCTGGTTTACACTCCTTGCGTAATTCCATATAATCATGCGTAATTTGCTCTAATTGCACGGAAATTCCCTGTAGCAAATTAGGGGAGTTATGCCCACCGCTAGTTAAGAGGCCTATATAGTTTTTTATGATGTTTGGGTTAGAAGTAGTTTTCTTGAGAAGTGGTGTGATAATTATATGTTTAAGTTTGTAAGGAATGAAACCTGCCAACTAGGATATATTGATGAATCTGGTGGTAATCAATGTGATAGCAAACTGGCTAAATTGAATGATTTTAGTATTCAAAAGAGTTTGAGGGGATGCTAGAGATTTGAGTATGTTAAGGATCTTGTTCATGTATTTTTCTACACTATAGAAGATACATTCCAGATATTACTTGCTACAGGTGAGGTGGGGGAAGAAAGAGGTTGATGTACAAAGCATGTTTGTGAACAAAAACAGAATCACTATTTGGAAGGGACATGTTCAGGGCATCCCTTCCAAATAGGGAATCTGAATAGTATATAGTAATGTTTTCCGACCAAAATGTGATCGCAAAACATTTGCATTTTACCACTAATTCAAAGTTGATGGTAACACATTTACAAATGAGAAAGGGGTCCTCTTCGGATGCATTCCCCTTTCAGCATGTTTGAATTTGTTTTTTTTTAAGAGCAGGCAATGGTCCTGTGGAACACAAAAAAAGCCTTTTTTTTTAAATGTATCCTGCTTTCTTTTGAGGAAAACGGGCTGTGTTTGGAAAATATATTGCTGTATTTAAATTCAATAATCATGAGGTAGGACTATTTGTGATCCCCTTGGAATCATTAATTTGGAAATCAGGGCCAGATTTCACTTTAGTACATTAGTAATAGTGATTACCAAATAACGATTTACAAAAAATGCTATTTGGTAATTGCTGTTACTAATGTACTATTACTAATGGCTATTATCCTAATGGTAGGAACATTTTTAATTGAATAAGTACATATAATCCTCACAAGGTTGTTGCGAGCATCCCTCTTCAGAATTAGTCAAAGGTGTTGAGATCATCTCTTGGTACATCCAGTGGTATTTTGAAGGGGAGCCAGCTTCAATGATACAAGACTGGAAGTAAGCTTTTTTACTTTGGGAATTCCAGCTTTATAAACTCTGATGAATTTGACATGGACAAACTAAATTATCAGGAAGTAAAATAAACTTTTGCCATTGTTTTATTGAGATACCTGCCGTTTACTTTCAGAAGTCAAATTTCTTTAGAGAACAATTTTCTAAATTTGACTTTGATGGCTGTGTACTACTTTCTAGCAAGAGGGGAAAGCTTGTCTAATGCAGCATTGACTATTTGGGATAAGTGATCAAGGATTTCATATGAGTTTTCTCAGGAGAGGATGTTTTTGTCAGCAAGAGTGAGAAGTATGTAATTTGTTTCTACATTATTGAGTTTTCTTTTCTGTGATAGTATTTTAAGGTTAAATTATGAAAGCAGGGTGTGACCATGAGATTGTTAGTTGCCTGTGATATCCAAGTTGGAAAATTATGAGAATTGTGGATTAAGACTGTGGCTGATTTTATGTGTGTTAGCATCAATCATTTGGTTGTAAATCAGACTATCCATATTGTCTACACAGCATAGTGGTTTAGGGGTCATAAGCCCAAAAAGTGAAATCACCAAGAATGAATGGACATTTTGGAGAAGACCTCATGATACCAGTGGATTAAATTCAAGAGGTCAGTTGGAAGTACTCAGTTAGTTTTTGGGGTGAATAATGGATGACCATGCATAGGAAGGGGGAAAGTATTGCTTACAAATTTAAATAGAAAGTGTTCAACGGGCACACAGTGTTGTCTTTTGATTTGGTTTCAAGACAAATAACATAGGACTGATGGATGAGAGCAAGACCTACAAGCTGTCTGCTTTCTTTGTTCTTAAGAAAGACATTATAGACAACTGCTAATATGCATCAAAGAACTTTGGTTGTGGTATCAGATAATCAAGTTTTAGTGAGTCCAAACATCCAGCTCAAATTATCATCAATCTCTAGATTTGAATGTTAGTGTGGGAAGGGCATGAAACATATCAGTCCACTTTCCTTCTATGCTGCTTAACTCGTTCAGCGCTGTTCTTGATACTAATGGTGAAGATGGGAACGGGGGTAGGGATATGAGAGAAGGCACAATCAAGACTACATTGGGTTATAGTCACACAGCTTGTCTCATTACATGAAGGCTCTTTCAGGTGTTTTACAGTCTCTCATGAGTGACATCTTTCTACTAAACAGAAGAAAAGATTACTGTTACTTTTGGCTCTTACACTAATTTCAAGTGCATGCAGTATTTTCTTTTACATGGATCTCATACTAATCATAGTGTTCTACAGGAACTATGACAATACCAAAGAATCACTCTATCAGCAGGTGAACTCAAGTACTCTACGTTTCAATGGTCAATTACCTATATCTTGCAACTGTCAAGGGAATTGTGAGAGGGTATTGTGAGAGTGGTTCTTTTCGGGTGTCCTGTACACATTTAATAAAACACTACAATATGATGCATCAAAGCGGAAACAGCATTTTACACAAGATTTGTGAATAACTCCAACAAGAACCGAGAAATCTTAGCTCAGCAATGAGGGAAGGCAGCAGTCTTTCACTCATCACAGAGTGGGATAGGGTCAGTGAAACTGCTGACCCCATCCCACTGTGTGATGAGGTGTCACTGGTTGACAGTTGGCTCTGGGCACTACAGGACATAAAACTGAAGCAGCGAGTTCAAGGCAATCAGTGACACTCCCCCTCGTCATGAGGGGGAGAGCCTCAGGCACTTTTGCTAGGCTAAGGAGGTCAAAAACACAGCTGTGAAATCCTCAGCCTGGCAAAGTTCAGCTCAGGCAGCCATGAACCTGCACATTTAGTGCTTGCCTAGCTCCTGACTGCCTGACCTCCACAATAAGAGTGTCTGTCAGGCTGACCTTTTGCTCCTATTCTCCGGAAAAAGGTGAGGGAACATGGTCCCTTTGCCCATATGACTGAGTTGTGGCTGTATAACAGTGAAAGCTGAAATATTTGTACTTCAAGGTCCTTGCAGTGTTAGCTGCTTTGGTCCTGATGTCATGAGGTGCAAATAATATGGCTGCTTAGTCAGGATGCAGGGGTGAAAAGAGTCATATGATTTACAGCTCACCAGATGAATTGGTTGAGCTGTTTTCTTTGGTGACAAAATGCAGAACTGAAGAGGATGCATTTCACACAGTAAGTAACCAATGATAGGATCGCTATCTTGTCAGTGCTTTAAATTAGAAGTGAAAAGTAATTTATTAGCTGGTAAATTAAATAGAGCAGTTAAAGTACAATTAAGGTGTTACATTGTTCTGGAGTTTAGAGATTACCTCAAACATTGTTATTGTTTTCTTACATTGTTCCTGTGGACACTAGTAACCCATGGGGCTCATCTGTAATGTTTACTTGGAGAGCTCCAGAGGTGCTCAGGGGCCTTATCCTCTGTAAGAGGTAGTCTCTCACAAACAGAGCTTTACATTGGGGTAAGGGTTGCAGATGGGGGAACAATGGAACCAGGCATGATTTCTGACTACCGCTTAGGTGCAAGAGATGTAGAATCAAGTGAACCACACCCCAAAAATATGCACACTCAAGAAAAGAGAAAAAAACATTCTATTTATCAATTTGACCTCCACAATAATGTAAATAAGGTTCAAGAATCCAACATGGGAAATAGTCATAAAAGGCAACTTCAATTACAATCTTATGTACACTCCGGATGAAGACGACCATCTAGCTGAGGAAAATGCGATATGGTCAGTACAACCTCAAGCATGCTCAGCATTTAAGCGACATGATCAAAATGGATTAAAATTAGTGACAGATCCGGAACATCTCAGTCTGAGAGTAAACATTGGTAGATCCCAGCAGGATAGACCTTCGAGATGGACCTATCATGGTGCGAATGCCCGCTCTACAATAGATTAAGCAAACCTCACCTTACTGTTGCTAGCACAAGTGAAGAAGTTCTCTATCAAATATACCACAAGACGCAACCATTCATACCAACACCTCAAATCAAAGTCATTGCTCCTCTGATGCACATTATATCTCCTCCAAAACTAGGGCAACTAACAGCACCTAACCTGAAGCACCTAAGACACTACAGACTGATCGCCCTAATAAGAGTCAGAAGCAAAATATTATGCCTCATTCATTCTAAAAGACTAAAAGACTTGGTAGATTGGTCAAACAACAACAACAACTTAATTACTTGTAACTAGTCTGGATTCCGTAGAGGTTTTGGCACCACAATAAATATTTTAGCTTCAGGGTTAATGGCAGACAAGAGCATGCCATGCATAAAAAATCCTACATTCATGTTTCATATACTTTAAAGCGGCATTTGAACGAGTAAACACAGGCCTCGTAGGAAAAAAACTAAAGCGGTTGGGCCTCCCGGAAATAACACTCTAAGCCATGACACAGATGTACACAAATATGTGGGTACAAGTCAAACCAGCTGATGGTTTGACATTCACAAGGAAAATACACACTGAGGTAGGCCTTATAGAAAGTTGTGTTTTAGCCCCTCATTTTTTCTATCTTTTTATGGCTCATCTCTTGCCAAAATTAGATCAGGTAAACTTGCATCCTCCACGACTGAGAACTCTAAGTGTAACACATTTATCATATGCAGATGTTATTGTTTTACGAAGTATTATAAGAGTAGCAAAGAGCAATTGATGAACTAGAACAATTTGCTGAATTAAATATACTAGAAATAAATACAACAAAAAGAAAAGCCATGACTAATTATCACTATGCTCAAATCAACTCTTTCTTAAGCTCGGTGACACAAGGCTTGAGGTGGTCAGTAAGTACACCTACCTCTGATTATACATAGACAATCAACTTAACTTCCAAGCACATGAAGAGTATGCTGTTAAGAAAGGAAATGGCCTGATTTATGCCTTCTGCTCATCAGCAAAAAGACTAAAGGGTCCCTCTTATAAACCACTATTAGCAGTTATAAAAGCGAGACTTTTGCCGAATGTGGCGTATGCAAGTGAGGATCAGCACGGGAAAGAGGTAAAATCTCTTGAAAATCTTCAAATAAGGGCATATAAAAGAGCATTTTGTTCACCACGTAACGCTTCTCCAGCGGAGGTCCAATTGGAATTTAGACTGCTGCAGTAATCTTTGGCAGGAAGATATACAACAATAAAATCATGGTACAACATTTGGATGAATCGCTCCAGTCCACTCAATAATGCCCTTTGGAGGGCCCAGGAAGATGACCCTCAATCAGGCTACAGTAAATACTTAAAATCATCAATGAAGTTAATGAATGCAACAGACCTCGGGCAACAGAATCTTCCCTCTTCGGCATTTCATCAACAAATGAAAAAAGTGGCAAAAAGGTATTCGCTAATTGTAGACAATAATATTCTCAGCACGCATGCCCATGCATGGATGGTTTTACAATCATATTCTATATTCCAACCCGCAGCATAGCTAAGAACAACATATTCTCTACACCTAAAAAGAAAGCTATTAGCAACACACCTTGGGTCATTACCATCTTTGACTGATCAGTCAACCTGGAAATACAACGGATTAAAGTCATGCAGTCTATTTGGTGCGGAAAAGCAGGACTTCATACACCTTATATGTCCCACTTTAAAATTAAATTGGCTTTTGTGTTAAAAAAAACGTTTTAATAGTAGGGGCATCTGCACATGCAGATCATCTATAATAAAGTGTCTTGATCCAATAGACCCTCAGCTTAACTGCAAAACAATTACATTTTTGATTTTATATGAGAAATTAATTAGAACAGTTCATCTCCCTGATTAAGACTTTTGTATTAAGAGCATTGTAGCAACAGCAGCCCTTGACTCATTTGCTCTTTCTCTGATGAATCAATGTGCACTAGCAAATCTTTCGGGGTTACATTTTATATTATTTTAAGATGGCAGTTTTATTGGTATATTGTTCTGATTTTAACTAACTTAAACAATAAAGCAATTTCAATGTCAATTTCAGTCACCTAAACAAATAGTGTCCCACTCAACAAAACTTGTTATAAAAAAGTAATCAATGTTCGTGGTGGGTGATTTCTGGTTAAGGAGACTGCCCAGTAAACTGGAAGGCTAGGACCAATAATGGATCAAACTCACTTTGGTCACGATTGGCTGCCTAGTTTATTATCAGCCTTATCTGATCCTTTAACCAGTGATGTTTCTGGAAGTTCTAGGAAGCTGGATGAAACAGTTTATGGTTCAGTCAGAGCTTCTTCTGCAAGGGGAAAGACTTCATGCTGATGCTATTGCAGTGAAGACTGCTATTTATATACGTACAATGCTAAGTTAGCACAACCACGTTAGATGTTAGAAAGCCATCTTGCCACTTTTGCTGCTTTTGCACACGACACTGTAGTTACATGTTATTTATTAAGAAATGCTTGCTCGCCTTTGCTTCACATGAGAACTGTCTGTTGTTCACATCCCTAACAGTGAGCAGCGACCTTGGTCTGAACATTGTGTAAAGAAACAGTCTGGGTCGCTAGACGGTGCATGTTGTTGAGTTTGGGTTGATCGGCCCACTATTTAGCCATAACACGCACGCAGCTGCAAAATACCTGAAAGTCGAGTGCTTTTAATATTGCAGGCTGCATGCTTTAGAGACATTCGGAAGAAGAGCTTTCCCAGGAGCAGAGTCTAGCTGATCCTGTGATGTGATTCCACTAAGCTGATCTTTACGGTATGGGGTTCCCCATTCAAGCCTAGAGACCTTTTATTAGTCTAATAATAATAATATTAGTTTACTGGCGAAAGGAAGGTGGCTGTCATCCACTGTCATTGTATTATGATTACTCCTTTCATTTTCTATGGTATTGTAACTATGCTGATGGGTTTTGATCTTAATCATTTGTCTGCTTATGTTAGCCAAAGTACTGCATCTTAGGACACGAGGTTTATAAAATAAACTTTTTAAACTTTACCGTGTCTCTGTTTATTCTGTTGTGGACTGATATGAGAATAATTGTGAACAGGTATTTCTGATTCCCACCATTCCTGAGAATACCCTAAGTCGCTTGTTCTGGATTGTCTATAAATTGGGACTGCCGAGATAAAAGCCGGATAACGAATGGGACACTGATTCTGGTCGGATAAGGGGTTCTGGGTTCTGAGGTGAGTTTTTGGTACACAACAATTCACTGAGGTCCTGGTTTCCTGTGCATAGTTCTGTGCATAAGCAGAATCCCTGCAACATGGTGCACCTAACGTTTGGTCAATTGATTTGAAACGCCTTAGTAGTGCTTATATTAGTCCATAACACCCTCACTCTTGTTTCCGGTTAACGGGAGTGACGGGTTTAACCTACCTGTGTTTCGACTAATAGGTTCTTTCAAGCTTGATCATTTAAAAGGTTATTTTTACTGAACCCCAGTGCTACTGTTGATATCGTTGATACTCCTTAGTGTGTCCTTATGGCGGTTGACATAGCCGCGCATAGTCGTGCACCTCTGCACCGTCATTTGACGACGTATGGGGTGCCGGATGATGGGATGGCTGTTATGTTTGTGGTGAGCGCTGATGCGTCTTACCCTTATGAGTTGTTTTACTTTTGGGTGACCTTTCCGGCGGTAGATGCAGACGATGATACGTTTCATTCCTATATTCCCACACAGCTACCTGCGATCTATACGCCGTATAGGACACAAGACATTCCTATTTCTGCCTGGCAGCATACCATTTGGTTTAATGGCGCCCTTCCCCATGCGGTTGCACCGGCTAGAAAGGGCCCGTTGTCGATTGCAGGGGCCACATGGCCGGTGCTAGCCGGATTTACGCCTCATCCCCGCTATCTCATGGTGGCGGTGGCTGAGTTGCTGGTACTACACACAGCCCTGATTACAGTACATAGGGCTTTAGTGCAGTACGTGTCACGCAACATGCAGGTGGGGGCACCTGCTGTTGCGGTACAACTGACGGACCACCACGTGGTGGTTATTAGTCCTGTTATGGTTAATTCGGTGATGGGCAAGCGCCCCCAAAATAAGGATGATTTACCTTATTGGCTTGCTGAGAAATTTGACCAACTGGAGGCGGTTTTTCCGCATACCACTCCTGTGGAGAAACACTGGATTCTCACCATTATTTTGCCGAAAGACTTGGTCCCAGATATGGCCGAGTGCGCAAACTGGGGCAAGGTCTTTGCCGCGACCTACTCGAAGTGCTTTGGCACTCCGTCTATGTCTGTACTACCCTCCGTCATAAAACGTGTTCAAGAGAATCACGGAGCAGAGGCTGCTGTTGAATTGGGAATGAGGCTTGTCGGGGTGTGCGATGTGGTTGCTTCCATGGTAATGGGCAACCTCAAAGGCGATGCCATGCAGTTCCAAGTGGCTAATAAGCTGAACCACGTGGACGAACTCGACAGGCCTAAGGAGTTCGCTAAAATAATTGCGGAAGCCTATAGGACCATAGGCCGCAGTACCTTAGGTGTTAAACCTACTGTGATAATTCCTGATATAGTACAGCAAACTAAGGTGAGCTTGTCTATTAAAGACGAACGCCCTAATTTTCTGAAACAAAATTGGCGAGCAAAGAAACAGGGGAAGCAGCAACAGAAACAGGGGTCTCGTCCTGCCTCACCTGTACAGTCGTCTAGTGAAAGCACATATGACCTGCGCGATCGATCTAGTATTAAGTCACCTGATAGGTTTCAGGTTTCTGAACAACGCTCTCCTCGTTCTTCACAGGAAA
Source organism: Triturus cristatus (assembly GCF_964204655.1). NCBI lineage: Eukaryota > Metazoa > Chordata > Amphibia > Caudata > Salamandridae > Triturus > Triturus cristatus. Next base: position 177,480,845 of record NC_140593.1, read on the forward strand.
CATCGGCTTCACAATCCGGTGGTGGAGACCGTGGGAAAGGAAGGGGTGCCCAAAGTCGTGAGGAACCCCGTCAGACTGACGGCAAAGGCAAGCAGGACGAGTCTGCACATCAACGACCCCCGTTTCAGAAGAAGAAAGTTGCTGCGCTAACAGTGAGGTATGCCACAGATAGTGCGGACGCAGCTTCAGAACCTGACATGGGCACTAATGCTGCTCTATATCAACAAAAGAAGGGGGGGACCAGGAGCTAGTTATGGTCCAATGTCCATGCTCCAGTATTAATTGTTACATGAATAAGGACATTGTTCCAAGTTGGAGGTGAAACAATATTAGTGACCACCTACTCAACGGGGAAAGTAGAAGAATTACAGAGAGGGGAAAAGAGAGAGGGAGAAAGAGAGAAAGTGTAGAAGGGAGGAAGAAGTGGAGAGGAGGGAGAGGTGAAGGTGAAAAGAGGCAGAGAGAACTATCCCCAGTATCAAGGATCCAATACCGAAGGGGAGGACTCAGTGTAGCCTCTTGTTTGCCCTCACACACCCCGAAGGATGTCTTGCTTCATCATCGGGCTTTTTATTGCTCCTCGTCGGGCCGGCGCTGCAATGCCCGACAGTCCCCCGAAGGGTCTCTTTTGCAGAGATCTTTTAAAGAGAAAAAGCCGATAGGTGAGTGCGAGTGTGTGGGATAAAACAGGGGTAAGAAGGAAAGGATCCAAGAAACAGGTGGCTACATGCGTGCAAAGTTAGTGAATAAAATTACCTAGGGGTATCCAAATACGTTTTATTATTAATTATGCCACCATATCCGGGGCTTGCATTTCACTTCTATTAACTGACAACTACCACCTTGCGAGTGCCTCCATGTCAATATTTTTGACTAATCGTATCATTTGATCGTATGACTTGGGATTTCCCTGCGACCACTTGAACTCCTTCCCTCACCCCTGATGCTGTATCTACCTCTCTGTTGTCACGTCTGTTACGGATGTCATGTGGCTGATGTGGCACACTGGTATGATTCCCTTCTTCTTCTTTTTTGAGCTATCAGATGACTGACTGCGAAACTACCTTTTGGATGGCAATCGGGGGCATGGACAGTTCTCGCCGTGCTACGCCTGATATACTGTTGTTATTAGTATTTTTATCAGTATCATCTCAAACCTCCATTGGTGATTGTTGTCCCCCTCCTTTACTCTCCCATCCTTTCCCCTCCCGTTTTTATCCCCTTCTAGGTAACACAAGTCTTGGAATGCTCTGAAGAAAATTACTATTAGACTTACACTGCTGATTAGGTCATTGCACCCCGCAGTTTTGAACCAAACACACCCTCTCACTGACGCGGGTTACCTTCCCAATCCCTGGAATCCCCGTATATACCGTGCACATCCTTTCACATAGTTAGGTCCTGAAGAAACGCCACTGACCTTTATAGGCAAAGCAGGCGTGAAACATGTCAACCTTTTTCTGAGTCACATAAGCACCTTGCGCCCACTAGTGACTCCCTGACCTTCTGGTCTTTTTTTATTTTACCAGGGGTCCCGCAACATTAAAAAAACGTATTTGGATACCCCTAGGTAATTTTATTCACTAACTTTGCACGCACATAACCACCTGTTTCTTGGATCCTTTGCTTCTTACCCCCGTTTTATCCCACACACTCGCACTCACCTATCAGCTTTTTCTCTTTAAAAGACCTCCGCAAAAGAGACCCTTCAGGGGACCATCGGGCATTGCAGCGCCGGCCCGACGAGGAGCAATCAAAAGCCCAATGATGAAGCAAGACATCCTTCGGGGTGTGTGAGGGCAAACAAGAGGCTATACTGAGTCCTCCCCTTCGGGATTGGATCCTTGATACTGGGGATAGTTCTCTCTGTCTCTTTTCACCTTCACCTCTCCCTCCCCTCCACTTCTTCCTCCCTTCTACACTTTCTCTCTTTCTCCCTCTCTCTTTTCCCCTCTCTGTAATTCATTTACTTTCCCCGTTGTGTAGGTGGTCACTAATATTGTTTCACCTCCAACTTGGAACAATGTCCTTATTGATGTAACCACTAATGCTGCTCGAAGGCGGCGGAAGTTACAGTAGTGCGACAAGCACTGCGTCCATATCTGGTGGCGACAGCAACTGATACGTTCATAACTGTAGAAACTGCTGAAACTAGAGTGGCTCCCCCTGACAGACTGTATAATTTAGTCCTCTTAATTGAAGGTGACATAAAACGCACGATTCAAGGGATTTTTTGGGATAATCTAACCTCTTCGTATGATATTCTATTGGCAGAGGCTGATTGGCCCCGGCTTTAATTTTCGATGCTCCTAGAGGGGAGTAGATGATCCTCTCGTCCTTTGCGCACACAGTGCCAAAGGACCAAGCTAAGAAGTTTGCCGAGGAGTGGGCTCTGGTGCTTGCACCTGCTTTGTATCGTAATCAGGTAGGCTGGGATAAATTGTCCCCCAGCCATGAGATTCCGTTGCGGTCCACACCCCAGCCACAACCCCAATATCCCATGCGTCGCGAAGCAAGACCTCACGTCTGGCTATCCTTGAACAATTGGAATATCAAGGTGTAATTGAAACATGTATGTCACCAATGAATAATCCTTTATTCACTGTGACGAAGCCTGATGGGTCGTACTGCCTGGTTTTGGATTACCGGCATTTAAACTCTCATTGCCGGACATGCACAGTACAGAATACTCACAGTTCGGCTCTCATCAATAGTCTTGTGAGAAAACGGTTTAAACCCACAATTGACATTTCCAACGGCTTTTACAGCCATAACCTGTCCTCTCTTAGTAGTGAATGGACAGCGTTCACCTCAGGCGGCAAACAAAAACATTTCAAAAGATGACCGATGGGCTATAAGAACAGCCCTGGTGTCTTTGCCGCTCGTGTAGTCTCTCTGTTAGAGAGCATAGACCCTGATGCGTACTCGAATGTGGATGATATTTATCTCACAGATGACGAGTTGTGGCCACATCTGTTTCACGTTGGTCGCATTATTGTTTTGTTTGCAGACTTCGGTTACAAATTCAACTTTGCGAAGTCTCACATTGCGGCATATACAGTGTTGTTTTTGGGATACGAACTCAACAATGAAGGTCGAGGATTGGCTCCGCACTTCCTGGAGAAATGCGCATGCCTACGTGCTCCTACGACACTGAAGAAATTACAATCTCTGCTGGGCTTTCTGAATTTCGGTCGAACGTACATTCCTGATTATGCCCAGCGTATCACGCCGCTTTATGCCTTCGTCCAAACTACTTTTTCCAAATCATGCTGGCTGCCGGAGCATTCAGCTATATTGCAATCTTTGCAAGCTGACCTTCTTGCTTCAAAATACTTACTGACGCGTGATAACCACACTAACCTGGTCATAAGAATTGTGCCGGGCACAGTGGGTTTCATGTACCTAACGTTCAATGAGGGCGAAACCGTCCCCATTGCCTACAAATCACACCTGTACACTTCGGCTGAACTGCGATTTTCCGCTGTCGAGAAAGTTCTGACGGCAGTGCAGATGGCGATTCTGAAAGAACGAGCGCTATCGCAAGGTCAACGCATGTTGGTGGTAACACCATATCCTGCCCTTGAGGCGGTGACGAAAGCAAGTGTATCTAATTCTAAGGCTTTGCATCCACGGTGGATACAATGGGCCACTTCCGTGACATTGCCCGATGTCACATATATCTTTGACACGGCTCTACAGACTCAGGAGTTCTTACAGTATGAATTCGTTCATCCAGCTCCTCTGTCCTTGTGCCCGCTCGAGTATTACCATTGTGTCATTTACACTGACGGTTCTGCGCAACCGCCTACTGGATTGAAGCATGCCTACTCAGCGGCCTGCGCAATTGTGGTCGGTACTTTCGTGAATGGTGAATTCCAATCCGATGTCGTGCATACGCAGTCATTGGGTGATTGTACCGCACAGTTGCCGAAGCTTCGTGCTCTGGTGCTTTCACTGGAGTTTGCTGATCCTCGAGTCACTACTCTTATAGTGAGTGACTCGTTTTATTGTGTACAATCTTACAACGACAAAATACATTTTTGGTCTCAAAATGACTACCGTGATTCCAAAGGTAGCACAATTAAGCATAAAACGCTTTGGGCTCGAGTGGCAGACCTTAAAGAACATCTGCCTCTCGTGAATGTTATTCACACTCTTGGTCACCAACGAGTTGGTGTCCATGCTGTCGGCAACAGCCTAGCTGACAAGGCAGCAAAAACAGCAGTGGCAACATACTTAGTAGCAGCAGTTACAAGATCACAAAGTAAGATCGATGATGACATCTTGGCAGCTATTGCTGCTACAGAGAAGGGAACAAAATATCCGAGAGGTTTCCCTTCTCGTTACCATTATCGCTTAAGTCCTGATAACGTCCTGTTAGTGAGGATTAACGATGTTGGTGACAGATTGATTCCCAACGCGGACTGCAGACCATCTTTGATATTAGCGGCTCACGAGGGCATGGCGTCTGCGCATGCCGGCGTTGCAGCTGCTGTATCTCTGTTACAACAACGTTACCAGTGGTGCGGTTTATATAAACAAGCTCGCGCTTATGTTCTTAATTGTGACATTTGCCAGCAGATAAAACCTTCAACTGTGGCGCGCCCACCACAAACTCAGTTGTACATATCTAATAAACCACTGGGTTGTGTTTATTTAGATCATTGCGGTCCATTCACCTCTGATACTGCGTACAAATACATCTTGGTTGCAGTGGATTCATGCACTTGTTTTCTGTGGGTGTGGCCACAAAGGAGTGCTGATGCCCGTACTGTCATCAAGGATTTGCGTGTCTTTGTTGGAAGTTTTGCATGTGGTACCTTTCATTCTGATCAGGGCCCTGCGTTCGCCTCTAAGGCGTACAAAGAAGCCATGAGAAATTTGGGGGTCCAAGTCAAATTTTCGTCTCCATATCGACCTGAGGGTAATAGTGTGGTGGAGCGAATAAACCGTGACTTAAAGCAATCTTTGACAGCCAGCATTTTAGGTACTGGCCGGAACTGGCTAGCCCACTTGTATGACTTACAACGTGCACTTAATAATCTCCCTAGAAGGTCTCTGGTTGGACGGACCCCATACCTGATGCTCTTTGGCATACGAATGTTTGTCCCGGACCTTGATGGTCTAGACATGGCGGCGTCGGCCGCACCCTTTGACGTAGATGATCACTGTGCTGTATTGCAGAATCTACAAAAAGCCAGAGACAGTCTAGCAAAGGAACACGTGCCCTCCACATCTGATGCTGCACTTCAGATTCTGGTAGTCGGCTGGCTACCTCGAGTTGGTGATCTGGTCTGTGAGAAGGTGGAGAACAAGAAGGAGTTCGGCCCCTCTTATCGTGCACCAGTTCCGGTGATTGGAGTACAGGGTACACGTACAGTCATTTTACCTTCACTTCCTGGTCGCAAGGATAACAGGTACATCTCTATTGACAATCTCAAGCTACAGCGAGTGGCCGATTCTTCTCAGTATGACTCCAGCAGTTTCTTGCCCTTCAATGCTGAGAAATTCTGTTGTGGCCCCAGCTTCTACCACCTTGCCTGATGTTGCCGTCGAGATGCATACAGTTACTGGTCCTTTGTTGCCACCGACAGCTGGTGGTCTACCTGAAGATATTGAGTATGCTTATCCTACGGATGTCCCCTTGCCTGTTTTACAATCCACCACAGTTACCCAGTCGCGCTACTCCTTTGACACTAATTCAATGACTTTCATTGCCCCATCAAAAGTTTTGATTTTTGTTGCCTGGTTTAAAAGACATTTTTTAATTCCCCCTTGGACTTACATTTGGCTGGTGCTCATATGTATTTTTCTGTTTATGTCCATTGGATTTGAGGTGGTGTTTTTTAAACTTATAAATGGACACTACCTGAAAGAAAGATCTACAATTAGACTAATTGATGGAACTTTGGCTCCCCACTCCTCATCACATATTATGAAAAGGGACCAGACTTTTGTGAACATTACTGTCTGGCCCGTACTGGATGGGATCGCTTGGGATGCTGTTAAATTTCAAATTCATGGTCCCACTGAAGTAATCAATGTGCCAAATGTATTTTGGGTTTCTATGGGTGATGTAGTTAAGCAAAACATCGGATGATTGGGATGTACAAGCAATAGAAGCACTGTTTTCTAATTTGAAATATTATGCTGCATTTGATGCTGAGGATTTGTATTTAGATACTGCTAATTATGATGAGCAATTCTGCTATCAACATTATGGCTCGCATTTCCTACACAAAGCAAATACGTTTAGAAATTTTGTAAATTTTACGCAATGGGAACACTGTCCAGCCCCTAAGCTGGGCAGCTCCACCACGTTAGTGGACAAATTCACATATTTTTCTGATTTCAGTGTGTCGAATCTGGCCTCCTTTTATTTTAAGGTTGCGGCTGAGTCTGCTTCTAAAGTTAGACTGACACACACCAAATTGTTGTATTCCAAGTCCTTTATGGACGAGTTGGCAATCGGAGGCTATGATCTGTGGAAAGCTACTATCGATCTTAAATCAGTTTGGGGTTCTAAACCGTGGCAGGTACAGGGAACAGAAGCTTTGCATCGTGCCTGCCTCATCCCGAACCACATGTTATTTTTTAATTCGGCAATTTTTCAGACCACCTGTTTTGGATTGGCTACTTCTAAAAAACTAAATTCTCCCTCCGTTTCAGGTCTGGGTGCTTATCCAAATTGGGATAATCATACAGATCTGTCTCTTGCTACGTTGCAGACATACTTTTCCAACGCATCCTTCAATATTTCTGAGTTGAATCCGGAAGGGTGGTTAGTATGGCAAACAAGCTCAGATTCCTGTCAACATCGGTTTCTGGATTTGGCACCGGGGTATACACAAGTTCGTGTAGACCCCCGTTTTGAATCTTCTCACACAGTAACTACCTACTCAGTAGGGAACTTATGCCAATCTTGGCTGCAACATTCCACCTTAGCATCTGTTAAACTTCATTTATCACAATTGAACGACAACGTAGATTTGAATGATTTTGTTAAGGGTCCTGCGGTTGGCAGGTCCAAAAGATGGGTATATGCTGTTTACAACGAAGTTTGGAAGCTATCACAGATTGAAGCTGCATCCAGATTACGAGCTATTGATCAAGCCAATATGGAGAAAGTATTGGCTGTAATAGATAATAGCATTAACACCCTGTCTTCCAGAATTTATACCTTAGACAATATTGTTTCATCTGTGGTAGACATTGTGCAGGATGATTTGTCTGTTTTGTATCATGGTCAAAATCAATTACGTTCCATTATGCAGTTTGCATGGACATTGCAAACGTTAAAGGCTGGGAAAGTCCCTTGGGATTACATGAATACTTCATCTTTGTTCCTTCCTTTTAATTTGACTGCGAAACAACAGTTCATGTCCATGAAAGATGCCACATACTCATTACTGCACATTGAAAAGTTAGAACCTTTACCTTTCTCTGTTGCCGAATTAAACTCCGCTGTGTGGCTTATCCACGGGTTGATCACATTACCATTCCCCCTGTTTAAGTTCAGTTCGTGCATGAAACATTATGCCCTTGGCAGATATGAAAAACTGGGTTCTGCCTTCCTGCATGAAGTTTAGTCACTCCCATTCACGTACAGATGCGTGAGGGACGGAAAAGAGGTTTACTTAAAAGGTGAAGAGTGCACTTCCACTCCAGATTACTCTGTGGTGTGTAGGCACATTCAATTGCACATTTTTTCAAAATTTTGGGCTCCGGCCTCGTGACCTCCTTTCAAACTATTTTTGTGTGATCCCGGCATTTTTTCATTCTATTTTTTCCAGTGTCTTCGGAGGTTTCCCTTTGATTCTCGCCCTCGTAGCTGGGGTGCTTTTGTTGATCTGCGTGCTACGCTATGGATGCACAACTTGCGTCACACGACAGCATGTCCCGGCTGCTCCATCTTCGTAACCGGATGCTTGAATACTATGGAACTTTACCACTGGCTACTCTAAGCATAGCCTATGGATTGTCCTTCCGGTTTCCCTACTTTACTTGCGTGCAGCCTGTCTTTCATTGCCTAGAGTGTCCGTTCCAATGGGCTCTGGATATGTGCTTGTCGAACTCGGTGTCTCCTGCCCAGGATTATGATCGGCTAATGAGCCCCTTAGTGGCTCATGAGTTGGACTGTTCTGGTGTCAGGATTATGGCCTGTGGAGCAGCACATGGAGTCCTAGGGAATTGGGACATCGGAACGGCTGCAGCTGAATTCTTGGCGATAAGTTATCTTGAAGAACACGCCAGTTGTCCTCTGATGGTACTAGAGGCTCCGGTTGTCGAGGAACATGTGTGTTCCTTCCCCTTGCTGAATTGGATGGCAGATAATTTTGCAGAACGTTCCAATGATTTCCTCTTGGAAGCTGTTGCAACTTATTGTGCTTATACCTTGATGGATTAACTTGGAAGTTATCCGAAATTCCTGTGGGATGCCTTTTTGTTTTTTTTTCTCTCCCCTTCTCGTTAACAATCCATCATAATAATTTTTTCCCCTTTAAATGTTTTTTTTCTCTATTTTTTTTCTTCGAACTTTTCACTTACCTTATATGGACTCACAATTTATTCCCTTAGTTCCGTTATATCAAACTTGAACTCTGCGTTCTTGAAATTGCACCCCTACTGGTTAGTGGTCCGATCAAGGGGGGGTGTAGTGAAGACTGCTATTTATATACGTAAAATGCTAAGTTAGCACAACCGCGTTAGATGTTAGAAAGCCATCTTGACACTTTCGCTGCTTTTGCACACAACACTGTAGTTACATGTTATTAATTAAGAAATGCTTGCTCACCTTTGCTTCACATGAGAACTGTCTGTTGTTCACATCCCTAACAGTGAGCAGCGACCTTGGTCTGAACATTGTGTAAAAAAACAGTCTGGGTCGCTAGACGGTGCATGTTGTTGAGTTCGGGTTGATCGGCCCACTATTTAGCCATAACACGCACGCAGCTGCAAAATACCTGAAAGTCGAGTGCTTTTAATATTGCAGGCTGCATGCTTTAGACACATTCGGAAGAAGAGCTCTCCCAGGAGCAGAGTCTAGCTGATCCTGTGATGTGATTCCACTAAGCTGATCTTTACAGTATGGGGTTCCCCATTCAAGCCTAGAGACCTTTTATTAGTCTAATAATAATAATATTAGTTTACTAGCGAAAGGAAGGTGGCTGTCATCCACTGTCATTGTATTATGATTACTCCTTTCATTTTCTATGGTATTGTAACTCTGCTGATGGTTTTGATCTTAATCATTTGTCTGCTTATGTTAGCCAAAGTACTGCATCTTAGGACACGAGGTCTATAAAATAAACTTTTTAATCTTTACCGTGTTTCTGTTTATTCTGTTGTGGACTGATATGAGAATAATTACGAACAGGTATTTCTGATTCCCACCATTCCTGAGAATACCCTAAGTCTCTTGTTCTGGGTTGTCTATACATTGGGACCGCCGAGATAAAACTCGGATAACAAATGGGACACTGATGCTGGTCGGATAAGGGGTTCTGGGTTCTGAGGTGAGTTTTTGGTACACCACAATTCACTGAGGTCATGGTTTCCTGTGCATAGTTCTGTGCATAAGCAGAATCCCTGCAACACTATAAAGACCATTCCAACCTAGGCTGAGGAAAGGAGGATGCAAGTGTTGGTACTATTTCTGCTAGTTTTTCATATTAGAAATCAACACTCCTAATGCAGGGTCAGGGACAGCGCTGTCCTCAAGAATAGATGTGGAAATGTATCACTAAAGATAAAATTCAGAACAGCATTTCAAATAGCAATCAATAAGACTTGACCTTGACTCAATAAGACTCGAGGTTGGTAATTTAGAAACCATGAAGGTTTATTAAAATAATAAAGTGCTATATAGAAGGGAAAAATATATAGCAAAGTCAAATAAGATGCATAATATTTCAATCATAAGCATAAAGATCAGAAATCATTTAAAATAGATGCAGCATGGGCAAAATCTAAGTCCAGAATATAAAGCAAATCAATATAAAATAAGTTCACCATAGAAAGCAATGAAACCACACTGCCAACACAGGATGACCAAATGTACCAACAGATCATCAAATCATTATGCAGTGTTTTAGAACATCATGTAGTAGCACCATCCTAGGTCTATAGCCCTAAATGAATCTTAATGAACTTCCTCTGACCTAATGTACATGAATGTATTAGCACAAATCTGGTTACATAAACAGTAAAAGTCGATTCACGAATAGGCCTACAAGGAGAGCATGAATAGACCTTGGAGAGTAACAATTTAATGAGAGAACTTCCCATTTTTGCAGAACGGGTGTGTCAACACAAAGCATCAGTGCACATTTTACTGCATACATTGTCAATGAGAAGTAAAATATGGGTAATTCTAAATTCAAGCTGTAGTGGATGCCTAAATGAGGCCTAGTTTCGCCTATGCCAGAAAAACACAGCTCTGTACATCACAGAATTGTTGTTTCAAATGCAACATTGCCACAATGGTAGTACCTACTTCAAAGTAACAAAAGTACATTTCAAATGTAGAAAATAGTATATGGATTCAGTACTGAAGTAGCTTATCAATGTATCACACACTATTTGGATACCTATGCTGTTGAAGAAATTAAGAAAATATTGTTTGGCGGAGTGGCAAATTAATTCTACAGCATAAGTAAATACATAGGCTTAGATAAATTACTAATCCACTTCAGTACAGAGCAAAAACATTTACACATTTGACTCCTAAATATATCTAGTTATTTGAACTTTGTTTTACGATTGTAAAATTGTTGAACAAAATAGCTGACTTTTACTTTAGCCAGTAATTGGTACAACATCACAGTAAATATTGCATACATTGATTGAAATATAACTTTTACATTAAATATTCAAAGGTAATTCACAATGTGCAACATATTACACACTGAAGCATTAATACATGTGCCTAATGAGTCATGATTTGGGCCTGAATTTGAGTTTTCCAGATGGAATACTCCAACATATATGTGATGGAACATTCCATCTGCAAAAGTCCCTTAAAGTATTCACATTTTCTAAGTCATTGATTTATGATCTGGACATAACAAAGGACATTGCACAATGGTTTGGGGTATGTGTTACTCAGTCACCCATATGTACATATTCCTGTCTGTGTTTCTACAAACATTGTATGCCTATAACAAATATGTGTCCAAAAACAGACTGGCTTACATACACACTTGTGAAGGAGTAACACATCATGCAAATCTGTCACTTTTTACTTTTTACTTTTTACAGTATGAAACAGTATTTTGGATTCCCAACACAGTTGGGATATGCTTTGAATCCAGAATTTATTTCACCATTAATTCTGATGTGACTAGTAATTTTGGCTCACATGCTCACTCTTGTTTGCGTAAAATCCCGACATACCAATGCGACGTTTGAAACATCAACTGTAACATAATTGCATATTATTCTATTTCATTTGTAATAAGGCAAACAGTACATCATCCACAATAGTTAAGGAGCATCACACATGACACAATAAAGACTAGTGGCATGTTCGGTACAACTGTTCCTTAGGACATCAAACAACCTGATGTATATTTGTGGTTTAGGCAACCATGTGTCTGATCAGAACAGTCCTTTGGTAGTGAACAGACATCAGGTGGTATCCTTTTCCACAAATTCATATGCAAAGCACATCATCATTCACCTTATGAAAAACATACACCTTCAAGAACTCTTAGTCTGCATTGAACTTGTATCAGTCTTAATGTTGATGGCTAAATTAGTTGCTCGAACAAATGATTAGTTATATAAATAGTGAACTCACATTAGAACATAGCCCCTAGAAGCTGTTGGGCTCTCAACTGCCCAACAATGTTCAGATTCACCACCACAAATTGGCAGGCCATTAGGGGGATCAGTGTGCAGCGCTTGGACTTCCCACGTTAGGAGGACTTGCCGAGCTGGACTTCTGATGACTTCTTGGTCCGGCGTCGTAGGTCCTCCCACCTCTTGAGGCAATGGATTCTGGCCCACTTTTAGACACCCAGATATGCACCTTCTTGCTGATGGCTTTTCACATCTCCTTATTATGATGGTCATTGACCTGTCTGGATAAAAGAAAGGAAAGGCAAAAAAATGTGTGACTTGTTGTTTGTCTGTATTGATGTAACACAATTTTACTACATTAATCACAAGCATTATTCAAACGTTACTACAAATTCAATTTTGTTCTTCAATCTGCCAAAATAAAAGAATATTTACGACTCTTGTTGTAACCTGTTGACTACCCTTAGCCCTTGTCATTTCCTAAATTGAATAATCCAGGCCAGTGACATCAACTAGGTAAGGGGGCTCCAAAACTTTATGTAACTATACACTTTTCATACCTTATTATGATGGTCATTGACCTGTCTGGATAAAAGAAAGGAAAGGCAAAAAAATGTGTGACTTGTTGTTTGTCTGTATTGATGTAACACAATTTTACTACATTAATCACAAGCATTATTCAAACGTTACTACAAATTCAATTTTGTTCTTCAATCTGCCAAAATAAAAGAATATTTACGACTCTTGTTGTAACCTGTTGACTACCCTTAGCCCTTGTCATTTCCTAAATTGAATAATCCAGGCCAGTGACATCAACTAGGTAAGGGGGCTCCAAAACTTTATGTAACTATACACTTTTCATCAGTGATTCTCATTGTGACATACTGAAGACTACATAACTTGCACATTGTAACCAGATACCCGCTACATTTACTTGAATTTTAATGCCAATAAAGCCAGATAATATGGTTTGAATGACATACTATGAGTAAGGGCACTATGAAAGAGCTGCCATATGTGTCAGTGAGAGCATGGTCTTTGGGGATGTAGAAACCTATGTGCATATGAAGGGGCCATATGTGTATGGGTGACTGAGAGCCTGTGAAATTTCAACTGTTTGTGTAATTAATAACTCTCCATTTCATTTGCCTTCCATTAAAAATCATTCAGAAGAATAATTTTGTTTAAAACTCCAATTCTGAGTTGACAAGGATTGTTTTCTAAGAGTACAATACTTCAGTGCTTCAGTTGTTCACCTCTGTGACTCCGCCCTAGCCTGGCCCACAAATCTGACTGAGCACTGCTCATTGTCAGGCCCTGCTATCTGCAGCTAGATGATCATGATGTCACATGAACACAGCCTTCTCTTAACTTTAAATGGAAAATATTGCCCTGTGCTCATTTGAAAAATAACTCACGGCTGTGCACTACTCTGAGGGTGTCTGAAGCTACTGGTACCTCCCAAACGACTGGTTGGAGACACCTGATCTAGGATGGTCGATATGTGGGATAATACACATAGCAAACATAATTTTCATTTGGCTTGTAAAATATTATATACATGTACAGTAGTAAATAGGATAACATTTATTTCCTATATATACATGATGTGAATTTTCTAGATTTCACATGAAAATCATACATATACATAGACATATCTCCTAAAATACGCACCTAATAAAATATAGGGCTCCAAACATACAACACATACTAATATTGTAGTGTTCTCTATTCATAATGTTCTTAAAAATTCACATCATCATTGTTTTATGTAATGTAAAACATAAATGACACTTCACTTCAATCACTACACTGCACTCAGGAACTCAAAGGGACATTCTAGCCTGTGTATGAAAAAAAACCAGTTAGAAAGATTAACTAATAGATTGTAAACATGTACCTGTTCCTCTGGTTCGCCATTGAGCTGGCTGTACAAAGACAGAACATCAGTTGCCAGCAACTCCAGCTCTTCTGGAGAGGAGACTGTGACACTGTAACCTGCTCCTACTGGCATTGTGGCTCCCAGAGGTCAGAAAAATTAGCAAATGTTGAGGAGGTCTTGTTGACTGCTCTGTTAGGAGGCACGTGAGCTTTTGTGAAATGCCGCGTACATGTACACAGCGTATGCTATCAACGGCAACTGACACATCCATTGGCTGTCCTATGTTGCTCCCATACAGGTTGGCCTATAGCAGGGCCCATCGTAGAGTTTCACACCCACTAGGCGGTCAACTTCCAACGTGGTCGACTAATTCCAAATGTCCTGACAGCGAGCACAGGCGGCTGCCGTTTTACTTTGTCAAATAGTGTTTTTGTGACTGTTAACTGTGTCACCACCACTCAAAATGGGGGCGACTTTGTTTACATGTTGAAAAGGCTAATGTTCTTCATTTGTTTTTAACATAAAGTGTAATGTAGTGACATAATGTGGATCCCAGCTAGATTTGCATGGTGGTATTTATAACGCAGTTGACGGTATTTTTACATTAACATTTCAAATTAAAAAAAGGAATGTGTAAATAATAATTAACAATTTATTATTTACACATTAAAAAATGTGATAATTTACAAGTGTAATAAATGTGGATTTAAAAATAAATGTATAACAAACACAATAGGTTTCTGTCTAATTATGTATGGAAAATTGATATGTATTGAAAGCGAAATGCAAAGTGTTGTTTACATTATAAACATGTTAGCAAACATTTACAACATTTGTTTTTTTCAATGCAAACATATGAACCTAGGGAGAGTAAGGAGACAGCCTCAATATTTCTAACCATTTCCAGACCTTGCCAACATGGAAGGATGGGATATTATAGAGCAAATCATATTGAATAGGTAAACAATTCTTGACTTGTGTCATCAGCTGCAGCCAGATCTTCTGCCTCACAATTTGAATCCCACATCAGTACAATCCAATAGTCAAAGTAATGACAGTACTCTGTTGGAATGTCAAGATCAACTTTCAGTGGTGCGCTGCAAGAAGTTCTTCTTCAATGATGAGATACATCAAAAGCTTTATTCATTTTCCTAAAAAAACAGGATTTTGCGATTGTCGAGTGGGATTTTAACTCCTCGGGCCGTCTACCACATGTGGCTGGAGCAATTAATGGTAATATAGGGCCATATGTATCAAGTGTTCTCCCGTTCGCAAACAGCTCGATTCGCAGAATTGTCCCGTTTGCGAACTGGAAAAAACCTTTTGGAATGTATCATCCCAAAAGGCAATTGAAAAATAGGGAATCTCAATTTTTATGATTAGCTATTTTGCGAATGCATTTAGAGAATCGCAATTTGCGTATGCAATGCAGGAAGCACTTTTTAATTTGCGCCCCTACTTTAAGGAATCGCAATTTACCACCAACTTCAGGTTGGTGGTAAATTGCAAATCCTTAGAAAAATGCCAAATTTGGCATTTTTCTAAGTGCCTTGCAGCGCACATACATTCCCTTAGGGCATGTATGAGTGCAACATGTGCACACATGCATATTTCAGGGGTGCATCAGGGTGCCCTTTTAGCCCACTAGCTCCTTGAAATTGTGCATGCAAATCCGGTTCATTCCTATGGGCCTCTATGCCCATAGAAATGAATGGGAAGCCACTCCTTATTTGCGACTCGCAATTTGCGAGTCGCAAATAAGGAGTGTGTAGGAATCGCAAAAAAATTGGTGAAACCTACATACATTGCATTTTGCGAGTCTATAATAGCGAATTGGTAAAATTCTCTTTTATAGACTACCAAAATCCTTTTTTGATACATCCGGCCCATAGATTGTTGTGCACTCCTCAATTTTTGATCCATGTTTGGTAGTAATCAAATGCTTGTCAGTACTGCTGTAAGTATAGCGTGCAGGTCAGGAATGAGGTTGCCTGCCTCATATGAACTAATGTCTAAATCGCAAGTGTGTCGATGCACTTGACCCTGGCCTCCTTGCTTAAATTGGACATTCCCTCAAAATCATACAATTTTAACCAATGTTGTAAACTTATATGTGCTCTTTATAAATATATTCATAAGTCAAATAACATTATAATATTTTTATTCTCTGATAATTCCTCTCTGCTAATGCATAATCATAATTTATGATACATAGATTTACTTAAGTAACTGCGTATACAACATTAACACTTCATATTTTCAATGAACAATATATGGACAGAATCCATCTCCTCTCAAAAGATGTCCCGAATGCATTTCAGGATAAACTGTCCCTTCTTCAGGGTTGCTGTAAACATACTCAATAAATCCACATGTTAACAAATACCGACCGGAACTCAGTTATCTAGTTACACACTAGTTGTAATAAGTCATCTTAAAGACATGCGAAAAAGAGTCTCAGTCTCAGAACTAAAAACTGTGAGCTACACAGTTTTTCCGGCAGCATTGAGCTTCAGGTATAGTGTCAGTTTACTGGGAGCATCTATTGTCCGGTTGCATTTGGTGACACGCAGTTGGGTGAAAGCCATTTTTTATGTATTTGTACGTTATTATACGCTGGACACGTCTGAGTATTAGTTCTGAGTAAACCGAAATATCAGCAGCTTCTCTCAGTAAGTTTCTACTTTTCAGTAGTTTTGGTTGATCATTTTGCACATCCGCGCATTCCTTTTAACAACCCTAATATTCAGGACAAGTATATGTTGATCTTATTTAGTACCGAAGTGCATGATGCCTTTTTCAACACAAATGCTTGGCGTTCGGACTAATTTACTCAGGCACAATTCGGACTCTTTTTACGTATGTCTTTGAGATGACTATTACAACTGGTGTGTCACTAGATAACTGAGGTCTAATACAATGGAGGCACAATAAGTTCCCGAATTGTAAAACAAAAAACGTGGTGTACACAATTATTTGCCCCTGCCAAAAGATATATATTGGCAAAACAAACCAGGAGGTAAAACATAGGATGGTTCAACATCACTCCAGGTTGAAGAACAAAAATTCTACAGCGCCCATGGTCAACAATTTTGTAGAGATGGGTTACACAGAAAGAGATTTCAAGCGGGGGGGCATGGCTTGGACGCCGTCGGAGACGGACGCTCTCCCGTGAGCTCTGTGATGGTGCGGGAGTTCTACACGGATTTCGACGGTCGGAACCTCAGCGAACGGCTCAGAAAGGAGCCGCAGCAGTGTTGGACTTGCTTGCCTCAGCTTGCTTTGCCCTATTAAGTCCCTGCAGTGAGCAGACAGCTTGTTTTATCCTCTTGTGCTGACGCAAGTGTATTGAGACTCGCGTCCGCCATTTCATTTTTACCATGAGCAGCGTTTTTTCCTCACAGAATGAGGACGTTTTTCTCACAAGCATGGAAAACCAAGATTTATTGCTTTTTCTTCAGGAATTTGAATGCTGGCTTCTTCTAGGTTGCCTCTTCCATACCTCCTGAATGATTTTTAAGGTATGTTTAATATCCTCTAATACCTTTGGCTTTTTTCTTGGAGGTTTATGTATGGATGTATATTGTTTTGCGGCACCTCTCTTCAAACTTTTTGCTCCTGATATCTTGTGACCTTTATGTATGGGGAGAACAAAATCTGCTCACTGTTCCAAGGCAGCGTCTTCTTCTCCTGTGATGGATAATAACCCTTTCAGTGTTCTCCAAGATAATATGGCTAACTCTGAACAGGGCTTATCAAATTTGCCCATGACGAATGTTTCATTGCCTTCTTCTAAAGATTTATCAAGGTTACCTGGCACGTCGACGCAATCACCTGTAAAGAGAATTAAACAAGACCCTCCTTCACCAACATTGTCCCCTCCTCCCATTTGTATGGCGTTAATCCTGGATGAAATCCGAGCTCTTAAGCCTTACATGGAAGAGACTAATAGCCGTCTTCAGCAACTAGACATTAAATGGTCTCCTTTGGAGAGTAGGGTTGTTCAGTTGGAGAATAAAGTGGGCTCTTTTCATCTACTGTGGTGCAAGTTCCCTCACTGCAGTCTCAGATTTCAAGTCTTCAAAAGCAGTTTAAAAACCTTGAAAATCGCGATAGACGCAATAATTTACGCATTTATGGTTTAATAGAGGACTTGAAGGAACCAACCCTCTCTCCTTCTTTCAATCTTTTCTCCCAAAACTTTTGGGTATCCGGGATTCTCCACCTTTGAACATTCAACGAGCCCATCGTTGGGGTCATGTCCCACACTCAACAGCTTCATCGAATAAACCGAGAGGAGTAATATTGTATTTTTTGGAGTACATAGATGTGTTGAAAGTCTTACAAGCTGCTAAGGACAAAGGTAAAATCTCTTGGAAAGGCTCTACCCTTTTCTTTTCACAAGATTATGCCAAAGCAACAGCAGATAGAAGGAAGTAATTTTTGGACATGAGACCAGCACTACGGAATATCAATGCCAGATTCGGACTCATTCATCCTTGTCTTTTTAAGCTTACATATAAAAATAAGACTACAACTTACGAAGATCCCTGTCTCCTTCAACGGTTTTTGGAGAATTGCAGACAGGAAGACATAGACGTTTCAAGATCCACTGTTCAACTTTGTCGTGTCATTGTGTCCCCCTGGTTTCTCTTATGGAAATTCTCAACTTAAATTTTCAGCTTATGCTGATGATATCCTATTATTATTATTATTATTATTATTTTTTTTTTTGTGTTTTTTTCAATTCAATTCAATTCAGCTTTATTCGGTACAAATTAATGACCATAAAAGCATACACAATCACAAAATCAAAATGTACAAAATATGAGCGACTTGTAGCAGACATAATAATACATTTAGAACACTATAATTAGTTAAAACAATGATCTCATTTACACACAAAAATTACATTTCAACAGCTAAAAACACATGTTTTTCCTAGAATTGATGCATTTGTTTAAAAAAGTGGCGGTATAAAAACAGACATCCGCAGATTGTAGGTTAAAAATCAATTTCATTGCGTGCTCCACCGTACGTGTTTTCCTCATTTAACAAACATAGGTTTAAGCAAGACAATACGAAAATTAGAGTACAGCTTACAAAATAGTAAAAAGTGCATTGTGCTCTGCTTGGAAATCCCGTCACATCTACAAGGCCCTAATGGATGTTTTTTCATTATCGGATGGGCCACCAGGTAGTGCACTATTCCAAATCTAAGTCTGGTTAGCACAAATTTGTGTGTCGGCCTGGTGACAAGGGTTAAGTAGACAGGAAATCCATCCATAGACAAATATCTGTTATAAAACATAACAGTGGACAGAGTACCAGCAATAACAGTTCTCTTCCTCTCAGCATAAGCTAGGAAGACCCTTTTTAACTCAACTTTGGGGATCAATAAAACAGCTTTCGGATCAATTACAATATTCAGGTTGAAAATATCTGAGAAACACACAATAATGTATTTAATCCAGGGTATTGCTATTGCTTTGTCTAATCGCAAACAGTCCTGGATAATAGACCTAGTAAAGGACTTCTCCTCATTCAACCAACTAGACCGCCAAATCATCAGAGGTCTAAGTGACAAAAGGTCAAGTAGATAATTCACAGATAGTTCCTGATGGCTCAGAGCGTTAGAGGCAGATGTGGGTAAACATAAAAGTTTTTTAAGGAAATAATTCTCTTCCAGTTGCAATTTATATGCGCAGCAATAACCCCAAATTCCTGCCCCATACAATGCAATTGATACGCATCTCGCCTGATAAATTTTTATCATGTCTCTGGTCCTACGATCCCCAATTTTCTGAGCAAATCTAAAAATTCCGTGTGCATTTCTAGCCATTTTATTGCGTATATTATTAAATTCATGTGTCCACTTTTTGTCACTAGAAAAAGTTATACCTAGATAACAGAATTTGTCTACTTGCTGTACTTTTGCGTTGTCAATAAAAAACCCTTTCATTGTATGTTTAGATTTCTTTGGCCCACAGATCATAGTGTACGTTTTGCTTTTGTTAATAACTAATTGTTTGTCGTCAATAAAGGAAGCAAAACTATCCATCAGTCGTTGCAACCCTACCGGAGTTCTTGACAACAACACAGCATCATCGGCGTATAATAACACCGGTACTGAAACACCATTGATCATGGGAGCATCTGCATGAACTTCCTTTAAGATAGCATCAATTCCATTAATAAATAAGATAAATAAAAGAGGAGCTAAAACACAACCCTGCCTTATACCTCGTTTTACGCTAAAGTTCGGGGTACATTCTCCCTTCCTACCAAAACGTACACATGTTTTTAATCTCTCATACATCCTGGCAAGAAAATAAATTATGCCCTCTGGCGCACCCAATTTCAACAGGGTTGACCACAAAATTGAGTGGTCAACCATGTCGAAAGCGCTGCTTAAATCAGCAAAGCACAAATATATAAGGCCAGGTTTGGCTTCACTATACTTCCCGATCAATAATTCTAAATTAATGCATTGATCGAGCGTACCCCTGCCTTTCCTAAAACCATATTGGCTATCTGCCAAAATACCATCCTGTTCTGCCCATTCTTCCAATCTTACCAGCATAATCCTGCTCATAACTTTTACGGAAGAATCCAGTAATGAAACTGGTCGGTAGTTTTTAGCATCAGACCTGGATCCTTTTTTGTATATTGGTACAATAATAGACTCCTCCCAGGTCGACGGAGGTTCTATACAAACCGCGGCATTGAAAACAGCAGCCAACAAGGGGCCCCATACTTCCGGTGCTTCCTTGTACACATCACTTGGAACCCCATCCGGGCCTTGGGCCTTTCCTCCCTTACTTGCCCTAATCCCCCTTTCAACTTCTTCCACAGAGATTTCAAGTGGTAATATAGGCCATCTATATGAGCCAACATTAATATTTTTACCTGAGTCAAAGATAGTTGAAAAATGGGTAATCCAACCTTCACAGGAGACATTTGCTGTTAACTCAGGTGTGTTTGTCTCCTTAAGGAAAGGAGAGTTGACTGTTGCCCAAAATAACGTGCCATTAGAGGGTTCAGCCGCTTGGTTAAGAGAATCCCAGGCCTGATGCTGAAGAACCATCTTCCTAGCTTTAATGGCATTTTTATACTCTAACCTCAGTATTATTACTAATTTTTTTATCCCTGGGCATTATTGCTAGGGCCTTATTGCTAGGGCCTGCTTAAGGTTAGTCAGAGCAGCAGAACAGGTTTGGTCAAACCAAACAAATCCAGGTTTTGTACCACCCCTGTTACCACCTGTGAACTTTGCGTTAATGGCATTGTTGATTCCTATAAAACTAGATAAGACCCGCTCATGATCCAATCTATTTTCTAAAATAAAAACAATGTCTGCTATTATTTATTTCACACCCGCAGTCGTTTTTACCAGTGTTTTTATTGGAAGTGGATAGTTTTGCATCGGTCTCGGGTTATAAATTAAATGCAGATAAATGTGAAATTCGTCCTTTAAATAATTTATGTTTGCATGCTGACTTTAATGCATCTTCTTTTCACTGGAGTCCAGATAAAATTAAATATCTTGGCCTATGGTTTTTGGATTCGGTTAAGAATTCTATCTATTACCGATTATCTACTCAATGATTGCTTGTACATTTAAGTGTTATTACTGCAAATTCTTTTAATAAACTTTCACTATAAACTTCAAAAAGAAAGAGATTTCAAGTGGACTGTGCTGTGTCATCAAGCAGAGCCCAAGAGGTGGGGACACAGAGATTTCTCTAGTTAGAAAGGAGGCTTACTTAATTATGAAGTTCAACACAGCAACGAGGGGCTTAAACACCGTTTCAGTTCAGGTACCAAATATGCATACAAGCGGAAAGTACTGGACTACAACAGCCATCATGCACCTCTCTGGAGCAGGCGAAAAATACACCCGATCTTTACAAGTCAGCATCAGTCATTGATTCACGTTCCCTTGTCAACTTCATTGCTGGAAAGCAACTCACAACCGAGCAGTCTCGAAGTTAATGCTGGAACTTTGAACCACTGAAGAAGCCACACAGATTATCGAAGGCAAATTTTAATCGAAATGCAAACTTAGCACCCAGTTTCTGACATGAAATAAACAAAAAAAAATACAGGTCCGACACGATGTGTGAAAAAGTGAATGGCTTTTCTTTTGTAACAAGTGAGTGAGGACAACACGTCTCTAACAAATGGCTCTTTCACTTCACAGGCGTGGCAAAAACTGTTGCTGGCTCAAAAGAGGATGAACAGCTAAATTCCAAATCACAAGGCTAGTGAAATCATTACGATATTAGAATACTGTCATGTCCGTTAGGCTCCAACCAACTTTGGAACAAAAGTCCCACTCTAACTTGCTTAAAGCCTTACAATGAGAATGGACTAATACTTTGCACATTTCTTTCATAGGAATTCATTTTTTTTAGCACCAACTTGGGATATATTTCCTACTGAATGACTCAGCACAAGAATGAATAGAGTAGGCTGGGTTAATGGATAACATTGACAGTTAATTAAGAGGGTTAGACCACAGATAACATTTCCTAATACACTCCTTTATATTACCTTTCACAGAAACAACCAAGTCCCGGTCCTGAGGAGGACCCCCAAAACAGTCAGGGTATTGAAACGCATTGGCCTAAACCTCGGGGAAAAGAATACTGGAAACGAAATTGAAAGTGTATGAGAGAGATTTAGAATGTATTAACTCTCTCTTTGATAACATTCAGAGCTAGCTGCCCCATGGCACTTTACACTGGCAGGACATAGAGTACATAGCAACAAATGGAATATTCCGCCAAGTGTTAACATGTAAATGAAGGACTGGTCAAAGAAAGGTCATCTATACTGTGTTTCCTTACAGAAATGAATATGTTGGTTTGTCATCATATGATTTTTGTATATTTATGTGAAAACAAATGTGTTGTGATGTATGTTTGAACTGTTTGTCTTATAATCAAGTGTCATAGAAACATGTAATAACGCACCAAAAACTTTTTGAGAACGAAGAAAGAAAAGTCAAATAAATCAAAAGGTCTAATGAAATTTAAACATTGGTACCTTTGTTTTGAGTAGATTTAAAATGGTGGCAATTAGATACTTTGTTAGTTTATAAAACTTTCTAAAAGTGGCATTTTCAGAATTCTGTCATAAAATCTAAAGTTACCATTAAACTGGTTTTACGTTACAATTCATTTGAGTCTAACAGCGCATCTAAATTAGCTTCTAAATTTGAGTTATCACTTATTAAATGTAATAATGTAACCCAGAGTTAGCGGATAGGAGAGATATGCCTTACAGCAGTGAATAACGGATTAAGGTGTTTTTCACTGTGATGACATGTAAAACGTAAGCACATATGTCCTACATTTTAAATATAATGCACCCTGCCTTATGAGCTTTAAGACCTACCTTATGGGTGGCTTATATATCTTTAAAAGAAGGGATTAGGCATAGCAGAGTTTATGTTGCATGGTCGAAATGTCAGTTTAAAACTGCAATACAGGCTGCAGTGGTAGGCTGGAGACATGTTTTAAACAACAACTTTAGCGGGAGGCACAATGAGTGTGTTATATTTTGTTTATGTTTTTATGCATCTCCCCTATTGCTTTGGCGCTAGCTGCTCAACCAGTGTGAATGTGCTGCTTGGATTGTTGGAGTTGTGACGATGAATGGAATGTTTGGGTGCCTGTGAGTAGAGGTGAGACAGTTGGAGTATGGGCTGATCAACAGGCAGACTGATCCTGGTAGAACACATTTCTAATAGAAGCTCTGAAAAGAGGTATTTACCGGCTCTGGCAAACACCGTAACATCTTTCAGATCACTTGTAGTTGTAATTAGGGTTTTAGTATTTTGATTTAAGCAGCCCTTATGTAATGGAATGCTCTCTATAGACACTAAAGGGCCTGTTCTCCTCTCCACCAGAGTAAAAAATATTTGGCACTCTCAGCTTTTATGGTAAATACCTTTTTGGTCTTGCATCTGAATTAGCCATGGATATTTGACAAGTGTCAGAAAAATCAGGGATGTTATAGTTAGTTGGACATTTCACTCTTACAAAACCAGAGAAATTTGTCCGTTATAGTTAGTTCAGCTAACTATAACTCGTGCACCAGCAATGCACTGCTGATGGCATCACATATTATATCACTCGTGACATGGTCAGTAACATCACTGATGACATCACTGATGATATCTCAAATGACATCACTGATGATATCTCAAATGACATCACTGATGACATCACTGATGACACCATCCAGTAAGTGTATGTTTCTTTAAAGTTTAAAAAATGTCTGTATCAGTCTGTCAGTTGGTGTATAAGTGGCTGCATGGGTTGGTGAGTAGCTACATGACTGTCTATATGGGTTATTGATTGGTTGTCTGAGTATCTTTATGGGTGCCTGAGTGTCTTTGTGAGTGGGTGGGGGGTAGGTGACTCTGTCCATAGATGTGTGAGTGGGTGATTCACTGGGTGTATGGGTTCAAGAGTGCATCTGTGAAGGGCTCTATGTGTGGGTGAGTGTGTGTATGGGTGTGTTGGTGAGTGAATGGATGTCTCAGTGGTATATGTATGAGTAACTAAATATGTGAAAGGCTGTGCATGTGAGAGTTGGAGTATATAAATGGCTATACATGAGAGTGAGTGATCGTGGGCGTGGCTGTATGGATGAGTGTGTGCTTGTATCTGTGATTGTATAAGAGAGTAAGAATGTGTTAGTATTTGTATAAGTGAGATGGTCTGTGTATAACTGTACAAGTGAGTAAATGGTGTGATTGATACAGGGAGGTGGTGGTCCCCGGGGCCAGGGAGTCTGCTACTGACCCCTGCATTTTTTATTAGTTTGTGCCCCCCACACATTATATTAATTGTTTTACAGAGCCCCGGGGGTGTGGCGGTCCCTGGGGCTGCGGGGGGCCATAGTGCCCCCACATACAATGAAATAAACCCCGGGGAGGTGGCGGTCCCCTGGGCTGTGGGGGCCCCCGCAAATTAATTGGCATATGCCCCGGGACATTTTATTTTTATTTTTACAGCAGGATTCGCGACCCCAATGCGAATTCTGCTGTTTGAAAAAAAAAATGCTTTTTTTGGCCCTGGGGGTCTTTGTGGTACCCCCTGAGCAGGCCTAGGGGGTCTGGGTGTTTCTACCTTGTCCCCTTTTCTTGTTTTTCAACCTTTTTTCTACTGTTTTCTTGTGACTCGGTTACCGAGTCACAAGATGGCTGCAAACACTTCCTGGTTTGGAGTGTTGGTAGCCAATCAGAGTGAAGCTCACTGAAAAAAACATACTTTTCAGAGACGTTATAGTTAGTTGGACATTTGACTCATATAAAACCAGAGAAATGTGCCTGTTATAGTTAGTTGAGCTAACTATAACTTGCGCGCCCGCAATGCACTGGTGATGACATCACATATTACCTTACTCATGATATGGTCAGTGACATCACTGATGACATCACTGATGACATCTCAAATGACATCACTGATGACATCACTGATGACATCATCCAGTGAATGTGTGTTTCTGTAAAGTTTAAATATTTTTCATATATATCTCTGCCAAGGTGTATTGAAGAATGAGTGGATTTACAAGTGCCTGAATAGATTATTTAGTAGGTGCATGACTGACTGTATAAGTGAGTGATTGAACATGTGTTACTGAATGTGTGGGTTAGTGCCTAAACTGTGTGAAAGTCTCTATTAGTGTCTCAGTTGGTGTATAAGCAGCTGCATGGGTTGGTGAGTAGCTACACTAGTGTCTATATGGGTTATTGATTTGTTGTCTGAGTATCTGTATGAGTGCCTGAGTGTCTGTGTGGGTGGGTGGGGGATGGGTGACTCTGTGCGTACATGTCTGAATGGATGATTCACTGGTTGTATGGATTCAAAAGTACTTCTGGGAAGGGCTGTATGGTTGGTGTATGGGTGTGTTGGTGAGTGAATGAATGTCTCACTGGTATATGTGTGAGTAACTCCATATATTTTAAGGCAGTATATGTGAGTGTTAGAGTATATAAATGACTATACGTGAGAGTAAGTTATTTGAAGAGTGGGTGTATAAAAGAGTGGCTGCTTCTATCAGTGATTGTATAAGACAGTAAGTATGTGTTAGTAACTGCATAAATAAGTGATGTGGTGTGTGTATAAATAATGCAGTTGGTATGTATAACTGTATACATGAGTAAATGGGTATTTATGTGATTGATTCTTTGCATGACTGACTAGGTGTGTGAGTAACTCTTTGGATGAGTGGTGGACTGTGACTGTATGTACAGGTATATGAGTGCATATTATAGTACTGTATTGATGAGTAACTGCATGTATAAGTGAGTGGATGTGAGTGTAGACCTAGGAAATAGTGGGTGGTATGTAGTATCTGGCATTGTTGTGTGCATGGTTTCAAAAATAGTAGTCTGTATTTTAGAGTGCGTGTATCAAAGTTTATATTATGCCATCAGTATGTGCATCAGATTATCACATGGATGATGTCATCAGTGATGTAATTTGATATGTCATCAGTGATGTCATCAGTTATGTCACTGACCATGTCATGAGTGATGTAATATGTGACGTCAATACCAGTGCATGGCGGGCACGCGAGTTAAAGTTAGCTCAACTAACTATAACGGGCACATTTCTCTGGTTTTGTATGAGTCAAATGTCCAACTAACTATAATGTCCCTGAAACCTATGGTTTTTTCAGTGAATTTCTAAGGTTTTTTAAAAGCTAATTCCTAACTATAACGTCTGTAAAACCTATGTTTTTTTCAATGAATTTCAAAGGTTTTTTAAATGCTAATTCCTAACTATAACATCTGTAAAACCTATGGTTTTTTTCAGTGAATTTTCAAAGTTTTTTAAATGTTAATTTCATATTTTAATATTTATAAAACCTATATTTTCTATTTTTTTTTTATATTTTGGAACTCTATTATCCTTTTTTTAATACATTTTAAACAGCATGTAATGTTTTATATCTTCAAAAAAGAGTATCTATATCTTTTTTTTTGTGAGTAAACTGAAGTCCCGTACCGGTAGTGTACCAAGCTCCATCAGCACGCGAATCCTATCCGACATATTGCTAAACTTGTATAGGATGCACATTTTTTATCCAACAAGTTTGTGGCATGTCGTCCCGCGTAACATCTTATACGTATGTTCCCGCGCCAGCTGCTACTTTGGTATGCGATGGTTACGCAGTACCAAGCAGCGCCTTATGTCATGTACATATGGGGTCGCACCCGCTGCACATTGCGTATGCGATGAGTGCATGCTGCCAGGCCCTGTGTTACATCATAGACATATGGTGTCTCGCCGAGTACGCCATTCCCTTATTTTTTTTGTCTCAAAACTATATCTAAATAAGTTTAAAGTGTATATGAGAACAAGCGATAATCTAAGATATTTTAAACATTTATATATTTCTAACTGTAAATATTATGGTAAATATATTTTCTCAAAATCACGTCGGGTGCGGCCTCCTTGTGCGACCGGTGCGCGATTGCCATGTGACCTTAAAGAAAACCATTTGATTGGTTCATAACATTTCCTATTGTAACAGTTGGAGGACCCCACCCATTTTAGTCATTCTCTCTACAGCGTTTGATGAGAGACTCCTCCTCTGCTTAGAGAGCTTTTTTGAAAACTTTTTGCTATGTACACATATCTGACACTACACACAACATGCAACCATCCTCTTCATCAATATTCATGCTCTGTAAAGTAGCTTTCCACCTGTGTTAGCCATGCATCTAAAAGCTACATAACAGAAGTTTTCCCCACTGCCAGAGGTAACATGGTTGCATACACTGTCTACAGCAAAATGTAATGTGGTACGGCCCAGGGGCAGTATCATGCATAGATAATGAACACACGGACACAGATAGATAGTGGAAGTGGGAACGGGCACGTGCGCTCGACTCCTTTTTATTTCCAGGGTCACATATCTAGTGACGTCTGTGCTGAATGCGTGTGGGGTGAGAGTAAACCAGTCCTCAGGGAATGGTTGCTGCTAGTATCAACTACAAAAGTAATCATTGGATCACACACAGAGATTCAATATTAAAAGGGTCAATAGTTTGTGCTGCAGTAAGGTAGGGACACTAGATGTGAAATAATACAGAAAAGATTCTATCGTAAAAGAACCATAACTTGTGGTATACTGAGATACAGGCAGTAGATCTGAAATAATACACAAAAAGATTGTATCATAAAGGGTCCATCAGGTCTAGTGCACTCAGATAGCCACATCAAAAGCATTAAGCATGTGCACAGCCAGCGATGATGCGTGCTGTGGGCGGGCGTACAAGGAAAAATGTCTGTTGCCTACAGGACTGCCTCATCTGCAATAGAGACTCGATCTGAATTGTAAACACTGCTGTCTGCAGTGTAGGCCAGAGAGCGGTCAGCAAGGGCCCACAGCCACTTGGCATTGACTTTAGCTGCCCATTTGTGATACGCGAAGCCGTGTGCGGACCCTGTGATGGTGCGGACGGAGCGCACTGGAGCAATGTCTTTTGCCTACAGGACTGCATCATCTACAATAGCGACTCAATCTGAATTGTGAACACTGCTGTGAGCAGTGTAAATTGAAGGCAGTAGTGAGCACAGTCATCCATGAATACTTTTTCTCACTTCCTCTTCACAAAATACAACATAAATTACAAAAAACTCTACAATAAATAAATCAAAACAATTTGAATTTCGATCTCTGCTGTCCACAGTGTAGACTATTATTCAGTGTTCTTTACCACTACCAAGAAGAATTTGGTCATTGTACTAGACCTATAAGTCATCTAAAAAAAGTTCTTCAAGCAAGTATACTAATAGGCTATTGTGTATATTTCAATAGATGTTGTAGTTAGTTGCCTACTGGATTCTGTATTTAAACAATCACCACTCGATCTGAATTGTGAGCCCTGCTGACCGCAGTGTAGGCCAGAGGCAGTGGTCATTAACGCCTCACAGCCACGTGCCGTTGGATTTGAAAGCACGGAGTTGGTTGCACCTGATTGGAGGGGGTAAACACAAATCATCACAGGCTTTAACTTCTGACATCCTCAATCACAGAATCAAGACCCTGTTTCACTGTTCCGACCTGCTGTACCGTGGTGTACTCCACTGACTGCAGTCAACCAAGCCCAATAATCATGTGCAGCAGTAAGATACGGAAGCTCAGAGTCTGATGCACCGTAACTGAGGGAGTTTGTCCATTGTGGGATCAAGACACCGTTCCACTGTTGGTATCTGTTGGACTACTGTGTTAGTAGTATACAGAGCACTTCATGGTGCTGGGCTTCAGGCTGGGCGCTGTCTGCCTGTGTCGCGGTAGCCAGCGTTGATCTCAGGAGCCTTCCCAGCTTTGCAGACCTCGGCCCAAAAGCTACCGCCGGCACGTGGTGGGCCCTCTTTCACATACGGCGGTGTCTAAATGTGAACTGTGGGGCATATGTGCATCCCAGCGGCCTTGACGGTTTCTGGGTACCAGCAGGCTGAGAGCATTATTCCCGCAGCCACCTTCGCTCATGGTGTCAGCCTTGTGGGGATGTAAGCTGCGCAGACCTGACAGACATGTTCGTCATTCCGGAAGAGAACCACACCCAGAGAAACGTGCCTTTTATTCATACCCCTATGCTAGCCTTGCGTACGCCGAGCCAGCCCACTACGCTAAAGATTTTTGGGGGGCTATGTTTTCCTAATCTTCCCTACTGACTGTACTATCATGGTTGTGTCCACTGTCCACTTCACTCAATAGACCATCAGTGTATGTTGACATGTACATGTCTGTGCTCTACATACTCAAATCTGTCCGGCACATCCCCACGACACTTTGCATTGTATACTTTTATAATCGAGAATCACTTGCCACCTTCGCACATACTTTGCTCCCATCTCTCCGTGCATTCTGCATTGTGTGGCAGAGGTGCTATGTTTGGTTTGTGTACATGGCTAGCCACGGTTCCCACAGTACGTAGTGTTGTTGTGTCTGCTAGGTGTACATGTTGTTTGTCATGTTGTATATGATTATATAAGGTAGCGCGTTTATTTACGGGCAGTGGTTTCTCCCATTTACATATCACTGTGTTAAAGAGGATACAGAACTTTCTCACAGGTGAAAAGTGGGACCACAATGGCAGTCATTCATTACTATGCAAGAATGTCCAACTGCACAACGCTTCTAACCTTACAGTCCCCAATCTTGCGTGCTTTCTTAAAAGCACGCCAACTCGCACAATCAGACCAACATTCACACAGCTTTCTAACGGCAGTTATCTGCTTCTTAATAACATGGACCGCTACGCAATGTGAGCTAGCATTCCGTATGTCCTTACTGTTTCAAACCAGATAACTTCCTGTGGCAATCTCTATTCCCACCCACACAAAGTAACTCCCAAAGTTCAACTTGGCCTTCAATACCTACTTTGAAAACAGATTTTATTAAATGGAGCAAACTGAAAGTGCTTTTGTTTCAAACAGAAGTGTCCCTCACTTCTCCAAAAGTAATTTATCGACTGCAGATAGCATGAACTTCAAGTAAAATACACTCCCTTTAAATACGAACCTCCCGTTACACTTTGTTAATTGTTACACAATTTTCAACACATCTGACATTTAAGCTCTGGCACACTTTTTTAACACTGTCTCCTTTGGCCTTGTCACAGGCTTTCAAACTGTTTTTGGTATAATACCAGACTTTATTCATTCGATCATCTATGGAATAACAAGAACAGTGCCCACAATTCTCGCTGTTTGCAGCCATCCTACTACTATTTTAGCTTGTAAAAAATGGCTGCGCTCCCTTTGGTAACAAGCATGTCCGACAGAATAAACCTCTACGCGAAGCTTCATCAATACCGTGAAAAAATGGAACAACTTTTCGGCTGCATGCTTCTATCTATTATCGGAGCCAGCTGCAAAATGACATTTATTTATACATATACAATCTGCGTGCAACCATCTTTTTATTGCAAAACTTGCCCAATCGACTGGCGGATGGATCTATGCCTTGCCAACATCCCATCAAACGGTCCCGATATCCAGCAGGTAATGGAGTATCTTGAAAACCATGAACTTGATTGTTCGGGCAGTGGAGCAATGGCGGATGCAACGCAGAAAGGTATCCTGGCGGAATGGGATTTCTGCGCTGCCACGAAAGATCTCCTGCAACATGTGACCTTTGACAATATCGCAGATTGCCTGCCAATTCAAATTGCCGCTCCAACAATCGAGGAACATTACTGTCCCTTCGTGGATATGAATTGGATTGCTTCGCTTTTCTCACACGATGGCAACAATTGCCTCTTGGAACATTACACATCTAAAGCCGCTGAAGAACTTCCAGACTGCAATCTCCAAGACTTGTACGAAATTCACTTTATTCTTGGATTGATTTTTTCCAACTTTTTTGACTCGTTCCTATAACATTTTTTAATACACTTCAATTGAACTATTTTCATATAATAACTTTTTAAGTATGCTTAGGCATTTGAACTCTGTTTTCATTATTGCCCCTTATGTCTTCAGACTAACCAGGGATGGGTGATGTATGGCCTATGCAAATACGCTATTTACTTGCTAAATTAGCCTGAACCCAACATCCATTTTGAAACCATGTCTATTCTTTGTACACACGTCTCTCTGCCTGCCTGTTATCCACGAAACCCTTTCACACAAATTAGCTCATCCTCAGCCTCTGCTCACAAGCTGGCGATCAAGATAAAAAAACACGGCATTGTTTAGGAACTGGTTGGCACAGTGTGGTAATTGAATCCTACCTTTATTTTCATTCTACAATTTACAGTCATTCATGTCTAATAGGTATTGATTATGTCACATGGAACTGTAACATGTAATGTGGAATTGATTGATGCAGGAGCTTAGGTTTGAATACAGCAGAAGCGGTTGGAGTTTGCCTCAGCTGGATGCCTTAGCTCTTGCATCAGTGAGTCCATTTATGGCACATAAATAATGACACTTTTCATTTAACTTGCAGACTCCATCGCTTTATCCCACACAGCCACTTTCTTAAACACACCTGATTTCACCATTTGTTTTCTGTGGCATTGCAACATTCTGCATTATATTCTTCACAATTATTTCTTTATTCCTGCTTTCTAAAACACTCCATTCGAGTCTTCAGACCGGTAGGGGTGAGTAGTTTGCTTCCCACTCCCGCTATAGTCTAAACCCATGCTAACACCACTTGCACAGCTATGCTACAGCAGCCAGTATGCTACAGCGTCCAGAGCACATCAGTTTACAGCAATCACCTCACAGTTTCATCCCTGAGTGTACCGGGCACCTCACCTCAGCACCATCTAACTCTGGGCAAAACAGTACTTTCACACCGGTAGGGGTGAATACATTGCTTCACACTCCCTGTATAGCACACCCTAACCACCCCACAGAGCTCACAGTGCTCCTACCCTCCTCTTTCCTACTCTTTTCGCACTTTTTTCCCCTTACTCGCTTCAACAGAATCACAAAATGGCTGCCAACACTTCCTAGTTGCAACCGCTCGCAGCCAATAAAATCAGATGGCAGAATTCCCAAATATCGATATCTGTAAGTTTTGATAATTCTCCAAAACTATTGAATGGATTTACACCAAATAAACAAAAGCGTGATTTCTAGACCAAGCCCCTTCTCGCTGCCAAATTTGTGGTAATTCCGTTCACCCATTCAACCTGTAGCCTGGTCTAAAGTTTCCTATGGAAATTATCATGGAGCAAACACGTTTTGGGACCCCCCTTTTTCTCAGCCCCCCCTTGGCGAATCACCTCCAAACTTTCAACATAGGAGCTGATATGAACAAAGAATTAGTTTGGAGAATTTCATGAAGATACATCAAACAACGCCAAAGTAATAAGCAAAACAAAAAATGCTCTTCCTATGGAAACTTGGTCCAAACTATAACTACCTACTGGCGACCGCTAGTAGGTAATATATATATATTAGCTTTATTTGATCTTAATAAATAGGCCATAAAAGTACAATAAAAGAAAAACATTACAGTGCAAATATTATTCAACAGTGTCTTTTACAGTACATTATAAGAACTGTCCATAATAAATACTATCATCTCTTATCATACTCCTCTATGACTATAGACAGACTCACATGCTTTACCATGGGTGGCAGTTTAACATTGTGTTTTTTTTTATTGCAGTTTTAGTGAGATCTGTGATATTGCACTGCCTGCATACACAAGTTTAAGGTCCCAATGTAGATCTTGGGGGATAGAGTGCTTCATTGCAACAGCGACAGAGTACCATCTCAGCCAAGCCGAATGTCTGCCGGCCTCATTTAGAGACGGGTTGGCCTTCAGTATGTCGACAGCAGAGACTACTCTGTCTCAACTGCCATACATACACCTCCAACAGAGTAATTGCCGTCTGAGGTTTTGCCATGTGTCCACCTGCCTTCTTAAGTTTTCACAGTCCATTACCTCCAGTTAAAACATGGTGGTAAAGGGGGCGTGGCTTGCGCGCCGCTGCGAGATGGCGGATCGCGCTTGAGCTCCGTAAAGAGTGAGGGCCGACGGAGGCATTGCTGACGCTGAATATTGCCCCGCTCTGCGCAGAAGATGCTATCTTACATGGGAAACTGCCGTGCATGCTACGAGGGAGGTCTCTGGTGGTGAAGAGCGGCCAGAGTTCATTTATCGGCATTTTTAAGTGACGCTTCAGGCTTTCACGAGCGGCCGCCATTTTGTTTCTGCTGTGAGGGAGTTTTTCTCTCGCTTCTACAAGACGACGCTACTGGTCTATCCTGTCAGGAATGGAGGCATTCAGGAGCTGGTGACGTTATTTCACTTTTCTTGAGCTTATTTTGTTCTTTTTTTCTATCGCCTATTGCTGAGAGACCCACTGTGTGAACTTTTTGAGGTTTCTGGTCTTTTCCTCGTCGTCAAACGCACTGCCATTTCCTTATGTGAGGCTTTTTTGCTCTTGGCTTGATCCTGGTGGTTTTCGGAGTCGGTGCTTGACTACTGGCGCCTGTAGTACTTTTCGTGAGGTGTTCTTTCTGACTGGGATCGCCTGCGATATTTTATGCCCGGCTCTTTCTGATGCAAGTGCATGATTCCTTCCTGCCCATTTTTCCTCTCACACATTGAGGGTTTTACAACCCCTGGCATTCCTTGTCTCACTCTATCTGAGGAGGTGTATTTTGTTTCTGCTGAGGTGGTCTGCCCTATGGCTGAAAATATGGCCCCTTCACCGAATTCCAAAGACGTTAAGGAATCTAAAGCATCTCTTAAGAGGTCCAAACAGGTATCCCCAACACCTGAGTCTGCTCCTAAAGACACTAATTCGACTCTTGAGTCCATTCTGGCGCGCCTTAATGAGGTTTATGAGATTGCGCAGTCTACTAAGACCAATACAGATTTACTGCAAGTGGAGGTGTTAGCCATCAGGAATGATTTCAAGGCCCTTTCCCTTCGTGTCTCAGGTACAGAAGCACGGATTAGTGGCGCAGAGGATACCATGCAAAAGCACTCTAGATCTCTCACGCAGGTAGAGCGTTCTATGGCAGCATTGAGGAGAGACCTCACTGAACAAGAGGATCGTAATCGTAGATCCAATCTGCGTATTTTTGGTCTTCCTGAAGATGTTGAGAAAGATGCATCTTCCATGATTGAGTTTCTGTATCAATGGATTCCGTCAACACTACAAATTTCTTTCCACAAAGATTTTGAACTGGAACGGGCACACCGTGTCCCCTCCTTTCGCCCCAAGTCTGCTACGCAACCAAGAGCGATAATCTTTAAGCCGCTGCGTCATCAACATACTGAGCAGATTTTGGCGCATATGCGGAAGGTTAGAGCTGTCTCTTGGAATGGCCATCGTATTTCAATTTCTCAAGACTTTGCCAGAGACACGGTGATGAGGAGGAAAGGCTTTCTTAATCTCCGGAAGCGTTTGTCTGAAATGATTATTCCCTTCTCCTTTGCTGGTCCCTCAAAATTCCGCATTACTTTCAAGGGTCGTGTCAGAATTTTTGACGAACCTGCGGATTTGGCCTCGTTTCTGGACAATCAAATGGAGCTACAGATGGATCTTCAAACGGGGGCTTCACATGCTCCTGGTTCTTCTGGCACCTGAGACGGCTATACATAATGCATTGTCTTTAGTCTTTGTCAGATCTATTAGGTCTAGCTGCTTTTAGATCTGCGCAGTGGTCTTTATGTCCATTGGTCTTGACGTATTTTTGTCGTCTATTGGTGCTCCCTTAGTATCGTTATGGTGTTTTGGTCTTTAGTGTTGTTAGTTTTAGTGTATAAACCTTTCAATTTTTTGTGGTAACTTCTCTTGGTGGCGTGACTTCACTTTTGTCCGCGTAGCGTCCTGTTATTCATTGCCTCCCCAGTTTGTCTTTCGACGTATTAGGTCACGGTCCTTTTCCTTCCAGGGGTGTGTCTTCGGTATGTGCGTCGTTTTTTGTGGAAAATTTTGGTTTATCTTGTTCTGTTGTGGTCGTTCCTTTTGCTTCATGTTTGTTTTTTGTTACTTCGTACTTTATGGAGTAGGTCATTGCTTGTTCCTTTGCTTTCTCATTGTGTTGTTGTTTGGTTTGTCTAGGTGTTTTATGCATATATGTTTATTAAGTGTTTATTTATGGCTATACTTAGAGTCAGTATTGGTCGTTCATATAGTTGCTAGTTATACTTACTTTATTGTTTTTTTCATTGAGTGATTTGTTTACATTGTGTTACTATTTGTTTTTTTCGAGTAGGTTAGTTTTTTATAGATGCTTTGTACTTGGCAGACATATGCCCCTCTTACCTACATGTTCACTTTCTTAGACATGCATATTTATCTTGCCAGTTTGTGTGTATATGGCTTTATTTATTCATGGCCAGTTATCTTTAAGTTTGTATATAGATTTTTCATATTTATATATAGTATTAGGTCTCTTATCTAGCTGCCATAAGGGTTTCTCGGTCTGTTATATGATAAGATGCTACCTACCGTTTTTTATTATGTTTCACTTATTTTTCCCATATTGTTTCATATAGATACCTACTTTATTGACTTTCTCATTGCGTGATTTGATTACATTGTGTCATTAACTGTTTTTTTCGAGTAGGTTAGTTTGTTTTAGAGATGCTTTGTTCTTGATAGATTTATGCCTCTCTTATCTACATGTTTACTTATTTAGCCAAGCATATTTATTCTACCAGTTTGCGTGTATATGGCCTTATTTATTCATGCCAAGTCATCTATGAGTTTGTATATAGACTTTACATATTTATATTTAGTACTAGGCCTCTTATTTAACTGCCATAGGGATTCACTGATTGCTATATTGATAAGATGCTATATACCGTTTTTTATTATATTTCACGTATTTTTCCCATATTATATCATACAGTATGCTTTAGAGTGTATTTCTTCTTTTCTTTTCATTATGGTCCTTTTTCTTTTGTTGGAGTCCGCTTTGGTCTGGTTCTACCTAATACTATTGTTCTCTCTTAGTTCTCTTTTCACCAGCTCTTAATGCCTGATCGTGCTTTCTTTTTCTCTCTTTTCTGCTCCTACCGTTCTCTATGATTTATTTTAGTTGTTATCTATACATTAATTTGGTCAAATGTGTTGCCTTTACAGTCTCTCATTTCGCTTTGTCTTCTAATAAGTGATACTTATCTCCGGTTCTTAGCTTTTAGATAGTGCCTTCCTTTTAAATGTATAACCGGTTATGCACTGCTCTGGGGCTTTTTATGCTGTTGATGTTATTTCTCCTGTTGGCCCCTCGCTCTTTCTTCCATGTCCCCCCTTGTATGAATTTGGTCTTTTTCAGACCTGCCGGACTGGCTCTTCTCTCTCTCTTTCTCTGTACTCTCCTGCTCTCTTTTTCCTCTTCTTTCCTTTCTTCTCTTCGGATTTCCTCTTTGGTCTCATCCTGTGTTGTGCTGGCTGTTGATGTCTGCTGGTTAGCCCTCCTGGTTGTTGCGCTTCATTTGCCACATATGGAATATCTTTTTTTCCTGATAATGGTTCTATGTCTGGACTAAATATACTTTCCCTTAATGTTAAAGGGTTAAATCATCCAGTCAAAAGGTCAAAGATTTTGGATTACTGTAAATCTCTTTCTTCGGATCTTGTCCTTTTTCAGGAGACAAAGCTCTCTGCCAAGGAGGCGTTGTTTCTGAAGAAAGAGTGGGTCTTTGATGTTGCTTGTTCAGATGCTTGTGGTAAAAGGAATGGAGTAATTACCTTAGTTTCTAGACACTCTGGCTTATCTATCGTTTCCTCTGAACAGGATACGGAGGGGCGTTGGTTACTATCTAAGTTGTCCGATGGTAATGCTGACTTATTTGTCATGAATATTTATGCCCCCAACAAGGATGACCCGGCCTTTTGGAATGCGATTACCAAAAAGCTCGAGGATACTCCTCACTCTGGTAATCTTATTGTAGGTGGTGACTTTAACTTGCCAATGGACCCTATCTTGGATAGGAATTCTGCCTTTAACTTTCGTCCCCCTAAAGCACACAAACAAATGATTAATATGTGCTCTCTTACCCATCTTCAGGATGTATGGCGTCTTCATAATCCCACTGGTAGTGACTTTTCCTTTTTTTCTTCCCCTCATTCGTCCTTTTCGCGCATTGATTATCTCTTGGTTCACTCTTCTCTGGTTCAATTTTCTTCTTCTCCGCTTATTCACCCTATTTTAGTTTCTGACCATGCCGCAGTCACATTTACTCTTACTTCCTTTGTCCCTAGGGCACGAGCTCGTTCGTGGAGACTAAACACAGAAATTTTACATGATGAGTCCTTGGTGCGAGAGTTTTCCAATGACATTGAGACTTTTTTTATTGAGAATGTTGGGTCAGTCAGCTCCTCTGTTGTTCTCTGGGACTCTTTTAAATGTACTTTTCGTGGTCAGGTCATTAAATGTATGTCGAAGAGAAACGCTGCCATTAAAAAGGAACTCACGGACTTAGCAGATGAGATCAAACGTCAGGAATCCCTTTTCCGCCACTCTCAGAACAAGACCTACCTCCAATCTATTAAAAATCTAAAATATTCATACAATTCTATAGTCACTAAGAGAGCTCATATTGGCCTGCAGGCTCAGAAATCTAAGAGACTGCTGTTAAGGAATCGTGCGGGCAAGATTCTTGCTGCCACTTTAAAGTTCCAGGAATCTTCTTGTAACACTTTCCAAATTCCTTCTATTACTGACCAGCTTGGTAGGAAAAAATTTCAAACTGCAGAAATCCTTGAGGTGTTCCGTGATTTTTATAACAATTTGTATACCCCGTCGGCTCAAGCTTCTTTTGAACAATGTCAGGAGTTCTTGAAGTCGGTTCCTTTGAAAGTTGTTTCGGAGGAAGATAATCAATCATTAAACTGCCCGATTACTGCTGATGAAATCATTTCCGCGATTAAAGCTACTCGGTCTGGTAAAGCTCCTGGTCCCGATGGATATCCTATTGCGTTTTATAAAACCTTTATTCCCGTGATTGTCCCGAAACTCCAATCCGTTTTTGATGCGTTTATTAAGGATGGCTCTGTGTCTGGTTCTGCGGCGGATGCTACTATTG
This sequence comes from Triturus cristatus, assembly GCF_964204655.1. Lineage (NCBI taxonomy): Eukaryota > Metazoa > Chordata > Amphibia > Caudata > Salamandridae > Triturus > Triturus cristatus. The sequence goes on from NC_140593.1 coordinate 177,519,081, forward strand.
TAGTTATCCCCAAAGACGGGAAGGATCACGCAGATCCCAAAAATTTTCGTCCCATATCCCTCCTTAACATGGAAGCCAAGATCTTTGCTAAAATTTTAGCTAAACGATTAGAGTCCTTTATTCCTCATTTGGTTCATCCCTCCCAAACAGGTTTCGTAAAGGGGCGTCTTGCACGGGATAATATTCGTACTTTTTGTCATATTCTTGGCGCCGCTAAACGATCTAATCTTCCGGCGGCAGCCTTGGCCCTTGACGCTGAAAAGGCCTTTGATAAGGTCTCTTGGCCTTTTCTACGAGCGGTCCTACGTGCACACAATCTTGGTGACTCCTTTATTCGTATGGTTATGTCTCTGTACTCCCGACCTAGAGCTAATATACGGGTGAATGGTGCTACGTCTTCCTTTTTTAACCTTTGTCAGGGCACTAGACAAGGATGCCCTTTGTCCCCTCTCCTATTTTTGTTGTCCATTGATCCTCTCCTCAGAATGATTGACTCGCATCCAGATATTAAAGGGTTCTCTTTTGGGTCTCATCAGATAAAAACTGCGGCATATGCAGATGATGTTCTCATTTTTTCTGATGATATTGCTCTGGCCATCCCCGCTATTTCGGATACGATTGCTCTTTTTTCAAAAGTTTCAGGATACACTCTGAACAAAGATAAGACAGAGATGTTTCCTTTAAATGCTTACTGCTTCTCCTCTCATATGGGCTCGGCGGGTTTTAAATGGCAATCCCAACACTTAAAGTATCTGGGTATCTATTTTTGTTCCACCCTATATGCTACGGCTTCTTATAATGAATCCCAAACTATTCTTAAGGTGAGACGTCTTTTAGAGAATTGGTCTCCGAAGCATATTTCTTGGTGGGGCCGTATGCAAACTCTAAAAATGATGATCACTCCTATTATTAATTTTGTTTCCTCTATGCTTCCAGTAAGGCTTTCTGATTCCTTCTTCCATGAACTTGATCTGCTTACTTCTAAATTTTTATGGAATGATAGAAGGGCTAGGATTGCTTATAAATTTTTACGGAAATCTTATGATATGGGGGGGCTGTAATTTTCCTGATTGGGGGAAATATCAAACTGCTTTTCTGGCGTCCCAGGGTGCCCTTTGGTTTTCTTCCCCATCTATTCATGCTCCAGCTTGGTTGACAATAGAACAGGAACTGGCCTCCCCTCTTCCGACTGCATCTTTTTTGACCACAAACACCCTTTCTATTCCATTTTCTCGCTCTATTATTTTAGACACTATTGCTGCGGTTCGTAAGGTTGATAAGAGGGTAGCAGTTCCAATACATAAAACTAGATGGTCATCTATTTGGCGCAATTCTAAAATCAAAATTAATATTGACCCTGAGTTGATGTCTTACTGGGCTGGGAAAGGTGTCTCACTTGTTAAACATCTCTATGATTCCAACAATGATCCTTCCCCTTTCTCATCCCTTGCTCAACATTTTTCTTTATCTAATTTGGATTTTTATACTTTTCTTAAGATTAAGGTTGCACTTGCTAAAGTACACCTTCATCCTTCTTCCCCGCTGATTACGCTCTTTCAGCTTTGGATCAGGACTGGTCATGTTGCGTCTCGGATTTATAAATTTTTATCGTCCTCTACACTCCCTTCCCATACTGTCACACAGCAAAAATGGTTACATCATTTTGATCATACTGTCACTGCTCATATCTCTTCTGATACCTGGCAAGATATTGGTAAATTTTCTCTTCGTAACAAAATTGCCCCTTCTCTAACGCAGTCTAAGTTTTTCTCTATTAATCTTCTTCATTGGACTCCCAGTCGTCTGTATTCACTCAATCTCAAAGAAGACAATTTATGCTGGAGTTGTGGGCTTCTACCAGGCGATTTTCAACATATGTTCCTTGATTGTTCCCTTCTCCAACCCTTTTGGGATTTAGTTCACAAACACCTTATGCTCATCTTTAACATCAAATTCCAACTGTCTCTTCCATTAATTCTTTTGGGTCCGTTGGCGGCCCCAGTCCCTCTGCCTTTAGATCCCATGGAGCTCCAGTTGTTGGACCTCTTGTTAACTATTGCAGTCAAAGTAATTCTCATGGAGTGGAAATCCTTTTCGTCTGTCTCTTACCATACTTGGTGGGCCTGGGTTTCCTTTCTACGAAGTGCTCATACGTCGGTGGATCATGCTCATCTTTCTCCTTCTATTTCCTCTGGTGTATGGGAAGCCCTAGATTCATACATGAAGTTGGCCTCTGAAGGGGTGGTGGAACAATATCCCTTTGATTTGTCTGGTTAGTGTTGTCTTGTGTGTTGGGTGTTTCCTCTGGAAATCCTCTCCTCTTCCTCTCCTTCTCTTTGTCTCTCTTTTTCTTTCCTCTTCTCTTTCCTATTCTTTCCGTCTTTTCTTTCTTCCTTTCTTCTCTTCCCTCTTCTCCCTAATTTGCCATCTGTAGGTGATACTTTTGATATATATCTTTGCCAGACATCATTTTGGGTCTTCCCTCCTTAAGTATTTATTTATCTGATGTCTGCAGATTAATGAATGACAATGAATTGCTCTCCTACCAATTAATTGTATATTAATGTATTTATTATCTTATTGTCTGATATCAATTGTATCACTTTGGTTTATATCTTATGTGTCATATTTGCGCTTTTAAAATAATAAAATTCTTTTGAAATGAAAAAAAACATGGTGGTAAAGTGCAGTGCCACAGGGGAAAACTGCCTTTGCTTGGAATCATTACCTTTTTATATTTTCAAGACAAACAAAACAAAACAAAATATCTTTCATTTTGAAAATAAAAGAAAGTTTGATTCATGGCCGTGAAACTTTCAATGCATTTACAGGCATTACACGGTTCCTGGAATGCAAGAGACGTCCACTGGGCTTGCGGACATCTCTAAACTTGGCAGGTCGAGTACCCTAATCATGGCTGGCGTAAAGTACTCCTCCATGGCGACAGTTTTCAATGCGTCTGCTAAACTCTAAATCAGGTCCTAATTTTCTTATCTGCCTATTACATTTTTGATGTTCTTTACCTGAAACTTTGGGTGCAATAAAATCCCATTTGTTAGAATAGGACAGAAAGGCATAGGTATCTGTCCACTCCACTTAGAAATGGACAGGGAGATGAGATTTTCAGGTAAAAACATAAATGTCTGTGTCCTATATGATATGATAAGGACAAGAGTGTGCACTGCATGGATAACAGTGCTGGGAGAGAACATGGATAGTTGCAAAAGGAAATTATGTTTATTGTGCTTATAAAAAATGAAGCATCCCATTTTATCGTCCGTGTACGAAGACAAATTATTAACTGGTTGCCACAAATGCTTGCTAATCCAATAATGCACTTCATTTTGTTGAGCTACCAGCCATGCATTTGTGTTTCGGGATTCCACAGGTGAAAATGTCACCATGCTCGAGTGATTTTGGAGCCATCTGTACACTTTATTAAAGTAGATATTCAGAGGTGAAATGGCTGTTTAAATGTCTCCGTTTGATTTGAAGGTCACCTTTGGATATATAGTTGCATTTCTAAATATGTCCCGCTTTCGCCTTCATATAGGTCGACACATATAACCTACAGCAGACCTTCAAGGCACCTCTGGCTAGCATTTACTGGCCAGCTGGTCCCATCCACCGCAGAACCCTCGCCTCCTGCAAGCCATATTAAAAATCGACAGGCGCTGTTGAATCTATTTATTGAGCACCGTTCCTACACTTCTATTAACTCATGGGCAGATGCGATTTTTTAATAGACTCTACATTGATTGTGGAGACTAATTAAGTAAATACAAGGAAGAGAGCAATTATTCCATTTACAGTATTGACACTGTCATTATTTAAGTCATTTAAGTCAAACAACATGTTCTGTGTTGTTTGTATTTAATGCAAGAAGGAGTTTATTCATCTAATAGAATGATGCACTCTCCAGGTGAAAGTGTTTAGAAGTCTAATGAGGTGGCACGAAGCTGACTGAAACAGAGAGAGGGGGATGCAATCAAAATATGATTTGAGATATTGATGTATTCATTTACATAAGTTAGTGAATATGCAAAGATGTATGTATTAAAACATGTGTATATGCTCAAAGAGGTCTTTATTAATATACTGCTTATGAATCAATTATTCAAAATGGGATATTCGGAGGGACAACAAAAGTATTCAACGTGTTAAGGGCCAGTTTCAAATGGAAGAACCTTTGTTATGTACTAATCACCGCAACACTTTACTAAAGTAAACTTGTTAAATTTACAGTGAAAGTAGAATTGAATTTATTCAGTAGGGAGGGAAGTAAAATTGAAGTGATCCTATAATAAGAGAAGTAAGACTTAGGGGGATATTCTCAAGAACGTGTGATATTCATTGCAAAATTAGCTTAACACAACTCTTCACGTCTCAGTCTATCGCGGGAAATTAACACCATGGTAACGTGGTATTCACATGCCGGCGGGACTATGCGATAGGCTCACGATAACGCATCAAATGTCTGCGCTAAAATCAACGCGCCTCTGCAAAATGCGAAATCCCAATGCGACAAAAGTTGCGATCCTACAAATCGCAATAAAAAAATCAGTGACAACTAGCGACAGGCCTGCAATCCCCATGCGTCATGCGGGAAAATGCACTAAAAAAGCAACCAAAAAAACACCAATACCAAATCCAACTGCGTAACACCATGGATGCACCCGGACCGAGTGCAGAGGACAACCCAAACCCCACAAGCTCCAAGGAGGACCTGCGAGGAACCCCAGAGTTGGGGAAGGGCAAGAAGAAGAGGAAGATGGGGTTCATGCCGCAGGAAGACCGGATCATCTTCACGGAGGTGATAGAACACTACCAACAACTGTTTGTCACCTCCACTGCGTCATTGGCAACACAAACGGAAATATGGCAGTCCATTGTCACCAACGTCGGAGTATCGAGGAGGTCAATGGAGGAGGTCAAGAGGCGCTGGCATGAAGTGACAAACCAAACCAAGGAGAAACTTGCTGCCAACAGGAAGGAAGCAAAGGCGACTGTAGGTGGGAGTCCTGCCCCACAGGAGGAGCTGGATGAGATGGAGGAAATGGTGGCCACGGTCATCAGTGTGTAAACGGTGGCAGGAGTTGCACGTTTGACTTTGACAAAGTTAGAGTTCTTTTCAGATGGGTGTAAGGCACTTTATCCTGTAAAAGTACAAGCCCTGTCAAATGCTGATCCCTCAAAAGATGTTTCTATGATACGTTCATTTCATGGCCAGTTACTGTTCCAGATACATACGAGCCTTTGCTACTATAAGTGCTCCATCATGAGAGTTAACAAAGAAAAATAATTAATTCAAGTGGTCACAAGAGTGTCGGAGAAGTTTCAAGAAAATCAAACAAGCCATTGTAACTGCTGCTGAAATGGCCTACTTCAATCCAAAACTTCATAGGAAGGCTGTTGACGCTAGCCCAGTCAGCTTAAGTGCTATACTTGCACAGCGCAGCGGACACCCAAATGCTTGAAGGCATTTTGTGGCATACGCCAGTAGAAGTTTGTCCCAGACAGAACGTGCTTACTCACAACCTTAGAATGAAAGTTTAGCCATGGTATGGGCTTGTGAACATTTCCATGTATCCCTTTACGGAAACCCTTTTTCTCTGTGCCACTCATGACTCTGGTAACTGATCATCAGGCTTTTCTAACTATCTTTGGCAATCCACATGCCAAGATGCCTCATCACATTGAATGCTGGGGACTACAATTACAAGAGTATAATTATAAAATTGTGCATTATCCAGGAAAGGATCAAAACCCTGTTGACTACTTTTCCAGAATGCCTATACAAGGTTAAGGTATTCCATCCAAAACGGCTGAAGCCTACATTAATTTCATGATAAAATCAAATAAGCCAGCTGCTATATTGTTAGCTCTGATGATCACTACCATAAGCCATGATAGTGAAATGCTGATGTTGAAATATATATTATACACATCAGTGATGGGACCGACACACATGACCTCTCACCAGTTGATTATCAAAAATACAAAAACGTTAAAGATGGATTGTCCATAACTCAGGAAGGAGTTACACTGTGAGGTTCAACAATCCTGATTCCGGAGAGTCTTTAACAGAAAATACGTGAAGTAGCTCCTTGAAAGACATCATTATGTTATGTTAATGTAACTTATTATTCGCACAAATATCCGGAGGTGTCTTGGCACTGAACCTTAATCTTAATGTAAGCCCAGAGATATGAGGGGAATGATTTGTGAAATAGCCATGTTTTAAGGCCTTTTCTAAATGAGGCAAGTGAGTTTGCAACTCTAATGTCCATAGGAAGCAAATTTCATAGTTTTGCCGTGCCATGGCCAATGCTTCTGCCTCCCCAACTAGAAGTACGGATCCTCGGAATCATCATAAGCCTGGCCCCAGTAGAACGCAACTGTCTGCCAGGATGATACCAAGAAAAGATGCTTTCCAAAACAACTGGCCCGTGTTATGCAAGGCCCTGTAGATTTAGACACAGTGTCTTAAACTTGATGTGTTGTGCCACAGAAAGCCAGTGAAGTTTCCAAATTTCTTTAGAAACTGATCTGTGCTATGTCAGGTTTAATAGGAGACTTGCAGCTGCATTTTGCACCATCTGTTGTTTTTTCTGGTTTTGCTTCTGCATATACAAATAGAGACTGTTACAATAGTCTAACTTTGATAATACTAGTGCAGTTACAACTGTCCTCCTGGAATCAAAGGGGATATAGGGAAGATCTTTCTTCAATTTCCTAATCAGATGGAAAGTGGTCAAAACAATAGTATTTGTTGGAGAGAAAGTACGTTTTTAGTCAATCAGGACCCCGAGATTTTTTGTCTATTCTACAGTATTTGGTAACTCTCCGATCTCGACATGCCACCAGAGTTCGTCCCATCTTGGCTAGAGATTACCGAATATCACCACTTCCGTTTTGTCTGAATTAAGTTTGAGACAATGCTTGCCCATCCAGCTGCTAAATTCCCTCATGCAGTTTTGAAACTGCATTGCAGGGGATACTTTGTCTTTAAGTGCAGCTACCACGATCTGTGTGTCGTCGGCATATGATGTTAAATTAAATCCAAATTGTTGGATTAAGGGAGCCAGTTCCGACACATAGATGTTAAACAGGGATGGGCTAAGTGACGAACCCTGTGGGACCCCAAAAGGAAGCACATAGTGGCTTGATTTAAACTGGTCCAGGGTCACTGTCTATCTTCTTTCCTTCAAAAAAGACTAGGGTAAGGATACAGCCAATCCCTTAACCCCTATTTTTTCCAAACGCCGCAGCAGTGTGTCATGGTCGACGGTATCAAAATCCGTTGACAGATCAAGGAGGTTCAGGGCAGCAGCACCTCCTTTATCCCTCACTGTCCTAATCTCCTCATTGGCCTTGATCAAGGCAGTCTCCGTACTGTGACCTGGATGGAAGCCAAATTGGGAGGAATCAAGTAGTTTGTTTGCTTGGATGAATTGCGTTAAATGATTGCTCATAATTTTCTCTACCAGCTTCTCTGGAAGAGGCAGCCTGGCAATAGGACGATAATTGCTTATATTTGATGCATCCAGATTCCATTTTGTTAGTAAAGGAAGAATAGCTGTGTCTTTACAAGGAGCAGGGAAAATACCAGAGGTGAACATATTATTAAACAATTCAGTAAGGATGGGACTCACTTCCTTCGTAATATCTCTCAAAACTGCAGGGGGGGCAAGGGTCCAGAGGAGATCCAGATTTAATTTCCATGATTAGATTTTCCACTAGCTCACTAGATGCTTGTGTGAAATTCTGAAAGATGTTCTTACCAGGCTCAGTGCTTAAAGACTCCTTAGCTGGCTCAAGTATGAGGGCAACTTCAAAGGAGCCGTAGATGTCATTAACTTTATTCCTATAAACAGTGGCAATCTCATCACAGAAACATTGACACATTTGTGAAGATTTTTTATTAGGCAAGGAAGTAAGATTGTCTACCACCCCAAAGAGTTATTTGGTGGAATTCTTAGCTTTCTCAATCTGCCTGGTAAAAAAGATCCTTTTTTCACTAATCAACAAAGTTTTATATTTGGTCAATGAAGACTTATAATTAATTTTATCTAGTATCTCGTATTTAGATCTCCAACGTCTTTCTAGTCTGCAGCATTTCTGTTTTTCTTGTCGCAGGGCCTCTGTAAACCAAGGGGCCCAGGGTAAATTGCGGTTGCCTGAATTTTTACAAATAAGCACTGTAGCCCTAAAGGCATTGTTTAGCCAGTCTGTGTATTCATTTGCTGCCTGATCTGCATGTGCACTTAAAGTAGGCTGGGTCAGATCCAATTGGAGTTGCAGCTTGTCCTTATTATTACAAGCTTTATAAGCACTTTGCTGTATTTTAACAGCCCCTACAGCTGGTACTTTTGGGACCGTTTACTCAAATAAAATTAAGGAATGATCTGACCAGGTGAGGGGGTAGATATCTTTAACTGTCAGGCCTGATACAGAAGAAAATATACCATCGACTATATGTCCAGCCTCATGACTAGGTTTGTGCACCATCTGTGCTAATCAACGTGTGTCAAAAGTATCCATGAGTGTAACTGTATCTTTATCAGACATATCCTCATTGTATGTATATATTAAAATCACCCAGGATTGTGAACTCATTTGTAGAAAAGAAAGGTTCCAGAAGAGAGTCTAAGTTACCAACAAAGCTGCCTCTGGAGCCGGGCGGTCGATATAAAAGGATACCCCTAGTGGTATTTTTCGAGTTTATTTCTAGGGCAATGTAAAGCCCCTCACAGTGGGGGTGGGAACTAGAGAAACACTGGCTCCAAAATGCTCACAATATATTACAGCCAGCCCTCCTCCCCTCTTGCTGGATCTATCCAACCTGAATGATAGAAATCTATGGGGGACTGCAATCACGAAATCGGGATCAGACGCTGCGTCCGCCCATGTCTCTGTAAGAAATGGCCCTTCTAAGTTGTATTACGATATGATGTCTGCTATTTCGTACTTATGTTTGGCAAGTGATCTGACATTAATAGGACCACAGTATACCTCTGCCCGAGGTTGGGTGCCTAGGTACTTCGCGTTAGATTTTGTGTCTAATGTATGACCTGCTCTGACCATCTGTTGTACCGGGAGAGAAAAATCTCACGTACATTTATGACTTTCTTGCACTGAAAAATTGTCCAGAGTAAGTCTGCTACAGCCCGAGCTTAAACTTCTGTGGGCAAGGTCTAAAATATCCTTGCCTGTGTATTTTACTGGTTCTGATATCAATTGACCAGCGTTTCTGGCCCTCGACCTGGTCCAGACGCGGACGGGCGCAGACGGGATTGCCATTGGCACGCTGGCGACGCGCCTACTGCGCGTCCACATCATGTGGCTTAAGTAGTTTGGTGGCGGTAAAAGGCTAGACCGCTCACCACCGGAAGCAGCAGGCTAATCCGGAAGAACTGCCAGAAACGGGATAGCGGTCGCAATGCGCTCCGCACAAATGGCACCCAGCCGCGGCGTAACGGGGCGTGATCCTCTTAGGGAACACTTAGAGGTATTGTTGCCACAACAAGAGCTCCTCAAGACTGAGTTTGGTTTCCATATTTAGATGAAAGGGCTGAAAAGGAACTCAAGGCCATGCAATTACCTTTCTACAAATACTTCTCAACATACTCTTAACATGTCAGAACTGCCTAAATATGCATGGGAGAGGATAGCCATTGATTTCTTTGGTCCCCTCGATAATGGATATCAATTTAACTTTATTTCGGTCTTTACAACCATAAAAGTGCAAATGCATACCGTACATGTAAAATAAAAGCAAACATACAAGGTTCAATAACTGTAGGTTTACAGATACCAAGTTGGATGGTATTCCTAGGCAGCAATGTAACAGCCATCAAGGTACAAATGCTTATAGAGAGGTCAATATCTACATGATGTAAAAGACCAAATTAACTTATAAGGTTAAACAATGGTATAAAGACCCAGAAAACTGCAAATTCATACAGTACATGAGAAATAGAACTAAATAGAGCTAAAGGCTATCACAGTCCATCTTAAGTATTGATCCTAAATAATGTTATAAGGATCAAAAATGTGAAATGCCTGCAATATAAGAGAGGTGAATGTAAATATACAAAGAGCAGTAGATCCAGCTCATCAATGACCATCTTGGGGAGATTAATAAGCAATATTAAAACTGTTAAAAATGATTGCAGAGCAATTAAAATCAATGCCCGCATAAGTCTTATGCTGAAGACTCTAAACAACATGCCCACCATGCGCGCATAACGCTAGAAATAACGCTTGATCCAAGCTAAAGATACCTGTATATCTAAAAACATTTTAAAATAATTAATTAAAAAGGAATTACATCAACTGCATTTTCATTACAGACCTCCTAATAATCCACATTTTACCAAGGAATTTGGTGACAGCACAGGCAATTAAAAGTCTTAGATCATATTTTAAAATGCGCAAAGCTTCGCTGTGGCAACGGGTACTAAACCGCCTGCATACAGGAGCTAACCACTTAATTTTCAGTTAATGGTACCTCGGGCATGCAAAGAGAATATGGCTGATTGACTCGGCAGCGAGGGCAGCGAGAGCACAGCCTGGACAAAGCTGGGATACAGAAGGAGGCTGGCGCCAAGAGGCAGGGAAAGTGTTCACAGGAAGGGAACTGAATCTAAATTGCATGTATAGCTTCCTGTCCTGCGGAAATGTAGGAAAATCCAAGTATTGTTCAAAGATACCTGCCAATTTAAACTCCATAAAATCAAGTGTCAGACGGTCCCAAGTTGGATAAGAAATAGAAGACTGTGCCACCCAGTCCCAATATTGCTTCTTGATCAGGGCTTTACTAGGTAGGGATGCTGGATTGTTGGTGGCCCATGCCCCTTCCAACTCTTTGAAAGTGATCAAAGACTTCACCCTGGTCAACCAGCCAATTATCCTAAAGCGGTCAAGCGCATAGACTTCATCCAGGGCAACAGCATACGGGTGTAACTCAGGAGTGTTTTTTAAATGTAACCAAAATAGTAGAGGGCGTAACTGAGCTTTTTCTACAATCGAGTTTCTGCCCATGTCTAATCTCATCAGATATAGGGGAGTACTCTGCAGAAGTGAACATATTGATCTTAAAAATGTATTTTCAGATGCAAAATAATGCATCCAGTTTTTCAAACCTCCAGTGTTCAGCCCCTTATAATGCTACAACCACAGCCTTATGATCATAAATACGAAGAGGGGCAGCTATTGGCTTGCTTGATGAAGACCAATGCTCTTTGATCAAGGCCCCTGTAATCCGCCTGTGCTGGAGGTTCCACCTCTTGACATGATGTTTCCAAGACAAATCTTCAGAGAGAGTGATGCCCAAATGGTCAAAGGTGCTCACTCTCTGTAGCTCTTGTGGTTTGGCACCCTATGATGACTTTCAACTACCACTATTTTAACTGAATTTAGAGTGTTATTTTACCCTAGCCTTAATGTAGGACGGTCCTGCATATGCCTGCTTCTCTTCTGTCTTGTAATATTGCTGTCTTTTAGTGGGAGCTGTCACAGAGTACAACAGTACTATTGGCTTTGATATGGCCTCATGTCATCTTGTTTTCTGATTTTGACTATTGGCTTTGACGTGGCCTCATGCCATCTTGTTTTCTGACTTTGACTATTGGCTTTGACATGGCCTCATGTCATCTTGTTGTCTGACTTTGACTATTGGCTTTGACATGGCCTCATGTGATCCTCTTTCTCTGGCTTTGCCTTGCTGCTCGCACGTAGCTGCAAAGTGTGGAGGGCATGCTTCTGCTCCTCACTTGTTTTTCTCTCTTCACTGACCAGAGTGAACTGGATATTATCTGTAGAATGTGCAACTCTGCCTCGAAGTCAAAATACGGGAACTAGGCCAGCGTCTGTCTTGGCCTTGACACAGACTGGTGCAGCCAGCTCAGTTCTTTCTCAAGAGAAGGGGGCGAGGTTTTCTAGAAGCTTTGCCCCACGTTGAGTAATGGTATTAAAGCTGGGAAAATACAGGGGCCAGGTGGAGGTTCACCACAGAATAGACGTATTGCTGTGGAGGTGACGGAACTTGAGTCCTGACTGAACGCCTTCCCGGGCTGTTGAAGGGCTTCCCCAGCTTGAGTTGGCAACGATGATGCAACTTCAGTTGGTGAGGTGTTCCTAACCATTTATATATATACATACATTTTCTACTGTTTAATACTTGTATATACTGCATTCTATTTCAATTGTTCATTTACTCATTTACTTGATATTTGGGAGTCTGCAATTACTGATATATTTGGCCTGCCTTTCTAAAATATATTGCATTAATAAATGTGTGTGTCATTTCGAATGCACCTGGATTAGTTTTCTTGCCTTGCCTAAAGGGAGTGCTGTGCCCTTTTCCTCATCTTTACGGGGTGCTGCTAAAACTGTATCTTATTTAAACATGCAGTGGTATATTTGCCTCCAGAGTGGGAGTGCAGGGTTTGGGTGTGTCCTTTTAGCGAAAAGCAAATTCATTACAAGGACGCAAAGCATTTTAAAAGGAGTTGAATGCCACTGGGGGCCTTAGAAATTATCACGGTATCATCTGCAAAGAGTAAAGTTGTCACCTTATCCCCCCACAGGGTCGGCGCATCGGCTGGGATGTCGGCAAGGTGCTGTATGACTCCATTTAAGAAAATTTAAAAGAGAGTAGGAGCCAATATGCATCCCTGGCAGACCCTCCCATCCAATCTGATTGGGTCCGTCAATTGGCCTTGGCTACCCCAGCGGACCCTTCCGTAGTTGTTCTCGTGGAGATGAACAACCACCGCTAGTATCTCACAGGGAGGCCCATCTCCTTCAGGACACACCAGAGTTTATATCTTGAAATTAAGTCAAATTCAGACCTTAAATCAATGAATGCTACATATTAGCTTCCCTGGCCAATAGTGACAGCCTTCCAGGCCAATAATAGGAAGCAAAAAACTTGATCGTTAGTGCTCACTGTCTGTCTAAGTCCTGCTTGAAAAGGGGACAATATGTTATTGTTGCATATCCAGTTTTGTATTTTCATAAGAAGTGCATTTGCAAAGACCTTTTGGGCACTATCTATAAAGCTAATAGGTCTGTAGTTCAAGGGCAACGAACGGTTGTCCTTCTTGTACACCGGGATTACCTCTGCTCCCCTTCAAGAATATGGGTTTGTGGTGCCTGCTGCAATTCCATTAGCCAAAGCTAGAATATAAGTTGACCAGTTCAGAATGTTACTGAGAAAGACATTGCCAGGAAGGGCACCCGGTCCAGGGGCTTTAGATCTAATAATTGAGTTGATGTTGGACCTTATTTTAGCTTGGGTGAAAACCCAGTCAATCTGGGGACAATTATAATGTTAGCATGATCAAGCTCTCCAGTGTATAATGAGGAAAAATGGTTGTGCCAAGTGTCGATAGTGATATTATTATTAGGTGGCTCGGGTCTTTCTGCATCTCCCCTAGTTACTAAGAGATAAAATCATTGTGGGACGTTCCTGTGAGATGCTTCAGAGATTGACAGCCAACGATCTATTTCCCATTACTTTTTGGCTTTGTTTAAAGCTATCTTATAGGTTCTCCTGGTTTCCCTCACCTCAGCGATATTATTTGCTCAATTGCAGTAGCCAACTTGGATCTAAGGTTCCCACATTCTCTATAAAACTCTTGGGGGCACCCTGATTGAGTCATGGTATTCTAAAATATGTGGTCAGCTTGTTGAAACAATTGGTGTGGCAGTCAGCAGTCATAGCCAAGTCTCCCATAGGTTCTAGTAGTCTGAGCATTTGACTAGTCCTACCCTCCAGATTGGAATTATTAGATCTAGTTTCTCAGTGTCCATAGCTACATGTGCCCATTTAAGTCGCCTATTATCATTGGTAGGGCATACCTCCCTAGGTATAAGTATAGTATTTGGGAGATGTGAGCGTTTGGCCAAAGGTGAGATCATGGTGAGCTCGAGGGGATTATGGTCACTTTCTGTAGTAGTCCCTACTACCATATCAATTACTTTGGGCCACAGTCTCAGGTACAGCAAAAAATAATCAATACAACTCATATTGATAGTTTGGTTGTAGGTGTTTGCCCCAGACTTGTCTGACTCGGTACGACCATTCGTAGCCCTCAAACCAAACCCGAGGGTTAATGCATTATGTTGAAATGCCATTTGGGACAATTTCTGATGGGGGCTAGGTATAAAGGAGGGATGAGCCACAGCTCATCCTCCTCCCCACTTTCGCACAGGTCTTCCTGCCCCAAAGGTTACAAGGTGACATTAAAATCGCCAGCAACTATTAGAGGGGACTGAGAATTCCTAACCTCAAGAAGGTCCTCCAGCTCATGGAGAGTGGACAATGTACATCCAGCCTTGGTGCCTCGGGCATAGACATTAAAAAGATCCACCCCTAGCCCATTTACCCCCCTGATCTGAGCTGCTAGGATGTCTGGGCTTTTGGTCTTAAGCTCTTGGACAGTGCAATGAAGCTTGATTTTTACAAGGATCAGTAAGCCCCAAGCTGGGCAACCAAATGTATTAGTGATTGCTAGGCGATAAAGTGTAATATACCCAGGAATGAAGGTGTGGGTGGGAGACCACGTTTCTTGGAAGATGCAAATATCGAATCATTCTATATATTGGATCGAATGTGCAACGGTTACCTTTGACCTCACCCCAGCCACATTCCAAGACAATAAGGTGAGCCTTATAGGCTGAGCTTGGTCATCTGGATAGAGGGGACATTTCCCATCTCCCATGGGCCCAACTTGTGCCCCTAACTGGGGTCCCTGGAGACATACTCCCTCATTACAGCTATAAGTAGCGACTGAATCCTGTTCAATAATCATGGGGCAGATAGACCAAGCTGATGATAGGGTTGCGACATTAAAGTGACTGGTCCTAGCTAAGAGAATATTTGGTTTGGATAGGTATGTTGTGGAGCCTATGGAGGAGGTTTGGAGTACAAGTCAATCATTAGTATCAAGGAGCGAGTCAGAGCCTTGGTGGGAGGCAGGATGTTGAGCAGTTAACAACAGTGGTTGTGTTAGAGGTCAATATTTCAATTTTACACCAGTGTGGGTTGGTGGGCTTGTCCTGGCCTCCAGTGCAACTAAATTATGGACCAAATTCTCATCAGCTAGGTGCAGTTCTATGCAGCTCAACTGGGAATTAGATCGATTTAGTATTTTTGCCCATAGGTTACTCTCCCTGATCACTGAACGGCACCCCCTCACATAACGGATCCAGTGTATATATTTATTGATTAAAGAATCTTCATTTTCGTACCTCATGTAAGTACAGGCCTTGGGTACAATAATCATATAGATACTCTTGGTAGACCTCTGGGGTTTATCATGCCTACCATTTGGGTATCTTTGAAGGCCTTCGTCAGTTCGGGAAAGGAGTGGTAGGCCGTTGGTTAGCAGTGAGCATAGTGTTGCACAACAAATAGTACTAGCCTAAGTTCTAGTTTTCCAAGGTGTAGGGTCAGGGGTCATCTTACGTATAGAATTCTCAACCAATGCTGACATTGAGGGGGTTGGTAAACTAGAGTTGTTAGTTAGAGTCATGGCTTTTTTAGATGTCTGCTTGGTTGGATGAAGTTCAGAGTCTCCTCTATTTAGTAAGAGTTTAATTTGTTCAGTGAGGGCTAGTGCTGGAGTGGGTAGTACAAACTTTTGTATACCCCCCCATTCTGCATGTTTATATTAATTCGAATAATCTATTAATTGTAATATTATTAATCCGTTTGAAGTGATAACTCACCAATTATATTAACAAAAGAATTACACGTTGGAATTGCACCTAGCATGGCTATATTAATTGTAAACTAACTTGAGTACGCATATTAATAGTAGGAAATTAGAATATTGCATGTTATATGTTGCTTTGGTGAGGTATTTGTGATTTGTGCTTTATTTCGTAAGTATAAACCGCTATGAGTGTTGCTTCTGCTAGATAAATACACACACATATGGGTATTAGCAAGGGGATAACATTTTATTAGTCATTTCTATGTTTTAATTACATTTTTATGTTTCTTTCGCTTAAGTTGAGCATTTCGGCCTAAACAAGATGGCTGAACGAGACATTAAACGTGACTGCCCTGACAACACGAGGTTCTGGGTGAAGTGCGCAGGCGTCACCACCAGCAGCAGTGGCCTGGACCTGACCCGGGAGAACATGTACCCTTCAAGGACGCTCCGGGAACCTAGCCAATACCAAAGACAATGCTTGATTTAAAAAACGGAACCAGCAAGTATGATGAGTTCATCGTTTGACACCCTGAGAACTGCATCTCACGACCCCAAGTCGACCAATCAGGACTTTCTAAACCCCGATCTTGATACTTTTTGACATTATTTTCATTATAAAAGTAGGTAGGGAATTGAACAAATGCTAACGCTATCACATCGCTTGCTCTTCTTTGACAAACTCGATTTCCTGACGTTATGCTGACAGAGTGGACGGTGACACTGCTGGACAGCTGTTATCCTGAATCTTTGAGAGACAGAATTGCGGCCTAACTTTACTGAATAAAATTCTTCCTTGACTGACTGACTTAGAGGACGACTTTAGCCAGAATAGGTAAATATGATGCTCTGAAATGATGATGGTGATTTCTGACGTTTCTTGCAATATTTCTTAGATAAAGAATACTTGATTAATTGACAAATGTGTTGTGTCGATTATTTGATTAAGAGAATAACGGTAAAGAAGTAATGTGTAGATAGATGAGTTTAGTCACTAAAATCATGGACAACAACTAAATGATCCATCTCCTTATGAAAGGGATATCTTAAGTCTGAAGTCAATGTGTTTAGTGTAAGGTAAAGGTATTCCTTTCATGTCAGCATTTGGAAGCTTATTTCCCTAGGAAAGCAGATCAACGGAGTGTAAGTATTGGTGTTATGGGCCCCACCAATGAATGTATATGAGTGAATTTGATGCTGAGGTATTTGGTCTGTGACAAAGGGGGAATTTGATGTTCCACGCTGCAACAGTTTTTCTGGTAGTAAGACGATGGTTTTTATTGTTTTGGTTTGGTGATAATTGCGTGTAAATAGCTTATTGATTATTGGTTATTGATATTGGTTTATGTACTAACACTATATGGTGAGTCGTGTTGAGTTTTATGTTGTTTGCACAGCTTCTGGGATGTAGGAAGTCGGAAGTTTGTAACGGTTCCGTAGTAGAGCAGATGTAAGCGCTGTTCTCGGGAAAGACGGAATTGTTGTTATCCTGTAGGGACACAGGAGAAAACGTGTGACGAGTGAAGTTGCACGACGCATTGTCTGGGTTCGATTTGGTGACATCGCCGTGTGTTGCCATCAGAGACATTTTCTGTGTGACAGAAGTGTGTATGATAGCGAAGGTTACCTGTGAAATTCTGGTCTTAGGTACCAGGGATCCAACTAGCATTCCGATAACGCTTATCACTGGAAAGGTAAGAGGTACTTTCTGAGCTTGTTAGAAGGGCAAAGGAGAGGTAAGCGCTGCTTTGTTAACGTATGTCATAATTCTGTAGTAGGACAGACTGTTCGCTGTTCTCGGGAAAGACAGGATTCTGTGTGAATGTACTACTTTTTCTTGTGTGAAAGTGCGTGAATGAAATAGCATGCAGGTTAATTGTGAAACTCTGGTTTTATTTCTCAGGAGCATTGGGTCTCCAACTATGTTTCTTAATTCTGGAGAAACGGTTAGCTAATGCTTGTTAGAAGGGTGAAGTAGAGGGATGTGCTACTTTATCAACCGAAGTAACGATTCTGTAGTAGGGCAGAGGTAAGC
Source organism: Triturus cristatus (assembly GCF_964204655.1). Taxonomy (NCBI): domain Eukaryota; kingdom Metazoa; phylum Chordata; class Amphibia; order Caudata; family Salamandridae; genus Triturus; species Triturus cristatus. Next base: position 177,536,844 of record NC_140593.1, read on the forward strand.
GCTGCTCTCGGGAAAGATGGAATTCTTGTGAGAAAGGTCTATTGCTATTCCTTGGTTAGCGAAGCGGACAATGGTGGCGTTTTTATGTTGTTACTAACAGAATTGTAGAAATTGAAACAAAAACTTACTGAGCAGATTTGCAAAGGAGGGGTAGACAGGAGCAGGAGCTGCCGCAGCGGCTGCTGATATCAGAACTACCGCGCTGGGATTGGACAGACGGTCAGAAACGTAAAACGCTCCGGATTGGTCCGCGTTAGTGTGCGCCGCGCTAGGAGTGGAGAAATACAGGGTGACGTAAACGCTCCCAATTGGTGCGTTAGTGTAAGTCGCGCTGGGATTTGAGAATTGTGACAGTGACGTAGACGCTCCGGATTGGTGCGTTAGTGTGAGTCGCGCTGCGATTGGATAGAAAAGCAGTACAGTCGTAAGGAGGAACTAGTGAGACACGAAAGAAAAGAAAATGTATTACGATCCACCAGAAAAAGTCTTGGTTTGGTAAAATTAAGAAGTGGTTTAAGAAGGACAAACCGATCATAACTAGGGAAGGACAGTTACTTCCTCCACCGAAAAGCCCTGCATCCTTCATGGTTGCAAAATATTGATATCACACCTGCATTTGGTTAGATAATTGGGTCAAATACACTGAGAAAGATGTTTTGGCTTTTCCAGAGCATGGATCATTAAATTTTGCTGTTTTGAGAAATTTGAGAGAGAAAATGATGAACTTAGAACCGAGACCTAGACCGGCTCAATTTGAGGCTTTGACAGAATGGGAAGACGAAATGCATGACCGAGAAAGAAAGAGAAATGGTAGAGGATATAGGTACCTGTTTGGCAGATCATATGGACATGAGACGCATGATGATCGAATGAGAAGGTGGCGGAATGCGAGTATGACTGAGGGTTTGTTTCCCCTAACAACTGCAGGAGAGAATGAAGGACGAAAGTGTGTAGAAAAGAGGCATAATGTAGAATCGAGAGGGTATGGAATGAATGAGTCAGAGGATGATGTTCTTGATGATATGTTTTACAAGAATCCACCACCATACCGACCAGAACCAGAAATATTAACCCCTAGCGCCCCAATGAAAGAAACAGTACGAATCATAAAATCGGAACCAGAGTTCCAAGATTTGGGAAGAAACAATGCCATTAGAGAGGTAGAAAAGAAGTCTGGAGGGAATTTGGATGGAGAAAATTCTGCAGAATTAGCAACAACAACCCTAGGATTAACCGAGAAAATAAGAGAATTGACTAAGAATTTGGAAGCGGTAACTGTACCAGTAACGATAGGTCCAGTAATGCCTATTTTTGACAAGCAGAAAGACAGTGAACATTGTTTGACAGTTCCTTATAAAAGTAATAAACCGGTTGAACAACCGAGAATGAGTCAGAGTGAGAATCCATGGAGACAGACTATGAGTATGATTGAACCAAATTTTTCAAATAACCCGTTTGTAGGTCAAAACTGTGCAGAAAAACATATGACAATGATAGAGACAATGTCAGAAACTCAAAAAGATTTTGGACAAGGAAATGTAGAGAAGCCAGTAGGACCATCTACAGAGGAGATGAGTGAATGGTTGAGAAGCTTGCAAAAGAAAGACAAGGAATCCCAGTCAATAGATGTAGCTAAATTACGAATGGTACTGGAAGAATTATTAGTGGGAACTATCCCGACAGAGAAGTTAAAAACTTACCAAGATGAGGAATTGTTATTTCTGTGCAAAAGCGTAACATGGAGAGCGAAGAGTCTTCATGAAAGATTAGAAGAAGTGGCAAATGAGATGGATATTGATATTGAAAAGGTAAAAGCCTTACAGAAACCCTATCGAGTAGATTTCACCGAAAAAGATATTGAAAACATGAATACCACAGGACGAAGAGGTCAGATAAAGGAAATAATTATTTTGTTGAAAAAGTGGGGAGATGTGGACAAATGGAAGAGCAGATGGTATCGCAAACAAGACGAAGTTTCAGACAAAACGTTTTCAGCTTAGCCTGTGAGAGAAAAAGAGAAGGTTGTGACATAATGCCCTATGAGAGAGATTCCGGGAGGAGGATATGTACACGTCCCATGGACCAGACAGGATATTTTGTCATTTACGAATGACTTCCCTCGACTGCGTGAAAAACCCGTCGAGTGGTATAGACAGGTGGACAGATTTGTGAAGCTATCCAAAGTATTGTGGATTGATCTGAATAGCTTGTTTGACATAATAGTACCAGCAGATCTATGGACAGAATGCAAAATAGTAATAGATTGGCTGACACAGGAATACCCAAGGGATCCAAAGACAGGAGCTCCAGACCCCGAGGTAATGAAGAAATACAAACAGGTTATGGCATTTTTGAAGAACACGGTACCCCCTAAAGAGACAGATTGGGTGAAAATTGACAGAACACATCAGGAAAGCAAAGAATCAGTACATGCCTATTATGAGAGGTTAATATTAGCCTTTAAGCAATTCAGTGGAGATGAAAATTTGAGTGACAAGGATTTGAGTCATTTCGTATACAGATTTGTATATGGTCTTCGTCCAGAAATTAGTGAAATAATAAAACAGCATACGGTTGATTGGCAAAATAAGAAAATAGACGAAGTATTGACGTATGCTAAATATTTCAGTGATGAAATTGAAGCAAAACAGCGAAAACTAAAAGAGAAGGCTATGTGGGCACAGGTAAAAGTAGCAGAGAGACAGGAAGCACAATTAGCGGAACAAGCTGGGTCAAAACAAAAATGTAATCCTGGAAAAAATAAAGGGAATATTGAGGAAGCTAAAAAGAAATTTCGGTGTCATAATTGCGGTAGGATAGAGCATTGGAAATCCGAGTGTAAGAATCCACCAAGTACTAACGATGAAAATTCATCCTTGAATCCACAGGTGCAGAATGAGGAGAGTGGTCAACAGCAACGACAACAGCAGGGTGTAACACAAAAGAATCAGGTGCCAAAACCACCTTTTCCACAGAACAAAAATTGCCAGAAGTATAGTATGGAGAATGGATTCTACAACGAAGAACAGGTAAATAAGCCTAAACGCGCTAGTGCTGCTTCGCAGTATTGGCTGCAACGCCATGAAAGCGATTCAGAAGAGGGTTATTGACGGTGCCGAAGGGAGGAAGAAGAGTGCGTACTTGGCGCAACTCTAGAAGTAGACCAGACAGGCCCATTTGTAGATGGAAAAGTTAATAATGAAAATATTACTTTCCTAGTTGATACTGGTGCTACTCGATCAACAGTTAGATCAGCTGATGTCAAGAATCTTCCTCTCTCCAACAGACAGATTAAAACTTACCTTACAGAACTGGTGAAAGTTAGTATAGGGAAATTTTCTGAAATGCACAGATTTGTAGTGTTCGACACCAGTCCTGTGAACTTGTTAGGTAGAGATTTATTGTGCAAGATGAATTTCACTATATTTTGTACTCCAGATGAAATAGCCTTTGAAACACCAGATGATGATGTGTTGTATAAAATGACAATGGCAAACAGAGAGAAAGAAGTTAAAGGAACCTATGCTGTATTTAACCCTGATGAATTACCAAAAGAATTAAAGCAATCTGTAAAAGCAGATGTTTGGGACTTTACAGGAGAAGACGTAGGATTGATGAGGAATGTAAATCCAGTAAAAATAACGGTAAAAGAAGGAGTATGTTACCCAAATGTCCCACAATATAAATTGACACCTGAAATAATCGAAGGAGTTACTCCTGTGATTGAGAAAATGATAAAGCAAGGAATTTTGAGAGAAATAATGAGTAGCCCATGTAATTCACCAATAATGGGACTGAAAAAGCCTAGTGGGAAGTTCAGAATAGTGCAAGATCTGAGAAAGATAAACACAATTGTTGTACCATGTTGTCCCATTGTGCCGAATCCATCTGTGATTTTATATCAGATCCCTCATGACGCAGAATGGTACACAGTGATTGATTTGTGCCATGCTTTCCTTTCCATCCCATTGCATCATGACAGTCAGCAAATGTTTGCTTTTCATTTCGGCGAGCGTATTTTGGTGTGGTGCCAAATTCCACAGGGGTATACGGAAAGCCCCTCAATATTTAATCAGCTATTAAAAAAGTCTTTGGAGAGTTTGGAAATGCCTGAAAATTCAGTACTAGTCCAGTATATCGATGACCTACTTGTGGCATCGAAAACTCGTGAAGCTTGTGAGGTAGACACTGTAGCTTTGCTGAATCATTTGGCAGATAGAGGATTAAAAGTGTCACCATCGAAATTACAATTTTGTAAGAAAGAAGTCCAATATTTAGGACACAGCATTGAGAAAGGACACAGGAAAATAACCATAGACAGAATCAGGATCATAAAAAGAATGAGTCCACCAATGACCCAAAGAGAAGTGAGAATGTTTCTGGGAATGGTTGGATATTGTCGTCAGTGGATAGGAAACTTTTCATTGATTGCAAAACCTTTGGTACGATTGACAAGAAGTGACGTGAGAGATCCAATTGATTTGACCAAAGAGGAGTTGGCAGCATTCAAGAAGTTGAGAGAAGGATTGTGTGAAGCGCCTGCATTGGGTATGCCTGACTATGACAAGGAGTTCGAGTTGTATTGCAGTGAGAGAAATGGATGTGCACTCTCTGTTCTAGTACAGAAGCATGGAAAAGTGAGGAAACCAATTGCATATTTTTCATCCATGTTGGACCCAGTAGCTGTAGCCCTTCCTGGGTGTCTGAAAGCAGTAGCTGCTACATGTCAAAGTTTGGAACATAGTGAGGGAATTGTGATGGGATATCCTGTGAAAGTGTTTGTACCTCATGATGTGGCGATTCTTTTAACAAGGAGTCGTACTCAGTATATGACGCACAGCCGACTGACTAAGTATGAAAAGGTCATTTTGGGTGCAACAAATGTGAGTCTTGTGAGATGTGTGAATGTGAATCCTTAAACATTGTTGCCTGATGTAGAGCATGTGGAGGTAAGAGAGGAAGCAGATAATGATTGTTTGGATGTGCTTGATTTTTGTACAAAACCAAGACCTGACATAAAAGATGAACCTTTGACAGAAAGTGATTATGTCATGTTTGTTGATGGATCTTGTTTGAGAACAGATGATGGAGTGCTGAGTGCAGCATATGTGGTATGTATAGTTGCAGCAGTGATGGAAGCATCCTATTTGAAAGGATTAAGGTCGGCCCAAGTAGCTGAACTTATCGCCCTGACCAGAGCATGCAAGATTGGGAAAAGTGTGAGAGTGACTGTGATAACTGATTGCCAGTATGGCTACGGGGTGGTCCATGATTTTGGCCAAATATGGCTGCAAAGAGGTTTCCTGACCTCAAGTGGAACTCCCATTAAGAATGCTGAAGTGGTTGGAAAGTCGCTTGAGGCAATACAGCTGCCTAGGCAATTGGCTGTGGTAAAATGTGCTGCTCAAAGTCGTAGTGGTGATTACATTGCCACTGGAAATAAGTTTGCAAATGACATGGCGCAATATTGTGCACAAAATCAGAATTCAATCAATCGGGCAAAGGAAAAAGAGTTGATTTCTTGTTTCCCTATGTTTACTAACACTGTGGGAACATGGGATGATGTAAGACAATTACAGGAAGAAGCAGGAGAGGAAGAAGAAAAACAGTGGGTAAAAGCAGGATGTGCACCAAGAGAGAAAGATCATGTGTGGGTCTTTCGAGAGGGAAGACCAGTTATGCCTGATAGCATGATGTCTGCCATGGCACGGATGTATCATGGACAGGGACATATAGGGAGAGAGGCCATGATTAGGTCTTTTTTTTAAACAAACTTAGTATAATGCCAAGTTCAGGCTTGTGGCGAAAAGTATTTGTCAAAGATGTCTTACAGAAGGTTACAGATTTCTGATACCAGTTCTGACTCAGAGACAGAACAAAGAGCACACTCGTCCAAGAAAGAACAAAAGAAGAACAAAGAAGAGGAAAGTGGAGAGACAATAAGAGAAATCCGTGAGAAGGAGGTGCCAGATGAAAGATTGAGAGAAATTCCACCTGAAATAACACCTTTAGATGGACAGGTGGCAGAAAGAGAGAGAGAGGGAAAGATTATTGCAGAAGACCCCTGAGGAGGCGTAAGGAACTCCGACATCCAGTTAGAAGCAGGGACAAGTAGTCAGCAGGAAGATTGCGTGACGGAGATTCGAGGAGGGACAGAAGTAGGGAAAACAAAAGAAGAGGTGGAAAAAGAACTCGTTGAAGGTAAAAAGCAAGTTGAAACAGAGTCTGAGGAAAGCGAAGATGAAATACCAGAAGGCCGAGTTCTGAGAAAGAGAGCTTGGAGAACTGAAAAGAATGATAAAGGGAGTAAATTGAAAAGAGCGGCAAAAGACGAGGTGTGGCCAAACAAAATAAAGAGACTGAGATATTGATTGACACGTGTAAAGTCGCCAAGAGCTGAACAGGTGAATGAAGTAACGAGTCAGAAAAAATCCAAAGAAGAAGAACAAACAGTAGTCAAAGAAAACAAACGAACAAGAAAACCTAACCAGAAGTATAAATCACCGGAATGGACATATGTGGCCCTGCCTGAAGTAAAGGAAGAGGCGGATAGCCAAGGAAATCCAGAGGTGGTTGTACCGGAAGAGGTTGAGGAAGACAAAGAATCGGAAATCCTGAGAGTTATCTTGCCCGATATTGGAGAAGAAGCGGATGTTCAGGACAACCTGTATGCTGTAAACGAGAGGAAAGTGAAAGATGATGAAATGCCAAACTGAATGAGACAAGGAAGTTACTGATGGAAAAACAATAAAATACTGAAAAAGACAAAAACTGGTAGAACCACGTAGGTGCTTAGAAGCCTTGGGTTAGAAACTAGTTATGAAGTAGAAGAGGCTAAGTCAAAAGACACGGCTCATTTAGAAAAGATGGCAAACATAGAAAGTAGCAAAAGTAGATGTACCTTCCTTAGAAGATGGTGCAAAATGTGTTGTTGTTGTACAGGATTACTGATGCTTCTTTGGAGTATTCTTGCTCTATTTATTTCATTTAAAGTTACTGTAGATACATTAGAAGGACATAGTGATAACAGAACTAATATAGGGAAAGTTCAAAAGGTAGTTCCAACAAAAAAGAATTTACATAAAGACAGGTCAATAACAGATTTTTCTAAGAATCTGTTTTCAAAGTTGTTGTATGAATATGTAAAAACAATGGACGTAAGGGATTGCTACGTATGTATGCAATTACCTGCATCTGTATCTGAAGGAGTGACTTATCATCACCTTCCTGTAACATATGGAATAACATTTAGTGTAATAGCTAGTTTATTTTATCAAGCAGGAAAATTAGAGTATTATTTTTCAGATGTAGATACTATATTTTCTAAAGTACCAGCAATTAACAAACTAAACAAGGTAAAACCTGCAAAGGTATTAGGTGAATTTTTCTTAGAGACTAAATAACTAACCTTAGAATATATATTTAGAAATAAATGACTTGCAGTTTAAAGAAAGAAGAGAAGACATTTTTGGATATGGTTGAAGAAAGGAGATTGAAAATGCAAAGAAAGGCTTCAGAAGGGAAAGTGGAGAAAACAGTTTGGGATGTAGAAACGGAGAAGTACTTGAGAGGGGAAAGAGTCCAACTATGGCTTTAGATTGGCCTCAGAAAGGGAAATTGTGTATAAGAAGGAATCAGACGGTGTATGACAATTATTTTCTAGGGAATAGTGAGTGCCATGATTCATACCGGATCATTGGAGGATGGGGATTTAAAGGTGGAAGAGATCCAGTCTTTCCAGGACTGTATTTCATTTGTGGGAACAGGGCATATTATCGTTTGCCAGACCATTGGTATGGCACATGTTATGTTGGCCTGGTTTTTCCAAAGATTTTCCACCTGGATAGAGATGAAGATGGTGTACATAGTTTAGGTAGTCATTTAGCACGTAGTAAGAGAGAATCTTGGACTGAAATTGTGGGTGACATTTTTGGAGCACTGATACCCGCAGTGGGAATATCTCTGAAGGCAAATAAAATTAGAAAACTTTCAACAGTAGTGGATCGCTTGTCAACATGCACCGCTGGAGGATTCTTATTGGTAAATACTGAAATGGTTGCCATGCGTGCTATGGTAATGCAAAATCGACTTGACCTTGATATTTTATTGGCAAAAGAGGGTGGAGTCTGTGTAATGCTGAAAGTTCAACATTGTTGTACTTACATTCCTGACGAAAGTAGAGATTTGAAAATTTATATCAAAAATATTACAGAACTGCATGACGAAATTGTACCACTGGAGGTTGAAGGTGTCTGGGAGAAGATTGGTAATAAAATATCAGCTATTAAAGACTTTGGGGCACATGCATCAACAATGCCATTTGCGATTCCTTATTAGCGAAAATAAGGAATCGCTAATAAGGAATAGCAAAAGGCTATGCATGTAGGAATCGCTATTCAAATAGCGATTCCTTAACTTTCCTTAATTGCGACTAGCAAATTGCGAGTAGCAATTAAGGAATGCCGTCCCAATCATTCCTATGGGCCTCCAGGCCCATAGGAATGAATTGGAGATTGCACGAGCAAATTGCGAGTACCAGTAGGTTCTCGCAAATTTCTCATGCAATTTCAAGGGTGCAAGGGTGTCAAAATGACACCCTATTGCACCCCTGAAATTGATATGTGCACATATGTTGCACACACACATGCTCTAAGGGCATGTGTGTGCGCAACATGAAACTTTGAAAAATGCACAAAAGTGCATTTTTCAAACTTTTAGCAAATTACCATGCAGTTCATCTTCATGGTAATTTGCTACCCCTATTAGCGAATTCGCTAATTTTTTAACTTTCATGCATTGCATTTAAGGAATCTCAATTTGGGATTCCTTAAATGCAATCGCAATTTAAGGAATCGCTATTTAAGGATTCCTTAAATAGCGATTTTTGTTTTTGGGTTGATGCATTGGGATTAGGTTTTATTTACTCGCTAACGGGTGTTATTAGCGATTCGGTATTTTACCGACTGGATTTTGGCTTGATGCATGAGGCTGTTTGTAGTAAAATTATGTAGCACATTCATAGGTAAGATATTATTTCCATTAACATTTGTGATTTCCTTAATATTAATAATTAGACTAGGTTGTATTTGTTGTAGAAAGAATAAAAATCAGAAAAGAATAAAAAGAGAAAACTTAAGGAGAAGGGATAAGAAACAAGAAAGAGAATTTGAAGAAATAGAACTAGAAGAGTTAAAGGATAGCATGTATAAAACAGCAAAAAGAGAAGAAACAGGGGAAACTGAAATATGAACGAAACAAGAAATCAATTGAAATTTCTGCAAAAGGGATACAAAATTTTTGGTTAGTGTGGTGATATAATCACCAAAGGGGGGATTTCTGGAGCGGGTAGTACAACATTTTGTATACCCCCCCATTCTGCATGTTTATATTAATTCGAATAATCTATTAATTGTAATATTATTAATCCGTTTGAAGTGATAACTCACCAATTATATTAACAAAAGAATTACACGTGGGAATTGCACCTTGCATGGCTATATTAATCGTAAACTAACTTGAGTACGCATATTAATAGTAGGAAATTAGAATATTGCATGTTATATGTTGCTTTGGTGATGTATTTGCGATTTGTGCTTTATTTCATAAGTATAAACCGCTATGAGTGTTGCTTCTGCTAGATAAATACACACACATATGGATATTAGCAAGGGGATAACATTTTATTAGTCATTTCTATGTTTTAAATACGTTTTTGTGTTTCTTTCGCTTAAGTTGACCATTTCGGCCTAAACAAGATGGCTGAACGGGACGTTAAACGTGACTGCCCTGACAACACAAGGTTCTGGGTGAAGTGCGCAGGCGTCACCATCAGCAGCAGTGGCCTGGACCTGACCCCGGGAGAACATGTACCCTTCAAGGACGCTCCGGGAACCTAGCCAATTCCAAAGACAATGCTTGATTTAAAAACCGGAACCAGCAAGTGTGATGAGTTCATTGTTTGACACCCTGAGAACTGCATCTCACGACCCCAAGTCGACCAATCAGGGCTTTCTAAACCCCGATCTTGATACTTTTTGACATTATTTTCATTATAAAAGTAGGTAGGGAATTGAACAAATGTTAACACTATCGTATCGCTTGCTCTTCTTTGACGAACTCGATTTCCTGACGTTATGCTGACGGAGAGGACGGTGACACTGCTGGACAGCTGTTATCCTGAATCTTTAAGAGACTGAATTGCGGCCTAACTTTGCTGAATAAAATTCTTCCTTGACTGACTGACTTAGAGGACGACTTTAGCCAGAATAGATAAATATGATGCTCTGAAATGATGATGATGATTTCTTGCAATATTTCTTAGATAAAGAATACTTGATTAATTGACAAATGTGTTGTGTCGATTATTTGATTAAGAGAATAACAGTAAAGAAGTAATGTGTAGATAGATGAGTTTAGTCACTAAAATCATGGAAGACAACTAAATGATCCATCTCCTTATGAGAGGGATATCTTAAGTCTGAAGTCAATGCATTTAGTGTAAGGTAAAGGTATTCCTTTCATGTCAGCGTTTGGAAGCTTATTTCCCTAGGAAAGCAGATCAACGGAGTGTAAGTATTGGTGTTATGGGCCCCACCAATGAATGTATATGAGTGAATTTGATGCTGAGGTATTTGGTCTGTGACAAAGGGGGAATTTGATGTTCCACGCTGCAACACTAGCACAACTCTTTTTAGTGAATCTATTTCAGTCCTCAAGTCTATTATAATCCTAGAGGTATTGTTACTCTTCGAGTCATGGTCATTTGAGAGGTGCTCACCCGTGTGGGTAACTAGGGGCCCTACACGAGCTTCAACTTCCACACCCCTTTCAGCAAGATTAGGAGACTCTCCTGTCCCTTCTGACCCTTCTACCACCAGTATATGAGGCACATGCTGGAGTAGGAGGAACCTATTGGAAAAAGTAAGGCCAGTAGCTAAGTTTAAATCGGCTGCATCATTATCTACAACCCTAATAGGGAGAGGGTAGAAGGTCCTGCCTCCTCTTCAGCACTGGTGGATTCTGTTTGGAACATCATTGGAAGACTGGGGGAAAGATTTTTTGCACTACATGTCTTGGGTTTCCTAAACATTGTTGGAATGCACATAGGCTGGTTGAGATTTTAGTTATTAGGAGAGGTATGTGTTTGATATAAGCTGGAAAAGTCATGGGTGAATTATTCGGTGGTGCTAGAACTTCCTCACACTCGACAAGGAGACCATCAATGCAGTCAAGAATGCAGTTACCTCTTGCATACTTATGAACTTGCCTTGCTTTGTTTGACTTTGGTCAAGCCCCTCCATCCCCACCATCAGAATCACTAGATTTCTTTTTCCCCATAATAGTACGGGAGCCTTGTTTTGTATAAGGTAGAAATACAATTGGATTCACATCCCCCACTACCCTCTCCCGCGAAGATTTATAAGTTGCTCCCACAAGACAGGACCTGGGCTCAACAAAAGGTTTTCAGCAGCAGTGCTCAACTACAATAGCCTAATAATATGGACTAAATTGGCACCCACTTAAAGAGGAATCAACCCTATAAGGGCTCAATGCAAGTCAGAAGCTTGGGTATTGTGTACAGCACCAAAGCTAATACCACTCCAAGCCAGCCCTTGTCAAGGAACCCAGGTACAGAAACCACTAGCCAGGTGGCAGTCTAAAAAGTCAGAGTAGTTATTACAACTCACAGTTATGGCGCTGTGTCCAGAACCAAGAGGGATGGACCTGCCCTGACTCTTCTTGGCAATGACGGGCAAGGATGGGCCCGCCCTTGGCCCGGGCTTTGCCCGGGCGCGTCCCCTGACACGGGAGTCTGGTGGTGCTTTTGAACGCTAGCTTGGCCCCTCCCTCCTGGGAGCGTTGACTTCTGGGGCTTGCAGTCCCTAAGCAGCAAGGCAGCAGCAACAGCGATGTCGGCGTCCCGACATGGATATCATCCGATGGTAATTGTGTACGAGTACTCACTTTTTCCATTAATGGAAGATCTCTCATCCATAACTCATGAACAAGCCATTGAGAGACTAGATGACATCTTTGCGATATGGGCCATTTTAAAGTCTGATAATGGCCTGCCTTTTAACAGTCGAGAATTCAAGGATTTCCTGGAGCATCTGAACATAAAACATCAGAAGAGTACACCTTTGTGCCTGCAGGCTAATGGGCTCATTGAGCATTTTATGAATACTCTAAAGAAGCAGAACAGCGTGTAACTCTTGAGATGTATTAAATTCCACCCTATGAGCCTATCGTTCAACACCTCACTCGATCCTAGGTAAAGTTCTGAGACTTTGAAGTTCGGGAGAGCAATGGCAACCAAGTTACTTCAATTGACCTGCAAAAGAGAAGGAACTGAGAACACAACTCATACAAAGGACTCTGTTAACAAGCAGAAAATGAAAGCCTATGCTGACAAGAGGCGACATGCAAAGAACCTCAAGTTTAAGAGAGAAGAGCTAGTGACGTCCGACAAATGGAAAGGTGGAAATTTGATGCTCAATATGATGCTGAACCCTTCCAAGTAGTTTTCCTCAAGGGATACATGATGACTGCCCAACGTCCTGGAAAGTTTGTTACTGGAGACACTACTAACTTTCGGCATTTCATTCATCGGTCTTCTGAACAAGATGGTGAAAGAAAGACTTAACCTGTAATCTCAGTGACTGCTGTTATCTCTTCACAGTCCTCAAAAATTGCTCACACTGAAGATAATAGTTCCAAGTTTCCAGTAACCATGTCAGTACCAAGAAGGTTGATTGAAGAGATGTAATTTTACATACGTATGTATATACTGATTTGTTAAAAAAAAAAAAAAAAAAAAAAATATTTAACAGAGGGGGAGATGTAGTGTCTTGTGAGTTTTATAACGGAACACTTTTGTCTTCTAATGGACTCCGTAGAGATGTGACATAGGTGTCAGAGTGGAATGCAATGAAAGCTTGTTTTAGAATGTTGAGTTCGCAGTTACAAGCAGACAAATAAAGAAGTATAATATTAAGCTTAGTGTGTAGCACAGTCATTAGTGGATACTCACGCAGGGGAGGACGATACACAGGGTTACCTTATTACACTTAATATGTGGTAACTTCAGATTGGGAGCAGATAGAGAAATTGTGGTTACAATCAAATAAATTGTAATTTAAAATCCTTTGATGGTAAAGTCAGATTTTAAGTTACAATTTTGTAAATGCCACCAGAAATGTGGCCTTTTGTTCTAACTAAAACAACTATGTCTTTCTGCCAGTGTTTTGGGTCACATGAATGTGAATGGTTCTGCTTTTGTGGGTTATGTATTACTTTCAAACAGTGAGACAAAAGAAACATTAATGTGAGGACAGAGTGTGTTCCTGACAGGATGGTTGAGGAGCACATGTAACATGCCCCAAAGAGCTTCACAGCTGAAAACATAATCGAATTATCATTACCCTGAACTTGTGACTTTGTCCTGGTCCAGAGTGACCAAATACCCACAGTTGGCACTTTACACCTTTTGGTGCTATTTTTACCTAACACTTTCAAAGCTCAAATCTCCAATTCTGCTGATTGGATTTTGATCATTTTTATATCATTTCATTAATTCAAGTTTGCCTTATTTTTCTAAATTGGTTTAGGATTTTTCTTGTGTTCTGTCTTCAATTTGTTACTGGTTGTGTGCTGCATAAAAGGTACTAACTGCCTCTAAGTTCAACATGACTGCTTTTGTGCCTAACTACCAGAGGGTTAAACACAGTTAATTTAGTCATTTTTGTGATTCACCCTGACAAGGATTATCTTTATTATTTGAGTGGGGCTTCCATCACTCTCAACCAATAGCCCCATTTCCTACCGATAAGAAGTGAAAACAGTAGATGCGGAGCTTGCTATAGTTAACAAGTACAAGAAAACAGGTCTGAAGTGTGATTGCCATCTGACTGAAACATGAGAGGAAATAAGAGAGAATCAGAAACAGTGAAAGAGGGAGAGGACAACTGGGTAAGAAAGAAGGGAGAGGAAACAGAATGGAAAGGTAGGGGTTGTGGAATCAATGATATGTCAACCTTGAAGGAGGCATGGCATAGACATATCAAATTAGGATCAGAATTGTTGTAGAATATGCATTAGCAATTGATTTTCATTTTTTATCATACTTCCAGGTAACCTAGGTTCGACATTAGACTAACATAGAGCTATTCATTTATTAGCCTCAGCACTATATTTTGACTTCTCTTCTTCAAATCTTATTTAAATACCTGTCCAGTTGTTGGATGGTGCATTTCATTTAATTTGCTTTGTCCTTTTGGAACACTGTTGTCAGCGTCTAGTCCACGTGCTTTTGTATTTTATTTTATTTTAGGTCAAAGAAAGAGACACACAGTGGAAACTGTAATTTGACATGAAATGCATAGGCACAAGTTGAGCAAAGAAAATCAGTAATTTTCTATTGAAACATTTTACGGGGTTTAAGAGTTTGAACTTTACATAATGCACAAGATCACAATGAGAGCCAACAACCTCTTCCATGATAGCATTATACTAGGCAAGGCGCATACAAGCCTGCTGAGATTGAGTATTATATTTGACCAATGCTGCCCCAACTAAAACTAGGAAAGGGGCCACATACAAAAATATCAAGAAAAGCAAATATGTAGTACAAAAGAAAGCACTCATAACTTGAATGCAGAGAGATCAAGGGAAGCTGGTGTCAATAAGAAAATGCTGTCACAGGATATGTAGCTACTGGTGGGAGAAACAAATATCAAACAAGTTTTGTCAAGGTCAATGGGTCTGGCATAGAACAAAAAGTGCCTCTTCATTCACTGGTGAGTTTAGGCAATCTATGACTCATGATGCGTCCACTCGTTAATCCATTCTTCCACCCACTGGCTCATTTTTGCATTCATGGATTCACCCATCAACTATAAAACACAATGAAGCTCAACACAGATATGCAAGACAAAAAAAAAGGAAAATAGGATAAAGATAAGAGAAAATAAGAGAAAGATCTTTATAAGAAACACATCAGACCAATGTCTTTTGACATAATTTTTCCAAATGAACCAATTTGGCCTTTGTGCTTTATTAACAAAATACCTGTCTACATGCTTGAACACAATGTAGTACTAATCTATCTTTAAAGATCTACTGCCTTTAACAAATACTTTTCCCTTTAAATAAATTAAGCCTTCTGACTTTCTCTTAGATTTTCATAATAAATAAATATTAAATAAATCAAACATAGGGTATCTGAGCCAGCTTTTCCCAATTACCCAATCAGGCCTTAAACCTTTTTCATCGGCTTGTCCCCATAAACAACTCGGGACTACTGTATTGAGCATACGCTTTCCCACAAAGCTTCCATCAAACATACAGTCATAAAATCACATGTATGTAATAAAATAACAATTGGCAAAAAACATATACGAGGCCTGTTAAGCAGGCCTTATAAAGATTATCACAGTACAAGTCTGTACCCTAAAGTTTGTCAGAGAGGGTACCCGATACCAAAATTCTTTCCTACTGTGGTTGCCTGTGAGATCACATTTTACAAAATCCCTGTGTACAGGTGTTACCACAGTATGATAACAATCCAGCCCAAAAAAAACTATTAATATTATTATTTACTGTTTGCAATAAATATTTTAGGCATGCAACTTTCATCATTGCTTGTCATAATAAAAAGATCATCTCTTTGGCATTTGAAAAATGGCATAACTGACTTGACACCACAGTAAATTCAGGCTTCCCACCAAGACAGAAAGTGCAATACGAAAACACTTTTACTGTGAAAGAATACAACTTTGGCCCACTCAAATGTTGTAGTTTAGGAAATCAACATGTAGGCGGAGCACAATCCTTTAAGTGGTACTTCTTAAAGCGGTTTTACTGTTGATCACATAAGGTCTGGTGACAGCAGTGATGCTAAGCCAGACCTAAACCGGAACAGAAGATAACATCTTTAAGGGGTAGAAGCGTGCAAAATAATGGTCAACAGATAAAACGAATGGTCTGTTCTATGTAAAACTACATTTTACATTTGACTTTCCTGAAAAGGCAACCCAGACGTGTAGTTCCGACATTTTGTAATCCCTGGCTATTACACAAAAGTAGAATACATATTTTTGGTATGTAGGCAGCCTTGACTGTGCATTGAACATCGGGATTTACAAAGTATATACACTTCCACCGGAATTAGCCTGAGGTGAAAGGCTCTGTAGTCTGGGCCAAATTATAGACACTGTTACAACATCTGAGCACGTATCACGTATGCGTGTTAAGCTTTTCCACTCTTGGCGATGCAGATATGCTGAACTATAATCAATACATGAAGAATTCATGTTTTAATCTTTTTAACTGACCCGCATTATGCAGCTTAAAAAAGCTGTGTAAGTCAATCGCCCCACATTAGGAGCTGCCGCTGCACATTTAGATTACTCGCGGCTTAGTCCATCCAGATCTAAATTAAAATCATCTGCCGCCGCCAAGAAATTGGTAGTAATACATTTCTTTAAGCTATCGCATGAAAAATTCACTGGAGTTCCCGCCAGCGGGAGGAAGTTTGCATCAACCAATTACTTTAGCACACCTGATATATTGGAGAACACAGCAATTAATGTGATGATCCCTGGAGAAGGGGATGGCATAGTAAATGTAGTTGGAACTCTCAGACTTGCCATGGAAAGTTAATCCTTCTCCCTTTTTATGCTGCTTCCAACATTCACAAAGCAGAGCATCCAATCGATAGTTTTCTATCAGAAGCTTTTTGTGATAACCATGTTTCTTACAGGAGAAAAATGTCAGCCTTCAAATAATCATGCCAGGTTACAATACTGTCATTTTTTTTTTAGGTTCAGACAATATGATAACATATTCCCATTGCTTCACTGAAATTGCGCTTTCCATCAGGGACTCATCCTAAAAGGTTCTGTAAAGTTATGCGGTAATAGCAAACGGGGGAATTACAAATACAGCAGCAATCATGTTTTCCCCTGGTGTGCAATTACTTCATCATCATAAGTTCTGAGGGCTGGGGTTGGTGTAACGTGCCTGGTTGTATCCCTATCATATTTACAGGATCAAATGCAATGAGGGCTGAACTCATGAGATTCAGAAAACAACTCGAGGCCCTTCATTTCCTATTTTTAAACCCAGCCCATTGCTTCTGGCTTTGTTCCATCATCACGCTACTGGGGGCGCATTTTATTTTGCAACAATTTGTGGCACGGGTATGAAGCTGTTCCCTCTTTCGTATGTAATGAGATGCTAAACAATGCTGTACCCGCAATACAAATGTAATGTGTAACTCTCATCAAGTGTCACGGTTTTCATTTGCCTCTGTAATCTGCATGTTTCAACATGTACGCTTTTGCTTTTGTCCAGTGGTCATCGCCCGGTATCCATGCTCAACGTAGATATCAACATTCCAGAGGGGATCCTAGCCACCCGACTTGAGAAAGTGGTCCCTACAATCATAAATGACTCACAGGTGTGATTTGCACTTGGCAGGACTTTCCAGACACAATATGCAAACTCTATTGTATCTCCTATTGTCCTCCAGAGATGCGCAGGAAGAGAGGTTGGTGCTTTAACTCAACATCGAAAAAGCGTTTTGTCAGGATTGAATAGGCGTACCTATTTCATGTATTCAAAGTCTGGGCCTGGGAGAGGCCTTTATTGCCAAGGTCAAATGGCTCTTCAAAGACATCCAGCACAGCTCAACTGTGGAGGTTTTCTGTTGTGATCCTTTCGGTGGCACGGGGTACCCACCAGGGCTGGCGTCTGTCACCCTTCCTCTGCCACCTACCTCTTGAGCCCTTGGCAGCAGCCGTGTGTCTTGCTGATAGCATTGTAGGCATACCTACACAGGTACGCCCTTCTGAGATCCTCCTGTACGTGGATCACATCTTCCTCACCCTCACAGACCTCCCCACCTCACTGCTGGCGCTCATGTCCAGCATCTCCGCTTTCTCAGAATTTCTGGGATGTAAAATCAACTAGGACAAGATTTATTCCTTTCCACTGTCCTGATCGATCACTAAAGTGGCCATAGCTATAATTTTCAATGGGAACCCAAATGGCTCAAACACTTGGGCGTATATGTTACCAGGGACCCAGAAAATATGGTCCCAGACAACCAGGACCCACTTATAGCTGGTGGACACACCTCAACCTCTCACTGTGGAACATAGTTCAGGGGGTGAAGATGGTGATAGTGCCCTGGTTCACCTCTGTGCTCACCATGCCACTTCTCCTGGTTATGACTCATACTTACTTGACAGGGGGTTTAGGAACTTTATCAATTGGTTTATATTTAGCCGAGACAAATTGATACTCCCCTTTGGGTCAGCATTGAGCAGGAAATGACCCACTGTGGCCATGCTTTTAACATATTGTACAGTATGGGTGGCCCATTGACTAGGCCTGTCAATCGCATCAATCAGGTCATGAAACATAATTGTCTTTCTTCAAAGAAACTTTTTCTCTCCCACACTTGGCTACATATCCATGCATGTCCCTGGCACAACACTGGTATACAAGTGGGAGGGTAACCACTCTCATGGGCAATATAGAAGAAATGGGGAACCCTCAAATTGGATCACTTACTTTCACAGTCAGAACTGAAATAATTTAAAGAATTACAAATAGAACATCATCACCCCCAACCCAGAGGTGGTGATACATCCAACTGAAGCATTCTCCTTGCAGTAAACTTGGTGCACCTGCATTGGCAGTGGGAGAATATTGCAATATTTCAAAACTTGTGGACTGGGGGAATTTTCCTTTCGACAGGCCTCCTCCACCACAGTAGGTGTTGGCGTTGCTCCCAGCCTGACTGTAACATACGCCAAATTCTGTTCCGATGTCCAGATATCTTCACGTACTTGTCTTCAGTATGGAACACCCTTACCAATGCAATGGGCACATCTTTTCCTCTGCCAGAAAAGTTGGTCCTACTCCATGACACCGATTGTGCCAACAGAGTTGGCCCTGTCAAGCCCACCAAACCCAAGAGATCCTCCAAACAGGTCAGTTGGTACACCACAGAACTAAGGACCACACAACACAACTGCAAACGACTGGAAAGCTAATGGTGCACCAGCCGGGCACCCACAGACCGAGTCATATTCAAAACATTCCCCAACCAAATCCTAAAAAAGACAAAAAGGAGCACCCTGGCAGACCACATCGAGCTAGTTCTAACAACTGCATAGAACTCTCCAACATTGTCAGACAGTTTTGCAAACCCTAAGACACCGAAAACATCATCACCCCTTCCCAGGAACTCTGTGACATCCGGGCGGACTTCTTCTACAACAAGATCTCCACCATCTACAAAAGCTTTCAACCCCAAACCACTTCTGCTGACATTCTCAGCCTCCTTGCCCCTACAAAGGCAAAACCAAACTACTTGCTTACCACCTAGGACCAACTCACCACTCAAAACACCAGAGCCATCATCAACTATGTCCACTCAGGAGCGCCCACTGCCCCTGCCTCGCCTCATCTTCACCCTCTGGAGCAAGATAATCAGCAACGACCACACCCCATCATCAACACATCCATCACCACAGCCACCTTACCTGAAGGATGGAAATACGCAGACGTCAAACCCCTTCTCAAGAAACCGTTCGCCGAACCCAGCAAACTCCACACCAACCACAGCACTGAAACGGCCCTGATCAGTGCCACCGACAGCATCAGAAACTTCCTTGACTAGGGAAAAACAGCCACACTAATCCTCCTCTACCTCTCAGCAGTGTTCAACACATATCAAGTGGCTTCACCACATTGGAATCCAAGGAGACGCCCTCAAACGGATCGCCTCCTTCCTCTCTGGAAGAACCAAGAGAATATGCCTGCTACTGTTCACCTCCAAACCTAAGAACATCAGCTGTGGCGCCCCTCAAGGCTCGTCCTTCAGTCCTACAATAATCAACACCTACATGACTCCCTTGGCCAACATCGTCAGAACCCATGGACTAAACAAAATATCCTACACTGACATCACCCAGCTCATCCTCTCGCTATGAAAAGACCCCTCCACCACAATGGTCAACTTCCACAAGTGCATGATGAGCATCATAGACTGGGTGAAAGACAACTGCCTAAAACTCAACCCAGACAAAATTAAAGTGCTAATCTTTGGGATCACCACCTCCCAGTGGAATGACACTAAATGGCCTTCTGAACTAGGACCCTCAAACACTCCGACAGCACATGCTCCCAACCTTGACATCATCCCGGACAGAAAACTCACCATGAAAAGCCAGCTCAACGTGGTGTCCTCTGCCTGCCTCCTTACTAATCGCATGCTCCGTAAGATCTTCAAATGGCTAACTGTCAACACCAGACAAAGCATTACTAAAGCCCCAGTCACCTGCCGGCTGGACTATGGCAATGCAATCTACGTAGAAATCACCTCGCACCTCCTGAAGAGACTGCAGACCATACAAAACTCAGTGGCCAGACTCATCCTCAACCTCCCAAAGCAAGCACACATCAATACCACCTCAAGAACCTGTGCTGGCTCCCCATTCAGAAGATATGTCAGTTCAAGATGCTGATCCACACCTACATAGCCCTAAACAACCAAGGACCAGTACACATCAAGCCCCACCTGAACTTCCACCAACCCTTCAGACACCTGTGCTCTGCCTCCCTCTCTCACACCACCCACATCTACCAAAGCAGCAGTGGAGAATGCTCTTTCTCCTACTTTGCTGCAAAGTCCTAGAATGACCTCGCCCTTTACCTACGGACTGCAACCTCTCTTTTGGAATTCTGGAATGGACTCAAGACCTGGCTGTTCAACCGAACCCTCCCTTAGCAGAAGGACTGTAAGCACCTGGATACCCTCACGGGGGATTAGCTGCCCTCTATAAGTACTGATTTTATTTGATGACAAGTTTCACCTACTAATTCTTACAAGCCAAACTAGATTCTTATTGGCCATGGCTCTGGCAACTTATTAGATCTGCATTTTGCTGCATTGGTGTTCACAACAGAGATCCTCCCAAAATGAATGGTTGAAGGCAATTAATTGGATGGCGAAATACGAATCACTGATATGTAAGATACAGGACAATATGTACACTTTCAAGCAAATATAGTTGCCCATCCTCAATGACAACGCTCACTAAAGGCCCCCCACTCTCCAATATACCCCATCCTGGGAGACCCACGGTTCCCATGGACAGCCCTTCAGCTCCAGCTGTTCCGGCAGGAGGAGGGATTACTCGAAGACTCTAGGAGATGGGGACAGAGATACTTAATACGACCCCCCCACACTGTGATATGGGTCATTAAATCAACAGAGGTTTACTGTGATTTCCTCAAACATCCAATAACCACTCTATTAATTTTTTTACTCTCCATTGCGATGATACAGGCCTCTTCTACATGCAGACTATGACTGCCAGAGACCCGATATCCAAACCGCCACCATCACCCTCCCTTCTTTTCTGATCTCCCCTACTTCCCTCATAACTCACTCAAAATTCCCCTCTCTCATGGTTAGTCAAGTCCTTATCCCCCGCCTGCTCCTGTTCCATCTTTCTCGCTCAGTTATGGCACATTATATTTTTAACTTGCTCTACACAGTGGCTTCTTTGAGTCCCTAGTAAGTATTTTGATTGTAGGAACATGCCCTCTCGGACTGATTTTTTAAAATTATTTTTACTTGCTCCTGTTATGCGGACCTATTTGATTTTGCTTCTCTTTTGGTGTTGATTATTTTTGTTGATGATGCCTGCCTTTTTCTCCCAGAGTTATGGCAGGCCATATGACATGGAATTAAAACATTCTGTCATTTTCTTTGCTCTGTTCCTGTTCGGAACACATGTACTCTGCTTTTAGACTCTGCGAAGTGGTCACTTTCCTTTGAAGCCTTATGGGAGTTCATGAACTTAAGAACTTAGGGCCCGATTACGATGGCAGAAGGCCCACCACCGCCAGTCATGCGGTGGCGGGTCCTCCGCCACCTGACTGCCAATTTCCCCCAGCCACATTATGATGGCAGGGGAAATCGTTCCGCAAGCGTGGCTGGGGGTCTTTGCGCTACGATTGCCTGGTGGAGCAGACATGACTTGCAAAATGGTGGCGGTGCCTAGAAGGCACCGTCCGCCAGATTACAATGCTGGCATCAGCCAGCCTTTCCATGATGGTGAAACCGCCATGGAAAGGCTGGCGGAGATTGGATTCGGGGGACCGTTGTGGGCCCCCTCTGTGTGTGGGTGGGTGGCCTGGGGGGTACCCAGGACTAAGTGGCAGGCACCGTGTGGTGCCGGCCACGTAGTGCAGGGAAATGCACTGCTTGATGTTTTAACATTGCAAACGGTGCTGCTGCCAGCAGCACTGTCCACAATGTTAATGCCCCGGGATGCGTCCGCCATACTGGTGGGCACATCAGAATTGGGTTTATGGGATCGCCGCATGGCTGGCGGATGGTCCCAACCACCGCAACGATGTCCGCGCACCATCGTAATGAGCCTCTTAGTACTTTAAAGACCTTGCTGGTACTACTGATGTCTAGGCTTTAATCTTTTTGATTTCCGTTTCTATTCATGTCCGCACCAGGACTTGCTCATCATTACTCTAGTTTTTCCTTTTTATCATTGAGCTATGCACTGTTCAGTTGTTGTGATTTTACAAGAATGTATCCTTGCTCTTTGTAACCCACCAAAATAGAATATCCATTGTCCACCGGATCACTGACATATTATAGATTACCAAAATATCCCCAAACACAAATATCGACACATAAATATCTGTGAAAAAAATCCAGACATCCTATCTTTATAATGTAAGGTACAAAAATATTGACAAAAGAATATTGATGTAAAAAATATCGATGTCCAAAATATCGTTTTTTTATATATAAAAAATAATGTTAAATAAATTAAATAATGAAATTAACTTAAAAAATATATTTAGATGTAATGTACATTTTCAGAAATATAATAAATACATTCAAATAACAAAAATGAAACATACATATTTAAATGTTGTTTTTATTGCCAATAAACTATATCTAACAGCGAACTCGAGCGAGCTGGAGTCTGTCATATTATTGATAGGAAGGCGTGTGACGGTATATAAATATATAATATATATATGCATTATTACTTTAAAACAATTAATAAACTAATAATTTTAATTCATTTTAAAACGATATAAATGTTGAAAAAAAATCACAACTAAATTTATATAAATATACACCTATAACATAAAATCTAATGAAAAAGCATATTAGGAATTAAAACATTAAAATATTTAATAATTTTTAAACTTACATTTTGCACTCCGTTCAGTGCTACAGTAGGGAAAGTATTGGATAGCGGAGGGATAAAAATTACTATTCCCTCTCCAGTGATGCCAACAGTAGGAAAAGTGTTAAATAAGCCTGGGCAAAGCACTACGCTACGCTCGCGTAGTTTGCGAAGTTCGCGCTACTTTGCACTACGCGAACTGCACGTAGCACAGTGCGAACACGCGTAGCGTAGTGTTGCGTAGTGCTGCGGTCATTTTTTGCTTGCTCGCGGTCCTCAATGTCAAGTTGGCGACCGCGAGCAAGCAAAATGACATCCCGGCGAGACTTTTTCCTTGTTCGCGATCAGCAACTTCAAGTTGGCGATCGCGAGCATGGAAAATAAACCTCCCGGCGAGATTCCCAACGCGAGGAGGTCAGGTTTCTCATTGCGAGTGGTCGCGTATGCTCGCGATGAGAAACTACCAGTTCGCGTTGAGAAAGCTGAAGCTCGAGTAAAAATCTACTCGAGCAGCAGAAAACTACAGCTCGCACTGTGCAAGATGCCATTTTCAATGATTGCACAGTGCCGGTTGCTTGTCCTCACTGTGCAATCATTGAAAACGACATCTGGCACAGTGCGAACAAGGTACTACGCAGTTCGCGAAGTGCTATGTGTAGCTCGCGTAGTGCGAACTTCACTTTGCGTAGCTTTGCGAAGTGCTACTTCGCGAACTATGCCCAGGCCTAGTGTTAAACAGTGGATAGGTAAAAAATTACTATTCCCACTCCAGTGAGTGCAACAGTAGGGAAAGTATTGGGTAGCGGAGGGGTAAAAATTACTATTTCCATTCCAGTGAGTGCAACAGTAGAGAAAATGTTAGATAGAGGAGGTTAAAAATTACTGCTCTCACTCCAGTGAGTGCAACAGTAGGGAAAATGTTGGATAGCGGCGAGGTAAAAATTACTATTCCCACTCCAGTGAGTGCAACAGTAAACATTACTAATCCCACTCCAGTGAGTGCAACAGTAGGTAAAGTGCTGGAGAGCAAAGGGGTAAAAATGACTATTCCCATGCCCGTGAGTGCAACAGTAGGAAAAGTGTAGGATAGCAGAGGGGTAAAAATTACTGCTCCCACTCCAGTGAGTGCAACAGAAGGGAAAGTGTTGGATAGTCTAGTGGTAAAAATTACTATTCCCACTCCAGAGAGTGCAACAGTAGGGAAAGTGCTGAATAGCAAAGGGGTAAAAATTACTATTCCCACGCCCGTGAATTCAACAGTAGGGAAAGTGTTGGATAGTGGAGGGGTAACAATTACTGCTCCCACTCCAGTGAGTGCAACAGTAGGGAAAGTGTTGGATAGCCTAGTGGTAAAAATTACTATTCCCACTCCAGAGAGTGAAACAGTAAGGAAAGTGTTGGAAATCAAAGGGGTAAATAGTACTATTCCCACTCCAGTGAGTGCAACAGTAAGGAAAGTGTTGGATAGCGGATGGGTAAAAATGACTATTCCCACTGCAGTGAGTGCAACAGAAAGGAAATGTGTTGGATAGCGGAGGGGTTCAAATTACTATTTCCACTCCAGTTAGTACAACAGTAGGGAAAATGTTGGATAGCAGCAAGGTACCCACGCTTTGAGGGCGTTGGTACGGCCTGTACCACCATTGTAGTGGTGATGTAGGGGTACGCGTGGTACGGGCCGTACACACGCTCTGAGGGCGTGGTTACGGCCCGTCCCACCATTGTAGTGGTGATGTAGGTGTACGCGCCGTACCCACGCTTTGAGGGCGTGGGCACGGCCCATACCACCATTGTAGTGGTGATGTAGGGGTACGCGTGGTACGGGCCGTACACACGCTCTGAGGGCGTGTGTATGGCCCGTACCACCATTGCAGTGGTGATGTAGGGGTACGTGTGGTACGGGCCGTACACACGCTCTGAGGGCGTGGGTACGGCGCGTACACCTACATCACCACTACAATGCTGGTACGGGCCGTACCCATGCTTTGAGGGCGTGGACACGGCTCATACCACCATTCTAGTGGTGATGTAGGGGTACGCGTGGTACGGGCCGTACACACGCTTTGAGGGCATGGGTACGGCCCGTACCACTATTGCAGTGGTGATGTAGGGGTACGCGTACGGTACGGGCGTACACACGCTCTGAGGGCGTGGGTACGGCGTGTACACCTACATCACCACTACAATGCTGGTACGGGCCGTACCCATGCTTTGAGGGCGTAGGCACGGCCCGTACCACCATTCTAGTGGTGATGTAGGGGTACGCGTGGTACGGGCCGTACACACGCTCTGAGGGCGTGGGTATGGCACGTACACCTACATCACCACTACAATGCTGGTACGGGCCATACCCACGCCCTCAGAGCGTGTGTACGGCCTGTACCACGTGTACCCCTAAATCACCACTACAATGGTGGTATGGGCCGTGCCCAAGCCCTCAGAGCGTGGGTACGGCCCGTACCACGCGTACCCCTACATCACCACTACAATGGTGGTATGGGCCGTACCCACGCCCTCAAAGCGTGTGTACAGCCCGTACCACGTGTACCCCTACATCACCACTACAATGGTGGTACGGGCCGTACCCACACCCTCAAAGCGTGGGTACGGCCCGTACCACCATTGTAGTGGTGATGTAGGTGTACGCGTGGTACGGACTGTACCCAACCTATGAATGCGGGGGTACGGACCACATCACCCGTACCCCTAGGGCACCAGTACATCTGTGATACAAGGCGTACACACGCCACGAATGTTGGCTTAGGGCCTGGTGCAGCATATAACCAGTATATTGGGGTGTGTTCATGGCCAGGACAGCAGTGTACTGCACCAAGGGTGCGGGTGGGTGGGTGGGTGTCTGCCTAGGAGTCCCAGCAGTGGACAAAGACATGTGAGGTGTGGGTGTCTATCACTCCCAGCAGTGGACAGAGACATGTGAGGGGTGGGTGCAGAGGAATACCAGCAGTGGACAGAGACATGTGAGGGGTGGGTGCCTATCACTCCCAGCAGTGGACAGAGACATGTGAGGGGTGGGTGCCTATCACTCCCAGCAGTGGACAGAGACATGTGAGGGGTGGGTGCAGAGGAATACCAGCAGTGGACAGAGACATGTGAGGGGTGGGTGCCTATCACTCCCAGCAGTGGACAGAGACATGTGAGGGGTGGGTGCCTATCACTCCCAGCAGTGGACAGAGACATGGGGGTGGGTGCCTATCACTCCCAGCAGTGGACAGAGACAGGTGAGGGGTGGGTGCCTATCATTCCCCGCAGTGGACAGAGACATGGGGGTGGGTGCCTATCACTCCCAGCAGTGGAAAGAGACATGTGAGGGGTGGGGGCCTATCACTCCCAGCAGTGGACAGAGACATGGGGGTGGGTGCCTATCACTCCCAGCAGTGGACAGAGACATGTGAGTGGTGGGTGCAGAGGAATACCAGCAGTGGACAGAGACATGGTGGTATGTACATCCTGATCAGATGACCACAACTCCATGGGAGTATGTACGCATCCCTAATGTTTGACTATGTTGATAGTGCCATAAAAACACATCACTGACAGCAGTGTCCCACTCCCATGAGGATGGATGTCTTTCCCCCACTGCATGACACATCACATGTGGGTGTGAGGAAAAATGACACATGCATACCCACCCCTGGCGGATGCAGCACAATACACACACAGAGATCATGCCACAAGACTGTATCGTCATGTCAATGCCTACTAAACTTAGCCAAAGGGAACACACACTGTCACGCACATCGCAGGACTGATAGGAATGTACAGGTGCTGGGACAGCCACCAAGATGTTGCCTCTCATGGAAGGAATAGGGTGGAGTTCCCACAGATACAATGCCCACAATTTTCAGTCAGGGGCCCAAATACCCTGCAGAACAAGTACCAATTGTGTGCTAGGCTGGGATAACACACATGCATAGTGCGGAAAATTGAGAATTTCGCCATTACGGCATTACAACATACTCAATACACAAGTACAGAGACTAGCAAGGATGGCACAGACGATGCAGCCGGAGACATTGCTGAGCAGGCATGGCCATAGTTGAAGGGATCCGTCACCAACAAAGGAAATGTAGACAGAGGTCAGCACAACAATTGTGCAACTCCCTGCAGGGAAGATGTCAGGTGCCACAGAGGAACAAACACTCCTTGGGACAATGTCTCCAAACACAAATAGCACACACGAGCAAAGATTCTTTGCAGAGACCTTGTGATGGCACGCAGATACCATGGTCCACCCCAAGAGCATCAGACTACAACATTTCCCTGAAACATAACACATTACCACAACCCCAACTCCTGGAGCATCAGCACCCACATCAATACCTGAAATGCAATAGTGTTCAAAGTGAAAAGAAAATGCTTTATTCAGCATTAAAAGCAAAATTAAAAAAGGACACTATTTACAAAGGCACATGGCCAGTCCAGATCAAAAGTCCTTGGGGGGGACACATGGCCACGTGTCTCCCCTAGGTTGCCTGCACATTAGAGCCCTCAGGTTCGTCGACTGGGGGGGGGCATCATGTGGGGAAGGACCAGGCACCGCAGGGACAGGAGGTGTAAGGGTAGGTGTGGTGGGTGCAGGGACGGATGCCTCCACCACAGGGGGTGGGGCAGCGCCAAAGGTGGATGTGAGCTCGGCGCTGCACACTGCTGCCAGGTTGTCCAGTGTATCCCCTGCACCCAAAGAAACCACAGGCTCAAAGGCGGGGGGGGGGTCTGAGGGATGGGGTGCAGCACTACTGGGGGAGGGGGTGGACAGGGGGGGGACTCAACTTCCCTACCCGTGGAGTGCCATTCCCGTTTGCGGGCTGGTGAGCCAGAGGGGCTGAGGCCCAGCACAGCCAAGTAGGCCTCCTTGTCAGATTGTGTGGTAGGGGAGCCGAGGGGAGTGCCATTGGAGGGACTGTGGCTGTGTGTATGCCTGTGTGCCCCAGACCCAGTGGGTGTGCCTTCATCCCCCTGAGTGTGCGTGCGAGGAGGTGTGCGCTTGCCCTTACGTGGTGGTGTGCTGCCTGTGTCAGGTGGGGTGCGTGCTTCGGAATGTCTGGGTGTGCTTGGAACAGGCATGGGAGTGGGAAGTGTGGATGGTGCAGGGGTAGGGGGGGATGAAGCACTGCAGGAGACTCACTGCTGCCGTCAGTGAAGAGTCCATGGACCGCAGCAACATCCGTTGGTCAAACATCGCTGATGACATGCCCTTCATGTACGACACCATCTGTGTCATCAGTCTGGTGTGGCCATGGAGGACATTCAGCATCGATGTCTGGCCAACCTGCAACTGCCGCTGAATGTCCACAGACTCTGCATGAGGGCAGCAGGGGGGACAGGGGCAGGGGGTGCGGTGCCTGGCATGAAGGAGACACGGTGGGGCCTTGCATGGACAGAAGGGACCTGAGCAACTGGGAGGGCGGTGATGGGAATGGAGGGGGCGGTGACAGATGTAGTGCTGCTGCCTGGTGTTGTAGCAGCCTCCACCCCCTCGAGGAGTTCAGCCTCGGACCCGTCAGCGTCGTAGTCAGTGTTGCCACTAGACATGTCCTCCGCCTGACTCCCCTTGCCCTCTGTGCCACTTGCTCCCGCAGACTCGCCAGCAGTGGTGGCAGAGGGGCTGGATCCCTCCTCCAGGTCCGTGCAGGTGTCTCCCTCGGTGTCCTCCGATGATGGTGTGGGCAAGGTGAAGATACAGAAAATAATCAGTCACCTGTATACAACTGACACATGAGTCCAAACAAAATAGGTCACAGTGCATATCAGGAAATGCATCATGAGTAACATCTAGAATACTCCGCACATATGTAACCCTGCACTCCCCAGTTGGCTGACCCACCATGCCACTTGGAAACAATGGAGATTATGACACAACAGCAAATAATTTGATATTGAATTATACTGAGAAGCTAGTGTCTGGGAACAGTTGAGCACAGCAAGACTATGAAGGCATGCCACCTCTTGTTCACTGTGAACGAAACAGTATTGGTGCACCCAAGGCCAAATAACAGACCTCAATGCTGAAGGTGTCCCCACACTCAGAGACCTGTGAGTACTTTGGAAACCCTAACGAAAAACATTGTGATCCCTTGGGACTCACAACACTTTACACAATGTACATGTTTAGAATGTGTGAATGTGCCACTTTGTGAACAGAACACACATGTGCCTGTATAACAGAAGTCACACAAGGAGGTGCACCCAAAACTACATTTACACAGTCATTGTATGAGCTGCCAGCCGAATTCATATAAGCCACTGTAAAGAAGAAATGGGATATCAGTCAGTACATATACATGGCACCACGGTGGTCTGGATGACTTGACACTCGTAAGTTGGTATCAGCAACAACCAAGGACTTACCCACATGCAAACACACTGTGGGAACATGGATATGTATAATCAGAAAAAAAGTGGTAATCGAACTGTGCCAGTACTCTCTTTTGCACTTCCTTGGGAGACATCTGTCATGCAGGCACATTATTGTCCTTCACAACAAAACATCAAAGTCAAGCATATGAAAAATTGAGACATGTTGACAAGTGTAGTGAGTGCCAAGGTACAATACTTCTTGACTAACAACTTGAATCATGCCACCTGTCACATGGCCATCCGTACCATGATGACACAGTTGGCAACACATCTGACCCACTGCCTGTCATGTGGAGTGACACACATGTCCAAACACAGGACAATGCATTAGCTAATGGGCCTGCAATTGTGTCGGGATAAGGAGCACCTGCACTGAGGAGACACCCTCATGGGAACCAAGAATGTCCACACAGATGTCAGCACACACAGACCAAACTACATAGCATCTCGACCACACACTGGTGCCAAAAATGGATGATCAGGAACCATGTATTTTCACTTTTGACACATGCTGCAAAGCACAAACATTAAACCCTGCACAACATGACTGGGTCACTGCATGTTAAGTGTCTTTCCAGACAATTATCACACACAGGTCAGACCTGGCAAGGAGACATAAGGTTTGGACATGTAGGCCTTGCCCGCACAAATCCCCCATACCTGACACAATGTGATTGAGACAGATCAATAAGTTACACCTCTTAAACTGGGTTTACTAAAATGTGCATCAGGAATTCCTAAATGTACTCCACATCACCTTGTGAGACTGCCAACACACATTTGTGACCAACAACCATCAACAGATAGTTGTACATAGACACACAGGCACTGCCCAGTGTGAGGATCTACAAGCAAAATGGGGTCAGCCTGTACAATGGGCACATGTAGCACTCTTTAGATAAATACAAATGAGGCCAGGGAACAATGCCACAGAGGCCAACCTATGCTGAACACACAGAGAATGGGCACAGTGTTGGATGACACACATGATTCCGAGGCAAGGGTGTCTTAGGGGACTGTAGTGGGCACACTGCTCCATGGTCCTGGAATGATATGACTGTAACATGAGCAACCGTCCCGGCACTATGCATATCTCCCACTCATGCACATCATGTCTGAGGCCACAACATCGGTCATGCATGCTGCAAGTCTGTTCATTTGAAAACTCACACTCCTATGTTGAGACTCAGCATCAGTGCCAACTAATATGGACCCCAAAATGACTGAACAGGACAGGGCACAGGCAAGGTAACAACACATGTCTCAGACCCCACCCCCACATGATGCAGAAAGCAATGTGCACTTGAATTAACTGGCAGCCTAGATGACCATGTGCAATAGTGATTACACACAGACCAGGGAACACATGTCAAGGAGGGAAAGGGAGGAAGAACAGCACCGGTTGAATTTGGGGAACAGGATATGCACTGCACATATTAACCCTCGCAGTGTATCCAGGCAACTGAGCACTTCCAAAAGCTGGTGACACACAACAAACACACATGTACCTACCCTCATCCTGCTGCTGCAACTCCTGTAACTGCCTATCCAACTCAGAGAAGACCACCGCCAGGACACGCTTCATCTGGTGGGTCAGGCGTCGGCGCCCGCCGTGCTTGCGTGGAGGTGAGTCCTTCAGCAGGACCCGGGCGATCCTCCGGGTCCAGCACCGGATGTCCTGCCAGCGTTTCCTCACTTGGGCTAGGTGCCGACTGCGACCCTCCTCCGATCTCACGGCCCTCACGGCCCGCTTCCAGATCTTCCCCTTCTCGTAGGCAGTTACCTGTGAGGATGACAAAGTGAGACAACATCACTACACCTGCTCCATGTCACAGAGACACACATTTGAACATCTTTTATATGTTGAACAGGGCATAGTATGCTGGCAACAAATAGCACCTTTGTCATAGGGACATTAGCCACTGTGGAAGCCCCAATGCACTACATGGCATTGAAAGTACACAGGTGGCATGAGGGGTGCAACACACTCCCTGATCATGGCACACACTGTGCATCACATGCAACACCAGGCTGATGGACAGCACCTCCAAACAGTCACATGCCCCAGGCCACTGACGCAACCTCAGCAGAGTACACAGACACACACAGGCACAGATCAATCACCTGCCATTGGCAACAGCAGATACAAACCTCACTCTGCACATGTGCCACTTGCCTGTGGGGTGTCACAGTTGTGGTGCTAGCTCAGCAAGTCAGACACTCCGCACGGCTTACTTCTCACATCATATGGGTGGAGCTGTTGCCTCCTCCATGCAGCTGTGGTGCAACACTCCACAGAGACACTCACCCATATGACAAGGAACATTCACACACATCAATGTCCAGGGGGCGTACAAATCATTTGGACACTCTCACCACTCTCACCACAGCTCCACTCAACTCACACACATCTGTGGGTACAGTCACCTGTCACACCAGGGGGGCCACTGAATCACCTCAGGACTATAGAGCAAAAATGGCCCAAAGGATTGGGCAGGCTGAATGTGCCATGCACTATGCAGTGAATGTCACAGTAAGCACAATGCAAGTGAGGAGTGCACACATGAACGACATCTTGCTCTGCATGAGAGACATAAGCCATTCACACCCCTGGGACCCAGTCTAAACAACATTGCATGTCTGTCACACCTGGACAAAATGCCAGAAGTGACAGTCACAAAAAAGGTGCACAGTCAAAGGTAGTGCAGTCAGCAGTCACCTGCTCCCCTGGTCTCCCATACAGGCAGGGGTACTGTGGGAGGATGACATCTAGCAATGCCTCATTCTCCTCTTGTGTGAAAGGCTGGGCCCTCTCAACAGACCTTGACATGGTGCCAGAGGAAGCAGAGGCAGCAGCAGTGGTGTCGACTGAAAGGTTGTGCAGGCAAGTGCCCTCTCATGGGTTCTGGCTGACTTATATCTGCCTTGCTGGGCTGTTTCATTTACAGGAGTACAGAGTGATTGGTCAGACTCATTTGCATCCTACGTTTCCTCCAATCCCTTTAAACACACACCAGTGAGTGCCTTTGCATGGTTCAAAATTTGAGCATCATGTGAAGTCAACAACCACTTTGCAACATTGTATTTAGTTGCCAACTGACTTTTACAGGCCACCTGATGGAAAAATTTGAACTGGAAACTCAGTATCCATGACAACCAGCATGCATTTAGGCTCTAATACTTGTCCCTCATGTGTCCCTATGTACTTAGAAATCCACACACAGGTACGGTGCGTTTCACACGTACCCCTACGGCACCAGTTGCACAGTGTGTTTGACACGTACGTGTACGACCAGTGTGTACACGTACGTGTACTACGGTCGTACACGTACATGTACTATGGTCGTACACGTACGTGTACTACGGTCGTACACGTACGTGTACGACCAGTGTGTACATGTACGTGTACTACCGTCGTAGCCGTATGTGTACGACCAGTGTGTACACCTACGTGTACTACCGTCGCACACGTACGTGTACGACCAGTGTGTACATGTACGTGTACTACCGTCGTACACGTACGTGTACGACCGTAGTACCCATACGTGTACACACTGGTAGTAGACGTACGTGTGTACGGTCCGTACACACACCCGTACTCCAGCGGCAACACCAATATCATGATACGGACCGTTCACACGCCCATTTCACAGCTTACACTGGTGATAGGAGGCGCACATGAAAGGAATGGAGGTGTCAGACTCATGCACGGCTGTACATCAAGTCCTTGTCATTGCAGTCCTTCATGTGCAGGGCCTAGGTGTGTCAGGCAGTGATATGGCACATGTCTCCTCATGTTTTAACACAATAGATGTGTGATGACCTGTGTACACATGTCATGTGTGATGGGTGCAGTATGTGGCACACTTCCCCTTCCCACTTTGCACATGTGTGCATGTAGTACAAACGTGTCAAGCACTGCATCACTGGTATGGCACAGTCACCAACACCCACAACTGTCCCCTGATGCCAGGGACAGGGACACTAACACCTGACATCTTAGTACCAGCGTGCCCCGATGTGACTATATCCTGTGTGTGTCATGTGTTCCCATGAGCTTGCTGTTGGTGTTCCGTCAACTGCATCTGCTGTTGCTGCATCCAACATGTGTCTGTGTGTAGATGGGCATGGGACACATATACGCACACCATGCCACATGTGGATTCACACGTTACGTGTCTCTGGATGCTTCGAAGATGATTTTTTGACATGAGGACATATCTGCGCCGTATCCATGTCTGTGTTTTCGTTTTTCACGTGTACCCCTTCATCGCAATGTGTGTGATCTGTGCATTTTCAATGACATGTGACTTGTGCGTCTAGCTTGCCGCCAGCTGTCTATATGAGATGACATCCTTCAAATGCAGATATGTGGATGTATGTCACTCCTGTGATGTCTCTGGCTGTTCACTTACACTGGCCCACAGCTAGTTTCGGGGCATGTCATGTAGAACTTGACAATCAACGGGTGTCGCTGGCTTTTCGTAGGAGTATCACCTGGCTGGCATACGTGTCCTGGATGTATTGCACAGACCAGACTCTGTATTTAGCAGATGTGTAGTAGCAGTTGAGCATGTGCTCAGTTCATCGACATTGATGTTGTTATGTACTCACTCTTCATTATTCCTTCCAATGTTCTGCAGGGCACCGCCTTTCCCTCGACCAATGCCAGACTTGGGTGCCATGAGGGAACGTGACTGCATAAGACGTTACCGCTTCTCGCAACAGTTGATTGAGAACTTGACCGCAAAGCTGGAACCACACCTCCAACCGCGACACAGGTATCCTACTGCGCTGACCCCCAAGATGAAGGTGATGGCAGCCCTACATTTTTTTGCCACCGGTACGTTTCAATTCACCATAGCTGATGTGGGTGGCATGTCACAGACCATGTTCAGCCGTGTCCTGCATGATGTTTTAGAAGCCATGTTGGAGCACCTGGATGAATTCATCCATTTACCGACTCCTGAGGAGTTGACAGGTGTCAAGGGTGATTTCTACGCCCTGGGAGGGATGCCCCATGTCATTGGGTCCATTGATGGGACACATGTGGCTTTTGTACCACCACAGGTACAGGAG
The DNA here is from genome assembly GCF_964204655.1 of Triturus cristatus. Lineage (NCBI taxonomy): Eukaryota > Metazoa > Chordata > Amphibia > Caudata > Salamandridae > Triturus > Triturus cristatus. The sequence continues at coordinate 177,571,541 of NC_140593.1, forward strand.
GTCGCCTATCGCAACCGTAAACATTACCACTCTATAAATGCCCTTGTGGTGTGTCTTGCTAACATGCTGATTTCCCATGTCTGTGCACGTTTTCCAGGGTCAGCACACGATGCCTACATCCTGAGGCGTAGCAGGGTGCCAGAAATGATGCTGCGGCTGCACAATGAACGAGCATGTCTTGTTGGTGAGTATACTCTGTTTGTCCTTTGTTTAGCGCTATCTTTGTATCTTACGGCATCTCCTGACCCACTTCTTTACATGATGTTTCCATGTAGGGGACTCTGGCTATCCCAACATGCCATGGCTGAAGACGCCTCTCCGCAACCCCAGAACAGCTGCAGATCACTGTTACAACAACGCACATGGGCAGACCAGGCGAGTGATCGAGAGGACGTTTGGCCTCCTGAAGAGCCGATTCCGGTGCCTTCACAAGACAGGCGGCTCCCTCCCATATGCACCGGTGAAGGTCTGCAAAATCTTCCTCGTGTGCTGCATGCTGCACAACATGGCAGTGGAGAAGGCTGTGCCACTCATCCTGGATCCGGATGAGCAGGAAAATCCACCCGTGGAGGATGAAGGGCTTGGTCACGAGGCAAGTGAGGATGAGGAGGAGGAGGAGGACGACATCCGGAGTCAGCTCATACGCAACTTCTTCTCATAATGGTGAGTCCATGGGTCTGAGTGTGCACGCTTGGAGCCTTGTGTGGCATGTGTTGCAATGTGTGTGTCCAGCTGACTGTATGCTAAGTGACTTAGAGGTGTGTTCAGATGTGTCACTCGAGTGATGATGTCCTTCCACACATTTTAGCTGAGAGACTCAATTTAAAAATAGCATGGTTGGTGACACACTTATTCCTGTAGAGTAAATGACCATGCATGCGGATGACAATCTTTTCCCTGACTTCTTGTGTGTCTGTCATCCCCAGGTAGTTGTGCATGCTGTCTGCTCGTGTCATCCTTGGCCTCCCGCTATTCCTCACGAGTATTGCAACATGTGCTGAATGTAAATGTAAATGTATGTGTTTTTGTAAAGCGCGCTGCTGCCGAGGCGTCGTGGCGCTGTAGACCGCTGGTGAACCCGTCCTGGCTATCCCTGTGAGATGTGGGGGGCCGTTGTGGAGATGAGGCAAGCTAATGCCCAGAGTTGCCGAGTGTGATCTCTGGTTAGAGTGGGCACCAAGGTGAGAATTATCGAGTCCGCTGGCCCTGGTCCACGACCCTGCCGCGTCGGGAATTGAACCCTGGTCTCGGGCCGTCCTCTGCTTCCGGGTCTGCCGCCTCTAACCAGTGAGCCACACTACTCCAGCGTCCCATGCACGGACATGGTGAAAAGTCTTTTTGGTTAAGGATTGCTGCAAGGCATTTTGGTGTTGGTAGGTGTTTGGAATGTGTGGGCACTGCTCCTGTGCATGTTGTGTTACTATACATACATGTTGACTCATGTCATGTTGCATGACTCCCATGAATTGATAGTCACCCTTCGTAACAGTCATCTGTAAAGGGACTGTGGATTCTGCTGAAGGCATCAATGTGTGTACAACTTCCCTCTGAAACATACGGGATGCTATGGGTGGACATTGTGTGGGACATCCCCATGAGAGGATCAATGGGGAATTGCAGCCCCTCCGTGTGCGGCAGGGGGTGTTTGGCTCACCCCCTTTACTTGTGTGCCAGTTCAATGGATTTACAGCATCTGTGTTGTGAAGGGGGTGTCCAGTGTAGGTCCCACATGTTCAGCCTAATGACCTGTGAGTCTGTTCATATTGATGCATTTCCCTAGGTGTGAACCTGGGTAATAAACGGTTCCTCACCCTCCAAGGTGCCTCATCTCTGTCAATGCAGGTCTCTTGCCACTTTGCATGCGGCATCTCTGGCATAGTTGTCAAAGATTGTGCATATGAGTCTATGTGTAGTTTAGCAACATGCATGCAGTTCTTCAGGGATTAGGATCTCTATTGTGCATGATGTCCATGGTTGTGTATGTATTTGGCCATGTTGGTCACCACAACGGGCCGTCAACACCTGCTGAGGGTGTGTATCCTGTGTGCAGCTCGGCCTTCAGTTTCCTGATCCTGTGTCAGTCATCTTTGGTGATTGTGCATCCATTGTCTCTGGGTGTGCCATGGGAAACCAGACACTCCTTCCTTTACATACGCCTGTTGCAGTTGTCCTTTCTGACATACTTGTCTTTGTGTGCAACTTGTGGCATAGTTTCCAGGACATGCCGCCTGCTGCTGCGGCCCCAGCAGCAAGGGCCCACAAAGTTTCCGGATTTGGCAACACACACACCTCAAAGATGCTCCTCCCTTCCTCCCTTCACCCATTCATTTGGCTGTCATCAGCTTGCCTGTGCCACTGTTGCGGCCACGCGGTGCCAAAGGCTGGACCGTCAGCGCATGCAACGTGCCCATTGCACGACCCCCATGTCCTTGCATGACCCACATCACACTAAAGTCTGATGTTGCAGCCACCCTCCAAGCATTGTCCATCCGAAAATCTTCCGCCTGCTCCCAGGCATACCCTAGGTGCACACACGACACCTTTGCATGATGAGTGTGCAACTCCAACTGCCTACACAGCGCTGCCCCGCCAACCAGGTCATGTCCCTCCTACTCCCCACTGGCTCCGTACACAAGCAAGGCCATGGGAGTGGGACTCAAGCCTTCAGCATGTAGTATAGTGGCATCATCTGGCACATGGCCCAAGTATCATCTCTCAGCGTGTCAATCTTCGATGTGTCCAGGTCCCCCTCTCCGGCATCACATGCGTACAGCACCTCATCATCAGCTCGTATGCCATTGACAGCCAGGTGCTCCTCACCCTCACCAAAGACGCAGCCATTGCCAGTTCCAACATTCAAGAAGGCATGAGATCCATTGATGAATGGCTGAATATCAGCCACATGAGACTGGACTTGTATAGGACTGAGGTAATCATCTCAGGATTGTCCCCTTACAGCTGGGTCAACTGCTTGTGTCCCACCCGCAAGAGCCCTGCACATGCACCCAGTGCCCACGCACACAAGATGGTGTGTATCATGGATTCATCACTCACATTTGCCATGCTAATCACCAGCATCTGTACCTCAGGGTGCAACACCCTCTGCATGATGCACATGATCCACAGATAGATCCACTCCAAGGAAAGACAGACCATCCCCCAGGCCCATGACACCAGCCGTGTCAACTACTGCCCCACCCTCTACGGAGCGAGTACATCCAAACTCCCGGGAAACTTGTCCACATCCAGGCTGCATGTGCTTCAACATCCCGCGCCCCAGCCACATCACCGTCCACCAGAGATAGCTGCAATGGATCACTGTCTGCTGCAGGATGACCTTCAGACTCCTCACTCACACTCAGGAGGCAGGCCACAACCCCAGACACCCAAACCAATCTTGCCCGTCTGTCATCCGAGACCCCGTTGTGCCAACTCCGTGCATCCAACTTTGCCCTGGCCACCATTCTTCACATCCACCGTACTCCAGCATGCAGGACATAGTTCTCCCACCTGGCAAGACATACCTCCTACTCCCTCCCCGGCAACATCCACATGAGCCATGACCTCTACACCTTCATGATACTCTTCCCAATTGGTCTGTCCGCACAGTATTGCATGCCCCCCCTCAGCAGCTTGAGGCCATCATGGGTGAGTATTGTGCTCCATGTCTGTATTGTATGATACATTGTGACCCATGTGTGTCCTGTACCAGACTCAGATTTCAGGGTATGGATGGCTGGAGTTAGTTCAACACTCAGGCATAGTTTGACATTTCCCCACACGTAGGTTGTGTACTCATGCAAAATGAATGCAACATCTAACTGAAGAAATTAAGATTTATTCTCGGTGAGGTGCCTGTTTAGTGTGGACAAATAGGTGCTATACAGTGTGCATGGAATCCAAAGTTCACTGGGGGAGATAGGATCCTTGTCATTTGGAGTCATCAGAGTCTAGACCACAGTGTTGGTCATCATTGGTCAGACTGTGACCAGCAAGTCCATGTGCCAGAGAATGTCATTGGATGAGGTGCTGCTGTTGCGCATGAGGGCCAGGTGCCAGGTCAGGTGACCTGGGAGATGTGGATGGTCCGCTGCCTCTCACGGTCTTTTCCGTGGACGACCCACCTTCCTCGGGAGACCCTCAGATGCAGGCCTTGACGATGTTTGTGACACTCCGTCGGATGATTCCTCCTCCTCCTCCCTCCCTGTGGCTGGTGGTGGTCTTCGCCTGGGGGCACAGGGAGGGTTGGCCATGTTGTCGGCGATCCGACGGAGTGAACGGCTCATGTCCGTTTGCACCGCCAGGAGCTCAGCCAGTCTTGCCTCAATCCGTCCTTGGTGTTGTTGTTGACTGGCGTGTTGCTCGGCCTGCTGGTTCTTAATCTCGTTGAGGGTCGCCACTACCTGGCTGATGCCCCTGGTGTCATGCCGGTATGTGTCCAAGATGTGGCGTATATGTGACATACCGGTTCCCTCAGCTGGCTGGTCAGGTTCGCGCCTCTGCCTGCCTCCACTCCCACCACTCCTGCCCACACGTGCCTAACCTGCCGTTGTGGGAACATCGGGTCTATGGGACCCCTGAGGGATGGCATTTGCAGGGTTGTCTGCCTCCTCCTGGGTGGCTGGAGAACCTTGTCCCTCCAGGTCAGACTGGCTCTGTTGTTCTGTGCGGGCAGGGCTCCTGGCTGTCTCCTGGGATGTGGCAAGAATGGGGGTGGTGGTTGGCACAGATGCACCTGACGCAGGTGCTGCAGGGGCTTGGGCACCAGAGGGTCCAGGTTGGTTGGGATCATCCACAGAGTGCTGAGAGTCGTCGCTGCCGGTGGGATCATCTTCCTGCCGAGCCTGGGCTTGTGATTGTTCATTATAGTATGGATGAGATATGTGATGGGTATGAGTGTATGTCTGATGATTGAGTGTGGGGTTACTTTGAGATTTGTGTTGTTATAATTGTTTTTTCTAATGTGTATTGTCTACTTGCTTATATGGAAATTGTGTTGTTTTTTCATAAATATGAATATGTGAATAAATAAGCCGGGGCTCTGGTGTGTGAAGGCCAACGCGTCTGCCAGAGTGGCGGCCCTCACCCTGCCACGTGTCTGCTGCCATGACCATGGGCCTCCTCGACACAGGCCCCCTGTGAACACAGTGGCACAGCACCACAGATTTATGTCTGTACAGACTACTGCCTTCGATCTACACTGCGGACATCAGGCCTCACAATTCAGATGGAGTCGCGATTGCAGATGACGCAGTCCAGTAGGCAAGATACATTGCTTCCAGTGTGGCCCGCTCAGACCATGCATCATCGCATGCTATGTACATGGTGAGCGCCAGAGGTACCACTAACTCAGTGCACCACAAGGCAATGCCACTCGGCCTTATTAAGGCAGAATTCATTAGACATAAGACATTGCTTCCAGTGCTGCCCACCCGGACCATGCATCATCACAGGGTGCGCACACGCTGAGTGCTTCAGGGGCCACTAACTCAGTGCACTATGAGTCATCGCCACGTACCCTTATTAAGGCAGAATTTATTAGACAAAAGACATTGCTACCAGTGTGGCCCGCCCGAACAACGCATCATCGCAGGCTCCGCACATGCTGAATGCTTATGATCCCACTAACTGTGCAGCTCAAGTCAGCGCCACGTGGCTGTCTGTCCTTGCTGGCCGCTGCCTCCGGCCTACACTGCAGTTAGCAGGGCTCACAATTCAAATTCAGTCTTGATTCATTCATTTCAAAGTCCAGTAGGCAACTAACTATAATGTTCCTGAAACCTACATATTTCGACAATGTAGTCCATACATATTTCACCTTTTGTTCCATATGCCCACCCTGTGGTCAGCAGAGCTCGCAATTTACATTGAGACATGATTTTATTAATTGCAGACAGAATTGTATTCTATGTCCCCGGATTTTGTCAAGAGGAAGTGACAAAAAGCATTCCTCGATGTCTGTGCTGACTACTGCCTTCGATCTACATTGCGGACAGCAGGGCTCACAATTCAGATTGAGTTGTGATTGCAGATGACACAGTCCAGTAGGCAACAGACATGGCTGCCAGTGCGGCCCTCCCGGACCACGCATCATCACTAGTTGTGCACACGCGGAATGCTTCTGATGCCCCAACCTCATTGCACCACAGCTCCTCATGGACCCTTTATAATAGAATCTTTTGTGTATGATTTCAGATCTGCTACCCCTAACTCAGTGTACCACAAGTCATGAACCCTTTTCGATAGAATCTTTTGTTTATTATTTCAATTCTGGTGCCCCTACTTTAGTGCAGCACAAGTCATGGACCCTCTATGATTGAATCTCTGTGTGTGATTCGATGATTACTGTTGTACTTATTGCTAGCACCAACCATTCCCTGAGGGGGGGCCTACACTCATCCCACACGCATCCAGCACAGACGTCACTGGACATGTGACCCTGGTAATAAAAAGGGGCCAAGCGCACGTGCCCATACCCAGTTCCACTATCTATCTAACTGTGTCCGTGTGTTCATTATTTCTGCATGATACTGCCCCTGGGCCCTACCACATTACATTCTGCTGTGGACAGCGATCACAACCATATAACCTCTGGCAGTGGGGAAAACTTTGTTTATGTAACTGTCTCGGTCATTGTATAAGTACATAGGTAGAGACTGGATCATTAGAGTACTGCAAGGAGAGTGTATAGTGAATTGGCGCAGTGATTGAATAAGTACATATGTTGGCAGGGCCTAACCCCCGAGCACGAGCTTGGCTCTAATTGGCTGCCCTCCATGTGCCAAAAACGGAAATTTGGGCTTTGCATGGCCCTGTATTGCTACAGCTGCAACACTCCGCTGAATGTGCAATAAACATTCATCTCCACACAGATATGTCATGTGCACGATCTTTTATGTGTGGAAGTATGGATGAATGTAGGGTCAGTGATTCCCCCTACCTTCCATGTTGGCCATGTTTTGGAACTTGGGTCACAGGGTGACACATTGGTGCTTGTGGCCCGGGTGGCGGCAGCACTACAACGGGGACACCCGCATCAGTTGATTCCTCATACAGTCCAGGACAGAAACATGCCCAGAGCTTTAGAGTCGTTGTTCACAGCCTCACGCAGGACTTACATATGCCAGGCCAGCCCACTCCACATATGCATACAGAGAGGAACAATAATGCTACATGGCCCTGATTTTCATTGTAGTGATCTGCTGCTCAGAGGTCTAGATGTAAGTATGCCACAGCCACTTCCTGATGGCTGGTTTACACCCATACCACACCCATCAAGCACAGACGTCACAGGACATGCGACGCTGCCAATAAAAAGGACCGGGCGCACGTGCTCCACGCCTTTTCCATTTCAGACTTGGTGGCACCGGATGTACTGCAGCCGGCATAGACACACCGTGTACAGCCTGCGATGATGCCCCGTCCCGACAGTCCGGACAGGTAAGGTTTTGTGTGCCCTGCTGGATCGCAGTGTAGGCCTGAGACATCGAACAGCGGGGGCCTACCACCATGTGGCGTATCCTCACTGGTCACAGAGTTAGTGACACTGCAAGGGCTGAGTGGGTGTGCAACCTGCGATGATGGCAGTTGCACTGGTATGTCCTCTGCCATGGTAAAATCAAGACGCAGCACCAAATGTGAGATCTGGTGGCCTGCGGAGCGGGGCTGCATGATATTCAGGGTGCCCTGTCCACGGGCACCGAGCTAGGGGCTTGCAGGGACATGTGGTAGGCCCTCTTTTCTACATGCAGGTTACAAAAGGTAAGCAGAGAGGCTTGTTTGCGCAGCGGCGGGCAGTCACCTCTGGGCAGTGGGAGTGGATGTGGTGCAGCAGCCTAGGTGCGCAGCAGCAGGCAGTCACCTCCGGGCAGTGGGAGCGGATACGGTGCAGCAGACTGGGTGTGCAGCAGCGGGCAGTCACCTCCGGGCAGTGGGAGTGGATGGGGAGCAGCAGCCTTGTTAAGCAGCAGCGGGCAGACACCTCTGGGCAGTGATAATTTTGATCCGCACTCATTAAAGACAAGAAATCAATTCCACCAAGCGAAGTAGTTCACACAGTTCTTTATTCTTTATATCTTTATTTTCTTCTCTTCAAAGTAGCCAACGCGTTTTGTCCTATTTAAGGACTTCTTCAGGGCTACAAAACACAGATAACATATAGTGATTTAAAATCCGTTTTAAATCATTAATGTGTGAATAACCTTAATGATTTACACAGTTCGAATATGAGTCCATAGCTTCTCTATTTCCATATTTACATTACTATTTAGCAGGACAATCACTTGATACTGAGGTCATGATCTTTTTATAAACTCAACCCCATAAATTCATATATACAATATAAGATCATAAATACAACAGTTCATATTTTCAATGTTAAATCATCTCGCACAGAAAGACAGTATGGGAGCTTATTATATAAGCACTGTCTTATACTTGCAATATGATTATATATCCGTATGTATAAGCACATGTGTACATGCTAACTGGTAAAAAAGTGAGAAAAGCTTATATAATTGAGATTGACAACGTAAGGAGGAAAAGCATACCTAGATAGCCACTTGTGATAACACAATCAATTGGTGCATAAGATGGTACACAACCTTATATACTATCAATGTGAGATCAGCAGACTTGCTTCAATGCCTAAAAAAGCCCCTTAAAGGAGTGAGAGATAAATTGAACCAAAGCTTTTAGCATTATATGGTTACCTCATCAGTTATCCGTTTAATCGTATAAGTATTTCCTCCTCTCAAATTCAGTAGATCTTATAATCTTTCTTCTAGGAAATAATAAGATATTGTAGTCACTTGACTGCTATTATATTTATTAACGCATCTTATTATAAAACGTAAGGACATTATTCGCTGCAGAGCCAGACCTGTGTCGCTACGGTATTGAGACCCCAGGTAAAGAAGCACTTTTCTTTTTTTTGTACCACTATAGGGTTCCATTGGCAAAATAGCAGCTACAGGCACTACAAGATAAAATAAATCTATTTGTTTTTGTTCCTATACATGCAAGAACTATTAATTTCAAAATTCATAGAGACAAAATCTATGAAAAACGGAGTCTTAGATGTCTCATCACTTTCATCAAAAATGTACCTGATTAATCTTCTTATAATGACATGTTAAATCGAGGGTTTAAAGATAATGACAATCATATCTTTGCATCCTTGTTTGGAGGCTTAAATCAGGGGGATATTAGAAGATAAGAATCCTTGAGCAGTGTCCTGTCAGTGTAGACCCATGTCTATAACAAAACATAAAGATCTCAATTTGTAATTGTTCATCCAGAACATGGGTAAATAGAGGTTATTATAGATGAAGGTTTATTTTACATCAAATTTAAGTCATGGCTTACTCCCCATCAGTCATTTCTCTATATCGTCTTCAATACTATACTTAATGTGCGGGGCACCCATCTTTTTCAAACACAATGTAATACTGACCATACTCTTTCTATTAGTCACAGAGCTTGAGACGAGGTAACCAATGTAGAAAATCGGATCAAAACAATTGCTTCAATTCCACTACCTGGTGCAGGCATGTATCGTCTCCAGCGCATGCATAGTTCGCACCACAACGTAATAAGGAAATGGCCATCTTGTAAAGTGGCCCAGTATATACATAAATCAAACTTTCTAAGAGATCATATCATGAACAAAAGCCATATATACCCTTTTGAATGTGTGTGGTTGTCGCTTAGCAGTATTTAAACAATTTAAAGAAAAAAGGGAACAATCCAATCAAATCAATTTCTTCCATACTGCTTTATAGCAGTAGCAAAATCCGCACAGAGAGCGAAACATAAAAGCAGCCATCTTATAGTTGGGGCCTGAATATATACAAAAGGGTTACCGTGATAGTTCATATCATTAGCAATAAGAAAAATATCTAGAGATTATCACATAGGGACCCCACAAAGTCCACAAACTCGTTGCTTGATTGTAAAATTGTTGTGACCTATGCAGTGCATGTACAGGATGTAGGTTATCACTGTTCAAATTGTTCCATGCCTCACACACTTATGTTTCTTATAAAAAGTAAAATCAATTGATAAATGATGATGTAACCACAACAATGCCTATTGGAAACACAAAAGTACCCATGACAATATCTAACAGAAATACCATGTACAAATGTCACAGCTCTGTACACGCTTCTTGAATTGTGTCACGGGATGTTCAAGTCAGTAACGGTTTACATCCACTTAATATTTCAGTCAGAATAGAGTATAAAATCTGACAGTAAGTGATACCAAGCACATTCAGCTGGTACACAATGTAAGTCACAATTAGTTTTCTTTCTCAGCCAAGTTCTCCAAGGCGTCCAGATGTTTGTAATGATATTCTCTAAAACAGTAATGTATGTCCAGGCCTAAGTTACATAGCGGCACTTTATAAAAAGTAATGCATCTCAAAATTGCTATTCAGGCCCTGCTGCATTGTACGTAACTTGCATATCCATTTCGCCTCCCTCTGACGTAAAACACGTTCTCTATTGCCTCCTCTCTCACCACTGACAAGATGTTCTATAGCATGGAACCAAACATCTCTATTTTCAGAATGCGCTTCCTTTATGTGTTTTGCAATAGGATATCTTTCATCCAGGTTTTTCATTGCACGAACATGCTCTTGTATCCTTACCTTAAGACAGAGTATGCTACTTCGCACATAGATTTTTCCACATGCACAGCCAATGACAAATACCGTGTACATGGTATTGCAATTAATGAAAGACATGATTTGGTAAGTTTTATTGGTGTTGTTCATAAACTCTGTGATTTTGTTCTTTCCCAATCGACACACAGAACAGTTGCCGCAAACATGAAAAACATTAGGTTTAATTGGTAACCATGTTCTCCCTGTCTGATCAGTGTCCTTCTTTTTTACATAGCTTGGACAGAGCTTATGTTTGATAACATTACCCTTGCGATACACAACCTTCGGTTTTCCTGGAATTATATCCGACAGGTTTGCATCTGTGCTCAAACTCGACCAATTTTTTCTCAATGCATTGTAAATGTGATTACTGTGCTGGTTATACTGTGTAATAAACAACACATTATTTGTTGAGTCAGTGCCTGTCTTATTTTTCTGTGGTTTCGCTTTATTGGCAGTCAGAGTCTGTTCTCTGTCTAGTACTTTAGCTCTTGTCTCAGCTTTATCTAGACAAGTTTTTTCATAGCCCCGAACCTTAAAATTGATTTTAATGTCCTGAATGTTCTGTAGAAACTGTTCTTCCTCGCTACAGTTTCTTCGAGCCCGTACCATCTCACCATAGGGTATGGTGTTAATGGTACTCTGGGGATGGAAACTCAAAGCATGCAATACACTATTGCATGCAGTTGGTTTCCTAAAGATCTTACTTTCAATTTTGCCCTCTTTAACATATAGCCTGAGGTCAAGGAAATCGATTTCTCTTTTGTTGTTGGTCATTGTTAACTTGACGTTAAATCTATTCATGTTGAGATAGGAGTGATATTCCCTAAGACTCTCAACACTGCCATTACAAATCATTAGAATGTCGTCAATATAACGACCATAGAAGATTATTTTGTCATTGCATTTTTGGGCGCCTTTGCCATAGGTCTGCTCCACCTCATACAAACCCATAAAAAGGTTTGCATAAGATGGAGCAAACCTTGAACCCAAATCTGTTCCCTGTCTTTGAAGGAACCAAGTTCCATCATGTAAAAACACATTATTGGTCAATACCATTTCTGCCATTTCTATTAGCATGTGAGTGTGATCAAGATAACTGGCACTTCTTCTATATAGGAAGAATCTCAGTACTGCCAGACCATTCCTCATTTGAATACACGTATGCAGACTTATAACGTCCATATTTATGAAAAGCAGGTCTTCACTGTCCCAATTGAAATCCTCTAACTTGTCCAGAATGTGATGACCATCCTTTATATAGGATGGGAGGTTTTTCACATGCGGTTGGAGCTATTCATCTATGTATTCTGCTAGACACTCAGTTGGTCCCCCATTACCCGATATTATGGGCTGCCGGGAGGATTTATTAGGGTCTTTTGAATTTTCGGGAGAGAATAGATACAGGGGAACCTCGAGTTTTCAGCTTCTAGGTATATGTACTCTTTATCAAATAAAAGACAGATTTCATGGCACTCCTTCAAATGTGCATTGATATTGCATTCTATTTCGGGAATGGAGTTCCCTCTCAATTTCTCATAACATACTTCGTTATTTAGTTGTCTGTTCAGCTCTCCCAGGTATTCCTCTGTATTTAAAATGACAACATTGCCCCCTTTGTCTGCTTCACGTATAACGATGTTTGTATCATCATTCAGACCTGTTAGGGCATCTCTTTCTTTTTTAGAAAGGTGTGTTGTTTATTACACAGTATAACCAACACAGTAATCACATATACAATGCATTGAGAAAAAATTGGTCGATTTTGAGCACAGATGCAAACCTGTCGGATATAATTCCAGGAAAACCAAAGGTTGTGTATCGCAAGGGTAATGTTATCAAACATAAGCTCTGTCCAAGCTATGTAAAAAGGAAGGACACTGATCAGACAGGGAGAACATGGTTACCAATTAAACCTAATGGTTTTCATGTTTGCGGCAACTGTTCTGTGTGTCGATTGGGAAAGAACCAAATCATGTCTTTCATTAATTGCAATACCACATACACGGTATATTATTGGCTGTGCGTGTGGAAAAATCTATGTGCTATAAAGCGGTATGGAAGACATTGATTCGATTGGATTGTTACCTTTTTTCTTTAAATCATTTAAATACTGCTATGCGACAACCACAAACATTCAAAAGGGTATATATATTGCTTTTGTTCATTATATGATCTCTTAGAAAGTTTGATTTATGTAGATAAGGGGCCACTTTACAAGGTGGCCGTTTCCTCATCACTTAGTGGTGCGAACTACGCATGCGCTGGAGACTATACATGCCTGCGCCAGATAGTGGAATTGAAGCAATTGTTTTGATCCGATTTTCCACTGTTCTCTTTTAAGTGGATCACATACTGGCCTTCTTTGTCCTCTTATTTACAAGACTTCAGAGAGTCAATATAAGGAGAATTAATGCTTACATCGATAACTATATGTGATTCTATAACAAGAATCACATTCCAAGATGGCGGGCCCCCCGGCTCTCGCAATTTGTCAAGTGCACATCCGCGGATATGGCGGCAAAACTTAAAAGCCGGCCTCGTATGAGACTCGGCTTGATGGTGCTGGGTGTGAAGAGAGGATCGTCTTACTGGGGTCACGGTTCCTAAAGTAAGCAGAGTAGGGACACTATCGAAATGCTTACAGTGGGCTTGTGAGTCCACACACCGATATGCGACTGCGCTTTCTGTGGGTCACTGCTGTACGGCAATGTTTAAGCGAATGTTATGTGACTGCTTGAGGGCACTTTGGATAATAACCCAACCCGATATGGCAGTGCAACCAAGATGCTGTACCACTGTTTAGTGCCACTCTTTTTTTATAAACGATCGAAATGTGGTGTTTCATGTTTAAATACCGTGCGGCTGCTCTGGGGAATATTCCCAGGATTTGGTATTGGGTCGGAATGTAATATTCTTCTCCCCATGATGTCAGCCAAGAGAGAGGCTCACTTGAGCAGTAAAGCTTTGTGTTTACAATACAATACATAACCTGGATGCTGTACGACTGTTTAGTGGCATCCGTTTTTAAAAATGATAGAAGTGTGGTGTTTATGATTATATGCCGTGCGATTTCTCGGGGGCACATTCTGAGGACTGGACATTGGGGTAGAATGTAATGCTCTCTTCCCCATGGTGTCAGCTAAAAGAGAGACTTACTCGAGAAATACTTATATGCTGCACGAATGTTTAGTTGTACCCCCTCTTTATAAAATGATAGAAGTGCGGCATTTCATGGTTAAATGCCGTGCGACTGCTTGGTGGCACATTCTCAGGACTGGGCATTGGGGTAGAATGTAACACTGTCCTCCCCTTGGTGTCAGTTAAGAGAGAGACTTACTATAGCAATAAGGTTTTCTGTTTACGATATATGATTTGAGTGGTTGCCCCATTATAGAGGTGTCATCTGCCTTTGGCCCATAATTTGTATCGTAGTTTGAATGGTAACCTTGAAAACATTTTTTACCTCATCTCATGCTCTGTGACTAATAGACAGAGTATGGCTGGTATTACATTATGTTTGAAGAAGATGGGTGCCCCGCACATTAAGTATAGTTTTGAAAGCGATATAGACAAATGACTGATGGAGTGTAAGCCTTGACTTAAAGTTGATGTAAAATAAGCCTTCTGCTATAATAACCTCTATTTACCCATGTTCTGGATGAACAATTACAAATTGTGATCTTTATGTTTTGTTATAGATATGGGTCTACACTAACCGCACACTGCTCAAGGATTCTTATCTTGTAATATCCCCCTGATTTAAGCCTTCAAACAAGGATGCAAAGGTATGATTGTAATTATCTTTAAACCCTCGATTTAACATGTCATTTTAAGAAGACTAATCAGGTACATTTTTGATGAAAGTGATGAGACATATAAGACTCAGATTTCATGGATTTTGTCTCTATGAATTTTGAAACTAATAGTTTTTGCATGTATAGGGATAAAAACATATATATTTATTTTATCTTGTAGCGCCTGTAGCTGCTATTGTACCAACGGAACCCTATAGTGGTACAAAAAAAAGAAAAGTGCTTCTTTACCTGGGGTTCTCAATACCGTAGGGACACAGGTATGGCTGTGTTGTGCATAATGCCCTTAAGTTTTAAAATAAGATCCATTAATAAATATAATAGAGGTCAAGTGACTACAATATCTTATTATTTCCTAGAAGAAAGATTATAAGATCTACAGAATATGAGAGAAGGAAATACTTATACGATTAAACGGATAACTGATGAGGTAACCATATAATACTAAAAGCTTTGGTTCAATTTATCTCTCACTCCTTTAAGGTGCTTTTTTAGACATTGAAGCAAGTCTGCTGATCTGACATTGATAGTATATAAAGTTGTGTATCATCCTATGCAACAATTGACTGTGTTATCACAAGTGGCTATCTAGGCATGCGTTTCTCGATATGTTGTCAATCTCAATTCTCACTCAGCATGTGCTTATACATACGGATATATAATCATGTTGCAAGTATAAGACAGTGCTTATATAATAAGCTTCCCATACTGTCTCTCTGTGCGAGATGATTTAACATTGTAAATATGAACTGTTGTATTTATGATCTTATATTGTTCATATGAATTCATGGGGTTGATTTTATAAAAGATCATGGCCTCAGTATCAAATGATTGTCCTGCTAAATATTAATGTAAATATGTAAATAGAAGAGCTATGGACTCATATATGAACTGTGTAAATAATTCAGGTTATTCACACATTAATGTTTTAAAACGGATTTTAAATCACTGTATGTTATCTGTGTTTTGTAGCCCTGAAGAAGTCCCTAAATAGGACAAAACGCGTTGGCTACTTTGAAGAGAAGAAAATAAAGATTTAAAGATTAAAGAACTGTGTGAACTACTTCACTTGGTGGAATTTATTTCTTGTCTTTAATGAGTGTGGATCAAAATTATCAATGTTAAGTGTCTGTTGTCGAAAGTCTTTTCCACACCATAGGAAACTAAAAGGGTCTTGTTTCCTTTGATCATCGCACCACATGTTAACAAAATTCCCATAATACAAATAAGTGCGGCATTACATCCTAGACCCTTTCTTGTAAACCTGTGTGCGCAGTGGCGGGAAGACACCTCTGGGCAGTGGAAGTGAATGGGGTGCAGCAGCCTGGATGCACAAAGGCGGTACAGCGATTTAGGCGTGCGCAGTTGTGTATACTCTGTCATTACTGATTCTGTACTATGTTCCAGATGAGTGAGCTTGAGGGCTCCACTATGTCCTGGCTTGTGGTTGGAGACACACCGGTGGAGGAAAGGTGAGCTGTGAGGGTTTTGTCCACAGTGTGGGCACTCACTGTCCCTCTCCATCTCTTCCTTTCTCTCCCTCACATTCTTTCTCTCTCTCTTCCTCTCCCTCACACTGTTTCTCTCTTTCTCTCTCTCTTCCTATCTCTCTCACTCCTTCTCTCTCTCGTTCTCTCTCTCTCACTCTTCCTCTCTTTTTTGCTGTCTTCCTCTCACTCTTTCTTTCTTTCTCTCTTCCTCTCTCTCACTCTTTTTCTCTCTTTCACTCTCCTTTGATGGACGCATGACGCACAATCTTATCTTGCTTTTTGTCTAGCAGGCTGTGATTCACAGATTGATGACCCTCCCACAAGGACCTCCCGCTACGAGGCGATGACTTCAGTTACACTGAGTTAGTGCCACTAGAGATGAACGCGTGTGCAGCCTGTGATGATGCGTGGCCATCCTGGCAATCAACACCCATTCTGAATTGTGTGCTCGGCTTGACCGTGTGTACGCAATGGCTGAGGAGGTTGCTTCAGCACGTGGTGGACCCTGTTACACACACACTGGTGGCGGAGGGTGAGTAGAGAGGCTTGTTTCCGCAGCAGCGGGCAGTCACCTCTGGGCGGTGGGAGTGGCTAGTGTGCAGCAGCCTGGGTGCACAAGAGCAGGCAGACACCTCCGAGCACTAGGAGTGGATGGGGTGCAGCAGCCTGGGTGCACAGGAACGGGCAGTCACCTCCGGGCACTGGGAGTGGATGGGGTGCAGCAGCCTGGGTGCACAGCAGTGGGCAGACACCTCTGAGCAGTGGATGGGGTACAGCAGCCTGGGTGCACAGAGGCGGTCAGACACCTCTGGGCAGCGGGAGTAGATGGGATGCAGCAGCCTGAGTCTGCAGGGGCGAAATAGAGATTTACGCGTGTGCAGTTGTATGTACTCTGCCATTACTGATTCTATACTATGTTTCAGATGACTAAACTTGAGGGCTGCACTATGTCCCGGCACGTGGTTGGAGAGACACCGTGGCGGTAAGGTGAGCTGTAAGGATTTTCTCCACAGTGTCAACACTCACTCTCCCTCTCCATATCTTCCTTTCTGTCACTCACACTCTTTCTCTCTCTCTCACTCTCTAGCCATTCCTTCTTCTCTCTCACACTCTTTCTCACTTTCTCTGGGTCTTCATCTCTCTCTCATTCTTTCTTTCTCTCTCTCTTCCTCTCTGTCTCACTCTTTCTCTCTCTCTTCCTCTCTCTCACACTGTTTCTTACTCTCTCTCTTCCTTGTATCTCAATCTTTCTCACTTTCTCTCTCTCTTCCTCTCTCTCTCTCTCTTTCTCTGTCTTCCTCTCTCTCTCACTCACTCTTTCTTTCTTTCTCTCTCTCTCTTCCTCTCTCTCACTCTTTCTCTCTCTCTCCTTTAATGGACACATGACACACAATCTCATCTTTCTTTTTGTCTTGCAGGCTGCGATTCACAAATTGTCGAGGGATGACTGTACCTACTTGTATTTTGTTGTTTTGTTTATTTAAAAATGTTTTATATGTAAATCCATAGATGACTGAGATTCTTATTTGTCCAACCTCACATGCATCTTCTTTATTATAATTGTGCGACATCAGCCAATTTGTTACGATCCAGATTTCCTAAGGTTGCTGTCACATTTGTTTGTGGGGGTGGGGGTGAGGGGAGAATGGAGGATAAGGGGCTGGTGAGGGGGGTGTCAGAGCAGTGTTGGGTGACCAAGCTTCAATATCGTTGGCTCCATTGCATCTGTTGTCATTCAGGTGTGGCTCTGGGCTGGGCTCCCTTTCAGATTGTAGGTAGTAGTCCGACTTTACACCAGCTCAGAGCAGGTGTAAACTTCCTGCTACTGACACACCTTATTGCCTGTTTTGTACTCACTTCGACGATCTTGCTGGTGGTTGAGAAACATACAAATTGATGTGTTTGCTGCGTTTTGCACTGGAACGCCTACTCTACATCTCATTAGCAAGATGTGTCAGGGTCATCCATGACGATGCTTTTTGAGGCTGCTATCGCTGGTAAACTGGTGATATGAGCAGTTACCTCGAGCTTGTGAATGGTGCATTAAATGTATCACCATTTTGGTTGCGATAAAGTGCCGTTGACTCGGCGATGTGTCCTTCAGAATATACCCCTCGGTGTTTGAAAGACTTAAGAAGTACTCGAGTGCCACACTGACAGCCGTGTTAGAGTCATGAATCCTTTTTCTTTTTAAACATCCACTTTCATTAATTTACATTCGCCTCAGAGACCCCATCCCCCGAAGCATGCTGACATGTTCATTGTTTAAGAAAAAAAACAATGAGAAGAGGACCACGTCGGCCCCCTTCCCATGGCCAATTCTGGCCCTGAGGAGGAACCCATCTCCCGGGGCCTGGCCTCACCGCTGGGGACCGTGGGCGGAGCCCCAATGCCCCCACGGTCCCGCCGGCTCCCCACATCCCACGGGAGCCGGCATTGCTTTTCCACACGGAGGTTTCCCTGCTCTTGCTTCCAAAATCCAAAGCAAGTTTGCTATGACAGGGCGGGAGCCGCGCGGCTCCCACCCTGTCATAGCAAAAAGCAGTATCCCGGGGGTGGACACCCTGGGACACTGCCGGAGCCGGCCCTGGGGAATGGTGGTCCCCTTGGCCATCACGGGCTCCAGGACGAGGGCCGCACGCCCCCCCTCCCAACATGAGTGAAGCCCCAGGGAGGTGGTGGTTGCCCGGGCTACGTGGGCCCCAGCAGGCCCCCGCTATTATATTTTAAGAAATGCCCCCGGGACCTAGCCCACCCGGGGGCCTCATTAAAATAAAATGTGGGAACCCACGCTTCATTGTTTTTAAACAATTTCCATGGAATTCGTGACCCCAGCGCATATTGCGCCAATTCTTTTAAAAAATGCTTTTTTGGGCCCTGGGGTCCTTCTGGGACCCCATGAGAAGGCCTAGGGGGTCAGGGTGTTTCTACCCTGCCCCCTTCTCTTGTTTTATATCTTTGTTTCTCTGTTTTCTGGTGACTCGCTTCTACCGAGTCACAAGATGGCTGCCAACACTTCCTGGTTGGAGTGTTCACAGCCAATTAGAATGAAGCTCGTGGTCGGGAGGGGTCGCGACTCCACCACTGCCCTACTTATCTAAACTTTATTTTTTGAACTTCTCAGCAACTACTGAGCGAATTTACACCATTTAAAAAAAAGGTTGCTTTCTGAACCAATCACTACCTTTTTACGAATTTTGGGGTAATTCCGTTCAGCAGTTTTGGCTGTAGCCTTGCCCAAATTTTCCTATGGGAAATTGATTTATGGACTTTTATGTTTTGAATTTCTCAAAAACTACTGAATGGATTTACATCATTTAACACATTGGTCAGTTTCTGAACCAAGCTCTACCCTTTTGCCAAATTTGGGGTAATTCCATTCAGCAGTTCGGGCTGTAGCTGGTCTAAAAATTTCCTATGGAAATTAATTTATTAGCAAATCAAAAAATGCTTTTTTTAATAGAAATTAGGTTTTAACTATAACTACCTACTGGTGACCCCCAGTAGGTGATATACATATATATATATATATATTGAGAGAGAGAGAGATAGATATACACATACAGTATATACTATAACGTCCCAGTAACCTTTGTTTTTTTCAGTGAATATATATATATATTTATATATATATATATATATATATATATATATATATATATATATATATTCACTTAAAAAACCATAGGTTTCACACAGGTTATAGTTAGGTGGATATTTCACTTGTAAAAAACCAATGAAATTCCCCTGTTATAGTTAGTTCAGATAACTATAACTCGCGCGCCCGCAATCCACTGCTCATGATGTCACATATTACATCACTCATGACATGGTCAGTGGCATCACTCATGACATCACTGATGACATCATCCTTGTGATAGAGTGGCGGTCGCGCGAGTTATCTGAACTAACTATAATGCGGGAATTTCATTGTTTTTTTACGAGTGAAATATCCACCTAACTATAACCTGTGTGAAACCTATGGTTTTTTAAGTTAATTTGCAAGGTTTTTTAAATGCTAATTCCTAACTATAACGTGTGTGAAACCTATGTTTTTTTAAGTGAATTTGTACGGTTTTTTAAATGCTAAGTTATGTATTTATTAATTTATTTTTTTTCAAGGTTTTTCACCGTGCGCGCTTTGGGCGCAAGGTGCACTGCACGCACAGTGCGCGCATCCCGCGATTTAAAAAAAAAAAATGCAATGTTTTTTTTCCCCTTGGGGGTCCTTCTGTGACCCCCTGACAAAGGCTAGGGGGTCAGGAACTCTCTTCCCTGCCCCCTTTTCACGTTTTCCACCTTTTTTCCCACTTTCCTTTTCAGTGCGAGAGACAAAATGGCGGCCAACACTTCCTGATTTCGACCGATTCGAATGTTTACCGACATCTAACAACCAATCAGAAGTTCGCTTGCGCACGGCACCGTGCACGAACGGTGCGCGTATAGATATTTATATGCTTTTAAATGCTATTTTCTCAGGAAATACTGAACAGATTGACACCAGACCTGCAAAAGGCACTTCCCTGACCTGAGGACTACCTCTCTGCCAAATTTCAATAAATTCTGTTCAGCCGTTCGGGCTGTACCTTCGACTAAAGGTCCTATGGAAAAATGCATGGGGAAAACACGTTTTGGGTCCCCCCTTTTTTCTCGGCCCCCGCTTGACAAATCACCCCGAGACTTTCAGGGTAGGAGCTGAGCGGAGCGCCCCATTTGTTTTGAAAATTTTGCGAGGATTCTTCAACCAGCGCCAAAGTTATTCAAAATAGAATTTTGAGATTTCCTATGGAAACACGATCCTAACTATAACTATCTACTGGCGACCGCCAGTAGATAATATATATATATTCAGTAAAAAAACAAAGGTTACAGGAAGGTTATAGTCAGGCTCAGATTTTACAAACACAAAACTTTAGAAATTCAGCAGGTTTAGTTATAGTTATCTCAAGTAACTGTAACTCCCCCCAAGGTAACTGTAACTTGTGCCCCCACCTTACACAGTTTTCGCATAAACATTTTCACTACAAATGGTGCAGTGATATAATCAATGATGTCATAGAAGATGTCATGAGTAATGTAATATGTGGGGTAATTAGCAGTGCATGGGGAGGGTGTGAGCTATAGCTAATTATAACTTCCCTGTAACCTTTGTTTTTTTCAGTGAATTTCTAAGGTTTTTAAAATGTTATTTCCAAAATATAATGTCCCTGTAACATTTGTTTTTGGAGTGAATTTCTATGGATTTTTAATACTAGTTCCTAACTATAATATCCCTGTAACCTGGGTGTGTGAGAGGGTGTGTGAGTGGTTGTGTAAGTGGGTGTGTGAATATATGATGGGTGTGTGAGTGAGTGCATATGTGACTGGCTGTGTGGGTCTGTGAGTGGGTATGAGAGTGGCTGTGAGAGGGGCTGTATGGCTATGTGAGTAGGTATGTGAGTGGCTGTGTGAATGGTTTTCAGGGTCTGTGAGTGGGTGTGTGAGTGGCTGTATGGGTGTGTGAGTGGTTTTAAGGTCTGTGAGTGGCTGCATGGCTATGTTAATGGGTGTGTGAGTGGTTTTGTGGGTGTGTGAGTGGGTGTGTGAAAGCTGTGTGGGTTTGTGAGTGGGTGGTTAGTGATTGTAAAGGTCTGTGAGTGGCTGCATGGGTGTGTGAATGGATGTGTGAGTGGTTTTGTACGTGTGTAAGTGGGTGTGTGAATGCATGAGTGAGTGTGTGAGTCAGTGTGTGAGTGAGTGAATGTTTTTTTATTGGGATTTGGCTCCTCAGATCCATCGAAATCTAGGAGGATCCGGAGAGAATTCACGGATCCTCATGTAGTAAAAAAAAGTTTTTGTGACAATTTCTTGCGCATGTGGCGTCCCTTACTGGCCCCTCCATTAGTACCATAGGGTCGGGGTACATCTACCATGACCCCTTCTTTCACTTTTTAGCTTTAATTTCCCCATTGGGAGGCCCGATGAACAAAATGGCAGCAGCAACATTCCTCTCATGTTGGCTCTCAGCCAATTATTAGGCCTGGGTGGTAAATTCCGTTCCGCTCACAGAATTTTTGGAATTTGGGTACGTTTGCCAAAAATTCTGCGATCCGCGGCTTTGTGGAATTTTTTGCTTGTTTGCACTTTCAAAATGTGTGTTCGCGAGATATTTCACCCCGAGCACGCAAACAATGTTCGCGAACAGGAAAAAAGCATAGCGAACGGGCGGAACAAGCAATTCCACTTGTTAGTGGAATTTTTGCATGCTCGCGGAGATTTTTTACCATTTCACAGAGCTTTGCATAGCGAGACAATGCAAATTTCGCCAACCCCTACCAATGATGGCATTGCTGTTGGGGCGTGGATTGGCAAATCCCAGGAGGATCCGCATACCCAGATATACAAATTTGGATTTTAGCTAATATCTCAAAAACTACTGAACAGATTGACACCAAATAAAAAAAAAGCACTCTTTCTGTACCAAAAGCTACCTTTCTGCCACATTTGGTGTAATTCTGCCCAGTAGTTTGGGCTGTAGTGGTGTTCAAAATCCGTAAGGGAATCAACATGGGAAACACACTTTTTTGACCCCCCCCTTTTCTTGGCCCCCGCTTGTCAGATCACTCAAAGCTTTCCATGCACAACTAGAATCACCTGCACACTTTTTGGGAAAATTTCATGAAGATGCCAAGTCAAAATAATGGAGAAAAAAATATATATATTTAGCAGTTATAGTTACCTGAGCTGATGATTACATTTCAAATGACATCACTGATGACATCATTCAGTGAGTGTATTTCGTAAATGTTTCTGAGAGTTAAAGATATATACTAAGCTACTGCATATATTAAATCACTATTGTTTTTGTACTGCCAATGAGTGATACTGTTTCTAATATATTTCACTGCACTGTGACAGTATCAGTGTAGGAGTGGATGTATGGGTGGCTGTATGGGTGTGTGAGTGACTGCATCGGTGAATACGTTGGTTTGTGAGTAGCTGTATTGGTGAGTCACTGTGTGAGTGGCTATATGGGTGGATGAGTATGTGGGTGAGTGGCTCTAATGCAGACTTTGGTAGCTGTGTAAGCAGCTCCATGGGTGGATGAGTGTGCTTGTGAGTGGCTGTATGGGTGACTGAGTGGCTGTTTGAATGGCTCTATGGGTGAGTGACTGGGTGTGTAAGTGTACGAGTGGGTGAGTGATTGACTGGGTGTATGGGTAAGTGAGTTGGTGTGTGAGAGGTTGTTTTGCACAGTAAGTATTTGTGTGAGTGGCTATATAGGTGAGTGAGTGGGCATGCTGTATTGATTGTATTGATGTGTGAATGGGTATGTAAATAGTGTTGATGAGTGAATGGATGTGTGAGTGGCTTTAAGAGTGAGTGCATAGCTCTGTTAGTAACTGTACGGGTGAGTAAATTGCTGTTGGAGTAGCTGTGTGTGTCTGTGAATGTGTATTTAGGTGGTTGTACATCTTTGTGAGTGAGTGTGTGAGTGGCTGTATGGGTCTGTGAGTGGGTGTGCGAGTGGTTTTGTGGGTATGTGAGCGGTTATATGGGTGAGTGTATAGTTGTGTGAGTGGTGGTATAATTGAATGAGTGTGTGTATCAGTACTTCTAAGGGCCTGTTAATGGGTGAGTGGTTGTGTGAGAAAATACTGACAATCACTGGATGATGTAATCAGTGATGTCATTTGAGATTTCATCATTGGTGATGTCACTGACTATGTGATGGGGGATGTAATATGTAAAGTCATGAGCAGTGCAGTGCATTGCAGGGACATAAGTTATAGTTAGAACGGGTAACTATAACTGGTGAATTTCTTTAGTTTTGTATGATTGAAGTGAAATCTGAGCCTAACTAAAACGTTGCTGTAACCTTTAGTTTTTTCAGTGAAAATATATATATAGGGACGACATGATTAGGCTGATATTTCGCTTGTACACAAGCAGAGAAATTCAGCAGCTATAGTTAGCTGAGCTAACTATAATTTACACCCCCAATGCACTGCTTATGACCTCACAAATTACATCACTCATGACATGGTAAGTGTTATCACTTAAGACATCACTGATGACATCTCAAATGACATCACAGATGACATCATCCAGCGATTCTCAGTATTTTCTAAAAGAAACTGGATGTGAAACATATATACTAAAGTAAGTGGTTGAGGGAGTGCCTGTATGGGTGAGTGTGAGGGTGTACAAGTGGTATATAGAAGAATGAGTGGGTATGTGACAGACTGCTCACATGAGTGACTGGGTGTGTAAGGTTTTTTATGGGTGAGTGTATTAGAAATGAGTGGCTATGTGACTTTCTATATGGGTAAGTGAGTGAGCATGTAAATGGCTATAAGGGTGAATGAGAGGGGGAATGAATGGCTGTATGTTTTTTTTTGGTTAAGTAGGTGTAAATGCTGCATGGGATGGTGCATGAGAGGTGGTATGGGTGACTGAACAGGTCAAAAAGTATATGAATGGGTGATTAAGAAGGTAAATGCATGTGTGTGTATGGGTGCATGGATTGGTGTGCAAGTGGATGTATGGGAAAGTAAGTGGGTGTGTGAGTGGTTGTATGGGTGAGTGAATGGGTGTGTGATGAGTAAGTGAATGTGAAAGAGGTTGTATTGTAAAGTATGGGCTTTTGTCAGTTACAGTATAGGTGAGTGAGTACATGTGTTACTATATGTATCAGTAAGTGAGTGGATGTGTAGGTAACTGTATGGGTGAGTTAGTGCTGTGTTAGTAACTGTACGGGTGAGTGAGTAGGTGTGAGTATGGGTGAGTGATTTTAAGCATGAGTGCCTGTATGGATTAATGAGTAGATGTGTGGGTGTTTGTGTGTTTGTGTGACTGGATATGTGAGTGACTTTATTGGTCAGTGAGTAGTTGAATGACTGGAGTTACTGGTTGCTTCACTGCCTGAATTGGTCAGTTTGATGTGTAAGTTGGTCTATGGATCAGTGAGTTGGTGTGTGAGCATTTGTATGGGTCTGTGAAAGAGTATGTGAGTGGTTTTGTGGGACTGGTTTTCTGAGTTGTTGTATTCGGGTGTAAGTGGATGTGTGGCTGGTTCTGTAGATGATGTTATCAATGGATGTCATTTGAGATGTCATCAGTCAATCACTCAATCAAATCAGTAATCTTATAAAGCGCAACTACTCACCCATGAGGATCTTAAGGTGCTAAGTGGGGGGGTGGGTCTACGGTTCAGTTAAAGAGCCAGGTCTTGCGGTCCTTCCTGAAATATGGCAGCAATGGTGATTGCCTGAGGTGCAGAGGCATGGAGTTCCAGATCTTTGTAGAGAGGTAGGAGAAGGATTTTCCTCCATGCTGTGATATCGCGGAACCATGGTATGGAGGCCAGGGCCAGTTGGGCAGTGTGGAGATGTCTGGTGGGAGTGTAGATGGAGAGGTAGTGGTTAAAGTATGCAGGTCTGGTACTGTGGAAGGCTTTGTATACGTGTGTGAGGAGTTTGCATGTGATTCTTTTGTTGACAGGTAGCCAGTGCAGGTCTCTCAGGTGGCCAGTGAAGTCATTTGAGATCTCATCAGTGATGTCATGAGTGATGCCTCTGACCATTTCATGAGGATGTAACATGGGAGTTCATAAGCAGTGCATTGCGGGGCTGTAAGGTATAGTTAGCACAACTAACTATAACTGCTGAATTTCTCTGGTTTAGTTAAATGTCAGCCTAACTATAACATCCCTGTTACCTGTTTTTTTCTTCAGTGAATTTTTAGTTTTTTTAAATTCTATTTTATAATCAGAACATCCCTGTAACCTTTCATTTTTTTACATGAATTTCTATGGTTTTTTATTTTCTTATTTTGTTTTAAGTTGTAAGCTATGAGAGTGATTGAAAGGTAGTACGCATTAGTGTGTAACAGGGTGTATGTGTATATGTGAGAGTGTTTGATTGCATCTGTGAATGGAGGTATTTGTATTTGAATATATATATGATTGAGTGTTTCTGTAGGAAGGAGTAAATATGTTTTGGTGATTTTAGCGAGTTGCACAGTGCTGAGCACCATTTTGGTTCATATTTCTGGAATCACGTAGGGTACGCAAATTCAACTGAGGAGTCTATTAGGGAACCACCCTGACCACCATGGTAGCGGGTATCAACCGTCCGCCGGTCCCGCAGCAAAACCGGTGGTTCGATTAGGATCAACCGCCCAAAAAATGCGACCGCGGTGGAACAAGGCCACCAAAGACCGCCTTAGTGGGCAGAGCAGGTGGAAATCCATCTGCGGTGGTCGGATTCATGGCAGAAACACACCAAACTGCCGCCAGGCAAGGTGGAGAGACTGCACTGAAAATTAGGATTCCCCCGCTGTGACAGCATGTCGTTCCGCTGTTTCCGACTGCTGTGGTCGCAAACAGTGATGAATGGGAGAGCCGGCGGAAGGGCTGTTGCATAACCACCGCTGCAGATGCTCCATGACAGATATGGCAGTAGTCCAAAAAAACACACAACAAGGCCACCAAGTGTGCACAGCAGACTAGCCCTGCCCCCAAACACCTAACACATCCCAATGACAGACCCCCATAGCAACTTCAAAAATGCAAATCCCAGGACAACCCACACAACACACTTGACAGCAATACTCCATTTTGACACACCACATAGTTGAATATAAAACCAGCCCCTTCCCTGGCCAGAATCCTTTGCACTACTCCAGTACTGAAGGAACCAAACCCTGCAGCTCATTGGATAGGCAAAACACCACACATCTCACCTGCACAACAACACACACACCCCACCTACACTACCTCACCACCCCCACAACTGCACCTCAGCACATTAGCACATCACACACCATGGCACCACAGAAAATGCCCAAATTCACAGAGAGTGAGTTTTCAGTCATGGTAGATGAGATAATTAGAGTAGAACCACAAGTGTTTGGTCACCTGGTCCAACAGACACCATTAGCCACAAGAGCACAAATGTGGGCAAGGATAGTCAACAAGGTCAATGCAGTAGGGAACACCCAGCGCTCCAGAAATGAAATCATGAAGCAGTGGCATGACCTGAAGAGGGTTGTGAAACAAAAGAGGAACAAGAACCGTAAGCTGGCTCAGAGGACTGACAGTGGCCCTCCCACCCCACCAAAAACATTCACTGCATGGGAGGAGAAGGTGCTTGCCAAACTGCATCCAGAGAGTCTCACAGGAATAGCCAGGGGAGCCCAGGCTGGTAAGGATAAACAAATGTATACCATCACACTGCCATCTACTGTCTTACACAACTTTAAAGCTACACCTCCTAGGCCCAATCCCATCCATCTGCCCCACCATACCCAACACAGGTCTCACAGATGTAACATTCACCCCATCTGATTCACCCCAAAGGTAGTCGGCTACATTTCCAGGGTTGTATGTGTACATGCAGCCAGCACTACAATCCCACCAGGCCCCCTGTCCCACCCCTGAGCAGAATGGAGCACTCCCTCCCACCCAGAATCATGTGGCAGCCATTACATTGCCCTCATCAAACTAACAGGTAGGTAGCCATAGGTAGGTAGCCATCTTCACAGGGAGGGCTGTCTGGGGATTGGAGGCCTGCACTACTATTCTCACCAGGCACCCCTGTCTCACCCCTGAACAGGATGTGGCATTCCCCCCCAGCCAGAAGCATGTGGCAGCCATTGTAGTACTCCAACCAAACTTACAGGTAGGTAGCCACCTTCACAGGGAGGTCTGTCTGGGGGTGGGAGGCCTTCACTACTACTCCCACCAGGCACCCCTGTCCCACCCCTGAACAGGATGTGGCACTCTCCCACCCAGAAGCATGTGGCAGCCATTGTAGTACACCAACCAAACTTACAGGTAGGTAGCCATCTTCACAGGGAGGGCTGTCTGGGGGTTGGAGGCCAGCACTACAACTCCCAACAGTCCCCCTTGTCCCACCCCTGAGCTGGATGGAGCACTCCCTCCCACCCAGAAGCCTGTGGCATCCATTGCATTGTTCACCCTCATCTAACAGATAGGTAGCCATCTTCCCAGGGAGGGGTGTGTGTGGGTGGGAGGCCAGCACTAAAACTCCCAACAGTCCCGCTTGTCCCACCCCTGAGCAGGATGGAGCACTCCCTCACACCCAGAAGCATGTGGCAGCCATTGAAGTACACCAACCAAACTTACAGGTTGGTGGCCATCTTCACAGGGAGGGCTATCTGGGGGTGGGAGGCCTGCACTACTAAACCCACCAGGCACTCCTGTCCCACCCCTGAACAAGACGTGGCACTCCCTCCACCCAGAAGCATGTGGCAGCCATTGTAGAACACACCAACCAAACTTACAGGTAGGTAGCCATCTTCACAGGGAGGGCTGTCTGGGGGTTGGAGGCCTTCAATACTACTCCCACCAGACACCCTTGTTCCCTAGCTCAGCAAGATGGAACACTCCCCACCCACCCAGAAGCATGTGGCAGCCAATGTACTGTTCACTTTCACCTAACAGGTAGGTAGCCACCTTCTCAGGGAGGGCTGTGTTTGTGTGGGAGGCCAGCACTACAACTCCCAACAGTTCCCCTTGTCCCACCCCTGAGCTGGATGGAGCACTCCCTCCCACCCAAAAGCATGTGGCAGCCATTGCATTGTTCACCCTCATCTAACAGATAGGTAGCCATCTTCCCAGGGAGGGGTGTGTGTGGGTGGGAGGCCAGCACTAAAACTCCCAACAGTCCCCCTTGTCCCACCACTGAGCAGGATGGAGCACTCCCTCCCACCCAGAAGCATGTGGCAGCCATTGAAGTACACCAACCAAACTTACAGGTAGGTAGCCATCTTCACAGGGAGGGCTATCTGGGGGTGGGAGGCCTGCACTACTACACGCACCAGGCACTCCTGTCCCACCCCTGAACAAGACGTGGCACTCTCTCCACCCAGAAGCAAGTGGCAGCCATTGTAGAACACACCAACCAAACTTACAGGTAGGTAGCCATCTTCACAGGGAGTGCTGTTTGGGGGTTGGAGGCCTGCACTACTACGCCCATCAGGCACACTTGCTCCCCAGCTCAGCAAGATGGAGCACTCCCCACTTACCCAGAAGCATGTGGCAGCCAATGTACTGTTCACCTTCACCTAACAGGTAGGTAGCCACCTTCCTAGGGAGGGGTGTGTGTGTATGGGAGGCCAGCACTACAACTTCCAACAGTCCCCCTTGTCCCACCCCTGAGCAGGATGGAGCACTCCCTCCAACCCAGAAGCATGTGTCAGCCATTGCATTGTTCACCCTCATCTAACAGGTAGGTAGCCATCTTCCCATGGAGGGGTGTGTGTGTGTGTGTGGGAGGCCAGCAGCACAACTCCCAACAGTCCCCCTTGTCCCACCCCTGAGCAGAATGGAGCACTCCCTCCCACCCAGAAGCATATGGCAGACATTGCATTGTTCACTTCAAACTAACGGGTAGGTAGCCATCTTATGCACCCTAATCCCACCACTGAGCTGGATGGAGCACTCAACCACACACCCAGAGAGATGTGAAACAAATTCCACCCAAATGTGACAACAGAACAGGCAAGTAGACAGTGCATGCACCCCACCATTCCTCTCAAAAAGCATGGAGCCAAATGACAACACCGGCGCTCACATCGCACCAAAATGTACACAGATACAATTGCCACTTATAGTGTGCAGACAGCTAAGTGTATGTAACTGTCACAGAAACAGAAGTGTGACTCACCAAATCCCATCTCAAAGCAAATCAGGGCACAAACATGCACAGCACTGAATGCTATCTGTAAGTTACATGGGGGCTTAGCTTGAAGGACCATATGAAAACAAACAAAGCATGGTCTGTCGAACCAATACATCTAAGCCCAGGACATGACAAAGGTATACATGAGATGACAATACCTAGTACATGTGCAAATGTAACATCTGCCAGGCAGAGTAATCAGCAAAGATGCCTCACATCAAGTTGTATTGCCGCCAGTTGTCAGATGACAACATGTCCTCGTAATTACAGAATCTACACATGGGGAATGGTATCCATCGACATGTCACACCATGGAAATTTAATGTATGTACCTTCAAATCATGTCATGATGCACATCACTGTGCAGACATACAATGCGTGAAATAGTTAACTGTGTGTTGCATAACCAGTAAATAAGATACATCGACCACAAAGCCTTAAGGGTGTATGTCAATGACCATTTCCCCTCTATCTCACAGGTGACCAACAACAGACTGCAGAGGACGACAACATCAACCTGCAGGGCCAGTCTCCACCGCCAGAACATGGACTCTTGGATGAGGATTCCCTGGATTTTGAGGACGCGGAGCTCGATGCCGGCCCATCTGGTGTTCCAGGGTGCAACAGGTCCCATGACCCTACTGTCCCACCACCACCTCAGCAGCACCAACAACAATTACGCTTACCCCTGCTGGAACAACTTGTGCGGCCTCCACCACCACCACCAGTGCTGCCTGCAACACTCTCCCTGCCCCAGAGGATGACCACCCCACCAACTGAGGAGGGCAGGGAGAGGAGGTGGGTGCCTACAGTGGTGGTGAGGCAACAAGTCCATGACAGCAGGGCAGGTGGGAGGACAAGGGGGAGTCGAAGCCAACAGGACACTGGGACAGAAGCCCTGGACAACATCAACAGAGTCAGTGATGTCATTTGAGATGTCATCAGTGATGTCATGAGTGATGTCACTGACCATGTCATGAGTGATGTAATATGTGACGTCATCAGCAGTGCATTGCGGGCGCGCGAGTTATAGTTAGCTGAACTAACTATAACGGGGGAATTTCAATGGTTTTGTACAAGTGAAAAGTCCAGCTAACTATAACACCCCTGAAACCTATGGTTTTTTCAGTGAATTTCTGAGGTTTTTTAAATGCTAATTCCTAACTATAACGTGCCTGAAACCTATGGTTTTTTCTGTGAATTTCAAAGGTTTTTTAAATGCTAATTTCTAACTATGCCTACAGAGATAGGACATGTGAAGAAAGAAGAAAAAATGCACAGAAAGAAAAAAAAGAAGTGCAGAAAGAAGCAACAGAAGTCCTCAAAAACGAAGAAAAGTGCAGAAAGAAGGACAACATGCAGAAAGAACAAAAAGAAGAGCAGAAAGAAGCCTTGTTGCAAAATCATCCTGTACCCTCAACTTTCTCAGACGGATACTGGTGGTAACTGAGTCTGACTAACCAGTCCTAGAGCCAGTGCTATGTTAAAAGACACTTAGAATACAGTGAGAACACCTACATACACTACGGAACATTATGCATTGGGGTCCCCCTGTGATTAGCATGACCTCCTCTGTAAGCCCCTAGTATATAATAGGGCAGGGGGATTAAAACTACCTCTTAAAACAGGCCACAGGGCATTTTTGCACACGTTAACTCAGGCCCCGTCCCCTCCCTTCACCACTGTGTAAACACGCCCTGTGTCCGTTTTTAGTTGGGAGATTAAGTTCATTTGAATCCTGAGGGTCCCTAGGGTCCAACTAGCCCACTAGGTATCTCCAGTAAGTGCCACAGAGCTGCGTTGCAGAGAGGTGTAAAAAGTGGCACGGCCTGGACCACCTCTCTGCAATGCAGCTCAGTGGCGCTTACTGGAAGCACTTGGTGGGCTAGTTAGCCCCCAGGGGCCCTCAGTATTGAAGGGAAATTATATCCCCAATTTAAAACGTGCCATAGTGCGTGTTTGCATACGTCACCTCAGGCCCCGTCCCCTCCCTTCACCACTGTGTAAATGCGCCCTGTGGCTGTTCTAAGTTGAGAGATTAAGTCCCCTTGAATCCTAAGGGTCCCTAGGGTCAAACTAGACCACTAGGTACCTCCAGTAAGCGCCACAGAGCTGCGTTGTAGAGAGGTGTAAAAAGGGGCTTGGCCTCAGAACACCTGTCTGCAGCGCAGCTCCCTGGAGCATACTGGAGATGCCTGTTGGGCTAGTTGGTCCTCAGGGACCCTCAGTATTGAAGAGGAATTAATTCCCCAACTTACAATTCACCAGGGGGCGCGTTTGCAGAGTGCTGCAAGGAGGGGGCGTGGCCTCCGGCACGATGCCAGTCTTTTATTTATTTAAATTTTTTAAGAAGGGGGGCTGTGTGGTTCCCCTTCTTATTCTAATTTATTGGCCCTGATGACCCCATCCCCAAGGGCCTGTCTCCTAATTATATTTTTTTGACCCCAATCCCCAGGGCCGGCCACTGTTTTTTATTATTTTAAAAAAATATATATTTATAGACACACCTAGGACATGCTGGACAAACCGTACGTACCTATCACCATGACGATGCATACAATGAATCCACGTGGAATGTATTTACACCACTAGTGAAGCTCTGACATGTCTGATGCCCTACCGTGCCTAATCCCGGTAGACACCCTTGTCGTTTACTTATACAAACATGGGTAGCTATTGACGGGCACATTTAATACACATGCACACCAAGCCATTCAAAGGGGATTAGACAAAAATTCGACCAAAACTATGCAAGAAACCCCCCTCACGGTTAATAAAACACACATCCACTGCCGGATACTCTCTGGAAAGGGGACGAACATCACTTGAGAGTCACAGCGCTCTCCTGGCAGAGCCCAATGCTGTGTTGCACCCACCATTGCCTGCTGAGTGCCACACACCTCTGTGTTGTATTCCACTAGCTAGTGCATATGCTATGACACTCTCTAGCCCATGTGCACTGTAACACCACCCCGTGAATATGTCATGCCACACTTGTCTTCGCATGGGTTATAATGCCTCATCTAACGTGCCTTCCTCGATGCCTATGTTATAACGCACAGTGCTATGCCATACATATTACAATCTGGGATCCATATCTTTGTCACAGTGCATATGCAACGTTACACTCCCCAGCACATATTTTATATTACAATTTTAAAGACTAGTTAGGTTACACAACACTGCCCTGTGCATATTACACTCCAAGGCGCATATCGCATAGCACGCACTAGTGCCTGTGCTATCTCGCGCTCTCCAATGAATCTGTAATTGCGCACAATGTATTGCATATTATATTTCACGCCCGGTTCATCTTATATCACACTTTTTGGTGCATAGTTTATACCATACACTATATCTAGTTTTCATTTTCAATCGTGCTCTCAGGACTATGTTCTATATAACACAGTGTTCACCTACCCTTTTCACGGGCATTACATTTTGCGATAGGGGGTGGAGGGTCAGGGGGTGTTTCTTCCAAGTGAGCCCGGAGTCACAGTCACAAACGTCCTCTTCTTCCTGAATAAAAGTGAGATTATGCTGCATACTTGTTCATATTTTAAGTAGTTCGCACAGACACACGTTTTAAAAACAATAAAGTTCCTAATACCCGCCTTCTCTGAACAGTTAGCTTGCTGCCCCATCCCCCTCCTCCCTATCCTCTGTTGTGTGAATCCATGGACTAGCCTCCTCCCTTCTGCCATGCATGGTCTGATGTGCTGCCACTGCCCTCAATTTAGTATGATGTACCAGTCCACTCCTCCTGCCCTCCATTGCCCAATTCTATGCCCCATCATTGACCTCCTGCTTAAACTCTGTGCTTAGCTTGCTGCCCCTATTCTCCTTCCCCCTGCCCTCCGATGTCTTTGTGCATGCCCCTGCTCCATCCTTTTTGCCCACCATGTTCCATGGACCTGACACTCCTATCTACTCTGAGTGTTCTGTTGAGCTGCCACTCCCCTCCCACCTGCCTAGCATTGTCAGATGACTGTAACCTGTCCCTGCCACCTCCACCCTGCCTGTCCACATGCCATGCTCCTATCCTCTTCCTCCTCTCCTACATCGTCCATTGTACTGCCACACCCTTCTGCCCTCCCTGGTCTGTTGTGCTGCAACTGCTCCTCCTGCCTGCTCTGTGCGGTCTGTTGTGAGGCCCCTTCCCCTGAACTTTCTTGTCTGTGCACAGGTCCTGACCCTCCCTTCTATCCTCCATCGTCCTTTGTGCATGCCCCTGCACCCTCCTTCTTGCCCATCATAGCCATTGTGCTGCCACTAACCCTCCCACTTGCCATGCATGGTCTTCTGTGCTGCCATGGCCCCTCCCACCTTCCCTGTGTGGTCTGTGTGTATGCCATCACAGTCTCAATGTTGCTCTTCATGGTGTGTCTTGCTTCTAGTGCCCATCCTGCCTGACCTCCATGGCTATCTTGCTGCTCCTGCTCCTGCCCTGCCCCCTTGCCCCCAGCCCTCTGTTTACATGTGCAGACCCCTACTCCCTCCCTCCTGGCTTGTCTGTTCCATTGTAATACCCCTGATCCGTCCCTCCTGCCCTTTATGGTCTGTTATGCTGCAGCTTTCTCTCCTGTCTGTCCATTATGGTCAGCTAGCTACCATTGCCTCTTGTCCCTCTGTTCTCTGTTGTCCATGTGCATGGTCCTGTCCCCTCCCTCTTGCTTTCTATGGATTGTTGTGCTGCACTCCCGCCCCGCATGCCCTGTGTGGTGTATTGTGCTGCTGCAAACCCTGATGCCTGCCCTGCAGGGTCAGTTTGGTGCACCTCTCCATGTCCCTCCTGTCCTCTGTTATCCAAGTCCATGTCCCTACCCAATTTCCTTCCATGATCCAATGTACCATACTTGCGAACATTTTGAACTTGGTAAGAGGGAGATTTTGAAAAAAAAACTGGGGTATTGATTTTCCCCTTTGAGTTACATTGAAAAAGAGGAGATTGTAGACAGGAGACGGATCAAATAAAGCCCATTTGAGCTTAAAAACATTGGACGTTTCCTGGCTGAATCGGGTCTGTTGGCATGTATGGTTGTATTACCATTGCCTCTTCCTTCTGCCCACAATGGTCTATTACATTGCCACAGCCTCTATTGCAAGTCCTGTATTGTTGGTTTGTTGCCCCTGCCCCCCTTTCCACTGCCCTCCATAGTCTGTTGTGCTGCCACGGCCCTTCCTGCCTGCTCAGTGTGGTTAAATTGTTGCCTTTGCACCCTCCTACCTGCCTTCAATTTTCAGAGTCCGTGCCCCTGGCCTCTGCCTCACAACAGTATCCTAATGAACAACTAGTTTGCTAACATTCTATATTTATTACAAAAGTGTGGAACGCCTGACGTCATCTTGATGTAATCAAAACTGTAATACCTAGAGCATTTCCTTTAGAAATTACATATATGAGAGGGTCTTATTGGCATAAAAATTATGGTTAGTGCTCTAAAAGACTAAAATAAGGACATATTTTCTGAGTTTTCAAATAGCGACAAAGCACTTTTAAATTATTTGTTATCTTTATGTTTTTTTATCCAGTTGACCACTTGATTAAATGTTGCACTTAGGGGAGAGGATGTGGTGTTACTTCCAGAACTGCAGATTTTGCAACTGGGGAACCAGGTTGGAGTTTCTGCTTCAGCTCGACATTCTGTGACTCTGGTCAAATCACTTAGTCTCCCCATGTCTACAACCAAAATGAATTTGTTCTTGTGTGATGTAACCAATGCTCATGTAAAGCACTCCAATACCTGACAAGTCTGCACTATATAACACTGCAAAAACACAAAATAATAAGTGTTTTGCACACTTCTGTCATTGGGCTATATTTGGGCTACATCTGGGTGATGTTGGGCTACATTTGGGCTCTTTTGTCTCCGGTGGCCATCTTGGGAGATTTATTTGTTATGAAGTTTCCTAATTTCCTCATGTACTGCAGTCTCCTCAGTAGGAAATGCTTTCAGTTTTTTACTTTGATTCCATCATGAAGGTATTCAGATATGTAACACATTTGCCATAAATTCTGAATGTTAGCACTCTAGTTGCTCATTAGATCACTGTAGTAAAACTGCTGTTCACCATGGAAGTCTGCTCCTGGTATTAAAAGTGCATGTTTCAGTCTGCATGTCAGAATTTTTTAATGAAATAGAAGAGGATTTGAGAAGTCACTCAAAATGTGTCCTCATTTTCTTTCTTCAGCATTAATCATAATTTCTATGGCAAAATGAACCCCCTCATTGTGTTCCTTTTTAAATTAAATGTGTTAAGTGTTACCAGTTTATTCCAATCAAGATGGCTTCAGGTGTGCCATACTTTTGTCATAAGGAAGACAGTAAGCGCTCTAGTTGTTTTTAAGAACACTCTGCGACATTCTGTCATTGGGCTATATCTGGGTGATATTTGGGCTACATTTGGGCTCTTTTGTCTGTGGTGGCCATCTTGGGAGACTTATTTGTTATGAAGTTTCCTAATTTCCTAATTTACTGCAGTCTCCTCAGTAGGAAATACTTTCAGTTTTTTACTTTGATTCCATCAAGAAGGCATTCAGATGTGTCACACATTTGCCATAAATTCAGAATGTTAGCACTCTTTTTGCTCATTAGATGTTAATGTTGTAGACTTGTAAAGCGCACAGCAACCCCAGGAACAGGGCGTCCCGGCGCTGTAGACCGCTGGGGAACCCATCCTGGCTATCCCTGTGAGATGGTCCCTTTCTGGGTATCTCCAAGGTGAAACCAGGCATCTCCGGCGTCTGTGGGGGGCCGTTGTAGAGATGAGGCAAACTTAATGCCCAGAGTTGCCAAGTGTGTTCCTGGTTAGAGTAGGTACCGAGGCGAGAATTATCGAGTCCGTTTTAACCCTGGTCCACCACCCTGCCGCGTCGGGAATTGAACCCTGGTCCCTGGCCGATTCTCTGCTTACGGGTCTGCCGCCTCTAACTAGTGAGCCACACCTCTCACTGTAGTAAAGCTACTGCTCACCAGGGAAAACTGCTGCTGGTATTGAAAGTGCATGTTTCAGTCTGCATGTCAGAAGTTTTTAATAAAATAGAAGAGGATTTGAGAAGTCACTCAAAATGTGCCCTAATTTTTCTTTCTGCAGCACTAATCATACTTTTTATGGAAAAATGAACCCCCTCATTTTGTTCCTTTTTAAATTAAATGTTTTAAGAGTTACCACTTTAATCCAAGCAAGATGGCTTCAGGTGTGCCATATGTTTATCATAAGTTGGACTGTTAGCGCTCTAGTTGTTCTTTGGAACACTCTGGGAAGCTGCAGTAGAACACAAGGGAATCAACTGACAGTCTCTGCCCTTGTTGGATGTACATGTTTTAATGAGAATGTCAGACTTCATTCTCACATGACTGAGAAAGATAATGTGAATTTACAGAAAATAAGCTCTCAGTTTAGCTTATAGATCACCTTCCAAACCTCTGTGGGAAAAGCATGAGAAAATATTTTTCCCAGCAGAAGGCTTTTTCACATGGTGAAATCACCTTAGAACATACCACAATTCCTAAAATGAGTATGGTACCATCAACAAATGATTTATAATGTAACTAAAGTCTTAAAACCTTCTATTAACTGCAATGCTTTTTAATGAGGTGCTATCATGTATATTGGTCCCAAGATGGCTGCCAACACTTCTTGGATCTCAGGATGAGATGTGTGGTTAGGCTCCGCCCACATATGTATATGATTTTGCTTTTGATTTTCTCAGGAACTATTGAACAGATTGACACCAGACCTGCAAAAGGCACTTCCCTGACCTGAGGACCTCCTCTCTGCCAAATTTCAAGTAAATCTGTTCAGCCGTTCGGGCTGTACCTTGGACTAAAGGTCCCTATGGAAAATTGCATGGGGATAACGCGTTTTGAGACCCCCCTTTTTTCTCAGCCCCCACTTGACGAATCCCCCCGAGACTTTCAGGGTAGGAGCGGTGCGGAGCGCCCCACCTATTTTGAAACTTTCGTGAGGATTCGTCAACCGGCGCCAAAGTTATTCCAAATAGAATGTTGTGGATTTCCTATGGAAACACGGTCCTAACTATAACTATCTACTGGCGACCGCCAGTAGATAATATATATATATATATATATATATATAGCTGCATCCTAAGTAAAATAAAATAAGGAATATGAATCGCAATTGGAGTTGGTTCCATTTGTCTTTGGAGAACTTTTTCAAAAGCGCCTGATCGATACTTATATATAAATAAATATATATATTTATACACATAGAGATAATACCAACATTCGAGTGATTGTTAGCATTGAAGGACTGAATAAAGGAAACTGCTTTTTTTATTTGATATTGGATAATTATTTTAAATGCTGAGGTGTGACGATTTCCATTATTTAGTATCCTGAGAGCAGGTCACACAGCAATTCGTCCAGTATCAATAAATACACATTCAATTCTAGGCAAGCATAGTCTGATTGAAAGTAAAGATTTACCTTCGAAATAGAAAGCCTCAGTTCCTGTAAACAATGGCCTTAATGCACGATGTTTGAAACCCAGATCAATATTTAAGTTTTAAGTAGATATCACATACATTTATAGGTCAGCCACTGCACATGATACTGTTTTGGATGCAGATATTACAAGTTAATGATATTGCCTCATTTTCATTTTTAAAAATAAATAAAATGGTCAGTAAGTGACAGAAAAATACATCTTATAAGCAACTAGGCAATATCTAATGCTAAGAATAAATAATAAAATAGACGAGGCCAATAATCTCAATTGCCCACGCAAAATAATGGCACACGCTTTAATTCTGACATGAGTGGAATAATACCTAATTTAGAATTCTACAACTTGGTGGAAATTCTGCCATGGTAAAAATCAACTAATTCACTTACATTTGTGCCAATAGGTGGTAGGAAGTATTTGCCAAAATGTAGATTATAATTCCTCTATCTAAACTCTAAATCAGGCCATTAGTGTTTGTTTGAAAAATATGCAGAGGACTAGATGCAAGAACACATCTCTTCACGTTTATCAGCTGAATCGTATACTGAGCTAAAACCACAAGTATTTGGGAACTGAATCCACTGATAAGCACACATTTTCATCTTGAGATTTCTGTCTTCTCGATAGAAATGCTGTTGCTACAAGACCACTTGATATAGTGAGCACCTCAACTTTGTGAGCAAATAATCAATACGAAAACGAGTTTCTTTTCTTAAATGTAGCCTATCGGGTTACTAACTGGATACCCAATGTGAGCTTGTGCAGGTTCGCTCCAGATGTTGAAACTACAGCTCAATTTTTCAACTAATTGAATGACAGTGAAAACGTTGTATTGCTTGATATGTGTCTACCACACACGACTCCAGTCCACCACTGTGTTCAGTGAGAGTGGAAGGTGGTGTTCCTGGTGCAGAGTTACCACAGGATCTACCACTGGAAAGCCTGTTCTGGTAGGCATGGCATTGCTAGAAATACCTAAAATTATCACTGTTCATATGTTGTGATGGACGATTTACACAGTTGGGTGTAAACACAAGTACATAAGATACAGTTTGATGCATAATAAGGAAAATGTTACACATCACTTTTGAAATAATCACAGTATCACAATTAGAATATCTGCCTTGTTGAGTTCGGTGTGTAGAAAGCATGTCTATGATGTAGAAATGGATCTTCGAAACGCTGCATGACTTTTACCCATGCCTTACTTAGAGAAACCCTTCTGTGTAGTATGTCATTGAATTTTCTGGAGCTTAGAAAGGTGGTAGATAGTGGAATTCTCATTAAAGATATATACATAAAACCCAGTGATATCAGTACCCTACTCCATGTGCCAGCACTCTTATAGGTTATATAGGTTATATAGTACTTCTAACGCGCACAAATACTTAAAAAGTGTCCTGGCGCGAATGCTGCATGCGGAACCTTGAGGAGAAGACATTAGAGTGCCCCAGAGAAAAGAAAAGTTTTCAGTTGTTTTTTAAAGAGCCTAAGATCTTGGATGACGCGCAGTTTCAAAGGTAAGGCATTCCAGGCCATGGCTGTTTTCACTGAAAAAGATTGGCCACCCAGACGGGCCCTATGGAAGCGTGATACCGTCACTAGGCGCAAGGTGGCGGAGCGCAGCAGTCTGTTAGGAGTATAGAAGGCGAACCGCTTTTGGATGTAGAGAGGGCCAGTCTGATGCAGAGCCCGATGGGCCAAAATCAGGGATTTGTATTGCACTCTTTGGAGGACTGGCAGCCAGTGTAAGTCGCAGAGATGTTTTTTGACGCTAGACCGTAATGAGATGTTAAACAGGAGTCTAGCCGCGGCATTCTGTATAGTCCGTAGTTTGTTAATTAGGTATCTTGGGATACCCAAATACAGAGCGTTGGCGTAGTCGAGCCGAGAAAGAATAAGGGCACGAATAACAGCTTCCTTGGCAGACTGAGGTAACAGCGGGAGAAATCTTCTCGATACCTTAAGAGTGCCAAAACACTGGCCAACCAGTTTGTTGAATTGATAGGTGAACCGTAAGTCCTCCGAGAACCAGATCCCAAGATTTTTTGCAGGAGAGCCCACAGAGTGCGGGCATGGGAGATTAGAGGGCCATAGAGATGATCTAAAGTCAGGAGGAAAATGTCCATACAGGAGAACTTCAGACTTGTCCTCATTACATTTTAAATGTGCAGCAGCCAGCCACTTAAAAACAGCCGAAAGGCAGTTCTGGGCGGACGCGGTAGACAAATCAGAATCCTTCCAAGTAAAAAGAAGTTGGGTATCATTCGCGGAGGCCATTATTTTTGCACCAAGTTCTTCTGCCAAAAAAATCAAAGGAGTAAGATAAATATTGAAAAGCAAGGGGCTCAGGGTGGATCCCTGTGGGACGCCAGTAGCCACCTTCCTCACCGTCGAGGAGAAAGGTGGCGTCCACACCTGCTGAGTCCGATCCTCTAGAAAAGATTTTAACCAATTCCACACGTGGCCACCAACACCAATATTAGCCAAGCGAGAGAGGAGGAGCTGATGGGGGACCGTATCGAAGGCGGCAGAGAGATCAAGAAGCACCAAAGCTGCTCTGCCGCCCGCATCAAGGGAGGCACCCCCGAATGGCTTCTGCAACCTCCACCAGTGCAGTTTCGGTACTGTAGGCGGACCGAAAACCAGACTGCGCCGGGTGTAGTAGGTTGGAGGATTCCACGAAGGCTTCCAGTTGACGAAAAACAACCTTCTCACCGATTTTGGCCATGGCGGGGAGAAGAGAAATAGGGCGAAAGCTAGTAGGAAGTGCAGGGTCGAGTGAGGGTTTTTTTAGGAGAGGAAGGAGTTTGGCCTGCTTCCAACTGATAGGGACCGTAGAAGTCTGCAGAGAAAGATTAATAATTCTGTTGACCTTCAGAGAGATCACCTCAGCAATACCAGCCAGCACTCTTGCCGGAGCGGGGTCGGACGGGGACCCTGATTTGAGAGATTTTAGAATAGCCAATGTATCACATTCCTCAACATGCGAGAACATGGAAAAAGAGGAGAAGCAGGTCTGGGAGGTCGGCAGAGAGGAGGGGTCAGTCAGGGGGAAAGAATCACAAACAAGGCTATCTTGGATCAATTGAATTTTTTCGATAAAAAAAGAGGACAGTTCCTCACAACGCTCTAAAGAGGCTGGAAAGGGAATTTGTTCCGCGGCAGGGGATATGAAACTTTTAACTATCGAGAAGATCTCTTTGCTGTTGTTTTTGGCATTAGCAATATGGGCAACAAAGAAGCTACTCTTGGCTGCGCTAATGGCTGTGTAGTAATCGTGTTCGGCCTTCTGCAAAGTTGCCTTGGCAAGAGGACAGTAGTCCCGGCGCCAGATGCGCTCCAGCGATTTGCAAGACAGTTTAAGAGCTCTAAGCGAGGGCGAGTACCAAGGTTTAGAAGGAATGGCCCTAGGCCTGCACACGCGTGGGGCTTTGGACACAGATTTCACGCTGTGGGCGATCCATGAAGTGAGGTCAGCACACTCATTCTCCAAAATGCAAGAAGGTGAGGGTTCCGACCGAGACAAAATCTTTGCAAGGGCCGGAATATCGATCCTGCGGGGCTGTAAATAATGGACAGGGCGGGCACTGGCAGGAATTTACCAATAGACCATGAAAAATGGACCAAATAGTGGTCCGACCATGAGACCGGAAGAGGATCCGGAGTAGAAATGTCAAAATTGGAGAAGATCAAATCGATCAGATGCCCCCCATGGTGGGTCGGAGATTTAATCCATTGAGTCAAATGAGCCAAGACACACAGATCATTTAGCTCCCTGGAACCCGGCGCATCAGGGCAATCGAGATGTATATTGAAATCCCCAAGGAGAAGAAACCTTGGGAAACGCAAGGCACGCGGGATAATTACATTATCCAAGGCCTTGAAAAAGCCGCCAGGCGAGCCCGGGAGCCGATAGACCAAGGTACCACCCAAGGTGAAATGGGGGACAAGGCAATGGAAAAATCAAGGGCCTCTGCGTCTACAAGCCCAGCCGAGGCTTCACAGGAAAATGACCAGATGTCTCTGAGGACTACGGCGATACCACCTCCTCTCCCAGACGATCTATCGAGTCTGGCAATTTTAAACCCAGGCGGGATAGAAAGTTCGATCGTAGGGGCACATGACTCATTCAGCCAAGTCTCGGTGATGAATAAAAGATCCAGGCCAGAATCCGAAAGCAAATCGTATATATATGGGGCATGTTTTACCAGGGACCGAGCATTAATGAGTGCAGCCTGAATAGTGTTGACATGATCATGATGGCTAGTAAAAGAACCTGCCAGTGGGCCAAGGCAGTAATTACAGGCGGGGCAATACAAAGTAGTTTCCTGGGCCACTGACCAATTCCTACATCCCTTGCGGTGAGGTGTATTCAGGGCCAGCAATTGAGCTTTACTGTACCTCTTGCCTTCTAACACCTCCCCAAGCACACCACCAGCATGGCCCGGCACTTGCGCGTCCTTAGCGCGGACGGGAGCAGACGGGCTTACCTTTGGTGCGCCGCCGGCGCGCCGCCGGCGCGCCCGCTGCGCGCGTCCGCCGCGCGAACGCTGCATCCGGTTTATGAAGGGAGGGAGGGGGAGGAGTCACGAGACTAAAACGCTAACCCGGCGGGAAGCGCCCTTAAGTGACAAGCGTTTCGAAAATCACAGTTTAAAGTAGTGAGCACGGACCGAAATATAGCTTCAGTGCATACAGGAATTAAAGTTACATTAAAAACACTAAATACTAAATACTAAAGGGGAACATCTGGTAGATCAAGATGCAGAGATCCAGACCACCAAATTGTTGAATTTGGGCTACCCAGAGGTATGACTGGAAGAGGGTTCAA
The DNA here is from genome assembly GCF_964204655.1 of Triturus cristatus. NCBI lineage: Eukaryota > Metazoa > Chordata > Amphibia > Caudata > Salamandridae > Triturus > Triturus cristatus. Next base: position 177,614,503 of record NC_140593.1, read on the forward strand.
CACATCTTGGATTGACATATTAAACAGATATCAAAGAAAAGAACAGGAGAACCATAAGTCTCACTGCTGAGTAACAACATTGTCAGCTTGTTAAATATGGATTGCCACATTGTTTACATTGGAAGCAATCGGAGATTGATACACCCCCCCATGTGCTGTTAGTCGGTGATTTTAATTGTAAGGTCTCTAACTCTAGTTTAGAGTTATTTAGAAATAAATGTAAAGAAGAAGCCTTCCTTATCCCTCAGATTCTCTTCTCTAATAAAATCAAAACTAATAAAAGAGGGAAGTTGTTATTGGAAGAACTTTCTGCAACTGAGGGGATAATTGTGAATGGTAGGCTCCCCTCTGATTCTCCTGCCAATTATACTCATAGATCCCCCTTCAGTCAGTCAATCTTGGATTATGTAATCATTGACTATGATATCTTTTCTTCTGTAAAAGATTTGGTAGTCCTACCGACATTATTTAGTGATCACAAGGTGATTACTATAAATTTGTCTTTATTTTTTCCAAGTTCAGACTCATGGTATCTTAATAGCGATATAGTTAATTTTCATAAGAATACTGGAAGATGTTTTTGGAATTTTAAAGCCAGGAAGGGCCTGAAATGTATTTTAGGAAAAACTATCCTAGAATTGAATGATTGGCAGGGTTCTGAACTGACTCGTTTTGAGAACTTCATGAAGGAGGTTATTCGTGTTGCTAATAGATCCACTTTTTCTGAAAAAAGGAGCTTCGTTCCCAGTTCTTTGATCCCTTTAAATAAGGCGATAAATAGGTTAGTGCGGGAACAATTTCTGTGCAGATCTATTGAATTAAAAAACAAAATATATCTGTTAAAAAGAAGGAGAAGTCGCATTAAGAAGAAACTTAAAAATGAAAAAGAGGATTCTCTTTGGATAAGCTTACGGGAGGCGGTTGTTCATGGTAATGTTAGAAAATTTTGGTCTCTCATTGGAGAGGGTTGTGGAGTTAGAGTCAGCCCTCATCCTATTCCTATTGCTGAATCGTTATGGGTTTCGTATATCTCCGACCTTTATGCTGGGAATGGCGTAGCATTTGATTGTGAATGCTCCTTAGGAGCTCCTAGAGATGTTGAGCTTCCCATTGAAGCCCCTTCAGAGAAAACCATTGAAATGGCCATTAAGGATATGCGCTCCTCTGGAGCTATGGGGCCCGATGAACTTCCCATTTCGATACTAAAGTTAGACCCTGTCTTATGGAGTAAGATTCTCTTTCCTCTATTTAGAGCTTGCTTTTCCAGTAAGATTGTGCCATCTTCTTGGAAGGGGAGCATTTTGGTTCCCCTGTTCAAGAAGGGAGATAGGAATAACCCAATGAACTATCGTCAGATAGCCCTTCTTGATGCTATTGGAAAAGTTTTTTCCAAATGCCTTCTAGCTCTAATTACCGATTGGGTCGAGGTGAACCAGATTTTACCCCTTGAACAAACGGGCTTCCGCAAAGGGCATGGTACTTTGGATAACCTTACAGCCCTGCAGGTTATGCTAGATAAATATGTAAGAGTTCGGGGCGGAGGAGTCTATGCGGCCTTTATTGATTTCTCCACAGCATTTGATAAAGTGGATCGTCCTTTGCTGTGGAGAAAGCTAGCTATATTGGGTATGCCCTCTCTTCTATTAGACCTAGTACGATCTCTACATTCGGACACTTGGTGTCGAGTGTTACAGGGTGGAGAAAGGGGGCTCTCATGGGCTATTCCCTCCACTAATGGTTTAAAGCAGGGTTGTCTTCTGGCTCCTCTGCTGTTCTCCCTGTATATTGCTGATCTTCCAACTTCACTTGCATCTTGTGTTGGCATAGCCCCGGTAGTGGGGGGCTATCCTATAGCCTGCCTTCTATATGCTGACGATATTTTAATTCTAGATCTAACCCCTAAAGGTCTAGCTAATCGTCTGCAGGCTTTACATGACTTTGCTGAGTCCCACTTCTTGAGGATAAATGCCTCAAAAAGTAAAGTTATGTGCATTACGGGGAGGAAAAAATCTAAATTCGAGAATTATGGCTGGTCAGTAGGTGGGCAGAAATTGGAAGTGGTTAAATCATATACCTTTTTAGGAAGAATTGTTTCTGCAAACCTGAGCGAGAGGCAGCACATTGATAACAACTCTCGTAAAGCCCTGTCTCAAGGCAAAAGATTGAGTGCTCTTTATTCCGCTACAGGGAGAAGACACTTTGCTTTTTTACTAGAGGTTTATAAGGCAAAAATCCCTTCTACTCTCCTATATGGAATAGAATTGGTCGATTTAAAACACTGGGGCTTCCTTCATATGATTGAAGGAAAATTATTAAGGTCTTTAACCTCTCTGAATTCTGCTTGCTCTACAGCTGCTCTTAGACTTGAATTTGGACTGCGTAGCAGTTGGGTACAGGCCCTGTCTGCATTAGTACGTTGGGTCGCCAGCCTCGCTAGAGGAGAAATGGGGACTCTGAGATCCCTGCTCAAGAGAGAATTACTGGGAAGTTTTAAAGAGCACTCTCAAATTGTTAAGAATTTTAGAAAGGCTGCGGCACTCCTTGAATTAGATGAGAGTTCTATCTTTACTATTTCTCCTTCCCAACTAAAATCTCTTTTGAAACAGGCTTCCTGGACTCTTTGCTTCATGAGGGATAAAGAATCCATGACAGCCAAGAAGCGAAGCGTCCTTCTGTTTAACACGTATTCTAGGAAACTTGCTCAATCTTATGTATTTTGGAATTTATCACACGGCATTCGGAGATTTTGGTTTCTTTTGAGGCAAGATCTATTGCCACTTAATTCTCTCTTGGCTAAATGGTATGGATCTTCACCCCAATGTAATTTTTGTAATATGTCCGCACAGGATTGTACTCATGTATTGTTTATTTGTCCTGCATTGCGCTCACTTCGTTTAAAGTGGCTACGATCAATTTGTTTACAATTGGGAATTCTTGATGCAAATTCTTTTTTAAAGGCTTTATATACTCCTCCCAATGAAATGTTTTGCTTCAATATTTTTAACTTTTTTAAAGGTTTTTTAGATATTTATTGATGAAATTCGGAGGACTGTGTCGTAGTATGTCCTTTTTAACGGAGAGTGTTGTAACTGTTTACCTTTTTCTTCTTATGATGGTATATGTACATGTATTTTGTGTATTTTGTTTGTGTGGCCCTCTTTGGAGTGCCAAAACATAATAAATAAATTGTAAATTGAAATTGAAAAGCAATCGGAGACATTGAACATGTTTTTTACTTGCCAGTGTGGCTGTAGAGTTACCCAGCCACAACCATGATTGTCAATGCCATTAACTGAGCGACAGACCTTTTCCCTCTGCTGGTGCTGACTTCCTCAGCATTGCACAACCTGTACTCCAGCTTTTTTAGCAGCACTGTTTAACAGTAATGATTGCAGCTCCACAGTCCCCATTGAATCCTTGGATACAGGCATCTCCATGGCCTTCACAGTGCCTGTAGCCGAGCATAAGCAACAAGGCAGAAATCAAAAAAGTTCCCCCGTGAAATCATAGTCACAACATAATCATTTCTCATTGTGGACCTAATATTTCTGTAGCAGCCTTCATCTACTGTTTTACTTGAATAAAAGAAAAAACACAGAAAGCATGTCATTGTTGTGTCATACCATCCGGGGGTAGTTTGCAGGTACTGATTAACCTTGAACAGGCACTCCAGCGGGTTAATACCAAAGTACCAGTTTGAATACAGCATTGTCATCCAGTCTGAACAGGTTCTGTATGGATAAACATCCCTGGACAGGGTAAACACAATATTGAATTACCGTGGTTCCTCTGGTAACTTTAACTACTATCTGCAGAATATTCAGTCCTTCCCTGAAGTGCGGCGGTGATTCAGTTTTTTCACATAGCCCCACAAAGACTTTGAGTTACTAGTGGGGAGCAGTTGGTTATTAACACTCTACCAACAGAAGTGCTCCACTTGTATGTAGATTGACACAATTCTGATAGAATTGATGCGTGAAACCAGACTGCGTCCTTGAATTGCGGACACAGCATTCCGGATGGATTCGCAATATCAGCATCCGAATCTGCTCCAGTGGACAGCGGAAATGGCGAATGGAGTCTTGCAGTGCCCCCCCCGAAGCACATGGGGGTGCCCAGTGATGCACGGGGCCTTCCTGGATCTCCAGGCTTCACAGCAAGGCATGGCTTCTTAACAAACAATCAGAATGGCCTTCGACAGGCACCATTCTTTCTGTAATCATTATATAATAGTTGAAATCTTTACATTGAGAATGGCTGATGTACTACATTTCTTCAAAACTGATTTGACTCCCACAATTAGGTTCCTGGAAACTGCTTAGTCCAGACTTGTTCTACCATTGATCGTGTATTCCAGGGGGGCTCCCCCTCAAGCTCGCTAGTTGCTTTTGCACAACTCTAGACATAAAAGCGCACATTAAAATTGCAAAAAATAATACAATGCTTATAATTTAGATATGTTTTCATCCCATATTATTTAATTCAATGAAACTCTCTATCACAGTATGCACTTTAGGGGTTCCCACACCTTTAGATTTAGACTTTGCGCTACATATTTCGATTTGGTACACATTACTAGAATGCATGTAAAGTACGGGACTGTTAAATACATGTTTACCTTGTATTCTTTTTTTCAGGTTTTATTTTTTTAAAATATTACACCTACTAGTATAGCTGTTACTGTGCAGAGTGTGGTATATGTGGTAGAGTGAGGCGACATTAACAATTCTAATTGGCTCTTTGGCTTTGGTAGGCAAAAAGAGAACCTGCCTTTATCTTAAGTCAGTAACACATTACTGTCTGTGTTCATCATGGATGGAACCACTCACAGGGGTGTTTGCTTGGGGGGCATGACCTCCAGAAACATCAGCAACTTAAAAGATGAACACTGCTGGTGCTTTCGGTCCCTAAAATGTGTAGGGGAAAAGCAACATTTGTTGTGTATTTGGGACACCCAACTCCTTTTGATGTCCTTTGTTTATTGATTTTCAGCTCAAAGGGTTAACTGCAAGCACAGCAGGCCATTATCATTAGTTAAACGCTGATGAGGTTTAAAGGCCACTTGGCAAGCAATCCTGTGGGTCCCCAGGTCCCCTTACCACAGGCTAGGAGTCACTGTTGAAAGAAATGAGGGGCATATCAGCAAGCATATCGCTAAGCGCACTTAGAGCGAGGATAATTATCGCAGGCCAACTCTGAATTTTATCGCGGAGATAGCGTGCTATCAGCAACGCTTATCTCCAAAGCGATAAAATTCAGAGCGCAAGCTGCCAACTGTGCGATTATAGCTGGAAATCCAGAGATAATCGCACAACTTTTGGCGATAGCTTGCTGATAGGGCTACACATACTTAGCCACGATATCCACCTTCCATAGGATATCATGGCTAAGTCAGTTTCAAAGCAGGCGTAAGGAAAGTAGCGATAACCGAGGTTATCGCTACTTTTCTTGTCGCTATGCTGCTTTGCGTGAGGCTTGATAATAGGAGAAATGTCGCTTTGCATCTCATTAGAGATGCAAAGCTGGGCGTTAAGGGAGAGTGCGAAGAAGCATGGATTCACGCATTAGCGTGTCCTTGCTAATAGGGCGTTAAAATTATCGCCTCTTTTCGTCCGAAAACGGACGCAAAGCGGCGAAAAAATTTTATCGCCTCGTTGATAATATGCCCCTGAGTTCTTTCACAATTGGGCAACTCTGGTTTAGTCCATGTTAAATGAATAATATACCACTTGTAATTTGTTGACTTTTTTTAGCCAAAATGGTGCACTTTAAAATGTATGAACACAAACTCTTCTATCATGTAGAATAAGTACTGTACAATGTCAGATGACAGTAACATCATGAGTCCATCTATTTTGTTGGTACAGACAGGATCTGATGGAGAACACAGGAACATGTCCCCATTACTATTCTAACAGGCTCATTCAAAGTTATCATAATAAGAATAACTGTTCAAAATTGGCATCTCCTTGGCAGATGGTCATATCCGAATAATCTCCTACGCTCATTATCTCTTTCACTGTGAAGAAATGTTGAAGTAGTTTAAAAAATGCAAATAAGTTGAAAAAGCGTTCTTCATATTTTCTTAAGCTGCTTGTATTGTAATCACAGAGATAGGCGGATCACACTGGAATAGAACCCGAGACCACAATCACTTCCTCTTTTAGGGGGATGCATGAAGAAAGTGCATTTGCTGCGGCATAGGAATCATGTCTCAGATGTCCTACGACTTTCACTAGCGAAATGCATGCTCTAACCCTGCAGGAATGTAGCCAGCGCCTATGCCCAGCTCCCTCCAATATACCCGAGAAGGATCCCAGCAAGCTTTTAAGATGACTGTTGCGTTCCAAACCCTCGAACTCTGTTGATTTTGAAACGTGTTTTTAAAAGTTGGCATTATATTCTTTCTTAAATCCTGTATTTTATATTCCTGTTTCATTTACATAGAATATAGACTTGCTCACAGTGTGAAGGTACCCAAAATAGTTATCAAGCCTTTAGGCGAAAACTAGTCAGACATCAAGCTTCATTGTCCATTAATCCCTCGCAGATATAGGGATGATTAATGAGTGGCGAGGCCGCTACATTTGTATCCTGTAGCAGGAAATCATGTCTGGACAAAGTGTTCGAAAGAGGTCTTTAATTTTCATATTATTCCAGCGCGCAAGGCCTTAAGGAAGACATTGGGAAACATTAAGCCAGATATAAAATTATAAATGACGAGTTCTGTAATGCAGATTTTGATATATTCTTGGCAGACCTTTGTGATGTGTTGGAGACAGTGCCAGCGGAGGGAAGGTGAATAACTGCAACTTGTGATTTCAATACAGAGGGGGCACTTTTTTTTGCCATGCACTGATTCCCGTTCACTAAATTCAATCTGCAAAATAAAAACTACTATTTTTCAGACACGTGCATCTTCTGATAGGTGTTTGTGTGTCAAATTGATGACTGCTACTTCACCTATCTCTTCCTGTCCCAAGACCTGGTCTTCATTCCCTGACGTTCTTCTGTTGCCGCCGCCTCTCTTTCCCCCACTTGTCTTCCTACTGGTGATTGCCGTCTGTTTAGGTCTCGATTGCCATTTTTTATTCTCAAAACCTCTAGTATAAAACGATCCTCACTATTCAGACCTGTTGGCATCCCTTCGCCTCTATCAGACTCACTTTCACTCGTGATTGGTGTATCTAATGTCGTGGAGCTGAAAGTCACTGACTGGATAACCCTAGGTTTCTCTCTAGTATCCTTCACAATCAGATAGTCATATTTTGTAGAAAATGCAAACTGCAAAACTGAACTGTAAATGGGCATACAACAAAAAAAGAGCGTTTGAGGGTCCGAACAACAGGAGGTACACCATTAAATTCTGTATCAATTGTAACACCAAGTATGTGGTGTACATCATAATATGTAGGTGTGGAAAGAAATATATGGGCAGTACGATTCGATCATTAAAAGAAAGAATAGGGGAACACATGAGAGCACTAAAACTAGGAAATATTAGGTATCCATTAGGTATCCCATTTCTTATCATACATCGGACTGCCCAGCGCAGGATAGGAACAAAAGCTTCATATTTCATGGTATCGACCATGTACAGAGACACCTGAGAGGGGGAAACAGGGAGCTTAGCCTCAGGAGGAGGGAATCAAATTGGATTTTGAGACTTCGGACTGATGAGGTAGGTTTGAATGTGGATCATGAGATGCATTATTTTTGGGGCACATGAACTTCCATATGCCAATATTATATCATGTATTGGGGAGTACCAGTAGTACTTTGTTGATTGGTGACTATGACTTATGAGGGCTTTGAAACATTGGTTGGGAGACTCTCCTCTCAACATATGGGGACCTGAAAGGCAATCATGTATTATGATAGTGCATCATTATATGTTATGGGCTGGATTGGATATGTAAACTGAAATCTGATATATATCTGTCAAGAGATTGTACTTATGCACCCAAGGGCCACATGTAATGGGAGAATGCCATGCACAGTGAATTCACGTGTTCGGGCATTAGGGCTCATATACCATATTTACAAGTATTCCAGCGCACGTTACTAATAGTTTTTATTTCAACTTTCCTTGGATTTAGGCTTTTTGGTGGATCGATCCAGATTACCAAATGAAAATTACAGTCTGGAAAATAATGTTAAAACTTTCCCTATATGATTCAGTGTATGAGAAGCAAGAGGCACATTTATACTAGCGCAAAGGAGTATAACATATAAGTGTTAGATTTCAAACCTGACTGAACTTGAGGTATTGCTATTGCATGGGCACAATTGTGCAGGGGAAAGGGAGCTAATGAAGTTTCATTTATTTATATGTCCTGAGCGACTCGCATTTGCTTTTCTGGAAATCCATGTGTTTCACTGTAATAGAAAAGAAATTAGGTTAGAACAGATTCTCGTTACAAGAACGATACACTGACACACAAAATGTAGGTTATATATTGAAAAAAATAATAAAGGTTTACCAAGGAAACAACCATACTCTAATATGGCGCCTGTAACCAATTGTCGACTTAGTTCTATTTCTTTGTTCGTGTTAAGTAGTGGCATTTGCTACGATACAGGAAACGCACAACAACTCGGCATATAATTCAGCTAAAAAGACAAGTGGTTCTCATCAAAAGGCATGTACAGCCACTCACTGTAAAATTATAATAAAAGCACATACATTTGATACAGTTAAACATATATTGAGTATATAAGTTATAGTGGGGAAACCCGCCCTGACTGTGGAATATAGATAGTACTCATGAATGCCCTTTGTGAATTCCCAAAGTCGTAAACTTATACTTTTGGTCTAAGTTTAGACCAAACGTCTAAGTTTACCTTTGTGAATCAGACCCATCATTCTGTACAAACTCTGACTACTGTTGTGAAAAAATATCAAAAGCAACCCAGTTTTTAAGAACCATGCCTCTCATTGTTACTAATTCTGAATAAATGGCACCTAAAGCACCTGCAGTATCAGCAGCCAGCCTGTAAACCAAAGTGGATAACTTTCTAATTTTCATATCATTCAAAATCACACCTTTCAGAAGAACTTCATCAGGGCTAGAGACAAAGGATAGGCTACATTGTATTCCATAGTTCCAACATTACACATGTTGTTCAAGTAGTAAACATAACTTTACCCTCACCACATGTGTTCATTCTGGTTAATTAATTGCGCAGTGTTGGAGAAACCGCATTATACACACACCAGAAACAAAAGGGCAACTTCTTGCAATAAAGACACTTGAAGTAAAGGGATGTCCTTCAGCCTGAGATCTCAACAAAAGAAGAAAGAGAAAAAAGAAAGAAAGCCTACAATGTGCACTGTGCACCCCAAATGTCAAGGAGAGCAAAAGTATAATTGTTTAAAAAGTTGTTCTATGTAATAGAAACATAAAACCGTGAGTTAGTGCAAAAAAGAGAAGATAAACATAAAGAAAAGTAGTAATAATAAAGTAACATACCTATCACAAAAATAGATAAGTTCCATAAAGGAACATGATACAGGGTACAAAACCAAAATACAACCACCATAAAGTATGTGACAATATCCAAACCAGTGTCCATGCGACGGTAGAAGAGAAGACAATAAATACGATACTTTAGCACTTACCAAAAATACAAAAGTCAATATCAAGGAGGAAATGAAGTGCAGTCTTCTATACCCAGTAAGGTCAGAAGATGTCTTATGAGCCAAATTTCATCATACGTATTGGTATATTCTAGTATGTAGATATACACCATAATAAAGAGCGATCTGACCTTTATAGTTAAACTTTTAAGTAAGTCAAGCACAGTGTCCCGACTAATCAGTACTAAGTAATAAAGCAAGATCGTCCTATCCTCATAAGGTCAGTCATGGAATTGATTTTAAAAGCAGGTTATTTACAAGGCATATAGACCCATAATGGGGTACATCTAAGTCTTATCTCCAATCTATAAAGAAGACGCGTACCTTGAAAGTAGTGTTGATAAACTCCTTCTGTACGGTAATTATTAAGTTCCAAGTTCTAGATTACTTTAGTAAAAATTAGTAAGTAGCAGCCAAATATCCTGGTTTAATACAGAGAAAAGAAACAGATCTTAGTATATACAAACAAAAACGCGCAAAATAGTGAACATAATTCTGACACTATCGCAATGATAAAAGAACAATCTTAAATGCATAAGTCACTTGGCTAGATAAAAGTTGGGTTGATTTCTAATAGCAAAGTCATAATGAATCAAGAGCAGAGTCACCTCACAGAGGTAAGCTATATACAACTATAAGGCAAAATGTAAATGACACTGGCATTGGCATAATACGTCAACGAAAATAATAATCGCATATAAGTGCGCGCATAAACTGTTTGGTACATCATGCTAGACATTATTAGTGTCAGCAGTCTAAAGGTCCACTAGAGTTGAGCTCGTTACCGTTAATGTTGTTACAGATGTATATATTTTTGAAAAGGCCAAAGTTTAAAGGGCGTATACTACTGTAAACATTCATCTTGAACGTCCAAATACCCTCCTATTTAACAGCGGCTAGCCTTTAGAGAAAACACTCGTGTTTACCTTGTACTGTATGGCCGAGGTCCACAATCAGAACCTCTAACTCGAAAGTCGGCGTGTAACCCGCGCGCCATCTTGAGATGGGTTTAAATAGCGTGAGATGTAAAAATAAAGATAAACGGTGGACAATACCGCAACCAGAAACTAAGAAACAGCAACCAAAAGGTTACGCCATTTTGAAACTACTCGATTCTGGTTTACAAATAAAACCAATATTGATAAAGTGCAAAAGAATAAATCATTAGGTTACGCAAAAACAATGTGTTTTGATAAAGAGATATAACAACCATCATCAACGAAAAAGAAAAAAAATAATAATAATATAAATATACTAAAGACGGACAAAATTACTCGATTCGTTGGGCCAAGTGTCTCGTATTATTAGACAGCTGACCATGTCTATCCAAATAAGACTTACGAAGTTAAAGGGGACGACGGACAGTAATAGAACCAAAAAAACGCGTGAAAGCAACTTCAATAATAGCGCCATCTTGATTTTGTCAATCTGAATGAATGTAGTTAAATAAAGTTAGTAAGGTGCAAAGGAGATCAATATTTAAAGTAAAAATAAAAAGAAGTAAATTAAAACAATAATAAGGTAACAATAAGAGATAGTTAAACATAAAAAGAAAAAATGTTAAAAGAAGGTACAGATTGATTAGATTCATTCAGCCAGGTGTCTGATCATAATAGGAAGCTGTTGTTATCCATACAAATCAGCATTATTCAATATAGGAGAAAAAATTCCTATAGTTCTATTCTGGTTCCATGTTCTGTTCTAGTTTTACATATTCAGATCTAAATAGTAAGACATATAGCACATACAGTTAAAAGTCAACATAAATAATATTCATGAAACGGAAAGAAAGAATATGTCCCCATCTGAATTACATACCCAGGAAGTATTGCAGTTCATTATCGATATTAATTCACTTGTCCACCGCATGCAGTTTCAAAATCCAACGTGCCTCCATCTGACGTAATTTCAGTTCTCGATTTCCGCCCCTTACATCGGCTGGTACAGTCTCGATAGCATGAAACTTAAGCGACAAGTGTTTATTTTGTTCGGGACATTCCAAAGCATGATGTACAATTGGATATCTATCATCCATATTTTTTAAGGCTCTGAAATGTTCTGAAATTCGTACCTTTAAATTTCTGATCGTACTTCCCACATAGATCACGGTACACTTGCATACAATTACGTAAATCACATATTTAGTGTTGCAGTTTATATATTGGTTAACATAATACTTCTTAGATCCATTATACTGGAAGTCTCTAGTTCCTGAGAGGGCATATTTGCACATACTGCAATCTCCACACTTGTGGAAGCCCAAATTGTTCTTATGGAGCCAAGTCAGTTTGTCTTTATTGATCTTAGGATAACTAGGACTAACCATATTTCGGATGGTGGTTCCCTTACGGTATGTTATACTGGGACACTTGGTTAGATATTTATTCAGGTCTGGATCTGTTGTAAGCAGGTTCCGATGAAGTTTGAGAATATTATACACTTTATGTGACCAGGGATAAAAATATATACATCTGTAACAACATTAACGGTAACGAGCTCAACTCTAGTGGACCTTTAGACTGCTGACTCTAATAATGTCTAGCATGATGTACTAAACAGTTTATGCGCGCACTTATATGCGATTATTATTTTAGTTGACATATTATGCCAATGCCAGTGTCGTTTACATTTTGCCTTATAGTTGTATATAGCTTACCTCTGTGAGGTGACTCTGCTCTTGATTCATTATGACTTTGCTATTAGAAATCAACCCAACTTTTATCTAGCCAAGTGACTTATGCATTTAAGATTGTTCTTTTATCATTGCGATAGTGTCAGAATTATGTACACTATTTTGCGCGTTTTTGTTTGTATATACTAAGAACTGTTTCTTTTCTCTGTATTAAACCAGGATATTTGGCTGCTACTTACTAATTTTTACTAAAGTAATCTAGAACTTGGAACTTAATAATTACTGTACAGAAGGAGTTTATCAACACTACTTTCAAGGTACGCGTCTTCTTTATAGATTGGAGATAAGACTTAGATGTACCCCATTATGGGTCTATATGCCTTGTAAATAACCTGCTTTTAAAATCAATTCCATGACTGACCTTATGAGTATAGGACGATCTTGCTTTATTACTTAGTACTGATTAGTCGGGACACTGTGCTTGACTTACTTAAAAGTTTAACTATAAAGGTCAGATCGCTCTTTATTATGGTGTATATCTACATACTAGAATATACCAATACGTATGATGAAATTTGGCTTATAATACGTCTTCTGACCTTACAGGGTATAGAAGACTGCACTTCATTTCCTCCTTGATATTGACTTTTGTATTTTTGGTAAGTGCTAAAGTATCGTATTTATTGTCTTATCTTCTACTGTCGCATGGACACTGGTTTGGGTATTGTCACACACTTTATGGTGGTTGCATTTTGGTTTTGTACCCTGTATCATGTTCCTTTATGGAACTTATCTATTTTTGAGATAGTTATGTTACTTTATTATTACTACTTTTATTTATGTTTATCTTCTCTTTTTTGCACTAACTCACGGTTTTATGTTTCTATTACATAGAACAACTTTTTAAACAATTATACTTTTGCTCTCCTTTGACATTTGGGTTGCACAGTGCACATTGTAGGCTTTCTTTCTTTTTTCCCTTTCTTCTTGTGTTGAGATCTCAGGCTGAAGGACATCCCTTTACTTCAAGTGTCTTTATTGCAAGAAGTTGCCCTTTTGTTTCTGGTGTGTGTATAATGCGGTTTCTCCAACACTGCGCAATTAATTAACCAGAATGAACACATGTGGTGAGGGTAAAGTTATGTTTACTACCTGAACAACATGTGTAATGTTGGAACTATGTAATACAATGTAGCCTATCCTTTGTCTCTAGCCCTGATGAATTCCTTGGCTGATAGCCTTGGGGACGAAACACGTGTTGACTTGGCTTGAAGGCATTAGCTTGAAGAATATGTACAGGAACAGGAAATATATGTGACAAGATTGAATTAAAGAAGAAGAAACGAACACAGAACGGACATTTGGACTTTATTTGATCCCCAGATATAAGAGCTTTTTTGCTCGGTTTACCTCTTTCCAAGTAACAGTGAAGTGGGCTTTGCCCATTTTTTACGACGTGGGGTGGTCGTCGTATGGTTGACCTTGAAGCAGTAGTTCTAATAGGATATTTACTTTTACTACGAATATCACTTCCCTGCGCAGAGACTCCCAATCACCTTTCCTTTGTTTTTGACCTTTCAGAAGAAATCATAGTCCCAATCACTTGTGAAGGAAAACTGATTTCCCATGACTGGATTTATTTTTTTCTGCTAATTTACTGATATACTTTTGGAAATACTAAGCCCATTTAACAACTACCCACCCAATTAGAAAGCAGCAGGAAATAAGCATTAGTCCCACATACACAATACACTCTAGGAACCACGGGGTCTCTTCCAGACAGAATATATTCATTTTGAACCTGTACTCCATGAATACACTTACTCCATACCACCTCTAATGGATTCCAAACCCATTGTTGCAGTCTTATAAAACCTAACTTCACTTCCTTTGCTATACCCAGACTGAATCTAAGATATATAAGATATATTTCTGCATCTTTAAACTCCTGTTCTTCTTTTACCAACCTAGTAGCCCCACTGTTGTTAGAATAGAAAAATATGCTTTGGTATTGTTTTACATAAGTTAGCATTTACTGAGCCATTTTGTGTAAGGGCTCCATTTTGTATCATGATTGAAATTAATTGTTTGCCATTTCCAAGATATGGCCTTCTCTATGTTATGTTTCTTCGGAGCTGAGTTCTGTTACACTAATGAATGCATTGTTCTTATTAGCGCATACATTCCCTTTAGACGTAAGCCTTCTCCCACTTGTCTAGCGGTGGGCACCGTCAGAGTGACCTTGACAAATAGATAAGGTGTGCCCGGCCTCATAATTGGGGCTTACTTCTTTGAAATTTACTGTCTAGCTGCATCTCCTTTGAAATTTCCATGATGGGCGTGTTTTCGTTGGTTTCGAAGTGTACATAATGTATCATTTTGCTTTCTGATGTCAGTCCCTCTGCAGCACTCCAAGCGACTGGGCAGACAGGGCTAAGGCTCTGAGTGTACTTTGAATGAACTATTATTGGTTTGTATTCTCTACTGACTGACCAACTCTTCATTTGTATGGAAGGGTGAGAGGTGGTAGTGAGTGACCCGAGTGACCCTAATTGGGCCACTTCCTTCAGTTAGCCCATAAACTGGGACTCCTTTCGGTGAGTGACCCATCCCCTTCCAAGAAACTAGGGCGAGGTCAGGGATCTCTGCATGAAGAGTTCCTGATACTTGCAGCTGTCCCTTCTGTCCCGCCAGATGGTGCCTTGCCCAGTGATCATCCAGACTGGAGTCCTGAACGGCAAAACCCTTGGATCTGACCGTTTGGTCTGAAGAGTCGGCAGTGGAGAATACATTTGTTTGGCCTGCATATATCAGGTGAGTTTGTTTTGGTTCTTTGTGGCTATGGTACCATTTTGGTTTGTATTTGGTATGGTATAGGGGCCGTCTTTGTGATAAAAGCAATTGCAATTGGTTTGCTAGGCATAAAATATTGAACTTGTTTTCTTTTGAGAATGCCTAATGCTACTAAGTTGTTTTACTTGTGCTGTCGTTGTTGTTCTGCTGATGCTCAATTGGAAGAAAGCCAGCCGGTGCCTCCAGAAGGCACTCCAAATTTTGATATGTATGTAAAGCATGGTCTTGGTCCTATTATGTTTAGTACATTATGGCACAAATATACGAGGGACAATGCTGGGTTGCAGTGGCTGTTGATGGGCACTTTTGATGAACAAAAGATTGAATACTTACAAGAACAGCTGTTTAAGAGACGAAGTAGTTAGTCTATATTTGATTCCTTCAGAACAAGGCAGAAAGCAGCTAGACAGAAGCGGTTGAAGGAAGTAAAAGAGGCCTGGAAAGGGAGAATGCAGACATTGACTCAGAAGGCTGTAGCATATGACAGGGAAAAACAGGAAACAGGTGTTGAATGTGAAGATAAAAGGTTTCCATTGCAAATTGGTAAATCATATGTGGTTCAGGAAGAATATAATGCTTTTGTGGAGGAATTGCTAGATACTCGACCCCCGCCCACATATTTCCCGCAAAGAATATATCCCACTGTTCCAGTGCCATCACAGCCGCCCATTATAGTTGCTTCCACTGTCTCTGTCCCTGTGTCTACTGATGTTATTTTGACGGCTGTGGCTTCGGCTCCTCCTTCTCCTCTCCCTTCTGTTTCGTTGCCATCTGTGGCAACTGCGACTGTTTGTAGGCCTGCCACACCTATTGTTTCAGCATCCCTCTCGCCAGCTCTTTCTCCTGCGACACAACAATTAGCGACGAAAGTGCCTGTTACTTCTGTTGCTTCTCCCACTATGGTTTTTCATCCTCCGACATTAGTAAGTAGCTGGACACTGGTACGTGGATTTGAGGATAGGGACTGGTCAAAATTTAAGGAGCATATGGGACAGTTAGTGCGATCTGATGTGGGAGATGATGAGAAACAGGTAATAGCCAATCAGGCTGCCCAGTGGGCCCATAATCCAATTTGTAATGTAGAGGATGTCTGGGCGACTATGAGAGATTTTGAGCCCTTCCTACAACAGCATGCCCTTAAACACATGTATGTAACTTTAATTGTTCTTTGGAAGCAATATTTTGAAGCGGAAGCACCTCAAATTTTATATGATAATAGAGATCAGGTGTATATTAGTGAATTGGGGCCAGGACAGGTTTTTTTCTAATGTTGCAACAATAATAGCTTATAGGGGAATATTATATGAGAAAAGTTCCAGGTCAGCGTCTCAGTTTCCGATGCGGGAGCTGGATCCTATAAAATATCATCCAGAAATACCGGATTTAATGGATGGCCATGGCAATGTTACTAGGGCAAGGGAGGCAGCCCATTTTCAGGAACAATGGGTTTATTCTCTGTGGAAAAGAAGCAAAGTTTTGTCTCTTAAGGCTCATTTGCCTGACCCTAGGAAAAATCCTACTGATTATTATAAAGAATTGACTGAAGGTGCCTCTTCTACTGTAATGACTCTTGCTGATATTGAAATGCTTTTTGGTCTGCCTGTTCAAGTTGATATTTGGAGGCAGGTTCACACTTAAGATCATGTTATGGAGTTGGTAGGTACATGGGATGTGATTAAAGGATGGGATCAGGGAAGGAAGCACGGTGATAAACCCCGAGCTGAGGTACTTGCGTTGCCTGGTCGCATTATTACATAAATGCATTCTCTTATTCCGCCAAGAAAAGTATATTGGTACAAATTGTTGGCTTGAAAGACGAGAGTGTGTCTGATTTTTCACCCAGTTTGAAGACACGTTTTTGGATTACAGTTGGCAGGATTTGTCTATTGAGGGAGGTGTTTGGTTGTTTGTTAATAGATTCATTTACAATTTGCTTCCTGAGATTGTGATTCAATTGCAGGCTTCTGAAAGCACCTGGTCCACCTCTTCCCCATCTGTTATTTTGAATATGGCACAGTATTATGAGCATAAAGATAATGAGGAAAAGGAGAGAACAGAGAGAAAGCATAAGGATTTGAAGACAAAGGTGTTGTTGCAGCAGGCTTTTAGAGGGAATGGTAGAGGAAATGGTGGTCCTGCCCGACAGCTTCCACGCACTAGTAGGCAGCCAAATACGACACTTTTGGGGCCGAATCAGTGTGCATATTGTAAGGAGGAGGGTCACTGGCGTAGCGAGTGTCCCATTCTTTTGCAGAAGTTAGCAGTCCCTAGAAGACGAGGTTCTCATGGACGAGGTCGTGGAGCTGGTGGGGCTAATAGGGCTCAGAACGCTGCAGCCTCACAGGGTTGTTCTGATAATAATTATTTTGAAGACCCCCTTGATGGGTAGTACTACCATGATGACTATGATATGGATGAAGCGACAGGAACGTCTTACAGCTAGGACAGCCAGGGACAGAGTGGGGGACCAATTATGATACCTGTAGACCAGCGAGGTCCTTATGTAACAGCAGAACTACAAGGTTCGACGCAATAATTTTTGGTGGATACAGGTGCGGCAAAAAGTTCTGTTTCTCTAAATATGGTCCCTAGGGTGGCTCTGTCTGGCCATAATAATGTTTCGGTAGGTTGTTCTGGTGTACCAGTTATAAGCCCTATTTCAAGACCCCTTGTGTGACCATTGGTCCTTTCACTGTGGATTCACCATTCCTGCTGACATCTAATTGTGGTGAAAATCTGATGGGTTTGGATTTGTTGAAGAAATTGCATGCTACGATTTATTGTTCTCCGGCAGGTGTTTATATGAGAATGAGTCCAGATGTAGTATGCGCTAAACAGTGTTTGTCCAAAGATGTGCCTTCTCCTGATGAATTTAAAGATGTGCCACCCTTTCTGTGGGCAACAGGCAATACAGATGTGGGACTCCTGCAGATACCACCTGTTTCGATATAGGTTAAGGACGGAGCTGTTTTGCCTCATATACCTCAGTATAAAATACCAGAGGCAGGTGAGTGAGCCTTATTACAAATTATACAGGATTTCATTAAGAAAGGAGTGGTTGAGGAGACGACTGCTAATATTTGTACTAGGTCTATTCTTCTCATTCTTAAAAGGATGCTGTCTGGTTCTCTTGATGAGCATGAAGATGTCTATCATTTTGTGATTGATTTGCGTAAAGTTAATAAAATAGCGGTTCCCCAGTTTCCAGTGGTCCCTGACATTACCACTTTTTTGATGATGATTCCTTCTTCTGCCAAATTCTTTTCTAGAATTGATTTGAAAACACGTTCTTCAGTATTCCCATTTGTCCATATAGCAGATATCTGTTTGGGTTTACCCTCACTGGTAGGAGCTTTAGGTTCTGTCAAGCTCCTCAGGGCTATACAGAGAGTCCGAGTATTATAGTTAGGCATTGAAAGGTCAGTTGGATTCCTTGTCACTCCCCGCAGGTAATGTATTAGTGCAGTATGTTGACGATCTCCTTATTGCTTCCAACACTGAACAAGGTTGTAAAGATAGTACACTTAAGTTATTGCTTCATTTAGATCAACATGGACATAAAGTTTCTCTTTCTAAATTTCAGTATTGTCGACAGGAGGTCACCTACTTAGGTCACCTACTGTCGAAGGAGTGTAGGAGATTGACCACTGAGCGCATCAGTACCATTGTTAAAATGCCCATCCCACAGACTCAGAAAGATGTGCATAGGTATCACTTCCTACTGTCGGCAGTGGATACCTAACTACTCCTTACTAATGAAACCCTTGCTTGCACTAACCACTAAAGACGTACATATGCCCCTGCTCTAGACGCCTGAATGTCAGCAGTCTTTTGAGCAATTGAAAACTGTGCTTTGTTAAGCTCCGGTACTCGGCACTCCTGATTATAATATATCGTTTGTGTTGTACGTCCATGAGATGACTGGTTGTGCGCTTTCTGTTTTAACACAAAAATTTGGAGATAAGCAAGAGCCGTGTGCTTATTTCTCTGCTGTTCTTGATCCTGTCGCAAGAGCTCTCATGAGCTGTTTAAGAGCAGTTGTGGCAATCTCGATAAGACAATCGGCTGGACTCATACTTGATACTGACCTCACAGTCATGGTACCGCATGCTGTGGATACACTTTTGAACAAGACAAAGACACAGCACCTCACCAGTGCACGTCTGACTGGCTATGAATTAACATTGTTTGATAAACATACAATGATCAAAAGATGTGCCACTCTGAATCCAGCCACGTTCCTGCCCCTCCCTTCCGAGAGTGATGAAGTCGACAAACATGACTGCATCTTCCGGACGGAAGAAGAGATGAAAGGACGGGTAGACTTATCTAACCCACAAGGGAAATATATGTCGATGGCTCTTGTTTTAAATTACCAGACGGCACTACAACTGCTGCGTGTGCTATTGCCACGCTGAGTACGATAGTTGAGACATCATGAGTTCCTTATCAATCGGCTCAAGCTGCTGAGCACGTTGCCTTAATACGAGCTGGTGAATTGATTGAGGGACTGGTTGTCAATATTTATACTGACAGCCAGTACGCCTTTGGAGTCGTACATAACTTTGGGTGACTCTGGGTAGAGAGAGACTACCTTACTTCGCATGGCACAAAGATTCAGCATGGGCACCTCATATTGAGGCTTTTATCTGCTTTGACACTCGCTAAGAAATTGGCTATAGTAAAATGTAGTGCCCATCGGAAAGTTACTGATGACGTAGGTAAGGGAAATGCTTTTGCTGATCAAATAGCTAAGGAAATAGCTCGGGCTAAAATGAAAAGAATGTTCGTAGCAAGTCCCGGTAGGTGGGTGCCTGAAGTTACCATGTTTGAAGATACACTCAAGAATGTAAAATAGATACAAAGTGAGGCCACAATAGAGGAATTGCCAATATGGCAAAAAAGTACAGCACAATTGAACAATGAGTGGTGTTGGATTGATAAGTCAGGGAAGCAGAGATGGTTGTTGCCAGATGCATATTTTCTTCCTGTAGTCACGATGGCCCATGGCCCAGCCCATATCAGTGCAAAGGGTATTTGCAAGTTGTTAGAGCCTGTATGGCAGAATGATGACATTCCGAAAGCAGCTGCATATTTAATGAAGTACTGCATGGTGGGTGTAGGGGGGCGTGACTAGACCAGCAACCGTAATGGCCGCTCGGAGCTGAAGCTCCATGGAAGCCCCCGCACACAGACCTAATACGGGGCTAATCCACACTTAAATCCACAGATATGCAGTGTTTCAGAAACTGGAACACCTGGAGCACCGATCCAGTTGACCGCTGCTCCTCTAAACCACAGCTGAGCCGTGAAATTAGCTGCTAAGCAATCAACCGTCTGAGCGCTAAGATGGTGCCTGAGGCGGGACACATTTGGACCCCGAGAGAGCAGAAACGGAGCCCTAACAACTGGTGCGGACTCCCTGGAGGCGGAACGGTAAAACACCCAGCAAGTACAACGCTTATTTGCCCCAGTAGATAGCCCCGCAACAAACGGAACAACAGAGCGGCCTGAGATGTGGAGGGCCACTCGTTGGGGGCACTGAGTCGTAGCAGCGAAGCTTTGAGGGATGGAGTGCGCAAGGTGGACCGGCGTCCTCCCCCGCTCCGACACAACCTCAGAGCCCGAAGCTGCTCTACATGTTCATGGACATACAGCGAGTCAGGGTAACTGACTGTGAACCACCAGGGCTGCCCAGGACACTGAAATTCAGCAGCTCGGAACACGGAGATTCAGCGGTGGGGTGTTGCAAGACAAAGGTGAGCCCAGAGGCTCTGTAGGCCTCCCCCTTTAACACATCCTCATGGGTCTGGGCCACACACCGCTTGATGCTTAGAGGAGCGGTGAATAAGGGCAGTACACCTTCAAGTGCAGGGCAGGACGGAGGCCCTGGAGCCTCACTTAGTACATCGCAGGCATGGAATTATTGGGGATATGTAACATGGATGCACACATGATTCCATTTCTAGAGTCACTGCTTTGAACATCGGACTTCAGGCTACAGCATGTGAGTTTAGAAGTAGCACTGCCACATCCACTGCAAATGCCGGTTCTTCAACATAGGATGCATCAGTAACCACCCGCAAAGAGACCTACTACCACGTCAAATAGCAAGACAAGGGTGCAGTACAGAGAGGGAGCCGCTCATGTGACCTGTACATTATCGCCTAATTGCGTGGGGAAAGATAGCGTCCTAAGGGAATGGTGCGCAAGGTCCCCCATCAGCGGCAATTGCAATTTGAAGCGCCCAAGACTCAGGAGAACTGACAAACCACAAGCATGGCAGCTGAAGCAGCCACTGGTGCGACGGTAGGGGCGGCCCCCCAGACACCACTGCACTCCTGTTGGAATTGCGCTCAGGGTTTAAGGCACTGGACACTAGATTTAATGCGCTAGATTGGCGACTGGATGGGCTGGGGGAACGCATAGATCACCACGAGAGCCAGTTAGACACTGTGGAGGGGTATACATCAGGTCTAGAGGATGGAGCTGCCTAAACTACTAAGCGCATAGAGTGCCTCAAACGCGTCATGAAGACAGTCGCTGCTAAGAATGAGGATTTAGAAGTGCGGAGGTGTCGAAATAATGTACGAATAATGGGAATCCCCGAATCCACCAAAACAGGGAGACTGGACCAATTTGTTGAACGTCTGCTGACAGACCTGTTCGCAGCTGAACAATTCACAAACACGTTTGTGGTAGAGCGGGAATATAGAACATTAGGACCCAGGCCAAACCCTGGGTGCCCTCCGCGACCCCTGATGGCATATGGTACTAACAGAAACCAGTCACAATTGGGGGCTAGAAGACACGTGGTGACACCTTATAACCATTACGTGCAGCAATACAACACATGGACGATGTTGAATTATTGGTTGTTATCTCGGTCAACGATTCCATGGGTTCAAACTATAGGACACTTACCCCACACATTATCGGATCACTCCCCGGTATTCCTCTCACTGCAA
The DNA here is from genome assembly GCF_964204655.1 of Triturus cristatus. NCBI lineage: Eukaryota > Metazoa > Chordata > Amphibia > Caudata > Salamandridae > Triturus > Triturus cristatus. The sequence continues at coordinate 177,636,596 of NC_140593.1, forward strand.
CTACTGGCTGAGGGAGGGTTTGAAAGACAGTGGAGATTCCCCTCTATGGCGTTAAGAGACACAGTCTTCAGAGAGGCGCTGCGCACAGCATTAGTAGAATATTTTGCCCATAATGAGGGCTCTTTCTCCATGCAGAGCGTTTTGTGGGAGGCTTTTAAAGCATGCATTAGGGGAGTGTGCATCTCCACACACATCGGGGTGCTCAGAGACTTACAGCACAGCCTTGCTAGACTCGAGGGAGATCTGAGTAAACTTGACAGAGAGAAGATGTTAGGTACAACCCAGGACAACGCGCAACATATGCACTGCAGGGCGGAACTACTGGCAGAATACACGGAAGGAGCAGACCGTGAAGCACCTTACATAAGGAAATATGCGAGGACCCGTAGGTAGGTACGGTGAAGGGGAACAGCCGGGTTGCATCCTTGTGCGCCTGCTCCGGCCACATTACCAACAGAACTATATCACCAAACTACTAGACATTGACGAAGAGATGTCTGTGGGAACAAATGCCATTGGGCAGACGCTATTGCAGTATTACACAGATCTCTATACCACATGTGCAACGTCTAGCGCAGATGGGATTTAAGAGTATTTGGAAGAGATTGCAATGGTTTGGCTTCCCGATGCGCATAGAAACTTCTTAAGTGAACAATTCTCCTCCAAGGAAATAGAACAGGCAATTGAGGCCATAGATGGGTCAAAGGCCCCTGTCCTGGATTTCTTCTCTGGCATCTTCTATAAAGTATACAAAAGTCCACTAGCCCATTACTTACTAGAGGTCTATGCAGAAGCTTTAGAAGTAGGAACACTCCAGCACTCCTGATATTACTACCCAAACCCGGCAAGGACCCTGAAAAGTGTGGCTCCTACCGACTGCTCTCATTACTCAATTGTGATTATAAAATTCTGGCAAAGATGATGGTGACCAGACTCTCCTTACTTATGGAGCAGATTATAGCACCAGCGCAAATTGGATGTATCAGGCATAGATCCACTGCTTTGAACTTGAGGACCTTCTTTTCGGTGGTCAATAGAATAAACCCTGCTACTCCTGCGCTAGCAGCCTTCTTGGACGCCGAGAAGGCATTCCACTCAGTGGAGTGGCCCTTCTTACATGCCGTACTGGCTAAGATGGGCGTCCTGAAAGGGTTTGCAGACTTGGTTAAGCTACTTTACACTGCACCCTCAGCCCGCATTTGATACAACGGTACGATAACAGCGCCTTTTGCCATATCTAGAGGCACTTGGCAGGGATGCCCATTATCACCATTACTTTACATAATTACAATGGACCCACTCAGTCACTACTTTCAGAAGGACCACCTACAGAGGGGACTTCAGTTCAAACATGGTCCGGTCCTGGTGACATTGTACGCGGACGATGTGGCGCTGTATGTTCGAAAGCCAGAGTTTAACCTCCCACCTTTATTAGCCGAAATAGTGCGTTTTGGAGCCCTATCTGGTCTCCACATTAATTGGAATAAATCATAAGTGTTTCCATTGACGGATGTACAGGATCGTACATGTGGAGACCTCCCATTACACTGGTGTGAGGCTGAGACCAAATATTTAGAAATTCACTTGCATAGGGACAAAGAACAGGTGCTACGTCTCAATTATGGTCCGGCATTAGACCGTCTACAAGCGCAAGTAGATCGATGGGTCAAATTGCCGCTGTCAATGGCTGGGCGGATAGCCACTATTAAAATGGTGGTATTGCCAGGTCTACTTTATTTATTCACAAATATACCCATTCCACTCACAAACGCTTTCTTTGCGCATGTCTGTACACATCTGATAAAATTGATGTGGTGAGGGAAGCAACTGAAGGTGTGCTGGGATACGCTCACCATTCCATACGATTGAGGGGGCTTTCGTGTATCAGATTTGCAGTTGTATTTCCTGGTAGTGCAATCTGGTATGACCCCGATGCATGAACACCCTATGCTAAACCTGAAAGGGACCTAGCTGACCCAATTCCATTGAATGCGCTGCTTCCCACCGGGATTCCACACGACCCGTACGACATACAAACACTATCCACCACTTGCTGGCCATGGGAAAAACTACTCAGAAAGACAGGAGGAAGACACTTTATTCACCAGCATTACCAAGATAAGCCAACCCCTGGCTACCTCTGACTTTGGAGGCTCTGACTAGGTGCAACCTGATCTAGCAGGGGTTATATTCCATGGGAGACCTGTTCCCCAATGGACATGCATACTCCCGTACAGAAGACTCCCGCTTTTCAACAGCTACATTTATGGATCAGTTTGTACTGGCCCGGCTACAGAGCACACTTAGAGATGTGATCTCAACCTATCCTATAGAACCCGAGGAGTTTGGCCCGCTTACGTTAGTCATCACTGACAGCAGCGGAGAGCATATTACATCCAGACTATCAAAGACATGATTTGCACTGATGCCACAGCACGACACCAAGGTCAGGGATGCCTGGGCGACCTATTTAGGGCAACCGCTTACCGATAAGGTATGGACCTGGGGGAGGGACTTCTGTAACCAGTGTCCTGACCGGTTTGGCTTCCAGGGGTACCACTCCCGTTGGGGGGGTGCAGCCCTCTGGAAGGGGGTGCAGATGGAGGGAGTCCTTGCCTCTGACCCCGGTGCAACCTGAGGGTTTAGACCCTAGGTTGGGAGACCAGTTGCTGGAGAGAGGTCCTGAACTGGTGGGAGAGTTGTGTTCTGAGGGTGCCTTTCAAAGGAGAAGAGTGTGGAACCCTAGAAGGAGAGGTGGGGGGGGGAGATCCTCACCCGTGACTTCTGGTCAGCCTGAGGGTGCGGACCCTAGGCTGAAGGATCAGTTGCAGTTGAGAACTGCCCTGATGGGAAGAAGAGTGGAGAATGGCTACTATGTGCCAGGGGTTATTGCCCCCCACTCTGTGAGTTGGCAAGGACCAGATACATCTGGATGGCCTAGGGTCTGCCGAGGATAACTAGGGAGTACCAGTGGCATAGCTTAGTTGGTCCTGCGAGCTTTGACAGAATGAACCGCATGGGTTCAGAGTGGCATAGAGCTGGAGGGTGTCCCTGCAGTTGCTGGCCCGCGTCCGTGTTCTATCGCCCAAGGCAGGGAAACCCATCAAGGTGATGATTGGTCTACCCTGCGTGTTGCCTGGAAGGGGGTTGTGTTGGACTTGGCCCTTTTTGCAGGGTCGTCCCTAAACTTTTTGCCTTTCTCCTAGCTTTTTTTCTGACATGGTGTTCGTGGTTTTTTGACTCTTGTCACTTTAGCACTGCTGTCCAGTGTAAAGTATGTGTGCTCTCTGTGTTACATATGGTAAGATTGTACTACACCTGTTTGGCCTATTTAATTTACCTGTTAGTCCCTTGTAAAGTGGTATCTCATATACCCATGGCTGGTAAATTAAATGCTACTGGTGGGCTTGCAGCGCTGTTTGCACCACCCACCAAAGTAGCCTTTCAATCATAGCATTTGTAAAGTGCACTACATACCCGTGAGGGTCTCAAGGCGCTAGGGGGGGGATGCTGCTACTGTTTGAAAAGCCAGGTCTTGAGGAGTCTCCTGAAGGTTAGAAGGTCTTCGGTCAGCCGTAGGCGGATGGGGAGGGTGTTCCACGTCTTGGCGGCGAGGTGGGAGAAAGATCTGCTGCCGGCGGTTACTCTTCAGATGCGGGGGATGGTGGCGAGGGCATGGTCTGCGGAGCGGAGCTGGGGGGCGGGGGTGTAGAGGCTGAGTCGTCTGTTGAGGTACGCTGGTCCGGTGTCATGGAGTGCCTTGTGTGCGTGGGTGAGGAGCTTGAAGGTTATTCTCTTGTCGATGGGGAGCCAGTGCAGGTCTTTCAAGTGTGGTGTGATGTGGCTGCGGCGGAGGATGTCCAGGATCAGGCGAGCAGAGGCGTTCTGGATTCGTTGGAGTCGTTTCAGGAGTTTGGCCGGGGCTCCTGCATAGAGTGCGTTGCCGTAGTCCAGTCTGCTGCTGACGAGGGCCTGGGTGACCGTCCTTCTAGTTTCGGTGGGGATCCACTTGAAGATCCTGCGAAGCATGCGGAGGGTGTTGAAGCAGGAGGAGGAGACGGCATTGACCTGCTTTGTCATGGAGAGTGTGGAGTCGAGGATGACCCCTAGGTTTCGTGCGTGGTTGCTGGGTGTAGGGGATACTCCTAGAGCCGTCGGCCGAGGGGGAGGAGCTGGGGATGAGGACCTCCGTCTTGTCCGAGTTCAGCTTCAGTCGGCTGTTCCTCATCCAGTCGGTGACGGCCTTCATTCCTTCATGGAGGTTGGTTTTGGCGGTGTGGGGGTCCTTGGTGAGCGAGAGGATCAGCTGGGTGTGGCTGGCGTAGGAGATGATGTTTAGGTCGTGCTGTCAGGCGACGTTGAACAACGTTGGGCTGAGAGATGAGCTTTGGGGTATGCCGCAGATGATCTCGGTGGCTTTGGAGCGGAAGAGGGGAGGCAGATGCTCTGGGTTCTCCTGGAGAGGAAGGAGGTGGTCCAGTCCAGGGCCTTCTCTTGGATTCCGGCATCGTGGAGGCGTGCTCTTAGTGTGTGGTGGCAGACGGTGTCAAAAGCGGCTGACAGGTCCAGGAGGATCAGGGCCGCGGTTTCTCCGTTGTCGAGCATGATCCTGATGTCGTCGGTGGCGGCGATGAGGGCAGTTTCGGTGCTGTGGTTGCTGCGGAACCCTGACTGGGATGGGTCCAGGATGTTGTTCTCTTCGAGGAAGCTGGTCAGTTGTATGTTGACGGCCTTTTCGATGACCTTCACCGGGAACGGGAGCAGGGAGATGGGTCGGAAGTTCTTGAGGTCCTTGGGGTCTGCCTTTCAAACCTATCCCAGGCCTCTGCAATTGCAGGGCCTGTGCGCGCAGTGTTACTGCCACTGTGACGTGGCACCTAAAGTGTGTGCCATGTCTGTGACCCCCCTTTTACTGCATGTCCGTCACCCCTAAAGTAGGCCCTAGCTAGCCCTATGGGCAGGGTGCATTTGTAGGTAAAAGATAGGACATGTACCTTAAGTGTGTGACATGTCCTGGTAGTGACAAACAGCCATTTTGGTTTCTCACTACTGTGGGGCTGCCCTCCCATAGGAATGCATTGGGGATTCCCTGATAAATGTTTCAGTGGTAATTCCTGATATGAGAGGAGCAGCGTGGTCAAGTTTATTATATTTGGAATGGTAATAATAAATGCTGCACAATGGTGTGCGCAGATTTATTATAACTATTTTAGAAATGCCACTTTTAGAAGCTGGCCTTTTTGTGTGCTATGTGTCTGCCTGTCTGATGTGGATTGCATGTCTGGCTTTTGAGTGACAGAGGCTGGTGAGGTGTGTGTGGCTCCAAGAGGGGCAGGGTGAATCAGCACTAGGCTGAATGGGACATCTACAATTGGAGTAGTGGGAGGAGAGGTCCCTGAATAGGTCTGTGCCTAGCCTGTACAATTCTGGCTCCACCCCCTGTGGTATGTCTGATGGCCGAGCCCCCATCTCCCAAAGAAGGGTGTGAGCACTGTAAATAGAGTGCTCCAGAACTAGTTCTAGCTGGCCCCCAAAGCCCTGTGCTCTGCAGAACAAAGAGAATGATTGTTCAGTTCAGTTCAGAGTATGCTTTATTCGAATTTCATTCATAAAAGCAGAATACAATTACAGTGATCAATTACATATAATAGATTAAAAATAAGATTAAATTTCAATCAAGGGATCGATACAAAACATACATTAGCAAATTTTTGACTTAATAATGACACTAAATAAAAACATTCTGTTCTATTAACCCCTTCGATGCTCATGACGGAACGGTTCCGTCATGAGCATCGGTTGGGCTGTGCTCATGACGGAACCGTTCCGTCATGAGGACAGCCCCTGGGGGAAGCGCTGGCGCTCCCCCCCTTGTGCCTCGATCTTGCCCCCCTTTACGGGGGTGGCAGCGGAAGAGCTTCCGCTGCCACCCCCGAGCCCCCCCGAGCCCCCCCACGCTTTCTGATGACGTCAGCGCGCACAGCGCGCGCCGGCGTCATCAGGAAGCGTTGGACGCGCTGGAATCCATTTCTTCCAGCGCGTCCAAGGCAGCAAGAGGTAGGTTCCCTTGTCCGGTGGGGGCCGCGGGGGTGATTTCTTTTGTATTGAGGCATCGGGGGAGAGGAAAGAGTATTTCCTCTCCCCCGATGTCTCAATACTGGGCATTCCTGCTCCACGATCGCGCACAGCGTCGCGATCGTGGAGTAGGGATGCCCCACTAGACACCAGGGATTTGTTTATGTTGAGTTTGGGAAGCGACCCCTTAGGCAAGGGTCGCTTCCTGGGGGGCAAAATGTTTGGAAGTCTTTTCTGCCCCCCCTGGGGGCAGATCGGTTCGCTTTCTGCGCGTTTCTGCCCCCAGGGGGGGCAGAAAAGCCCACTAGACACCAGGGATTTGTTTATTTGAATTTGGGAAGCGACCCCTTAGGCAAGGGTCACTTCCTGGGGGGCAAAATTTTTCGAAGTCTTTTCTGCCCCCCCTGGGTGCAGATCGGTCCGCTTTCTGCGCGTTTCTGCCCCCAGGGGGGGCAGAAAAGCCCACTAGACACCAGGGATGTCGTTTATGCTATGTAGGAAGTGACCCCTTAGGCAAGGGTCGCTTCCTTGGGGGGCCCAATAATTTCGAAGACTTTTCTGCCCCCCCTGGGGGCAGATCGGTCTTCTTTCTGCCCGTTTCTGCCCCCAGGGGGGGCAGAAAAGCCCACTAGACACCAGGGATGTCTATTTCGTTATGTAGGAAGCGACCCCTTGGGCAAGGGTCGCTTCCTTGGGGGGCAAAATAATTCGAAGACTTTTCTGCCCCCCCCTGGGGGCATATCGGTCTTCTTTCTGCCCGTTTATGCCCCCAGGGGGGGCAGAAAAGCCCACTAGACACCAGGGATGTCTTTTATGTTATGTAGGAAGTGACCCCTTGGGCAAGGGTCACTTCCTAGGGTGGCAAAATAATTAGAAGACTTTTCTGCCCCCCCTGGGGGCAGATCGGTCGTCTTTCTGCCCGTTTCTGCCCCCAGGGGGGGGCAGAAAAGCCCACTAGACACCAGGGATATAAATATTATTGTAGGAAGCGACCCCTTGGGCAAGGGTCGCTTCCTTGGGCCCCTAAATTTTTTGAAGACTTTTCTGCCCCCTCTGGGGGCAGATCGGTTTTATTTTTTTGCCGTTTCTGCTCCCATTGGGGGCAGAAAAGCCCACTAGACACCAGGGAATTAGTTCAATTAGAAATAGAAGTGACCCCTCGCTTCCAGGGTGCAATTTGTTATATGTATTTGGCTCACCCGCCCCGGGACTGAGTAGCCTTTTTTTTCCTGCTGTTTTCTGCCTCACCTGGCACACAACCCGATTGACCATTTGGGTAGTGACATGGCATGTTATAATGTTTATTGTTATATTTTTTGTGATTTCCAATTGTAATGTTTTTTTTTTGTTTACTTTTTTGTTCTAGGGGAAGGCTTTTCTTCTTTTCACGTTGACGTTTTGGTACCGGTGGTTCTGCTGTTTGTGTAGTTTGGTAAGAGACTGTTTTTTTGTACAATGCAAATGTGTTTGATTTCTCTGCCTGTTTTTTTTTTGCAAATGGTGTAATAATAGCAGTATGTTTGGTTTTTGAGTGTCAAAAACTTTTTGCATTGGTGCTCAATGTGTATTTTGTTGTCTTGTAAGTAATTTGTTTTTTTTTCTTCTTTCTAGTTTGATATCGTTGGTCTTTGCTGTGTCACTGCAGAGTTTGTTTCTGGTGAGTGCAGCTGTCTCTTGTAATTGGATTGTATAGTTTTTGAGTACATTGATCTTTGTGATAAAAGGTACACATTTCTTTACTTACTTGGTTTGCACATTGTTGGTTGTTGTTGACTTGTTTGTGCAGTCTTCTATCTTAGTAAGAATAATGGCTAGCCGCAGGATGACTGCTCAGCAGGTTGTTGGTTTGCTGTTTGAGTCTTCCTCTGATATTGGTTCAGAGACTGACTCTGCATCTGAGGGAGAGGAGGGAGGGGACGATTCTGGCAGTGAGTTGTCTCTCCGTATGGAGTCATCGGATGATGAAGATACTCTTAGTGCGGATGAAGTGCCTGTGTTAGAGGAGGAGACTGATGTGCCGATAGTGCAGCAAGAGGCATCTGGGCTGCAGCCTGCAGCTGCAAGGCTTCCCGTTGGTGTAGTGCGGCAAGAGACATCTGGGCTGCAGGCTGGGGCTGCAAGGCTTCCCGTTGGTGTAGTGCGGCAAGAGGCATCTGGGCTGCAGGCTGGGGCTGCAAGCCTTCCCGTTGGTGTAGTGCGTCAAGAGGCATCTGGGCTGCAGGCTGGGGCTGCAAGTCTTCCCGTTGAAAGTGATGACCTCTGGGTTGCCCCTGGCATGGTGCAGCCGGAATTTCCAGAGTTTACTGGTGTTCCAGGGTCTAGAGTGAATACTGAGAACTTTTTGCCTGTAAATTTTTTTCAGTTGTTTATGGACGATGTGTTTTTGGCAGAGATTGTTGAGCAGACTAATTTGTATGCCGAACAGTTTTTGAGGGACAACAGTGCCAGTCTTAAGCCACACTCTAGAGCTACCCGGTGGACTCCCACAAATGTTGAAGAGATGAAGAAGTTCTTGGGTTTAACTTTTTTGATGGGCTTGCTAAGGAAGCCATCATTGGCTTCATATTGGTCTAGCAGTCCCTTGATGGCAACGTCTATTTTTCCAGCAGTCATGACTCGTGACAGGTATTTGCTTCTGCTTCGGATGATGCACTTTGTTGATAATGGTTTAGCGTTGCCACGAGATCACCCTGATTGTGACCGTCTTTTTAAGATTAGGCCTGTCCTTGATCACTTTGTTGATCGATTTTCTGAGATTTATGCCCCTGGTAGAGAAATTGCAGTGGATGAGTCTTTGGTGTTGTTCAAGGGCCGCTTGGTTTTTAGGCAATACATTCCTAGTAAGAGGGCACGCTATGGAATAAAGCTGTATATGCTGTGTGACAGTAGGACTGGATATGTCTCTAATTTCAGGGTGTACACCGGTAAGGAATCTAGGTTTAACCTCCCTGGTTGTCCGTCCACTTTTGGAGTGACTGAGAAAATTGTTTGGGAACTTGGTAGAGGATTTTTTAACAAAGGCCACCATTTATATGTAGATAACTTCTACACTGGTGTGCGGTTGTTCAGGGAATTGGCCAAAGTGGACACTTTTGCTTGTGGCACAATCCGCTGTAACCGTAAAGGTTTTCCGAAAGAACTTGTTTGTCAAAAGCTTGTGCGGGGACAGTGCAGTGCGTTGCGTTGCCAGGAGCTTCTTGCTGTGAAGTTTACAGACAGGAGAGATGTCTACATGCTGACTTCGATCCATGATGAAAGCACTGCACCTGTGACTGTTTGGGGTCAGGTCGCTGAAGCGCGCAAACCTGTGTGCATTTTAGACTATAATAGGCACATGGGTGGTGTTGACAGAGTAGATCAGAGGTTGGAACCTTACACTGCTCTTCGTAAGGCTTACATTTGGTACAAGAAGTTGGCTATCCATCTTTTCCACATGGCAATGTTTAATGCCTTTGTTGTGTTCCAGGATTCTTGCCCTGAGTCAAAGATGACTTTTGCTAAGTTTCAGGAGTCTGTAATAGGCAGCCTTGTTGTAGTGGAACAGGCAAGTGTTCCTAGAGTTGGACTGGTGGAGGATGTTGCTAGATTGAAAGAACGCCACTTTCCAGATCACATTCCTCCCACACCCGCAAAAGATTTTCCCAGTAGGAGATGTAGAGTCTGTTGGCGAAGAGGTTTGCGGAAGGAGAGTCGTATGTACTGCCCCGATTGTCCCTCTCATCCTGCACTGTGTCTCTCTGCTTGTTTCAGAGCGTACCACACGCGTAAAAATTTCTGGGAACATTCATGAGTGGTAAAGTGAACTGCCTGGTCTGTATTCTTTGGAAAATATGATTCTGTTTCAAGGTTGGTGTTAGTGCAATGTATTTAGTTGCTGATTTTCTGTTAGAAGATTTGTATCTATTTGCAATTTGTTTGTGTTTTTATTTTTTTCTAAAAAAATCCAAAATGTGATGGTGGTGTGTGTAGGCTTGCGCTTGGCTGTTGGTCTGTGTGGACTGGCACTTGGTTGGTGGTGTGCGTGGAATGGTGCTTGGCTGACGGTGTGCGTGGACTGGCGGTGTGCGTGGACTGGTGCGTGGCTGGTGGTGTGCGTGGAATGGTGCTTGGCTGGCGGTGTGCGTGGAATGGTGCTTGGCTGGCGGTGTGCGTGGAATGGTGCTTGGCTGGCGGTGTGCGTGGACTGGTACTTGGCTGGCGGTGTGTGTGGACTGGTGGTGTGTGCGGACTGGTGTTTGGCTGGTGGTGTCCGTGGACTGGAGCTTTTCTGGTGGTGTGCGTGGACTGGAGCTTGGCTGGCGGTGTGCGTGGAATGGTGCTTGGCTGGCGGAGTGCGTGGACTGGTACTTGGCTGGCGGTGTGCGTGGACTGGTGGTGTGTGCGGACTGGTGCTTGGCTGGTGGTGTCCGTGGACTGGAGCTTGGCTGGCGGTGTAGGTGGATTGGCGATTGGCTGCCGGTGTGCCTGGACTGGCGATTGGATGGCGGTGTGCCTGGACTGGCGCTTGGCTAGCGGTGTGCATGGACTGGCGTTTGGCTAGCGGTGTGTGTCGACTGGTGCTTGGCTGGCTGTGTGTGAGTAGTGACTTTCTGCTGGTCACTACACACACTGCTAGCTGAGTGCCACTCCGCGCAATCCTTCAGCCTGTGTAGTTGCTGTGTCTGGATTGTGGGCATGTGAAAGTGATGGGCCCTTGAATGGCGCTGTGTGCTGGTGTGAGTTTTGTTATGTGTTGGGCCCGCGGCTGGCGGTGTGAATGGTTTTGTATGTCTCACACGTATGAAAGGTGTATGAATGGCCTATAAAGAGGTTGGTGCCTTGTCGTGGCTTTACAGCTCACGAGCTGTGAGTCAATGGTTCAGTTTCTCGCCCTTTCAATTATTACCAGTGCATTTCATGTTTTGTGAAATCACTTGCTAATACAATTTTATCTACTGAACCATCACTCACCCTCGTGCCAAATCCAACCAGTATGTGTGTGTGCTTGCAGGTTAGATGGCTGTGCAGTAATATTTGTCTTTCTGAAGCAGGGTGTACCTTGTCCCTTTTTGGTGATTTTTGTACTGTGTTGCTTTTGTACCTGGTGGTGCGAATGGTCTTGTTTGTATCACGTATGAAAGGTGTGTGAATGGCCTGTAAAGTGGTTGGTGCCTTGACGTGGCTTTACAGCTCACGAGCTGCGAGTCATTGGTTTGGTTTTTTGTGAATTTAATTATTGACAGTGCATTTCATTTTTGTGAAATCTCTTGTTAATAAAATTTAATACACTGAACCATGACTCGCCCTCGTGCCAAATCCAACCAGTATGTGTGTGTGTTTGAGGAATAGATGGTTGTGCAGGAATCTTTATCTTTAGTTTCTCTGCCAAGGTACACTTTCCATGTAAGAATAACCCACCAACTGTAGATATTGTCGAAAACCCTTGGGAGTTCATGGTGATGTCTCTCTAGTGAATTGAAAAATATTTTTTATCCCCATTGTCCTGTAAACCTCAAACTGTCTGCCACATTTTCTTTGCAGTATTATTCCTAAATTCTCACGCTGTAGTAACAATAGTTAATTTGGTTTTGCAAGGCGGGTTACTTTGGTTTTTTGCCCAGGGCTCTGCGGCCATCTAGGGAAACCTACCAAACCCACGCATTTCTGAAAACTAGACACCCTGCGGCTTCCAGGGAGGTACGGCTTGCGTGGATCCCCCAACGTTTCCTTACCCAGAATCCCCTGCAAATCTCAATTTTTGCTCAAAAAATCACTTTTTTCACACATTTTGGGGTGGGAAAGTAGTGGCATCACCGGGCTCACACAAATTTACCACCACCCAGCGTTCCCCCAGGTCTCCCGGTAAAAATGGTGCCTCACTTGTGTGGGAGGCCCAAGTACCCGCGGCAGGCAAGGGCCCAAAATGCAGTGAGGCGACATCAAAATGGCCTGTCGCCAAACCACCTGGTTTTGCAAGGGGGGTCACTTTGGTTTTTGGCCCGGTGCGCGGCGGCCATCTAGGGAAACCTACCAAACCCATGCATTTCTGAAAACTAGACACCCGGCGGCTTCCAGGGAGGTATGGCTTGCGTGGATCCCCCAACGTTTCCTTACCCAGAATCCCCTGCAAACCTCAATTTTTGCTCAAAAAATCACTTTTTTCACACATTTTGGGGTGGGAAAGTAGTGGCATCACCGGGCTCACACAAATTTACCACCACCCAGCGTTCCCCCAGGTCTCCCGGTAAAAATGGTGCCTCACTTGTGTGGGAGGCCCAAGTACCCGCGGCAGGCAAGGGCCCAAAACGTAGTGAGGCGACATCAAAATGGCCTATCGCCAAACCACCTGGTTTTGCAAGGGGGGTCACTTTGGTTTTTGGCCCGGTGCGCGGCGGCCATCTAGGGAAACCTAGCAAACCCATGCATTTCTGAAAACTAGACACCCGGCGGCTTCCAGGGAGGTATGGCTTGCGTGCATCCCCCAACGTTTCCTTACCCAGAATCCCCTGCAAACCTCAATTTTTGCTCAAAAAATCACTTTTTTCACACATTTTGGGGTGGGAAAGTAGTGTCATCACCGGGCTCACACAAATTTACCACCACCCAGCGTTCCCCCAGGTCTCCCGGTAAAAATGGTGCCTCACTTGTGTGGGAGGCCCAAGTACCCGCGGCAGGCAAGGGCCCAAAACGCAGTGAGGCGACATCAAAATGGCCTGTCGCCAAACCACCTGGTTTTGCAAGGGGGGTCACTTTGGTTTTTGGCCCGGTGCGCGGCGGCCATCTAGGGAAACCTACCAAACCCACGCATTTCTGAAAACTAGACACCCGGCGGCTTCCAGGGAGGTATGGCTTGCGTGGATCCCCCAACGTTTCCTTACCCAGAATCCCCTGCAAACCTCAATTTTTGCTCAAAAAATCACTTTTTTCACACATTTTGGGGTGGGAAAGTAGTGGCATCACCGGGCTCACACAAATTTACCACCACCCAGCGTTCCCCCAGGTCTCCCGGTAAAAATGGTGCCTCACTTGTGTGGGAGGCCCAAGTACCCGCGGCAGGCAAGGGCCCAAAACGCAGTGAGGCGACATCAAAATGGCCTGTCGCCAAACCACCTGGTTTTGCAAGGGGGGTCACTTTGGTTTTTGGCCCGGTGCGTGGCGGCCATCTAGGGAAACCTACCAAACCCACGCATTTCTGAAAACTAGACACCCGGTGGCTTCCAGGGAGGTATGGCTTGCGTGGATCCCCCAACGTTTCCTTACCCAGAATCCCCTGCAAACCTCAATTTTTGCTCAAAAAATCACTTTTTTCACACATTTTGGGGTGGGAAAGTAGTGGCATTACCGGGCTCACACAAATGTACCACCACCCAGCGTTCCCCCAGGTCTCCCGGTAAAAATGGTGCCTCACTTGTGTGGGAGGCCCAAGTACCCGCGGCAGGCAAGGGCCCAAAACGCAGTGAGGCGACATCAAAATGGCCTGTCGCCAAACCACCTGGTTTTGCAAGGGGGGTCAGTTTTGTTTTTGGCCCGGTTCGCGGCGGCCATCTAGGGAAACCTACCAAACCCACGCATTTCTGAAAACTAGACACCCGGCGGCTTCCAGGGAGGTATGGCTTGCGTGGATCCCCCAACGTTTCCTTACCCAGAATCCCCTGCAAACCTCAATTTTTGCTCAAAAAATCACTTTTTTCACACATTTTGGGGTGGGAAAGTAGTGGCATCACCGGGCTCACACAAATTTACCACCACCCAGCGTTCCCCCAGGTCTCCCGGTAAAAATGGTGCCTCACTTGTGTGGGAGGCCCAAGTACCCGCGGCAGGCAAGGGCCCAAAACGTAGTGAGGCGACATCAAAATGGCCTATCGCCAAACCACCTGGTTTTGCAAGGGGGGTCACTTTGGTTTTTGGCCCGGTGCGCGGCGGCCATCTAGGGAAACCTAGCAAACCCATGCATTTCTGAAAACTAGACACCCGGCGGCTTCCAGGGAGGTATGGCTTGCGTGCATCCCCCAACGTTTCCTTACCCAGAATCCCCTGCAAACCTCAATTTTTGCTCAAAAAATCACTTTTTTCACACATTTTGGGGTGGGAAAGTAGTGTCATCACCGGGCTCACACAAATTTACCACCACCCAGCGTTCCCCCAGGTCTCCCGGTAAAAATGGTGCCTCACTTGTGTGGGAGGCCCAAGTACCCGCGGCAGGCAAGGGCCCAAAACGCAGTGAGGCGACATCAAAATGGCCTGTCGCCAAACCACCTGGTTTTGCAAGGGGGGTCACTTTGGTTTTTGGCCCGGTGCGCGGCGGCCATCTAGGGAAACCTAGCAAACCCATGCATTTCTGAAAACTAGACACCCGGCGGCTTCCAGGGAGGTATGGCTTGCGTGCATCCCCCAACGTTTCCTTACCCAGAATCCCCTGCAAACCTCAATTTTTGCTCAAAAAATGACTTTTTTCACACATTTTGGGGTGGGAAAGTAGTGTCATCACCGGGCTCACACAAATTTACCACCACCCAGCGTTCCCCCAGGTCTCCCGGTAAAAATGGTGCCTCACTTGTGTGGGAGGCCCAAGTACCCGCGGCAGGCAAGGACAACAAACGTAGTGAGGCAACATCAAAATGGCCTATCGCCAAACCACCTGGTTTTGCAAGGGGGGTCACTTTGGTTTTTGGCCCGGTGCGCGGCGGCCATCTAGGGAAACCTAGCAAACCCATGCATTTCTGAAAACTAGACACCCGGCGGCTTCCAGGGAGGTATGGGTTGCGTGCATCCCCCAACGTTTCCTTACCCAGAATCCCCTGCAAACCTCAATTTTTGCCCAAAAAATCACTTTTTTCACACATTTTGGGGTGGGAAAGTAGTGGCATCACCGGGCTCACACAAATTTACCACCACCCAGCGTTCCCCCAGGTCTCCCGGTAAAAATGGTGCCTCACTTGTGTGGGAGGCCCAAGTACCCGCGGCAGGCAAGGACAACAAACGTAGTGAGGCGACATCAAAATGGCCTATCGCCAAACCACCTGGTTTTGCAAGGGGGGTCACTTTGGTTTTTGGCCCGGTGCTCGGCGGCCATCTAGGGAAACCTAGCAAACCCACGCATTTCTGAAAACTAGACACCCGGTGGCTTCCAGGGAGGTATGGCTTGCGTGGATCCCCCAACGTTTCCTTACCCAGAATCCCCTGCAAACCTCAATTTTTGCTCAAAAAATCACTTTTTTCACACATTTTGGGGTGGGAAAGTAGTGGCATCACCGGGCTCACACAAATTTACCACCACCCAGCGTTCCCCCAGGTCTCCCGGTAAAAATGGTGCCTCACTTGTGTGGGAGGCCCAAGTACCCGCGGCAGGCAAGGCCAACAAACGTAGTGATGCGACATCAAAATGGCCTATCGCCAAACCACCTGGTTTTGCAAGGGGGGTCACTTTGGTTTTTGGCCCGGTGCGCGGCGGCCATCTAGGGAAACCTAGCAAACCCATGCATTTCTGAAAACTAGACACCCGGCGGCTTCCAGGGAGGTATGGCTTGCGTGGATCCCCCAACGTTTCCTTACCCAGAATCCCCTGCAAACCTCAATTTTTGCTCAAAAAATCACTTTTTTCACACATTTTGGGGTGGGAAAGTAGTGGCATCACCGGGCTCACACAAATTTACCACCACCCAGCGTTCCCCCAGGTCTCCCGGTAAAAATGGTGCCTCACTTGTGTGGGAGGCCCAAGTACCCGCGGCATGCAAGGGCCCAAAACGTAGTGAGGCGACATGAAAATGGCCTATAGCCAAACCACCTGGTTTTGCAAGGGGGGTCACTTTGGTTTTTGGCCCGGTGCGCGGCGGCCATCTCGGGAAACCTAGCAAACCCACGCATTTCTGAAAACTAGACACCCGGCGGCTTCCAGGGAGGTATGGCTTGCGTGGATCCCCCAACGTTTCCTTACCCAGAATCCCCTGCAAACCTCAAGTTTTGCTCAAAAAATCACTTTTTTCACACATTTTGGGGTGGGAAAGTAGTGGCATCACTGGGCTCACACAAATTTACCACCACCCAGCGTTCCCCCAGGTCTCCCGGTAAAAATGGTGCCTCACTTGTGTGGGAGGCCCAAGTACCCGCGGCAGGCAAGGACAACAAACGTAGTGAGGCAACATCAAAATGGCCTATCGCCAAACCACCTGGTTTTGCAAGGGGGGTCACTTTGGTTTTTGGCCCGGTGCGCGGCGGCCATCTAGGGAAACCTAGCAAACCCACGCATTTCTGAAAACTAGACACCCGGCGGCTTCCAGGGAGGTATGGGTTGCGTGCATCCCCCAACGTTTCCTTACCCAGAATCCCCTGCAAACCTCAATTTTTGCTCAAAAAATCACTTTTTTCACACATTTTGGGGTGGGAAAGTAGTGGCATCACCGGGCTCACACAAATTTACCACCACCCAGCGTTCCCCCAGGTCTCCCGGTAAAAATGGTGCCTCACTTGTGTGGGAGGCCCAAGTACCCGCGGCAGGCAAGGACAACAAACGTAGTGAGGCGACATCAAAATGGCCTATCGCCAAACCACCTGGTTTTGCAAGGGGGGTCACTTTGGTTTTTGGCCCGGTGCTCGGCGGCCATCTAGGGAAACCTAGCAAACCCACGCATTTCTGAAAACTAGACACCCGGTGGCTTCCAGGGAGGTATGGCTTGCGTGGATCCCCCAACGTTTCCTTACCCAGAATCCCCTGCAAACCTCAATTTTTGCTCAAAAAATCACTTTTTTCACACATTTTGGGGTGGGAAAGTAGTGGCATCACCGGGCTCACACAAATTTACCACCACCCAGCGTTCCCCCAGGTCTCCCGGTAAAAATGGTGCCTCACTTGTGTGGGAGGCCCAAGTACCCGCGGCAGGCAAGGCCAACAAACGTAGTGATGCGACATCAAAATGGCCTATCGCCAAACCACCTGGTTTTGCAAGGGGGGTCACTTTGGTTTTTGGCCCGGTGCGCGGCGGCCATCTAGGGAAACCTAGCAAACCCATGCATTTCTGAAAACTAGACACCCGGCGGCTTCCAGGGAGGTATGGCTTGCGTGGATCCCCCAACGTTTCCTTACCCAGAATCCCCTGCAAACCTCAATTTTTGCTCAAAAAATCACTTTTTTCACACATTTTGGGGTGGGAAAGTAGTGGCATCACCGGGCTCACACAAATTTACCACCACCCAGCGTTCCCCCAGGTCTCCCGGTAAAAATGGTGCCTCACTTGTGTGGGAGGCCCAAGTACCCGCGGCATGCAAGGGCCCAAAACGTAGTGAGGCGACATGAAAATGGCCTATAGCCAAACCACCTGGTTTTGCAAGGGGGGTCACTTTGGTTTTTGGCCCGGTGCGCGGCGGCCATCTCGGGAAACCTAGCAAACCCACGCATTTCTGAAAACTAGACACCCGGCGGCTTCCAGGGAGGTATGGCTTGCGTGGATCCCCCAACGTTTCCTTACCCAGAATCCCCTGCAAACCTCAAGTTTTGCTCAAAAAATCACTTTTTTCACACATTTTGGGGTGGGAAAGTAGTGGCATCACCGGGCTCACACAAATTTACCACCACCCAGCGTTCCCCCAGGTCTCCCGGTAAAAATGGTGCCTCACTTGTGTGGGAGGCCCAAGTACCCGCGGCAGGCAAGGGCCCAAAACGCAGTGAGGCGACATCAAAATGGCCTGTCGCCAAACCACCTAGTTTTGCAAGGGGGGTCACTTTGGTTTTTGGCCCGGTGCGCGGCGGCCATCTAGGGAAACCTACCAAACCCACGCATTTCTGAAAACTAGACACCCGGTGGCTTCCAGGGAGGTATGGCTTGCGTGGATCCCCCAACGTTTCCTTACCCAGAATCCCCTGCAAACCTCAATTTTTGCTCAAAAAATCACTTTTTTCACACATTTTGGGGTGGGAAAGTAGTGGCATCACCGGGCTCACACAAATTTACCACCACCCAGCGTTCCCCCAGGTCTCCTGGTAAAAATGGTGCCTCACTTGTGTGGGAGGCCCAAGTACCCGCGGCAGGCAAGGGCCCAAAACGCAGTGAGGCGACATCAAAATGGCCTGTCGCCAAACCACCTAGTTTTGCAAGGGGGGTCACTTTGGTTTTTGGCCCGGTGCGCGGCGGCCATCTAGGGAAACCTACCAAACCCACGCATTTCTGAAAACTAGACACCCGGCGGCTTCCAGGGAGGTATGGCTTGCGTGGATCCCCCAACGTTTCCTTACCCAGAATCCCCTGCAAACCTCAATTTTTGCTCAAAAAATCACTTTTTTCACACATTTTGGGGTGGGAAAGTAGTGGCATCACCGGGCTCACACAAATTTACCACCACCCAGCGTTCCCCCAGGTCTCCCGGTAAAAATGGTGCCTCACGTGTGTGGGAGGCCTGTTAGACCTGGCATCATTGGCATGAGTCTCTCCTCCATTTTTTTCCTGTTTGCCTCCTCTGTTTACGATGTTTTTGCTGGTTTATTGCTTTGGGCACTGTGCCACTGCTGATCAGTGCCACAGTGCAAGTGCTCCCTATGTTAAATTGTTACATTGATTGGTGTTACCATGATTGGCTTGGTTGACTTACTGTTCAGACCCTAGTCTAGTGCACTGCGTGTGCCAAGGGCGTGTAAGTTAACTGCTGCTGGTGGGCTTGCAGCACTGGTTGTGCCACCCACAGAAGCAGCGTGTAAAATGTGACCCAGGCCTGCCACCGCAGCGCCTGCGTGCAGTCCCTGACTGCCATGTCGACTTGGTAAGGAAACCTACTTACCAGTCTCTAAACCTTCACTTTGCCACATTTCGGACACCTCTATGGTAGGCCCTAGGGCAGGGTGCATTGTTGGTAAAAGGTAGGTCATGCCCTGATGTGTGTGGCATGACCTAATAGTGAATTACAGCCATTTTCGTTTTTCACTATTGAAGGGCTACCTGCCTCCAATAGGCCAGACTGGGCAGACTGATTATTAACTCCATTATAATCTATCTGACTCAGGGAGCATGGTAGCAAGTCGAGTTTAGTATCCCTGAACTCAGAATTTAATAACACACCCTTTAGGATGGATGGTTTTTAAATTCTATGTTTGAAAATAGCACTTTTAGAAAGTGGCTATTTTCTTGTCCAACTATCTACCGGTCTCTGCTGGTTTGGTGTGTGTGTCAGGGGCTGGGTGGCTCCAGAGGTCTGAGTGAGTCAGTGTGGGGTGAATGGGGCGTTTACACATAGAGTGAGGGAAGAGTAGCCTGCCCTGCCTGACACAATACTGGCTCCGCCTCCTGCTGGGCGACTGATAGCCCTGCTCCTGCCAGCGACAATACTGGCTCCGCCTCCTGCTGGGCGGCTGAGGACTCTGCCCTGCTCAGTGAATAGGCCAGGTGCCTCTGCCTGGCAACACCCACAACAAACCTGAGATGGTGGGAATCTCCCTGCTTGGACAAAGGGAACAAAGGGAAAAAGGGGTATAAGAGAAGGACCCCTGAACCAAGAACTCAGATCACTTCTGACAAGGAAACCTGTACCAAGGACAAGAAGCCTGCTGATCTAAGGACTTGCCTCCCCTTTCTGCCAGAGTGCTGTTTTGCTGTGGAGGAACCTGAAAGCTGCTTCTTTATTTTTGCCAAGGAACAAGGAGAGAGGAACTTGGTGTGTACTCTCTGAACACTTGCTAGGAAATCTCCAAGGACTGGAAGAGTGCCAGTCTCCTGCTGAAGTCACAGGGCCAAAGGACTTCACCATTTGCTGAATTGCTGGAAAGTGTTGTTTCCAGTACACAAGGGAAAATCTGCAGTCTCGACGCCAGCAGCAACGCCAGTGAGCAGTGGGTATCGGCCCCGGCTCCAAGTGACCCCGTCCCGACGCCGGTATCAACGCCAGTGAGGAGTGAGTATCGGCTCTACCTCCAAGCGACCCCGTCCCGACGCCGCTGCTGATCGCATCGACTCGACGTCCTTCTCAACGCCGTGAGCGCTGCTCCGGCCCGACATCCCTCGACGCCGCTGCGGATTGACCCGACTCCGAGGCACGATCGACGCCGACCTCGACGCCGACATCTCGACGCCGTGGATCATCGTTTTCTTCGTTTCTCAAGGTACTGTACTTGTGGGGTCTGTTGCGACTCCAGGCTTGACATAGCGCTCCTCGCGGTCGACGCCGAACCTTGGGAATCTTGTAGACTCGACGTCGTGTGACTCCTGTGGGGGTTACATTGTTGCCAAAGACTGTGCTCAGAAGAATACTTTGCTAAAGAACTATTTGCCAAGAAGAAACCTTACTTGAACTATTATTTTTCCTTCCAAAGAGTATTTATTAAGTCTGTGGTATATTTTTGTCGTTATTTGGTCTTGTGCTAAGCCTTATATAAACATACTATTTTTATAATAACTTCTGTGTCGTGTCCATCTGTAGTGTATTCACTTTATTACTGTATGTGGTCATAAATGCTTAACACACTGCCTCTGAGATAAGCCTGTCTGCTCTGCCAAGCTACCAAGGGGGTAGCAGGGGTTATCTGAGTGTGTAATCCCCTTGCCCTGACTAGAGTTGGTTGGTCCCTATTTGTCAGAAGTGTATACCTCTGCCAACTAGAGACCGCCGGTTCTAACATTGGTGGTCAGCGGTGAGGATTTGAACTTTGCATTTATGACTCATGTGCAGTGATTAGTGTACGCTACATAGTGAAAGCAGACCATAACGCAGCCACAGTCTGTTTGGTAGGATATTCTATTTTTGTTCTCCGCTTTCCTGGAGCTTATTTTCTTAAACACTGCCAGTTTTGTCCATGGAGAAGGCCGGAGCTGCTACACCTGTGGAGAATGTTGTGGGGGAATTCGATAAGGAGAAGATAGATTCCTACACGCTAAAAGATCTAAAAGGATTTTGCAAGCAGTTTAAAGTTCCTACCACAGGTGTCTCAAAGAAAGAGGGCTTCCTCAAAGCGCTGAAGGCCTGGTTAGAAGCCAGAAATCCCTCTGATCCGGTGGTGGTACCGGAAGAGGAAGAAGAAGAGGAAGAGGAAGAGCCCACAGGTGGGCCAGTGTCATCTCCAGGCAGTAGTGCGTCCTCTAGGAGCCTTTCCCCCGAAGAATTAGAAGACAGGGAGAAGGAGAGGGGGTACAAGTTAGAAATGGCAAAACTTAAATTAGGAGGGCAGTTGGAATTAGAGAATGCAAGAAGCAAGAGAGAAGCTGAAATGGAGAGCAAAAGATTAGATTTTGAGAGAGAGAAATTAGCGTTTGAACGTGAGAAGATGGTGAGGGAGATGGAGCTTAAAACGAAGAGTTTAGAGTTGAATCCCTCTGGTGGCAGCACTCCATCTGTGCCTGCAGAAAGTAGGTTTTATTTTCCTAAGGATGTGATCAAAGATTACAGTAAGAATGAAGATATTAGCCAATGGTTTAAAGCGTATGAGTTAGCATTGTTGGCCCACCGGGTCCCTGAGAAGGATTGGGGAACGGGGTTGTGGAGCCGCTTTACAAACGAGGGGAGAGATACCTTGTTGAGCCTTCCTGCTGAGGATAGGATGTCTTATACTCATATGAAAGATGCTTTAATGCTGAGATATGGCTTAACTCCAGAAAAGTACAGACAAACCTTTAGAGAATGTAAGAAGTTGCCTGGTACTACGTGGGTTGAATATGTGTCTTTTTTCTGCAGAACCATGGATGGTTGGATAAAGGGTAGCAAGGTTGATAGTTATGATGCTCTTTATGATTTGTTCGCTTGGGAGCACTTGTCTAATAACTGTTTTCCAGAGCTACGCCAGCACCTTGTTGATAGCAAGCTATCTAACCCGAGAAAACTTGCTGAGGAGGCGGACCGCTGGGTCAGTACCAGGGTCCACAAGGGTCCAGTGGGAGACTCAGCCAAAGGTGGGCAGGGTCCCCAGCAGAAGAGTGGGGGGGACAGGGGTAAACAGAGGGAGTTTCAGAAAGGGCCCCAAAGTAGTCCCCAAGGGAACCAAGGGAAGGGTTCCCAGCCTCCCCCTGTAAAGAAGCCAGAGGCCCCGACAGGTAAACCTGTTCACAGGGGCCCCATGACCTGCTATGCCTGTAAGCAGGTGGGACACCGTTATTATGATCCCCAGTGTCCCATGAAGGATTCGAATGCACCGCCGCGTGCACCCCCTCGTCAGGTAGCGAGTGTAGCCCTGGGAGGGGAGGAGATGGGTGCCCCCGGTGGGTGGGGTCCCGCAGAAATGTCCCTGGTCTCTTTAGGAGACGTGGAAATGGTCCCTCCAACCCCTCTGCCTAGTAACACTAAGAAATATAGGCAGTGGGTGACCATTAATGGCCATAGGGTGGAAGCTCTCAGAGACACCGGAGCGAGTGTGACAGCTGTCAAGTGTCACTTGGTGTCCAGAGAGCAGGTGGTCCCTCATGCATTCTACCCCGTTGTAGCTGCTGACAACTCACAGAGTAAGTGTGAGGTAGCTCAAGTTCCTTTTGAGTGGGGGGGGGTCTCAGGTACTCTTCAGGTTGCTGTGAGGCCCGCCATGCCTGTTGATTGTCTCTTGGGCAATGATTTGGAGGACTCCCCTTGGGCTAAGGTGGAGAGAAAAGCGCATCTGGAAATGTTGGGTCTGCCTGAGTGGGTGTGTGCGACCACCCGGTCCATGTCAGTCAGTAAGGGTGTTGATGGGGGCCCGGAGCCTGAGAGTATGGCCCAGGTCCCAACCGTGAAGAGAAGAGGCAGGGGGCGCGGGAAACCGTCCCCCATCGTTCCCGCGGTCCAGGAGGGAGCAGACCCTGAGGGGGATGCCCTGGAACCGACAGGAGAACAAGTGGCCGAACTGGGAGACCTGCCCGAGCTGACCCATTGGCAGCAGGATGGTGGTCCCTCCAGGGAGGAATTTTGTGCTGAACAGAAAGTGTGCCCTTCTCTTGTGGGTATGAGGCAGCAGGCCTCAGCCCAAACGACAGGTGATCAGTCAGGATCACATTGGGTCTACTGGGAGAACGACCTCCTGTATAGCGAGCCTAAGGCTGCTGAACCTGGGTCAGCCCGTGTGCTGGTGGTACCCCAGCGCTTCAGAGCCTTCCTACTGGGGTTGGCTCATGACGTTCCGTTAGCTGGACATCTGGGGCAGGACAAGACCTATGACAGGCTTGTCACCCATTTTTATTGGCCCCAGATGAGAAGGGATTCAGATATCCATTGTAGGACCTGTCAAACTTGCCAGGCAAGTGGGAAAAGTGGGCGGAAGCAGAAGGCTCCCCTCCAACCTTTTCCCGTCGTCAGTACCCCCTTTGAGCGAGTGGGAATTGACATTGTGGGGCCACTGGACCCCAAGACAGCCATGGGCAACAGGTTTATCCTGGTCTTGGTGGACCATGCCACCCGGTACCCGGAAGCCATCCCTCTCCGAACAGTGACGGCCCCCGTGGTGGGACGGGCACTGATGGGTGTTTTCTCCCGCATGGGGTTCCCCAGAGAGGTGGTGTCAGACCGGGGCACCAACTTCATTTCGAATTATATGAAGTCTCTGTGGAAGGAGTGTGGGGTAACCTACAAGTTTACCACTCCTTACCACCCTCAAGGTAATGGGCTGGTTGAGAGATTCAACCGGACCCTAAAAGGCATGATCATGGGTCTTGAAGAACCAATGAGGCGTAAATGGGACGTCCTCTTGCCATGCCTGCTGTTTGCTTACCGTGAGGTGCCACAGAAGTCTCTAGGGTTCAGCCCCTTTGAGCTTTTGTATGGTCACCCGGTAAGAGGACCTTTGAGTCTGGTCAAAGAAGGCTGGGAGCAATCTCCCAGGAAACCTCCCCAGGATGTATATAGTTACATGCTGGCCTTTAGGAACCAGACTCGGCGCTTCAGAGATCTTGCTCAGGCAAATCTGGAGGCCAGCCAGGAAGAGATGAAGCGGTGGTACGATCAGAATGCCACTCTGGTTGAGCTTCAACCTGGTCAGAAAGTTTGGGTCATGGCCCCTGTGGAACCTTGTGCGCTCAAGGACAGGTGGACTGGACCGTTTGAGGTTGTGGAGAAGAAGAGCGATGTCACCTACTTGGTGGACTTGAAATCTCCCAGGAACCCCTTAAGGGTCCTGCATGTCAACCGGTTAAAGCCCCACTTAGAAAGGTCCGAAGTGGGCATGCTCCTTGCCACAGATGCTGGGATGGAGGAGGAGAGTGAGCCTCTTCCTGACCTCCTGTGTGCAAAAGAAAAAGATGGGTCAGTGGATGGTGTTGTCCTCTCTGACACACTGACCCCTGAGCAGCAGCAAGATTGTCGCCATCTGTTGGTACAATTCCCTGATCTGTTCTCCTTAATCCCTGGTGTCACTCAGTGGTGTGTCCATGATGTGGACACTGGGGACAGCACTCCTGTGAGGCACAAGGCCTACAGGGTGACTGACAAGGTCAGAGCATACATCAAGGAGGAGGTCTCCAAGATGTTTGCCTTAGGGGTGGTTGAGTCCTCTAGCAGTCCTTGGGCCAGCCCAGTGGTCTTGGTCCCAAAGGCTGCAGCGCCTGGTGCTTCACCAGAACTTCGGTTCTGTGTGGATTACCGAGGACTCAATTCGGTCACCAAGACTGACGCGCACCCCATCCCCAGAGCTGATGAGCTCATCGATCGGTTGGGGGCTGCCCGGTACCTTAGTACGTTTGATCTAACGTCTGGGTACTGGCAGATCGCCTTGACTGATGGGGCAAAAGAGAGGTCTGCATTCTCCACACCAGATGGGCACTACCAGTTCCGTGTGATGCCCTTTGGGATGAAGAATGCCCCTGCCACATTCCAGAGGTTGGTTAACCAGGTATTGGCCGGGCTGGAAGATTTCAGCGCCGCCTACCTGGACGATATAGCAGTGTTCAGCGCCAGCTGGGAGGAACACTTGCGCCACCTCCAGGAAGTGTTGTTGGCCCTGCGCAGAGCAGGCCTCACAATCAAGGCTAGTAAGTGCCAGATTGGGCAGGGTTCCGTGGTGTACTTGGGGCACCAAGTAGGGAGCGGCAAGGTGGCCCCCCTGCAACCCAAGATAGATACCATCCTGGCTTGGGAACCGCCCAAAACCCAGACTCAGGTGAGAGCCTTCTTGGGTCTCACGGGTTACTACAGGAGGTTTGTCAAGGGGTATGGCAACATTGTGCACCCCTTGACCTCGCTGACTTCCCGGAAGCAGCCGAGACTTGTGATCTGGACTGACGCCTGTCAGAAAGCCTTTGACACCCTGAAAACTGCAATGTGCACAGCACCGGTCCTCCAGGCACCCGACTTTTCAAAAGAATTCATTGTCCAGACGGACGCTTCAGAGCATGGTGTGGGGGCTGTTCTAGCACAGATGAATGAGGAGGGCCGAGACTTACCTGTAGCCTTCATCAGCCGGAGGTTACTTCCCAGGGAACAAAGGTGGAGTGCGATAGAGCGTGAGGCATTTGCTGTGGTCTGGGCGCTGAAGAAGCTAAGACCCTACTTGTTTGGGTCTCACTTCCGGGTTCAGACAGACCACAGGCCCCTCAGATGGTTAATGCAGATGAGGGGTGAGAACCCAAAGCTGTTGAGGTGGTCCATTTCCCTACAGGGGATGGACTTTACGGTGGAACACCGCCCTGGTACAGATCACGCCAATGCTGATGGTCTGTCCAGATTTTTCCGCCTTAGTGATGAGGACTCCCTGGGTGAAGGGTAGTTCTCCCCACATTTCAGCTGGAGGGGACACGTGTTAGACCTGGCATCATTGGCATGAGTCTCTCCTCCATTTTTTTCCTGTTTGCCTCCTCTGTTTACGATGTTTTTGCTGGTTTATTGCTTTGGGCACTGTGCCACTGCTGATCAGTGCCACAGTGCAAGTGCTCCCTATGTTAAATTGTTACATTGATTGGTGTTACCATGATTGGCTTGGTTGACTTACTGTTCAGACCCTAGTCTAGTGCACTGCGTGTGCCAAGGGCGTGTAAGTTAACTGCTGCTGGTGGGCTTGCAGCACTGGTTGTGCCACCCACAGAAGCAGCGTGTAAAATGTGACCCAGGCCTGCCACCGCAGCGCCTGCGTGCAGTCCCTGACTGCCATGTCGACTTGGTAAGGAAACCTACTTACCAGTCTCTAAACCTTCACTTTGCCACATTTCGGACACCTCTATGGTAGGCCCTAGGGCAGGGTGCATTGTTGGTAAAAGGTAGGTCATGCCCTGATGTGTGTGGCATGACCTAATAGTGAATTACAGCCATTTTCGTTTTTCACTATTGAAGGGCTACCTGCCTCCAATAGGCCAGACTGGGCAGACTGATTATTAACTCCATTATAATCTATCTGACTCAGGGAGCATGGTAGCAAGTCGAGTTTAGTATCCCTGAACTCAGAATTTAATAACACACCCTTTAGGATGGATGGTTTTTAAATTCTATGTTTGAAAATAGCACTTTTAGAAAGTGGCTATTTTCTTGTCCAACTATCTACCGGTCTCTGCTGGTTTGGTGTGTGTGTCAGGGGCTGGGTGGCTCCAGAGGTCTGAGTGAGTCAGTGTGGGGTGAATGGGGCGTTTACACATAGAGTGAGGGAAGAGTAGCCTGCCCTGCCTGACACAATACTGGCTCCGCCTCCTGCTGGGCGACTGATAGCCCTGCTCCTGCCAGCGACAATACTGGCTCCGCCTCCTGCTGGGCGGCTGAGGACTCTGCCCTGCTCAGTGAATAGGCCAGGTGCCTCTGCCTGGCAACACCCACAACAAACCTGAGATGGTGGGAATCTCCCTGCTTGGACAAAGGGAACAAAGGGAAAAAGGGGTATAAGAGAAGGACCCCTGAACCAAGAACTCAGATCACTTCTGACAAGGAAACCTGTACCAAGGACAAGAAGCCTGCTGATCTAAGGACTTGCCTCCCCTTTCTGCCAGAGTGCTGTTTTGCTGTGGAGGAACCTGAAAGCTGCTTCTTTATTTTTGCCAAGGAACAAGGAGAGAGGAACTTGGTGTGTACTCTCTGAACACTTGCTAGGAAATCTCCAAGGACTGGAAGAGTGCCAGTCTCCTGCTGAAGTCACAGGGCCAAAGGACTTCACCATTTGCTGAATTGCTGGAAAGTGTTGTTTCCAGTACACAAGGGAAAATCTGCAGTCTCGACGCCAGCAGCAACGCCAGTGAGCAGTGGGTATCGGCCCCGGCTCCAAGTGACCCCGTCCCGACGCCGGTATCAACGCCAGTGAGGAGTGAGTATCGGCTCTACCTCCAAGCGACCCCGTCCCGACGCCGCTGCTGATCGCATCGACTCGACGTCCTTCTCAACGCCGTGAGCGCTGCTCCGGCCCGACATCCCTCGACGCCGCTGCGGATTGACCCGACTCCGAGGCACGATCGACGCCGACCTCGACGCCGACATCTCGACGCCGTGGATCATCGTTTTCTTCGTTTCTCAAGGTACTGTACTTGTGGGGTCTGTTGCGACTCCAGGCTTGACGTAGCGCTCCTCGCGGTCGACGCCGAACCTTGGGAATCTTGTAGACTCGACGTCGTGTGACTCCTGTGGGGGTTACATTGTTGCCAAAGACTGTGCTCAGAAGAATACTTTGCTAAAGAACTATTTGCCAAGAAGAAACCTTACTTGAACTATTATTTTTCCTTCCAAAGAGTATTTATTAAGTCTGTGGTATATTTTTGTCGTTATTTGGTCTTGTGCTAAGCCTTATATAAACATACTATTTTTATAATAACTTCTGTGTCGTGTCCATCTGTAGTGTATTCACTTTATTACTGTATGTGGTCATAAATGCTTAACACACTGCCTCTGAGATAAGCCTGTCTGCTCTGCCAAGCTACCAAGGGGGTAGCAGGGGTTATCTGAGTGTGTAATCCCCTTGCCCTGACTAGAGTTGGTTGGTCCCTATTTGTCAGAAGTGTATACCTCTGCCAACTAGAGACCGCCGGTTCTAACAAGGCCCAAGTACCCGCGGCAGGCAAGGACAACAAACGTAGTGAGGCGACATCAAAATGGCCTATCGCCAAACCACCTGGTTTTGCAAGGGGGGTCACTTTGGTTTTTGGCCCGGTGCGCGGCGGCCATCTAGGGAAACCTAGCAAACCCATGCATTTCGGAAAACTAGACACCCGGCGGCTTCCAGGGAGGTATGGCTTGCGTGCATCCCCCAACGTTTCCTGACCCAGAATCCCCTGCAAACCTCAATTTTTGCTCAAAAAATCACTTTTTTCACACATTTTGGAGTGGGAAAGTAGTGGCATCACCGGGCTCACACAAATTTACCACCACCCAGCGTTCCCCCAGGTCTCCCGGTAAAAATGGTGCCTCACTTGTATGGGAGGCCCAAGTACCCGCGGCAGGCAAGGACAACAAACGTAGTGAGGCGACATCAAAATGGCCTATCGCCAAACCACCTGGTTTTGCAAGGGGGGTCACTTTGGTTTTTGGCCCGGTGCGCGGCGGCCATCTAGGGAAACCTAGCAAACCCACGCATTTCTGAAAACTAGACACCCGGTGGCTTCCAGGGAGGTATGGCTTGCATGGATCCCCCAACGTTTCCTTACCCAGAATCCCCTGCAAACCTCAATTTTTGCTCAAAAAATCACTTTTTTCACACATTTTGGGGTGGGAAAGTAGTGGCATCACCGGGCTCACACAAATTTACCACCACCCAGCGTTCCCCCAGGTCTCCCGGTAAAAATGGTGCCTCACTTGTGTGGGAGGCCCAAGTACCCGCGGCAGGCAAGGCCAACAAACGTAGTGATGCGACATCAAAATGGCCTATCGCCAAACCACCTGGTTTTGCAAGGGGGGTCACTTTGGTTTTTGGCCCGGTGCGCGGCGGACATCTAGGGAAACCTAGCAAACCCATGCATTTCTGAAAACTAGACACCCGGCGGCTTCCAGGGAGGTATGGCTTGCGTGGATCCCCCAACGTTTCCTTACCCAGAATCCCCTGCAAACCTCAATTTTTGCTCAAAAAATCACTTTTTTCACACATTTTGGGGTGGGAAAGTAGTGGCATCACCGGGCTCACACAAATTTACCACCACCCAGCGTTCCCCCAGGTCTCCCGGTAAAAATGGTGCCTCACTTGTGTGGGAGGCCCAAGTACCCGCGGCATGCAAGGGCCCAAAACGTAGTGAGGCGACATGAAAATGGCCTATAGCCAAACCACCTGGTTTTGCAAGGGGGGTCACTTTGGTTTTTGGCCCGGTGCGCGGCGGCCATCTCGGGAAACTTAGCAAACCCATGCATTTCTGAAAACTAGACACCCGGCGGCTTCCAGGGAGGTATGGCTTGCGTGGATCCCCCAACGTTTCCTTACCCAGAATCCCCTGCAAACCTCAATTTTTGCTCAAAAAATCACTTTTTTCACACATTTTGGGGTGGGAAAGTAGTGGCATCACCGGGCTCACACAAATTTACCACCACCCAGCGTTCCCCCAGGTCTCCCGGTAAAAATGGTGCCTCACTTGTGTGGGAGGCCCAAGTACCCGCGGCAGGCAAGGGCCCAAAACGCAGTGAGGCGACATCAAAATGGCCTGTCGCCAAACCACCTGGTTTTGCAAGGGGGGTCACTTTGGTTTTTGGCCCGGTGCGCGGCGGCCATCTAGGGAAACCTACCAAACCCACGCATTTCTGAAAACTAGACACCCGGTGGCTTCCAGGGAGGTATGGCTTGCGTGGATCCCCCAACGTTTCCTTACCCAGAATCCCCTGCAAACCTCAATTTTTGCTCAAAAAATCACTTTTTTCACACATTTTGGGGTGGGAAAGTAGTGGCATCACCGGGCTCACACAAATTTACCACCACCCAGCGTTCCCCCAGGTCTCCCGGTAAAAATGGTGCCTCACTTGTGTGGGAGGCCCAAGTACCCGCGGCATGCAAAGGCCCAAAACGTAGTGAGGCGACATGAAAATGGCCTATAGCCAAACCACCTGGTTGTGCAAGGGGGGTCACTTTGGTTTTTGGCCCGGTGCGTGGCGGCCATCTAGGGAAACCTAGCAAACCCACGCATTTCTGAAAACTAGACACCCGGCGGCTTCCAGGGAGGTATGGCTTGCGTTCATCCCCCAACGTTTCCTTACCCAGAATCCCCTGCAAACCTCAATTTTTGCTCAAAAAATCACTTTTTTCACACATTTTGGGGTGGGAAAGTAGTGGCATCACTGGGCTCACACAAATTTGCCACCACCCAGCGTTCCCCCAGGTCTCCCGGTAAAAATGGTGCCTCACTTGTGTGGGAGGCCCAAGTACCAGCGGCAGGCAAGGACAACAAACGTAGTGAGGCGACATTTGGGATAGGCAATGTTGATGTCGCCTCACTACGTTTGTTGGCCTTGCCTGCCGCGGGTACTTGGGCCTCCCACACAAGTGAGGCACCATTTTTACCGGGAGACCTGGGGGAACGCTGGGTGGTGGTAAATTTGTGTGAGCCCGGTGATGCCACTACTTTCCCACCCCAAAATGTGTGAAAAAAGTGATTTTTTGAGCAAAAATTGAGGTTTGCAGGGGATTCTGGGTAAGGAAACGTTGGGGGATCCACGCAAGCCATACCTCCCTGGAAGCCGCCGGGTGTCTAGTTTTCAGAAATGCGTGGGTTTGCTAGGTTTCCCTAGATGGCCGCCGCGCACCGGGCCAAAAACCAAAGTGACCCCCCTTGCAAAACCAGGTGGTTTGGCGATAGGCCATTTTGATGTCGCCTCACTACGTTTGTTGTCCTTGCCTGCCGCGGGTACTTGGGCCTCCCACACAAGTGAGGCACCATTTTTACCGGGAGACCTGGGGGAACGCTGGGTGGTGGTACATTTGTGTGAGCCCGGTAATGCCACTACTTTCCCACCCCAAAATGTGTGAAAAAAGTGATTTTTTGAGCAAAAATCGATGTTTGCAGGGGATTCTGGGTAAGGAAACGTTGGGGGATCCACGCAAGCCATACCTCCCTGGAAGCCGCCGGGTGTCTAGTTTTCAGAAATGCGTGGGTTTGCTAGGTTTCCCTAGATGGCCGCCGCGCACCGGGCCAAAAACCAAAGTGACCCCCCTTGCAAAACCAGGTGGTTTGGCTATAGGCCATTTTCATGTCGCCTCACTACGTTTGTTGGCCTTGCCTGCCTCGGGTACTTGGGCCTCCCACACAAGTGAGGCACCATTTTTACCGGGAGACCTGGGGGAACGCTGGGTGGTGGTAAATTTGTGTGAGCCCGGTGATGCCACTACTTTCCCACCCCAAAATGTGTGAAAAAAGTGATTTTTTGAGCAAAAATTGAGGTTTGCAGGGGATTCTGGGTAAGGAAACGTTGGGTGATCCACGCAAGCCATACCTCCCTGGAAGCCGCCGGGTGTCTAGTTTTCAGAAATGCGTGGGTTTGCTAGGTTTCCCTAGATGGCCGCCACGCACCGGGCCAAAAACCAAAGTGACCCCCCTTGCAAAACCAGGTGGTTTGGCGATAGGCCATTTTGATGTTGCCTCACTACGTTTGTTGTCCTTGCCTGCCACGGGTACTTGGGCCTCCCACACAAGTGAGGCACCATTTTTACCGGGAGACCTGGGGGAACGCTGGGTGGTGGTAAATTTGTGTGAGCCCGGTGATGCCACTACTTTCCCACCCCAAAATGTGTGAAAAAAGTGATTTTTTGAGCAAAAATTGAGGTTTGCAGGGGATTCTGGGTAAGGAAACGTTGGGGGATGCACGCAAGCCATACCTCCCTGGAAGCCGCCGGGTGTCTAGTTTTCAGAAATGCATGGGTTTGCTAGGTTTCCCTAGATGGCCGCCGCGCACCGGGCCAAAAACCAAAGTGACCCCCCTTGCAAAACCAGGTGGTTTGGCGATAGGCCATTTTGATGTCGCCTCACTACGTTTTGGGCCCTTGCCTGCCGCGGGTACTTGGGCCTCCCACACAAGTGAGGCACCATTTTTACCGGGAGACCTGGGGGAACGCTGGGTGGTGGTAAATTTGTGTGAGCCCGGTGATGCCACTACTTTCCCACCCCAAAATGTTTGAAAAAAGTGATTTTTTGAGCAAAAATTGATGTTTGCAGGGGATTCTGGGTAAGGAAACGTTGGGGGATCCACGCAAGCCATACCTCCCTGGAAGCCGCCGGGTGTCTAGTTTTCAGAAATGCGTGGGTTTGCTAGGTTTCCCTAGATGGCCGCCGCGCACCGGGCCAAAAACCAAAGTGACCCCCCTTGCAAAACCAGGTGGTTTGGCTATAGGCCATTTTCATGTCGCCTCACTACGTTTGTTGGCCTTGCCTGCCGCGGGTACTTGGGCCTCCCACACAAGTGAGGCACCATTTTTACCGGGAGACCTGGGGGAACGCTGGGTGGTGGTAAATTTGTGTGAGCCCGGTGAAACCACTACTTTCCCACCCCAAAATGTGTGAAAAAGGTGATTTTTTGAGCAAAAATTGAGGTTTGCAGGGGATTCTGGGTAAGGAAACGTTGGGGGATCCACGCAAGTCATACCTCCCTGGAAGCCGCCGGGTGTCTAGTTTTCAGAAATGCGTGGGTTTGCTAGGTTTCCCTAGATGGTCGCCGCGCACCGGGCCAAAATCCAAAGTGACCCCCCTTGCAAAACCAGGTGGTTTGGCGATTGGCCATTTTGATGTCGCCTCACTACGTTTTGGGCCCTTGCCTGCCGCGGGTACTTGGGCCTCCCACACAAGTGAGGCACCATTTTTACCGGGAGACCTGGGGGAACGCTGGGTGGTGGTAAATTTGTGTGAGCCCGGTGATGCCACTACTTTCCCACCCCAAAATGTGTGAAAAAAGTGATTTTTTGAGCAAAAATTGAGGTTTGCAGGGGATTCTGGGTAAGGAAATGTTGGGGGATCCACGCAAGCCATACCTCCCTGGAAGCCGCCGGGTGTCTAGTTTTCAGAAATGCGTGGGTTTGCTAGGTTTCCCTAGATGGCCGCCGCGCACCGGGCCAAAAACCAAAGTGACCCCCCTTGCAAAACCAGGTGGTTTGGCGATAGGCCATTTTGATGTCGCATCACTACGTTTGTTGGCCTTGCCTGCCGCGGGTACTTGGGCCTCCCACACAAGTGAGGCACCATTTTTACCGGGAGACCTGGGGGAACGCTGGGTGGTGGTAAATTTGTGTGAGCCCGGTGATGCCACTACTTTCCCACCCCAAAATGTGTGAAAAAAGTGATTTTTTGAGCAAAAATTGAGGTTTGCAGGGGATTCTGGGTAAGGAAACGTTGGGGGATCCACGCAAGCCATACCTCCCTGGAAGCCACCGTGTGTCTAGTTTTCAGAAATGCGTGGGTTTGCTAGGTTTCCCTAGATGGCCGCCGCGCACCGGGCCAAAAACCAAAGTGACCCCCCTTGCAAAACCAGGTGGTTTGGCGATAGGCCATTTTGATGTCGCCTCACTACGTTTTGGGCCCTTGCCTGCCGCGGGTACTTGGGCCTCCCACACAAGTGAGGCACCATTTTTACCGGGAGACCTGGGGGAACGCTGGGTGGTGGCAAATTTGTGTGAGCCCGGTGATGCCACTACTTTCCCACCCCAAAATGTGTGAAAAAAGTGATTTTTTGAGCAAAAATTGAGGTTTGCAGGGGATTCTGGGTAAGGAAACGTTGGGGGATCCACGCAAGCCATACCTCCCTGGAAGCCGCCGGGTGTCTAGTTTTCAGAAATGTGTGGGTTTGCTAGGTTTCCCTAGGTGCCGGCAGGGCTAGGGTTCAAAATCTACAGCTAGTCAATTTGCCAAAAAAAGGGTCATTTTTCACTGCAAAACCACGTTGCGTTTTGCGCCGTTTCCTTTCGCGGGCACTAGGCCGACCCGCACAAGTGAGGTACCATTTTTCTCGTAGGACTTTGGGGAAGGCGGGGTGGGTGGAAATTTGTGGATCCACGCAGATTCCAGAACTTTCCATCACAGAAATGTGGGGAAAATGTGTTTTTTTTGACAATTTTTTAGGTTTGCAAGGGATTCTGGGTAACAGACCATGGTGGGAGGCAGTCAAGTCACCCCATCCTGGATTCCCCTGGGTGTCTAGTTTTCAAAAATGTATAGGTTTGCTAGGTTTCCCTAGGTGCCGGCAGGGCTAGGGTTCAAAATCTACAGCTAGTCACTTTGCCAAAAAAAGGGTCATTTTTCACTGCAAAACCACGTTGCGTTTTGCGCCGTTTCCTGTCGCGGGCACTATGCCGACCCGCACAAGTGAGGTACCATTTTTCTCGTAGGACTTTGGGGAAGGCGGGGTGGGTGGAAATTTGTGGATCCACGCAGATTCCAGAACTTTCCCTCACAGAAATGTGGGGAAAATGAGTTTTTTTTGTCAATTTTTTAGGTTTGCAAGGGATTCTGGGTAACAGACCATGGTGGGAGGCAGTCAAGTCACCCCATCCTTGATTCCCCTGGGTGTCTAGTTTTCAAAAATGTATAGGTTTGCTAGGTTTCCCTAGGTGCCGGCAGGGCTAGGGTTCAAAATCTACAGCTAGTCACTTTGCCAAAAAAAGGGTCATTTTTCACTGCAAAACCACGTTGCGTTTTGCGCCGTTTCCTGTCGCGGGCACTAGGCCGACCCGCACAAGTGAGGTACCATTTTTCTCGTAGGACTTTGGGGAAGGCGGGGTGGGTGGAAATTTGTGGATCCACGCAGATTCCAGAACTTTCCATCACAGAAATGTGGGGAAAATGTGTTTTTTTTGTCAATTTTTAGGTTTGCAAGGGATTCTGGGTAACAGACCATGGTGGGAGGCAGTCAAGTCACCCCATCCTGGATTCCCCTGGGTGTCTAGTTTTCAAAAATGTATAGGTTTGCTAGGTTTCCCTAGGTGCCGGCAGGGCTAGGGTTCAAAATCTACAGCTAGTCACTTTGCCAAAAAAAGGGTCATTTTTCACTGCAAAACCACGTTGCGTTTTGCGCCGTTTCTTGTCGCGGGCACTAGGCCGACCCGCACAAGTGAGGTACCATT
Source organism: Triturus cristatus (assembly GCF_964204655.1). Classification (NCBI taxonomy): domain Eukaryota; kingdom Metazoa; phylum Chordata; class Amphibia; order Caudata; family Salamandridae; genus Triturus; species Triturus cristatus. The sequence goes on from NC_140593.1 coordinate 177,671,499, forward strand.
TTTCTCGTAGGACTTTGGGGAACGCGGGGTGGGTGGAAATTTGTGGATCCACGCAGATTCCAGAACTTTCCATCACAGAAATGTGGGGAAAATGTGTTTTTTTTGTCAATTTTTTAGGTTTGCAAAGGATTCTGGGTAACAGACCATGGTGGGAGGCAGTCAAGTCACCCCATCCTGGATTCCCCTGGGTGTCTAGTTTTCAAAAATGTATAGGTTTGCTAGGTTTCCCTAGGTGCCGGCAGGGCTAGGGTTCAAAATCTACAGCTAGTCACTTTGCCAAAAAAAGGGTCATTTTTCACTGCAAAACCACGTTGCGTTTTGCGCCGTTTCCTGTCGCGGGCACTAGGCCGACCCACACAAGTGAGGTACCATTTTTCTCGTAGGACTTTGGGGAACGCGGGGTGGGTGGAAATTTGTGGATCCACGAAGATTCCAGAACTTTCCATCACAGAAATGTGGGGAAAATGTGTTTTTTTTGTCAATTTTTTAGGTTTGCAAGGGATTCTGGGTAACAGACCATGGTGGGAGGCAGTCAAGTCACCCCATCCTGGATTCCCCTGGGTGTCTAGTTTTCAAAAATGTATAGGTTTGCTAGGTTTCCCTAGGTGCCGGCAGGGCTAGGGTTCAAAATCTACAGCTAGTCACTTTGCCAAAAAAAGGGTCATTTTTCACTGCAAAACCACGTTGCGTTTTGCGCCGTTTCCTGTCGCGGGCACTAGGCCGACCCGCACAAGTGAGGTACCATTTTTCTCGTAGGACTTTGGGGAACGCGGGGTGGGTGGAAATTTGTGGATCCACGCAGATTCCAGAACTTTCCATCACAGAAATGTGGGGAAAATGTGTTTTTTTTGTCAATTTTTTAGGTTAGCAAGGGATTCTGGGTAACAGACCATGGTGGGAGGCAGTCAAGTCACCCCATCCTGGATTCCTCTGGGTGTCTAGTTTTCAAAAATGTATAGGTTTGCTAGGTTTCCCTAGGTGCCGGCAGGGCTAGGGTTCAAAATCTACAGCTAGTCACTTTGCCAAAAAAAGGGTCATTTTTCACTGCAAAACCACGTTGCGTTTTTCGCCGTTTCCTGTCGCGGGCACTAGGCCGACCCGCACAAGTGAGGTACCATTTTTCTCGTAGGACTTTGGGGAACGCGGGGTGGGTGGAAATTTGTGGATCCACGCAGATTCCAGAACTTTCCATCACAGAAATGTGGGGAAAATGTGTTTTTTTTGTCAATTTTTTAGGTTTGCAAGGGATTCTGGGTAACAGACCATGGTGGGAGGCAGTCAAGTCACCCCATTCTGGATTTCCCTGGGTGTCTAGTTTTCAAAAATGTATAGGTTTGCTAGGTTTCCCTAGGTGCCGGCAGGGCTAGGGTTCAAAATCTACAGCTAGTCACTTTGCCAAAAAAAGGGTCATTTTTCACTGCAAAACCACGTTGCGTTTTGCGCCGTTTCCTGTCGCGGGCACTAGGCCGACCCGCACAAGTGAGGTACCATTTTTCTCGTAGGACTTTGGGGAACGCGGGGTGGGTGGAAATTTGTGGATCCACGCAGATTCCAGAACTTTCCATCACAGAAATGTGGGGAAAATGTGTTTTTTTTGTCAATTTTTTAGGTTTGCAAGGGATTCTAAGTAACAGACCATGGTGGGAGGCAGTCAAGTCACCCCATCCTGGATTCCCCTGGGTGTCTAGTTTTCAAAAATGTATAGGTTTGCTAGGTTTCCCTAGGTGCCGGCAGGGCTAGGGTTCAAAATCTACAGCTAGTCACTTTGCCAAAAAAAGGGTCATTTTTCACTGCAAAACCACGTTGCGTTTTGCGCCGTTTCCTGTCGCGGGCACTATGCCGACCCGCACAAGTGAGGTACCATTTTTCTCGTAGGACTTTGGGGAAGGCGGGGTGGGTGTAAATTTGTGGATCCACGCAGATTCCAGAACTTTCCATCACAGAAATGTGGGGAAAATGTGTTTTTTTTGTCAATTTTTTAGGTTTGCAAGGGATTCTGGGTAACAGACCATGGTGGGAGGCAGTCAAGTCACCCCATCCTGGATTCCCCTGGGTGTCTAGTTTTCAAAAATGTATAGGTTTGCTAGGTTTCCCAAGGTGCCGGCAGGGCTAGGGTTCAAAATCTACAGCTAGTCACTTTGCCAAAAAAAGGGTCATTTTTCACTGCAAAACCACGTTGCGTTTTGCGCCGTTTCCTGTCGCGGGCACTATGCCGACCCGCACAAGTGAGGTACCATTTTTCTCGTAGGACTTTGGGGAAGGCGGGGTGGGTGGAAATTTGTGGATCCACGCAGATTCCAGAACTTTCCATCACAGAAATGTGGGGAAAATGTGTTTTTTTTGTCAATTTTTTAGGTTTGCAAGGGATTCTGGGTAACAGACCATGGTGGGAGGCAGTCAAGTCACCCCATCCTGGATTCCCCTGGGTGTCTAGTTTTCAAAAATGTATAGGTTTGCTAGGTTTCCCTAGGTGCCGGCAGAGCTAGGGTTCAAAATCTACAGCTAGTCACTTTGCCAAAAAAAGGGTCATTTTTCACTGCAAAACCACGTTGCGTTTTGCGCCGTTTCCTGTCACGGGCACTAGGCCGACCCGCACAAGTGAGGTACCATTTTTCTCGTAGGACTTTGGGGAACGCGGGGTGGGTGGAAATTTGTGGATCCATGCAGATTCCAGAACTTTCCATCACAGAAATGTGGGGAAAATGTGTTTTTTTTGTCAATTTTTTACGTTTGCAAGGGATTCTGGGTAACAGATCATGGTGGGAGGCAGTCAAGTCACCCCATCCTGGATTCCCCTGGGTGTCTAGTTTTCAAAAATGTATAGGTTTGCTAGGTTTCCCTAGGTGCCGACAGGGCTAGGGTTCAAAAACTACAGCTAGACTCTTCGCAAATAAAGTGTAAATTTTCAGTGTGAAAATGTGGTGCGTTCACCTTAGGTTTTGAGCCACTTCCTGTCGTGGGCACTATGCCTACCCACACAAGTGAGGTACCATTTTTATCGGGAGACTTAGGGTAGTTCAAATTTGTAAAGCAACTGTTATTACCTATTGATTGTTGATGCATTTCTCCCTTCCAAATGAAAGACATTGTGTAAAAAAAAAGTCATTTTGAAAAATGACCAATAATTGTCATGCAAATATGAGTATTCCCAATTTCGAAAATGTGCAAATATGCACTGTTTCTAAACTCTGTAATTTGTTCCCATTTCAGAAATACATAGGTGACTTTCATACCGATTTTTCCATGTATACATTTTCCCACAATAATTGCTATATACCCGGACCAAAAAAAAAAAACATTACAAAATGCTGCTCAGTTTTCTACTCTGGGTTCGTTGGGCTCTTGGTGAACCTACAAGTCCTATATGTCCCCACAACCAGGAAGGTCTACCGGATGTAACGGTACATTGCTTTCAAAGAGATGTCATAATTCGAAGAAGTTACAGGTGAAAACGTTGACTCAAAAGGCTGCTTCTTTCAACAAATTTTTAATTTTTCCTACATTTACCTGTAAATTTCTATAAAGAAACCTTGATGGATCTACACAAATGACCCCTTGCTGAATTCAGAATTTTGTCTACTTTTCAAAAATGTATAGCTTTCCAGGATCCATTATTGTTTTTGTACCCATTTCTACCGTTAACTGGAAGGAGGTTGAAAGCACAAAAAATAGCAAAAATAGGGTATGTCCCAGAAAAATGCCAAAACTGTGTAAAAAATGTTGGTTTTCTAACAAAATTCTGTCATTCCCTAAAAGCTGGAGAAATGGTGATTTCAGCCCCACAAACCCTTTTTTGATACCATTTGCAGAGAAAAACCCAGAAGCTTTCATTTGCAGCCCGTTTTTCCCATTTTTCACAAAAAAAAAAAAAATTGGCTGTATTTTGACTAATTTCTGGGAACCCTCTAGGAGAATCCTCAAACCCTGGGTACCTTTAGAATCCCCAAGATGTTGGAAGAAAAGGACGCAAATTTGGCGTGGATACCTAATGTGGTCAAAAAGTTACAGAGGCCTAAGCGCGCACTACCCCAAATAGCCCAAAAAAGGCTTAGCACAGGAGGGGAAAAGGCCTAGCAGCGAAGGGGTTAACAATGGATGTTGTTTGTTTACTGCAACAAATTTCTGACTTAATAAAAACCCTATTTAAAACATTCTGTTCTATTAACAATAGATGTTATTTGATTAAAAGCAAGAAAAGAAGAAAAATAGGAATACGTTTAAAAACAAAGTACAAGGAAGAAAAAATGCAGAAAAAATAGCATGGGAGAGAATAGTCGAAGGACTAGCAGTCTCTCCCTAGTCAAGAGAATAGTCAAACGACTAGCAGTCTCTGTCTAATCGACCACGCCCATCCTAAATATTTTGCAGTGGCTACAGAAATCCAAGTCAATGTACTGGTACATATGATGCACAAAGCTACAGTACTGCTAGTTGTTCCTAGATTTTTGCACATCGGGGACAGCCAGTTACGCCTTGGTGCCGCATAGAGTTTGCAAGCAAATAAAAAATGTCCAATAGTTTCTTTGTTAATACCACAAACAGGACAGCCATCACAGGATCCCACTTCCCACTTGGATGTCAAAGATTTGAGGGGGAGTGCACCTGCTCTCAGTTGAAAAAGGAGCTTCCTATCTCTGGGCCTTGTTATAATATCCCAATATGGTTCTAAACAGGGATACATCTTGGCCTCTAGGAACTCTCCGGTCATAGTGCCAGCACTGGAGCTACTCCAATGCCGGCGGACGACCATCTCCCAATAAATGATCTTTAAAGTACTTTTAGATGGAAAAGTAGAGCTCACCGGATCATCCCAAAGTGAGCTCAAACCGAGCTCGGACAGGGACATCCTAAGCGATTTTAACCATCTAATTTTGTGATGGACATCGGTTCTTATGATGTCTAAAAAACCTTCAGCATAGTGAGAAAGCGCAGGGGTTGTCCATAGTCTGCGCCAATACAAAATCGGACGAAGTTGAGCCAAATCTAGGATGGCTCTACTGCCCAAATCATATTTAAGGGGCAACAATGGGGTGCTTTTAGGGACACCTGTTATGGCCCTGAGAAATTTGTTCTCTGAGGATTGAAGAGCAACCATCTTCTCATATCCCCACAGCTCGGCGCCATAAAGTGTAGAACCTAGAGCTTTTGCTTCATAGACCTGTAGAACTGGTTTTACAGGTTTAGTCAAGGATTTTCTATGCTCTGTGCAGATAGCACCGGCCAGTTGCCTGTGTTTAATTGTAGCGATATCAATGTGATGCCGCCAGCTCTTTTCACTAGATATATGCATGCCCAAATAAGTAAAGGTATTCACTACCTCTAGCGGTCGATCATTTAAAATGATTTTTGATTTAAAGCTGCGATGGGGGTTAAAAATCATAAGCTTTGTTTTGGCAGTGTTTACCTCTAGGCCATACTCGCCACAAAATTTGTCAAAGATAGACAAAGCACACTGCAATCCGCTTGGAGTTTTAGATAGGATGAGCGTGTCATCAGCAAACATTAAAATGGGGATTTTAATCCCGGCTAAAAAGGGAGCATCCACTTGTGCAGAAGTCATACGTGCAACAACATCATTAATGTATAGTGTAAAAAGGACTGGAGCCATCGAACATCCCTGCCGGACTCCCCTCTCAACAGGGAAGTCCGAGGTTACCGAACCTAATCCCCCCCACTGGATTCTGGCATAATTAGATTCGTGAAGCCTCATTATCATGGATAATAAATCACTAGGGAGACCCTGTTTCTGGAGGACCGTCCATAGCTTGGATCGGGGAACAAGGTCAAAGGCGGCCCGCAGATCGACAAAGGCCGCATACAAGCTTCCTTTACCTAGCACCACCGTCCTCCATTGTAGCAAGGTAAAAACAAAAACCTGGTCCACCGTACTTGTGGATCGTCGAAAGCCAGCCTGGAATGTCGAGAGGGCATTGGTGTCTTCCGCCCAATCCAGGAGCCTATTGACGATCACACGCCCCACGACCTTTTGAATGGTATCTATGAGGCTTATTGGCCTGTAATTACTCGCCAGGGATCGATCACCCTTCTTAAACACAGGGATGATTACTGCACCCAGCCAGGATTTTGGAACTGCTGCACCCAGAGCAATAGCATTGATAAGATGATAGATATACTGACACCAACGCTCTTTGTCGTTTACAAATAAATCAGCTGGCACTCCATCAAGACCGGGGGCACGTCCACAAGCAACCGTATTAAGGGCCGTCATAATTTCACCAAGACCAAAGAGCTTTACTTTTGGGAGATCTACTCTAATTTCCTCAGCCAGGTTAGCATTATTTGGTGCAGCATACTGATTTTTAAAATTTTTTATCCATTCAGCTTCTGGAACGTTGTTATGAGGGGACTCGGGAAAGCCCGATTTACCCCATCTAACAATGTGCCAGAATAACCGGGAGTCCCTACTATCACTAGCTGCCTTTAGCTCGGTCCAATGATGTTCGTCCCAAGCTTTTTTAGCCTTAAATATACTATTTTTATAATTCTTTCTGGCAACTTGGATTAATGCTATTTGCCCCCCCTTAATAGCTTTACAGAGAGCAAGTTGTGTTTCCCTACACTCTTCATTATACCACTTTGCAGGCTTTGGGGCTCTGTTGCTTTTATTTTTCACAGGTTTAAGGAATTATTCCTTGATTATTCAAAAAAGGGAATTATGTATTCCTTCTACCTTGTCAGAGCCAGTGCTAAGTGTTTTAAAGTGCTCTAAGGCTGATATTGCTATGTCAACATGGCTATTGATATTAGCAATAGCCTGATGGTTAATTGCTACCTTTTCCCATCTTAATCTCCGCATATCATTGGTGGGAACAATCCGGGGAGGGGCGGACTCAGAAGAATCCGTGGGCAAGTTGATATGAGACCACCATTTATGAGTTAAGCACAAGGGGTTGTGATCACTCTCGATCCTCCCTACAACCTTCATATCACATAACAAAGGCCATAATTTTAGACTACATAACACATAATCGATTCTACTGTTATATCGGCCATTGTCAAATGTACTTGTCCCATTCCTGTCTCCATTAGTCCTACCGTTTAGGGCTCTTAATCCCTTTTCATAGCATAGGGCATTTAAGCCGATAACATCGGCAGTCCAACGCACAATGGGAGGGAGTTCTAATTTAGGAACACCCCATTGTCGATCCTCCTCATCGCCAAATAAATCGTCATCACTTGTCAAGGGTTCAAATGTTCTATTAAAATCACCCTCAATGACAATATTGTTATTCGTGGATTGTATATCGAGAAGACTGACCAAGGCTTCTAATACCTCAGACCTCCCTCCCCTCTTTCTCCGGACGTAAACATTATAGATATCCAAAGTTCCCAATTTATCTAAATCCAATCTGATTAGTTGGATATCTGGATTTTTAGTGTCAACAACCTTAATGGCCAACTTTAGAGACTGGCGAACCCATATTATTAGGCCCCCCATGGGTCTGCCCCTAGGTCCTTTTAACGCAGGGACAAAATAATTCAGATATCCCTGCGCAAAACAGGGTTCACATGATCAAGTCTCCTGGAATATGCATAGGTCAAATTTGTTAACAAAACACATCCACTCCACAGATTCCAGTTTGGAAGTCAACCCTGCAATATTCCATGAGAATAAATTCCCCATTGATTCCTGAATGGTAGCCAGGTCGTTAACAGATGTTAGAGGATCAGGGGCAATAAATTGATTGGGACAATGCTCTACGCCTACTCATTAAAAAGGATAAATGAGTTAGTCAGTGGCTCTTCAGATGACACTGTCGTGGCATTATAGTTATTGAGTCAATCTACGTCCTCCAGGTTTGCTAAAACCTCATATCGATTTCTCAACTGGATCGGAGGAGTAGGTTGAATACGAGGTGAAACCCCCAAATTAGAGGGAAAGACTGGCCTGGTTCTTGGGAAAAAATAGGTTAATTCCCACGTGGTAATGAAAGACCTCCTCTGATTTGTATACCAGTTTAAAATATGGCTAACGGCTCTAGAGTCCCTAAAATTAATTAAGATGACATCCCCATTTATGTTTTTGGTATATTACCCAACCAAGGTAGGCGCCTTACGTGTAAAATTTCCCCGTTAATATACGAAGGAAGAGGGCGATTTTGTCCTAGCCAATGAATGACCTTGTTTTTTAATTGTAGGTATCCTTCTGTAGCATCAGCTTTTAAAGTGGGGACCCCTGCAAGCACAACTACAAGAGGGACAGCTTCTGGTGGTAGATTAATAGAAAGAGGCCCTCGTATCTTAGCCGTGGGATCCAGATTGTGACTTATTCTATCAGGCGGTGGACCCCCTTGATTTGGAGTGTTTTCTGCCGGGCAATCCCTGTCCTTGTTTAGATAATTTGACTTAGGATTGATGGTACTACCTGCGTGGTTATTTCTTTCATTATTTGTACTTGTGTCAACTTGGGAAACTATCTCATATGATGGTAGAGTGGGAGATGGTATAGCAGAAGCTGAAACAGTAGGAAGCGCTAATGTTGATTTTGCAGAACTCATAGTTAGGTCCCTTTTACTAACCATTAGAGTTTCTACTTTCTCCAACCTTTTTTCGATGGTCTTTAAACTCTCAACAATTGGTAACATGAGAGATTTAAATAGTTTATCTATTTTATCCAATAGGTCCACAGCAGTTATATCTTGTATAGGACGGGATGCGGTGCTACCGGGAAGAGATATATTATCAATGCAGGGAGTAAGATCTTTATCAGGATGAGCCAAAGTAGAGTTACAACTGGATTTCTTTTTGCTTTTACGTGGCTCGGGATCTATCTTCCTCCTTTTCCTAGGCAATGGACTTGACAATGTGGGTTGCTTAGATGAAATGTCATTGTGAGATAGCGGCTCGATGACTTGTGTTAAAAGCCCATTCGATACAGCCGGGGCATTCATTACATCAATAGGAGAAGGAAAAGCAGTTAAGGACAAGTCATTCAATGAATCCCTCATGATTGGGTTACTAGAAGATATTGAAGTTTCATTATTGCCCAACAGTTGAAAGGACTCTAGGGGAGGAGAGGCACTCTTGTCTGGAGAGATTGCTTCAAGAGGAGAGGCTCCAATCAATGGCATATTTTTGATGTGCTCAATAGAGCTACGACGCCTAGCCCTTAATTCAGCAAGAGTAGCCTCCCGATCTAAACCTAAATTAACTTTCAATAAACAACCGTCAAGGGTACTTCTTTTAGAACAATTACTTATGGTAGTAAATGTACTGACACAACCACTAAAAATGGCAGTTCAGGAATGCTAGGATACGTCAACGAAATTTATTACAATACACACTGGTACAGATGGCCGCAATTACTAACATCCATGCGCGAACAGAACAATTACAAGTCAAGGGGGTGAGCCCGGCCCGGCATCCTTCGGCTCCTGAGGACTACAGAGGGCCCGCCCTTTGCCCGGGCTTAGCCCGGCGTCGCCCGCGCGCGTCCCGTGACGCGGAGGGAGCCTCTGCCTTTTGTGCGCCTCCGGGCGCGAAGGGAAACGGAAGTTGGCCGCAAGGCAGCCTGGGAGCTGTAGTCTCCCCCTGTCACAGGCGCGATGGAACCAGGCGCCGACAGAGGAGACCCACAGCATCAACACCCCAGGAGCGGCAAAACACCAGGACACTTGCCAGCAGGACCACAGGTAAGCACACGAATCACCAACAGTCACCCCCACTCCACCGAGAGAGCCTCGGCCTTTTGTGCGCCTCCGGGCGCGAAGGGAAACGGAAGTTGGCCGCAAGGCAGCCTGGGCGCTGTAGTCTCCCCCTGTCGCAGGCGCGATGGAACCAGGCTCCGACAGAGGAGACCCACAGCATCAACACCCCAGGAGCGGCGAAACACCAGGACACTTGCCAGCAGGACTGCAGGTAAGCACACGAATCACCAACAGTCACCCCCGCTCCACCGAGGGAGCCTCGGCCTTTTGTGCGCCTCCGGGCACGAAGGGAAACGGAAGTTGGCCGCAAGGCAGCCTGGGAGCTGTAGTCTCCCCCTGTCGCAGGCGCGATGGAACCAGGCGCCGACAGAGGAGACCCACAGCGTCAACACCCCAGGAGCGGCGAAACACCAGGACACTTGCCAGCAGGACCGCAGGTAAGCACACGAATCACCAACAGTCACCCCCGCTCCACCGAGGGAGCCTCAGCCTTTTGTGCGCCTCCGGGTGCGAAGGGAAACGGAAGTTGGCCGCAAGGCAGCCTGGGAGCTGTAGTCTCCCCCTGTCGCAATAAAAGCACAAAAAACAGGAGTCCGATTAACAGTAACTTTCTATTGATCCAGGTATTCAACTGGAAATTCTTTTAATTTCAGTTTCTTCCACAGCCAATGTGTTTCATTCTACAGCCAGGGCTTCTTCAGGGCTATTGGTGTCCGCGTATCCCGGCACTCAGATACTGATTGTATAAATGTAGTGGCTGTGACCCCATGAGGTGGTTGTGCTTTTCCTGTGCTGAGGGGACTTGCTGCCACTGGGCCCCAGGAGGAAGCGTCCCCAAGAGGGACTCCCTCCCTGCTGGAGGGCCCTGTGTGTTGGCCTGCCTGGGCCCAGGGTCGTTCCTGGACTCTGGAGCCCTAGCACCTTGTGAGTGCCATATTTTTATTACTGGAACCCCAGAGAGGGGCCCGTTAGTCCTGCCGAAGGAAGAGGAGTGCGTGGACTTTGCAGTGCTAAGCTGTGATTGCTTCCGAGGGAATCCCGACGTGGGGATTCCCCCGCAGTGCTTGGGAAGCGGGAGCCCAACCCACTGTTTTTATGCCTCTGGAAGAGCAGGTGCCCACCATGCATTTGTGCGTGTCTTGAGGCGGGAGCCCACCCTGCATTTATGCTGTTGTGGGAGCCTACCCCGCTGATTTATGCTTTAAAAACCGAACGGAAACCCACCCCGCATCAGTGCCTTTAGAGCAGGAGCCCACCCCGCAATTACCTTTATTTTCACAAGCGGGTGCCCACCCCACACTTTCCAAGAGAACACAGAAATCACCGCTGCAGCCCGACCCGGAAGCCAGGTGGCTGCACCTGGTTGGGGGCGTGGCCAGCCGGCAGGGAAGAGGATGCTGAATGTTGGACTTGGCCCTTCTGGCAGGTTCACCCCTGGACTTTTTGGCTTTTTATTGGTGACTTGGTGTGGTAATTGTTTGGTCTCTGCGCACTTTCCCTGTGTCCCAGGGTAAAGTGCGTGCGTGCTCTGAGTGCATGTGGTGAGATAGGCCTGCCCTCCCATAGGAATGCATGGGGAGTGTATGTGTCCCTAGTAGTTCCTGATGCGTGGGGTGTGCAGGCCCGAGTTTGGTATGTGCGGACTCGTGGGAGTGAATGCTGCGCGATGATGTGTGCGGCGTGCATGTACCTAGTGTGGAAGTGCCACTTCTAGAAGTGGGCACTTCTGTGTGCAGTGTGTCTGTCGTGTGATTGGCTGGTCGTGTCATGTGACGGGCTAGGGATTCCCCAGAGTCAGGATGAGTCACCCAGTGGTGAATGGGGAGATCAGCAGCTAGATGGGTGGGAGGAGTACACCTGGGTCCTGAACAGGACAGGGTTTTCCACACACAATGCTGGCCCCGCCCCCTGTGGTGCGACTGACGACCCTAGCCCTGCCAGTGAATAGAGTGAGGGGCTGAGCACATCAAGGGTGCTCCCCAACCAGCTGCGACTGGTTTTCCCCCTCACCCTGAACCCAGAACAAAGGGTTTGCCTGTATAAAAATGGGGCTGTGTCCCCACAGAAACTGTTCTCTGCCAGGATCTTACCTGAGGGGGGCTGCTGCTGCTGCTGGACCAGAGGACCGCCACTTGGACTACCTCCCTGCCTGGAGGCCCAGTGAGCTGGCTCTGGGTCCAGCCTTGCCCCCCACCCCTGCCCTGCTGCATGCAGGGAAGAACTTGCTGGACTTTGTGCTACTGGCACCCCTAAAGCGCCTGGGAGCTTTTGTTGATGTTTGGCGCTGAGAGCGCTTTTGCTTTGTTGCACATAGCGCTAGGGGCGCTTTGCTTGTGGCCCCCCTGCATCTGGAGACTTCACCAGTGCCTGCTTCGAAGCGCCTGGGGAGCGCTGTACCTATTTTGCTGAGTAGCGCCTGCCGTGTGACCGGCAGCGCGTCGCTACGACGATCTGCGAGGGAACCCCGACGTAGGGATTCCCCCGCTTCTGCCGGGTCTAAAGCGGGAGCCCACCCCGCATTGCAGCGCTCGTTGGCGGGTGCCCACCCCGCTTATATGTTGGTTTGAGGAACGGGAGCCTACCCCGTGTTGCCGGCATCAAAGCTTCCCGGGCCGCCGCGCTGCCCGCGGTGACCCGGAAGCCGTCTGGAAAGCCCTGAACGGGGGCGGGGACTGACTCGGAAGATCCAGGAAGCGGACGGGAGCCTACCCCGCGCTCCTGGGATAGCCATCGCCAAGAGGGAACCTTGGGATTCACCGCGGCAGCCCGGGTTAAGAGGCACGTCGGACCCAGCGAAGGACCGCGCCTGACTGCACGGGGCTCCCTTGCCAGCGAGAGAAAGCCCCGACGGCGAAGAGAAAGGCCGGAGGGGAGCAGAGGGCCTCCCACCGTGACCGGAGCTGCCGTCCAAGTCCCGGTGAGTGGGGCCTGAAGGGGGGACCGTGTTAGCCCTCCCCAAGCACTGTGGGAGCCGGGTGAGGAGGGCTCCGTGGGGCCGTTGTTAGAGGGGGTGGCCGGCCCCCCCCCTCTCCTGCCAGTGGTTACTTCTTTTAGGGGGCAACACTGTTCAAGAGCGCCAGATCGCTCCAACGCGGGGGCAGATTTGTTAAAGAGTCCAGAGGGACTCCAACGTGGGACATTATCTGTTTAAAGTCCAGAGGGACTCCGGGGCCACGATTGGTTTATAGAGCCTGAGAGGCTCCAACGAGGCCCCACCATTTGTGTAGAGCCCACGAGGCTCCCCCATTATCGTGGGGCATTTCAGAGCCCAGAGAAGGCTCCAAAGGCACCGTGGTGCCCAAGTATTTTCCCAGCTGCCCAGCACTTAGTGGGCAGCTGCAACGTTTAGGTTGTGGCCTCTGTGTTTTGGCTGGCGCAGCTTGCGCAGCCGTGCCCTGACTTTCCTGGACACAGAGCGTCCTAGCCTGGACAAGGCCAGTTGGCCCAGGGACTGCCACAGGGGTGGCTACTGTAAGTTTTTGCGCTATTGTACCTTTCCTGCACCTCTGAATGTGTTTATGCGTCATGTGCTTTGCTTTACACCTCTGAATGTGTTTATGCGTCATGTGCTTTGCTTTACACCTCTGAATGTTCTGCATCATGTGTTTATGTGCTTAGACCCCTACAGGTATTGTGATACTTAGGTGGTTGTTTTCTCCCTAACACAGGTGGTGCTAGTGAGGTCCTGATTCCCTGCGCAATATTTTCCTAAGGTGGTTAGGGTTGCGTAGGTGGTACTTACCTGATACCAGTAGTTACTGGTTGTGTGCTACATATGTTATTTTGTACTACAGTATTATTCCTATGTTCTAAAAAGTGCTAATTCCTGACAGTGGTCCAGGTGGCCCTGTCCCCTGTATATATAATCCCTTGTAAATTCTGCCCGTGCCTGTTGGCACATTGTAGAGTGTGTGTTTTTATCTAATGTGTTGTGTATAATACAAAGGCTATTTTTATAGAATACCTTGTGTGGAGTTTCCTTTGTGGTGGGCCTTGGGTGTTGTTGCTGGGTGCGCGCGCAAACGCTTTACACATCGCCTCAGGGATAAGCCTGTCTGCTCGTGCCAAGCTACCAAGGGGGTGAGCAGGGGTTATCTTTGGCGTGTAACTCCCCAGCCCTGACTAGAGTGGTGGTTTCTGCCTGGCTTTGGCGCAAGCCTCAGCCAACCAGAAATCCCATTTCTAACACTGAACATGCTGTAGAAGGAGTCAGGGGCTCCGTATGCCGGTGGGAGCCCCAAGCGGAGACGGAGCCTCCAAGCCTGTGGCAGTGAGAGAAGACTGGGAGAAGAGGCCCTGAGAGCAGGCCCGATCCCAGCACACTGCCAGAGTCATCCCCAGCCCAAGCGGAGTCCTGAGAAAGAGACCAGGTGAGAGGGGCCCCCAGAGGCACATTGTTGGTGCCTGAGTGGTCCCGCAGGAGAGCGGGCCACTCCAACGGTGGGGGCACATTGTTTTCAGGGCCCCAGAGGGGGTACAAGGGGCACATTAGTGCCAGTGCTGGTTTCCTTGCCACAGCTGCGCCGCAAGCCGCAGCACGGGCAGCTGCAACGTGGGGGTAATCTTTGTAGTGGAACCCAAGTGGGGTCCACAAGGCACAGTGAACGCCCATGCCTGCATTAATTTCCACAGCTGCCCTGCACCAGCGCGGGCAGCTGCAACGTTGGGCTTATTTATTGGAGCGTCCCAGTGGGGACCCAGGAGATGCAGTTGTGCCAGCGCAATTCTTTTCTTTAGGGGCATTTCCTTTTGGTCCATGAAGTAAAGGAGGAAGACTTACTCCTTTGCAGCAGCGCTTGGCACATTTCTGCTTTGCTGCAATTGGCAGCCCTCCCTGACATTTCTGGACACAAGGCATTTTGAGCCCTATAGGAAGGCCAGTTGGCCTGGGGGTGATTTTTAGGGTGTGATTGGGGCATACTGTGTTTATGCTGGTGATGATTATTCCCTAATTTGATGTATGTGATGTATATGCCTCATGTGATTCCTGCCTAAATGTGATTTATGCTTAGGAGGTTATTGCATACTGTGTTTATGCTGGTGCGGCCTAGTGCGTAATGTGTTTATGCTAATGAGGTTTGGGCCTAATGTGATTTATTGCCTAATGTCATGCTATGATATTTTAGGATGGTGTCTAATGCTAATGTGATAATGCTTAGGTCATTATGGTACCAATAGTTACTGGTTGTGTTTTGCATTTACTTACCTGTTCTGATGGTTCTGACCGTGGCCCTATTGGCCTGGTACTGTTTATAATCCCCTGTGAATATTGCCTAGTGCCAGTTGGCACAGTGTAAATGTGTGATTATGTTTCTAATGTGTTTATGATAATACAAAGACTATTTTGTATATAACCTTGTGTGGAGTTCCTTTTTGTGGTGTGCCTAGTGTGTTGCTGCTGCTGTGTGTGTGTTGCGCAAACACTTTACACATTGCCTCTAGGATGAGCCTGACTGCTCGTGCCAAGCTACCAAGGGGGTGAGCAGGGGTTATCTTCAGCGTGTAACTCCCTTGCCCTGACTAGAGTGGGGGTTTCTACCTGGCTTTGGCGCAAGCCTTACCCAACCAGAAATCCCATTTCTAACAGGTCCGCTTACGTTAGTCATCACAGACAGCAGCAGAGAGCATATTACATCCAGACTATCAAAGACATGCCTTGCCATGATGCCACAGCGCCACAGCAAGGTCAGGGATGCCTGGGCGACTAATATAGGGCAACCGCTTACCGATAAAGTATGGAAAGGAGGCTGTAAACAAACTAAGCTGGTCTCGTGTAACCACAGGCACAAATTACTCCATTTTAAGATACTTAGATGGGCTTCAGTAACACCACAGCAGATGGCCAAGATAAATAGCACTAAATTCACACATTGCCCTAAATGCAACATGCAAGCGGCATCATTCATACACACCTGGTCATGTAACCCAATCAACACCTACTGGCAGGAGATATACAGTACAACACAACAAATGACTGGGATACATCTGACTCCTTCCCCCTTACCAGCATTAATGTGATACGTGGACATGCTGCCCAAGAGCTCACGAAGATTTGTAGCTATGGCTATGCTCTTAGCGAAACATGAAATAGTTCTCCGCTGGGGCTCAAGGCAGAAGCCCAAAGTACATATGACAGCCACTGCGGGAATTCCTCCGACAGCAGGAGAAACACGACACACAGCCCAGCCACGGGGGACAGACTACGGAGCAAGGTTTATGAATGACAGGGATGTATTTTAGGAACTACATTGGGAGACAGCACCAATAGACTGAATGAGAACTCTCGGCCGAATGCAGAGCACAAAGGTAGAAGAGTAGGGTATAGATTACATAAAAGTATAACGGACAAGAACTAAAATGGTGCACAGGCTGTTTGTTAAATGTAACAGATGAATCATGATCATTGAGCTGGGATATGATGTAACTGCATATTACTGTACTTTCAGATGTTTGTGCATTGTTAATAAAAAATGCTTAGTAAAAAAAAATACTGCATGGTGTGCATGATGCAAAATTTTGGAAAGGTTACCCCTACACCACCTGGTAATTTTGCACCACCCACTTTCCCTTTTGAGGTCCTCTAGATAGACTATATTGAATTAGATAGGTGCAATAATTTGAAGTATGTTTTGGTGGTTGGCTGTGCATTCAGTAAATGGGTCAAGGCTTATCCCACTAAAGACAATACAGCTGTTACAACTGGAAAGGTACTCCTGAAGGAGTTCTTTCCTCACTTCGGCTTGCCCAGTTTGATCTGAAGTGATAAAGGAAGTCATTTTAATGCTAAAGTAATTCAATTAATTTGTGATGGTTTGAATATCAAGCAAAGGTTTCATGCTGCCAATCATCCACATTCAGCAGGCTTGGTAGAGAAGTACAATGGTACTCTCAAACTGAAACTGGCAAAGATTCAAGAGACCACAGGATTACAGTGGCCAGATGCTTTTTCATTGGCTCTTTTGTCAACAAGAACAACAGCATATTCTAGGACAGGATTGTCACCGTACGAAGTCATGTTTGGATGCCCGGCAAATGTCTAAGGTATCCCACGCCCTAGGCGATTTTCTGACATTGAGTATTTGTTTTTGATAGATTATCTTTGGCAGTTAACTGAAAGTTTGCGTTCTATTCATCAACAGGTCCGGAAATCCCTGCCTGCTACACCAGAGGGTCCTGGACACAATATTCAGCCTTGGGATTTTGTCCTGGTGCTCAACTTCCAGCGGAAGAAGAGTTTGGAGCTACGGTGGAAGTGTCCGGAACAGGTCCTCCTATCAACACCCAGTCAAGGTTGCTGGCCGTAAGATTGGATCCATGCAACTCACTTTCGCAGGGTCCCTCTGCCTCTGCCCTATGATCAGTGGGCAAAAGATGGATTAGGGGGTTCCGAGTGTGAGACAGTGCTTGGATTTATCCCTTTCAGCGATGCCAGGCACACCTGGACCAAAAAGAATGAGGAAAATGTACTGAATGCAGCAGTTCCTCTGGAAATAAGAGCAATCCAAGAGCCTCTTTTGTGGATCCCTCTCTGCATGGAGTCACTAGGTACAATCTGCGACCTAGGCTGAGAAACAGTGCACCAAAGGAAAAGTCAGATTAGGTTTCAGTACCAACAGAGCTAGTTTAGGGTGATGTGAGATTTGTGCACTTTTTGAACATTGGAAAGGATATGATAAAAGTATTCCCTTGGGGGTACATTATCCTGGTCAATGTGGGAACCCGAGCTTAGGACACAGCAAGCTCCACTGCTGGTGCTCAAGAGCGCCAACGTTTTGATGGACAATAGGAGCCTGTATCAGTGAGGCTCTGACGGACACTGGGAGCTTGTATATTCCTCTTGCTGGCATTTTGCCCCTTTGCTTCATCGTTTGCTAGGCATCCTTTTGGCAGAATGGTTGTTGATGAAGAGCAGCCATTGATTCCTCTTGTTCATACATGTGAATTTTGGTCAACTAAGAGAAAGATACTATGTACTATTTTTGTGATTTTACTGCTAATAATTCTAGGTGGGGTGTACTAGGTTTTTGAACATGATCAGAATATACCGTCGAGTGTTGAGAACAAGATTGTTTCCCAAACCTGCACAAAAAGGACAACCCGAGTAATGTATTTCTAGACACACATAAAAGATTTTTTGGGGCAGGTACAGCTTGTTATCCCACCGAATCTGTTACAAATTTATGGACTGCTTACCCATTGTCACTTGTCAATTACACGTATACTCGCCCAGCCCACTTCTTAGAAGTAAGGGGTGAGTTTGGTATGGGGTATCCTGTACCTTGTTTGTATTACAGAAAGCCACAAGGAAAGGGGTACCAAGGGTGTGATAATAATTTGTACTGTGATAACTTGTACATGAGGGAGCAGAACATCACCTAAGTGGGCTGGCATTATCAGGATTTAACAGTTACTCAAAAATCTGGTTATTACCCTGGATGTTGCCTTATAATTAATAGTACTGATGCATTTCTGTATGTCAATTGTTCTGGAGTAATACTGTTCAAGAATACAATGTCTCTAGTGAAAACGAAGGATCCGAGTACCTTCGGAATGAATACCAGATATGCTCTTGTAGATTATCAAGGCCCACTTTATGCACACCCAGGGTTTAATTTTTTATCCAATGGCACTTACTCAATAGTTCATAATGGTACAGATAATGTTGCTTTAGGAATGGTGCTCCCCCCAGGCTTACCCTGTAAGTACAGTAAGCGTAGTGTAACATGGGTAAAAGGACATTGACTGCAGAGTTTTGCGATGGGGTGACAGATTTGGAGGTTAATAATTATAGTGATGGTATCACCTTTGGGTATCTTCTTTCTTCCATTATTACCGTTGGTGGTACTGCAATGGCTAGGGGTGAAACAGAAAGAGAATATTTTGGATGTAAGCTCCAGATATTGTCTAACTCTACAGTAGAAACTTTACGTGACATCACAGCCCAATTGTAAAGTATGCAGATATATTCTGAGCAGACTAGATATGCTGTTGATTTCATTCTAGCTAAGAGTGGTAGTGTGTGCGCTGTAGTAGGAGACCAGCGTGTAGTCGGCATCACTAATATGGAAAATAATATTACCTAACACATTTTGGACATCCTAGAAAATGTTAAAGGAATTGAGAGTGGGAACCGGAGTTGGTCACTTTTTGGTAGTTTGAGTTAGATCCTTGAGAAGGTGATTTATTTCATTGTGATTCTGATTTCTTGCTGTATTCTGGTTCAGTGTCTCCCCTTATGTTGTTCATATTGCGCCACCCTTCTCACCCCTAGGAGAATATCAATTCATGAAACTAATGCAACAATTATGATTCAGAAAGAAGTAGAAGATTTAATGCAAATAGATGAGGGTATTTTTGAGACTTCTTCCCTCCTTACTGCTTCCCTTCCCAAAGCTGAAGATTTGGAGTGCTCCTAAAACAGTTATTCATGATTTATTGAATTACATGTCTCTTTGTGACTATACAAAATGTTTAGCTCATGCTAAAAGGAGGGTCTGTTAGAATAGAAAAATCTGCTTTACCATTGTTTTATGTACGTTAGCATTTTGTGCAAGGGCGCCATTTTGTATTATGATCGAAACTAATCCCTTGCCATTTCCGAGAAATGGCCTTCTCTAGGTTATGTTTCTTTGGAGCTGAGTTCTGTTTCACTAATGAATGCACTGTTCTTTTTAGTGCATACCTTCCCTTGAGACATAAGCCTTCTCCCACTTGTCTAGCGGTGGGCACAGGCAGAGTGAACTTGACAAGTAGATAAGGTGTGCCCGGCCTCAGAATCGAAACTTACTTCTTTGTAATTTTCTGTCCAGCTGCATCTCTTTGGAAAATTCCATGGTGGGCGTGTTTTCGTTGGTTTCGAAGTGTACATAATGTATTGTTATGCTTGCGGATGTCATTCCCTCTACAGCCCTCCTAGCGACTGGGCAGATAGGGCTCCGCTCTGATTGTACTTTGAATAAACTATTTTTGGTTTGTATTCTCTACTGACTGACCGACTCTTCTTTTTGTCTGGAAGGCTGAGAGGTGGTCGTGATTGACCTGAGTGACCCTAATCGGGCCACTTCCTTCACTGTCCACTGAATCCTTTGCAATCTGTTGCCTTCTTGCCTGCAGATATTCCATGAAGTCCTTTTCATTCCTCTTCATCTTACAAGTAAGATCCCTGTGTTAAAAGACAGTGGTATTTCACCACCCAAGAAATATGCCATTTCCTCAACAGCTCAAACTGTGGAATACGGATTCAGCCCTTTAAACATAGGTACCCTATGTGTGGGTTTGTCAACATCTGAAAAGTGATGACCTAAAAGTACCTTCCCCATAAAACAAACTAGTTATATTGCTGCAAGTTAGGTGATAAGTTAGTGGAATATGGTGGTGGCTCACACCACCAGCAACAGACATTGGTAAATAAGTACACATATAGCACCTTTTAGCATCTATTAGTGGCAAATAACCATGCAACAATGTGAAGAAAACAATATTTGAAAAATTTATCTTGGAGCCCTTTCTATGAAGAAGCTGTAAATGAAACCTTTGCAGCTCTGCTACATTATTTAAACTGGGCTCTGGTATGAAGTCTTCCTCAAAACTACTTCTATGTAAAATCTGTAAATCAGAACTAAACTGCTCTTTTACAGGGGCAAACAGTGCTTCAAGAGTAACTGACACTGCAGCATGACTCAAACTTACTAAAATGTATATTAGAATAATAGAAACTGGTGATACTGTGGCCACTATACATGTACCGTGGCTTTGTGAAAGGGCCCACATTATTTCTCATGAATCTGAATTGGAAAATGGGAAACTGAAAAATAACAGAAACAAGCAGTCTTCAAGGGTCTTCGTATCTTGTGTAAAATTCAGCCAAATTATTGACTTGTCTACAAGGGATATCAAATTCATCTGTTTCAAAGTCAATCCCTAACCCTACAGAAACCTTCTTCTAAAATGGCATCTCTGATCTTTTACAGAAGCCTAGGCCCTAAATGTCATCAGAAAGTTCAATTCAAAGTTCATTCAGTTGAAAGAATTTGTTGATTTCTGATCGGTACAAAATCAAAATTCAATCAAAGTAAAAATATGGCAGATTTCAACCTGAAGGTTTCCAAAAAACAGTCTGTTAATCGTCAGTCTCATGTTTCCTCAGTCAGCAAAGTATTTCCATTCAGAAGCTGAGTACCTTCAACTAGGCAGGCATTGTGATCTCCTTGATCTATTGACTACTGTCTGTTAGATGTCACTGTCTCTTTGCTCACTGGTCTCTTTCTCCTCATTGATGATGTCTGCAATCTGTTCTTCAGACACAGACTCTCTCTACTCGTTGGCCACCTTTCATTTCTTGCCCCTCCCTCAGGCCACACTGGTTGTACATTCTCCAAGCTGAGAGTCTGTGCTTTCAGCTTCTTCAGTTTGGGTCACAGTGGCTACTCATGTCTCATTCACCTCGGGCCCTGCACATGTCTCGGGTTGACTTTGAGACACTTGCATGCACTCTCCTTCTTCTCATTCTTCTCCCTCTGAGCTCTATGGGTGCACTGAGTTTGGCCTTTGCGACTCAATAGTGGTTGTCACCATGTCTTCCACTTATCTCACTCTGCGAGGGTGTGATACACTAATCCAGTTTGAAAGTCCTCCACATTTAACAGCAGTGTTCAAGACCAGTATAACTTGACAGGGACCATGCCATCTGGGATTAAGACATGACTTTCGCCCATGCTTCTTCACCAAGACCCAGTTGCCATGCCTGAGGTCATGGCACTGCTCCATCCTTGGAAGGGAGGAGAAGCCAATTCAGCCTGATAAGAGACAGAATGCACCACATCAGCAAGTCCTTTGCAGCAGTCAAGAGCTATGCCATCTGTAATATGTGCAAGTGCAGTCACAGGCACAGCAGGAAGTGTGATGGCTCTGTCCATGAGAATTCCATGGAGGGACTGTATGGTCCTGTATGGAATACTTCTTAGACTTATCAACACCAATGGAAGAGCATCAGTCAATTTCATAGACATGGATGCACACACTTTAGCAAGACGGAATTTTCAGCATTCCAATTATCTGCCCAACAACGCCTGAAGCCTCATAACTGTAACTACAGTGGAAACTCTGAACCACCTACAGAACTGCACACAAACATTCTATTACTTCATTCTTGAAGTGACTGCCACAATCTGATTCAAGAAAAACCGGGATCCCAAAATGGGGGAATCAACTCTTCTAGCAATAGTTTGGCAACATTGGGCTTCATTTCTTCTAGCGAGGTATGCCTCCACCCACCGGGAAAACAGATAAAACTCCACCATAATGTAACACAGTCTATTACACACAGGCATCTCGACAAAGTTGAGCTGCATGTGGTTAAATGAAGCACCTGATCTCCCTATGTGACTGGTAAGGACTGGAGTTCTCCTACCTCTATTTATCTGGTCACATGTGGGTGGCACTTCAGTGACATAACTCAGCTGCAACTGGGGTTAAAACAATATGTGTGAATGAAATGAACCATAGCATCTATGTGGGTAACACTATGAAAATATTGTGCCTTTGGGGGAAACATTGAATCAGGCAGCACAGGACGATCATCTACAGGCACCCAACCTTCATCTATGTTCTTAGTACAACCTGCTGTGATCTACATTCTGGCACCTGTTCCTCCAATCTCGTCACTTCTTCCCATGTATCATTAATGGTCGTCAAGAGGGTTATAGACGTGCTCAGATTCATTTGAATATTCTGCATTGAATGTGCACGACCCAAGAGCTCTTGTGTGCTGCACACTTTACAATGGCCACTTCAGCCGGCATTTGCAATGCATCGAGAAGCTCCATAATGTAGTGCCCATTCCTAATAGGGGAGCCAGAGGTGACCATAAGACCTCTCTGGGACCACAACTGCCCAAAGTCGTGCACCACACCAAACCGTACTGGCTATCAATCTAGATGGTGACTCCAATATTGTCAGAGACACAACAGGCTCTATTAAGAGCAACCAGTTTGGCCACCTGTGCAGAGATTACATTACCCAAACATAAGGCTTCTACTACACCCTCTAAGATGCTAACGGCATATGCTGCTGTCAAAATCCCTTGTTTAGCTCTTAACCCCTTTTGTGCAGGTGTCAGCCAGAGCCCGAAACCAGCACCACACCCCTAGTGCATTGGCGACACTGGGGAGGTAAATAAAGGCCCCTCTGGTGCAGAGCACCAGAGGGATTCCTTTATTATTTTTTTCTTTTTTTTTCTTTAGTGTAATGACTACCAGTGCACAGGGCCCGCTGATATCATTACACTTAAGTGAAACTAAAACAAGCCAATGGGCATTGTTTTACTTTCACTGCATCATTGTTCAGGGGCATATCTCAGCCCGAGCACTGAGTTTTGTGTGGAAAGTATGATTACAAAGGGGGGAATCTCCCCTTTCTAATAATATCTATGCTCACAGGATTCCTGCTTGGGAATCGCCATAGAAGAGAGATCACCAAGCAGGGATCTATCCACAAGGCACCAGGGATTTTGGAGGAGCAACCACTGGACAAGTGCTTATGCTCCCCCACCCCCATTTTATAACAGTCTTTCTGTCTCCCATGGAGGGTGGGAGAAGGGAATTACCTCCGATATACCTCTGCCCCCCTCCAGGAGCAGACAGTCCACTGTACACCAGGGTCTGTTTTTAAAATAAATATAGAGGTTTGGACTGCCCACTATGTGCATAGCCATGCCCCCACCCCAAACAAAACTATGGTGACAGTCTTTCTGTCCCTGTGGAGGACAGCTGGGGGTGATTATCCCCAATCTATTCTGACAGTGTGCAGAAAGCTTGCTAGACACCAGTGAATGTTTTTTTAAGAGTATAGAGGTGGGGCTGACCATCATGGGGATGGCCAAGCCCCCACCCCACCCCACCCCAACTAGAAACCAGGTAGTCTTTCTGCTGCCCTTGGGGCAGATTGGGGCATTTACCCCAATATGACACCATTGAGGGCAGAAAGCCCACTAGACACCAGATTCTATTTTTAAAATAAATATAGAGGTGGGCTGCCCACTAGGGGCATGGCCATGCCCACCCACCCAAAAACGTTGTTGGCAGTCTTTCTAGATACCAGGAACTACATTAATGCAGTATTGATTTTTTGGGGGGAGCAGCCAATAGAATTTTTGCACCCCTCCTCTGGGGGATGGTTTGGGGTTTTCACTTCCAATCTACCCTCAGGGCAGAAAGCCCACTAAACACAAGACATTTTAAAAAAGATCCAAAACAAACAGAAGGATTTTGCGGCCTACTATATCAGATTTGTTCCAATTGGGGAGATAAATATGTCATCCGGGGAGTAAAAGGTCCACTTGACACTAGAGATTTTGCCTTTGTGGCAAAATAAAGTGGTGCAGGTGTTGCACTCTGGCATTGACCACATCCCCATCCCCAGAAAAGGAACAAACCAGTCTTTATGCCCCCCGCCCTCAGGGCAGGCAGGAGATATGCCCCAATTTGCCCATGGGGTCAGAAAACCCACCGCATGGCAGGAATATATGTTTGAAATACAATAATAGGGTAGGTTTGGCCCATCATAACATCAGCCCCAACCTCACCCCTAAAGCCTCAAGAGTCTTTCTGCACCCCTGCAGACTAAGAAACCTTATTCCAATGGTAAATGAGAGGACATTTCAAATCCAAACAGAGCTTCTACAGTGCACAGATACTGCATGGAGTGTCCTGGAACTCCAGGTAAGTAGAACACTGATCTTGTATGTAGGGGGACACGATATAAAACGCCTCATTGCAAAGCCAAGCTTGCAGGCTACGGTTAAAAGAGCCTCCATCCCTAATAGCACAAAGATGCCAGGGACGAACATCCCAATTAGCAGCGGCTAGCACAGAAAAGAAGGAACCTATCCATTTCTTCCTCATGGTCTTAGGCACCACACCAACAGTGCATCAGCCAAATGTAGGGTTCTTGAGGGATGATAGTGAGAGAGTCACTTAAATAAGTATTTAGGACCTAGTCCATATAAAGCACTGTAGGCAAACACCAGTCCCTTAAACTTTACTCTCACCTGGATGGGAAACCACAGTAACTCCTTAAGATTGGCCTGAACAGAAACATTGCTCAGTATGTTAAGACGGATCCTGACTACAGCATTCTGCACCAACTGGAGTCTTTACTGTAGATGTAAAGTAAGGCCCCAGTAAAGTGCATTGGCATAGTCCAGCCAAGTACTTATAAGGGCATGCACTGCCATCTTCTGACATGAGGCTGGAAAAAGGAACAGAAACTTCCTCAAAAATCACAAAAGGCTAGAACAAGTCCCGACTGTGACCTTCACTTGTGACTTGAAGGACAGATTGCTATCAAACTTCACTCTGAGGTTTTTAGCCACCATAGTGGAGGTTGGTGGAGATGAAGCGGAGCTAGACCAAATCTCACCAAACCACAAAGGGGGGGGTGGGAGATCCAAAGACCGGTACTGTAGTCTTGCTTGCATTGCACTGGAGTTTGCTCTGGCACATTGACTGGAACACCACTGACATATACGCTTAAAATCTGCATTGGGAATTAAAGTTGTTCGCGTCCCAGGATTGAATGATCTGCGAGTCATCAGCATAAGAAATGGCCTGCAGGGTTGCCAAAGGAGACATATAGACTTTGAACAATGTCAGACTCAAGGCAGAGCCCTGGTGAACCCCAAATTCTATTAACTTAGAATAAGATGCAAATGGTGGCATCCACAGCGACTGATATCTGTTTGATAGAAAGGATCGCAGCCAAGGCGGCCCCACCTACAATTGATTCTTTTGGGTGTTGTTTTTACACCTGGGCCAGGAGAGTGTGGCTAACTTCCAATATCATTCCACTTGCAATGGTGAATGACTGCACTTGTAGGGCTTGGGTAGGCTGCCACCTGGGAAAACATATCAGACCCAGACATTTATGACACCCAACAGAGCTCAAGGTGGTATGCTTTGAATGGATCCCACAACATTTCCTACCATCTAGTATTACCCCAAGTATTCCGATAACAATGGTACCACACTTGTGTGGGTGGGCCAAGCGACATTGAAACTTAAGGCCCTAAAAGTGCTACTTGGAGAGATAGTGATATGGGTAGCTGCGGGATTTGGAGTCTTGCTGTGGCCTCACCCATGGACTCCCTGGCCTCATTTTGATCCATTCCTGTTGTGAGCACTAGTCCCAGCCACACAAGTAAGGTAGCTTTTTTATTGGCACAAGTGAGGTAAATCTGAGTAGCCCCGGTAGTGAAGGGTTAAATAAGCACCATCCACAAACAGCATATAAGCAGTGTTTTTCAGAGGAAAAACTCCAATATCAGGTCAAGGCTTGGTAGACAATTCCGTGACATTGAGGTAGTCATGGTCTACCCCATCATCATCTTCATTAACAACAGGTGGAAAAGCCAATAGTGTGGAGGCTTGAGACAAAAACATCTCCTCATTTGATGCTTTCAGCAGCAAAAATGACTTGCTCAGACTTTGTAAGTTGACTACTTGTCATGAATTGAGATTGAGTACGAGTAAATAAGATCTCTACTGAATGGGGAAACATGACAGTCAAAGGATAACCCATGACTATGCCCTCACATTGCTGAATGCTAGCACCAACTGCAGCCACCGCCTGTAGGCAACCTAGTAATGCTGCAGCTAAAGTGTCAAGAATAGCTGAAAAATAAGTGTTTGGAGTTAGCAGTGAGAGGGTGCACCCATCCCTCTCATAGCAATACAGAATGAACGGCTTCCTGTAGTCTGGCATTCATAGAGATGGCGAGGGGCAGCTTTAGGAAGGCTTTTTTGTCTTTGTCTGAAAGCCTCTCTGGAGACCTGGCCACTAAGGAAAAATTGGGAATCCACTGATGAGAGTAACACACCTTTCCCAAGAACATCCTGACTTCTCTCTGAGTTTTGGGAGGGGTCACCTGCAATATAGGAGAGATTCTCTCTTGAGATCATTTCAATCAGTCATTTATAGAGAACTGTAAATCGCCCGTGAGGGTCTTGAGGTGCTAGAGCTGTTCGCTGCTGCGTGGAGGTGATTAACCTAACAACCAGTAATGTAGCTCTCTTCTGAATTGCTGGAGTGATGGTGCGGTCCTGAGGAGCAGGGAGGGGGGGTATTTCCAACCCTTGGTTGCCAGGTGCGAGAAGGAGCATCCTCCGCTGTTGGCTCGATGGGTTTGTGGGGTGTCTGAGATGGAGAGGGAGGCTGAATGGATGTGTCTGGGCGGTTGGTGGAAGGTTAGGCATTTGTTGATGTATGCTGGTCGTTCGTTGTGCAGGGCCTTGTAGGTGTGGGTCAGCAACTTGAACTGGCATCTCTTCTGAATTGGTAACCAGTATAGTCTCTTGAGATGAGGCGGAATGTGGGTTCTTCTGGGGAGGTCGAGTATGAGCCTTGCATCTGACGTCTGTATTGCTTGAAGTCTCTTCAGGAGGCGTGCAATGATTCCTATGCAGAATGTATTTCTGCTGGTGATAAAGACCTGTGTGACAATCCTTCTAGTGTTGACTGGGAGCCTCCTGAAGATTTTGCGGAGCATACCACTGGGGTGGAAGCAGTAACATGCTACAATGTTTCAACAGGAATCAATAAAGTTTTTTCGTTAGAGAAATTTCTTAATTACAGTGTATGCATTAAATGAAGTAAAAAAAAGTGCCTGGAACATAATTAATGCAGCTGTTTTGTCAATAAAAGACAGAGAGATTACATTTACATAATCATGTGGCAGCATCAATAGTGCTTTAAGAGGTTGTGTACTAATTTAACAGTTGAACACTATGTGCTCTTGAAAAATATTAAACGGGGCAAGTGAAAAACTAATACAGAAAACTATAGCATATTGGACTAGAATTCGAAATTAAACTATGCATGAGTTAATATAGTTATAAAGAAATTTGTAACATCATGTCATAATTCAAGGTCCAAATTTGGCTTGTGCAAGCCGATGGTGTTTCGACTTTCATGGCTAGAGGTCATCATCAGGACATAGATAACACAATTTTGGGTGATGGCTGACTAATGAATGAAAATGAAAGAATATACAGAAATAGAATATAAAAGGCTGTCGTACCAAATAAAGCAAGTACATAGAGTTAAATAGAGACTATTAGAAAGGTACCTGAAGGGTTTTGTAGGTATTGTCATTTAATGCATACACCTATGGAGAAATATAGGACAAAAGTTCAGGAAGTGGGATATTAGCCACTAATTTCAATTATATGGCCATCCAAAGGAGAGATGGTGTCACAGGTGTTTATGGTCGTCACTTACGTGGAAGGATTCTGCAATAGGGCTCCCCTTGAGTTGAAGGGAGAGAGGATGCCACACTAATGGGTCCTAAGGAGGTACCCCAGGAACAGGAGATATATCTAAATAATACATTTAAAGCTATTAGTTCACCAGCCCTATTCCTAGCTTGCTGTAGTGAGGGATATAGTTTAGGAAGCCAACTGACCAAAATGTGTGTTACAGGCCTTCCTCTTTTTTTTGCTCCTGAGCGTCTCAGTATGGAGAGGAAGGAGCCCCTTCAGTATCATGCAAAAATCAATCCACTCAAAGACCAGACTGTCAGAAAAGAAGTTTCAATTAAGGACTAATCAAGCACCAAATCAAGGCAAACTGTGTTTTTTTTTTAAAAAGGAAAAGAGAGGAGTTGAATGTTAAGTGGAGGGTGCTAAATCAAGTGCTGATCAATGAACAACAAATTATGTCGGCGTGGAGCACAACATTCTGATGGGACCAGAAAGGAAAATTGAGAAATAAGGAAAGGGACAATGTAGTTTTTAGTCATCCTTGTTGGCTTGCATTCGTCTTGGTTCTAGACACATAATAATAATAATACATAGTACTGCAGAGCACCAATTCTGGCAATAAACTCTATTTAACATTGTAATGCAATCTGTTAGATGTTCAGCACCAAAATCAAGAGGATCTTTTCTTATAAAGGTTTGCCACAGGCTCCTTTACACAGAAACAAAAAAAAACCTTAAAGCAATATTCTTATTTCAGGGATATCCCTGGATCCCCAGTGTGTCATCACACAGTCTATTTTTGGACAAAAAATAGACATCTGTCCTAGAAGTTATAGACTGACGGTTTCTAATGTATTCCAGTCATATGACCAAAAAGTTAACATGGGTGCTTGAAATCAGTAACCAATATGTTCGGGTGGAAACCATACTGTTCCATTCGTCTAAAGTATCAGGGGCCAGAGGTACAACCATTTTTTGTGGTGGAAAAGGGATTTTAGGCCTGTTTGCGACCGCAATAAACTGTGGCCCATGTACCAACCCTATTTTGCGAGTTGCTAATCAATTAGCGACTCACAAAATAGGGTTAGCGACTCGCTATTAGGAAGGGGCGTTCCAAGGGCTTCCCTTCCCAATAGCGACTCCAAAACCTATGTATGAATGTTTTGCTACCCCAATTGCGATTGCAAAAGACTTGCAGTTTACCACCCTTCTCAGAAGAGTGGTAAGGCACTCGCAATCACAAACGCAAGGCACTCCCAACATGAAGGGGTTCCCAGGGGACTTCTTCCCCTTTGGGAATGCATGCGGACCACTGCCTGCCCCTAAAAAATGAAACTGATAAGTTTCATTTTCATGTTTTTAAATGCATCCTGTTTTTCTTTAAGGGACAAGGGCTGCATTTAAATAAAACAGCTTTATTAAAAAGCAGTCCCAGGCATGGAGGTCTGCTGACCCCAGTATGCCACCATCCATGAGAGTGCTAGCCATTCCCAATGGGGTCGCAAATTGTGACAGCCTCATTATTATTCATGAGGCATGCAATTTGCGACCCCATTGGGAATCGCAAACAGTGTCTCAAACACTGTTGTACATAGCATTTTGTGACTAGCAAATTGCGACTCGCAATTAGTGGCAATTTGCGAGTCGCAAAATACTATGGTCGTACATCTGGCCCAAGTCCATTATACAGTGAGAGATCCAGGGGAGTTTACAGGTAGCAGAATCTGTGAAAGATCGCCCCGATTAGTGAGCAAAATGGGTTGGTCGACCACTTGCCACATGATATCATTTTCTGTGTGGCGATGAGCTTTAAAATGTGAGACCAAGGGGGCATTTTCAACTTGACATTTAATTCTGCTTTTATGTTTTGTGAATCGTGACTTTACCATCTGGGTGGTTTCTCCAATGTAGATTAAGTTGCACAGACATTTGATAGTGCAAATCCTATTTGTAGAGCAACAGTTGCTCAATTGTCTCAAGGTGTATGTAGTAGAGCCTGTATCAAATGTTTTGGTTTCTAAGTTCTGTGAGCACACCGAGGGGTTTTGTCATTTTAAGGCACCAAGTACAGGAGGGAGACCCCATGCATCCATAATAGATTGATTAGTCTTTGGCTTGGGTCTCCAGTTAATGGCATGAGACAAGTGGTCCCCAAGATTGTTACCCCTTTTATAGGAAAATAGAGGTGGTTCAAAAAACATTGGGCTGCCCAGTAACATATTCCAATTTTTCTTGGTTATTTTACTAATCTTATTGCTAGCCGGACCGAATGTGGAAGCAAAGGGTATTTGTTTATTCTCTTTTTTAGTTTTAGGTGTGAGGAGCGTATCTATAGAACAATAGCATGCACGCTTAAGTGAGCATGTGACCAGCTGGTGTGGATAGCAACGCAACAACAGTTTTTTGCTTTTAGTACCACTACTTCTCTAAAGTAATCTTTCTTCCACTTTCAATTTCTGCGACTGCACAAAAATTGACCAAATGGCAAGTCATCTCTGAGTCCTCTGGTATGGTTGCTGGAATACAGAAGCAGGGTGTGAAAGAAGGCAGATGAGACCGAATTGACTTGTTTCTGCATGGATAGCTTGTTATAAAGGATGAGGCCGAGGTTACGGGCGTGGTCTGTTGGATTTGGGGGTGTACTGAGCTCCACAGGCCACCATGAGTTGTTCCATTGCAAGGTGTTGTTCCCAAAGATGAGGATTTTCATTTTTTCCGAGTTGAGTTTGAAACAGTTGTCCTTTATCCAGTCTGCAATGTAAATCATACATCTGTGGAAGTTAGCTTTTGTGGTGGAGGGATCTTTGGATATGGAGAGGATGATCTGTGTGTCATCAGTGTAGGAAATGGTGCTGAGTCCATGTGATCTGACGGTGACAGCGGGGGGGGTCATGTAGGCCTGAGGGTCGAACCTTGGGGGACTCCGCAGACAATCTTCTTGGGCTCTGAGTGAATGATGAGAGGCAGATCCTTTGGGTTCCATCAGTGAGGTATGAGGAGATTCATTTGAGGACATTTAATTGAATCCTGATGTGGTGGAGTATGTTGATCAGAATGTGGTGGGAGATTGTGTCAAATGCGGCAGACAGGTCCAGGAAGATGATTGCTGCTGTTTCCCTGCGGCCCAGGAGGCTCTGATGTCATCGGTGGATGCAATTAGAGCTGTTTCAGTGCTGTGGTTATCTCAAAATCTTGATTGGGAGGGGTCCAGGAGCTTGTGATATTCCAGGTGTTGGGTGAGTCAGTTGATTGCTTTCTCAGGGACTTTTGTAGGATATGGGAACACTGAGATGGGCCAGTAGTTCTCCAGATTGACAGGGTCAGTGGATGGTTTATCTAGGAAGAACCTCACTTCCGTGTGTTTCCAGCCTTTGGGGAAGGAGGCTGCAGAGAAGGAGGTGCTCGGGGCCTTCCTGAGCTCATCACCGATTGCCCTTCTTCCGAGGTTAAAGACTTGGTGGGGGCATGGATCTGTGGGTGCCCAAGAGTGCATGGAGTTCATGATGGAGAAGGTGTTTTGTGTGGTGAGGAGTTCCCAGTGGGTGAGAAGGTGTGCAGCATTTGTAGTCATGGGTGTGAGCTGGATAATGTTGCCTTTGGTGGAGGGTTGATGTTTGAGGTTTTCATAGATGGCCTAGAGCTTGTCATGGAAGAAGATCGCAAGGTTGTCACATAGTTCCTGGGAGTGATGTCGTTCTCAGCGGCTGCAGGATTGGTGAATTTCTTCACAATGTTGAAGAGTTCATTGCTGTGGTTTGCACTTGCTTTAATACACTCTGCTAGGGCGTTCTTGTTGGTTTCTTTCAGGATGCAGTAGTACTGAGTGAGAGTGGTCCTGTAGGTGGTGTGGTCTTCTGTTCTTTTGCTGATGTGCCACTTCCTTTCGAGTTGTCAGCAGCTGCATTTGGTGGGGTACAGTTCCTCGGTGAACCAGTTTGCTCTTTTGCTTTATTTTATGGTCTTGATTGTTATGGTGGGGGCAATGGCATTAGTGCACATCGTGATCCACTGGGCGAAATTCTTTGCAGCTTGTTCGGGGTCTTTAATGAAGTCTGGGAGGTGAGAGCAGAGCGTGTCACTTCACTGGTCTTCTGATACCGTTTTCCACTTTCTATGCATGCATCTGAGGGGCCTGGCGGCAGGGTAGTTGGGTCCTGTGATGGTGAAATGTATGCTGTGGAGGTTGGACCAGGTGTTGATGTATCTGAGCATGTGTCCTGCAATGTGTGTAGGGTTGGTGATCAGTTGCTTTAGACCGATGTTGCTCATGTTTTCCAGGAGGTCAGTGGAGTTAGTGTCACTGTGGTTGTCGAGGTGGAAGTTGAGATCTTCTAGGAAGATGTAGTGCTTGGTTTCGATTGCGAGTGGGGTGATGATTCCTGGGATGGTACTGCAGAAGCTGGGGTGTAATCCTGGTGGTCTGTAGGCAAGGGTATATCTGATGGTGCTTTTCCTATCTGTGTGGAGTTGGAAGTTGAGCTGTTCCACTACTGGTGTTGGGTAATTGAGTGATGTTGTGCAATTAATGGTGTCCCTGTAGATGATGAAGATTCTGCATCCATGCGTGTTGGCTCAGTCCCAGTGCATTATCTTGTAACCTTCAGGGGTGGAGGTGGCGATATCTGGTGCAGACACAGGGTGGAGCCAGGTTTCTGTGAGAAAGATGACGTCTGGGGTGAGGGATGAGATCATGTCTCAGGTCTCTGTGGTGTGTTTCCTGACCAAATGTGTGCTGAGTAGGATGCACTGGAGTGTCGTTGTGTGGGTCTCATTCAATGTAGAGGGTGCAGCCACATTAGCATTGCTGCAGGTGACTTTGGTTGCTTCTGAGCTGAAGGTGAGGTGACCAGGTTGGTAGGAGAATGGACCTTTGGTGGTCTGTGGGATGTGCAGCAGCAGAGATTGTTGCTGTATCCGAGATCCAGGGCTCAGAGATCTTCGGTGGTGTATGTTTGTGAGGTGGAAGGCCCAGACGTCCTGGCACTGGGGGCAGTTGAAGCTCAGATGGGCTTGCCTTTGCCACGCTGGTGGCTGGCCTGATGCGCATGTCCACTGCCTCCATAAGCAGTCCTGGGTAGTGGGACGGGGCAGCAGAGAGGGTGTAGGGCAGGAGTTGGGAGCAGGGGAAAAAGCAATGACCAGCAATGAACAAACGCAGTGTTCGACTAAAGGAGTGTAAACAACAAAGTGGAGTTGATAAAATTAAAGTAAATTAGAATTGAGTGCAAAAAACAAGGCAAAACAGCCTTAAAAGTTAACAGACAAACCACGTCTTAAAGTGACCTGTATTAATGGGCAGGTGAGGCCGCCACAGTGGGATCAAACTCGGGGCTTGGGAGACTGAGGCGCAATCTCTTCCTCAAAGAGCGAAGGCAGTTATAAGAGACAGCAGGGGAGTGGTGCTCAACACCACTAATGTCACAGGCATTCCTTGCTCCTCTCTCTTAGTTTGATGTCCTAAATACAGTACTTCTTTCTACGAGTACTGCAATTTGGCTGGGGACATCTTATGTTCTTTTTTAGCTAAAGGATTCAACTGGGCTATAGTATCTTGTATTCAACACCTTTTGCATTGTTGACTCAACCAATAGGTTGTCAATTTATATTTATTTAATTTAATATATTTAATCAAGACTGAGGTACAGGGCAAATTTCTTTTTCAAGATCTAGTTGAAGATTGAGGGGCTCTCTGTATACTCAGCACCATGCCAGAACTTTATTTTGAAACCGGAACTTAAAGAGGAACTAGCCATCCTCATGTAATGGAATGGAAAAGAATGCTTGCGCAGATATAGGCCTGTGAAACACTCAGTGTCACAGGGGATCTGGAACAGTATTCATAGTAGTCGTAGGAAAGTGGAGTATTACATTGTGAGGCTGATTAGGCTTCACTGTGCAATAATCTCACAATACCCCAAAGATGGCCCTTGAATTCACAATAATAAATCCTAAACTAATTTCCGATAGTGTGACAAAGAGCAGTCAGGCTTTACTAGAAGAACATGTTTTAATCATTTCAGAGCACCAATATGACTGATAGGTAATTAACACAACTAGAAAGAAATCCAAAACCAAGATAAATAAAGCAGATTTTTATATAAATTTAGACCCTAAAACAAAGACAATTGAATGAGTATAACCAGAGGTATGGATTTTAGAAGGAAAAATAACTTGGTGCAAATCAATACTGTAAAACATTAGCATTGTAGTCAATGGTAAAAAGCACTAGTGACAATCGGTCACTTGGAGGTTGAGTTACATGGAACCCACTGGGGGTAAGGTGATGAATGTCTCAGGATGCGGCCATGACAGTCAGTTGAATTTTACGCCTGTAGCGTCTGGGTGTAGAGTTGCTCTAGCTGTCCCTGGTGTTGATACGGGAGCCGCGGGTGCATGGAAGATGTTGATCAGGAAGCGGATGCAAAAAAGTCAACAACAGGGCTGCTGCAGTTGTCAATTAAAGATGTCATGGAGTTCCCTCATATTGCAGCTTTGAGTAAAGGTAGTGGTAGTCAGACTGGCCACTAACAAGCCTTGGCAGCGGTAAGGTCATCAAGAAGTTGTTTCAACTGCCGGAGGTATGGGGGGGAAATGGTAGCCACTCCTGGGGTTGAGAACTACAGTTCCCTAAATGCACTGGACCATCTACTTTTGGGTGATCCCTTGGAGGGCCCCGATGGGCAGCGATTCATTAGTTCTGGGATATGGTTTTTACATTTGGCCTGCAGGGAACTAGAGCCACTAGTCCAAGGGTGTCTGGAGTTGCCTTAGGCTATCAAAGAGGTCCCTCTCTCTGGGGGAACTGGTCTTTGGTTTGAGACGAGTCGCAGTCATGCAGTATCAGGATGGTTGCCACAGGTGTAGAGTATCACGCCTTTGTTTTGTGCAGGTCCTGTACTCTTTGGTCTCTTCTTTGTCTTTTGTTGCAATGCAAATCAAAATAGTGGTTCTGTTTCTGGGGATGCCCCTTAAATCCTAGATTATGGGGCGTTAGGGGTGCAGGTGCAATTGGCCGATGGGCTACTAGCCCCAGTGGCTAATCCACCCCTGAGGTGACCACATCTAGTGGTGTGAGTCACCTTTTCTACCCAGAACCCTCTAATCTGTCACTTTTAAAAATGGTAGAAGCCTTCCTTTGCTGTACAGACTAGGTAGCCCACCATAGGGGTGTATCAAGCATTCTGGGGTGTACACCTTCTAACGACATCATTTCCCACCTGCCCTAGTGCAAATGTGCCAGGGGGTCAGCTGTGTCCTCCTGTGGGAGGCAGCCTGGATGCATATCAGAGGCGGTGAAACCTTTGAATCTCAGCGCCTTGATGTGCCACTTCACTGGCCGTCCTGTCAGAGAGGGAGCTGTCACCTCCTTTCTGTCCAGCCCATTGTTTCTGACTCCTGGGAGAGTTCACACCTCCTGGCAGGGGGTCAGATTCCTGTCCTGGTGGCAGCAGATGCAGGCTGTGAGCCAGGGCACAGGAAAGGTTGTGACAAACAAGTGGGTGACCTCTAAGGTAGTCACCTGGGTGCATGGCACATCGACTCTGACATGGGAATCATGTCAAGGGTGATGAAGCAAGTTGTTTGATACCAAACATTACATATTTTCGGGGGCATGGCTTAGCTTTCCAACATGGCAGACGATGATTTGAGTGCCCCGCCACTCTGGGGGAGACCCAGCTCTGGGTGCCGGGATGCTGAACCTCCATCCAGGTGAGGACCCCCCCTAGGGGGTAGGGGGCGGGTGTGCTCCCGATTGTGTAAGCAGCCAGGCCAGGTCTCAGTACAGCTTGTGGTCGGGGGCTGTCCCCCCTAGTCTTCACCTTTCATTATTGGGGGCCTTTCAATGACCCTCCTTTGATCGCTGGCCTGCTCCTCTTTGTCCCAGAGGGGATGCCAACACCCACCCGGTCTGTTCTGACTTCCCCTGTGGACTGGCGTGGTGGGAGGGTGCCTGGTATATCGGGTGCCCTACTAATGGTGGAGAATTAAGGACTTTCAATTGAGTACCTGCTATGGCCCAACAAGGACTAACGACAAGCTCTCTGACCCCGCAACCAAGCAGAGCACAATGAACAGGTTTACCGGGGCTGGGGCGGCGATGGCAGATTCTGGCACGGCCCATGGATCTGTACCTTGTGGAAATGTGAATTTTCCTGATCAGTTACGTCCCCTATCTTGGACCCCAACGGTTCTATATGCATGTTACAAATGCATGTGTGTTCCCTCCAGTTCCAGTTTCCAAGACGCAAACATATGTGTGTCTACCGTCGACATGTTCTCTGTCAGATCCGCCATCAATGGGCTGGATATTCAATTCCTAAGTATGAAAAGCCACCGACTTTATATGGCTAAGTTACTCCATTTTTACAGTTCAGGCAAGTAGGCCCGATTCTTTCCTCAAAGCCTTTCCCTGCTCTCTGTCTCTGACAGTTTCAGCTTGAGCTCGCATCTGTATCCATGAACTTTGTCCTACTCCCTGTGCAGCTAACGGTGCCTGCCTCGGCCAGTTTTCGCCTGCCTGCCAAGAAGCTGTATTTCACCTTCGAATTATCTATTTTGCTCTTCAGCCGATGCATTCCTGTCTAGTGATTTAGGTAAACATTTCCTTTAGCTCACAAGCAAAGGACTCAGCCTTTCCGTCCTCCTGCAAGTGATTCATAGCCCTGTTGCCATGGAAAGTTTTCTGCCCCTCGCTTCTCATATAGGCACTTAGACGCTTGTACACGCACATACAGTTAGTATAGAATAGATTCTGTCCGAGAGTCCTTCCTTGTGGATAACATAGTTCTCTAAACATAGGATGTTAGATATGATTTGGGATTAGGTTGACATGACCCCCAGACTTCTCGTCTCCACATGTAGAGCTAAATGTCAAGTCCCCTTCACCCCCTAGTTGCACGTCAATCACACGTCATGCTGCTGCGCACGCATCTATGTTAAGTATTATCGTATAGATCCACCTATGTAAGATAATCAGAGCCAATCATGTTTCTTTTTGCTCCTTATTACGCCTAGTTTCAATTACGTATCACTATGTTAATTTATCTTATCAATTGTTACGCCTTTTTGCACTTGTTTCATTGTAAATGTATGACCTATAAAAGTTACTTCTTGTCAATAAAGTATTGTACTTCACTTCCTGAACCCTCGTGGTGACGGAACCTGAAGGCCGCGACTCGAGTCGGCCATTTTGGATGGAATAAAGCCCATTTAGAAAACCTCTTATACCACGGATTCTGCCTCTTGTTATTCTGAGCTATTTTACTTTATTTTAAAGATTCCGTATGAAATTCAGTTTAGGTAAAAAGAATATTTACCACATAATGGCGCCCGAATAGGGACACTTTCTCATCTCACGCGCCGGCGGTGCGTTGCAGGCCCGGTCTCCTGCCACAGCTGGACGGACCATAAACGCGTACCAGCAGGATTTCCTGTAAGCTCCCTCCGGTCAAGCGGGGGCGACTGAGGCTGCGATCAACCCAGACGAGGCGGTGAGAAGTGCGAAGTATCCCGACCAGAGCCTAGCTGAGAGAGCAAGATCCGAGGTATACAGAAGCCCACCAGGTTTTTCGAAATCCCGATGTCCAGAGGGTCCGCTGTCCGCAGTCATCGAGTCCTGTCCATTCTCTGAGGCCTTCCGTTTCAAGGAGCTACTCGGTGAGTACCATCGCCGAGGAGGCGTGTTGACGCGCACATAGGTTGTGCCGGTCAAGACGGATTTGGGTACACAAATCCGGTCTGCACTGTTTAGCAGTGTATATGTACTGTTTAGCAGTATATCAAGTATTCCGAAGTATTCAGTTATTGTCAAGAATTCAGCGTGGTGATTAGTTAGGCAGACTGTCATCATTGTCGGTTATTGTTAAAATATTTAATGTTCAATGTTTAAAGTGTTCAAATGTCTTGCATATTGTGGTATGAATGATTGTTCTTTGTTCACTGTTCATTATTGTGTTTTTCGTATTAAGTGAATTCAAGAGTAAATATCAGATCAGTTGTCAATATGCCGCTCTTCTCGAAGTTAAGACAGATTACTACCAGAAAAGGGGTGCTTGAAGAAGCAGTTCCTATTCCTCCTAGGGACACTCCAGGGCATTTTATGTACCACAAGCATGGCTTAGATGCCATATTGTTTCTTGATCTATGGGTAGATTATACCAAGGGATTGCCGGAAAGTCAAAGGTGGCCCGCAGCGGGAACCTGGGATGCAGAGTGCATCATGAAAGTGGAGGAAGAGTTATGGAAAAGAAAGGTCAGACAGTCACAGAAAGACGCTGTTGAGTTATGGCGTAAAGAATCTCATAGACGTACAGAAAAAGCACGTAGACAAGAAGAGAGGAGTAAAGAAAGTTCAAATAAAGTTCAAGAAAATCTATTAATTGAGGAAGGTATCCGAGTGAAGTCAGAACAAGTAAATAGACAAAGAAATGCTCTTATGAATGGTATGTATCCCCTTCTAGCCGAAGGACTACCAAAGGCTGTTCCAGGGATGCCAAAAGACTTGCCACCCCCATTATTTCCAATTAAGGTACATCAAAAAGGGCATCCCAGAACCGCAGAAGATGTTTTTCTTTCCTCATATCTAGACTACACAGCTCCCGAGTATGCTAACGCCACACCACATAGACCGTCTGGCGGAGGGGTTCAACGTCAGGATCAGGTATCCGACCCCGTGCAACAGCAAGTCCCGATACAAGCTTCGGCAAGCACATCTGTCCCCGCAGTCGATTCTACAGTGGTATCGACACCCATAGTTGCTGTGTCACGTTCAACGAACCCATTCACACCCGACGCCCCAGATGGGGCCACGGGAGGTGCTAGCAATACCTTTACACCACCCAGAATAAATAAACTTGTCTTTCAAGAATCAGCGCATTCACGTACACCTAAATTCATAAGTGAACGTACGCTTAAGGAACTCCTTGTAAATTGTAGATATGACCCGGTGGTTGGTAAAGAGGACGAAATGGTCCTGGCATCATTACGCATCAGGCGAGCCGCAGAGTATTTAGCAAGGTTACCAGGAATGACTACGCATCTAGATAACATATATCATTTTGTTCAAACAGGACGAGATCCAGGATGTATTAACAGAGCTATGGAATTCCAGAAAGTAGAGATACAGGGGGAACTGTTACGTTTCCTCATAAACTGTGTGATCAGAAATCAAGACCGTCCGGGGGTAGACCCGAATGCAATGCTTATTCTTACAAGATGGAGCCAGAATATATCAGAAGGGAGACACGATAAGCAAAATTGTATAATAGCCATGTGCCGAAAAATCCGTAGAGAAATAGAGCGTATTCATGAAGAAAGATTGGGAACAGACGAGTTCGAGCAAGATGAAGTGTCCGAATCAGGGAATTCCGCAAGACAGTCAGAGACCATAGCCTATGTAGGCAGAGGAAGATCCTGTGATAATGCTAGATGTTTTTCTGATCCCATACACTCTGTATGCCCAAGTAATAGCAGAACGTATCCGACGCCTGTAATAAATCTGAAGTCTCCTGAACATTTGTTTCAAGCCGCAGATAAAATACTACGAGAACGAAGGGGTTACCACCTCCTCGATTCCATGGATGAGCAAGAATTAGCCAGATCAGCTGTTCACTGGATTGACAGTCCTGAAAAATACGGTGATGAGACCGTAGCACACACGTTTTTTTAATCTCAGTGCAGATGAACAACGTTTAGCTGGAATCTATATGATTCAGCAACTCCTTATATTATATAAGAGCCAACATGCTGACCCTGGTCCTTTACCTGATATATTAACGGAACTACTCACGAACAGATGGAGAGGTTCTAGTAACAAGCTAATTAAAGAGATATTAGTGTCACGTAAACAGTCACCGTGTATTTGTTTACACACCTATATCAAAAATGGAATTATTAGAAATGAAGAAAGTAGTACCTAGTCATGACAAAGACCCAGCGGGTTTCCACCGAGAAATTAAAGACATGTTACTAATGGGAGAGTACACCTTTCCTGATATTATGACGATATTAAAGGTGCTTTTGCCTGCTGGCATCTATGAAAAACTGAAAGAAAAAGAGTGGGAAGTGGGAGACCAAAAGATAGACTGGACAGCATTAGCAGAGGAAGAAAGGGCCCGAACTGCAGGTTCAGGGCTCGGGGATAAAGTTAAACTGTTACCAGGTTTACTAGTACAGGTACTGCCACGTCTATTAACTACAAAAAAGGAAGATTGGGGTGCAATCACAGCCTGCAAACAAAAGCAAGATGAAGACACAAGCGATTATTATGCTCGATTTGAAAAATGTTTTGGTATAAACAGTGGTATAAAAGCAAGTAGTGACTCATATCCACATTTATTTGTGACAAAATTAGTGGAAAATGCATTGCCTCCAGTGAAGAATAGAATATTGAAATTCGAGAGTACCTGGCAAAGTAACACTCCGTCACAAATGCTACAAATGTTACAGTATCATCACAATAGAATTAGGGATGAACAAGAACACGAGCATAGACGCATGAAGGATACAAAAATGAAAATGCTAGTTTCTCAGACAGTACCAGCAGAGGGTCACAAAAAGGGTGTGACACATTCTGGTGATTCTGCAGCTCCTGTAAAAGGAACCTGCAATTACTGTAAACAACTAGGCCATTATGTACACGATTGTCCAGTCCTGAAACGTAATATAGCTACAGGTATTGCAAAAGAGAGACCACGATTAGTTAGACAAGATCAGAATGAACAAGGAGCTATGCAGCATGGACAGTCCATGCCAGTTCAGCAACAGTCCATGCCAGTTCAGCAACAGTCCATGCCAGCCTCACAGCAGCCCATACAGTTTGTGCCAGCTGCACCACCGTTGCCTGCTACTGCCACACAAACCACAACACGACAAATGTATCAGACTGCACAATATGAATATCCTGAGTATCAGCGTTACGCATGAACAAGCCTAGAGAGGGAAGTTGACTTACCGCTCATCGAGATTCCTGTAGATCAAGAAGGACCGTATGTACATAGTGAATTATTAGGTCAAGATAGAAAATTCTTACTCGATACAGGGGCAAGTCGAACAACTATAAAACGTAGTGAAGTTCCAGGGGCACCCCTCTCAGGCTCTCAAAATGTTTCCCTTGGTTTTTCAGGAAAACCTATTGTTAATGAAGTATCACAGCCTCTCCCACTTACGATAGGACCTTTGACACGAACTACAGATTTATTGCTTACTAAATCATGCCCAGAAAATCTGTTAGGAATTAAAACTCTGAAAGCACTAGGAGCCATAATATGTTGTTCTCCGGAAGGAGTAAGGTTGTTTCTACGTGATTTTAAAGGTCACTATGTGTCTAGGGACATGGATCCCCGACTACAGACTTTACCAGTACATCTATGGGCACAAGGCCCTACGGATGTTGGCTGCATGAACATTACACCATACCGAGTCACATTGAAAGCAGGAGTGGTACTACCACGAATGCGACAATACAAGTTACCGCATGATGCTGTAGTGGCTTTGCTGAAAATCATTGATGAGCTAATTGCCCAGGGAGTAGTTGTAGAAACAGACTCCAATGTATGTAATTCACCGATAATTCCGATTCTTAAACGAACTGATCCTACTGCCCCACCAGTATACCGATTGGTTATTGATTTGCGTGAACTAAACAAGTGCATTGTACCACAATTTCCTGTGGTCCCTGATATATCATCATTATTGACAGCAATTGATTCCGAAGCAACATTCTTTACTGTAATTGATCTCAAGAATGCCTTTTTCAGCGTCCCAATAGATCCGGAAAGCCAATATTTGTTCGGATTCAGTTTAAATGGGCGCAGCTTTAAATTCTCACGCGCTCCCCAAGGATTCACAGAAAGCCCCAGCATCTACAGCCAAGCACTGAAACGAGAACTTGACAGTATCCACATGCCAGTCAATACTGCACTGCTTCAATATGCCGATGATCTGCTGATCACCGCGAGAAGCGAACCTGAATGTGAAAAGGCTTCTCTGACAGTTTTACATTTTCTAGCCGACAAGGGGCACAAGGTGTCTCCTTCTAAGCTGCAATTCTGTGTCCAGCGAGTTATTTATCTTGGTCACTCGCTGTCCAAGGAGGGAAGGCAGCTTACACCAGATCGCATCCAGTTAATTGCTAACATGTCAATACCCCAGACACAAAAGGAAGTGCGGGCTTTTATAGGCCTCACTTCATATTGTAG
This sequence comes from Triturus cristatus, assembly GCF_964204655.1. NCBI lineage: Eukaryota > Metazoa > Chordata > Amphibia > Caudata > Salamandridae > Triturus > Triturus cristatus. Next base: position 177,713,619 of record NC_140593.1, read on the forward strand.
GCAGTGGATCCCTCAGTACGCATTTCTAGCAAAACCACTCATTCAGCTAACCACACAGGAGGCAGCCACATCGACTGTTCTCCCTTGGACTCAGGAACATACACAAGCTTTTGAAAGCCTAAAAGAAGCTTTATGTCAAGCACCTGTTTTAGCAACACCATGTTATAGCAAACATTTTACACTCTTTGTTACAGAACGTGAAGGTACTGCCTTGTCAGTACTCACTCAGGATCAAGCAGGATCACGCAAGCCATGTGCTTATTTTTCCAGCACATTAGATCCCGTAGCTCAGGCTTTGCCTGCATGCCTGAAATCAGTGGCGGCGACAGCTTTAGCAATCAGACAAAGCGATGCCATAGTATTAGGACATCCATTGACAGTACAAGTACCACATGCAGTAGAGGTTCTTGTGAACCGAACACAAACACAACACTTGACCATAGCAAGACTTACCGGTTATGAACTGACATTGTTTCAACCACACATAGAGATCCGACGGTGTAATACATTGAATCCTGCTACACTATTACCTGTAATTGGAACAGACCCACTAGCTCATGATTGTGTTGAAATCATTGAAATAAAGACGAAACCTAGACAAGACTTGACAGACGTTCCATTGTTAGATCCAGACCTGACGTTGTATGTAGACGGATCGTGCATGAGAACAAGTACAGGAGATTTAGTGGCCGCGTATGCAGTCACAACAGACACTGAAGTTATTGAGACAAATTGTATAGATACTTTGTCAGCCCAAGCAGCAGAACTTATTGCTCTAACACAAGCCTGTATTCAAGCCACAAATAAGAAAGTTAATGTATACACTGACTCACGTTATGCATTCGGAGTTGTACACGACTTCGGCGTACTGTGGCGAGAGAGAGGTTATTTAACCTCCCATGGTGCCCACATTCAGCACGGACCCCTCATTCATGCCTTGTTAGACGCAATACATCTACCCACTGCTATATCGATTATGAAATGTAAAGCACACACGAAGGTTACTGATATCATTTCTCAAGGCAATGATTTAGCTGACAGAACAGCTAAACAGACTGCTCAGAATCGCACATTAGACATGACAAAGCCAATAGTTCAGACACCAACACAGTGTATGACAATTAAGGATCCCGCACTTGACGTAATTGACATACAGACACATGCTACTGCAGAAGAATTAAAGAAATGGACTGAACTAGGAGGGATCCAGACAGATCAGGGATGGATGACGAAGGAGAAATCTGTATGGTTTCTTCCTGACTCTATGGTCCAAGCCATTATAGCTACAATTCACAGCCCGGCGCATTTAGGAGAAAAAGCTTTGCTAGATAGCATTCAACACATTTGGTTCAATAAACATTTACGAGCAGCAGCTAAACAAAAGGTCCGTACCTGTATGATATGTTGTCAGTTCAACCCGGGAAAAAGTGTTCCCGTAGAACAGGGTGGATTCCAGACTCCTGATCATCCTTTTGAAGTGCTCCAAATGGATTATATCCAGATGGAACGATGTCGAGGATTCAAATATGTTCTTGTAGTTGTCTGCGCTCTCTCCCGATGGACTGAGGCGTACCCAGTATCAGATTACACAGCCCCGACTACTGCCAAACAGTTAGTTCGAGAATTCTTCCCACGGTACGGGCTACCACGTGTTGTATATTCAGATAACGGCCAGCCTTTCTCATCCGAATTAATGAAACATGTCTCACTTTTGTTGGGATATCAGTGGAAATTCAACTGTGTTCGACACCCCGAGGCAGCAGGTCTCGTGGAACGACATAATCAAATTTTGAAAATCAGATTGTCTAAAATATGTAAGGAGAAAGGTGTTGACTGGATAGTAGCCTTACCAGTTGCACTATTTTACATAAGAATGGTAGCACACTCTCGAACAGGGCTATCCCCGTATGAGGTGATCTTCGGAAGGCCACCAAATATGTGGGGGACGCCTGTACCACGTAAAATAACTGATGTAAATTGTAATATGCTGACAGATTACCTGGCTTCCTTGATGTCTGCACTACAATCTTGTCGTTCACAGGTAGCTGCAGCTTTTCCTGACAACACTGAGGTGAAACCCCATGACGTTGCTCCGGGGGATCTGGTGTTTGTGAGGAATTTCGATCGGAAAACCCAATTGGAGCCCAGGTGGAAAACACCGAAGCTAGTCCTGCTGACCACAAGAACAGCCGTGAAAGTGGAGGGCCGCAAAGGATGGATACATTCCAGCCACGTTAAGAAATTTCATGGACTATCCTCGGATATAGGCACTGTGCCCTGCACTCCCTCACAGACTGATTCAAAACTTCCCTTTGTTGAAAGGAATGACTCTCAGAACTATAAATTAAAACTTAGGCCCAAACAGTCGAGCAATTTGATTGTTTAAGTCCTCTCCAAGGTGAAGCGGTTGAATTGTCTCTGACATGTATCCCTTGGACCTGAGTAGAGAAAATACCAGAGAAATGTTGAAACGACAGGCGTATTGTAAATTACTGCGTAGCTACTGTGTGAGGACATTATTAATTCTGTTTTTATTGAGTGTTTTAATAATCATTACGAGTGTGATTTTGCACATATATCATCCTATTTCTAGACATGTTTATAATATTACTGCTGAACATTCTTTTAGTGACCTACCGCCACATGAATTATCTTATAGACTTGCGCTGTGCAATAACACCTTCATTAGTATGTTACATCATTCCCATCAGACTAGTAATGCCACCAATTGTTGGGTGTGTGGCCGACTCCCTCCCTATCAGAATAACAAAGGAGTTCTGCCTTTCTTTCCACATCCGTTCACACACAATGGCTCCTGTGGAGCATGGTTTAGTTTACTAAATTCCATAGACCCAGACACAGCAGTTTATCAACAACATTGGATATGGGGAAATCTGAATCTAGTTTTATTCAAAGTCTGTCACCCTAATAAGGAGGGTCACCCCAGTAGAACAGGAACTGATTTAGAAAATGAAGTGTATAAATTAGGTAATTTTACGCCTAATCTCATGATTTTGAACGTCAAATCCGAAGTTGAATTAATTCTGCCCACTATGTCAGTATTTCCAGTTAAGGGTGAATTATGTGTGAGAAAAGTTGGTTCCATACACATGGGCCATAGCAAATGCGTTACTACGGTAGAATATAGTGATCAAGGGAAATCTTCATTTAGAGCTTCTCGCCATTCTTACTTTATATGTGGTCAGACGGCATATATGCGTCTGCCTCTAGATTGGGATGGTACCTGTTACATAGCATTCCTTTTGCCACCTGTTTTCCTAGCTCCCCCTGATTATTATCGAAATGTTCATTTAGTACACAAAAGAGAGCGTAGAGATCTCCCAGTTGTCGATTATACTGAGACGGCATGGGACAAGTATGTAGATTTCAATAAAGGTATCTTTCCCTATATAGGTACAATATCAAATAGTAAGCTGATACGCAGACTCACCAAGACTCTTGAAGCTGTAGTAAACGAGACTATAGCCGCCCTAGGCAATCTGACAGAGGAACAATCAGTGATGAGAATTGTTGTTCTCCAGAATCGTCTTGTCCTTGACGTCATCCTGGCCGATAGGGGCGGAGCTTGCAGGGTCATCGGATCCAGCTGCTGCATATTCATACCAGAAAATTCGCCATCTGTATATAAAGCTATAACACGCCTTCATAAGATTGTAAGCCAGATACACGAGAATCCAGGCACTTGGACGTGGTCCGGGTGGTTTTGGAGTGTGATATCAGCCTGGGGATGGAGAGTTCTATCTTTCCTAGGTATTGGCCTTTTTATGCTCTTCAGTTGTTGTTTATGCCTACAATGTGGACCAGCGATTTGTGGTCTGTGTGCCACATCATGCATTCCATATCAAAGTTCTCGTTCAAAATGCCGGAAAAAGAAGGAAGAAGAAATGATGCTCCATGAGCAAATCGATGGAATGATGAAGATTGATATCTCTTGAAGGGCAAGTAGGGGACAAGGAGGGAATGTGGAAATGTGAATTTTCCTGATCAGTTACGTCCCCTATCTTGGACCCCAACGGTTCTATATGCATGTTACAAATGCATGTGTGTTCCCTCCAGTTCCAGTTTCCAAGACGCAAACATATGTGTGTCTACCGTCGACATGTTCTCTGTCAGATCCGCCATCAATGGGCTGGATATTCAATTCCTAAGTATGAAAAGCCACCGACTTTATATGGCTAAGTTACTCCATTTTTACAGTTCAGGCAAGTAGGCCCGATTCTTTCCTCAAAGCCTTTCCCTGCTCTCTGTCTCTGACAGTTTCAGCTTGAGCTCGCATCTGTATCCATGAACTTTGTCCTACTCCCTGTGCAGCTAACGGTGCCTGCCTCGGCCAGTTTTCGCCTGCCTGCCAAGAAGCTGTATTTCACCTTCGAATTATCTATTTTGCTCTTCAGCCGATGCATTCCTGTCTAGTGATTTAGGTAAACATTTCCTTTAGCTCACAAGCAAAGGACTCAGCCTTTCCGTCCTCCTGCAAGTGATTCATAGCCCTGTTGCCATGGAAAGTTTTCTGCCCCTCGCTTCTCATATAGGCACTTAGACGCTTGTACACGCACATACAGTTAGTATAGAATAGATTCTGTCCGAGAGTCCTTCCTTGTGGATAACATAGTTCTCTAAACATAGGATGTTAGATATGATTTGGGATTAGGTTGACATGACCCCCAGACTTCTCGTCTCCACATGTAGAGCTAAATGTCAAGTCCCCTTCACCCCCTAGTTGCACGTCAATCACACGTCATGCTGCTGCGCACGCATCTATGTTAAGTATTATCGTATAGATCCACCTATGTAAGATAATCAGAGCCAATCATGTTTCTTTTTGCTCCTTATTACGCCTAGTTTCAATTACGTATCACTATGTTAATTTATCTTATCAATTGTTACGCCTTTTTGCACTTGTTTCATTGTAAATGTATGACCTATAAAAGTTACTTCTTGTCAATAAAGTATTGTACTTCACTTCCTGAACCCTCGTGGTGACGGAACCTGAAGGCCGCGACTCGAGTCGGCCATTTTGGATGGAATAAAGCCCATTTAGAAAACCTCTTATACCACGGATTCTGCCTCTTGTTATTCTGAGCTATTTTACTTTATTTTAAAGATTCCGTATGAAATTCAGTTTAGGTAAAAAGAATATTTACCACAACCTGATAATGCGGCGCTGCTAGTCACCATCACCCAATCTAGAGACATGTTGGATGCGAAGATTGGTGTTGTGGGCACTGATATGACAATGCTGCACAAGACCTCCGGAAAGCGGTAGAGCGCATTACAGAGGCCGAGACTAGAGTCTTAGATGTTGAGGACACTATCACCTTGCTACAGCAAACAAGCACACTCACGACAGTGGCCAAGGAGCTAGCAGCAAGGTTGGAGGATGCGGAGGGCCGTACCCATCACATCAACCTCCGATTTGTGTGCTTTCCTAAAGTCTGTGAGGGAGAAAATATGGGCGAATTCCTCACCCACTGGGTCACTCAACTGCTACCATCTGACTCCCTCTATCCTTGATTTGCAATTGAACAAGCTCATAGGGACCTGGTCAAGAAGCCAACTCCAGGGACCTGGCTGCAGCCTATTTTAGCCAAAATTCGCAATTTTTACGACAGAGATACTATCCTGAAATTTGCACGCAATCAGAAAGAGCTGCTGTTTGAGTCCCACCACTTTGTGATCTTTGCAGATTAACTAAGATGGTCCAACAACAGCGCCAATCATTTGTTGCAGGCAAGAGATTCCTTCATGAACTTAAAATTCAAATCAATGCTTATTTTCCATGTCCGTATGCGATTGATATACAATTCTCAAACTCTGTTTTTTGATGCCCCTAAGGAAATCTTTGCATGGGCGTACGAAACGGTTTCTGTCAGACCTCCGTGCCTGGAGACCACTATGGCTTGGGTTCTGGCACTTGGCCTGCCGAGCTTCCATGGCCACCGTTGCCACTCATAGTGACATCATCACGCTTTTATACGCATCTGCAATGGCAGCTTATCACTACTGGCTGCACCTCTGGGTTGCCTCGATCTAGAGCCTTCCAGAGAAACTTTTCATTTTTGGGGACATCAGGATTCATTGGACAAGTCTGGCTTTAGGCACCCGTTGAGGTCGTCTCTGGGCTCCTTCCGTGACAGATATTTAAATGTTGCTGAGGTATTGAGGGGGGATGGTGGGACTGTTGTATAGTTCTGGTTAACCCTGTTGTGCACAGACCACATGCTCATCTATCAGTAACCCAGCCCATAGATAGACTGCTTAATTCTAGATAGTGCCGAAATAGCTGAGACAGATTCTGTCAATCCTGCCAGCTGACGCCATGCTAGAACATGGAATGTTTGGGGTGTCCTGGAGAAGGTAAAGCAGGGCGCTGTGCTCAGTCAGGTCAAACTACTATAGACTGACATTCTCCTATTACAGGAGACACTCCTTCTTGGGTCTAGGGTCCCCTATCTGGCCAGGTTCGGGTTTACACAGACATATCACTCTGGCAAGAAACAGGGGGAGTTGGGGTCCTGGTTGAGGGCCCTGGTTGAGACTGTGGGGTGGGTAGATGCCTGGAGGGCCTATTACCTCCCTAAGGCTGGCTTTACTTATTATTCTGTGGTACATGGGTCTTTCTCTCGGCTGGGCCACATGCTGGTGCTGGCTGGCTACCTACAAAGAGTTTCTGCAGTGGATATCCTAACTAGAGGACTGTCAGATCATTCTCCTGTGGCGTTATGGCTTAAGTGGGTCCTCCGCATCCCCCATTTAGATGGCGACTCTCACCGTGGCACTTGAGAAGCCCGCTATATACAACATACATACACATGCATTGGCGTACTATTTCTTCCATAATGTAGAGACCACCTCTTCCAAAATAATACTGTGGGAGGCTATGAAAACCACCTTTAGAGGCATTGATGTCAGTTTTTGTACTGCAAAGTTGCGAGGGAGGGAGTGGGATGGCACAACAGCAATTGGGATTGGCTCAGAGGGTACTCTTCAAAGAGGCTAAAAGTAAGTGGAGAGCCTCCCTGAGCCTTATATACCAACAGGGAGGCAAGTCTAGTAAACTGCTACACAGACTTTGCCAGAATTCCATAGCAACGTTTCAGGTCCCAGCTATTCGAAATACTCAGGGGATGTTGGTTTCTGACTCAGGCGAGGTGGCCAGAAGCTTTGCTGGCTACTATGAGGCCTTATACACAGAAGGAGAGGCTGTGACTGCCGCTCAAATTGATGACTTCATCGATGCTCTACCCCCAAAATCATTGTCTACAACAGCTAGGGCACTACTTGGCGCGCCACTTACATTTGACTGCTGCCCTCACGGAACTATGTCCAGAGATTGCCCCACAGGTTCCCTATTGAATTTTTCAGAGCCTATATGCCGCTGTTGGGGGTTCACTTGCTAGAAGTGATTCAAGACACGCTTTGTAAAGGCATGCAAGCCTCCAGATTGGCGACACTTGGAGATTGTTGCATTCCCTAAACCGGGTCGCCAGCTGGAGGTTCCCTCATCTTACCATACAATTTCCCTCCTAAATATTGAGATCAAACTTCTGACCAAAACTTTATCTAACAGACTGATGCCACATGTCAGATTTGGACCATCCGGATCAGGCTGGTTTTATGCCCCACTGCCCCTATCGCCATAATATCCGCTGTGCCATTAATGCCATGGCTCTCCTGGATCGATTGGGGCGACCTTACTTTTAGCAGCTGTAGCTGGAAATATTCATTTGCGCTCCTTCAGTGTCTTAATATGGGGCCTAGATTTCTCTCCTACATTTGATTATTGTATACAGACTTGACTGCCTCAGTTCAAGTAGCAGGATCGGTGTCAGCCACAGTCCCCATTAGACGGGGCACTAGACAGGGTTATTCCCGGTCCCCCTTCTGTACCAAATACAGAACAATTCACATCTTGTTCCCCCTACTTGGTTCCAGCAGATCAACGCTTTTGGAGGAAGAGGTACCCTTTGTGTGGCCCTCCAAACCTGCTTTCAATCCACAATGCCTCTGCAGATATTAAATCCTACCATGCTGCTTCCTACCTACAGATTATCAATGAGTGGTGGTACAGCACACATGATGATCCAGCCTATGCCGTAGAACAATGGGTGATGTGCAAGACTTCTATGCTTAAATTATTGAATAGTGGGTCAGATGTTGGCACCCTTTCCCCGGCAAACGCAAAAACAACAGTTGATGGACAGAATACAGAACAATGTCATACATTCACCCCCGTACACGGATCTGGGCCTAAATCCATAATTTTTTTGCTCACCATGCCATTCCAGTTCGAACCCAGCCATATGCAAATCAGTCTTGACCCTGTGCCTCATGGGAACAGTCCAGCCCGAACTGCCAAGCCAGGTCCTCCCTGGACTGGAAACAAGCATCCTAGGACAGGTTTCGGGGTTTCACCCCTCTTCAGCCAGGATAGCTTGATTCCATTGGCATGGAGAGCACGGGACCCACGTCTGGGCATACCCGTCCAACTCGGGGGTGACAAATGCAAAAACAACAGTTGATGGACAGAATGCAGAACAATGTCATACATTCACCCCAGTACAGAGATCTTGGTCTAAATGCAACCTTTTTTTTTGCTCACCTTGCCATTCCAGTTTGAATCCAGCCTTATGCAAATCCGTCTTGACCCTGTGCCTCATGGGAACAGTCCAGCCCGAACTGCCAAGCCAGGTCCTCCCTGGATTGGAAACAAGCATCCTAGGACCGGTTTCAGGGATTCACCCCTCTTCAGCCGGGATAGCTTGATTCCAGTGGCATGAAGAGCACGGGACCCACACCTGGGCATACCCGTCCCACCCTGGGGTGACAAATGCAAAAACAACAGTTGATGGACAGAATGCAACCAGAGACCTTCGCAAAATGGGGTGGTTGAGATGTCTAATGTGCGAGACACTGGTGTGGCAGGGTGCACTCATTCCACAAGTTGTGTGGCTGAGGACTTTTTATCAATGGGACCACGTAGGTGTATTCATTTTGGGTGATGTTATGCAAGGCCTCCTACTGAAGTTGGACCAGGAGCTCCAATCCGAATTTTCGATGCCCCACAGTCAATTTTATAAATATCTGCAGCTGCGCCACGCGCTATTCCCATACAACAGCGCTCTCTCAGTTCTTCTGGACTTTAATTCACTTGAAGGTAAACTCTTAATGGGTGACCTTGGAAACCACAAAATCTCCAGAATATGCCAGACCCTGGTTACAAACACCTCCACCACATTAGCTACCCTTCGGATGGTATGGCAGGGGGACTTGGGAGATATAGACGATGGCGACTGGGCAAAGGCTTTAGAGTTCCCCCGCGGGGCAGCGATGTCTTCCCGCCTTTGATTAATCTAATTTAAGTATCTTCATAAAGCCTATTTTACAAGGCACCAATTATGCCGTATGGGCCTTATCAGAACGCCTATGTGCCCACGGTGTGAGACTGAAGAAGGGACATTCCTACATACAGTTTGAGACTGCAGAGTTTTCGCCCGCTTCTAGTGAAGATTTGTGTCCTGCTTGGCTGAGGTGCTTGCATGGGATATCCCATTGGCCCAGAAATTGTTCCTACTATATAGTACTAAAGGTATAGGCGGTAATAGAGGTAAGCGGCATTTGCTATTCCTAGGCCTCACTCTAGCCAAAAGAGACATTGCACATCAATTGAAGGCTGTGGTCCCCCCGGTTCAGGGTGTTTGGAAGTGAGGTATGAACTTTTATATGGGTTTCGAGGTCACAGTATTCCAGGCGAGGGGATGCCCCCCAAAATATCCTAAGATCTGGCAGAGATGGGCAGATTATGAAGATTTGACTCTGGAACCTATACGCACTGCTGAACTGCAACTAGATGCCGAAGTTAGGCGATATGGCCATTACACGTGAGAGGACTCTCAGGTCTTATAATTTGTGCATGTATCAGACATTGGGCAATATATGGGGCAGGGCGGGGGATACTAGAGGTTTACTGTGCATATGTTTATGTTTTTTCAATGGTTTTCCTTTCTTTTACTTTTTTTGTGTATTCATTTTTCATTGTGGACTAAGCCATACTTTCTACTATGTGGCATGATGGATCCTTTTGACCCACCCGGGTAATGCTTTGGCAAACACCCAATAAATCCTGTTGTAAAAAAAAAAATACAAATTTCGGTTGTACCATAATGAAACTGGCACCTCGGGCCTGCTGATCACTTAGAAAAGCTTTTAATGGAAAGAGGCTACTCCAGAAAAATATAAGCTTACACTTATATGTTCACACCTTTAGTATAATGCACCATGCCGTCTGGGTTCAGGAGGTCTTCTTAAGGAGTGACTGGCATATATTAAAAATAGTTCTTTGACCTTGGTACGCATTGTGAGGACAAAGTTGAGTTTGATCAGTTTGTACTGTTTTTGCAGTATGCAATGGCAAGACTGCTGTCATCTGTTTACTTGTGTCGCACAGGGTGGCACAAACGGTGCTTCATGTCCTGGTGGCCCCTTTCAGCTCGTGCCCTTGCAATTTGGGGTTACCAATTTACTTGTATCAGTTTTAGGGAGAGAGCACTGGCACTGAAGCCTGGTTAGCAGGACCCAGTTAACTTTCAGAGTTATATAACCATCAGCATTGTAGCCAAACGTGAGGGGTGACCACACAAAAAGGACACTTTTCTACAGTATTACAACTGGATTCAGTACCAGCACAACATGGGAAAGCAATATTGTTGATCTTCCACAGGCCTTGCATGACCAACCACTTTTTATTTGGTTTCTGTATCCCCATATTTGGAGAATTACAGAGACTTCCTAAAATATCTTTTAAAATACCTGCTTTAACAGGGATTCAGTCATGGGGGTAATTCCTGTTCCCGCCTCTGGTGAGAGGCTATATTGTGGTGTTTGGGTGAATTCAGCATCTTGTCCAATTGTGATCTTCACAGGTTCAACACCTTAGATCAGACCACTGTCTCTGTCAGAGTAATCCCAGACCTCCGTGTTTACAGAGTCCTTTAAGTCAGGTAGTAGGTCTTCTTTTGTCAAAACATGGTATAGTCCAACAATGAGCTTGCTTATGAGTACTTAATTTAAATTCAGCATTCTCTTCATGTGTTTGAGGCTCCAAATCATGCAGTGTACAATAAATCAGACAGCTAAACTTACTGGACTATAATCACGTATCACAAATAGATGGTCCTGTTCAAAGGGACCTATTTTCAAGGGAACTTTGACTGAAACAGGATTTACTGTCTGTTGATATGCAAAGGCTCCAACTTGGACTTGATGTCCGGAGAGGAGTAGGATAGGGATTTCAACTGTCGATCAAAAATTATAAAAGGTGGCCATCCACATCTCCTTCTACATATGGGCCACTCTGGTCTACCTTCAAGACGGCCCCAAGCACGCAATCTTCATTACCTTTACGGCACCATCATTGAGATTGGTCAGACCCTGGATCGAAGATCAGGAACTGTTGGAAAGTTTCTGAACCCTGGAACTTCAGATTGTGCTGGATTAAGGAGGCTTGGGGCATGTTAGGATTAGAAGGTTTTTGCATTTGCATATTTGGAGCCGGCATGACATTCATATTAGGCCTAGGCCATCAAACTGTATTCAGTTTGGATGTGAACGGCACTCACGCACCCAATGGCCCAATTTATTACAATAAGGAAGCAGCATTGTTTTCTTCAACATAGGTATATTCATTTCCGAATTTGGGCCAACATGCATTTCACATCTTCTTCCAAGTTAGAAACGTTTCTCACCCTCATCATTTGACCACCAGCCTTAAATCCAACCCCCTGCATTCCATTTCAACCACTAGAACTATAGCTAGTATTTCCCGAGTATGGATATATACCAGTGCGTGTGAAAAATAAGAGAGGTGGCTCCACTGTCCAAGGGAACAGAGCACTCAGTATCAGTAAGAAAAACCTAGTTTCCCTTGGAAATCATACCATCAACATGATATCATTCATACACAACTTCAACTCCCAACTGTTTACCTTGCCCTCAGGACTTTAAGCAAAATAAAGGTCTTAACCAATAAACCCAAAATCTGATGTAGCGTTTACAATTATTTTATTTCACATAAAATATAATAAAAACAATCTTTCTGAAACTCAGGAATGATTGTGAAAGTGCACTAATTTAAAAATACATTAAAAGCATTCAGTTAATACACTCAATATGACTATAGTATGTTTAAATTAATAATGCAGTATATCCAGAGCATACGGTAAACTTCTTTAACTAGAAACCCAGAAAGCACAATGAATTTCACTGTTGCTATACTTGATCCAACACAGTATTTGCACACAGAAAGACTGGTTAGATTCTTAATCTTATCCATGTGATTCCGGTAAGTTGGATTCTCAACAACAAACTAGGGTCAACGCGTTTCGGTGGTATTACAAAAACAATACAAAAATCACCTTCTTCAGGTCTCAATATTAATATGGAATTTGTTCTTGCATATTGTTGATTATTATCTGTATAGACAAGGAGAAAAGAAAATTTCCCCTATACCGTTATAGTCGTTCACAATTTAACCTTCACTTTTGAATTATTCTAGCTAGTAATACTCATTAAAACTTCAAAAATACAGATTCCCATATTGGTATATCTTGTGACCTGCACAATGTACTTTTTATCCCCTCCTCGTATGCATTATTTCAAATGCCTCTACAACATTTGATGCTCCATCACAACAATGCGCTACATCTCAATTTTACCCGGAAAGGCCAAAACGGGACAAAATGCAGGATAATACTCGCTTAAAACCCAATGCATACACTAGGCCTGGGCAAAAATTTCGTTCCGTTCGCGGAAATTGCGATAATTTGACATTTTTGCGTTCCGCGGAGAGCGCGAAAATGTCAAAAATTCCGGTTTCCGCAGCTTGGCGATAATTTGTTTCTTGCTCGCGCTGTAAAATGATACATTCTCGCGCGCGCGCGATCGCCTTACCTGAATCCCTGCGTTCGCCGACAAGTTTTCTTGATCCGGTCGCGTTCTCCATGAGATGTTGTATTGTTTTTAGCCATTTGCGCTGTCTCGCGACAGTTCGCGCCCGCAGTGACGTCATGCGTCGCGCGATCACGTCTTTCTTCTCGCGATCATGCACCGCGAGAACAACTCAAAACAAGATGGCCGCGCCCGCAAGCAACCACATGGGTAAGTTGGCGACCCGCAACCATGCAGAAAATCTCGCGAACATGCCGGAAAAAAACTTCCGCATCTTTGCGATATTTCTGCTTGTTTGCGATAATTTTAAACATTCTCGCGATAATTTGCGAAGGTTAATTCCGCAAATTCCGCCCACCCCTAGCATACACACTAGCTAGAAAAAGCTTCATACGTGTTGTCAAATGTGTGCTACTGGCCTCGTTTGTAAAATCTGCCAGTGCATAAAATCACAGGCATATATTCTTACCCAAGTGTAATTGTCCAGTGCTACATAACATAAAAAGAGAAAGAGACAAGGGGACATTACCCTTACTAACTCCTTGTTATTTTATTTTATGAGAAAGACATTTATCTTGCATTATTTTCCTCCTGGACTTAATCCCACGATTACCTGTTTAAAAATGTTGCCTTATTCATTTGATTGATAGCACCAATCTCTATTTTTCAAAGGGGGTAGTGCAGTCACTCCAATACCTAGTCTGCCCAATGGTTTCTTGGTTTATGGATCCAAGGTGCGGGAATCTTTAACAAAATGTGTAAAAAACAGACCCGCTGTTAGTATATTTTTCCATGGTATGACAATTTCGATCTTTACATCTCTCATTTCAGTATAAACACATCTTACCTTGCAATTGCTCTATGGAGTATTTTACATATCCACCAGCAATCAGTATCTTTAATTGAGGAATTCGCACCCCATTTAACACCATCCACCAACATGCAATATATTTGTCCTTGTTTTATGGTGTCTTAAACCGCCAGATTGTTAACGTTTCCTATGGGGTGAAATGGGAAATCTTGTGCCATATACACACCTTAGAATTCCTACGTACTTTTACAGGATTTTAGACTCCTTTATTTTAATATTGTAAGATTTACATGAATTCTATCACCCGTTTTTTTATTTTATTTCGGGTATCTATTGTCTTTTCATATTCCCAGCCCTCTTTATCCTGTTTTATTCAAGAATGGGACATGCTAGTTCCCCTTTTTGTTATCTATTCTGGAGGCTCGGTTTTCCTTCATGCTTTTGGGCCTTCTTTTACCCGTTATATACAACAAAGCGTGACGTTCTGGTTCTCGTACCATTGTTAGTATAATCTTTTTTTAGAGGAAACCCTTTCCCCATTCGCAAACTTAGCATGGTTGGGGGAGGGGAAGTTTTAAACCTAGTTTTCTATTCTATTTCCCTGTTTACCCCGGTTGTCTAATTAAAAGAATGATATACGTCCAGACTCATGATCTAACTCACTCTTACCTTGTCTTGACCAATATTTCTCTTCAATAGCTGCTCCAAAAGTCCATATTTTCAGGACTCAATTTTAAACGCCGCTAGTGCGCGAAAAGGTGGGTTGCATTGTCGACCCAGCATGCATTCTTCCTATGATGCACTTGTCTGGCGGCCATCTTGTAGTGTTATAGAAAGTAAACCTATTTCGTACTAACTTCCCTTTCGGACCTTCTTTAGTAATTTAACACCAACTAGGAGGAATATGAATAGTCATTATAGTCATGCTACTTTATTTGGGTTGTTATATATGGTTTCATCTAGCGCTATGTGGGATTCGAGTCAAATATGTGTAGTTAGCATAATGTATCTTAGACTGTATCTCTACTCCATATGCGTCTAGGACTGCTTTATAAAGTAACTCCTCTGGTTTACGTGTCTTGCATGATAGAAAGGGCCGAAAAGCCATACTGTAGCCATCTTGATTCATGAACAGTCGTGCTTCAGATCACGTGTCTCTCTCTCTGCCCTCCCTTCTGCATGATTTAGCTCGTACCAGCCTAAAGACAGGATGAATTGTATTTACGGCCGAGGCCCAAGGTCACATCTGCAGTAGGCAGTACTAAGCTAAATTCCTCTGTGCCCGAGACGAAAGGGAGTCACCCGGCCGACCTTCTTTGAAAGAGATAGTAACCTTATACGGGCAGATGGTATGAGCTCATTTAGGAGCTCTAGGACTAACTGGTACTTTTCCACTTGCAATGCTTTGTATGGTGAATCTGTGATGTATATAAGTGTGGTTCTGTCAAGGAGCCAGCAGTCTTCTTCGGCACACCTGATGGGTGAGGTTCGATGAGGCTCCTCTATGTAGAGTTCTGTTGTGGCCAATAAACGCTTGAACCTTCTACATTGCCAACTGCTTATTATTGACTTAATATTGCGGGCCACTGGTAAGTGTGGCCCTTGGGATTACTATTAGATTACTTCAGCTATATCATATTTGGTAAAACCTATCCCAGTGCGCTCTGTTTATCACATCACTTCTATCGTATCGACCTACATATTATGCAATCGCAACCACATGATGTATTTTATAGTGGTGGCATTCTTTGTATCAATTATTATTATGCCAGAAATCGACCATCCATTGGTCTATACATGCAGATGCTACATTAAATGGCCTATCTTAGTAATTGCTAATAGAGTATAGGGAGTAAAGGGGGATCTCCTCTCTATTTTCTGTACAATGTTAGAGCATTTACATGGAGATGATTTTCTCCCATTCCTCTCTACTGTTTAACCCCTTTTTTACTGTGTCAAACTTAATCATATACCACTGTTCCTGAAGTTTTCTCTTTTGTGTATTGTTGCCTCCTCTCTTGGATTATCTTATCTTTTCCAGCACTACCCACCTCAGGGCTGATGCTGCATGTTGTTTTTCCATCCAGTGACTGACTAACTGTGCGTTCTCTTTTTTTGTGTTTATAGCCGATCTGTGTTTGCACACTCGTTATCTAGGTTCTCTCTCAGTTTCTTCGATATATCCTATGCCGCAAGGGCACAGAATCAGATACACAATCTCTTTACTCTTACAGTTGTTTAGAGTAGTTATTTCATGTTTCGACCCATTGAGGGTCACTATCTTTGTCTTGTAGCATAGATTGCACATACTACAAGTCCCACAACCGTAGTTTCCTTTGGCCCTTTCTCTATACAGGGTATTTTGATCCTCTGCCTGGTCTTCCCTATAGGTGTGTACCAGGGAGTTCCGGATATTTTTATTTTTCCTAAAGGCATATAGTGGTTTGGGTAGAGCAATATTTTCCTCATCATTAAGGATCTTCCAATAGCGGTTAATTATGTTTTTCAGTTGGTTACTAATTTCAGAGAACTGACTAACCATCACTATTTTCATTTCCTTCTCTTTTTTAACACCTCCTTGAAGGAGGCTTTCCCTATTGTAAAATCTTAAAGGAATTGTTGATAAGTTTCTTCGGGTAGCCTCTTTCTCTGAACTTGTTCTTCAGTTTATTTGAGTGTGCATAAAAGTATTTAAGAGATGTGCAGTTTCTGAGCAATCGTAGAAACTCTCCCAAGGGTATATTGACTTTTTGGATGGTAGCTATTATAATGAAGCACAGTGTTTTTTTCCGTTGGTTTAGCAAACAATTCGACTGCTAAATGTCCTTCTTCATGTTTTATTGTGATATTCACACTACTATTAATGTAGTGAACAGTAAATTTAAGATTCTTGCCCCCTAGGTTTAGCCATTCTAGGAATTCATTCATTTGACTTGTAGGGCCATGCCATATAAAAAAAAAATCGTCTATAAACCTGACCCAACAAAGAATGGGGAGATTTCATTATGTATGTGTTTTTTCTCAAAGGCCCCCACATACATACAGGCTAGACTTGGGGCACACGTCACCCCCATGCTGGTCCCTTTCTGTTGTATATATAGGTCCTCCTTGAATAAAAAAATTTTGTTCAACAAGACCATTGATATACAGGTTATAATGAAATCTTTATTGGCTCCTTCGATTATTGTATTGTCCAAGATTTCCTTCACTACCTCAACAGTGTCTTTCTGCTGGATATTTGTATATAGTGCCTCGATGTCGAGGGTCACCATATACTCTACCTTACTGTTAAAGTCCATGCCTTCTATTTTAGCAATCACATCAGATGTATCTTTAATAAAGGATTTTTGTTTCTGGACCAAAGGACTTAATCTATAGAAACCACAATCGGTCTTAGGGGGGATTTAAAAGATCTTTGTGGACTTTGGGTCGTCCATAAAATACAGGAATTTTCGGGTTCCTGTAGTTTAAAAATTGGTATTCTTCTATACCAATCCATTCCTCATTTTTAACATTTTCCAACAGTAGACTTACATCCGTTTTAAGTTGTTCTAATCTGGCCCAAGACATTCTCTGGTAATGATCTTGATTAGATAGAAGGTCTAGGGCTCGTCTCTCATAGTCTCCTGTATCAAAGATGACTATCCCCCCCTTCTTTATCTGCTGGCTTTATTGTTATACTGCTGTCGCGGGACAGGGATTCCATGGCTTGTCTTTCGTCATTTGACATGTTATATGTATGGTAGGGTTTGGTTTTCAGGAGGTTCCCTACCTCCATTCTAACAACTGCCTCAAATGTGTCTACATTTTTGCTCACCATCCCTAAATTCGGGGTAAAGGTAGATTTCAGACGGAGTCTGGAGTCTTTAGGGGGTTCTCTCAAAGGTCTATCTTCAAAGAAATGCCTTAGTCTCACTTTTCTAAAGAAGGATCTAAGGTCTTTTTCCATCTGAAATTTGTTAACCCCTACCGTAGGGACAAAACTAAAACCCTTCCTTAAAACCTCCTCTTCTGTCCTACTTAGTATTGTTTTATAAAGGTTAATATTGGGTGTTGCATCTACCGCCAGTATTTCTGGCTCCTTGTTCTGATGTATTCTTGTGGTGGTTGATTTCTTGGATATTCCTGAGGTGGCTGGTTCCTCGTTCCCTGGTTTCTCAATGCTGTCCCTCTCCCTCAGTTTGAGTATCCCCTTTGGGGTCTTTGTGGTCTCGAGCCTAAAAAACCACCCTCATATTCCTTATCTTGTCCTGATCTTGCTCCCTCATCTCTACTTTGTATCTCGTCATCACCACTACTTTCTGATGTATCTGAAAAGTTAACGTGTTTGGGACATCTATAGTTAAAAGATCTTGCTCTTTGTGGTTTTTCCCAGTTTTGCTCCTGTTTTTCAGTATAGTAATCCTATCTCAAGTAGGGATACACATTCTTCAGATTGAATCTACTCATATCTTTTTTTATTAATGAGATATTCACGATATCCACTCATGTCTTGGTTTATTTCGTATAATTTCTTTTTAGCCTCTTCAAGAGCATTATTTTCCTGTAGGGCGGCTTCAAGTTCTTCTATTTCTTTTCTCTCTATAAGAATTGTCTCTTGTGCCATCTCTATAATGAGTAACATCCAATCCCTGCTACAGCGATTGGAAATCAGGGTCCAGGTGTCTAAAAAAAATGTATTATGTATAAATAGACCTGGTTCTGTTCTTACTTGTAATCCAGTAGGAATTGTTCATGATCTAACATACTCTATCAGGAACTCCGCATGGAGTTCTGTTCGAATCATTTTCTTTTTAAGATGTACTAACTGATTCCATTTCTCACCTCCATTTGGGATGATGGTAACACTATGTCCACTTTTATTATTAGTGTTAAGAATTTATAGAATATATACCAGTGCGTCACAGTATGAAGTAACTCAAAAGCTCTCACTCAACATTGATCAGCATTGCAACAGCAGTTTTAAGCCAAAAACAAAATAACTCTTGTCTGTTCCACTAAAAGAAAATTCAACCTACATAATAACTCTCAGGGAATTGGAAAGTAACATTGTCCGAGTGCTATCACACACACAAAGTGTAATCACAACGAGGAAGCAATCACCCTGACTGGTGTGGTCTACTCTGCGCAAAAGCATTACCCAAAAACCATTCTTAATTAGTACACCCTCAGAAGTTTAATGAATACTTACGTCAATGTGAGGACGATAGTGCTTCATGGTCCGACACCACAAACCTTTACAGACAGTTCACAACATATTATACTCAATATCTATCCCGGCATCTTGGATTTTCATACTTCTCTGATTGCACAACTGAGTAAGGGCCATCAGAGAATTTGATATATTTCTGCCTGCCCAATTAAGTTCACATATAGCCATTTCTTTTACTGTTCGTCACTACCAGGCAAACCATGGGAGTGAGGGAGGATAAAAAAGAAATAATGCCCCCCTCAGCATGGGTGAAGACTTCCATGGGAGATGACTCACATGGCGATTGGGGCATTATCTTTTTTACTTTCATAAAGTCATGTACTTCATCCTATATGTTGCTTCTATAGTTCTTCAGCTTTTTCATACTTTCTAATTTGGCAGATTAAATATATTGCCTATTTGCTGCAGTACCTAGAAGCAAAATGATACATTTGGAATTTCCTTCAAGTGCATACCTCCCCCTGTTGGCCCTGCATAAAAGTAAATCTTCTGCACAAAATGGCTTTCAATGTGAGCAGGAGTATCATTATGGCCTAAATACTGGCTCTCTTAAATTCTGAAATTAGTTTTATTAATTTCTTCATTTGCTACCACTTGTACCCCGTCAAGAAAAGTTTCAAAGATAATACATGCATCTAATGCATTTTATAGCCTTGCTTGTCCTTGCCAGTAACATTTAATTTTTCTAGAAATTTGGATAACATGCAAAGATTTAAAAAAAAGTCAAGCCACACTCCTTTGGATTTTGAAAGGTTACCTGATGGGGCAAATAATTATCCTGCTTTTACACCATTGACTTGTATTAGCCTAATAAATTATTTTTTCCACAGTGACATTAGTGCTTGGTCCTTCTAGCACTTCAACAATCCCCAGGCTGGCCATTTTACTTCTATTTATTGGATAAATATTCTTCAGTTCCTTCTTATGAAGCACCTTGTTTGTATTTTGTGTTTGCCTTGAAGATATCCTCTTTATTTCTTTTGTATTCTTGCCCAAATTGTCAGAGAATGTTTTACAGTTCTTACTCAAAGCACCTACCTTTAAAGTTACATTTCCCACTAGAGTTGTATTTGTATCATTAATTTACTTATCAGATTAAACATAGATTTAAAAAAATGCTGTTAAGCCCCATCTCCAGAACCTTATACACCATCTTGGCTTAAGTGTCTTCACTTAGCCTCCTCTGTTGTTAGGCAATTGCATTTGCTACCATATAAAGCAAAAAGATCCCTCAATATTGTATATTTGGTCCACCGCAGCCCTGAGGCAGACAAATCCTCTCCCCTTTTCCATTGTTTCAAACTTCACAATTACAAAACAAATATATATGATTCCTGCAGCAAATGTTCCTGTAATGACAGCAGGTTTTTTTAATTTCAAGCTCCTCAATTTAGAATGTACTTTCTATCACAATCAGATGTTTCCCCAATCGCAATAACTTTCAGATAGTCCTTAAAAAATGTATCTCGAGTCTGCCATCTCAGTTCTTATCATCATGACTCCCTATGATGATCGAGCAACTTTTCTTTATTGATTCATATACCTGACAAAGTGACTCTTGCAATTCTTCTCTAACACCAGGGAGAGGGAGCCGTTATCCTTCCTTGAACTTTGGTCACACATGAAGAGTCCATTCGATGTCTGTGAGGAACATAAACCTTCCCTTCTGCAAGGTGATTTGCTGTATCTTACTAATTTGATTCCCTAATATACCTTTTCATATATTATTCTGATTCTGTATGGGAATCAAAATCATTTCCCCCAATAGCATGGCATCGATAATGTTTCATTGAATGTAATTCATTTTCAAGACCCTAAAAGTATCAATTTTCTGGGAGTTGCCAGAGCAGAGTATTTTTCAATGGTCACAAAAAATAACATTTGTTCCTGCTCTTCTGACACCTTCTATCAACCCTACTGATGGTCCATGTTTCAAGGTAGTTTTCTGATTGAGCTTACTACCCAAGAACCTGGTGACCAATTGTTCAACATTGAGTCCAGTGTTGCAAGATTTACTTTAAGGGCAGCAGTTATAGGTGCCAACCGAGATGAAATTAAAGCTTCAAGGCACCAATATAGAAGTATAGTGAGTACACCAAGAACCGGCTGGGAATCTACCAGATGGCTGGAATTAAATGTAGCTACAAAATCATGGGACCAACAGGCTCTGAGGCACATTAGTGCCGCAAGAAAGAAGCTTAACTCTACTAGACCTGCATTTTATATTACTGAGGCTGTGTTGTACTCCCAATTTTCCTTATTATATTCCGCACTAGAGGTGGTTTCAGGCTTTTTGATTCACAATATTGAGACCAAGCATATCAAGCTTTTTGTTTTGAAGGAGATCATGTCTGCTATAAATAGGCAAAGAAAGGACAAGGCCCCTGACCTCATTAAGATACCTGTTGATCTGATTAACTTAGACCCCATGCCATGGGGATTTACATTACTTTATTGAGCAATGCAATCCTAAATAGAGCACTAGTGCTTGCATTTTTGGTTGGAAGGCCAAATTGTTCCTCTTTTCCAAACACAGTGAGAGGACTAATCCTGCAAATTATCGACCAACTAGCCTCCTAGCATCTAAAAAATGTCTGCATGGGCGCCATTGCCCAGACTTGAGAAATGGGGCAAGAGTAAAGAGATCCAGCCCCATTGCCAAGCTTGTTCTCAAAAATAAATAGCATCGAGTTTTCTTTCTATTCCTAAACTATATGGCTTTTCCCTATATGAGATGGCAATTCCCCTGAGTATTCTACACATGCTCATCAGACTCCATGAGGGTAGCTTTGCAAGAATCCACTGGGGCCTTGTCGGGCTATCTCCAAGACCCCTTCAAGTCAAAAAAGGTGTCCAGCAGGATTGTCCTGTGGCTCCCATCCTTTTTTGTTTATACTTAAGTTGATTGAGGTAGTGGAGTCCTTTGTTGATGATGCCGCCAGTATTGCTGGCATACAAATTGTGACACACAATGACACCTGCCTGGTGCCTAAAACCTCTACAGGCTTACTAAATCTAACCCGTTTAGTCAGTTGTTCTCCAATAAAGGATTGTCAATCAACAGGAGAGGATGTGGTCTCACCTTGGGGCTGGGAAACCAAGGTTAGAGCCTCCGGGTCGACTCCACATCCTGTGATTCTGGGCAAATGACTTAAACTCTCCGTGCCAACCAAAAAAATTAATGTGTCCTTGTGTAATGTAACTGGTGCTCGTGTAAAGCGCTCCAATACCTTCGGGTCGAGTTCGCGCTATATAAATCTGCAACAAAAAAAAAACACACACATGATAAAGTTGTAGATATTTTGGCCCCATAAAGATGTAAAAAAATACATTTAGGGTGAACTCCACTCCTCTCTATCAAGTGCAGGAATTTGGTTATTTAGGAATTGATTTTTCACGTGATCCAAAATAGAGAAAACGAAAGAATATGCCAAGAAGAATGATAATGCAACGATCAGTGCCACTTTGCCCTTTGCCAGTGACAACGGTTGCCTGTTTATTTCCTCAGCAGTGGAGGTCTACAGTGCACAGGATCAAAGTTTACACTTTATTGAACTGAGAAATGGAGTTACACTGATGAGTATGAGTTGTATAGAGCAAAAGGAAGCACCTTCTTAGATTGCACCTTAGTGCCCCAACAATTCCATTAGGTATTAAGTTTGGAATTATGATTATCGTGCCCATTGCTGAACTGAGACTTGTTTTATATTGGGTGCCCTTGGGATATTTCAAAGATGCGCTCTGGGAAGAGCTGGAGCTATAGGGTAAGACCATCTTTGAGCTGAATCAGGTGCACTCATAAATAGAACGTCCATGCAAAATCTGACTGTGGGGGGCAATGGCCGCCAAGGCAATGAGTGGGAGATGAAGAAGGATTTTTTTATGTAGAATACCTGTGCCACACTGATCATATTTTCTAGCTGATGTCAAACAAGCTACAGCCACATTTTTATACCTGAAATTTAGGTAAGGCATTCTAACATTGAATAATTATACGTAAAAATGGGTGTGCACTTTTCACAATCAAAATACTGCAGCACTTGCCCGGACCAAGAGGCATGTTTACAACAAGGCGATAAAAAATTATCGCCGCTTTGGCGGCCGTTTTCGGCCGAAAAGCCACAATAATTTTATCGCTATATTAGCAAAGCCACGCTAACCCGTGAAACCTTGCTTTAGCGAGGGGATGTCTAACGCCCAGCTTTGCATCTCTAATGAGATGCAAAGTGGGCGTTCATGACCTGACATGATAGGAGAAATGTCGCTAAGCGACATTTCTCCTATCATCAAGCCCCACACTATGAAGCATAGCGTCAGGAAAAGTAGCGATAACACCTGTTATCGCTACTTTCCTAACACCTGCTTCAGGACTGACTTAGCCATGAAATCCTATGGAAGGAGGATATCATGGCTAAGTTTGTGAGTCCCTATCAACAAGCTAACGTGAGATTATCGCTGGGTTTCCAGCGATAATCTCACGTTAGCCAGTTAGCGTGAGGATTTTTATCGCTATTGAGATAAGCGTTGCTAATAGCACGCTATCTCAGCGATAAAAATCCACGCTAGCCGGCGATAATTATCCTAGCGCTAAGTGCGCTTTGCGATAATTATCGCCGGTTGTTGTTGATATGCCCCCAAGTAGGCAATAAAGTGCACTTTTTGTTCTTTTGCCCAGTTTATGCTGATGCAAGGCCAAGTCGCTTATACAGTTGCTGATCACGAAAGTCTATATGAAGGGGATCATATGCTATGGAGTTATTTACAACTGTTATTACAAGACAGGTGATGTTTGCCCTCTAATACTTATTGTAATCCTCATGGAATTCAAGGTGATGTTTTAAAAAGTTAATTTTATTTTACCTCCTCCCGAGAGTCTTATTTAAGAGTTTTGACGGTAATGCTCATTGTTAGTTTATTATCTATTGTTTTCATATATAGAGGCACCAGAGGGGTTTACTATGACCTTAGTTGAGAATTGTTTATTGTAGCTTGTACTTTTCTGTTATTTTTTAATTATGTTTGTACCTTTTTTTACTATGTGTATCATATGTTACTGCCTCAGGTTTTATGGATTCTGTCCTGAAATAAACTCAGCTAACACTAGTCATATGCTTCATACATCTGTTTTGCTTGTGGCCATGTGTGTTTGAAACGTGGATAGGCCTCCAGAGTCACGCGATGCCTTGCATGTGTGGAGTCACAAGTATTGATTGTTTTCAATCTTCTTCTTTTACTGGTAGCACCTATAAATTGTGGCCAGGCTGAGTGAAGTCAAATGCTTCTTATGATGGTGTTTTTGCGTGTATTGGTTTGTCGTGGATATTGTATTGGTTTCTATTGTAAAATAAATGAGTGTGTTATATCCTGTTGATTGAAATCTTGGGTTATTTGTCAGCGTTTCGTAGAACGAGTGCAGTATGTGTTGAGAGGATCTGACCAGTTCAGACGGAAAGAGTATTAGTGCTGAGCTGAGGACAGCGGCTGTTGGTTATGAGCTGCACTGTTATCTGTTACTGGTGAATTTCCTGAATAAAACTTCTTTAACCTACATTAAAGGGTGGATACCCATCAAGGTGACTATGCGTGTATTCAATGATGCTTAGCAGGGTACGTTCGGCTTCCATATGGAGTTTTTACTATTTGCTTCTCCTGAGTAATCTACAAAATATCTTTACATTCATAACATAGGTATGTAGGATTGTACACATTGTTTAAAAGTTGGAGTGCATGTAAATCTTTCTACCTGGCCTATCCGTCATGTGTAGCGCGGCTCTCTTTAACTTGTCAAATCTATTCTCCTTTATAAGAGCCATGCACTCTTTGAAGTCTATCTAAAAAACATATCTGCAGGGCTCACATGAATAGGGGAACTCATATTCTGCCAGGACATTATTCAATAAGGATTGTTTCAGCCTAGGATGCGTTCGTTGGAACAGCTTTGCACCAAGTGAAAGACTATCTTCTTTCTGCCTCGGTCGAAGGTCACTCCTTCCCTTGTTGCCACCTTCAACACTTCCATATGCTTGACTACTGAACCTCCCTGGTGGCATGGAGAAAGCCATGTTTTCAGCCCTATGATGTACCACTCTCACTAGGGCCTTCAAGGTCGTTGTGTGACTGTGAGGGTGTGCACCCTGAATGTCAAACCCAGAGTATCGGTGGGACAGAGAATAGAGGACAGGTAAGCATGCCTAGATATTCCATGCCTAGCTCCGCATAAATGTACCTACACGGTACATTTATCGTCAAGGCAGTGGCGACTCCTTGTGGGAGTGCTGCGGGGTGGTGGCACGGAGCGGGGAAGGAGCAGGGTGGGGGGTAGTAAACTCCGGCTTACGGCCAAACTTAGTTAAGTAAATAATTAAATAAATAAAACAAATGACTTAATTAAGTTCAGCCATAAGCCAGAGCTTACTAACCCCCACCCTGCCCTTCCCCGCCTCGCTGCCTCGCGGCACTCCCCACGAGAAGCCGCCACTGCTTCAAGGTACATAGATATGGAATTAGGAATAGTAAATAGATACTGCAATTCTTTGTCCCTTGATATTCTATCCTCGATATTCTTGTATCTCAATATTGTTGGTGTCCATATTCAATAATAGTATAACCACTGTCAGAAATCTATCTCTGATGAAGCTTGTCACCTTAGAAATCATCCCACTCTCCAGCACGTCCTGAGTCCTAATGCCACACAGTGCCCTAATATCAGGTATGAAATTCTATGAACGAGCAATGGATCTCTTCTAGCTTTTTAACTTGGGCAACCTCATGTAAGCATGTTGCATTTTTTGAGCAATGGTTCAGGTCCTCACATGTTCAACAATTCCTTGGAGATGACCACTCCATCCTCCTTGGAGATGACCACAGCATCCTCCTTGGATCGGACAACTGCATCCTCCTTGGAGAGGACCACTGCATCCTCCTTGGAGAGGACCACTGCATCCTCCTTGGAGCTGACTACTGCATCCTCCTTGGAGCTGACCACTGCATCCTCTTTGGAGATGACCACTGCATCCTCCTTGGATCTGACCACAGCATCCTCCTTGGAGATGACCACTGTATCCTTCTTGGAGCTGACCAATGCATTCTCTTTGGAGATGACGACTGCATCCTCCTTGGAGCTGACCACTGCATCCTCTTCACAGTGACCAATGGGTGGAGCGCCGTGCAGTGTAGCATATTTTTTGAAGCTCACTCTTTTCTGGCAAGTTTCACAACAGATATTTTCTCTTCCAAAGGACAAGGTACATTAATTGCTCATGGTGTTGGCTTTTCGTCTTTGTGCTTTTTCACACGAAAGTTATATTTTGTAGCAATAATAATTTGTGTTTTTATATTTCCTTCAGAATTTACTGCTATGTGGTAGCAAAAATCAATGGTCACGTTTTCTTTTGTGGAAATGCATCTTCTTATGGCTCTCTAAGGATGACGCGCTTTTTCACAGATTAGGACTTGATAGGTAACATTGACTTTTGGTGTCTTACACTAGAAAAGCCCCTCACAATCACAAATTGTGTAGAAAAGGATGGTACTTGCAAAAAATATAATATGGAGTCAATTAGTGCTTCGTTACTAGCAGCATCAGCAAAACAAACAATAAAGACAGTGTAGAAAGCTTTAGTAATTTTACTCCAGGGGATGTTTCATGATCCCGTTCGTCTCCTCTTCACACGGGCTGAAGGGAACCTTGCTTTTGTTTTCCAAAATGTTGTGCTGATTTAAGCACATGCACTATCTTGGTAGGTAGTGTAAGTTAGCATGTGACATGGAGGACAGACTGTAGCTCCTAAAATAAAGAGTCACAACCTGTGCTCTCTACAGCACATGCATTAAGGTTGAAATTTCCTTAACATTTGAGGGGGCGCCTAAGGGGCACTTCTGGTGGAAACTGATGTATAAAACAGCATAAGTCAACTTCCCTGTGCAAAAGGTTTTATTTTTTAGGTTAAAAAAATAAAGTTTATTCAAGAAAAAGAAAAAAAGAAAATACAGCAAAAGACAGATATACAATATGATATGAGAACATATAATTATACATGAATTCATGTATACAGCGTCAATAAAGAAGAAGAGGGGGTAGAGGAAATATAAAACTATAAAAGAAGTCTGGTCTCTTATCAAGAATTCAACAATATATTCACATTAAACATATATAAACAATCCTGAAAACAGAAAACGGAATATCAAAGAGGTTTTAAGACTTCTTGCTCTGAAGTATCACGTGTATGGGACAGTTTAGCTTGAAAGTCAATAAACTTTGTAACTGGGGACCATAAATGTAGGCGTTTTACCGCAAGGGACACAGGGTACACAAAAGCTGTGTCCAGTCTATGATTATGACACACTGCATACCACCAAGCTTGGAAGGATAGATCAAACAAGTTCTTCCAATGTTTAGTAATTTGCTGAAATGCTACTCCCAAAAGTAAGTCCAAAATTTGCATATTCATGTGACAGTTAGACAAATCATCAGAAAGAGAGCCCAAAAAATATTAGTAATTGAGAAGGATACTGTAGAGCGAAAGATAAGGGTAATTTGTTTACAAACAGGTTTCCAGAAATCATGGACATATGGGCAGGTAAAAAGGTATTAGGTATATCAGCATTCTTCTTATGAAGAGTTATGGGAGAAAACAGTAATCTACTATAGATAAAGAAAAGTGTCTGCGTGGTGTTGGCTGCTCTAGAGGAGTTTCTTATCTTAAGCAAAATTTTGTTCCATAAATGAATGGACCCATTTACATCTAAATCGCGTTCCGGGTCCGCTTCCACTTTAGTTTTGTCCCTAGAGTTCTTTAATTTGCGTAGGTGAGCATATATGATATTTGCTTTGGGACATGATCTTAGAAAAGTACGAGTGGGATTGGTAGTAGTAGAAGATGAGACAGGAGTGAGACTAGCTTGATCAATAGCTAGACTCAAAGCATTATGTAGTAATTGATAATTATTTCGAAATGAAATAGGGAAATTGAAAATAGAACTAGCTTGAAGGAAAGATATGACTGTATCATTTTGAATTAGCTGATTAATCCATAGTAGACCTTTCTGCCTCCATTCTCCCCAATAGATGGGCTTACCTTTGATCGTTATGCATTTGTGTGATATATGGTGGATTGTAAGAGTGCTCCCATGTCATTGGAGTAATCTAATAAGAGTGTACCCAATAGTTTATTTGTGTGTTTAACAACAGGAGTAGATAACTTCTGGGGTTTCCGAGTAAATGACAGATATTCTTGAAAGGAGAAAAGAGTGAGGTATGAGGTATGTTCAAGCTTAACCCAAAGTGGAGAATCCGGTGAGGGTCCCATTAGCCAATGAGAGAATTGACGCAATATGAAAGTTTTATGGTAATTAGGAAAGTCAGGAAAAGTAACACCACCTTCCAATTTTGGACGCGTGAGTCTTGATAAGGACATACAGGCCCTCTTGCTATTCCAAAGAAAAGATGATAATATGGAGTTAATTTTCTTAAAAAACCTTTGAGGTATGGCAACTGCAATATTAGAGACAGTGAAAAGAACTATCTGGGATAATATAATCTTTGTTGTGTCTACCCCCCCCCCCACCAAGAAAGGTATAGAGGATGCCATTTGTCTATCAAGGTCGATATTTTTGAAGAGCATTTATCCAAATTAATGGAGAGCGACGATTTGATTGATGCAGAGAAGTACATACCCAGATATTTTATATGTTGGGGGTTCCATTTAAAGGTAGTTATTTTAAAAACATCTTTAAAAGTGAATTTAGTCATGGGTAACATTTTGCATTTATCATTGTTTAGTTTATACCCTGAAACAGAGGAGTAAGCATTTGCTTCTTGTAGGAAAGAAGGAAGGGAGGATTGTGGCTTTGAGAGAAATATTAAAATATCATCCGCATAAGCTGCCATTTTAATGTGCGTCTTTTTAGAAGCAAATCCAAAAATATTTGAATTTTGGTGGATTCTAAATAAAAAAGGTTCTAAAGCTAGAATGAACAGTAAGGGGGATAATGGACACCCCTGTCTAACACCTCTTCTCAAGTTAAAATATGAGGAAGTAAGGCCATTCGCAAAAATTGCCACCTTAGGATTTGAATATAGGAGAGAACTTAAACTAACAATTTTAGGACCAAAACCAAACCATTTAAGCATTGAAAAAAATAAAAGGCCAGTATATTCTATCAAAGGCCTATTTCGCGTCTAAAACAATAGCAGCTAGAGACTCAGAAGTGTGAAAGGCTTTAGAGAGTATGTTGAAAAATAAGTGTGTATTGTTTGTCAGGAAATGGTCCTTTACAAAACCAGACTGTTCCTTACCTAAGAGATCAGGGAGAAAAGATTCCAATCTCCAGCTCAAGGGCTTTGAATTTTTTTTATAATTAATATTCACTAATGAAATTTGTCTATAATTTTTACAGAAACGTGGATTTTTGTCTTCTTTGGGTATGAGGCAAATCAAGGCCTCCAAAAAGGAACCAGAAGAAGTTCCTGCCTGTGAAAAGGAAATTAGAAGTTTATGTAACTTGGGAAGGAGTAGGTGGGAAAAATATAAAAAAAATTGACAGTAAAGCCTTCTGGACCTGGGACCTTATCTTTTTTGAGTGTGAGTAATGCAGTGTGTAATCCTTTCAATGTAATATCAAGTTCCAATGAGTAAAAATTCAAGTAATCATCAAAAAAATTTAATAGAAGAGAGATAGTCGGAAATTGTATCATCTGTAGGTAAGGACTCTGGTGTGTGCAGGGATTTGTAAAAATGATAAAACTCTTGCAGAATTCAGAATTTTTATATTTGGGTAATTGTTGATCATCAAATATCAACTCCATGTTGAATCTGTGTTTTTTAACTTTAAGGTAGTTTGCTAATAATCTACCAGATTTATTTTGGCCACCATAAAATTTTGCACAGGATTTGAGCAGGTACAGAGAAGCATTTTCAGTGGAATCCTTATTAAATCTAATTTTAGTAGCTGTGAGTTCCGCTAAACAATCTTTTGTCTTGGTAGCATAGTAGGAATGTTCCAATCTTTTATCTTTGCAAAAAGGGTCTGTGGCAGATTTGCGGGCAGTGTGTTGTTTTTTGGAAATCTAATTAATAATAAAATCACGAGCTACAGCCTTTAAAGCATCCCATATTGAATGGAAGGGAAGAGTATCAGATTAATTAAAATGTAAATATTCCTAAAAAAAATGGTGAAAGTGGAAGTAAAAACAGAATTAAGTAGCAACCAGTTGGTAAAGTGCCAATACCTGGAGACAGAAGGCTTGTTAAATATGTCCAATGAAATAAATACAGGGGCACGATCGGAAATTAATATAGAGCCAATTTCTGCAGATTGTATGTACTGAGTGATGTTGTGAGAAGCAAAAATGTGATTAATGCTTGACTGGGTCTGATGTATATTCTCTCAAGGTAGGATTACATAATCTCCACACGTCTATCAGATGTCTCTGTTGAAAGGATTACAAAAATGATTCATGAGCTTTAGATGATATAAAAGAAGTCAAGGAATTACGGTCAATGAAGGGGTCTATGATTTGATTGCAATCTCCTTCCAAAATGAGATTATCTTGGGAACATTGCATCAATTTTCTTGCAAGGTGAGACCAAAAAAGGGAATCACCTGTAGTTGGCACATAGATATTAAATAAAGAGAGTGGAAACTTCCCAATCAGCTAATCTGTAAATAACCAGTGACCTAGTCAAGTCAAGTCAAAACCACTTTATTCGATAATTTAAAATCATAAAAGTGTACAATACATGATTAAACAAGTTAAGAGCAGCCCAACATTTTCTTAGTTAAAAAAATAAGTTACACGGTGAATCAGATTTGTAATAACTAATTAATTTCCTCCAATACAGCCAGTCTAATCCTCCTTGACCTGATAGAAGCAACGAGGAAGCTAGCTACACAAAACATAGTTCTAGGGGATTCCATTAATTGTAAAAACAATAATGCGGGTTTAACTTGTACGAAAGCTTCCTCTCTCAAAATAGGGAGAATGAACTTTTTCCTAGCTTCACAATACAAAGGGCAAGCAAACATAAAATGCATTGTATCTTGGGCAGAGAAATCGTCACATTTACAAGGGACCCCATCATCCAGCCTAAACCAACCCTGTGGAACACCTAATACTAAGTGGATCTGATTAAAACGGAGTTTAGTCAAAAGCCATCTATGGTAAAAATTCGTGACCGTTGACAAATACGGATGCATAGCCATAGATAGATTAAGCAAGAGGTGAGCCCTTACTGTAGATTTACAGAGCTCTTGAGATTCACGGGCAACCTCGCAGTGCTTAATATAATATGTTTTGACCCACATTAGATCTGCTTTACATAAACCTTCAGGATTGGTAAAAAGCTCGGGGCGTCCTATTTCCTTAGAAATCATATTAATATAGGACAGCCACTGGATTTCTTTCCATTTGTCTAATTTAGTGCAATCTTTCAAGATACTGTGATTCAGCGTAAGGTCCGGGTTCAGCCAGGTTCTAATTCATAACAGAATTGGAGCAATTTTTATAATGTCAGAAATATATCCTAACCCCAATTCAAGGTGGACCGAGTGTGTCGCTGTGGATTGGGGAAGACCAAGAAGAGCACGTAAAAATTTGTTCTCTTCTGTTTGAATGGGTTCAGGGTTAGTGTACCCCCAAATTGCAGCCCCATACCTAGCTATTGAGACAGATTTTGTTTGGTATATTTTTATGATGGCCTCACAGGGTTTCCCTCCCAGCCTTTTCGCGAAACCCAAAATTGCAGCTGAGGAGCTACGTACTGCTTTCACCTTAGTAGCTATTTGCGATGCCCAGGTACCCTTATCATCAAAAACGACTCCCAAATAGGTGAATACTTTCACTCTAGAAATAAGATTTCCATTACAATAAAACGTTTTGTGATTGTTTTTTCCCTTGCCCAGTGCCATAGTGTGGGAGTTACCGTTATTAACCACAAGGTCCAAGGATTTCATAAAATCCCCAAAGGAATTCAATAGTCTTTGCAGACCAAGCGGTGTCCTGGCCAATAAAACTGTGTCATCGGCATAGAGAAGTACGGGTATGGGAGTACTATCTATCCGTGGGATATCAAGAGATGCAGCTAGCAAACTATCTTCAAGGGAATTTATATATAATGTAAATAACATAGGGGCAAGGATACAACCCTGACGTACCCCTCTACCAGATTTAAAACTGGCAGTACATTTCCCCTCCTGAGACATCCTTATTGAGGCTTTCAAGTCTTTATGTAGTTCTGCCAAAAAATACACAAGAGGCCTATCCAGACCCAATTCCAGAAGTTTTGACCACAGCTTAGACCTGTTAACCAGGTCAAAAGCCGTGGACAGGTCCAAAAAGCGAACCCCCTGCAGCTTTTGTGTACTTTGCGATGATTAAGTGCAGATTAAGACATTGGTCCTCAGTACTCCTCCCCGGTCTAAAACCATACTGTGCGTTAGAAATTACACCTTTCTCTGTGGCCCAATTTGTTATCCTAGCCAGAATAATCTTTCCTAAGATTTTAAACGAGGAATCCAGCAAGGATATGGGCCTATAACATCTAGGGTCACCCCTTTGGCCCTTTTTAAACACTGGGATTATAATCGAATGGGACCACGACTTCGGGGGGACTGTAACGATCGCTGAGTTAAAAACATTTAACAAAATTTTGGCCCAATACCTAGGATTAGCCTTGTACATATCCGAATGCACCCCATCTGGACCAGGCGCCTTACGCCCGGCCGTACCCTCGATAGCTTTCTCCACCTCTTCTAAGGTAAAATTAATAAGGGGGAGGGACGAACTGGAAGTTGGTATCGTAAAAGCGTCTATTACGAGATTACTCCCATATATTATTTCAAAATGACCTAACCAGTCCTCCTCAGAGATATTCACTTCTAGCACAGAATTCTGGGAACCGGATAGCAAAGGGGAATTAATAATTTCCCAAAATTTGGAGCTATCTTTCAGAATGGCATTATCCATTAGGGCTACCCATGCATCTTGTTTGATTTCCCTTTTCCGTGCCTGTGTTACTTGCGAATACTCTTTCCTTAGCTGTGTGACTAGCCCTTTGTTTCTAGGTTTATCATTAAGGGCTTTTTTAAGTTGATTTAGGGCTAAGGTGCAACTATGATTAAACCAACCACAGGCAGATTTACTTTTGACAACTCTGCCTTTTGTGGTGAGATCGTTAGCCACTTGTAAGCAAATAGCTTCAAAAGCCAATATTACATCCCTGCCATAAGAGGAGGGGTCGGCACAAGTGCTTAAGTGTGGGCCAACCTTTAGGGTGATTAAATTAAAAAAGTCTTCAGGGATTACCCTACTCCATTTTAATCTCCTGCCTTGGTCTTTAACTTTCACGGTAACCAACGCGGGTGTCAAGGCTGATTTATCCATAAGGGGGAAAACATTAGCTAAGAACAATACCACCGGATTGTGATCACTAAAACAAGAACGTAGGGCATTATAAAAAAAGACATACCTTAAAAGCCCTGCGGATAAAAATATAAAATCAATTATAGATTCACTATCCCTAGCAGCATAAGTGGGAACACGGGTATTCTTGTCCGAGAACCATACTTCATACAAATCATTATTAGACAAAAGGGACTCCAAGGCTACCCCCCTCGGACTATGTTCAAAATGTTGAGGGTTTGTGAATTGTGGGCCATCCTTGTCTCTGTAATGACAATTTAATTTACATAGATGTACATTAAAATCACCCATCAGGATGTAATAACAAAAAGTGGTTTGATTGTCCTTATAGGATTCTAAAAATTTTGACAGCCAATGGATGTGCTCGTTAGGGGACTCTTCTTGCTGTGAATTATAACAATTAATTAGAATGAGCTTGGTATTATTTGGCAGGCTAACTTCCAATACAAGGCAATTATGGGAGGTACATACAACCTTCTTAACACTTCCCATGATATTTACTGAGATCAGAAACATGAGACCACCCCTATCTCTTCCTGCTATAGAGCTCTGTGCAGGCATGAAATAAGAGGTGAAACCATCCATCCAAAAATCACAATCCTTATCCCAAGTCTCTTGTAGGACTATAATGTCATATTGATTTACTAAACTTAACCAACCATTATCAGTCTTTTTGGTCCGTAGGCCTGCAATATTCCAGCTTAACATTTTTATTATTTCCCCAGGGTCAATTATTGTGCTATCAAAATTAGATTGTGAATTTCCATTATTCATTATAGGATCAATAGTTTCTCTAGGATCCAAAACAACCG
This sequence comes from Triturus cristatus, assembly GCF_964204655.1. Taxonomy (NCBI): domain Eukaryota; kingdom Metazoa; phylum Chordata; class Amphibia; order Caudata; family Salamandridae; genus Triturus; species Triturus cristatus. Next base: position 177,747,842 of record NC_140593.1, read on the forward strand.
GACTCACACTCCCCTGCGGCTCAGGAACCTCCCGTCAATCACAGGCCTCCAAACCTGAAAGAGCCCCAAATCTATTATGGGTAGTGATATTACAACCGTATTCACCAGGGTTAGCCACATTAAGCCCTTGAGGGGCTACAGGCGTCTGAGGTTTCATGAATAAGGGTGGGCTTGGTCTCGCACGAATAGGGGATCTGAGTAAGTGCTTATAAAAATAGCCCAGAGGTCGCACACCAACACTGTTGGTGTCACGCACCAAAGATGCTGCACGTAGCAGGACTGTATTAACATGTTGGGGATATCTAAAGTTGATTATGACACAGTCCCCACTACAGCCTTTTCGGGATGGCCCGACCCACTTAGTCCTTCTAGTGGACAAAATGTGATCTGCAAAATGTATCGGGAAACCACATCTTCTATTGAGCCAGGACACAGTTTTATTTTTTAGGGACTCATGTGTTTCGTCACGAGGCTGGGCATGCTGATTTTCTAGGGTAGGCACATTTGTCAAAACTACTACAAAAGGCGCACACTCTGGGGGAAGGTTGGTATAACCGATATTAGTTCCAATCCTAAGGGTAGAAATGCCACCTTGACCCATAGAAGAATGGTTAACTAAGCCACTAGATGGTAAAGGGTCAGAGAGGACAATTACCGGTATAACAAGGTACTTGGTGGGTCGCTGGGGAGAGTCACATAATGTGCCATCAGAGACACCAACAATACCCGTGTCTAAAGCCTTAATTTTACCACTACCAGGCACAATATTTGCTATGAGGTCACCAAGCCTCTTAACCTCCAGGTTAGCCGTACTAAGTTGAAGCAATAAAGATTGAGTGAGCTCGGCTAACTTGGCTTCAAATTTAGCCTCGAGGGTGGCTACTAATAATGCAAATTGGTCTGGTAATAGATTAATGCAGGCTGAGCTATTACCTCCCTGTAATACAATTCCACGACCAGAGGTATTAGGAGCTTGTTGTAGAGCTTCCGGTCTTTTTTTAATGTGCTCCCCCCCCTTTTGTTAAATTGATTCCTACAAGCTCTCACCGGTCTCGAACTAGGGGGGACCTCCTCTAAATCTATTTTGGATGTATCCAGAGGATCCACCAAACCATCTGAATGAACCTGAGCTACGGCCATTAAAACCGGACAGGTACTCACACTAATTGAATCCTCAAGTGAACTAACAACCTCCGGGTTAGGGGTAATATCAGAAAGGGCAGGGAGACCCCGCTTACCGAGGGATATTTTCGATCATTATTAATTTTATTGACCACTTTGACAAGGTAATTGTCCATAAGACCAGTTCCAGATCCAGCTACCGTTTAACATGTTTACCGTTAGACATAATCAACAATAATATACCAAATAAGGATTAATGAGGCTACTAAAGGGGACCAAGCTTAAGAAATATACAGGGCAGTATTTAGACCTTATTAAAGAGAGTCCACAATACTGGGAGAGCTCACGTACACTATAGTCCGAGTCGGAGGTACACAGTCCGTAGCCCAGCCCAGCCTCTGCCAGCCCCGGACGGCCACAGACGGTCCCGCCCTTGTCCCGGGCTTAACCCGGCGCCGCCCGCGCGCGTCCCGTGACGCAGAGAGAGCCGCGTCCTTTTGTGCGCCTCCGGGCGCGAGGATGACGAGGAGGGTCGCTAGGAGTGCTGGGAAGGGTAGTCTCCCCTGCTCACGGCCGCCGAGTGGAGCTGCGGCAGCAGGGGAGACACGCAAAGCGACAACCCAGGAGCATCAGTGGCAGCGGGGCGCAGCAGCACAGGCCAGTGGTCAAGAGCCCCAGCAGGTATGGCAAGGGTTCAGCAGTGGTTCCCGCTCCACCGAGGGAGCCGCGTCCTTTTGTGCGCCTCCGGGCGCGAGGATGACGAGGAGGGTCGCTGGGAGTGCTGGGAAGGGTAGTCTCCCCTGCTCACGGCCGCCGAGTGGAGCTGCGGCAGCAGGGGAGACACGCAAAGCAACAACCCAGGAGCGTCAGTGGCAGCGGGGCGCAGCAGCACAGGCCAGTGGTCAAGAGCCCCAGCAGGTATGGCAAGGGTTCAGCAGTGGTTCCCGCTCCACCGAGGGAGCCGCGTCCTTTTGTGCGCCTCCGGGCGCGAGGATGATGAGGAGGGTCGCTAGGAGTGCTGGGAAGGGTAGTCTCCCCTGCTCACGGCCGCCGAGTGGAGCTGCGGCAGCAGGGGAGACACGCAAAGCGACAACCCAGGAGCGTCAGTGGCAGCGGGGCGCAGCAGCACAGGCCAGTAGTCAAGAGCCCCAGCAGGTATGGCAAGGGTTCAGCAGTGGTTCCCCAGTGACCTACTTTTTCTTGTGATAAAAGTTTAACATTAAGAGATTTGTGACACAACGTAATAACACCATTACGCTTACCATCACCTGGAGAGAAGAAAACTTCACCAACCCAATCTCTCTTTAATTTTAAGGATTCCGTCTCTATAAGGTGTGACTTCTGAATCATTGCTATATCTGCTTTCAATTTAATTAATTTAATTGATTGGTGAATTCAATCCTTGGACACTCCAAGAAATATTATTCAATGACATAGATTTACTATTAAAAGAACAAATTGAGATAGACCAGATAGAATATAAACTTGATAAAGAATAAACCTTAACATCATTTAAAAAGGAGAAAATATAATGTTGAATATTATAGAAGTGAAGAAAAAGAGTATCAGAACAGGAGAATTAGAAAAAGAGCAAGTAAGGAAAGGAGATAATGAGAAAAGGAAAGAAAAAGACAACAGAGGAAAAGCAACAAAAGATGAGAGAAAAAACACAAGAGAAAAAACACATACCTATATAATTTCAAAAAGAGGATGGCGGTGAACCCACATGGAAGACTGGTCTGTCCAGATCTTGCGAAAAGGGGCACAAGGACGACTGGTTATGACAAGGTGCGAGACAACAAGAAAAACATAAAGTGGGATGCCTAAAGGAAGAAATTAATAAAAGTGAGTTATTGGCTAGTGATATAATAATCACAATACAATATAAACATCAAAAACAGAAGTGCACTAAGTAATCAAAAATGCAGGCAGAAAAGTCAACATCAACATTATATCAAAAATACATATTCAACCAGACTGAGAAATCGAAGCGCCAGAATTGTCCTTAGTTCAATTTCACTAAATTTGAGAAAACTTTTCAGTTTAACTGGATCTTCCTAGGAGGTTGTCTTATTTCTATATGTGACCTTAAAAAGACAAGGATGAAAGAGGCCATATCTAGCTGCAAGAGCACGAAGGTCTATTCTCATATTTAGAAATTCTCTGCGTCTCGCTGCAATACTCTTGGCATAATCTTGTGAAAAGAACAGAGTATATCCTAAACATGAGATACGTGTTGATGTTTTAGAAGCTGAAAGAACTTTAAGAAGATTTGTATATTCCAGGGAAAACAAATGACACCTCTTGGACGGTTGGAACCAGAAGTAATCATATGTTGATGACCAAATCTATGTGTGCGCTGAATGTTCAGATTAGTACCCTCAGGTAGACTCAGCACTTGAGGCAGAGCATTTTTAAAGAAGGTGGGAGGGCTCACACCTTCTGTGTTTTCTGGTAAACCATATATGCGTAAATTGTTCCTTCTATTTCTCTTTTCTAAGTCCTCAACTTGCTTCTGCAAGGAAGAGACTTGTGACTGAAGGGTCTTAACTTTGCTTTCAGTTGCATCATATGAAGAAACATTCTGTTCCACTACGTGAAGCAGTTCATCCAGTTGTGGCCACCTGTCAGTCAGAAATTGAAGTTTAGTATTTGTTTCTTACATATAGGTCATTAAGGCACGTATTTCTTCTAGTGACAGATCCAACGAGGCAGGAGGTGGTGACTTTGCAGGAGAAGGTGGATCTTTTTTGAGACGTTTGGAGTTAACCTTGGCAGGATTCACCGGAATAGCTGCCGTTGATGTTGCATATGGAAATGAGTCAATCTTTGGCTGAGAGACTGAAGTGGATTCGATTGCAGCGAGCTTTAAGAAAGCTGTTGAGTTCTTAATGAATCTGCGTGTCGGAGATGAGTATAAGAGTTAAGTCTTCTTACTCTCCCAACAAGCTGCACAAAAACAAAGTGAGAGAAAATTGGTAATGACAGCGAGTGAAAACCAAAATACTGACTGAGGTCAGATATTGTGCTGATTATTTAGACCATGTTTCTTTTGGCAACAGAGTCAAAAAGCCAAAACGAGGGACATGTGAGCCAGGCTTCTTAATAATGACACAGACCTTCTCTTGTCTATGTAATAAACTTCAGGAGCGCCAGAAAAAGAAAAAGGGAAACATTCATAGAGATGTAGACTTCTAGGGGAGACAAAATCAGCTATGACATCGAGTAAAAACCAAAATACTGACTGAGGTCGAATATCGTGCTGATTGTTCAGAGCATGTATCTTTTGGCAACAGAATCAAAAGGCCAAAACAAGGGACATGTGAGCTAGGCTTCTTAATAGCTACTCAGACCTTCTCTTGTCTATGTAAGAAACCTCAAAAGAAAAAGGGAAAAAATATTCAAAGTAGAGTAAGAATGTACCTCAAAGCATGCTGTTGAACATCAACGCCATCGCTTAGAAGAGGAACAGCGGGAAAGCTGAAGCACATCATCTCAGTGCTGTAGAAACGGTAAATGGAATGGTCACATTACAAAATGGAGGCTGATTCTGAGGCAGCAGAGAAAGGGGAAAAAGACCGTGTTTCCTCGTTTGCGGTGAGCATCGCATATCACCAGGAGGTCGTTTGGTGGTTCTTCATGTTGGACCCACACTTTAGGAAGGCAATGGGTCGCAGGACCCGCGAAAAATGGTCACCAGCTTGTACCATCGCACCGGAGATCATGGCGCAGCTGCCATCTTTCTTGGCCGTCAAGCCTCGCCCCCAGGTGCTAAAGGTTTTAAGTAGTGAAACCTCACCTTTGCGCAGTATCGAACTCTGTTGCGCTGAAAAATCCCATTAGTTTATGCAAAGGAGGTGCATCTTGGGCGGACCTGCCAAGACACCCCCTCGACATGACACAGCTCCCAATCAAGCTGAATAGTCTGCACTAACTTTGCGTCAAATCCTTGGACCAAGTCAAATCAGGCATAAATGAGTGAGTAATGTGTATATAAGGTATATATTGAGAGCTACACTTACTCGCAATGCTTAATTTGTAACAGAATGAGTGTCGTGCCCAAAGTTCTGCACTGAAATGCATGGCTGGTGCTTGTAAATGTCGGCGCACCGAATTCCAAGACTGTCTAGAATTTAGTCGACTTCATGGCACTTCCAGGCATACACTATCAGACACTCTGAGCCCCTTTATTTCACTCATGCAAGTTCTTCTTCTTTGAGGTTTTTCTCTTCTTTTTCTTCCTACTTCTTTCCTATTTGGGTGTGTTTTCCCTCTCTTGCTTGCGGTCAATATCTGATGAGGAGAAATACAACCCGATCTCCAAAAAGGAGTGTTGGTGGCCCCCACTGGCAACCACTGTGTTAAATTAAACACTGCTTAGTCTTAAAATGTGTTATTCACACAAAGTCACATCTCTTGTATCTTATATAGCTTAGACATATGCGGGTTTCTGCCTGTCATAATTTGTACTGGAGAGAGTACAAACCCATTCTGGACACCTATGGTTCAGCACTGCACTGCAGTTCAAGGCTGAGGGCCATATTTCAAGCCCCTAGTGTCAACTTTTTTGACGCTCCGGTGGTGCTGTGTACTTGCCCATATTTACAAGGCCACTCAAATACAACCTGTGTGGCTTTTCATGGCCTTGTAAATAGGGCATCTTTTCAAGCATCACTTTGCGTGAAAGGGGCGTACCCTCATTGCTTTTTGATGCTTCCACAGATTTACAAGGATCTGTACATCTGAGGCAATGCCGAAAACTCCATTGTAAAACAGGCATTAGAGAAGTTCAATGAGAAGAAATACCCTTATTTTTTGCTCTTTCTATCCAAGCTACATTCTGCGGCACACATAGATTGAGCATATCGCCTTTAATGATTGTTTATGTGAAGGAAGTTGTCCCTTCCAGCACATAAACAATCATTGCTGCAACGCAGGCACCTGTTTTGCCCCATGGCACAAGGTTGTCTGCGTTAGCGCTAGGCAGCTTTTTTAGCGCCGGCGCATGGGAAAACACGGGGGTGCATTGTATTCTTGTGAATATTGCACATCCCTGTGTTTTTGACTTTATGATGCACATCACTGCTAAATTGCTTTCGGAGTTGCACTGCGCTATTTGTTTGTAAACATATCCCTGAGTGTCATGCAAAAGAAACATTTTTCGTGTGCTATTGATGATATAAGTGGTGCACCACTCTACATCCATTGCTTCTCTAAATTTTTTCCTTTGTAAAAGAAACACAGATTACAATTTATATGCATCTCTTCATTACTTGAGACATAGTTTAAGGCCTAAGTCGCAGAATGACTAAATGTTTCACAGATCAATTTTTCTTCAAAAACGGATGTGCATTTTCCATCTGATCTTGCACACTAAAGTAGAAAACAGACCTACATGGCTTTCGGATGTGGCTAAGTCCCCATGTTTCTAGAGCCTCGGCAACACAATGTGCCAGATCCTCTCGTCCTCAGCACACTGGTTGTGTGCTCTATGTATAATTTATTAGAAAAGTCAGCATACCTAAGGTACTATTTGGAAATTGCGGGCATCTTAGCTTCTGATGAGTATTATTGTATGGTTTAAGGTCTACTTTAATGCAGGGTATCCATTAGTGGTGGCTGACATGGATCTGGGGTGGCATGGCAAGGGCTGGTGGGGTTAAGGGGGTAAAGAAAAAAAATAAAACGTACTTCCTCTAAGTGTATTTCCTCGTTGTTCCTAGTTGCCGTCTCTCCGCTCAGGCGGAACAGGAAGTAACCAGGCTCCCCTGGCCAATAGCAATGCTGCAATGCAGCTTTTTAATTGGCCAGAGCATCGTCGTTCAGTGCTCAGCCAGGTAATGGAAGCCTAGACATGGGTGGATAACATGCAAAGTGCACATGACTATTTGGCCTGCCTGAGAGGGCCGACCAAACAGTCATGCACACTTACAGAGTGCCCACTACTCCTTCCCCTGCTCTGAAAGCCAAGCAGTCCCGCTCACCCAACAAAGCTGCCGCAGCAGGAACAAATAAAATGATAATAACAGTGAGTTAGTATCATTTTATTTTTCCTTTATTTCCACTGCTGAAAGCAGTGGGACAAAGCTCCTCCGCCTTAGCGGAGGACCCGCCACTCTTGACCAAAATGAACCAGATTACATTGCATACTAAATGAACACAATCATTTATTGTCTCATAAAAATACTATTTTGAGATTCTTATATATTATTGTTAGACCTGGCATCCTTGGAGTGGCTTCCCCAGTCGTTTGCCTTTACCTCCTGTATTTTTGATTGTATGGACTTTGTTTTGCTGGTGTGTGTACTCTGGGCACTTTACCACTGCTGATCAGAGCTAAAGTGCAAATGCTTCCGGTGTAAATTGGGATTATGATTGGTTATCTATGATTGGCATATTTGATTCACTGGTGAGTCCCTAGTAAAGTGCTATGTGTGCCCAGGGCTTGTAAATCAAATGTCACTAGTGGGCCTGTAGCACTGGGTGTGCCACCCACATGAGTTTCACTGTACACCTGTCTCAGGCCCGCCACTGCAGTGTCTGTAAGCGTAGTTTTCAACTGCCATGTCGACCTGGCACTTGGGCAGGGTGCAGTGTGCCTGAGATGTAGGACATGTACTGGTGTGGTTTGCATGTCCTGATAGTGACATACTGACAAAATCATTTTTTAACTAGTGCAAGGACAAGCTCTCCTTTAGGTTATATTTGGAGCTGCTTTGTAACATTTTACAAGTGTAAGGTTCAATTAGGAAAAGCTAGGGTTTTGGAGTTTGGGCTCTCTGAGCTCAGAATTTAAAAACACATCTTTTGGTGAAGAGGGTTTTTAAATTGTGTGTTTGAAAATGCCACTTTTGGAAAGTGAGCATTTTCTTGCTTTACCATCCTGTGCCACTGTGCCTGTGGAATCAACATCTGGTTTAGACTGGCAGATGGGTTGTTTGTGTATTCACTCTAGACAGTCACACAAAGGGAGCTGAGGTGTGCCCTGCATATCCTGATTGCCCATCACAAGGCTGATGGGCCTTCCTGAGCTAGCGTGGTCGGAGGAGTTGTCACATACACCTGAATAGGGCTGTGCCTGGCCTCTCACAATGCTGTCTCTGCCCCCCTGTCGAGTGTCTGGAGACTAGGCAGAGCAAGGCAAGAGCTTGAGCACTACCAAGACTCTCCTTTGAAGTGCACCTACTTCGAAGTTCAAAAGAGGTATACGTTTTGGACCTAAAATCCCAGACATTTAGAACGCTACTGGATCAAGAGGAGACTCTGCTAAGAAGAAAAGCTGTAAGGAGGAGTGCTGCCCCATTGTTGTGTGTTGCTTTGCTGGGTTGGCCTACAGTTGCTACTTTTGTCTTGGAGAGGGAAAGGACTGGACTTTGCTGTGTATCCCGCCTCTCCAAGGGCTTGTGTGTGTTTGCCTCCTGCTGAGAAGTCTCAGGGCCATCAAAGACTTCACCTGCAGCATCCCTGAACTCCACTGCTGGGAGTTCTGACCTGTCAAGTGGTGCCAATTCCAGTTCTGTGCTTTGGAGGTTGTTTCTGCTGCTAAAGAAATCAAAATCGATGCATCACCCTTCCACCACTAGCTTTTCTGACACAGCACCACCGTGCAGGAAAATTTCCAAGTATCGCTGCCGTGTGACCAAAGAAATTGACACAGTGCTTGCCCTTGGCTCAAGAAACCGCATAGCCCAAGTTCAGCGCACTGTGTCTCCAAAGTCAGAGACCACCGCACTGACTCTGACCAGAGCATGCTGTGTGGCTATAAGAATCTGTACATCGGTGGACCGCAGATTAAAGCATTGTCACAGCACCTGATTGCCACTGCCGCATCGAACTCCAGCGTGTCCGGATTTCCATGCATCGCTACTCTGCACAAAGTTTTCCACTGCATCACCTGCAGACCAGAACCAACTTGTATTTCGCTGGATTGCTTCCCCTTACAGTACGGAACCAATGCTACAGTTCATCTATGTGCAGCAGCACTGATGCATCGCTTCTCCAGAGACTCAGTGACTCAGGCTAGACGCATCGCTGTATTTTCAACTCTTCCCTCTGCGGCTGCTTACCCTTTTGGATTTTGATGCATCTAAGGAACTGTGTGTAATAACACCGCGTCCACAGAGTTCTATGGACAGAATTGCTTAACACCTTTAAAAGGGATATTTTGAGTTATGTATATTGGATTTTTGTTGTTTTAGTCTTGTTTGGTTTAGATAAAGATTGTTTATTTTTCTAAACTGATGTGGTGTCCACTTGTAGTTTTTCCACTCTGTTACTGTGTCTGTTATGTACAAATGCTTTACACATTGCCTCTGAAATGGTCCTGATTGTTAGTGCCAAGCTACCAAGTGGGTGAGCAGGGATTATCTTGGGTGTTTAACTTCCTTACCTTGACTAGAAAGAAGGGTCCCTGATTGGACAGGGTGCATACCACTGCCAACTAGAGACCCTCATTTTTTAACAAATATATACTTGCATATACAGTCTTGTAGGAGTTAAAAAAAATTGTGTTGTAATCATGAGTGTTTCTTTTTCGTGCAAGACCTGGATTGTGAACAAAGCTTCTCAAGAATCTTGTACGCAAACCATTGCGGAGCATTAGGTGCTTCAAACAATCCAGCAATGGGTTACAGAACAACTTCAGCTTTGCAGTTGAAATATATTTTCTAGTGCTGTGTGTGCTTGTACTACTAATCATATGGTAGAGTGCAGCTAATAGGTACAGAACACCAAGTAGGATTTGTCTATTAAACACAAAATGGAATTAATTTTCCCCTTGCGCAGTACATCTATAAAAGTAATGCCTGTTTTTATGAGGAGTCTATGAATGTCCTTTTTCATTTCATTATTTTTATTAATTAGTAAACATATTCATTTCCATTTTGGCATTTGCTTTATGAGCTTTTTTCTATTCTGTGAGTTAGGAAAACAGATTAACTAGGGAAGAAATATGTAAATTGAAAGGTTATTCATGTTGTGATTATCCCAGTGACTCAGTGCCTCATATGCATGAAATGGATTTGAATTCTCCATTTCTATTAAATCCTTCAAAGCAAAGGTTTTAGTGCTCCAAATTGTTTTTCAGAATGGTGATATTAGGTCATTCAAACACATTTGCCATTCTTTTTTAAGGGCACATATAAAGTTTAGGGCAGAATTCACGAATAAAAATCACTAAACTGCTATTGGGTTGTTTGTCCCCCACAATGGTATATTTTCAGGCACTTTTAGAAATTCTCAACACTTTTTAAAATTATGCCTGGAAAGCTGCAAGATTCATAGCTTTTTAGGCATAATCATAGAAAAATGTTGTGCATTCCTTATTTAGCTTTGCTTTCGCATTTCCTCAATCTGTTATTGTACACATTGTAAAATGACTTAATTTGATAAGTCAGTGTATTGTTATTGTAGCACTATTTAATATTTTTCTCACTCTGAAATATGATGCCCCATTTGATTGATACGCAGGCAACTGTCACTATTGGAAATACGGGAGGCGTAGGAATTTCTAGCACAGGAGTGGGCATTACCACTGATCCCATTGCAATCCTAACAGAGTTCTCACGGTTCTGTGAGAATTTATATGCACGCACACCACAAGCGGACCCAACAGATATATTCAGGACAGGTACCTCTACCAGGTGACAATTGCTTGGCTGGATGGTGACGCTAGGGAATTATTGAACTCTGTTATTACCCTTGAAGATATTAAGAAGACCATAATGAGTCTCCCTAGTGGCAAGGCCCCCGGTGGAGATGGTCTACCTATTGAAATTTATAAAGCATATATCGGTATACTGGCCCCCAAACTCCTTGATATGTATACTGTGGCCATCGAATCATGGCGCCTCTTGCACTCTTCAATGGAGGCGACCATAACAGAATTGCACAAATCCAACAAAGAGCCCACCAAGTACTTCTCCTATTGCCCCTTGTCCCAGCTCAATGCAGACAATAAGATCTTTACAAAAATTCTGTCTCAGAGACTACAACAATGAATGCAATTTGTAGTCTTACACGACCAGTCTGGCTTAATTCCCCAATGATCTACATAATTCAACCTCCATACATTAATGGCTGTATTACATAGACTGGATCATCAGCTTCCCTCAGCCGCGGTACTACTAGATTCTGAGAAAGCATTTAATTCGCTAAACTGGTCATTTATGAGGAAGGCCCTTCTCCAACTGGGTCTTGGGTGCTATTTTGTATTGCCTATCAACAAATTATACACAACCCCAACCGTGAGAGTGCGTCTTAGCAACTTACACGCTGCTTTGTTTGCAGTTGGCAGGGGCATGAAGCAGAGGTGTCCCCACTCCCCTCTTAGCTTTACACTGGCTGTAGAGCCTTTAGCTTGCTTCATATGAGATTTGCATTTGCGTTGAGGACTATCCCTGGGCAATACGTCACTGATAATCTCCTTGTATACTGATGATGTTATTCTGTATGTGCAGCAACTGGAAATTAATCTAGCTCCTATTGTTCAAGAAATGCTTTGCTGTTGGGGCTACTCTGGGTTTCACAATAATTAGTTGAAATCGGTGGAATTCCCTCTCACTGACACTTGTAAGGAAGCCAAACTGTAACACTATTTGAGATGGAGCACTGAATGGGTGAATTATCTTGGGATCTGGGTCACTCAGGATGTTGATGATCTGATACACAGCAATTATGATACAGAGCTTGCCAAAATTGAGTTGACCATCAAGAGATGAATTCAGCTTCCTTTGTCCTTCCTTGTGAGGATCTTCTTAATAAAGATGGTAAAATTCCTAAGTTTTTATGTCTGTCCACAAAGATCCCTGAATATCTCCCACATTACTTTTTCCGGTGACTGCGTCAGACTCTATCTTGACTGATATGGCATGGGAGTCAGCCTCGTATGTGATGGTAGATGATGGCATTCCCTATATAGAGAGGTGGGTTTAGTTCACCTGCCTTTTACATATATTATGTGGTAGCGCAGGCTCATTACCCATGCTACCAGTGACTAGCTCTCTACATACCCAAGCACTTCAGGGCTAAGCGAGCGATAGCTCAACCACACACATTGCTAGGTCGTATCTGGCCCCCACCCCAATTGGCACGACAAGACGTGGATGTGCTTGCCTTGACAAGCAAAGCATGGTAGGAGCTATCCTGAAACTTGTATTATGATATTCTCCACTCCCCAAAGCTGCCAGCTGTGGATAATACCCAATTGCCCCCTACTGGTGAGAGGACATTCAATGGTCTGTTCTGGCGGAGAAATATACACACGATTGGTGACCTATTCAAAAACAGATACTTTTGTCTCCTATAAAAGTTTCTCTGCCCACTCCGATGCTACTTCATCGATGATCTACTGCTATCTCAGGCTCCAATCATCGGATATGGCTAGACTTTCCACGTATCCTGCACTTTTGCGAGACATGTAAATCCTCAAGGCATACATAGATAGGGCCAAAGAGGGACGCTCAATCTCATATCTCTACTCTGCATTCCTAGCGGATGCAATGGCTAAGTTACCAAAAGCTAGACCTAAATGCGAGACCTCTTTGGGCATCTGCTGTCTGAAAAATAGCAGGAATACTGTTGTGCACAAGTGAAAAACACACAGCTCTGCTACAAGCAAAAAGGTATACAATTTAAATTTTTTAATTCTTACACCAAAATTACTACACTCCAGAATATATGACACAATTTAGTGGGGGCATTGAAATTAAATGTGCTAGATGTGACCTACCTAATGCAAATCTTCTCAAAATGACCTGGAGTAGTTCCGAATTTACCTCGTATTGGCGAGATGTTTTCTTGGTGATTTCTGAGATCATGGAGACCCCAGTTGACCCATCTCCTCAGACAACTATACTGGGAGACACCTCAAACTTCCTCTACTCATTCAGGTGTCTTGTCACCATTCTCCTTGTTCTAGCTAAATGGTGTGTGTCCCTGAGGTGCATGCAGATAAGGGTGCTGTCACTGGGAGGGTTACATTATGCTGATTACAATAAGGACATGTTGGAACAGTGCGCTGAGACAATCCTCCAAACTGCTTGTCCAATGGACATATAAGTTCCATTTCATCTCTATCTGCAGCATGACACTAGGTCGCTGGCACATATCTGGCTCACTCTGGAAACTGATGTGGCGCCCCTTCTAGTTGAACCCTGCAGTGAAATGCATCACATTGTATTTCATGTTTTTTATTATTACCTGCATTGCTTGGTACATATCTGTCATAACTGTAGCTCCTATGTATGTAATGTGTCGTGATTATTCGCCCCTGTGAAAAACAGACTAAATAAAGTTGTTGTTTTTTTAATAAATCTCTGCCATTATGCTACACAAAGATTGTCAGTGGTCTGTTCCCCTTTGATCCTTGGAGAGAACTCTACCAAGAGTAAATCTTTATCATTTTCAGGGCTAGTAGTGGTCAGAGGGGAGTTTGCTATTGCCCATGAACTCATGTTAATCAGTGTTCACCCAACTTGAATGTTGTAATGGGTAATATTACGAGTGTGTCAAAGAGTTTACAACTGTATAGTTATCTTTTGTGAATTTGTTTCAGTCAAAAGTCAAGTCACTTTTATGAGTAAGTCAAATGTACATCTGCAAATGGCTTTGTGAATTGAGTCCTGGTTTTGTGCCTGTATTAATTAAATTGAGACACAGTCATGGACAGTGGAGATTAGTTCATCTGATGACAGCAGGTTTGTATTTCATAATTCTGTACAGTCATAGGACGTTTATCTTTCTCATCCAGATTGGTTGGTCAGATATGCTTGCCAGAAATGTCCTTTAGTTCTCTCTGAAATAAATATTTACACCATTTGGTTATGAAAATCTATGGTCTTGTCATGTGTACACACACATGTCTGCCCTCCCAAAACTCCTTCATGTCATTTTCAAGCTCACTGCAATTCGACAGCCAACCCTCTATGGTGTACTCCTTGATGTGTTGTAAAACTAGATCCTTCTCAATGCAATCCTTCCATTCAACACCTGTTAAAGGTTTTCACAAATTGTCATGATTGGGGCATCCAAAATCTCTTCCTGGCCTCTCCTGCTTTCTGTGCCCTTGATAGGATGTCTACTGCTGGGGTTTGTTTACCAGCAAAGTATTCAATCTTGAATGAGAAACCTAACCTCCATTTGGCAATTTTGGGCGTGCTATTGTTGCATCCTCTAGACATGAACATAAATGTAAGAGGTTTATGGTCCATGCGCATGGTGAACGGTAGGCCCCATAAAAAGAACTTGAAATATTTCATTTCTCAGAAGCAGGCTAGCACTTCTTCTCAATGACAGAGTAATTGTGATCTACAATAGATAAACACTTAGATTCAAAATCCAAAATTACCTCTTTACCATCTACCATTTTAGAAAGGGTGGCACCTAGCTCTTTGTTGGTAGCATTCTAGGTCTAAAACCCTTCTTTGAAATTGTGTGTCCCAGGCAATCAAGGGAGATTACACCTAACTACTCTCTTTAAGATCATACCAGCATCCATCAATCTCTTAAACTCTTCCTTTAGAGTATGGTTGCATTCCTTGATATCTTTATCGTTTAGTAATATGTTGTGTTGGAAGTATAGGGTGTTATGGACTCCTTCTAGAATCTTTTGCATTCTTTTCTAAAATACGGCAGATGTGGATGCTAATCAGAAGGGTATCTAGCAGGAAATGTAAGTCCCCACAAGTGTAATGAATGCAGTTAAGGATCTGGAATCCAGGTGGAGATCTACTTGATGGTAGGCCATTGAAAGTTTGATGGCAATAAAATAGTTGACTTCGGCCATGGTGCTCAAAATGTCACGAATCCATGGTAAAGAATGCCTTTCAACCCAGATGTTTTCATTTAGGTGGCGTAAATCAACACATAGAAGCAACCATTTACCACCAGCTTTTTTGGCTGAGACTACTGGGGCTAACCACTCTGAGCAATCAATAGCTTGAATAACTCCTATATGTCTTAATGTGGAGAGTTTCTGTTCTTAGGGCCCCTCTTGTGAGGTGTTGAGTGGGTCATACTTTGTGTACCACTTGTTTTGAGTTATATTTCAACTTGATCTTGTGCTGTATATTTTTCATTAGACCTACATTTTCTGTAAGCAAGTTGGTGAATTCATTGCACAAATCCTTCTAGTTGCCCATGGACCTATCAACAAGAAGTTATTTATTGATAGGATCTAATGTAATCTCTAACTCTTTTTGATGTTGCCACCCCAACACATTTGAACCTTTTGAAGTCTCATAGATTTTACCATAAGTAGAACGGTCCTTAACTGTAATGCCGGCTTTAATTATACCTTCTATTGGAATAGGATATTTTGTGCACCGTCTTAGGTTCATCTAGTCGGAATTTCTCATTTTCAATTGTTTAAAGTTCATGACAATTTATCAATGTGTATGAAGAACAAGAGTCAGCGTACATTGAGATCACATTACCATCTAAGGAAGAGATAACAACAACTGTCTGCTCCAAAGAGAAAACCATTGGATCACATTTTTGAATTCTTTGAAGCCTCATGGACTCAATGACCTTATGGAGTTTCTGTGTTATCTATAACCCTCTCTCTTTCTCTTTTCTAAGACACTGAAGATCTTGAAGTTTTTATTATGTTTGCTTTCGGAACCCCAGTTTTTACATTCCTTTTTTCCATTCACATTCTTTTCTGTATTCTCAGTTTCTTCTCTGTTCGCACACTTATCTTTTTTCACTTATATGGTTACAAACACTTTCACCTTTATTCATCCGCCTGGTCTTTTCTACCCATCCCCTGACAGTTTTGTATCTTTCAACACTTATTTTCTGTTATGTTTATCGAGATCAATCCATCTCTTTTATCCGTCCTTTGACACACCTTGTGTTATTCTGCCGGTTTTTCCATTTTTTATGGTGACCTATTTCTACTTTTCAACTTTTCAGCTTTCTAGTTTCTTTCATACCAATCTTATCCCCCACGATTCACCTGTTTGTTCCCTTACATGCAACTGTTTTATATTGGCATTTCACTCCTTGTCTCCTATTTTAATTACCCCGTTCTGTATTAACATTGTAATGTGTAAATTTGCTGAGGGATACCCAATCATCATTCCATGATATTGTTCTTACATCACTGTCCCTTTTACATTAACCAGTTCAAAATGGTGCTCACCGTCTTCACTCTACCCTGTCCTCTTTCACTAACAATGACACTCTCTCTAAAACGAAGGCATTCTCCGTCTTCGCTCAGCGCGTGGTCTGCAAGTGAGTACATACAAAGCGTGAAGGTTTCTTTCACTGTCTAATGAACGTTCTATTACTAAATTACGCTTACCTGACATTTATTGTCTTCACACACTCGCGAGTCAGACAACCTATTATCTTTTCACTTCGTAGCCGCATTTTTACCGAGGGTCTATTCTACATGATTGACAGCATTCATCCCTTTTCAGTCTATCCGTATTTAGGTTTTCACTTACGGTTTTCGGTTCTAGGTTGTTGATTTCGATTTTTTGTTTTAGCTTTCATTTTAAATATCACTACGCTATTTTTTTTTCCTCTCAGCACAGTGTTCATACTAACCATTTGCTAAGCTTTTAGCACTTATTGATTTTGATCTCTTTCAAGGTCACATAACAGTCATGTTGTGTGATTTATGTACGTATGTAACTTATACACTTTATTTTTATTTTTTCTCACATGTTTTTCCATCTCGGGTTCTTTTGCCATTTAATAGACGTGTAATTGTCTCATCACATTGAGTTATTCTGGTTCCCTCCTAATTCATTGCTTTATATTTGTCATAGATTAATGACCCCGATGAAGGTCCACTATTGGACCGAAATACATTGGGAAAGGTTCATCTAAATAATTGATTGACGCTGTGAATATCCATTGGAATATTTTTTGCGATCTGAATAAATAATATCACAAAAAAATGAATACAGCACTTAGGTGCCGATTACGATCCGGTAAAAATTTTCCCCGTACGACTCGTATCCGGTCTTTTTACCGTACGAATCGTACAAGTGCCGTACAAACTGCCAATTATGATTCGCATGGGGAAAAGACCATACGAATCGCATTGGGAATTATTCCCCACAAGTCCTCGGGTCGGAAAATGTGTCCGACACGTCCTCAGACGATTTACCGTACAAATGTGAAAAGTGAAGTCCGACCGCGGAATCACGATCCATCCCGTGCGTCCGATGTTACAACCGTATGGAAAAAACACCGTCCGCACCGAACTCCAATAGCAACCGTGGAGACATGTGCCCGCATACGCGCCCAGCACTCCCCCCAGCCCCCGTACGTTTGAGTTGTACCCCCGTGTATGTACACCCCCACCCGTGTATGTACACCCGTGTACGTGTCGTACCCCCCGTGTACGTTCGTGTCGTACCCCCCCCGCATTTACACCCGTGTACGTTCGTGTCGTCCCCCTGGGTATGGACAGCCGTGTACGTGTTGTACCCCCCGTGCATGTACACCCGTGTACGTGTCGTACCCCCGTGTATGTACACCCGTGTACCTGTCGTACCCCCCGTGTATGTGCACCCGTGTACGGGTCGTACCCCCGTATATGTACACCCGTGTACGTGTCGTACCCCCCCGTGTATGTACACCCGTGTACGTGTCGTACCCCCCGTGTATGTACACCCGTGTACGTGTCGTACCCCCCGTGTATGTACACCCATGTACGTGTCGTACCCCCGTGTATGTACACCCGTGTACGTGTCATACCCCCTGTGTATGTACACCCGTGTACATGTCGTACCCCCCGTGTATGTACACCCGTGTACGTGTCGTACCCCCGTGTATGTACACCCGTGTACGTGTCGTACCCCCGTGTATGTACACCCGTGTACGTGTCGTACCCCCCGTGTATGTACACCCATGTACGTGTCGTACCCCCGTGTATGTAGACCCGTGTACGTGTCGGACCCCCCGTGTATGTACACCCGTGTACGTGTCGTACCCCCCCTGTAGGTACACCCGTGTACGTGTCTTTACCCCCGTGTATGTACACCCGTGTCCGTGTCGTACCCCCTGTGTATGTACACCCGTGTACGTGTCGTACCCCCCGTATATGTACACCCATGTACGTGTCGTACCCCCCCCTGTATGTACACCTGTGTACGTGTCGTACCCCCGTGTATGTACACCCGTGTACGTGTCGTACCCCCCCTGTGTATGTACACCCGTGTACATGTCGTACCCCCCATGTATGTACACCCGTGTACGTGTCGTACCCCCCCTACGTTCGTGTCGTACCCCGTGTATCTACACCCGTGTAAGTTAGAGTCGTACCCCCACCCGCGTATGCATGGAGCGTACGCCCACCACAACATTCTAAGTACGGAGCGCACCCCAGGCCCCAACATCACCACCGCATGTACGAGTCGTACCAAGCCACACACAAGGACAGCACTGTACAACAAAATGGCCCATGTACACACCGTACACACGCAAAAAAACGCACGTACACAACCAGGACAAACCAAAACGACACAAGAATACACCATTCGAATGGCACAAAGCCACAAAACATGTCCAACAACCACTAAAACAACACATTCACTGACCTGCAACTCCCAAAAACAAACAGAGGCCCAAAACACAACCACTCCTTATAACACACCCACCCAAAGTTCAAACACAGCCATACCCACCAATGGACCAATAAAAAGGGCCCACACACACAAACCATGAGCCTTTGCAACAGACTCACTGGTGCCAGACCCCACAGACAACCTACAGCACCATACTAGAAGCTTTACCACACCTTACACTTGCACACCTTCACACATACACCTTCACAAACACCCCCTCATCACATTCACACACACACCTGCACAACCACACCCACACACCCACAACCATCCACACACACCCCCCCCCACCATCCACACCCACACCCCTCACCATGCCCACTAACAAGAATCCAAAGTTCACTAGCCGAGAGTTGGAGGTCCTTGTCCATGAAATCCTCAGAGTCGAGCCACACCTCTTTGGAACATTGGTCAGACAGACCAGCACTTCAGCAAAAACAGCCATGTGGCAGCCCATCGTCGATGCTGTGAATGCTGTTGCGGACACCAGAAGGAACAAGCAGGAATGCCAAGCCAGGTGGTACGATCTGCGGAGGAGGGTCCGAGCCAAGATGACGGATGAACACAACCAGGCCAACGTCACTGGAGGAGGGCCGTCCCGCAGACCCGTACACTACCATCCCTGGGAGGAGAGGGTGATGGCCATACTGCCGGTGGAGGCAGTGGACGGATTAGAAGGACTCCGAGACCCTGGTGAGTACACAAACAACTCACCTCACATGGGGGAACGTCATCCACAACCAAACTCACAAACAGGCACGCAACCACCCCAAGCTATCGCATGACTCAACCACACTCCATGAACACGCACATGCCACTGGCGCCACCATGCCCCATGCACCCAGCTGGACAATGTCAAGTCACAGGCCACAGAAGACACCAACACATGACACGGTAAGCCGGATGGCGGGAGGGTGGGCCCCAAAAATCACATAGTGCAACTCAGAAGCAGACAACAATGCCCCCTGCCCATATGGCCTAGGTCACAGCCAGACAAACAGTGTGTCCCAACACAGGAATGACTTGCCAGCAAATGGCGGACGCCTTGCATCAACACATGGGGGTGACGGCACGTTCTTGCACATGACAGCAGCTAATGAACAGCCAACACTGTGAAAGAGTGGCAGCACACACCACCACAGCAGCAGTGCAGACACAGACACTACACCCAATGGGTGCCTGGAGATCAGAAACAAACTCACATCAACAATCCAAGGGCCATTCAAAGATCTGCTAACAGTGTGTGTCCAGGAAGCTGGGCTGAGGTGACAGAGGGTGACACACAGAGGGAGGGAGAGGGGGACAGAGAGGGAGGGAGACACAGGGAGACGGACAGAGGGAGGAGGCTGACACACAGAGGGAGGGAGAGGGGGACAGAGAGGGAGGGAGACACAGGGAGATGGACAGAGGGAGGAGGCTGACACACAGAGGGAGGGAGAGGGGGACAGAGAGGGAGGGAGACACAGGGAGACGGACAGAGGGAGGAGGCTGACACACAGAGGGAGGGAGAGGGGGACAGAGAGGGAGGGAGACACAGGGAGAGCAAATCAGCCTTGTGGTGTGTGGGAATGTCTGCTCGTCAGCAGGTGGACTGCGTGCATGTAGACAAGGGTGGCCAGTGCCAGCACCCCCCCTCTCCTCCATGGCAAAACACAGGGCCATGTCACAACCTGTGCACGAGCACAAGGACAGCTACCTGCATCATATAAGTGTGTGGAACAACTTCATGTGCCCACGTACAGTGCTACACGGAAGGCGCCAATGCACGGCTCGCCACACCTGCCCACTCCACTGCTGACTGCAGTCACACTTGACGCAGCAAGTAAGACTGTGCCACACATAGGTAAAGTCGCCAAAGCTGTGCCAAGGGACATACCCATGCACAAGTGCACTGTGAGTGGAATGCAAGACATAACCAAATTCCCAGAGGAAATGTTCCAACTTTGAAACGAATGAAACATGGATGTTGCATGGAACAAAATTAACATTGTCTCTCTCACACACAGGTCAATGTTGTGGATCACCCCCCAACACTGGGGGGGAAGACTCACAGGACCCGGCTCGGCAGGATGAAGGAGCCACCGGCAGCGACGACTCTCACCACTCTGTGGACCAACCCGACCCCGACCAACCTGGCCCCTCTGGTGTCCAACGACCTGCAGCACCTGCGTCAGGTACAACGGGGCCAACCACCACCCCCACTCCTTCCACATCCCAGGAGACACCCAGGATCCCTGCCCCACCACCACAAAGCAGCCAGGCTGGCCAGGAGGGACACGGTGTCTCGGGCACCCAGGAGGAGGCAGGCGACAACGCCAATGCCACCCCTTAGGGGTCCCGGAGACCCGATGTGCCCACAAGGGCAGGCCAGGTGCAAGCGGGCAGGGGTGGTGGGAGTGGAGGACAGCGGAGGCGCCAGCCTGACCAGTTGGCTGGGGAACCGGTATATTCCCATGTCCGAAACATCCTGGACACATACCGGCAGGACACCACGGGCATGGCCCAGGTTGTGTCCATCCTCGAGCGGATCAAGAACCAGCAGGCCCAGCAACATGCAGAGCAACATGCCTGTCTACAGCAACACCAACGGCGGATGGAGGACAGACAGGCTGAGCTCGTGACGGTGTTCACGGGAATTCACAGTACACTCCGTCGGATGGCCGACAACATGGGCAACCCTCCCTGTGCCATCAGGCGTAGAACATCACCACCCACAGGGAGGGATCAGGAGGAGGAGGAGGAAACATCCGATGGAGCATCCCAAACATCGTCACGGCCTGCTTCTGAGGGTCCCCGCAGGAGGGCGGGTCGTCCACGTAAAAGACCGTGAGGGTCGGCGCTACAGCACCATCTCCCAGGACACCTGGCCTGGCACCTGGCCCACTGGAGCAACAGCAGCACAGCATTCTCTGCCACATGGCCTTTCTGGTCACTGTCTGACCAATGTTGACAAAGACTGTGGCATGGACTCTGAGGAATTCAAATGGCAAGGACACCAACTCCCCTAGTGAACTTTGGATTCCACACACCCGGAAAGCCCCTCATGTCAACCCCCCCCCCACGAAAATAAAAAGTCACACCATGAAGAGAAGATGCCTGCTGGTTGCATTATTACTTTACATGTGTCTTGTAAAGTCTAAACATGCCTGAGTTCTCATTTGACTTCAACCATCCACACCCTGGGGCCTGAGTCTGGCACAGGACACATGGGTCACAGTGTATTAGGCAAGACAGACATGGAGCACCATACACACCTGTGATGGGCCCAACCAGCTGAGGGGGTGGCCGCACAACCGTGCCGACAGACATATTGAGTACAGCAACAGTCATGCGCAGAGGTCAGGGATCATGTCGAGTGTCCTGGGGGCACCCAGGTATGTGTAGACAGGTGGCAGAACCATGTCCTGCAAGCTTGAGTCAGGTGGATGCAGAGAATGGTGGCCTGGCCAACGTTGGATGCATGGGGATGGCACATGTCACAATACCCACACAGTCATGGACATCATGCACAATACACAGTCTAATCCCACACAAACAGCTTGCATCTTGCTACTCTACACATAGACACATAGCCACTATCACGGAAAACCATGCCAGACATGCCGGATGCACCGTGGCAACACACCAGCATTGACAGAGAAGAGGCACCTTGGAGGCATAGGGACACCTTTATTAGTCATGTATTTGGGATTGCAGAGGCAAGTCGGAGTACACATGAACGGGTCATGTGGAGTAACATGTGGGTCCAACACTGGCACCCCCCTTCTGCACCACAAATGCGTGATATCCATGGAACTGGCACACAAGTGTCGGCTAACAGCTAAACACCCCCTGCTGCTCACGGAGAGCCTGCCATACACCATTGATCCGCTGATGTGGAAGTCCCACACCATGTCAAGCCAATGCAAACCGTATGTGTCCAAGGGCAGTGTTACACACATTGATGCCATCATCACATTCCACAATCCCATCACTGATGACTGTCAACAAGTCTGACCATCTATTCAGGTGTACCCATCTGCATGTCATGTGTACCATGGTGATGCAACATGTCTGCAGAGGAACCAAACATAGACAGGGGCAGTGTGCATACATCGTGAACTACTGCCACACCCAATACACCCCTGATGCATCCCTTACCCTAAGGAGACTTCCAAACTTGTCCGTGCGTGTAACGCTGAGTCAGCACACGATGACGTGTCCATGAGGAATAGCAGTGCCACAACAATGCAAGCAGCAGACGGCATGCGCAAGTACCTGGGGAAGAGAGACACACAAGAAGTCAGCCACAAAAAGCACAGCCACTTGCATGTGCATGTACTCGACACATATATGGATGACAACATGCTAGGTCACAATTATGACTGGGGAAATACACTCATCACTGGCACCATCACTCCAGTGACACATCCACACACACCTCTGACTCACGTGCCATACATGCAGATGGACACACACATCGCAACACATGCCACACGGGGAGCAATGCGTGCACACTCAGACACTGGTACTCACCACTAAGCAAAGAAGTCGTGTATGAGCCGAGTCCGGATGTCCTCTTGCGGCTCCACATCCTCCACATCACTAGCCCCATTGCCAAGCCCTTCGTCCTCCACGGGTGGATGGTCCTGATCATCTTGATCCAGGATGAGTGGCACAGCTTTCTCAACTGCCATGTTGTGCAGCATGCAGCAGACCATGAAGATTTTGCAGACCTTCGCCGGGGCATATGGGAGGGCGCCGCCGGTCTTGTGGAGGCATCGGAATCGGCTCTTCAGGAGGCCAAACGTCCTCTCTATCACTCGCCTTGTCCGGCCATGGGCGGTGTTGTAGTGGAGCTGGGCCGGCGTGATGGGGTTGCGGAGAGGTGTGATCAGCCATGGCATGTTGGGATAGCCAGCGTCCCCTACATGGAAAGCACATGGACATAAGTAGGACAGGAGAAGCGGTCGTGCTGGAAGTCTACGCAAAATACAGGACAGACAGAGTGTACCCACCAACAACACATGCTCGTTCGTTGCGCAGCTGCATCATCATTTCAGGCACCCTGCTACGCCTCATGATGTAGGCATCGTGTGCTGATCCTGGAAAACGAGCACAGACATGTGAAATCACCATGTTGGACAGACACACCACAAGGGCATTGATGGAGTGGTAGTGCTTGCGATTCCTGTACGCTACCTCCTGTGCCTGTGGTGGTACCAAAGCCACATGTGTCCCATCTATGGACCCAATGACATGGGGCATCCCTCCCAGGGCATAGAATCCACGCTTGACCCCAGTCAACATTTCAGGGGTTGGGAAATGGATGAAGTCATCCAGGTGAATCAACATGGCCTCTAAGAAATCATGCAGCACACGGCAGAACATGCTCTGGGACATGCCACCAACATGAGCTATGGTATTTTGAAAGGTACCCGTGGCAAGAAAATGTAGGGCTGCCATTACCTTCAGCTTGGGTGTCAGTGCCGTGGGATACCTGTGCAGCGGTTGCAGGTGTGGTGCCAGTCTCGCCGTCAACTCCAGAATCAACCGTTGGGGGAAGCAGTAGCACCGGATACAGTCATTCTCCCGCATGGCAGCCAAGTCCGGAATTGGTCGGGGAAGAGGCGGTGCTCTGCAGTAATTTGGAAGTGACAAGGAAGAGTGAGTGCACCACAACAACAATTTATTTGTACTGAGTACATGTTAATCTGTCAATACACATATGCTACATATGGAGTCAGGTATGTGCCACATGCCCTGGATACGTATGGCTGCCAGGTGACACTCCTACCAAGACCCAGCTACACACAGCGATTGGGAACCTCCACATGCCATGGCATGGGATTAGCTGTGTCCCAGTGTAAGTGAACAGCCAGACGCAAGACAGGAGTGACATACATCCACACATCAGCAGAAGTAGGATGTCGATTGCAGAGACTGGTAGTGGAACACTAGAGCCACAGGTCACATGACATTACACTAGGACAGCCCACACACCTTGCCATTAAGGTGTACATGTGATGACTCACCACACATTCATAGAGAGGATGCAGACATGTTCTTGTTACGCTACTCCGTGTCCCATGCATACATACGCACCTCACATCCGATACCACATGTGGCATGGTGTGCGGAACAGTGTGCAATGTCAATCTACACACAGACACATGTTGGTTGCTGCAACAGCTGCAGCTTTTGAGGGAGCTCCAACATCAAGCTAATGTGAATCCCCCACACATACATGACATAGTCACATCGTGCACCGTGGGTAGTGACATGTCAGGTGTGGTAACCCCTGTACCGGGCCTCAGGGGACACTTCCGTGTGTTGGTGTCCGTGCCATGCCAGTGACGCTCATCCCAAGTGTGCAGTACGACATGCACACATGTCAAAGGAGTCAAGGGCATGCCTGGCACACATTGCACCGTCACACATTACATGTGTACACATCTCATCATACATCTGGTGCCTTCTCGACTCAGGAGTAATGTGCCACATCACATCCTTTCACACCTGTGCCCCACACATGTAGTACTGCCCAGACAATGCCTTGATGTCCATCCATGGACAAGTATGTCAGCCCTATTCCTTCCTGTGTGCTGCCTGTCACCACTGTGATATGTGAAAACCACCGTACTTTCGCTAAGAGGGCCTGTGTACGTTCCCGTATCACTATGGGAGTGCTGCCGTATGTGTACCCATAGTGAGGGTGAGCGTACAGGCGTGTGTACGCTCACTATCACTATGGGTACGCATACGCGAGCACACCCATAGTGGTACGGACCGTACACGCGTGCGTACGCTCACTATCACTATGAGTACGCATACGCGAGAACACCCATAGTGATAGTGAACGTACGCACGCGTGTACGCTCCGTACCACTATGGGTGTGCTCGCGTATGCGTACCCATAGTGATAGTGAGCGTACAGGTGTGTGTATGGTCCGTACCACTATGAGTACGCATACGCAAGAACACCCATAGTGGTACGGACCGTACACGCGTGCGTACGTTCACTATCACTATGGGTGTTCTCGCGTATGCGTACTCATAGTGATAGTGAGCGTACAGGCGTGTGTATGCTCCGTACCACCATGAGTACGCATACGCGAGAACACCCATAGTGGTACGGACCGTACACGCGTGCGTACGTTCACTATCACTATGGGAGTGCTGCCGTATGCGTACCCATGGTGATGGTGAGCGTACAGGCGTGTTTACGGTCCGTACCACCATGAGTACGCATACGCGAGAACACCCATAGTGGTACGGAGCGTACACGCGTGCGTACATTCACTATCACTATGGGTGTTCTCGCGTATGCGTACTCATGGTGGTACGGACCGTACAAACGCCTGTACGCTCACTATCACTATGGGTACGCATACGCGAGCACACCCATAGTGGTACGGAGCGTACACACGCCTGTACGGGCCGTTGCTATGCATTTGGGGGGCCCCAGGGCCCCGGAACGCACCGTACCTGTGTGTGAAGCTCAAAATTACATAGGGGACACATGAGGGACAAGTATAAAGGCCTACATGCATGCTGGTTGTTAGGGAGACCAAGTTTAAAGTTAAAATTTGTTCTGGAAGGTGCACAGCAGAAGTCAGTTTGAATTAATCTACTTTGTTGCAATGTGGTTCTGGAGTTGACATCATGCTCAAGAAAAAAACACAATAAGAACCCACTGACTGTGCTAGGTTTGAAGGGATTGGAGGAAACATAGGATGTAAATGTGAGTGACCAATCACTCTGTACTCCTGTGCATGAAACAGGCCAGCAAGGCAGATATAAGGCAACCAGGTCCCATGAGGGAGCACTTGCCTGCACATCTTTGTATTCCACGTCCCAGCTGCTACTACTGATTCCCTGGAACAATGTAAAGGTCTGTGGAGAGGTCATAGCCCTTCACCCTGGAGGAGAACCTGGCTTTGCTGGATGTGGTCCTCCCACAGTACCCCATGCTGTATGGGCGAGCAGGGTATCAGGTGAGTGCAGAGTCTACCAGCACAGACTGTGTCCCTTTTTTGTGAGTGTGACTTCTGGCATTGTGTCCAGGTGTGGCACACATGCTATGTACTGTAGGGGGGGTCCCGGGGGAGGGAATGCCTGATGTCTCCCAGCCAGTGCATGCTGTGGTGCATGTCTGCCGTCCTCACTTGCATTGTGTTTACTGTGACAATCGCTGCATGGTGCATGCCACATTCTGCCTGTCTCGTCCTCCTGGGAATGTAGCCTCTACAGTCCTCATGTGACTCTGTGCTCACACCAGTGTGACAGGTGACTGTACCCACAGATGTGTGTTAGTTCTGTGTACCTGTGCTGAGAGTGTCCACATGATGTGTTCGTACCCTGGACATCGGTGTGTGTGTAAGTCCCCTGTCATGTGGGTGGGTGCATATGTGGAGTGGAGCACCCCAGCTGCATGAGGGATGGATATACCCTGGCCATGTGATGTGAGCAGGGAGAAGTGCTTGTTGTCTCACGTGCAGAGCCAGCCCCACACCTGTGAGCCCCCCCCCCAGTCTAGTGGCACATGTGCAGAGTGAGGTATGTCGCTGCATTTGGCAATGGCAGGTGAATGTCCTGTGCCTGTGTGTGTCTGTGTACTCTGCTGCGGTAGCGTCAGTGGCCTGTGGCATGTGACTGCTTAGAGGTGCTGCACATTATCCTGGTGTAGCTTGTGATGCACAGTGTGAGCCTGGATCATTGATTGTGTAGTTGCCCTCATTCCACCTGTGTCCTTTATTATTTTATTTTATTTTGAGATTTATAGAGCGCCTGGTGACCCGAGGGCATCCCCGCGCTATATGCGTGTAAGATCCAGGACGGGCGGAAACCAGGAACTATTTGGGGAAGAGGAGGGTTTTGAGTTTTTTGCGGAAAAGTGCGTGACTAGATTCCAGGCGCAGCAGGCGAGGGAGAGCGTTCCAGTTAGAGGCGGCCTTAACCGAGAAGCGGCGGCCACCGGTACGCGACTTTTTGAATCTTGGGACTGTGGCCAGATGTTCGTTGTCCGAGCGAAGGTTTCTGTGAGCTTTATAAGGTGTAATCATATCTTTGAGGGCGGCAGGTCCGGCCCCATTGATGAGTTTGTGCGTGATGCACATGGCCTTAAACTCAACTCGCTGTCGGACCGGAAGCCAGTGCAGAGATTTGAGGGCCAGTGTAGTCGGGGCTCTGGGAGGGAGGTTGAGAATAAGTCTCGCCGCGGCGTTTTGTGCACGCTGGAGTTTGGCCAGGGTGGAGTCAGGAGCGCCGAGGTAGGCGGCGTTCCCGTAGTCCAGACGTGCTAGGATGAGCCCTTGAACTAGAAGTTTCCTAGACAGGGGTGGTAGGAGGGGGAGGATTTTACGAATTGAGCGGAGAAGGCCAAAGCAGATCCCCGCGGTCTTGACTGCCTGGGTCTTCAAGGAGAGGTCCTGCTCCAGCCAGAAGCCCAGTGTTTTAATTTCTGTCTTAGGAGTGGGGATGTCCCCGAAGGAATCCGGCCAGACTGAAGGAGGGACGGAGGACCATTTGTTGCCCAGAAGCATGATTTCTGTTTTTGTCCCGTTCAACTTCAGCGATGATTCACACATCCAGGTGTGTATGTCTTGAAGGCAGTTAAGAAGGATTTTAGGGTTATTGTCCAGCTGGGAAAGAGAGACGACGAGTTGGGTGTCGTCAGCATAATTGACTATTTTTATCCCATAGGGGGTAACCACATCCTCTAACGGGGCCATGTACACATTAAACAGGGTGGGACTAAGCGAGGACCCCTGGGGCACACCACATGTGAGCGGAAGGGGGTCTGAGCGGGAGTTGCCGTCCCACACCTGAAATGACCGACCTGAGAGGAAGGATTTGATCCAAGCAAGTGCCGTTCCCACAATTCCTGCCTTGGCCAGGCGATGGAGGAGAACACGGTGGTCCACCGTGTCGAAAGCGGCACTGAGGTCCAGGAGGATCACCGCCACTGATCCTCCTGAATCCAAGATACACCTAGCCTCCTCGATGACGGAGAGGAGTGCGGTGTCTGTGCCGTGGCCCGGCCGGAATCCGGTTTGTGACTGACGTAGAATTTTATTTGTTTCGAGGAATTGGGAGAGTTGTATGTTGACTAATTTCTCAGCCACCTTGCTGAAGCAGGGGAGGAGCGAGATGGGTCTATAGTTTGCCATATCGTCCGGGTTCAAATTGGGCTTTTTCAGCAGGGCCTTGACAACTGCGCTCTTCCAAGAGGAGGGCACTGTGCCTTGGGCAAGAGATGTGTTAATCAGATCCCTAATGGTGGGTGAAGTGCTGGGAGAAACGGTTTTTAAGAATCTGACGGGCGCCGGGTCCAGGGGGGATCCACTTCTCATTTTGGCCAGCGTGGTGGTGACCTCATGACTTTCAATGGCACGTACTGCTTTTGCCCTACCACAGAGGATCATGTCCCTATGACAAAGGTGCAATGCGTTGGATGCATACTATGCCTTGTTGTAAACAGCAGATGTGTTCTAATATGTGTCCCTGTGACATGTGCCAGGTGTATTGATGTAGTGTCACTTGTTCATCCTCACAGGTAGGCGCCTCTGCCAAGGAGCAGATATGGCTGACCGCCGTCAGCGCCGTGAGGAGTGCGGATGGTCGGAAGCGGCGCCTGTCCCAGGTGAGGAAACGCTGGCAGGATATCCGGTGCTGGACGCGGAGGATCGCACGGGTCCTGGTGGGGGACTCACCTGAGAGCCATAAGAACCGCGGGCGCCGCCGACTGACCCACATCCACAAGCGGGTGCTGCCGGTGGTATTTCCAGACTTGGAGAGGCGCTTACAGGAGAAGCAGCAGCAGGAAGGGGGTAGGTACATGTGTGCTTGTTGTGTTTCACCAGCATTTGTAAGTGCACAGTTGCATGGATACACTGCCAGGGTTTAAAGGTGCTGTGCTGTGCTGTGCTCTCCTGCCTCCCTTCCCCTCCTTGCAATGTGTTCCCTGGTCTGTGTGTAGTCACTCCTTCACAAGGTAATGTAGGCTGGTGCTTTCTCCACGTGAACTATGCCTGTAGCATCATGTGTGGGGGTGGTGTGTAACAGGTTTTGGGGCCTTGGCTATGCCCTGTCCAGTTCAGTACTTGTGGGTTCCATGTCAGTTGGCACTGATGCTGAGTCCAGACATGGGAGTTAGTCTCTCAAGTGTCATGCCTTACAGCACGCATGTCCTATGTTGTGGCCTGTGACATGATGTGCATGAGTGTGCAATACGCATAGCGCAGGGATGGTGGCGTGTGTTGCAGTCCTTCCCATTCAGGACCATGGAGTTGTGTTGCCACTACTGTCCCCTGGGGCATATTTTCCTAGGTGTCATGTGTGTCATCACAAAACGTGGACACTCTCAGTGTCTACAGCATAGGTTGTGCTCTGTGCCATTGTCCCCTGGCACCATGTATATTGACGTGAAATGTAGTAAAAGTGTCCACTGTACGGCCTGACCTGATTTTCCTTGTTCATAGTCACAGTGGCCAGTGCCTGTGTGTCGTGTTACAATTATCTGATGATGGCCATTTGTACATGATTATGTGGACAGGCGCACCTTGGGTATTTGGCGTCCAATCTTGCATTTATGCATCCCCTGTGTATTTCACCCAGACTAAGAGATGTAAGTGCCACCTGTGTCTCAACAAATTGTCACATGTAGGGGGTGGTTGGTGCGGGCCAAGCCTACATGTCACAACCAGAATTCTCCTCCTTGCTAGGTCTGGCCAGTGTGTGATGTTTGTCTGGACATACACTCAAGGTGCAGTGAGCCAGTCATGTTGGGCATGTTTTCAGTATTACCTATGCAGCATGTGCCTCAAGCTCATGGATTTGGTCCCTCCTCATCCCTATTGTCGGCAACGCTGTGTGGTGCAGATGCAGTGCTGGATTGTCCCCAGGGCCTGGCTCCTATGTCAAACTCCATTTCATGTCATTTGCTATTGTGCCATGCTCTCCATGGATTTTCTGTGGCATGGTGGGTCAACCAACTGTGTGTTGCATTCCCTACATCTGTACCTTGTTTTGTAGATGTTACTGATCTTTCTTTGCAGGCTATGAACTGTGACCTATGTAGATTGGACTCATGTGACATATGTATACAGGTGTGTGATTAATTCCTGTCTGTTCACCTTGCCCACAGCATTGTCGGGGGACACGGAGGGAGACATGAGCACAGACGGAGTGGAGGGACCGAGCACCAGTGCCAGCGTTGACATCGTGGCTGGCACATTGAGTGGTACAGAGGCGGAGGAGAGTGAGGCCGAGGACCTGTCCTCTGGCACCACCGAATATGAAGCCGACGGGTCCGAGTATGATCTCTCCGAGTGGGTGGAGGCTGCACCAGCAGCTGAGAGCAGAACAACATCGCACCCCGCCCCCTCCATTGCCATCAGCCGCCTCCCACTTGCTCGTGTCCCTTCCCAACGTCCACGGTCACCACATGTCTCCTTCCTGCCAGGCACCGCACCCCCTGCCCCTGTCTCCACTGCTGCCGCCAATGCCGAGTCTGTGGACATCCAGCGGCAGTTGCAGGTTGGTCAGGCTGCGATCCTTAATGTCCTCCATGGCCACAGCCAAGTGCTGCACAACATGGAGGCATACTTGGAGGGCATTTTTTCATCGCAGGCTGACCAACGCCAGTTGCTGAGGTCCATAGACTCGACACTGACTGCAGCAGTGGGTCTCCTGCAGCGCTACGTCCCACCCCCTACCCCTGCCCCATCGACACTTCCCACTCCCATGCCTGTCCCACGTACACCCAGACGTACGCATGTACACACCACAACAGACACAGGCACCACACCAGCAGGGAAGGTCATACGCACACCTCCTGGCATGCACACACAGGGTGAGGTAGGCACACCCACTGGGTCGGGGGTCAAACGTAAGCCACGCAGCCAGAGTGGGAGTCCACATTCCACCCAATCCACTCCCTCCAAATCCCCTCCCCTCAGCTCTCCTGGCCACATATCAGGCAAGGACTCCTTCATGGCCGCTCTGTCCCTGAGCCCCACTGTGACACCACCCCGCAAGCGGTCAAGGGAGTCCCCGGTCAGGGTGGTTGAGTCCCCCCCCTGTCCACACCCTCCCCCAGTGGCGCTGTGACCCATCCCTCCGCCCCCCCTCCCCTCCTTGGGGCCTGTGGTTCCTTCGGGTGCAGGGGAGACGCTGGAGGACCTTGCTAAGGTGTGCAGCGAGATCCTGGCCTCCGCCTTTGGCCCTGCCCCACCCCCTGTGGTGGAGTCCTCCATCCCTGCACCCACGACGCCTACCCTTCGCCCTCCTGTCCCTGCAGTGCCTGGTCCTTCCCCCCAACATTATGCCCTCCCCGCTGTGGAAGACGAAGGAGTCTGACTGTGCAGGCAAGCTAGGGGACACGCATCCCACTGTGTCCCCCGTCCAGCTGTGACTCATGGACTGCCCTATGGGCTTTGTAAATATTGAACTTTCTACGAACACACTATTTAAGATCATGCTGATTAAAGCCATTTTTGTTTCCTTTGAACACTACAGCTTTTCTGATGTTGCTGTTGGTGGGGCTGCTACATGATTTTGGGTGTTAATCATGTGTTGGGTGTGTGGGAAATGTAGTAGTGTGCTGGTCATAGGAGGGACCCTGGTATCTGTGTGCCATCACACGGTGTTGGCTAGGTTTCTCTGTTCATGTAAGCAGTTACTGCATGGTGAAATTGTCCCAAGGTGTATTCCTTCCTCTGTGTACCCTGACATCTTCCCTGCAGGGTGTTCCCAATATTGAGCGCTGAGCTGTGTGTACATTAGCTGGGTGTGTGACGGACTCCTTCAACTTTGCACATGCATGCTGAGCGATGTCTCCACCTGCATCATTCGTGGCATCCTTGGTAGTCATTGTACTTGTGTATGTGGACTATTGACATGACTTCATGTGGACATGTTTTCTTTTCGGCGCTATGCATGCCTATACTCCCAGCCTCGCACACATGTGGTACATGTACTGCAGGGTCTTTGTGCACCTGACTGACATTTGTGGGCATGGTATCTGTGGCTACTCCACCCTTTGCGTTCCATGGGCACTGCTGGGAGTGTTAGGCACACACCCCTCCTGTCTCTGGGCACTGCTGGGAGGACTCTGCACCCACCCCTCCTGTCTCTGGGCACTGCTGGGAGTGTTAGGCACACACCCCTCCTGTCTCTGGGCACTGCTGGGAGGACTCTGCACACACCCCTCCTGTCTCTGGGCACTGCTGGGAGGACTCTGCACACACCCCTCCTGTCTCTGGGCACTGCTGGGAGTGATAGGCACACACCCCTCCTGTCTCTGGGCACCGCTGGGAGGACTCTGCACACACCCCTCCTGTCTCTGGGCACTGCTGGGAGTGTTAGGCACACACCCCTCCTGTCTCCGGGCACTGCTGGGAGGACTCTGCACCCACCCCTCCTGTCTTTGGGCACTGCTGGGAGGACTCTGCACACACCCCTCCTGTCTCTGGGCACTGCTGGGAGGACTCTGCACACACCCCTCCTGTCTCTGGGCACTGCTGGGAGTGATAGGCACACACCCCTCCTGTCTCTGGGCACTGCTGGGAGTGATAGGCACACACCCCTCCTGTCTCTGGGCACTGCTGGGAGTGATAGGCACACAACCCTCCTGTGTCTGGGCACTGCTGGGAGGACTCTGCACACACCCCTCAATATGTACGCTTAGAACATACACGTGTGTGGGTTTGCTCCATGCATACGAGGTTGGGGTACGGGTCGTACTTACACTGTTGGGGTGGGGGTACGCTCCATACGTACGCGGGTGAGGGTACAGGTCGTACATACACGGTTGGGTGGGGGTACGCTCCATACGTACGCGGGTGAGGGTACGGGTCGTACTTACACTGTTGGGGTAGGGGTACGCTCCATACGTCCGCGGGTGAGGGTGCGGCTCGTACTTACACTGTTGGGGTGGGGGTACGCTCCATACGTACGCGGGTGAGGGTACGGGTCGTACTTACACTGTTGGGGTGGGGGGTACGCTCCATACATCCGCGGGTGAGGGTACGAGTCGTACTAACACTGTTGGGGTGGGGGTACGCTCCATTCGTCCGCGGGTGAGGATACGGGTCGTACTTACACTGTTGGGGTGGGGGTACGCTCCATACGTCCGCGGGTGAGGGTATAGGTTGTACTTACACTGTTGGGGTGGGGGTATGCTCCATGCATACGCGGGTGAGGGTACGGGTCGTACTTACACTGTTGGGGTGGGGGGTACGCTCCATACATCCGCGGGTGAGGGTACGGGTCGTACTTACACTGTTGGGGTGGGGGTACGCTCCATATGTCCACGGGTGAGGGTACGGGTCGTACTTACACTGTTGGGGTGGGGGTACGCACCATACATCCGCGGGTGAGGGTACGGGTCATACTTACACTGTTAAGGGGTGGGTACGGGACGTACCTGTAATGTTGTGTTGCCGGTTCGCGTCGTCCAGCACTTCCATTGTGGCGGACGCTGGCTTTGCTGGACATGCCCCCACCCCCTCGTAGTGACCAGGGCCTGGGGGTCAGGTATGTCCAGGGCATGTGTGCTGTGTGACTTTGGTGGGGGTTTTGTGGCCAGCCCCTGGTCCTGCCCCCCCCTCTCCCCCCTCCCTTTGTTGTTCTGACCTTCTGCGGCGTCTGCGTCCGAACCTATAGAGGAGGTCGACTGCTATGAGGGCTGGGATGACACGTAGGTTCGGGTCCATGTCTGTCCGTCGCATGCAGGTACTCCTTGTTCGCGTCGTCCTGATTTCCCGGCAGTTTTTGGCAGTCAGAAAATATTCACCGTGCGGGATGACGTCGGTGCGAATCGTAATTCCTGGTTCGTGAATGGCAGGCTGCGTGCGTCCCGACGTCACGTCGGCGCTTTCCCGGATCGCATTTGTATGTTTATTTTTGTCGGTCGGGGTTTTGTACGAATCGTACGGAAATGGAGTTTCCGTGCGAATCGTAATTCCATGTTTGTAAGTTTTGACGACCGGGTACGCGTCGGACGGAGAATATGCCCCGTCCGACGGTTCGTACCCGGTTTTCACAGGTTCGTGATCGGCACCTTAGTCTTGTGGCTATTTTATTCAACACCCAAAGGACTGTGTACTGATTCTGCTAACATATACCCGATACGGGCTCACAAGCTGTGCTCAGGGTGACGTCCCCTATTCTAGAAGACGCTACTTTCAGTTTATTTGTACATGTGACCAATTGATTCCTCATCAGGGAATCATTTAGATTTTCTAAAGTCACACAGCTTTGATAAGCCCCTAAGTACAGCCACGTTGTTTGTTATTCTCTCTTGCTTGCCCTGACTTCTGCTTAAACATTTGTACGTTTCTAACACTACATTGTCTTGGTCCCCAAAATGAGTTTCTAAGTTTAAAAATGTTATCATATACAAATCTAACACCTCCTCGTCCTTTCCATCTGTCTCATTATCAGGTTCAGATATGGACTTATACATTTTCCAGCCAGAATGCCAAAATTATGTAAATGTATGTGTTCTTTATGTATAGGACTGAATCTTTCACCTCCTATAGATACGAGGTAAGAGTCAAATTGTTCTGCCCATTCTTTCCAGGGTAGAGATGTTTCTCTCACTTCATTCAGGAATGCAGGCGGCTGGTTCATACTTGCCTCTGCTATAGCGATAATATTGATAAATTATAATATTATTACTGCTGTCTATAGTATTTGGAATGGTACTACAACAAAATCCTGCTACAGTACATCAGAGATCTTGTACCTATATGCAATGGATACCAATGATGTATATGTACAAAGTTACTTATGCAGCATTCAAAACTGTACTGCTAATAGTTCACACATCCAGGTTAATGATAAATGACTAATATGCTCTGCACCAATATCATTGCTGCTCAATGACTCAAGATGTTCTGTCTCAATATTACAATTATCATCACATATACTTATATAGTAAGTACGGTTGCACTGTCAATGTGTACTTTTCTTTTTATGGTGTGTGTGTCACTGTAATGCCAGCACCAATTTCTGCTCTAAAGTACAGGCACGTCCCAGGTTTGCATCAGTATTCTCTGGTGTGCATGTCTCTGTACATGCAAGCACAATAATCTCCACTTACTTCCTTTTATATTTTATTTTTCCCAAAAGAACACTTTCTTTCCTCCGTCACAACTCGACATTCTTTCCTCCTGAAATACCTCAAATAAAGGTCGTCTATTGTGCCGGATCATAGCTGGTCGTGATGAGGCAGTGTATCTTACTGATACTTTTCATCTCCATCAGCAAACTCAGCCACATGGGGACCTCTGCAGCGTTGCTCGCCAATGCATTGAACAATGGACTCAGGCAAGGCAGGTGGGGTCACGGGTGTACCGGGTGCAGCCACAGTTGTGGGTCAGAGCCAACACCGCCCGCAAATGCAGGCAAGGTTTTTTCAGTCATGGGGGAGTCGGCACTCCCTCAGTTTGGCGGTGTCGGATCAGTCACAATCGCAATCCCCCAGGCAGGTGAGGTCTGATCAATCACTAAGGACTGTACGAGTGCAGCCACAATCAAGAGGCGGAGTCGAAACTCTCCCTCTGGAGATGCTCCTCAGCCCAGTCAGAGTCGGATTAGATTCATGCAGCCGTTCCAACCCCTCTGTGATCCGATCAGCAGTACCGGCATGGCTAGAAGGCTTGACTTCTCCCACATGTAACCCTAAGTGTGGTTCTTCGCTCACTTCAAGTAGCCTACATAGAGGTTGGTTGTACACTGCTGCTCCTAACCTATGCCCATAGCATTTGCACGTTGAGAAGATTATCGCAAGAGATGATTGATAATGGTCACTGCCTCCTCAGCTTTATTCTCATTGCCAGTGAAGTAATTACACACAGTCCTGCAAAGTATGATCCATTACTTTATTCCTGTCTTCAGGCTCCTCGAATGAAAGAGTTGTCAAAATTCCAAATGGTTGCATCAAGACAATACCAAGAGGAGGTAGGGGAGGAGGACAAAGGAAAGAAGAATGGCACATTTTGCATCAAGGGGATATGTTCAGTAGACAGATTATAAAAAAATGTTTTCCCTCTCTATTAATATCATTGATATTCAACTGCTGAATAGCAATTGTCCCCAACAGAAAACATTCTCAAGGCAGTAGAAACTGCCACCTTAAAGGGGAAACACTTTGCCGTAGGTAAAAAATATAGTGACCTTTCCTTTACCTACTCTACTAGCTTCTAAAAACTCAAGTATTTCTAAATGCCAATGCCCTGCACCTGTGGTGGGTGCAATAGGCTTCAACACAAATGTCATTGGATAGATACATTTGAATATAATGCCACACTCAGAAATCAAAATATTGGAACAGGCAATACCACAAACTTAGTTTATCATAGTGATAAATGAGTATAAAAGTGTGTTGTATATGGATGGCTCTGCACTGCCTGCAGTGGTCACAAAACAGATATACTCAATGTGTTGTCCTGCTCTACAAGGAGTTTTTGTTTTCAAAAGCAGGGAATTTCAAGCACTAAACTTCACACTGTAATCTTAGGTGATTCTAGTTAACTAGTTAACTTGTCCTGGGGAGGGGTAACTGGCCTTAAGAAAGTTGTGGTAAGTGCAGACCTACCAGTACAGTGCTTGCTTGGCAATGATCTAGAAACTTCAGCTTGGGCTGAAGTGGAGCTCAGGACACATACAGAAATGTTAGGGATCCCTCCTCATGGGTTTGCTGTGACTAGGTCACAGGCCAAAATGTCTAAAACTGGACAGGCCCTGGATTCTGGAATAATGGACCAGATGCCTCCCAAGAGGAGGAGCAGTAGGGTTAAGGCAGTGCCTTCCCACCTAACTCAGAATGCAGATCAGTCTCCTCAGGGAGATGATCTTGAGCCTGAAGAAAGAATTGTCCCAGAGGAGCTTGAACCTGACCAGTTTCAGTTCTTGGGGACAGGGGGCCCTTCCAGGTCTGATCTGAGCCAGGAGCAGAAAGCCTGCACCTCTCTTGAACCCCTCAGAAAGCAAGCTGCTGATGAGGCTGCTGGGAATGCCTGTGGCACCCATAAAATATATTTGGATGATGGACTCCTTTACACAGAAAGTAGAGACCCCAAGCCTGGTGCATCCAGGAGTTTGGTTATACCTCTGAAGTTTAGGGGCTTTCTATTGACACTAGCCAATGATATTCCCCGAGCAGGACACCTGGGCCAGAACAAGACTTGGGACAGAATAGTCCCTCACTTTCACTGGCCCCACATGTCTGAAGACACTAAGGAGTCTTGTCGCTCCTGTGTGACCTGCCAAGCCAGTGGCAAGGCAGGTGGTACACAAAGGTCCCCCTGATACCACTACCTGTGGTGGGGGTTCCCTTTGAGAGGGTTGGGATTAACATTGTTGGTCCCATGGATCCTCAAACTGCATCTGGGCACAGATTTATACTGGTGGTGGTGGACCATGCCACTAGGTACCCAGAGGCAATCCCACTTAGGACCACTACAGCACCTGTGGTGGCAAGAGCTCTCTTGGGTGTATTCTCAAGAGTAGGCTTTGCTAAGGAGGTAGTATCTGACTGCTAAGTGGAAGGAGTGTGGAGTGAACTACACATTCACCACGCCCTATCACCCACAATGCAATGGTTTAGTTGAAAGATTCAACACAACCTTAAAGGGCATGATTAAAGGTCTCCCAGAGAAGCTTAGGTGCAGATGGGACATCCTTTTGCCTTGCCTTTTGTTTGCCTACAGGGAGGTGCCACAAAAGGGGGTTGGTTACAGCCCATTTGAACTTTTGTTTGGCCATCCTGTTAGGGCTCCTTTGTGTCTGGTGAAGGAGGGATGGAAGTTACCTCTCAAACCCCCTAAACAGGACATAGTGGGCTATGTACTTGGTCTCCGCTCCAGGATGGCTGAGTATATGAAAAAGGCAACTAAAAATCTTGAGGCTAGCCAGGAATTGCAAAATGCCTGGCATTACCAAAAGGCTGTACTGACTGTCTATAAGCCAGGACAGAAAGTGTAGGTGTTGGAGCCTGTTGCCCCAGCAGCCCTCCAGGACAAATGGAGTGGCCCCCATACAATTGTTGAACAGAAAGGGGAGGTCACCTACTTGGTAGACCTTGGAACCCCTAGAAGTCCCCATAGGGTACTTCATGTCAACAGACTTAAACCATATGTTGACAGGGCAGACATGGGCTTGCGCATGGCTACTGATGAAGGACAGGAGAAAAAAGTGACCCACGCCCTGACCTGCTTTCTCAGAACCCTGATGATGGGTCAGTTGATGGTGTAGCCTTGGCAGGCAGCCTCACTGTCCAGCAGCAAACTGACTGCAGAAAACTTCTCAGCCAGTACAGACATATGTTTTCTCTGACTCCAAGTCAGACTACCTGGTGCACTCATGAAGTGGACACAGGGGACAGTATGCCTGTGAAGAATAAGATCTACAGGCAACCTGACCATGTCAGGGACTGTATAAGGACAGAAGTCCAAAAGATGTTGGATTTGGGAGTTATTGAACCCTCCGATAGCCCTTGGGCTAGTCCAGTAGTCCTGGTACCTAAACCTCACACCAAAGATGGCAAGAGAGAGATGAGGTTTTGTGTGGATTACAGGGGTCTCAATGCAGTCACTAGGACTGATGCCCATCCCATCCCCAGGGCAGATAAGCTAATAGATACTTTGGCCTCAGCCAAGTTTCTAAGCACATTTGACCTGACAGCTGGCTACTGGCAGATCAGACTAGCTGATCATGCAAAGCCAGAAGAATGCACCTGCCACTTTCCAAAGGTTGGTGAATCAAGTTCTTACAGGCCTGGAAGACTATAGTTCAGCATATCTAGATGATATTGCTGTCTTTAGCCCCACCTGGTAGGATCACCTGGTCCACCTAAGGAATGTTTTGGAGGCCCTGCAAAAAGCAGGCCTAACTATCAAGGCTACTAAGTGCCAGATAGGGCAGAGTCAGGTTGTGTACCTGGGCCACCTTGTAGGTGGAGGCCAGGTTCAACCATTACAGCACAAAATGCAGACCATAATGGACTGGGTTGCTCCCACTACCCAGACTCAGGTGAGAGCCTTCTTAGGCCTGACTATGTACTACAGAAGATTTGTCAAGGAGTATGCATCAATAGTGACACCCCTGAATGACTTAACCTCTAAGAAAATGCCCAAAAAGTTTCAGTGGACAGTTAGCGGTCAAAAGGCATTTGATGACCTGAAGCAGGCCATGTGCACTGCTCCCATTCTGCAAAGTCCTGACTACTCCAAAGAGTTAATTTTCCAAACAGATGCATCTGAGTTGGGGGTAGGGGCTGTACTGTCCCAGTTGAATGATGAAGGTCAGGATCAACCAGTAGCTTTCATAAGCAGAAGGGTGACCCCCAGAGAGAAACGTTGGTCAGCCATTGAGAGGGAGGCCTTTGCTGTGGTTTGGGCTCTGAAGAAGTTGAGGCCATACTTGTTTGGTACTCACTTCATTGTTCAGACAGACCATAAGCCCCTCTTATGGCTAAAACAGATGAAGGGTGAAAACCCCAA
Source organism: Triturus cristatus (assembly GCF_964204655.1). Classification (NCBI taxonomy): domain Eukaryota; kingdom Metazoa; phylum Chordata; class Amphibia; order Caudata; family Salamandridae; genus Triturus; species Triturus cristatus. The sequence continues at coordinate 177,788,037 of NC_140593.1, forward strand.
ACATCTCAGGTGGTCCTTTTCTCTACAGGGGATGGACTATACAGTGGAACATAGACCTGGGAGTAACCATGCCAATGCAGATGGACTCTCCAGATATTTCCACTTAGAACATGAAGACTCAACTGGTCAAGGTTAGTTTAATGTCCCTGCATTTGGGGGTGGGTTGTGCAGGAGAGTAGGATCTGCTTCACATGTTTACCCCCTCTTTTTGCTGCTGTTTCACTGTTTTTCGACTTTTGTCTGGCTGGGACCCTGCTATTCAGGGCCACAGCCTAGCTGCTTCCTCTCTAAATTGATTGCATGTACTTTAGGTACACTCCAGATTGGATTCTTGTGAGTCCCTAGTGTATGGTATACTATGTACCCAGGGCATAGGTACCACAGAGGCCTACCAGGGGCTGAAGCATGTATTATGCCACCCCTGGGAAGCCATACAAAATGACACCACAGGTGTGCTACTGCAGCCTGGGTAAGGTGGTGCATGCACCCCTTACTGAGATATAGGTTCACTATATCTCACTTAATACTGCACATAGAAATCTATCAGTCACCCCTATGGCAGGCCTTATCAATCCTGAAGGCAGGGTGCTTGGTTCTATGTGAGATGGTACCCAGGCATGAGCTGAGCCCCTCTGCAGCCTTCGGAATCTCTTCTCCGGGGTTGTCAGTGGTGCAGCCTGACCATGTACTCTTAAGTGCATTATATCTTAAACGGTTAATGCGAACTTTGGACTGACTGCACGGCAACATGTCGTGTTTGGTGTCAAACACCTTGGAATCATACCCCCACATCAATTCTTGATGTGGTGATATGATCCCACCCTTCTAGAGGGAGAGATATGGCGGTACTGGTATACCCGGTAAAAATCTAATAGAGCCCTGGCATCACAAAATGGATGCTGCAGCCACAGACACGGGTCTGGCCTCCTGCTGCTGACCAAAACTCCAGCAGCGGAGCCTGGACAATAGGTTTCCTGTCACAAAAGGTGTAACCACCTCCCAGACAGGCTTATGTGTATTGAGGCTGGGTGGGAGCACTCTCTGAGTGCTTTGAAGTCCTGCACTAGGGGCACATTTGGTGTCCCTGCGCATAGTCCAGTTCAAACCGGTTCAGGGGCTTCCAGCTCCTGCTCTGGCGTGAAACTGGACAAAGGAAACGGGTGTAGCCACCCCTCTTTTCAAACCCTCCCATAGGTGGGTCCCCAGAGCTAGTCCAACCCCTTCCTTAGGTATAAGTAAGGAACCTCTGTAACCAGAACTTTTGATATCCCTGGATGAAACTGTGAAGCTGAGTCCTGGACCTTCGATGCTCTACTCAAGACTAGAGGACTGAAGAAATCTCCCTTGGGGTCAAGGAGTGACTCTGCTGCTTGGCAGGCACCAATGAAGCAATTTGCCGGTCTGCATCTCCGAAGCTCCCGCCAGACTCCGAAGTATTTGCAGCCCAAGAAGAGGATTTCCAGACATCTCAGAGGCCGACCCGAGTCCTCAGCAAAGTGTTGAACGGGAACTCCTGGCCACTGGGCACTTTTGCAAGTGCATTAACTTCTTGATGTCTCTTGAAGTTGTGCTTGGTCTGACTTGTAGCCCCCACCTCGAGCACAGAATCCACTGAAGATTGTCGGCCTAGTCACTCCGAGTGACCCATGGGCTACCATTTTGTGTTTCGTCTCTAGGTCCCTTCGCGATCCCTGGTCCATCGACTGTTGGGTCCCTGAGGGGGTAACTTTGAATTTCCTTAGGCTTCCCTAGTTGTTCCAGACGTGCCCTGACTCCCTACCAAGTGGTGAGTCTCTCAGACCTTGCTGGTCCGCATCGAAGCATCTTTCTCCTTTCTGCGTGGGTTGCTGTTGCCAGGGTTTGTTGTGTCCAATCCGGGCACCGACACTGCAGCACACATCCTTCGTGGGACTGCTCGAATCCAGCTCCTGGTTGTCCTTGACGCCTCCTGGTCCTCATGGCTGAAGAGTCAAGCTTCACCTCCTTCACCTGAAATCACCCGACATCGGTGGGCATCTGCCTATCACCTTCCTGGTCACTGGCTAGTGACCCAGAATCTGTCCCCTCTGCTTTCAGGTTCTTCTCATCTTCGATCCAGGCTTGGATCTCTTCGGACACTTCGCATCTTCCCGGCAGCAGCACTTCTTCGCCAGCTCCCATTGAAATCGACAACGCGACCCAACACCATTTGACACCTATGCACCCGGCTTCCCTGGGTGAGGTAACACGAGTACTCCGGTGCTCCCGTAGGTGTTGGCCCTAGAACTTCCTAAGTCAAAAAGGGTTTGGTCCTGACTCAATTCTAAGTGTCTCTAATCTTTAAAAATCTAACCGTGACTGTCCCCATAGAAGCTAACGGGAGCTCGCGGCTGTGTTCACACACTGCACACGGCCCCCGTGAGTCCCCTGTGTCACTAACTTGGGTGGTTCCTTGGGGTCCCAGCGACTTTACAGGCTCTAGGCCTTGTGTCTAGTTAAGTCGTGGTTCTTATACCACTATTTTAGTATATGGTTTGGCTCGCCCCTAGGGCCTTACGTGTATTTGTGCTTATTACTGTGATATTTGAAGTGTATCTTATGTGTTTGACCTCTAGTCTCATAAAGAGTCTAGGAGGGTGTGTTTAGAAATAAATACATATATTTTATATTTAACCTGATGTGGTTATCTTTTATTTAGGCACTCAAGAGATTATAGACTGGTAAAACAAGCTGCTTTACATTCCTTCAAGACTTAGCCTGAAGGCTGCTCTCCATAGCTACCAGTAGGATAGCTTTCAATAAAGGTTGTCTTGTGTGGACTGGTACAGGGTGCCCACTATAACTAGTGGACAGCATATACCAGGCCAACTTCTCACAGGAATTACAGAAGAAAAACAAGAGGGTCCCTGATTATACAGATAATGAACACTTATTTATAGTGCCATATGTGATCAACCTTGAGAGGTTTTATTTTTGGTTTTTTTACAGAGTTTTATATAGAGCGAACTTGACCCAAATCGGGTATCAGAGCGCTTTACATTGCACCAGTTGCAATACATGAGGACACGTTCATTTTTTAAATTTGTTTTAATTTAGTTTTTTTGTTAGGCACAGGGAGATTAAGTGATTTGCCCAGAATCACAGGATGTTCAGTGTCATTGCAAAGACTCTAACCCAGTTCCCCAGATTTGAGGTCGACCGCCCTAGCCGTTAGGCCAACTCCTTTCCTCATCTTGACCGTTCTTGTATCTATCTCCTGGCATCTGTCCTCTACAAATGGCGGCTCACTCGGAGGGTAGCGTTCCATGTTCCTGCTTATTACGCTCTATTAGTATAGTCCTTCCTGCTAGCTGTAGTCTTCACACTCTGTGTATTTTAATTACTTTTTTAGTTCTTTCTACAATCTACATACATAGTATAGGCATACAGTATAGGCTCCAGACCTTTTACGGCAGTAAGGATTTTTATGGTTATTATCCCTACCGTGATCTCCGACTTCGTTGGGGATTCTACACACAGCTACGTAATCGCCTTATTCCAATTATACCCGCGTAGATTTTCCTTGCAGCGTTCCATGCTTGGTTTACTCAGGTGCATCTCATTCTTCTTTATTGAAGGATTTGGCGGTATTTTTGCCCCTATATAGTAGCCCACTACCAGTCTATTCTTACCGGCGCATTACGTACTCTCCAAACCGGCCACCCGATTGAATTCACCCGGAAGATTACTTTGGTACGTACGTACTATCCATGGGACTGGTAATTTAGGTAGCTTGGTATTATTAGTGCTTGCGTTCCATCAGCATTTTCTTTCCTATTTTTCACCATTTAGATTCAAGTTAAATTAAATATGGAGGGATACCTTCTGCCATTGAGTTGGTGAATTGTATAGCGTCAGCAGGAGGCAACACTCCCCACCCCCCCACAGTAGCATGCCTGTTCTACGCATAAATAAAACACACCACACAAATTTTGTTTGGGTAAGAAACTGCTGCAGGTTTATTACATACACCGTTATGTAATATGTTGGGTTATCTTACGGGCGATCCAAGGTCAGGCAACCATCTGGGCTGCCTGCCCGCCTGATGAGCCAAGTAGCACTGGGGCGAACCCCATCTGCGCTGCCCCTTCGGTGATCCTCTTCCCGGATCACGGTCCCTTATTACTCACGCCCCTTTCAGGGCGGAGCGTAGTAAGGCAAGCCCCCAGTTGTTCAGGTCCACAACCGCCCGAAGGACTAACGGGGCGCCAACACGGTTTTCCAGGAACCTCCTGTGAGGCTCCTTGTCTCTGGCTCTGGCACCCCCTATGGTGCCGCGCAGAGGTACCCTTCGGTACCCATTTGCTTCCAGATTGCCCTGTAACTCCGCCTGCAACGAAAAAGAACAACATTACAACATTCTATACCTCCCCCGCTGCTTCCACGCCGGGTAGGCGGTAGGGTCGGAGACGGCGTGTCCAGGGCACAAAAGAGGAAGGACAGAGGGTGGGGGAGGCCTATATACCCCCCATTCCTCGCGCCCCGGAAATGACGCGCCCTGCGCGCCGCAGCCCCTAGCTGCCAGAATAGGGGGACTCCTACTTGAGGGGTCCCCATAATCAGAGGAAGGGGGGTGGGCTGGTGCCTTGCTGGCACTAGAGGCCCGCCCTTGTAGGGCACCCTGCAGGCGCCAGGGCAGCCGCATAGTGCCAGCAGGAGGCAACACTCCCCACCCCCCCACAGTAGCATGCATGTTCTACGCATAAATAAAACACACCACACAAATTTTGTTTCGGTAAGAAATGCTGCAGGTTTATTACATACACCGTTATGTAATATGGTGGGTTATCTTACGGGCGATCCAAGGGCAGGCAACCATCTGGGCCACCTGCCCGCCTGATGAGCCAAGCAGCACTGGGGCAAACCCCATCTGTGCTGCCCCTTCGGTGATCCTCTTCCCGGATCATGGTCCCTTATTACTCACGCCCCTTTCAGGGTGGAGCGTAGCAATGCAAGCCCCCGGTTGTTCAGGCCCACAACCGCCCAAAGAACTAACGGGGCACCGACATGGTTTTCTAGGAACCTCCCATGAGGCTCCTGGGCTCTGGCACCCCCTATGGTGCCGCGCAGAGGTACCCTTCGGTACCCATTTGCTTCCAGATCGCCCTGTAACTCTGCCACAGCTCAGGAGGCGGCCACCATCGCCGCCAGAGCCCCCCACCAAATTAGCTATAGTCTTGCCCGCTAACTCTCTGTCTAGAGCCTCCTGCTTAGATTAGCTAGTGGCAGGTGAAACCAAAATGCCCTTTATGCCTGTGAAGTAGTGCCAAGCACTAATCACCTCACGCCGCAAAGTTCCACTGCGTCACATGACTCAGCCCCGTCCCACTCCGGGCGGGACAGTTTCAGACACCCTGGCACGAGATCCCCCACCTATTTGCTGATCACACTGCCAGCTGCCCCTCTAGCACCGTGTGTGGCTGGACACATGTGTCTTCCATCCCTGGGACAGCAGCTCACATGTTAGAAGACCGTTCCAACCCCCTCTTGCCAACTAGGCTATACCGGCGAGGGGGAAATGCTTAACCCTGGCACGGTCCCTTTACTTGCTAAATCCATGTGCACAGGAATGTCCATAACAGGCGTATGGGACAATGAGCACGGCTGCCCTCCAGCACTTGCTCTGCATCCCTTATTCCTTATGGGAATTTCGAACGCTCAGCTCCCTCTGGTGAAGCCCCCTAGGCATACCCGCTCAGAGGATCTGTCTGATTCAATACCGGGCGCACTGTCTGTAATCCAGTGCCTAACACTTGATGTGGGAGGTGCCGCACACTGCCTAGGTCATGGGAACCTTAAGGAGCACCCCATATTCCCCCGGGCGTACCTCTAGATGGGACTGGGTCAACCCAGCTGGGGCGCCAGAGACACCCCTCTTTGCTGGTTTATTGCCACTCAGCACCCTTGTGGTTGCAGGTCAGTGTATTTGTAAAGCGCGCATGCCCCCGGGGCACGGAGCCGCTGACTATCCAGTGTATGTCACCCACTCGCTGATAATTATCTATCGCTAACTGCCCTTACATGGATTGAATGGTTGCTGGATGCTACCCAAGGACTGCAGACTAATGCTCCAACCCAGTTTGACTCCAGAACTGTGGGGGGAACCCAAGTAGTGACCATGCCTTTCGTGGTACATCTACCCCCGCGCTTGACTATCCATGTGATCCCAAAAAAAGGCCCTTCTATTATCTGGTTCTAGCCCGCAGAAGGATAACCCGGGGGGGAGGCAGACAAGTCTGTGGAACCAGGGGGAAGTTACGTGCAAATACCTTCCCTTTCCTCAATTTGGGATGCCATAAGGTCGATGAACCCAGTCGCCGTTTGGCACTAGCGCAGTGTAACAAAACATAACTGTGCCGCAGCACACTGTTAGCTGACAACTACCACCAACCGCCTGCTGCCCTGGTAGAAGCACGGGTGAATATGTCTTAACAGAAGCTAACCAATACCGACCCTCGGCTGCAGGGGGACGCCCGCAAAGTGTACATGGTACCTAATTCTGTATGGTGCCCGCAGGTGTTCCCCCAGAGGGCCCTCGTAGTCAATGGCACAATGCTGTCGCAGTACTTAACAGTGCCTCTTTTTGCATTGAAGTGTCCTGAGTACATATAACATTAGACTTTCCCACCCATGGGCTGGTAACCGGTGGGAAGGGCAGACTGTTATTTAGCAGCTTCTGACATTGCCTCCGGATATATACTACAAAACCACAGTACCTACAACACGCCTGTACCCTTGGCTTTACCAATGCTTGTTAGTTGTATAAGCTAACTGAAGCCACAATTTAGTCTTCCTTGCGTAGCCTATTGAAAATGCTTCCATCCTGAACTGGTGGGAACGTCACCCTAACGTGTTGAACATTCCTTACATGTCTCCCTTCGTTGGATAGCAATCTCTACCGCAACTGGGACCATTGCGCTAATCAACGTCCGCATCCGCCTGACAGGTCACCCGCACGTGACCCAGGTGCCAACAGTGGAAAGCGGGGGCCCTTTGGCAATGGCATACGGTGCACAATCCCCGCGTTGGAAATAAAATTGACCTTGCTGAACTGCGAACGTAGCCCATGCGGAGTCAAAGTAACTATCCTTTGCAAAACAGTGTCTGTTCGTAACTTTTGTCCTTATTGGGACACTGGCTGAACTATCAGTGACATTTAAAGGACTATAACTGACACTTTCTTGCAAGCAAAATCAACAATGGAGATGAGGGAGACATATTGGTATCAGTACTAAACCCCATTACACCAACGAGAAACTTTGAGACCACCAAGGTTTAAGGCGCATTAGTGTGCCTTACCGGGCTGAGGAGCGCCTTGAGCGTACACATGTTAACTAACCCTTGGTGGCACAGCGACCTTGTCGGCCGAGCGGTAAGTCGTCACTCAATGCAATAAAACCAAACTTATTGCTCCAGTGCACGGCCCCCACAGCGGCCCCCAGACGACACGAGACAATCCGAAGGTTGTACCGAGCTCTGGGGGCTTACATCTCAGCACTTAATCCACCATGCGCGTGAGAAATGACACTAGTTAGCACCGTGCAAATTTACAATCTTTCAAAACAACTACGTAATATGTAACGGGTATTGCGCTACGTGCTCGCCAACAGTGCAGTAAGATAACTTGAGCCTTCGCTGTGTAGCATATTGAACATGCCTCCATTCAGAACTGGTGGGACTGTCACCTTGACGACTTGAACATTGCAATAATGCGAAACAGACTTCTCAGGGTGTACGCCACCCAGGTGGCAAGCAGGACACCGAGGTTTACACCGAACATCCCAACTCCAAAGAAAAAGGCACCACAAACCCAAATCCCCTGCACGAGTCACTCGCCGAGGCACCGCGGCCCCCCCTGTAGGACAGGTAAAATGTGTGTAAAACCAGCCAAAGCCAGATGAAACCATTAGAAGCAGTACTAACCGGGAGCATTGTAGAGACGTATCAGATTCTAGACAACCTGTCCCCTCTGTCTGAAACTCGATAATCATTAACAGAATGCCAAGTGACTGAAAAGAGGCAAATCAACTGTAACAGCTCCAAGTGGTGCATAGGCTCTTGCTATAAGAGGGAACCTTAAATAAGGTGCTTTCTTTACCTGCCTTCGCATAATCTGCAGTCATGTGACCTTGGCTTGGCTCGATATCATCGACAGAATGGCAAGTGACTTGGAAAAGAGGTCTCAATCCTTAGTGCCAATTACTTACACTGTCAGTAACCTTCCTCACAGCGGGCATGTAAGAACTGCACTGTCTCACTTAAAACCGCTCCAGGCAGGTGCCCCCAATAATTAGGCCCAGGGCAGCTGGTAGTACTACAGCATATGCTGCAGAATATTGTTGAAAACTAAAACAGCGATATGATTAAGCATTCACTGAAGACATGAATTCTCTACAGTTAAAACGTGTTTCTTATCTTATGTTGACTAATGTCCGGACTCCATTTTGTATTGTCATGTCTCCACGTGCTTTGCACGAGAAGAGTCCTACCTCTTCGCTAGTTGCTCTTGTAATCTGCCTAGTAACAGTCTATAAATAGCTCCTTTGTCCATCTGGCGCATGCCCAGATTTGACCACATCTGTTATCAGTTAGTCCTTGTTTGACCATGTTTCCGTGGGCTCAGGAAATTGTTAACTCCGCCCATATATTGATCCTGTATCGAAAATGTCCATAAATGGTAATGAATTTTTCTCTATGTTGTATCCACCCACTTATGAGCCCCTCTGTTGTGTATAAAAGGGGACCGTGTATGCAAGTTCTTTGTGCTACTCTATGCAATACTGAAGAGTGTTGTGTAGATTGTAGGACCACCCTTAAGGGTTAATAAACTCTGTCTTTGTATTTGCAGTTTCCGTGCCAACTTCCTTCTAGTTTTCGTACACAGGAGGGCGAACCCTTGTATTTGCGGGCCTAGCTGGGGCCTGTACTCATCAATTGGCGCCCGTCACGTGGGGCTCATCGGCGACTCGGATGCTCGAAGGACTGGTCGTGACGAAGGTGAGGAATTTGGCCGGGGATGTGATCACTGCCAGCGGCGTCTTTTAGTCCTGGCATCCCGAGGTTTCTTCCTTCCCTTCCGAGCTGACCATCTGGGTGGCGCCGGTCCTCGACTGAGACCTCTTCTGTCGGTTTGCCGCGTGATGCCGTTTGGGCGAATTTTGGAACTTGGCAGTTGGAATCTGGACGCTCTTGATTGGTAAGAACCATTGTACGGTACTTGCTTCGAGTTTTGAAGCCTGGGTTGGCTATTTGAGTTTGATTTGTGATGACCGGTCATATTTTGTATTGATTACTGTGGGAATATATGCGTTGCAACACATATAGGCAGGTAATGTGGAGATATTTCTCCGGAGTTGTTTAAATTTGAACGGCGCAACGTTTAAGTGCCATTTTTGATAATACTGCATATCTTGCATTATTTTTGAGCATGCCTGCTTTTAGCGCACTCCGTACGTGGTGCTGCTTCTTTGGAAACCGGTTAAATCTTGAGGAATCTGCTCCAGCCCCCCCAGAGGGGACTCCTAATAGGGATATGTATGTGAAGCATGGTCTTTCCTCTATAATGTACAGCACAGTGTGGAGGAAATACACCAAAAAGGATCTTGAGTTACGATGGCCTTTGTATGGATCGTTTGATATGCGTAAGATTGAGTATGTGGAACAGTGTATGTGTAAACGGCGTGCTCGGCAAGACATGTTTGAATGTGTACGGTAATGGGTGAAGGAAGTGCGTGAGCGGGAGAAACGTGAGAAACGGCTAATTGATAAAGAGCAACGGAAAAATGATCATGTGAGAGCGCAGGAAGCGAAGCGTCGGGAGGAAAGAGAACTGGCGGAGAGACAAGAGAAAGAGCGTAGGTTGCAAGTATCGGGTCAATATACTGTCCGCCAGCCACTTTATCCTGTCCTTACTAATCTTGAAGATGATTTTCATTTATTAGATCGCTCTCCACCCCCTTATGTTGGCGCGTCTGCCCCGAGGTCACAGGATTCTGGATAGGTTTCGGATAAGGTAGACACGCGGTCCATGTTATCAACTGATCGTATGGGTGAGCTTCGGAAAATTTCTCTCCGTGCGCTTAAGGGCAAGCTATCTCTTACTGAATTATTGGTATCTTTGGAATGTTGGCAGGATAGGGAAAAGTTATATTTTGCTGCAACTTTTTCTGACGAAGTGGTTACTGCCTTTTGGAAATATTCTGATGTTTTTGAGCCTGATGATATAGTATTAGATTCTAAAGCATTACGTAACGGTGTATTTTCTCCCTCTAAGGTACCCGATGCGGTCCGACGGCTGTTTGCATTGCGGGACGCGGCGTTTGAACTTAAAGAGAAAGCGCGCCAAAAGACAGGGGAGGAGGAGCAATCGAATCCACACGTCGGCGGGAAACAATCGTCTACCTCCCATTCAGATAAGAGTGAATTAGTGCATGCTAAACCGATGCGAGAAGCGGCACCTTTGTATGTTCCTCCTAAAGGAGCGGGAACTAGCTCAGATATGTCTTCCCCCGATGCTAGCGGATATTTTGTGTATAATTGGGTTTATACTCCCTGGCATAGGACTGATGTTATGGCATTGAAGAATGCATTGCCTGACCCCCGCAAGAATCCAGCGGCCTTTTATGAAGAGGTCGAAGGGGCCTTGAATTCTTGTACTATGACTTTAGCAGATATAGATTTGTTCTTTGGGCTCATTTTACCACCGGATATGTGGCGATCTGTGCGGAAGGTGGATGATCAAGCCGCTTTTACGGCCAAATTGTCTGAGATTGAGGATGAGGAGAGGGAGAGAAAGCCCACGCAAAAACCGCCCCAGATTATTTTAGATCTTCCTGCTGCTATCTTGACTAAGTTAAAAACGATTATTCCCCCTAAAAAGATTGACTGGAATATGCTAGCCTCGTGTAAACAGAAGGTTGATGAATCAGTTTCAGACTTCTTTACGCGTTTTGAGGAAACATTTCATGATTTCAGTGGTCAGTCACTTACGGATGATACGGGTCGACATCTTTTTGTTGATAAATATGTGGCAAATTTATTACCGGGAATAGCAGCTCGATTAAAAGCGAGTGAAAGTTCTTGGTCCACCTCGTCTCCAGCATCCCTCCTGACTATGGCTCAGTATTATGAGCATCAGGAACAAGAAGTGAAGGGGAATGAGGAGAAGAAATCGAAAGATTTGAAAACTAAGGTGATGTTAGCACAAGTGTATGGTCCGCCTCGTCGGGGTGTTAAGAGAGGTAGAGGAGGATTTTATGGCCCCCCTTCGGGTCGGTCAGATGTTAATAGAAATCAATGTGCATATTGCAAACAGTTGGGTCATTGGGCCAGGGATTGTCCGGTATTATATGCATCTCGTCAGGGACGTGGTCAGGGACCGCCGAGAGGTAGAGGGGGCTTTTCGAATTTCAGAGGGAATTCCAATGATCGTGCTCGATTTGAGCCTAACGTGCAGCAACTAGATAGACCTAATGTATTTGATCGGCAAAATCAGTATCAAATGTCTGGGAATGACCGCTCTGGGTACCATGATTCGCAGCATGCATAGGATTGCATTGGGTGGGGGTTGGAACCAGTTGAAGTGCCGGTTGATCAGAGGGGTACTTATGTTACAGCAAATGTTCTGGGTTCTACTGGTCGGTTCCTAGTTGATACAGGAGCTACTCGCAGTGCGCTGTCCAAACAATTGGTTCCGAGGGCTCCCCCATCTGGCTTAATGGTTACATCGGTAGGGTTTGATGGTACACTCTCTCGAAGCCCTCTATCCCAACCCCTTGCATTTCAGGTTGACCAACTTTCTGCACTCTGTCCGTTTTTGCTTGCCCCGAATACGCCTGACAACATTATGGGTCTTGATATGCTTAAGTACTTTAGAGCTACGATCCGCTGCTCCCCTACAGGAGTACGTGTGATCTTAAACGATAATCACCCCATGGCAGAACGGATGTGTGTGGTTGCAGAGGATGCTGTATTAGCTTCTCTCCCTCGTACTTTGTGGGCCACTTCGGATACTGATGTGGGACAGATGGTGATTCCGCCTGTCCACATTAGTGTCAAGGAGGGTGCTGTGTTACCACGCCTCCCTCAGTATCGTATTTCCCAGGAGGGGGAGGAGGCACTCATACAGATTGTGCAGGATTTGATCAAGGTGGGAGTAGTGGAGGAAGTTCCATACAATGTCTGCAATAGTCCTATTTTACCCATTTTGAAGAAAGATACTGATACTAGGGTTTATCGTTTTATTATTGACTTAAGGGAGGTGAATAAGATGGTGATACCTCAGTATCCAGTGGTTTCTGATATTACGACGTGGCTTACTCTGGTCCCGCCAACGGCGACCACATTCTCGGTTATCGACTGGAAAAATGCTTTCTTTTCGATTCCCATTCAGCCTGATAGCCGGTACCTTTTCGGCTTCACTTTGAATAATCGGTCCTACAGATTTTGTAGAGTCCCTCAGGGTTATACAGAGAGCCCTAGCATTTACAGTCAAGCATTGAAAAGACAATTGGATTCCTTTGTTCTGCCTGATGGTGTAGCCCTTATACAATATGTCGACGACATCTTGTTGGCGGCCGACACTCCTGAGCTATGTGAGCAATGCACGTTATCCTTGCTTTCCTTTTTGGCATCTCACAATCACAAAGTGTCGAAGAAGAAATTGCAATTTTGTAGACCAAATGTGACTTATTTGGGTCACCTTTTGTCTAAGGAGGGGCGTGCGCTCACACCAGATCGTATTCAAGCAATTGTGGACACGCCAGTACCTTCCACACAGAAGGACGTGCGTGCATTTTTGGGTCTTGCTTCTTTTTGTAGGCAATGGATATTGGGGTTTTCATATATAGTTAAACCATTGTTAGCACTTCTGACAAAAGATACCCCAATTCCTCTTCCCTGGTCAAATAGTTGTGACATTGCCTTTCAGCAATTGCGACAAGCCCTTTGTTCAGCACCGGTGTTAGGTACCCCTGATTATACGAAGCCCTTTACATTGTATGTACATGAGAGAGATGGATGTGCATTATCAGTTTTAGTACAGATGCACGGCGACAAGCAGCGCCCCTGTGCATATTTTTCGGCCGTAATTGATCCTGTTGCCCGAGCATTGCCTGGGTGTTTTCGCTCAGTTGCGGCGACAGCTGTGTCAATACTCCAAAGCGAGGGAATTGTGTAAGTTGTTGGTATTAGTTCCCCATGCTGTTGATGCCCTGCTTAATCAGACAAAGACGCAGCATTTGACCAGTGCTCGTTTAACGGGATATGAATTGACGCTTTTGGCTCCTCATATTACGTTGAAGAGGTGTGCAACGTTAAATCCAGCCACATTGTTGCCGTTCCCGGAAACTCAGTCTGAAGCACAAAAAGCACATGACTGTATTCTCGTGACTGAGGAACAGACAAAGGGTCGTATTGATCTCCAGGATACGCCCTTTACAGATGTAGATGGAGAACTATGGGTGGACGGATCATGCCTGAAGCTACCAGATGGTATGACTTCAGCAGCGTATGCAATTACCACATTACAAACAATAGTGGAGACAGCACGCATACCGCAGAAATCAGCTCAAGCAGCGGAACTGATAGCATTAACACGAGCATCTGAGCTCAGTGCAGGATTGTGTGCGAATGTTTATACAGACAGCCGCTATGCCTTCGGAGTAGCACACGATTTTGGCCTACTCTGGAAGGAGAGAGGGTTTCTAAAGTTACATGGAGCGCAGATAATGTATGGAGAGTTAGTTCACAATCTTTGACTGCATTAACATATCCAAAGAAGATTGCTATAGTTAAATGTAGTGCCCATAAAAAGGTGGTTGATAAAATTGGAGAAGGGAATGCTTTGGCAGACCGGGTGGCACGAGAGACTGCGATGCAGCCTGACTCTACTGCAATGTATGTTGTGAAGTCACAGGCAGAAAGATGGCACGATGCTAGGAGAGAAGTGCTGGAGATACAGAGGACCGCTTCCGATAAGGAACGGGAGCAATGGTCCAATGATGGAGAATTAGATGATGAAGGGTGTTGGAGAAATAAGCAGATGGATAAATGGAAGTTACCCACAGCTTTCGTACAACCTATGGTTCAGATGGCACATGGACTAGCGCATGTCGGAGCTTCCGCAATCGTAAAATTACTCACACGAGTTTGGGAGCATCCGGAGATCGCTAGCACGGCAAAGAGGGTAGTGCAGACTTGCATGATTTGCCTGAAGTATAACCCAGGAAAGGGTACACGAACTCCAGCAGGAGGATTTGCAACACCTACTGCACCCTTTGAGGTTTTGCAGATGGATTACATTCAGCTTGAGCGCTGTAATAATCTGAAGTATGTTCTAGTAGTGGTTTGTGCCTTCAGTAAGTGGGTTGAGGCATACCCTACGAAAGACAAAACTGCAATGACTACAGCCAAGATGCTATTGAAGGAGTTCTTCTCTCGATATGGTGTTTGTAGATTGCTGTGGAGTGATAACGGACCTCATTTTATAGCAGACGTTATCAAGTATGTCCTGAAAGGACTGGGAATCACCCAGAAATTTCATGCAGTGTTTCACCCTCAGTCTGCGGGATTGGTTGAGAAATATAACGGTACTCTGAAGCTTAAGATCGCTAAGATCCAAGCTTCAACCTCTTTGACTTGGCCAGACGCTTTACCGCTGGCATTATTGTCAATTAGATCGATACCGCATTCTCGGAACGGTCTCACACCATATGAGATCGTGTTCGGACGCCCAATGAATATTTGGGGTCCACCGAAACCGAAGTCAGTGTATGATGTACCTTGTGTAATGATGAATGATTATCTGGCACAGTTAAGGATAATTTGGTTTCTATTCATCAACAGGTTCGAGAAGCGCTCCCTGATCGGTCCACAGGTGAAGGACATAACCTCCGGCTTGGAGACTATGTTATGATCAAGGTGTTTGAAAGGACGAACAGTCTGGAGCCGAGATGGGTTGGTCCTGAGCAAGTCTTGCTCGCATCGAGGACAGCTGTGCGGGTCTCCAATCGGAAGAACTGGATCCACTCCCTGCACTGTCGTAAAGTGCCGCCTGGATTAGTGGAGCCTGCTGTATTGACCGACCATCGAGAAATCCTGACTGCAGAGACAAGCCGTGCTGTGGAACCGAACGACACTGAGGAGCTCTTCCCGGACCAAGCGATTCCTGGAGGAAGAAGATATCATCTCAGACCGAGGAAGTGATTTCTTTCTATATCAGGACACATTGTCAGAAAGGCCCTTAGGTTAGTGAAACGGAGAGCCAATGAGGCAAGGGGGGGGGATCAGCCCTGCATTAGTGTAGTGACACCCGTCTTGGCCCGCTGGTGAAGAAATCAACGGCTGCCTAAGGGAAAGAATTCTGACAACCTTTTAGTTTCAGGAAGATATTGACTTTTACTACAAAATGGAGAAGAAGAAGATTTTTTGTGCGACAAGTTTTATTATCATTGTAGCTATTGTTGGGATAACCACGTGGTTTGTTGAGGATGTGACTCCTGCCCGTGAGTTGCTTGTTTTGACTACTCCAGTGTCTGAGGAGCACTACTTTTACACCCTTCCGTATCAAGAATTGAAGCATCGTCAGTCTTATTTGAATAAAACTTTTATCCAGATGTTGCATCATACCCATGTTGCTACAAATGCTACGAACTGTTGGATATGTGGTATGATGCCATCCCATCAGAAGAAAGGAGGAACGCCGTTTATACCTCTTCCTTTCTCTCATAATGGCTCTTGTAGAGCATGGTACACCTTGCTTTTTGCCACACGGACACCTACAGTGGGACGACTACTTTTTAGACTTAATAAGGAATGTCATCAAGATAAAGAAGGCTATCCACAAGCTAATGGGACAATATGGGAGTGGGAAGAATATCGACCAGATAATGAATCAACCCCCTACATCTTCACGAACACCAGAGACATTGTTGGAAATGAGAAATTTATAATTCAAGTGGCGCAAGCTCAAGCGGACCTGTGTGTTCAGAGTATCGGTCATATTCCTGTTGGTGTTAGTGATTGTATTATTGTTTTGAATATAGATGGATTAAATAATAGTACTTTTTTAGCTTCCCACAATACGTACTTCGTATGTGGGAATAAAGGTTATTACCGCTTACCCGCCGGCTGGTCCGGAGTGTGTTATGTAGCGTTCCTATTACCCCTTGTATTCTTAGCGCCTGCATCCTATCATAAAGATTTGAAGTTATTGAATAATGTAACTGTAAATAGGTATAAACGTACTCTATCTATTGATGATGTTGACCAAACTGACACTAGCTTACAGCAATATGTTGATTTTAACTTAGGATTGTTTTTCTTTGTTGGAGCTGCCCTAAATAGTAGGAAGGTTCGACGATTAACAAGAGTTGTAGAGGCCGTAACGAATCAAGCTGCTGCTGCTCTTGGGAATCTTACGGAAGAATTGCAAATCACTAGAATTGTTGCGTTACAGAATCGTATGGTATTAGATGTTATGTTAGCAGACAGAGGTGGAGCATGTAGGATTATCGGAAGTAGTTGTTGTGTATTTATTCCTGACCACACGCCATTAGTCTATAACGCTATTAATAAATTGCATAAAATCGCAGCTGAGATTCATACAGAAAATGGCACTTGGACCTTTTCTGGATGGTTTTGGGCATTGATCACTACATGGGGATGGAAAGTCTTAACTGGTCTCTGTATTATTGTAGCAGTTCTGTTTTCCTGCTGCATCTGTGTTCAGTGTGGTCCTTTATTCTGTTCTTTATGTGTGTCATTTTGTATTCCTGATAAGAAAGCTATTGCCAATGTCACCTATCAAAAAACTTAAACAAGGAGGTGGAAGAGATGATGAAAATTGACATATATGATGATTATCCTAATAAGCCGAATGTCTTCAGTAAATGCTGAAAGGGTCGTCTGTTGAAAACTAAAACAGCGATATGATTAAGCATTCACTGAAGACATGAATTCTCTACAGTTAAAACGTGTTTCTTATCTTATGTTGACTAATGTCCGGACTCCATTTTGTATTGTCATGTCTCCACGTGCTTTGCACGAGAAGAGTCCTACCTCTTCGCTAGTTGCTCTTGTAATCTGCCTAGTAACAGTCTATAAATAGCTCCTTTGTCCGTCTGGCGCATGCCCAGACTTGACCACATCTGTTATCAGTTAGTCCTTGTTTGACCATGTTTCCGTGGGCTCAGGAAATTGTTAACTCCGCCCATATATTGATCCTGTATCGAAAATGTCCATAAATGGTAATGAATTTTGCTCTATGTTGTATCCACCCACTTATGAGCCCCTCTGTTGTGTATAAAAGGGGACCATGTATGCAAGTTCTTTGTGCTACTCTATGCAATACTGAAGAGTGTTGTGTAGATTGTAGGACCACCCTTAAGGGTTAATAAACTCTGTCTTTGTATTTGCAGTTTCCGTGCCAACTTCCTTCTAGTTTTCGTACACAGGAGGGCGAACCCTTGTATTTGCGGGCCTAGCTGGGGCCTGTACTCATCAATATGGTAAATGCACTCCTGACCTCAAACCTTCAAGGTGCTGTGTTCCTAAGCGTCAGAGCCCCCCACACGTGCAGGTTAAGGCTGTGCCTTGCCCGGTATTTAGCCGCTGTATCATTGCATCCCTATTTTTACTACCAAGGAGCACTACACCTGCAGCAAGCCCCAACTGTCGGGTTAGTCAATGCTTATTAGTCGCATACGATAAATAAGCCCCAATTGTAGCTTTGTTGCATAGCCAACCCAGCGCTAGCGGCCCCTACATATAGTTGCCAAGGTTTCAGGTTGCTATGTGTGACATTTTAATCGTCCGAGTACAACTGTGAGTGACATTTAAAAGAATATGAAATGACCTTATTGCTAGCAATATCAAACTCTGGAGGTGAGGGAGACATACCGATCCATAATTACACCGCACAATGCTCCAGCCAAGCCGCAAAACGTAGTAACATCACCCACTAACCCTGACACTTGGGCAAGAGTGGCGATTCAGTTTGTTCCAGGCCCTCAAGGCTGTAGGAATGGCTTGGGCAGCCCAACGGAATATAGTGTATATTCAATAAATCACTACCAGCTGCTGGGTCATCTCTAAATCGACAAACAACACTGACTGGTGGCATGCTGTCACAAGCGCCGGTGTTGACAATTAAGTGAAAGTGCCATGCACCAGGGACCAACTTGTCCAATCTAGCACAGGTGAACTGTCACTTAATCAAGCATGCAGGCCACAGTAAAGTGCCCCAGTCGTAAGTTTCAATACGAGACAGGCAGTAAAACCGGGGGTAACGTAGGCCTACACAAAGGGGGAAGGTAACTATATCACCTACAACCCTTCCAGGGGATACCCATTAAACAATGCTCGCATCTGCCTCAACAAAAGTAGCATAAAGCATGTCAAGAACCCTGCAGGCTACAGTAACTCGATGCCACCGATGCCTGTTATCCGCTCGGATAGATGGACATACCACCAATCCGACCAGTGCCACCACCCCGCGGGCACAGAGGCCGGCCCACGGCCCCTTCCGACAGCGCCGAAATGACATTAGCGTGAAAGGAGAAATAACACAAACCGCGGGACAGTGCCACCCGGTGGTGAAACACCTCATTGGGCACTGAAATATACATGGATACATGGACTAACAATAGGTGTATTCCGTACGTAAGCCTCCTGTGTTGTCGTGATCGTTCACAGGCTCCTGCACTCTGTTAGCAGATGCCGTCCTTGGTCACATCTTCCTGCCCCTCATATGCACAGCCGCCAGCCACGCCATCCATACAAAAAACACAATGCTAAATCATCTGGGCACAATCAAGGGCAAGGGACACTGCCCCAGTGACACCCGAGCCTGAGTGCCCCCTCTCACCCAGACCAAGCGTTGGCAACATCGGCTGCTGTATGTATCCCACCAGACACGCGTGGGCTCACCAAGGGGTGCACTGGAAGGGATATTGCCACCCCGCAAGACGTGTGCGTCCTGCATGTGGGCCAAGCCCACTGTCCATGTGCTAAGTCCCTGCGCCTTCCCAACCACCCGTGAGGCGCGATGAGCGGACATATTGACCAAGGCACATCCGAACTCAGGGATGCAAAACCAATCAGCATGGGCTGAAACCCACTCAACCGCGCGACACTTCAAGATTGCCTCCCCTCCTAGAAAATACATCGTATGTCAAATCCCGTAAGTCTGTCCAGTGTCAGATACTCCGGAACCGCCAAGCTCCGACAGGTGAAACATAATCTTGCCTGGTTCCTCTCCAACAAACAGTGAATCCCTCTGTGTCCAGGACACCGCAGCAAGGGCTTGTCCTTAACCCCCCTAGCATATGGGGGCAGCCGCCTCGCCGCGCGGCTACGATACCCCCAATACTATTGCCCATCCAAGGTGGCTGGCTCAATAGTCGCCGCCCCCCACCATAGCGAGTGCAAACCTCCACTTGACCAGCGTGCACGCCATCAATGTGTGCATGCTAATAAACCCATGCCACACCCATCGTGTCCATCACCCTCAACCAGAAAAACGCTATCAAACGTTGTGCCACATACAACAATGCCACCCGCTCAACCGTGCATGCCTCAACGGCACTGTGGCCCCACTGCCCCACGGCCCGAGCGCAGCCCAAACGGGACGAGGAGAAGTCCCACAACCCATGGACAACCAGGCAGGCCGCGGTCCCAAAACCCGGACATAGTGCGTCCGTGGCACCAGTGGGGGCCCACGCCCAAGACTGGGCTGACTCGGGGGGCCAAACATGACCCGGCTGCATATCCACAAAACACAACCCAGCCCAGCCGGGGACACATCTGCTGATCGGATGGCGATGCAAGGGGCGCGTCCCTAGTAATCGGGGAAGTCCTAGTACAAACCATCACAGACTTGGGGGTGAGTGTCACTATGCGTTCCTGGCCGCATGGTACCATCCATTGTCCCCCTTTGGTGCCTGGCTGCTTGACCGCTACCAAGCGGTGCCGCGCGGGATAGCCAACAATACAGACACTTCACAGGGGGAACTGGCCTACCCACTCCGGTGCAGGCGGGCGTCTGGGCCCGTCTGGTCACAGGCACCCCCATGCACTCCTCCTGTGCTCTTATGCCCCCCACCAGCATGCACCCGCCACATCAAGCCACCCGCTACACATGAGCCTAAAACAACAAGTGAACTTGGATGTTGCACTATGCAGGAAGAACCGCGGAGGAGAAGCCTAGCGGCCTGCTTCCCTCCCCCCCACCACGCAACTTCCAGCCCACGTTGGCCGAGACCCCGGTCTGCCACACAGCCACAGAAAGGGAGCACCGCAAAGCTCGTCGCCCCCTCCCCCACAGCACCGCAACATGTCCTCGAGGCCGGCCGACGGTAGGAATGCTCGCCTCTCAACTCCTGCCCCTCAAATCCGCAACCTCATGCATGCAACACCCAACCCCCACCAATCCAGTAACCAAGCCTGTGCTACACCAATGACAGCATTAGGACCAAGCTGCAGCCCCCAACCTGCTGCCACCTAATGACCCGACTCGCAGATCGTGTGCAGGTCTCGACAGGGATCAGGGGGAACTTTACTTAACAGGAGCCTGGAACTGGACATGCCCGTATAACCCACCCTGAGCTACCATGCCGCTTCGCGGCATGGTAGCTCAGGGTGGGTTATACGGCTTGTTAAAAATGGCACTCTGTCTGTATGTATTATAAGGGCATTGTTGAAGAAGAAATGATTGAAAAATAAACACATTTGCCGGAATCAATAAAAATTTGCTTTTAAGTATGCCGCATTTATATTTACATTTCTTTTTAAAGTAACAGTGCCTGCCAGTACAAAGCATTGTGGGAAGCGTTATGCCAAAATAATCCATCCAGCGCATTAATAGAGAAATCAACTTGTTCGAGTGTGTGTGTGCGGAAATTAGGGCTTGGATTAGCTGAGGGTGGTAATGGGAAATCTGTCAGAAAGCATCCCAACAGCTGGACATCAATGGCAGGGGACAATCTACTGCCCCACACAGGCACAAAGCGGAAGAAGGAGTGGATAGGGCGACTCACGCTCCCAGATTCTCCCGCTGCGACTCCCACGAGGGTCGGGGAAAGGCTGCGACCAAAACCGACACCAAAGCAGGGACCACAGGAGAAGAGCTCCCGGGCCCAAAATGGCGTTGCCTCCCTGCCAACAAAGTCACTAAGAAAAAGAATATTTCTCTACCTATATGTTTCTTTATGTACAAAGTATTATCTATTGAGGCATTGACACTCTGGTTAGACCAACAGGTAAAATTTTATTTTTCATATTATGTTGCGGTCAGACTTGATCAATTCCAAAATAATAATAATATAGACACAATTTATAATAGTGTATAAAAGTGACAGAACATTATATGTGCAACAACATGATTCAAAATACAAAGACACGCGCGTCGACGCAGCTCATGAGGCTCCCCCCCTACAATTTCTCCTGTTTGACCTATAAAGATTGAAACTGCATTTGAAATTATATATACTATATATATTTATATATAAAATCTATGTACGATTATATACTGTACTGAATATCTATGTATTGATCTTTGAACCTTTGTATGTGGGGCCTCTATGTTCATTTGAGCTATTGTCGGTATAAATGAGATGTATGAATTGATGGTTTTGTGTGAACTTTTGTGTGAGTTTGAGAGTGTGTTGTGAATGATTCTTATGGGACCTGTCTTTGTATTTTGAATCATGTTGTTACACATATAATGTTTTGTCCACTTTTATACACTATATTGTGTCTATATTATTATTATTTTGGAATTGATCAAGTCTGACCGCAACATAATATGAAAAATAAAATTTTACCTGTTGGTCTAACAAGAGTGTCAATGCCTCAATAGATGATACTTTGTACATAAAGAAACATATAGGTAGAGAAATATTCTTTTTCTTAGTGACTTTCAATTTTCCCCTGATTTCCTACCTACATCAATTATTCAGGGGTTCCCCTAGTTATATTGGTTATTTGGTTCCCTGCCAACAAAGGCCAAAGTTCTTCCCTGCCCCCAAACTCACCGAGCACGATGACGACCCCCTGCTCCTGGGTACGTAAAGACCCAGGCGTGCTGCAGACACAGCGTGTCCATCGGGGGAGGGAAGAAGCCACCACAACGCCGACCTATGCGAGACAACCGCGTGTCCAGCAGAGGACAAAATGGCAGCAACTCGGTGCGACCAGATGACGGCGTGTCCAGTGCACAAAAGAGGAAGGACAGAGGGTGGGGGAGGCCTATACACCCCCCCGTTCCTCGCGCCCCGGAAATGACGTGCCCTGCGCACCGCAGCCCCTGGCTGCCAGAGTAGGGGGACTCCTCCTCGAGGGGTCCCCATATTCAGAGGAAGGGGGGTGGGCTGGTGCTTTGCTGGCACTAGAGGCCCGCCCTTCTAGGGCACCCTGCGGGCGCCAGGGCAGCCGCATAGTCCGATGACCATACACTTCAGTATAAGTCCCGGATGGTATATACATCTAAGTTACTACATATCTTAAGTTTTCGATGCTTTTAACCTGTTTTTAGGTCATCAATGTGGTTGACCCCCTGTTCCTGTACTTTGTTAATTTCCCTTAGATTCGCACATACTACAGGACCGAGTACCGAGTGATATTGTAAAAGTCTTAGATCTTGCAATTAAAGTTGTAAACGAGTCCCTTGAAATAGAACTACACACAAAAGCTATGGACCATAATACGATGTTACATTAAGAAAGTAGTCATCCTAGGAGTAAATATGGCAACATCTCCTTTGGAAAATTCCCAAGTTGGAAAAGGAATTTCACAAACTTGCAGGATTTTGAAAAGCACGCATAGGCCGTTAAAGGTAAATTGAGGGCACATAGCTATCCGAACAGACTGATTAGGTATTCATAACCCTTACATAACAATGCGGTAACCCAACAATAACCCAAAGGACCTGGGTAACCTATGATATGCAACAACAGTAGTATAGTCAGAGAGACCAGAAGAAAAGACAAGGCTATCTCAATCAGTTTATCCGACTCTAAATTACCAAAATCCGCCTCCTCAGTCCTGGGGTAGGAACTAAGATATATTTATATCAATACAGCAAAATGTATATATCAGTATTAATATCTTATCACACACAGGGAAGTAAATACATGGATTTGTTTTATATATGAAAATGTAACACCATAAATATATATATATATATATTTTTTTTATACATATGGTGGCTCCAGACAGGGAGCGTCAGGAAAAGGAAGTTCTCAAAAAGCAGTGTCCGTGGGTGAATTGATAATGAAAGGAAAAAATTATAAATATGTCATAATCAATACAGAGAAGCCTGTCAGTCACAATTAGTGTATAACATAAATGTGAGCTTGATACAGATGGGGGCGTGGCCAGACAACATGGCTGCCTAGACATGTTTCCCCAAAGCTCCAGCCGACACTTCTGTTATCCTTCAACATCCTGAACAATCAACACCTGTATTAGCTGCATTGGGACAGGGGTGACCCCCCTGTGCTGACCCCCCACTGTGGGCGGTTGGAGCAGGAGAGGAGACTGAAATATGAGGCGGCTTACCCGAGTTGCTCACCTCTGAGTGGCTTGGTGCTGGTGAAATGGCAAACGGGCCCAGGCTGGTGCCTGCAGCTAGGGGGGTAGAGACTGGATGCCCCTCGTGAAGAGTGGACTGCATGACTATGGAAAGCCAGGAGGAGATAATCTGCAGCACCGTCTGACTGGTACTACCACGTTGATACGGGACCCGGATGATCACCGGGGGCCATCGACACTGGAAGCAAGTGCCCGGACTGGACACAGTCATAGCCTGAGCTACGAGTAGGCTGAGCAGTGCCCCGACCGGATTGAAGGGTGCCGGGGGTCAGTTGAGCTCTGGATACCCTGGGGTGGGGAGAGTGGGACACAGACCTGTCCTGCCGCTCTCTCCCAGGACTCACCGTGAGATAGTGCACATTCGAGGCAGAGGCTGCCTACAGCATGCCATGAATAGCTGCCCGCCGGGCCTGGATCTGAGGCTTCTGCGACCTTGGCTGGAGGGCGGGCAGCTACAATCTGCAGCTGACCCGTGGTGTTGACACAGGGCAAGGATGACTGCACCTTGAGGGATGACATCTGAGGCATGCCCTGTGGCCCCTTCAAGTGATCCATGCCATTGGGCTGGCTGAGGTGTGCTGTGGCTCGACACTGGGCTGTGGTCAGTGGTGGCCTTGCTGACTGGAGTGACTGCCTGGTTGCTCATACACTGCTGGCGCTGCGCTTAACATCGAGGCCCTGATCAAGGCCAGGGGGCAGGGCAACTACAAGAATTCCAGACTGAAGCAGGAATTGTGCACTGAGCCTTAAAAGTGTTGGAGGTCCTGTGATAAGGGGGCCATCCAATCACTGCCGGAGGTGAGAGCTGGCCAGAGTGGACTCATGGAGTTGGGCCTGTGCGCCTGTGGGTGGCTGAAACATGTGGCTCCTGGGGTTATGCCTGTCCCCTGTAAGGGTGTGAATTGGTGTGTGTGCCCTGACCAGGGTGGCATATGAGACTGGGGAGCCCTGGTCACTGGTAATCTCGACTGGGGCCTGCTCGGCTGGTAGGACATGAGCTCCCTGGGGATTGCACTACTGTGGGTTCGCTTTGCTCCTGCTGCACGTGCCCGCCAGCGACCATACCATGGCCAAGGACAAGGGATCAAAGACAGTGCCAACCAATAAAATATACAAATATGCACAGACTTTGCAGCCGGAGGGGGCGGCAGGGGACCTGGCACAGCTGGCTCTCCCTGAGTACCAGGGGCCACTCATGATGGCAGAGATTAATATGGCGCGTTACCGATGTTCGGGATGCCGTCTACAATTGAAAACGGGACACGTTAGAAGTCGGTTCGGATTTCGGCACAGCTCGGGAAGGTCCTATGAACTTCTGCAACGTTCTACCATGCTGCAACTTTTTACTCCTTGTAGTTAATTAGTGGCGCCTCTTTCTTTTTTGTTCTGCCAGATTTCATTGAGCAGCATTTTTTGTGTGTAATTCCAGTCGGTAGGAGATTGTTACTCTTCCGATTTAGGTAAGCGTTATGTAATCTATACCACTTAGAACTTCACGGTTGCCCTTTGAATTTATTGTTGCATTGTAGCTATGATTTAAACAGGCTAAAAATGCTTCACGAGATTGACATTTTCATTCGGAGAATATCGGTAGAATCAAATAACCAAAATTCGCCTAGCTCGACAAATGCCGGAATAGAACCCGGGCCGGGTAGGCGAAGCCGGACCCAATAGGGGCCCGGGCAAAACGCTGTCCGGGGGCGGTGCCCCTCCCCCGGCCACCCCCTTTCAAGCATTTGAATAAAGGCTAGGCCGACGGGGGCCAGGATTGGCCCCGGAGGCGCGAGCGAGCCCCCCCCCCCAATCAGGGGTCGAGCTCAGGGGCCAGGGGGGGGAATAAAAGGGGGGTCACCGGGCTAGTGATCACAAATCCCCCCCCCCGGGCCAAGGGCGAACAAAGAAGAATCGGCGCGGGCTTACCTGGAGGCGACCGGCAGCGGCGAACGGATTTTTAGCGCCTAAAAATCCAAGCGAGTGGAACATTCGGAGGATCCAGCAAAGAATCAGCCCACGCTTCGCCGAGGCCCGGGGGGCTTCGGACACGAGCTTTCGTCAGCCTCCGATCAACGAGTCCCCACCAGCAGGAAAGCAGAGGAACGGGGCCGCCCCCATCGCAGGCAGCGGGGAAAGGCAGCGACGGCCACGGAGAGGACACGGCGGCTGGCATCTGGCACCGAAGGAGCCCCGGGAGCAGCGGAAACAGGGCGAACATTAGCCGCAAGCTGCACTGCATCCCCCAACATCCGAGGCAGCTTCCCGCCCACACGTTGATTTGCAAACGTTTCCGCTTCGTCAGTTACACCCAGCGGAGGGGAGCGCTAGTGAAGGGCGCGCCCCCTTAAAGGGGCAGTACGCGGCAGATTGAAAAACAAGCTGCCTCAGCGCAAAAGGAGAGGAGAACCGGGACGGAGGATGGCAAGCAGGAAAGGGGCAACAGGAAGGAAGAAGCAGCCCCCGGCCCGCTTCAGGGAACTGCAGGAGCAGCCAGCCACGAGGAAAGCAGACACAGGGAAGCGCAAGGAGGACGATCTGGACGAGGATCTTCTGGACATGCTGGAACAGGCAAGGGCACTGGTGGCGCTGAAGGGCAGGAGCTGGATGGAACAGCAGATCAAAGAAGCCCCCCCTGGGAAAGGGAGACGACAAGGCCAGGTTTCCACATCGCCACCCCCACCAAAGAGAGCAAAAAAGGGGGGTCTGCAGCCAACACGGCGCCCCCCCACAGGAGCAAAACACGGGCAAACAACGAGGGAACCCCGTCTCAAGCATCCAGGAGGAAGACCCAACCAGCAGCGGTACAGGTGTGCAGCTCGGACTCGGACGATGGCAGCGAGGGCGAGGGGTCTGTGGCCAACACGGCGGCCCCGCAGGAAGGACCCACGAAGAGCACCCTGGGTAAGCATGGACTACCACGCAGCGCTCGGGGGCAGCCAGGGGGGCTGGGGCCACAAAGCAGAAAGGGGCCACAGGCTGAGACAGGTATTGATCACAGCGCGACAGTAAGGGGGCCGTGGCACACGCAATCTCCCTGGCAAGCAGGTGCGGGCCTGGGGGAGGCGTGGCCGGGGGGGGCGATGAAACCCCCACCCTGGGTGCCCTGGTGGCAATGGCCAGGAAGTGGGGTCCCATTCCCGGGGAATGCACCTTGGACCGCAGGGGGGCCAACAAGGAGCCTTGCGGTGGACAGAGCGGCCAAACAAGGGCCGCAGGCAGCCGGGAGGGCGGACGAGGAGCCCCCAGGGGGCAGCCAAGGAGAGGGGGCAGAGGCGGAGCAAGCGCAACAGGGGCACACAGGGGCCATGACGGGGGAGGGCGCAGCCACAGCCGGGGTAGGCGAGGGCAAGCCCAAGGGAAGGGGACAACCAGCCACGAAATCCAACAAGGCGTGCTGGAAGTTTGACAAGGATGAGTGCAAGTGGGGGGCCGCATGCAAGTTCAAGCATGAATGCGGGTCATGCGGGGGGAACCACCCTGCGATACGATGCCGGCGACACACAGGGCAAGCAGCAGAGAAACCAAAGGCAGAACCAAAGAAATGAGAAGCAGGCCCCAACGGGGGGGGCCGGGGAGAAAGGGGGCGGAGGACAGGCGCTCCCTACACCCATAAAAGCAGGCAGGCTATTGCAAATGTTAAACAGGTACCACAAACAAGCAGACAGGAAATTATTGGCGGAAGGGTTTACGCGATGTTTCTCCATCCCATATTGTGGCCCTAGGGGGGCGCGGGAGAGCAATAATTTGAAGTCAGTCAAAGTCAACCCCGAGGCAGCAAAGCAAAAGGTGGAAAAGGAGGTTGGGTTGGGCCGGGTGGCGGGCCCTTTCCCTACTCCGCCGCTAGAGGACATGGTGATATCCCCGCTGGGATTAGTCCCCAAGAAGGAGCCAGGCAAATTCCGCTTGATTCATCACCTATCATACCCGGAGGGGGAGTCAGTCAATGACTGGTTGGAACAGGGAGCATGCTCGGTGGCCTATGCCTCGGTCGACGATGCAGTGGACCTGGTTAGACAGGAAGGGGCGGGGGCCCTCATGGCCAAGTCTGATATAGAATCAGCGTTTAGACTACTACCGGTGCACCCAGACAGCTATCATTTGTTGGGCTTTAGACTGGAGGGGGGCTACTATTACGATAAGTGCCTCCCCATGGGCTGCTCAATCTCATGTGCACATTTCGAAGCCTTTAGCAGTTTCCTAGAGTGGGAACTGGGCCAGCGGACGCCGAAAGGGGGGCGGGTCCACTACCTGGATGACTTCTTGTTCGTGGGTAGGGCAGACACGGAGGACTGCGCCAACCTCCTCACTAGTTTCAGGGCATTGACGCAGGAGCTCGGCATCCCGTTAGCCCACGAGAAAACCGAGGGTCCCACAACGAAGCTAACGTTCCTGGGGATAGAACTGGACTCAGTGGCAGGGACATGCAAGCTGCCAACCGACAAGGTAGCGGACATGCTCAGCGACATACGTAGATTGGGGCAACAGAAGAAGGCGACTCTGGGAGAGCTGCAACAGCTACTGGGGAAACTGAATTTCGCCATGAGAGTAATCCCCGCAGGGCGCGCATTTGCCCGGCGGATAGCCTGGCTTACGAGGGGCTTGGCACAGAGACACCACAGGGTTCGCATTACACAGGGAGTGAGGGACGACTTGGTCCAATGGGAGAGTTTTCTAACAGATTTCAACGGCACCCTGATCTGGCGGGCCCCTTGGGCTCCTGCCAGTGAGTTAGAACTCTACACTGATGCAGCAGGGGGGTACGGCTTCGGGGCCCTCCTGGGGACGGCGTGGTCAGCAGGGGCATGGCCGGAGGGTTGGCACGCAGCAGGGCTAACCTCGAACATATCACTACTAGAACTTTTTCCCATAGTGGTAGCCTTCCACATCTGGGCCCCCCAACTAGCGAATAGACAGATAACTTTGTGGTCAGACAACCACGCAGTGGTGCAGGCAATCAATACAGGAGCGGCGCGTTGCCCAGCAGTAGCAGCCTTGCTGAGGAAGTTAGTGGGCTGCCAGTTGAGAGGGAACATTGCAATAAGGGCCAGGCACATTCCGGGCGTGGAAAACTTAGTGGCAGATGCTATTTCTCGTTTCCAGTGGGAAAGATTCAGGAAGCTGGCCCCGGGCGCAGACATGAAGATGACCCCGATGCCGGAGGAAGCGTGGGCATGGGTGGAAGCGGTTTGAGATGGTTGCTGGAGAATGCACTGGCCCCAAAGACGAACAGCCGGTACCGGAGGTGCTGGGAAACGTTCAGGGCCAAAACTGGTCCACAGAGGGGGCAATGGGCCGGGAAAAGGGACATCCTGGATTTCATAGACTGGGCCTTCAAGGAGGGGAAATCAAAATCCTGGGCACAAGCGCATTTAAGTGCGGTAGCATATTACACGAAATTGGCAGGGCAGGCCGACCAAACAGGGGCATTTGAATGCCGCATGGCCATGAAAGGGTGGGGTAGGTTACAGCGGGCACCAGAGGACGCAAGGCGCCCCATCCACTTCAGATTACTTCAGGCGATGCTGGGGGCCCTGGCCGGGATATGCTCCTCGAGGCATGAAGTCAAGCTGTTCCGGGCAGCGTTTGCAGTAGCATTCTTCGGGGCATATAGGGTCAGCGAGGTGGTAGCCCCCTCAGTGGTGGACGCAGGAGCAGCATGCATACAAAGAGAAGGGGTGGTCATGCAGGATGGACACATGGACATACTGCTAAGAAGGTCCAAGACGGACCAGACGGGCAAGGGAGTATGGACCAGACTGCACTGCACGGACAATGCAGAGCATTGCCCGGTATGTCTACTAAAGAGGCACCTAGAGAGCAAGCAGGGGACGACGGGGCCGCTATTTCAACACAGAGATGGGTCTTTCCTCAGCCGCTTTCAGTTTATAGCAGTAATGAGGAAGGCGTTAGAAGCTTTGGGTCTCCCCGCATGGGAATATGGATCGCACTCATTTAGGATTGGGGCGGCCACGACGGCGGCAGGGCTGGGCATGGGGGGGGGCGCTATTAAGGGGATAGGGCGGTGGGCGTCCAGCGCATACAAGCGTTACACACGCCCAGCAATATTCTAAGGCCCCCCCTCCCCCTCCTCTCTTCTAGACTCGGGCGCTGCACGCAAGAAGGTGTGGATCGTGGGGCACTCGTACGTTACGCGGGCACAGCGGTGGGCAGCGGCTAGACGGGACTTTGGCGGCATCTGGCTACGGGACACCGACATAGAATGGTGGGGGCGCCCCGGGATGAGATGGGGAGAGCTGCTGTCCATGGCGCGGGATGCTCGACAGCGGGGCAGCAAGCCAGATGCAGTGGTGGTCCACTTGGGCGGGAATGACTTGGCAGCAATGGGGCGAAAGGCACTCCTGGAAGACATGCAGAAGGGCCTCACAGCACTAGCACGAATGACACGCCCCGCGGACATAATTTTTTCGGAAATCATAGTGCGGAACACCTGGCGGGGGGCAATCGACCTGGGGGCGGTGGAAAAGTCTAGGAAGAAACTCAATATTACCATGGCAAAAGTATGTATGGCGAATGGCTGGGGTTTCGTACGTCATGGGTTCATAAACTTAAGATCCCCGGGGTATCACAGCGAAGACGGAGTTCACCTCACAGGGGTGGGGATGGATATGTTCCTGCTGAACATTGTGGGGGTTCTGGAGCAGAGGGGTTTCCTATGACAGTCAGGCGGGGTAGGAGTCGGCTAGGGGGGAGCTCCCTCTGATCGAGAAACCATAGGGAGCATGGCGGAGCTAGACAGACTAAATTAACAAAAGAAAGGGGAGAACCCATTAGAAGATAGATGAGAGGCTCTCGCAGTGCCTTGGGGATGCCGCACGGCAGGGGCGCTGAGGGAGCGAAAAGGGCGGCCCGCCGCCAACAAGGATTAGAGTCAATGCTCTCCCCATGACCCTTGGGATGCCTCACGGCAGGGGCTCAGAAGGAGACAAGAACAAAGGACCCAGTCACAAGAAATTCAAGTAGATACACAAGAAAGGCCCTTGGGATGCCAGCCGGCAGGGGCCTCTGGGAGAAGGGAGGGCCCATGTAAGGACACAGGGCGAGCGGGACGGCACTTGCGGCCCGGACAGGTCCAAACGGAGACCCGCCCAATCGGTAGCAAGCTGAAGCCTAAACCCGGAAGCAGGGTTCCCTCCCCTCCCAGCTGATTGATAAAGCTGGGGCAATGAATAACCATGCAACATGTACATAACCATGAACAATGCGTTACAATTGTATAAAGTTTTTGTGATATGAATAAACTGCGACCTTTTCAGGCACCCAACAGAAGTTGTCAGTGGTGATTTGAGGTAGCAGAGCATAGCAGGATGGTACGAGGGGGGGGGAAGCAGGGAGGGGAGATCCGCCGCCTGGGTGGGGTTAGAACCCGGGCCGGGTAGGCGAAGCCGGACCCAATAGGGGCCCGGGCAAAACGCCGTCCGGGGGCGGCGCCCCTCCCCCGGCCACCCCCTTTCAAGCATTTGAATAAAGGCTAGGCCGACGGGGGCCAGGATTGGCCCCGGAGGCGCGAGCGAGCCCCCCCCCCAATCAGGGGTCGAGCTCAGGGGCCAGGGGGGGGAATAAAAGGGGGGTCACCGGGCTAGTGATCACAAATCCCCCCCGGGCCAAGGGCGAACAAAGAAGAATCCTACCCACCCACACCTAAGAGTCGGGCGTCGCAGCTGCAAGGTGGAGGGTAGCGGAGCTAGACAGACTAAATTAACAAAAGAAAGGGGAGAACCCATTAGAAGATAGATGAGAGGCTCTCGCAGTGCCTTGGGGATGCCGCACGGCAGGGGCGCTGAGGGAGCCAAAAGGGCGGCACGCCGCCAACAAGGATTAGAGACAATGCTCTCCCCATGACCCTTGGGATGCCTCACGGCAGGGGCTCAGAAGGAGACAAGAACAAAGGACCCAGTCACAAGAAATTAAAGTAGATACACAAGAAAGGCCCTTGGGATGCCAGCCGGCAGGGGCCTCTGGGAGAAGGGAGGGCCCATGTAAGGACACAGGGCGAGCGGGACGGCACTTGCGGCCCGGACAGGTCCAAACGGAGACCCGCCCAATCGGTAGCAAGCTGAAGCCTAAACCCGGAAGCAGGGTTCCCTCCCCTCCCAGGTGATTGATAAAGCTGGGGCAATGAATAACCATGCAACATGTACATAACCATGAACAATGCGTTACAATTGTATAAAGTTTTTGTGATATGAATAAACTGCGACCTTTTCAGGCACCCAACAGAAGTTGTCAGTGGTGATTTGAGGTAGCAGAGCATAGCAGGATGGTACGAGGGGGGGGGAAGCAGGGAGGGGAGATCCGCCGCCTGGATGGGGTTAAGTAATCCTATATGATGGAACTGTTTCACGTCGCCATTAATCGTGTCATGCGTAATAGTTAGCATGCTACGTTTCTTCTATGTATTTGATTAAGTGTGGACTAAAAGCGGGCTCCTTTCTTTTAACAGACTCTTTGGAGCATTGTTTTAAAATTCACCCGGACTGAGACTATTGCTCCTCCGGCAGAGGTAAGCCTCATCATAAAGTGTTACAATACTAGGAACCTGATGTTAACTGAAACTTTCTGTTGCCCCGAACTTTAAAGATTATGACAATCGTAAATACATTTTTTCCATGATTCATCTCTGATGCCAACTGCCTGAATGCAAAGATTTAGATCAACTTGACTGCCTTTAAGGAATAAATAAGGCGCTTCAATGCTTAAGCATCCTTTTATTCAAGAAATCTGACAGTACCAAACATTACTATAGCAGTATAGCATAATAGACTAATTGCGCAGTATATCATAAGGTCGGATTTTCAAAGGTTGCTTTAATTTAGTTGGCGGATTTTTGAAGGTTTATTTAATTTAATTGACCTATTTTTTTGCACAGTAGATGGTTTTGTAACTATCGAGCACATTTAATGAACATTCCTTCATTTACTTACATGACGGGACGCATGTCTTGAGATACCTTAGAATTGATTTTTTAATACATCCTGAATAACATCAATCAGTCAGCTCATCTGAGAGAAATAACTCTTTCTAGTGGCTCTTATAGATGAATCTTGGACACATTGATGATAACAGAAGCGTAATATCCAGCGGTTCGTTGAAACTCCTTGGTATTATATATGATTGATAAATATACACCTTTTCTGTTTGTAGTGCTCATTCTTAGAAGAGCCTTTCTCACAAGAATATGTTTTAACCAAAACGAGATTCCTCTGTTTGCAACTTAAAGGGATACCAGTCCATAGTAAATCACTGATTTGCATATTAGTCACCTTAAATCTTCTCTGGTAAAATCATATTGTTGGTTCCCTTGACAATGGTTGGGGTTAAGGTTGATTAACACTTAATGGTCCTGTTTTGTAATGAGGCCATTTTCCTCTTTCTTCTTTTTCACTCGGGTTTGTTTCTTCTCTCTTTTTTCTCTAAATTATTCCATGGTAGGCTATGTATGTAATGTTATAATATGCTTATACAGGGGACTATTATTACAATCCACTATTCGTCCTGAAGATGGTCTAACGGACAAATCTGCCACAACAGACCGAAACGTCGACGAGTACATCGATCTCTACATCATTTTGTGTTTTTAGGAACTGTTGTCTGTTATCTTCAAATACGTTTCTATTTATATTATTTGGATTAGATCTTCACACTTATGATTTGAAGGTTATATAATTTCCTGTATTTCCTTTATCATGGTGTTTTGTTGTATCCTTTTGTACCCTTTTTGAATTCTGTTGATTAAAACTGTGCTTCATTTGTAAAAAGACGTACCCATGTTTTGATATTATATGTTCTTGAGTATTTACCTTTGAAAATAAGCAGATTGATGTCTTTGATTGTTCAATAGTCAGCTACCAGTTGAGGCTAGACCAACAAGTAATTATCTGGAACAACTTTGACTAAGAATATTTAACGAAATCCCTTGAAGGCACTTTTACCTAATTACAAGGGCAACATAAATAGGTGACAGTGTCAAAATTAAGACCAGGAAAAACCTGGTCTTAAGTTGGAGAAATGAGGAGAAATGCTTTGTTTCTCCTCGTTTCTGCATTTTCCTAGTGCAGCACACATGGAAAAAGCAAAACGCTTTGGATTGTTTATATTTAGGAAGGTGACCCTTTCTGCACATAAAAAATCCTTTAAAACAATTACATTTTATAACTTCCATGTGTGCTGCATTAAGCACCTTCCTAAACATAAACAATCCTCCCTGCACGCAGAGACTCTTGCACTATGGTGCAAGGGTGCCTGCGTTGGCGCTACTCTGCTAAGGGTAGCGCCAGCGCAAGGGGAAATGCAAGGCTCTACCATATCCTTGTAATTATGGTGCAGCCTTGCGTTTCTGAAGTGACGGAGTGAGGAGTTAAGTCATGACGGCTAATGCCTCCCTCCTCCACTTCAGTGTAAAAATGCCCCTCAGAGTTCAACACAAAGGGAAGGCGTACTTCTTTACGAGCCCTGCGGAGGCCAATGACCGGTTGGACGATCTGGGCATTGGCCCCCAGCAGCAAACTCAAAACCGTGCTACTAAGAGAACTGGGACGCCAAGGCGGGGGTTGCAGGAGTGGCGGCACACTAGAGACTCTCTGCAGGACACGGGTGCTGGCCACACTGGGAGAATACTTGTATGTCCGACGGTACACTGACTGATTCCAACTGCATGCCAGACACTCAAGAGTCCCCCACACCACATAGGAAAGCCAAGGAAGTGATGCCTCTGATCAGGTCCTGGGGTGACGGTGCAGTAAGCATTTAGCTGGGATGCAATTAACCCTTGTGAATTGTCTATTTACTATAGTTCACACTCCTGCATTTGCATGTTCACTCTTGCCCTCATTTATTTGAGCTGAGAGGATGCGGGTCGGGAAACGAGATGCAGTAATCGAGGAGGGGTGGCGGCCTGGAATCCTAACACCTCTACTCTATGGGGTTCTGTGCCGATTGGTGCATTGACAATATTGTGGGTGGGAGTTCACAATGGGCTATGATCCTTCTGGGTGGGCTGATTGCCACGGCCTCGCTGGCTCGGAGGGAAGGCGGGTCCTATTGAATTTGCACATACTGTTGACGAGGTGGTAGCCTCTTTGGGGGGAGATGGGGTGGTGGGTTCTGGGTGTTGGCCAAGTTGGGTTGGGCCTTCAAGTTTAGATCCACTGCCTGAGGGAGGGGGCGTTTCCCAAGGTTTGGGCACTGGTTTTGTTTTATGGGGAGAATCAGGCTTTAACAATGTAAATACCATGCTTAATACAGCCTACGAGGCGAGGCTGGGAGGTAGTGGCTGGCACAACAGTGAAATGCACCCCAGGAGGTGGCAGCCAAGGAATAAAAATACAGATGGCCTCCGATTGGAAACTTATGACCTGGAATGTTAGAGGACTAGGACACTATACTAAATAGCAGAGAGTGTACTCTCGTATGTGTCGATATGGAGTCTCAATGGACTTTCTGCAAGAAACCCAAAAGTGTGGAACCTGCTTACCCTACCTACGCCACACGTGGCAGGGAAAGCTTTTTACTACCACATACTTCAGCTTTGCCAGAGAGGCCATGATTTGGGTGGCACCTGGTTTTCCTTTTGTTGGTCAGGAGGTGAAAACTGACCCAGGCGACCGTTTCATGATAGTTACGGGGACACTGGATGCCAAAGAAGTGTGTTTGGTGTATGTCTATGTGCCAAACACCTCCTTTTTTGGTACTCTGTTAAATGCCACCCTGGAGCGGGTGCGCGTGATGTTGATCATGGCCTGTAACCTTAATTGTGTATTAAGAGGTGGGATTAATTTCTACTCCCCCAAGGTAAACACAAAACCAGCGATGACAGGTACATTACGGAAATTAATGAAAGATCTTGGTCTTCAAGACGCCTGGAGAACACGCCACCCACAGAGCAGAATATATTCTTACTTTGTCCCCACTAAAGCGACTTATTCTTTTATTGATTACTGTCTAGTTTCAGATGTGGCACTACAATTGGTGGAACATGCCATGTACCTGGCTCGCTATATTTCAGACCATTCCTCTCAATTGGTTTCTTTCTGGATGCAAACGTGAGTGCCTCCGGTTCCAATTTGGAGAATGAGAGCGGATGCATTAACATACCAAGTGTTTACTAGCGAAGTAACAATGGTGCTGGAACACTATTTTATGGAGAACTGGGGCAGAGCCTCCACCAGAGCGGTGGACTTGTAGGCAATGAAGGTCATTCTTCGGGATGAATCTATGAAAATAACATGTAGTGTCAAACAGCAATTCGTCAATACTCTAGATGGCCTTCAGAAAACATTAAGCACACTAGAAAAGATAATGGTTGAGACATGAGACAGGCTAGATACCTTTATGTGACAGAATTTCAGGAGGAGGCTGCATAGAGAGAGAGATAAGGCTAGCTGGATGTTTGCCATGCTAATCAGAAGTGAAACTAGAAGTCCACCAATAACAGGACTTCGTAATCAGTTGGGATGCATGGCATCATCGCAACAGGACATTGTCGAGGTGTTCACTGAACACCTTCGGAAATATACGCTGCAACCAAAGCTGAGTGCTCACGAGCAATGACCATCTATCTGTATACAGTCCAAATGCCGGTTAAAACTAGTGAAGACAGAGATAGTCTTTGATGCCCCCATAGCCAAGGGAGAGATAGTAGTCCCAATCACGGCATTGAGGATAGCCAAAGCCCCAGGTGGAGATGGTATACCAGCTAAATTTTACCAGACACGGTCGGGGGACCTGTCCGAGCAATTGCTGGAAGTATATACCAAGGCATATGGCAAGGGTCTACTTCCAGCCTCAATGAGGGAGGCAATTGTAGTGATATTACCCAAGCCTGGCAGGCACGGGTCCCTGGTGTTTTCATACTGCCCATTATCAATGCTCCATGTAGATACAAATATTCTTAGTAAGGTGTTAGCCACTAGGCTACTGTCTCACCTACCTCAGCATATAGCGGAAGATCAGTGCGGGTTCATCTGTGGTCTGTCGTTGATTTTTCACTCCCCCACTTTGCTGGATGATCAATAAGCACTGGCGCTGCTGGAAATCGAACAAGCATTTCATTCCTTATAATGGAAATTTCTGTGGGAAGTGCTATGCAAGGTAGGTATGGGGGAACATTTATAAAGTGGGTACAACTATTGTATAGTGCCCCACTGCGAGGGAGATAGTAGGGAGAGTGGTGTTCCAGAGCCTTAAGCTGCATTGGGGGACCTGACAGGGGTGCCCCCTTTCACCACTGCTTTTTGCACTGGCTTTGGAGCCGCTGGCCTGTCGCCTATGGGAGGTACTACGAGGGTAGGGCATCAGGATCAGGGAGAGTACACATGTGGTATCTTTGTATGCAGGTGACACATTAATATACTTGTGAAGCCCAATGTACTTGGTCCCCATCATGCTGGCGGTTCTGGCTAAGTTCATGAGCACACTGGATTGCACGTGAAAAGCAGCAAATCCATCTTGTATCCCTTGGGCAGGCTGGCAAGGAGGCCAGACCAGACCCTGATGCTTCTGGATCTCCCCTGGGATCTCCCCAGGGAAACAAAAATGGTTAGATATCTGTGGATTCGAATAACACATGGGGTCCTGGACTTCGAAGAGACGAACGGTGATAGGTTACTAGATGGCCTAAATGTACTGTTAAATTCTGGAATACACTTCGACTCTCCCTGATGGGTAAGATTGCCCTAGTAAAAATGGTGATGCTCCCCAGGTGTCTGTATATCATATATCATCTAAGGAACCCTGTTCGAAATACATAAGAGGGTATTTATTGCACTGGACAAATTGATAGTGGAGCTATTGTGGGACACAACGCTGAAACGCACCTAGTGGTGGGGGGGCTGGAGGTACCATGGCTTGAGTATTTTTATCTGGTCATGCAACTCCAACATGCGTTTCACTGGCTTGATGACCATGATAATCGCAAGTGCAGATTGATGCCGGGCATGTGCTATGATTATTTACTGCCTGAAATTCTAATTATGAGGTCAAGAGCCCCGGAACATCTGCCCCATGTGGTCAGAATGATTAGCGGAGCCTGGGAGTGAGCAATTAAGACTGTGCTCAGAAGGCCCCATATGTGCTGGAACTGAATATCTGGACACCACGCCCATTGAAACAAATTGAACAAACCATTTCCCTTCCAAAATGGTGTGAAGGCCGCTGCGAAATGTAGAGGAATCTTTATCCCAGCAAACAGTTAAGTACATTAGAGATGTTCCAGCTTGGCTGGAACAGTTTCTCCATTATGCCAAACTAGCAGCAACAGCACAGAGATGTGGTCACTGTTCCCGGATGACAGCAGACCACCTGGCCCCTAGAAGTTTTGTTGGATATGGCTGGTGGAAGGAAACTAATTTCACATATATAAAGCTCTGAGGGAGGATACTTCTTTCACTGAGCTAGCAGTACAATGTAAATGGGAAGCACCTGTTGAGTCGCCCATAACATTGGGGGCCTTTGAGGCAATACATGAGTGGATAAAAACCACTTTGACGAATTCACTATTCAAATATTACAATATAACATAGTTCACCAAGTGTATCTCACTCCCACCAGACTTATGCTATGAACCTGGAGCGATCAGCCAATTACCCCCACTGCGGGGGGTAAGAAGCAATATTTATACATATACTTTGGAGGTGCCTCGAAACTAGATCATTACTGGCAATCTGTCATATCCAGAGTAAATGGGGCCACGGGGTGGGGGATCCCCAGAGAGACTGCCGGCTGCCTACTGGGGCATATTCGCCAGAGGAAGAATAAGAAATTGAGCAGTAAATTCCTTGTTCTGAAGCTAACATTGGCTAAATGTAGGATAGTAATAAAATGGTTGTCCCCTCAAACGCCGGAGATTGCAGACTGGTTAAGAGCCATGGCTGAGTGGGTGAATGCGGAAGGGTGCCACATGAAACAAACATGTATAGACAACAAGCTAGAAGATGATTTGAGAGCCTGGGCAGTAATGCTTGCAGAGCTATTAACCAGATGTGTTGCCCCCTTAGACGGGGGAGGCTTACCCTACACAGATGCGTAGAGGTTCTTACAGAGGGGAATGACAGAATCCTTATGTTGAGTCATAAGAAGTGAGTTCTACAATGGATTTGTGATCGGGGTGAGTTCTTTGGATGTCACACTGTACAGCTATTATCACTATACAATATGTTCTTAACCTGATGGGGGTTGGGGGGTGGAGGGAGAGGGTTTATCAGTTTTATGTGGCTCATCTGTAAATGACAATGTAAAGTGATCCTTGATCCAAACTTTGTGATTTCATTGAGCAAGGGTAACCGTTTCAATCATAATTGCCCTTTTATTGACTAACCATCCAATCCAGGCTTGGTAAAATGTCAACGTTTCAACCTGGCGAAAGGAGAAGGGGGCATTTGCAGTCTCACCAGGACGTCTACATCAGAACTTGGTGACAGAATAGAGGGGAACAACCTGGAATGCTCAGTCCTCCGGTGAGGAAACGGCAGAAACTGTTCAAATGGTGAGAGCCAGCAGGCTCCTCGTCTACAGAGGAACTAATCAGGTCCCTTAAGGAAAATGGCCCGGGAGACAGGTTGACTTGTTGTGTTCGCACAAATTGTCCCTGTGGGCCTGCGTGTAAATACATCATAGGTCTACGTGCTCGTGCAGTATAGATGGGGTATTATGTTTCAAATTACTCACTCAAGCTCTATTTCTGGAAACTGGCAACTCTTCGAGTTCGCATGGATGCATGGATATGCTAGAAATAGGAACATTTATGGTTTATCTAGGGTAAAGAGCACATTAAAAACTGGCTTTATGTAATATAAGTTGAGTTACAAATTAATTTTCATGCTGTGCAGGAAATTGAAAATTCCACTTTAAAGAGCAATTTATTGACTGCTGAGATCTGCAGTCTCATAACAACCATCTTCCTTGGTGCGGGAAAGGAACTTTGGATTTGCCATTGTTGGTTTACCCACATGATGTTGAACTACAAAGTCTTAAATATCAAGTAAGACCTTGAGTGACATATATGGATTAATAAGAACTTTTTATTGTCATTACAAAGAATGAAAAAAGCCTTTCATCCCTATGGTTTCTTATCTCATTGGGACACAAACAGACTGTTCGTACTATTGTGGGGTAAAGATAATAAAATCAAGGCACCTTCAATATACATGATATAAAATCCTGGAGAATTTCAATGAGTAAGAATATTGTTATATCAAGTTCAAATATAAATGAAGGAAATTAAGGATGTCCATTAGGATTCTCATGGCTGCAATATACCGTAATGATAATAATTCATGTGTATGAAATTAGACATGGTAAGGAATAATATATTTAAAAAATCATGTCTATTGATGCTTGATACGTATAAATATACACAATGTTGATATTCAAGTCTTTTTGTTTTAATATGTGGAATGTATAAAAGAATTATAGTAAAAACAACATTATGTGCCCAACGGTATGTGTTTAAATAATCTCTTTTACTACTGTTTTTATGGAGCTATATATGTTATGTTTTTTTACCAATTTTTAATTCAGTTATTTGTCCTGATGAAAGTAGGATAAAGGTCAAGAAGCCAATGAAACGCTGCATCAACAAAATAACTTTTTTTAGTATTTTGATTGTATACATTTGTTGATGATGTATCAGGTCCAATAGATGATAAACTATATTAACAAATATCACTGGTATTTTATGTGTATTTTATAAAATATTTATGAGATTCTAAATATTGTGGCTGGAGCATAATTGGCTATTTTTTAACATCAAAGTTATACCTAATGTTTTTGTGTTCATAATGAAGCATCCGTATGCAGAAAGTTTGGATTTTAACAATAACTCCAGGGGAAAAACTTTTGTATTGGTTTGGCTGAACCCTATCCCCTGTGCCTTTATAAAAAGGGGTTGCTCTCTAAATTGTTGATGATAAAACCATTATCCTGCCTCTAACGCCTGATACCACATGGAATCAGCAAATATTGATTATTCACATCAGGTAGCATCATGTGGCAAAACTTGTTCAGCCTATGCAAAAGTGCATACAGATGTTTGGTTCGCTCTCTCCCTATTATCAAGTTACTGCTATTTGAGATATGCCAATGTGAGAGCATCCTTTCTGAGAGGTGGAGTTTAGTCAAATGTTATAACAGTTAGAGCTGAGTAATAAAATGTGATATACTCGCAAGAACAGGAATCAGCTTTAAAGAAGACTATGGGCAAGTGTTCTAAAGTACAGGTTTGATTATTTCTGAAATACAGCACAACGAAGTAATGTAAGATTCCTGAAAATAGGAAAAGGGTGTTAGAATGTTAAGGGAATAATTATGTTTATGGCAGATCAGTTGAAATCTACTCTGTTCCAGGATTGTTGGAATGCTGAAATTAACTTTTTCTTTAGAATCCCTGCCTATATGCCAGACCATGAATATAATCTTAGTGGCTCATGCTTTTTTAAAACTGTTCTAGTGAGAGTGAATACATGTTCACAAGATCACTTTGTGATTATAACTCATGAATCCTTTTGTTGAACTTAAACATATCCAGGGAGAATGATGATAGATAACATTGTTAATTGAAACATTAAAAGTAAAGTGTTATACATTGTGAGCTCTTTCCCAGGGAGACTTTAGACTCTGCATTAGAAATAAGATGACCATCGTCTTCATGGTTTCAAAATCTTAACATTTCAACATAAAATAGGGTGAAATTCTATGGCCTCTCAGTCAGAATGAAATAATGAATCACATGATTCACCCAAGTAGCAGTTATTCAGGGCTTTATGCAGGGTTATCAACTGAACTTGATGATTTACCTTAAGATGAGGAACAAACTAGGTAGGAGCTGGTATTTTTCCATTTGATGTATTGACAAATATCTAAATTCCCCAAGAGTGGGAATGGTTGTAGGAGTTGGGGGTTTGGTTCAAGGAGCATAGGATTAGGGTTACAAATAAAGTATAGATTCCTTAGTAGAAGCTGCAGTATTAGTGGTGACTTAATAAATAGGTATTTTATAAGGATATAAGCATTCAGCTCTGGACTGACAATGATTTTTACAGTCCTGGGTTTAGCATTCAGATTTAATGAAAATATGAACAAGAAAAAGGGCTAAAAAAGCAATAAAAGGAATAGAAATAGGATAGTGAGTTACATAAATACAATGTGTTTGGACGTTATGTGTTTGCAAGCGACACGTGGGAGCTTGGAAGAAGCCTATAAGCACTTTTAACTGCATTGTATTGGAGATTGATTATTTTCGCAATGAGAAGTTCAAGGTTCTTAAATCCAAAGTGGACATTATAGATAAGTGTGTGATGTTGTGACCATAGAAATTGGGAGTGATATAACGTCTAGTTTCTGAGGCAAACTATAGAGACTTCCATATTCATGTCAAGTGTTGCAGACCTCTGGATATTATTAGTAATGACTTCTTAAGGATTTTATCTATTTTGCCTAATTCCAAATACAAAATATAAACACACATACAACAAACCAGTGAGAAACGTATACTCAGATTCTGTCTCTTCTTGTAAAGAACTGTAAGCAGAGCATATGCTCTTCTGATTCTGTCTGTCCCAATGCAGAAGCGCTTGAAACTATTTCACCCTGTGTATGTGCCACAGCTGCCAAGAGCCAGTCCTCAATACTCCCTCTGCAGTGTTTTGAACCTGATGACAGCCAATGCCCTATCACATTCCGCAATGTATTTTTTTGTTTTCTTACTTCCTATTCGACCTGATCCTGACACGTCATAGTTAGTAATTGTATTGAGCCGAAACTTTATGAGTCCTTTATGCTTTATACTATCTATATACCCATCTGGTGGGATTTGTAAAGTGCAATAGCTACTCAATGAGTGTCCAGGTGTTAATAACAAGATTGAGTTTCCAAACAGCAAGGTTTTAAGATGGCGCTTAGAGGTCTGAATATCCACTGTAGCCAAAGCTGATGCAGCACGGTGTTCCAGTTCCTCGATGCAAGGCAGGATTAGGAGCTACCATCCCATTGTTTCCTCTTGATTTTTGGAACGACTGCCAACAAAGGTCTAGAGGAATGGAGTAATCTGGATGGATGTAATGGGTAATTCTTTTTTACAAGTATTGAGGGCCGGATTGATAAAAAGCTCTATGTGTGACGACTAGACTTTTAAACCTTAACATTTCCTTAATCAGAAGCCAATTAAGTTATTTCATGAAGGGGAGGATACAAGCCCCCTAGAAAGTTTCAGCAGAAGTCGTGCTGCAGTATTTTGAAACAGCTGCGGTCTTTTCAACGAAAGGCCGTCACCAATAAAGTGAGTTGGCATACTCCAACTGTGAGGTGATCAAGGCCTGTATCACTGTTTTCTGCTGTGAAAGAGGGAGAAGGTAGAGAAACTTGGTTATGCTTTTTAGTAGTCCAAAACAGGAAGCTACCACACTGGTCTGCTCGTTGGCAAATGTGGCAGCGCTAATAAATTTCAACCTGTGATTGAGGGCCACAGTAGCAGGTGGTGCGGTATCCCACTCAGCCAGATGCCGTGGTCCCAAATGGAAAGAGGAATCCTGAGCAGCAGGATTTCCGTTTTGCAGGCATTGCAGTGAAGGGTATTGGCTTGCAGCCAAAAAAACACTGCTGATATGCAAGCCTTGAAATTGCTCAGTGCATTAGGGACCTCTTTATCTAAGGTGAGGAGCAACTGTGCATTATCGGCGTATGGAACTATTTGTACACCGTATGATTCTACAACGGTTGCAAGTGAACTCATAATAATATTGAATAGTTTTGGGCTCAAGGCAGACTCTTGGGGTACCCCAAAACCCAGAAGTTTTCGTTCAGAGGAAAATGGAGCCATCCAAACAGATAGCTGTCTGCCAGCTAGGAAAGAGTGAAACTATGCCAAAATGCAGGTTTACCAACACCTATGTTACCCAAACGTTGCAGAAGTATAGTATGCAAGACAGTGTCAATAGCTGCAGATAGACCAAGGATTACCAGGCCACCTAGTTCCCCCGATCCACCGCTAGCTTGATGGTGTCAGCAACCTCTAGCAAGCTATTCTCGGTGCTAAAGCGAGGGCAAATGCCTGACTGGAAGGGGTGAAGCAACTTACGCGGTTCTAGAAAACTCGAGAGTTTCTTGGAATTAAAATACTTTTGTTATTTTGTCTGTGTATTGTTCTATGTAACGTAGCATTCGTGGCACCATTTTCTGTTTGCCCACCATTTTGAACCATGATCGAAACTAATATTTTCCTTTCCCAAAACACAGCATTTGTTCAATCTTGTTTCTCCAAGGTTGGGCCTCGCTTTGCTAATGAATACAATGTTTTTATTAGCGCACACCTTTCCCACAAGATAGAGGCCTTCTCCCACTAGTCAAGTGGCAGGCAGGGACAGAGTGACCTTGGGCAGGAGATAGTGTGTGCCCGGCCTCAGAATCAAAACCTATCCTTCTGTACTTCTTTGTTTAACTCCATCTGCCTGGAAAATTTAATTATGGGCGTGACTTCATTGGTT
Organism: Triturus cristatus; assembly: GCF_964204655.1. NCBI lineage: Eukaryota > Metazoa > Chordata > Amphibia > Caudata > Salamandridae > Triturus > Triturus cristatus. Next base: position 177,832,130 of record NC_140593.1, read on the forward strand.
CTGATTTGTACATAATGTAACTCCAAGTTTGCTGATGTCAGTCCTTCTGCAGCAATCCTAAGAGACTGGGCACACTGGGTTCCACTAGCGTGTATCTGAATAAATATATTGGTTTGTTTTCTCTACTGTCTGATCAACTCTTCATTTGTATAGAAGGCTGAGTGGTTGTCGAGAGTGACCCGGGTGACCCTAATCGGGTCACTTCCTGCAAGTTGCCGGTTAATTAGTTTCTCTAATATCTTTGTAAATGCCATCAGCAAAGAGATTAGATGGAAATTAGACAAATAGGATTTGTAATTTGGCCAATTTCCAACAGCTGGGGACTGTGGACATCAGAGTGGACAAGTTTAGCAGCTGGTTTGGTGGGGTTGATTGTTGCTCTGTTGGAAACGAGGATGTGGGAGGGGCATGGATCATCCGGGGACCATGTTTTCCATGTACTAAGGGCAAGGGCAGATTCCTCGAAAGAGATAGGGATGAACTCCTGCAGAGAAAGGTAACTAGGGGTGACTGGAACCTCTGGCTGCACCAAGAGTCCCCGCAGTAAGAGTGCATAGAGTGTCAGGAGTCAAAAATTGCTTTTATTTTTGTGTAAAACAAAATTGACTGTTGGGTACATAGATTAGGAAGGGAGTTAGTGGCTGAAGCATCAGGGTGTGTACATTCAATAGCTCAAGTGTTTTGTTGTTAGTGGAGTAAGTGTGAGCTGTAAAAATAATCTGATTACACTTTCATTATTGTGTGATGGTATTGATTTAAAAATAATTGTTTAATCACTGTTCCGGCTGGTCCCTAAAATAGGAGAAATAATATTTAATATTGCTTCCTATTGTTTCTCTGTGGACTAGCTAGCTTTGTTACAGTGAAAAAAGCTTTTGGGTGCTAGTCATTGTGAGGCCATGTTAACTTGAAATTTCTGCATAACCTACTTATAAATATAAGGCAACCTGCCTTGGGGTTACAAGGCCTACATAGGAATGAAATATAACAATAAAAATGAAGGTTTTCTCCTGTCTATATGGGTTTATATTTGGCAGACTATGCTGCAGGTTATAAACGGTGGCAGGAATGCTACAGTGGCAGGGCAAGAGCCATGTTTGCTTGATCACACTAGTGGATGGCACAGTAATGCTGTAATACATAGGTGGCAGTTAACTTTTTAGCCACAGGTGTTGCTTGGGCACCATATACTATGGCCTTGTAGGAAAGGTAAATATGTCAATTAGGTGTTAGCCATTTTTAACATGTTTTAGAAGACAGACCTAGTGCAAAGGGACCTGGTCAGCAGTGTCTCAATTCACAGAGTAAATAAAACAGGAGCAACAGTCCACAAAATAGGGGTGAGCATGCAAAAATAGGCATTTTTTCACAGTCAATATATAGCAGACCTTGTGAAAGTGATAGTAACTCCACTGCCTATAAATGCAGGAGCAAAATAGCATTTGGGGCATTGCAGGAATTTTCTTAGGGAGGAACGCCTACCATCTGCTTGCCCTACTGATTAACTGTCTGAACACTTCTTAATGGAGATACTGTATTTAACCAATCTGCCCATAGCCAGATCGCACCATCCTACTCACCGCAATCTCCCTGCTGTCTTGAGTTCCGGGACTGACCGGACTGCCAGGTGCCCTGCCATAGACTCATGGGCTGATGAGCTCATGGGCTCCGCCCTCCTCTGGTGATGACCCGTGGCCTGCCTTAGCCAGGGTCAGCCTCACACTACAAGACCCTTGTTCCTGGGTGAGCACGTTCTGGACAGAGCCCAACAGATGTATTTTTACCTGCCCTCTGCCTGGCCTTGTCACCTGTTGGCTTCCTAGTGTAGCTGTTTTGGCCTTGCCACCCCTCCCCAGTCTCTGCCCATCGCCCCCTCTAAAGCACCGTCGTGCCACATGTATGTTGTTTCTGCCCTATTTTTCTATAATGTATCCTGTCTATCTCTATCTCGTCTTACCCAACTGTGACTACATTGTATGGTGATGCAAGACCTACTTCACTACCCTTCTCAATGCTGCTTCCCCATTGTCTTGGCGGATGTCCCTAATAGGTATGCCAGTCTGGACGATCTCGTCTTGCAGCCTTGGGATATCAATGTCCAGAGACCGTTCCTGATTATCACCTGCTGATTTTAAGCTAACATTCTAGTTGCCTTTTTTTCCTGCTCAAACAATATGTTGCTATGCCCCATTTATACTATAATGTATTCTTTTCTTCTCTATTCTGATAGTATGTCATGTTACCCCATTGCGATTTCATGGTATGCTGGTGCATAACTTTAGTGTTTGTTGGTGCATGATCTGTTTTACTTTCCCTCCCTCATCGTTGCTACCTCCCAGCTTGTGCGTTTATCCTTATCATGAGAACTACCCTCTGCCCATACCCATCCCTACCCTGGTAATGCATGCAATGATCACATCATTCTACCATTGGGCCCTCTGTCCTGTCCCCAGTCTTGTCATGGACCTAACCGAATCCGTCTAGCTGAACGACTTGCTTGCCGCCACAGGAAGTGACTCCTTTGTTTTAAACTACCCCTCCAACCTATCCAAAAACGTTAAGAGAAATCTCAAACATAAAGTCCTCAAACTCAGGAAAGAAACCCTTTTCACCAACCCCTACTTCTGCCACAACATGTGCACCTTACTCAACGATCTCATCTTCTCAACCAACCGGAGTGTCAAATGGAGGAATGTTCTTTTTTCCTCACTAAACACCACCACAACCAAGAAAATCCCTCATGGGAATAAACTTACTATTATGCCCTCCACACGGTACCACAGCAATGCCACAATCTCCGTCTATAGCAACGGCACTGTACTCATCCAATCTTCAGATCATAACCTTGAACTCTTGAGCAATCTCTTCTCCTACCTCAAACACAAACTTGACACAGCCACTCCTCTTTCCTACTCCCCCTGATTACCCCCTTAGATAACCTCCTCTCCCCTACTTCTCACCAGTCCACTATCCCCCACTCCTACCACTCTCCCTGGGTGGTCTTCCATTTGTCCACGCACACCACTGTTGCCCATCGCACCCCCACTATTGACAACTCTAACTCCCCCCTTCATCTACACCAGTATGGCATCATCACTGACAATTCCAACTCCCCCCCACATCTACACCAGGCTGGCATCACTTCTCCCCTTAAACGAACGACTTGACCTTCTTGACTCCTGTAACCCTTCCCTTGCAGATCTCATCCGACCCGCCACAGAAATCTCTTACCCCTCAAGACCATCCCTAAATACTAGATCTATTAATAAATTGAAACTCACCCCAGTTCCCATCTTTCACTCTCTCTCTAATATGATGACCTCTAACACATCCCTGAAATGTGAATTTCTAAACTACCGCTCAGCTGTGAAACACACGGCTGAAACAGCTGCTCTTATTCTCGACCAGGATCATCACATCCGCATGCTCACTGAATCTTGGTTAAATGATTCCTCTGCTCTCTCCTTTGATTTTTTGGTCTCCCCGTCCCCAGGTATGGCATCATCAGATTTGACCACCCAGGGGGTAGCCTAGCCTTTATTTACAGAGCCTCACTCTCTGTGAAACAATCACACACTTCATCTATTTCCTCTTGTGAGTACCTTATGATCTACATCTCCACCTCCAGTAACTCAAAGTACTCCTGCCACATGCTCTAGCACCCACCCAGGGAAAATCGCACTTTCACTGAACAGGTAATGGAGAATATCTCCTCCAACATTGACGATTATACCAATGACTCCCTCATGAACTGTTCCAAAGCCTTCCTCCAGGACCAAGTCTGCCATGGTTTGATCTTTAAGAAAGGAGCCACCCTGGACCTAATCATTGCCAACGAGAACACCTTACAAGTTGACTCTATTCTTCCTTGCATTTGGACAGACAACCACTGCGTCATCTTCTCCCTAAATATAAAGGCAATCACCTCCAAGGACCAACCAAAGAAAGCCAAACACTGGACCAGAAACACGCATACCATTAAATCAATTTCTATATCTAATGTTAGTTACAAAGCCTTGCTTCCACCTTCCAACATGACAGATGACAGAGATCTCACTAATAACCATTTCAAATCCACTTAAAAAAATCATGGCACCCTAGCCCAAAACAACTAAAAAGAATTCCGTCCAAAAGTTCCAAACCCTGCTTCAACAATGATCTTAGAAAAGAATGGTGACTCCTTAGACTTGCTGAAAGAGCATGGACACACACCCCCTCCTTGGTGAACTTCAAACTCCTATGTCAAAGATGCAGCACAAACAATATGCTCATAGGGGATTCCAAGTGTTACAACAAACAAATGACGGACGGAATGCTGACAATGCAGACATTCTTCCCCAGTCAAGAGATCTGGGTTAAATCCATCGTTCTTTTGCCCACTACACCACCCCAGTTTAGACATGGCCATATGCAAATCAGTCTTGACCCTGTGCCTCATGGGAACAGTCAAGCCCGAACTGCCAAGCCATGTCTTCCCTGGACCGGAATCAAGCATCCTAGGACCGGTTTCTGGCTATTAGCCGTCATCAGCCAGGATAGCTTGACTCCAGTGGTGTAGTGAGCACGGGTCCCACGTCTGGGAATACCCATCCCACTTAGGGCAAAAAGCGTTACAACAAACAAATGATGGACGGAATGCTGACAATGCAGACATTCTCCCCCAGTCAAGAGATCTGGGTTAAATCCATCGTTCTTTTGCCCACTACACCACCCCAGTTTAGACATGGCCATATGCAAATCAGTCTTGACCCTGTGCCTCATGGGAACAGTCCAGCCCGAACTGCCAAGCCATGTCTTCCCTGGACCGGAATCAAGCATCCTAGGACCGGTTTCTGGCTATCAGCCGTCATCAGCCGGGATAGCTTGACTCCAGTGGTGTAGTGAGCACGGGTCCCACGTCTGGGAATACCCATCCCACTTAGGGCGAAAAGCGTTACAACAAACAAATGATGGACGGAATGCTGACAATGCAGACATTCTCCCCCAGTCAAGAGATCTGGGTTAAATCCATCGTTCTTTTGCCCACTACACCACCCCAGTCTAGACATGGCCATATGCAAATCAGTCTTGACCCTGTGCCTCATGGGAACAGTCCAGCCTGAACTGCCAAGCCATGTCTTCCCTGGACCGAAATCAAGCATCCTAGGACCGGTTTCTGGCTATCAGCTGTCATCAGCCAGGATAGCTTGACTCCAGTGGTGTAGTGAGCACGGGTCCCACGTCTGGGAATACCCATCCCACTTAGGGCGAAAAGCGTTCCAACAAACAAATGATGGACGGAATGCTGACAATGCAGACATTCTCCCCCAGTCAAGAGATCTGGGTTAAATCCATCGTTCTTTTGCCCACTACACCACCCCAGTTTAGACATGGCCATATGCAAATCAGTCTTGACCCTGTGCCTCATGGGAACAGTCAAGCCCGAACTGCCAAGCCATGTCTTCCCTGGACCGGAATCAAGCATCCTAGGACCGGTTTCTGGCTATTAGCCGTCATCAGCCAGGATAGCTTGACTCCAGTGGTGTAGTGAGCACGGGTCCCACGTCTGGGAATACCCATCCCACTTAGGGCGAAAAGCGTTACAACAAACAAATGATGGACGGAATGCTGACAATGCAGACATTCTCCCCCAGTCAAGAGATCTGGGTTAAATCCATCGTTCTTTTGCCCACTACACCACCCCAGTTTAGACATGGCCATATGCAAATCAGTCTTGACCCTGTGCCTCATGGGAACAGTCCAGCCCGAACTGCCAAGCCATGTCTTCCCTGGACCGGAATCAAGCATCCTAGGACCGGTTTCTGGCTATCAGCCGTCATCAGCCGGGATAGCTTGACTCCAGTGGTGTAGTGAGCACGGGTCCCACGTCTGGGAATACCCATCCCACTTAGGGCGAAAAGCGTTACAACAAACAAATGATGGACGGAATGCTGACAATGCAGACATTCTCCCCCAGTCAAGAGATCTGGGTTAAATCCATCGTTCTTTTGCCCACTACACCACCCCAGTCTAGACATGGCCATATGCAAATCAGTCTTGACCCTGTGCCTCATGGGAACAGTCCAGCCTGAACTGCCAAGCCATGTCTTCCCTGGACCGAAATCAAGCATCCTAGGACCGGTTTCTGGCTATCAGCTGTCATCAGCCAGGATAGCTTGACTCCAGTGGTGTAGTGAGCACGGGTCCCACGTCTGGGAATACCCATCCCACTTAGGGCGAAAAGCGTTCCAACAAACAAATGATGGACGGAATGCTGACAATGCAGACATTTTCCCCCAGTCAAGAGATCTGGGTTAAATCCATCGTTCTTTTGCCCACTACACCACCCCAGTTTAGACATGGCCATATGCAAATCAGTCTTGACCCTGTGCCTCATGGGAACAGTCCAGCCCGAACTGCCAAGCCATGTCTTCCCTGGACCGGAATCAAGCATCCTAGGACGGGTTTCTGGCTATCAGCCGTCATCAGCCAGGATAGCTTGACTCCAGTTGTGTAGTGAGCACGGGACCCACGTCTGGGAATACCCATCCCACTTAGGGCGAAAAGCGTTACAACAAACAAATGATGGACGGAATGCTGACAATGCAGACATTCTCCCCCAGTCAAGAGATCTGGATTAAATCCATCGTTCTTTTGCCCACTACACTACCCCAGTTTAGACATGGCCATATGCAAATCAGTCTTGACCCTGTGCCTCATGGGAACAGTCCAGCCCGAACTGCCAAGCCATGTCTTCCTTGGACCGGAATCAAGCATCCTAGGACCGGTTTCTGGCTATCAGCCGTCATCAGCCAGGATAGCTTGACTCCAGTGGTGTAGTGAGCACGGGTCCCACGTCTGGGAATACCCATCCCACTTAGGGCGAAAAGCGTTACAACAAACAAATGATGGACGGAATGCTGAGAATGCAGACATTCTCCCCCAGTCAAGAGATCTGGATTAAATCCATCGTTCTTTTGCCCACTACACTACCCCAGTTTAGACATGGCCATATGCAAATCAGTCTTGACCCTGTGCCTCATGGGAACAGTCCAGCCCGAACTGCCAAGCCATGTCTTCCCTGGACCGGAATCAAGCATCCTAGGACCGGTTTCTGGCTATTAGCCGTCATCAGCCAGGATAGCTTGACTCCAGTGGTGTAGTGAGCACGGGTCCCACGTCTGGGAATACCCATCCCACTTAGGGCGAAAAGCGTTACAACAAACAAATGATGGACGGAATGCTGAGAATGCAGACATTTTCCCCCAGTCAAGAGATCTGGGTTAAATCCATCGTTCTTTTGCCCACTACACCACCCCAGTTTAGACATGGCCACATGCAAATCAGTCTTGACCCTGTGCCTCATGGGAACAGTCCAGCCCGAACTGCCAAGCCATGTCTTCCCTGGACCGGAATCAAGCATCCTAGGACCGCTTTCTGGCTATCAGCCGTCATCAGCCAGGATAGCTTGACTCCAGTGGTGTAGTGAGCACGCGTCCCACGTCTGGGAATACCCATCCCACTTAGGGCGAAAAGCGTTACAACAAACAAATGATGGACAGAATGCTGACAATGCAGACATTCTCCCCCAGTCAAGAGATCTGGGTTAAATCCATCGTTCTTTTGCCCACTACACCACCCCAGTTTAGACATGGCCATATGCAAATCAGTCTTGACCCTGTGCCTCATGGGAACAGTCCAGCCCGAACTGCCAAGCCATGTCTTCCCTGGACCGGAATCAAGCATCCTAGGACCGGTTTCTGGCTATCAGCCGTCATCAGCCAGGATAGCTTGACTCCAATGGTGTAGTGAGCACGGGTCCCACATCTGGGAATACCCATCCCACTTAGGGCGAAAAGCGTTACAACAAACAAATGATGGACGGAATGCTGACAATGCAGACATTCTCCCCCAGTCAAGAGATCTGGGTTAAATCCATTGTTCTTTTGCCCACTACACCACCCCAGTTTAGACATGGCCATATGCAAATCAGTCTTGACCCTGTGCCTCATGGGAACAGTCCAGCCTGAACTGCCAAGCCATGTCTTCCCTGGACCGGAATCAAGCATCCTAGGACCGGTTTCTGGCTATCAGCCGTCATCAGCCAGGATAGCTTGACTCCAGTGGTGTAGTGAGCACGGGTCCCACGTCTGGGAATACCCATCCCACTTAGGGCGAAAAGCGTTCCAACAAACAAATGATGGACGGAATGCTGACAATGCAGACATTCTCCCCCAGTCAAGAGATCTGGGTTAAATCTATCGTTCTTTTGCCCACTACACCACCCCAGTTTAGACATGGCCATATGCAAATCAATCTTGACCCTGTGCCTCATGGGAACAGTCCAGCCCGAACTGCCAAGCCATGTCTTCCCTGGACCGGAATCAAGCATCCTAGGACCGGTTTCTGGCTATCAGCCGTCATCAGCCAGGATAGCTTGACTCCAGTGGTGTAGTGAGCACGGGTCCCACGTCTGGGATTACCCATCCCACTTAGGGCGAAAAGTGTTACAACAAACAGGGGATTCCAAAGCAGCTTTCTTTCAAAATCAACTAGATACTGCTAGCAATAGACCTAAGAATCTGTTCAAAATTATGGGAAACCAATCTAACTGCAAAATCGATCCTGCTTCCACAAATAACAAAGCACTCCCTGACTGTGAAACCTTTGCCTCCTTTTTTACAAAGAAAATGTTGTTAATCACTAACGACTTCCAGAACGCTCTCAATCTTCTTCCACCCCAACCCCTCCTTCACCCCTCCACAATAAACCACGTAGATTGACTGTATAATCACCAAATTTCATTAAAAAATGAGGCTGCCTCGTCTAGCTTCATAACCCTCAATGAGATTGGCACTCTAAATCTTTTGACCACCTTTAAATATTCTAAACACTTTATTGATCCCCTCCACTCCAAACTCCTAAATGAATTCATTCACCTCATACCCCCCCTGTGAACTAAGATAATCAGTTCCTCTGTCACTCAAGGCAATCTACCCGACTGCCTTAAACTTGGTCAGGTTACCCCTAGCCTAAAAAACCCAACTCCAACCACTCCAAACCCAACTACTGCCCCATCGCCAACATCCCTACTCTATCCAAACTCCTAGAAAAATGTGAGAATTTACTGCTCCACAATCATATTGAACTGTTCTAACTCGTAGACCATTGCCAATCTGGCTTCCAATCAGGTCACTGCACCAAAACTGCCAAGGTCCACATTGTCGACGACACCCTTCGCTCACTTGACCTGAATGAATCTGGCCTCTAGATCCTACTGAATCTGTCAGCAGCCTTTGACACCATCAATCAGGCCACCCTGCTCGACCTTCTGGAACATAGGATGGGCCTCTTCGGCATGGTGCTAAAATGGTCAGCCTCCTTTCTAAACAACAGATCACAGCATGTCCTAATTTGTCACACTCCATCAAAGCAGGCTCCTCTATCCCAGGGCGTCCCTGAAGACTCAATCCTCTCCCCAAAATTGTCAACCTCTACATGGAGCCCCTAACTGATATCCTCAAATGCTCACACATATCCTAGCATATGTGTGCTGAAGACACCCAACTCTACATGAGAATAACCTCCATTGATGACATCCACACCCTCAATAACACCCTGACATTGACACAACAATTGCTTTAATCGCAATCACCTCAAATTTAACCCCCTTAAAAAAGAAATCTTACAAATTGCACCTCCCACTACCACCTCTAACATCAATGAACGGCTGCGCCTTCTCTCTGCCTTGAACTGCACCCCACATATCATTGATTCTGCCAAATCCCTAGTTATTACTTTAGACAAAGACCTCTCTTTCCAAAAACACATCAGCGCCATCATAGAGGAGCTAACCATGAGCTGCATATCCTTAGGAAAATAAAACCTTTCCTTCCAACGGCTGACCTCAGAACGGCGACTCATGCACTTGTGCTTTTGCAACTGGATTATGGTAGCACTACTCTTGAGGGCCTCCTAAAAACCTCACTTGCTCCTCTAATTGCTACACTTAATGCAGCAGCTAGGCTGGTCACAGGATCTAAAAGAATTGATCCCATCACTCCTGACCTAAGAGCTCTGAATTTGCTACCATTCAAGGCCAGGATGCCCTTCAAAACTGCTTGTTTGACTCATAAAGCACTGCACCATAATACCCCTTCCTACCTGTCCCAGGAACTGACCCTCTCAGGTAGAAACAGACTCTACAGAAGTACAAACTCCTTACTTCTCAAGCCACAACAATTCAAGAAAAAGAAAACCTACAACCATTCCTTTTCTGGAATGGTCCCAAATATTTGAAACTCTCTCCCTTCTGAGATCAGATGCAACCTATCAAATCCCTCTTCAGGAAAGACGTAAAAAGATTTCTATTCAACAAATTCCTCTCTCACTGATGGAGTTAGCCACGCCACTGTTCCCTGTCTAAAACCCGACCTCCTTTTGTCTGCTGCCTCTTGTCACTCCGTAACATGCCTGAGTCTTGGCCCATGTTGCACTATAACCCTCATGTAAATCTATGCAGCACTACCTTGGGGAAAACTGTGCATATACTCTCTGTGCCCATGCGCCTCCTCCTACAACTACCTCAGAACCTGTGTACATTGTCTATCGTATTCTTATTTGATTTGCTGTAACTTGTTTTTTTCATTTACACTGTATGTGACTCTGGTGCCTGCTGCTATTCTGTTTACATATCCCACTGTATTTCATTTACTCTTTTTTACCACTACTATATATTTGTAACTTCTCTCAATGTACCTCATGCTATTGTTGATATGCTTATTCTGTATAGCACTAAGTTGTCATGAATTTAAGCACTAGATGCCGTGTTTTTTCTGTACCTCGGTGGATATCTATGCATCTACTCTACCCTCCCTCACATCTCCCTACCTCTTCTACCTCAGAACTGATGAGTTTACATGACTATTGTCCTACTATCTATCTATTGGATTCTTCTTTTTTTATTATGTTGTAAGTATTTTTGGTTACGCATTATGTAACTCGGGATACTTGTTGCTCTCTTTTTACATATCCCACTGTGTACCATTTAATCCTTCTACTATTACTATATCGTTTTTTCTCTAAGTACCTCCTGGGCTTACTCTGTAAGCCCCCTGATAACTTTGGGTCATGTCTGCACTATATAAAACTCATAAATAAACAAATATTATTCTTGGGTTTAAATTGTCTAGGCTGGGTCGAAACTTTGGGGGCATAGTGAGCAAAAGAACAATGGATTAAACCCAGATCTCTTGACTAGGGGTGAATGGGTGAAGTATTTCAGCACTCCGTCCATCATCTTGTTGGGTTTACTATGTTCACTCTAAGTGGCCAAGGGAATGCCCAGACATGGTACCCTTGCTTGCTGTACCACTGGATTCAAACTAGTCAGGCTGATGAGGGTTGATACCCAGAAACCGGTCCCTGGATGCATGCTTCTGGTCTAGGGTACACCTGGCTTGGCAGCTCAGGCTGGATTATTTCCATGTGGAGCAGAGTCAAGACTTATTTTCATATGGCTGGATCGAAACTGAGGTAGCATAGTGAGCAAAAGAACAATGGATTTAACCCAGATCTATTGACTGGGGCTGAGTGGTTGAAAAGTTTCATTACTCCATCCATAATTTTGTTGTGTTTGCTATGATTGCCCTAAGTGGCCAAGGGTATGCCAAGACGTGGGTCCCTTGCTTGCTGTGCCACTGGATTTAAGGTAGCCTGGCTGATGAGGTGTGATACCCCCACAACCTGCCCCAGAATGCTTGTTTCCGATCCAGGGGGGACCTGGGCCGGCAGTTTGAGCTGGACTGTTCCCATGAGGAGCAGAGTTAAGACTGATTTTCACATGGCCAGGTCCAAACTGGGGTGGAAAAGTGAGCACAAGAATGATGGGTTAAACACATCGTCTTGTTGTGTTTGCTAAGACTGGGGAAGGGAGGAGAAGGAGAAACATCGAACTGGTGTTGAAGGAGTTATGGAATTATTTAAAAAGTATAGTCATTTACACCTCACACGAATAAGAAGTATTAATGCAGTAAGTATGGCAGTGCTCCCAAACTTACTTCTTCAAAGCTATTTCTCTTTGTTTAGAATCTATTTTAAAAAATTATTCAAAATGAAGTCCTGAGATTACTAAGGATTGTACAGGTGCTTGAGTGGCAGTGTGCCCCCAAACCATTTTAATGGAACGTAAATCATGGCAAACGTTTGATTTCTGCTGCTTTGCTCCAGAAAAGCACCAAGGCAAAATGTTGGTTAATGACCTATAACATTTCTGGCGGGAAAAAGCAGTGTCAGTCTTTGAAAAAGGATGGGTAGGTTTCCTCGATATACAACTGTATTATTGGAGTACACATCAAAAGCGTTAAGGAACTTTATGCCTATTAAATTCTAGAATAAGCTCCATGCTACAAAGAAAAGGGCTAATAAAGTACTCTTTGAAGCCAGAGTTTTTTCTGAAGGTTTTCGCACACTCACATCTACAGAAAATGTAGATGTAAAGTTAAGTGAACTATCTTTTTCTCAGCTTAGCACAATGTAGGGAATGGTTATGGAATTGGATAAAGAGATCATTTAAATGATCCATTGTTACAGGACAACTTTCACTTGATTCAAGGCTTATTTGCAAATAGAAAAGTTACACCCGTGGAGCCACATACAGACAGGTAGGACTGTCTATCTTTTTTGATGGCCGTTTTTTCAATTGAAGAAAGTAGAAATGGATGCAATATGCTTGAGCTGGATTGGGAAGGGTACATCTCTGGGAGAAGAATGTAATCAACTGTGGGGAGAAGCAAAATCATTGTTATCTGACTATCAGTAGTGGAAGCAGCTGACAAAAAGTCACAATCGTGAATTAAAAAAGGTGGATGGTGATATGCTCCTTCATTTTCACTGCTTGCTTATTAAACAAATCAACAATAATGATGATTTACCATTTTAAATAACAGCTCACATCCTTGGAAATTTGAATAATGTAACTACTTGCACCTGCTGTTACCTCATTGCAGAAGGCTGAGTGACACTATTATCTAGAGTTATGGAGATGACTAATGTAATGTTCACAGTGATTAATCCATGCAAATACTATAGGTGGATGAGCTGACACACAGCAAGCTGTGTACGTATGCAGATGCACGTTTGAGGTCAGAATAAAACCCAGAGATATTGCAGTTGCGACATGGGTGGGCTTGCTGTCAAGTATTTGTGAGGTATCAAGTCATAATTCAACAGATGTGTCAAAATTTGTAGGCAAGAGTAGGAGATATTCTGTTATTTTTGTTTCAAGCCTTGGGAAAAGTAGAGACTTTCATGACTGAAGATCATTTAAGGTTTCAACCTGACTATCAACATATCTTCAGGAGAGGAGACTTTCAGAAACCGCTGGGTGTCATCAGGGTAGATGTAAAGGTAATTATCAAAGAAAGAAACAAAGTGGCTCCACGTACACAATAAAGAGAGTCAGAGAGAGGATGGAGCATTGGCATACTTTATGCTTGTGAAGGAAAGGGGTAGAGAGAACGTTGGCTAGTTTAACCTTTTAAGAACAGTTAACTTGACAGGATTGAAACCTCTCACATAGTCTGCCATTCATTCCCATTTGGTCTCTCATGATTGTTAGAGGTAAGTCATGATTTATCCCACTGAAAGCTGGTGGCTGGCCTAAAAGAATAAAATGCAAGATCCACCATCATCTGTAATGTGCAGCACATTAGTTGTTGGCATTGCTGTGTCTGGGCTCCAGCCACTCCTCAAGCCTAACTAGAGGTCATCCAGGAGAATTCTTGCTGTAATGTGGTTAAAAAGTTGTTCCGCAACACAACTTACAAGAATTTTACCCGAATCAGGAGGTTAGATATCAATTGAAAGTTGTTTAGGTCACTTGGTCCAAATCTGTTTTGTTGAGCAGTGCAATGACCTGACCAAGTTCCTGCTAATCAGGGACAGATCTTTGAGACAATGAGTAGTTGATTCATCTAGTCATGAAGGAGAGACAAATGTCTTTGAAACCTTTTGCTGGACGTGGGCCAGCAAAATGAAGCACAGATTTAAGGTTTTTTGTAGCACTGTGAAGACATTTTGAGTGACCTCTTTGAAGGGCTTGTATTTTTTTTTTTTTAAATTGGGAGAAATTTTGCATAATTCTATCATGGGGATGGACACAATGTGTGTATGTACATGTGTATATATATAGACAATGTGGGCCTGCATCACAAAGGTAACTTACACTTTTCTGTAAGCTTACAATTTTAACTAAGTGTAGTACTTTTCAGTGTTCACAAATGGCACTTTTGTAGGAACTTGCAATTTTTTAGTATTTTACACTTTTGTAGTAAGTCCCTAATGCCATTATTTTCTATGGGAGGGTGTTGCAGTACGAGTGGTTGGTTCCACTGATCAAAGGGAAAAAGAAGTCATTGTAACACAATATATACAAAGAGCACATTCTTTCATATGACTCTGTCACTGAACTAACATTACATGTATTGTATTTTGTGTTAAAGGCAAAAAGGGTAAGCAAGGGAAGAATCCCTAGCTTTTTCCCTGTGCCAGGATGACTCTGAATAAGATGAGATGCTAGTCATCGTATTCTGGATCAGCACCATTTACCTAGTTTCACTCACAAAGCAAGCATATCCATTGGCAGGTCATCAGTGTAATATGAAAGCTATTGTAAACCCCGCATGCTGAGTGCGAATGAAAGAGATGAAAGTTTTTCACATTGAACTATAACTCACTTGCCATTAAATGTTTAATCGAAGTACATTCAAATATTTCCTCACTAAGCATACACTTCTAAATCTTCCTACTTTCTGAAATCCTTAATTATCATCAAACAATGCAATCATCCAAAAATAGTTTCTCTTGCCTTCAGCTTTCTTCCTGAAAAAATGAATTGGTATTGCAAAAATCATAATGTGTTTCTTTGATCAACTAAAAGAAAGAGCACATATGTTTCACTGGAAGATAAGGCTGCAAAAGGGGAAAAAAGTAATTTAAAATCTCGGAAGTGATTGACAAGTAAGATATTGTTGCTCCCAGTAAAGCAAGCATTTAAACAAGTATTCCAATCATTTGGCAAGCAAACAATGCCAAAAATGTATATTTTGTGCAATCTGCTTTTGAGCCAGTTATGCATAATTCGCTAAAAACTAGATAAATTGCTGTTAACAAGAATCGATTTAATATATTCCACCCTGCAGCTGTTTTTTATGTTGTTAATCCACTTTGAATGTGCTTCTTTTTCAAAGTACTAATCAGTGTGGATATCAAGGTGTGCCATATCTTCACTGTGGCATCTGTACCTTGTGAGTTTGTGGAAATGAAAGTTTTTCTGACTCCTAAAATCCGCTATGGATACTGATTCAGAATTTGTAAGGGGTGTGTTGTTCGAAATACTGAATGGGTATATCAAATATCAAGTTATTGTCACCACAATCTGGTAGCAAAACATTGAAAATCTGCTACCACCTGAAAGGAAATTGTAATTTATTTACAATGATGAAGAGGTCTCTTTAGGAACCCTTCCTCTTTGCGAATGTAAAAAAATGTTTTTGAAGAATAGGAAGTGGTCCGGACACTACTGCTGACTCTCAAATAAACGATCAAGGAGTGAAAACTTTTTTTTAAGACATCCCAACTACCTTTACAGTAAATAGGTTGCATTTAAATAAAAGTTTGATTTATTTAAAATCAATCACAGACAAGGTGAACTTCTGCCCCAGAAAGCCACCATCCCTGTGAGGCTTCCAGTCGTAGTGTGTCAACATTTGCAACCTACCTCATTAATAATAATGATGTAGGTAAGATTGGGCCTACTATTCTGATTTTTAAGAATCAACCTATTTGTGACCTATTCATAAATAAGTCATTTAACTATCCTTACTGGTCGCAATTTATTAAACAGTATTTAGCGACCATTTTTTAGTATATCTCACCTAATGTATTTCTGTGCTTCTGCCCTATCACTCATCACATATTTTACTGTTGAACCTTGGTTTCTTTATATTTTAGGTATTTCCTTTTATAAGGTCTACATACAAAAGGACTTTGAACACTGTCACTCAGCAGTTTCTGTGTTATCAATCATATGACTGCTATAGTTTCTGTTTTATCAATCATATGTCTGCTGTTATTTAGCTGAAGATTCATGGACACTTGA
Source organism: Triturus cristatus (assembly GCF_964204655.1). NCBI lineage: Eukaryota > Metazoa > Chordata > Amphibia > Caudata > Salamandridae > Triturus > Triturus cristatus. The sequence continues at coordinate 177,848,268 of NC_140593.1, forward strand.
TTTCTTGCTTATCAACTCGCATTATATTGTTCACTCCATCCTGCTATAGTGTAAACGAAGTGCTATATCCCCCCCAAAAATACAGCAGAATTCGTGACCTTCTGACGTTTGTGCCCGAAATGCAATTTACGATTTCTGGATAACCTGCAATTATGAAAACAAGTACATCTTTCTCTCTAGCTGAAGAAAGTTCTTAGAAGCACTGCTTAATGGACTGCACGCTCTCCTAACGTCAACTTCCGTGCTCCAGTACTTTCATCATACATCTGTTCGCAAATAATTTGTCAAGCTTTTTTTCAATATATTAGCATTATTCGTTTATTCAATTAAATCGTCCAAAAGTGATGATAGTGTTGACACTTATGTACATTTATCCATATCGTGTGATCACTTGAAGTGCTCCTAGCCTTATCCCCTCTCCTTGTACCTAATGCACTTCGGGCCCCAACGTTGACCCTTCGTTAGGGGGAGCGTTCTAATTATTACATCCTGAAATGTAAACAAACCCATTTCATTCATGCAAATGTATTTACTCAACCAGCGTTATTATGCAGGCCTGCCAGTGTGCACACCTACATGTTTACAGAGTAAAGAGGGGAGGAATGATTTACTTGTTAAACAAGTATGCTTGAATGATGGGCGCTACCATTCCCTGATAAAACCTGCACTCCAGTGACATAAAGTGTGCATGCCTCTCGGATGGAATATGATCTCGCCCTGCTATTTAAGGATAACACATGCTTCGTAAACTTACAGGTAGAATTCATCTTTGGAGTTCGTTTGTGTGCGGACCATTGTGTTTTACTTTATCACTCTTTGAAACAATATACCTGTGGTCGTATGAAAGACCCATGAAGGCCGCGGGGTCTGTGTAAGAAAACGTACCGTCATCTAAAAGATGGCAAATTCTTAGGAAAGTATAGAGTTATTTGAGACACAAATTAAAAAATAAAAGTTACTAAATCTACTCATCCTTTAAAGAAGCAGCTGACGAATAAACTTGCATGAGGTGGAAGTGGGCATCTTGCTGCAAGGTCCTCTAAAATAATGGAATAATCTTCAATAATATGTATGAAGTCATGGGGTGTGAGGGTCTGCGATTACAGCAGAGTTCCCTCACTTTAGAATTTTTGGTGAAAAGTGGCACATGGGTGTTTTTATAGAAGTGATGAGCACATGCACACGTTTCGCTTTGTGGCCATTCCCAAAACTTACAAATGAATTCTAACATCCACATGTCACACTTAAACTAGCCCTTGAAAATGTCATCTACAAAATAATGTTTGACCTATATGTAAATCGATAACAGGCATGAGAAAAACAAAAATTATGATGTGTGATATTTGTTGTTTTCTTTGGGAACAAACGCAATAGCCTTAGAAAAGCACTTTGAACATCTCATTTAAGATGCACCTATACGACTCAGGGAGCATCGGGAACAGCAAGGGGCACACATCACTCCCTCTTCATGAAGACATCTAAACAATAGTATGAAGAACTCTAAGGTGAAATAAATGCCAATACAGATGGCATAATTTGCTGTCATGTAGAAACCTGGGGCCTGGGAACAAACATTAAAGCAATAACATACATGGAAGATATTTGTACCAAAGTGACATTTGTATGCCAAACGACCTCACTGAAATAATGTTATATATGTTTGGTCTGTCAAGAGGGGCCAATTGAAATCCAAGCCGTGATGAATACATATTTCGAATGTTTTGTGAGTGTCCTCCGAATCTTTCTATTGCATATGCAGGCTCGGTCATACAGGATCTGGATATCCTATCAGAGGAGACTTGGCCTGGTACAAAGAGCTACCATAGGACTAAGAGACTGGAGATTCCTGAAGTGTTCTCAGCAGTCCCGATTGGCTTCAAAGAAGCAGCCTGAGATGACATAACATGCACAGTTCTCCAATCAATATGTCGGAGGTTGAACTATGTAAGTAGTGGTCAGTGATGCGGGATGTTTCCAGTGCCTTTCCAGGTCGAGGGCAGTCCTATAGTCCAGTGCTTTAGGGAACAGAACATGGGCCTCTCTGTACCCCCAAAGAATCAACAACAGGTGAGTTGCTCTAAAAAGCTGACCTGATGTAAGCAACTTCCTGAAACTAGCTGACTGGAGTTCATGCCCCATATGCTTACAATGGGAGTCTATCTAATCCCAGACCACACTCCCACTTTAACATTGGTTCCTAATTCTTGTGCTGCTGACAGCAGCTGAAATATCGGTTCCTATTTCCATCTCAAGAAACAGCTCTGTCTGCATAGTGCTATCAGTTGATTGAGGATCTATGGTGAATGAACACATGTGTGTCAATTTCTGCGCCAATCCTCCTACTGGAATCACTTGTCTTTGTGTGGACACAGGTATCAACTTGAGAAAGGTTTCTGATATCCTACAAAAGGTATACTTATGTCTTCCCTCAGAGGGCAACTGTTCTGTTGTTTAGAGCCGGAGACATTTTTTTTTTGTGTTTTTCCAAACGAGTGGTCTTCCATATGATTGCGAGAGTGAAGTTGCATCTGCACGTGTGACCGTGAAAGAGTCCCATAGGCAGTACCCTCATCTGGTTGATGGATGGTGAAGAAAACAGAGTTTCCTGACTTTGTGTCATCTGTATTTGAAGAGGTGAATGCTGCTTTACTATATGCCAACGTCTAGAAATAGAAAAGCGGGTTACTTTGAGAAGAGAATTGGGGGGTTGCAAGTTTCTATCTGACTTTCAGTGACTGTGAGTGAGATTGTAATGTTCAAGAGTCATGAGAGGAGGAAGCAGTAATGTTGTCAGTGGAGTAGAACAAGGTGACACAGGAAATTACTCTCAATTCGCTTTCCTGTCGCTGTATGATGGAGTAGCATTAACATGTCTAATGCACGAAGCAATGACTCTGCCTCTTGCACCGTTTCAGAGGTTGACATGCAGTCACTGACAGATGCTCAAAGGCGGTGGGAACTCATAGAATGATTGAATCACAAACCATGTCTCATAAAAGCAAAGTCAGATGTTTAACAAATGGGGTTGGTGCCCTGGCTTAAGTACTTTTAAAACAGTTTCAGAAAAGATAGAATCTTGAAAACTTTACTAAGTGAGGTCTGTGGAAGTAAGGCACAGAGTATTCGGGGCATCGTGGAAGTGTCTGTCAGAGGACAGCGCGATGATGGCATTTTCTTCCAGTGCTGTGCACCTCGATGGCATCCCAGCCTAAAATTATGAACCAGGAAGAGGTCCCAAGCACACTACAATCCCAAGTTCAGACCTACATCTCTCTTTATTCCTTTTGCAGGAAATGTTTAGATTTCCATTCGGGATGTGAACATGATTTGTTCAGAATGTGTCAAATAGCATATTTTCAACAGTAAACCATTTGCGCTTTATCAACCAGGCTACTCTTTAAACTCTGATGAAAGTGATCACAACAATTGTGGAAATATTAAGAGACTCATGTTCAAATGAAAACAGTTGAAACAAAAACATTGTTCACCAACTCTAAATGGACAGCAGCATGTTCTTTTTTGTGTAACACATGTTCTTGCTGCACCTATTGATCTTGCTCATCACCATCACTGCTGCCTTCTCTGTTCTCCAAGTAGTGGAACCTTTCATTGGAGGACTTGTGAATCATGCAGTACATGACAATAATGTGAAACACGTTTTTCGGATTCTCTGGGGTGAAAAACCAAAAAGTAGCATCTCTGCAATCTGAAGGTTCTCTCAATGGTGTTCCAGGTGTAGCTATAGTCATCATTATACTTTACTCTTGCCTTTTACCAAGAATGAAGAATTGGAGTGAGAAACTATATCATCACGGGTAAACCATATCGCCTGCATGAGAGGCAGACCTGACAACATGTACAGTATGCACAGAAAGGCCTCCAGATAAATCCAAGTACAAAATGGCCAGATTACCCAACAACCAATTTTGGTCACGCCGAAATGTCATCATCATAATTAGGAAGGCTGCTGCTTCATGGACCGACACTGGATGATTCCTATAGGATATGGATGATTACAAGATCTACAATGCGGATAGTTCACGAATTCCATGAATATGTCATTTCATAGTTTCTAAATATTTGTTCACAAGCTTTGGGTGGCATAATGTGCACACGTGTGCAGTCTATGAAATCCACAACATTTGGATAAAATGCTGAAGAGAAAAATCAGTTTTTCACCATCATGGGCTCAGCATTAAATTGGATAAATTTAATGTAATTTTGCCCGTCATGGCATCAGTGACGTTATGTACCAAGCTGATATAGGTAGGTTAAGATATACCAGTTGAAACGCTTTAATCACCTGAAAAGAACATGTCACGGAATAATGGATCGCCAACAATAATTTCACCAGCGGTGACATTGCAGTCACACTGCTACTGCATGGCTTCAATTTGGTGGCATTCCACCCAAACAATTACAAAATGCTGTTATTGTCACCAAGTTCTGAACTAACTTGCTCAAATTTCTTCTAAAACAGGTGTTTTTATATTATTTATTTTAGTTTTTACTAATGTAAAAATAACAAGAACAGCCGATGTCACATTCACAACACCCCCGCTCTCCTCACCAAAGACAAACGCAGAAAGTGTCCAAAGTTCCTGCTGATTCAACTCAGGGTTGATATCAATACCATACTTGCATTATTTTAAATATTCCCTAGGCAAGAACGGAGGATAGAACCTCTCAGAGTTCAACAGTACACCCATGCCACGTCTATTGCTTCACCTCCAACGATGATTCCGTAGATCCATATTATGTCCCTATAATCCACATTTGTAAAGCACGAACAATCACCCGTAAGGGTGTCTAGGTGCTGGGGGCCGTGGGGAAGATTAAGCAAGCTATTGCCCAGAGTCACATGGTGCTGGGCTAACCTGCCGCTGGTGCCGGGGATCGAACCGTGATCCCCAGATTCTGGAGTCAGTCGCCCTGGCCGTGGCGCCACACCTCTTCCTCCCTGAATCATTAGCCTTTGCAAAATCCCCCAGCAACTCAGTCAAGACCCCCAAGTCCTCCCCTAATTTATCATCTCTTTTGATAGCCTTATTATGCAGCTTTTCAGTTAACGTCCATTCTATTACGTCCTCAAACCACAACACCATGCTATGACTCTGTGTACCCATCCGTCCGACTGCTGTGCATCTCTGCGCCAACACTAGTACCAGATGCAGAAATTATTTAGAATTTCTTTTGACTTTCTGGGCTTTACCACAATTCCCATTAGGCATTCCTTTTGGGTAAGACGTAAGGGAACCCCTGTTACCCTTCTCAATCTCATGGCTACTTCTTCCTTAAACAGTGCAACCGTGCCACAGATCTGCTTCGTGTGCAAGAATAAAGCTCCCCCCCCCACCACACCTCGGTCATTTGGCTGCCCTTCTCTAATCCTTTAAAATGGATTTACATGTGTGCTTTCAGTTTTCAACATGTTTTCTTATTTTTTGGGTCCTCCAAACTGGAGCCAAAGTAACTTCTCATCAGGAGCAGTAAGGTGCTGGAGAGCATGTTGTGTTTTTTAGCTTAATAGCAAAGTCCACTACAGTCATGACTGTTACTTCAAGCTCTTTATAACAGAGTAGCGGTGTTACTTAGTGGGTAGGCTTTTACCCATGATAGAATTGCAAAATACTATATGTTTGGAAAGAAAATGATTGCTGGTAATGTTGTATTGACAAATATAGATTAAACATTGGTTTCATATGAACAAACATTTATTGCTTATTTTAATTAGTTTTATCTTTTATCATGACAATATCTGCTAAGTAATGAGGGATTTTACAGACAACACGTGTTTTACCCCTAACTGCAATGTAGGACTGGGGCTCCCTCAAGGCTTTTGTTCAGATTGATCAATAGTCGAATGTTTTCCCGAGAGAAAAGTTAATCAGACATTTCTTCTTTTGTCGGCCGGTCTCTTTTGTCCTTGAGATATTAGTGTTTTGTGGTATGTGTCACATGCCGCAAATGCCAATAAAGAGAGTCATGAAGAACCTATGCAACAACTACATGTCAACGTGTTACAATTTTTAAAAAGTTACATATGTAGGACTTAGTGCAATAGGGTTGATAAACTCAGTTTATACCAAACCTAAACAGGAATCTCAGACATTTGCCATAAAAGTCTGTACTATGTTTGAAAGAATGCCTCTGTTCAGCAAATTAAGGCCCTTGAGTTTTGAAAATTATCAACTTTACACACAAAATGTGAACGCATAAATAAACATTCAACACTTCTAAATGTATCTCCTTAATATTAATTTTGGTACCTTTAACAGTTGAGCATTTTGAGTCCTTATAGACCTGGAATTGAACATAACTGCTCAAATGGCTCAAATGGTATGCTGCAGTGAAAGAGCCCTCAAGGAGCAGTGATTTACAGTAGTAGGTAACAGATAGTGTAGTTTAGGTCTTCGCTTTCAGCACCAGACATTCAATTTCTATTCCGGCAATTTTCACATGGTAGGGCTCTGGCTGACTGGATCGATAAGTTAATTATGGTCAATCAATACAACCATTGCACTTTAATGATCACACCAAACAGACTAATAGAATAATAGGCAAAAACTGAATTCAATGTTGTGGATGAAAGGCTATCTGAGAAAACCAAGGAAGGATCAATTTATTGTATGCGCTGACCTATGTCATAGTTGTCTCACATTTCTTGGAGTTGCGCTTCTCAGTAGAAGGCACATGACAAATTTTTACATTGTGTCAAATATATCTGAAATATGAAAAATTCATCTCATCCCACATTTTCATGCTTTTAGTTTCCATGTCCAATCTAAATCACATCTTTCCAAATCACAATATTCTTTTGGGATACATGAAGCTTATGTTCTAACATCTTGACAGGCCCATTACTTTACTCTTCACTCAAATGTGAGAATTATTCCAAATTGGTAAAGATCGTTAGGTGCACCAAATGAAATAATTGCCTAAGTATGTAAGCGCTAACACAAAATTCAGAGCGCAAATTCCATTCCATGCTCCACAAACTCAAAAGGCACAAGGCCAGTCCAAAAAACTACATACACAATTTAAATCAGAACATACAACAAGAATAAACTTGCAGCTGTCATAAAGGTAAATGTTTGCACTTGTGAACAATGAAAAACATCTTTTAGGGTTGTGCTCTTGTATGTGCAAAAGCAATCACTCACACCTTAGGACCACTTTTAAAAGTGGTCCTCCAAGTTGCTTCCCTTTAGGTTGCGGGTGTCACATTCCCACAAGCTTTAGCAGATTACTAGGAACATCCGGTCAATTTCTGGGATCGGATTAGATGTCAGGCCACTGTGGGAGATTTGCTGTCTGGTTGTGGAGGCATTTACATCGGACAGCTTTCACAACTTGATGCTAAGCTGAACGTTTTTAAAGATGTTGGGTTTACCAAAAGTTTGCCATTTTTAGGACAAAAGATCCAAAAGCATCTGAAAGCTTTTTAAAATATATAATTTACAGGGGAAATGATCTAAGCAAGAATGGCAAACTAATAAAAACAGATCTTCATATGGGGCATTAGTGGTCTGTGATACATATACATCAAGTATTGGCAGGCTGGATCTAGATGGATGATCCATATAAAAATCTGATGTTATACTAGCACAATGGAATAACTATATTTAAGTAATTTTATAACATATTTTGTTGTTTTTATTTTACATACATTTATTAAACAAATTCAAAATAGAGTGTTACACACATATTGGTATCATAAAAAATTAAACAAAATAAGAGAAAAAAGACAGCTTCAGGAAATCGCTGAGAAAATTTAGCAGCTGTTCAAACTTGGTTTATCTGTAATGAAGATAGACTTTCACCGCGTAGTGTATTATATTTGAGGCCATATTTTTGGCTTGGGATGGTGATTTATTTTGCTGTAAATTCTGGAAGATGATAGTGTTTTTAACCATGCTTTCAGGGAGTGTTTCCTCATGCTGCTTTGTTATTTTTAAATGGGCTGGTTGGAGTTCTTGTTTTGGGCAGAGCTCATATGCTATAGGCTGGACTAGGCCTTTTGAAAAAATGAAAAACTGTCACAGCTGAGCATAAATCCGTTTTTTCACAATGCAAAAGTCTTTATGTAAATGAGAGTCATTTTGTTGGCAATTTTAAAAGATGAATAATTTGAAGAGACATCAACATTCACTGCAGAACCTAAATTAAGTAAGAAGTAGCACACATAACCTTCAATGATATTGGCAACTTGCAGTAAATGCTAACATTACTTATGTCACGAGGGTTAAGGTAAACGCACATCCATACACCCTTCAATACAAAGTGTGTCTCTTACAGCGTAATCTCGCCTACTACAGGTTTCAGGCTGTGCACATAAAACACTTTTGGAAACAGTATGGCATGCCTTCACCCAACATCAATCTTTACCTGCTGTCCATCAATTCAGTGTGGCAGTTCAATCAATAGTCAGATGCAATCAAATAACTACTTCCTGTCCCCTGGAAGAACAGAGGTCGCTGACAGTGCCTGCACTGTATTTCAGATTCAGAAGCCGCCACTTGTCTCATCCCTAAAACAATTGAAAACCGCTATTCGAAGTTTAAGCCGGAGCAAGGAGGGAAATGGCTGATTTCTGTGCACTGCAGGAAGCATCTACACGAGGACAAACTCCTTTTCTAAAAAACACGTTCATGTCATTGACTAAATGGTTTTAAAATAAAAACTGAAAAAATAATCGAGAAATAGTACGAGAGAAGAGTAGCAGAAAACGTTTCTGAAGTTCAATAAAATTAGTTTGACTCAGATACGTTTTGTATTCTGGCCTGCCTGACCACACCAACAATGCAGACATGGCTAGCATTGCTTCTCTTTATTACCCATCAAGAGCATCAGTTTACAATTGGTTTTATCTTCGTGAACTCCATTGAAATTATGAGGTCAACACGATTGTCAGGTCTGGTGACATGTTGCAAGTTAGATATATTGAGAAAAAACTTTTATAGAGGATGACACCCCATTTACCTCCTTCCTCTTTAATTCATATAGGCCAAAGGACCTCATGACATAAAACGTAAGTGACTGTAAGACACAAACTTAAAGCTCATCAGATGTCATTCTAACATAACCAATGTGAGTCGAGAGTGTGCTGTCACTCAAAGTCAAGGTATCCAGTGGGCAAAATGGGCGGGCCTCATAGGATAAACTGTGGTTGGTGAAAGCACAATGTGAATGACTGTATAACAGACCAATGGCCAAAGCCAGCTGACCAAAAGCGTACCTTTGTATACACACATCGATTCACTATTGGGCAGCTGGTGTCAGCAATTGGTCTGTTCATAAATGTATAGTATGAATTTTGGCGAAAACCAATTATCTGGTTTTCTGGCACAACAGCTAAAACTGTCTTCAATGCCAGACTAAAATCAAATGAAATAAAAAATCATACGATTCTTAATATCTATCAATTTCGTTTGTGATCATTAAGGACAAAGATGGTGGCAGTCCGATTGCTTTTCAACTTAGCTGTCGTAAAGGATACACCTCTTTAATGTACTTATATAATACAGACAAACGTCCTATTTTTCACTCATTGCATTTCCAAATGTGTGACTGCTACTGTTGTGCTTTCTATTTATTTTAACTTTTTAACTCTATTCATCCCTGGAACACCTTTCTTTTAAATGGATTGTCCTGACACTGGCCATGCACTGTAGAAACCGGAAGTTGACACACATTGCTCTACATCACCGAATATTACGATAAGTAAATACATATTATAGAGTTTTTCAATCCTGTGGCCTGAACTCTAAAGATCAGGGCCCAGATTTACAAGGACTTCGCATTGGGTTTGCTTTACTTTTTGAACACAGACCCAAAGCAAAAACCTGGTTGGTATGCACAATCAAACCAACATGAATGGCGGTTTCCATCGATTTGTATCCAAAAGTAATCCAATGCATTGCAATGTGCTGCCTTGCATTCCTTGGCTTCAAGGGGGCGTTATATGGTTGGTGCATCTATCCATGGATTTTTACACATCTCTAATTTCTGAGCACAAACTGTGCTGACCACAGCTCAGACACCATTGCACTATGGTGCAAAAGTGCAAGCGTTGGCACAAGGCTACCGAATGTGCACCAGCACGGGGCGAGAGCAGAACTGCAGCACTTCTTTGTAGATATGGTGCAATTCTGTTCTCTGCAGTTCACACAATACAGCACGGCAACTTTTGCTTGCTGTCCTGTGTTGTGTTAATTCTTTGTAAATATGGGTGCAGATTGCAACTTTTGGCCTAATCCCCTATTGGATGCAAACTCCTTTTAGCACTGAGACAGCATTGCAGTTGGGTGTGAAACTCTGAATTTATTGCCATGATTCACTGAATTTGGGATGTGTTGGGGTGATAGTTTGACCACCAATAGAGTCAAATCTCCTGAATCACCTGAAACACAAGGAAACGTCAATGCACATTAGTGAATTGATTGCTTTTGAAAACAAAACTTTGGTAGTTTAAGACAAACTTAAATGCTGAGGAGGAACAAAATAACACAGCAACCTCTCAGCGTTTCTCATAGCCTACAGTGGAGCTGGTAGTGCAACAGCTACATCATAGCCATTCTGAGCTATGAATAAGGTGAATGTACTCCACCACACCACAGTCCCAGCTAACATGATGGGCAGCGGGCCTCCCACCAATGGCTACATGAATCATAAGCCTGTTTGGTCCTCTTTGGTTGAATATAGTAGATAGAAGATGCTGGTGGATTGGCAGTAGCATGTGTGTTGTGACATCGCTGCATTTTATTTTCTAACCAGAGCTGCACACTCCCAAGAGGCACTCAAATCTGCTTTTACTTAAAAGTGAAAGACTGTTCAGAATGTTCTAAGGTGGGCAAATCACATTTCATTAGGAATTGACGTGAAACCTGTATTTTGAATGCATTCCCCTTGTTGCATTGTACATACCAATCACAAAACTTTTCTAATTCTACAAAAGAAGTGGCAAATTAAAGAAACTAGATTGTGGGTGTGGCACTGGACATAAGAGTTTGTAGGTTAGCAAGGTCTAAAGATCAGAACTTTAGAACCACTGGCTATTCAAACTCTCGAAGCTCAAGGGAAATTGCAGAGCCTCTACAACAATAGTAAGTCAGACCCACAAGAAAGCAGCATCCATAAAGTTAAATGTTTTGGCATAATCCAGCATGGCATGGAAAAACAGATCATGTTCATTAGCCTAGGCTGAGAAGTCATTGTCTCTGTACCATATTTTTAGTTGCTGGATACTAACTGGTGACTATAAATTAAAGATCTTCCTTTTTCCACAAATCCTTATGGCTGGTTGTCATTGATCATCTGCAATATTATGAAGGCCGATGGAATTCCTGTGTATTGGCATAGCAAGGACCCCAGGTTTCAACCTTAAGAGTTACCTATAGGACCTGGTGAGTTATTAGTAAGTGCTGCTCATAATAATTGCTGACAGTGTTGTATAATATCACATGATCTCATAAAAGCTGACCCTCCACAAGTGGGACTCTAATTATAATTATATAATAGCTGCTCTCCTCACCGATCTGCAAGTCAGCTTGGTGCAGGGAGTGGTAATACTACTTATTAGACCTGGCTTAATTGGTTTTCTGTTACTCTTCTCTTATACCTTTGGCTCCTGGTATTTTGCTTTGTGATAGACTTCCTTTTTTGTTGGTCTAGATGTGTTGGGCACTTTGCCACTGCTGTTCAGTGCCAAAGTGCAAGTGCTCCCTGTAAATTATTGTTATGGATTGGTGATTCCATGATTGGTATATTTATTTAATAGTCAGTCCCTCGTACAGTGCACTGTGTGTGCTCATGGCCTGTAAATCAAATGCTGCTAGTGGGCCTTCAGAACTGATTGTGCCACCCACATAAGCAGCCTGTAAATGTAACTCAGACTTGCTTCTGCAGTGTCTGTGCCCAGTTTGGTACAGCCATGTCAACCTGGCAAGTGCACCTGATTGCCTGGACCTAACCTTCCCATTTCTTACATGTGAATCACCCCAAAGGAAGGCCCAAGGTACCCCTGTGGCAGGGTGAAGTGTATGTGAAAGGTAGGAAATGCCCTGGTGTGTGTGGCATGTCCTGATAGTGAAATCCTGCCAATTCTGTTTTTCACTATTGAAAGTCTATCTGAGCCATAGGATAGAATGGGAGTTTGTGTATAACATCTTAAAAATATAACTTCCCATTAGGACAAGATAGAAAGATGGAGTTTGGTATACCTGAACTCAGAATAAAAATGCATCTTTTAGTAAAGATGATTTTTATATAGTGTGTTTGAAAATACCACTTTTAGAAAGTAAGTATTTTCTTGCTTAGCAATCCTGCGTGCCTCTGCTAGGTTTGTGTATTGACTGTCTGGCTTTGGAGTGGCAGGAGCTGGGGATGTGCATTCTGATCAGACAGCCACTTGGGGGAAGTGAGGTGTAGTCTGGGCTGGGTTGAATAGACTGGGGCTGCATTCAGAACTGCTTTTGGCTCGGCATATAGCTTCTCTGCCACTAGACATCAAATGATTTTGTGCTATAAAGAGAGGGGCCCAGACCCCTAAACCTCAGAATACTCTGGACTCAAGAGGAACCTCTGCCAAGGAGAAGAGCTGGGAAAGCTGAAGGAGAAGTACTGCCACCTTGCTGTGTGCTGTCTGTGGTTGCCCTTCAGTTCCTGCCATGGAGAGGACTAAACACTTTGCTGTGTGCTTTGTATCCTGTTGGAAGAAGATCTCCAAGGGCTTGAAGTAGTGCTTGCTTCCTGTTCTGAAGTCTCAGGGACACAGACTTCATTTCCTCTGTCCTTCTGCATCTGGAACTGCGGCTTCAGCTACCACAGAGGGAAATTGCAACACCGACGCCGGCAAGCGATGCCGTAACCTGCACGGAAGCCGTGCGCACCGCTCGTGAAAAGCCAGACGCACCGCCCGACTTGCATTGTAGGCCTGACGTCACGCCATATCGACTCCACAGCCATCACCGAGGCCGCTGCCTGCACCGGAGCCGAGGACACTGCTTGTGACACTCACGACGCACCGTCTCGACTCGCACTGCAGCTCTGACTACACCAATGCTGATGCTTCATCAATGCAGAGCCAATGATCGACATGGGTGACTCCTGAATCCATCGACGCTGCACCGTTGTAACGAATGGACCCCTTGCCACAACCGTGATGTCACCTCCCTGGCACCATTAAGGAACCGAATCCTCACATTGCCCACAACAGTAAAAAACCAACCCCTCACCTCCCCTCCATCGCAGTTAGGAACAGAGGCCTCACCTCCCCTGGGGTCGTAAGGAAGCGAGGCATCACCTCCATTGTGGTCTTAAGGAACTGACGCTGCCCGGTGCCAACAAAGCATCACATTTCCACTACCATGCACCGTCTTTGTTTTCATCGTCTACCAAGGTACTGTTCTTTGGGGGTCTGTGTGACTCTGCGCCTGACATCGCGCACCTCCCTGTCAGCACCATTCTTTGGGATTTTCACAACATCGTAATAGCTGAAGGTAGAATTATTAGTTGCTACAAGCTTAATTTGTGAAAATAACCTTTTTTTGAGGATATTTTGATAACTATATTGTGGATTTTTGATGTTTTGGTCTTGTTTGGTTTAGATAAAGATTAATTATTTTTCTAATCCAGTGTAGTGTCCATTGATAGTGCATTCACTGTATTACTGTATGGGTGCACAAATGCTTTACACACTGCCTCTGAGACAAGCCTGTCTGCTCGTGCTAGGCTACATAGGGGGTGAGCAGGGGTTATTTTAGAAGTGTATCCCCCTTATCCTGACTAGGAAAAAGGGTCCCTAATTGGACAAAGGTGCAGACCCTTGGCAACTAGAGACCCCCATTTCTAACACTACTATTATCACCAAGCATTTATTGGTCCACACCAGGAAGTAGCAGGAACTGTATAAGGCATCATCTAGAGATAGTGATCACTCACAAGGCTGCACTAATGTTCTTATAAGTCTAGTTACATAAACACATCAGATCTTTTGTAAAATACTTTATTAAAATACTAGTGGGCAAAATGTATTTTTAACTAGCAGTGAATAGGCAGTTGGTCACTGGTTCAACACCAACTATGGACAGCCTTAAAAATTCCAACTATAGACATTTGTTGTGATGTCTGGCGGACCGTCACCGACAGGCTGTCAGTGGTGGTTCACCTGACATCCAGGGCAGTGGTCTGACTGCCGGATTACAATACCAGTAGTCCGAGTGCAGCGGTCGGACTGTATTCCCTACAATGGAGGTGGTGCCTACACACGCACTGCTGTAGGGATCATGGTGTCCCTTTCCCTCAGACTTTACTTGCGGTTCCACCTCCATATAAATGCAGATGGAAAAGACTTTGGAGGTCCCAAGCAGGTCCCCTGACCCCTGTGGGCCACTGCTAAGTGGCTAGGGGGGCAGATGTGATACTCCCCTCAAACATCCATGTGCCAGACACCACATTGTGCCTGGCACATGGTGCATGGATGCGCACACTGCTGCTTGTGCTGGGCCGCTTTTCCAGGTGCGCATCACAAGCTGCAGTGTTATTGAGCACATTCTGACTGCCATGTGTGCGTTCCTATCGTAATACGACTCCTTGTCGGGCATTCCCATTCCAGCTGCAACTGACCAGCAACATAAAAAGCCCCTTAATTCTCGAAATATGTTTTGTGAGAAATCAGAATGGTTGCTAAGGAAAAAGGTATTTTAGGAATTCTGGTATCAAGTCCTTTCTTCTTTTACTTAATTTCTCTTCCACTATTATGATAGATGAAAAGTGAACTGAAATATGAAACAATGTGGAGCCAGGACATGAAGAAGGTGACGATTAGTTTCCCTCTCATGCTCTGAATTTCAGGAGATGATTGCAGAGGCGATAGCTGCAGCCTTGGATCCTGTTAATGGTCCTCCAAATGGCCCAAACCTTGAACCTTCTAAAATTGATAGTGAACAGTAACAGGATCCCTTGCCAAAAGAAAGTATGTTCAAGGAGATCAACTTTTGCAGATGATTTGACATCAACTTTTGCAGATTGGAACATCTGGAATTTAGTTGGTTTCCAGGAACCTGAGGTGAAAGTCCCTGATACAGGTTTGGTTCCATCCTCTCTCTAATTCTCAACTTAGATATAAAGGAAATTATCCAGTTCATCCACTGTATCTCCTTCCTGATGGAACCTTTGTAATCAGTGATTCAATCAGTGGGTCCAGTGGACTTCTTATTTCCCTAGGCCTCACAGATGACTAATTCTATGTTTAAAATATTATAATTTCTCATATTTTCTGCGGTTTGCAGTGGAGACAAATTGTGTCAGTTGAGGGACCTGCCATTCGTACTCTCCTCAGCACCACAAGTGTTTACCCTAGAATCTGCTGTGTTTTTGTTACATTTGGAGGAGATACACAGTTGTTTTCTGATCTGAATGAATGGCTAATATCTGCACGTTCATTTCTGCAGCAGAGTACAACACCAGGAAGATTTGCATTGATCATCAGATCTGAGATTTCTTCTTAACTAAAAAATATGTAATTGCATTCCCATCCAAGAACATCAAGTCATAGGAGTCAACATGGGCTCAGTTTTTCTTGTAGAGATTTGTCTTCAATATCAATTAAGGAATCCACAGCTGCAGTAGTTATCAGGGCTTGGGCTCGCATGAAACTTTTGATGTCTCATCGCCTTTCTCATTGGTCACCAGAATTCCAAATTTACAAAGCCTAATTCCATTAAATACAATGGTGCATGAGCCCTTGCTTGGTGGTTGGATCCAACTCACTTCACGAAGTGAGTAGCATTGGCCCCTACTTTTCTTGTTATCCTCACCACAGATGTGAGTCAATAGGGATGAAGTGTCACTCTGAAAAATCAGGAAATGCAAGTGAAATGGAGCCAGATGTAGTAACCTTTTTACGATTATAACCACACCAAATCAGACTTTGCAACTGTAAAAAAGGTGTTCCTATGTATAATTCAATTTTAAGAGTCAGTACATTTTTGCTCACTCTTAAAATGGGCTGACTGATGGATATTGATCCAGCATTTTGAAGGGGCATGTTCTGGGTACCTCTTGCAAATACCAAATATATACCCTATATATCAATGGTTTGCACATGTAATTCTGATCACATACCATTGAAAGGTTTCTGCCTCTATGTGTGGGTGGTAACTCATTTGCAAAACATAGCGGACCCCCTTTGCAACACTTTCAACTTGTGAATTGTGGCAACATTTTCTAGGGGAGTAGGCAGTAATCCAGGGGGCTACTGCCAGCTCTCGGAGAATCTCATGAAGAGAATATATATATTTTTTTTAAAAAAGCTCCATTTCCTTTAAAAAGAAACACAAGTCCTCCTTATTTGAAAATAATCTTATACTTGGTGGTTTGCTGATCTTTGCAGGACACCGTCCCTGTGATTCTGACCAATTGGACTGAAGCACAATTTACCAGGTGGGAATGCAACATAATCCAAATATTTAATTTGAACACTGACCTATTTGTCTGTAGGTTAGTTTTCAAGATCTTAGTACATATGGCCCTTGGTTTCCTTTCATTCTTCAAATTGGAGAAGACGTTCTGCCTTGTTTGCGCCCTTCTATAGTTTCTTTCTCTTCTTGAGGTAAAAGTAAATAGGCAGTATACGTTGGAACAGGTGACTCAGCTCCTTTGTTCCTGGGCAGAAAAAACAGGTCTCACTAAAGGCTTCCTACTTACCAAGGTGCAAAACTTTAGTAGCAGATTGCTTAGCAGGGAGTTTCCATCTTCAGTATCTTTCATTTTTTTCCAGTCAATAACAGGCAAGTTGCTAAAACTGTGATTAGCTCTCTTTGCAATCAAGGAAAATACTTTCCTTTCACATTTCTGTTTCAAGGTTTTGTGATCTAGGGACGTAGTGGACAGGAGTGGATGTCCTGTCTCCACTGTGACTCATGTTCCTATTCTATTCCTTTTCTCTTATTCTCTTCTTCCCAAAGCACTGATAAAGATTCAGGAAGAGGTAGCAATAACGAATAACTAAATTCTGGCCAAGATGCCCTTGGTTTGAATCTATCCTCAGGTTAGCCGTGACCCCACCTTATCACCTCCCATTGAATATATGCCCTCTTTAGTTCCCTCACCTGTCTCATCAAGTCCTGCCCTGTCTTTCCCAGATGGCTTGGAACGTGGCAGTTACATGGCTGTTCCAGGGAAGTGGTTTTAAATATTTGGCTATCCCATTGCTCTTCGACTGTAACCTATTATAATAAGGATTCACCACATTTTCCTATTCTTAACTTGATTTGTCATGGTTTTGAAAGGTTCTACATACGACTTCTTCTGGTTGCTCAGTTAGCAGCAATATGCAAGTTTAGAGAAACGGGGGAGACCTTGATGGAAATAATTTATTTAGCTTCCAGGCTCTTCATAGTTCTTGAATGAAGGTCATAGTCTGATGGCAGTCTCAATAGACATGTTTGTTCTGGCTCCCATCGCCAATAATTCTACTATGCAGTGGACAACCCAGGATTAGAACTTGTCGTGGATCTCAAGGCTTGTGAGGCAGGCATGAGGAGAGGAGCTCCTGCATGACTTTGGATGATTCCAGCAGACGAACTAAGGGTCTGCCAACATAGTGGCAGCAGGATAAAAAAGAGGAGTACACAACATGGCTGAAAATTAATTGAGGGAAGTCAGGAGATATTCCTTGAAATACCAGGCAAGGGGAAGGTAGGAAACAGTTGGAGAAGATGATGAGGAGATTATAGAGGGTTATCTTGTTGAAGGGCTGTAAAGTATGATGGCAGCATTAGAGTCAGTGTTAAAGAGACCTGAAAGGTGTAGACTGCATCAGTGCTGGTACATGCTAGGATGCTTACAGTGAAAGACAAAACGCCAGGATTGGACTTGTTTGTCATAGACGTGGACTAAAAACTGCTACACTTGGAGAGCCGAGTGCATCAAATCAAGGAAAAGAAGAGCAAGTAAAGGGAATTTAATAACAATCTGCTAGATCAATACTGGTTCTAGAAGGCAGGTTTAAGACTCTTGAAAACATAAGGAAAAGCTCTCATATCAGAGTTTTTGGGCACCTTGCCCTAGCTCTTGAGGTGTCACTGAAGGAGGTGATGGACTAATTGTTTTGTGCAGCACCTTATATCCCTAACCTTAAGGAACAAAGCACTGTTAATAATTGCATACGCTTCCATCCAGGCAAATAAATACACCAATTGTGAATGGGGTAGATACTATATTTTTGTTTCTTTATGATCAGACCACTGAAAAACTATTTTGAAGGAGGAAGCAAGTTGGTGCAGCAAATGGACAGAAACCGATTCCCCTGTTTCCAAATGTACCTTCTATAACACAATCCACATGGAAAGAACTCCTCTATAAGATGATCTGGGAAATGAGTGACTTGGTTGTACCTGTTCCCGATATCCCATCCAGCCGTACTGGACAAGATCTATACACCCACCCTAAAGCAGCAGAGTCACTGCATGCGGAAATTAAAATAGTCATGACTTAACCAGATGGTTGACGAACTTCACAGCTATATTATTGAGTGTTAAGTGTATGCATATATGCTGCCAGAAACTTCTTATAGGCCAGTAGGGGATGGTGGGGCAACCCAAAGGAACCTTTTGCTTCTTGGTCAAAAGCAATTTCATGTTCTGTATGTTTCGCCTATCTACTACCGTCTGCCCCCCCCCCCCCAGTCCCTCTATCCATTGCTTTTTACTCCTTGATCATGTCTCTTTTCTTTTCTGGGAGTGTTTGGGTCCCTTCTTTACATCTATGATGCTTGGACCATTTAAAAGACTAAAAGAAGGCCATCAGGACTCATAACTACATGGAGGCTATTAACTTTACTAATGTATAAAGCGGGGCTTTTTGGCCTGATGTTGTGCTGTTTATATTGCTAATCAAAACAATTTAAATCTCACAACGTTTGTCTAAGAAGGCTTATAGAACACTCTCTTTTACCTCATTAGGAACTGGCTTAAAAGGATTGCAGTCACCTTCATTTGAACATTTAGAATTTGTACATTTATTAAGACTATATGTAGACATTGCCTTTCTTGTTTCAATCATGTCTGCCCATAGGCTGAGTTTTTTCTGGGTAAAGTGATTTTGTTACCTGGTTTCATTACATGAATCTCAAGAAGTTATTCTGCCACTTTTTTATTCTGAAAGATGAGATAAAACACTACAGTTGTTGGAAGATCCTATAATATTCTCTATTTATCTAGAAACAACAAAAGTTATTTCATGCCTTAATGCATCATTGGTTTCTTTTGGAGACCCTAATAAGGGCAAGACGTCCTTATGGGTCAAGTTGGCAAGCTCCTAGTCTCTAGGTCAGGACGTCTGTAAAGTAAATGTAAATTGATACTTGTATAGCGCACTACTCACCCGCAAGGGTCTCAAGGCGCTTGTACGAATACCGCTGTGGAACCCATCCTGCCTTTCCCTGTGAGGCGTCCACTCCTGGGCACCCCCAAGGTGAAGGCCAGGCATCCTTTAGCGTTGTGGGGCCGTTGTGGAGGTTAAGCAAGCTATTGCCCAGAGTTGCAGAGTGGGACTCCATGATTGGAATAGGCACTGAGGCAAGAATTTTCGGGTCCGTGGAATTTTGAGCCCAAGACCCCCCGGGGTGGGGAATTGAACCCTGGTCCCGGGCCAGACCTTTGCATCAGGGTCTGCCGCTCCAACCATTGAGCCACACTTCTCCACAAGGGATTCAAAGTCAGTCAATAAGAGGTGTCCCTACCCCCTGCGCTGAGGAATGAGGAATCCATTTGCTTGAGATTTCTTAGGCCGTCCTTGGGCCTCTTCCCATACTTTTCTTTATCTCACTACCCCCCTTTGGATGCGTCGGGTTGGATGGAAATCATTTTGCCAAATATCAATCAATCAATCAATCAATCAATCAATCAAGGGTTTATAAAGTGCAACTAGTCACCTGTGAGGGTCTCAAGGCACTGGGAGGGGCACTGGTCCCTCTGGGTGTGGAGGATCATTAGAAGAGCCAGGTCTTGAGGTTAGTCTTGAATTGGGTAAGCGACGCGGATTGCCTGAGGTAGGGTGGCAGGGTGTTCCAGGTCTTGGCGGTGAGGTAAGTGAAGCACTTCCTCCAGTTCTGGTCTTGTGGATCCTGGGGAAGGAGGCAAGGGCACATTGGACGGAACAGAGTTGTCTGGCTGGTACGTGGAATGTGAGGTGGAATGTGAGGCGGTGGTTCGGTATGTTGGTCCTATGTTGTGGAGAGGTTTGTAGGCATGTGTGAGGAGCTTTTGTTTACCAGGCGCCAGTGGATTTGCCGGTAGTGTTTTCAGTGATGTAGCTGCAGGGGGAATGTTGAGGACCAGTCTGGCAGCGACGATTTGAAAATTCTGTAGTTTCTTGAGCTGTTTCTGGGTGACGCCGGCGTGGAGTGCATTGCCATAGTCAAGTCTGCTGGTGATGAGTGCATGGGTGACAGTCTTTCTGGATTCTCTGGGGATCCATCTGAATGTCTTTCAAAGCAGGTGGAGTGTGTAGAAGCAGACTGAGGAAACTGCATTGATTTGGCAGTTCATTGAGAGAAATGAGTCCAGTATGATGCCAAGGTTGGGTGTGAGGTCCATAGGGGTGGGAGGGGGTCCAAGATGGCTGGCCACCAAGAGTCATCCCACGCTGAAGGGGTGGGACATAGGATAAGTACTTCGGTTTTGTCAGAGTGGAGCTTGAGGCAGCTGTCTTTCATCCAGGTGGCGACAGCCTTCATTCCTCTGTGGAAGTTGGTTTTGGTGGTTGTGGGTGCGTTGGTCAGGGAGAGGATCAGTTGGGTGCCGTCGTCAGTGTAGGAGACAATGTAGAGTCCGTGGTTTCTGATGATGTCTGCAAGGGGGGCCATGTAGACGTTGAAGAGATAGGGGCTCAGGGAGGAACCCTGAGGCACTCTGCAGCTGATCTATTTATATCTATTGGATGTAAGCTAAAATGTATTTTTGCATCCTAACCTCTGTATTCTCTGGGTCTTTCTTTCAGGACGAGGCCTTGGTTACACCCTCACATGTATCAGGACTGAGATGAGGATGAGGAGGTATTGGTTTGATTATTTATTGTTATTCTTCATACCTTTAAGTCCTAGTCTGCCTCATCTCAGTCCCCTTCCCTCCCTTCTAATTCTTGAATCAGATACACCTTCGTTTGGTGATGCTGTGTCTCCAATGCTTTGGTACATGCTGTGTTTCTGTGGGAAGAGAGAGAGTTTATAGGTAAATGACTGGGGTCTGAAATGATGGTGAAGATGAAAGAAAAGTGGTTAGACTAAAGAGCAACTTTCTTCCAATCTATAGTTAGTACAGTAAAACTGTCTAACCCTGTCAGGACAGTAACGGGAAAGACTAGAACACGGAGTAATGTAGATTACAGTAAGTAGTTGAAACAATAATGGGGAGTGTGATGCATACAATTTGTGCATGATTACACATTTTAGTAAACTGCCAAACATACACCTGAAGAAATCATTCCTCCCGTATTTCACCCAGGAGTATGCCCGACAACTATAACCCTTACAGAATTCCCAAAGTGCAGAAATCTTCTAATTTAGGGCTTAGGAAATGTGTAAAAGTGCATTTATTATTTCTGCCTTTCATTCTCAACATTGGAACCATTGCTCACTTTGAGGAACCCATTATGTTATGACGTCACATATTTAGGGCTGTTTGTAGCACTCTCATATTAATAGACTGCACCACTTATATTTTAGGAGTAGGCCTGGCATGCAAAGGCAACACTAACTACATTAAGGGAGCATCTGCAGTCATTTGATAGAAAGACCTAAATAGGGAGCTGATCTGTCGATAAATTATTTGTACCTTTAAAGAATTAGAATTTTGCAGTACTGTTCTCTTCTGTTTCGCCTACAACATCATGAATAGTACAGCATCAAACAGGACATCACCAAGAAATGATTAGTGATAGCGACTGTGAGGCAAAATGAGGAGGGCAAGCATCTCCTTTCCTAGTCTTTACACTGTAATTACTTTCAAATGTGCATGCATATGCATGCTCAATTATAAAACACACATACCACTTACATATTAAGGGTTGAAAAAATCGTTTAACTGCATAACAATATAAGATATGTTTAACTGTGAGGTCTACTTTTAAATGCATAGATTCCATAACTGCCCAGAAAAAAGCTGGAACCCAGCTCTCTTTCCAAGTGGTCATCAACATTTATGTATATATTATACATATTTGGGTATTTATAGACCAGGCTATATACAATGTTACATCAACCACAAATAAGTGCAGTAGCTATAGACAGAATATGATTGACTGTGTTCCTGATTGGCAAAACAAGTTAAAGTACAATTTGGACGTCACAGGACTATTACTGTCCAAGTGCAGATGGAAGGAAGACCATTTTTATGGAAGAGGAAGCCTCACAAGCATCTTTATGTCATGCTTCATCATCGGCAACCTCTCCCCAGCCTGGTAGGACAGTGCCACCTGGGCGAACTCGACCTCCTGTTGGACTCTGGCAAGGGGGGGAGTTTTTAGATAAAAAGCTACTGCGGTCCCTTGCTTGCTATGCCACTGGATTCAAGCTAGCCTTGCTGATATGGGGTGATAACCCAAAACCGGTCCCAGGATGCTTGTTTCCTGTCCACGGAGGACTTTGCCTGGCAGTTTGGGCTGGACTGTTCCTATTAGGAGCAGGGTCAAGACAGGTTTGCATATGCCTGTGGTGGGTCCAAACTGGGGTGGCATAGTGAGAAAAAGAACATTGGATTAAACCCAGATCTATGATTTTGTGAGAGTAGTTGAAAAGTTTCAGCACTCGATCCATCATCTTGTTGTGTCTGCTATGTTTGCCCTAAGTGACCAAGGGTATGCGCAGATATAGATCCCTTGCTCACCATGCCGCTGGATTCCAGCTAGTCTGGCTGATGAGGGCTGATACCCTAAAACCGGTCCCAGGATGCTTGTTTCTGGTCCAGGAAGGACCTGACCTGGCAGTTCAGGCTGGACTGTTTCCGTGGGAAGCAAAGTCAGGAATGATTTGCTGATGACTGGGCCCAAACTGGGGTGGCATAGGGAGGAAAAGAGTTATGGATTAAACCCAGATCTCTTGACTGAGGGTAAGTGGTTGAAAAGTGACAGCACATACATTATCTTGGTGTGTTCGGTATTTTCTTACACAGCCATGTAGGAGGTGAAGGGCACCACTGTCCTGGTAAATTCCTGCACATGTGCATTGGAGATTTTCAGATAAAAACCCTGTGGAACAAGAATGGTGCAGTATTTTCCAAGTCCTGCTTCAAACTAGAACTTTGTCAACTGGAGCACTACAAGTGCACAGAAAAAGGACATGTCAATCCCTTTTTTAGTATTTGGGCACAAATTCTTTTTCACAACTTTTACTGATGGAATGGCCGGTCCAGCCTGTGATTATACCGAAGTGGAATACAAGGGAATAATGTGCCTTATTCAAGGTATTTTCGACTGCATGACCTTTCAGTTTGACCAAATCCATCCTGCTCATGTTTAAAATAAATATATGGATTCAAAGCAAAATGGATAACATTTTCTACAGTTCTTGCTGAGCTGGAACCAGTGTACTGCTGTACAATCCAAGGTAACAAAAAGTGATGGAGAAAACCTTTGCAAAATAGATTTTTACTGACTGTTCAGTTTGTTATTGCAAAAACATTATAATAAAAGTAGCAAAGGATTGAAAAATTCTTTGTTCAATTTGGGTCCGACAACCCTCCCCCTCAACAACGTAAAATGTGAGATCCCAGTACATATATGTGGGGTAGTTCCTATGGCCCACAACATATCCTTAACACTGATTTTCATTCCAACCCATTAACCAATGCAAGTTGCAACTGCTCCTTGATCATACAGTTCAATATTTGCACTAAACCATTACCATGGGGATAATTTAAGGAAGATCTCACATGTTTTAACCCCACAAATCTAAAAAAGTCTTAAATATTACGGGCCACAAATTAACATTATCAATTACGAGCTCCTCAGGTTAACCTTCTCTTGAAATTACTTCTTGAAGGAATCCTATGAGGACTTGCAAATTAGCCTTATCCACAAACTTTATTTCTGCCCATTGGAGAAATAGTCTATGAAAACAATACTACCTAAGACTCAAAAGGGCTCCAAAATGTCCAGAGGTAACTTATGCCTTGGTATGGTGTTAGAGGTTTTCGGAGAAACGAGAGTAGGTACAGTCACCTCAGATTTGTCACTCAAGACACATGCAGTGCAGTCTCTCACAAAATGTTCTACTTCTCTGTCAACTCCAGACCACTAAAAATGTTCTCTCAACCTCCGTTTTATAGCTCGTATTCCAACATGTCCTTCATTGACTAATTCTAGAACCTCTTTGTGGAGACCCCTTGGAACCACCAACAAACCAATTCTGAGGAGTATACTATCAACGTCAGACAATTCATCTGCCACATGCCTGTGAGGAATGAGACTTTCCTGCAACTGTTTAGTGTAGGATCATCCCTGAGATAAACTATTCATAACAGTCTACACTTTACTACCATCCAGTGGAGCTTTCCTCCACTCTTCCTTGGACATTGCCTCCTTTGTGAAAGCACCTACCAAACTAGTAGCACACACCAGCTCAAGACTATCAGTACATTTCCCTTGTAAATTCTCCTCAGACAAGGGTAACCTAGATAGGCAATTATCTGCATGATTTGTTTTGGACAGTGACATACTCTAGTGTATATAGGAATTCTTGAAGATTATATTGCCCCCATGATAATATTGGGGGTTGCTAAACAAGCCAATCAAAGGTTTATGATCAGTTCTTAGAATGAATTGACTTCCCCAAACAAAGTTCTTGGAATGTTGTGTAGCCCGCCCAAAAAAATCATAGAGTAAATAAACTCTGCACCGCACAATGCTCTGGATGCAAATGCTACAATGTCTTCACACCCATTATCTCTTTTCGGCATCAGCACTGCACCAATCCTCGATTACTAGCATCCAGGAGTACTGGTGCTTACATCGCTTTTGTTAAACAGTTTAAGGGGCTTGGCCGATACTGTTTTGAGTTTGATCAATTCAAATACTTCCTTGCATTTTCTAGTCCACATATAATTAATATGAGAAATTGGGTTGTTGGCTGGCTGGGTTGTGATCCCTGATCAAGCAACAGCCACGATCTTTGGCAAAGTGAACCACAAAAAAATTACAAAATTAATATGTGCTTCAACTTGGGTAGTTTGGCACAAAAATCAGTTAGGCATTACTTAGAGGCAGTGTGTAAGTATTTATGCAGCACAAAACAGCAATAAAGTGAAAACACAACACATGAAAAATTCCACACCAATTTTGAAAAATAGAGTACATTTTAATAAATTATTGTACACTATAACAACAAAAAGCAATCAGTAGAACCTGAGTCATGAAACTTTAAAGTTTTTTGTAAAAACGAGCACCTAAATGATCAATGGGTGAACCCAGACATCTAGTTGCGTGAGATGGGTCAAAGAGGAAAATTATGGCCAACCACAATGAAGCGCAGTTCGAATACAATAAATGCATTGTCACCAGTCTATGTTTGCCTTTGCACTTATAAGAATTTAAAACAAAAGGCTCTGAGAAGGTAAAGTTCAGTGGGGCAAGGCAGCAGTCGGTGTCTGAGGAGGGAGCATCATTGTCAAGGAGCCTTGGGTCAAAGCTGCGGTGAAGATTTCTATGTTCGGACATAGTCTATTTTTGGGAAGTGGAACTCTAGCGGGATGAGGCAGGAGGCTGTAGCCAAAGACAGTTACAGGGGTTTGGACACCTCTTTGGTGAAGAACTAATGAACAGGATTTGCTGCTACGGAGAAGAATATTAAAAGAGCAGCCGCACAGTCAGGCCAACCGGCGATGCACCCTTGGCAGATAAAGTAGTAGGTTGGTCCCAGTGTTTCCTCAGTTCTCAGAGCAGTTTTTAGCCAAAGTCCTCTGTTTTGTTTTTGGGCTATCTGTGCACCTTTATCACCACAACCAAGGTTCCAGGACTGGTGGGACACGACTTGGGGGTTCGGGACACAATAGGTTGGGTCCAGGTGTGGTTTCAAGATGGTGGGAGCCTTTTATGTCCCTGTGGCTCCAAGCAGAAGGCCTGCAAACTGGCCCTTAAAGTCACTCCGGTAGTTCTGTGTTCAGGTGAAGATGCAGGAATTAAACAGCAGGTCTTGCCTCTGAGGGTTCAAGAAAGTCTCCAGGCAGCAAATCAGTTCTTCTAGGTATAGTGAAGCATTCTTACAAAATGCACAGCAGGTCACAGAGAGTCCTTCCGCGGGTCCAGAAATTGAATTGAAGAGTGGGTCTGAGGGCCCTATTTTTATACCTAGTTCTTCCTGAAGTTTGGAGATGTAGCTAGAGGTGTCTTCTTTGGCTCCCTTTGCTCAAAGCTGGCTGCAGTGATAATGTGGAGTGGCTATTCCCTTAGTGTTAAGGCAGAGCACAGCCTATTCAGTTCCAAGTGGGACTGTGTTCAGTTCAGGCACGCCATCCTGCCAGCAGATGGCCCTTTCAGGCACCCCCAATCCTTCTATTGTGGGACGTCTGGTTGGAATTCACAAAGTCTAACTTTCAGTTGTACCCATTCCTGTGACTTTAGACAGGCGGCAGGCACCAGAAAAGAAAAAAGGCTAAGGGCAGGAAAATATTCACTTTCTAAAAGTGGCATTTTTAAAATTAAAATCTGACTCAGTCATTAAGGACTATTTTTCATTACAAATTTATAGATAGCAAACAGGAAAGGTTTACCAGGTCACAATGAAATGTTAGCTCTTATTAAATGTAATAAGGCAACCAAATGTTATCCAATGGGAAAGGTAGGCCTCACAGTAGTAAAACACAAATGTAGTTATTTTTCCACTACTAGGGCATGTAAAACGTAAACATTCATGTGCAGCCTTTTAATTACAATGCTCACTGCCCTATGAGGTAGCTAGGGCCTACCTTAGGGACGCCTTACAAGTAAAAAAGGAGAGTTCAAGACTTGCCAAGGGGGTTATATTGCGAAGTCGAATTGGCAGTTTAAAAATGCACTCAGGCCGCAATGGTAGGCCTAGAACATGTTGTAAGGTACTACTCAAATGGGTAGCACAATACGTGCTGCAGGCCCATTAGTAATATTTAAATTATAGGCCCTGGGTATATGGTATACCACACTACAAGGGGCTTATAGGTAAGTTAAATATGCCAATCAGGTGTAAGCCACTTAAACCATGTTTTGAGGAGTGAGCCCAAGCATTTTAGGACAGGTTAGCATTGGTAAAGTGCACAGATTCCTAACGCCAACAAAAGGAATTTCAGTTATAAAAAAGAAGGTAAGTAGGCAAAAGATTTGTGAGAAGACCACTCTACTGCTGGCTGGTCTAACAAATAACATTATTTTATTGACTCACGCAGACAGGCAGTCTTGCTGGCAAAATTGCGTATATACTTGGTATTTTATTCAATGAGACCTAAGAATTGGTGTTTCTCAATAGCTTCCAATATTTTAATCTTGAGTTCAATTCCATTCCCAGCAGCAAAATAGCTCAAATAATCCATACCATGCTGTAGAAATTTCAATTTATCCTTTCTAAGTGTAAATCCACAATAATCTCTAGCACTTTCCGTAATCTAACATTATGTTCACACACGTCTTTTAAAAATACTAAGATATTGTCTTGGAAATAGACAATACCTTCCACGTCCTTAAATAAATTGTTCATTAGGCTTTAGAACACAGAAGAAGCAGATGCTAAGCCAAAAGGCATCGGGACATAAAGATAAGCCCTCTCTGGTGTCATAAAGGATGTAAGGTGTCTAGAGTCTTCACAAAGTAGCACCTGTTGGTAACCAGCAGAAATATCAAGGGATGTAAATAACTCCACCCCCTCAAGTGTGGCTAACATCTCATTATTGTTGGGTAGCGGTTAAGGATCAACCCATATCTTGGAATTTAAGGACAGTAAATCAAGTCAAAGTAGTAAAGCAGCAACCAGTCCAAGCCTTTCAATTGGTTCAATAATTGCTCACTTGCATAATTTGTCAAGTTCCACTTTTAACTCTTTCCTGAAACACAAAGGATTCTAACATGCTTTGTGTACTGTAGTTTGTGCACCATCTAACAAAATAATAAAGTGTAAGAAAATGTTTAGTCTCTCTAAATCATTCTTGAATTCTTGTGGAAATTCCTCCACCCACTCATTTTTATTTATTAAGTTCACTGACAATGATCGATCTTAAGAACCTCAGTTTTAACACAACCTTATGTGGATGATTGGAATCGAAAATCATTTCAAGATCTCCTTTATCTTGAAATTTGTACCATCATTTATTCTATACTCCTGAGTAGTGGTGGAAAAACCTTCAAACTCCAAGACACATCAACCCTTCCCATCACTTCTAATCTCTTCCTATATAAGCAAATATTTTCGTCTTTGACTCTAATAGATGTATACAACCAAAAACTATGTGTGTCTGCCTGTTTAGCAATGAATTTAACTAAAGTAGATCTGCTGCAGGTACTTTTTCTCTCTTTTACACCAACACTTGCAACAAAAGAACTCACTGACAACACAAGGCTTGCCAGTGGAACCACCCTTAAAATGAAGTAAATAAAATGAGCAGCATTCAGAGCACTTACAAGACAGCAGAGATGACCACATTGACACCACAATACAGCAGGGGTGACCAGAAACTATGGCAACCAACTCATCAGCACTGAGAAGAAGTAAGTTCCTAGAACATGGTGAGAAGGACAGCTTTATACATGTCCAACAGTTGGTTTCCTGCTCCAGGCAGCATCTGTCACCACAAGCCCTAGTAGCATTCAACCCTTACAATATTTCAAATTCCATATCCAGACTCCACAGACAGGTACCCTTATAATATACAACTTCTGAACAATATCTCCTCAAGTTCAGAGTTCTATAATGAATAAAGATGATGAACCGCTAGATGTAATTTAAGAATCTAAAATGTATTCATCCAGAGCCTGGGGTCCTAATTATGAGTAGTCAAAACACTCTTTGCTCCCTGATTTATGGACAACAGATGTAGGTCAGTGTCCATGTCTAGGCTCACAAGTTTTAAAAACTGGTCCTCATTTATGACCAAGACTTTTCTACTGACCGCCAGGTAGAGGTGTTTTTTGTATATCCTTAAATGACTTATCCATAATTGATTTCTACTGTCATTTCCTAGGTACAAGCAAAGACTGATTTACAAATTATGTATGCTTGGAGCTCCTCAAACACTACCTTAATTAACTAAAATGCTGTGGAATTATGGGGTTTGTGTGCACCCTCCACTTGTGCAGTCCTTTGATTTGGGGAACCTCTGCCTACCACCTCAACAACTTTGATTCTGTGTTTTTGAGAGTAAAAATAATAATACATAATGATTTGTTGATATTTGTAAACTATTATGGAGAAAGAACCCAGGATAAAAAAAACTGATATGAGAGGTTAATTCTTTACTGATTTTAAAGAGCTATTAAGAAATTAATGGCCACTTTAGCTCACGCTTTTAATTTTTGTTTCGTATATGTTAGAGAATGCTGTCTGGGAAATCCCCACTGGGCAGTGTGCGACGTTTGTTCTGCCCTTCAAAGGCATCATCTTTGTCTTCCACCTCTCTTAAGATCCCACTGACAGCTACTGCTTCACATCCCAGGCATCTCCCACCTCAAATATCTAGTCTATCACATTATTAGTAAGGAGGGTCTTTGGTTGGCATGTTGGCTGGAGCATGCGAGCGGTGTTTGTTCTTCTAATGGATACCCAATGAGGTTAACTATGTAGTTGTGAATCATTTCTTTAGAATATTGGAAGTCACTTTGGATATCAATGTCGACTAATGCTGGCTCTTAAAATATTACAATGTAGCCAGGGTTATAGACATAAGAGGAGGAATAACATGCTGTAGGCTGGTGCTGGAGGGTAGTGGCAGGGATGTAAAACAGCAGACTTAATTGGGTGTTGTTGGAGAGGGAAGAGGATGAATTTAATCCTTAGTTTTGTCGGGCTGCTCTCCCAAGCATTATATACAAAATCTATTTAAAAAACACGCCTGTTTGGTGTAGTTTGGGTTGGATTGGATGTGTTTTTCCAATCTAGGCAGGGGCGGCTCCTCCACTTGAGCAATGAGCACGATTCTCACCCACACACACAAAGCCCTCCACAACACCGGACCTGCATACCTGAACAGCCGACTCAAATTCCACGCACCCCAAAGGACCCTACGATCAGCCCAGCTCTCCCATGCCATGGTCCCCCGCACCAGGAAGTCCAGATCGGGAGGCAGCTCCTTCTCGTTCCTCGCAGCCAGAGCCTGGAACGCCCTCCCACTTCACCTCAGACAGACAACATCACTCCCCATATTCATGAGGGACCTCAAGACATGGCTCTTCGATGGACCTCCTCCTTGATGGACAGAATCCTGCACCTCCCCTACACCCCAGTGCCTTGAGACCCTAACGGGTGAGTAGTCCCGCTTAACAAACCCATGATTGATTGATGGAGCGTCACCCCACAAGCCCCAGAGCTGAAAAATAAAACGTTAATAAAGTTTATTTATTACCGTTTTATTTTTCAGCAACCCGTCCTGAACTAAGTATCAGGACAGGGCAGGGCCAGCACTGTTGAGTGGCAGCAGCAGAGGGCTATGTGCTGTAAAATATGCATGTCTCCCTGGCCGGCTGTCTTGGCACATTTTAAAGTTCTCTAACCTAGCTGACTTCGACAGCTGTGTTAGAGAAAGCACAGGCCTCCGGTGCTCTTAGGAGCTCTGAGAGAAGCCATCTATCCAATCCTGTCCCTGCTTTGATGATGTGAAAGCAGCGCCAGGATTGGGTAGTGCAGTTTCCTGCTTCAAGGGCTCCCAGACGTCACCGGAGGGAAGAGGACGTTGTAAGGCAAAGAAAGGAAGGTAAGTTTATTTTATTTTATTTTTTTGCTGTGCCCCCACCCTCGGTACGTGCCAGCCACCACTGAATTTGGGTCCTAAATAGACTGAAGTACATTAGTGAGTCAACTGCAATTTGTGGAGACCACCCATCATACAAGAGTAGGGTAATTTTGGTTGTGCACTGGTAGAAGCTCATACCTGCTAAGATCTACTGTTTTGTAGGCGGACTGCCTACCGAAACCAAATGCAACAATATAATCCAGTCAAACCCAGAGTTGTGTAAATTCAGTTGCGTGTTTCTTATCCTACTATAAACAGGTATTTTTGTTTTAGCAATATTTAATTTCAAATTACTTATGTTGTGTTCCGTGGTGTTTTTTTTTTTTAACATTTGCTATTTAATGGAAATTGCATTTCAAATAACACTGTTATACTCGGCTCAACCTATTGTAAACCAAAATTATGCATTAGCAAGCTTCAGTATGTATCAGACCAGATGGAGAATGGAGATATTTTTTTGTCATTACATCTATCTTTTTGCATGAATTGCGCCCACTGCTCTGCTGTTGCTTTTACTTGTCTAGCTGTGCCTCGCCGTGTAAAGGTCAAAACGCTAAAAATAATTTCACGGTTGCACTGGATGTCTGTGGTCTTTGATACCTCTTCATCCACACCAAAAATCTCCTGGATTTATTGAAGCAGAAAAAAACAATTTTCCACATGACTAAAACCAGCGAAAGATTCCAGTGGAAGTCAATTTTCTCTATGCTTGGCCATCCCATTGACACTTGGTAATTTGTCCAAGGCTGCGTAGACGAGCACATCCTCACTGTGTGCAGATACACACACAAGATAAGCAAAGCAAATACTGTACTAGTATGGGTGCCAGATTCTACGGATTTCACTCATTCTGGAAGTCCATGCAGAACAAATATATTTCTGCCATTCATTGTAAAGAATATCAGGACATCAAATTGTGAGCAATTTACAGAATTACATAGTCGCAATTATTAATTCATTGTTGAACATGGAGAATGTTCTATAAGTACACAGAATCAGATATTTCTTATTTACATGAGCGCATTTTGACAAAAAAAATGTTTCAAATATTTTGCTCGTTTTCATAGTTTTAACTGAATGCAAGCTTTTCGACACTGCAACATCGTGATGGGGTTGCTTTGCAACGAGACAAATAATCTGGCATGCACTGACTACCCTCAAAGAGTCACTCCTCACTGTTCAGATTTTTTCAAAATAACACACTAAAAATACAAGAACTTTTTTTAATGAGAACGAAGAACATTTTTGCATTTCCATTTTAAAAATTAAAAACGTTGTGGTTTTCTATTACCCTAAATAAAATGTGAATAGAAGACAACAAACATATTTGTAGCACCACTAATTCAGCAAAAGTTGTAAAGCAATGTCATATGGTTTCACATGGGAGTAATGGCTGGATCATTTCCAAAGTGATGGTATGCATCTGGTGCGAGTGTTCAGGTCTGGATGCTTACCATTAATCTGGGCCTGGGTCCTCTGCTTTCTGATGTACGGGCAACTGTTTCTGGTAGCCACAATGTCACCACAAAGTGGAATATGTGGTAGGCATGTGGCAGTGCCCTCAAGAAGCTGTTACCTTCTCAAGATGAAAAAGCCAAAGACGTACAAAACCTGCTTGCTGGACAAACGCTTCAAGAGATTTGATAAAACCAGGTTCTCGATAAGCAAAATTCTTCAGGAGCGAGGACTAGGGGTCAGTAAGTGGAGAAACTGAGGAAACAAGAGAACAAAGCTTTGTTGTGGTACTCACTCCAACAAGACTGAATCCTTTAGATAGTAAAAGAAGAGGACAAGGACATGACATCAAACATCTCATGACAAGAAAACTTGCAATGTGTATGCGGAGACACGCCCAGAGTAAAATCGTAAATTACCTTTGTGAATTCCCAAAGCCGCAAACTTAGACGTTTGGTTCAAGTTTAGACCAAATGTCTAAGTTTACCTTTATGAATCGGGCCCATGAATTGTCAAAGATTTAAGACCAAAAGCACACAGAAATAGTAAAGTGCCAGTTGACTGTGACCTACGCCCGATTTCCGAAAGACTGTGATAACCTGGAGGATAAATACAGCAAGCAGGTTCACATCAGTCAAAGATTTTACCTTTTGACTCATTCTCTTAAATGGGAGTCAAAATCCTCCAATATGGCAGGTTTGCAGGCTGTATCCACTGAAGTCTTCTTGAAGCCAGATAACCACTGGACCAGGCTGAGCAGAAACCTTTGCTTTTAGCATGAAAAGCTTTTAGCAGGAGAAATTAGACTTTTGAAGCAGCTGAAGTCATTGTGTCGGGTGCATACTTTTTGTGCCTTTGCCTAGCCTCCATGCACATTTTGGTACGGTAAAAACCAAAAAAATGCATGTTATTCTCCTGAAAATGTGTAATAGGTGCTATTTATTGCACCTTATAAATAACATAACCCAGGGTATGATTAGTTATCAGGTGTGCTGATTAGCATCTGGGTTCCTCAGTCCTTTTTTTGGAGCTCAAACTCCTCCCACAGGCTAAACCTGCACTATCTGTATATCTTCTAAACTGGATACCTTCACTGTGAAGTCCCACTGATGCTGCAGAGGATTTGGAAATATAAACATTTTCTAAGTAAGAGACTTTTTAGAGTTTCGGAAGCTGCTCCACTCGTCATTTTTTAGGCACCCAGGGCATAACGGACAGCACTTAGGAGCTAGCACCCACTCTAGCAGAGACCACCAACAGGGTGCTGTTAAATTGCAGTTGCTAATGGTCAGATGGGCACTACAGGAAAAGGGTCCTTTGTCCCTGTAGCCACATAGGAGCCCATCCAACTGACTCTTGGAGTCTTCTTAATAATCCTGGGTGCAAGGGGGAGCAGGTTCAGCCCTTCAGGTCCATACACTGGTCTCCAACAGTAAGTCCAGTCGACTTCTGTTCTTCCACAGGCCGAGACAATATTCTGATGATCTGTGTTTACTTGTCAGTGGGTGGGAGTTACTCTTGGACATTCCCTAACCAATGAAGAAAAAGTTCTCAGGGGCAACTATTCCCACTATTGCAGAGCATCCCTTTTGCCTTACTGCAAAGAATACCACAGTGCACTAGTTAAAGGCAAATGCAGCATTGCAGAATCTTTCTGCCCCTGAAGGGAGTTTGTGGGATAGCCAGAGGTGTGGTAGGAAAATGGGATCTATGGTTGCAAGTGGTTTGCACACTGTCCAAGGAGGGACACTCATTCTAGTCAGGGTAAGTAACTTACACCTTCAGAATAACCCATGCTCGCCCCTTGGTAGCTTGGCAAGCGCAGTCAGACTTTTCCTCAGAGGAATTGTATAAAGTATTTATATACACACACAATAACACAGTGAAAACACCACAAAAGTACTCCACACCAGTTTAGAAAAATAGCCAATATTTATTTGAGTAAAACAAGACAAAAATGACAAAATAATCCAACATATACAACTCAAATTATAAATCCTCAAATAGTAAATGCAATTACAGCACTTAGAAACACATTAGGTCCAACTGCGGCTAAAACAACGTGCTTGATGGAGTCGAATCTCAAAGTTCAGGCCGAGCCGTGTACGAAATTGTAGAGACTCTGGTTACAGTACCTTGGAATCGAGAACAAAACAAAGACGTCATGGGGCTTTGGGGCGGTGTGCCATCAATGGGGCTAGTGTTGCATTAGTTCCTTACTGTCAGTGCAGGTCGTTGCTATGTATTGCTCAGAAAGTTGCATGGCACAAGGAAGGTGATGGGGTGTTGGTGCCGAGGTTTTGAATCCAATGGTGGTATGTGGTCGATGTCAAGCCATGCGGCTTTGATTTCACAGTGTCAATGTCGCCCCACGAGGCCACTGGTGCGGCAGCGGAGTTGCAGTTGGGCACCATGGATTCGGTGAGACAGTACTCGGAACACTCTTGTGGCAGTGCTATTGAAGGGGAAACGCCCATTACAATGCAAACATTACAACGCAATGTCTTTACAACGTAGCCAATACAACGCAGGTTCCATTACAACACATGCTATTACAACGTACGCCATTACAACGCTGACCAGCACCTTCCCTGTGGTAACACCCAGCGGTGTTAGAATAGTAAATTATGTTGTAATGGTGCATGTATTATAATGGCTTGCATTGTAGTAGCATGTGTTGTAATGGAAGTTGAAATGAAAAAAATGCTGTGCACAAGTATGTATTGTAATAATTCGCGTTGCAAAGTCATACATCCCTTTTGAGGTGCTGTGACGGCGTCGGAGGCCTGTGTTGCAAGTCGCGGTTGTTGCGTTGAGCGGGGACCATGGCTCCAGTGGAGGCAGCGGCGTGAAGTCACACTCGAAGTTGATGCACTGGTTTCTTCTTGTTGAACAAAGCAAACTAACTTCCAAAGGCCCAGAACTGGAATTGGCACCACTTGAATAGGGCTCGCAGCAGAAAAGCCTAGATGCTGCAGGTGAAATCTTTGATGGCCAACTGGAGGCAATCTCAACTCAAGCCATAGGAGAAACTTTGAAAGCAGAATGTAAAAAGCAAAGTCCAGTTCTTTCACTCCCAGGACAGAAGCAGCAGGCACAAGCCAACACAGCAAAGCAAACAGCAAAGTGGCAGTCCCTCCTCACCGCAACACAGCTCTTCTTCCTGGCAGAATGTCCTCAATCCAGAAGTGTTCCAAGTATATGGTGAAGAGGTGAAGTACTTATACCCTTTTCAGCCTTTGAAGGAGGCAAACTTCAAAGAAAGGTCTTTGTAGTGCACAAGACCCTGTCCTTTCTGGCTCCGGACACACTACAGGGGGGTAGAGACTACTTTGTGAGGGGCCATGCATAGCCCTACTTAGGTGCAAGTGTCAACCCCTCCCACCACTCTTGCTCAGGAAGACCCATCACCCTAGTGAAGGCCATCAGGCTATGCAGGGCACACCTCTGCTCCCTTTGTGTGCAACTGTCTAGAGTGAATTCACAAAGCCCAACTGTCATCCAACCCAGACGTGTATTCATGGACAGACTGAGGCACAGAATGTTTAAGCAAATGGCAACTTTCTAAAAGTGGCATTTTCAGACCTGCAATTTAAAAATCAACTTCACTGAAAGATGTGTTCTTAAATTGCGGGTCCATAAACACTAAACCCCAATTTTCTATCAGCTCCCAATTGGTAGACACACTTGTACATTTTTACAAGGCAGCTCCAATTCTAAGCTATAGGTGAGATAGGCCTTTCTGTAATGGGAAAACAAATGTAGCAGTTTTTCACTACCAGAACATGCTAAATTTGCAACCACATGTCCAACCTTTTAAATGTACCACACCCTGCCCAGGGACTATCTAGGACCTACCTTAGGGGTGCCTTACATGTAATTGAAGGCCCTAATAGAGGTACTTACCAGGTCATCATGGCAGTTAAAAGCTACTCACACAGACACTGCAGAGGTTTGGGCCAGGCAATAGGGGTACTTGCCATGTCGACATGGCAGTTAAAAACTACTTACAAAGACACTGCAGTGGCAGGCCTGAGACATGTTTACAGGGCTACTCATGTGGGTGGCACCATCAGTGAAGCAAGCCCACTTGTAGCATTTGACTGACAAGCCCTGGGCACACCTGGTGCACTGTACTAGGGACTAACTAGTAAATCAAATATGCAATCATGGAGAAACCAAGTACAATTGCATTTTAGACAGGAAGCACTTGTACTTTGGTGTTAGTCAGCAGTCCTAAAGTGCCCAGAGTCTTACAACCTGCCAATATGAAATCCAGCACACAGTCAAAAACAGGAAGTCAGAGGTGAAAAGACAGGGGAAACCATGCGGAAAGATGCCAGGTCTAACAGAAATGAACAGTTCCATGCTTATTAGCAGTACCAAACTGGTTTCAGGACCCGCACACCCTCCCACTAGCATTTTGCCAAGCTGGTGACAGATGTCCTATGGAACAAGAGGCTTCCCTTCCCTTCAAGATAAGGACTTTGCTAGACCCTCCTCATCTGATCTTCCTGGGCTGAGGAGAGTCAGTTTCCTCACCCTAAGGTCTTTGCAAGAAAGTGTGCTGAATGTTGAAGGAGGTGAGAATGCACTTCTGGGAATAATCACAATCCTTGTCAGGGTAAATTACAAATGTCAATAAATAATCTGTGTTTAACCCTGTTGTAGCTTGACACAAAGCATTCATTAATTTAGAGGCATTGTGTAAAGCATTGTTCCAACTTGAAAACTGTAATATATTAAAAACACAACAAAAATCCCAAACCAACTTAGAAAAAAAGAGAATATTTTAATAAATAAAATGGCACCAAAACAACAAATATCCAATAAGAATTAGAAATATTATATTTTTAAAATTTTAACTAGAAATAGTGCCCAAAAGCACAAAGTGCAAATCGCAATTATCTAGCCACGCTGGACCGGGTCAAAGTCGAAAGTTAAGGCCAACCATGATCGGGCGCATGATGGATACAAGGACTAGGTCTGCCCCGGGTGGAAAGATTACCTTCTAACTTAGTCCTGTTTCAAGTGAAAAGTTCTCATCAATCAGGTTGTCACTGGGTCTGGCTGCAGGCTGGAGTTGAAGAGCAGTTTGTTGATACTGGGCTGTGAAGGTCCTCGACCTCGGTCAGTACTTCACATTGGCAGGAAATGCAGGGTGGTTGTTGTTGACAGGAAGAGCACCTTACAGGTCCTGTCCAAAGTCCCTTGTCAGAGCCTCGCGTTGACGAGAATATGGAGGTGGTCATTGTTGACGCAAAGAGCTCTGTGCGAATGCTTACTTCCACAACTTACCTGTTGTTGCATTTCTGCCAACGTCTCTTCCCGGTTTCTTCTGCGTTCCTGGTTTCGGACATCGTCATTGCTCAAACTCCTGGTATCTTGGCGTTTCCATCAGGTAGTGCCTCCTGGGGCAGGCTCCTGTCTTCCTTCATCTTGCGCTGCGTACCTGTAACCAGAAAGGACAATGAAGAGGCAGTTTATTAATCCTTCTGGGTAGCGTGCTGCATGCGCTCCAATAGTTGATAGACACACTTGCCCGTTTGTATTGTAGAGGATAGAGTGCATTTACTCTGCCCCCAGCTGTCTGTAAAAAAATAAAACAAGAACATTTCTCAGTGGCATTACATTTGGGAAAAATGAATAATTTTTTTAGTTACATCATTCTTACAGACTGTATTAACCTTGAGTTACAGTTACCATTTATCTTTTTCAGTTTTATATATAAAGTCTGAGACTATATATAATTTGATTTCAATATGAAGCATGAAGGAATGATTACCTGTTTACAGATATGTTATTTAACTTTGTACTGTACCTCCAAGCTCCTGTAATTTTTTTTTTTTTAAACTCTACAGATCACAGAATGGGAAGTCTATCCAGAAGGGCAGCGCTAAATATTATTAAGACGGAAGGGAGAAATCATCAGGTATTCACTCTACCTGTATCCACTTTCTGTTGAGTGTAGGGAAAAGCGATATTTCTCCACAACCCCAAACAATTATTTGTTACAGGAGGAGAGAGGGAATCTAAGGCGACTAGGAAAATGGATGCATTTATCTTCCATCCCTCATCCAGGATGGGCAGGATAGGCAATGACACAGTTGGGACTTTCTGCTTGACATGGAGTTTGGGAGCATTCTTCATGGCCACCCATTTCAAGCATACTAGGTGAGATTGTGTTACCAAATGTGGCTTTCTACCAGTGACAACTGACATTTAATGGCTCTCCTGTGGTGTGAAATATATTTCTCCCAGACAGTGGAAAAAAGGGCCTCGGTTTAGAGAGGCAAGGGTCTTTCTGACAGGATGGCCAGGGAGGAGCTGGGCCCCTGCCCTCATTGAACTTCAAAGGGAAGCCTGGAGGCTGTACCCAGCCCTTCCTGACTTCAGAGGAAGCCTCAGACATGTTTTACTAGCCTGCTTTTGTTACACTTCCATCGTCCCACCTCCTGGGGATGCCATACATGAACAAA
The DNA here is from genome assembly GCF_964204655.1 of Triturus cristatus. Lineage (NCBI taxonomy): Eukaryota > Metazoa > Chordata > Amphibia > Caudata > Salamandridae > Triturus > Triturus cristatus. The sequence goes on from NC_140593.1 coordinate 177,887,164, forward strand.
CTGCAGCCTTAAGCCACAATACAAAATTCATCCCTATATGATTTCTGGTTGCTTCCCATTTCAGTGTTGGAGTCTTTGGAAAGACTATGTGAACTACTGATCCCAGAATGCACTATCCACTACTCATAGAGATCCTTAATTCACTGTGTAATACTTTCAGTGGGGGTCGTCCTGCTGTTCCTTGTCATTGGATTCTCTCCTCCAGGACTGGTAAGTGATAGGGACTACCAAGAGCTGTGACTAGTCGTGTGCTGCCCATTCAGGTGACTACTCCCTGGGCTTGCTGCTCACTGGAGCTGCTTAAAGGCTGCCATTGCCTGAAGCTTCTTGTTCTTGCACTGAAGTTTGTATCTCTATGTACCGGACTTCTTGTTTCCTGTTTTCCTGTTCCTTGTCCCTTGCCTGCCTTTTTCTACAGTCAGGTGCAACCTCTGGGATCCTTCCCTACTAATTCATTCTAGTTTGTTCCTTCTGTTCCTGCTATTAATTCCCTTTGTTTATTCCTTTGTTTGTCATAGCTTTTGTATTTTCTCCCGAGTCTCTAGATTCTTCCTCTTGTCTATGTTCCCTTTCTCCGAGTTTCTCTTGCAGTGTCTAGTTCCCTTGAAGTTCCAGTCTCTTGCTTGTTACAGTTCTGACAATCCCTGTGCTTGAGTTACCCGTTTGTTCTCCAGTTTTTCCATACATGTCCTGCTCCTGACAATCTCTTGGCTTCCTTTCTAGTACTTGCTCTGTGTTCTACTCGTGTGCTCTTGTAAGTATTTTTCCTTACCTGGGTATTAGTGAATTCCTTTGTGCAGGGGTAGGCTCCTGGTTTCCAGTAGGCATTTCTGGCTCCATCCTTTCTCTTGTGTTATATGTAGTCCTAAGTGCCTTAACTGTGAATGTATGACATCTCTAAATTTGTTGTACCTGCCTGAACCATAAAGGCTTGTTTGTTCACTAGGGTCTAGATGCATAATCACTTCTGCTGCCTCCTTTTTATGGGGCTTGCTGGGTGACTATCTGTAAGAGTAATCTGCACAAGGTCATTGACATTCCCAATTGTTGTGGGGAGTTCTGAGTCTTATCTGTGTGCAACATTAGTAGTAACCAAGTGTGTTTGTACATTGTTGGTGCTGTTCCCTGTTTGTTCATATTAAGGTAGCTTTGCCTTCTCTCTCCTGTTCCTGTGATTATCCTGTTTGTGTTTGATCTTTCTTGGTGTATATGTTTGCCTGTGATGGAGCGTAAAAGTTAAATGGCGGTTGCCTATACCAATTCTCACCATCAAATAAGATTTACGACAATAATTTTGATGAAAACATGTAAAATGGTTGAAGATACAAAACTTGAGATATTTTACTGCATCGTGAAAGCATGCAGAAATGTTTTGAAACGTGAAAATGTGAAAGACGTAAATAAAGAGAGAGAAAAAGTTATTTGCTTATGCAATGTAATCACATGATTAAGAATCCAAATATAGTTAACCTAGAAAATGTGCTGCTGATGACTTCTAAATGTGATAAATGAAACTAATGTTTACGTAATGAAACACTTGAAAACGATAAAAATATAATCGTGCAAATTGTTTCTTTAGTAGTGCCTAATATTCATATGTAACTTTTAAGAGAATAGTAATGTGAATTAACTAAGGAAAATGAATTATTCATATTAAGGTATGTTTTATATTAATTATAACGTGATAGTGTTTCAGCAAGATTTCACATAGGCCTCAAATGCTTTCTTTCCTCATACAGAAAGCAGAATCTAGCTAAAGTATTTATTTGGACCGCTGTGAGAACTTTTCATGAAGATTCTTTCTTAGGCTTGCAAACAATAGATGACAGAAATGTATCAATACAATTGCGAACCCAGAGAGAGCTTCTGGGAATGGACAGACAGTGAACAAAGTGAATTTTCTTACTTCCGATTCAAGGATGGAAATATCAAGTTATTGAATTTGATGATTTTGCAAAACGATTACTTAATGCTTCCGAATTTCTTAGAATGAGCAGTCCACTGTGGACAACCAATGGAAGCACTATCGTAAGATGGAAAAGATACTTTGTGGGCATAAACTGAGAACTTTTAGAAGTATAATTGCTCCTTTTGAGGAGGAGTCAGGGGCTGATTGTCATTTTCAATTTTCCTACCTTGCATGCTGTTGGACTTAACTCTGATTTCCTTTCATATGCCAAACCTATTTGAACTGAACTTTCTGAACTGACTCAAACCTGTACTTTGCTGGCTGGTAAATTGTTCAGGATCAACTCTTTGGCTTAAGAGTTTATGAGCTCATGCCTGTGACTCATTTTGCTTCAACTCTGCATATTTGGTTTGTATAACCTAAATGCTGAAACTTAATTTTTTCAATGGTCTCTCTGTCATCTCTTTCTTGGGTAACCAGCAAATGTTTATCCGGTTGAATCTGTATGACATTGTGTGACACAGTGTACTAAATGATTACTATTAAATCTGATTATAATGTGATATATGTTCCCGATGATTAAAAGTGAAGCTTAGATCAATGGTTTACTTTGTCATAAATTTTATCATTAGAAATATTTGAAGAAACTGGTTATATGTTGTTAGCATGATTTTTGGCATTTTCTTATTCCAGGACCTCATAAGGATTTGCCACACATTCTCTAAATATCCAAGTCCCTGTTAGCTCACATAAAAGATCCATGAGAGAACCAATGACATCGTCATCGCCATTCCCCAAGGATACCAGATCTCCCTGAAGGACCACCCCACCCGCCCTGGGGAGGGAATTGCCATCGTCTACAAATCCACCCTCTGACTGAGCACACTTTACGACGAGCCCACAGACCTGATGGAACACCTACACTTCAAGATACAGGCCAGCCCTGTCACCACCCACTGGGGAACCCTCATCTACCGACCCCCCGGACCCTGCGGACCATTCACCAATGCCATCACGGACAGCATCAGCTCGCAGGCCATCACATCCACCAACTACACCTTGCTGGGAGACCTCAACTTCCACCTCGACAACCAACCAGACCCCAACACCATATCCATCCTGGACAACCTCCACAACATAGGACTCTGCCAGATCATGACTGAACCCACGCACTCTGCAGGACACACCCTCGACCCCATCTCCAGAGCAGGAAACTCCATCACTTTCAGCCACACCACCGAACTCCAGTAGACAGACATACGCTGCATTCAATTCACCTTCAGTACACCCACCATCCACAGAACACAGCTCCTGTTGCCACGAAGAAATTGGACCAAAATCACTGACGATCAGCCCACCACCTCACTCGGCAACTCCACCCCAACCATCACGGACAACGACAACCCTGACACCGCAGCCCAAACCCTGCACAGATGAATCTCTGGCTGCGCCAACACCAACGCCTTAGCCCCCCTCAAGAAGAACAACAACAAACACACCAGGAAAGCCAGCTGGTTCACCACCGAAGTCCGAGACTCCGGACGCAAATGCCTCCGCCTCGAAAAGGCCTGGAGAAACTCCAAATCTACAGAAGCCCACAACAACTTCAGAGCCGCCACCAACGCACACCACCAATTCATCAGGAATACAAGAAAGAAAGCAATCGAACACAGAATCGCCACGCACGTGCAGAACAGCAAAGAACTTTTCTGCTTCATCAAGGAGTTCACCCCACCCATCAGCGAGTCTACAGATATCCCTCCCTCACAAGACCTCTGCGACAAACTCAGCACCTTCTTCCACCACAAAATCAAGAACATTTACAGCAATTTCGACGAAGACAGCCAACACACAGAACCCACATCATCCACCCCTGACACCTTGAAGCCATTGATTGACAGCTTGACAGTCCTCACCACGAGTACACACTGAAGACGATGAAGTCAATCCACTCCAGGCCCCCACGGAACCCTGCCCCCACCACATCTTTAACAGAGCCACCAACACCATCGCCCCCATGCTTCGCCATGCCATCAACCACTCCATCGCAAACTCTAGGACTGGAAGCATGCTGAGATCAACCCCCTCCAGAAAAAACCCTCGGCGGACCCCACCGACCTCAAAAACTACAGACCCATCTCCTTGCTCTCGTTCCCAGCGAACGTCATCTAGAAAGCCATCAACATTCAACCACCCTCATCGAAGAGCACAACATCCTTGACTCCTCCCAATCCGGCTTCAGAAACAACCACAGCATGGAAACCGCACTCCTCGCCGCAACAGACGACATCCGCTCCCTCCTGGAAAGAGGATAGACAGTAGCCCTCATCCTCCTCGACCTTTCAGTGGCCTTTGACACAGTCTCTCACCGCATCCTAACATGCAGACTTCACAATGCAGGGATCGGGGACAAAGCCCTCGACTGGAACACTCATTCCTCTCTGGCAGAACGCAGCGGGTCAGACTCCCTCCCTTCCTCTTGGACCCCACACCAACCACCTGCAGAGTACCCCAAGGATCCTCCCTCAGCCCCAAGTTGTTAAACATCTACATGGATCCGCTTGCCCCGATCCTCAAAACCCACGGACTCAACATTGTTTATATCCAGATCACACCCAACTCATTCTCTCCCTATCCAACGAACCCAATGCAGCCAAACACAACTTTCAAGAAGGCATGGAAGCACTCGCCAAATGGATGAAGAGCAGCTGTCTACAACTCAACATGGACACAACAGAAGTACTCATCATAGGCCTACACCCCGACGCCTGGAACGACACCTGGCTGCCCCCCGCCTTGGAAGCCTGCCCACCCCATCCTGGACTTCGAACTCAAAATGGACCGCCAGATCAACTCTGTCGCATCCTTCTGCTTCCACACCCTCCGCCTCCTACGCAAGACCTTCAAATGGATCCCCCTCGAACACAGAAAGACAATCACACATGCCCTCGCCACCAGCAGACTAGACTACGGCAACGCACTCTATGACGGAATCAACAAAAACCTCACTGCAAACTTCAAAACATCCAGAACGCCACCGCCAGACTAGTCCTCAACCTGCCACGACACTGCCACATCACCCAACACCTGCGCACACTCCACTGGCTCCCCATCAAGGCAAGAATCACCTTCAAGATTCTCACCCACACACACAAAGCCATCCGGACCAGCATACCTGAATAGCCGACTCACATACCACGCACCCCAAAGGACCCTACAATCAGCCCAGCTCTCCTACACCATGGTCCCTCGCACCAGGTAGTCCAGATCGGGAGGCCGCTCTATCTCCTTCCTCGTGGCCAGAGCCTGGAACGGCCTCCCGCTCCACCTCAGACAGATGACCTCACTCCCCAACTTCACGAGGGATCTCAAAACATAGCTCTTCTATAGACCGCCTCCTTGATGGACATGACCCTGCATCTCCCACCCCCCCCCCCAGCGCCTTGAGACCCTTACCGGTGAGTAGTCACTCTTAACAAACCCATGATTGATTGATTGATTGATGTCAGTTTAGTGTATGTTATGGGCCCAGAGAGGAAATAGATTACATATTTATTATATGCATCGGGAAGGGAAATTTTGATCAGCTGTCCACTGGAACACCTCTACACTACTTCGGTAGGCAGATAGTCCTTGACCTTGAGGGATGGAACACCCATAGTCCTTGGCAACTTTAGTGTGTGACACAATGAATGATGTGGACACTATTAATATTTAATTTGCAGCCCCTGGTTACAAGTGGGGACATAATGCCAATAAAAAGCATTCAGCAAAAATAGGGTAGTGACTGCAAAAATTTGGCAGATTACCACACAAATGATGGCCATTTCTAACAGTTTTCCTGTCAAAAGCCTAAGCCTTGTTTCTGCTCTGGAAGCAGTTTTCTAAACTCATTAAGATGAAGCCCTGACAGAGGTCGGCTTCAGGCTAATGCTTATTAGCCCAGTAGAGGTTCAGGCAGGTAAAGTGTAACTTTAAAGAAAAACAATTTTGCTAAATAGTTCCTAACCATCCAACATCAACAATGAATTGTATTTTAATAAATATTTTAAAAGTGGTTTAATTGCTTCAGTAGCTTTCCCCAATTCAAAGTTAATAAACGTATTTATCAATCTGCACGTTGGTGTTTTGTTATTGGACTGCTGCAGCCCAAAGAGTGAAAATAGCCTTTGGGGGTTAGTTACAACATTGACAACATTGAATTCCTGCAAGTACCACTTTTAAATACGGCACTCCATACCTTCTGGGCTGCAAGGCCTACTAAGAGTTGACTTATTTAATAGATACAAGTAGGGTTATTTCCTCTCAAAAGGGTTATTTGGATGCATTCATGTGCAGATTTAAGAACTGCAAGAGTCAGGCTACACACCTAGGCCCGAAGCCATGATTTCTTTGTCACCCTAGTGGGTGGTACAATATGTGCTGGAGTCAACATGGAATATTTAACGTTTCATGCCATTGGTGTATTTTCCTGCACCAAATACTGTAGTCCTACTGTAGAGTTAAATATGTCAATTAGGCATTAGCTAATTTTACCATGATTTAGAGGTCAGAGCACATGCACCAGGTGCTGTCCAAGACACCTGTCAACAAGAAATAGAGGTGACAACACAAAACAAGTTATTTTCTCTCACACAAAATGTGTGAAATTCTCAGGATTTTCATGATATATTTTGTGTATTTTTTATTTACTGGAGAGTGATTTGAGCAGAAAATATATACCTAAGAGGTTCATTTTGTTTTAAGTAGTATCCTTTTGGTATATTTTGTGACTTTGTTACATGAGATATGCTCTTGCAGCAACATTTCACATGGGATAATGGCAAAACATATTTTACACCAGTAGCATAAGGTTACAGAATTGTGTGTATTTGGTTGTGAAATTTCATGAAATAATATGCAATTTCTTTACATCATTAGTAATGAAATACTAATTAGAAGACTGTTTGCCCCACCTATTTGTAAAAGCATAGCTAATTGTAGGTCTTATGTATTTCCTTTTAAACTTGCTGCATGATCTATCCCTTCTGTATAAAATGTAGGTCTGGCTCATATATCTTTAACATTTGATATGAATGAACTAACAAAACAGGTAAGTATGACTGAAGCAAGTATTGGTTACTTTAATGAAGTTATGGATTATGCAATATATATTCTGTCTGTGAAAACCCATTGAACACAGCCTGTGCCTGACAGCTTTCTTTTCAAAGGACTGACCACACAATGTTCATGATGAAATGTAGGAGTCCATTAGGGGCATTTAATAAGTCTATAGTCAAGGAAGAGCCATTGTTAGATCTGTCAACCATGGGGTGGTCTTCCCCCAAACGTTTTGTCTTAACCCTCAAGATGTTTCTGATCTTGTGTTGTTGGCCTTAGGGCTCTGAGCACTTTACCACTGCTGACCAGTGCTAAAGTGCATGTGCTTCTTCCTTAAGACAATGTAACATTGGCTTGTCCACAATTGGCATTGTAATGTACTTATTAGCCCCTAGTAAAGTTGTACTACATGTGCCTAGGACCCGTAAATTAAATGTTACTAGTGGGCCTGCTGAACTAATTCTGCCACCTACTTAAGCCCTTCAAACATTTCTCAAGCCTGCCATCACAGCCTGTGTGCAGTTTTGAACTGCCTTTTCCACCTGGCAAAATAGAGCTTTTGCCAGGCCTAAGTTTCCTTTTTAATACATATAAGCCACTCCTATGGTAGGTCTTAAAGACCCCACAGGGCAGAGTGCAATGTATTTAAAAAGTAGGACATGTCCTGATAGTGAAAAACTCTTACATTTAGTTTTCACTATTGCAAGGCCTACCTCTCCCACAGGATAACATTGGAGTTATAGTATTACATTTAATAAGCTGTAGCGTCCAAATTAGATCAAATAAACAGTTCATTTTTGGTTTCTTTGGAACTGTAATGAAAAATCCTCTTTTATGATGAACTCCGATTTTTGGTAGCAATTTTGAAAATTATACTTTTCGAAAGCTGCCTTTTTCCTTCCTTAGCCATTTACTGCCGGCAGCCTATCTCTGGGTCACTTGACTGGGAGTAGTTGGCAGTTTGTCTTTTGTGTATTCCTCCCCGACATTCACACACAATACAGAGCTTAGCTGTGCTTGGATGAGCTATCACTGGCAGGATGTGAGGCGGTATTAGGCACAGCCTCAATTACACCAAAAAAGGATGTGTCCTGCCTTCATACAAAGCACTGCATTGTTGTGTTTTGATTTAGATGCCCGTACATATGTTTCCCTGAATGGTGTCCTTATATAGGCACACTTCGCATTGCCCTTATTTAGGCATAGAATCCCAGTCCTTATTTAGGCATTAACCATGCTATCCAAATACAGGTATGGTCACCTACATCCGTCCATCCCACGTCACGATGAGTTCTTGGATACTAGACCCTTAAGCCATCGGGATTTTACTAGCTAGGATTATTGATTTCTCCAAGAACTCATCTATTATACATGAACTACTATTCCATAGGGCTTCATCCATGACGTCTTCCTCTGCCCGACTTTACATCAATAAATACTGGACTTCAGACACCAAGGTACCAGGGACACTCCTGGGCCTGTGAAAGACACTGCCAGGAAGAAGGAGTACTGTGCTGCTGAAAGGATTGCCAATCTGCTGGCCTGCTGCCCTGAAGGACTACTGCCTGCTGTGCTGACCTGCTGCCCTCTTGTGCCAGTGATAAGGACTAGACCTTTAACCTGAACTCAGGACCACCAGAGTAACTCTAGGGTCTAGTTTCTTGTAACTTGAACTCTGCAATTGTGAGCCCTACCCTGCCAAGTAATGCTACCTCATTCCTGGACCCTTGGAGTGGACCTGAAGGTGTCCTGCCAGCTGATCTGTGGCTCCAGTAGAACCAAAGCATCACCTCTGTTGCGCTGCGTAACCCCAAGCAGAACCAACACATTGCCTTTTATACAACGTTTCTTCTACTACAAGGGCTCCGTATCAATCTCACAGCCCACCTCGAGACCGCAGCTCTGCCCTCAATGCAGGCCCTCACATCTCAAACCTCTCGTCGATGACAGCCTCATCTACGACTCATGACTTTGCATCTCAAGCCCCACAGTCTCTTCGGAACCACCTAGTGGGTAAAGCATCCTCAAGGCAGGACTTCATATTGCAAGCTTCCCTCATTGAAGGTCTTCTTGATGACTATGCAGGACCTCACATCACAGCCTCGCAGCTCCCCAGGACTGATGCGATGCCTCACCCTCCGGGATGCATCCTCGTCGTGGACCACTCAACACTCTGCAATGAGGAATTAAGTTACTCCTGTTCAGCAGGCCTAACTGGGTACCCGTAGCCAGCCCGTGCTCCTTCTTGGTTGGCCTGTACTTGTGACTTTATTACACCCCGGCACAACCAGATATCCACAGTTGGCGCTTTGTGCGTTTTGGTGCTATTTTCACTTAAGTCTGTAAAACTGCATAACTCTGATTCTACTGATAAGATTTGTGTCTTTTTTTTAAATTAAAATCCTCTCTTTTTTCTAATCTGGTGTAAGGTCTGTTTTGTGGTGTTTTTTTTACCTTTTTACTGTTGGATGTGGTGCACACATATTTTGCACATTGCCTCTGAGTTAAGCCTGACTGCTCTGTCCTAGCTATCTAGGGTTGAGCACAAGTTAATTTAGGGTTTGCTTGTACCTTCACCCTGATACGAATTGTGGTTATTACTTGAGTAGGGTTTCACCACCCTCAGCCAGTTTCTTACAACCATCATATCATTGTGCAGTCCAACACAACAATTGCAAGGTGTTAGGGGAATGTGTGATGTGCATGACTCTATTTCTACTACCCAGGGGTTCCAGCCTAGAGACCCAACAAGGAAATGTCTCCACACAACTAACCAGGACCAGATCACCTATAAGGGGTGTGTAAACAACAAGCACTTATAATGAAAATTGCATCAAGAATATGGAAAACATAAGGACAATGGCTCAGACCATGAACTCACACAACAAGAACAAGATACCAGGGCATACCTCACCTGGACTCTATATTGAACCTGAATAGTGATTCAATCCATGTTGTTATTTAAACGTAACATACATGTCATTTTCTGAATAAAATCTCTCCATCCTACCAACGTAACTACCACGGCAGGTGACCGCTGACATCTGCAGTCCATTAGCACAAACTGGACACTCACGTCCGTCCTTAAATACCCGACAATACATAGTCACAGTTAAGATTTAGGAAGGGGAGGATGTTTCAGGTGCAGATACCCGACAGTCTCTTGTAACTAAGTAAGCAAGGGCTCTGGGAGCAACAAAGTCATTTTCCTAAATATATCATGCTCATTACACCATTCACTATATCATTTGCACTCACTAGTTCAGGGTGCGCTAAAGGTGAATTACGCATCAGGTTTAAAACAGAGTCAACAACTAGTGAAATTTTGCTGAATGTTTTCATGCATTTATTTCCTTTTGTTTTTCTTAGGTTATAGGCAACAATATGCCTGTAACGCACACCCATAAGTGAAGGCACTTACCCGATTACCTATTTAGCATCAATAAGGATCTACAAGGTCCTGACGAAAACCTCCCAACCTAAGACGACACCTATGGCTGAAACATGTAGACTACATGTTATTGACAAGTAGAACATCTGACAAACATCTCTGTTTTTAACCTTACCCCTGTCCCACTTCACATTAAAGTCACTTACACTAGTATAGGAGGGATTTTTATCTTTTTTCACTGATCCCAACCTTATCTTCATCCAGAAACTCTTCCTCCTGGTGAAGGCGTTACATACTCTGGAAACTCGAATTCCTGGTAGGAGACCTGATGAAGAGGCTGTCCACTATAGCACCCAAGTGCTATTGCTGATTGTAAATAGTGGTTGAGGTTTTCTGAGGCAATCCTTGTGAGACACTGGTATTAAGGTTGGTGAGGTTCACTTTATTTTTGATTGGTCATAAAAAGTCCATGCGGTGAGGTCTAAAGAACGTGCACACAGGCGTACAATACGGATACTTTTGTCACTTTGCTCCAACTCTGCTCAACTTCAGGTGGTCGCACCGCCACTGGGCCACTAAAAGTCACACAACAACCTATACAGAAAGGAGCAGACAATCACTAAATTTTTCACAAGCAAAATGCTTGGTAATAGTTTTTTTTAGAATCACAATTCAAAGAAAGTCCATAGGAAGTCCTTGTGCATTTCCAATTAGTTTTTTTATTTCATAAATCCATTGTTTCCATCAGAAAAATATAACAACAACATCCAGTCAACGCGTTTTGTCCAATATGGACATCATCAAGGAAGTAAATAAGAAAATAGGCACATCAGTAAAATATAACCATTTATCTTTCAAAACACAACACAACCCTAATGAAGTCTTTCCTTCAACAAATCAATTTGACTCCCTGCCTATATCCAATACATTCATGGATCATTAGTCAAACTAATGTATCAGCCAAAGCAGCAATATCCTTGAAACCCTTCACTACTAAGCAAAGCATGGTCATTTCCAGCATAAAAATCTTATCACACTCCCATTCTCGAGTTACCCACAGTCTACTTGGTAATCAGGCCCGTTTTCTCTTTATATTCAATATTACCTCGAATATCCCATCCACACCACCTCGACAATCTTCATTATTTTATGTTGAACATCCTACATCAGGTGTTTCTCAATTAATTCCTAGTACATGACATACATGTTGCTTTTCTTCCATATTTCCAACAGTAAATCCCCCTGCTCATTTGTGAATGCAATTATAAACATACAGGAATTACCTCCATATTCTACAAAAAACGCATGTACTGTAATGCCAACTTCAACTCAGATCACAGGCCCCGTGTTAAGTTAGCATCCTTATCTAAAACAAAATTATGAATGAAAATCACATGCCGCTCATAACGTCTCCCACCAACATTTCTCATTATGCTAGTTCGCACTGTTTGATTCAAACTGTTGATATAGCGAGCTGTATTATCTCATTTGCTCCCGGTGACATATCCACTCCCAATCCACCCTGGGTCCATGTCAACTACTGGGAGAGCACTGTAATCCCCCATCCTTAAGACCATGCGGAAGCAAGTACCTATGCGCAAGTCCCCTCTGTGTTCCTTGCACTGACCTGTAGTCGTACGCGTTCTCTAAGACGTGTTTCAGTCCCCGGCCGTACCTACAAGATCAACCCATCCTCCTATTTAACTCCAGTACGTCTAATCAGATTACGGTATTTCAAGGTTGTTCTATTTGCATAATTGCAATCTGACTCCATTCTGGTCCTCCCTCACTCTTCACCGCTAGTCACCACCCTCCAATTCTTATGTGGTGAATGCACGGTTCGAAGGTAACCAATCCTCACCTCCAAAATCTCACCAAGAACCTAATTGCATTATCTCAAGCCTCTCCCATTAGTGGACGTGTAACCTGTCTCCCTTCCGGTCCCCCCTCACTCTTCAATGCTAGTCACCACCCTCTGCCTCATTCCATCACCATTCCGCCACCATTCCAAGGTGACCAATCCGCACCTCCGAAAAATCACAGAGGACCCAATTACCCTGTGTGCATCGACCGTCCTCTATCAATATGAAAACCTGCCCATTTTCCACTCATTTTGGACTATAAACATGGCCTGCATGCAGCCATTATTCGTACGGACTTTAATCACTGCACGGAAATGCCTCTCATTACATTGCCCAACATTTAAAACAGACCATCTCTCTAGGGACAACGTCCGCCCCTTGCCCGAGATGTCTGGCTTGGGGCGTGGCTAACACCCCTTTGCGTCCTAAAGTTGAAAAACTACTAATGCACTGTTTACCTCGACTCATTACGTCTTGAGCAATTTGTGAAATGCCAGTAAATCAATTCTAATCAAACCTAGTACTAATACTGTAATCTCAGTGCAACTTCCAAGTTGCTTGCCTCGCCATGGCTTTAAAATAAATCAAGCGGGACAATAATTCCCGAACACTCTTTGCTCTATCTGTATATCATCAGAACAAATACCCAGTGCACATCCAATCTGACAATAATGAAGGAGATTATAACTCTGTCAATGTCAAATTCGAGCTGCAAATTAACCACATAAATGTGTCTCATATGGAGAACCCATCAAACCTATCGTCCAGTCAGGGACTCTTACAAAAAGTAGTGGAACTCATCGTCACAATTAAGGCCATTCTTGACAGACCTAAGTTTACAAATCCATTAAGCCTCTTCCTGTCTGAGCTGTAACTCCCAGTCCCCCCATTGTACATCTGGTGTTATTCTTTGAAAACCATGAAGTCTAACACTATTTCGTGCCGGATGTGTTTCTAGATCGGGGATCTATTGTCCCCTTTAATGATAACACCGCATTGCTCTTGTATCCTCATCTTCAAAAATCTCTTTGTGATCTCCGCATATATTTGACTTCATTCACAAATGACCACATAAATGACCCCACAGCTGTTACTATTCATAAATTTATTGATGCAATGTTGCTTATTAGTACTGTATTTAAAATGTTTAGTGTGATTCATGCCGCAGTCCCAGATGATACAAGACCCACATGTGTAAAAACCTTTGGGTCGACTCGATAACCGATTACCACCCGTGTCCTGTGCCCGTTCATGGTAATTCCTAGGGACTACGTTTCCAATAGTTGGACTCTTACTGTATATTACCAAGGGTTTATCAGAAATGCTATTCGATAGACCTGGACCGCCCTTCAAGAGACTCCAATTTTTTCTCAGAAACTTGAAAATCCTGTTGTGCTGTGTATTGTAGGTGGAAACAAAGGCTGATCTCTCTTTTGTTATTTTTGTAGGTTTCTGTATCAGAGTATCCTCTCTCTTTATTATGTGCACATTATTGCTAGCTTTGTCTAGATTTGATTTCGTTTAACCCCTTGCCAACAGTCTTCCTCTTAAATCAGCCAAGCCAGCCTCAAAATCTTCCCTTATGCTTCAATTTCTTCGGGTTCGTACCATCTCTCCAAAAGGGATGCCCCTGATAACTGATGGAGGATGTGCACTATCAGCCCTCAAAATAGTGTTTGTTGCTGTTTTCATCCAAAAAAGCTTACTCTGCATCCTGTTTTCCATTATGAACAACTGCACATCCAAAAGAATAAATGCAATCCGTTTCATGACACATGGTGAACCTAACATTATGATCATTCATATTAAGGAATTCAAAATACTCTGCTAGTTCATGCTTGCTTCCTCTCCATTCTAACAGAATGTCGTCGATGAATCTGCCCCAAAAAAGGATCAGGTCCATCCAATGACTGGCTCTCCTGAACCAGACATGCTCCCTCTCAATCCACCCCATGAAGAGTAGGCCTGGGCTAAAATTTCGTTCCGTTCGTGGAAATTGCGATAATTTGACATTTTCGCGTTCCGCGGAGAGCGCGAAAATGTCAAAATTTCCGCTTTCCGCAGCTTGGCGATAATTTGTTTCTTGCTCGCGCTGTAAAATAATACATTCTCGCGCACGCGCGATCGCCTTACCTGAATCCCTGCGTTCGCCGACAAGTTTTCTTGATCCGGTCGCGTTCTCCATGAGATGTTGTATCGTTTTAGCCATTTGCGCTGTCTCGCGACAGTTCGCGCCCGCAGTGACGTCATGCGTCGCGCGATCACGTCTTTCTTCTCGCGATCATGCACCGCGAGACAACTCAAAACAAGATGGCCGTGCCCGCGAGCAACCAGATGGGTAAGCTGGTGACCCGCAACCATGCAGAAAATCTCGCGAACATGCGGGAAAAAAACTTCCGCATCCTCGCGATATTTCCGCTTGCTTGCGATAATTTTAAACATTTTCGCGATAATTTGCGAAAGTGGATTTCGCAAATTCCGCCCACCCCTAATGAAGAGGTTAACATAGGAGGGAGCAAACCTGGAACCCATTACCGCGCCCCGGATCTGGTGGAACCACTCACCCTCAAATAGGAAAATATTGTTCCTGAGAATCAAGTTACTTATTTCTAGAATCATGTTGGAATGTTCTTTTCAGCTAATACTTCGCCCACCGAGAAAGTGACCGAGTGCCAACTTACCCTTGTCATTTTCAATACATGTTTATAGCCCTACCACATCAATGACACAAAACTCATCTCCTAATCCCAGATGACGTCTTGTAATTTATTCATTGCATCCATTGTGTCGCTAATGTAAGAGGGCCCATTAACCACTAAGGGTTTCAGAAACAAATCTACAAATTCTGATTGGCGCTCAGTTAGGCTCCCAATACTACAGACAATGGGTCTACCTAGGGCATTGTGTAGAGACTTGTGGATTTTGGAAAGCGTCTAAATAAAAGGGAACCTGAGCTTGGTGTTGTTCAGGTACCTAAATTCTTGCTCATCCAGTAGTCCCTGTTCTTTCCATGAGTAAAGCCTCTCAGTAATGCATCTTCCTGCTTCCTTGGTAGGATTGCCGCTCAGTTTCCTATAATAATTCTCATCACTTAGCTGTCTACTGATTTCACTAGTATAATCAGATCTCCTCATCACCACAATATTTCCCCCCTTATCTGCTTCCCTTATTACAATATTTGGATCTTTTCCAAGGCCAGCTAAAGCTTTACGTTCCTCCCTCGAAATGTTTGCCCACCTAGTCCCTTTCCTGTTCTCTATGCTCTGCTGACCATGGAAAGTAATATAGGCTCACTCCACTCTCTGCTTACGGTGGCCATCTTGGAGTGGTCATCTCATCTATATCCCTCACACATGGTCCATTAGTTCTATGTTTCAACATCATACATGCTCTAATGTTAAGACATACCCTTCAGCCAATAGGATAATTACATCCTTTTATGTGGATCACCCAGGATATCGAACACTCTGGGCCTCTGAACTGTCCGCCAAGGACTTGCACGAAATGCGATGCGCTCACTCCCTACTGTATTCAAAGAAAATTCTCCACGGAGGGTGGCCTTGCTTGAGCGGTTAGTTTGCCCTAATACCACATAGTTTAAGGTGGTTATTTCCCTTTAAGGTGTGAAAGGCCTGCATGATATGCCTACCTTATACAGATTTAAATCCATCCCTGAGTTGCCTTCAAGTTATCACGCCCCAGCCTCCTGTCTTTTAGCCCTAGGTAGTCTGGCTCTCATGGGCGCTGGTCTACCCAAAGGAACCCGAGGGAATGCTACTAGCAAATGTGATCCAATTGCCCACTCCACCTTCACCCCATGAAATTCTCCAGCTGCTATCTCACTGATCTCTTTTGACAGGTCTCCAACCTCTGCGCAGTCTCTTGGCTTGCCTATGCCTCCTATGGTCGGAGAAGACCCCTGCCCAGACTCCTTGCTTACCTACGCCTCCTTTGTTCAGAGACAAGTCGTGTGCCAGTATGGATCCTAAACCTTCGAACCTCATCTCTCCCAACCTGGAGCCAGCTGGCCATTATGCTATCCAATCCATATATCCCCATAACTTTTCAAAAAATGCTGCAAAAAAGTTTAAACACAGACTACTTAATACAACATCCTGAAACCCTTATCTCAGACCCCGTCTTCACAACTAGAAAGGGTGGTACCATAAATGATCTCATCTTTTACACTAAACGTCATGCTCAATGGCGGAAGTCCATATACTCTCTGCTCAAGATCTCCACTTTCCTGAAGACTCCACATGATCTTAGATTGATGGTTGCGCCCTCCTCGGCTTTGAGAGCTGAAGCCATCATCTCCCTTTACAAAAACAGAACCATCCTTATACAAGCCTCAGATCGCAATCTAGTGGTATTTGACAACTTTTTCCCCACCATCTTGAATACAGTGGCTAACTTCAATACTGCCCCGTTTGGAGGGGCTGGCCCCCCAGAGGCCCCCCAGTCCTTGCAAAGTCTATCTCCTATCTCTCCACCACCACCCTGGGACCCTACATCTGCTTCTATTGGCCCCATTCTAGCTATCTTAATCCATAATAACAATTCCCCCGCATTGCCTGTTGTGAATGTGCCGCGACAGCACAGTCATCAAGCTAGGCTACCTGCTCCCTGCTCCCTCTGTTAGCTATCGCTAACTCCCCCAGCCCCACTGCTCACAGCACTACCCTGATTCTCCCCAGGATCCCTTCCCCCAGCCCAACCCACAATCCCGACCCGCTCCCACAGGCGTTTAGAGGTCTCTATCCATCCGACCCCCCGCCCCTATCCTACCGATCCCTCCGAGCAGGCAGGACCATTTCCTAGAATCCCTTTCCTCGGGGCACATCCACTCACCAGCTACCCTACTATACCCCGCCCCCACTAGCTCTCTACTGCTGTAGGGTCCCCTGAACCTAGCCTCCCAATCTCATTCACACACATCATTGGAAGACTGACTTACCGAGATAGCACTCTGCCTACAACAACTTAAGGCAGAGGTACGTTGCCAATTACATAACACTGAGGAACTGTCAGCTAACTCCAGACTAAGTTGCTCCTATATGAACAATCATCATCTCCGCTCACTCCCAGCAAGAGGGTGCACCGGGCTCCCTCCCCCCACCCACATACCTCATAGTTGGGCCTCTGCTCCGCACCCTAATGACCCTTCTCGCCCCTCCGGATGTAGAGCCTTCCGGTCTGATAGGGATATTCATTATCTCCTACTTTCATATGATCCGGCACATCCCTCCACCTTATCAAACTTGCAACTATTTGAATCTATCCCCACTGATCCCTTCAAGGAACCTAGGCCAAACACTAGAACTTTAAAAGAGAACAACCTCACAAGAATCACAACCACTTTACCTGAACCCACAGATACCAACATAAGACTCAAATGTGTGCTCCTAAACTGTAGATCGGCAGTTAAACATGCTGGGGACATTGCCGGCCTCATCCTCGCCCAGGATCTTGACCTTGTAATGCTGACAGAAACATGGCTAAATGACATAGCTGCTCCCATCCTGGACATTTTAATGCCTCCCAACTAGGCACCCTGGCCTCTTACAGTCAGTCTGTAAGCATGGCAGTTCCTCAAGGATCTATCCTGAGTCCCATGCTTTTCAACCTGTATGTAATTCCTTTGGCCAGGGTGATCAGGTCCTATGGCTTTGATGTGTTGTCATACGCTGATGACACACAGCTATTAATCACCTTAGGCCCTGACACCCTCGACACAAAGGCCCATTTTAAAAACTGCATGACTCATGTTGATAAGTGGATGTGTACCAACCACTTGCAACTAAATGGAAGTAAGACAGAGGTCAATCTCTTTGGCAAGGTGGATGAATATTGGTCCAGTGACTGGTGGCCGCAGACACTGGGCCCGTGTCCATCCCCCAAATGTGCGGTGCGGAATCTCGGAGTGATCATTGATAATCAGCTGTCGATGAAAAGCCATATTAGTCATGTAATCGGTATTTGATACGGCATACTGCGTAAATTACGCAAAGTCTTTCAATGGATTCCCATTGACTCCAGGAAACCGTTGGTCCAGGGCCTTATTATGAGTCGCATCGACTATGGTAATGCCCTGTTGGCCTCTATAAACGAGGAGCTCTATTCTAAGTTTCAAGTTTTGCAAAATACAGCGGCTAGATTGATATTAAATCTCCCAGCAAGAGCTCCATCTGTGCCAAGTCTGAAGTCCCTTCACTGGCTTGCTATTAAGAAACAATGCAGTTTTAAAATTCTTTGTCTTGTGCATAAGAGTTTGTTCGGAACTGGGCCCAGTTATTTGGCTAAGAAGCTTAGCTGGTATCAACCAAGTTGGACGCTCAGATCCAGTTCTAAATGTCTCCGCACCCCCCGCAGAGTCTGCACCGATAGAAATGGCAGTCGATCCTTCTCTTTTCTTGCTCCTGCTTGCTGGAGCAAGCTGCCGCCTCATTTTCTTTCCATCGCAGACCATAAGTCCTTCGGTAAGGAACTGAAAACCTGGCTATTTGACCATCCATAAACTTGCATACCTGATTGTCAGTCTTTACGGAGTAGTGCCATGAGACCCTATTGTGATATGTGCGCTTAACAAGTTCCTCTGACTTATGACTTCTGATTTCATTAGGTTGGACAGAACTAGTGGTCAAGGTGGAGGCATCACATGTTTACATCGTTGCAATCTAACAGTGAAAGTACTTCAGGTTGACCTCCTGCCATCTTGTGAATACCTATGCATTGAAGTGACTGGTTGCAACAATCACTCATGCAAACTGCACATGTTTTACCACCCCCCCTTGCGACAACCTTTCCTTCACAGAACAGATCATGGACATTATCTCAGTCAATACTGAGTTCCAGGGAACTCAGATATTCCTGGGAGATTTGAATCTCCACTGGAATGATGTAAATGAAGTGGTGGTCAATAGCCTTAAATCCTTCCTACTAGACCTCAACCTAATCTAAATCTGTGACAGCCCTACTCAAATCAAAGGAGCTACCTTAGATCTTGTCATTGGTAAGCCCAACTCCATCCTCCTGGATTCGATCCTCCTGCGAGATTGGACAGATCATTATTGCATCACCTTCCTCATCCTGGAAACAGTTAGAGCAAGTAGAGCCCAGCCTAAGAACCCAAAACAGTTGAAAAGATGTCTACGGAACATCAACTCGCAAGATCTGACTGATCTTTGCAATAACACCCTGCCCTCTCCCTTGATCATGTCGGATGTCCACGACCTTACGGCCCACTATAACCAGGCAATGCTTAAAGTACTAGACTCGGTTGCACCGGTACAGCTTAAAAGAATGTTCTCTAAACTCTCCAAACCGTGGTTCAATGATAGTCTCAATTCCGAAAGAAGAAATTTAAGACTTGCGGAAAGGATGTGGAGAACCCATCCCTCCCTTGAACATCTCTACAATTGGAGATCCCTGAGAAGCATATACAATAAACGCATCAGATACTCGAAGGCCACCTTCTTCAGAACTCAAGTAGAGCAAGCAAAAAACCACCCTAAAAACTGTTAGAATTTATCAAGTCCCAAGCTAACAGTCATCCTAATCTCTCGTCACTGGGTCAAAGGACATTGCTGAACTGTGAAGAATTTGCTGATTTCTTCACTGATAAGACTATTAAGATTGAAACTGAATTATGCCCTGCCTTTAATCACCTGTCGATCAGTCCACTGAACACCATCCGTCCCCCAGGGTGGCACATCACTGACCCTGCGCTGCCCTACCTCCGCAAAAACAAGATACAGAAAAAGAGCACAGAGAGGCAACATAAGCATCAAAAGCACAAATGCTAGAAAAACAGATCCTTCCGGACTTTTCAATGAAGATAATAGTTCTTTTAATGGTTCCTCAAAACACAGATGCGTAATACAAGGCAGGTGCAGCCAACGTGTTTCACCCTGAATAGGGCTTCCTCAGGGCAATAATAAGCTATAGCTCACTCTAGAACAGTCCGACAATTATTGAAAAGTTTGTGATGGCTCAAATTAATGATGTAAGAATCACAGATTGAAATAAACGTGTCAGTTTCCAGGTCGTTAGGTCCATACAAATTATAGCATGTTCACTATGATAGTTGAAATATCTATAAGTAACTCGTCTCAGTTCAAGTTGCACATTGTGCACGATTCGGAGGACACGGTATCACTCCATCCGTCGCGAAAAACAATGCTTCCTGGAGACTGTTCCAAACCTTGGATGAATGCACTATGTGCAAAATGCTCTTTACTTTCAAACCTTCCAATCACTACAACGACCCTCTGCCATTGAACCTTTTCCCAGAAGTTAGATCCTCCTTACTAAAACTTTGGACTACATTCGTCAATGCATCACTTCGACAAGGTGCTATTCCGGATTGACTAAAATTGGGTCAAGTTACTCCAATTCTGAAGAAACCAACTGCTGATCCCACGGACCTGCATAACTTTCGCCCAATCTCTAACATCCCCACCTTGGCAAAGCTCATGGAGAAATGTGTGCTCGCCCAACTCTGTAACCACATTGACCATTTCCAACTCCTGGACCAATTCCAATCTGGATTCCACCCGGGCCACAGTACAGAGTCTGTGCTAATGCACATTGTCGATGATGCGCTAAGAATGTTGGACCATAATGAATCATGCCCATTGATCCTTATTGACCTTTCGTCAGCATTCAATACTGTCAAACACGATAACCTAATTGGACTCCTGGAACACAGGATGGGGCTGTCGGGGCCTGTACTAAACTGGTTCTCTCCGTTCCTTCAGAACAGATTCCAAATCTTCAAGGTGCATCAATCCCTGTCCCATCCGCACTCAAGAGTCACGGTTGTGGGCACATTGATGACGGCGCCCATGAATTGGAAATACGCAAGGACTTCCTATGGACCTTCTTTGAACTGTGATGCTAAAAATAACTATTACCAAGCATTTTGCTTGTGAAAAACTTAGCAATTACGCGCTCCTCTCTTTTTGATTTATTCATTTTGACAAATAGACAGTCAGTGGTCCACCTTCATCAGGGGGAAGAGGATGAGAGTGTCGCCTTACCGTTTGTTATTTTCTGGTAAGTCGTGCCTGACCACTGTGACTATGCAGGGTGACTGCCCCCGAGAGAACACTCTGACGGTGGTTGGAATCTTAAAGTTTTGTCTTTCCAAGTGCCCACTGCCAGAGTCAAGTACACAACATTCTCAATGACCAGACAGATCAGCGATGAGATCACAAAGCATGCGATAAGGCATGTTAGCGGCAGGAAACTAACACCTGCTCTGACCTGGTGCAAAATCGGACGGCAGCCTGCACCACAAAAGGGACCTTATTTGAACTGTGATGCTAAAAATAACTATTACCAAGCATTTTGCTTGTGAAAAACTTAGCAATTGCGCGCTCCTCTCTTTTTGATTTATTCATTTTGACAAATAGACAGTCAGTGGTCCACCTGCATCGGGGGGAAGAGGATAAGAGTGTCGCCTTACCGTTTGTTATTTTCTGGTAAGTCGTGCCTGCCCACTGTGACTATGCAGGGTGACTTCCCCCGAGAGAACACTCTGACGGTGGTTGGAAGCTTAAAGTTTTGTCTTTCCAAGTGCCCACTGCCAGAGTCAAGTACACAACATTCTCAATGACCAGACAGATCAGCGATGAGATCACAAAGCATGCAATAAGGCATGTTAGCGGCATGAAACTAACACCTGCTCTGACCTGGTGCAAAATCGGATGGCAGCCTGCACCACAAAAGGGAGCACAGCCCAGACCCACACCTGAAGAACAACAGATGCCATGGACAGATGCCATGGAGCCCCTGAACATGCCTGTCGAACACCCTAGAGGGCCACAACACCCGCCACCACCACCCCCAGGACCACCCCCACCCATCGGACACCCACCGCCCCCCCGGACCAACACTGAGGCGGCGCAGACAAAAACAGTGACCCTCTCAAAATGCACCAACCACACAGACCCAACACCAGAGAATGTCATTGCCCACTGCATGCCCAAAGGGACAACCCACCTCCGCATCCTGACCACCATTGCCCACAGGCTGACGGTACCAACACAGTGGACAACCAACATCCCACCTCAGACAAAGCTGATGGCCGTGCTGCATGTGTTGGCCTCTGGTACCCTCCAACCAACATTCGCCTGAGACGGAGGAGTCACAAAGCCAGGCCAATCCATGTCCCTCACTGCGGTCATGGATGACACCATCAGCTTCGTACCCCACTATCTATACTTCCCACACACTATGCAAGAACAGCCGGAGACCAAGCAAGGTGTGTACACCACAGCTAGCTTCCCGCACGTGTCAGGGGGCAATTGACTGCACACTTGTCCTACTAGTGGCCCTTGGCAACACTGCATACAAGAAGCGCAACAGAAAGCGCACGTATCCCACCAATGTCCAGGCAATAGTGGACCTCCTGGGAATCTCTGCCAACGCTGCCGCAAACCACCCAGGCAGTGTGCATGATTCCTACACCTTCCGACAAGCCATCATCAACCTGCGCCACCAGGATGGCAGCCATGGAAATGCACTGCTCGTTGGCCAATACCAAATGCACAGACCACACACCTCAACTCCACAATCATGCAACTCACAACACTGGGAATGCACACGTCACAAGCTCACATACAGCATGCACATCCACCAGACACAACAGCACAACTCACTGTGGGAAACTGGGCCAGCCATGTACATTAGCCATCAACGGCATGGCACCTCGGCCACACAATAGAAGAATGTCGGAAGAGGTGGGGATCAGGCATGTGCAAAGGACGCAACCGACCCATGAATGAGACTTTACACAATGCCAAGTGTGGACTGGATGTGATGGCCAGACTGCAGTATGCAGACCACACACATATCCATGTCGACACACACCGCTGGTGTTTGGAGTGTAGTGGACAGTGGATGCAACCATGTCACCCCAACCAGTGGGGAAGATCGCGGAAATGTAGCTTGTTACATCCCCCCATAAGCATCAGTGGAGTGGGCTGGCCCGGAGTACGCCAGGCCAGCGTAGGGTGTGAATAAAAGGCACGTAACTCTGGGCGTGGTCCTCTTCCGGAATGGCCAACGTCTCTGCCAGGGCGGCGCCTCTCACCCTGCCAGGAGGCCAACGCCGTGAGCGGAGTCGCCAGCGATCCTGTGCACCATCTGCACCCCGGGACGCTGGTCCCCGAACCAGTCCTGCCCGCCCCTGCACGCCCCGGCGCACCCAGGCCTCAATGCCCACCTGTCGACCCCGGCGTGTGTTGAAGAGGGCCCACCACGTGCCAGTGCAAACTCCGAACCTGAGGCCTGTGAACGTGGAAGCCACCTCAGACCATCACGGCCTCTGCAACACAGGCCGGCAGTATTCCTTACTCATTGACGTACTCCACCAGCATGCACAGCGGACAAGTACGTCACACATTTGGAACTGAGTCTTGATTACACCATGGCAGTGAACATTATTTAAGGCAGAGTTTATGCCACAATACTCCATTTGATGTGGTGCCACGAAGTCTTTGCATAACATTACAATCACACGTGTCTGTGGGCCCACACGGACTACTGCCCCGCGGCCTGCGCTGGGCACGAGTAGGTCACAGATTTGAAACTGAACATCGATTATTCAAAGGCAGAATACATATCATTGCACACAAGGAGAGGCGTAAGAGGATGACGCCTTGCAGTCCAGAGGGAATAGTAACAATGTTACATAGATGATCGAACACTACCGACAACTACCCTGGTGTCACTAACTCTGTGCATCGCGAGCAAATGAAATGTGGGCCACTGCTGACCACTGCCTCCGGCCTACACTATGGTCCAGTAAGCCACAGAGTCTTGATTTAGTGATGGTGGAGTTCTTATCAGTGTACCGGCATCATCGCAGACTGCACCCCCCTCCCAGCCCCGGTGCCAATAAGTCTTTTCCCCGACATTCATGGACACTCTTTGGAAGTACATTTGTGCAGTCTGAGTCTATGAACTAGGGGGTAGTTTTCATCCTCGTGTGGCTGTCACCGAATTGGTGGTGGCAACGAGGCTGTCGCCTTCCACTCCTCCATTTGCTGCTTCTGGATAACATCAGACCACAGCATCATGCCCTCGAGGACACCTTCCACTGTCCCCTGCAACCCTCTGCCACATTAACCTTGGACATCGATGAGGACCCGCCCAGTCCACTTGGCTCTACCTCAGTGCACCGCACGTCACCGTCCAGTGGCGGTGTACCTGTGCCAACCACTGTGCATCCGGGGCCACTAACTCTGAGCAGTTCACGTCAGGGACCCGGTCTGAATGAGTATTGGATGACCTCTGTGACGGTGGTCTTGGGGTCATCGACACCATGTGCATGTGGCCCTGCGCTGTCCGCTGCCTCCGGCCTCAACTGTGGACCACCAGGGCTCACACATCAAGTCGAGTCCTGACCAGCCCGAACGTCGCATCACCCAAGGAGGCACACGCCACCATCGCAAGGGCTAAATCCATCCACCATCAGCCAGATTCGAAACAGTGGTACTGGCAGACTGACGGACTTGCTCAGGCCTGTCGTGGATGCCCGTTATACACTAACTATACAGAAACTGATGGTCTTGTATATTTGAAGGGCAAAGAGGAAAAAGAGGAAGTACACCCTCCTGATTCTAAGTCTTTTACACTTTACAGTACTCCACTATTATTCTTATCATGATATTCATTATAAGAAAGAGAGGGAATAAGAGAAAGGTATTTTGGAAGATCCCTATGTGAAGCTATCACTAGTAAAAGTGGAATGGAAAAAACCTTGTTTTTATTTGTTTACCCTCACACACCCTAGTGGTGTCATGCTTCCTCATCGGGACACCGCGACCCCTATAAGTCGCGGTGGCCTCAACCAATATACCAGGGAGCACTTAAATCATATAACAGGCCGTGGATAAAGATTTAAAAATTCACTGTTGGTCCCAGTTTCCCTGTATTCTTGGGTATAACAGGAATATTACATTTTTAAGACAGTAGGGTCATATGGAAAACTATGGTCCTAAGAACCTAGGGCCAACATGTTTCAGTCCTCGTGTGCCCAAAGATTTTGTTGCTGGGACTTTCTTCAGGGCTGTGTCGTCCCCTGGTATGTACAGGAGCTGGGAATTACACTATCCTATTTAAAATAAAGGGCAGGTAGCTGCTCCTTTGTGTAACATCAATCTTATTGAAAGTTACGTTACTCCATCTGAAAAGGAGAAATGAACATAACAAAAGGGAGAAAAAACAAACAAAAGGGTATGTGTGAGTGTACAATAGTCTTTTGACACTAAACAACACCATAGTGTAAGAGATTCTCTCATGTTGTCTCAGGCTGTGCTCTTGTCAATATTACATCAGTTAGAACTCACATTTTTCATCAAGAGCATTAACTTTCTTTGCAACTTGCCATTATTCCGTGTGCCTATCGCCCCAGTGACAACAAAAACCAACAACAGGTGCTCAGATCGTGCACTACAAACTCACTCTTCTTTGAATAGCTTTTTTTTTAACAATAAAGTTGTAGTGAAAAACGTAATAAAATGATCTTACCCTGTTCTAGAGATGGTAATGGTCCGCATGGACTCTCACCTTAACGGGCGTATCCCTGGTTCCAATAGTTTATAAATCACAATGTATATTGGTCCAGCAATACATTTGTGCATTTTTTGCGGGTTGTTTATAAAAACGTAGACAAAATGAGAAAAACAAGACAGACAAAAGAAACACAGAGGACTTGTTTTAGGTTGCATACCGTAACTGCTGTCTTTCTGTTTGAAGTGCGCAGTAATCATAACGTTTCCACAAGGATTATTAAGCCATACTCACGGTTTTACCGGTCTCACCCCTCCAAATACCTAAGTGGCGCAGAGTCCGTCGGCTTGAACAATGAGACTCGCGCGCATTGCTATTTTTAAAGACCTAACCGCCAGGAAACATTTCTATTTTTTTAAAAAAATATTGCGAGACTGCCGCGAAGTTCGCCCGCTTGGTTGGCGTGACTGTTAAAAGTGAATACATATCTGAGGAATTTTATTTTTATTCTCTTGAATATAATGGTGGTGCTACACGGATAGGTTCCATGATGTTTTGAAATATCTAGGATGTCGCCCCCCCCCACTGCCATTGAAAGCAGAAGTGGAACACCCATGGCTTCTATTTGAAGTGGATTGTGGGACATGTAGTCCATTTTGCTAAAAAGAGATAGAGAAAAAAGATCTCATGTGTACTGGTGGCAGTTTTGGAACCAAATTACTTTTAGTCTCAGTACTCAAAAATTGCATGGTAAGCATTACCTATCATGCAACAAGGTGTGATGTACACAGAACTACTGATACAGGATTCTTCAAGTTTAAACATGTATTGTATATAATATATACAATGTGAAGAAAAAGTGGGAGGAGGAGGGAGTATTTTGGGGAATTTTATCATGGGACTGCATGATTATGTGTACTGAGTCACTCCATGTGGGTGCATCTACTTTGATACCACAATGTTTTTGAGAAGTAAATGAATATGTATGTACGTTCCCTTTTGATCGAATATTATAAGACAATGTATATCAAGATAGGTTGATACTCTAGCTCTTTTTATTTATTTGATTCCAAGGAATGGAATCGTTGAGTCCATGAATATGGGTTTTTAGACGATACACCCACCGTTGTTCTCTTTCAAGTCACCCTCACCTCTGATTTTTTCAATAACAGTCCATTGTATGTCCGTATCTGTGTGCTGCATTTCGACATAGTCTGGTGGCAGTTATGGCTCTCCTGATGGTGCTTCTATGTTCGCTGATGCAAACCTTCACTTTTCTGCCCGTCATGCCGATGTACATTAGTAGGCATGGGCACTTGATTATATAGATGACTTTGTCGCAGTTGCAATTCGTATGGGTTCTTTGCTCCCATGCATGGTGCATGCCCAACTCGATCTCTTTTGTGTGTTTGGTAAATGGACATACCACACATGTTCCGCATGGATAATGACCACTGATCGATGGTTGTTGCCACAATGTAAGTTGTTTGGAAGTGCTCTTCCTCAAGTCTGTATGTATCAGACTATGGGCCACATGCATCAACGAGAAAACTGGTCGCAAACGGGCAGATTAGCAGAATCTGCCCCTTTGCGACCGGTATTTTTGCATTTGGGATGCATCATACCAAATGCAAAAATCGCAATTTAAGGAATCTCTAAATAGCGATTCCTTAAATTTCGATTGCATTTAAGGAATCCCAAATTGAGATTCCTTAAATGCAATGCATTAAAGTTAAAAAATTATCGATTTCGCTAATAGGGGGAGCAAATTACCATGAAGTTGAACTTCATGGTAATTTGCAAAAACTTTGAAAAATGCACTTTTGTGCATTTTTCAAAGTTTCATATTGCGCACACACATGCCCTTAGAGCATGTGTGTGTGCAACATATGTGCACAGATCAAATTCAGGGGTGCAATAGGGTGTCATTTTGACACCCTTGCACCCTTGAAATTGCATGAGCAATTTGCGAGTACCTACTGGTACTCGCAATTTGCTCATGCAATCTCCAATTCATTCCTATGGGCCTGGAGGCCCATAGGAATGAATGGGACGGCATTCCTTAATTGCGACTCGCAATTTGCGACTCGCAATTAAGGAATTTGTAGGAATCGCTATTTTTATAGCGATTCCTACATGCATAGGCTTTTGCAATTCCTTAATTGCGATTCCTTAAAAATCGCAATTAAGGAATCGCAAAAGTCTTTGTTGATGCATGTGCCAGTATCTCTTAAACTTTTGTTCCTCTTAAAGAGAACATCCGTTTATCAAAATGTAATTTGTTTGATGTGAGAATCTGCAATTTTTTGTTAATGATCTTTTTACAGCATTAGATGATGCATTGTATGTGGTGACACAGATGATAGTGTCCTTAGTTTCTTTTTCATTTGTCTCCAGAAGGGCAGCTCTGGGAGTGTTGCAAGACCTTTTCTTGGCCTTGTCAATGATGCGCTTGGAATAGGCTCTTTCTTGCAGTTTTTTTACCAGTGCCTCAGCTTCGATCTTGTAGTCATCCAGATTTTCACAGTTTCTACGGATGTGTAAAAACTGACCTACAGGAAGATTTTCCCGTAGGGAGCGTGGATGTGCACTTTCAAAATGTAGGAGACTGTTTCTGTCCGTAGGTTTTGTATATGAAGAGCTTGAAAGGCCTCCATCTTTTGCTCTGATTTCGACATCTAGGAAGGAGACTTTGTTACGGTGGTATATCATGGTAAATTTTAGATGGGGATTAAGTTGATTGAGCCAACAATAGAAATTAGTGAGTGTCTCAACATCTCCCTTCCATATCAACAGGACATCATCAATGTAATGCCACCATTTAAAGATGTTATTGGAATAGGGGTTGGTTGACCAGATGTGTTGTTCTTCTATATGGTCAACATACAGACACACTATGCTTGGAGCAAAGGTGCTGTCCATCGAAGTGCCATGGACTTGGAGATAGAGCTGATCTTCAAAACGGAAAAAGTTTTCCATTAGTGCTAGGCGGATCAATGTGACAATCCAATTGATAGGGGCATCCCAGGTCCATTCTTCTTGCTTAAGCCGGTTATCAATCATCTCAATGCTTTCCTTTTGTGGAATGCTTGTTTATAGTGCCTCTACATCCAAGCATACCAGTAGATTGTTCGTGGGATCGTATGTGATTTCCAATATTAAATTTAGTAGGTGTCTTGGACATATGACTTGATACATTTGACCAGTGGGTGGAGAAACCAGTCCGTATACTGGGAGAGGGGCTCTAGCTGGGACCCTACCCCAGACACGATCTACCGGGTGGAGGTACTTTGTTTTTATGTAACTTTGGTATTGTATAAAATACCGGAATTCGTGGGTCATCAGGGTTTAAAAACTCATGTTCCTTTTTATTAATCCAACCTCTTTCTAGAGAAACAAAAGTCTAAGAGACAGTCTGATACATACAGACTTGAGGAAGAGCACTTCCAAACAACTTACATTGTGGCAACAACCATCGGTCAGTGGTCATTATCCATGCGGAAAATGTGTGGTATGTCCATTTACCAAACACACAAAAGAGATCGAGTTGGGCATGCACCATGCATGGGAGCAAAGAACCCATACGAATTGCAACGCAACAGCGACAAAGTCAACTATATGATCAAGTGCCCATGCCAACTAATGTACATTGGCATGACGGGCAGAAAAGTGAAGGTTCGCTTCAGCGAACATAGAAGCACCATCAGGAGAGCCATAACTGCCACCAGATTAACATCTCACTATGTCGAAATGCAGCACACAGATACGGACATACAATGGACTATTATTGAAAAAATCAGAGGTGAGGGAGACTTGACAAAGAAACTACTTGAAAGAGAGCAACGGTGGGTGTATCGTCTAAAAACTCAAATTCATGGACTCAACGATTCCATTCCTTTTAATCAAATAAATAAAAAGAGCGAGAGTATCAACCTATCTTGATATACGTTATCTTATAATATTCGATCAAAAGGGAACGTACATACATATTCATTTACTTCTCAAAAACATTGTGGTATGAAAGTAGATGCACCCACATGGAGTGACTCAGTACACATAATCATGCAGTCCCATGATAAAAATTCCCCAAAATACTCCCTCCTCCTCCCACTTTTTCTTCACATTGTATATATTATATACAATACATGTTTACACTTGAAGAATCCTGTATCAGTAGTTCTGTGTACATCACACCTTGTTGCATGATAGGTAATGCTTACCATGCATTTTTTGAGTACTGAGACTAAAAGTAATTTGGTTCCAAAACTGCAACCAGTACACGTGAGATCTTTTTTCTCTATCACTTTTTAGCGAAATGGACTACATGTCCCACAATCCACTTCAAATAGAAGCCATGGGTGTTCCACTTCTGCTTTCAATGGCAGTGGGGGGGGCGACATCCTAGATATTTCAAAAGATCATGGAACCTGTCCGTGTAGCACCACCATTATATTCAAAGGAATAAAAATAAAATTCCTCAGATATGTATTCACTTTTAACAGTCACGCCAACCAAGCGGGCGAACTTCGCGGCAGTCTCGCAATATTTTTTTTTTTAAAACAGAAATGTTTCCTGGCGGTTAGGTCTTTAAAAATAGCAATGCGCGCGAGTCTCATCGTTCAAGCCGACGGACTCTGCGCCACTTAGGTATTTGGAGGGGTGAGACCGGTAAAACCATGAGTATCGCTTAAAAAGCCTTGTGGAAACGTTACGATTACTGCACACTTCAAACAGAAAGACAGCAGTTACGGTATGCAACCTAAAACAAGTCCTCAGTGTTTCTTTTGTCTGTCTTGTTTTTCTCATTTTGTCTACGTTTTTATAAACAACCCGCAAAAAATGGCACAAATGTATTGCTGGACCAATATACATTGTGATTTATAAACTATTGGAACCAGGGATACGCCCGTTAAGGTGAGAGTCCACGCGGACCATTACCATCTCTAGAACAGGGTAAGATCATTTTACTAAGTTTTTCACTAAAACTTTATTGTTAAAAAAAAAGCAATATATTCAAAGACGAGTGAGTGTGTAGTGCACGATCTGAGCACCTGTTGTTGGTTTTTGTTGTCACTGGGGCGATAGGCACACGGAATAATGGCAAGTTGCAAAGAAAGTTAATGCTCTTGATGAAAAATTTGAGTTCTAACTGATGTAATATTGACAAGAGCACAGCCTGAGACACCATGAGAGAATCTCTTACACTGTGGTGTTGTTTAGTGTCAAAAGACTATTGTACACTTACACATACCCTTTTGTTTGTTTTTTCTCCCTTTTGTTATGTTCATTTCTCCTTTTCAGATGGAGTAACGTAACTTTCAAAAAGATTGATGTTACGCAAAGGAGCAGCTACCTGCCCTTTATTTTAAATAGGATAGGGTAATTCCTAGCTCCTGTACATACCAGGGGACGACACAGCCCTGAAGAAAGTCCCAGCACCAAAATCTTTGGGCACACGAGGACTGAAACATGTTGGCCATAGGTTCTTAGGACCATAATTTTCCATATGACCCTACTGTCTTAAAATTTTAATATTCCTGTTGTACCCAAGAATAAAGGGAAACTGGGGTCCAACCACCGTTCCGTTTAAGGCGTGCGCGCGTGCTCGCGCGCGCACCTTCCTTGATGTCAGCGCGCACTGCCGGATGTGGAGCGCGCACAACGCATCCAGGATGTCCTGCAGGAGAGAGGCAGAGACGCTGCCACTTTAAGAAGCGGGCGGCGCGAAAAGCAGGCACTTTTGCACTGGTGCCGGAGAGGAGTTGTCAAGAGTGCAGGTAAGGGGGCTTGTGGGGGCTTGTGGGCTTGTGGGGGTTTGTGGGCTTGTGGGGGCTTGGTGGCTTGTGGGGGCTTGACGGCTTGTGGGCTTGTGGCGGCTTGGGGGGGCTTGGGGTGGCTTGTGGTGGCTTGGGGGGGCTCGGGGCATGTGGCTGCAGAACGCGGGGCTGATTGTGGCCTTTTGTTTACCTATTGATGGTAATCACAGCCTGTGAAGGGGCTCTGTTTACCATCAATACTTAAACAAAAGGCCACAATCGTCCCTGCGCTTTACTAACAAAAGAGTAGAGTCAGTTTAAAAACACAGCCTGTACCAAAGTACACGCTGTGTTTTTAAACTGGCTCTACTCTTTTGTTAGTAAAGCGCGGTGCGGGGACGATTGTGGCCTCTTGTTTAAGTATTGATGGTAATCACAGCCCGTGAAGGGGCTCTGATTACCATCAATACTTAAACAAAAGGCCACAATCATCCCCGCACCGCGCTTTACTAACAAAAGAGTAAAGCCAGTTTAAAAACACAGCGTGTACTTTCACAAAGTACACGCTGTATTTTGAAACTGGCTCTACTCTATTTGTTAGTAAAGCGCAGTGCGGGGACTATATCAGGCATGAACTTTGGGCTGAACTTTGGGGCCAGAGTTCGAGCCTCGAGGTCACGTCCACATCCTGTGATTGTGGGCATATCACTTAATCTCCCTGTGCCTGAATATGTAATGTAAAGACGGTGCTCATTTAAAGCGCTTCAATACCTTCGGGTCGAGTTCGCCCTATCTAAAAGACTAGATTCTTTTGTTACTCTGCAGCTCATAAGAGACAATCATAATCTAGCCCAGTGACCTATAAACTGTCATCAAAGATCTGCTTACACATTGCATGGTACAAATTAGTAACTTATGTTGTCCCCTGTCTTTCATTATCCTGATGCTGCTAAAGGGATTATTTGGGTGGAAATACATTTTTATTGTTAAAGTCAATGCTAACCACTGTGTTATGTTCCGAATCCTGAATTTGTGCTTTTCCAGACAAGCACTCTTTAAAAATGCCTACCAGTATGAATGACATGTGACTCCTACACCTTGTAGTCCCCTTTGTATGTAGCATTTTCTCTACACTGATTTACACACAAGCTTCATTGTCTCTGTGTGTGCTCTGACATCCTACAATGGTATGAGACAGTGGTTCCCAAACTGGGGTCCACGGACCCCCAGGGGTCCGTGACACATTCTCAGGGGGGTCCGCAGGCAGCAGTTTTAAAAACAATGCAACGTTCCTTGTATAAACAGCAGTTTTTGGGCAGCAATAAAAGGGTCACGATAACTCCAGTGATTAATGTACCTGCTGCAGAGAGATAGGGGGTTTGTCCAGTGGCAGCTTTGAGTCATCTCAGAAAGCCCAGATGGTTAATATGCCTGCTGCAAAAAATGTCTACCACGCAGTTAAAAAAAAGACCAGTGTTTTATTTTGTGCATAGCTCAGTCAGTTCCTGCTTTTGCTACAGAGACTCTTTTGTTATTATGCAGTTCACAAGTTTCAATCGCATTTAGCACAGTGAGCTATGAACTGACATCAAAGAGCAGCAAGCAAACTGCATGGTACAAGTTAGTAAGTTATGCTTTTTCCTAGTCTTTCATTAACCCGATGCTGCTAAAAAGGATTTTTTGGGTAGAAATAAATCCTTATTATTAAAGTCAATGCTAACCCCTGTGTTATGTTCTGAATCCTGAGTTTGTGCTCTCCAGACCAGCATGGATGACTTGTGAATCCTACACCTTGTAGTCCCCTTTGCCCTATGTAATATTTTCTAGTCACTGATTTACAGACGTATGATTCATTGTCTCTGTATGTGTGTGATGTAAAGTGCTCTGACACCCTACAGTGGTATGAAAGGTGCTATAAAACAAATTAAATACATGTGACAGGGGGGCTTTGGAGAGATTAGAGGCACTGTTGGAGGGTAGTAGTGAGGGAATCAATGAAGATTGACAAAAGACTGTTGTATGCTGGTGCATAGTAAGGTCATTATTTCAATTCAATATATAATGACAAATGTGTTGTAAAATTCACAATTTCCCCCCAAATTTTCTTGGGGGAGAGGCCTCCAATGCCCCCTTTGTAGTGGTCAGACTCACTTGCTGCACTTGGTGCGCACTGTATAGGGACTAGTCTGCCAACATTTGCCAGAGCCGCTTTAAGTTTCCAGTCCAGCCTTGGCAGGAGCAGGAGCCCCAGGCTGTGAAATGAAACCAAACAATGGAAAGTTAGTCGCGAGATGCAGCACCAACCTTCCCATTAGGATTTTTCTATTTTTGCAAATATTTTAATATAAAAATACTAAAATCTTTAGTAATCTAAGTCTAGTCTTTGTTTGATGCACACACGTGTGTGTTTTTTTTTCTTCTATGAATTAGTTTTAATGTTTGACATTTAAATCATACAAATTGCCTGGGGGTCCCCGGGGGCCAGTAGTGACTCAATGGGGGTCCTCAGGAGTGAAAAGTTTGGGAACCACTGGTATGGGAGATGCTATAAAACAAATGAAATACATGTGACAGAGGAATGAGAGGCACCGTTGAAGGGTGATATTAAGGGAATCCCCAATTTGGAAACTGCCCTTAAGACACTTATTGTGGCACTGTATGTGTGAAAATGCACCATCGTTTCACTTTTTAAAGTAAACGTTCTGAGTGACATTTGGCGCCGCGCACACGCGCGGTCTGGTTCCTGGCGCACATAGCCATGGTTGCAGCGCACAGAGACCCTCCACTGCTGCTCACAGAGGAAAGAAATTAGAGGGAACATTGGTTCCAACAGTGAATTTTTAAATCTTTATCCCCTGGCCTGTTATATGATTTAAGTGCTCCCTGGAATATTGGTTGAGCCCACCGCGACTTATAGGGGTCGTGGTGTCCCGATGATGAAGCATGACACCACTAGGGTGTGTGATGGAAAATAAATAAAAACAAGATTTTTTCCATTCCACTTTTACTAGTGATAGCTTCACATAGGGATCTTCCAAAATACCTGTTGTGGATGCCATCATCTGCCTGATCCCCTGTTCAGCACTCCAGGTGCCACTGACTCAGTGCACCGCAACCCATGGACCGTTACTGATTGAGTTTTGTTCTGTGGAAAGGTTGCAGAGCAATGTCACCTCAGGCAGAGTGGGAGACCTGGGACGTTGATGAGGAAGTTGATTCAGGTGTAACACATCCCACTGCATCTGTATCAGGACTAACCCGAAGGGACACAATCCTAGCAATTTCTTCACATGAGAGCGCTCATCTCTAGTGCCCCAACCTCAGTGCACTGCAACTCACGGACACTTCTGTTTGAATGTTGGGTGACCACTGTCCGGCTCCCTTCATGTTGCTCAGAAGTTGACTCTGTTATACAGGTGTTTTCTGTTTCCATTGCACTGGTGTCCACTGTTCAAGTTATTGCCAGCACCAAGCACTCCATGCGGGCTGGCTTATACTCACCCCACACACATCCAGCACAGGCGTCACTGTACATGTGGCCCTGCCAATAAAGGGGCCGGGCGCACGTGCCTGTAGCCAGTTCAACATGATATATGCGTGTGTCCCTGTGTTCTTGTTGTATGGATGAGGGCCCTGGGCCCTACGATATTAAATTGTGCTGTGTACAGCGGACACAGACATGTCACCCCAGGCAGCGGGTAAGACCTTGGACATGTAGCTTTGTCGTCAGCCACTCAATGCATATGAGGAGTGGACTCGTCCATTGTACGGAGGTCCAGCGCCAGGGTGTGAATGATGATTCTGTGGCTTTGGGCGTGGTTCATTGCAGGACATGTGCACATGCATGTGTATCTGTTGTGTTGTGGGGTGTAGGTGGTCCCTGTTGGGACTTGAACACCCATGTATGTGATCTACTTTGGCTTCCATGAGTTAAGAGCCCACCCGCACCTGTTCGGCCACCTCCTTTTGGCATTCTGACACCTGGCATTGGAATACAGTGTGTGCCTCGGTGAAGTGTTGGGAGCCAGCCGTGGTGGCGGGAGCTTCCTGCTGTGTGGTCTGTGCAGGAGCTGGGGTCTTCTCTATGTAGCTTGGCTGCCCTGCTCCTTTGGGTGGATTGCCTGAGAAGTCCATGAGCTGTTGTAGGGAGTCGGTGTCGGAGGTGTGGTGGTCGTCTCTAGCATCTCTGATGGGTAGTCTAGTCTGACCTGCTAGAGGTGTTTTTTGTCCCTCTGCAATGTGAAGGGGAGATTCATGTTGACATTGTGTTGACATTTATGTTTGCGCATTGTTCTCGTTTACATGCAGACTGTGTGACAATGTACATTGTGACTGTGTGGGTGGTGCTGGCAATTTGGGGGGGAGAGTGGACATTGGGACTACATGACGGATGTGAGGTTGTACCTGTGCATATTCATCTCACAGTTCCCTGCTCTGTCCAATGTGATTGGCCTGTTTCTGCACATGAGCGGACCCAGTTG
Source organism: Triturus cristatus (assembly GCF_964204655.1). Lineage (NCBI taxonomy): Eukaryota > Metazoa > Chordata > Amphibia > Caudata > Salamandridae > Triturus > Triturus cristatus. The sequence continues at coordinate 177,923,184 of NC_140593.1, forward strand.
TGTCCCCTGTTCTGCAGTGTCGGTTTTGCGCTTGGTGCCACATTGTCATGGGATGTGCTGTGATTGCTATGTGTGTGTGCTGCAGTGTGCCACTGGGATGAGGGACATGATCCTGGGTCATTGTGGGTGTGCAGTGTGCTATACTTGATTGTGCATGTGTGCCATTGTGCCCATCTCCCCCTGTCCCCCCAGTCCCTGGTCGTTACTCACCCTGTTGTTGTTGTGTCAGGTCCTCTCGAGCTGTATCCGTACTCCCACCTCCTTACACCGTCTCCACACTGATGGCTGGCCTCCATATCCTCCTGCTCCTCCTGTGGCGCAGGACTCCCACCTCTTGTCGCCGTTAATGCCTTCCTGTTGGCGGCGTCTTTGTGCCTGGTTTAGGTTTTAAGGTCATTCCAGCGCCTCTTGGCCTCATCCATTGGCCTCCTCGACACTCCAGCTGCATTCCAGGTAGTCTGATTGTGGTACAGCTAATAATAATAATCCACATTTGTAAAGCACGAACATTCACCCGTAAGGGTCTCTAGGCTCTGGGGGCCGTCGGGAAGATTAAGCAAGCTATTGCCCAGAGTCATATGGTGCTGTGCTAATCTGCCGCTGGCACCGGGGATCGAACCATGATCCCCAGATTCCGGAGTCAGTCGCCCTGGCTGCGGCGCCACATCTCTTCCCACAGTTGCTGGAGGTGTCCTGTCATCTCTGTGATGCTGGTCTTGTGTTGCTGCGGACCCCATCTTCCTTTCCCTCTTCTCCATGGCCTTCCCCAACCCCGTTGTACCTTGCTGGTGGTCTGTGGGGCTTGTAGGGTTCGGGTTGGCATCTGCGCTCGGTCAGGGTGCATCCATGGTGCTGCGCACTTTTGATTGTTTCTGGTTTGTTTTTCTTGTTCTGCTTTTATAATGCATTTTCCCGCCAGACGCGTGGGATTTGAAGGCCTGTGGCTGGTTTTCGCAGCTTTTTGTATCGCACTTGGCCTCCTCGCAGCTTTTTCTGCATTTGTGTTTCGCATATTTGTGGCGTGGCGTTGATGTTAACGTGGCCATTTGACGCTTTATCTGGTGATTATCGCATGGTACCGCCGTGTTGTGAATACTTGGTTAACACGCAGTAAATTTCCTGCGATAGGCTGCGATGTTGTAGGTTGTGTTAAGTTACTTTTGCGCTGATTATCACACGTTCTTGAGAATATGCCGAATACTGTCTGATACAGCAACTCTCTAAATTGAATTGTGTCTGCTGGCTTATGTCTTTGTCGTTCTCCCTCTCCTCCATGCTGTCTAGTGCTTGCCATTCAGCGTGCACTAAGATGCTGCCAGATGGACAATGTTGTAGTGAGCCAGCTGACCCATACCACAGTTTGTATCCAGTTCACCACCTGGGCCGGGCTCGGACCAGGAGGTATAAATAAACAGTGACGTCAGTGCTCGTGGCTGGCAGCACAAACGGAGCCCAAGTGTGGTCGTGTCTTAGTGTCTGAGCCCCAGCAAGTTTAGGCCTCCCCGCACCCTCCCAATCATTGCCATTGCCCACATCCCTATATCTAACATTGGCGACAAGGCCATCGTGCACCCCGTAGCCCTTACCGTGCTGAGAGTTGGTTGTGGCTGGTGGAGTGCTGTGGTGGCATCCCTCTGAGCCGGAGTGGGCCTGGTGAGCAGTGGGCCAAGGAGAGGCTCCGCGTCAGCGTGCGGCCCTGCAGTGCGGCAGCTGGCAGGCGTGGACACCGGCAGAGCAAACGCCTGAAAAAGGGAGCGCCTCAGTGCAGAATGTACCGGCGTAGGGCTGTGGCCTGGCAGAGGTGCACTGGTGCGGTGGAGTATGAGAGGAGGGGCATGGCCTATCTGCGGGCGCTGGAGGGAGTGTGCTGTGTTCGCGCAGGTGGGCCTGCCCATTGGTGGGTGGCCTGGCGTGGAACCGCTTGGGGAGTGCAACAGGTGGCTGATCCCGATCGTAGGAGAGGTTCTCTGGAGGCTTGAAACACCCGTGAAGGGCAGCAGCACGCCCAGTCCGATCAATGGCTCGGAGATTGGGAGGCAGGTGAGTACTGTATACTGTGTGACTGCCTGGCCCTGTAATCAGTGTGGAGAGCCTGGGAAGCGTTTGCAGGACGAAGGAAGGTAAAACCTCTGGCAGTGCCAAGCTGAAGAGGGTGTGAGTGAGAGCTGAGGGATTTGACAGAGAACGAGGAGAAATACCATCTACTTCCTTACTGGGGAATCAGCAACTTCATCTTCAAAGTCCCCCGCATCAGCAGGTGAAAGGGAGGCGCAATGTCCCAATAAGCGGAGGGAGGTGACCCTGCAATAGGAGAACAAGGCTAGCACACCACCTTGAATACTTTGCCGCTATTCAGCCAACTGCTGGGTCCAGCCACGGCCGCACCCAGGTGGCAAAAGTGGATTGGTCAACTAGAGAACTACTTTATTGCCGTCAGAGAAACAAATGGGGCAGTTGAGAAGTCCACAATGCTACACATAGGAGATGAGTTATATGAGCTATTTCTGGACCTGCCTGATACTGGGGATGTAAATGACTACGACAAGGCAGTGCGAGCATTGGACCGATAATTTGACCCCCAGGTCAACCCAGACTTTGAACACTTCAAATTGCGTCAAGCTAACCAAAGAGAGGAGGAGTCTGTGGACATGTTTTTTGCGAGACTATGCAAGTTAGCAAGCTCGTGCATTGGCATTGACAAACAGTTAGAGATTAGAGCTCAGCACATCCAGGGCTGTAAGTCGTCGGACTTGCAGAAGCACATCCTGCGACAGCCGGGAATATCCTTAGACAACATACTAGTTCTAGGTCGATCTCACGGACTAGCGGATGCCCAGGCAGGTGAGATGAGTTGGCTCTGGGGAGAAGAGCAGCTGGTGGAGCTTCGGGACATGCCGTCATGGTCAAGGAGGAAAGAGTGGAGGCCATCAGTAAGGTACCCGGCAGGCGTAGAGGCAGTATGCCTGGACACGCAGGAGGTCGTGTCTGTGGAAATTGTGGGTTCGATAGCCATCCACCGAGAGGATGTTTGGCACAAGGGAAACCGTTCTTCGAGTGCGGAAAATTTGTGCACTTTGCAAAGGTGTGCATGAGTGCATCAAGGGCGCCCGGAAAACGGCAAGCAAAGAAAATTAGGAGCGTCCAGGCAGATGGTCCAGGCGATGGAAGTAGCGGAGGAGGTGGACAGTCAGTTTCAGAATATGAGAATCACCGAAGATGACGAGGAAGATAAATGTGTTTGTAATATCATATACTGGACGGACTACCACCAGGAAGAGACCACCCCCAATGTGCCTAATCAATATAGGAGAGAACAAAATCACGGCCTTGATTGACACAGAAGCGTCATTCAACATTTTCGATGCGGCTCAATATGACTTACTCCAACCAAAACTGACGTTAAAACAAACTAGAGCAAGAAAATTTACCTATGGGGGAGATACTCCCATTCCCCTGCAAGGGGTGATTGAGGTGGGAGTCCCGCATGGAGGTCAATCAGCACTAACCTGTTTTCATGTGACCAAAGACAGTGCAGGCACGCTGGTAGGCTGTCATTCTGCAGAGGACTTAGGTCTTGTAAGATTTGCGAGGCAAATACACCAGTCACATGCGGACAAGAATATGGAAGAGTTCTCCTGTCTGTTCAAGGGGCTAGGTTGCTTAAAGGGAGTCAAAGTAAAACTGCATATAGACAAAATGATTAAACCGGTGGCACTGCGACACCGCAGAGTGCCATTTCACCTAAAACTGCTAGTGGAAGCCGAACTGGAAAAGTTGAAGAGAATGGGAGTGATTGAGAAGGTATCTGGTCACACCCCATGAGTGTCTCCGCTAGTGATTGCTCCAAAACCAAAACAAATGGAGCTATAAGACTGTGTGTGGACATGCAGTTGCCCAATACCGCTATTAAACGGGGCGAAATATTACCCCTACAATCTATGAGATAGTTGCTGGCATTAATGGAGTGCAGTGGTTTTCCAAAGTTGACCTCAATTATGGGTACCACCAAGTGTTTCTCACCGAGTCCAGCCGTTACAACACTACGTTTTCAACCCATGTAGGATTGCTGTGATTCAAACTACTTAGTTTTGGGGTGTCCTCGGTAGTGGAGGTATTCCAGGATGCCATCTGAGGGGCATTGTCTGGTCTCCTGGGAGTAATCAATGTGAGTGATGACGTGCTCATCTTCTCCAAATCCCTCAAGGAGCACCATGAGAGGGTGAGGGCTACTCTACAACAGCTGGTGGAGCAGGAATTGATGCTCCACACAGAGAACTGCCAGTTCTATGCGAACAAAGTGGAGTTCTTCGGTTACCGTTTCTCGAAGGAAGGATTGCAGGTGGCCCCTGACAAGGTGGAGGCGAGAAAGGCAGCAACCATTCCACAGAATCAGTCAGAGATGAGGGGCTTCCTTGGCATGGTGAATTACTGCGGCCACTTCATTCCCCATTTAGCTACACTGTCGGAGCCGCTAAAGGCACTGACCAAGAAGGATGTGAAATGGCAATGGACCGGGGAAGCGGCAAAGGCGTTCCAAGACATCAAAGGGGCCTTGATGCAGGGGGCCAGAGTAGCCTATTTCAAGCCAGGGCATCCCACGGAACAAGTGTTTGAGGCGAGTCTGGTGGGCCTCGGAGCAGTACTCCTACAACGGGAGGGCAAAGAAAACTGGGTGCCTATCGCATATGCTAGTAGAGCATTGAAGGCGGCGGAAACTCGTTATGCCCAGATTGAGAGGGAAGCACAGGCGATAAGGTGGGCGTGTCAGCATTTCGACATCTACCTCAGTGGCCATAGGTTCAAAGTCGTGACAGACCACAAACCACTGGTCCCCATGTTCATGGGAATGGCGAGGAGCGGACCACCGAGAATAGTGATATTGGATGTACTAATTCAACACTACAACTTTAAGGTGGTCTACCGGCATGGAGCCAACAACCCGGCGGACTATCTGTCGAGACACCCGCTAGCCAATGCAATGAGTCAACCCGCTGAGGTGGATGATGGAGCGGAATCATTTGTAAGGCACATCACTGGAGAATCCTGCCCTAGAGCGCTGTCGTTGGAAGAAATCTAAGTAGGCATGGATGAGGATGAGTGTCTGGTGGCAGTAAAGGAAATGCTCAAAACCAATGCGTGGGAGAATTTCCAGGAAGGAGCGAGCAGAAGGACAGAGGAGGATAAAGAAATGCAAATGGGAGTCTGGAGATGCCGAGACTAGCTCAACGAAAGTAGTGAGAGGATTGTCCTCAGAGGAAACAAGATTGTAATACCAGCCAAGCTATGGATGTTAACGATTGACCTGGCTCACCAAGGGCACCAGGGAATTGAGAAGACCAAGGTACATTTGCTGACAAAAGTGTGGTTCCCGGGGATGGATCGCATGGTGGAAGAGAAGGTGCGGAGTTGCCATGAGTGCCAAATCACTGGAGGGGAAGCACCAGTCCCGCTTATAATCACTGAACAACCATCAATGAAGCACTGGGCCCTGGTCAGTATGGACTTTGGGAGTTTCCCTGACGGGAGGACAACCCTTGTTATACTCAACAGTTACTCCAAGTTTCCGATTTTGGAAATTGTGAGGTTTACAGCTTTTGAGAATGTAAATTTGACCCTAGAAAAGATATTTGCGCTTCTAGGAACACCTGCATACTATGGACAGACAACAGTCCTCTGTTCCACAGACAAGAGTTCCTGGAGTACATAGAACATCATAACATCCATCACAGGAAAATAACACCCCAAAGGCCTCAAGCCAATGGTTATGTGGAGAGGCTTATGCGGACTATCAACAAAGCCCTTCGGATTGGAGTCACCAGGTGGGAGGATCTGGAGGAGTGCCTACAGAATTTCTACGGGCATATAGGCAAAACCCACACAGCACCACAGGGTGTGCGCCTGGTGACCTGATAATGCGACGAGCTGTCAGAGTTGTAGTTCCCGTGAGCGCTGAGTGGAACCCGGGCACTATGAATGAGGGAGCAGTCCAAGCCAAACGTACTCTCGCCAATGAGATGGCTAGTAAAAGACGAAGAGCAAAGAGAGTTGTACTCCAGAGAGGGGATACAGTGGTCGTGAAAGACAGACATCCAAGGTCCAAATTCCGAACCCCATTCGAGTCAGAACCCTGGGAGGTGGTCGAAATGCAAGGAACAATGGTGACGGCTCGGAGAGGGGACAGGAGTATAACGAGGAAAGCATCATGGTTCAAAAAGCTGGTACAACCCCCCCAATCTGGCCCAGGGGAAACTCAGGCAGAACAGCCTGAGGATGAACAACCTGATAACATGGAGAGAGAGAATTTGCTTAGGGGTTCGCCGGAGAAGGAAATGGAGAAAAAAGGAGATGCGAATATCCAAGGTGAAGACTCCACCGCGAGGCCCGAGGCAAGCTCATCGCAACGGAAAGGACCTTAGAAGTAACGAGACAATCCTCGCCCCAGCCAGAGGCTAAGAGACTGTTGGTGTTCCATCAGCTGTCGAAAGAAGATAGAGACTGTGCACCGTGGTGCTGTTACCTTTGTGTTTGTTTTATTAGTTTCTTATTTTAGTTTGTTGTCTGAATATAGATGGATAAGGAGGGATGTGGTGAGCCAGCCGGCCCATACCACAGTTTGTATCCACTTCACCTCCTAGGCCGGGCTCAGACCAGGAGGTATAAATAAATGGTGATGTCAGCGCTCGTGGCTGGCGGCATGAACAGAGCCCAAGTGTAGTCGTGTCTTAGTGTCTGAGCCCCAGCAAGTGTAGGCCTCCCCACCCCCCACCCAATCAGTGCCATTCCCCACATCCCTATATCTAACAAATGTGTTGATCTCCACCAGTCACAGCCTGGGGTGCACGCAGAGACTTTCAGCAGCTTGATTCAATGTGTAATCAGCAAATAACTGGCTTCCAAACTTCCAGCGCTCAGTTGAGCTGGGGGTGGAGGATTACATATTGTTCCCATTCCAAAATGCCTTCACAAAGAGTAAATCCACTGATCGCCTTTTTATGTTCATGAACTGTTAATGGTGGTCATGTTACATTGGAATTTTCTGTAGACTGTTTCGACTGAGAGTCATATACAGAGGTGTAAGTGGACAAGGATAGCAAAGACGAACACCCCTCTACATCAAAAGTCATGTGACTATACTGTTCATGGAACACTAGGGACACTCCCTCGTGGCCTATCTGTCTATTCCACTAAGGACTCAATCAACACTAGGCTCAATAATACATTAAATCACAACAGTGACACTTAACATTTGAAATTTAATTCTCATTTCTTTTATTATTTCATTTCTTTATATACTTTATAAAATTTCATTTTATCCTTCTTTTTTCATTCTTTTTTAAAAAACTTTTTCTGAAAGTGTATATCACAGAAAGCAAAATCAATCCTGCGATTCCATTAAATACACATAACACAAATTTACATATATAAATTTGTTTAACAAAAAAGAGAGACCCCTGGAAAGATCATATAAATACATCAGTTTCACAAATGCCATTCAAACACATTCAAACTCACACAAACTCCGTACAAATTGTATCTGAACAAGAGGGAGATTATGAGTGACAAAAAAATCTCCACGACCAGATTGAATCTTATGTTAAAAAAAACAGGACTGAACATAGGGTCGACGCGCGTTTCGGCGGTGTATGAAGAGTAGTTAGACCACCTTCATCAGGACCTTTTCAGATACCCACATCATTCTCAGAGCACCCACGGACCTAAAACGATATAAAAACGTCACTGTTATGAGCCCATAACTTATCTTTTCCTTTATTGATTGGACCAAGATTCAAAGAAAGAGAACGCTTTTTTCCTCAAAAAGCACATTACAGAACTAACAGACGATAGAAGCCATGCCACCAAATTCTCTCACTCCCACTACTCACTAATGGGGGTATCGAGATCATAGATTCCAACATTAAATAAATAATGTATGCCAAAACCCTCTGAGGCCCTGTGGGGGAGCCTATGGTATTTTCTAAGACATTTATTTGTGTTGCCTAAATGATTGTAAGCAACCAATGGCATCTACTCTGGGCGAAGTTTTAAAAGAAATTGTGATGCACCGGAAGAGCCTGCGCGATTTCCAATTACACAAGGTTGTGTTTTAGAAATCTGAGTGGTAATGCAATTTCAAACAAGAATGATATTCCTATTGAAGAAAACATCTAACAACAATCATTGGGCACTCGTGGACAGTGTATCAACCGAGGCATGTGCATCGCCGCACTTTGCCACGTTGGCATTCATAAGTTTTGTATATATCTCTTCCGGCATTTCAAAACGCTGTAAATAACAGATGCGTCTATTAGTATCTCATGGTTCAGAGTTTGCTCACACAGGATTTATTTCAAAATGTTTCATTCATTTTCAATTGCATTCATTTAAAATGCCCGACTTGCAGTGTCTTTTTAAGCTTTTTTTTACCAGTTTCTGGACACACGTTCACCTATTATCAGTCTATGACATCACAGCCGCTTCACAGCCAAATGCTGCACTAAAGCAGATGGGGCCTCAGATCTCACTCTCACACCCGCCCTCAACCCTCACCCTATATTTTTCATCAAGCTGCTGAAGAGGGCATTCTCTGGACTCTTTTAATCTGCATCGTCATTCTGTCTCCAAGAGAAGGATTTCACTTGCTTGCCAAGGTTTTGTTGTCTCGGCGCCTCCATTGACCAGCTGTGACTTTGTATGAAGTGCTATACAACCAGAACAAAAACCGAACTGGATGATTCAGGCACGGTTCCCTCTTGCAGTGCATTCTGTCATCTACATCACACACATTAAATTCAGCCTTCCAGCTCTGAGATCTCAAGTTGTCTCTAGTGAAGGTGGGTAACCCTTGAAGATACATTTTTTCTTTGCATTCTCTTGCTTGTAATTATGTATTTATTTATGAAACATTAAAAACAAGTCAGAGAATTCACAATAAAACAACAGGGATGCACATATTGCTCAAACACCTTGAGCCCAGGACACACAGATGAATAACAGAGGTATCCCATAAAAGCAGGGTTTGCATCTGCATCCAGCTAGGTCTTAGACCACACCCATCCAATTGGAAAATATGCGAGAGGATGTATTAGTCACATCTTCTTTTTTTCTTTGTCTTTTCTAAACATCTTACAAGCCTTTCTATCTATCAACCCCACCTCCCTCTTTAATGCCTGGTCCAACGTCTAATATCCTTCCACCTTTATTTTCTTTTTTCTTAAAAAGATGTCAGAGACCGCCGTGAATGTGACTTCTAGGCTATGGGAGAGTGGGCTCACACTCCTGATTTGAATGGCAATGAGTTCCCACATTGCCCAAAACGGGGGACCCTCACAAAGTGAAACCGTGTTCAATAATGATCAAACTTGCCGTACGTTTTGTAGCTTGGCCAGTACAGGGCTATAAGAAAATACATTCCTTTAAAAATGACAGATATTGTAAGTGAAATGTAGAACTTTGGTAAGAAAAATATTAAATGAATGAAAAGAAATGGATAAAAGATCAAAAGTTATGAGAAAAAGATTGGTATACAATAGGGAGACTGTTACATTAAAGTCAATTAGAAATGGAAACTGTAAATAAAGAGTGTGTGAAATAGTGCAATTTGTTTCTGCAAACTTTGATAAAATATCATTAACAAATCACAAAATTACACTTTCTGAGTGAAATATGGGGCGTGGGTTTGTCAAACTAGTTTATTTCACGCAAACGCGCACTTTGCATAAAAAACCCTCATGAGCTTTGGGCACGAGGCTGGTTTGAGCAGAAATCCCAGTCCTACTGTAAAACTCATGTGGCTGACCTGAAGAAGCACACTTTCAGGCCTCAGAAACTATGTTCCAGAGCTAATCATTTCGCCAAATACAACTAGTGCAGTAAACTCAGAATTGAAGGAACTCCAGTTAAGTGGTGGGACGCAGAGCAGAGCAGTTTTGATGAGAATTGTTGCCAGGTTACAATGTAGAAGAACTGGATTTGTCACATGATTAGTGTTAGACCTGACTCTTTGGAAGGTTTATCCCCAACATTTTTGCAGTTTGCCTCTTATTTTTCTGACTCTGTTGGCTATAGGATTCTGGGCACTTTACCACTACTGATCAGTGCTACAGTGCATATGCTCTCTGTAAAAATTATGATATGATTGTGTAGTATCCTACTTCTGTTTGGTTATGTAGTTTACTCCTCCTATCCTGGAGATATTTATACCTTAGCATATTGTTAAGGTTATCCAATGTACTTTTCCTGCTCAGCCAGTGTGTTTGTGCTGAGTGCTGCTTAGAATGTTGGTGATTGATGATGCACTTCGGAATGTTGGGAGCTGTGTGCTGTGGAGCGACAGTTGAGAATGGGCTGAGCAGCAGACTGGCTGCTCTTGGTGGGGCTCCTTGAAAGATCTTACCTACATGATGTTATCTACAATAAAGACTTCTTGAATTACATCCTTCCTGCGTGGACCTTCATCACTACATTTTATGGCGACGAGGATGGGATACAAACCCACGCGTGCAAAGCACAATGGATTAGCAGAGTTGGTGACTAACCTACGTGAAACAAGCTGATCTCAAGAACCTGGCGTGCAATTCTGGACTTGAAGATGAAACAAGCTACTCTACAGACAGTCACAACCTACAAAAAGGAAAAGAGGAGGTATCCACAGGAAAGGAAAAACTGCGAACAAGGTACAAGCTACGTTTACATACAAGAAAGAATTTCTTCACAGAAAAGAAAAGAAGACATCTACACTAGTAAGTTGAAGCACTATGCCGTTAAGCCCCACTTGTGTCCTCACCATCGGACAGCCCTCTCCCTGGCATGCCGTGCTCTTCTACATAACATACTTTGGACTATGTTAACATCTACTGCCTGTCCTTTCTACCAAGTCAACACTACAGGCAGACCATTCATCTCTGTCACGTTGGTTCACTTCCAGGCACCCACTCTACAACCTTGTGGAAATAAAACTACAATGCGGCCTTTATTGGTGTCCTGCTGCTGCCTATGTTGTGTGATCCTGCCCACCTGCTGCCTACGCTGTGTTATGCTGTGCACATTCTGCTGACTTTTGTGAGGGGTTTCACCAGTGTTGTTTGCTGTTTTGTTTTAACGTTGTATTGCTATGGTGGCTATTTCCACAAAGTAATTTTTCACCTCCACCATCTACATCACGCTGCCCTCACCCTTCATCTACAGTGTTCCTGTGCTGGGGAGAAGTACATCTGCTGTCTGCTCAGTGAAGGTTCACGTATGAGGATAGTGACACTTTGGACACATTTCATGTCGCCTTCAGGAGAGGAATGCCTACATGTCATCGCGCTTACTACACTTCGCCTTGTGTGTTCAAATCTTTGGTGCACAGGGCACACTTGCCTCAACTACTCTTCTTTACACTTTTCCTGATAAATCCACCGGAATGAAAAGCTGGGGTGAGTTTTCTACACCTTTTTGTCTCCTCATCTTCTTCAATGCCTCACTGGTATTCCAGACGTTAATAATACCATTATTTCAGATTGCCTCCTGCGCGCGCTGTTCTCCTCACCCAGCAGCTGCAAGAATCTTCTTCCCCTCATGAGCTTTCTGTGACGACACAACTGGACTGGCGATGGAACTCTGTTTGGCGCCTTAGCGTGCCGTTAGCCACCTGGCACGGCATTCCTTGTCGCACCACCATCTTGCATTATTCACACTTCCTGAAATGCGGCTTTCCTGTGGAGAGAATCAGGTGTGTCCGTAGCTCTCGCCCGCAGTGTCTTCTTAAGCCTGCCAGTCGAGTGTATTAGTGTCATTAAGGTGCCCTTGCGATGTGACTGTGTCCCACTGTGATCATGATAGGACCCTGAGGTGAGCACCCTTGCATATCGGGATGCGGCTGTTACTTTGCGCTCTTCCATGCAGATTGTCATTCCTCCAACATGCGAGCTTCACGCTTCGCCTCGCGCTATGTCCTCTATGGTACTGTACATTTGGGTGTACAAGACATTGTCGGCAACATGTTTTCTCAACCAAGTTTTCCTGCTTGAGAATCTCAGTGTGTTAATCAGGACTACGGTGACACAGTCACCCTTTGCTATAACATTCAACTATTGTAACACAATAGGTTTCATTGCCACATGTATGCATTGCTATTATTACTTAGTTTACCTTCTCTATGGTGACATATACTCCATTATCCTTTACATTCAGTATATGTTCTGTTACTTCAGTATTTAAGCCTATTTGCATATTTGCTGTGACTTCACCATACTTTACTTGTTCTGGCTTGTCACACATACTTAAGGTATTCTCTTTCCTCCACCCTATCCTACATGGGATCGTTAGGTGGGTTTTTATGTTCATTTACTCATGGATCAAGGGTACACACGTACAGCGGTTCCTTGTTCTTTTTTACATTTTTACAGTTCACACTCTTTTCTTCCCTACACTGGGATGGCTATGGGTTCTAGCCCCATTAGCATACACACATTTGCCTTCTTGCTATGTGTTCATTACTCCTTACGTTTCCCTACTTAGGGATGGCAATGGGTATTAGCCCCATTTGCCTACTTACACCTGCCTACATGGGCTACTCACGGTTTTCACCCTTACACAGGGCACCGTTGTATGGGTTACAGTCCCATCTTCGTTCACATCGCTACCCTCACTCAGGGTGCATCTTATGAGTCTTTGTCCCATTCTTATTCTACATGTGACCTCCTCACAGGGGTTTTCCTTTCACAGGCTTTCACACTCTGGGTCACAGTCCCATTTACAGTTACATATTCACCCTCACACAGGGCGCCTTATGGGTCATAGTTCCATCTTTACAGGCCAGTACTGTTTTCCTCTTCATGGGGATTCACTTTACACTGCCTACTTTTTCATGAGCTTTTGTCCCACTTACAGTGCTCCTCACCCTCTTGCCTAAAAGTAGAGGATGGCCATGGGTCTCTTTCCCCTTAGCTGTAATTTTCTTACAATGTCTTGTTTACATTTTAATACATTGTCCTTATGCAATGTTATTCTCTCATTAATTTTGTTATCTTTTAGAATGTGGGTTAGATTGTATTATACTTACTGTATTTTTTACTCTTCTCCTCTGTTTTCTTATTTGTTCAGCTTCCTCGTGATGTCATACCTATTTTCATCCTTGGTTTCTGGACTTACATTGCTTGTTGTCTTGCTTTGTCTCCAGCCTTCCCTTCTGTTATTGTTCATTCTTTTTCTTCCCTGTTCAGGAGGAGATCCGCTTTCCCTCCTCTCTGTGTCTGTGTGTAGGCTTGTGTCCGGTGTGCGTCGTGCCTTGTTCTTCCTTCCCTTCCTTCCTGCCTGGCCAGTGGGTACGTTCGGGGGTTAGTCTTTGGTGCGTCTGTGTCCTTCTGCTCCTTGTTGTTTCCATCGTCTGGTTACTTGTTTTCTCCTCTCACCCTTTCTATGTCCGTGAGTTTGGGTTCTCTCCATCGGTTTTCGTTTAACCCTTTGCTTCCTCCTCATCTTCTTACTCCTCGTCTTCTTCCTCCTGTCTCTTCGCGCTTCTTTGCTTACTCCTTCCCTTGTCGTTGTTTCTGTTCCTCTGCTGTTTTTCCCTGTTATCTCTTCCTTGGTTCTCTCTCGCTATATGTTATTCACATATTGGATTTGTGCTTCTGTTAGAACGAAAGGGGATATGTAGTATCCTACTTGTGTTTGGTTATGTAGTTTACTCCTCCTATCCTCGAGATATTTATACCCCAGCATATTGTTAAGGTTATCCAATGTACTTTTCCTGCTCAACCAGTGTGTTTGTGCTGAGTGCTACTTAGAATGTTGGCGATTGATGATGCACCTCGGAATGTTGGGAGCTGGTGTGCTGTGGAGTGACAGTTGAGAATGGGCTGAGCAGCAGACAGGCTGCTCTTGGTGGGGCTCCTTGAAAGATCTTACTTACATGATGTTATCTACAATAAAGACTTCTTGAATTACATCCTTCCTGCGTGGACCTTCATCAATACAGATTGGTTATCCTTGATTGGCATATTTGATTTACTGGTAATTCCCTAGTAAAGTGCCTGGTGGTTGCAGGGCCTGTAAACCAAATGCTACTGGTGGGCTTGCAGAACTGGTTGTGCCACCTACATGAGTAGCCCAATAATGCGCCTCTGACCTACCACTGTGTTGTGAACTGCCATGTTGGCCTGGCAAGTGCATCCCCTTGCCATGCCCAAACCTTCCCTTTCCTTACATTTAAGGGACCCCTAAGGTAGGCCCAAGGTACCCCCATGGGCAAAGTCCAGTTACGTGAAAGGTAGGATATGTATTGGTGTGTTTGACATGTCCTGATAGTGAAATACTGTGAATTTCGTTTTTCACTATTGAAAGGCTTTCTGTCCCATTGGCTTATCATTGGGGTTGCACTGTACCATTTTCACATGTGTAATTTGCAATAGGGACAAGATAGGAAAATGGAGTTTAGGGTCTCTGAACTCAGAATTTATTAACACACCTTTTGGTTAAGGTGGTTTTTAAATTATGTGTTTTAAAATGCCACTTTTAGATAGTGGGCATTTTCTTACTTTACCAATCTGTGTGCCTCTAGCTGTTTGTGTACTCAGCGTTTGGTGCTTCAGTGACAGGAGCTGGGATGTGCATTTACTGTAAACAGTCACTGGGGTTTGAGGTGTGCCCTGCCGTGCCTGGGTGACTCATCGCAGGGCTGAATAGACCTGGTCTGCATTTAGAGTGGTGGGAGGAGTTTCACTTGCACCTGAATAGGCTGTGTCTCCCTTTTCACAATGCTGTCTCTTCAACCTGTGGTCATGCTGCACCAAGGAGGACAGGAGTGGTTTGGACTTGGTTCAGAGACCCTGCCACAAAGAGAACAATGACCTTTTGGGGTATAAGTATTACACCTATAACCCCAGGACTTTCGATTAATTCCAGGAACAAGAGGACTCTGCCAAGAAGAAGAGTGGAAGCACTTTGTGAGAAGCACTACCATTTCTGACTGAGGGTGAGGTAATTCAGTTTCCGATCTTGTTCGTATTTAGCCACCATTTTGTGTCTTTCTGTCATTTTGTGTTGCCCTCACTCAGGCGGCACGGTGAACGAAGTGTTGTTTTCCCTCATCCTACTGCAACGTGTCAAATAACCTCCTGCCTCTGTTTATAGCTGGTGTCAGGGTCCGGCCGACTTCACTAATCCTCGTCTGGTCTGACTGATCCCTGTTCCAACTATCTGTTGGTTCGCACCATTCTTTCCTGACTTTATCTTATCCTCTGGCCTTCGCTATTCTTTACTCATATTCTCTCATTTCACAACTGTCCTCTGGGCCATACAAATGTGTCCTGCCACCTGCAAGTCGACTTATAAACACTACCACTGATTAACTTGTGGGGAAAGGTGACAAACACAGTTGGGAGAGAGGCTTATTTGAGTTACTTAATATCTTGTTTTCACATTCTTCTCATTGGTTGACCCTGTATGCATTGGGAGTGTTCTTTGTGAATATGTATGTTATAAAAGATTGTGCGCCACTAAGTAAAGTGGCAGTCTCCTAAGAACATACCGAGTGTACTTCTGGGACAACTGTACTTAGCTGCAGCTAATAAACCCTATCTTCTACGCCTAACGGAGTGTCCCGTGTCTCTGTTCAACAAAGCAGGTGAACTCAGGAGATTAAGGCGTACCCTGTGCTGCCAGGCCCCTAAGGTCTTGGTTCTTCAAGGGGTGGGTTGGCCTGCAGTTGCTGCTTCTGTCTGTGGTGGAGGAAAAGGTCTGACTTTGTTTGCCCTGCTGTGGCATCCTGCTTGGGAAGGAAATCTCCAAGGGTTTGTGTGTGCTGGCCTCCTGTTGGAAGTCTCAGGGATACAAATGACTTCATGGGAAAGATCCTTGCCTGAGAAGCTGTGTGACGAGTGCTGCCCCTGCCTTTTATGGGGGTAGGATGGCCTGCTGTGGTTGCTCCTGTCTTGAACAGGAGGAAGGACAAGACTGTTCTTTCCCTACTTTGCAAAACAGTGCATGGTGAGCGATGTATGTTCCCGCATAAGAAAGAGGATTTCCCATCCCTGTGAACACACTATTTTGAAGAGTGCTGGTACTTTCACTTTATTTGGGAAGTCCTGGGGACTATCTGGACTCCCTTGCGCTTACTAAGGAGTTTGTGCCCTTACCTTGCAACTACACAGCATGGTACTTTTTGGGACGTTGCCTTGCGCTTCTGTGATCGCAGCCCAGATGCCACAGTCGAGCTGCCTCGTGAGGGAGATGACATTCAAAGGCCACAACTGCCTTGCAGGAGCCTGAGCAACAGGAGCCCCTTCTGTTGTCCTGGCAACCGGGAAGCAGCCAAGGCAGCCGCTGCTGATTGAGTTTGGGTTTGGGCGTATCGAAGAGAAGCAAGTAGCCTCCCAAGTGCACCCAGTTGACGAGCAGCATACCATCTTGAGCGTCACACCCCTTCTATTTGGAGGGCCAGGGAGGGCCCCAATGTGGGAATCTTGTTCAGCCCCCTTCCTGCTGAGTACTGAGGAGAACGAGGAAGCCCTTGAGGGAGAGGAGAGCCACTGCCTCACACCTGCACCGGATAGCTGTGTAGCCGGCCAGCAGGAGGAAACACTCACAGCCCTTGACCAGGCAGTCTGGGAGGCCGCACTGACAGGGGCCCGAAACTGGAGCGGGTGAGTGCCCTCCCCTAACTCGCATCTGATTTGGAGACCGCTGTGCCGTCTGAGTGTGGGCAGTACACTTTCTCCTACTGTTGGGGACATTATTCAGAGCCTTCCAAACAGGGTAAACCTCAACAGAGGACCCCCTTATGTTATTTTTATTTGATAAAGACAAATAGTAACCGCATAAAATGGAAACCTCTCACCATATTGTTCCTGATAGGAGGCCAGGTGTTCCTGCACTGTGGAGACAGCAATTACCGTGTTGCCCATATTAGGAGCGCAGAGGTGCGCAGAGGTGAGTTAGGGGTGATTTAGGTTCGGCCTCTAATCGAACTACAACTTGTTCTATATGCCCTGAAGTTGTGCCTCACAGATGATACAAAGAGTTATCTCAGCTACATCTGGCAATAATAGGGGAACGAGAACCCCTCTCAGAAACTTCACCATATGTACAGTGAGGGTGCACTAAATGTGATGTTACATGTTTTCACAATGTTTTAGGACATGTGCAACTCATAGATACTTACTTCAATGCACTACAGGTGATGTCATGACAATTGCCTGGTTGGCAACGTGGTTTATGTGATTTGTGGTCTAATGCACTTTATATATTACAAAATGATATATGGTCTATGTATAATACAAAGGATATTTTTATATAACCTTGTGTGGAGTCTCCATTTGTTGTGTGCCTAGTGTGTCACTGGTGTGTGTATGTGGTGGGCAAACACTTTACACATTGCCTCTGGGATAAGCCTGACTGTTCTGCCAAGCTAACAAGGTGGTGAGCAGGGGTTATCTTGTGTGTGTAACTCCCTTACACTGACTAGAGTGGTGGGTTCTTCCTGGCTTAGATGCATATCCTAGCCAACCAGAAACCCCATTTCTAACAATTAGATTAAAAATCAACCTTTCCATTATATGAAAACAGGATCTTTAATATTATTATATTGTTATACTTTAGTTGCTGTGTTGTGTTCTGTGACACCTTTCTAAATCTGGGCCTAAATGTTCCTTGATGTATTCTTTTAACCACCCAATAATGGTAGATTTATCTTAAATGCTATGCTTTAAATCACAGATTTTTCTAAAGAGAGATTACTTTCCTATTAGAAGTTCTATCCATTTCAAGTACAACTTCTAAATTGAAATTGTTGAGCCGAGATGATTCTGTCTTTGCTCGTATTGTTGAAATATTCAGACTGTGCCACTTTCTCACAGTTCTTTAAGTATTATATTCTGGTACGAATCTCCTCATGGTAATAGACCTACAGTGGAATGGAACATCTTGCAGCGTCTACGAGAAGGTACCAGGGGTGGCTTATGCTCCCTCAGAGCTGTCTTGTTGCCACTAACACACATACAGAAGAAGATCATGGAATAGTGCATCTTTCTACCTCTGGTTTCATATTCTCAAAATCCATATTTGGGGCTGGTGATAGGTGGAGCAGAAACACATTTCCAATGTGCACATCCTAAATGCAAAGTGTTACCACTCAACATAGTCAAATAGCATTACAGATATGTGTGACAGTCCTTGGATGATCATAATGATAAGCTCTGCTCTCCCTTGAAAAAATGGCTGATGTACTACTAAGCAGGTGCCCTGAAACAAATTCCTGCCTTTTTCTTCGGCCCATTTGGTTACAGGGATAATCAAACACTATAAAAGTTGACAGTGTTGGTGTTCACCATTACCTTAAGATACGTGGTCTGGTATGGAAAGATTGCGTTCTACACCTCCTTGATTCTTTGGGTAGATTCGGATGGAAAGTGAATTCTTAGCTCAAAGGAGGTAGTTTTGGATTGTGCAAGGGATATCACATGAGATTATCTTGCCCCAGTTGTGAGTTCTTTTTCAAGAACACAATTCTTTGCCAGTATTTAAAAACATATAAATGTATCTTTAGAAGAACTTTTGTTTCTGTGTGATCATCTTGAATTGTCTGAATTTTCCTGGATTCTCTATTTGCTTAGCATTTCACCCTGCTTACCAGTAGTAGAGTGCATGCATTCCTCCTTTAAACATAGTTGAATTGGCATATTCCTAAATAATATATTTAACTTACATACAAGTCCCAAGAATATGGCACAAAATGTACACAGAACTTGCAAGTTAAAAGTCACTAATGGACTGCAGCACCTATTCTGGCATCCACATCAGTGACAGTGAAAAGCAAGGATTCAGGCCTAGCTTTGCATCCTGACTGTGACAGTTTAAAACTGTAATTTGACTTGTCAAAATGAATCCTTATGACAGGTCAAAAGCTCCCTTTTAAATATTAATAGGTCACCTCTATGTTGGCATTGTAGTCCAAGAGGCAGTGTGCATTGTATTTAAAAGTAAGACATGTAGAAACATAATGATTAACATGTACTTATAGTGACTAGCACCCAAAAGCTTATTTTCACTGCAGTAGGCTGAGATGTCCTATGCAGAAAACCAGGGTACATATTGAAATCCTGATACTGTATCTCAGGAATGGGACTAGCTAGAAAAATAAAGAAACAACTATTTTTAATAGTTATTAGAACTCTAATACAGTGCTGAAGTCATATTTCTAATTAATAATAAAGAAAAGTAACAATTAAAAAGTTACCTATTAGCTGTCTTTTAGCTACCTGACATTCCTGGAAGCTACATTTCTATTTGTTAGGCCACTTCTGCCAGCTAGTAATTAGCATTTGAGTACATGTGAAAAAGGTGTGAAATGCCGCAGAGGAGCAAACAATAGACTGACCTGAATGGGCAGGGATGATTCTTATGAACCTCCCAAAATAGAATTTACTAAATTAAGCCTGTCTTCTCTGTACAATAGCTACCATGGGGTTGAGCTCACGTTAATTTAGTGGCTTTGAGAGCTCACCCTGATAAAAGGATTTGATTGTTCCTTGAGGTGGGTAGTCACCTGGCCTAACTAATAATTCAATGTTGTTACAATTTACACTTATAAGTGCAATGGAGGCTGAATAGAAGAAATAATGAATATGTATAATGGACATTAACCCTTTCGCTGCGGCGGGAATTCCGCCGCAGCGCTGGGGGGGGGTTGGGGGCAGCTCGGTGGCGCGGTGCTCATGACGGAACCACTCCGTCATGAGGCGCGGTTGAGCTGTGCTCATGACGGAGTGGTTCCGTCATGACTCCGCCCACTGCGCTAATCGCCCGCACAGGCGGGGAATTAGCGCCGCGTGGGCGGCGTGGCCGCCAACGGCGCAGCATGATGGAACCACTCCGTCATGAGCACACGGCGACCACGGCTCATGGCGGAGTGGTTCCGTCATGAGTGGGGAATGGGTTAAATAGCAAAATCACATAAAACACAAGACCTAATCAAACAGAAATGCAACACAATGCAATGAAAAGTCATGCCCCTGTAGGTAAGCACTATGCAACACCCAGTCACTTGAAGATCATGAACAACAAAAAGATCCTGAAATTGTGAAAACTCAACACAATACCAAATTAGTTACTATAACGATAAAGTGGTATATACAATCTTCAAAAACACTGTGTATTGTACCATTGCATCAACTTAGGTACTCTGTTATGGTTTGCAAACACTTACTGTTCACAATACTGCTTATTACAAAATATGTGGATTCTCCTTGTGATAGAGTAGAAGGAAGATTTAAAAACATGTATTTAGATCTCCCAAAAAATAATTTATGTCACATTTTAGTGAAAATTAATTTCATATATTTATTTGAAATATTTGAAATGTTGAACAAAGTAAAAAAACAACTATAGCACTAGTATAAATTAATTTTGAATTACAACTTTAATTAATAGAAATATGTTAAGTTAGAATCAAAATATTTTTCTGAAGGTTATGTTAAAGAAATCAAGGTGCGCTGACTGTAAGTGCTTGACCGAGCTTTCACCAAAAACTTTACACACTGTGTCAATGTTTACATTCATCATTTTTATTAATGTACTCGTTTATCATCGTTTCTCATATTCTCTTTGGGTAATAGCTGTGGATACAGTATGTATGTCATTATTTCATTCTTAATCTCAGTTGATTCAAGATAAATTGAAGTACATCCTTTCTTTGACAATGGATCTTGTTTTCCACTTCATTCTGGTCCTTCATGCAGGGGATGTTCACACCAATCTACAAATTAAACAAAATCATAATCCGATTAACACAATTCATCCAAATTCAAAACATTGACCAGTGAACTAAACCTATATCAAATACAAAGGGTTTATTGCATATGTTATCATAGAAGTGTCTTTTCTGCGCCCATGTAATGCATGGGTGTATCCCAACATACACTTTCGAATTTAGTGGCATGGAAGTACAATATATCACAAATTAACTTTTGTCAAGCTTTTTCTAACTCTATCAGGCTCTCTGTAGGTCTCATGAACAAAACAGTAAAAAAGGATGACTGTTTTTTCAGGGCTTCAGCTGCCAGGCCCTTTTCTGCCGCTTGTTCAGAAGTGACTGGATAAAAAATCAATAATATACAGCAGTAATCATTTATTACACTAATGTGATAGTGACGGACTAATTCTAGATTCCATCGCCCCTCTTTCTTCTCGAGCCAATTGAACGTTAGCGCTTTATATGAGTGCATTACGGACTAAAAATTCTAAATCGCAGTTTTCATGACTATTCAAATTAACGAGGAACGGCTTGCATTATAAGTGAAAACAGTTTAATGACTGGCTACGCACAGTGCACTTTCTATGGGGCATATTATCAAGCAGGGCGTTAAAATTATCGCCGCTTTAGCGGCAGAAAACTGCCGCTAAAACTGCGATAATGGGCTTGATAATATATGCCACAGAGAATTCCAATAGAAGCCCATGCTGACACCAGAACATGGGCTTCTATGGGAATTCTCACGGGCATATTATCAAGGCCATTATCGCCGCTTTAGCGGCAGTTTTCTGCCGCTAAAGCGGCGTTAATTTTAACGCTGTTTCTTGATAATAAGCCCCTATTTACTTCAAATAACCAAACTATTTCCTATTTAATATTCTGTTGGAATAGAGTATCACGCGAGGATGTGTCATCCTCATATCCGCTGAAATCAAATCATGTTTAAAGACTGGTGTCTCTCAAAGTGAAGGTGAAGCCCCCCTCCCCCTCCCCTCCTACCCAGAAGGGGCGGTGCGCAGGCTCGGGAGAGATCCATTCCTTCCACAGGACTCAGCGGAGGATGAAAACGCTAATGCAGAGTAAATTGATTTTGTGTTACTACTGGGGTGATTTAATGCTCTGGAAATACAGAGTAACAACTAAATATAGATCCGTGACCAAGCAAAAAAAGATATATCCATTTCTAATTTGCTGTCATGCACCATAAGATGCGGCACGAGCGTGAGGCATGCGGTGGGGGTCGGCTTGAGGGGACGCGTGGCATTTTATTTATGATTTAAGCCACATGCCTGCTGGGAGAGAGGCAACACTGTGGTCATTTGTTCACGCTAGGACTGTCTTTAGAGGCAAGCTTATAACTTCCATTCTGTCTAGTCGCTAAAATGTTTGAAGTAGTAAAGTGCATGAGCTCAAACCGATAACTTCGACGGCTCGCACTTACCTTTGCCCTTCATGTTTGCGACAGTGTACAACGCATATTTGCGACAGTGTACAACGCAAGGGCAAGTTTCTCTTTTAGTCTGGTAACAGCTATAATTAATTATTTGAAATGTTAGGCCCGCATTAGGAAAGGCCGATGATTCGTTTCCAATCCCTTCGCAAACCTTTATTGTAATTGTTTTTTGTGTGTTTTTTTTGCAGATTTATATAGCGCAAATCCGACCCGAATTTAGGGGCATATGTATCAAGCCTTATTCCCCTTCGTAAACGGGCCTCTTCTCAAAATCTGCCCGTTTGCGAACGGGAAAATTTCTTTTGGGATGTATCATCCCAAAAGGCCATCGCAAAATAGAGAATCTCAAAATTTGCGATTCCCTATTTTGCTAATGCATTTAAGGAATTGCAAATTGCGATTCCTTAAATGTTATTCTGGAAGCACCCGATATTTAGCGATTTGCCCTTAAGGAATCGCAAATTACCACCAACTTCAAGTTGGTGGTAATTTGCGATTTCCCAGAAAAATGCACTTTTTTGCATTTTTCAAAGTGCCATGTGGTGCACATACATGCCCTTAGGGCATGTTTGTGCGCCACATGTGTACACATGCATATTTCAGGGGTGCAACAGGGTGTCCTTTTGACACCCTTGCACCCTTGACATTGCATTCGCAATTTAATGGGTACTCGCAAATTGTGACTGTCTTCCCATTCATTTCTATGGGCCTCTAAGCCCATACAAATGAATGAGAAGGTATTCCTTAATTGTGATTCTCAATTTGCGATTCTCAATTGAGGAATATGTAGGAATCGCAATTATCATTGCGAAACCTACATACATTTCATTTTGCGAGTCCTTAATAACGATTCGCTAAAATTAGCTATTAAGGACTCGCAAAACGGTTTATTGATACATATGCCCCTTAGTGTTTTACATGAGCCTCGGTTACATTACACTAGGTCACATTTTTGGGGGAGGGAGGGGCACAGAGAGATTAAGGGCCTAATTATGAGAGTCTCATTAAATTCCGTCCTGTGTGTAAAATCCCTGTTTATGCATGAGACTTTATGAAAAAGTTTAGTTTTATTTAACACATCCAATAATTATAATCGCACCAGACAAATTAAGTAACCCTGGTGTTGATATTTATTAGGGGCAACAAATAAAGCCTCAGAATCACATGCTGTTCAGCCCACGCCCATACTCGAGCCTGGTACCGCAGTTCCAAAGTCATCAACTCTGGCCATAACGCCACATCTTCTCCAGATTTGTTGCAATTGCAACATCCCTTGCAATTAAACAGGAGAAAAGCCTGGTAAACATCTGTACATGTGGATTTGGGTGCAGAAGGCACCAAAATCTGCATGTTATATTCAAATGTATGGGGATAAATGCCCACTAGGTAATCGTTTTAGCAGCTAATACATTCTGATCTCTAGAGTATCAGATTTTATTGAATGTAATAACTATCCTCAACTGCATCTGGGCACTTGTCATTAATGGCTTAGGACCTGATTACAGGTTAGGAGTTTAGCAATAATTTCTATTTTCGACCCATATCTTTCTACATATTGACTCTTATTATGAGTTAAACATGGCAGAATGGAAAATAGTTGTACATTTCTGGTTTAACCAGACTAAATTCGGCATGGAATTTCTAATTCTGTGTGTTTTGACGCACACCTGCTGTGAGTGGCTAGTAAATGTGTGCAAGGAGGCCAGTAGGGGGTGAGGGCAGAGGGAGCGGGTGGGGAGGGTGTCAGAGGGAATGGGAGGATGTTGTCGGAGAGGGTGGAGCAGTACTTGTTCCTCCTGGTTTGGCTAAGGGTTGATGGCGGCAAGGACCAAGTTCCGCTGCAGCCTTTTCTCAAATTGATGTTGCAGCACGGATATCCTAGCTGTTAAAGTTAGGGCCGATGCTCCAGCGCCTGGAAAATCAGGTGCAAGAACACTGTTCTGCCAACATAACTGTGCAGAGGGAAATTCCACACAGGAAGTTCTCTCTGCACAACATTTAGTCTCTAAATTGACACAATGGTGTGTGTTACTGTACGAAAGTAGGCTCTGCTTTCATGGTTACCCCCACTTTTTGCTGATGTTCTACTTTGTATCTGACTACTTTGACTGGGATCCTGCTAATCAGGGCCTTAGTAACTGTGCTTCCTCCCTAAATTGGGTATGGTGAGTACCTTTGTACATTTCTAGTTGGCTACTGGGGCACCCTTGTAAGTCCCTAGTATAGGGTACTAAGGTACCTAGGGCCTGGGTACCCCAGGGATCCCCTATGGGCTGCAGCATGTATTATGCCACCCATGAGGGACCCTCCAAACTTTGACTACAGGCTTGCCATTGCAGCCTGTGTGAGGTGGTGCCTGCACCTCTCACAAAATATATAAGTTCCTTGCATCTTACATAACTGCACTTGAAACCTATAAGTCACCCATTTAGCAGGCCTTTTAGCCCTGAAGGCAGGGTGCTCAGTTCCGAGTGTGAAGGTGGCCCTTCATGAGCAGACCACCCCTACAAACCCCGAAGTCCATTCTCCAGACTTTGTAAGTGAATCAGCCATTATTATATAGAGAGGCCATGCGTCATTACCCGATTACCGGAAACTGGCATTTTGGTATCAAGCATGTTGGAATCATACCCCAACACCATACCATATAAGGTGTTGGGGTATGATTCCATCCACAGTAGGGACCCTCCTGGAAGCCCTCCATGCTCCCGGGACCGATCATACAAAGCCTGACAGCAACCTAGGGCTTCTGCTGACCACAGACACAATTCTGCCCGAGCAGGGGAAGGTAGGACAATAGGTTTCCTGTCATAGGGAGGTGTGACCACCTCCCAGGCAGGATTTAGTGTATTTGGCCAGGGTGGGGGCGCTTGCCATGGCCACATAGTCTGCTAGAAGGGCACATTTGGTGCCCACCTTCCTACTCCAGCTTAAACCAGATCAGGGAGCCATTGGCTCCTGTTCTGGCGTGAAACTGGACAAAAGACATGGTAGAATCCTCCCCTCTGTCCAGCCCCTCCTCTGGGAGGAACCCCTGAATCATCCAAACCCTCTCCTGAGGGTGCTTAAGGCCTTACCTGTTTGTGGGACACTAGATCCATCGTGGAATCCAATTCAGATCCAACTCCACTTCTTCTTTGACCGTATGGACATCCTAACCGAGTCATACTGATCGTGCCGGGCTGATCACATCGTCCTTTGCTTTTGGGACCGAGACTGCAACTGAGAAGACTCTGTCTGCTCCTGATCACGTCGTCCTGCAAACCTGTTGCACCATCAGGGTCTGTGCTCCATACAGGTTCCGTCCGGGGCTTGTGGACATCTAAAGACATACAAAAGAATCTCCCTTGGAGTGAAGGAGTCACTCCCCTGCATCCGCAGGCACACAAACAAGATCAATCAGTCTGCCAAAACCTGGGCTCCAACGGACTTCAAATGGCTCCGCAACACAGGTGGTGGTTCTGCATTCCTTCGAGACCTCAGTTGTCCTCTCGTCGAGTTGAGGTCAGGATCCCTCAAAGAATGCCCTGCAACTGAACCCCTGTGAACCGCGTTGCTGCATCGCTTCATTACACAGTAACCGCATTGGTTACCATGGCCGACTCGTGTCAACAGAGTCAGACGCGTTGAAAGGTTCTGTCAACGAGTCTGTCCCCGATATAAGTGACCCGTGCTGGTGCGGTTGGTTGGACGGATGGATTCTGTTGTATTCAGCATCACTGTAGCTCAGGCAGAGCTACCAACTCAGTGTACCCGTAGTTAAAGCCTCTTCATCAACTGACCTGTTTCATTGAACTCGATTGGTCTTTGTCTTCCATCTCTCCTGGACATCCTGGAGGGCATAGACTCTGTCCTCTCTGTTTTCAGGTACTTTTCATCACAAACCTGCGTCCGGGTTCCAACAGACTCTTTCATCCTTCTGCAACAGCATTCCTGTCCTGAAGTCCTCGATTGTCCTCGACAGTGGTTGAGGATAGCCTGATTCTGAGGGTATCCACAGGTGGGGTGGCTCCTCAACCTACTGTTTTCCACAGGGCATCTTCTGGGTCCACTGGGAAGGGTCTTTCCTCTTCAATACTGGAACCAAAATGTACCCTGAGTATTATTGAGTATGCAGTTGTGTATCTTCTTGGCATTCCACTCTCGTGGGGTACCTAGACTCTAACCTGGGGTGGTATCTTGGGTCCCCAACTCTCTACACCTTCTGGGTCCAGTCTCATCTACTGTCTTGGTTCGCAATCCACTGTTTTGATATATGGTTTGGTCTTCCCCTGGGGACCACTGTGTATTAGTGCGTCTTACTGTTCAATTTTGAAGTATTGTGTGCATTGTCAGTATATCTCCAGGCAGGAGATATTGTAAAGCGTTAGTGAGTGACGGTAATAAATATCTATTTTTATAATTACACTGTGTGGTTCTTTTTCACTTAGCCTATACTAAGTATTGGATATTGGTAAACCGAGCTGCTTTACCTCCTCCTAGGTTAAGCCTAAAGGCTGCTCTCCACAGCTACCACTTAGAGATCCTTTCTAAGGTTGTCTAAGCCAATAAAATCACCATACAGGTCATCTGGATTAGTGCAGGGTGGTACACTCATATAAGTGAGCATCCTATGCTAAGCCAGCCTCTCACAGTTTCCTTCTGCTGTGCCCAAGAAAGAGATAAACTTTGGAGGTCATTACCATGTCGCCTCTGAAGAAAGTTGAATGTAGTAAGGGTAGTCACGATGATGACAAAAAATTAAACATGCAATTTCTAATCAATTTAATATTATCAATATTACTTTGCAACAATTGTGGACAATGTGAAATGATGAAGTTGTTATAAACATGTTCAACACAATACATTTCTTGGGTCTGGTGCATTTTTTCTAAAAAAATGGCAATACAGGAAAAGAAAAGATGCAAGAAGGCAGATGAAGAGCAAAAGAAGTGTCTCTTCGATAAAGGTCTAATAGGGGAAGGAATCCCTTTTAGGACGAATGCCCTCACTCACCAAAAGGTGACATGCTTCATCATCTGGGCTTTCTCCTCCCAGTGGGAAATCCTAGTCCCACTGAGGGCTACAACCTCCTCTCTAAGAGGAAGGAGCTCTGGGATGTTTTGATTTTTAAGCCTCACAAAGGATGCTAAAATCCCAAATGTAAAGAATGGTGATGTGGGGGTGCAGCGCGAAAAATCAAAAATAGAGAAAAAGTGAATCTAAAACTGCCTAGTGCAGATGAAAAGAAAACTTTATTGGCTCATCTGTACTGACAGGTCTAAAACGCAGTGTTTCAGCAGTATAAAATTAAACTGCTAGAATGGAAGGGTCGACATGTTTCAGCCATTGAACCTCTAACTAGTAAGTATTGGCTTTCTTCAGGACCAATAACAACGCTGCTGCAATAAGTGAAAAAATATAATATAATGTGTATACTTAGTAAAGAACAGTGATCAGCATCGGTATCACTGGAACTTGTCTAAACAAAGAAAGAGACACAGAAAGGAACAATTACTCTTCAATCAACCAAAACTTAAAAACTTTTCTTTTCCTTCACGAGAATGACACACTCATCAATCCCCAATTGCAGTAACAGTATGCAAACAATTTCACTCACCCATAAAGTTGGACAAGTGAGCCCACCTCAACCTGGTCACAAACTCAGGAAGGGGAGCCCTGGGGCTCCCCTTCCTGAGTTTGTGACCAGGTTGAGGTGGGCTCATGTCATTCTCGTGAAGGAAAAGAAAAGTTTTTAAGTTTTGGTTGATTGAAGAGTAATTGTTCCTTTCTGTGTCTCTTTCTTTGTTTAGACAAGTTCCAGTGATACCGATGCTGATCACTGTTCTTTACTAAGTATACACCTTATATTATATTTTTTCACTTATTGCATCAGCGTTGTTATTGGTCCTGAAGAAAGCCAATACTTACTAGTTAGAGGTTCAATGGTTGAAACATGTCGACCCTTCCATTCTAGCAGTTTAATTTTATACTGCTGAAACACTGCGTTTTAGACCTGTCAGTACAGATGAGCCAATAAAGTTTTCTTTTCATCTGCACTAGGCAGTTTTAGATTCACTTTTTCTCTATCAAAAATAGAGAAAAAGTGAATCTAAAACTGCCTAGTGCAGATGAAAAGAAAACTTTATTGGCTCATCTGTACTGACAGGTCTAAAACGCAGTGTTTCAGCAGTATAAAATTAAACTGCTAGAATGGAAGGGTCGACATGTTTCAGCCATGGGGTTCCCCTTCCTGAGTTTGTGACCAGGTTGAGGTGGGCTCACTTGTCCAACTATATGGGTGAGTGAAATTGTTTGCATACTGTTACTGCAATTGGGGATTGATGAGTGTGTCATTCTCGTGAAGGAAAAGAAAAGTTTTTAAGTTTTGGTTGATTGAAGAGTAATTGTTCCTATCTGTGTCTCTTTCTTTGTTTAGACAAGTTCCAGTGATACCGATGCTGATCACTGTTCTTTACTAAGTATACACCTTATATTATATTTTTTCACTTATTGCAGCAGCGTTGTTATTGGTCCTGAAGAAAGCCAATACTTACTAGTTAGAGGTTCAATGGCTGAAACATGTCGACCCTTCCATTCTAGCAGTTTAATTTTATACTGCTGAAACACTGCGTTTTAGACCTGTCAGTACAGATGAGCCAATAAAGTTTTCTTTTCATCTGCACTAGGCAGTTTTAGATTCACTTTTTCTCTATTTTTGATTTTTCGCGCTGCACCCCCACATCACCATTCTTTACATTTGGGATTTTAGCATCCTTTGTGAGGCTTAAAAATCAAAACATCCCAGAGCTCCTTCCTCTTAGAGAGGAGGTTGTAGCCCTCAGTGGGACTAGGATTTCCCACTGGGAGGAGAAAGCCCAGATGATGAAGCATGTCACCTTTTGGTGAGTGAGGGCATTCGTCCTAAAAGGGATTCCTTCCCCTATTAGACCTTTATCGAAGAGACACTTCTTTTGCTCTTCATCTTCCTTCTTGCATCTTTTCTTTTCCTGTATTGCCATTTTTTAGAAAAAATGCACCAGACCCAAGAAATTTATTGTGTTGAACATATACTGTGTTAGGGGTATTATTTCTTGCAGGTCTTTAAACATATGTACCCTTGGACCCCCTTTCTTTCAAGAATTTGGTGTGTTCTAAGTTGTTATAAACATGCCAGCATGCTGGATGAAAGCACATACCTTTTCTGTCACAGGCTACTGGAGGCAGGTAAAAACTGAGCGAAAATATTTTTAATGCAATTGTAATTTTAGCAAATATTAGAATCAATAATTATATCAATTTTTTTTTTTTCAATTCCAATTCTTTATTTCGGCCATATAGACCATAAAAGATGCAATGCAAACATTACAAACATTAAAACATTATTTTAAAACACATTTAAATAGAGTCCGCTCTCCCAGCGAGTGATTTAAAATTGCATTAGAAAGTTCAAGGGGCTTCAGAGGATTTTTTCTTTCTGATCAACCATATGGCCATAAGAAATTTGGAAACAGCGAACACAATGTGGCCCAGGGTGCTAGTTTTCAAAATCCTGTGTGCCTGTGCATACTCTCTGAACCCCAGGTTCTTACAGAGCGGTGCTATCCAGTATTTTCTGGGCCTTTGGTATGCAGGGCACACAAACAAGATGTGGGGGTCATCTTCCACATGGTTGTTACAGCAGGGACATGTTTTATCGCCCCTATTTGTCCACTTGCAGGTGTATGAATTAATAGGTAGTGTGCTAAGCCTCCATTGAACATACAGTTTCCTCGCCAGGCTGGGAACAATAAAATCCATAAAAGGTTCAAAAACATAAGAATTTTTGGATTCTAAAAATCGCAA
The DNA here is from genome assembly GCF_964204655.1 of Triturus cristatus. Classification (NCBI taxonomy): domain Eukaryota; kingdom Metazoa; phylum Chordata; class Amphibia; order Caudata; family Salamandridae; genus Triturus; species Triturus cristatus. Next base: position 177,953,192 of record NC_140593.1, read on the forward strand.
AGTTAGGGTGCCGCTATTTTGAGCGTCCATCAAGTGAGCAAGGGACCTGGCTTTGTAGATTTGTGCCAGGGCTTTGCGCGAGATTGTTTGGCAGCCTCGCGCGGGGTCCTCCCACAGGACACGGAGATTAATGGCAGACAGTTCATTTTCCACAAAGGTGAGCCAGGGGATTTTGCCACTGCAGTTTAAACTCATGACATGGGTGAGATCCTCCCTATAATGATGAAGTTCGTCCGTAGACCAGAGCCTGTGCCAGAACTTCACTGGCTTTGACACAAGCTCCTCTGCAATAGGGGGGAGACCCATGTCCATTCTCAGAGGCTGAAGTGGCGTGGCACTTGGAAGGGCTAAAAGGCGCCTTAAAAAACTATTTTCCACTGTTGATAAGCCCTTCACCGCTTTGTATCCCCATAGCTCACTGCCATACATGGCCGCAGCCTTGGCCTGGGTCTTGTAAGTTTCAAGGGCCGGGCTTATGGGCTTGAAGGAAGAAGTATTAGCCACTTTCAGGATTGCACCCGACAGTTGGGATAATTTGGCCTTAGATCGTACTATCTGTCGGTCCCATGCTAAATTTTCCTGCAGTGTTACCCCCAGATATATGAAGGTGGACACCCTCTCAAGGCTGGCGGTCCCCAGGGTGGGATTGGGCCTAGTTTTGGTTGGTGGGTTGAAGATCATGAACTTGGTCTTTTCTGTGTTCACCTCCAACCCATGCTGGTGACAGAAAAGACCAAATCCATCCAGGATCCTCTGGATCCCCATGGGGGATTTTGAAAGGAGGAGGGTGTCGTCGGCAAACATGATTGCCGGTACCTTCCTACCTGCCAAACAGGGGGCGTCATTGTCCTTGACGTTTTCCAGGTGTGAGATGACGTTATTAATGAATAAGCAAAACAGGGTCGGTGCCAAGACACAACCCTGCCTCACACCTCGACGGACAGGAAACCTGGATGAAAGTTTGCCATCTTTCCCACACCTGACTTGAGCATAGTTGTTCTCATGCAGCCTGGCTAAGATGTTAAGTAGCTGGGGGGGAATTCCTAACTTTTCCAGCACCCCCCAAAGTTTCCTGCGCGGGACTAGGTCAAAGGCTGACCTCAGATCCACGAAGACCATGTACAATCTCCCCCCCTCGATCCTCACCGTCTTCCAGTAGAGGAGAACGAGGCGGAAGATCTGGTCCATGGTCGACGCGTTTTTCCTGAAGCCAGCCTGCAGGGGACTCATGATGTCATTTTCCTCCACCCAGTCTAATAGATGGTTCAAAATATGGCGCGCAAAAAGCTTTTGGGGAACATCTATCAGGCTAATAGGCCTGTAGTTTGCCGGACTCAAAGGGGACCCTTTCTTGTAAATCGGAACTATTTCAGCCCCTAGCCAAGAGGACGGGACCGCCATACCTCCCAAAATAGCATTAAAAAGAACTTGAAAGTACGGGGCCCAGATGTCAGGGTGGTATCTGAACAAATCACCGGGTAGCTTATCCAACCCCGGTGCATTCCCCAGCGCTAGGCGCTCCAGTGCTAGCTTCACCTCCCCCAAGGAAAATTCCAAGGCCACATCTGGAAGGCAGGGGGACTCCGCCACCATCCCTTCCGGCCAGAGAGTGGTTTCTTGATATAGTGTCCCAAAGTGGGCCTCCCAAATAGAGGGGGCAATATTGGGTTCTACTGCGGATAGCAGATCCCCTGTTCCATTGTTTACCAGAGCCCAAAATTTCCTAGAGTCTTTGGATTTGAGGGCTTCAGTCAGTTCATGCCAGTGGTTCCAATCCCACTCTGCCCTTGCGTTGGCCAGTGCTAACTTGTACCCCCTCCTAAGGGCTGCAATCTTCACCTTATCGCTACCCTCTTTAATTGCGGAAAGAAGCTCAGACTTAGTTTTCCTGCAGGTGGAGGTGTACCAAGTCGGAGCGCGAGTCTTTTTCCTTCTAGTGGGCAGGGCCGGATTGAAGACATCTGCAAGGTCCCTCACTAAGGCCTGGTGAATGCCAAATAGTCTCTCATTGTAGTCAGAGGGTCTTGGTTGATTGATGAGAGCATCCACCTCCTGGAACCTGGGGAGTGCTATGCCATAGAGGTTTTTTATAGCTTCTTCTTTATCAACTAGCTTCCCCCATTTCGCCCGGCGCCTGCTTGTAGTGAGTAGTATGTCTCCCTGGTCGACTCCAGAATCGGTAGTTAGCAGCCCTATAGCAGGGGCTGGGTGCTGGATCTCCAACAAAAGGGAAATGTGGTCACTGTCTGTCCTCGGAATCACTCTAAAATCTTGAACTTTGGGCCACAGGGAAATATCTATAAAAATGTAGTCCAACCTTGACTCATGGCCCTTTTTGTTGAAAGTACACACCGAAGGAGTGTCAGAGGGGGTGCGTCCGTTACACGCCCTCAGTGCAAAGTTCAGAGTGAGAGAGGTAAGTTGTACTGCCAACGGAGACCAAGCTTTGGGGTGAGGTGAGGAGGAAGGTGGGACTCCCCAGTGGTCATCCTCGGCAGTAAAGGCACCCTCCATTAGACCTTCCAGGGGTTCAAAGTGGCAGTTGAAATCTCCTCCCATCACTATTTTCAAGTCACCTGGCAGTTGCCCTAGAAAAGATGAAAGATCAACTAGGGTTGGGGATTCCTTGCCCACAGCGACTGGTCGAGAGTAGACGTTAACAATAGCCCATGTACTTTTGCCAGGCCATCTGAGGAGCACACACTGAATGTCCTGTGAAAGTGTATCCATTCTTTCCACCTGACATCCAATGTGGCTCGCCACCCAGATTGCTAAACCTCCCGAGGGTCTCCCCCTCCCATTCGACTTTGCCGGGATTTCAAAAATGTCATATCCCCTCCTAAGCTGTGGTGCCCTAGCCCATGTCTCCTGGAAGAGGAGGATGTCACTTTTACTGACCAAAGTTTCCCACTCCGGGGTATCCACCTTACTTAAAATGCCAGCTACATTCCAGGAAAGGATAGTCAGGCCTGGACCTTGAAATTGCGGACCTGCTTCACTTGGTGCAGACGGGATGTCATGTGCAAAATTACCCAAGTCACCCAAACCAGTAGTAATGGGCGACTGGGTGGGTAATTCAACAAGCTCCACCAATTGCGTTGTAAGAACAGTTGGTGTGTTTGGTGGATCCTCATCTAAAACTTGGATGCTTCCCAGGGCGGTCCCCCGCTCATTTGCAGGGGCCAGGGACCTTTTTTCATTTACGGGAACAGATGTACCTTCCCCCCTGAGTGTAGACCCATAGGCAGAATTTACTGGGTGTTGTGGAGTGACCCCCCTTATTGGTCAATCTACTTGGTCCAGGCAGGAGAATCTATTCTGATGGACAAAATTGCCATGGGCGGGCAGTGTGTTGTGCTTGGGTCTGTACCGTGAGCCATCTACGGCGAAGCCCACTCTGGTCCAACTCTGTTCCCTCCCCACTACTAAGTTGGAAACATTTGGGTAGAAGTGTGAGAGGGACACTAATTCTATGTTGGACTTATCCGGCCTTACCAGCCAGTTACAAATGTAAGGGGCAACCAGTGGGCTTTTAAAACTAATTATGATACAGTCCCCTACCCTGTTTTTGGGGGGATTCCGATCCATGGGATCCTTCTGACCATCAACACATCACCTTTGATGTTAGAGGGGAGGGGCCTGTTAATATTAAGCCAGCTAATTACCTTATTACGGAGTGAGTCCTGTGGCTCTCTGGTGTCGCCAGTGAGCTCAGGAACTCCCACCATAATCGCTGTGTGGGGCACAGCCTCAGGGAGAATAATTATATCAGCCAATGGCTGAGTCTGTCTTTACATGGAGAATTATAACTGACCTGCAAAGCAACCGAAAAAATATTATAATGAGATCACAATGATTACCACCTTTTCCGTTACACCTCTGGAAATATATTCCATATATACAGCTATCACTGCAACTGCACTATTATCCTGGAGATCTAATTTTCATTAAGCAAGTTGCCTTTAGGTATTTGTTATTAAAATTGGAAACATGTAGACAATTTCCCACAGTAAATAATGGCATACCTTTATGACCAGGTATACCAACGCCCAGAGATCCACTCATTTCTTGTAGTGTAAGTGCCTGAAATTAGCCAATTCCATGGATGCCTTATTCCTGAGATAGAACCTATATCAGTAGGTAATTGGTGTAATGTTTATTCCACTGTGGTTCACATTACCACCCAGGAGTTCTAAAATATGTGTCTGCTATGATCCATAGAAATGTGGAATCTGTAGACCTTTGATACCACAGAGTTCCTTAGTACAGCAATATCAAAGTGTCAAAAATTGCTACTTATATCATTAAAGGTTAGCACTATTTGTGCTAAAAATGACTTATAATGCCAATGCTATGCTTGTGTAAATATGATAGCTAAGGTGTGCAACTTCCAACAGCTCTGTGACACTTATATCTAATGCCCACTGTACTGTCTGCTCTTTGTTTATTTCATTGTGCATATTTTACTAGGCTTGGCATGTGCTGTAAAAATATAAAAACAATATATAATTGGAACTCAAATGTACTAATTCTGTAACAATTTATGTTTTGGATTGAATTTCCTTCATATTAATATTACATTTCCATCACTTTTTATTTTTTGTTATCCTATGGACTTAAGGTAATCGAATCCTGGATGCACCATAGTCACCTCAGACTGATTGGCATGAAAAATGAAATCCTCATTGTAGGCCCTCAACAACTCCTGAAGCACATGGACTCTGATGCCCCTACATTCCTTGTCCATGCTGTCCCCATCATAGCAAAGTTGTCAATCTTGGAAGTCATCTTGGATGCTGATCTTATCCTCAATTTATATAATGAAGGACCAGTTAAAAGTTACATTTTTCAAAATAAACCTACTCAAAAATACTCTAATGCAAAATGCGAGAAAACCACACTATATTTGTATGTGCAGTAGTTGTCTCTAATCTGGATTATGTGAATGACCAAAATGATTCCCGGCATACGAAATCAAGAAACAACACTCGAATATTCAACTGACCATCTTAAATTTGGACTATAAAATAGCCAGCCTGTCGCAGCACCCTTAAAAAGCTTCCAGAGGGCCCTAGTACATTAACAAATCAAATTCAATATACTAGCTCTAATCTACAAATGCTTTGAAGGATCTGGTCAGACATAATTTCAAGTGAAGGCATCAACCATCCTACCTCGCCATTCCTGATCTTCGCGTCTTGACAAGATCCAGCAGCAAAGTCAGAGTTGAAATGATTTAAAGTGGTGGCACTGTGCAGCTGGAACAATCTTCCCTCAGATATCAGCAATGCTCATTTCCTCATGCTTATCAGAAGCAAACTCTAAACACACCTTTTCTAACTCTTGCACAATTGCGTCTCTCATGATAATTAAATATTCGTATTCATTCTTATGTACTTCTCACATACCTACCTGAGTTACTCTAATGTATGCACACTAATGTGGATACATTTGTAAATATACTAATTTATGTAGTAATCAATAATGCTTTTGGTGAATCACTCTCTACACACAGGTATGTAACTGTTTTGTTAAACTACAATATCCCCTTTAGCATCTTAAAGCAATTTTCCTGTGAAATATGTGCTATGCAAACAAATAGACATACATCAGATGGAAACATAATGTACAACTTCTAGTTGCTTGGGGCCATAAACCTGTACCTCTGTACAGCTGTAAATGTGGGCAATCAAAAGTACTATAGGGAGGCTTTGCTTCACATCTTGATCCCACTCCCACTCTATCTTGACCTCTGATAGGGCATGGGGAACATAATGAACAGGCCCTATTAAGACAGATTTAGGTGACATGTTGCAGTATCTGTGGAATGTACATCGTCATTTCTGAATTGCGATCATTTGAGGGGTGCACAGTTCCGAACACCACTAATGCATAGAAAGAGTGTGAATTTACTTACAAGTTCTCCACCTCCTACGATCAAAAAAACAAAGGGCTTATTGAGAGCTTCAACAATACCCTCAAAGGCATGATCAAGGGCCTGCCTGAGGCTCTGAGGCCCTGAGGAGTAAGTGGGACTTCCTTTTGCCATGCCTTCTTTTTGCTTATGAAGAGGTACCACAGAAGGGGGTGGGATCTAGCCCTTTGAGCTTCTGTATGGTCATCCTGTGAGGGGACCTCTCAGTCTGGTGAAGGAGTGGTGGGAGCCAGCTCCCAGGAAACCTCCTTAGGATATAGTTAATTACATGCTGGCGAGGCCAGATGGCCAAGTTTTGTGAGGAAGCTACTGACAACTTAGAGGCCTGTCAGGAGATGACAAAACAGTGGATAACTTAGAGGCCAAACAGGAGGTGACAAAACAGTGGTATTACCAAATGTAGAATAACATCCTGGGCAGAAAGTGTGAGTGACGGAACTCGTGGAGCCCAGGGCCCTACACGACAGTTGGGCTGGAACCTATGAAATAGTTGAGAGGAAGGGGGAAGTCCCCTATCTAGTGGACCTCAAGACCCCCAATCACCCCAAGAGGGTGTTCCATATCAACCATCTCAAACCACACTTTGAGAGATCTGATGTCACCAAGTTGCAAGTGACAGATGGATGGAAGTAAGAGGAGAAAAAACATTTCCCTGATCTCTTAGCCTCCAAAGAGAAGCATAAATTAGTGGAAGGTGAAAACCTCTACCCTACTCTGACTTCGGAAAAGCAGAGGAACTGTTACCAGTTACTCAGCCAGTTCTCTTCTCCGTTTTCCCTCACCCCTGGGACTACCCATCTGTGGACCCATGAGGTGGACACAGGAGACAGCCTCCCTGTCAAGAATATTATCTACAGGCTGTCTGACAAAGTGAGGGCCGCATCAAAGATGAGGTTTCTAAATTGCTGTAGTTGGGGGTGTTTGAACCTTCCAGTAGACCCTGGCCCAGCCCTGTGGTGCTGGTACCAAAAGCTGCCCGACCAGAAACTACACCAGAACTCATGTTCTGTGTAGATTACAGGGGGCTCAATTCAGTCACCAGGACTGATGCTCATCCTGTCCCCTGGGCTGATGAGCAGATTGATAGATTAGGCACTGCCCAGTTCCTAAGTGCCTATTATCTTACTTCAGGGTACTGGCAGATTACCCTATCTGAAGGAGCCAAGGAAAGGTCAGCTTTGTCCACTCCAGAGGGCCCCATATCATTCAGAGTGATGCCCTTTGGATTAAAGAATGCCCCTGCTACCTTCCCGCGGCTGGTGAACCAGGTTTTGGCTGGTTTGGAGACCTTTAGTACTGCTTACTTGGATGACATAACTGAATTCAGTAGCAGCTGGAAAGACCACCTTTTTCACCTGCATCGCAGTGAGGAGGTGAAACAGCTGAGATACGCTGCCATTGTTGGAGGAGCCGCGGGAGGAACCGGGTGTTGCCGCAGGGGGAAGACAGGCTGGTGCACGGGACTCCATTGACCAGGAGTCCGTGCGTTCCCCCAGGTGCGCTGCTGCCCGCCCACCTGCCCATTTCCCTTGAAAGAAGCTCGCGGAACCCGCTGGCGCGGGTCCCGCATCGCAGTGAGGAGGTGAAACAGCTGAGATACGCTGCCATTGTTGGAGGAGCCGCGGGAGGAACCGGGTGTTGCCGCAGGGGGAAGACAGGCTGGTGCACGGGACTCCATTGACCAGGAGTCCGTGCGTATCCCCAGGTGCGCTGCTGCCCGCCCACCCGCCCATTTCCCTTGAAAGAAGCTCGCGGAACCCGCTGGCGCGCGTCCCGCATCGCAGTGAGGAGGTGAAAACAGCTGAGATACGCTGCCATTGTTGGAGGAGCCGCGGGAGGAACCGGGTGTTGCCGCGGGGGAAGACAGGCTGGTGCACGGGACTCCATTGACCAGGAGTCCGTGCGTATCCCCAGGTGCGCTGCTGCCCGCCCACCCACCCATTTCCCTTGAAAGAAGCTCGCGGAACCCGCTGGCGCGGGTCCCGCATCGCAGTGAGGAGGTGAAAACAGCTGAGATACGCTGCCATTGTTGGAGGAGCCGCGGGAGGAACCGGGTGTTGCCGCAGGGGGAAGACAGGCTGGTGCACGGGACTCCATTGACCAGGAGTCCGTGCGTATCCCCAGGTGCGCTGCTGCCCGCCCACCCGCCCTTTGATCCACGCCTACATATTCCCTTGTCTGCCACTGCGCGGGACGCGAGCGGGACGCCCCGGACGAAGCCCGGACAAAGGGCGGACAGTCTGTGACAGTCCGGGACAGGAGGGGGCTGGAGGGGGCTGTGGCCTTTCTGATTCGCCAAGAGGTACAAACTGGGCCGTGTATAAATTGTCGTGTTGTAGGATTGCAGTACGAAAGCTGACAATACGTAAGGGTTGGCAATTTTATTTGATTTGTGTCTAAACTATTGTAGGGTTGTATTAGCTTTATCCATGTCTAAAGCCAAACCTATCCCGGTAAAATCAACCATGGATAATTACCTTGTAAAAATGGTTGATAAGATAAACCAGGAGCGGAGAAAATCATTGGGGCGGCCTGAATTAGTCGACCTTGCCCCGTTAAGTAACAACTCCCCCACTCCTTCAGCCGTTTTCAATCAGGAAGTAAGCAATGAGCTTAATGAGTCTAACCATGATATAGATGGCATTTCTGTGGTTGCTCCTTTAGAAGGAAATAGCCCCGCTGACTCTACTCCTGAGGATTTATTATGTACACCAGATTCATCGACTGTCACTCCGACGGTTACTACCTCTCAGAGAGTATTACGTTCTAATCGGACCCATAATAGAAGTATACATTCAAAAAGGGGGGGGGGGGTGCGATCATCTAAGAGAGCCGACCCGATATCTACCAACTCTGTCTGTGACCTCACTGTAGTGCAGGATAGTAATCCAGTCACCATAGATAGTAGACAGTTGGACCTTTTAATAAGCATGATTGATGCCAAGTTCGATCTATTAATTAGACCATTAATGAACAAACTCGATATGGTAACCAATGAAGTGACCAGACTTGGAGGCCTGTTAGAATCACACCTTGATACCAGTTCTGGCACCAAGGTAAATGATGAGGCCTTAGTAAATAGTCATGTTTCCCAACAAGCTTCTAAGGTTGTTAAACCAACGGTCAAGTCTAACCCCCCTAACACTTCATATGGAGATCACTGTGAGGAGAGAATTAATGCTCCAGACTCCTCACAGACCCCAGGACAACATAATTTGCCAGGTAAATCTGTTGCCGAGAACCAGCAAGTACCAAGTGTAAAAAATGTTGGTATCTCTAGGCCGGATCTGCCCCCAGCTTGTGCTCCATTTGTGGCAGTCCTTACCAATGTACCACCAGTTACTGAGACAGGTCATAATTATAGTGAAACCCACTCCTCCCTGAAAAACAAAACTGTGGATTGGCTGCATCGTGAATGCGGCTTCCCAGTTGTTTTAGCAAAGGACATACTAAGTACAAGAAGAGTTGATTGGATTGGGAGTTCGCGTAAGACCTGTGGGGGTGATTGTATTGTAGATAACTTTCGAAGCCCTCATCTCGTATCTACAGCTCTGATAAGAGCACAATCATCCCCTTCACGGGACCAAGGGATATCCCTCCGGCCTTTGGGGTATTTCTATAGGCACCTTAACTCTCGCTCCAATATTGTACATTTTGGGTCAAGAGAAGAAGACATAAATATCTTTTCTGGACCAACTATTACTATGTCAAACCGATTTGAAGTACTGAGCGGGTTGGATTGTAATGATTGACTGGTGCCAGTTCATCCCAAACTAGCGGACGCTGTTGACGCCGTTGGAGGCATGGGAGGGGATGTTATCGCTAGGAAACTAGACATAGTAGATGTCAGTGAGAATGTTAACCCCCCGGATACTATCAGCGGGAAGCCCAGTTGCTGTGACAGAGAGAACTGGGTTTCTCCGGCTGTGGATCAGACCTGTAATCCTGTTACCTTTGTTCCCATGAGCCCCATACCTTTATCCAGAACCTGTGAACAGAGTGTTTGTTTTATTGCTAGCTAGAATATTGCGGGACTCTTATCAAAGGATACTTGCCTGGGATGGTTAGAGTTTATTAACACTTTTAAGATTGTATGTCTTCAGGAAACCTGGTGTGTTGACCCAATCAATTATAATGGTTTTGTTTCTTTCAATTTACCCGCTGTGGCCTCACCATCAGGCAGGGCAAAGGGTGGGTTATTGGTTTTGATTTCTGTAGAAGTACCCATCAAAGTTAAGAAACATGTTTTGGTTGGTGCACACTCCCAGATCCTATGGCTTCAACTGGAGCAGGTTAGAAATATCCTTTTAATTAATTTTTATAATAATATCTTCGATTGTTCAAGGTACCAGGTTGTGCTTGCTTTGGAATCTGCTATGGAAGATATTATAACCAAATTTGATTTTATTTTTGATATCATTTGGGTAGGGGATTTTAATACAGTGGTATGTCCTTTTGTTGACGAAAGGGTATGTGGCTTTGTTGATCAATGGGGGGATGGTGTCCGTCACTTCCCTCATAATCTTTATGGTAATTCCTTGAACAAAATTTTAACCACTTATGACATGGATATACTGGTTAACCAGGTTAATCCCTTAGGCAAAATCATTCCCACTTATACGGGAAGGAATGCTAATACAGTTATTGATTTTATTTGTGTATCATCTGGTATTAGCCCACGGTGTTCAGCCCCTGTGGTTGTGGACAACCTAATTAGTGATCATAATTGTATTACTGCCGAGGTTTTATTGTGGAAGGACCGACAGATTTTTACTCCATGTATTATTACCAATATTGAGCCACATCGATCTAATGGTATCCGCATTAGATGGAAGGGTAATAACGCGGACATTTCATCTAATACCATTGTTTCAAAATGCCTTACGGAAATTGTTACAATTTTAGAATGTGAGGAAGGAACCAATGAAATTGTGCATAATTTTATTAATATTAACTTAATCATTGACAGTAACTTCACTATTCACCCTAAAGGTAGGAAATCCCAGCGTAGGGGATGGTTTGACCATGCATGTTCTTCTGCTCTCAGGGAGCTTAAAATAGCATTGGCAGCAGAGAGGAGAGATATTGGAAGGATTAGGGAATTGCGAGGGATCTATCAGACCGCAATTAAGTCCAGGAAAGCAGAATTAAGACAAGAGGCTTGGGACAACTTAGACCAGGCAGCCTTTACCGCTGATTCCTCCCTTTTTTGGGCAACTGTTAACAGCCCTTTTCTAAAAGACGACAAGATGCCAGAATTATCGGCTAATGTCAGTATGGAGAGCTGGGTCACCCACTTCTCTCTGATCTTCGACTCGGCCAGAACCGGGGGAGTATATGAAGATAGATGGCCTGTCATCCCCTTGGATATTACAACTGCCGAAGTTCGGGACAGCATTAAATCTAGTAGGGGTGGGAAGGCCCAGGGACCTGATGGGGTACCCATTGACGTATATAAAGCAGTCCCCGAGATCTGGGGCCCGTTGCTTACAAAGGTATTTAATGCTGCCGTATGCAACGGGGTTCCTCATACATGGGAGGAATCCATAATTGTACCAATTTACAAGAAAGGAGACAAAGGGGATGTGAAGAACTACCGCCCAATCTCCCTTCTGGACTCTTCGGTGAAAATTATGAGTCGGGTACTTATGGTTAGGCTGGAAGAATGGGCGGAGTCCCAGAATATCATGGCCGATTCCCAATATGGTTTCAGGAAGGGCAGAGGGACGTTAGAGCAATGCCTCAACCTTGACCTAATAATTGGGAAGTATACAAAGGCAAAAAAAGGATCCCTCTATCTCTGCTTTGCCGACCTGAGCAGTGCCTTTGATATGGTAGACCACAATATCTTATGGGCCAAATTATTGGAAATGGGAGCCCCGGAGCCCATTGTTTATTTTTTAGCGAGACTCTATCTTAAATTAAATTCCAGTGTCCGTTATGGCCAGGCAGGGGAGTGCACCCCCAAATTTAGCGTCAGGCGGGGCATTAGACAAGGGTGTGTGCTCGCCCCCCTACTTTTTATTCTTTTTATCAATGAAGTAGATCTAGTCTTAAAGGAGGTTGTGGCTGATGCACCAAAAATTAGAGATTTTAGCGTCCCCGTACTTCTTTATGCGGACGACGCTGTAATCTTGTCTAGGACCCCAATTGGACTACAGCGCTTGATGGACAGGTTCTCACTGTTCATCAAGGACAGGAAGCTGCTGATTAATAAATCTAAGACCTTTGTTATGGAGTGTGGCGCGGGATGTAAAAAACCCCATGCCTTTTTTATTGAAGGACACAAAGTGTTAACAGTGGAGTCTTTTAATTACCTCGGCATCACCTTTTTGAAAACGGGCAGCTGGACAAGAGAGATAAACTGCGTCCGGGCCAAGGTGGCTAAAAACTCCCACGGGGTGTTTAAATTCGCTACCAAAATTGGAGACAAAAGAATTAAAGACATGTTAAAAAAATTTCAAATGAGATGTCTCTCTGTGGCCCTTTATGGAGCTGGGGTGTGGGGGCACATCAAGGCAGGGAATTTGCAAGTGGAGGAAAACCTCTTCCTTAAAAGGCTCCTGTGTTTGCCGAAATCAGCTACCAACGATTTGGTTCAGAGAGAACTAGGTATCTTTCATCTTTCTGACCTATTGACTATAAGGCCTTTAATGCTGTGGCGCTCTATTTGGGCAAAGGAAGAGACCTCCTTAAATAGAGCAATCATTGGAGATTGTCTCTCCATTGACGGTCACTTAAAAATTCCCTGGATTAAATTTGTCTTCAATTGTTATCTAGAGATTTTTGGTATTAACCTTAAAGATGACTGTCATGCCCCTACCAGTTTGCCCAAAGATGTGATGAAGTCGGTTTTTATTAATTTTAAGCTACAGAAGCGGGAAAGAACTAGTAGTAACTTAAGTACATGTATGTTTTACGGCAGATTCTGTGAAATCGAGGGATTTCAGCCGTATCTAAGTCTAGTCACCCGACCCTCCCATCGGTATGTAATTACCAGATTAAGGTTCGGGATAGTGCACCACTTGGTGGCCTACCCGTGTATTAAAACATTTCCGGTTGGCCCATGCCCATGTGATAATGTATCAGTTCAAAGCACCATGCACTTTCTTTTACTGTGTAAACTATATACCAACTTTCGTCAAGCCTACCTTAAGCCTATTTTGTTAAAATACGGAGTCAGGAATACACAAGATGCTATGAAGTTGCTTTTTAAACCTTATCCTGATGTATGCTTTTTTACTGCCACCTTCCTCCTACTAGCAATCAAAGCAAGGCCTAGTATGCTTTTTTAGCTATTTGAATGTTTTAATTATGTAATCTGTTTTGCAAATTTTTTAGTATGGTTATGTTTACTGTATTTGTTGTTTTGTTTTGCTTTTATGGACTTATGTCTAAAGCTCCGAATAAAGCCTTATGAAATGAAATGACCTGCAGGAACTGCTTCAGGTCCTGCAACAGGCAGGCAAGGTTATCAATGCAACTAAGTTCCAGATAGGGCAGTGTCTGTGGTATAAGTAGGACACCTGGTGCAGCCCCTCCAGGACAAAATAGAGACTCTCATGGCTGGGGAGCCCCCCCAAAGTACAAAATGAGGTGAGAGCCTTCTTATGGCTCACAGTGTACTACAGGAGGTTTGCAAAGGGATATGGAACCATTGTTTCTCCCTGGACAGAGCTGACGTCAAAGAATCAGCCCAGTAATGTTGGTGAGAGGCATGCCAAACACCATTTGACTCCCTAAAGTAGGCCATGTGCACAGTCTATGTGCTCAAAGCCCCTGAGATTGGCAGGGAATTAATTATACAAATAGATGCAACAGAGCATGCCATAGGGGCAGTTTTATCACAGCTAAATGATGAGGGTCTCGACCACCCTGTAGCTTTCATCTCTAGGAGGTTACTTTCCAGGAAACAGAGGTAGAGTGCTATTGAAAGGAAAGTATTTGCTGTGATCTGGGCCCTGAAGAAGATGAGACCATACCATTTGGGGACTCACTTCCAGATTCATACAGAACACAGGCCCCTCAGGTAGCTAATGCAAATGAGGGGTGAGAATCCAAAATTGTTGAGGTGGTCTATCTTCATACAGGGCTTGGACTTTACGCTGGGACACAGACCTGAGGTAGACCATGTCAATGCTGATGGTCTTTCCAGGTACTTCCACCTTAGTGATGATAGCTCCCAAGATTTTGGGTAGCTCTCTTAACTTTCAGCTGGGGAAACACATGTTAGACCTGGCAGCATTAGGGTGGTTGTTGGATCTGTCATCCATAGAGTGGTCTTCCTCCAACATTTTACCTGCTTCCATCCTCTTTTAAATGTATCTTTTTGTTGGCTTTTGGACTCTGAGCACTATACCACTGCTTATCAGTACTAAAGTGCTGGTGCTTCTCCCCTAAACATACTGGGCCCGATTCACAGAACTAACTTAAGACAAAATCCTAAACTTACTCCCATTTTGGTATTCACAGAAGGCACTTACTCATTTCGGTAATCACAGAAGTTAGGAGTCCTAACTTTAGGACTCCTAAATGCCTTCTGTGAATACCGAAAGCCTTAAAATTAGGAGTTTTCTCAGTATAGGAGTCCTAAAGTTAGAACTCCTAACTTTACTACTACTAAATTGAGAAAAATCCTTATTTTAATACTTTCGGTATTCACAGAAGGCATTTAGGAGTCCTAAAGTTAGGAGTCCTAACTTTACTACTACTAAATTGAGAAAAATCCTTATTTTAAGACTTTCGGTATTCACAGAAGGCATTTAGGAGTCCTAAAGTTAGGAGTCCTAACTATACTACTACTAAACTGAGAAAAATCCTAATTTTAAGGCTTTCGGTATTCACAGAAGGCATTTAGGAGTCCTAAAGTTAGGAGTCCTAACTTTACTACTACTAAATTGAGAAAAATCCTAATTTTAAGACTTTCGGTATTCACAGAAGGCATTTAGGAGCCCTAAAGTTAGGAGTCCTAACTATACTACTACTAAACTGAGAAAAATCCTAATTTTAAGACTTTCGGTATTCACAGAAGGCATTTAGGAGTCTCAAAGTTAGGACTCCTAACTTCTGTGAATACCAAAATGGTAGTAAGTTTAGGATTTTGTCTTAAGTTAGTTCTGTGAATCAGGCCCATTGACATTGGTCTATACCTGATTTCCATATTTAGTTTACCTGTAACTCCATTGTAAAGTGGCATACCATGTACCAAGGGCCTGTAACCTACATACTACTAGTGGACCTGCATCACTGGTTGTGCCAACCACACAATTAGCCTTACAAACCTGTCTCAGGCCTGCCATTGTAGGGCCTGTATGTGCAGTGTACTTCCACCTTGACTTGGCATTTAAAACCACTTGCCAAGTGTTCAACTCCCTCTTTTATTACACAGAGATCACCACTAAGGTATGTCTTAAGTGACCCCAAAGGCAGGATGCTGTGTAACTGAAAGGCAAGACATGTACTTTCTTTTAATTTTTACATGTCCTGGCAGTAACAAACAGTTAAATTCATGTTGTGCAGCCTACTCCTTCTGTAGGCTGGCATTGGAGATTTCTTAAAATACCTTTTAAGCTGTAATTTCTGGTTGGAAAGGACTATCTACTTCATGTTAAATATCTTTGGAATGGTGATGATAAATCGTCTTTAATGGTAAAGTTGGATTTGACATTACAATTTTAGAAATGTCACTTTTAGAAAGTGAACACAAGGAGATGATGGACGGAGCGCAGAAACTTTTCGGACACTCACACCCAGTCACGGATCTGGGTTGAATCCATCACCATTCTTTAGCTCACTTCGCCACCTCAGTTCAGACCCAGAAGTGGGTCCCTTCCTCACTTTGCCACTGGATTCAAGCTAGCCTGGCTGATGAAGGGTATTACCCAGAAACCGGTCCCAGGATGCTTGCTATCGGTTCAGGAAAGACCTGGCTTGGCAGTTCGGGCTGGACTGTTCCCATGAGACACAGGGTCAAGACTGATTTGCATATAGCTGGGTCTGAACTGTGGTAGTGAAGTGAGCTAGATAATGATGATGGATTCAACCCAGATCTGTGACTGGGGGTGTGTGTCTGAAACATTTCAGCGCTCCGTCCATCATCTCCTTGTGTTTGCTTTGTTTGCCCTAATTTGGCAGGGTATGCCCAGACGTGGGTCCCTTGCTCACTTTGCTACTGGATTCAAACTAGCCTGGCTGATGAAGGGTGTTACCCAGAAACCGGTCCCAGGAGGCTTGTTTCCAGTTCAGGAAAGACCTGGCTTGGCAGTTCGGGCTGAACTGTTCCCATAAGGCACAGGGTCATAACTGATTTGCATATAGCTGGGTCTGAGCTAAGGACACGAGGGAAACAACCTTTACACAATGCATTCATTACATCGCACTACCATTACAACGCAGTCACTACATCGCAACATCCTTTACATCGCAAGCCATTACAACGCAGCAATTCCATCGCATGTCACTACAACGCGCGTCATTACAATGCATGTCTCTACAACGCATACCATTACAATGCAGACTATTACAACACATAGTTTTTACCCTTACACTATCCAACACTTACCCTACTTTTGCACTCACTGGAGTTGGAACAGTAATTTTTACCCCCACACTATCCAACACTTACCCTACTGTTGAACTCACTGTAGTGGGAATAGTAATTTTTACCCCTACACTATCTAACACTTACCCTACTGTTGCACTCATTGGAGTGGGAATAGTAATGTTTACCCTTACACTATCCAACACTTACCTTAAATGCAATGAAATGGTATGCGTTGTAATGGCATGCGTTGTAATGGTATTATGCGATGTAATGGAATGCGTTGTAAATGTAGTTTCTAAAAATGCGTTGTGATGGCATGCGATGTAAAAACATGCGTTGTAATAGATATTGCGATGTAAAAACTGCGTTGTAAAGGCATGCATTGTAAATGTTTGCGTTGGTTCGTCAAACATTTGGTCACAAAGTGAACTAAAGAATGATGATGGATTCGACCTAGATCTGTGACTGGGGATGAGTGTCTGAAAAGTTTCAGCGCTCTGTCCAGCATCTCCTTGTGTTTTCTTTGTTTGCCCTAAGTTGGCAGGGTATGCCCGGATGTGGTCCCTTGCTCACTTTGCCACTGGATTAAAGCTAGCCTGGCTGATGAAGGGTGTTACCCAGAAACTGGCCTCAGGGTGCTTGTTTCCGGTTCAGGAAAGACCTGGCTTGGCAGTTCGGGCTGGACTGTTCCCATGAGGCACAGGGTCAAGACTGATGTGCATACAGCCGGGTCTGAACAGAGGAGGCAAAGTGAGCTAAAGAATGATGATGGATTCAACACAGATCTGTGACTGGGGATGAGTGTCTAAAAAGTTTCAGCGCTCCATCCATCATCTCCTTGTGTTTGCTCTACGTTGGCAGGGTATGCAAAAACGTGGGTCCCTGGCTCACTTTGCCACTAGATTCATGGTAGCCTTGCTGATGAAGGGTGTTACCGAGAAACCGGTCCCAGGATGCTTGTTTCCGGTTCAGGAAAGACCTGGCTTGGCAGTTCGGGCTGGACTGTTCTCATGAGGCACATGGTCAAGACTGATTTTCATATAGCTGGGTCTGTACTGAGGTGTCAAAGTGAGGTAAAGAATGATGATGGATTCAACCCAGATCTGTGACTGAGGGTGAGTGTCTGAAAAGTTTTAGCGCTCCGTCCATCAACTCCTTGTGTTTGCTTTGTTTGCCCTAAGTTGGCAGGGTATGCTCAGACGTGGGTCCCTTCATCACTTTGCCCCTGGATTCAAGCTAGCCTGTAGGATGAAGGGTGTTACCCAGAAACCAGTCCCAGGATGCTTGTTTCCGGTTCAGGAAAGACCTGACTTGGCAGTTTGGGCTGGACTGTTCCCATGAGGCACAGGGTCAAGACTGATTTGCGTATAGCTGGATCTGGACTGAGGTGGCGAAGTGAGCTAAAGAATGATTAAGGTTTTCAACCCAGATCTGTGACTAGGGGTGAGTGTCTGAAAGGTTTCAGCGCTCCGTCCATCATCTCCTTGTGTTTACTTTTAAAAAGTGGACTTTTCTCTGCTC
Organism: Triturus cristatus; assembly: GCF_964204655.1. NCBI lineage: Eukaryota > Metazoa > Chordata > Amphibia > Caudata > Salamandridae > Triturus > Triturus cristatus. Next base: position 177,971,191 of record NC_140593.1, read on the forward strand.
TTGAGCTTTCTCTGTGAGCCTGCAGACTGTCTCCAATACATTTTTGGGCTTGGTGGCAGCTACACTTTGTGCGTTCCCTCTACACAGCCACAACACAGGAATGGCTGGGTGCGACAGGGGATACATCTGCACATTGATAGCTTGCCTGGACAGGATGGGGGAGAGGAAGCTCACATTTATATCTGAATAGGTTGTGTCCTGCCCTCACAGAAATAGTTGATTTATTGCCCCCCCCCCCCGAATGGCAGTCTGGGGCCAGGGCTGAGTTGAAATGGATCCTCGTGAACTGCAGAGAGTTGCTTATTTGAAGTCCCCCCCTATATCAAAGGCACTCTTAGGTATATGTACCAGGGCTCTGACCCTATCAAATCAGTACACTTCTGGTCATGAGAAGAACCCTGCTGGAGTAAAGACTGCTGTGCTGAAAGGATTACTACTTTGCTGCAACCGACTGTTCGGAGGAAGTGCTTCTCTACTTTGCTGAGCTGCTCTGCTGCCTGTTGAACTCTGCCCTGCTGAGGACAGGGACCGGGCCCACTCACTTGAACATAGAGTGACTCCAAGTGCTTGCTGGCTCGCCTCCTGTTTTCTGATGTCTCAGGGACACAACAGACTTCCTAAAATCCTGGTAGTGCTGCTGAACCGTGAGTTCTACCCTTGCCTGAGATGTCCCCTCCAGTCTTGGGCCTCAGACATGGGTTCTGCAGCTGATTTCTGCAAAAACCTGATGCATTCCCTCAACTGTGCAAGAATTTCCACAGTGCTGCTTCAACGCAGATACAAAGCCTATTTGATTCTGAAGTATCCACAACCTGCATGGCTCGATGATGATGCAGAGGTGGCTCAACAACGAAGCTGTGCATTCACTTCAACAGAGCTCGATGACAACTCAGGACCCTCTCTGCGTGGCTCAAAGGCAACACAGTAAACTCTCGACACGGACAAAAGCTCCATCCAAGATATTTCTTCAGCTGGACATGTCTGGGCCATGTTGCCAGCCTGGCCTCCATCGTGGTCAGCCCAATCTTTGACTTTGCACCTGTCCCTCACAACCTCAAGTAACCTTTGGATGGCTAGTAACTTCTGAGATCTATTTTATGGTTTATTTTTAAAAATTCATATCTCGACTTTTACTTATTGGAATTTTGTTGTTTTGGTCTTGTTTTACTCAGATATACATGTTGTGTTCTTCTAAACCTGTGTGGAGTCTTTTTGTGTTTTTTCATTGAGTTACTGTAATTTAAGTGTTACACAAATACTTAACACATTGTCTCTTAACTTAGCCCTGACTGCTTTGTGCCAAGCTACCAGAGGGTGAGCTCAGATTTATTTAGGGTGTGTATCTGAATTAACTTGACTAGAGTGGTGTTCCTTACTTGGACAGGGTACAAACATCTGACAACTTGAGACCCCATTTCTAACATTGGTGGCAGCAGTGGGATAAGACTTGTGTTTGTGTAATACCTTATAGTTATACAGTGCTCACTACAACCCTACAGTTAAGACCAATTTGAATCTATTCCTCCTGATTGGAAAAATGTTTGTTTATCATGTGCTAATTGGCATTTTTTAATTTTCCATTTTCCTTTATTGGCCTTTTTGATTTTTCTGCTAAATTATGTCTCTCGCTGGAGAAGTAAGACTTGCACCTACAGGAATTGAGCTGGACCTGGCCAGGTAAGAATGTTACATTGTGCAGCAGCTGAACGATTTCTGCAAAGACATTCACGTTCCAACAAGGGGCTTCATCAAGAAGGTGTAGCTACGGAAAGCTTTGTGGGCCTGGACAGAGACCCAGGAATCAGGAGATGACATCCTTGAGGAGGAGGAGCAGGAGATTCCTGAGAAGGAATTTGACCTGAATCTAGAGTCTGAAGTGGCTTAGAAACTGCCCGTGAATGGGGCCAACAATTTGAGAGGAGTAGTAATGGTTACCAGAGCAGGGAGTCTTGTCTCCTCAAAGAGCCTGTCAACAGAGGAGGGAGGAAATAAAATAAAAATTAGAGATTCCCTATTTTGAGCAGGCACGTGAAGAAAGGAGTCTGGACATGGAGGAGAGGAAACCTGCCCATTAGTTCAGCCTGAGAGAGCTGGACATAAGAGCCCTATAAGTGGGGTCCAGCAACAGCAGTAATGGTGGCAGCATACCTACAGGATTTTCAGGTGAGCCCAGGTTCCATATACTCAAGGATATGGTGCCCAGCTACAATGTGGATATGCCCTGGATAAATGGCTGGCTGCCTATGAAGTGGCTTTAAAAGTGAAGAGGGTCTCAGAGGGGATGTCAGGGGTAATCTTTGGCGGCACATGCCCACAGTGCGGAGGGATACACACCTTACATTAGAGGTGGGGGACCAGACCAACTACACTGCCATGAAGGCCATTTCAGTCAGGAAGTTTGGTTTGACACCTGAAAAGTACAGGCAATGTTTCAGGGCTAGTCACAAACTCTCTACCCAGACATGAGTGGATTTCCTGAACTACGCTGGTAAGGAACTGAAGGCCTGGTGGAGGGGCAGCAAAGTTGACAATTTTGAAGGGTGGGACAGCCTATTTTTGAAGGAGCTCAAAATTGAGAATTGTTTTTCCAGAGCCAACACCTGGTGGATAGCAAGCTGGTTTACTCCAGGAAGCTTGCTGTGGAGGCAGACATATGGGTTAGCACCAGAGTATCCAAGAAAGTACCGGGGGATACCCGAAAGGGTAGCCAGGGTCCTCAATAGAAGAAACAGGGGGAGATAAAACCAATGAGTTCTCTAAAGGCTCCCAAAACAAATTCATAGGAAAAGGGTCTGGCTTTAATTCCCAATCTGGACACCAGAAACAAAAGTGCCCTGATAAAGGTCAGCATCCCAACACTTCCAAGTGCTATGAGTGTGGTGAACGTGAACACTGCAAAGTGGATCCCAAGTGTCTAAAAAGAGCACACACACCCACTGGAGGTAAGAGCCCATGATTGGCTAACATAGTGCTGGGGGAGGAGTTTGCCCAAGTAAATGGTGGGAGTTTATTGGGGTTACCCTAGTGTCCCTGAGTGACAGCGAGATGGTCCCTAGGATCCATGTGCCATCAAATGCTACAAAGTATAGGCAATGGGTCACCATCAATAGGCAAGGTGTTGAGGCTTTGAGGGACACAGATGCCAGTATGACTATGGTAAGAAGTCAGCAGCTGGTGTCTCCAGAGCAGATCATTCACAATGCATTCCACCAAGTTGTGGTAGCTAAGAACAGGGAGGGTCACTATCTTGTGGCTCGGGTTCCATTTGAGTGGGGGGGTTACAGGTCTTCTGAAAGTGACTGTGAGCCCTGCAAATCCTGTCAACTGTTTGTTGGGTTATGACCTAGAGCATGCCATCTGGAAAGAAGTGGAGCTCAGGACTCATGTGGAGATGTTGAGGTTACTTGAGTGAATCTGTGGCAGAACATGGTCCATGGCTGCCTGGGAGGGAAGTCAATGGGCTGGATCCTGGAATAATGGCTCAGCCCACTGCTAAAAAGGGGAAAGGCAGAGGGCATGGGAAACGTGCCCCTGAATGTATCACCAGTGAGATGGATGAGGTAACTGCAGTGGACACCCCACCTCCACTGAGGGGGACATTGCTCCCTTTGGTGACCTGTCTACACCTTCTGATTGGCATGTAGAAGGAAGACCCATCAGGCAGTAGTTCTGTAGGGCAGAGAGGGAGTGCCCAACCCTGTAGGGCATGAGGCATCAGGCTGAAGCCCAAGCAGTAGGTGATGTGTCTGGGAGCTATCACATTTACTGGGAGGACTACCTCCTTTACAGTGAGCCTAAGGCTCCTATACATGGGACATCAAGGGCCCCAGTGCTACAGACCCTTCCTACTGGAGGTGGCTCATGAAATACCCCTGGCAGGACATTTAGGTCAATAAAAGACCTTTGCAAGGCTTGACCCACATTTCTATTTGTCCAAGATCAGGAAATCTTCAGATAAATTCTGTAGAGCCTGTGTGACCTATCAGGCTACTGGGAAGATGGGGGAAAGCTGAAAGATCCCCTGGAGCCACTATCTGTCATTAGCACCCCCTTTTTAAGGGTGGACGTCGCCATTGTTGTGAGGAAATATGAATTTTGTGATCAGTTATGTCCCCTATCGTAGACCCCAACGGCCCCATGTACATGCTATACGTACATTTATGTTCCCTCTTGCTCCAGTTTTGAAGACGCAAATATATGTGCGTCCACCGTCAACATGTCCTCTTTCAGATCCACCATGAATGGGTCAGATATTCCTTTCCTAAGTATGAAAGGCCACCGACTTTATGTGGTTCACTTTCCACATTTTACAGATTCAGGCGAGTAGGCCCGAATTCTGTCATCAAGCCTTTTCCTGCCTTCTGCCTCTGAAAGCTCCAGTCTGAGCCTGCATTTGTGACCATGAACTTTGTCTCACTCCCTGCGCGGCTAACGGTGCCTGATCCAGCCCGTCGCCTGCCAAGAACTGTATTTCACCTTCAAGATTATCTCCTCCGCCCCTCATCCGATGCATTCCTGTCTAGCAGTTTAGGTAAACATTCCTCCAGCTACCGTGCAAAGGGGCCAGGCCTCGCTGTCCTCATGCAAGTAATTCATAACCCTGTTACCATGGAATATTCCTACCCCCTCGCATCTAGTGTAGACACTTAGACGCTTGTACACGCACTAGTCAGTATAGTCAGTATAGAATAAGATTCTATCCTAAGAGACCTCTCTTTTTGGATAACACAGTTCTTTAAACATAGGATATTAGATATGATTTGGGATTAGGTTGACATAACCCCAGACTTTTGTCTCCACATGTAGAGCTAAATGTCAAGTCCCTTTCTCCCTCTAGTTGCACGTCAATCACACGTCATGCGGCTGCGCACGCATCTCTGCCAAATATTTCTGCTGACATTACAGGATTCTCTTATGGATCCACCCACTTATGACATCATGTATGATGACGTTGTCTAGTTACGCCTATTCTAGTTACGCATGCATAGTTTATTTTTCTTATCAGTTGATACGCCTACTGCATCTGTTTTACTGTAATGCCTTTTCTATAAAAATGATTACCTGTCAATAATATATGCCCTTCCTTCCTGAACTTTCGTGGTGATGGAATAGAACGCCAACAATTCGAATTGTGTTCCTTTGTATAGGAATAAAGCCTTTTTAAACCTCTAATACCACGGATTCTGCCTCTCATTTTACTGAGTTATTCTTAATAGACTTTACCGCATAAAAAATAGTACCGGCAACGAAATATTTACCACATAAATTGGCGCCCGAATAGGGACACTTTCTCATCTCACGCGCCGGCGGTGCGTTGCAGGCCCGGTCTCCTGCCACAGCTGAACGGACAAAAACGCGTATCTGCAGGATTTCCTGTATCTCCCTCCGGCCAAGCGGGGACGACTGAGGCTGCGATCAACACCCAGACGAGGCGGTGAGAAGTGCGAAGTATCCCGACCAGAGCCTAGCTGAGAGAGCAAGATCCGAGGTATACAGAGACCCGCCAGGTTCCGAAGTTCCGAGTCCAGTCCGGTCCAGTCCAGTTTCAGTTCCGTTCCGAGGCCTTCCGTTCCGAGCTACCCGGTGAGTACCATTACCGGGGAGGCATTTAACGTGCACATAGTCTGTGCCGGTCAAGACGGGTTTGGGTACACAAATCCGGTCTGCACTGTTTTAGCAGTGTATCTGTACTGTTTAGCAGTATATATAGTATGTTTTGCATATAAATAAGATAAATAAGTATTATCTAGTGTCAGTATAATGTCAGTAACTAGTTTTCTATTAGTTATCATTGTTCGTAAAACTGTTAAGTGTTAAATGTTTCAAATACGTTCTATATACTGTGGTGTGAATGACCGTTCATTATTGTGTTTTTGTAAAGTGTGTTCTAGTAATAAGGTCTAAAAATGCCGCTCTTTTCGAAACTAAGACAGATCAAAACTAGAAAAGGTGTACTCGAAGAAGCCGTTCCCATCCCACCTAGGGACACTCCAGGGTACTTTATGTATCATAAGCATGGCCTAGATGCCGTATTATTTCTTGATTTATGGGTGGACTACACCAAAGAATTACCAGAGAGTCAGAGATGGCCCGCAGCGGGGACCTGGGATGCAGATTGCATCATGAGAGTAGAAGAAGAATTATGGAAAAAGAAAGCCAGACAGTCACAGAAAGATGCCATTGAATTATGGCGTAAAGAATCATATAGACGTACAGAAAAAGCACTCAGACAGGAAGAGAAAGGTAGAGAGAATTCAAATAAAACCCGTGAAAATCTATTACTTGAGGAAGGTACCCGAGTAAAATCAGAACAAATAGACAGACAAAGAAATGCCCTTATGAATGGTATGTATCCACTTCTGGCCGAAGGGTTACCTAAGGCTACTCCGGAAATACCAAAAGACTTGCCACCTCCATTGTTTCCGATAAAAGCACATCCCAAGGGGCATCCTAGAACCGCAGAAGATGTTTTCCTTTCCTCCTATTTAGATGACGCAGCTCCCGAGTATGCTAATACCGCACCACATAGACCGCTTGCCGATGATGTGCATCGCCAAGATTCTCCGTCTGTACCTCCACAACAACCAGCTTCGACACACATTCCGACAAAAACATCTGTTTCTACCGCTTTTCCCGCAACGACGGTTGCTGTCTCACCTTCAACAAATCCTTTCACGTCCAGCACCCCAGATGGTGCTACAGGAGGTACAAAGGACATTTTTTCTACGCCACCAAGAGGAAATAAATTTTCCCTTAGAGAATTAGCACACCAACGTACTCCCAAACTAGCAACTCCCGACATGCTCAAGGAACTTCTAATAGATTGTAGATATGATCCTGTACCCGGTAAACGGGACGAAATGCTGCTGTCATCATTACGTATTCGACGAGCCGCAATATATTTAACGAAGCTACCAGGAATGGCTACACATTTAGAAAATATATATCACTTTGTCCAGTCAGGACGAGGTCCTGAAAGTATTAGCAGAGCCATGGAGTACCACGAATGCGACAATACAGGTTACCACCAGATGCTGTAGTGGCTTTACTGCAAATCATTGACGAGCTTATTGCCCAAGGAGTGGTTGTCGAAACTGACTCCAATGTATGTAATTCCCCGATAATTCCGATTCTTAAAAGAACGGATCCAAAAGCACCACCAGTATATCGATTGGTTATTGATCTGCGCGAATTAAATAAATGTATTGTACCACAATACCCTGTGGTCCCAGATATCTCCTCATTACTCACAGCTATTGACTCAGAAGCAACGTTTTTCACTGTAATTGATCTCAAGAATGCTTTCTTTAGTGTCCCAATTGATCCAGAAAGTCAATACTTATTCGGTTTTAGTTTAAATGGACGAAGTTTTAAATTCACACGCGCACCTCAAGGATTTACAGAAAGCCCCAGCATCTATAGCCAAGCACTGAAACGAGAACTTGACAGTATCCACATGCCAGTTAACACTGCCTTGCTTCAATATGTCGATGATCTGCTGATCACCGCCCGAAGCGAACATGAATGTGAAAAAGCGTCACTGACGGTTTTAAAATTTCTGGCCGACAAGGGGCACAAGGTGTCCCCTTCCAAGCTGAAATTCTGTGTCCAGCGAGTTGTTTATCTTGGGCACTCGCTGTCCAAGGAGGGAAGGCAGCTTACACCCGATCGCATCCAGTTAATTGCTAACATGCCACCACCCAAGACACAAAAGGAGGTGCGGGCTTTTATAGGCCTCACTTCATACTGTAGGCAGTGGATCCCTCAATATGCATTTCTAGCGAAACCACTCATCCAGTTGACAACACAGGAGGCAGCCACATCGACTGTCCTCCCTTGGACTCCAGAACATACGCATGCCTTTGAAAGCTTAAAGAAAGCTTTATGCCAAGCACCTGTCCTAGCAACACCATGTTACAGTAAACAGTTTACACTCTTTGTTACAGAACGCGAAGGTACTGCTTTGTCAGTACTCACTCAGGAACAAGCAGGATCACACAAACCATGTGCTTATTTCTCTAGTACATTAGATCCAGTAGCGCAGGCACTTCCAGCGTGCCTAAAATCAGTGGCAGCAACAGCTTTAGCAATCCGACAAAGCGATGCCATAGTGTTAGGACATCAATTGACAGTACAAGTACCACATGCAGTAGAGGTTCTCTTGAACCGCACACAAACACAACACTTGACTATAGCAAGACTCACCGGTTACGAATTAACATTGTTTCAGCCACACATAGAAATCAGACGTTGTAATACGTTAAATCCTGCCACACTGTTACCAGTAGGCGGAACAGATCCATTGGCACATGATTGTGTCGAAGTCATTACTATCACGACGAAACCCAGACAAGACTTGACAGATATCCCTTTGACAGATCCAGACTTGACATTATATGTAGATGGGTCATGTATGAGAACAAGTACAGGAGAGTTAGTGGCCGCTTACGCAGTCACAACAGATACTGAAGTCATTGAAACAAATTGTATTAACACTTTGTCAGCTCAAGCAGCAGAGCTCATCGCTCTGACACAAGCCTGTATTCAAGACAAAAATAAGAAAGTCAACATATACACAGATTCACGTTATGCATTCGGAGTCGTCCATGACTTCGGCGTACTGTGGCGAGAGAGAGGTTATTTAACTTCTCACGGTGCCCACATCCAACACGGACCCCTCATTCAAGCCCTATTAGACGCGATTCATCTACCTACTGCAATATCGATTATGAAATGCAAAGCCCACACAAAAGTTACCGATATTATTTCTCAGGGTAATGACCTAGCTGACAGAACAGCTAAACAGACTGCTCAGAATCAGACTCACACAACTGACATGACAAAGACAATACTCCTGACACCAACACATTGCATGACAGTTAAGGATCCCGCCCTTGATGTAATTGACATACAGACACATGCTACACCAGAAGAAATGAAGAAATGGACTGAATTAGGAGGGATCCAAACAGATCAAGGATGGATGACGAAGGAAAAATCTATATGGTTTCTTCCCGACTCAATGGTCCAAGTCATCATTAATACAATACATAGTCCAGCGCACCTAGGAGAAAAAGCTATGCTAGACAGCATTCAACACATTTGGTTCAACAAACACTTGCGAGCCGCAGCGAAACAAAAAGTTCGTACCTGTATGATATGTTGTCAGTTTAATCCAGGTAAAAGCATCCCCGTAGAACAGGGTGGATTCCAAACTCCCGATCATGCTTTTGAAGTCCTCCAGATGGATTATATCCAGATGGAACGATGTCGAGGATTCAAATATGTTCTCGTAGTTGTCTGTGCTCTTTCCCGTTGGACAGAAGCATACCCGGTTTCAGATTACACTGCCCCGACTACTGCCAAACAGTTAGTTCGAGAATTCTTCCCACGGTATGGTTTACCACGTGTTGTCTACTCAGATAACGGCCAGCCGTTCTCATCCGAACTAATGAAACACGTTTCCCTTCTATTAGGATACCAATGGAAATTTCACTGTGTCTGACAGCCCGAGGCGGCAGGTCTCGTGGAACGCCATAATCAAACTCTGAAAATTAGATTGTCCAAAATATGTAGAGAGAAAGGTGTCGACTGGATAGTAGCTTTACCAGTTGCGCTCTTTTACATGAGAATGGTAGCACATTCTCGAACAGGGCTATCCCCGTATGAGGTGATCTTCGGTAGACCACCAAATATGTGGGGGACGCCTATACCTCGTAAAATAACTGACGTTGACTGTAATATGCTGACAGATTACCTGGCTTCCTTGATGTCTGCACTACAATCTTGTCGTTCACAGGTATCCGCAGCTTTTCCCGACAATACTGAGGTGAAACCCCATGACGTGGTTCCTGGGGACTTGGTGTTGGTCAGGAATTTTGACCGGAAGACCCAACTGGATCCTAGGTGGAAGTCACCGAAGTTAGTTCTACTTACCACAAGGACAGCTGTGAAAATCGAGGGAAGAAAAGGGTGGTTGCACTCGAGTCATATCAAGAAATTTTATGGACTACCATCCAGCGTAGAGACTCAACCCTGTATTCCCTCACAAACAGACTCAAAGCTTCCCTTGGCTGAATTAACGAAACAAGAACTGTTTAAACTAAAATTGAGGTCCAGTAAGTCAGACAATTTGATTGTTTAAGTCCTCTCCAAGGTGAATCGGTTGAATTTGTCTCTGACATGTATCCTCTGGACCGGAATAGAGAAAGAAATAATCAAATGCTGCTCAAAAAGCATGCGTATTGTAAATCATTTCGTAGTCATTGTACAGTAACATTATTAATTTTGTTTTTTCTAAGTCTTTTGATCATCATTGTCAGCATCCTATTGCACATGTATTATCCTATTCCTAAGCGTGCTTATAATATAACTGCAGAACATTCTTTTAGTGAATTACCTCCACATGAATTGTCTTATAGATTTGCGCTGCGCAATAACACTTTCATTAGTATGCTACATCATTCTCATCAAACCAGCAATGCCACAAATTGTTGGATATGTGGCCGACTCCCTCCCTATCAGAACTATAAGGGAGTTTTGCCCCTCTTTCCCTATCCGTTCACACACAATGGCTCCTGTGGAGCATGGTTTAGTTTGATCAATTCCCTAGATTCGAATTCCGCAGTTTATCAAGACAACTGGGTATGGGGAAACTTGAACTTAGTTTTGCTTAAAGTCTGCTACCCTAACAAGGAGGGACTTCCCAAAAGAACAGGAACTGATCTAGAAAATGAAGTATATGGATTAGGTAATTTTACACTTAACCTCATGATCCTGAACGTTGAATCTGAAGCTACACCAATCTTGCCCGCCATGTCCGTATTCCCAGTAAAAGGGGAACTATGTATAAGAAAGAATGGCTCCATACACATGGGCCATAGTAAATGCACCACTGTAATAAAATTCAGTGATCAAGGCAAGTCTACATTTAGAGCTTCTCGTCATTCCTACTTCATATGTGGCCAGACTGCATATATACGCCTACCTTTAGATTGGGATGGTACCTGTTACATAGCATTCCTTCTACCACCTGTTTTCCTAGCTCCTCCTGATTATCATAGAAATACTCATTTAGTACACAATAGACAGCAGAGAGATCTCCCAATTGTCGATTACACTGAAACAGCATGGGAAAAATACACAGATTTCAATAAAGGTTTCTTTCCCTATATAGGTACAGTCACTAATAGTAAGCTAATACGTAGATTAACCAGAACCCTTGAAGCAGTAGTGAACGAAACTATTTCCGCCTTAGGCAATTTAACAGAAGAGCAGTCTGCTATGCGGATTGTTGTGCTTCAAAATCGTCTTGTCCTTGACGTCATCCTAGCCGATAGGGGCGGAGCTTGTAGGGTCATCGGATCAAGTTGTTGCATTTTCATACCAGAAAATTCGCCGTCAGTATATAAAGCCATAACCCGCCTTCATAAGATTGTAAGCCAGATACACCAGAGTCCAGGCACCTGGACTTGGTCCGGTTGGTTCTGGGGCGTGTTGTCAGCCTGGGGATGGAGAATGCTCTCCTTCCTAGGTATTGGCTTTCTCGTACTATTCAGTTGCTGCTTATGTTTACAATGTGGGCCAGCGATTTGTGGTCTGTGTGCCACCTCGTGTATCCCACATCCAAGTTTTCGTTCGAGATCCCGGAAGAAGAAAGAAGAACAAATGATGTTATATGAACAGATCGATGGATTGATGAAGATCGATATCTCCTAAGGGTCCGAAGGGGACAAGGAGGGAATGAGGAAATATGAATTTTGTGATCAGTTATGTCCCCTATCGTAGACCCCAACGGCCCCATGTACATGCTATACGTACATGTATGTTCCCTCTTGCTCCAGTTTTGAAGACGCAAATATATGTGCGTCCACCGTCAACATGTCCTCTTTCAGATCCACCATGAATGGGTCAGATATTCCTTTCCTAAGTATGAAAGGCCACCGACTTTATGTGGTTCACTTTCCACATTTTACAGATTCAGGCGAGTAGGCCCGAATTCTGTCATCAAGCCTTTTCCTGCCTTCTGCCTCTGAAAGCTCCAGTCTGAGCCTGCATTTGTGACCATGAACTTTGTCTCACTCCCTGCGCGGCTAACGGTGCCTGATCCAGCCCGTCGCCTGCCAAGAACTGTATTTCACCTTCAAGATTATCTCCTCCGCCCCTCATCCGATGCATTCCTGTCTAGCAGTTTAGGTAAACATTCCTCCAGCTACCGTGCAAAGGGGCCAGGCCTCGCTGTCCTCATGCAAGTAATTCATAACCCTGTTACCATGGAATATTCCTACCCCCTCGCATCTAGTGTAGACACTTAGACGCTTGTACACGCACTAGTCAGTATAGTCAGTATAGAATAAGATTCTATCCTAAGAGACCTCTCTTTTTGGATAACACAGTTCTTTAAACATAGGATATTAGATATGATTTGGGATTAGGTTGACATAACCCCAGACTTTTGTCTCCACATGTAGAGCTAAATGTCAAGTCCCTTTCTCCCTCTAGTTGCACGTCAATCACACGTCATGCGGCTGCGCACGCATCTCTGCCAAATATTTCTGCTGACATTACAGGATTCTCTTATGGATCCACCCACTTATGACATCATGTATGATGACGTTGTCTAGTTACGCCTATTCTAGTTACGCATGCATAGTTTATTTTTCTTATCAGTTGATACGCCTACTGCATCTGTTTTACTGTAATGCCTTTTCTATAAAAATGATTACCTGTCAATAATATATGCCCTTCCTTCCTGAACTTTCGTGGTGATGGAATAGAACGCCAACAATTCGAATTGTGTTCCTTTGTATAGGAATAAAGCCTTTTTAAACCTCTAATACCACGGATTCTGCCTCTCATTTTACTGAGTTATTCTTAATAGACTTTACCGCATAAAAAATAGTACCGGTAATGAAATATTTACCACAGTTGGACCTATGGATCCACAGACGGCTTCAGGCAACAGGCAAATCCTGGTTCTGGTGGATCACGCCACCCAATACCCAGAGACAATCCATCTAAGGACCACCACTGCACCTGCGGTGGCAAAGGCTATAATGTTGCCCTGATTGTGCAACCCACACATGTACACCTTCAAACATATCTCAGGCCTGCCACTGCAGAGCCTGTGTATGCAGTTTACACTACCATACACTTTGCCTTGTCAAGCCTTAAAATCCCCTTTTATTACATATAAGTCATCCCTAGGGCAGGCCCTAGGTAGCCCATTGGGCAGAGTGCTGTGTAATCAAAAGTTAGGGCCTGTACTTGCTTGTCCTGGTAGTGAAATCCTCCCTGATTTATGTTTTTTTTCTTCTGTGAGACCTACCCCTCTCATAGGTTCACATTGGAAATTCCTTACTACACTTATAAGCAGTAATTCCTCTTTGAGAAGGAGAAGATCTGTCATGTCAAATACCACTGGAATGGTAATGTAAAATCCTCTTTACTGGTAAATTAGAATTTTTCATTTCCCATTTAAAAACCTTTAGAAAGATGCCATTTGTTTGCTCTTAGCTCTGTGTGCCTGCAGTTTGTCTCCCATACACCTCTGGGGTGAGTGACAGCTGGACTTTGTAAATTCCCCCTAGACAGCCATACACAAAGGGAGTTTAGGTGTTACTGATGGACCATCCACATCCAGATGAGTCATACTGCACAGGATGGGATGGAGGAGCTGACACTTGCACCTAAATAGGCTGTATCCTGTACCCACACAAAGGGCTGTATACCCCCTGTAGTGAGAGAAAGGAAGGGAGGACCTCTGTGTACTTCAAATTCCCTCTTTGAAGTCATCCCCACTTCAAAGCACAACTGGGTATAAGTACTAGGTCTTTGGCCCTACCACTTCAGTACACTATTGGACCTGTGATGATTGTTGCCAGGAGGAAGGAAAACTGTGCTCATCCAAGGACTGTCGTTCTGCAGGACTGCTACTGTGGAAGAACTGCCTTTCTTTTTTGCTACGCTGCTGTCTTCTACCCTCTGCCCTGCTGAGGATGGACTCGACCCATCTCACTTGAACCCAGAGTGACTACAAGGGCATGTTGACTTGCCCCCTGTTCTAATTTTAAGGGACATCAATGACTTACCATCCACCTGCAATACCACCTGGACATGCTGCAAGTAGTGCACTGACAAGTGGTGCAAATCCCGCCCTAGGCCCTTGGAAGTAGATATAAAGTGCTGCAACTGCCAGAATCCACGCGGTGATGATGTTGCACAGTTTGGAACCAGTGTATAACCCTTGACACTGAAGCAGCACTGCTGCTGTGAGGACTGAGGACATTGCTCACCGAGTGCGCGGCACATCGTCTCAAGTTTCTCATGCATTTCCAACTTTTCACCATTGGCTTCTCAGATCTTGACTCCGTCGGTGATATATCTTAGACACTTTGCAATGGGCCAAAGCTGGTCCCTGTATCCGACCTGCACTCCATTGCGGTGGGCCTGAATCTTTGGATTTACCCCGGTATAGCACAACCAGATATTCTCAGTTGGTTCTTTAAGCTTTTAAGCACTATATTTTTATTTATTCCTAAAAATTTCCAACTCCGGTTATATTGATTGAATTTTTGTTGTTTTGGTAATGTTTTGTTCATAAAAATAGAACCTACTTTTTCTAACGTGGTGCAGAGTCTTTTTATGGTGTTTTCATTGTGTTACTGTTTGAAATGCTGCACAAATACTTTGCACATTGCCTCTTAAGTTGAGACTGTCTTTTCTATGCCAAGCTACCAGGGGGAGAGCACAGGTGCCCTGACTAGGATTGTGGTTCATGCTTAGACAGGCTGCATACCTCTGCCAACCATAAATCCAAAGTCTAACAACCAGCATAAAAAACTGTAGCAATACCCCTTGACATAAAGTGGCTCAGAGGAGCACAACTCACTTTTTGCACCTTTTCAGCTCAAAATACCCTTTGTCCAGGAAAGTAAATACCAAGGGGCCTCCCACTCAAGTGCTATCTTTAGATGTCATCTACAACTGGACTATCCCCTTTCAGAATTATATTTCATACAGTGAGGGTCAGTGTGAACACTCCTTGACTATAGCAATGAGTACTACAAATATTTAAAACTTTAATTTCCATACCTGACTTGAACCCTGGTGGTTCCGGTAGGAAATGTGCTTTTTTGTGTTTTCACCCTTTTTAACATGGTCTGATTGGCATACTCCTAATTTATATTTTTAACTTGTCTATAAGTCCATAGTAGAAAACCACAGTACAAATTTAAGTAATTATAATGCGCTCTGGAATGAGACCAGCTAGAAAAATAATTAAACAATTATTTTTAAGTGTTATTTAAAATCCAATTTGATAGTGAAGTTGGATTTTTAATAGATATTGAGGAAAAGTCTCTTTTAGAAATTTACCTTTTCCCTGCTTGACATTTCAGGGGGCTAATTTGCATTTTCTCTCTAGCTTCTCACAGCAAGCGATTAGCCTTGAATAGGTCTAAATACATGTGAAAAGCCTCCCAGGAATAAACAATTGGCTGACCTGAAAAGCAGAGATGACTCCTCTAGACTAAGCAGAATATGCAGGGTGAGGGCCGAGGGCACCCTTTTGAACACAACCTCATCATATTCTGCTTGATTGGTCTTCTGGGTTACATATAAACCTTGGGCACACTTGAAAGGCAAGAGAACATGATGTGAAGAGAATTCTTGTGAATCCACTTTATCCTACCAGGCAACTGTTTCTTGTTGTGTTTCACTCAACCTGCGCTATTTGTGCTGCCTGGTTATGTCCCCTGTCACCCCAAATCCAGTCCACCCTCTTCTCCTGTTATCTTGACCCTTCCACCTCCTCATACACCTGTGCTTGATGTAAAGCACTCCATGGCCCCACACTGTCATTCTCCTTCAAATGTTGGCCTCCTTCCTACAGCTCCTGGAAATCATGCCTAGCCACATGACCTTGGAGAATGGCTGCCATTAGGGTGTGGTCTTGTATAAAAGCTGCACCCCTGCATGTACCAACTACTTCGCTTTCAGACTTCCAAAGAAGAGAGTCTATTTGTCCTGAGGTCCTGTTTATTCTAAGACTTGACACAACTTATCTGATCCAGACCGGGCTCTGTTGTGGCATCTACATTCTGTCCAGACATCTGGACTCAATGTGTTCTGCTCAAGGTGATCTAGTGCAAAGAAAACAAAAGAAACACTAATTACATGCACTGCAAGGTGAATTATTGTGAGCTTGTGATAGCTAGGAAAAAGAGAGCCACAACTGAAAAGACATTCACAATGAAAAGGCGACAGCAATTAGGCTGGAAGAGAAGAACTAATAGGACCCTAAAGGCGTGGCACCCTGCTGAACTTTAAGAACTGGCAAGGCAGAGTGAAGGCCCACAAAAGTGGCAAATGATTAAAAGGGAACACACACTTGTATGATATTGCTTAACTAACCATGAGGCTAATTCACACCTTGTGTCTTTAGGGAATAACAAAACCTCAGACCCTTATTTGAGAGGGAGAAATCAGCCACACTACTTACTGACCCACTGCTACAGAAGAAGTCATTAGGCGATCCAACACTATAGCCCTCATAGAGACAAGGTACACAATTAGAAAGGGGGGATTGGGTAGAATCTAGTGGAACAGGGTAGTAGTTAGGGAGTATAACATTTCCTCTACTTCCTCTTAAGAGAAGGGAACCTCAGCTCCACTAAAGTTGGAACCTTGGAGATCGGCGACCAAGGAAGTCAGACGACACCCACCCAATTCAAAGAAGAAGTCAGACAACTCTCTTTTCTCTTTCCCAACCCTCTGTCTTTTGGGGGCTACTCCCTGTACACAGTGTCAGTGCAGTGTTTATGGTGCCAGTATTCAGGGGGATTTGTGGTCTCTGCTTCACTCCTGCAGATTCCTGGAGTAATTCATGTTAGTGTTTTCGTGGACCTGACATTTCTGGATTTATTTTGGGTATGGTGGTTGCTTCAAACTGGACTTTAATGTTAGATGATAATGGACACAATGATTATCATAGTACACTCCTCACTCACACACCCAGCCATCAAAGCCCAAGTTTAGTGAGGCCCAAGATGTTTGCTGTCTTGAAAATATCCCAGTGGGTAGTTTGGCCTCCTGAACTTTTCCACATTGGTTGAGACGCACCCTGGTTTTATTCCCACCCATTAGCTAATGACAGGGATAAATGTGGCATCTTCAGGGACCCACTTCAGAACACATCCAGGACTTTGGGAAGATCAAAAGAGGACACGACCTGCTGTCTGTGGCATGAGAGGTGCCGTAAAGTCTCCAATTGCATCTAGGTCCTGGACTACGGCGACCCATGACTATCAGTGGTGCTTTGTGATATTTGTTGCTATTTATACTTATAACGTTAAGAATTCATATCTTTGGTTTCTCTTATTTTGTCCCAACCCCTTAATAAAAAAAGCCCTAGGGATGAGGTCCCCGAGGCCTGGCCTACCCATTAAAAAAATGAAAAATATCTGGGTGTCCCCGATGGGCATTGGGACACCCATAAGATTTAAAAAAAAAGAAAAATAAACGGGTAGCAGGAGACACTCATTTAATATTAACTGCTCCTAGCAAGGAGTATCCCATAATGCCCTAGAGCATTTTAAAAATATATGATTTCATGCTTGTCATATCTCTAGAAGAGGCAAGACCACCACCAAATATGTTATAATGTTGTGGGGGCTGCAGGTAATGCAACAGACCCTCCGGCAACATTAAAAATAGAAACAGTTAGTCACCTAGGTCATTCAATCTAAGATCCCAGGAGAGCCACCATATTTTTTAAAGCACTTCTAGATGGAGCTCTATGCTGTTCAGCTGGAGTGCAAAAATCTCTTAGGGTTAGTTCTATGGCTGTATTT
Source organism: Triturus cristatus (assembly GCF_964204655.1). Classification (NCBI taxonomy): domain Eukaryota; kingdom Metazoa; phylum Chordata; class Amphibia; order Caudata; family Salamandridae; genus Triturus; species Triturus cristatus. The sequence continues at coordinate 177,989,043 of NC_140593.1, forward strand.
TGTAGCCAGAAAGCTGTTATTAAAAGACTCAAAGATATGTTGATTTAAAAAAAATAAAACTTTATTAAAAATGTCAGTAAAACAATCACTTTTATTAAACATTGTACTGTATGAATTTATTAAATATGAATTTGATTCTAATTATTGGTAATGTTTTTTAAAATAGACAAAGGTGTGTTTTATATATGTTGACATGCTGAGTGCTTAATAAACCAATAGGCCCACTTTTAATATTTTCATAATTTGATGTTCTGACCCATTCACAAAATCTTTAGGTCTGCCTTACTTACAATGACAGTCTTTATATTGTAACATCACATAGTCGCCGTGCGCACCTGAGGGGGGTTAGGCATTAGGCACTGTGCCCGTTCCCCCACCATCCTCAAGCCCCCCAGGTTTGACCATGTAGCCAACCCTACACTGTGTGTGGCAGAGGTTGGCTGCCTGCGAGGGGTTTAATGGTAGGGCTTGGGCAAAATAAAGTATTACTTTACATTAGAAAAAACAGAGAAATTCACTGGAAAAAAAACCAAAGGATAACGTGATTTTATAGTTTGGAAATGTAATTATATCTTATTTTACATTTTTTTTAAACCTTAGAAATTCACTGAAAAGACACTTCTAGCTGGAGCTCTATGCCCTTCAGCTGGAGTGCAGCCCTTGTGGTAAATTCTATGGCTGTATTTTGTAGCCCCAAAACTGTTAATAAAAGACTCAAAGACATGTTATTTTTTTAAATAAAACTCTATTAAAATTGTCAGTATGATAATCAATTTTATTAAACACTATACTGTGTGAATTCATGGAATATACATTTGATTATAATTAATGCTCATTTTCTAACAAAGACAAAGGTGTGCTTTCTATAATATGTTGACATGCTGAGGGCTTCATAAAGCCAATAGACCCACTGTTTATATTTTGATGTTCTGACCCGTTGACAAAGTCTTTATGTCAGCCTTACTTAAAATATCACTCTTTATATTGTAACATCACATAGTCAGCCATGTGCACTGGAGGGAGGTTAGGCACTAGGCAATGTTTCCATTCCCCCACCAGCCTAAAGGCCCCCACCAGAAGTCGGACCATGTAGCCAACCCTACACTGTGTGTGGCAGGAGTTGGCTGCCCACGAGGGGTTTAACTGCAGGGCCTGGCCATCATAAAATATTACTTTACATTCGATTTTAGTGTTGTTTTTAAACTTTAAAACATTAGGTTTCAATGAACTGTTCATCTAACTATAAGGTTACTGTAACCTTTTTTTTTAGTGAGTACATATGCATGAACTTTGTTCTTGTTCACATCTTTCATGTAGGTTTCAGGACAAAACCTTTATATGATCATTTATTTCTTTGATGAATATCAGTGCCTTCAACGTTTTACACTGTTTTAAAAAAATGTGCATTGATTACCAAACAATGTGACATATCAACCAAATTGCATTAGTAATATTACCAGAAAAAATTATCTACATCTTATAAAGGTGATCCCAATTATGTTTTACCCACAGCACAACAGCACCAGAATGATGCAATGAATCACATTAAAATATAATGTTTACAGAAAGATTATACTAAAGCTGAACAATAACATCCACTTACGGCTTTGATGCAACGCTGACCTAGCCCATACGTTTTATGAAATCCCAAGGGCTGGTATTAGGGATATTATGTTGCATTATACAAGACTTATTGCCATGAACATGCTGAAGACATGCAAAAGGGATCAGTTAAACGTGAGCACACGAGTTATTGCTATTACAGCTGTGGGAAAATAAACCATGAATAAAGAGTTTAAAATCTCCATACAACCTCAGACAATACAAAGCCTAAATTCTACTTAGGGATGCATTTTATTTGTGTGCCAGATTTGGATTGATTTAACTCATTGCCCGCGGCGCTGAAAACCGCAGACTTATAACTGGGCCAGAATGTTCTAATGGTTTTTATCATGGAAACAAATAAAAGGAAAGCGTTAGCCAAATGCAAACCTCAGTAATCATGTTTTACATCATACCTGATGTTTACATTCAGTTTTGCTTGCAACTGATCTGTAATATATTGCTCATAGCTTGGCCTTGTACATACATATATAAATATATATATAGTGCAATAATATAAAACAGAGAAAGCAAATACTTATGGTCAAAACAGAGAGAAGTATGACCCACTGGAGGGCTTTACCTTGCAAAATGATCATGTTAAAATTTGCTAAATTTTGGATTCTAGGGAATGAGAATGTCATAATTAATAACGAGTGCATTATAAGTCTCAGCAGGGACATACAACAATAAACAACAGGAGAGAGAGGGTATGTCCACACTCTTGGTCCCCCAAAAACAATGTAACAACAACAAAAGAGCGTGACGCAATCAAAAGATCGGATGTACCATAGTACACCATGTGCTTGGAAAAAAGTGTGAAGGAAACAGAATCAATCTGATGAAAAAATAAAACCCTCACTCACCAACATAGTTGGTGACATGCTTCATCATGGGGTTTTAGCCAGAGTAGCCTTATGCAACTCTGGTGTGCTTCGACGCTTCAAATTAAGGCGGAGCAACAATTTCAGACTAAAGTGAAGTGAAGTGATAAGTGTGAAAAAAGTGGAAAGGATTTATTAAAAAAACCATGTGTCGTACACCAAAACACTTTAATAGTGACGAGATAGGAATATGTTAAAACTGTGAAGGATAATTACTACTGACATTAATTTGGTCAGATGTATCCTATGAGTGGTCATGCGGTCGACATGTTTCAGCTTATAAGATGTTTGTTCACTAAGCTTCCAGTGGAGGTCTCCCACAGTTCTGGAAACAGACCTCGTATTTGTATAAAAGAGTGGGTGTGCGCTCCTTGGGCAAGAGGCAGATTGCGGGACTACAGAACAGATCATCCAAGTCCACAGCCAGCAGTCTGCACCTAAAAGGTCCGCCGAGTCCAGAACTGTGGGAGACCTCCACTGGAACCGTGAGTCTATCGGTTCTCTGCACCTGAGGTTAGGGTAGGCCTTAGCGAGCCTAAACCGCCAAGGTGCTTTTTTCTGTTGTATAATTAGGTCCTGATGAAAGCTTAGTGAACAAACATCTTATAAGCTGAAACATGTCGACCGCTTGACCACTCATAGGATACATCTGACCAAATTAATGTCAGTAGTAATTATCCTTCACAGTTTTTAACATATTCCTGTCTCGTCACTATTAAAGTGTTTTGGTGTACGACACATGGTTTTTTTAATAAATCCGTTCCACTTTTTTCACACTTATCACTTCACTTCACTTTAGTCTGAAATTGTTGCTCCGCCTTAATTTGAAGCGTCGAAGCACACCAGAGTTGCATAAGGCTACTCTGGCTAAAACCCCATGATGAAGCATGTCACCAACTATGTTGGTGAGTGAGGGTTTTATTTTTTCATCAGATTGATTCTGTTTCCTTCACACTTTTTTCCAAGCACATGGTGTACTATGGTACATCCGATCTTTTGATTGCGTCACGCTCTTTTGTTGTTGTTACATTGTTTTTCAGCAGGGACATAAACAAGTTGGAGGAATTATGATAACTGTTTTTTAAAAACGAGTTTAAAGCATGACACCCTGTATGACAAACTGCATGTACCAGAATGCTTAGTGACAGACTACAGGAAGTGACGTAATTATGCACCCGGGTGGTTTTGATAAAAAGAAAAAAAATGTTAACTGAACACTGTTAGTCTCGTGAGCAAGGTTTCAGGGGAAGCCGAAACGCGTAGAGCTTTTGTGAACTGGATTGCTGAAAATGAAATTAAAGCATTATTGAAGCACTGCATAACTGCCTCTGGTCTCGTGAGTGCGCGAGGAAGCCCCGTGGGGACAAAGGAGGAATAGGTAACGACTTGGCTCTGTCGTACCTCGAACGCACCGCCTAAAGAGCGCCCAGGAGCCGTAAAGTGGGCCAATTTGGAAGCAAACTTCACTCGGGCTCGGGTGAACGCCGGTGAATACATTAGCAGAAGGACAGCAGATTGCGGAGAGCGCCGTGAGAAGAGGATCGAGGAAAGCGGAACCGGAGGGGAGCGCGGAACTTGAAAACCTTCATAAACGGTGAGCGAGCAACTGCAACATTGCATGTTACATTGTATCCATCTGTGGAAAGCACCGGCTGGTCTCATTTAATGCCGAACTTGAAACTGACTCGAGTTAGCTAACTCGGAGAACCTTTCTCCTTAAATTCGTCTGGTTAAACAGCGGCATACAGAGACGAGGTGTGGGGCAGACTATGAAAAAGTGATTGTGAATTTAGTTGGCAAGAAAAATTTCAGCGGATAAGAACACAGCCAGTCCAATGATGGATAAAAGGGAGGCGAATAGAAACGCTTTGATAGAGACATTTTTTGAACAGGAAATAACAGCTGAGAGTGGAACGTCCAGCAGTTCATATAAACCGGATGCCAGAAATAAACTACGTACTTGGGAAAAATTGTCTAAAAAAGAAATTAACAAATGGTGGGAGGTTGCATCCCTAAAAAAATATATAGAGGTAAAACGTGTTCCACGTGGATTACGTATTCATCTGCTACCCAACCATCAAGACACCAGCAACGAACTGCTCAACGAGTGGGGGGAGCATATTCTAAAATCATCACTGGGATTAATGGAAATCCTAGTTAAACATATTGAATTAGCCCTGGAAAAAACGACAACGCAATTAAAAAATATGGAAAAAGAACTGGCCACTTTGGAAATGACTCCAGAATTAAAGAAATTCAAAGAAGAATTGGAGCATTACATAGAGAAGCACGAAGTAACAGTAAGACTGAGGAAACAATCTAAATTCTTAAGAGATAAGGAGGACTACTCGGAAGGACGTATTTTCACATATGCCAGAAAATATGACAGATTCAAACAAGAGGATCAATTGGATTTGGCAACAAACACAAGCAGCCTTTCGTCGCTCACCTCGAATGAGGCCAGTGAGGGAGAAGTAGAGCAAGGGGATGCAAGACCAAAATGCTCTTTTTTAGGCGAAATGAGATTGGCCCTCCAACAAAAGAACTGGGAGAAAACCATGGGATCCCCAATAAGAAGCAATCGGGGAAGGGGCAGAGGGCGAAGCACCACCCTAAGAAACCAACAAGACGAGGCAAGCGGAACAGCAAACCAAAGCTCCAACACAAACCGAGTGGGAACAACAACGAGGAGTATGCGACAGAAATGGAACTAACGATGAATACGGATAACGAGACCGAAGATTTGGAAGTAGTCAACTTATCAAAGAAAGTCTTTACCGAAACAGAATTGCAACTCTTAAAACGGGGTCTAAACTTCTGCCCCACTAATACCATGGATCTGGCAGAAACAAGAATAGACCTTTACAAATTTATTCGAAAAATCAAGCTTGCCAAGCTTTTCACAGAAAATTCTAAAATGGCTCAATATGGTAAAAAAAGCGCTACTCCTGACATGGAACTAATAGCAAAAGATGCTGAACATTTTGTCACACTAATGGAATTGGAACACAGCCCTGAACGAGAAAGGCAAGACCTGCGGGCATACTGTACTCAGTTGGGAGCTGGGTGCAGCTCAAAAAAACCTCAATCTAAGTTTTACCCGCAATTAACACAAGGCAATAAAATCGACATATTCCACGAATGCGTGATAAAAGATCTTTACAAACTTGATCACTCAAAGAAAAAAGACAATCTTTCCTTCGAGGAGCGTAGATCATCATCAAAATTGAAAAATGATGATACCATTGAAATAAAGATGGCTGACAAGGGAGGTAATATCATAATCCTGGAGAAAGAGGCATACATGCAGGAGGCATATTCGCAACTGAGAAATACAGAATATTATGAAAAACTAAAATCTAATCCTACAAAAAAATGGAAAGAGGAATTGGATGCAAGACTTGATCTCTGGAAGCAACAAAATCTGCTAGATGAAGAAGAAGTGAAATATCTAAAAATACCACATCCTAAAATGGCGACAATATACTTCTTACCTAAGATCCATAAAAACCCCACGAAACCACCAGGGAGACCGATAAAATCGGCAAAAGGAGCATTATTGGAACCCATGGCCAACTTTTTAGATGTATTTCTTTTACCTTACGTCAAAAACCTAACGTCGTACCTTCAGGATACTGGCGATCTTTTGAGACATCTGCAAGAAACCCCATGGCAAAAAACATACCTATTGATCACAATGGATGTGGTATCACTATACTCAAACATTTGCAATGACATTGGGATGAAAGCATGCGAACATTTTTTGCAAGAAAGAAACATACAATACGCAGACCACAACAAAATGTTATTGCAAATTATCAATACTTGCTTGGAACAAAACACATTCATGTTCGGGGAAGAGATCTACCGCCAAGTGAAAGGTACGGCAATGGGTTTTTCGTTTAGTCCAAGCTACGCCTGCCTGACCATGGGATGGTGGGAGAAGACTTGGGCATGGAAAAGCGAAAATGACCAGCATGTCAATAAGACCATTACATGGCTGAGATACATCGATGATTTGCTCTTAATATGGGATGGGACAAAGAATGAATTCGCTGAATATTTTGAAATTCTGAACAACTCTGATTTCAACCTCAAGTTTACATATAACATCAGCAGTGAGCGTGTGGTCTTCCTTGACACTGAGATCTATATTGAAAATGAGACAGTCCATACCACCCTGCATCGTAAGGACACGGCGACAAATGCCGTACTACATGCAGAAAGCTTTCATCAAACAAGTCTGATTAAAAATATTCCGTATGGAGAATTTCTCAGAATTAAAAGAATATGCTCACAGGAAGAGGAATGGATACAACACCGGGGCAAAGCAATACAAAGATTCAAGAAAAGAAAATGCAATTCGAAAATCATTCAAGAGGCAGTGCAACGAACAAGTATGGTGAGAAGAACTGATCTGATAAAAGAAAAACAAAATCCAGATAGGAAAGACAATAAAATAAGGCTCATAACAACATACAGCACTGAAAACCAACAACTGATGAAAATATTGCGCAAGAACTGGCACGTATTACGTATGGATCCCACAGTATCTGAAATAGTGGGGGACCACCCGAATATCACCTACAGACGAGCAAAAAACCTACGGGACCAATTGGTGCACAGCCACTTCCAGGACCAAAAGAAATCAGACACATGGCTTAAACCAAAAGGGTTCTTTAAGTGTACCAATTGTAAGGTCTGTTCAATTGCACAAAACAAAAAAGAGGTGATAATGACAAACAAACGGATGTGGAAGATCCAACAATTAATCAATTGCAAGAGTCAATTCGCAATTTTTGTAATAGAATGCCCTTGCGCGATGAAATACATTGGTAGCACGAAATGCGAATTGAAAAAACGCATCTTGGAGCATGTGCGAGCCACTATCAATTCAGACAGAAGTAATGCTGTAGCCAAGCATATGGAGAGGGAACATGGTGGAGACTGGAAAAAGTTAAAATTTTATACTTTGGAAACAGTAGGGTTGCACCCAAGAGGTGGGGATCGTGAAAAGATCTTAAGACAGAAGGAATCACGGCACATTTTGAACTTTAGAACACTTATGCCGGATGGTCTGAACCAGGATGAGGAACTCCATTATCACTTATGACTTGCTTGCAAGATATGTTCCATGATGAAATTAATGAGAATTGTTTAGCAGAGCTGTAATAATTTGTCTCCCTTATATGTATATATTACAACCCCTTTTTTAAGAAAAAAACCCTTTTGTAGAAACACTCCTGTAAGTACATGATGGTAAGGTTGTTGATATGAGGTGGTCATGAGGAAATAACATAATTTACATAAACTTCCCTTAATGAATGATAGGCCCACCGGAGGGTTTTAGTGCAATAATATAAAACAGAGAAAGCAAATACATATGGTCAAAACAGAGAGAAGTATGACCCACTGGAGGGCTTTACCTTGCAAAATGATCATGTTAAAATTTGCTAAATTTTGGATTCTAGGGAATGAGAATGTCATAATAACGAGTGCATTATAAGTCTCAGCAGGGACATAAACAAGTTGGAGGAATTATGATAACTGTTTTTTAAAAACGAGTTTAAAGCATGACACCCTGTATGACAAACTGCATGTACCAGAATGCTTAGTGACAGACTACAGGAAGTGACGTAATTATGCACCCGGGTGGTTTTGATAAAAAGAAAAAAAATGTTAACTGAACACTGTTAGTCTCGTGAGCAAGGTTTCAGGGGAAACCGAAACGCGTAGAGCTTTTGTGAACTGGATTGCTGAAAATGAAATTAAAGCATTATTGAAGCACTGCATAACTGCCTCTGGTCTCGTGAGTGCGCGAGGAAGCCCCGTGGGGACAAAGGAGGAATAGGTAACGACTTGGCTCTGTCGTACCTTGAACGCACCGCCTAAAGAGCGCCCAGGAGCCGTAAAGTGGGCCAATTTGGAAGCATATATATATATATATATATATATAAATATATATATATTCACTGAAAAAACCATAGGTTTCACACATGTTATAGTTAGCGGAAATTTTACTGATAAAAAACCAGTGAAATTCCCCCGTTATAGTTAGTGCAGGCAACTATAACTCACGCGACCGCAATCCTCTGCTGATGCTAATACTGTATTTAGACACTTATTTGCCCATGTGTTCTTCCATACATTTTTAGCTATACATATATTACAAATATTTTTTTTTCATAAAGACACATATGTCATCAGCAGAAGATTGCGGTCGCGTGAGTTATAGTTGCCTGCACTAACTATAACGGGGGAATTTCACTGTTTTTTTATCAGTAAAATTTCCGCTAACTATAACATGTGTGAAACCTATGGTTTTTTCAGTGAATTTGCAAGGTTTTTTAAATGCTAATTCCTAACTATAATGTGTGTGAAACCTATGGTTTTTTCAGTGAATTTGTACGGTTTTTTAAATGCTAAGTTACTTTACGCCATTCGTGGCGTGCGCGCCCACTTAAAGCAGTTCGTTCCGTGCGTGCACGGTGCGCTTCGCGCACCGTGCGCGCACAGTAAGCACGCGGTGCTTACTGTGCTTACGGTGCTTAGAAGCCATGCACAAATGGTGCCCTTCGGGCACCATTTGCACATGGGGTGGAGAGAGTGTGGATAATTTTTTCTTTGATTATTTGTGTTAGAAATATTGTGGTTTTTCACACTACTGATAAACCCTGTACATTTGGTGGCCTGCGGCCACCAAAAGCACAGGGGGTGGGGAAAGTGTGGATAGTGTTTTTTTTTTTACATTTTTTACCGTACGCGTACGGTAAGCGTAATCGGCGAAATTAGCTACAAAAATAAAAATGGCTTTTTTGGCCTTGGGGGGTCTTGGGGGACTCCCTCATCATGGCTATGTGTGTGTGAGCTGTCAAAACAGCTCCTTTACATGTGTATTGGTTTTATTTAACAACCTAACTCTCAGTGCGAGAGAGAAAATGGCGGCCGAATGTTTACTAAGATCTAAGAGCCAATCAGAATCGCGCTCGCGCACGCCACCGTACGCGTACGGTAAGCTTACGGTAAGCGTACCGTAAGCTGGCTCAGATATATATATTGATTTAAAGGCTATTTTCTCAGAATCTACTGAACAGATTTACACCAAACCTACAAAAGGCACTTCCTTGACCTGAGGACTACCTCTCAGCCAAATTTCAAGTAATTCTGTTCAGCCGTTCGGGCTGTAGCTCTGTCTAAAGGTCCTATGGAAAAATGCATGGGAAAAACGCGTTTTGGGACCCCCCTTTTATCTCAGCCCCCGCTTGACGAATCCTCCCGAGACTTTCAGGGTAGGAGCGGAGCGTAGCGCCCCACCTATTTTGAGAAATTCGCGAGGATTCGTCGACCGGCGCCAAAGTTATTCAAAATAGAATGTTGCGGATTTCCTATGGAAAAGGGGTCCTAACTATAACTACCTACTGGCGACCGCCAGTAGGTAATATATTTATATATATATATATATATATATATCTCCAAATGCAAAAGCTCCCAACATTGAAGGCACCACACATCGTCGTGGTCATTTCTTTTTAATTGCAGGACTGCAGAGTATCACAACTTCTCTGTTACAGCATAAATTTCGCCAATACAGCCTACGCGTTTCGAGCGTTCATCAGCCCTTAATCTCTGGCTTGGCTTCACAGGAGATGAGGCAGCAATGAGTAATATCGAGCTCGCGATGTGTTTTAATGTCCCACCTAGAGGGCGTTTCTCAGCAGTGCATTATGGTCTTTGGAGTTCCCATAATTTGAATTACATCCATAGTGGGTGTTGCACAGTTCTCCATTGTTCATTTTACATACCCAGTGGGTTGCTGAAAACTTATGAGGTTGGTGCTCTGCATTGTATTCGTCCAAGCAAACGGACACGACGTTCCATCTGCGCCCAGTAGATCAACGGCGCCGGACCCGACAAATCAGCGGTGGAGTGCCCTCGCGACCTGGGAAGGCCGCTAAATATCCAAATGCAAAAGCTCCCAACATTGAATGCACCACACATCGTCGTGGTCATTTCCTTTTAATTGCAGGACTGCAGAGTATCACAACTTCTCTGTTACAGCATAAATTTCGCCAATACAGCCTACGCGTTTCGAGCGTTCATCAGCCCTTAATCTCTGGCTTGGCTTCACAGGAGATGAGGCAGCAATGAGTAACATCGCGCTTGCGATGTGTTTTAATGTCCCGCCTAAAGGGCGTTTCTCAGCAGTGCATTATGGTCTACCGAACAACTAGAGCGCTTACAGCCTTACTTATGGCAAAAGTATGGCACACCTGAAGCCATCTTGAATGGTAAAAAGTGGTAACACTTAAAACATTTAATTTACAAAAGAGCACATTGAGGGGGTTCATTTTGCCATAGAAATTATGATTAGTTCTTCAGAAAGAAAAATTAGGGCACGTTTTGACTTCTCAAATCCTCTTCTATTTAATAAACAAATTATGACATGCAGACTGAAACATGCACTTTGAATACCAGCAGCAGACTTCCCTGGTGAGCAGTAGTTTACTACAGTGATCTAATGAGCAACTAGAGTGCTAACATTCAGAATTTATGACAAATGTGTGACACATCTGAATGCCTTCTTGATGGAACCAAAATAAAAAACTGAAAGTATTCCCACTAAGGAGACTGCAGTAAATGAGGAAATTAGGAAACTTCATAACAAATAAATCTCCCAAGATGGCCACCAGAGACAAAGGAGCCCAAATGTAGCCCAAATATCACCCAGATGTAGCCCAAGTATAGCCTAATGACAGAATGTCCCAGAGTGTTCTTAAGAACAACTAGAGCGCTTACTGTCTTACATATGACAAAAGTATGGCACACCTGAAGCCATCTTGATTGGAATAAACTGGTAACACTTAAAACATTTAATTTAAAAATGAACACAATGAGGGGGTTCGTTTTGCCATAGAAATTATGATTAGTGCTGAAGAAAGAAACATTAGGGCACATTTTGAGTGACTTCTCAAATCCTCTTCTTTTTCATTAAAAAATTCTGATATGCAGACTGAAACATGCACTTTTAATACCAGCAGCAGACTTCCGTAGTGAGCAGTAGCTTTACTACAGTGATCTAATGAGCAACTAGAGTGCTAACTTTCAGAATTTATGGCAAATGTGTGACATATCTGAATACCTTCTTGATGGAATCAAAGTAAAAAACTTAAAGCATTTCCTGCTGAGGAGACTGCAGTAAATGAGGAAATTAGGAAACTTCATAACAAATAAATCTCCCAAGATGGCCACCAGACGCAAAAGAGCCTAAATGCAGCACAAATATCACCCAGATGTAGCCCACATGTAGCCCAATGACAGAAGTGTGCAAAACACTTATTTGTTGTGTATTTGCAGTTTTATATAGTGCAGACTTGTCAGGTATTAGAATGCTTTACATGAGCATTGGTTACATCACACAAGATCAAATTCATTTTGGTTGTAGACATGGGGAGATTAAGTGATTTGACCACAATCACAGAATGTTGAGCTGAAGCAGAAACTCCAACCTGGTCCCCCAGTTGCAAAGTCTGCAGCTCTGGAAGTAACAACACATCTTCTCGCCAAGGTGCAACATTTAATCAAGTGGTCAACTGGATAAAAAAACATAAAGATTACAAATAATTTAAAAGTTCTTTGTCGCTATTTGAAAACTCAGAAAATATGTCCTCATTTTAGTTTTTTAGAGCACTGACCATAATTTTGATGCAAATAAGAGCCTCTCATATATGTAATTTCTAAAGGACATACTCTAGGTATCACAGTTTTGATTACATCAAGATGACGTCAGGCGTTCCACACTTTTGTAATAAATATAGAATGTTAGGAATCTAGTTGTTCATTGGGATACTGTTGAGAGGCAGAGGCCAGGGGCACGGACTCTGAAAATTGAAGGCAGGTAGCAACAATTTGACCACACTGGGAAGGCAGGAAGGGCAGTGGCAGCACAACAGACTATGGAGTGCAGTGGAAAGGGGGGCAGGGGCAACAAACCAACAATACAGGAATGGCAAGAGAGGCTGTGGCAATATAATAGACCATTGTGGGCAGAAGGAAGAGGCAGTGGTAGTACAACCATACATGCCAACAGACCAGTTTCAGCCAGGAAACGTCCAATGTTTTTAAGCTCAAATGGGCTTTATTTGATCTGTCTCCTGTCTACAATCTCCTCTTTTTCAATGTAACTCAAAGGGGAAAATCAATACCCCAGTTTTCTTTCAAAATCTCCCTCTTACCAAGTTCAAAATGTTCGCAAGTATGGTACATTGAATCATGGTAGGCAGGAGGAATAGGGTAGGGACATGGACTCAGATAACAGAGGACAGGAGGGACATGGAGAGGTGCACCAAACTGACCCTACAGGGCAGGCATCAGGGTTTGCAGCAGCACAATACACCACACAGCGCATGCGGGACGGGAGTGCAGCACAGCAATCCATAGAAAGCAATAGGGAGGGGACAGGACCATGCACATGGACAACAGAGAACAGATGGGAAAGAGACAATGGTAGCTAGTTGACCATAATGGATAGACAGGAGAGAAAGCTGCAGCATAACAGACCATAAAGGGCAGGAGGGACGGATCAGGGGCATTACAATGGAACAGACAAGCCAGGCGGGAGGGAATAGGGGGTCTGCACATGGAAACAGAGGGCTGGGGGCAAGGTGGCAGGGCAGGAGCAGCAAGATGACCATGGAGGTCAGGCAGGATGGGCACTAGAAACAAGACACAGCATGGAGAGCAACAATGAGACTATGGTGGAATACACACAGACCATGGAGGGAAGGTGGGAGGGGGTCAGGGGCAGCTAGCTGACCACACAGGGAAGGTGGGAGGGGCCATGGCAGCACAGAAGACCATGCATGGCAAGCGGGAGGGTTAGTGGCAGCACAATGGCTATGATGGGCAAGAAGGAGGGTGCAGGGGCATGCACAAAGGACCATGGAGGATAGAAGGGAGGGTCAGGACCTGGGCACAGACAAGAGAGTTCAGGGGAAGGGGCCTCACAACAGACCGCGCGGGGCAGGCAGGAGGAGTAGTTGCAGCACAACAGATCAGGGAGGGCAGAAGAGTGTGGCAGTAAAATGGACCATGGAGGACAGGAGGAAGGGGATAGTGGCATGGCATGTGGACAGGCAGGGTGGAGGTGGCAGGGACAGGTTACAGTCATCTGACAATGCTAGGCAGATGGGAGGGGAGTGGTAGCTCAACAGAACAATCAGAGTAGATAGGAATGGCAGGTCCATGGAACATAGAGGGCAAAAAGGATGGAGCAGGGGCATGCACAAAGACATCGGAGGGCAGGGGGAAGGAGAATAGAGGCAGCAAGCTAAGCACAGAGGCTAAGCAGGAGGTCAATGATGGGCCATAGAATTGGGCAATGGAGGGCAGGAGGAGTGGACTGGTACATCATGCTAAATGGAGAGCAGGGGCAGCACATCAGACCATGCATGGCAGGAGGGAGGAGGCTAGTCCATGGATTCAGACAACAGAGGATAGGGAGGAGGTGGATGGGGCAGCAAGCTAACTGTTCAGAGAAGGTGGGTATTAGGAACTTTATTGTTTTTAAAATGTGTGTCTGTGCGAACTACTTAAAATATGAACAAGTATGCAGCATAATCTCACTTTTATTCAGGAAGAAGAGGACGTTTGTGACTGTGACTCCGGGCTCACGTGGCAGAAACACCCCCTGACCCTCCACCCCCATCGCAAAATGTAATGCCCGTGAAAAGGGTAGGTGGACGCAGTGTTATATAGAACATAGTCCTGAGAGCACGATTGAAAATGAAAACTAGATGTAGTATATGGTATAAACTATGCACCAAAAAGTGTGATTTAAGATGAACTGGGGCGTGAAATATAATATGCAATACATTGTGCGCAATGACAGATTCATTGGAGAGCACGAGATAGCACAGGCACTAGCGCGTGCTATGCGATATGTGCCTTGGAGTGTAATATGCACAGGGCAGTGTTGTGTAACATAACTAGTCTCTAAAGTTGTAATATAAAATATGTGCTTGGGAGTGTAACGTTGCATATGCACTGTGACAAAGATATGGATCCCAGATTGTAATATGTATGGCATAGCGCTGTGCGTTATAACATACACATTGAGGAAGGCACGTTAGATCGGGCAATATAACCCGTGCGAAGGCAAGTGTGGCATGACATATTCACGGGGTGGTTTTACAGTGCACATGGGCTAGAGAGTGTCATAGCATACGCACTAGCTGGTGGAATACAACACAGAGGTGTGAGGCAATCGGTGGGCACTGGTGGGTGTAACACAGCATTGGGCTCAGCCAGGAGCACGCTGTGACTCTCAAGTGAGGTTCGTCTCCTTTCCAGAGAGTAAAATAAAAAGTATTACACAACCGGCGGTGGATGTGTTTTTTTATTAACCGTGAGGGGGGTTTCTTGCATAGTTTGTTCGAATTTTTGTCGAATCCCCTTTGAATGGCTTGGTGGGCGTGTATATTAAATGTGCCCGTCAATAGCTACCCATGTTTGTATAAATAAACGACAAGGGTGTCTACTTGGAGAGTACCCACCAGCGGGGGTGCTGGGATTAGGCACGGTAGGGCGTCAGACACGTCAGAGCTTCACTAGCGGTGTAAATACATTCCATGTGGATTCATTCTATGCATAGTCGCCTTTTAATGAATATCACGCAAATCGTCATGGTGATAGGTACATACGGTTTGTCCAGCATGTCCTAGGTGTTTCTATAAATATATATTTTTTAAAATAATAAAAAACAAAGGCCGGCCCCGGGGGATGGGGTCCCCGGAGCCATAAGTGGCCTGAGGAGGGGGGCAACGCAGCCCCCTCCTAAAGAATTTAAATTAAAAAAAGGCCATGACCCGGGGGTTGGTGTCCCCGGGGCCGATTAAGGCCTTAGGAGGGCCACACTTATTTTTTTCAACAAAAAAATTAGGGTGCAGGCCCTGGGGGATGGGGTTCCCAGGGCCAGTAAATTAGAAAAAGAAGGGGGGCCACACAGCCCTCCTTCTTAAAAAAATAAAATAAATAAAAGACCTCTGCAAACGCGCCCCCTGGCCAGTTGTAAGTTGGGGAATTAATTCCCCTTCAATACTGAGGGTCCCTGAGGGCCAACTAGCCCAACAGGTATCTCCAGTAGGCGCCAGGGAGCTGCGTTGCAGACAGGTGTTCTGAGGCCACGCCCCTTTTTACACCTCTATGCAATGCAGCTCTGTGGCGCTTACTGGAGGTACCTAGTGGGCTAGTTTGCCCCTAGGGATCCTCAGGATTCAAGGGGACTTAATCTCCCAACTTAAAAAACGGCCACAGGGCGTGTTTACACAGTGGGGAAGGGAGGGGACGGGGCCTGAGGTGACGTGTGCAAACACGCCCTATGGCGCGTTTTAAGTTGGGAAAATAATTCCCCTTCAATCCTGAGGGCCCCTGGGGCTAACTAGCCCACCAGGTGCTTCCAGTAAGCGCCACTGAGCTGTGTTGCAGAGAGGTGGTCCAGGCCGTGCCACTTTTTACACCTCTCTGCAACGCAGCTCTGTGGCGCATACTGGAGGTACCTAGTGGGCTAGTTGGACCCTAGGGACCCTAAGGATTCAAATTAACTTAATCTCCCCACTAAAAACGGCCACAGGGCTTGTTTACACAGTTGTGAAGGGAGGGGACGGGGCCAGAGTTAACGTGTGCAAACAAGCCCTGTGGCGCGTTTTAAGTTGGGGAAATAATTCCCCATCAATCCTGAGGGACCCTGGGGGCTAACTAGCCCACCAGGTGCTTCCAGTAAGCGCCACTGAGCTGCGTTACAGAGAGGTGGTCCAGGCCGTGCCACTTTTTACACCTCTCTGCAACGCAGCTCTGTGGCGCATACTGGAGGTACCTAGTGGTCTAGTTGGACCCTAGGGACCCTCAGGATTCAAGGGGACTTAATCTCCCAACTTAAAACGGCCACAGGGCGTGTTTATACAGTGGGGAAGTGAGGGGACGGGGCCTGAGGTTACGTGTGCAAACACGCCCTGTGGCGCGTTTTAGGAGGTAGTTCCCCTGCCCTATTATATACTAGGGGCTTGCAGAGGAGGTCATGCTGATCACAGGGGGACCCCAACGCATAGTGTTCCCTAGTGTATGTAGGTGTTTTCACGGTATTCTGAGTGTCTTTTAACATAGCACGGGCTCTAGGACTGGTTAGTCAGACTCAGTTACCACCAGTATCCATCTGAAAAAGTTGAGGGTGCAGGGTGATTTTTCAACAAGGCTTCTTTCTGGTCTTCTGTTTGTTCTTTCTGCACGTTATCCTTCTTCCTACACTTTTCTTCGTCTTTGAGGACTTCTGTTGCTTCTTTCTGCATTTCTTTTTTTTCTTTCTGTGCGTTTTTTCTTCTTTCTTCACATGTCCTATCTCTGTAGGCATAGTTAGAAATTTCCCTGCAAAAACCATAGGTTTCAGGCAGGCACGATATAGTTAGGAGTTAGCATTTAAAAAACCTTAGAAATTCACTGAAAAAACCATAGGTTTCAAGGGCGTTATAGTTAGCTGGACTTTTCACTCGTACAAAACCATTGAAATTCCCCCGTTATAGTTAGTTCAGCTAACTATAACTCGCGCGCCCGCAATGCACTGCTGATGACGTCACATATTACATCACTCATGACATGGTCAGTGACATCACTCATGACATCACTGATGACATCTCAAATGACATCACTAATGACATCACTGATGACATCATCCTTGTGATAGAGTGGCAGACCTCCTCTTCTCCTAATATAACCTTTGATACACACATTCAAAAATAGAAACTACAATGTTCAAAACAATGGACATACCAATACCAGTTACAACAACCTATTCAGTAATTCTAAGATCCACATATATATCCACTCATTCACCAACAGTCCTATACAGTCACTCATACATGTACTCACTCATCATATGTACTCACACACCTATACATCCTGTTACACAACGCCACTCATCCATATAGTTACTCACACACATAGTCACTCATGCTAATAAAGAATCAAACATCCATTTACTTGCATATACAGTTATACACACACCACCACACTTACTTCTACAGAAACTTACACATACTTAGTCTTTTAAACAATCACTTATAGAAACACATGCATATTCATACAGGAACTCTTTCAATCTCTCACTCTCACATATACTCACTTATATACACCAATAGTCATATATACTAGTTTAAAACATATGTAGTTACTCATAAAGACACTATTGAGACAGTCTATCACTCACTAACACACCCATGCACACACTCATCCACCCATACAGTCCTGCACACATGCTGTCTTCAACACATACAAACAGGGAGTCACTCATTCATGCACCTATGCACTACGTAATACCCCCCACCGAACCATACAGACACTCAGACACTCATACTGATACTCAAAAAAACAACTAATAACCTATATAGACACTCATGTAGCTACTCACCAACCCATGCAGCCACTTATACACAAAGTGAGAGACTGATACAGATATTTACACATTTAAACATTACTCACTAAGCCATGTATTCACTAAGATACACTTAATCAGTCAGTTATACAACCAATTTTTCAAAAACAAATCATCCATTTAGACACTTATATACCCATTTATGCTTCCATCAACCTTGAGATATACATATATAAAACATATGTAATTTTCAGAAAAGCACACATTCACTGGCTGATGTCATCAGTGATGTCATTTGAGATGTCATCAGTGATGTCATGAGTGATGTCACTGACCATGTCATGAGTGATGTAATATGTGACGTCATCAGCAGTGCATTGCGGGCGCGCGAGTTATAGTTAGCTGAACTAACTATAACGGGGGAATTTCAATGGTTTCGTACGAGTGAAATGCCCAGCTAACTATAACGCCCCTGAAAACTATGGTTTTTTCAGTGAATATATATATATATATAAAATGCCTGAGAATACATGCTCTCATCAACTCTTACTGGTGAGCCTGTGCATTGTATCATTCATACCTGCATGTGTTGTCAACTAAAAGCATTAGGTAAGCGCTAATTAAAGCACGAAGGGGCATATTATCAAGAAACGGCATTAAAATTATCTCCACTTTAGCGGCAGAAAACTGCCGCTAAAGCGGCGATAATGGGCTTGATAATATGCCCTTGAGAATTTCCATAGAAGCCCATGTTCTGGTGTCAACATGGGCTTCTATTGGAATTCTCTGCGGCATATTAGCAAGCCCATTATCGCTGCTTTAGCGGCAGTTTTCTGCCGCCTAAGCATCGATAATCTTAACGCAGGGCTTGATAATATGCCCCGAAGTGAGGATGTTCTGCACATGGTAAACAAATGTTTGCTTGATAAACAGGACACACTTTCCGGAAACATAACCAATAATATAAAATCATCAATCTAGTAACCGAGGTAGTAAGTGACACTAAAACTAACTAAGCAGGAAATTCCATTTTTCGGATCCTGATATAGCTCAAAAGAGGTGCAGAAGTAGGAAAATATAGCTATTTGTTTGATATTATCCTTAAATGAAGGATAACGTATATGTGCGTGTTCTATGTTGATTTTTGCATTTTTTTACTTACATTTTTAGGGAAACTGTGAGAACAACGAGGGCTCGGCCATGCAGGTGTGAACAATGCCAATACAACCACACATGCTTTAACCACACATATGCGTGGTTCAGGCAGTGCGCAGTCTAGCTGTAGAAATGGGCTGACCCTGGTAGAGGGAAGGATCAGGAGGGGATGCGGTGAGGTAAGTGGGGCTGGGATCGGGTTTTGCGGGGTGGGGGTAGCTCTCAGGGCACAGAGGGTCAGGGTTGTTTTCAGGGCTGGGAGGTCAGGGACGTTTTTGGGCTCAGAGAGGGTTGGTTAGTTTTCAGGGTTTAGGAGGGGTCTGGGTAGTTTTTAGGGCTCGAGGGGGGTTAGGTAGTTTTTAGGACTTGGGGAGGGGATCTGGAAGTTTCTTTGGGCAGGGGTTTGGGGAAGGTTTAGGGCTCAGGGGGGAGGGGGTTGATTTTCAGGATTGAGCGGGTAGTTTTAGGTCTCAGGACAGGGGCTTGGGCCGTTTTAGGGCTCGGGCAGAGGGCAGGGATTGGGTTACTTTTTGGGGCTGGGGGCAGAGAAGTTCTTGGTGTCTGTCTGGAGGGGAAGGGCTTGGTTGTCAGGAGGGAGGGGATCGCTTTAGGTCTTAGGGTGGGGCTTGGTCCACCGGTTTAGGGCTCAAGGTGGGGGGTAGGGATGGAGGTACATTTTTGGACATTAAGAGCCATTTTAGGGCTCAGGGCAGGGGATTGGAGTCAGGGTAGAATTCTGGCCTGATGGTGTTTTAGGGCTCAAGGGACGGGGACACTTACCTGATAAGTCTTAACCAAGCATATGTCTTTGCCATAAATGCCTCAACAGTGCATATTTTGTTATTAAGTTATGCATGGTAAAGGCATATGTGTGGTTAAGATGTTTTTTAGAAGCTATGGCCTGCTATGGTTTTCCTCAATTGGCAAAGAGCCCTACCCATGAGGCAGGACACATAGTGGATGGTATTTTTTAGAATGATTCCTGTCTCGTGGTAATGGATCCTATCCAGCTCTCCTGGCCATTTCTCTCCAGATCCCTCCATCACATAAAGCTCTGAATATGAGAAACAGAAGGGAAAAAAAGAGGAATTACAGCCTTATCAATAAGGAAGTTCTCCTCAACATGCTTAGTAATCTTCACTGGATTAATCACTCTGATGTCAACCTGGCCTCTATAGAGTTCTTCAACTGGCTACTAACAGCTATTGACTCCCTGCCCCCCCTCAAGGATCATTATGTAGGCAGAAAAAAGCCCACTGCCCCCTGGTTCTAAGAAAGGCTGAGGAAACTAAAACAATCCTGTCGTCATCAAAGAAAGGATCTGGCGTTGAGATTTCGACCCCACTGAAAGAGATCTTCACAAACAAAAACTAGTGGAATATAAAACCACTATTAAAGAGAAAAAATCATCCTTCGATTCTTGACTGAAGAATCCCTCAGATCCTCTAGGGAACTTTTCAATGTGATTAAGTCCCAATCCTTGCCTTTGGTCTCTGCTTACACAGATAGCTCTCAGGATCTCTGTGACAGAATTTTTTATTTTTTTTGCAGTGTTTTATATAGTGCGACCTTGACCCGAATCCAATCAGGTATCAGAGCGCTTCACATAGCACCAGTTACGTTACATGAGGAAACACATTAATTTTTTGTTAGGCACAGGGAGATTAAGTGATTTGCCCCGAATCACAGGATGTTCAGCATCATTACCGAGACTCGAACCCAGTTCCCCAGGTCTGAGGTCGCGCGCTGTAGCCGTTAGGCCAACTCCTCGGCCAAAGTTTTTCATTCAAAGATTTAGGAAATATACTCCACCCTGGACAACCTCAATTCTGAAACGTCCAAAACAGCTCCCTCCACTAGCCACTCTCTTCTTAACTCCCAGACAGCCCACCAGGATGTAATTAATTTACCTGCATTCCCCCCTCTGTCTCAGGAGTACACAGATTGCCTTCTAGGCGGAATTCCCTCTGACCGCCTCTGGAGCCCTGCTCCCTGAAGATCATGAAATCAGGTAGGGAGAGGATTGTCCCTCACCTTACCTTCATACTTAATGTATCCATTTCAATGAGGCAGTATCCCATCTCTTGGAAGACTGCGGTGGTCAAACCCCTATTAAAAAAAGCCACCCTAGATTGTTCGGAATTAAACAAATATTGGCCTATCTCTCTGCTACCAGTCCCTGCAAAAATCTTGGAGAAACACGTCAATCTCCACCTCAGGTCCTATCTGGATGAACACTGTTAGACTTGGCCCATTTTGGCTAAAGTTCCTTAAACTTTTTGCTTTCCCCATAGACCTTTTTTCTGACATGGTGTTGCCAACTTAGAGGCTTTGGGCCCTTTACCACTGCTGATCAGTGTCAAAGTGCAAGTGCTCCCTGTATAAAGTGTAATGGTAATTGATTGTCCATGATTGGTGTGTTTGCCTTACTAGTAAAGTCCGTAGTAAGCCTGGAGCACTAATTGTGCCACCCACACAAGTAGCCTTAAAGAGGGAACTCAGGCCTGCCATTGCAGTGCCTGCGCGCAGTTTGTTAAACTGCCATGTTGTTCTGACAAGTGCACCCACTTGCCAGACCTTACGCTTCCCTGTCTATGCACATCAGACACCCCTATGGTAGGTCCAAGGTACCCCCTTGACAGAGTGCAGTGCATGTGAAAGGTAGGACATGTACTAAGGTGTGCACCATGTCCTGACAGTGAAATAATCTCCATTTTGTTTTTCACTGTGGAAAGGCCATCTTGCCCATAGGACAGAATGGGGTGGCTGTGTAATATGTTTTCCAGCCTATCTTCCCAACGGCTTAAGATGGAGAGGTGAAGTTTAGTATGCCTGAACTCACAATATAATAACACAGCTTGTTATGAAGGTGGTTTTTGCATTATGTGTTTAGAAGCCACTCTTTTAGAAGTGGATGGGTTTTTGTGCTCTAACATTTCTGTGTGTCTCTGCCTGGTTGTGGATTAACTGTCTGGATTTTAAAGTGATAGGATCTGGGGAATGTCTTGACCCAGGGGAGTAGGTGAGACAGCAACAGGCTAACCTGCATCTGGAGTGTAGGGGGGAGGAGTAGCCCTTAGAGGTGAAGAAGCCTGGGTTGCTGCCATAAAACAATTGTCCCATCTCCTTCAAAGCCACTAAGGGGTATAACTATATGAGCTGAAGCCCCTGAACTTTGGAGAATGGCTTGCTTAAGATTGAAAAAGACTGGAGCTACTTCGTGGTCAAGAGGAACCTTTTCCAAGGAAGAAACAACTGAAGAGACTGAAGGAAAGGACTGACCCTTGCTGTGTGTTCTGGGGCTGGCCTGCAGTTTGCTGTTTTAACCAAGGAAAGGCTGAAGGGACTTTGCTGTGTGCTGTTTCCCCCTGCTTGAAAGAACTTTGCTGTGCTGTGACCTGAAGTAACTTATCCCCAAGGGCCCAAGGTGAGCTGGCTCCATGTTGCGGAAACTCAGGAACACAAAAGTTTCCAGGAGAGACTCAGCGACGCTGTGTGCATGTGCTTTTTGCAGCCTGAGACCCTCGTAAGGAGTGCTCTGTGATCCTGGGCACCTGGAGTCCAAGCGAGTCTCAGCGATGCTATGTGCGTGTGCGTGTGCTTTTTGCAGCCTGAGCCCTTCTAGAGGATCATCCTGTGATCGTGTGCATCGGAATCCAAGTGAGTCTCAGTGACGCTGTGTGCGTGTGCTTTGTGAAGCCTGGGACCTTCGTGAGGATTGCCTTGTTAACGTGCACACCCGGAATCTAAGTGAGTCTCAGCAACGCTGTGTGCATGTGCTTTGTGCAGCCTGAGACCTTCGTGAGGATTGCCTTGTTAACATTCACCCAGAATCAAACTGAGTCTCAGCGGCGTTGTGTGTGTGTGCTTGGTGCAGCCTGAGACCTTCGTGAGGGTTGCCTTGTTATCATGCACCCAGAGTTAAAGTGAGTCTCAGCGACGCTGTGTGCTTCATGCAGCCTTAGATCTACGTGAGGAGTGCCCGGTGATCGTGCACCTGAAGTTAAAGTGAGTCTCAGTGACACTGTGCGCGTGTGCCCTGTGGCAACCTGAGATCATCGTAGTGTCAGTCGCCCGAACCGGCAGTCCCGGAGGAGCTGAGCCACCGGCCCGAGCCCGCCGTTGCCGGTTCCCAAAGACTGCATCGAAGGCCCAAGATGCTGGAAGAGGAGAGGCGAGAGAGTTCGCACCCCCCAGGTAATGTGTGTCGACTAGTGGGGGCTCGGAGGGAGACGCTCTCGGCCTCTCTCTCATTCCGGCAGCGCGAGCCTCTGCTTCGGCTCGTATCGCGGCCAGTACCGTGATCGGTGCAGGATTGTATTACACATTACCTTATTTCTGCATAACGGAGTACTTGATTGTCGTATTACACATTGCATCATTTGTGCATAACGAACTACCTGATTAGTGTATTACGCATTGCATTATTCCTGCATAACAAACTACCTGATTAGTGTCTTACGCATTGCATTGTTTCTGCGTAACAAACTACCTGATTAGCGTATTACGCCTTCCATTATTCCTGCATAACGAACTACCTGATGAGTGTATTACACATTGCATTGTTTCTGCAGAATGGCGTACCTGGTTGTTGCGTTACATATTGCATTTTTTTTACATTGCAAAGTGCCTGATTTTTACGTTACACATTGTATTACTTTTACATTGTAAAGTGCCTGATTCTAGCATTACGAACTGCATAACATTGTATTAGGACTACAGTGGAACGTTTAGAAGTGCTCATTAATATCACCAGAACTTACAAGGGCTGGATGGCCTAACAACCGGCCAGGAGGAATATTACAGATACGCATATGTTGAATTTATATTGTGTGGTCTTATCGTATAATTTTTTAATATAAAATGTATACTTGTTTTTATAAAACTTGTGTGGAGTCCATTTGTGGTGTCATCATTGGGTTGCTGTGAGTACAGTTGCAAATACATTACACATTTGCCTTGAAGATAAGCTTGGCTGCTCATGCCAAGCTACCAAGAGGGTGAGCAGGGGCTTTCTCAGAAGGTGTCCTTCCTTTCCCTGACGTGGAAACACGAGTTCCTATTTGGCCTAAGGTGCCTACCGCAGCCAACCAGGGATCCCGGGTCTAACAAACACCATTTGCTTGATGGGTCTCAGCAAGGTTTTAGAAGTGGCCATGGCACTGAGGCTGCGTTACCTCTGCAATTAATAACGTCCGCACTCAGGTTGATGCTGGGCACACCTCTTTACTAATCCTCCTAGACCTAACTACGGCCTTTAACATCATGTCTCCCTTGAGATTGGTTGGCCCTCTTAAGGAAATTGGGGTCAGAAGCTCCGCTCTGCAGCTTCTTGTCTCCTTTCTTACTGACCTTTCACAAATAGTAAAACTAGATCAATTCTACTCTGATGCTAATCACACGTTCTGCGGAGTCCCTCAGAGCTTCTCATTAAGCCCGACTCTGTTTAACATCTATGTTCCCCCTTCTGGCCAAGGCCATTAGATCCTTTGGGCTGGAGGTGTTGTCCTATGCTGACAGTGGCCTCCTGGATGGTAGGTAACTACCTTAGACTCAATGATGACAAAACAGAGGTCTTGGTCTTTGGTAGCCAACAATCTATATGGTCTCATGCCTGTTGGCCTGAAATGCGGGGTTCTTGCCCCTGTCCATGTCCCACAGCAAATAATCTTGCTGTCATAGTTGGCACCTCCCTTTCTTTCGGCCCCCAGATCAATAGAATGGTTTCCACCTGTTCTGGCATCATCAGGGTCCAAAAGAAGGGTACTCCATGTCTTTCCTTTTCTGCATGAAAGCAGGTAGTTGTCGCCCTGGTCCTGTCCAGATTGGATTATTGTAATGTCCTTTATCTGGACCTCAATAAGGGATCCATTCACAAACTGCAGCTTGTACAGAATGCAGCGGCCAGGCTGGTGATGGATCTTCCTAAACTCCACCCAGTCTTGGCATCTATTCTCAAGCTGCACTGGCTTCCTCTTATTCAAGGCCCTATGCCTCGTTCACAGAGCTTTTTATAACTTCAGCTCCGAAGGCATTAAAAGGCTTTTCCAACGATATGTTCCTACCAAGCAGCTAAGATCTGCCAGTAAAAACAAGGTTCAGGAGAGCCAAGTGAGGGGAAGAGCTTTTTCTGTTGCTGCTTCTAAGCTTTGGAACTCTCTCCCGCTGTCAATCTCCAGACAAGAGTTCCGCTCTATTTTCCACAAGGCCTTGAAGACCTGGCACTTTACAACCTAATTGTTGGGAGCCTTCTATGTACCTGCAACCTCTAGCTCTATCAACAGCGCCTTGACGCCCTTCGGCAAAATTTGCACTTTACAAGACTAATATTAATTCATTCAAGTCTTGCCTGGTTAAGACCGTGTGGCACCGGCATGTGTGGTAAACGTATGCATGATTCCAAGGGCGAAACACGTGTTGGCTGTTCACCTCCGCTCTAAATTTGGCTTGTTCACCTTACCTCGATGAATCTATCTTGTTCTAATAACTGGATCATTTGAAATATAAGCCTTTTATCTGAACAAATAAATAACATTTTGGATTCACCAACTTATTGGATTGTTTTTGATAACGAGGGAGTGAAACTGACTCACTACTACAAGCGTGTATACTTTTTGAGGCCATAGAGGTCCAGTGCCTTGAGTCTTTCCTCCAAGAAACAAATAATCAATTTGACAAATTGAGCAATTTTCTCCAGAACTTGGGATCCCTGGGCCTCAATATCTCTACATTTGTTCACTGCCTGTAGAGAAAAAACTAGCAAGGCATAATTGGCCTTGTCTCACCTCTATAACCAAACATATGAATAAGAGAATGTAAATCCCACCATCTAAATCCGTACCCACTTCTTTGAGGTCACAGCTACAACCATTACTTCTGTACAGGGTGTAGATATCTGTAAGCAATACATGAATAAGGATACATCTAAACTTAATTTCAAGGAAGCAATATTAAAAGCATAGTATACATTGGAATAGAGAAGGTAAATGAGGGTTAGGGATTTCTTCTTCTCAACGTTGGGTTGTAGGCTTTGATTCTGTGTAGTGCTCTATATAGTGTCCTCTGATGGGGCAATTGCCTAGATATACAGAGATGGTGAAGGAGAGGGTGCGAAAGGAGAATATTCAATCCAGTGATTGATTTGTAAGATAAATCTGTAGGCCACTGTTCCTTGCACCACACATTGCCCCTGTCAGTGCTCCCAATGACAGTGCCAAACCAATTATTAACCATCACACTGGTACAAGCATGACAATACAAACTATTCCAGGCCCCCAAAGTTATAAGAATGGCTTGGGGGTCTTTTATTAAAGATTTTTAATGTATATTGAATCAATAATCAGCCGCTGTTGTGCTTGTTTACAAATTAAACATGATCACCCTCTGGCAGACTGTCATAAGTGCCGGTGTTGACACCTAAGAGTAGGAGTTTTTTCTAGGTGTTCTCTGATTAAAGAAGGGACTCTAGATGGCCGGGCACATTTCTGTGATGTCCTGCAGTTTGTATACGAGTTGTTCACATGAGGCTGCTTTATATATTTCAGTGAGCCATTCATCATGTGTAGTTAATCGTGACAATCTCCATTGTCATATTATAAATAGTTTAGCCGTGATCATAGCTGTCATCCCTAGTCTGAATTTATGTATCATTATCTCACACATATCATTTGTATCATCTAAAATTACTAGGTGTGCTGATATATTAAAAGGGGGGGCTATCATTGAGCAAAGGGTTTGTCTGATGTGGGACATTTTTCTAATTGTTCTAATTTTCTAAGCAAACCAGTGGAGAGAGTAAGAATATAATACTAACATTTTTCCAAGGGAACTACTTATTCTGGCAGAACCAATAACTAAGTACCAGAAGCAGTAAAGGCGCTGCAGTACAATCCACTATCTCAGTTACCATGCTAACAAGGCCTGCAATCTGAGGCCTCTATTTGGGTCATCAATCAAGCAGGTAATGAGCTGATAGAGAGGAAGGCAGTGCCTGGGCCCCCCCTTACATGCCAATGACAGTATTGTCCTGTGAGGAACCCCAACAGGATCATGGATATGTCTCTCTGAAACCTCCTCCACAGCCACACACTGAGGTTACAGGCACGGTGCCTGACCCCAACATGGCAGGTCAGTCATGACATGAGGGGCCTACGCATACAGACAACACACTAAGCCCTAGGCCACCCTGTCGGCACTACCTGCCTCTGGGGCCCTAGTGGATACCAGACTGGGCCCCCTCCTCAGTGGTCTAGAGTAAGTCATGACCTTTGCCACACACTGGGTCGCTGGTGCTTGTCTTACCTACCCCAGATAACTGCCCAATCCCACCAGCTCATCTTATCAATGACTGTGGGATCCGAATCCCAGTCACGTCTTTCTTTCTTTCTCTCGAAGATTATTAAATGAGGTCTCCTTTGTGCCCTGAATTCGCAGTGTGCTTCACAAGGCTGTGGATGACCATTTGATGGCCATCTTTACCGTAGAAATGGTTGCCTAGGTCATACCTATAACTTACCAACTGGCTCCAACATGGCAATGACACCTACTGCTACCATCTCCCCACCATCGCACCTTTCCCGATCTGGCATCAATGTTTTCAAGATCAAATAACCCCTGAAAATCTCTCAAAACAAGCAATGAAGACCCTGAAACTCAAAAGCTTTTCCCCCTCTCACCTCTTGGCAACCTTTCTATATCCATTTACTGCAATGGAAAGATCATGTTCCAAGCCAATGACACAATCCTCGCCACAATCAACTTAATTTCTGTCGCCCTCAGGCCCTCTGATGACACTCCACGCTTCCCCTCTCCATCCATCCATGACACCCCTCACCCATTGCCTGCCGGTCCACCCAGACAAAACCTCTCACCCCAGATTCTCTTACAATCCGATAGGCCTCCCGCAACCCATAGCTTACCGCCGATACCAGAACTGGATTCTCCCCCCCACAGACCATCCCCGCACCTTTCTCCTCCAACCTCCCACAAACCCTTATCTCCACTCCGGTTGCCGCCACCACCCATTTTTCATTCCCTCCATCTGCAAATATGTCTCCCCCTTCCTCCCTACCTTCTTCACCCCCTGCCCTAACATCTCCCTACACCAGACCCCAACAATCAGCGCCTCCTACTTGCATCGCAACCACCAAGAGTCTGTCCCTGACAGCCCACTGAAACCCTCCCAAAACTGCTGAACATAACTGTCTCCAGCTCAACAAGCTCCTTGACTTGTTCTCACACCTCCCTCAAAGAATGGACATCCTCACTTCGGCTCTATTTCATCTAAGTGACTCTTTGTCATCTTGCCACTACTGTCTCTCATCACTTCTTTAGGACCCTCCCCCACATCCATCCAGCATACCGAGAGGCAGCCACCTGCACAGATTCAAACAGACAACAATCACCCCTAGATAACTCAGGCCTACCCCATTTCCGGAAGAGTGATGCAGTCTCAAATTCAGCTGCCAACTTCTCCTATCTTCCCGCAGGGGGCAGCCCCATTTCCACCATCATCTCTGACTGCACTCAAACTCACTCACACCATCCCAGCGCACGCTGTTCCTCCCCTCTGAACTTGATACAGATCTACCCTCTCGGAACCATCAAGCCAGAAAGACAACAGCTTCTCCCTGAACTGCATGTTACACTATTGTTCAGTCTGCATTCAAACACCATCTAGAGATATCTAGACATAGCCTCCCCATTCCTTCCTATGGGCAAGATGGCCTTTCAACAGTGAAAAACAAAATGGAGAGTATTTCACTGTTAGGTCATTGTACACACCTCAGTACATGTCCTACCTTTCACATACACTGCACCCTGCCCAGGGAGGTACCTTGGACCTACCATAGGGGTGTCTGATGTGCCTAGAAAGGGAAAGGAAGTGGGTGCATTTGCCAGGACAAGATGGCAGTTTAACAGACTGCGTGCAGCCACTGCAGTGGGAGGCCTGAGTTCTCTCTTTAAGGCTACTTGTGTGGGTGACACAATTAGTGCTGCAGGCCCACTAGTAGCATTTGCATTACTAGCCCTGGCACACATAGTGCACTTTACTAGGGACTTTACTAGCAAGGTAAACATACCAATCATGGACAACCAATTACCACAACACTTTACACAAGGAGCAATTTCACTTTGACACTGATCAGCAGTGGCAGAGCGTCCAAAGCATCTAAGTTGGCAATACCATGTCCGAAAAAGGTCTAGGGGGAAAGCAAAAAGTTTAGGGAACTTTAGCCAAAAAGGGCCAAGTCCAACAGATACATTTTCTTAAAATAACCCTCACCCACCAAAAGGTCCCTTGGTGGCATGCTTCATCATCGGGTTCTTCCCGCCCTGCTGGGTGACAGGGCGTGCTACCACCGACAAAGATTTGGGAGCACTTTGTAAGGTGTGGACTATATGCTGATGTGAGAGTGGAAGGGTCAAAAGGTGGTGAATTAAAAAATACCTGGCTACGTGGAACTTAACTTTTATTGAATCCTGTAGCCGGCATTGTTAAAAAGAGGGACAGGGAGAAACACACTATAATGGTTGTGTGTCTCCTGGTCTACATGTTTCAAGCCTATCCCTTAAGGCTTTTCTTCAGGAACAACCACCACCACTTTTTGAACCTTCCACTCACTGGTTTAGGAAGCACATACAAATTTCATTATTGGACTTTTTAAAATATGTATTATAAGCCCAATTCACTGGTGAAGTCTGCATTACAAGCCCAATTCACTGGTGAAGTTGGATAAGTATTTTAGAAAAGATACTTTTAGAAAGTTACCTTTTCTCTGCCTAAAGCCTTTACAGACCATTTGCATGAGCTCCAACTGTCACCCAGGTGCTGAATAGCCCTGGTGAAAAGTGCTCCCAGAGCTGATGCAAAGGCGTTAGGTTTGGGGATATGTTTTGTTCCTCTATCAGGATGACCCTCTGGGCTGGACCTGGTTCAGCTTGGTTCAGAATGACCACAGATAAAGGGTTCCTCATTGCCCTGGCCACACCTCTGTTGTGGGCACAGAGTGCATGGGGAATAGGGTTTCACCATCTTGGGTTTAGGCAGAGAGGGCACATTGGGAGTGTTGAAGGAGGGCACATAGGAAGTGCTACAAAAGTGCTTTGGGAAAATTTTTACTAGTTAGGGAGTGGCCAGGAACCACCCGCACACACATGCTGCTGCTAGGCATAAACGTAGCACCCACAGTACCCTCCTCTGAATACTTTCTGGACCTGTGGAAGATCAGAAGAGGACTGGAACTGTTTTCTGTGACCTGAGAAGAGCCTAGAAGACTGTGCTCTGCCTTTTATACCCAGGACAAAGAAGTGGTCATACGACTGACTACCTATTCAAGCTATGGGGGCCAGAACAAGCTACAGGAAGCGATTTATGCAACTTCCCAGCTGAGGAGTTCCAACTGGACCTATCAGGGACCATGCTGCTGGTTTCTGCTGGAGTGAGTCTTGACCACCAAGTACTGTCCCCAAGGTCCCTTAGACCCTTGGTGGGTGTCAAAGTACACTACTCCTAATGTAATCTGAAACCTGGGGCTTAGAAACTTTCTGGCTCCAAAGACCTCAGAGGATAGGGACCAGCCCGCTTAGCTGATCTGATGAGGGTGCATTGCTGTTGGGCTAGAGATTTAGTCTGCTCTTACTCAGAGTTTATTTTCATATCAGCAAATTTGATTCAATGCCACCTCACGGAGAAGGTATCCAACCTTGTGGAGCCCTCTTCAGCTACAATCTTCGTCCCCACTAAGCTGGAAATATCCGACCTCCAAGAAAGAGGCTAGGTCCAAATGTAGAAATCTTCACTGGGAAAAGGCACCAAAATATCAGACTAGCCAGGGACCGTCTTTAAGAAAAGAACGAAATTCAAATTTCTCCTACTCTGTGCTTTCCTGCTTAGATTCAACAGTTTCACAGAGGCCTCGTTCCAACAGGTATCTAACAATGTGGAGCCCTCCTCTGATACAGTCTGATAACTTGCCGTGCTGAGGTTTATTGACATCCATTTTATAGACTACTGGGCTGATTTAGAGTTTGGAGCAGGGGGTATTCCCTCACAACTGAATGTTCACCCACCTGATTTACAGACAGGCTGACCTTAATTATATCAGCAACAGAGACTTCTCCCTATCAATTGCTGATATATTCCTCCAGTGGCCCAGTGAACTAAGGGCCATCTAAGTTTAGAGTGGGGAGTCAAATGGCCACTGTCTGTCATAACAGGGTAAAACCTAGATGTAAGAGGCAGTGAAAACTGCAAAATGACCCCAACACCATGGGAGATAACTCCCATTGTGTGGGGGCCATTCATTTTTGTAATTTAAAAAACATCCAGCTTTGGGATTTAACTTTTGAAACTACAAAAGCATATTAAAAGTGTGACAGGCAGTACCATCATGTTGATGATACAGTCCGCTAAACTTTTAATACATTCACAGGAACTGCTGTGACAGCATTTCCTATCAATGTTAAGAGATCTTCTCTGGGCTGCCTGAGATCCTGTATAAAGTCGGAGTACAGTTACTCGATCAAGGTTACTGATTTTATTCTGTAAACATGACAGAGTAAATAACCTACCACTAAGTCTGAATCAGACCCCAAGTCAGAACTTAAAACTTGCTACAGATTGAACATTATTTCTATATCCACAGAAGTCCGCTTTTACATGCATCTAGGTACAGGTTAAGCTTGACCAGATAACCAAGGTCAGTGCTTAATGCTTTCTGGTGTTATTTCTACACCAAAACTTTAAAAGCTCTGACTTCCTTTATTTCAGTATTTTGTTTTGGTGTGAGTTTTGTAAAGCCCTCCCATGGTAGCCTATAGAGCTTAAAGCACTAGTATGGGGAAACATGGGTTTGTCTGTTTTTCCTTCACCAGGACATATAAAACATAGTTTTTCCTGCTTTTTATTATAAGCACCCAACTCTTGTGGGTTACCTAGAGCAGACCTTAGGATGACTTACATGTAATAGAGAGGCTGGTTTTTACTTTGTGAGTACTTTTAATTCTCTTTTTTTATTATTATTTTTTTGTCAAAGGGAAACAATTCTTAGACATTTTAGTCTTTACTATTTTTACAATACAAAAGAATTACAAATCCGATACTATATAGTACATAGCAAGGATCAATATGTGAACGATTAAGAAAAAGAAAAAGTAAAGAAAAAGAGAAGGGAGTGATCAAATTCATGATCTATCTTAAAATTCTAAGCAAATCTATTCCAAATGCGATCAAATTTCTGTAAGGAGCGCACGCCTCTAAGTCTGGCAAGGGCATCTCCCTCTCATAAATTTCTTTTATAATTACCCACCTTTCTGTTGCTCTAGGAGGTCTTGACAAAATCCATGTTCTTGCTTTACAAAGCCTTAATCCGATCAACATGGTTTGAGAAGATTGGCAGTCTTTGAGCCCTCTGTATTTGAGATTCCAATCTGCTAGATCCGGGAACGCTTTCTGAAATAGCTGCACAACAAATACTAGGGAATTGGACACCTCCTTCCCTTCTGGCACCCCGAACAGCCTTAAGTTATTTCGAAGCTGTCGATTTCCCAGATCTGCAACTTTCCCCTGTAAGAATGATAACTGGCTGTCATGAGCTTGATGGTGTGGGAGGAAAAGGGAAGATGGCGGATTGATTCCGCCACAGGGAGCACATACCTTGAGCCCTTCTGTAGTGCTATTTTATTTCACTGCAAAATGTAGTTTGGCATCCGGAATGTCTTGGACAAGAACTGAGAAAAGAATCAAGAATAAATAGCAAAAGCTTGACAAGATACATTTGCTTGACTCGATGTTCAGCTTGTACACAAAGACTTTCTGGTGGAAGCTGATTGGACACACCTGCCGGCTTATTGGGCCCGGCTGCTCTGCCTTTCACTGGTCAAGCCTGTTCCTAACTCGAGACATGACTCGGAAGAAAGCTAATGGGCCACAGGCGGTTGTGCTACCTGCATTTCAACCAAAATGAGGCCAGCACCTACTGGACCTGTAATTGCTGATGAGAACACTGATGCCAGTCTCCACCCAAGCGGGCAGAAGGCCGGGGCTCTGAAAAATGCCACCTCCCGTGTGGGGAAACTCTTCTTAAAACTGTTGCGATCAGGCAAAGCAATGGTTCTTCTGTGCACCACCTCTGAGGCGCTGATTGTCGACACTCTGCCTAATGCAATTCAACCCGGCTGTGAGGAAAAGACGGAGAGCAACAAAGAGTCTTTCTTGAGCTTAGGACACTTTCAGGGTAAAGAATTGGCAGATACAGCAAACAGACAGCTCGAAAGGGGCTAGGCCGAGACTCTGCAACAAGCTAACATAAATATAGAGTTTAGTGACTGTTACCGCTTGCAGTCTGGATACTGTTTCTATGTTAATGTTACAATCTCAGCAACTGGTAAAAGTAACAAATGCTCAAAAGGAGGGGTGTCGTAAAACGTGAGCTGCACCAACTCAGGGGTCTTGTCCCCAGCAGCTGTATTAGATGCATCTGGCCCAGGATGGGGTAGAGCTTCCGCTGAATGAGGACACAATGATTGTTAACCTAGATGAACAGATACAGAATCAGACTACTGTGATACTCAATGAAGCAGACAGCATACCTGCCTCATCTGTTTTACTACAGAGTACAGTCTGCATCGCTCCAGATCCCGTAAATGCCCTAGATTATGTATACGTTAAAATCTTTCCCCAGGCAAGAAGAAATGCAGTGCCAAATCTGCTAAAACTGTCAAATGCCTTAAAAAAATTATTGAGTGTAAGAGCAGTCAACTATATCATAGTACCGCTGTTATCCGCTCAAAGGTGAGAGTGAATGGAAGCCCTCTACGCAAATGGCTCACCTCCAAAGGAGAAGTCAATGCAATGATATCCTGACTCTCGAACTCAGGACCAAGGGGTTGGCCCAGCTCAGATCTGAATTCTACTGCATGCTCAGAGGCATACAACGCTTCAAGGAGGCTAATGAAAGGCACCCTGCTGCTAACTTTTCTCCCCCAGCAATGGGTGAAACTACCACCTCAAGCGGCATCGTCCGTATGCAAGAACCTTCTCTTTTTTCAGTCCTTCAGGCCCTGCAGGATCAAAGAGCTGAGACACAAGAACACTATGCACAGGTCAGAGCTAATAATTGTCTATTTAGCAGTCACTATCAGAGGTGAGTAGTAAAGTGGCATTGCTCACCGATGATATGGCAGAGCTACAACAGGAGATCACAACATTTACATCTAGAATAATCAAAACTCAAGAGTACTTTTAATTCTCAAGTTCAATTTAGACACAGTTTAATTTTACAGCCTGCCTGAAAGGCAGGGCTGGCTTTAAAATGACACCCACCAGACACCACAGCATTGCACACCTAAATGCATTAACTACACTGGGGTCTCTTGAACTATATGCCTTCACAAATACTAGGGATTTAAAGGTAGGTTATCTGAACCAATTGTAATTACATCAATTATCATATACCTTTTAAGGAGAGAGCACTGGCTCTGAGCCTGGTTAACAGAGCTCAGGGCACTTTCAGAGTCAGTAACCACCAATATCAATATCTGTACAAAAATGGGTGTGGTCAGGGCAAAAGGATGTCTTTTCTGGACCCTGTTTCTAAAAAACAAATAGAGCTCCTTAAAAATGTCTCTCAGCTCTGTGCCATAGCTTCCATGCGGTTGGGCTCAGGTTAATTTGGGTGATTCACCCTAAGAGGGATTGTGGTTACTTCTTGAGATGTATACCTACACCCCAAAATGGATACCATAATTTCCTACAATAGCCAAAATGTTTACAGTTTAGTCAAACAATATAATGAATTGTAAAAGGACATTGGTAGATAAAACAAATAGCTGGGTTGTGGAACTAGAGCACAAAATGTCATAATCAGTGCTGTGAACAGTAGGATTGTTTCCAGCCATCCACTCCATTGTTAGATTTAGCATCTTCTGAGATGGTGCTGTCATATTCATTTCACCATGGAGTGAGGAATTTGGGTTGAGATCTGTGTCAGATTGGTGTAGGTGGCCAATCCAAGTTACTGCCGATTAGCTCCTCAGTCGAGGGAGTCTGTTTTATTTTTTGGTAGCAAGTCGTATTATTTAGCTACTTCTGTGACAATGAAAATGACAAAGGCTAATGCATTTTTTTTATTTCATACCTAAATTTCTGATTCTTGGCACTGTCTGTGCTTAGTATGAATTTTAATATGTGCCTCCATACGCTTTGATTCAAATGGCAGTAGTGTACTTACATTTCTGCTAGTGGGTAGTAGCCCTTTAACATTTTTGATATCATTGCTTGTTCAAAATCAGTAATGCTTCTTGTGTATTCTAATTATTATAATTTTTTTTATTAGTCTTGAAAGTTCACGGAGGTAGCACTTTTCTTGTTTTGAAAGCACGGCATAAAGTAATGCTGTATTTGTGTTGTAGTATTGGTTTAAATATCCCACCCATAATCCATGTTTGGCACTGTGTTAGGGTTCATAGGTATTGGTTGTTGCATAGACAATCATTTTTGCATTATTTTCATTATCATGCACTGAGGATTATCATTAGTATTCTTGCTAGAAGTGCTTTCATTACTGTAGGTGTATCCTCTATAACTTAAGAGAGGTTTACATTTTGTGATAGGATATAGATGTCGTTCCAACATTGTTTCTATGGACTATCTGAATATTGAATTATATGTCATTTATATAATATATTATTTAAACAATTTTATGGCATTTGTAAAACATATTTTACAGTATTTCATTTTTTTTACTATTTATTCAGGTTGGTGGGACTTGTATTTGAAGGAGGGTTTACCTTGTCCTTCTTTTTGTCATTATTCTTTTTACAGATTTAAGGTTAAGAAGGAGCAAAGTAGTGAATATGTGGGTGCGAAGAGAATCATAGATGGCTGTTGCTTTAGTGTGAAAGGTTGGTTGCTGCTGGAGCTTTGTGTCAGTTGATCGTCACACATAGTTGCTGTCGATGTGAAGTTTAGATCTCGATTTGTCCGTCATTACTGGTGACACATTCTTGGAGTAAAAAGGTTACTTAGAGGTCATGTGGAGATCAGACTTCAAGATTTTTACCTCTTCTTGAGGAGGAGCTCTCGCTGATGCCAGCCAAGTGCCCAGGACCTGTGGGACACTTCTTGGGAATCAGGAACCACTCCAGCAGAAGCCAGCAGCAGGGCTCTGGAAGGTCCACACATGTTCAGTTAGTGCTGGTTATCTAAGCAGTTACAGAGAGGCCTCTGGCTGGGTCCCTGTAGCTCCCACATTAGGTCAACCAACTCACCCTTGGAATCGATCTATTTAGCCTGGATCATGCCAAGCAGGTCCAATATTCCTTCTTCAGACAGCAAGGTAGTCCTTACAGCAGCAGGGCAGTTTTCGTGCATCAGGGCACTCCTTCAGGTCTAGCAGTGATCCGATGAGAGGTTCTGAAGGTCCGACTTTCATACCTGGTACCAGAATTTGTGTGGGGGATTTCCTGGCCTACCCCTGAAAATGGTTCTGGTCAGTTCTACCACTTCCCCTGGTCCTGGCTGCAAACATTCTAGGGTGACAAGGGCAGGCTCATTTCTGTGTGCTCCACAAAGGGTCCTTTGAAATGTAATTGGGACAGGGTAAAGCTCCTCCCCAGCCATCCTGTCATGAAGACCCTCTCCCCTCACACCTAGGCTCCCTTTTTCTCACTATCTGTATGCAATACACAAACCCCAACTGTATAGCCTTTCACAGTGAAAAGACCCACAACACTCGCAGAAAGCCACATTTGGTTTGAACAGAAAAATGCCAACTTTCTAAAAGTTGAACTTTTACAATTGCAACCTAAACTCTGATGTTATCATTAAAGGGGATTTTAAATAGCAATTTATTTGAGTATCAACATCATTTCTCTTCTTGTTCTCAATCTGACTTTAGGACTTACTAAATGCAATAAGGCAACCCGGTATTAGTCTATGGGAAATAAATGCCCTACAACAGTGAAAAACAACTTTGTTTTTTTTACTGTTAAAACATGCAAAACCAATATTTTAAATGCATTGCGTCCTGCCCTAGGGGTGGTGAGGGCCTATCCTTGGGTAGATGTAGAAGTATTAAAAAGGAAGGTTTGGGCCAGGAAAAAAAAAAAATTCCCAGGTTGAAACAGTAAAACACAGAGTTCTAATGCCAACAAAAATGAGGGAGTAAAGGAAAAAGGTTTAGGGGAATACCACGCCAGGCCCAACAATGCTACCTTGCTGGGCTGAAGAAACAGGCTTCCCCCACTTGGAGCTTCTCTGCAACGGAAAATTGGTTTCAGCAGGACTTTGGCAAGAAGGTATCTGGCCTCATGGAGATCCTGTCAGACACAGCCCACTGCCTTGTCCGTTTGGAATATTTTAAACTTCAAAATAGAGACTATATTCAAAGGTAAAAATCTTGACTGGGCAAGGCACAAAAGTATCTACCAGCAAGACAGCTTCCCTCGATTTGAAATTCAACTTTTTCAGCTCGTAGTCTCAAGTTACCGCCTCCAGCTGGGTTGAACCTGCACTGGTTCAGGCATCCCTACCTGCACTCCTTCACGGTGAGCCTGAAATCACACCTAGGTCTTGTACTATTACAACCATTAACTAGCATTGGCGCTTTCTGCTTTTTGGTGATATTTTCACCGAGGATTTTGAAAATTCATATCTCCCATTCCACTAATTGGATTTGAATAATTTTGTTGCCATTTTCCTTATTATTAAACTATTCTCTATTAACATAAATTGGAGTGGGAATTTTATTGTTTTGTGTTTTTGAATTTTACAATTGTCTTTCTACTTCTAAATGCTTTGCAAAATTCCTTAAATTAAGCCTGTGTTCTGTGTGCCATAGCTAGCAGGAGTTGATCTCAGATTTGAGTAACTGAAACTAACAAGGTAGCATCCTCATTACTTGTGATTGACTACTTGCCTCCCCAATTGATATTTCACTTTCTTGCAACATTTGTATTTCTTCTCTTTGTTTCTCTATGGTCCAGCTAGGCTCCCCAAGGTGAAAATAACCTTTAGGTGCTAGTGGTTATAATAATGTTAACTTTAACTTTCAAGGGGCACTAGAGGGCGCACGGCAAGATGGCCGCACCCTAGTGTAGCTCTCCCCGGCTGAGCCACCATCCGTCAATTATCCGCCTTAAAAACATCGCATCTACAGCTTTACTGCACACGGACAGCATGATATACACTGATATTAGGTTATACTATCTTTGCACGCAGGCGCAGTTTGCGCACTATTGGCACTTTCCGCAGCGGTTTCTGCCTCACACAGCCATAGAGTCTGATGCGGTTCTCCCAGTGCCGCTGGAGGCAGCGGCCCTTTTGTGGGGCACGGGTGGTCCAGGGACTGAAATCAACCCTGTGCAGTGTACTGCATGGGCCTGTAGGGCTCTGGCCAAAAGGTCACAGCTCACTTATTTATATGCCCTGAAGTTGCCTTTGACTACGCACCCGGATATTTCGGCAGCACGGGAACAGTCTGTGTTGCGAGCGTTGGTGGCAGTTGGAATCACGCAGCTGGGGGATCTGTATAAAAATGGTCAGTTCCACTCTTTACAAGATGTACAGGGGGGTCAGAATCAGGACTTTGTGTTGGGATTCACCTATGTGAGAGTACGGCAGCCAACTACTCAAACTATTCGACGGAATCTAAAATATTGCTGGCACTGCAGGTGGTGCTGGTAGGGGCCGAGCGAAAGGGCCTGATCACCAAACTATTGAAGAACCGGGTATTTAGAACCCAGCGGCGTCAGGGGCACACCCAAAGTCTTCGGGTTCACCTGTCTTAGAATACAGAGGCACAGGATACTTCTTGGTGGCGTCAGAGATCGAATTTATTGGCTGCAGCCAGTAACAGAAGTCCTAGAAGTCATCACGGTATGAGTTCTCAGGAGACTGCTCAAATTTACAAAGCAAGTCATCCCTTTTTATGCCAAAAACATCACATTCCAGACAGACACCCATTATTTTACAAATTGTCCAATCGCATGTAACCACACCAAAAGTATCGCATGACGGTAAAACCCACTTTTCAGTTGTCCGGCCCACGATCAATCATCGAACAATCCCAACATTCTTCTTTAGACAAGCCGGACAGACCCATGATAAAGAGACCACAACCCATATTGTAAATGGACCATAAAAGAAGAACAGAAACAGATAGAAGTAGGATGGGGCATGTTTGTGTGCAATAAAACTTTACGAGATCCCATGCTCTGACCCTTAATCAAGATCAGCTAGCGGGCGGGAACGGGTTTGGCAGGGTCGGCCTCAGGCAACGAGGTCAGTTCACTCAAGTCATGTAGGAGTCAGCACAAACTCGAGCTAAAGTGCGCCTGACTAAAAAGCTCGTTTAACCACAGTCATCGGCCTATATGAGGGCAACCACAAAATGGCTACCATGCGCAAAATGGAACCCAGGGTTTGGAACGAAAACCCTAAATACGCAGTGAATCCATTGGTGTAATGTGACGAAAACACACGTACTAGCCGAACTCACTAGTTACGGTTCGCTGTTACCAAAATCGTAACGGAACCATGATATTTATAGCGCAGATTCAGATTTCACGGAACCTCACTATACAATGCTTCACTGCGGGAGAGGGAACCAGGGGATCACCTCTCGTATCTTAAATGGAATGCTGCACTGGGTTCCACCCTTACGCTTGAGCAGTGGAGGTCTTGGTGTGCGTTAACGGGCCACCTCACGGCAAATTGTAATCTACGCATAACTCACTTTAATTATCTACACCACTTATATTATACCCCACTGCAATTGTGTAGGTTTGGTTTGCGTGATACTGCTTGTTGCATGAGGTGTGGGCAGGCAGACTTTGATTTCATGCATCTGGCGTGGCTGTGTGAAGGGATATTTGCATTTTGGTCTACGGTGGCGAATGTGCTAATGGATGTTGTGCTGGAACCTCTGTGCTGTGTTCTGGAGATATGCCTCCTAGGTAGTGTGAGGAGCCTAAAGCCTTGCAGTCGCCGTATTGTTGCTGTCTCGACTCTGTTGGCTAAAAGGGTGTTGGTGCAGTGCTGGGGGTCCAAAGCCACTACCACAGTCAAAAAATGGATCCACGACTTGGTTTACTGCAGGGACCAGCTGGAGACCTATGCGGAGGAGCAGCCTGAGGCCTCGCGGCCCAAAGATTTTTGGGCCCCCATTACTCTATATCTATTGAGTCATCCCGACCTGTAATGGCCTTTGTGTTTATGTGTTACTATCTGTAGAGACATTGCACGCTTGAACTGAGACTCTATTCTTTTTTTTATGTACCACCTTTATGTGTCCGCAATGGCATGATTCAATACATGAATAATGTAATGTTACTTGATGTGGCGGGGACATGGGGTAAGGGGTTCAATTTCTGCGGGTCTTGTTTTGCCTCACTTTGGTATTCCAGTGGATACTGCCATCTATATTGAATAGTCAATAAAAATATTTGGGGGGAAAAAAACTTTTACTTTCAACATGTTCTACTTTTTAATACCATGCACCCTGCATTGTTCACTGTAATGCCTTCACAGGGGTGACCTATTAATATTTAAAGGCAAGGTTTTCAGCTGCAGTGCTGGAGCGGCAGGCCTAGAGTCATGTTAGTCTGGTCAAACTAGTAGGTGGCATAGTAATGCTGTGGTCCATATGTGACATTTAATTTTCCATGCAATGGGTGTACTTTGGGCACCATATACTAAGGCCTTATAGGAACTTTATGTATGCTAGTTAAAAGTGAACCAATTTTGACAAGTTTTAGGGGTCGGAGTACATGCACTGGGGCCTTGTAAACAGGGTCCCAGTGCATAGTAGAAAAACAGCAGCATCAGTCCAAATAAAATGAGGATGAGCACCCAAAAAGAGGCACTTTTCACCTATACCCTTCTGAGATGCCAAGCTTCAATCCAGTGAGTGTCCACACTCTGGGAACCTTTTCCAAACTGCTCCGCTTCTAAAGTTATGTATTCTTATGAACATAAAAGTAGCTTGTTAGGTGGCACAGTAAGCAATGGTAAGGGCGTCCTTTGCACCACAGTGATATCTATGTGCCTGTGTTTCTGAGTTCTGAAACAGTCCTAGAGCTATAGAAATAAGTGCTACTAAAGCATGTATAAATTCCATATTAAAATTCCAAATTGAAGTAATGGTTCCTAGTTACTTACTCCTGTAATTATGGGCCCAAAGAGAGCTAGCAAGTTGAGAGGGAGAGCACAAGGCAGGAAATTGTTTGTGGCTCCAGAGGTTCCTCCCATAAAGTAGAGAAAAACTTGTACCATTATTGCAGTACACCCAGGCCTTTGAGGCACCCTACTTCCAGTCCACTCACAGAAAGGGCTAACATGATGCCATGGACTGAGAGAGAACTGTTCCTCATGCCAGAATGCAGTTATGGTCAAAGAAATAATGTTACTGACACAGCACAGAAGTGTTATCTAGGTGCCTCAACATGTCTCTTGACCAGGCCTATGCCCTTAGTTATTGTCAGTTCAACACCCTTTCCTTGAAGTTCAATTCCAGCTCCTAGTGTTTCTTTGATGATATTGAGTGTTCCAATATCTGGTACGGTTATGTGCGGTTGGTGTGCCATGATTTCCAACTCCTATCATC
The DNA here is from genome assembly GCF_964204655.1 of Triturus cristatus. Taxonomy (NCBI): domain Eukaryota; kingdom Metazoa; phylum Chordata; class Amphibia; order Caudata; family Salamandridae; genus Triturus; species Triturus cristatus. The sequence continues at coordinate 178,030,709 of NC_140593.1, forward strand.
CCCCACAATAAATTCCAGTTATTGCATCTTTTCTTCTCTGTATGAGGAGTGTCTGCACAGTACAGTTAGTACTGAATTATTTACTGTGCAGCTATTTTCTGATTCTGGGGGAGAATACTGCTAATATTTACCACTTGCTCAGAGCAGGCAAAACGTGTCAGCAGGATGCACAGTCAGAAGTGAAATTGTGTAGTGGGGGAGCGACAAGGGTCAGAACAGGAGTTACCCTGTTTGGTGCTGCAGGTGTGGGCAAAGACCCCTGCAGTAGGTACCTGTTAGAATTGGGCGTCTCTAGTTGGCAAGGGTTAGCACCTTTGTCCAAATAGGGACCCTTATTCCTAGTCAGGATAAGGGGGTTACACTAAAATAACTCCTGCTCACCCCCTTGGTAGCTTGGCATGAGCAGTCAGGCTTATCTTAGAGGCATTGTGTGAAGCATTTGCACATAACCAACAGTAATACAGTGTAAGCACTACAAAAGGACACCACATCAGTTTAGAAAAATATCCAATATTTTGATATACTTAAGACAAGACCAAAAATGATAAAAATCTACAATACAGTACTTAAAAATCTTTAGTTCTCAAAATATGCTTGAAAAACAGTTCCTTCCAGGACTATAACAGCATCATGAGGAAACAAATCCCAAAAAAGCCTGGGTGACCGCGGCATCGCGGGCCAGCTACGGTGTCGGGAAGACCCGCAAACAGTACCTTTTAGAAATGCAGGGCGTTGGCGACCTCTCGTTGAGATTCTGAATGCATGGCGTCCGCAGGCGTTGGTTCCGGAGGTCGGTGCAGGAGTTGTCGGGGGCCTCGAAGTCACACACGTTGCAGATCGAACTCCTCTCTGTTGAAGCTAGGAGCGCTGGCGTCGGAAGGCATTGGGTGCTGCGGTGCAAAGTTCTAATGCCAAAGCAACAAATGTTCACAAGGAACTCATTGAAACAATTTTTAAGAATATGCAAAATTAAATTATTTGCTAAGATTTAATCTTAATCACACCAACAATGTAAGATATGACCTCTCGATTAGGTTACGGTACAGTTTGCCTTAAATTATATCTAAGAAAGCCCATCACAGCCGTTTGTTATCTGATGCTTACTTCAGCCGAAGTAAGTGACATTTATTACATTTTTCAATTATACCACAATAGCATTTCATTATCTATTAAGCATGAGAGAATTATAAGTATATATACACTTGTGAGTGATTTGTGAGTCCCAGTGGAGTGACCATAACCTTAGTGAACAAAGTGAAAAAGGTAGTGGGGAAAAGGTTATTGGAAGAACATTCAGAAGGAGAGCTATATACAATCAACACTGAATTATTTTTATTTTTGGGCTCTCGCTTCTATTTTTGTCGATGGCGTTTCGACCCTCTCTTGTTACGGGGTCTCTTCAGGACAACGATTCTGGGGACTGAATGAGGGGAAATGTTACTTTATGGAAGTGGAATGTATGGTAGTGGTGATTAGGGCTAAAGGAAGTGTGTACTTATGCTTACCGATACAGCACAGAGCGTCTATTTCATATAGGTTCCTAGTAGTGCAAATGATAGCATATCGTTGAAGAATGAGCAACGACCAGAGTAGCGTAATAGCTAAAACCTGTAATATGAAGGGATAGTTCAATATTATCCAAAGCGTGTTCTATGATGTAGGTTATAACAATCAAAGTAAGTGAATAGAAACAGAACTCACTATTTCTGGGTTCCAGGGGTTGATTACCAGGTTAAAGAGATGAACCTTACTAGTCAAATCTGTTTTTCTTCTCCTTTTTACAAAATTATACCCCTTCGTAATAATATTTGTAGAAAGTAATAATATCTGTCTATAGGCAAATCGATCACTACCGCTGTATTAACATTGTATTTCTTGTATTACCAATATGAGGAAAGTCCCCCCTTTTATAAATTGGAACAGCTGCGTTACCAATGCCACTACGATGTTGATACTAATTCCAGTAGACTAATCGAATGGGATAGATTGACCATTTCCCCATATTTCATACCTATCCAAGATGGCTGATTCAGTAACCATTGTCTTTATCGTATCACAAGGCGAGCTGAGGCTTCTGACCTAGACTGTTATTGCCATTGTAGCAATTTCCTGAGATGAAAAAATTTTAAACACTCGTAGGTAGTCATCACCTCGGTTAGAAATATATCAGTCCACGATGACTTTCAAGAAGGTGTCTAAGATAGACCGTAATTATTTGTTCGTTCGCGTAAGTAGGTTAATGAGTGATTGGGATTATTTACGTTCCCTCAATTAGTATTAGTCCATCAGTGATAGACAATCGCTTAAGTGCACTCACTCCAAGATGGCCGCAACAGTTACAAGCAGCTCCATACCGGTTACAGCGCGATCACGTGACGCAGTTCCGGTTTCTTTCCTCATGTATTATGCCACAATCGGTGCTCAGTATGTAGCAACCATCGCCCCATCCAGAGGTCCACGCTTAGACGCTTAAGAAAGTAAATACTAAGATTTTTCACAAGGTTTTATGATACATTTTGACACTCTTAACAGCATTAGTGTAACTGCAGCAGTTATTTTGTTATTGTTTCAGTTCATCAAGATACTGCATCTTTATTTAAAAAGCAGAACAACATTGAGATTTGACAAGTAAGGTTCATCATTTTAACCTGGTAATCAACCCCTGGAACCCAGAAATAGTGAGTTCTGTTTCTATTCACTTACTTTGATTGTTATAACCTACATCATAGAATACGCTTGGGATAATATTGAACTATCCCTTCATATTACAGGTTTTAGCTATTACGCTAATCTGGTCGTTGCTCATTCTTCAACGATATGCTATCATTTGCACTACTAGGAACCTATATGAAATAGACGCTCTGTGCTGTATCCTTTAGCCCTAATCACTACTACCATACATTCCACTTCCATAAAGTAACATTTCCCCTCATTCAGTCCCCAGAATCGTTGTCCTGAAGAGACCCCGTAGCAAGAGAGGGTCGAAACGCTGTCGACAAAAATAGAAGAGAGAGCCCAAAAATAAAAATAATTCAGTGTTGATTGTATATAGCTCTCCTTCTGACTGTTCTTCCAATAACCTTTTCCCCACCACCTTTTTCACTTTGTTCACTAAGGTTATGGTCACTCCACTGGGACTCACAAATCACTCACAAGTGTATATATACTTATAATTCTCTCATGCTTAATAGGTATTGAAATGCTATTGTGGTATAATTGAAAAATGTAATAAATGTCACTTACTTCGGCTGAAGTAAGCATCAGATAACAAACCTGCTGTGATGGGCTTTCTTAGATATAATTTAAGGAAACTGTACCGTAACCTAATCGAGAGGTCATAGCTTACATTGTTGGTGTGATTAAGATTAAATCTTAGCAAATAATTTCATTTTGCATATTTTTAAAAATTGTTTCAATGAGTTCCTTGTGAACATTTGTTGCTTTGGCATTAGTGCTTACCCAGTTCACAAGGACATATGGGTCGCTCTTGTTTTTTGTAATATAGCGGTGCAAAGTTCAGCAGTGCGGCATGCTGTACCCTCAGGTCACGGTGCAAGCAGCGGCTCGGTGGCGGCATCAGATGGCATCGTCGGTGAGACCAGGGTCACGTTGCGAAGTGAATGCAGTGCTCATCGCGATGCTCACAGGTCGCGGTGCAAGTAGCGGTGTCATAGTTGCTGAAGCGCTGTAATCGGCAAACAAACTGGAGTCAATGGCACCGACGTCGGTAGGCCAAAGCAGCGGTGCGGGATGATGGCGGTGCGTCGTGTAACTTTACGAGCGGTGCCCTCGAACCACGGTGAAAGTAGCAGCGCAGATTTTGGCATGGAGCGTCGTCGTCGGGGAGGCCAAGGTGTCACCGTGAAGCGAGGCAGTGTGGAGTGCAGTGCCCACAGGTGACGGTGCGAGCAGCAGCTCGGTGGTGGCGTCAACAAGTATCGTTGGTGAGACCAGGGTCGCGGTGCGGCAGTGCGGCGGTGCCCTATGCAGTGCTGTCAGGTAATGGAGTCGGCAGCGGGGCGTTGGCAACTTCTTCAGATTGCTTTTTCTTCTGTTGCTTCACAAAATACACAGTCCCCAGTGTTGAGGGTAGAAGAGCTTGAAGTCCTTGCTATTCCTGAGACTTCGTGAACAGGGGGCAAGCTCTACCTCAAGCCCTTGGAGAAACTCAAAAAAAAGGAGATGGCAGAAAGTTCAGTCCAGTCCTTTCAATGCCCAAGACAGAAGCAGCCACTGCAGGCCAACACAGCAAAGCACACAGCAATGTGGTAGTTCCTCCTCACAGCTTCTCTAGCTCTTCTTCTTAGCAGTCTTCTTGGCCCAAATGAGTTCTAAAGTTCAGGGGTCTGGGCCTCAATATTTATATCCCAAAATCCTTTGATCTCTTAGGCAGAGAGTGTCAGTGCCCAGCCAGAACCAGTTCTGCCTTCTCTGGTGTGGCTCCCTGGCAGGAGGTGGAGACGGCATTGTCAGAGGCAGACCAGGCCCATTCAGGTGCAAGGAAATCTCCTCCCACTACTCTAAATGCAGCCCAGGTCTAATCAGCCCTTTCCTGACCCACCTAGACTATCCGGAGCCACTCCTGCTCCCCAGCCCCAGTCATCCAAAACCTAGACAGTCAATCCACAAACCCAGCAGAGTCACACTGGATGGTTAGGCAAGAAAATACCTACTTTCTAAAAGTGGTATTTCTAAACACAGAATGTAAAAATCATCTTCACTAAAAGATGCATCTTTAGATTCTGAGTTCAGGCTTAATAATCTTAATTTTCCTACCTAGTTTCCAGGGACAGTTATGTTTATAAGATGGTATAAAAAAAATCCCCATTCTGTCCTATGGGGAACAGCTAGCCTTGCAATAGTGAAAAACAACATTGGCAGTAATTCACTATCAGGACATGACCACACACACCAGGGCATCTCCTTCCTTTTACATACACTGCACCCTTCCCACAGGAGTTCCTTGTGCCTACCTTAGGGGTGACTGACGTAAGAAAAGGGAAGGTTAGGGCCTGGCAAGTGGGCGCACTTGCCAAGTCGACATGGCCGTACCAGACTGCACACAGGCTCTGTAATGGCAGGCTGGAGTTCCATTTATGGGCTGTTTGGGTGGGTGGCACAATCCAGTGCTGCAGCCCAACAACAGCATTTGATTTACAGGCCCTGGCATACGCAGTGAACTTTACTAGGGACTGACACATAAATCAAACAGGCCAATCATGGAAACACCAATCCACAACACATTTTACCACAGAAGCACTTGCACTTTACCACTGATCAGCAGTGAGAAACGTGCACAGAAACACTAAGCCAGCACAGAGTCAAACCGGGAGGTCAGAAAGCAAAAAACTCAGGGGAAACACACCAAAAAATGCCAAGTCTAACAGTACCATGGTCTGGTGTCTCTGGCCTGGAATTGGTGGGCCCAGATTTTGCGAACCAAATTATTCTTGCCCAGTAGACACTCGTAATTGTGTAAGAAATTCTACCCCTGGTAATGCAGGCCTTAATTTCCAATAATGGGTGTGATGCGAACACAAAAGACACAATTTCACGATAAGTTGTGCCTTTCGACTGTTGGTGATGGTTGATTTCGGTGCTACTGTTTCCAACACCGCATTAGACAACCAAATACAAGTGGTAGAGGAGGCTTTAAATAAAAGTAAAGTTACTATTTTCACTTAAGTCCTCCGAGAAGAGATCATTCTATACTCCATTTTTTAAAATGTGCATATAATTATCGCGCAGTTCTTTCAGCGATATTTATGCCTCTCCATTAATCAAAAACAAGCAAAAGACCTCTGTTCAAAAAACGTTTTACGTTTGTTCTCAAAGTATTCTGGTAAATCGTTAGAGGTTTTCTTTTTTAAAACAGTAAAAATAAGAAACTACCTCTCCATTTGGGATGGAGCTCAGATGAAATGAGCAATGGCTGCCACCAAGCAGAAAAACTGCACACTTTATGTGTGCCAGTTAATTACGACACTTCAGAGGCGCCTCTGAAAGGATAAGGCAAGCTGCATAAATTTAGCTGTAATCCAGGCAGGCAAAACTAATTTGCAGGGGATGGTCTTATCTAGCCGCCGCAGCTTTCTCAGAAAATTAACCTTGGATATTTGGGCCCAATTCAGAAAGCGTTTGATTTTTTTTCCGCCTTCCTTGCTCGGCATAAGAGAATTTTAGATTCAACACAATACCTGACTTTTAAGAGGCCTTATGAACGCTTTAGGCGGTTCTGAGTTATTTCTGACAAGCAAATATATATATATTTATTTCTATGCATTTATGCGATTGTCCGTCTTGCTTTTTGCCATCTTCTTACACCAGCATCAGAGGGGTTTATCACCTTAGGTATGGTTTTTTTGTGGATTAAGAGAGGATGCACCTCATTTTAATGTACCTTGAGGAAAAAAAAATGAAAAATCAAAGTTAACCGCAGAATAAAGTAAGTCATACGCACCGGCTTGTTCATTCCTTTGGAAGTGGAGAAATTCTCATAAAAACTGAAGTCCAATGAAATTAAAATTCTCCCTGTCTGCACAATTACCACAAATTTATGACTTTTCCAGATACGCTGCTATTAATTGCTGATAGTACAATTAAAATTTACCTTTGATTTCCACATTGGTAACCAGTTCATGGGTGTGAGATTTAATTAAAAAAGGCATTGTCAAAGCCACCTTAAATGCTAAAAATGTAATAAGAAGTCAAATAAATGGTTGTTGGCACTAGGGTTCTTTACTAAGCCTAAATGAATCCTGATTATTTTAATTCACTGTCAGCGTGCAGCAATTTTTATGAGTACAAACATTTATTAAGTACGCATGAAAAGCAAAAATTCAATTAAAATGTTAAGATTTGTTTCCATGCAATCTTCTTCACGCTATGAACATTGGTTCATTCAATTATGATTAGCAGGGATTATCCACTTAGAAAATGTGCAGAATTCATGCTGTGTCGCGCGTTTTCGGAATTACCAGAGGTGACAATGTGCATGTCAGCAATAGCCATTGGTTAGTGAAAGTGTTGCTGAAGAACTTTTTGCATTTCTTTCATTTCCATCGTGATTGCGTTTACATTTTCAATTTTGGAAGATGCCAATATTTTTATCAAATATATTGTTTGATGGAAATATTGAATCGGATCACAAAACATTTTTGATGGCGGCTACATATGCCCTTGATGTTAAGTAAGGTAGTTGTTAGACCTGACACTTAGGGCGGTCTTCATTTTGAATGTTTTTCCTCACATTTTGCAGGTTCTTTTTTGTTGGTTTTAGGACTCTGAGCACTTTTCTTCTGCTAGCCAGAACTAAAGGGCATATTCTCTCTTCCCTAAACATGGTTTGATTGATACAACCACAATTGGCATACTTAATGTACTTATAACCCCTAGTAAAGAGGAGTACATATACCCAGGGCCTGTAAATTAAATGCTACTAGTGGGACTGCAGTTCTGATTGTGCCATCCACTAAAGTAGCCCTTTAAACATGTCTCAGGCCTGCCACTGTCTGTGTGCATTTTACACTGTTCTGTTGACGTGGCATTTAAAAACCCATGCCAAAGATTAAACTCCCCTTTCATTACATAGAAGTCACCCCTAAGGTAGGCCCTAGGTAGCGCATAGGGCGGGTTGCTATGTTACTGAACAGTAGGACATATGCTTTTAAGTTTCACATGCCCTGGTAGTGAAAAATTCCCAAAGTTGTTTTTTACTACTGTGAGGCCTACCCCTCTCATAGGATAGTGTTAGGGATCCCTTATTAAACTTCTTAAACTGTAATTCCCGAATAAGAGGGAGTAGAACTGTCAGGTTTTATACCTATAGATTTTTAATGATAAATACTCTTTAATAGTAAAGTCCAATGTATTATTACAACATTGAAATGCCACTTTTAGAAAGTTGGCAATTTCCTGCTCTTAGCCCTTTTTGTGCCTGCAGCCTGTCTCTGATCATTTTGTGGGGGGGGGGGGGGGGTGACAGCCTGACTTTGTGTATTCCCTCTAGACAGACACACACAAAGAGAGCTTAGGTGTGACTTGATTGATCTTCCTTGGAGGATGGGAGGGAAGAGCTGGGCACAGCCTAACACTTGCACCTGAATAGGCTGTTTCCTGTCCACACAAAAAGGGTTGCATACCCGCAGTAGTGGATCTGGAGCTAGGGCAGGAAGGGAGGAGCTCTGTGCACTTCACAAACCCTTCTTTGAAGTCATTCCCAATTCAAAGGCACAACTGGGTATAAGTACTGGGTCTCTGACCCCACCAAGACAGTACACTTCTGGACCTGAACTTGCTGTTCCTGGAAGAAGAACTGATGTGCTAAAGGACTGCCACTCTTCTGGATTGCTACTCAGAAAGACTGCTACCTTACTGTGTTGCCCTTCTGCTCTCTCTGACTTTATAAAGACTGGACCTATATCACTTGAGCCCAGAGTGACTCCAAGGGCTAGCTCAATCAATCAATCAATCAATCAAGGAATTTGTAGAGGGCACTACTCACCCATGAGGGTCTCAAGGTGCTAGGGGAGTAGGTGCTGCTACTGCTCGAACAGCCAGGTCTTGAGTAGCCTCTTGAAGGTTAGTAGGTCTTGGGTCTGCCGTAGGAGGATGGGGAGGGTGCTCCAGGTCTTGGTGGCGAGGTAGGAGAACGATCTGCTCCCGGAGGTCGCTCTTCGGATGCGGGGGATGGTGGCGAGGGTGCGGTTGGCGGAGTGGAGCTGGCAGTTGGGGGTGTAGAAGGTGAGTCATCTGTTGAGGTATGCTGGTCCGGTGTTGTGGAGTGCCTTGTGTTAGTGCATGAGGAGCTTGAAGGTGATACTCTTGTTGATGGGCAGCCAGTGCAGGTCTCTCAGGTGGGGTGTGAAGTGGCTGGGTCGAGGGATGTCGAGCATCAGTCAGGCCGAGGCGTTCTGTATGCGTTGTAGTTGTTTCAGTAGTTTGGCCGGGGCTCCCGCGTAGAGGGCGTTTCCGTAGTCCAGCCTGCTGCTGACGAGGGCCTGGGTGACCGTTTTTCTTGTGTCGGTGGGGATCCACCTGTAGATCTTGCGGAACATGTGGAGGGTGATGAAGCAGGAGGATGAGAAGGTGTTGACTTGCTTGGTCATGGAGAGTGTTGAGTCGAGGACGAACCCCAGGTTGCGTGCGTGGTCGGTGGGCGTTGATGCTGCTCCCAGGGCAGTCAGCCACCAGGAGTTATCCCAGGATGAGGGGATGGAGCTGAGGATGAGGACCTCCGTCTTGTCCGAGTTCAGCTTCAGACGGCTGTTCTTCATCCATTCGGCGAAGGCTTTCATTCCTTCATGGAGGTTGGTTTTGGCGGTGAGGGGGTCCTTGGTAAGGGAGAGGATCAGCTGTGTGTCGTCGGTGTAGGAGATGATGTTGAGTTCGTGCAGTGTGGCGACGTGGGCGAGCGGGGCCATGTAGATGTTGAACAATATCGGGCTGAGGGATGATCCTTGGGGTATGCCGCAGATGGTCTTGGAGGCTTCGGAAAGGAAAGGGGGAGGTGGATGCTCTTCGTTCTGCCAGAGAGGAAGGAGGTGGGCCATTCCAGAGCCTTGTCTCAGATCCCTGCATTGTGGAGGCATGTGCGTAGGGTGCGGTGGCAGACCGTGTCGAAGGCGGCTGATAGGTCCAGCTGACTATTACTGTGAAAATCCACACATCACCTCAACTGCAGGATCGACACCAAAGCATCACTAGGCTCCACCCCGCATCTTTGCTGTTGGTATCAGGATCAAGATACTTTGTTCAGCGGCCTTGCGGGGTCCATTTATATGGCCTGCGTTCCATCTTTGACTTTGTTCTAGTCAAGTGCAACCAGATATATTCCAAATAGGTGCTTATTGCTTCTAAGAGGTATTTTCACACTTAATATTCAAAAATTAATTTCTTGACTTCAACTTATTGGATTTTTGTTGTTTTCGTCTTGTTTTATGCATTACATTGAGTTCTGCTTTTCTAACGTGGTGTGTAGTCTAATTGAGGTGTTTTCACTGTTACTGTTTGAAGTGATGCACAAATACTTAACACATTGCCTCTTAAGTTTAGCCTGACTGCTCTATGCCCAGCTACCAGAGAGTGAACACAGGCTAATTTAGGGTGTGTTTGTGACGTATCCTTACTAGGATTGTGGTTCCTGCTTGGACAGAGTGCACAGCTCCTCCAACCAGAAACCAAATTTCTAATGGTAGTGCTTAATGCACACACCTTTAACCGCTGTATTATGAAAGCAAACTTGTGGAGGTGGTAATATCTGACCAGAACCTTTGTGCATATTTGGTGTGTTGCATTTTATTGTCGTGGAGATGGATTGTTGTTTGTGCTGTTTTTGTTTTTGTGCAGCATTGTGTTGTAGTCTTTAACTATTTTGTTGTGACATGCACTGCTATGTTTCTATTGCGTTGTTACTTTACTCTGTGTTATGTCATGTGCTGTTTTCAGTTGCTTAGAGGGTTGACAAATGCTGCTAGGTTTTCAGACAAAGGAAGCACATTCCTTACAGGTCCAGAGACAATAAAATGACCACTCTTTAAGGGGGTACAATAGCATTGCTCAAGCTCTTCATTTATTTAAGACACCAGCCAGCTCAAATTCAAACACTAATACAGATATCTTTCTTAACCCCTTCCATGCTTATGAAGAGCCCAGCACATCCTGAGGCACAGTGGAGCTGTGCTCATGACGAGCTGGGCTTGTCATAACGGCCGCGGCACTCCCACGTGCAATTGATTCCCCGCCTGTGCGGGAGAATCAATCAGTGGGCGGAGTCGTGACGAGCCCAGCTCGTCATGACCACAGCTCCACTGTGCCTCATGACAGCTGGGATCGTCACGAGCACCGCGGTGCCGCGTCCCCGCGCCATGGGGGAACTACCCCCGTGGTGAAAGGGTTAAATTAGAACTTTCGGTGCTTATTTTATGTGAAAAGGACCTATGCCATAAATATTGTTTACAAAACGTTTGACTGATTAGGTATAGATTTTCTATCATTCCCTCCTACAAGGCCACATTTTTATAAACAATGGGCCCGATTCACAAAGGTAAACTGAGAGGAAAGTCTACCTTTATGAATTTTGGTATTCACAAAGCGCATTTATGAGTAGTAAAGTTAGACTTTTGTCTCAGTTAAACTTAAGTTGTTGTCTTAAGTTTCACTTAGACCAAACGTCTAAGAACTTAAGTGCTCGTAAATGCCCTTTGTGAAAAGCGAAAGTTGTACAGTTAGACTTTCTTCTCAGTTTACCTTTGTGAATCGGGCACAATGTTTAGGACACAAATTTTTGTAAGATGATATTTTGATTCCAATATTATGGTATCTTGCCATTGCACAATTATTAAGTTGCAGTGGGTCACTCACAATTAATCATTTTATTTAGAAATAAATGAAACAGGTGGCCTGAGTCACAAAGTATTTTGTACACTGAAGTTCAAGCAGTAATCAAGTTACACTTATAAAATGCGAATTCAGATTCATAAAATGAAGTACAGGTGAAAGGCAGAAATTTCCCCAATAGTAGTGGAACTGCCAACTTTGCAATTTTATTAAGAGGCATATCTCTTGGAGTTTTGCGATCAGATCAGACTGCAAAAGGAGATGAACACCCACAAACAGGGATGTTATTTCACAGTCTGCAAAAGCAAGGAAATTAACTCTTGTTAAACACAGGTGTAAGTTCATTTCCAGGGTGTAAATGGGAAGAAAAGAAAACACGCTCATATTAAGACATGTGTAGAGAAAGTGATTTCTCTCTAATGAAGAGTATTTCCTAATTGAGGAAACAAAAATATTTGCACAGAAAGAAAATTGTGTTACATTTCTTCATATATAACTATCCACTGGGTGAAATTCTACGTAAGTGTTATGTTTTTGATTAATCCATGGAAACCTACAACTATTTATTAATGGGGTACTACTTGATGCTTTCTGTATCCCTGAAAAAATCTTACATTTGTTCCAAAAAGATGACTTAAGGGCCCAATTTTCGAACTTTTGGCTTTTGTGATTTTTTCTCAATTAGAATCTTTAATAAGAAAATAATAATCAAGACAATGCTAAATGCCTGTGGCAATTTACTGATTTTAGATTATGATTCTGCATAGTTCTCAGATCTGGGCCTTCGATTGATTCTTGATATTTTATTTGCTGTCTGCACCAAAGAATTGTGGCTAGACTCTAGTTAGAACAGTGCCATAATTTCTGAGGTCCGCTCCATGTACATTGCATACAATATAATTGTATCCATGTAAAGTACAGAATCCATAAGAATGTTAGCAAGGAGAGGAGAAAGTAAATATATGCTATGCTGACCAACAAATACTTTTTTTAAAGCGAGGAAAGGAGAATTGTAGTTAACTTGCTACAAAGCTCACACTCAAAATGTTGAATGACAGAATTGGAGTTCTGTGTTTCTCATTTAACATTAGAGATAGAGTGAAATGGGATCTGTCATGGTTTCTACCACCTACACGCAATCCTCCAGTAGCAGATCCAACTGCGTAGATTATAATATTTAATAGTAGAGTTCTTTCCTGTCTGAAAGGGGGTATTTTGACAGGTTCATCTGCAGGTTTACAAGCGGCATCAATTGGTCTACATATGTAGGCCTAAAGTCAAGTTTTTTTTCTGTCAGCGTAGTAGACAGCACACTAGTTGCTGAAGTCCACTAGTGACATTTAACTTTCCATGCCATTGGTGTATTGTCCTGCATCATCTGTCTTAGATCCTGAGTTCAATGCTATTCATGCCCTGCCTGCAGAATCTTACTGTCATGACATGTTATAGAATGTTTTGAGTCAAATAGTCACAGTTGACTGAGCTGAGCTGCTTGCTGGCTGCTCCTGGTGGGGTCTACTGTACCACCTTGAATAAAACTACTTGAAACTCATCACTTGTATCTGACTCAATCACCACATGTTTTTGGCGACGATCTTAATGCAAACCTCTGTCTGTCACCTCTTCAAGAACCTCAAGCAACTTTAAAAATAAAGAACCTACTGCAACTCAAGTTAAGTTAAGCCAACTGGCATCCTGAGCCCACCAGTAACCTCCAATTGGTCGCCCACAGCAGTCTGCCAGTTGTTTATGTGTGTCTGGGGAAGTGCTACTTCAAGAGCTACCCTTACAGTTTTGGCTGTCTACTCCCCATCATCTCTATGCGTCTCTGCTGTGCCTTCTGTGAGGGTAAGTCTGCCATTCAATGACGTCTGCGTCCTGTGCAGTGCCTTCAGCGAGAGTAAGCCTGATCTAGTGTGTTCACCTGCCATATATCTACGTCTGCGCACTGTCTGGGGAAGTGCTACTTCTGGAGCTGCCCATTCAAGCTTGTGCATCTACTCCCCACTATCTCTACCCATTTTGTGCTGTACCTTCAGTGGCGGTAAGCCCGCCAATGTCTGCTTCTTGTGTTGTGCTGTGGATGTTTTCTGCGCTGAAACCCCACAAATAGGTGAGCCATGTAGACGGCACAGACACTCCCATTTGTCTGTATATTACTGGATGTATGCGCTACTTTGGAAGGTGCCTCCATTATGTTCCTGCCTGCCCTTTCTCATCTACAAGTTGTTTCAGATCTATTACAAGCGCTGAGGTCCCTAATTCTGGTCCTGCGTTTCAGTGGACGGTCAGCTGTGTTTGTTTTCTACCAAGAAACTTCACATGGAAGTGTGCAGAAGGAAGTTATGGCTCACAGACTTTTTTTTCTATGTCCACCCAGTCCAATTGGACTTCTGTGCCTCTACTATGTGCTACTGGGAGTGCTTTTACTACTCTCTGGCTGTGATTGGCAGAGTGGTGCCTGGTGGCGGTACGTGTCTGCCACTATACAGCTCCATTTTCACGACGGGGAAAGTCAGGTGAGACGTTTTGCATTTTTGTACTTTTATTTTCTGTCAATTTTACCACCTGGCAACCGCCGCATTCAAATTTCAAATTGATGAGGCAAGAGCCTTCGACAGCGCACGTAATCTCACCTGCATTGTGGTGACACGTTGTTGACTCGAGGCTCCTTTGATGACGGTGCTGTCAGGCTGGCGCTGCTGTTACTCATCCGCAGACGTGCCGGGAGCCATCTGGCAGAGCGTAGCATCTACAACGTGATGCCATGTTGCACTTAGTGGCGTTTTCTCTCTGTCTCTACCAATTTTTGCCAACCATGTACTCTCTTCAGTAAAGCTTCTCGTCGAAGCATCAATGTTGAAGAAGTCTGGAGCTGCGGCGTGGGACTTCTCACGTCTGTCACCTGTGCAGCGGACACTGTGTTTTGTGTTACACCGAGGTGTGTGCCAGAAATGTCTTCTACCAATATGAAGGTACTTGTTGGTTGGTTCACGTATTTTTACTTGTCTCTCAATATCGCAGTGACAGGCACACCAAAGACATTTACACGTTGGTTCACATATTTTTACCTGTCTCTCAAGATCACGGTGACAGGCACACCAAAGACATTTACAAATTTACTGTAACTTGTTTTTGCTGTTATGCCAAAATTGTGTTTTTCAGTTCACTTGGAAGGCACATGATCTCTTAAATCTGATGCTGTATCTCTGCATAGGGATTATTTGCTGCATTCTGGTTCTATACATTTAGAAACCTTGTAGTACAGTGCATTATTTTACCCTTGGGTACAGTGCACATTATTTTTCGTTCCCATTGCTACAGTGCACAACCACAGATCTTCTCTCATTGTTGTCATTACATTTTTGGGTTATGTTATGAGTTCCTACTCATATGTGTACTGCAGTGCACGGCATGGAAGTTCCACACAAATGTATGCACACATGGATATCGATTGTTAATTCATTTACTCTACATAGGGCGTGTATGGGGATTTCTCCCATTTTGTGCACATTTCAATTCTGGTTTCCTCCTGGGAGCTATGCAAGGGTTTTAGTCATTTTTGCAATATTATATGGGTCCCTATCGGATGTATGACGTTACAACGCACACTTTTACAACGCATGCACTTACAACGCATTTTTTACAACGCATAATCCATTACAACGCATGACATTACAACGCATGACACTACAACGCATTTTTAAAAAATACCTTTACAACGCATTGCCATTACAACGCATACTACCTTTACAACGCATACCATTACAACGCATTATATTAAATTACATTTAAGGTAAGTATTAGATAGTATAGGGGTAAAAATTACTATTCTAACTCCAGGGGGTGCATCAGTAGGGTAAGTGTTGGATAGTATAGGGGTAAAAATTACTATTCTAACTCCAGGGGGTGCATCAGTAGGGTAAGTGTTGGATAGTATAGGGGTAAAATTACTATTCTAACTCCAGGGGGTGCATCAGTAGGGTAAGTGTTGGATAGTATAGGGGTAAAAATTACTATTCTAACTCCAGGGGGTGCATCAGTAGGGTAAGTGTTGGATAGTATAGGGGTAAAAATTACTATTCTAACTCCAGGGGGTGCATCAGTAGGGTAAGTGTTGGATAGTATAGGGGTAAAAATTACTATTCTAACTCCAGGGGGTGCAACAGAAGGGTAAGTGTTGGATAGTGTAGTGTAATATTATGTGTTGGTATAGTATAGGGGTAAAAATTACTATTCTAACTCCAGGGGGTGCATCAGTAGGGTAAGTGTTGGATAGTATAGGGGTAAAAATTACTATTCTAACTCCAGGGGGTGCAACAGTAGGGTAAGTGTTGGATAGTGTAGTGTAATATTATGCGTTGTAATGGTATGCGTTGTAATGGTAGTATGCGTTGTAATGGAATGCGTTGTAAAGGTAGTTTTTAAAAATGCGTTGTAGTGTCATGCGTTGTAATGTCATGCGTTGTAATGGATTATGCGTTGTAAAAAATGCGTTGTAAAGGTAGTGCGTTGTAAAAGTTGCGTTGTAAAGGTTGTTCCCCGTCCCTATCCATATCTGTTTTCTGACATCATTCACATTATTATATGGGTCCCTATCCATATCTGTTTTCTGACATCACTTACATTATTATATGGGTCCCTATCCATATCTGTTTTCCGACATCATTCATATTATTATATGGATTCCTACCCATATCTGTTGACTTCGCTCAACCTCTCTTTTTTTTGTTTTCATGATGTCAACATTATAAGGACTATTGTTTCTATGGGTCTTAGTCCCATCTGTTACTTCTATAATCCCTTGTCTTTTTAAGGGTTGCTGTTGGGCTATAGTCCTCCCAATCTTATGTTATTATTATATTGTACATTATATTTACACTGTTGTCTTTACATTATATTTTTCATTCTGTATTGATGATGGTGTTTGACTTGGGTGAGGATTATCTTTATACTTTTTCTCATCTTCCTTGTTTTCTTTCTTCATTCTATTCTCTTGGTGATGTCTTTACCTTGTGCCTCGTGTGGGTTCTTAGTTTTCCTCTGCTCTGCTTTTCTGCCGTGTTCTTCTCTGTGTTTTCCACATCCTGTAGTCTTGAGTTTTGTTGATTCATTCTTCTTCTGCCTTCTTACATTCCTCTTCTGGCCAGTGGGTATGTTTTGGGGCAGTTATGCGTGTTTCTTTTTTCTCCATTTCTCTGAAGATTTTATTTCGTTCCTTTTCTTTTGTGTACAGAAGGGAGGATGGTTCTTATATCTTGGTTTGCCTCTCTTTCTTTGCTCCTCTCATCCTTTTCGGTTGCTCTCTTCTTTCATAGGTTTGTGGTTCCGATTTCCTTTCTGGTTCTCCTCTTTATCTTTCTTCTTCTTTCATTGTTATCCTTTTGTATATTTGGGAGGAAGGCGTATATGTTATATCCTGAGTTAAATGGTATTCGTGCCCTGCCTGTGGAATCTTACTGTGATGACATGTTATAGAATGTTGTGAGTCAAATAGTCACTGTTGACTGGGCTGAGCTGCCTGCTGGCTGCTCTTGGTGGGGTCTACTGTACCATCTTGAATAAAACTACTTGAAACTCATCACTTGCATCTGACAGCAAAATGTGAGGGGATTATGCAGAAAGAAGGATTTTCTCATGATAGCTTCAAACATTTGTCTTTTGGTGATGTCATGAAGGTGTGATGCTACAATGCTTCACTTTTTCCCAGCTGAATAGTTAAATGACGTATTGATAGGCAAAGGATAACTTAGAATGCAAATTCTAAATGGTGCCTATACGAACATAGATTACTTTGTTACCCTAAACAAACTGAGATATGAGTATAACACGATTTGAGTAAAAAAGCAGGAGTAGCCCATAACTCAGTTACAGTGGATTATTTTTTGTATAAAGGACAGCATAGGTAATTTGTTAGGTAATTACCATAGATTTAAAATGGAAGCTTTATGTATAGAAGTCAGTGAAAATCTCACAGTAACAGATGATGAGACTGCTGAATCCTTTCAATAATTTCATGAGAAATTGTACATTAACACTAATGAGACGTTGATAGAGAATCTAAGGGGCACTTACATCAAGCTTTTTACCATTCTCAAATGGACCGATTCGGGGCACATGCATCAATATAAGGAATTGCGATTCCTTAATAGCGATTTTTAAGGTATCGCTATTTAGGAGTCGCAATTCCTTATGAATGTAGGAGTCGCAAAATAAATAGCGAATCCTACACATTCTCTAATAGTGAATCGGGCCTGAAGGCACATAGGGATGAATGGGAAAGCATTCGCAATTTGCGATTACCAAACAGTTAATCGCAAATTGCTAATGGAATTGCAAGGGTGCTAGGGCCCCCCTGTTGCACCCCCAAAAAAGGTAAGTGTGCACATGTGGTGCACACACATGCCCTAAGGGCATGTGTATGCGCCACATGGCACTTTGAAAAATGCAATTTTGTGCATTTGTTTTAAGAATTTGCAAATGGCTTTTTACCGGTCACAAATGGGCTGATTCTGCAAATCGGCCCATTTGCGACTGGTTAAAAGCTTGATGCATGTGCCCCTAAGTTCTTACTTGGAAGGTCTCCTTCCCTACGATTTTAGAAATAAAAAAAGAAATTGCATATATATTCTTTGTAATATTCAATTGTTTAATTCTTTCTTTTAATGGAAAAAACCTAATGGTTAATTGGTTTATCTTAAGGTTTTATGGGGACAGAAGGAGAAACAGCTGTTGCTATTCACAACCCAGATAAAGATGCTTTCTTGATGACCAACCACAGGTCAATTTCACTGATAAATCTAAGTTGTAAAATTCCAGAATAACTACGTGTAGCGTAATGTGAATATTTAACAGATACTTCATCCTGCACATATTGAATTCCTGGAAAGTAGAGTGTATGGTGACAGTATTGAAGTGACATCGACAGTCTGAAAGTTCCAGCAGCAAGAATGTAAGTGTTCATCTCAATATAATGACAAGTGTAATAATCGCTATATTAAAGACCAAGAAACGGTATTAGAGTAAATGGAATGTCTTCATATTACTTTTGGCTAGGACACACTAGGCTAGGACACACTTTGTGGTTCCTATTTCCTTTCTGTTTCTCCTCTTTATATTTCTTCTTCTTTCATTGTTGTCCTTTTGTATATTTGGGAGAAAGGCAGATATGTTATATCCTGAGTTCAATGCTATTCGTGCCCTGCCTGTAGAATCTTACTGTGATGACAAGTTATAGAATGTTGTGAGTCAAATAGTCACAGTTGACTGGGCTGAGCTGCCTGCTGGCTGCTCTTGGTGGGGTCTACTGTACCATCTTGAATAAAACTACTTGAAACTCATCACTTGCATCTGACTCAATTACCACAATCTGCTATGGCTTTACTGGAAAGTCAAATACGCCAATTGGGGATTAACCAAATTTACCATGTTTTGTGGTGAGAGCACACTCATGGGGACAGGACAGCAGTGTGCCAGAGAAAAGAGCTAAACAATCAGCAAACCAGTCAGCATAATGTGGGGGGATTATGCAGAAAGAAGGATTTTCTCATGATAGCTTCAAACATTTGTCTTTTGGTGATGTCATGAAGGTGTGACGCTACAATGCTTCACTTTTTCCCAGCTGAATAGTTAAATGACATATTCATAGGCAAAGGATAACTTAGAATGCAAATTCTAGATGGTGCCTATATGAGCATAGATTACTTTGTTACCCTAAACAAACTGAGATATGAGTATAACACGATTTGAGTAAAAAAGCAGGAGTAGCCCATAACTCAGTTACAGTGGATTATTTTTTGTATAAAGGACAGCATAGGTAATTTGTTAGGTAATTACCATAGATTTAAAATGGAAGCTTTACGTATAGAAGTCAGTGAAAATCTCACAGTAACAGATGATGAGACTGCTGAATCCTTTCAATAATTTCATGAGAAATTGTACATTAACACTAATGAGACTTTGATAGAGAATCTAAGGGGCACATGCATCAAGCTTTTTACCATTCTCAAATGGACCGATTCGGGGCACATGCATCAATATAAGGAATTGCGATTCCTTAGTAGCGATTTTTAAGGTATCGCTATTTAGGAGAAGCATATCCTTATGCATGTAGGAATCGCAAAATAAATAGCGATTCCTACACATTCTCTAATAGCGAATCGGGCCTGAAGGCACATAGGGATGAATGGGAAAGCATTCGCAATTTGCGATTACCAAACAGGTAATCACAAATTGCTAATGGAATTGCAAGGGTGCTAGGGGTCTAGGGCCCCCCTGTTGCACCCCCAAAAAAGGTAAGTGTGCACATGTGGTGCACACACATGCCCTAAGGGCATGTGAATGCGCCACATGGCACTTTGAAAAATGCAGTTTTGTGCATTTGTTTTAAGAATTTGAAATTACCATCAACTGGAAGTTGGTGGTAATTTGTGAATCATCAATGCAAAGTCACATTTTTAAAATGCTTCATGCATTGCATTTAGGGAATCGCAAATTGTGATTCCCTAAATGCATTCGCAAAATAGATAATCACAAAAATTGCAATTACCTATTTTATTAATGCATTCAGGTTTGATGCATTGGAAATGGCTTTTTACCGGTCACAAATGGGCTGATTCTGCAAATCGGCCCGTTTGTGACTGGTTAAAAGCTTGATGCATGTGCCCCTAAGTTCTTACTTGGAAGGTCTCCTTCCCTATGATTTTAGAAAAAAAAATTGCATATACATTCTTTGTAATATTCAATTGTTTATTTCTTTCTTTTAATGGAAAAAAAACCTAATTGTTAATTGGTTTATCATAAGGTTTTATGGGGACAGAAGGAGAAACAGCTGTTGCTATTCAAAACCCAGATAAAGATGCTTTCTTGATGAACAACCACAGGTCAATTTCACTGATAAATCTAAGTTGTAAAATTCCAGAATAACTACCTAGCCTAATGTGAATATTTAACAGATAATTCCTCTTGCACATATTGAATTCCTGGAAAGTAGATTGTAGGGTGACAGTATTGAAGTGACATTGACAGTCTGAAAGTTCCAGCAGCAAGAATATAAGTGTTCATCTCAATATAATGATGAGTGTAATAATCGCTATATTAAAGACCAAGAAACGGTATTAGAGTAAATGGAATGTCTTCATATTACTTTTGGCTAGGACACACTAGGCTAGGACACACTCACACTTACAAACCACTAGTTAATTAAATTATAAATGACTTAGTGAATAACACAAAGATTGCAACTAGAGAATTCAAAGTAGTGGCTTTTGTGTATGATGTTCTGTTGTTCATCTCTAATGTTTCCCTATCATTAACGTTAGTAGTACTCAAAACTGTGGATTATTCAAAGGTCTCAGGTTACAAGCTAAGTTACTACAGATTTAAGTAAAACTAAAAATGATATACAACCATTTAAAAATATTTGTTTGCCATCTTTGGATTACAATTTAGGGCTAAAATGGCAAAATGAAAATAATAAGGGGCCGATTCCGATAGCTGGTCGGACAGCTGTCCATAGCCTTACCGTGCGTCAGACAAGTACCCGGAGCCGGTCTGTCCTGTAGAGTAAGTATGATGCGCATAACTGCCAAAAACACGACCGACACGTATGCTGTGATTCAAGCTCCATTCTCCGTCCGAGCCGTAACTCCTAACGCTGAACCGAGTTGCCCAGAAGCAGTATCCATAGCAGTTTCCGGTATGACAAGTATGATGCATACTTCCTATGCGCCGGACGGGTCGTCACGTACGGCATGTCACAGCATCCGGAAAACAAGCATATCAGCTTTGATTCACGCCACAACTCAATACACGGCTACGAGATGGACCAGCTTGCAGCGGGTACGAGATGGAGCAACAAGCAGCGTGTACGACACGAACACATCATGAATCCCATCGCGCAGGTCATACCAGTACTCTACATCCATGACCGGCTCAGGAACCGACGCGGACGGCGCAGACGGTAAGTCAGACACCTACCACATAAACAAACGAAATGTACCCGCAAAATGGCACACACACACAGGGGATCCACTTTCTGGCCACTAACAACAGCCCACCATAGGGTTGCATGGCCAGCACCACTAACACCCCCAGCCATAGGGCTTATGTTGCCCATCACTACAGCCACCCCCACCCATAGGGGACCTGTTGCCCATCACCCCTGCCACCCCCACCCATAGGTCTCATGTTGCCCATCACTACTGCCAACCCCAGCCATAGGGCTTATGTTGCCCATCACTACGGCCACCCCCACCCATAAGGGACCTGTTGGCCAGCACCCCTGCAACCGCCACCCATATGGCTGATGTTGCCCATAACCCCTGCCACCCCCACCCATATGGCTGATGTTGCCCATCACCCCTGCCACCCACACTAACAGGGGACCTGTTGCCCATCACTACTGCCACCCCCACCCATATGGCTGATGTTGCCCATCACCCCTGCCACCCCCACTCACAGGGGACCTGTTGCCCATCACCCCTGCCACCCCCACCCATATGGCTGATGTTGCCCATCACCCCTGCCACCCCCAGCCATAGGGATTATTTTGCCCATCACTACAGCCACCCCCAGCCATAGGGCTTATGTTGTCCATCACCCCTGCCACCCCCACCCATAGGTCTCATGTTGTCCATCACTACTGCCTCCCCCAGCCATAGGGCTCATGTTGCCCATCACCCCTTCCACCCCCACCCATATGGCTGATGTTGCCCACCACCCCTGAAACCCCCACTCACAGGGGACCTATTGCCCATCACCCCTGCCACCCCCACCCATATGGCTGATGTTGCCCATCACCCATGCCACCCCCACCCATATGGCTGATGTTGCCCATCACCCCTGCCACCACCACCCATATGGCTGATGTTGCCCATCACCCCTGCCACTCCAGCCATAGGGCTTATGTTGCCCATCACCCCTGCCACCCCCACCCATAGGTCTCATGTTGTCCATCACTACTGCCACCCCCAGTCATAGGGCTCATGTTGCCCATCACTACAGCCACCCCCTCCCATAGGGGTCCAGTTGCCCATCACCCCTGCCACTCCCACCCATATGGCTGATGTTGCCCATCACCCCTGCCACCCCCACTCACAGGGGACCTGTTGCCCATCACCCCTGCCACCCCCACCCATATGGCTGATGTTGCCCATCACCCCTGCCACCCCCATTCACAGGTGACCTGTTGCCCATCACCCCTGCCACCCCCACCCATATGGCTGATGTTGCCCATCACCCCTGCCACCCCCATTCACAGGTGACCTGTTGCCCATCACTACAGCCACCCCCAGCCATAGGGCTTATGTTGCCCATCACCCCTGCCACCCCCACCCATAGGTCTCATGGTGTCCATCACTACTGCCACCCCCAGCCGTAGGGCTCATGTTGCCCATCACTACAGCCACCCCCACCCATATGGCTGATGTTGCCCATCACCCCTGCCACCCCCACTCACAGGGGACCTGTTGCCCATCACCCCTGCCACCCCCACCCATAGGGGACCTGTTGCCCATCACCTCTGCCACCCCCACCCATATGGCTGATGTTGCCCATCACCCCTGCCACCCCCACTCACAGGGGACCTGTTGCCCATCACCCCTGCCACCCCCACCCATAGGGGACCTGTTGCCCATCACCCCTGCCACCCCCACCCATATGGCTGATGTCGCCCATCACCCCTGCCCATCCAGCATTCTCCAACATCAGGTATGTCCGCAAAATACATCCTTCCTAACATCGTGTCAAGAGTGTGTAGTCTGTGACAAATGCCCACAACAGTGATTATGGCTACGAGCATGCAATGTAAGTAACAGCACATGTGTGACCAACACATGAGTGTGACATACACATGCAAGTATCACCATAGCACTGTGACAGTGTAAAAAAAACACCCCCTCACTGTGTAGAACAGAAGTTAAGTGGGGGTTTCCAAAATGCAGCAGATGTTGAGCATTGTGGTTATGGGGACTAAACACCCCTCATCACAGTGACCAAAAGGTAAGTGTCATCATGGTCAAAGCTGCAAATAACAAACAGCATGTATGATCCCTGCTCCCAACACATCAAACACTTCTGTGGCAAACTAGTGGTTGTGTCCCATACAAACAGAGATGTGGCGAGGCCAACAGTGCTGTGAAAACATAATACACTCTTGGCCATGTGCAGACAAGCACCACACATGGGGGCTGACAATGCATACAGCGTACAATGACACAACAGCAGAAGTGACCATCACCAAGCATGCACACATCTTGAAAATAGACACACCAATCAAAACAACATGTGTAGACTGTAGGTGTCAGATCCCAAACTCACATGCCATGCCAGCAATGGCACCTAACAACCAGGATGAATGTGCACAATGATGTGATATGACTCACAGGGACAGCATGCAAAATCACAGAAACAGCATCCAGACAAAGGCCCACAACAGCAATAAGGGGGGGCAACAATTTCCGTTCCGCTCGCGGAAATTTCAAAAATTCGACATTTTCGGGATCCACGCGGACCGCGAAAATGTCGAAACTTCCGCGATCCGCGAGAGAGCGGAAATTGTCGCCTAGGCAGGTCTGCTGCTGTCTCCCCATATCTACCCTCAACAATATGCTATCATCCTTGATGAAGCTCTTTGCATCGAGGAGTTTCTCGAGCGCAATCCCCGTGTAGTTCCTGACACCAGGAGGTTCTGTCTCCTCATCTGCTGCTCTGATCCGTCTCTGGCCCTTTATAAACAAGAGGCATGTGAACTGCATGGAAGCCCTGCAGGGTGTGCGCGCTGACAGGGAGGCGGGTAGGGACCAGTGAGGGGGGGGAGGACACAGGGGGAAGGGTGCCGAGGGGCTCTGCTTAATAAAGAAACAAATGAAACACACCAAGACGGGAGGTGGGGGGCAGCCTGCTGCCTGCGAGGAAGGGGGAGATGCGGTCACTGGTAGAGAAGCAGGAAGAGGGTGCAAGGGAAAAGGGAAGATAAGAGCTGAGGGGAGAAGTGAGGGAGAGGAGAGGAGGAGATGTCACTGGTAGAGGATCCGGTAGGGAGGGGGAGGGAGACGGGGAAGAGAAGACTGAGGAGAGGAGTGAGGGTGATGCGAGATGGAGGAGAGGAGGAGATGCTGTCACTGGTAGAGGAGCAGGAAGGGAGGGCGAGGGAGAGAGGGAAGAGAAGGGCTGAGGGTAGGTCTGAAAGAGAGGAAAGCGAGAGGAGAGGGCTGCTGAGGGATGGAGAGGGAGGGCCTACTGGGGGTGACAGGGAAGCTGCAGGGATGGCCGGGAGAGGTGCCGCAGAGAAGAGAGGAGGTGAGATGGACTGAGGGAGGGGGATTCTGCCCGCAGACTGAATTTATTTACTTATTTAGATTTATTTATGCATTATTATATAGCGCCGACATTGTCCAGAGGTGCTAGAGCGCTTTACAGTGAACGAGGTTCGTTACAAAGATACTTGATTACAAAGATTTAAGATTACAAGTCCAACAAAAGCCAGAAATGAAACGTCTTTCCGCCCTTTCCCCCACTATGATGGACAGCTCACTCGAGGGACCCCGGTGCCCGTTGGCGCGGTGGCAACGTTACAGACACACGCTGTAGACAACTCTTCTGGCCCTTTACACAGCTGTAGTGTAGGAAAAGCACATACATTTACCCACGAGGTAGCACTTACTGATTAGCCAGTAGAAAGTACTCCAGTTGAGTAGAGGTATTGCACAAAACGGTGGCATCTTCTTGGATAAATATGCAGGGCAGGCTTCCTTCTGACACGATGCTCCTGTCACAAAAATTAAACCCCAACAGGAAGCACTTTTATTTGACCTTCAACTCGGGCACCTGCTTTATTTATATCTGTATGTCTTACATATATAATTATAAATAAAGCAGGTGCCCAAGTTGAAGGTCAAATTCAGTAATACATTAATCAGCACACCAAAACCTCAGCGATCATGCAAAATTTTGCGTGATCGCGGAGATTTCTTGCCGTTTTGCGATATTTTGCGAAAGGCACTTTCGCTTATTCCGCTCACCCTTAAACAGCAATACCAATGCACTGGTGCAGATGCACCTCTCACAAAAATTAAACCCCAACAGGAAGCACTTTTATTTGACCTTCAACTCGGGCACCTGCTTTATTTATATCTGTAAGTCTTACAGATATAATTATAAATAAAGCAGGTGCCCAAGTTGAAGGTCAAATTCAGTAACGCATTAATCAGCACACCAAAACCTCAGCGATCGTGCGAAATTTTGCGTGATCGCGGAGATTTCTTGCCGTTTTGCGATATTTTGCGAAAGGCACTTTCGCTAATTCCGCTCACCCTTAAACAGCAATACCAATGCACTGGTGCAGATGCACAAACACAAACAGGCA
Organism: Triturus cristatus; assembly: GCF_964204655.1. Lineage (NCBI taxonomy): Eukaryota > Metazoa > Chordata > Amphibia > Caudata > Salamandridae > Triturus > Triturus cristatus. The sequence goes on from NC_140593.1 coordinate 178,056,411, forward strand.
AACTCACACTGCACATCTGACACAGCATGTGTGTGTGTGTGTCACAGTATCCCCAGGCAACTACACTACACATGAGGGGAGCTGAACCACAGTGACACAGATGTGGACACAGTGCCACACAAAAGTAAACCATCATTGGGACACCCTCAGTGGGCAATCAGGCATTGGGAGATGAGAGGGAGTACAACAGACACATGTGAAACTAGCTGGAATGAACACCAACTAACACAGCAAGAGACTGACACACAACACCACTACCCCCAGGGACCAGACATTGGGGTGACACAAGCATGCATGACACCTCCATTGTGATGAGAAAGGCAGATGTCGTACAAACTGGGAAACCCAGACATGTGTCCTGTGCCACAAACGTACATCACACATACACAAACACAAATCACTCAGCATGACCCATCATCCATGGACAAACGGGAGCTAGGGGACCACCCATGCAAAGATCCACATCAGTCCACCCTCAACACCACACACCCTGAACTGCAACAATGTGTATCTGTGAAGCCCACATGGACAGGTGACATTGCACATGCACCCATGACAAACACAGGAATGTTGGGAGGAACTAAGGTGCACAGACACATCACACAAGGACAGTTCACAACCCTGGGGAATGACAGACATACTACACAGTATGCGGTACATGTCCATGACTTCAAAGCTCACGTAACCTTCAGAATCCATGCCACAGTCCCAGGACAATGCAGATGCCAAGGAGAACCACAAGGCATACATGCTGACACCTGCCAGCATCACAGCCAGGAACCCAACAAGTGGGAGCAGTCACAAACACATATAAATGTCTCAATCACTGAAAACTACCACCTAGTGACAACTGCATGATTTAGCAAATAAACAGGTGCCTTGAGGAACCCTGACTGTGTCCCATCTGTGTCTGACAACATCATCACCACTCAGAACTGACAAATCCCAATGATGATACACCAATTGACAGTAGTGTGTCATGCACCCACACATCTGGTAGCCCATTGCAAAAGTAGTGGGATGAACCCAGTACCACTCAGCAAGCATCAACAACAGGAACATATCAAGGGAACACTGTCTGTGTATGAACAGGGATGTGGACACACACACATGCTCATACAACACACATCATGGGCCCAGGCCATGTCACTGAACAACACACTTACTTGAGTCATCTGCACATACCCAAAACATATGTCTACCAAGTTGCACAGATGCCCCAGTTGCTCCTATTACAATGATGCCCACACCTGTAGGTCCAGTGGTGATGAGCACAACGTATGTGGAAGTGACAAACTGGACAATGTGAAGCACATCATATGTGCAGGGGTGCAAGCCACAGATGTGACCATGCAAATGAAATGCTATCAGAGAGATGTCCACAAATAGTAGATCCTGACACACCCAGGTAGCTGCAAAGGATGACATGGATACCCACCAGAATAGGATACATATCTCATGGACCACAGGGAGTACCTCACAGCAACACATCAGAATTCAACATTGTAAACAAAGCATCACAGGTGCAAGGGCATGTTAAATATCATCAACATAATGTACAGCAAAATCTAGTTCCCAGGGAGAAAGAAAACAGCTTTATTCAGCATTTTAAAAGTTAAACTTCTGTGCAAACAAAAGGCCAATGGCCAGTCCATGTCCAAATGCCAAAGAGTGAAGTAGAGTGACAACTGTCACACGTTGCTTGCCTGCACTGCTAAGGACCGGGATCATCCCCTCGGAGGGGCATACATGGGGGCAGGCCAGGCACCGCAGGGACAGGATCAGGGCGCAGCAGAAGGAGGCAATGAAGAGGTGGGGGATGCAGGCGAGACACTTGCAACTGCAGTGGAGCTGACTGAAGTGGTGGGTGCCAACTGTGGGGCACAAGTCAGATGGTGGGGGTTCCGGCACAACTCCAGTGGGCAGGTCAGATGGAGTGGATTGGCTCACCACTGCAGTACCCAAGTCAGACGGGGTGGTCGTGGACTCCAAAGCAGTGCCTACATCCATGGGAGCGGAATGGGGACAGGTGAGGTCGGCAGGGCGGGGTGGACACGGTCCCCACATAAGTGGCACTAACTGTCTGACCAGGTGTGGAGGAGCAAGTGCTAGGGGAGGATGGCCTTAGCATTTTGGGTATGGTGTATCTGTGGGTGGGGGAACCCATGGTAGGGAGTGGAGGGGGAACCTCTGGAGTGGTGGCCTGGGGGATGAAGGACGGAGACTTTGCATTGGAGCTGCATGGTGGTGGGGGGTCTTGCTCTTCTGGCGCTGGGGGTACTTGCGGGTGGTGGTCTCTGCCTGACAGCGCCTGGGGAGGGTGTCCGGGTGTGAGGGGCACTCCCTTCTGTGTGTGGGGACTTCCTCTTCCCCTTGTAATCAGGATCTGCAGGGTCAGTGGGGAAGAGGCCAAGGTCACAGAGGAAGAGGTTCTGGGGGGATGGGGTTGCAGGTGAGGCAAGGGAAGGGGGCTGGGAGGGAGAGGTCTCAGAGGACTGCGGTGTGGTTGTGGATGACTGCGTGTGTGTCTGCAAAACAGCCCCTATGAGTGTGAAATCATTCCCTGCGCTTGCTTGTGTGCACGTCTAGACCTTGGTTTGGGGGTTTCTGTGCTTGGGACAGGTAGGGTGCTAGGAATCGTGGGTGGTGCAGGGGTAGGAGGGGTGCGGGACTGTTGTAGGAGGGACACTGCTGCCGTCAGGAGGAGGCCACGGACTGATTGGTCCTCTGTAGGGCAGACATGCCAGAGGAAATGCCCTCCATGAATGACACCAGTTGTGTCAACAGACCTGTGTGTGCATGGAGGACCTTCAGCATCGACGTCTACCCTACATGGATCTGTTGAAGTAAGTCCACAGACTCCTCACTCAGGGCAGTAGGGGACACAGGGGCAGGGGGTGCGGTGCCTGGCACAAAGGAGACATGCTCACGAACACAGGAGCCCACAGGGACCTCTGGGGTGGGTGCCGATGGAAGGGGGGTGGTGGTGGTGGTGGCGGTGGCGGGGGCGGGGACAGCCTCACTAGCTGGGATTTGGTGGCTGCTGACACCCACCTCCACAATGGAGACATCCTCAGAGCTGCTGTGGCCCTCAGCTGGGGGGATGGTGCTGACAACTCCGCTGTGTGGCTCCACTCGCATTCCTTGCCACTGGATCCACCCGACTCCTCTCCTTCTGTCCCTGTAAGGCTCTGTGACTCCCACTGCTCCGTGGAGCTTTCCCCTCCTGTGGCCGTGGATGTATCTGGATAGGAATAGGAAGTAAGAGAACAACATCAGTCACCTGCACCGACTACACACACCACAGTGAGTACATCACATCACAGGGCAAGCCCTGGCATCATCAGCTGAACACAGCTCAAAGTGCCAACACTGTTTAGGATAAGACAATTGTCATTCTTAACATCAACCATGGCACATGTGTCCGTTGCATGTTGGACGCTAACACCCCAATGTGCCAACATGCACCACCCACACATTAGTTGTACATGCACATGAACATGTAGCAGTATGTCACTATACACACAGCACATCTCTTGCTACTGACTCAGTACAGGTGTCCGGATGAAGGGATGGTCAGAGACTCATTTCACATGCTTGGGATGCATGCCACCAACACACACTATGATGTACTCATGTCCTGATGGGCAATGCCACAATGGGGTGCATGGTGCACACTTGAACACAATGCAGGTTCACTCATAGCAAGTTAAATGCCATGGCACTGGGATGCCCTGAAAGTCAGTCAACACTGTCTCCTGTCACAGGGGCAGGGCATCCAGACAACAACAATATGCACTGACTCACATTCCTAGCTCAGGGGTAAAGCTAACTAAAGATGACCGGCACACTTGCCCATCCCATGCAAACAACATATCCAGGACCCAGAAGACCCCACATCATGCAAATCATACATATGAGTCTCAGCAAACACAAATCCCTGTACATTAACACATCACAGTCTGCCATGCATGTAACCCAGCTGCATGAAGGACACAGTTGCATACACCATTGTGAGCTGTCACATGATCACACACCTATATGTCACACAGGTCTTGTCTCTCACAGTCACATCACAGATGTCATGCTAACCCTCTGAATCATGGACACCCCAGTTGTACGTAGCAACAAGCCACACCCTAATGACACAGAGGCAGACACCTGAGGGCACATGTCACTAAGCACAACCTGCAATTTCATACACAGGAGTGGGATTACAGAGTGTTTCTAAATGCCCTTGAGGGGGCATGACTGGCCAGGACTAAGTGAAACAGTGTTTGGCCGTGGACAGTAGTCAGGTGGCTAAGCAAGTGTGCACACAATAAGGAGCTACAGAGGGAACTAGACCCAGGTCGCCCTCCTCTCAATCGATAATCATCTACACAGGCCTGGGTCTCTGAAGGTATAATCACCATGGACTGTGTTTTAAACCCTATCACTTTAGGTGTTTTGTACTCCCCACTTTTCTAAATTTGAGGTAGTCACCAACAGCCATCCACCTTCAATTTATAATTTATAAAAACTAAGTCAAGAATTTTTCTTCCGGCAATCCCCCTAATGGACCTCTCAGTGTAAGAACTCACACGTCAAATACACCGGGTGTTTTTACAATCCTATGATAAAATGTGAAGGAAGCAAGATGACACCTCACGTGCGCAACACCAATTGAGCTTGCTGATTGGTACTCACCAGCTCTGCCCACTTTTATCATCATCGGTTGTCATCTTTCCCCAAAAATAAATAAATAAAGTGTCCACAAAGATAAACCCAAAATGTGAAGGTAAGTGGTGAGAAAATCACATATCAAGATGCGACTGAATTGTGAAAGTAAAAAATGAAGAAGATGCACTTTCTATAGGTCAAACTTTATTCCTCCTTAGATGTGCACCCAATTCAAAGTTTAAAAAGGTTGCTTAATATGCATACCATTGTGCTGTGCCAACATGTTTCATCGCCAGAGGTATTTGTAGCGATTTCGTCAGGGCAACTACAGTCGCTTTGCACTAGTCGGGGACACTTCTTAAAATTTCCTTCAGGGACTGCCAAAAGTAAAAAACACACAACACACAACTCTTACTTAGTACCCATTTTCCACTGATGGATATATATCTCTCACTTAGATCCACTCATTACCCTTCTTGAGCCATGGCCTCGTGTACCAGCTCGTTTTTACAGGTCACAACACGGGCTCCATATATGAGTCCTCGTAGTGGTTCTGCATTCAGCTGTAATGCGAATCTAGAGATAATAAAATTTCTCATTAGTCCCTATTTCCTACGTTATCTTTTTAACAACCTAAGGTCTCACTGGGCTACATCGAGATACCCATGCTTATTTGTATTCCTCTTCTTTTTTGGTATATATATATACACACTCATCACCGGTGTTTCAGAAAACCCGGTATGTATTCTTAACACAAGAGTGCGGAAGAAAGCCATCGTTATCCATACATATCTCAGTATCGTCACTCGTAACTCGCAACACCCGATACTGAAAAATGAAGCCCCCTTCTTTTTCTCATCACTTAGCCATTTATCAGTGTCTCAACTATCCAGTGCACTGACGGAACGCCGAAGGCTGGGGAATATTCCCCTATTACTCGTGTTCCTAACGGCATGAGTTAGTTGGTAATTCTAACGGAATTAAAAGAATGGTACAAGTTTTCAAACGGGGGATAGTAAGCATAACACACAGCACCCTCCTTCTCAATCAGACCTCCTTACCACCCAAAGCCTCACGGTGCTCCTTATCTCCACCGGTGAGCCGTGTTCTCCTCCCGTGTCTGTTTATATTCTTACGAGGGAGAACGCCCAAGTCCCCGCGTCACACTTATGCGCGCCATCTTGGATTGGGGAAATTAAACCAAATATAAGGAGTCTTCATTCTCCTCTTCCTCATGTCACTATCTGTCAAGATCTTCTATTGCGCATTTATGTCCTGAGTAACACCGTTAGATTTAGTTCACCTGCTGGTACTCCTCAAAAGCGAGCCCATTAGTAATTCTCAATTGGCTGCTACATACCCGCCTCCCTTTCGGTCTCCGTAACAGTCTTAAAAACTATGGGCGCCATCTTTGACTGGGATGGTGAGCCACATGACATTCTGCAAATAAATAGTGTTACCAGTTTAATATTCCGAGTACCCTGTTGCATCGCCTTTACCCTTCTCGAGGGGACCCTGTCTAATGGTGATTAGTTCACATACCCATCTCTCTGTACTGGATGTATTTCCAACTGCTTTCCTTTATTTTCTGATCTTAACTTTTATATTTTGTAGTCTTGTATGTATCGACGTGTAGCCCTAGTTTAGATGATACCTGTGGGCCAATCAGTACCTACCCCATAATCAGAGAATAGTGAGTAATACCTTGTTCCTATCATAAACTACTTTTCCCATTGTGAAGGGGCTGTCATCGTATAATCAAAAGTGGCTAATTCAGTCTCTTAGTTATACCCACAGTACCCTAACAGAAAGAGGTGGAGGGAGGAAATATTCTTCAGTTCATTAATTTGGTTCAATATTTTGCCATTCAGTATTTTGCCTTACTCCATTCAATTTGGCCGTTTAACCCGATTTGATCGGACTTCTCCTGAAAAATCCATCGTGCTTCTTTAGAGGCCAATAAGTCCTCGATATTTTGGGGTTTGCCCATTATTTTCTTGAGTACCACCCATGTGAATGTGTGTTTAGTAGCATGACAATGTTGCACCAATTTGGTGGTAAGCTTGCCTGCTCTAATCGTACTAAGATGTTCCTGCATTCTGACCTTCACCTTCCTCGTTGTGAGCCCTATATATTGAAGGTTACATTGGCAAGTCAATCTATAGACCACATTCGCGGTGTTACAATTGCTGAAACATTTCAAGTACCAGATCTTTCCTGAATTTAGAGTGACACTCTGTGTTTTCTTGGTCAGTCCACATACAGAGCATAATCCACATGGATAGTGCCCAGGAGGGATGGTTGACTCTGTCGACCTCTGTGCCATTTCTACACGTGTATGTACAAGTTTATCCCTTAGGTTGCTAGATCTTTTGAAGGCAAACCTAGGGGGAGGCATGATGAAATCCTTAGTAGACAATAGTGCCCAATGCTTGCGTATAGACTGGCGGATCCGTGTAGCTAAGGGATCAAACGTCATGACCACAGGCAAGCATTCGTCTCTTGTTTTTTCATTTTTCTGAAGCAATACACTCCGGGGAGTATTAATTGCTCTTTTTTTAGCTTGTCTAATGATTTTACGAGGGTACTGTCTCATCTCAAGTTTCGCACAAAGATCTTCTGATTGATCCAGAAATGCTACGGTGGATGAACAGTTCCTTCGGTACCGAAGAAACTGCCCCACAGGTAGATTGTCCTTGAGCGCTCTAGGGTGATATGAATTATAAGACAGGAGTGAATTCTTATCCGTGGGTTTTTGGTGTACTCGGGAGCATAATGTGTCCCTTTCTACATAAATGTCCAAATCAAGGTATATTGCTGTCTGGTTACTGTAATTCCATGTGAACCTGAGGCTGGGGTCCTGATGGTTGAGCCAGTTAAGAAACTTCAACACCCCGTCTTCTTGTCCAGACCAGATGCAGAACACGTCGTCTATATACCTCTTCCAGAGACGAATCTTGTTCTGGAAGGGATTAGACTGATGGTATATGACGTGTTCCTCAAACTGGCCGACATAAATACAAGCTAGACTGGGCGCCATCGTCGTGCCCATTGAGGTACCTGTGGTTTGAAGGTACATGTTATCTTTGTAACAGAAGTAATTCCGTGTTAAGGCAAGTTCTATGCACTGTAACACGAAGGATTGTGGAGCATCATAGAACCACTCCTGTCCCTTAAGAGCATGCGCTGCTGCCACCAGCGCAGCATCTTGTGGTATACACGTATAGAGTGACTCTATATCGATAGTGACCAACAGTTCGCTACCTGAGTCAAAATGGAAATCCTCCAATATGTTCAGAATTTCAGTTGTATCTTTGACAAAGGATTGTTGGTTAACAGACTCCCTAAGAAAAAAGTCGGCGAACTGTGAGAGGGGCTCCAAAATCGATTGGATCCCTGAAACAATGGGCCAGCCAGGCGGGGGGCGTTGTGGCTTATGGATTTTGGGTAAAATATAGAAGGCCGGAGTTCTTGGCTTTTCATTAACCAAGAACTCCGCCTCCTTGGTCGTAATCCACTTTTTTTCTTTTGCAACGCCTACCATCTTCTTGATGATCTCTAAAAGTACATTTAGGGGGTCCTGTTTCAGTGGGCGGTAGTTATTGCGAACACCCAACAATCTCATCACTTCAGTGTCATAGTCGATGGTATTCATAACGACCACTGCTCCACCCTGATCCGCATTTTTAATCGTCAATTGCTGGTTATTCTGTAGGCCTTTTACTGCCTCCCAGTCATCCCGGCTTATGTTGTTAAATTTAGGAGATGTACCTTCCTGTTCAAACCGAGAGATATCTTGTAGTACCTTGTTTACAAATACCATCACTTCCGGGCCTACCATTGCGTTAGGTGGACAAAAATTAGAAGGTTTTCTTAGTATGGTGTTAAGCAAGAGTGCTGGGTCTTGTGGTTTATTGGCAAAGAATTTTTTCAATTTCACTCTCCGCAAAGTTTCGTGAAACTCGATCCTACATTTAAAGGGTCATGTGTGGGAGTGGGAATAAACCCTAACCCCTTGTTTAAAACCCTTTCTTCATTAGTGGTGAGTACATGATCTGATAAGTTCACCACAATGTTATTTTCAATCATAACTGATTCCGTCCGCGACTTCGTGTTATCCTCGGGGAGTGGGTTTGCCATTGCTGGCTTTGATTGCCCCTCCCACGACCTCTGCCACCCGGACCTCCCCCTCTGTTGCCCCTGTGGCTCTGTCCTAAAAAAGAGCGCAAAAGAGCGCCCAGATCTTCGTTACTCTTCTCCTGTTGGTTAAATCTCACTCTAGCTGAGGAAGTGTGACATACTTGATATACATACTCCTGAGGCCCAAAAATTGTAGTCCCCTGCTGCTTGGGTTTGTTTGAAATACCCCAGCCACATGTTGCGAGTCAGACCAGCAATTGGTACACATCTCAAGGGCACACACAGTTCACATGTCAGATCTCAGGCATTGTGTAGACAATTGACCCACCCATGAAACACACAACAGATTCACAGGAACTGATGCTGACCGGTACCTGAAGCAGAGCTGACTGCAGGGACACAGTGCCCTAGTGACACAAGCATCAGACTGGAGGGGCCACACCTGTGGAACAGAGGAGGAGGGTGCATCACACAAATGAGGGACCTGAGTTTGGGACCTACGTAATGTGGAGGTGTGACCAGGACAAAAGACTGCTGCTGTTTGGCCTTCAGCTGCCTATCCAGGTCCGGGAAGACCACCGCCAGGATACGGAGCATGTGGAGAGTCAGGGTCCAGTGTCCACCCCTCCTGCGTGGAGGTGACAGCTTCAGCTGGACTCTAGCTATCCTCCGGGTCCAGCCCCGAAGGTCCTGCCACCTCTTCTGGCAGTTGCGGATCCGGCGCTTGTAGACCCCCACAGAACGAACAGCCCGGTCGATGGTCAGCCAGATCTCCTGCTTCTGGTGGGCATCAACCTGTGAGAGGACAAAGTGAAAAGTACATTAACACACATGCCCCAGATTTGTGCAGCACACATTTGGATATACATGTCATCATCACAAAGGGAAATAAATTACACAGGTAGTGCAACCATGGTGAAGGAAAAATCACATGCATGTCTGACATGTTAACAATGCCTGGATAGTATAAGCTTGCACTCATGCACTTTAGCAGCAGGAAAACTATTCATTACATGTACCTACACACTTTGGGGGATGAAAGTAGTCAGTGAGAATGCTTGCCACTGGTGTACACACTGCTAGTACTGCTAGTCAGACAACATGCATAATTAGGAAGGCAGTGGACTGCGCACTCACCTGCTCCCCTGGTGTCCCATAGAGCTTTCTGTACTCTGGAAGGAGCCCGTCCAGCAGGGCCTGGTTCTCCTCAGTGAAGGCTGGGGCCCTCTCCAGAGTACGTGCCATAGCAGGAGCCAGAGGATGCATAGACAGCAGCAGTGGTAGCAGGGATGTGGTCCAGTAGCATGTAGTGCAGGCAAGTGAGCTCCCTGGAGGCTAGCCAGCCTTATATCTGTGCTGTGCGGTTGCATTCTATGAATCTGGCCAATCCATTCAAAAGTACGACTCGTACACGCCTTCCGCATCGTTCAAATCTTCACCTACATGGAACACGTGAAATTGCAACATTGTTGTAGGCATCCACCTGAATTTCCAGTGCACAACTCGTACAAGTTTTGAATCTGCATCCGTCTCCATGACAGTCCTGAGCCAATGGGTGCGCCCGGCTCATTCAACTGACTGTACAACGCGTATTTTGAATATACACATGCACCTGTCTCCATACGATTCAATGGCCAAGGCGTACGCCTGTCTCGGACCCTGCCTTTCTGATGCGTATGCATGATAGTCACCCGCGTTGAACCTCATTGCAGTCAATGGCAAAGCGTATGCACGGCTCGGTCATGAACCGTGCAATGCGTACGTATTGTCACCCGCGTCGGACCTCATTGCATTCCATGACAAAGCGTACGCACGGCTCGGACATGACCCGTGCAATGCGTACGCATTGTCACCCGCGTCAGACCTCATTGCATTCAATGACAAAGCGTACGCACGGCTCGGACATGACCCGTGCAATGCGTACGCATTGTCACCTACGTCGGACCTCATTGCAGTCGATGACAAAGCGTACACATGGCTCGGACATGACCCGTGCAATGCGTACGCATTGTCACCCGCGTCAGACCTCATTGCATTCAATGACAAAGCGTACGCACGGCTCGGACATGACCCGTGCAATGCGTACGCATTGTCACCCGCGTCGGACCTCATTAGTGTGACTATTATAAGGATACAACACACATACACTGGCCAGGGACACCTGTGCACACCTGCCACACAACAGCATTGGCCACACAGTGTCCCATGGCATGTAAGGCTGCATTCCCTGGGTGTTTGGGGGCCACATCTGTTTTTTTGGCTACCACTTTGTGCAGCCACTCCCAGGCTGTGCACGTGTACATGGGGGCAGAATCCTTTGTGTGTTGTGCACATTACCACTGTGATGTGCAATTGGACAGTTATGGGCATGAGTCACAGACACAGTGTCAGGTTGGATATGTTTAGGACTGGTCACATACACCCTGAGTCCTGGGGGTGATGGCATGTACATCACAGTGAGACCTGTAGCCACAATACTGATGTGCATCCACAGTCTGTGTGCATTTTGTGTCTCAGATGTGTCTGATCAAATGTTACCAATGGGTGACAGTCTCCATATACATGTGGTATATGCATCAACCTTGATGAGGTGTGTGTCTAAGAAACGTACATATAGGGCTGGCAGGAACAACAGTGGCCACTACCTGTGGGACTTACGCTTGCCTTGTGGTGTGTACGTGCTAAGCCATGTCCATTGCTGTGTTGATGTGGCAATGCAGGGAGCCTGGATTTCTACATGGCAAAGATCTGTGATGCCTGGGACACATGAGGCCTCAATTGTCACTGTGGTGTGTTTTGGGAACGTTGCAGCAGCACATAGGTTGGGTGACACAGCCAGATGATTGGCCATTGCACTACATGGGACTCATGTGGAAATGTGGAATTGAGATGTGAGGTTGTTCTGCTTGGGTTTTCGGATCAGATAGAACCCGCTCATCAGAGCCTCACTAACCCAGCCAGAACGTTACCCCCTCCCTAGAACCTATTTACAATCCTGCAACCACATATATATCTATCACCTAAGGACAGGGGATTCCTAATATGCATACCAAGACCTCTTACAATCGGCGGCCTCGCGATCCCATCCGGATCCAGACCTCTCTGCCCATACGACAGTATCACAAGTGGCGGCCTCGCGGTCCCATACGAACCCAGACCTCTCTACCCAGACGGCAGTCTCAGCACAATCGGCAGCCTCGCGATCCCCTACGAATCCAGACCTCTCTGCCCATACGACAGTATCACAAGTGGCGGCCTCGCGGTCCCATACGAACCCAGACCTCTCTGCCCATACGACAGTATCACAAGTGGCGGCCTCGCGGTCCCATACGAACCCAGACCTCTCTGCCCATACGACAGTATCACAAGTGGCGGCCTCGCGATCCCCTACGAATCCAGACCTCTCTACCGGCAGTCTCATACGACAGTTCATCCTATGATCACCATAACATACAAAAAGGGAATCAGTCTCACTATTCATCAGATCACACAAGGATTGCCAGTTCGAGCATAGCCTGTTCTCAGGTTCGAGGGGCTCCTCTTTCCCTTATTCAGTTACCACTTACCTGATCAGGGTTAACATCTGTTCATGTAGCCGCAGCTGACTAGAAGAATAGGCTACCCTCTTATACAAGAACACGCAGCACATTTCGGTTCACTACAAACTGGATACTTTATTACTCATTACATATACAATCACATAACATTACGATATAACACATAACCTGCAAAGAAAAGTGAAAGATTAAGTTGTACACTCTAATAAGAAAGGGTCGACATCACCTTAGTAGTATGTAGCCTGCACTCAGTGGTCATCTAGGTTCCCTTCTCGTCTGTGCCTCGGCTCGCCTGGAATCACCCTTCTCCGAGTCACTGGGACCTCTTCCTTATCGGCTACTCTCTCCTCTCTGGCTATTCTGCTAGGAAAGCATCTGTCTCTCGGTTCTTCTCCGCCTTCAAGATGGCGTCTGTCTTCCCTGGAATAAGTAGTAGCTTTACTGCTAACGGCTAGATGCCGCCTACGGACTGAACATGTAACTGCCTCAGACTTTTACTAATATAGAGGTGCGTTTCCTCATGGAAAATTCCGGCCCGTAACCTGCCGCCCACCAAATTCTTGTACCTCCCCGTACCAAGGACACGTTCCCAGCCGGCCGGCCTGATGTAGTGTCTTCGGCATGAAGAAAAATACAATCCTTCGATAAGGGCCGGCCTGAACCGGTTCTCTCCAAGCGAATAACACCTCATAACTAAAACATTGCATTTGACCTAGAAGCATCCCAAGCTGCCGGAGCAGAAAGAAAGATGGAGTCTCTCCCGTTTGAGGCCTACCAGGCCTGAATTCAGCACAGCTCCGTGAAATACCCTCACTACAGGACAGGTTATCCCTAATACTAACGAATCTATCCCCTAGGCTATGTGTGCAAGCCCTGATCTATGGGGAAGAGCACAGAATCATGTCGAAGTGCCTAGTAAATAGGCTCCATTCACTACTCTAACCCTTAGACTTGAATGATGAGAGACTGAAGTCACATTACATTATTGTTCCTCACAAGAAGGGCCGGGAAAATCGAGCAGAACATTGGTGGTGGTCTTGTAGGTGACATATGTGTCCATGACCAACAGCACACACCTCAGTACATTGTGTAATGTCATGAACTAGCATGTGATAGTGATCGTGGTCATGGCCACATGGGTGGATGAACTGACAATCTTCCTTTGTGCATCTCTGTACTGCAGGGCACCAGCTGTCCATTGTCCGTTCCCAGACCTTGCAACCATGCAGGAACGCGACTGCATCAGACGGTACCGCTTCACCAGGCCACTGATTGCGGAGTTGGCAGAGCAGTTGGCGCCACATCTGCTACCTGGCCGGACATACCCTACAGCACTGACCCCAGAGGTGAAGGTGATGGCAGCCCTGCACTTCTTTGCTACTGGTACCTTCCATTACACTGTGGCTACTGCTGGTGGGATGTCGCAAACAATGTTTAGTCGGGTGCTACACGATGTCTTGGAGGGGATGTTGCAATTCCTCGACCTGTACATCAACTTCCCGAGCCCAGCTGAACTCCCTGAAATAAAGGATGCTTTTTATACACTGGGGAGGATGCCGAACATCATCAGATCTATTGATGGGACACATGTTGCCCTGATACCACCACAGGCACATGAGCAGGCATACCGGAACAGGAAGCACTACCATTCGATCAATGCTCTGGTGTTCTGTCTTGCTGACATGTCAATCACACATGTGTGTGCACAGTTCCCTGGTTCTGCGCACGATGCCTACATTATGAGGAGTAGTCGCATTGCAACGCTGATGTCACAGATGCCAGCTCAGCATGCCTGGCTTGTCGGTGTGTACTGACTGTTTCTCATTGTGTGTGTTTGTCAATGTTGTATTCCACACTCCGACAAAACTCAGCTACTTGTTCATTTTTGTGTGTGTAGGTGACTCCGGATACCCCAACATGCCGTGGTTGCTGACACCCCTCAGGAACCCTGTGACACCAGCCGAGCTGCGCTACAATGAGGCACATGGTCAGAGCAGGAGGGTGTTTGAGCGGAAATTTGGCCTCCTGAAAAGCCGCTTTTGCTGCCTGGACAAGACCGGAGGGGCCCTCCCATATGAGCCTGCAAAGGTGTGCAAAATAAACCTTGTCTGCTACATGCTACACAACATGGCGGTGCGGAAGGAGGTGCCTCTCATCGAGGATGACGATGACGACGATCAACGTCCGGCACCTGTGGAGGATCCCGGCCTGGGCCAAGATGCCAGTGATGATGAAGATGATGGTTGCGTCTGCTCCCAGCTCATCAACAACTTCTTCACCTGAATGTAAGTTTCCAGGGTTGTTATGTGAATGTATGGAGGTAGCCTGAAATGTGTTGTGCCATCTCTGTTGCTGTCCGAGTGTGTCTGTGTGCCACTTGACTGGATGCGTGCTGTGATGTGTCCATTCAGGTGGTGTGTACTCCACAATAGGGTAATACTGCTAACTAGTGTTTCGGTAGGTGTCTTGCAACATGTTTTGTGCATGTGTACTGCATTTCTCTCCTGTTACCAGGGTACTTTGCCTGTTGTGTGGTCAACTCTGACCCCCAACACCCAGAAGACAACACCAGTGTGGAAGTTGACAATTCCCATCAACTGATGTTCTACACATCCCTGGACTTCCATGCTCCAACACATTGGGAGCATGTGTCCAGTGGTACGTAGAATTACTGTGCAACTAGTGTGGAATAAACGTGTTGCTGATGTGTAATGAACCTGTGCTATGCTTTATGTGCATTGTCTGTCTTCCCACATCTGCATGACATCTGCTTACCTCACCTATGGACTTTTTACCACTGACTGTGCTTGGTGTTGTGTCTGTGCATGCCAATGTGTTTCAGGTCAACATCATTGTGTGTGATGAGTAACATGGCCATGGTGAGTATGTTTTGTGTTGCCATAGTGGTGTGTCTCCCTCACATGTGTCACATCCCCATGACTCACCTTACGTTGGTCACATTGTTGCAGTATTTGGCATGCACTGTGTTGTGTAGCAGATCGACATCTCCCTGAACATGACAAGTTGGAATCACAACAGAGGCAAGTATGGTGTACTCGTGAGTTTATTTACAAACATGTGTGAGGGAAGTGCACAGGATGGTGGGTGCTGTACAGTGGTTTGGGAATCCAAAGTTCACATTGGAGTTGGAAGTGCTGGTAGATGAAATGTCCAGAGTAAAGTCCTCAGTCATCTGATACATTGGCCCAACATGAACCCTCCATGTCATGTGGGCGAGTTGTGTGCGATTGGACAAGGTGAACGGGTTGCGCACAAAGAACATTGTCCAGAACAGGTTTAAAGGCCCTGGGGGATGTGCTGGGACATCTGCCTCTCACATGTCCCTCTTCTTCCGGGGGGGAGAAATCCTCATGTGCAGGCCTCTGCGGTGCAGGGGACTCTCCGCCAGAGTCCTCCTCCCTCCCTGTGGTGCTGGCAGATGGTGTTGCGACAGATGTTGTGGGCACACAGGGGGGTGTGGACAGGTTGGTGTTGATCTGGCGGAGGCATTGTAGTATGTCCCGATGCACCGCAGTGATGTCATCCCACTTGGCCTGCATGCAGGCATGGTGGCCGACCTGCTCGTGTTGCATGTCCTTGAGGATCCCCACTACCTGGCCAAATCCTCCGGTGCTATCCTGGTACACATCTAAGATGCGTGCCAGGTGGGGGTCATCATGCAGTCCAGACCCCTCTGCAAGGCGCACCATGTGCCTCACACCACTCCCAGCACCCCTCTCCACACGGGCAGGACCAGCGGCAGGACGCACAGGTGACACTGGGACCCCTTGGGTGGTGTTGCTGGTGGTGTTGGCTGTAGCTTCCGGGGGGTCCTGTGTCCCTGTGCTGTGGGTGTTGATTGTCCTTGGTCTGTCCGTGTTGGCGGGGGTGCCCTGTCAGTGTCCAGATGCTGGAGGTGTGGGTACAGGGGGGGCAGATGTTGATGCTGCTGGTGCTGCATGATGGCTCACACCGGAGGGGCCTGGTTGGTCGTCGTCATTCGAAGAGGACAGTGAGAGAGTCAGACCAGCGAGAACAGTGTCCACCAGAGTCTGGGACTGGGTATCCTCATCATTTGGTGCTGGCTGCCCGGTACCACCTGTGTTTGGAAGATACACACAATGTGATTTATGTTTCTACATGCATCGTTGGTTCACAAACATGACATTTTCTACTTTTCAAACAGATGCCTGCCTGTACACTGCTTTTTCCCAGCTTGTCACGGACAGAGTTTGATATTGTTGTTGGCCATTTCCCAGCACAGCCTTGTGCTCCCCACAACAGAGCCCAGTGTCAGACATCTTGTCAGTCCGTACCCACTCCCTGTGAGGCGAGTATGGTTCAGTTTGATCTTGCTGGGCCATGTGGGTGGGTGTAGGTTGTCTGTGACTGCGAGTCCCATCATACTCTTGGCTACACCCCCCCTTCCCAGCATGCCCATACTTCCTCCCTCTTGACTCTGCTTTCCTGTGAGGGGGTGTGACATCAATGGCAAGATGGCTGACTGTGAAATCCTGATGTTTGTTGTTAGCCATTTCCCAGCATGGCCTTGTGCTCCCCACAACAGAGCCCAGTGTCAGAAGTCTTGTCAGTCCCTACCCACTCCCTGTGAGGCGAGTATGGTTCAGTTTGATCTTGCTGGGCCATGTGGGTGGGTGTAGGTTGTCTGTGACTGCGAGTCCCATCATACTCTTGGCTACACCCCCTTCCCAGCATGCCCATACTTCCTCCCTCTTGACTCTTCTTCCCTGTGAGGGGGTGTGACAGCAATGGCAAGATGGATGACTGTGAAATCCTGGTGTTTGTTAGGATACAAGTCCCAAGTGAGCCCCTGTGCTTCACTCAGCAGCACCCAGTACGGGGTATCTTTTGCTGATATTTCAATGAGGTGTGTGTCAATGCATTGTACCCAGTGAGTAGTGTGGAGTTTGTGTTGAGGGGGGGTGTCTCCCCATGCTGATTGGTATGGTCAGTGCTATCAGTCCTCCTTTCCATCATGAAACGTGCTTCCATTGTAGGGTGTGCAAGTTGTCTTTCAGGATGTCAGTCAGTGGTGTCCTGCTTCTGATTTGCACACAGGCCCTAGCAGGGCCTTGTGCTCCCCACAGCAGGACCCAGTGTCAGCCATCTTGTCAGTCATTTTCCACTCCCTGTGATGTGGGCATGTTTCAGAGAGGTCTTGATGGGCCAATCAGGAGGGGGAGCATTATCTGTGACTACAGGCTCCATCATGCTTTTGTCTACACTCACTTCACCTGCATCCCCACTATTCCTTCCTGACAGTCAGCTGCACTGTGAGGTGGTGTGTTTGTGGTGTCAAACTGTCTGGCAGGGTCTATTTGGCTTAGTGCCACTGGCTTGCTCTATTTGTTTGTAGGTTGGTGCATGTCATCACACAGTTCCCAGTCACTATGAGATGGCAGGTATTGTGTTGGTGTGACTGGCGTACACATCTTGGGCTGATTATCTATTGGTTAGTGTAGCTTTGCTTGTGGTGCATGGTTTCACTGTCCCCTTGCCACACAATCCTGGGTATGTTGTTTGTGTACTCACCAGGCTCTGGGATGTCTATTAGGCCATGGACGCTCTCTGGTGGTAGGTTGTCCCGCACCTTCGCCTCCCAGCTGCTGAAGTAGACTGGTTTGGCAGGAGGGCAACCGCCAGTGCACTGACTCAGGCCGTGATCTTTTTCAATGAGTTTTTGGACCCTACTGTGCACGTCATACTACCTGTTCTGGATGTCGTCGTTTGTGCGACTTGCTGGTGCTTGGGCCTTAACCTTGTCCACAATCCTCACCCACATCTTGGTTTTCTGTGAAATGGGGGTCCTTTGGACCAATGTACCAAACAAATGTGGCTCTACTCTGATGATCCCGTCTACCAGCACTTCTAACTCACTATCTGTGAACTTTGGATTCTTCTTTGGAGGCATGGTGATGGGTGGTGGTGGTGAGGGATGTGTGTGTGAGGGTGCAAGTGATGGTGGGTTGGTGTTGGTTTTGCTGGGTGTATGTGCGTGTGTTTTTATATGAGGCGCTGATGGTGTGTGAGTTGTGTGATGGGTGAGTTGTGAGTGTGTCTGTGGTTGCTGTGTACTGGTGTTTGCTGCTGGCTGTGTCTCCTGTTTACAAGGGATGATGGTAGTGATTGTAGTCCTTTATATAGTTGGAGTGGTGGGTCTGTCTTTGTCCCATGTTCTTTTTATGGTATTTATTGGCTTTGTCATTGCTTGTTTGGTCCTTTTTTTGTCTTTTTTCCTTTGTGTTTTGTAGGCATGAAGGAGACGTTTGTGTGACGGAAACGGACGCTGCTGTTGCCTCGTGCAGGCTTCTCCGCCTCGTTCACGCTGCCTGTCTTCTGTGTTTGGTACGCGTCGTTTGCGGCAGTCTCTATTGCTTGTGTGCCGGGTTGTCTGTGTGTGTCGGTCGTGCGGCTTGTTCTCCGTGCAAGTCAGTCTGGTTTTGCACGCATTGCATCGTACTGCACAAATCGTACATCGCGGGTAAGGGTCGGTCGGCTTCATTCCGGGTTCATGTCGGTCGGTGATATTCGCGTCGGTTTTCCGGCCGGATCACTATTTTCCCTACGGCTCGGTCATACGGCTTGTATTCTGTACGTGTCGGTTGTAATTCACACGCGTTGCATCGTCCTGCACAGGTCGTACGGCGCTGGTCCGTGTCGGTCAGTGTTCAGTCCGTATCCGTGTCGGTCGGTTCGTTTTGCGGCCGGAATCGGAATCGGCCCCTAAGTATTTGACCTTAAAGTTTACCTCAACTACAGAAGAAATAAAATAACCAAATGGAAGGAATACTTTTGATAAAATTTGAGCGGTAACCAAAATGTCATCTAAGTCAGGATGTGCAAAATTGTCACGTAGAATTTCACTCTCACTGAATCTGTGTGGGTAGGCTTTTCCACACTTGTTGTTTCTGTGTGGAAGAACCAATCCAGATCTTCCACCCATTAGTTTTGTTCAGGAAAACTACTAGAGTGTTTTTTATTGATTACAGTATGCTAGAACATACGAGATTTTCATATCAAGCTAAAATTCCTGAGGATTTTCCGAGCTACTGAGGCCAAACACCAGACTGTTATACCTTGGTTTAATATGATCACATTTCGTTTCTTGTTATTCACTTTTTTCCACATTATTTTTATCATTGTTTTTATTTTCTTCTGTCCTTCATAATATTAGCTCTTTATCATTTTTTTCATTATAATGTTTCTCACTCATTCTTGTGTTATTCCTTATTAAGGCATTTAATGAAAAATTGTGGTCGTTTGTGACAATTTGACATTTTTAAGCTCTGATGCTTGGAGCTCTCTAGGGTGAAGTATGCTGTAAATTGCATATTTCGCAATTTGCATTCATAGTAGGATTACATGTTTATATTATTTTGTTGTAAATAGCAGGAATTATTTCTCACTCAAGAAGATCCTGCTTGAAATAGGCATCTGACTAATACTGGGTGAGAACGACTCACCCAAGGTCTCATGAACGTCTCAGCTGCTGAAACCCATTGGCTGGTGCTGCTCTTCAAGCATCATTTGGGTGGCATCAAGTTTGCTTGCTTTAGGGATACCAAAAGCAGAAGGACATCAATCTCCAAGAGGACCCACTAACTACAGAGGATTGAATAGTCCCTTCAGCTGACATGGCTCAAGAGAGACCTAGTGCCTACACATATGTCCCGAAGAGCTAGATGTTGGAGGACGTACAATAAGAAACATTCCGAACAGTTAGTTAAGAGTGGGATGTGGTAATGTTGACTTCCTTCAGAGGATCAGAAAAGGAATTAGGCTTGCCCATGGAGGTCACATACAGGGTAGTCAAGAAAACTAGGGCGTAGTTCGCGAAGTAGCACTTCGCGAAGCAACGCAAAGTACAGATCGCACTACGCAAGCTACGCGTAGCACTTCGCGAACTGCGTAGTACCTTGTTCGCACTGTGCCAGATGTCGTTTTCAATGATTGCACAGTGCGGACAAGCAACAGGCACTGTGCAATCATTGAAAATGGCATCTTGCACAGTGTGAGCTGTAGTTTTCTGCTGCTCGAGTAGATTTTTACTCGAGCGGCAGCTTTCTCAACGCAAACTGGTAGTTTCTCAACACGAGCGGTCGCGAGCATACGCGACCACTCGCAATGAGAAACCTGACCTCCTCGCGTTGGGAATCTCGCCGGGAGGTTTATTTTCCATGCTCGCGATCGCCAACTTGATGTTGCTGATCGCGAACAAGGAAAAAGTCTCGCCGGGATGTCATTTTGCTTGCTCGCGGTCGCCAACTTGACGTTGAGGACCGCGAGCAAGCAAAAAATGACCGCAGCACTACGCAACACTACGCTACGCGTGTTCGCACTGTGCTACGTGCAATTCGCGTAGTGCGAAGTAGCGTGAACTTCGCAAACTACGCGAGCGTAGCGTAGTGCTTTGCCCAGGCTTACTTATTTACAAGCCCCTTGCACGGCAGTTGTGTCACTTTTTGTGATGCACCAGCGGCACATTTTGCTGCTCCATATTGACAAGAACACAAAAAAAGCCACCCTGCATGGCTTTTCCAGTCTTGGTAAATATGGACCCTTTACATGCTGCACTTTGTGAAAAAGGGGCGTGCCATAGGTTTTTCTGTGGGTTTTCCCAAACAACACCCATGGAATCTGACACATTCCCACATTTATTAGAAATTGTAAACTGGGAATGTGTCTGAATGCTACACCTCCCTAGGGGAGGGGTAGAGAGACACATCAAAGACAAATGCTTTCATTTCTCCTTGTTTTTTGCCTCTTTCTATGCGTGCTTCATTCTGTAGCACACATGGCAAGAGGAAACAACCTCGCCAACCTCGGACTCAGACAACTCATCACAACACCCACCCACTCTGCCGGCCACACGCTTGACCCCATCTTCTCTGCAAGCCCCCACGTCTCCTTCAACCACACCACAGAACTCCACTGGACCGACCATCGCTGCATCCACTTCACCTTCAAAAAGTCCACCACGCACCACCGCGCCCAACAGATGCATCGCCGCTGCTGAAGCAAAGTCACCGAAGACCAGCTATCCACCACCCTCACCCAGAGCCCAACCGCCGACCCCAACGACCCCGACACCACCGCCCCCAACCTCAGACAGTGGATCGACGACTGCGCCAACACCCTCACCCCACTCAAGAAAGCCAGCAAGAAAGCCAGCTGGTTCACTGAAGGCCTCCAAGCAAATCTGCCGAAAACTGGAGAAGAACTGGCTCCATGAATGAACACCGGACAGCTAAGCAGCCCACAAGAACGCCACCAGCACACACCATCACCTCATCAGATCCGCCAAAAGGGCCTCCTTCAAGGACCACCTAGACAACAATGCACACAACAGCAAAGAGCTCTTCAATATCGTGAAGGAACTCTCCAACCCCAGCTCGAACACCAACGACGTCCCACCTTCGCAAGACCTATACGACTCGCTGGCCACCTTCTTCCACCGCAAAATCTTAGACATCCATGACAGCTTCAATGCCACGACTGCCCCGACAACCACTGAGACCTCCGCCCCCTTGACCACCATCCGCACCAACCACCTACTCTCCTGGACCAACATCACCAACAACGACACCATCAAGATCATGAACTCCATCAACTCCGGATCCCTGTCCAACCCATGCCCACACCACATCTTCAACAAAGCCAGCACAGCCATCGCACCCCATCTCTGGAAAGTCATCAACATCTCCTTCTAGACAGAACCTTCCTAGAGAGCTGGAAGATCAATGCCCTACTCAAAAAACCCAAGGCGGACCCCAAGGACCTCAAGAACTTCCGGCCCATCTCCCTGCTCCGGTTCTCGGCAAAGGTCATTGTGAAGACCGTGAACAAACAATTGACCCGCTACCTCGAGGAGAACAGCATCCTGGACCCTTCCCAGTCCAGGTTCCGCAGCAACCACAGCACCGAAACTTCCCTCATCACCGCCACCGATGACATCAGGACCCTGCTAGACAAAGGAGAAACGGCGACCCTCATCCTTCTGGACCTGTCAGCCGCCTTTGACACTGTCTGCCACCGCACACTGCGAACACGCCTCCACGACGCCAGGATCCAAGAGAAGGTCCTGGACTGGGCCACCTCCTTCCTCTCTGGCAGAACACAGAGCGTCTGCCTTCCCCCCTTCCGCTCCGAAGCCACCGAGATCATCTGCCTTGTACCCCAGGGCTCATCCCTCAGCCCAACGCTGTTCAACATCTACATGGCACCTCTCACCCACGTCGCCCGACTGCACGACCTCAACATCATCTCCTATGCTGATGACACCCAGCTGATCCTCTCCCTCACCAAGGACCCCCACACCGCCAAAACAAACCTCCACGAAGGAATGAAGGCCGTCACTGAATGGATGAGGAACAGCTGGCTGAAGCTGAACTCAGACAAGATGGAGGTCCCCATACTCGGATGTACCCCCTCTGCCTGGGACGACTCCTGGTGGCCGACCGCACTGGGAATAGCTCCAACACCCACCGACCACGCACGCAACCTAGGGTTCATCCTCGACTCCACCCTCTCCATGACTAAGCAGGTCAACGCCGTCTCTTCCTCCTGCTTCAACATCCTCCGCTTGCTCTGCAGGATCTACAAGTGGATCCCCACCGAAATGAGAAGAACGGTCACCCAGGCCTCGTCAGCAGCAGATTGGACTGCGGAAACGCCCTCTATGCAGGAGCCCCGGCCAAACTCCTGAGACGGCTGCAACGCATCTAGAACGCCTCTGCATGCCTGATCCTCAATATTCCTCACTGCAGCCACATCACTCCCCACCTGAGAGACCTGCACTGGCTCGCCGTCAACAAGAGGATAACCTTCAAACTCTTCACCCATGCACACAAGGCACTCCACAACACCGGAGCAACATATCTCAACAGACGACTCAGCTTCTACACTCCCACCCGCCAGCTCCGCTCCACTGACCTCACCCTCGCCACAGTCCCCCGCATCCGAAGAGCAACCTCCGGTGGCAGATCGTTCTCCCACATCGCCGACAAGACCTGGAACACCCTCCCCAGCCACCTACGACAGACCCAAGACCTACTGACCTTCAGAAGACTCCTCAAGACCTGGCTTTTTGAGTAGTAGCAGCATTTCCCACCCCCTAACACCTTGAGACCCTCACGGGTAAGTAGCACGCTTTACAAATGATATGATTGATTGATTGATCGATCTTTTGACTGTTTTTGTGCAGCAAAACAATCATCCCCTTGTTTCAGGCACCCTTACACCAGGGTGCAAGGGTACCTGCGTTGGCGCATGGCAGCTAACTGTGCACCAGCGCAGGGGAGAGCAAGGGGATCCATCATGTTGTTGTAGCTTTGACACATCCCTTTGCTTTGGAATTAACGTAGCGCGGTGCATCCAAATGGCCTGCGGAACCATGGTGCGTTAATTCATTGGAAATGATGCCCTAGGTATGTTTGCTCAGAATTTTTTTCTGCTCTGAGAAGAAGTTCAGCGGAACTGTTGTGGTCATTGTATCTAACATCCTCGAGCCCTAATCAGTTACAGCTTCCGAGATTGATTAGCTGGAGAATTTTGAAAAACAAAACATCACTATGTCTGCAGTAAAACTGGGGCAAGCCCATCCACCTATCTGACTTGGAAAGCAGCCTTGTCGGCAAAGAAATCCAGCTGTCTTCTCTTAAGTATTGATGCCAAAATAAATACCTTAAGCAAGAGTTTGATCATGACCTATTGGACTGTGCAGGATCATTGATTTCCACAGCCTTGGGCCTTTTCCCTCTGAAATATTTAGATTTCCATTTCAGAGACTAAATTGAAAGGTACAAATGTTATCTCTACACCATCACAGTCGAGCTAAAATCACTTGTGGGTCCGGTGAACCACAAATTGTTTTTCAGTGGAGCTTTACAATTTTCTATGCTTCTTTTGCCTTCAGATTTTCAAAAATCATATCTTCACATAATATGGTTTGTTGATCCTGGTGTTGCTTTGCTCATTTAACTTGTCTCTACGTTTGTAAATTGATTTGTGTATTTTATTAGGTTAGGTAGCTATGATCCTTTTAGAACTGTGATTTGACCTAATGTGAATGTGTTTACTAGATCAATAGCAGTCATCTTCTCCCAGATTTATTAATATCATTAATGACACTATGGAATTACGAAAATAAATTAAGCATTATTTCATCTCAGGACATCATTGCTTCCCAAATAAAAATTTGCTATACAAAATACACTTTGTGTGTATTTGCACTTTGTGAAAGAACTTAACCTCAAATATTGCAAATATTGTGTTCAACAATTTGGTCTAGGAAAAATATATACTACTTATTATTGTACAAATACAGGTAAAGGACACAGTAAAAAGTGTTTAAATGTTTTTTGAAAGAAGGCAATGATTTGGGTGTGTTGGGTACATTGAGTAAGAAAAGCGAGTTAACCAGACATTTGAGTTACACAACTGGGATCTACAGTCTTTGGAAATGGCTACGTGACCTGGGGCTGATCAGAACACACCACTAAACCTCGTGATATATCTTATCTGTGAGACGTTGTATGAGACTATATTGATAAACAAAATTGAAACTGATCATGCAACAGACTAACTCCCTGCCATACCAAACCTAAAAAGAGTAATTGACAGAATGCTTAGACTATCTAGTGAAACTCCTTCAGTTGCTTCTAGAAGATATTAAGAAATAGATATACTTCAACCTTTACTAACCACACTTAAAAATGTCATTTTATTAACATAGGACAATCATAATAATGAAAAAGGAATTATAATTTCTGTTACAAACAACAATTCACTAACCTTGACACAATGTAACACATCCATGATGGATGTCAAATTTAAGTTGTGTCCTCTACAATTCAATCAAATGCACACAATAAGTGGTGAACACAAAAATACAGACATCCCATTGATGTATGCACGGTTACCCAGTGCAACTTACAATGAAATGCCAATGCATATAAAACAACAAACTAAGAACTATAACCCTACCAAAATCAGTGTAGATTTTGAACATGCAGTCATTTACACTGAGATTGAGGGGTATTATTATCATTTTAACTAGGGCATATGGAGGTGCCTACAAAATTACACCCTAAGTGTAGCGTATGCATTTAACCTAGAATTTGCACAAGATTAAATTCCTCTATTATCAAAAGCATGAACCAAAAGTGGCCCTATGATGACTGGATTACTTCAACGATACTTGGGTTGGTTGCTGCACCGATCAGGACACAGACACCAAACCAAGTATCATATTCCATTGTGTAATGTCTCTGACAGCTCCATGTCTCATGAAGCAAAGTCAAACTCCACAGTGGAAGGGTGACAACATTTCTTCCAAGAAACATTTTGAAGAAGTCACTCTACGCTATAGTAATTTTAAGAAATACTCAAAAAAAAGAGCACTCCTTAACTTAAGTCAAGACAAAAATATCCAAGCAAACTACAGAATACATCAAATGCTAGAAAACAAATGATTAATGTTACCTAGCCAAGGTCTACCATATATATTGTTTCAATAGCAAACACATGAATTTAAAACCACCACACACATTCATATAAAACATTTACAAAATACATAAACATTTTATAAAATAGAAGAAGGTCTGCTGCACTAACCTAAATGGCTAATACAATTACCACTAACATATAACTCACTAAAATGATGTTCACTAACATATACTACCCTAACTCTTAACACTTCTAACTCCATAAACAATAAACCCTTAGAAAGTAAGTGGTAATTACTCTTATCAGAATGAGAGAGCAGTAATTGAAAACTACCACCTCAATTCCACATACAGCCCTAAATGGTACAAAATAATTGACATTAGAAATATTTACAAACCATAGAACACAATAGGATAAATAAATATATATATGTATTATTCTTTTTTACATTTTTGCAGTTACTTTTATTTATACAAATGTATAAAATATCAAATGAATGAGAAAAAGTTACAAGTAAAAAAACTACTGTAACCATATGTATTACATGTTATCAAAGTATGTAAAATGTATTTGCACTAATACTGTATTGCAGGTAAAATTTTATTTTTTGTATTGTAAATAAAAAATTGTGTGTAAATAAAAAATTATGTTATTTAAACCATTTTAATAAAAATGAGTATAACAGAAAAAATACAAAAATTGTAGTAAGTCAAAAATATTTACAGAAATTAAAAACTATGTTGTACCAACAATTGCTATACAATTGCTGTATCTTTGATATAACTATGATACAACTATCCAAACTACAACATTTCCAGTATTGTCAAAATGCAGCACTTTACTGAGGTCAGATTTACTTTTCCTACTCCAAATGTAGCCACATTTGGGGGAAGCATTGGACTTTGGGACAATCCCACTTCAGAATTAGCAACTCTGGGGAAAGTAATAGACTTTTAGGAGGTCAGATTTATTTTTTCCACTCCAAACTTAGGGTATCGGTTTAATTGTTGGTGAAGATGGAGTTTCTTCCCTTCCAAAACCATGGTGTGCTCGCCCAATTTATATGCGGGCTGACCATAGGTGTGGCTAAGGTGGTGAACACTCCATCTGTATGTTCATCCACCCAGTTTTAAGATGGTAGGACACATAGCTGGTTTTACTGTCTGCCACCCTCCAGGTAAACCCTGCCTATAAATGACAGTAAAAAAACAAAAAGCCATCCTCACCATGGGAGATCACTACCATAGCGAGGTGGGCATTATCTTTTTTGTTTTCAAAAAGAAAATCCAGTTTCAGGATTTTCTTTTTGAAAATGAAAAAGAAACCAGTTTGGTGCAAGGCTTCGTCATGTGGATGGGGCAGTGCACCAAACTGCGAAAAGAATTAGGAGGAACCGCTGTGACTGCTAGTTTGGTGGTAATTTCTAAATTCGGAGTAATGGGTCTCCTGCTGAAATTTAAATTTGCCCTTAGTCACATTGGAGAAACTGTTGGACTTTTGGAAGGTCAGATATATGATTTAAAATCAAAACCTAGCCACATTCTGGAAAATGTTGGACTTATAGGAGGTCAGATTTAATATTGCGACTCCATTCTTAGCCACATTAAGGAAATGTTGAACTTTGGGAAGATTATACGTACTATTCCCACTACAAACCTAGCTACATTGTATAAAGGGTTGGATTTTTATGAGGTCAAAAATGCTATTCCCACTCCAAAGTTAGCCGCATTGGAGAAAGTGTTGGACTTTGGGTGAGTCAGTCAGTCAGTCCGTCAGTTACTTTTATTCGATCATTGAAGATCAAAAAAAGAGACAATACAAACAGATAGTCACATTACATAAGATACAGGGCAAAAATTCATCAATTACAATAGTAGTTATAAATAACATTATCAAAGTTTAAAAAGTTTGAAGAGAACATATTTCATAAGTTCAATTCTAAGTTAAAAAGAATAAATAAGATACAGAAATATAATTTCAATTTAAAAAGTCTAACAGGAATAGAAAACTCCATGGCAAAAGACCACCATCCGTCACACCACGTCATTCATGTTAAGACTGGGCCGTGCTCTAACACGCTTCTTACTGATGCGAACAGCTGCAACTAAAAAGTTTGCTACATAAAAAGCAATAGTAGTGTTAGGCAAAAGTTGCAAGAACAGAAGCGCTGGCCGAACCTAGGCGAAACCAGCCCCTTTAATTAAAGGTAACAAGTATTTTGTCCTAATCTGTGCGTAATGTTCACAGAACATAGTAAAATGTAGTGTGTCCTGGCAGGAAAAGTTATCACAATCACATGGAGTAGCATTATCAGGGGTGGCCCATGTGGGATAAAAACCTAGCACAAAATGTATCAGGTTTAAACGGAATTTGATTAGGAGAGACCTATGAAGTGGGCTGGTTACAAATGCCAGGTAGGGTTCAAGACCAGGAACAGTTATTAACCCATAGTTCCTTTTCACTAATGGCTTTTTTAGTTCCAAGTCCTCCCTCTCGGCCATAAATCGTGTCAATAGTGCGGTCTTAATCCCCATGATGTCTTTCTTGTTAATACAGTCAGGGGAGTTAAATAGCTCTGGTCTGCCTACTATTGCCAACATCTTTTTAACGTATGCCATCCATGGGATTCTATAGGCTCTATCCAGGGCAAGGCAATCCTTGAGTATCAGGTGGGTAAGAGGAATTTCCTGGTTAAGCCAAGTTTTTAACCAACATATGACAGGTGCCACTTTGATTAAGTCTACAACAAACCCCATACCCAGTTCTGAGTGTATTGTAAAAGTGGGTGTGGACTGGGGAACAAACAGCAAGGATCTTAAAAACTTGTTCTCCACCCTCTGTATGGTGTCGATGTTAGTGTAGCCCCAAATGGGTGAGTCAAATTTCTTACTCCCACTCCAAATTTACCCACGTTTGTGAAAGTGTTAGACTTTGAGAAGACCAGATGTACTATTTCCACTCCAAATGTAGCCATATGTGGGAAAGTTTTGAGCTCTGAGGTGGTCAGATTTACTATTCCTACTACAAATGAATGGTTTAATTGTCTTAATTGTTTTCTGTAACTTAAACATTCTCTTGCCATTTAAATCACAGAAATACTTTTAATTTTCGGGAAATATATTTTAATGTAAAATTAAATATTTCCTCAAAAAAATTAATGGCATTTTTGTAAATATAATATCAGACAAAGACGACCAAATGCAGTCTCAAAATAAAGCTGTGTCTTAAGGTCAGTTCTTGTAATTCAGCAAAAGAAACATCCCCATAAAAACCCCATCTGCAACCCTTATCCCTCTCCCTGAAGATTGAAAGACAATGGACTGATTTGGATGATGGGCAGAAAGCCTCCGACTGTCTGTCGGAGGCTTTCCGCTCAACATCTAGGGTTTCCCTCTGACCTCCTTATTATGATGACAGAAATTGGAAGGAAACCCGCGGGGGATTCCGCTCTTCTTCCGACAGAAGAGGAGCGGAATTATAATCCCTTGATTGATGGTGGAGCCAGCCTCAGCTCTGTTGTTGGGATTACAATGCTGGTTTCTGACAGCCCTCCATGTCCACCTTTCCCACATGGGAAGGCTGTTGGAAAGTGACTTTGGGGGCCCCAGCAGGGTCCCCTTTCCCCTGGCCATCCGCTATGGGGCCTGGGGGTCACCTATGATGCCCCCCTAAACATCCGTAGGTGCCGGCCACACGGTGCAGGGATGTTCACAAACATCAATTTTTCAATTGATGCTAGTGCTGCGGGCCTTTTACGCCTGCTGCACAAGCTTCCATCAAAAAATGGATGTTTGCTGGTACCTTATGGGTCGTCACATCCTAATCCTGAGGTTGGAACTGCCGACCTAAGGTTGGACGGTTGCAAACTGCTATGGATACGTCCACCTGGCATTGTAATTAGCCCAAAACGTTTCTGCAATTTAGAGTGATAGGTGATGATCATGAGCTGAACGTGAAGACAAGTTCCCTATGCATTTGGGGTAGTTGACTATGCATGAAATCAGCAAGGATAAATCCCATTATCTAGGGCAGGGTATTATTCGGAATGTGCTCGATAATATGGTGAAGTAGAGTGCAAAGCCTATGTTATAAGTTTTGTGTTTCTGTTATAAAGGAAATAGCTTCTCCATAGCTGATATGTCCCACATTTTAGAGAGCCAGTCATCTAGAGTCACTATTGCTGTCATTTCTTAACTAGCCAAGGATGACTTTTATGGCTGCAATGAGGGCCGTTGCTAATTTTGTGCCTGATAGAAATCTTTGGGAACTTCCACCCATCATAGGAGGACGAAGTAAAATTGCTGCTGGGTCTCTTTGGGTTTTAACCTTAAATACTCTATCTAGGTCTTCCAGAATCCCCTCTCAGTAATAATGTAGTTTGAGAAAATGCCAAAATAGATTTAATAGTGATCAGGAGGAGACACAACCCCATCAGAATGCCTTCAACTTTGTTTTTGTCCCCAAGAGATTATTTTTGTGTGATACTGTGACGAGGAGGCCCGTACAGATGAGGATGCGAGTCTACCCATGGTAACAGAGCGTGTGAACAATCCCCGCTCCCCTCTCTTCCTCCAGCAGCCTGAAGCCTGGAAAGCGGAACTTCACACACGAGCCGCTGGAGAAAAAGGGGACCCCTGTTTCTTTAACTGGGCCGAGCTCTCACCATGCCCCGCTTACACCGATGACGTAGAAAAGGAGAGGAGCTCAAATCCAGGAAGTAGAGAGAGTTGGGGGTGTTCCTTACCCAACGACTACGAGAACGAGAGGAGAGAGATTGCTGGGAACGAGCCCGAGAGAGAGACAGACGACGGAGGAACGTCTGCGAGACCGACCCCGAGGGTACCGGAGCCTGGAGGCCACCGACTCTGCGACTCGCCCCGCCACATTTCAGGAGAAGCGTGGCTCCAACAGGTACGAGCAAGTATCTTGGGTTAGGCGGGACGAAAGGGGCTGACAAAACCGTAAAAGCCGACTTCCCTTATACCCTATCCCGAACACCACCGACACCTAGAAGTTTTGGAAAGAGCACTGTGTGAGTCCTCGCTACCCTACCCTCACATAAAGCACAAAGTGAGCACCCGACTGATTCCAGTCTTCCTTTTCTTTTGTTTCACATACGCCGTGTTACTGAGAGCTGTCCTCCGGAGACGACGTCATCCTGGAGCGGACCAGACAAGGAAAGACATTTCCTAGAGGCCGTGTGTCCCCGGAGCAAGAGTCGGACTCTCCCTTACCGTACTATAGACCGGCGACTTATAGAAAAAGGGTCTTAAGACCAATAAAATCTTCGTTACCATCTACCACTGTCCTTGTGTTTCCATCGGTCCTGCCACAAGTGGTGCAGAATGCGGGCATAACACGAGCCATCTGTACCCCCAAGATGGATGAGTTACTCCAACACCTAGTAAAGGGACAAGAACAGCTCGGATTGGTGGTGGAACAACAACTTACGTCTGCTCAAGCGGACAGAGACACCTTTAAAAATACGATCGCTGCCCAGATAGAGGGATTACAGAAAATGATAGGGGAACCATCCGCCGGTCCAGCTCAAGGTACCCGGCATCCCCCTCCTGGCCCCTCGGGGATTTCCCTACAGAAATATGTTTCAGGGGAGGACCCTGACGCATTTTTACTCAACTTTGAGAGAGCCGCCCTGGCTTGTGGGTGGCCACTGGAGAAATGGCCCTTCTTTTTGGCTCCTCTGCTATCCGGCGAGGCCAACGCTACAGGCAACGTCCCCTACGCCGCCATCAAAACCATAATCCTTGACCACCTCGGACTTGACGCAGAAGCCTATCGGGTACGTTTCCGAAAAGAACGGGGAACTCCGGGAGAGAACCCAAAGATCCTGTTCTTTTGCCTCAAAATGGCTGCTGACAAATGGCTCATCCCAGCTTCTAGTTCAAAAGAAGAAATAATGGACAAAATATATTTGGAGCAATATCTGGATGCTTTGCCATATAACACACAAAAGTGGTTACGACAGCACTCCCAGTTGACTACAGCCCAAGCCATAGAAATGGCCTCCTCCTATGCCCGAGCACAACCGCGATCAACCCCTTGGGAAACTGAAAAGCCCTCTCGACCTCCCCCTGTTAAAATGAAAAAAAAAAAACGTCCGCACGTAGAGGCAAACCCCCAGAGGCCATTCCGACCGGAGGTCCCCTCCTTTAAAGGCCCTCAATGTTTTGAGTGTGGGACATGGGGACACATTGCGTGCTTATGCCCACACCGGAGGCCCACCAAAGAACCAATGGAGGTGGGGTACATCCCCAAGTCTGTCCTGTACACTGCGGAACTGGGAAGCTCATACCATGTAAGTGTAAGGGTGATTGGGAAAACGATCAAGGCTCTGCTAGACTCAGGTTGCAGGCAGTCAGTGATACGAGGGGTGTTTGTGAGACCTAGACAAGTGATCCCCCATGCCCTGATATGTATTAAATGTGTATCCGGTGGCTATTATTTCACTTGAGGTTCCTGAGGGTAGTCTGCACCTTGTTAAGGTGGGGGTCCTAGACACCCTACCCGAAGAACTGATAATAGGGACTGATAACCCCAAGTTTCTAGAGCTGTTCTCTAGTTCCATGAACTTCCAGCCTCCGAACGAAAAGTCAGAGATAGTGAAGAACCAACCCCATCCGGCATATATCACTCCATAACCTTGGGTAGGGGATAGGAATTTCAAGTTCGCCCAAGCTAATGACTCCACTCTTTATAACACTTGGGAACAGGCACACTTCACTCAGGGAGTTCCCGCCCCCAAGTTTCCCCGATTTCTTATCCAAGGTGGCTTATTGTATAGACAAGGAAACAAGGAAGACCCCCTACAACTCTTGGTTCCCACCACATTTAGGGAGCAAATCATGTTTTATTCCCATTCCCATTTACTAGCAGGACACATCGGCAGTGAAAAAACCACACAGAATGTGTTGAGGCATTTTTACTGGCCCGGAATATATAAAGACATAAAGCAGCATTGTCTGTCTTGCGAGTTGTGTCAGAAGAAAAACACGCATCACCCCCCTGCAGTCCCTTTACAACCTCTCCCCATTATAGGGACCCCTTTCGAGAGAGTTGGCCTAGATCTGATAGGACCCTTACCCAAAACCAGAAGAGGGAACCAATACGCTCTGGTCATTGTGGACTACGCCACTAGACTCCCGAAGCCTTCCCCTTGCGAGTCCCTACCTCCCGGGCTATAGCTGAGAAAATCATTGAGCTGTTCTCCCGGGTGGGGTCCCCAAAGGAGATTTTAACCGATCAGGGTACCCTGTTTGTGTCCAAATTATTGAAAGAGGTGCGCAGACTGGTGGATCTCAGACACATTAGAACATCGTTATATCATCCACAAACGGATGGACTGGTCGAGCGTTACAACGGGACCCTCAAGACCACAATAAAGAAGATGCTCTCCGTGAGCGGGAAAGAGTGGGATCTCATGTTACCTTTGGCCCTGTACGTCATACGGGGACAAACTCAGAGCAGCCTCGGCTGTTCATCATTTGAGATGCTGTATGGGCGCCAACCCAGAACCCTACTCGAAATGACCAAGGAAGCATGGGAAAAAGATACAGGCGACGAACGAGGTATTCTTGAATATACACAGGCTCTAAAAAGCAAACTGGGGAAACTAAGGGAATTGGCCTACGTCAACTTGGAAAAAAGTCAAGAACGACAAAGGACCTGCTATGATAAAGGAAAAAAATGGAGGAAACTGGAAGTGGACGACTGGGCGTTGGTACTGTTACCCTCCTCTACCCGAAAATTTCAAACAGAATGGATGGGTCCCTATGGAGTCGTCGCGACCATCGGGAAGACCAGCTACAAGATCCAGGTTTCCCCTCGAAAGACTCAGGTATATCACATTAACCTTCTGAAGAAGTGGATCGGTCCTCCGCCGCAGAGCGCCCATCTCTCCGTACCAACGGGTTCTCCCTCATCCTCTACTTTAGGGGACCTAGTTGTGAATGACGACCTCAGACAGCAAGAGTAAGAAAGCCTACATGAAACCCTGGCACCTTTCTCCTCCTTGTTTTCGGATGCCCCAACCTCCCTGATAGAACACCGGATCGACACCCCCGCAGGAGCAGTCATTAAGAAGCGACCATACCGGATACCCGCCGCCAAACGAATGGCGGTCCAGAAGGAGGTCCAAGAAATGCTACATCTCGGGATAATAAGGCCATCCAGGAGTGACTGGTCTTCACCGATAGTGATGGTCCCTAAACCAGACAGAAGCACGAGGTTCTGTATGGACTTTCGCGCCCTAAACAACCTTTCTTCATTTGATGCCTATCCAATTCCCCGAATTGACGAGCTTATCGAAAAGCTCGGAGAAGCCAAGTATATCAGTACCCTGGACTTGACCAAAGGATATTGGCAAGTACCTCTACGAGAGGAAGACCGCACGAAAACGGCCTTTGCAACACCAGATGGATTGTTCGAGTTCAACGTATTACCGTTTGGGCTACATGGAGCCCCGGCGACGTTTCAATGCTTAATGAAGGAAGTGTTAAGAGAACACCATTCCTTTACCTCGGCATACCTAGACGATATTATAATCTTCAGTCCCAGCTGGGAGAGCCACCTCTTACATATATCTTTGGTGCTTCAGGCCCTGCAGAAGGCGGGTTTACACGTGAACTCTAACATCCTAATATCCAGGTTCTTTACTGAAGTCTAAAGTCTGAGAAAATGTTAGTCCT
Source organism: Triturus cristatus (assembly GCF_964204655.1). Taxonomy (NCBI): domain Eukaryota; kingdom Metazoa; phylum Chordata; class Amphibia; order Caudata; family Salamandridae; genus Triturus; species Triturus cristatus. The sequence continues at coordinate 178,090,942 of NC_140593.1, forward strand.
CCAAATGTTTATGAGAGCTTCCTTTGATGTCAGTCTAGAGTTCTCAAGTTGTAGAGGCTTCATACACTTGCAGTTTAGGTCCGCATTAAAATTAGGCCTGGGTAGTAAATTCCGTTCCGGAATTTGTGGAATTTGGGTATCTTCGGGTTCCGTGGAGAACGCGTAATTGCCCAAAATTCTGCATTACGCGGCTTCGCAGAATTTCGCGTTCTCAAAATGCGTGTTTGCAAGATATTTCCCCCCAAGCACACAAACAGCGTTCGCGAACAGGAAAAAAGCATCAGGAACAAGCAATTCCGCATGTTCGCAGAATTTCTGTGTGCTCGCGGAGATTTTTTACCGTTTCACGGAGCTTTGCGTAGCGTGACTACGCAAATGACTCTCAACCCTCATAAAATGCCTAATCACAACTTCTGGCTGGTATTTCCTTACAGCAGCACAAACACTTTGTCCACAGGTTCTACTTCCCTCTCTTGACATAGAGGATACATTCACCAGTGAAGAAGGAAGAAATGTCCAGACACAGCTAGTCTACTGGATTCTTCTTCTGGGATCGATTTCTCCTGCTTCCTCATCTGTAATGAGACAGGCCTGTAGCTCCTCATACACCTCTAATTCAACATATTCTTGTCATGATGCAGATTGGTCTGACCAGCTCCTGGAAGTCAATTCTCTAACTTCAACTGAAAACTGCAAAAACATAATTCATTCTTACATATCTGAAGAAATCCAACCTACCTATACACAAATGTATAAAATCCTCCCTCCTTTGTTCAGAAAGTCTACTCAGCTCAACCGCCAGAGTCAAATCACAGCCGTACCCAAGAGCACCCTGTTCCAACTAAACCTGCTCTGGAAAATTATACAACTCTAATGGCCATGGAACTTGTCCACGCTACATGAAATTGTAGACGAAATAAGTGTTTGCCTTGTTGTTAGTGTTGCATGTTGTTGATTGTGCTATGTGTGATGCATCTACTGCTAGATTTTGATTTTTAATGTGGATGGAGTAATGACGTATTTGAAATGTCCCTCACTCTTAACTTATTTTCTAAATACGTCCTCCTGTCAGGTGACTCTAGTGTCTCGTTCCCACTTCATTGATGATGTTTAATAGCTCTCATAAGAGAGGAAACACCAAAACATGGGTAGTGGCTGTCTTAATTATTCAAGTGTTATCAAACATGATTTCATTGCGAGGGCTGGGATGTCCTCTAAGGCTGTATTTTGCATCTTTATCTAGTCGTTTTCAAATTGCATGGCTGTTGTAAAGAAACCAAAGATCCATGATTTTGCAGCAGTGCTGATGGGAGTGATGCAGTGGTGGTGGTAGCTTTGGTAGAAGTAGCAAGAAAGTAGATGCTCTCTTGCATGGATCTAGATGGTACATTTCTAAAACAGGAATGGTGAGGCAACATTTAATTCTTTTCATTGGGCTTGATTCACAAAGGGAAACTGCAGTTTTGTGTACGTTTACTATTGTTTTGGTATTCACAAACAACGATTTTAATTTTACTAATAGAAATTTCACGACAGTGGAGAATCTGCAGCCGAGGCTATGAACTCAGCACAGAGGTCTATCTTTTTAATTACAGAGTCTCCACCACGAGGGCAGAGCCTTCAAAGTAGTAAAATCGTAGTTTGTGAATACCAAAACAAAATAGTAAAATTACACAAAACTGTAAGTTTACCTTTGTGAATTGAGCCCTTTATTTTCTTTTCCCATACATGGTGCAGAAAACAGTAAGGAAGAAATGAGATACATTTTATAAAATGTAGCCAACGAAGAAATAATTGAAAAACAAAACAAAGAAATCCAACAAATAAGCAACACAAAGAAGCTACAAAAACAGCTACGTCTCTGCAGAAAGGAGGAAATGAGAAATCAATCACAACATTACACTATACTACTGTTCGCTTCTATTTCCCACAGTCTGAACTGCTACTCGTTATGCTGTCTGCTGTACGTGTTCTTGCTCCTATGTTCTTTCACATCTATTATCAAATTATTGGAAAAAGATATGGACAATGCCGAAACTATGTAGTAATATAACAGGCCAGAAGACAGAAGCGCAGAGTTCCTGTGCTCATCCCTGCCATTAAATGTCCTAGGATAGAGGAACAATGTTTTATTCTGACAGCCACAGGGTAACATTCATTAACAGAGGATGGGAAAGAACCTGCAAAACAATACATGTTGAAGATTCATGGAGGCAGAATTTATCCTGATCCCACTCAGAACCTTTGTGTGGAAATTTTACAAAGAACACAAAGGAAGTTTGTTCTCTTCTCTCACAGTCCCACTGCTGAAGCTCCTCATGCCAGTGAGAGTTTGAGGTTCGGATTGTGAATGAGGGAGCTGAAACCAGATTTCATTGTAGTCAACTTCAAGTTTGCGTTGTATTCTTTCTGGATCTCTCCTACCTCGTCCCTTCGCGAAGCAAAGGAAGAGGAGGAGTCGGCACACCACAGGTGATCTTAGCTGCATTCAAGCGTCGACGTGTGGAGGAGCCTCCCACATTTCATCAGTGTGAGGAGGAGCCATCTTTTTATTCCTGTCAACTAGTGAGCGCACAGAGAAATTTGCATTTGAAGTGGGAGGCAAAGATGTCTGCCAATTTTGCGGTTGGTATTATTGTGAGTATACCATACTAGCGAAGAATCGGATCATTATCTTCATGAACAACAAGTAAAGTGCAACAAGAACGTTCAACATTTGACACCCAAGGCTTCTTGTCAGCATTTACAGTAAGATTATTTATTTTTTAGCTATAACTTGACACTTTCTTGTGTCATACTGTTCCTCTCTTGGCAGTTTATGCCATATGTACATCACAAGACTGTTTCTGCAACACGTGACAGCTCGGCGATGCGCACACCTTTAAAGACGACATTTTTTCAAATTTTTTTGCGGGGTGAAATTGTATCTTTGTATTAAGAGCATTGAATTTGGTTTGTTTTTCCAGAAAGAAAAGTGTATTCTTTTCACTTTATGTTCAGTTATATCTTATACACAATGCAAGCTGTGCATCCACCACCACCTTTTTTAGATTCACCAGGTGAACCTTCAATTATTTGGCATCAATGGCTTGATGCATTTGACATGTATCTTGGGGCGATAGGTGCCCATAGATTTAGGCCTGAAAGAAAAAAGTTTATTTTGTTCCACTCATTGGGGTTTGAAGGTAGAGCAACTCTTAAACATCTACCAGACCCAGTGGGTGGTGAGGGAGAAGATTTAGATGAATATCAAGAAACTATAAAGAAACTTGCAAGTAGGTATGATGTCCAGCCTAGTCTAGTGGTTTTGTGTCACAAATTTTTCAAACGTATACAAAAAAGTGAAGAGGATGTTGACACCTACATACGTGCTTTGAGGAAGTTAATGGCTAAATGCGAATGTGAAAACGTTTGTGAATAATTGGTGCGTGATCAATTTATTAGTCACTGCACTGACAGAACTATTCACCAAAACTACTGTCTTTGGGGAATCCTTCTTTGGATGAATCCATTAGGATTGCAAAGAGTATTGAAATGGCACAACAGTCTGTAAAAGAATTAGAAAACAATACAGTGGAGGTAGTGACACCTGTACGTCTTAGTAATTTTAAGAAGAAAAGAGATGTCTTACAAAAGAGTTTTTTCAAACATACTGATATTTGTTTCAGGTGCAGTAACGGTACTCACAGCAAAAATGGCAGACCATGTCCTGCAAAGAATGTCTTATGTAGGTCTTGTGGTAAAGTAGGCCATTTTACTAAAGTCTGACAAGGTCAGAAGAACGACGACGTCAAGGGTGGATACGTGAAGGACACTAGTGAAAGTGAAGCTGAAGATATGTCAGAAATGAGGGACATGGTGTTGCTTGTCAACGAAAATCAAGTCAGAACAGGTGATCCAGCGGATTGTGTGGATCCTTATGTTAATACTCATGTAGGAGAGAAAGAATTACGACTCTTAGTAGATTCGGGTGCACATATCACAATGATCCCTCTATCTCTTTCTGCCACCAACTGGGGGGAAAGACAGTTGATGCCACCTGATCGTGCAACAGTATCATATTAAGGGTGTAAAATTGATTTGCTTGGATATTTGAAGATGTCATGGAGTTTAAGGGCAGACATATTGAAGGCAAAATCTATGTAGCTCTCAAAGGACTGAACATACTCGGTTGGTTTCACCAATGTCTGTTTGATATGATGTTATGTCCCGTAGCTAAAGAACAAGTGTTGGCCATAAGTGATTCTTCTCAGATTTGTTGAACAATTACCCAAAAGTGTTTTTGGGAGACTTGGGAATAATTCAAGGTTTTAAGCATAAAATCAAAGTAAAGGAGGGAGCAGTTCCCATTAAACACAAATTAAGGACCGTTCCTTTCAGTATCAGAGAAGATCTAGAAAAATAACTCACAGTACTGTGCAATAGAGGGGTAATTGAACCCATCAAATCATCTGTTTGGCTTTCTCCGATAGTCGTAGCACGCAAGAAAAATAAGAAGCTCAGAATCTGCATTGACTTGTGCTGCCTTAACAGAGAAATATGGGTGGATTACAGAAATGTTGGCTATGGTTGCAGGTGCGAAATTCTTTACCAAACTTGACCTGGCATCCGCATACCACCTAGTGGAGTTGGACCCTGAATCACTCCATCTCACAGCATTTATCTCCCCATCTGGTATTTTCCAATTTTGCTGCATGCCATTTGGGCTGGCATCTGCGGCATCTATTTTTCAGCGCCTTATGGTTAATTTACTCAAGGATCTAAAAAATGTGGCTATTTTTCAGGATGATGTTCTCATACGTGCTCCAGATATGAAGACTTAGGATGAAATTTTAAATAAAGTTTTGTTGATTTTTCAAAATGAAGGTGTTGTGCTCAAACGTGAAAAGTGTAAGTTTTGCAAAACCTCAGTGGAGTATCTGGGTCACACTATTTCGAATTCTGGGGTTACACCGAGACCAGGTTTAGTACAAGCCATATTACAGGCACCAAAACCATCGTTAAATCATTCTTGGGTTTAAGTGAATTTTATTCACGTTTCTCCCGGATTATGCAAAAAAAGTTTGTCCCATTTCTAATCTGTTAAAAAAGATACAGTCTTTGTATGGGATGATGATTGTAAAAACCATATGATCCATCTGCACACTGTTAGTTAACAGCTGATGCCAGTTGTTATGGTCTAGGTGCGGTATTAACAAAAAACATCGGAAATGTGGAACACACCATTGGATTTGCATCAAGAGTACTCAGTTCGGTTATTGAAAAAGAATTGTTGGCTTGTTTTGTGGGCCAGTGAAAAGTTTAAATGTTAGTTGTGCGGTAGGAGATTCACGTTACAAACTGTCCATAAACCTTTGGTTTCTATCCTGGGTAACACATCCAACAGAAACAACACGCATTTCAAGATTATCCTTGAAACTACTACAATTTCAATTCAGTGTGGAACACATTCCTGGTGGCAAAAATGTCCGTGCAGATGCTCTCTCCCATTTTCCTATGAAATGTAAAGAAAATGAAGGAGGAGACAAACATTGTAGTGAAAAAGATTTTGAAGATTGATTAGTTGCTACTGTGGAATTACAGCATATTTGTGCTATTGATAAATGTGATTGAAAAAAAGCCATGCAAAATGATGAAACCCCGAAATGTGTTATTAAATATATTGTTGTAGGGTGGCCCAGAGAAAAGAATGTCAGTAATGGCATCCAACCTTTTGTAAAAGTGTGCGATGAATTGTCAGTTGAAGATGACCTTGTTACCAGGCAAGAGAAAATGATCTCTCCCTATGACCTCAGAAATATTCTTTTGCCCAAAGCACATGGAGGACATTTGGGAGCTACGCTCACTAAACATGGAGTGCATGAGTATATTTGGTGGCCCCAGATGGACCGTGACATTGACGCCATGGTACATTAATGTGTCATGTGTTCCAGTAGTGACAAGGCATTGCAGATTTCTAATCCCCCTTTGATTCTGTTTCCCTTGTCCAACAACCCATGGGAAAAACTGAGTATTGATGTTTTGGGACCTTTCCATGTTTTACCTTATCAGTCACGTTTTGCCATAGTCTTAGTCGACTACTACTCAAAGTGACCTGAGGTCAAATGTGTTGCCAAGGCTGACATGAAGGAAAGTGTAGAGTTTTTGAAAGATATTTTTATGCGGGAGGGGTTTCCCAAACCATAGTCTCTGATGGTGTACAATTTGTATCTTCTGAAGTTGACGCATTTTTAAAGGAATCTTCCATAAATCATCTCAAGTGGTTGAGCACTTAAACAGAGTGATTGGGGATTGCATACGATGGGCAATTTCACACAATAAAGTTATACCAGTGGCAGTCAGGACCATGTTGTGGTTTTACAGAGCCACACCACACTCCTCTACAGGAGTTTCACCATTTGAACTGTTAAAAGGCAGTAAACCATGTTCTGAATTCAGACCAGAATGGATATCCAAATGGTTTAAGCAAAGTGCTTCGGCACAGGAATTAAATGTAATAGTCAGAAACAAGGTCGAATCTACTCAAGCCAAACCAAAATCTTATATTGTCAAAAGGTAAAATGTATCTAAAAAGAGTTTTGCTGTGGGTGATTTTGTAAAGATAAAAAGTCTGTTTTTGTAAAGAAAGGTGAATCCAAGTTCAGTGAACCTGTCAGCGTAGATAGAATTTGTGGCAGTGCTGTATGCTTTAATGGTTGCAACTAGTCGAATATGAACAAAATTGTAAAAGTTGATCCTCGTTTGCAGGACAAAAATCCACATTGTACGGGTACTAATATCATTGAGGCTGTATGCGGAAATCATAGCAACACTGGTTTAGACAACATTCCTTTTGGTCCTCCCAGGAGAAGTGGAAGAGATCTTAGACTGCCTGCTAGATTCAGGTAGCTCCCTTGGTCTTCTTTCTGCAAGCTCCTTTTTGGAGTGTGTCTCTTTCGGTTTCCGCCTGCTCTTGGCCTATTATGTTGGTGGAAAAGGTGTGACGCAGTGGCCAGGGTGCCTGACTCTGGACCACGGGGTTCATGGTTCTATCCCCGGTGCCGGCAGCAGGTTAGCCCAGCACCATGTGACTCTGGGCAATGGCTTGCTTAATCTTCCGAGGGCTCCCATCGTTGGGACACCTTCTCAGGAGGTAGCTGCTCGCTTTACAACACTGGTATTTCATTTCATTTTCATGTATATATTTCCTTTTTGCTCTTACCTTTTCTTTATCATGCACATTTTTCCTCTTTGTTCTCTCCCCTTACGTTTCTGGCTTTTCTTTATAAGGAAAAGAGATATGTAGTATCTTGTCCATGCTTTTGTTTGCACATGGACACTCTGTGATGTCACAGCTCGTGCTGATCTTAGGCTTGCGCTGTGACACCCAACGAGAAAAGACAATGGAGGTTTTGTCAGTTGAGGAAAATCTGTGGTGCTGTATGCCTTCTCACTGTTTTCCTGTCTGTGGCATCAGCGCTATACAACTACAATAAAAGTTACTGGACTTACATTGTTCCGGAGTCCTGGTGATACTGCACATTGTTTTTTGAAACACGCAGGTATTTCCATTTGGATCAATTGAGAATTTTACCATGCAAATATGGTGGCCGAAGTATAGAGACTTTCAAGGCAACAGTGCTCTTTAATTTGCAACACTCCAATTTTCATGCAGGAACATCCCATATGACTTTTCAAAGTATAAAGTAAACAAACATGATTGTTCACTTTTCATTTATTATTATGCATCAAGAGAGAGGCTACTCGTCGAAAAGCGTCTGCTTGAATAAATGGAATCAACTGCCCATGAGAGCTCCGTGTCTGTTTCATTGAAACGCATCGTTTATGTTTTCGTGAGTCCACCCTCACTATCGGAGGCACCCACCTGCGAGTTTAGCATTGACCTAGGTGGACACTTTGTTGGACATTGCAATTGGTCAGTGCCTGAACTACCAGCATTAGGAACAAAGGAGGTACTTGGCAGCCAACAAGGATCGCAAATTACTGAATTGGGGGATCGTGGTCATTGGACCGACACCCGCTGTGATGAGGTACAATGATGTTGATATATGCTGGCAAGGTGAGGGAGCTATCCTACATTTACCATCTCTGGATGTGCAGCAGCCTGACGCTTGGGGTTTGTGGCAGCCCATTCAGGGCAGATATTTGGCAAGAGGACCCAATTGATCAACCGCAGTCCGTGCAGGTAACAGCAGTGGGGCCGTGTTAGGGGGGATTTCGAGGGGCGATGCCAAGGATAAAATTAAATAAATAATTAAATCCCGCTCAACGCAGCCCCACCACTTTTACCAGCACGGGCCGCGGCTGCAATTGATAGTACCTATGTGCATAAGAGAACACCTGCGGTGTTTTATCCATTTGAGGAAATATGACTTGATTGAGATAAAAAGATCTGTAATTAACATTGTTTTTTGAAACATGCAGGTATTTCCATTTGGATCAATTGCGAATTTTACCATGCAAATATGGTGGCTGTAAACAAAGTATGGAGACTATGAAAGTACCAGTCCTCTTTCCTTTGCCACACTCCAATTTCCCTGCAGGGACATCCCATGTGATTTTTCGAAATATAAATGAAACAAACATGATTGGGCACATTTCATTTATTATTACGCATTGAGAAAGGTTACTCGCCGAAATGCTTGAATAAATGGAATTAACTGCCCTTGAGTGCTACAAATCTGTTTCGCTGAAACGCATCGTTTAAGTTTACCTGAGTCCACCCTCACAATCTAAGGCACCCGCCTACAAGATCGGCATGTTCCTAGGTGGACACTTTGTTGGACATTGCAATTGGTCAGTGCCTGAACCGCCAGCATTGGGAACAAAGGAGGTACTTGGCAGCAGAACCATATTTAAATGTAAGAGGTCAGTGTACACCTATATAAGTGTATATTTCTATAAGTATACATTATTTTAAGCAATAGTCACACAATTTATCTTTTTCGACAATCTGCAAAAAAGATTTGCGAACTTGTGCAATGACACATAAAACCTTGTCTTATGATTGGCCTGATAACTGTCACACCCTTTTTTTGCTAAGAACCACACCCAAAGCTTCCAGGTTGTTAGAAGCCTCAATTTCCAACATCATGGCTGCATCTGGTCCATCTGCTGGAAAAGAGGATCCTGTCCTTCTGCATGATGATGAGTAGGAGCAAAGTCAACCAATGAAGAAACAAAGTGACGTGTGGCAGTTTTTTTATATTCCCTCAGGAGAAAAAAACTAATTTCCAAAATTGTAAAGTGTAACATCTGTAGGAAGGAGTTGTCACTTGGCACAAGTAATAAGTACATTAATGGAACAAGCTTGATGTGGAAACATGTAAAAACTATCCATGAATGAGTATACCTGAGGATGGTTTGTGAAAGAGAAACAGCTAGTGGTGCATCTACATCTGCAGCTCCTGCGCCTACCCCATCCACCTCAGCCACCATAACTGTAACTGCTATGTGCCCTAATCTGAGACACATGACTACTCACTGCTTGCATTGCCAAATGCTTGTTGGCCTTACTACAACAGCTGTTCAAAAATACTTGGATGTCATCAACAATCATCCATGTTAACTTGTTTTTGATATACTATTGCAGTTTTTCTACAGTATTTTACAGTTAGAAAGCCTGTTGCTTTCTGTCTTTGTTATTTTTGTTTAGATGTGCACCTGTATTTTTTGGTAATGCATTTACGATAAAACCTCAATAATTAACAAACGTATTATTTAAAAGCAAAAAAAAATCTTTTTAGAACCACACCATCTACTTATCATGAGCCATTTGTTGTGTAATTGCATACATGAGTGTGTGAATTGCTGTGTCAGTATATGCATCAGTGTATGCCTCGGGGTTCTAATGTATGCACCACGGTGTATCTGCTTATCTCAGTATATGGAACAGTGTGTACATGAGTATGTTAATGTATACATGAGTGTGTGGCTGGGTTTGTTAGCATATGCATGAGTGAGTACTTGGATATGCCAGTATATGCGTGAGTGTGTGTCTGGGTATGTGATTGTATGCATGAGTGTGTGGCTGGGTGTGTCAGTGTTTGTATCTGTGGGTACATGGGTATGTCAGTGTGTATGTATAAGTGTGTGCCTGGGTGTGTCAGTGTATGTGTCAGTGTGTGCCTTGGTATGTCAGTGTATATATCAGTGTGTGTCTGGGTGTTATAGTGTATGTATTCCTGTGTGTCCAGCCGTGTAAGTTAATGCATGAGTGTGTGCTTGGATATATTAGTGTCTGTATCAGTGTGTGCCTGGGTGTATCAGTGTATGCATAAGTATGTGCCCGGATGCACCAATGTCTGCATCAGTGTCTTAGTGTATGTGTCGGTGTGTGCTTTAATGTGTCAGTATCTGCATAAGTCTCTTCATGGGTGTGATAGTGTATGTATTAGTTTGTGTGTGGGTATGGGATTTTACATAGGGGTGGGCGGAATTTGCGAAATTAACTTTTGCAAATAATCGTGAAAATGCTAAAAATCTCCGCAAACACGCCAGAAATATCGCGAAGACGCGGAAGTTTTTTTCCCGCCTGTTCGTGGTATTTTTTTGCGTGATCGCGGGCCTCCAACTTACCCATGCGGTTGCTCACGGGCGCGGCCATCTTGTTTTCACTTGTCCCGCCCTCTCGCGATGCTTACTTCCTGTTCCGGGTCGCGCAATGAATGTTCGCGTCCGTTCGCGGTAGATATTTCCTGTTCGCGACCGCTTTTACTTGATCGCGTTGCTTTTTGCTTGCTCGGGGAGAAAATATCGCGCAAACTTGCGCACGTGGTCGCAATGGGCGCGGCCATCTTATTTTTCACTCTATTGCATGGTTCTGGGGCCTGATTTTCAATCCTCTCCAAATCTTTTCAATCCTTTGTTTCAACCCACTTTTTTTTTATCTTTCTTATTAATTATTTCTCTTACTATTTTCCAGCTTCTATATTTTTGGTTTTTGTCTCCTTTTTTTTGTTTTTAGCTACTTTTTCTCTTTCTATTGCCTGCTATTATTTATTTCCTTAACTTCTTTAATTTTATTACCTTTTCTTACCCCAGAACCATGTCTAAGGGTAGGGCTGGTCGCCGTCGCAGCCAGAGCCGCGACCGCCTTCCTTGCGGAAGACGGTGCCCACAAGGGGTGCAGCCACGGGCCTTATTTGGGAGGTGGATTTGGCTGCACTAATTTTCTTTATGCAGCGCCACCTCCCCTCAAACCTGGCAGCAGGTGGCAGGCCTGGGTCCGGGTACGGCCTCCGGGAGCGTCGGCAGCGGTGGGGGAAGGTGCGCCGGGCAGTGTCGCGCTGCTCTGGTGTCCGGCGCACCCAGGCGCAGATGATGCACCGGTGGTCCGACATCCTGGACCGTGAGCAGGACCTGCTGGACCTGCTAGGAGTGGAGGTCCCGGGGCTTGATGAGTACCTATTTAATCATTACTACTTTGTGTCTGTTGCTGCTTACATTCCAGGTTAATTACGTTTAAAAGTCTTCTGTGATTTTTTATGACACAGGTGCTCTTCTGCGCTACTACTAATCTTACTTGTTTGCAACTTTGCGTTTGCGCTCGCTTAGCGTGATTCTGTACGAGTTTATTTTAGAGCAATTAAGTTACGTAATGTTACAGTGACTCTAGTCCACTCCTTACTTTGTCCTGTCACTAATAGATAGCGGCGGATTGATCTAATTTGTTAGTGGTATGCGTGATGCCCCCTCAGTTACGTGACGTGCTACAGTACGGCAGTCTTTATTAGAACCTTTTCTAGTTTGTTCAATGAGTGGTGGTAATTGGCTTAGCACTAGCAGAACATCAGCATCAATCAATCAACCCAAAATTTGGTGTATACAAAAAATGTAGTCATGTGTCCTCCATTTGACCATATGCATTGTTGAGGAATAAAAGAAGTGGAAATGCATACTTAATGTACAATTGGCATGCCTGGAATAGGTGGGCTAGGTTGGGTGGTACGTCGTACTTAGGCTTAGTTGTAACTTAGTATTCTGGAATCAGAATGGAAGACAGGATTGCTGTTGATAAATAGTAACTTAAGTAGTCGATCCGCGAAGCCCCCAATACTACTTGTTGACCAATGAGATCGGTCAATTTAGTTATTGCAATTGTTGTTTACATAAGTGTTTTTTGACCGTTGTTGAAAAATATTGTATTTGTTTGACACCATCCATCAATGTTTGTCTCTTTCTTATATCTTTCCTGTTCATCAGCACCCAGGGGCAGACAGACAGGGAGTGGGGGTTCGGCGGGACAACAGTCCGAACAGCACCAGGAGGACACCAATGAGGGCTCCTCTGCTGGCCCCAGTAAGTCTTCTTGGTTTTAATAATATTTCTTATTCCATAACTTTTACTGCACCATATTTTTCACGAACTATTGTTTCAGTTTCCAAATGCTGTTTTTTTACCAACAATTATCCTTCGATCTGTACGGTTTCAAAAATCTTCTCCCTGCCTCTGCTATGATGACTCTCAGTACTACTACTACTAATACTATCAGTCTGTTTGCTGTAGTAGCTAGTCTTGCCCAGTTGGCCAGTGCCACTCTTTATGTGAAAGGTTGTAATATAAAACTCATATTCAGGGGGAGGAGCCTAGCGCTTGACCAAGATGGCCGCGTGAGCTCTGAGCTCCCGAGACCCTCGCGCCCTCCATCGACTATCCTGTCTCTAATCCTGTCTGTATGCATGGCATCGTGTAGATGACCTGTCAGGGAGGCGATTGATGCTACCCGCGGTCGGATCGCCCACCGGGAACCGGAGTTATGCATGGCGGAAGATTGCGGCCTATCTCCGAGGGATGCCAGGGGCTAGAGTTGGCAGGATGCCCGACTTCTAGTTGAACAACAACGGCCAGGCGAGGTGTGAACTGTCGGATGGAGGTCCCCGTCCTTTCACTTTCGCTTTCTCTCCCTTTGTCTGCCTTGCCCCTGGAGAGCTCTTGGCGGCTTTATTATCCTTTGGACGCTCTACATGCTACTCTGGTGGCCCATTGCAGAACTGATTACTCCTGATTCCTCTCGTTGAGGGAGGGCCGTCTTATCTGAACCGACCTGCTTGGTACCAACCATGTCGGGCAAAGCAGAGATGGATCGGCTGAAGCCTAAGTCTACCAGGCGAGGAGCCTATACTCAAGTCAATAATATGGACCGCTATGCTCTGCAGAAGGGATCACCGAGTGGGTCGAGCCAGTCGCCGGATACCCAGAAGGCGGCCTCGCCCTTGGCCCCGGAGCTCTCGCTGCAGGATGTCATGGGCGCGCTCGAAGGGATGCAGACTTCGATTGGGAGACAGTTTGATGCCCTGGCGCATAAGGTGGATGCCATCTTGGTGGATGTTAACCTGATCCGTGCGGACTTGGGCAAAACGAATGAACGGGTTAAAACCCTGGAACTCAAGACCACGGGCCTCGCCGATGATGTCACGGAACTGCAGACCGAGGTTCGTAAGCTGAGGACCGAGAGTGATCTCGCCGCCCGCCGGCTGGAGGACTTTGAGAGCCGGGCCAGGCGCAACAACGTGCGCGTTATCGGGGTCCCGGAGTCCTCGGATGAGGCTTCGGTTGACCTGCTCGTCGAGGACTTGGTGCTTAACCATCTGCTGCCTAAGGGTCTTGGGAAGTTCTTTGCGGTTGAAAGGGCCCATAGAGTGCCGGGTGGGAGGCCCAAGGTGGGAGCCCCACCGAGGCCGATTGTCGCCCGGCTCTTTCATTTTCGAGATCGGGACGCTATCCTGCAAGCATCGAGGGTGACGGGCCCGGTCCCCTTCCAGAACGCGTCGGTGAATTTCTATCCGGACTTCACCCAGCAGGTGCAGAGGCAGAGACAGGGCTTTCTGGGGGTGAAGAGGCGACTTCGGGAGAGGGATCTGAAATATGCCATGCTCTTCCCCGCCAGACTACGTGTGGTGTACGAAGATCGGACATTCTTCTTTGAGTCTCCTGTCATGGCCGATGAATGGCTGGACGCTTTGCCCCGGCGGCGGACGGGAGAGGACACTGCCGCGGATGGGGACAGTGGCCGGGATGGGCAAGGCTGATTTTTCGGAGCCGGTCTGACTCGATTTGACTTTATTTGATGACTTGATTAGAGTGCAGTAAATGCGGAGGGTTGCGGGAGGACGAGGGGAGCTCTTTCCTCCCTTAGGGTGCTTTTTGTAGATTTTGGGTTTGGTAGGGCGACAGGCACACTGCAAGTTGGGGGGGCTTTGTAAGCTGCAGCAGGGGTGCAGGGTGGGGGGGATGGTTGGGATTTTGGGGTTGTTGTTGGGGGGTCTGTTTCTGCAAGGCGTAGTGATCATCTTCGGTATTGTCCCATGGTGGCTCTTCGGGGGGGGGGGGCCTCTTTGTGTTTGGGGATGGGGGGTAGAGGTTTAAGTGTTATTAGCTGGAATGTTAATGGTTTGGGGGATCGCATTAAGCGCGGGATAGTTTTGCAACACTTGAAACGGTCCATGCCAGATGTTGCCCTACTGCAGGAGACACACCTTATAGGTAACACGTGCTATGCTCTTAATAGGAAGGGTTATAAATTCATAGCTCATTCGGGATTTTCCTCCGGGTCTAGGGGTGTGGGCATCCTTGTCAGGGCCTCGCTACCATTTGAGGTGGACTCCACCGTTGTTGACGATAGGGGGAGGTTTGTGGCGGTGGCGGGGAGGTGGGAAGGTAGAACTTTGGTTTTAGTTTCGGTTTATGTCCCTCCAGCCCTGCAGGCCTCCACGTTTGTAGATCTGGGTAGGGCCTTGCTGGATCTCCCGGGGGGTATGTTAGTGGTAGGGGGGACTTCAATGCTGTCGGCTCTGGGCTGCTGGATAGGTACCCGCCCAGAGACACAGGGGGGGCTCAGAAGTGGCTTCCGGACTTCCTAGACACACTCGGCCTGATAGACTGCTGGAGGCTCCGACACCCCACACAGCGTCAATACACCTTCCACTCCGGGGCGCATGGTAGCCTTTCTAGGATTGACTATCTGCTCACTTTGGCTGTGCACGCCCCTTTGGTGTCTGAGGCCAGGCACATGGCGCGTGGCATATCGGACCATTCGCCAGTGTGGGTCAGGCTGGATGTCGGCCGAGAGGGAGGGGGAAGGGTGGCTCCTATTAACCCCTGGTACTTTCGAGATTCCAAGATGCGCAGCGCACTGGTGAAGACAGTAGATAATTTTTTCAAGGATAATCAGGGGTCCGTGGACTCGGCAGTGTCGCTCTGGGAAGCATTTAAGACCGTGCCGCGAGGGGAGGCCCTCTCACTTGTAGTGGCGGCCAAGCGGCGGAGAGATGGCGAGGTTATGCAGGTGGAGGAGGAGATCGTGGCTTTGGAGGGAGCGCTAGAGGAGGAGGTAACAGCGGCCTCACTGCATGAGCTGAGCTTGAAGCAAGCCGAGTATAAGGACCTTGTGACAAATGCCGCTAAGACCCTCAGTAGGGAACAGCAGGGCCGCCTGTATGATGTTGGTGACAAGGCCGGGAAGCTCCTAGCTTGGCTGGATAAAAAAGAACGGGTTAATAGAGTAGTGCCGGAGCTGACGGGAGAGGGGGGAGAGGTGATTGTGGAACCTGAGGGGATTGTCCAGTGTTTCTCAGACTATTTCCGAAAGGTTTATGCCTCAGTGTCGGATAGGCCGCCCGAGGACTCGCGTGACCTCTTGCGGGATATCTCTCTGCCCTGTCTTTCTGATGTAGATAGAGATGATCTTGATGGAGACTTAACGGTCGATGAGGTGGCGGGAGCTATTCGCGCGCTGAACTCGGGCAAGGCCTCGGACCCGAATGGCTTGCCGATTGACCTGTATAAACTGTTCCCGGATAGGGTAGCCCCTCACCTGCGCGCCATGTTCGTGGAGGCGCGGGGGAGTGGGACCCTCCCGTTGGACCAGAGGCTGGCGACAATTGTTGTGATCCATAAAGATGGTAAACCCCGAGATAAGTGTGCCTCATATAGGCCCATATCACTCCTCAACGCCGAGCCGAAGATCCTGGCTAAAATCCTGGTGGGCCGATTGGTCAGGGTACTTGGAGACTTGGTTCACCCTGATCAATCCGGTTTTATTCTGCATCGCAACACCGCGTTGAACCTTCGGCGCCTTCATGGGGTGATCGCCAGGGCTGGCACGCTGCGAGAACCGGCTATTGTGGCGTCTCTTGATGCCACGATGGCCTTCGATACGGTGGAATGGGCGTATTTGTGGGCTGTGCTAGCCAAGTTCGGCTTTGGCCCTGGTTTTGTGAGCTGGGTGAGGTTGCTGTATGAGGGACCCCTTGCGAGTGTGGTGGTAAATGGCCGGGCATCGACTCCGTTTCGGCTTGGGAGGGGGACTCGGCAGGGCTGCCCCCTGTCGCCTCTGTTGTTCGCCCTTGCTCTTGAACCGCTGGCGGCGTGGATACGCTGGCACCCGGATATACGTGGCCTTCGGTGGTCGCCCGAACACGAGGACCGCATTTCGCTATATGCTGATGACATCTTGTTGTATCTTGCCTCGCCCAAGAACTCACTCATAGTGGTCTGTGACGTTCTTACATCCTTCGGTAGGAATTCGGGTCTCGTCATCAACTGGAGTAAATCGTATTTATACGTCCTGAGTGGTGAGGTTCCGCCGGTCCCGCGAACTTGTTCGATCCAGATTGCTCAGCAGGGCTTCGTGTATCTGGGGATCTTTATCTCCATGGACCCCGCTTTGCGGTATGAGAGAAACCTGCTCCCCCCCCTGGCGCGCCTGCGGCGGGATGTTGAGGGCTGGCGGAGGTTGCCGCTCTCCCTCGTCGGGCGCGCTGCCTTGTTCAAAATGATGCCCTTCCTCGGTTCCTCTACGCATTGCAAAATACTCTAGATTGGGTGCCGGCCAAGTACTTTCGGGAGGTCGAAAGCCTCCAACGGACGTTGTTGTGGGATGGGCGGCCGCGGATAGCGATTGCTAAATTGACGCTTCCATGGTATGACGGGGGTATCGCGCTTCCAGACATCCGACGCTATTACTGGGCCACCCAGTTGTCCGCGATTAACCACGGTTTCTATGGCCCGGCCCTCAGCCCTGGTTATGCCATGGACAGATGGTTGTTGCGCGGTGGGAACTATCTTAGGGCGTTGTACTCGCGGTCCCTCGACTCATCCCTCACGGGGCCCACTGGGGTGGCGGTGCGTGTATGGAAGATGGCGACTGACTCTCTGGGCTGGAAGGATAGGCTCACCCTAGCTGCCCCGTTGTTTGAATCTGAAAGGTTGGGTAGGCTTTGGCATACGAAAGGGTTTGATAAATGGGACTTGATCGGCATCTCCAGGGTTGGAGATATGCTGATTAAGGGTAGGGTGAAGTCCTTTGAAGAGTTGCAGAAGGAGTATGAGTTGGGGGCGTCTGAGTTTTTCCGATATGTTCAGGTGCGTCATGCCCTGCGGTCAGTCCTCGTGGAGGGTGAGAAGGTGCCTGAGTCCTCTCCTTTGGAGGACCGGATCGTTGATGGCCATATGCCGGAGAGCACGATCTCGCTCATCTCCAAGAAACTGATAAATGTTCGGGCTGATATGCTACTGGGGCTGCGGGACCAGTGGACTAGGGACGGACTCGAGTTGGATGATGAGGACTGGCAGTCTGCTGTTTCCTCTCCTAAGGAGGTTGCGATCCCGTCGCGTCTGAGGCTGGTGCAGCTCAAGATCCTGCATCGAGTGTATGTGACGGGGCCGCGACTGGTTCATATGGGATTCTCTGAGGAAGGCCTATGTAGGAGGGGATGCGGTATGGTGGGTACTTTCCTACATATCATCTGGGAATGTGGTGTCATCACGGAATTTTGGAGGCGAGTTCATGCGGTGATGGGGGAGGTGACGGGCATTGCTATGCAGCCGGAAGCGCGGTGTTGTCTCCTGAATGTCTGGGGGCCCACTGACCATGATGTGGCACAGACCCAGTGGGTGACCCTGGGTAACATGGTTGCTAAGAGGGACATCGCGCGCTTGTGGGGCTCCGGGGGGCCCCCCACGTTAACTGCGTGGAAAGAAAATATGGACTGGAGTATGCTCAGGGAGAAGACAGTATATTGCGCCAGAGGCCGCCCTCGGAAGTGGCATGCCATCTGGGGGCGGTGGAATCAATACAGGGGGGAATATGTCTTGCCCCTGATCTGGATCCCCCTGAGGAACAGCTTTCTTCTTGACCTTCTTTCCAGCTCAGTATGCAGATGTGATGGTTAATTGACTTCTTGGGCCTCTGCTTTTCCCCCTTTTTCCTCTTATCATAATACTGTGACTGTTAGACGATTGGGGTCTGGCTCCCCCTGAGGGGCTACCACCGTGGGCATTCAGTGTTGTTGCCTTGCTGGGGTTTGTTGTGTGTTTGTAATTATTAAAAATGGAACCTTCTCACTGCTCCTTCAATGTACTGTGGACGATTCTTTGTACTCTCCTATCGAAGCTGCCGAACCTCCGGGTTGTCGGCTGAATAGCTGTGTCCAGATTCTTGAGGAAATAAAGGTTTTATAAAAAAAAAAAAAAAAAAAAAAACTCATATTTACCTGTAGCTCTAGCCATTGAGTCCAATCCTTTGGGTCGTCGTCTTGTACTACTTCTAGTCTTATTGATCTTGAGTCTTTGTTAATCTTGAGGCTTTGAAAATTCACAGCAACAAAAGCCCAACCAGATTTATTACTATTTTGATATGATAGCCTATAGGACATACTACTACTGCTGTAGGGATCTTGCACATACACAGACCTTTGCACAAGAAAATAGGATGTTGGTGATGGTAGGTTGGACCTTCCTCACACACCTCAATCAGAAATTCAGCACCCACCACAATTCCACTGCTCGACTATAGTACTGTCTTGTCATAACTATTAGGTCTCCGAACCCTCCCCCCAAGATACCCAACAAGTAGACAACCCGGAACATAACACACCCAACCTCTCAGTTGTGGAAGCAATGCACATGCACACCCTTACTTTAATTTGCTCACTCTTGTAAGTTAGTCCACATCCAAATACCACCAAGTCAATGTAAGTTCAAAATGTTTATTTTGAATTGAGAAAACATTGTTTTATTATAAAATGCAGCACCAACCGGAAAATCAATAACATTAAAACAATAAACATTGTTACACTTATACAGTTGGGAATTAAATCATGATAACTGAACAGTGGTGGAAGGCAGCACCACCATCCCCTAGGAATTTAGTTTATATAAATTTATAAATGAAGATGTGAGTGAAGGGACCCCTCACCTTAGGAGAACCTAGTACTGGTAGTTGTTGCATTATTCAGAAGCTCTGCAAAGCTCTGGTTCGTAGAAGGGAATCTTCCGTCTGTAATGCGAAAAATGTAATGGTGTGCGTTAGTATATTGCAACTTGCAAGCATTTCTCAGCCGTGCCAAAAAGTGTAGCATTTATGGATAAGCAATATGGACTAGTAACAGCACACCAGTACTTCCTAAAAAAGAGGCTTGTTAATGTTTTTGTTGACCGCTTGTACGCAGCGCATAGACTAGACAGTAGCAGTGTGAGGCAGGTCATGTGGGCTCAAAGGTGTCTTATACAAGAAGCTGCAAGGTAACGTCACATGTGCAAAAATAAAAGACACAAAGGTAAAATGGTAGCATGGCTCGGGCTAATTAAGCAAAGGCTACAATAATGACCATATATAACTATTAGTGTCTACTTTAATACTACCTGATTTGTACTAGTGATGTATGTTAGTATTAACTCATTTTTCAACCTTGCTACTGATCAATAGGGGGGAGGTGTATATGACGCCTAATAAATGTGTAATGTTTTCTAGGCACACTACCAACCACCATTGCTGGGGCCAGCGAAGGCGACGCGGAGGGCGAGGATGCGGCAGTTGCTGCAGATAGCAACGGAGCGGTAGGGGGAGTGGCAGCACCAGTGGCGGGCGGTGGTAAGTTAGATTCATAATCCTTAACTATTGTTGAACTTGACAGTACACTCACTGCAAGGGTGTACTGTATGCATATGTATACTGTACTGTTGAGACTTAGGGCCCCATTAGGATGGCGGGCGTATTGCCCCCGCCGGGCCGGCGATCTTCACCGCAGACACCACAGGGGCAAACCTCCCGCCATCCCTGTAGAAAAGAGTCAGACCCCCCCATATGTCGACCAGGCGGAAAAGGGTTCAATATGGCAGTGGTGTCTCTCTGAACACACCGCCAGCCATATAATCTGCATTTTGGAATGCCTTTGCCTGGCGGCATTGCCGTCCACCACAGAAAGGCATGCAGACATTGCAGAGTATGCTTGGGGGCACCCATGGAGGGTACCTACCTATGCTGTGGTACCCCCCTGCCTTTCAAAGCAAAACGTGACAGGCTCCGTGCGGGGCCCATCATGTTGTGCTTGGAATAGCAGCACAACATGTATTTTTAGCATTGCTTTCAGCACCGCCAACCAGAATGTAAAAAAAACAGGATGCGCCCGCCACTGTGCCGGGCGCATCACCCTAATTAATTGTCCCCACGGGACCCCCACCCTTTTTAGCATGGCGGGTGGACAAAGTCCGGCCGCCATCCAGTGTCGTAAGTAAGTATGAGTTGTTGGGGACGTTTGAAGAGTGAACTAGAAGACTAGAATCCCTTTAATTTGCATAGGAGCGGGAGTATTGAGTAACCAATGGCCTCATCTATCTGATTTCAACTCCGCTTTGAAAGTTTTATGGAGAAGAGCACCTGGTGCACTGTTCAACTAAAAAGTGAAAGACGGGTGGAAGTAAGAAGGACGGGCGAGATTTAAAATGTTATGTACTACTGTGCTTTATAGTGCTACTCCACCATGCCACTATGTGTATAAATAATTAACTTGTCTTACTGTTTTTCTAAGAGTAAATTTTACAATTCTTTTGTTTTTTTCTTTTTGATACACAGCTACTCCTAAACTAAACCGCAAGGAGTTGGCCGCCTAAGCACGGCGCCGGAAGCTGGAGGCAATCCAGCGGGAATACCGGCGGCTGGTGGTCTTAGCCGAGGAGGAGGAGGAGACTGCGGCAGCAATTCAAGCCTCCTCCAGTGCCCCGGGCCCCAGCCACCACCCTCCAGCGGTACGGCGCCACCGTCTGGCGGCTGCCCGCCACCACCGTAGTGCCATCTCCGGCGCCCCCCCACTGTGGCTGCAACTGCCGCGCCCTAAGACGCCGCGCCGCCCGTCTAGAGCACCAAATGCGTGTCCTCCTTGAGTCCCGCCCCACACCTTAGTCCCTGTCATTAAGTTCTGCCCCTTTTTTAATTCTTGTTTGGGTGGGTGGGAACTTGTTTGGGCGTTGGGTTTGGGATTTTTTCTTTACAGACTTTTTCTCCTATGGACAATTGGACATTGGTTGGGGTTAGGGAGGGGGGTGGGTCAGCTTTTGTGGGTTTAGTTTATTTTTGTTAGGGAAAATTAAATATATTTTTCTATGTTACAGGCAATGTTGTTAATGTTTTGTAGGTGGGGTAACTGTTTTACATCACACTGTTTCCTTGCTGGTGCATGGCCGCCCATAGCCTGTGTTTGATTTAAATAATTGGCTGACTGTGTAAGACACAAACAGATAGATGCGACATACCTCACTGATTGACTTGTCCTTCTAGTACTTTCAGTCTGTCCTCTAGTCTATGCATTCTTTATCTGGACTGGTGTGTGAAAATAAAATCATTGACAACATGTCCATTATTAATTCTGCCTCCCCCAAACTTCTCTCTTACCTGTGCTTGATGTTTATGTCCAACTGTGGCACAGCAATGGCTGCATGTTGAAGATGGTTTCCTTTTTCTAACATGCCATGATTGGGGTTGTGGTGGTGGTAGTATAGTAGTAGTAGTAGACACTGGCAGGGCGGCAGCATTTGCAAAAAAAGAAAATGAGACAGTCAATCGCCTTTGAGAGACTGTTAGCAGAGTAGTAGAATGAAGTACAGTACAGAACTTGCCGAGCAACAATAATATCTCAAATATTAGACAACAAAACATAATGATGGTTGGGATAGCGTACTAGACAGAGTTACAAACTATAGTTGTGTCGAGTCAATTGACTAGGCCTACAGCCTAACAGTTAGTGCTGTATATGAGGAATGACAACAAACAAATCCAATCAATGCCGGCAATTCATGCTGAGGTATCTGTTCCTTTGCTAAATAAAATAACCTAAAATATCCTACTCATGGGTGGGCAAGCAGAAGAAGATCATCGCTCTGCCTTGAAATTGAAGTACTGTTGCTTTCGCCACATCCGCCCCAGCAAGTGTGTGATTAAGTATTGGTGTACATTTAATTTAGTCACACCTCGACAATAAGTCACACAGCCCGGGGGAAGAGGGTTAGGGTTTGTTGAATGGATGGGAAGGGTTTTTTGGGAAAGGTTTGACATAGAAAAACAGTATGCATGGACAAACAAACGACAATCAATACATCCACTTCTAGTTCTTCTTCTGTTGTTCCGGCCTTAATACTTTTACAGATAGCAAATAGAAATTTTAAATATTGGAAGGGAAGAATCGTAAACAGAGAGCAAACCTAATGATGATAATAACAACTCAAAGAACACACTGTTGTAATGATTATATACAAAATATTAATCAAATTATTTAAAAGAAGATAAAAGTGGATACTGTTAGTGTGTTATCCTGGTAAAAAATGTGGACTGGATTTGCATCTCAGCATTCCTCTTGGTCCTTCTCTTGTCCATCAATCTTGGGTGTGTCGCCTCGCCACTCGCCACTGCCCGGCTGGAAACAAAAATGTCGATTTATTGGTAAGGTAAGTGTGCATTGTAATGTTTTCCAAAGTATAGGGCAAGGCCCGGCCTGTAATTGTAGATGGAAAACCAAAGGGGATAGTGAGAAACAAAGTTGAAACAAATGCACAAGTTATGGTGTAGTGCAACAAGAACACTTTCTGAGGTGGCATGTATGCATCATCTCTACTCTAGTCTGTTTCCAGCATTGACCTTCAACAATAACAGGAGAGAGCAGGCCCACAGTGCTTAGCAGTAGCACATCCTACGTTAAGACTTTAGAGTACTTTTTTTTTTCAAGAGTTGGACAAAGGCAAAGCACATTATCCATTCCAAACATAACATTTTACAGTTTAAGTTAGTAAATCAATGCACCGCAGTCATCCCACCGCTACACTCTATTCCACTTTTACAGACATTTGGGTCTGCTGTGGTTGTTGTTGACGTGTTTACCTTTAGGCTTTTAAGTTTATGCCACTCATGAAACGTCCTCCTGACTTCATCATCATCTCCGATACTTTTACTGACTGACTGTGAAGATCGGCCTGCAGTAGAAGTGAAATTGTTATTACACAACAAGAGTAGAAATATTATTGACTTGAGTCAGTCTTTAGTGTGTACAGAAAGATAGATTACTAGTACACTTTGACTTCACTTTGTGCACAACAAACAAACAACGAAAACACAAAGACCAATCACTCAGAGTCAGGTGTCCAATGCATGCCATTAATTGTCATTACCTGTTCCTTCTCATCTCAAGTTAACGGGCCGTCTATTTCGCCATCATCATGATGGGCGGTGCTGTTGTGTCATCATACTCATTGTGCAGATATAGTGAGTCCCCTTCCGGTATTGAAATAAAAGCAATTTCTTATTTGCAAAAAGGGGAAAATTGAACTCACCTTGAGTTAAGTTTAGTGTGTTCTGTAGAAAGTTGATTAGTGGCAGTGCACAATTACATAAATTCATGCACAACAAACACAACAAAATCATTCAGTCTGTGACTCTGCGTCCAATGCATGGCATCAATCATTACTTGTTCCATCTTATTTTCAGTTAATGGCCAGTCTCTCTCGGCTCTTAAAAGGAGGATAGCTATAGTAGTCATCTGATTCATGCTCCACTTCTTTTGGCAGGACTAGGAAAGTTTGATTTTTTTCTTGTAGTATTTTACCATCATTCATGAGGACAATGGATTTGGGCGGGAGATTCAGTATGATGGAGCGGAGGAGCTGGATTCGGAGGACTGTACTTTCAAATTGCAGACACCTGAAAATTGTATATTAAATAAGAAGAGTAGAAGACGGTGGTAATGGATTTGTTGTGATTCACAAGTTTGTAACCGGAACGACAGACACACAAATAACAGTGGGAAAAAGGGAGGAAGACAGAAAGTGCAAGCCTAATTGTCAGGGAAGTATAGCTCGTCCTCAAACTCTGGGGGGGTCAGCCAGTAGTAGGTACTCATCATGTGACACACTACTTCCGTCACCTGAGCCGCTGTCCTCATCTTCCTCCATTGCTTCATGTATTGTGTAATTCGGTGGTATGAAGTGCTGATTCATTTTAATCATTGTTAACCTCTCCACGTTTTTGGGCGAGAGACTGGTCCTTCTCAATGTTACAATGGAACCAGCAGCACTGAAAACATGTTCGGAAGAGACACTTGCGACAGGGCAAGCCAGATAGCTTATTGCCAGCCTGCTGAGCTGTGGCCATTCAGACCGTTTCCTATACCAATACTGCAATGGGTTTTAATCAATGTACACCTCTGTTGGGTCGTCCAGATAGGCCTGGACCATCCACTCAATGTTCAGGGTTGCTGCTGGTAAGCTTTTGTGCTGTTTTTCTGTTCATCAGCACTGTGCTTATTAATGCCTAACTTTACATACCAATCGTGTAATGATTGTACTCGGTCTATTGATCCAGTTATTGTTTCTGTGGTCGATAGTGATGGTGAGTGTTGTGATCCAAACGCACTGCCCTCAGCCGACGAAGTTGCACTTGATCCTGCATGGCCTACTTCAGTACTTCTTGTGGGTTGATCTTGCGGGCTTTTAATTAGCAGCCGTTCGTTTCCCAACTTACTGGCTGCTTCAGCTATACAACTTTTGTAGCGGGCAACATCAATCTCGGAAAAAGCAAAGAATGTCTTCAGTCCAAATTTTGCACGTGGATCCAGAATTGCGGCACAAATATAATGTTCTTGTGACAAAATTTTATTTTGTATCCTTACATTTTCAGCTAAGCGCCGGGATAAGCTCTCCACCAAGTCATGGGCTTGCCTTTTCTCCTCTACACCTTTGTATGATTCAGACACATTATTCAGCTGATGCTCTAGGATTTGCAATAATGGGATAGCTTGGCCCATTGTACAGTCCTCCTTGCTGACTTCACGTGTGAAGACCTCAAAAGGACACAGCATCTCAGTCAGGCATTTAATTAGGCTCCATTGCTCCATCTCAAGGTTCATGCCTTTAACAGTAGCATCCCCTCTTCTGTTCCAGACATATTCATGGAGTGACCTGTACTGCTCATACAGACGATCAAGCACGTAATACGTTGAGTTCCAACGTGTTGCCACCTCCTGGATGAGTGCCTTGACTGGCATCCTATGTTCACGTTGGATGATCCTCAGCTGCTTCCGAGCTTTAAAAGAATGGCTGAAATGAGTGCATATTCTTCGGCAGATGGCCAGTAAATTGCTGACTATGGGTTCTTTTTTCAGAAAGTCTTGA
Organism: Triturus cristatus; assembly: GCF_964204655.1. Lineage (NCBI taxonomy): Eukaryota > Metazoa > Chordata > Amphibia > Caudata > Salamandridae > Triturus > Triturus cristatus. The sequence continues at coordinate 178,116,376 of NC_140593.1, forward strand.
ACTATAATGTTTATGCAGTGCGCCAAACACGGAACCCTGAAATAGGAACCAAGTTCCATGGCCTTAAGTACATTACTGCCATTGTCTGTGGCAACAAAACCAATACCAAGCCCTCTTGGCTGTAGCCATTGCAAAACCTTGCTGAGAAACTCGTGTAAAATGTTTTCAGCCATATGAGATTTCTCCATGGCGAACATGGCTACAGTTGCATGTTTCCAAGTACCTTCAAAAATCGCAGCTGTGTCAACAACACCTCGTGCAGATAGCTTGTCTCTAACCCCCACAAGAGAGATCCAGTGTGCAGTGATGCACATGTAATCTGTGGCTTGGCAACTGGTCCACATGTCTGTTGTCAGGTGGATATTGTGCACAGCACTCTGCTGCAAAGCTTGTCCAACCAATTCCAGCACATCATGATGTAGTGCCGGAACAGCAATTCTTGCGAAATAGGACCGGCTGGGAACCTTCCATTTAGGACAGATGGCAGACACAAATTCAATGAAACCCACCCCTTCCACAAATGAAAAAGGAAGAAGGTCCAGCGCTAACATTTTAGCCAGCTTCGCATTGTACAATCGTGCCGTTGGGTGGTTGCATTGGAACTGCCCCTCCAACCTAAACATGCTCTCAATGGTAGGCTGGATTACTTTCCTTTGTGGTGCAGTTTTCATTAACCCACTAAGGCTCAACGACACAGATTGTCTCATTGCGGTACTCGGTCACCTTGGTGTCTCACTCTCAGCCTGACTCAGAGTATGACTCTTACTGCGGTGTCACTCTGATGTTACTGAGGAGGATGTGGGCGTTCCCACTGCACTACTGGGGACAGGGCTAGAAATGCCTCCCTCTTCTTCACCTGCCACCGCAATAATATCGCTCCCTGATTCATCCTGACCAACTTCAATGGGTTGAGTTTTTCTACCTTCTTAGGTGATCATCCCACACGATAGTGTGGTGTATTCTGAGATGACTTGCTTGTCCTCCGGTACCATAGTTTGTACCAAGCTTAGCACGCCGAACACCTTGCCGACAAATTGAGCATATAGCAACGTTCTCCTCTTTGACGCTAACAGAAAAGAAGTCCCAAACTGGGGAGGAGAACTTTCTGGCACTGCTGGATGTGCCACTTTCAATACCAAATGAACTGGAGACTGTGCTTGAAATGTGACCCTGTGCACCTAGATTGTGACTTTTACTACCACTACCTACTGAGATGGTTGAGCTGGATGTAGGTCCCTGCCGGACCTTGGAAAATATGGCAGCTGGAGGTAGTGGTGGTGTAACCTGTGTTGGTGATATCCGTGCTACATCCCGCTCAGTAGCAGCCTTTCTGGATAGGGTGAGAATGTTGGTCTCCAATCCCTTTGGGGCGGGAGTAATGTGCGTGATGACTGGCTAATCTTCATCAACATCATCATCACCCCCCTCTTCTACATCTACCTCCATAACTCTAAGTTTTTCTGGGACCTTCCTTTTCAGAAGCATTGTCTTGAGGCGTATATCACTCTCAGACTGAGCTGGTGGGAGCCAAATGGCATCACGATCATCCGAAGCGGGGCTTAAAGAAGAAGATGATGGACTAAGCCTCCCTTTCCTTGCTGGTGGTCTGGAAGACAATAGATCTTCTGAAACAGTGGTTTGACTTTGCTCCACTTTGTCTTCAGGAAGCTCGATTTCCTGAAAGGCCCCTACGTCAGGAGCAACAACTACTATGGTGGGCTGTTGCGGCCGCTGCTGTTCTTGTTGCGGCTGCTGCTGTTCTTGTTGCGGCTGCTGCTGTTCTAGTTGCGGCTGCTGCTGTTCTAGTTGCGGCTGCTGCTGTTCTTGTTGCGGCTGCTTCTGTTCTTGTTGCGGCTGCTGCTGTTCTTGTTGCGGCTCCTGCTGTTCTTGTTGCAGCTGCACACTGATCTGCTGAGTTTGCGCCTGCGTTGAACTTGATTGTGTACTACTTTGCGGTAATGACATTTCTTCAACATCGCTGCTCGTTAGTAGACTGGCTACCTCTGCGACACTAAAGCCCTTGGGCCTAGTTTGTTTGGGGTTGGACCACTGTGCTGCTCCCAGCTTGGTTCCCGGACAATGCTGCTGCAGGCGTAACTTTTTTGGTGCCAAAAAAAACATTGGCCGGCACACCACCAGTCGTGGTTAATGGCACTTCCTTTTTCTGTTCCTTCTTCTCACCGGCAACTTTCTTGGTACTGGACCTGGTACCTTTCTTTGGGGCCATCTTCTTCACATGTCAGGCAGGATGCAGATGCACAACAAGTTCTGGTCACACGTGGACGTGATGCGCAGCAGGACTTCTGTCTGGCTGGCAGTACAACGGGTAGCCGGGTGATGCTGATGACACCTCCTCCTCTGTCTTTTGTGCACCTAAAAGCAAATAAGCCAGGGGAAGAACATCAGTGAAATGTTGCATTTGTTGTTGTGGTTCAGTTACTTAGTACTGTACTAGTGCAAACAAAAGATAGTCTAGCCATTTATTACTTTTTTTTTAACAAGGGCTATGTTATACTACTGTGTACAGTCACACACTGCACTCTCAGGAAGGATAGGAAAGATAATAATAACCACCAAAATAAAAATGAAATGGAAATGGGGTGGACCCTATTTGCCATTAAATTATTTGAGCATCTCAGCATCCATGGAGCTGCTGCTGGCAAAGGGGGTGGATGGATGGAAGCAGTAAGCCAAAGAGCCAATAGGAAAACTATGCAGGCCTAAGGCAAAAGCAGGACACTGATAACTCCCAGTCCAAACACAAAAAAAGGCCACCACCCACATGGACACTCACAAATCACAAACAAGCAGGGGGCCTGGGAAACACCAGGAGCTGACAAAAGGCCTATAAAAGCCAGGTAAAGGATGCATGCAAAAGCACACTGCTCTGCCTTTTTAATGCAACAAAATGGAAATACGAACATTCACAGGCCCCAAAAAGGTCTGCAGGGTGCATGCATTGCACACCAACACACCAGACACATACAACAAAAGCATGTCTTTAAGACAATCAACATCAGAAAGGCCACCCCAAAAAAACACACTTCCCCAACTCAATCCAATGCCATCCATGCCCTAAATGATGTCTAAAAATTCCACACAGAAAACACTTGATTAATAAAGCTGTGGCTACCTGCTCTGATCCTAGTGGATGAAAAAGCAGGCCTGTTGGCAGACAAGGCCAGGCAAGCTTGCAGGCCTAGGCTTCAAAATGGCCACCAGCCACATGGCCAGGCCCAACAACATCAGAAAGGCCACCACAAAAAAACACACTTCCCCAACTCAATCCAATGCCATCCATGCTCTAAATGATGTCTAAATTCAACAGACCACATAGAAAACACTTGATTAATAAAGCTGTGGCTACCTGCTCTGATCCTAGTGGATGAAAAAGCAGGCCTGTTGGCAGACAAGGTCAGGAAAGCTTGCAGGCCTAGGCTTCAAAAGGGCCACCAGCCACATGGCCAGGCCCAACAACATCAGAAAGGCCACCCCAAAAAAACACACTTCCCCAACTCAATCCAATGCCATCCATGCCCTAAATGATGTCTAAATTCAACAGACCACACAGAAAACACTTGATTAGTAAAGCTGTGGCTACCTGCTCTGATCCTAGTGGATGAAAAAGCAGGCCTGTTGGCAGACAAGGCCAGGCAAGCTTGCAGGCCTAGGCTTCAAAATGGCCACCAGCCACATGGCCAGGCCCAACAACATCAGAAAGGCCACCCCAAAAAACACACTTCCCCAACTCAATCCAATGCCATCCATGCCCTAAATGATGTCTAAATTCAACAGACCACACAGAAAACACTTGATTAATAAAGCTGTGGCTACCTGCTCTGATCCTAGTGGATGAAAAAGCAGGCCTGTTGGCAGACAAGGCCAGGCAAGCTTGCAGGCCTAGGCTTCAAAATGGCCACCAGCCACATGGCCAGGCCCAACAACATCAGAAAGGCCACCACAAAAAAACACACTTCCCCAACACAAACCAATGCCATCCATGCTCTAAATGATGTCTAAATTCAACAGACCACACAGAAAACACTTGATTAATAAAGCTGTGGCTACCTGCTCTGATCCTAGTGGATGAAAAAGCAGGCCTGTTGGCAGACAAGGTCAGGCAAGCTTGCAGGCCTAGGCTTCAAAAGGGCCACCAGCCACATGGCCAGGCCCAACAACATCAGAAAGGCCACCCCAAAAAAACACACTTCCCCAACTCAATCCAATGCCATCCATGCCCTAAATGATGTCTAAATTCAACAGACCACACAGAAAACACTTGATTAGTAAAGCTGTGGCTACCTGCTCTGATCCTAGTGGATGAAAAAGCAGGCCTGTTGGCAGACAAGGCCAGGCAAGCTTGCAGGCCTAGGCTTCAAAATGGCCACCAGCCACATGGCCAGGCCCAACAACATCAGAAAGGCCACCCCAAAAAACACACTTCCCCAACTCAATCCAATGCCATCCATGCCCTAAATGATGTCTAAATTCAACAGACCACACAGAAAACACTTGATTAATAAAGCTGTGGCTACCTGCTCTGATCCTAGTGGATGAAAAAGCAGGCCTGTTGGCAGACAAGGCCAGGCAAGCTTGCAGGCCTAGGCTTCAAAATGGCCACCAGCCACGTGGCCAGGCCCAACAACATCAGAAAGGCCACCCCAAAAAAACACACTTCCCCAACTCAATCCAATGCCATCCATGCCCTAAATGATGTCTAAATTCAACAGCCTACACAGAAAACACTTGATTAATAAAGCTGTGGCTACCTGCTCTGATCCTAGTGGATGAAAGCAGGCCTGTTGGCAGACAAGGCCAGGCAAGCTTGCAGGCCTAGGCTTCAAAATGGCCACCAGCCACATGGCCAGGCCCAACAACAGCAGAAAGGCCACCCCAAAAAACACACTTCCCCAACTCAATCCAATGCCATCCATGCCATAAATGATGTCTAAATTCAACAGACCACACAGAAAACACTTGATTAATAAAGCTGTGGCTACCTGCTCTGATCCTAGTGGATGAAAGCAGGCCTGTTGGCAGACAAGGCCAGGCAAGCTTGCAGGCCTAGGCTTCAAAATGGCCACCAGCCACATGGCCAGGCCCAACAACATCAGAAAGGCCACCCCAAAAAACACACTTCCCCAACTCAATCCAATGCCATCCATGCCCTAAATGATGCTTGAAAATGAAATACATTCAAAAAACACCAAAGGAACAGTTGCTTCATCATGCACACACCCATGAGGCCATGCCCATGACTAGCTCGGGCCTACTACTGACTACTACTACCCATAACATTTAAAAAAAAAGGAATGATGATAGTTACCAAAAATAAATTGTAGTTACAACAACTGCAATGCCCACAATCAAACAGACACAACAACCACTTACTTGTAAAATATCCTATTAAAAAAATCCTCAAATCCAATTGCAATGATGCAGCAGACAAAAATAGTGATCTTTCCGGCTCAAAATCCAAAGGCAGAATGAGCAGGAGATGGACAAATCACTGGGAGGAGCCTGCTTGACAGTAAGTAAGTGAGTATTTATTTGTGCATGATTAATTAAAATCTTTACAAATCGAGTAAAAACATTATAAAAGGAAATTAAAAATTGCAAGGACAATTAACCAGAAGATGTTTAAAAGTTATCTCTGTCCTGTGAGTTTTCCAATGTGATTCAGATTATAGTTTACCATTATTAAAATCAACAGTCCTCAGGCTCCCATGTATCTGACCCCAGCGAGTTCAAATTTTTTTACGACCTGACAGTTTAATTTAGTTTTGCTGGGATTGAAGCAAAGTTTGACTGCCTGTCTACATGTCCGGATACCGTAAGTTTTGAAGGAGTCTCGCAGGAATTTGCATCTCAGGTCTTTCAATGTGGGGCAAATGCACACTGCGTGGACAATGTTTTCCTTTCCGGCTTTGCACAGGCGGCATTGTGGTTGAAGATTTTTCCTTATCCAGGGCGGTAAGTGAGGATATACAGGGATTACGCCCAGGCGCATTTTAAAAATGTTTTCTTTCTTTCTTAAGTTCATGCCAACATTAAGGTACGCCTGTGGTTGCATTGATCCATAGTCATTAAGGATTATCCAGCCGTGTGCTTTTTTTGTCAGGGCCTCCTTATCTTCAACTGTGGAAATAAGTCTAACTACTTTTTTGGCTGTTTTTTTAAACGTCACGTGGTCTGTTGGGGTGCCCCACAAGTTTTGATAGGCCCAGCACTTCAAGAGAGTCAATTAAGTACTTCCTCGCTGATGATTTTTGATGCGGAAGAGTCTCTTCCCAGATGTTAGAATTTAGGGAATCTTTATCGGCGTTGCGTATCTTGTGCCAGGCAATGACGTATGCACACCGTCTTTCTAGAGTTTGTTTCGTGATGCCAAATTCCAGTCGTATTTGTGCAGAGGAAACTTGTTTTGGCAGGTTAAAGATGAGCCTGTAAGAGTTTGATATGACTATGTCCAGAAGGGTGCCATCTTTCCCTTGAAGGGGTTCGCTCCCGTAGGTGAGTGTTGGTTGTAGTTTTGCACAAAGTACTTGAAGGAGCGGGTAAAAAGTCAGATCTGGGAGTTTAGTCTTTAAGGATTTTAAGGCAAGGAAGGTTGCCATTCCCTTGCCTCGCAGAGAGTCCAGCTGAGGTTTAAAGGTGATCTTCGAGTCCAGTATTATGCCCAAGTATTTGTAGGTTGTTACATTTTCCATTCGTTCTCCATTTATGTGCCAGTTGTATTCCCTTTTCTTTTTGTAATTTACTGCCATTACCTTAGATTTATTAAAGTTTATTTGCAGAGCATTTTTATTTGAGAAGGCGTAGGTGGTATTTAGCAGGTGCTGGAGACCTATGGGTGTCTGGCTGATAAGCACCAGGTCGTCTGCGTACAGCAGGTTGGATAGTGTGGTCTTCCCTAGCTTTGGTGCGTGGCAGAAGCTTTTATCTAGTTCGCCAGGTAGGTCGGCTAGGAAGAGATTGAATAGCGTTGGCGCTAATACACAGCCTTGTTTGAGGCCCTTTGTTGTTTTTATTGGTTTTGAAAGGTGTGTGCCTGCACCAAGTTCGATTTTAATCCAGGTGTTAGAATGTAGTGCTATCAATACATTTAAAAGGTGAGCAGGTATACCCCATTTGACCAATTTTTTCCATAACATGTTGCGATCTACATGATCGAACGCAGCAGTATAGTCGATGAAAGAGAGATATAAAGATTTGTTGTTTTCTCTTGCTGATTCCATCAGTAGAGTCAGGGCCATGATGTTTGTGATTGTTCCTTGACCCTGACGGAATCCGGTTTGGGTGTTCGGGATTACTGAGTTTTCTGTGGCCCATGAGGTTAATTCCTCTAGTATTTTCCCTGCAAAGTATTTAGCTTCTACGTCAATTAACGCAATCAGACGGTAGTTTTTTGGGTCTTTTTTGTTCGAGTGTTTATAGATTGGACTAATTATTGAACCGTGCCATGACTCTGGTAGTATCTGAGTAGTTTTTGCGTAATTGAATAAAGGTGTTAAGGCGACGCTCCAGAACTCTACATCGTTTTTGTACAACATTGATGGTAAGTCGTTGGGTCCAGGGGCTTCTGTTGGTCTTCCTTTCGCTATTTGTCTTCTGATGTCATCTGTCCCAATAGTCGATACCTGTGGGGCCGAATCTGTAGAGATGTCAACGTCATTCTTTGAATTGTTCGTTTTCAAGAGGAGGAGACTACATTTGTTGTTTGTTTCTCTTTGGTGATAGCCTAATCCTTCCGCCACGACGTCCTTTCTCAGGCTCTTTGGCGCTTCCTCTTTGGTTGTATCCTCACTATTGAAGTGCCTGGCTAGATAGTTTGTCCACGCTTCTTCTGTGATGTTTGAGTCTAAGCCACGATGGTCTGGATTTTTTATTTCCTTAATCATTCTCCAGAATTTAGAGCTGTGTTTTTGATTCGCTTCGTGGAATAATTTTTCCCATAGTTGATCGTTTTTATTTTTCTGTTTCTCCCATTTCTTCTGTTTTAGTGATTTTTTAGCTTCCCTCAAGGTTATCTGCAAATCTTTGTTATCTGGATCTTTCCGTATCTTTCTCAGTGTATGATTTATTATTCGTTTTTGGATCTTCATTCCTGGAGAGAGTGATGTTTTATTTAGGTTCCCCTTTCCGTTTGAAAGCTTCTTTGTCGATCCCTTTGATAATTTAACGGCGACTTTTTGGATGAAGTTTTGCCATTCTTCTGATAGTGTGTTTAGGCACTTTACTGTTTGAGTGTATAAGGATTTTACGTCGAAACTTATTGTAGTGATGTTGTTGGAGTTGCATCGGAGTCGCCTTAAGTTTGATGTTGTGTCTATCTCAGGACCGGTGTATGGCTCTACGTTTAGTAATGCGCTTGCTTTTATAGAGACTTCTTGGGGGAGGTGATCACTAAGGTCGTTGACCCCTATCCTAAATGTTGTTATCATTGGAAACATATTTAAGGATGTAAAGGTATAGTCCAGATGGGAGGAATGTTTATAAGAATGGAACATTGGGGCCGGTGGATTGTCGCCAGCAAAGCGCCCGTTCAGTGCCCTTAGGTTGAGGTCTTCTAGTTGTCGCAGTAGTTTTTTTGAGTTGGTTGTTGATTTGTTGATTTGTCGATTTTAGCCATGCTTTGTCTTGATACCCCCCACGCGGTGCTAAGTTCTTGCTGAATGTTATTGTCATATTCTGTGTTGATAAGGAACATATTGAAGTCACCACCGACTATGATCTGGTCTGACAGGTCTCCTTCGGAGATTTTTTGCAGTACCTTTATCAGTTCATTTGCTGCCTTTCGTTTTTGTGTTGGATGAATATAAGTATTTATTATTATGACCTCTTGAGTGTGTTGTTGTAGTGTTAACTGAATTTTTACCGTCAAGATTCCACTTGGGGGGGTTATATAAAACTCTGTGGTTCTTATTGTTCCTATTGTGGCTATGGATGCCAGAATGGCAAGACCTCCTGATCTGCGTCCGAAGGTAGAGTTTTTGCTGGCAGGGAGAAAGCATGATGTAAACCCTTGAATTTCGAATGGTTCTTCCTCCCAGGTTTCTTGGAGCAGCAGGAGGTCAAATGAGTTTAGATACTGTAGGAATTCAGGGTCGTGTCTTTTACTTGCCAGACCGTTGATATTCCAAATGCAAATTTTTATTTGTTTGGCTTTATCTATAATGCTCTCAGTGTTCAGTCCCCTTTGTCAATTTGGAATGTTGGCTGTGTTGATGGTTCGCTGGATCGATGTCCACTTCTGAGTGATAATTGGCAGATTTTGGTCATTTTGCATGAGTTCCTGTCCATTAACCAGTGCTGTCGGCGAGAAACTTCTTGCTCCTTTTAGCACAGAATTGGTCTTTTTTCGCGCCGGTGATCTGGGCGGAAATAAGAAAGGTGCCGGGTATCGAGGTTGTTCTACAAGTCGTAAGTCGATCCCCCAATTTTTAAAGATTGTTTTTTCTTCCATTATCTTTTTTACTGTCTCGGGAGTGTTCCAAGTTGTTTTTGTCGTTTCTTGGTGGCAGGTGTCATTGCTGGGGATGAATTCAATTTGAAGCAGGTCTGAAGAGTAAATATTCTCTAGGGTTGTTATTGAGTGAAGGAGTTTAAGAATGTTACCCCTGTTCAGTATGTCGTCCCTGCCAAGGGACGTATATTCTGGTACAAAGAGGATGACAGTAGAGTTTGCTTGATTGGTGGTATTTTTGGGATTTGGTTGGAGACACGCGTGACTGTTTTGATTGGACTGGGGTTGACGGCTTGGACTGCTCGTAGTTGGGTTATTTGATTGGGTTCTTAGTATGTAATCGACACTTGTTTCGGTTGTGTTACTGTTAGTTGTGCTGTTTGATGGTTGAATAGATTCTGTATTGTTAAGGAACTTTGTGATAGGCATAGTTTTTTGTGTTAAATTAAACTTGGCTGTAGGGTCGCCGGTCTTTCTTGGTTCCCAGTTTTTTTGGTCAAGTAATTGGTTTTTTTTTCCGGTTGATTTTCTTGGTTGGGCTTCTAGTTGTCTTTTGAGCTATGGCATGAAAAGAGTTAGTTAGCTGCTCTTGTATTCTCTCTTGTGCCTCTTGTTGCGGTGTGTGTGGGCATGGCTCCATTTCCGTTGCATCTATAAAACTTTTGCTGTCTTCTTGCTGTGGGTTGAGCTGTTTTTTGGTGTAAAAATTGGCGTTTGATATGAGCTTTTTCCTCCCTTTCCTTTTTTTCCTTCGAATTTTGTTCTGTGCTTTGCTGTTTTTTGCTGTCAGGTTGGTTGGGGTTACTGTTTGATTTACTGGTTCAACACCTGGATCCTTTAGCTGGATTGAAGTAGATTCCCAGCTCTCTGCAGTTGAATTGGTGGCTGCTCCCAAGACCACTGTTGGCTTGGGGTCCTGCCGTTTTTGTTTTGGAATTGACGCTGCATTACAGTCTTGCATTTGAGGAATTGTTGATTTTATTTCTCGCATCAGGTCCCCTAGCATTGATGGCATTGTGGCTAATTTGTCTAATATCAATTCGCAGGAGCATGTTTGGAACGGTGACTTGATCGTGTAAGTCGCATCCTGGCCCCTTTTTATGAGACCATTTAGTTCAGATATCTTCCCCTCAATGCCTAGTATTGAAGTGGCTATTGATTGTAGGACAGTTAGCTGGGTATCCATTTTTAGCGATTGGAACTCTAGTGCTTTAGCTGTTGTTTGCAAAGTATTTATGATTATAGGCCATGGAGTTTCAGATAGTGGATTTACCGTACTATTGCTGTTCCCCTGGCTTAATAAGGTGTTTGGTTCTTCGAACAGAGTATTGTGCTCTGGCCTAAGGTTGTAAGAGGCGATACGATCTTCCCATTTCTGTGTGGCCATAAATGTCATGTCATTTTCCGCGGAGCTGGTCGTGGATTTGAAGTCGCTATAGTGGGATAGAGTATGACGCGTTTTTGATTTGGAGTCGATTGTCCCACTCTGGGCACTTATATGCCCCATGTGATCTGTTTTTGTTCTTATTGGGGGTCTCTATTTGTGTATTGATGGTGTTAGTCAGTTGAAGTTGTTGGTGTTGTTCTTCTGGCTTTATTTCTTGCTTGGTGCCCAGGCTGTCCTGGGTTATGAAATTGAATTGTTGCCCCTTTGGGGAATTTCTGTTTGTTTGGTGGGGTAACACGTCTTGACTGTTCTGGCTGTTTTCGCCCTTGCTGCCCTCTATCCTGGGTGGGCTTCACAGATTCTGGTTCTGGTTTTCCTGGCTATCCCAACTTTCCTGGTGCAATTTGTTAATTTCGATTATGTGGAGCTCCTCCTTAAAGATGGAATTTGGGGAGTTAGCTGTCTCAGCGGGTTCGCCCATTTTTGGTATGTTCTCTCTTGTGCGGTCATCCGTGTCCGTGTCACGTGTGTTAACCAAGCTTTGATAGTTTCTTCTGATGGCTCCTTGGTCTACCTTTGGCGGTGAAATTGTCAGACTCCTCAGCGCTGGCGATGTTTTTGTGACTGGTGGATCGTCTGGTGTGGTGCAACTGCTCCCCCGTATAGGCAGTGAGGTGTCATTTGTGTGACTATCGGAGCGAGCATGAATGGCTGCCCCGAGTAGGAGAGGAGTTTGCAGACCCTCTATACATCCAGTCTTAGAATAGATTGCTAATCCTGGGTCTTTCAGGAAGGAACATTTTGTATATATCTTGGGTTGTTTAGTACATTTCCTTTTTGTTTCTAATGTTTCTAGTGGTCTCTCTATAGAAATGAGCACCTTTGATTCGCTAAGGAATTTTGGATGTGACTTGGTCTTAGCGATTGGGGGCTGCGATGTTGAGAGTGATGGGCCTGGTGCGGCGACTGTTATTAGTTCCGATTCCGATTGTTGTTGTTGGTGGACCATGATAGAACTCAGGTTAGTGAAACTAGCCTTTAATGATATGTTGTCCTACCCTTTCCTGTTACTGTTTTCGTTTGCAGTTGAAGATGGAGTTGATGAAGCCGTTAGGACGCTTCTTTCCATCTTAATTGAGGTATTTTGAGTATCCTCTTCAAGGCCTTGAGGGCCTTGGGGGCCATCTTGATGCAGTTTTATGTGCAAATCAAGTGCTCTCTTTTTCTTCCTGGACTTTGAGGGGGGATTTGTGTTGGGATTGAGTAGCAATTCCCTGACTCTGCCAGATCTCATCCCTGTTGTCTTGGAGGCCCAGTTTAGAGTTTAGAGTTATTGGGTTATTAGGTTAGGTTGGATTAGGTTGGATAGATGTATAGATCCGTTGAGATTTAAAACTGAAATAAAGTATTGTTTTTTTTTTGGTTTTTTTCGGTCTAGTTGGACTGTCGGAGCCTTTTTTATTTTTTTTCAGCCCCCTACTGCTCCACGCAATGGAGGGGCGAGGCGAGGCGTGCAGAAGAAAGCAGAAGGCAGAAGGCAGAAGAAGGTGGGAAGTGCACGCGATCAACCTTTGACAGTCAGTCCCCCAGGTCCTTATCCGGTTCGTTTGCTGCTTCCAGATGTACAAGTAGACACCTGGCGTCGTCTATGGCAAGGAGAGCGAGGGCAGAGGAGCGGAGGAGCAAGGGAGAGAACAAGGGAGAAGTAGCTCGGGGGACAGTCGCCGACAATCGCTGACCAAACCCTCTAAGGGGTGACAGGTCGAAGCAAGACACAACAAAGCAACAAAACAACAAAACAGGCGTCAGGAGATTGCTCCTTACCGCACTCCCGTTGTGTCCCGCTGTGTCCCACTGTGTCAGCTGTGCCAGTTACAAGTCTGCCTCCGGCTCCGTGCTCTCTGTGTTCTCCCGTGCGTGCGCCTCTCCTCAGCTCACTCGCACGCTCCGGCGCCGCTTGCCGTTCCCAGGCGCTTTCCCCGGCTCTGCTCCTCCTCCGTTGCTTGCTTAGCACAGCTGCCTACAGTTCATCCAGGCCCAGTATCTACTTCCACACAGAAGTCGTGCTAACTGACAGCACCAGCAGGCCAATGGGAGGGGCGCAAGACTTAAAAGGTCTTATCCAATTGCAAACGCGTTTCCAAAGAGAGTAGGATTCAGCGTATGACTGCCAACAAGAATAACCAATGAGAGCTGCACTAACCTAAATAATTCCTACGTTCACATGCAGGGCGTTAGACAAGGCCGGCTCCTGCATGATCATTAAACACGAAACTGAGCATTAACTGACTGTATTGTTTATCCAATGAAGATTTCTTGCTGGACAGGAACAGGAAGTTGGAGACTCTGTGTCACTTCCTCCCTCTCCCCACCTTTTTAAAAAAGGACTCCTTGCACAAAAAAGGACAGCCAAATGTCAATCTGAGGAGTTGTTTTCATCCAAAATCATCATTTGCAGAAGGTTTCATGCTGCTAGAGCTGATATTCTTCTCCAAATTGAAAATTTTACATGTTCGAGTTCTCGAGCTTCACATTACTTCCGCCGGATGTCGATGGCGTGTCGAAAATGACATGATCGCGTTCTCTCGCTCCCTGTCGCGTTGGATATGACGTGTTCGGGGTCTCTTTCTCCTTTTCGTGTTTGATTAGACGTGCCCGCGTCCTCACGCTCTCGCTAGCGGTGTAGAATGACGTGTTCGAGATCTCAATCTTCTCATACTCGCGCGGTGCATGATCTCGAGAAGAATGACGTGATCGCGCGACAAATGACGTGATCGCGCGACAATGCGAGCGCGAACTGTTGCGAGACAGCGCAAAATGGCTACCAACAATCCAATATCTCGTGGAGAACGCAACCGGGTCGGGAAAACTTGTCAGCGAACGCGGGGATTCAGGTATGGCGATAGCGCGCACGCGAGAATGTATTTTTTTACAGCGTGAGCAAGAAACAAATTATCGCTAAGCTGCGGAATGCGGAAATTTTGTCATTTTAGCGCTTTCCGAGGAACGCGAAAATGCCAAATTATCGCAATTTCCGCGAACGGAACAGAATTTTGGCCCAGGCCTAATTTTATACATTAGTGTGTGCCTGGGAGTGTTAGCATATCTGTCAGTGTGTGCCTGGGTGTATTACTGTATGCATTTTTGTCTGTCTGAGTGTGTAAGTAAACACAAGGAGATGATGGACGGAGCGCTGAAACTTTTCAGACACTCACCTCCAGTCACAGATCTGGGTTGGATCCATAATTGTTCTTTGGCTCACCTCGCCACCCAAGTTCAGACACGGCTATATGCAAATCAGTCTTTATCCTGTGCCTCATGGCAACAGTCCAGCCTAAACTGCCGAGCCATGTCTTCCCTGTCTTCGCTGGACCGGAAACAGGCATTCTGGGTCTGGTTTCGGGCTAGCAACCCTCATCAGCGAGGCTAGCTTGAATCCAGTGGCAAAGTAGGCAAGGGATCCACATCTGGGTATACCCTGCCAACTTAGGAGTAACAAAGCAAACACAAGGAGATGATGGATGGAGCGCTGAAACTTTTCAGACACTCACCGCCGGTCACAGATCTGGGTTGAATCCATCATCATTCTTTAGCTCACTTTACCACCCCAGTTCAGACACAGCTATATGCAAATCAGTTTTTACTCTGTGCCTCATGGGAACAGTCCAGCCCGAACTACTAAGCCATGTCTTCCCTGGACCAGAAACAAGCATCCTGGGACCGGTTTTGGGCTAACAGCCCTCATCAGCCAGGCTAGCTTGAATCCAGCGGCAAAGTGAGCAAGGGACCCATGTCTGGGTGTGTAAGTGTCTGCATCAGTATGTGCCTGGGTGTGTCAGTGTATACTGGGTATGTTAGTGTATGTGTGAGTGTTCGCTTTTGGTGTCATAATGTATGTATCTTGTGTGTGCCTGGGTGTGTCAGTCTATGTGTCAGTGCATGCCTGGGTGTGTTACTCTATGCATTAGTTTGTGTCTGAGTGTGTCAGTGTATGCATCGATGTGTGCCTGGGTGTGTCATGATATCCATCAGAGTGTGTCTTGGTTTGTCAGTGTATGCATCAGTGTGTGCCTGGGTGTATGAGTGTATGGATCAGTGTGTGCCTGGGCATGTTGATGTATAGATCAGTGTATACCTGGCTGTGTTATTGTATGCATGAGCGTGTGCCTGGGTGTGATAGTTTTTGTATTCCTGTGCACCAGGGTATACAAGTGTATGCATGAGTGTGTGTTTGGATGTATTAGTGTCTTAATTAGTGTGTGCCTGGCTGTATAAGTGTATGCATCAGTATGTGCCTGGATGTATTATTGGTTGCATCCGTGTGCGTCTGGGTGTGTCAGTGTTTGTGTCAGTGTTTGCCTCGGTGTGTCAGTATCTGCATGCCACAATGGGTGTAAGTGTGTCTATATGTATGTGGCACAGGGTGTGAGAGTTCTTGTATGGGTGCAGAGTAAGTGTAAGAGTGTCTGTCTGGGTATACGATTGTCTGGATAGGTGTCACAGTGTGTATGTGAGTTTATATATAAATTGCGGTGAGATCGCAGATCACTCGCAGAGTTATATGGGGAACAGCGCTGAGCCCTTGGTGGGATCTGCGTATACCACGAGTGGCCAAAAATCTTTTTTTCACATATCTGACCCCAGGACACATTCTGTGCCCACTTTTATAACATGTACAAGGGATCAGGAAACCTTTCACCTGACTCCTACATTTAATTTGTGAATAAATGTTAAGCCCCCAGACCGTTTCCCTGACAAATAAAATAGCAGCAGTAACTTTTCTATGAAGGTGCAGCCAGCCAACTAGGACTGTACTTTGGCCAGCAGCAGTCCATGCAGGTAAGCTTGGTGGGGCGGGGCCGGATGTCGACAGATGACAGAATAGGATTTATTTATTTATTTGTCCCTAGTATGTCGTCTGTCATCTTCCCCTCTCCGGCCCTGCCCAGCACCATCGCACTTTCCTGCATAGACCACCGCTGGATTTGGCATGAGTCCTCGGATCCCCCCGCGGGTGGATCAGCAGAGGATCAGCATCTGTATATATAGAAAATTGTATGTTGGTTAATATCTCTAACTGATTTACACCAAATCACAATTTACACCAAATCACAAATAGCGTGATTTGCAGAACAAAATGTACCTTTCTGCTAAATTTGGTTTGGGCTGTAGGCGTGTTCAAAGGTCCTATATGAAATAACATGGCTCCAACCCCTCCTTTTTCTCAGCCCGCGCTTGACAGGCCACCCGACACTTTCCAGACACAAGCTGAATTGAGTGTTGAATTTTTGGGAAAAATTTGTTAAGATTCGTCAAGTTATTGGCAAAACAAGAAACGCTTTTCCAACAGAAACATTGGTCCTAACTATAACTACCTATTGGGACAGCCAGTAGGTTATATATATATATGCAGAAGGCATCGCCCACTGAAGGGTAATAATTGAGAGACTGTCAGCTCACTACATGACCCAGCATGCTTGAATTTTGCATATCGAGATTCCCGCCAGGGAGCAAACACTTTAAAAAGCTGCAATTGTAATGTGGGTGTGTTTTTCAATCTTGTGATGCCTTGGCCCCCTCCTCTGAAGAAGGTCAATGTGACCGGAATATATTAGGAAACACCCATCATCGAAATAAAATATTTTACTCACCGTGCGGCTCATACCTTTCTGTTGTAGAGAGGGATTGGAGATGTAAAACGGCTTGGTCCAGCCAGGAGCGACGTACCACCGGTAAAAAGAGCGCCTATATACTGCTTGAAATCGGACTCTGTTCTTTTGGCTTGCGGAAGCACAAGGGTAGTTGGCAGCCACCAAGGATTGGACTTTAGTTGGGACCCCAGCAGTATGAAAATCTTACTGCGTGGGGATTACGGTGACCGGAATGCAGAAGGCATCGCCCACTGAAGGGTAAAAATTGGGAGACTGTCAGCGCACTACATGACCCAGCATGCTTGAATTTTGCCTATCGAGGTGCCCGCCAGGGGGAAAACACATTAAAAAGCTGTCATTGTAATGTGGGTGTGTTGTTCAGCCTCGTGATGCCTTGGCCCGTCCTCTGAAGAAGGTCAATGTGACCGAAATATATTAGGAAACGCCAGCATTGAAATAAAATCTTTTACTCACCGTAAGGAGTGCGGCTCATACCTTTCTGCTGTAGAGAGGGATTGGAGATGTAAAACGGCTTGGTCCAGCCAGAAGCGACGCACCACCGGTAAAAAGAGCGCCAATATACTGCCCGAAATCGGACTCTGTTCTTTTGGTTTGCGGAAGCACAAGGGTAGTTGGCAGCCACCAAGGATTGGACTTTAGTTGGGACCCCAGCAGTATGAAAATCTTACTGCGTGGGGATTACGGTGACCGGAATGCAGAAGGCATCGCCCATTGAAGGGTTATAATTGGGAGACTCTCAGCGCGCTACATGACCCAACATGCTTGAATGTTGCATATCGAGGCACCCGCCAGGGGGCAAACACTTTAAAAAGTTTGCAATTGTAATGTGGGTGTGTTGTTCAGCCTCGTGATGCCTTGGCCACTCCTCTGAAGAAGGTCAATGTGACAGAAATATATTTGGAAACGCCAGCATCAAAATAAAATCTTTAACTCACTGTAAGGAGTGCGGCTCATACCTTTCTGTTGAAGAGAGGGATTGGAGATGTGAAACGGCTTGGTCCAGTATGGAGCGACGCACCAACGGTAAAAAAAGCGCCAATACACTGCCCGAAATCGGACTCTGTTCTTTTGGTTTGCAGAAGCACAAGGGCAGTTGGCAGCCACCAAGGATTGGACTTTGGTCTGGACCCTAGTAGTATGAAAATCTGACTGCGTGGGGATTACGGTAACTCGAATACAGACGGCATCGCCCGCTGAAGGGTAATAATTGGAAGACTGTCAGCGCACTACATGACCCAGCATGCTTCAATGTTGCCTATCGAGGCACCCACCAGGGGGCAAATACTTTAAAAAGCTGCAATTGTAATGTGGGTGTGTTGTTCAGCCTCGTGATGCCTTGGCCCCTCCTCTGAAGAAGGTGAATTTGACGGACATATATTAGGAAACACCAGCATTGAAATAAAATCTTTTACTCACTGTACGGAGTGCGGCTCATACCTTTCTGTTGTAGAGAGGGATTGGAGATGTAAAACGGCTTGGTCCAGCCAGGAGCGACGCACCACCGGCAAAAAGAGCGCCAATATACTGCCCGAAATTGAACTCTGTTATTTTGGTTTGCGGAAGCACAAGGGTAGTTGGCAGCCACAAAGGATTGGACTTTAGTTGGGACCCCAGCAGTATGAAAATCCGACTGCGTGGGGATTACGGTGACCGGAATGCAGAAGGCGTCGCCCACTGAAGGGTAATAATTGGGAGACTGTCAGCGCGCTACATGACCCAACATGCTTGAATGCTGCATATCGAGGAGCCCGCCAGGGGGCAAACACTTTAAAAAGTTGCAATTGTAATGTGGGTGTGTTGTTCAGCCTCGTGATGCCTTGGCCCCTCCTCTGATGAAGGTCAATGTGACAGAAATATATTTGGAAACGCCAGCATCAAAATAAAATCTTTAACTCACTGTAAGGAGTGCGGCTCATACCTTTCTGTTGTAGAGAGGGATTGGAGATGTGAAACGGCTTGGTCCAGCCTGGAGCGACGCACCAACGGTAAAAAGAGCGCCAATATACTGCCCGAAATCAGACTCTGTTCTTTTGGTTTGCGGAAGCACAAGGGTAGTTGGAAGCCGCCAAGGATTGGACTTTGGTCTGGACCCTAGTAGTATGAAAATCTGACTGCGTGGGGATTACGGTGACCGGAATGCAGAAGGCATCGCCCACTGAAGGGTAATAATTGGGAGACTGTCAGCGCGCTACATGACACAACATGCTTGAATGTTGCATATTGAGGCGCCCGCCAGGGGGCAAACACTTTAAAAAGCTGCAATTGTAATGTGGGTGTGTTGTTCAGCCTCGTGCCTCGTGATGCCTTGGCCCCTCCTCTGAAGAAGGTTAATGTGACCGAAATATATTAGGAAATGCCAGCATCGAATTAAATCTTTTACTCACCGTAAAGAGTGCGGTCATACTTTTCTGTTGTGGAGAGGGATTGGAGATATATATATATATATTCACAGAAAAAACCATAGGTTTCAGGGGTGTTATAGTTAGCTGGCCATTTCACTCGTACAAAACCATTGAAATTCCTCCGTTATAGTTAGTTCTGCTAACTATAACTCGCGTGCGCGCAATGCACTGCTGATGATGTCACATATTGCATCATTCATGACATGGTCAGTGACATCACTCGACAGTTCATACATACATAAAGATTCTTTTCTAAACCAGCTGTTTTCGAGATGTTTTTCTCTAGAGAATCCAATTTAGTTGTCAATTTGCGTGTCAATATAATAGTTATTCCTTCATGTTGTATTTTATCCACAGCTTCCAGTTTTACAATCTCTTCATTTTCCAATTTCAAAAGTTCTTGATTGAATATAGAGCATTCATGTAGTGTTGGCATTAAGCAGATTACAGTATTTTTTCCAGCAATTTTCTTGTATATTTTCTCTGGAACTATTTGTTCTGTTGGAAACAAATTACATAGCAATCGACTCTGTAAAGCTTTTCTGCCATGTTCTGTGAGTAGTCCAATTCTGATATCTTTGAGAATACTTGCATAATCATCATCATTTGCTTGCCGCATATTGGTAATGAGTTCTTTGTACTCAAAGTATGTCCAAATATTCACATTACCTATACTTCCTAACGACTTTTTCGTGTCTTCATGTGTAAGAGTATGAAATACTGGTTGTCCTTTAACTGGAGTGAGCTGCAGTAGATCCCCAAATTGCACGTCATAGTTTGCCTTTAGAATTTGCTGCATTCTTAAATGTACAAAGGCAAGCATTAAGTTTGATACCATGCTTACCTCATCAATAATGAGAACTTTCATTTTTTTCAATACTCTTGAAACTTCAAAACAAGCTTCTCCTGTTAGCTTGTGGTATTGTATTTTGTTCTCATGCTCTACTGGTAACATTAGCAAACGATGGAGCGTAATTCCTTTTATGTTATATGCTGCTAACCCAGTTGGAGCAGTAACAACAAAAGACAAAGTTGAATCAGTTTTTTTCTGTAGGTAGCTTCTAATTACTTTAATCAAGAAACTTTTTCCGGTTCCAGCTTGTCCACTCACATACATTCTGATTGGTTCAAATGATGTGCATGAGCACACTTTATTTTCATGTAGTAATCCATGATCAATTTGTTTTGTGACTTCTTCATAAATTTGTTGTTGTTCATCATTCAGTTGCTGTTCCAAATTTGGTAAGTTTATTAAATCTTCCTGAGCTTGATTCATAGCTGTTTCCACTTCAGTCATGGCTATTGCAGCTTCATTTTCTACGAATGGTTGTCCTAGGGGATCTTGACTGAGCGTCCCAGAGCTTTGACTGTCTTGAGAACTGTCTCTAGCTACTTCAGCTGCAATTGTTGCTTCTTGTTCAATTTCTTTATAAGTTGTGAAAGTACTGCATTCTATGGTATCTTTGCATGCATTAAAGGAATCTTCATAGCTTTGAAAATGTCCAAGTAATTCATCCTCTGAGCGCCATGGTTTAAACAACTGTAAAAGTGCTAAGTGGTAAAATTCCTTCTTGTCAGTAGTGTCGCAACTCAGCTTCCTGTGATTGATCAAACTTCCTTTTGTTTGTTTTACCAAACATCCTTCCTCACCAAAGACTTTATATTTTCCATTGTTGATGTCTTCTGTGGCATTCCGTTTATAAATGTAGTTCTGCAGCACTTCATAGAGACACATGTTCTCAAGATGATGACTTCTCTTTGGGTAATATGTGTCCAACATGTTTGTTCTTAAAATGTGTGTACTTTCTGGTTCGTACTCTGCTAAATATTCAATTTCTCGAATAGATTTTAGTACCCGATTTCGCATTCCTGCAAGACCTAAACTTACCCAAATTATTCTTCTGGATTTGGAGTACAGACTTGCAGATGATAACCTATCTGAGCATTCGTAAGAGCCAATTTCTCGATGCGATAACATCTTTAAACTGAAACTGTATAGCTTTTTACTGACAGTCTTCTCGTGAGAAATCTCTTCCCACATTTCTTTCAATTCCGTTTTCTCAAATTTTGTGATGTAAGATGTGACATACCGAGCAACAGCAATAGAATTGTCAGCTACATACTGAATATCCATGTTAGCATTCCACATGGATAAAATGACTGGGTTGTAGTCATTTATATATTTTGACTCTTCTTTTCTTCTTAGGTTGTAGGTATTCTTAGGTGATTTTCTTGTAATAGTATGTCGCACAGCTGACATAAAACTGTTTACTCTTCCTTTTGAAAGAACAGGTTGTGGAAATCCAAATCGACATTTTGTGTAGAATTTATCTTTACTCTTGTACTTTCGTCGACAGTATTTTCCACACCGATGACTTTGGAAACGTAAAACTTGCTCTTTTAAGTTTTTTTCTTCTGTGCTTTTAGGTATAGCACATGTTGCATATTCTTCAATGAAAGATAAAACTGCATCATCAGAATCTGTTCCAAATTTTGGGGCATCCTTGATCCACAACAGCATATGAATATGTGGAGCACCTCTTGCTTGGTACTCTTTTCTCCAAAAGAATTCCACAACTTCTCCAAGAGGTGGATTTTTTTATTGCAGATGAAGGACATCATAGCCTCAAATCTATGATTGAAATATCTGCAAACATTAACCGGATCCAATGAGCACAATTCTCCTGCTGTATTGTATTGGATGTTTTCAATATTTGAATTTGCCTCTCGAAGTAAATCCAGTAAATCGTCCCAAGCGTACTCTGCACAGCTTAGGGTAAGGAACCATGTAGGAGTTCCTAAATTCCGTAACATACATTCCAATTCTCCATGGCGTAGGTACCAATATTCATTAGTCCCACGCTGACAAGCCATTAGATTAATCAATTGAGATTCCAAATGATCATCTCGCTGTTGCACTTTGTTCATAAAATCCTTTGCAGACACATTATGTAGATGTACTCCGGTTTTCAAAATGTGATTTACTGCATAAGATAAGGCTGATAAGTCACTTTCAAATAAAAGATGGAACAAATAAGGAATACTTTGACGAAATCTTGGATCTTCTGCATATAATCTTGTAGTCCGATACTCAGAAGCAGGAATCTGTACTGGACATTCATCATATCGTCCACCTTTTCCTGTAGGAAACAGCTGGGGAAAACAACGAGCTTCCAAGCTCTCCTCCCATACACTCACGGGAGTTCCTTTTGCTTTTTTCATCTGAAAGAGATCAATAGTGTTTTCCATAACTTCTTTAGAATGAAGAGGATGTATGCTGAAATGTTCATAAATTTCTTTTTGTTTTGACTTAACCACTTTTTCAATTTGCCCAGTTGGTATTCCTGTGTCTGCTAGTAAATCTTGTTCATCTTCTTCCATATAAATTGATTCATACCATTTATTATTTCCTTTCAAATATAAATTTGCTCTTTGTACTTTTCGTACATCCACCAGCTTCTGCCAAATTTTCTTGTTCTTTGTAGGTACACCATTAACCAGAATAACTAATGGTTAAGTTTCCAAACTATCTGCATCAATTGTTTCAATATTTTTTTCAAATCTAATGGCAAATAGACAACTCTTCCATTTAAACCTCTTTGTAAACCTGTAGGAGGTAATTTGCCTGTTTTGGGCTCCATACGAACTATAGTCTGAAACGGATGGACACATTGAATGAGTATAGACTCATACGTATTTAAATCACTTAGTTCTGCAGGAATATCAACCAATTCTAAATTATTATGTACAGCTCTAGCAGGCATTTTATTTTCTTCTAACTTGTTATAACAGTATTTACAAATACGCTGATCTTCACCCAAATCAAAACAATTTTCCAGAAATAAATATGTAGCAAAATACAGCCACTTAGAATTATTTTATTTTTCACTTTTTTTTATAGAGATCAACATTCCTTGTTTGATTTTTGTAATGGCTTCTCCGGCAACAAATACAAGTAATATTTGGTCTTTTATTAGAGATGATAGTAAATTTTGTCATTTGATCTTCAAATGTTTTACTAACAGTGAGTTCTACATTCTCTTCCACATTTTCTTCAATAACTGTGTCATTTCCTGCACTTTCTTGCTCTGGACCAAAGTAACAAAACTCAATATCCTCACAAACCTTCTTCACATCTGTTACAGATCCACGGAACAGAGCATTATTCAACTCATGTAACTTTAGTGCTGGACTTTTAGCAAAATACAATCTTCTCACAAACTTTCTCATTTCAGTATGATGAACAGCCAGCATCCTAAAATGTCATTTTATCACTGTTGGGCCTAGTACTGCTAGTAATATTTCTAAGTGTGATTTATGCCCAGAAATACACGATGTTCATGTTTTGTTAATTAATGTGTATTCTGATTACAATCTTTATTTACATACACCACATGTGAGGTCTCTTTTGTGATGCTCAGCGTATTTATTGTGTGAGAGTGCTGTGCCAATGCTTTGCACATTGCCTCCGTGATAAGCCTGACTGCTCACTGCTGAGTTCCAACCTACCCAAGGGTGAGTGCAGGTTATACAGTGAGTGTAATCACCTATCCCTGACAGGGGTGGTGGGTTTTGCCAGGCTTGGGCACTGCCTCAGCCAACCAGAACGTACCAGTTCCAACAGTGGCCTTCATTCAGAATGTCCTTCTAAATGTGTGAGAGTACCTATGATTCCATATTTACAGAGAATTGGATATTATCACACACTTTGTGCATAGAAATTTGGACTAACGTTCAGAAACATTTTTTCTGGGATTTGTTCTATGTTTATTTGGGCAGAGCTTATAGCATCAAAAAGGTGGTGCCAACTGGTATATTATTTTCTGTGCAGCCACTATGGCTGCATTCAGGTAGTGGTTCGGCTGCATTCTTCTAAATGAGTAGGATAAACAACTATCACATTTTGACGGAATAAATAAGGGTCAGATCAGAGAACTCTTTGGAAAAACTCAGATTGTGTAAATAGTAATTCCATCATGCAAATGATTCAATTTGTTTCCTTAACATTTCCATGTTAATAAGTACTATACTGCAGAAAAAGCACCACACAAATACTTCTACAAATGTTGTGAGTACTGGAATTCTGCAAAAACTCTTGGTTAAGAGTGTGTGACACAAAAAATTCCACTCAGAACTCATACATTTTCCTCCTGCACAGCCACCATCTTGCCAAACCATCTTATTAAGGACCATGTTTGACAGATTATTATTATTGCTTACTTTGCTTTCGATATGCTCAGGCTTGTAATTTATACGCGCTGTAAGTAACATTTGTGTGACTCTCACCCAAATCAATGCAACTCGATTCCAAACCTCAGTAGATTGAAAAGTTAAGTTGTTTTTTGTGGTATGGCGACTAGTGACCTTTAGGTCACTTGGTCCTTAGCAGATAGTGGTTAACTTACTGAGCAGCCATTAGGATCATGTTAGGGAAAACAAAGCAACATTGTTTTCTAAAATGTGTCCAATTCAAAATGAATCGGAAGTCAGAGAATGAATCCATATGTCCATAAATGTAAAAATATAAACTGATGTATTATTCTGTATAGATGTATGAGTGCATTATATACCTTAAAATACATTGGGGAGCAATGGGTCGTGGAACTCTTTTGGATAACCTCGTCATCACCTTCCTCCTCCGATTCTTCACTAAATGGGTAGAAGGAGCCACTCACAACTATCATCACACCCACTTAAGCTTCTTTTTTGGTCAAGCCTACAGCGCGCATGTGCGGTCTGCAAGACCTGCTGTAATCCCTTACACTACATTATTCCTACTCTATTCTGACTTGAGGCTGCTCGTGTCGTCGGTGCAGAGCCCGGTGACTATGCTTCATTTACTTAGCACGGTGCTAGCAACCGTCTTTTTGACCGTGTTTTTTTAAAATTAAACATAGTTTGCGCTTTTCACAAGTGTTACTGTTTGCTACTGTGTTTAAGGGAAAATTCCACCGATGATTGCTTGAATCTGACATGTTTCTAAACTCTTCCCCTGCCCCTCCATCCCACTGTCTCTGCTCTGACTCCCCTTCTCTTCCAACCGTCCAGCGGGCTGCAGCCTGTTCTGACGTCACAGCAGAGCAGCGGAGCCAGGCGGATGGAGGAGGGGCTCTGCTAGAGTGAAAACACAGCAACCCCTTAGGGGGCGCTACGTACCACTTCCTCACCGCTGTGCTGGAACCTAACTGTACTGTAATAACTTGCCATTTAGGCGGTAAGGGTGGGGTGGCTCTTCGTGCACATCTGCCTCCCCACAGCATGCTGAGGGTCGCATCACGATGTGTAGTCGACTTTCTACTCTGTCCACTTGTATGGCATCAACATTGCCAGACAGGTTACTGGAGCGTGCGCAGCATGTACAGTACTCCTCTGCTAGACGTCGGCTTTATGATGAAACAGTAGTGCTTGGGTTTAATATGCGAGTCTTGGTGGCCTAAAGTGTTTGGCAAGACTCAAATCTTATTTTGGGTGCTCGTACAAAAAGCCCAAAAAATCCCCAGTTTGATTATTGGCTGACCTTTACATTCATCTTCAGAAAGGAGTTTGAGAGGGAAAATATACCAGGCCACCCTCCACTCAGTCAATAATGCAAAACACAAGACCTGGTAATATCAAAGCACTTTTTTGATTACATGGGATTAGTAGAAGGGTAATGTGAACATCTATTACACCAACAACAGTAGTTCTTATCATGAACTATCAACAAAATCCCTTGTGCCATAGAACCTAGTATTTACAAATTGCAAGAATTGAAATAAGCAACCAACCATGTGAAAAAATATTCCACCAAGAACATAAACAGAAAAAGTGTGAAGAATGAGAAAGCATCTCACGTGCGCAACACCAGAGGAGCTGCTGGCAGGTTCTCGCCAGTTTGCTCACGAGTTTCTCATCATCGATGTCTTTCTCATGTAAATAATGATGTGAGAAAAATAGTGTGTGAAAAAAACCCGGGAGGTTTGTTTAGGCAGCCCAAAACTAAAACAAGGAAGAAAAAAGGGAAGACCCGTGTAGTCTTACAGATAAAATTAGGTCTGACCCACGTGTATAATTCCAAATATTTTATTCCGCTCTGTGAGTCATCCCAAGGTTAAAACCACGGTCATGTTATGTAACCACATTTAAGAATGGCCATTCTGGCCAATATTTGGAATTATACACGTGGGTCAGACCTAATTTTATCTGTAAGACTACACGGGTCTTCCCTTTTTTCTTCCTTGTTTTGGTTTTGGGCTGCCTAAACAAACCTCCCGGGTTTTTTTCACATACTATTTTTCTCACATCATTATTTACATGAGAAAGACATCGATGATGAGAAACTCGTGAGCAAACTGGCGAGAACCTGCCAGCAGCTCCTCTGGTGTTGCGCACGTGAGATGCTTTCTCATTCTTCACACTTTTTCTGTTTATGTTCTTGGTGGAATATTTTTTTACATGCTTGGTTGCTTTTTTCAATTCTTGCAATTTGTAAATACTAAATTCTATGGCACAAGGGATTTTGTTGATAGTTCATGATAAGAACTACTGTTGTTAGTGTAATAGATGTTCACATTACCCTTCTACTAATCCCATGTAATCAAAAAAGTGCTTTGATATTACCAGGTCTTGTGTTTTGCATTATTGACCTTTACATTCAGACAACTGGTTTGTTATTGTGTGCAGTGTGGGCATTAAGTAGTTAGAGGTAAAAGCATAACGTGGATTTCACAGGAGGTGTCAAAATATTATATTCTCAGTTTGGAACCTTACTTTCTGGAATGAATAATCTGCTGACATCTTCCCCCAGGTTTTGATTACTTTCAGCGCTATGAAAGTGCTAAGCTTGTTCTTAAAGGACCTACAGCTAACATTGCCTAGGTGGCAGCTGGCATTGTGTATGCTTGTGATTATAAATACTGCAAATATATTTGAGATCTTAACGTGGGTAGAAAGCATGTAACTTTCGATGTGGATATCTCACTTGGGGGCATGTCAACAAGGGCTTTATCTCTGCTTTTTCGGCTTTAACAGCCAAAAAAGCAGAGATAAAACTAGCACCCTATCAACAACAGGGTGCTAACATGCAAATTGGCATGTTAGCACCCTTTTACTCCACGCTTTCCCTTGCATCTCTAATGAGATGCAAAGGAGGCGTTCCAGAGTAAAATAATAGGAGAAATGTCGCTAAGCGACATTTCTCCTATTATCAAGAATATCGCTAACCCTGTTAGAGACAAAAAAAGCAGAGCTAACCTCGGTTAACGCTGCTTTTTTACGTCTGGTATTTTTCTGACTTAGCCATGATATCCTATGGAAGGGGGATATCATGGCTAAGTTTGTCTGTCCCTATCAACAATCTAACGTGAGATTATCGCTGGGTTTCCAGCGATAATTTCACGTTAGCCACTTAGCGTGAGGATTTTTATCGCTATTGAGATATGCGTTGCTAATAGCACGCTATCTCAGCGATAAAAATCCACGCTAGCCGGCGATAATTATCCTAGCGCTAAGTGCGCTTAGCGATAATTATCGCCGGTTGTTGTTGATATGCCCCTTGGATCTTACTCACTCAATTCCTTATGTGCCTTTGGAATTGTTTCGAATAAGTGAAGTGGAAACTTAAGTGCTCACATTGGGTTTCGTCTTTTTATAGCCTTAAGTTTAATCAATTCTTTTTATAAAATAAATGTCCTTCAGAAGTGTGTATCCAGATTCCTTGCAGTTATGAACAGTACTGGTACTTTTTAGGAACATGAATGCATGATCTTTGGATGAATTTCAGTCAAGCTTTAATAACAGATTCCTGTCTTTCAATGTGAAATGTATTTTTGAGGGAGGTAATGGGGCGATTTTCTCACTGCCACCCGATATAATGCCCAAATTGATATACCTGATTGACCAGTTATCAAATGGTCTCAGTAAAGGGTTGTGTGTAGATCTGGAGTGATCCCAGAGTGATTCTTTGCATGTTAGTGATCCGATTTCAATACTGTATTCAAAAAATCGAGGCTTGTTCTTCCTGGTCTGGATTTAAGGAAGTACTTTTGCAAACTTAAGTAGCAGTGTACAGAGGGATTTTTATCAATTAACACTGAGGTCGGTGTGCACTGATGTGATGTCACACCATAGCACAGTGAATGTCGTTGTACACCATAGTCATAGGACAGCGATGAACAGTGACCTTTCCTCCCCCTTATAAAAGCAATGCAATAGGTCTTGCATTACTGAAAGTCTGAGCTATTGGCGTTGCAAATATTTATGCAACGTCAATAGCTTAAACTTTTTCAACTAATGTGAGACCTATTGCATAGCAAATGCGTGTTTCATCTATGATGACTGCAAATGCATTCTGCCCCATAATGTATAACTAACGTTTCTGGCCTTGCACTTTTTGTTCAGCCTTTACATCCAGGAATCGCTGCTTGGGCATGTTCTATGTGAATCTCTCTCTCTCACTCAGGGGCCTATTTGCACGAGGATATCGCCACCAGAATGTCACTTTTAGCAATGTTCTGGTGGTGATATGCTCCTCTCCTTATTTACAAAATGGCGTTTAGCCACTTTTTCTGTATATGAGGCCCCTTTACATGCATCACTTAGCGTGAAAGGGGCGTGCAATGGGTGTTGCTGTGGGCGTTCCATCGCAACACCCATTGCTTTTTTAATCTGCCCCAGATTTACAAGGATCAGTAAATTTGAGGCAGTGCCAAAAACTAATGCCATGCAAGAGCAGGTGTTACAATGGCGAAAAGAGGATACATTCTTTTATTTCTCCACGTTTCTGCTTTCTGTATGTGTGCTGTATTCTGCAGCACAGATAGAGCTAGCAAAATGCCATTAATGATTGTTCATTTTCAGGAAGGTGTCTCTTCTGCACATAAACAGTCATTCCCTGCAACGCAGCCCCCCTTGTACTATGGTGCAAGGGTGCCTGCATTGGTGCTAGGCAGCTACATCTAGCACTAGCACTAGGTAAACCACAAGGGTGCGCCGCATGCTTGTGAATAGAGCTCATACCTGCATTTTGAAAATATCGGAGCGTGGTGCTTCCAACTTTGACGCAGCTCTGCTCCAACATTTTCTCGTAAATATGCCTCTCTCTCTCTAGGGTAAGCAGCATAGCGCCACATTTTAGTAATGGGTTAGGGGCATATTTACAACGAGGCGATAACAAATTATCGCCGCTTTAGCGGCCGTTTTCGGCCGAAAAGCGGCGATAATTTTATCGCTATATTAGCAAGGTCACGCTAAGGCGTGAAACCTTGCTTTAGCGTGGGGATTTCTAACACCCAGCATTGCATCTCTAATGAGATGCAAAGTGGGCGTTCCTGACCTGACATGATAGGAGAAATGTCGCTTAGCATTTCTCCTATCATCAAGCCCCACGCTATGAAGCATAGCGTCAGGAAAAGTAGCGATAACACCTGTTATCGCTACTTTCCTAACACCTGCTTCAGGACTGACTTAGCCATGATATCCTATGGAAGGAGGATATCATGGCTAAGTTTGTGAGTCCCTATTAACAAGCTAACGTGAGATTATCGCTGGGTTTCCAGCGATAATCTCACGTTAGCCAGTTAGCGTGAGGATTTTTATCGCTATTGAGATAAGCGTTGCTAATAGCACGCTATCTCAGCGATAAAAATCCACGCTAGCCGGCGATAATTATCCTAGCGCTAAGTGCGCTTTGCGATAATTATCGCCGGTTGTTGTTGATATGCCCCTTAGTGCGGTGGAAAAAGCTGTACTTTTGTTTCGAGGCAAGAGTCGCGAGGAGGACCTCGTGTTATCGATAGCATTACGGCACAACTTATTGTATTGCATCCTACATTAAGATTTTTGCTATTCAGACACAAATGTAGTCCAAAAAGTTAGAGTTCATAGGTAGTAATGATGCCTGAACAGCGTCAATTGCAAACATTTATACTCCAGTCTCTTGAATATTTTGCTCGATTCTTAGGAATTTTCATGGTAATTACAAATGCGCATCGTCAACGGTGGTTAACGACCTCAAATACACTGTCTTTCCTAATTACGATCTGAAGTGATAATACACTCATTATTTACAAGCCTTATGTGTGAGAATTATGCTGTCTGATTACCATTTTATGGTTCCTGTGAATATAAACCAGATGTGATGTCACCGCGCTCCCGGAGGCAATCAAAGCTGTTCCAGTGCGCGTGCATCTGAAGCTGCCCGGGCTGAGGGGGGAGGGGCCCAGTCATCTGTTCCTCATTTTGAATGCGCATCTTCTGGTCTTGCTGTCAGCGCTTGAAGGTATTGTTAAATCCCACGTGGTTAACTCAATGTAGATTATGTGCCTAATATTAATGACCTTGGTAAACAAAAAAACACAACATCTGCTTTCACTCCTAATTTAATGCTGATAAACAAGTTCACAATTTTTATGAGCTGCGTAGGCTGTGATGTTTGCTGTTTTCACTGGTGAATACAGCTAGTTCGTGGATGTAATTGTAAAAGAGCATTGATGCCAAGTATAGCATTTAATGAAACGACAGTAGCAGTGGCAACGATTTGTATTTTTTGTTCTCCAATATTTTTATTTCCTTTAAATAGTATAACATTGACCAGCCATGTTCTAGATGTCGCATGTTTTCCCACAGGAAAAAGCTAAAACATATCAATGACCGCCGAGTGTGGGCAGTACTCCCTGTGGAATGTGTTCAAGCACCATGGACCTGCGCAGCACCAAGACCGGCCCTCACCACTCATCTCTTTTTAATCCAAGATGGCGGATCAGATATTCTACGTCTCTGTGCTGATGGCAACTATACTACATGAACTTCAATTTGCTGAAAATTACCAAAAAGTGTTGAAAGAGTGTCGTCATTCTTACTTTGAACCACAATGATACCACAAGATTAACTCTTTCCTGGCTCTCCACCAACCCCTGAACGCCCTTCTATTTACTACTGAGGACTAAAGAAGTGCAAAGTGTGGAATCTACGGGAAGTAAACAGGGCTCTTTGTGCCCTCATTATTTTGTGTTTCAGCCAGTGCGTCCATGACATCAAAGACCCAGGATATGAAGAGCAGAGAAATGAAAACTAAAGGACAACCAGGCATAACAACTGCTGCCCCTAAGCAATAACCAAGGCATACCATGAGAGACTTGTCACAAAGGAAACCATTGGCAATGGGCTTCTTCAAACAAATTCAGTGATGGAATGAGGATAAATTGCCTTCATGGGGAAACTTCTGCAGAGTCACCAGAAGAGGATAGGGGAATGGAATAAAACTCTGATCAGACAGGTCAGGTGGTGGTGGTGAATGCCACAGTGGGAGGAAACTTTGTCAAAGGCAAGGCAGTGATCTGATGCAAATGAGAAAATAAACCATGGGGTAGATTTATCATTCTTTCATGCAGTGCATCACAGCAAGCCACCTTGCCACATTGCATGAAACGGCAGGAATGTGCCATATTTACCATTATACGGCACATTCCTGTCCTTTCCTAGTGCTGGCACACTTTTGGCTACCTAGCGCCAAAGCAGGCATACTTGTATCATGTTGCAAGGGTGCCTGAGTAGTAGGCAGGGTTGTTTTAGTGCAGGAAGGGACACCTTACTGCACAAAAACAATCCTAAGAGGAATTTTCCTCTTTGTGTGCCGCAGAATGCAGCACACGTAGGGCTGAGGAAACAACCATTTGCAATGCAATAGGTCTTGTACTTGCAAGACTTGCAGCTATTGGCTTTGTCAACAGAAAATCTGGCACCGTGCTGAAATGTAAAGAACGGGACCTGTGTTTTAAAGAAGAAAGTGGGCGCCGTGCTGAAACATAAAGCAAGGCACCCGTGGACAAAAAAAGTTATGCGCATGGCAGCCCATGAAGCAGGAGCTACATAAAAAAAAAGCAACACGATCTCGGTCTTTCAGTGCACAGTACCCCTGCATGACGCTCTTCGCTACTGGCAGACAGGCTGTGTGTGAGAGCTGCAGGCATGTTGTAGGAGCACGAACAAAAAAAACAAGAGGGGACACCAGACAGAACCCCTTTCCTGTGAATGAGATGAAAATGAAAGTGCTTGCTAGCCTGACTCCTGCGCTGCCCACATTTCCACATAAGCACTAACTCTATTACCTTGAGCTTGTTAAACTACGCTTTTGCCGGATGAAACACTATTGCATGACATTAGAGGTTACATATATGCAATCAATCTTTCAACCTGTTCTGAAAACTGTAATTTGACTGTCAAACTAATAATTTACTGAAAATAGACCCTCAACTCAGTAACTGCTATTCCATGTGTTTTCAATTTGGAGTGGAGAGATTTGCCTGTAGAAAAGGGCCTGAATGTTCCCTCTTTTCTATATAATGACATGGATGGTTATCTCGCCGCAGAGTTTTTTCTACTGCTATTTATGTCTTTTTGCATTTTGGAGTGGCGAGATTTGCCTGTACAAAGGGGCCTGAATGGTCCCTCTCTTCTACATAACGACATGGATGGTCATATCACTGAGTAACTTTTACTAAACATCGAAGTTTAGTCCAACTCCATTAATTTAATTTATTAAATCACGATGGACTAAATACTGAAATAACTGTATTGTTTTGTTAGTTGCCCTCAAATTTGACAGGTGTGCCGTGTTGGTTAAAAAAATAAAAGCAGTTGCAGGAAAGCGTCTCCTGCCTGCTGTAAAGTCATTTAAGAAAATAGTGCTCCCAACCCGTTATTAACACATCCAAAGTTAACAATACATGTAACAGGAGCAGTCCTCATGGGAGGTTACAACAGGAGTAAATGAGGTACTAAGGAAAGCCTACTAAGCCTATGACAAATCAAAAGCCCCCATTTACAAAGGACAGTAACAGGAGCCAATCGAAAGGATGTGCAGAAAATGGGAGGAGCTTAAAGTCCATATCAGAATACAACATGTCTCAAAGAGACAGCGCTGCCTAGGCGAGACCTAAAAACGAGGAGAAATAAAGATTTTTTTCCTTGCTGTTCCGCTGATGGCGAGGTTTATCATTTGACACATTCCGAGGTCCAGCACTCATTGTAAATCTGGGAATGTGCCAAAATCCATGGGTGGATGCATGGGAACACCCAGGCTACACCCATGGAACACCTCCCTCCCACAAAGTAACGCAAAGCAGGGATTTGGACTGCTTTGTGTTACTCTACATTTATCAAGCCATGCAGGGCAACTCAAGGTGGCCTTGAGCGGCATCATAAATCTTGCTTAGGTTGTACATCATGCTTGTACCCCCTTGCAAGGTGGAAGAGAGATGCAAAACCTTGATAAATATATGCATAGGAGGATAAAATCAAAACAAAGCAGGAGCCAATCCAGCAAGATTAAGACCGAATCACAAGGCAGTGGTTAAAAAAATGTAAGACAGTACATGGTGGGGAGAAGTATAAAGAAAAAAAATGGTTAATAGACCATCACAGCAAAAGTGCACACAGGATATCAATAGGGAAGGGACTAAGGGGCAGGAGAACAGGCAAAATGGAAGAGTAAGTGAACTTGGAGCCAGATGAAAATACAGATGCTGATGAACCCATTTTGCAAACAGTGTTATAGCAGTGCATGACATGCAATAAAAGGAGAAAGACGAGAACAAAAAGAAATAAGGCTTGGAGTAGTACAAGCTTTAGCATCCAAAGTAGCTGGAAGAGAAGGTGTAGAGCAGCAGTTGAGATGTTACAGACACCAAAGTGAAGGAAGGAGTATGCAGCTTCCATTGAATCAACTCTGGTAGCTGTGTGAGACAGGCAAAGAGGAACACTGATACAAGTAAAGGTGGCAAGTTTAAAAGAGGAAGTGAATCAAAGTAATAGAAAAAAGCAGGATACTCAAGAGCCCAATGTTAATAAGGATGAGCATGGCACAATACCATTATGAAGAAATTTGGAGATGTGGTAATTTTCTCTTTTTACAGGGCTAATTGGAAGCTTTGGAGTCTACTATGACTGGAGGATATGAAAAATTAGGGAAGAAGATAGCAAAGCTAACTTTTCCCTCAGATTTGTATTATTGCCAGGGGAAGGGAAAGAGAAGGGAGAGTCACAGTTTTGCACTCTATGTAAAGACCTGAAAAGAAACCTCAAGAAACAATTACAGCATATATTGAATTCAAGCAGTGGCCTTGCAATTATAGTTCTATTTTAGGAAAGACAGTATATGGCATATATTAAGAAACTGGGTTATTAGTTGAGGGGGGCCAAAGCCCCACTCAAATAATAAACACAGTTCTTGTCAGGATGAACCACAAAAGGCAATCTAATTTAGAAAAATATAATATATTTGACAGAATACAATGACACCAAATTGACAAAAACCCAATCAGTAGAACCTGTGATATGAGCTTTTAGAATTTTAGGTGAAAATAGCACCAAAAGGCAGGTTGGCTACAGGAATCTAGTCCATCCTGCTGAAGAGTTACCTTCTCTAGTCTGTGCGAAGAGTGCTATTCATGTTGGCAAGGGCTACGAGGGCGTCGTGTTGCTGCAAGGAGTAGATCAGGTGTCGCAGATGGTCGCTGCTGTAGAGCAAAGAGTCAGTAATTACTTGAGCTTCTTGTTGGTGTCTGGCAAAGTGCATGTCTCTCTTTGGCAGTCATCGCAGAAGGTCGCTGCCGGCATAAAGAACTGGTTCAGCTGGTGCTTCACGTTGGCAGTCATCACAGGTGGTCGAAAAGGTCACTTTGCTGTTGTGTGGAGCTCAAAACCTCTGTATCTTCCTTTTTTCTTTAGGGGGAGTGCACTCTGGTGTCAGCCAATGGTCCAGGAGGTAAAGGGCACCTCTTAAGGATCATGACTCACTCCAGTTGAGGCCAAAAGCAGGGCTTAGGCAGGACCAGGTAGGTCAAGTTGGTGCTGGTCAGCTGAGCAGTTGCATGAACGACTCTGTAAGCTTGTTGTGTCCCTGTAGCTCAAACAGGAGGTCAGCCAATGGACCCTTGCAGTCACTTCTGGGAGCCTGGAATCAAGGCAAGCAGGCCAGTCTTACGTCTCCAAGCAGCAGGGCAGTCCTTCTTCTGTATCTTCCACTGGTTCCAAAGTGTTCTGATGAGAGATTCTGCTTGGTGCCAGCCTTTGTATGAGGGAGTTCCCTGGCCTACCCTAAAACTGGTTCTGGTCAGTACTTCCTCTTACCCTGGTCCTGGTTCCAAACTGTATAGGGTGACAAAGGCAGGGACAGGGGCAGACCTGGTGGCAGGTTCCTTTGTGTGTGCTGCAGGCAAACCCTTTTGAAATGTAACCAGGGCAGGGCAGGGCACAGCTCGTCTCCAGTCATCCTATCAGGAAGACTTACTCCACTGGCACCTAGGCCTTCTTTGTTACTTTGTCTGGCAAAAAAACACAACCCACAACAGGAGAGCCATTCAGAGTCAATTGACCCAGGAAACTGGCAAAAAGACACAGGTGGCTTGGGCAAAAAATGGCAAATTTGTAAAAGTAAAGTATAAAAAAAGTGGTGGATGGAATGCTTGAACTGATCTCAGCCACTGGTAATTACTCAGGGCACATCTCAATCCATTATTATTTTTGCACCCTATGCAATGTCAGTTTGGACTGAGCTATGTGCAAATCAGTCTTGACCCTGCTCCAATCAAAACAGACCAGCCGAAAATGCCAAGCAAGGTCCTCCCTAAACTGGAACACAACGAACCCAGGAACAGTTTTGCCCTTGTTATGGGCTCATCAGTCAGGTACAGCTTGCTTCCAATAACACAGTGTGCACGGAACCCATGTCTGGACATACCTGTCCCTGTTAGGGCTTCATAGTAAGGTGTGCAAAAAGTGATGGATGAAATGCTTGAATTAATCACAGCCGTTGGTAATTACTGTGGCCACATCTCAATCCATCACTATTTTGCACACTGTGCCATCTCTGTTTGGACCTAGATATATGTGAATCAGTCTTAACCCTGCTCAAATGGGTATTGTCCAACCCAAACTACTGAGCTAGGTATAACTTGGTTCCAGTGAGACAGTGTGCACGGAACTCACATCTGAGAAAGCCCGTCCCACTTAGGGTGATATAATAAAGTATAAAAAAAAATGATGGATGGAATGCTTTAATTAATCTCAGCCACTGGAATTTATTGGGGGCCATATCCATATCCATCATTATTTTGCATACCATGCCACCTCAGTTTGAACTCAGCTATACGGAAATCAGTCTTGACCCTACTCAAATGGGAACAGTCCAGCCAGAACTGTGACATTAATCTGCAAACTGACTCTGGGTGTGGTCTATAGATAATCTATAGAAAAGATTGTCTTTCACAATAGATGAAATGCACATTTTTAGTAATTGATGTATTCATAGTAAATGATTTAGTATCACTTTTACAAATATCTGAGCTATTGATATGTCTATGTACCTGTTGCTTATTATGTAGAAACAAAAATATGAAAAGAATTATATAGATAGCTTGGAATCAGTTATCTTTCCCTCTATGGGTTTATCACTGACCAGGATGTTTAACAAATAAATATAACTCTAGCACGTTTAGTCCTATGTTTGGCTCTGGGAGTTACACACTTTCTTCTAACCTCGTTTTAATGTCTGCAATTTCCATGTCGAAAAGCTGGTCAGGTCAGCTCGGCTGTTTTATATATATCAGTATTTTAATTATTACAAACAGCTTTTTATATTTTGCGAATTAAAGAATGAAGTTCGATTAATCAAAGCAAAATATTTATACAAAAGATGAAAAACTCAAATACAAAAAGTTTAGAATTAATAAAAATGAGTATAAAGTACTCATTCTAAATGTAATGGTGAAAAAGATAAAGCAGTGTGGGAGAGAGACTGTAGTTTAAAAGAAAGAACATTTAATTAAGTTTTAAATACAAAACAAGCTATATTTAAAGGACTTTAGCAGGAGTGTCAATAAATAGGATGCCTCTGTTCTGTGCAGCTGCGGTCCGTGCACGTAACAGCGGTGAGGCTGGATGGGGGGGGGGGGAGGGAAATTTCGAGGGACGATGCAAAATCAAATAAATAAATAATTTTCCCTCCTCTTCGTCTGTCAGAATACCCCCCCCCCCCTCCACCACCAGGGCCCATTGCTGTTACCTGCATGGGCCGCAGCTGGTTCTGTGGCTTCTTGAAAATGCCAACTCAAAAACTTATTGTGGGTCAGCTCAACCTTTTACCATCTGGGTTCAATACATTGAGTACCAATAACATGTATAATAACACCACATGGTATTTACACCACTTGTTGAAATACACCATTAAGCATTATATAAAAACATAATAGTATCATTATTATTATAATGATTATAATTATTATTGTTATTATTAGTAGTAGGAGGAAAAGCAGTAAGAGGATATTCTATTTGGTGTTATTATTAATGTTATTTTTATTGGGAATAATAGTAGTATATTAATAGGGTTAGTAGGATCATTATTATTATTATTATCATTAGTTTTATTGTTTTTATTATGATTATTGCTATTATAAATATAATAATCATTATTATTAATAGTAGTGGTAGTAGTAGTAGTAGTGATATAAGCAGTAGTAGTATTGTAGTAGTATCACGTGGTTGGTTACTTGAAAGCTTCTTGAAAGCTTCCCTTCCTGCAATATGTTATTAATTATTGAATCCTTCTCAAAGTATTGAATTTAACCTAATGCATGCACTCTAGCTTCCTCCTTCTATGATTTCGAGCTTTCAACTCTCCTTTGATCTTTAGACTGGTTCTCACCCCTTATGCCAGCATTTCCTTTGAATGAGCATATTTGTGCAATCTCTGGAGCTCATTCAGATAAATTGAGCACATATCTTCATTTTCCTTCATCAATGAGAGAGAAGACAGTAAGGCCTGATGCATGGATAGATGACTTAATGTTATCATAGTAAAACGTTCAATACTGTTCTGTAGATCACCAATAAGAACCTTATGCTAATCTATATTCCTGATGTTCATTAAAACTATGGCCAATTAAGGCCTCATTCTGAGTGCTGCACTGATGTGAGATGCAGAACCTATTCAGGAAAGCACCACTTTCTGGAAAGAAATGAAACACTTCGCATTTCCCAAGAGTCTTTAAGTTTTAAAAAGCCTTTGTAATGCAAAATACTTGGTTATTCCATGCTGGCTTTATCCTTATGGGTGAAAGGCTCATTGTTTCTGAGCTCTGAGAAACAGAACAGCATAATGGGTGAACAGCCAAAATTAATTGCGTCTATTTCAAGCTGATAAAGTAAGAGTAGATTTTTTTTGGCACCTACTCTATTGAAATAGTATTCGATGAAGTGAAATCATATCTTGTTTGGACACGCCATGTTAAATAGCATTAATTTATACACATACATTAATTTAACAATGGGGATATTCAATTTAGTAATGGATCACTGGGCCTCAAGTACAGAATTCTACCTTTGGCAAAATTAAAAGTAACTTGGTGTTTTGACATCTCATTAGTGAAATGTTTAGCGCTATTCAGTGGCGTGGCAGAACGCTGGGATCAGACTTCTGCTAGTAAAATGCCCAAGGCATTAAAGAAGAAGAGAGAGCAATTGTCCAAAGCTGTGGCGTTTCGCTATTTTTTAGGACAAGAATGTAAACTTAAGAAAACAAAACACGATTCTTATTCCCATGAAATGGGGTACAGACAGCACATGATGGAGCTCTGCATATGTAATGCACAGCGATTCGTGTTTGGCGCTGACAAGCACAAGAACATCTGCAGGCAGCTAGCACGATGGATGTCCAGATCTGGAAGCACCGTCTTACGAGTCTCTCTGAACAAATTTTAAAACATGTAAGCAGTAAGATTGCCACCAGTGGTGGGAAAAAGAGTTGAGAAATAAATCGTAGTATAATAATACCTACAGTGGTGGCTGGCATGGCTTGAGCGTGAAGGGCGGGCATGGGGAAGGAGGGGGAGTTGATGAAAAAAAAAAGAAAGAAAACACTTACCTTGCCACCGGGTCCCATCTCTGCTCCTGCTCTCTCTTTTTCTTGACTCAAGGAACAGGAAACACAACCAGGCTCCCCTGACCAATAACAACCCTGCAATGCAGCATTGTGATTGGTTTTGAGAGTCCTGGTTCGACGCTCAACCAGGAAATGGGGGCCTGGGCATGGTCTCGAAGCAGGCTGTAATGCAGCCTGAATAGAGAATGGGGAAAGTGTGCATGGCTGGTTTGAGCAGCCCGAGACGGACGACGAATCAGTCATTGCACACTTAGGAGTGGGCAAATCACTCCTCCCCTGCTCTGAGATCAGAGCAGCTCCGCCCACCCACTCGCAAGCTAAGCAGCACAGAAACATAAAATGCTTAAAGTTATTATCATTCTAAAGTTATTATAATTTTATGTTTCCTTTACGTTAATGTTTATGTTAACGTTGCACTGCTTAAAAGTAGTGGGGCAACACTCCTCTGCCATAGCAGAGGAGCCGCCACTGAATACCTACCTAACGATCAGTGTCGGTCTGCATTGCAGTCACTGGGAAAGGAGGACTTGCCATGGCCGGATTAGAAGTCAAAAGCAACTCAGGGAAAATTTTTCAAATCTGACCCTGTCGCTTTCTTTCCAGTTTCACCGTCTCTCTATATATATCTGCCGTCATAAACCTTGGGAGCTGGGGACAGAGGCTGTGGTATCTGACTTACCAGAACCATCATCCAAAGGCTCTTGGACCCCCGGGGAATTACCTGCTACCTGAATGACACAGAAAAATAAATGTAGTGCAATGACAGAGCTGCCACATCCCCCACGCAAATGCTAACAACACCTTCAACACCCTCTCCCAACACACACACCACAGGAGTACCAACAATGCCTACACTCCCACCCTACACCACATGCCACAGCAAACCCACACGTCAGCACCCACTCGGATGCATGCTTCTCAACACAAAATCACCCAGCAAACACGAAACCAAAAAAAGGGGCCTTCTGAGCAGCTGTGCATCCGACATCCTCATCTTCACAGAGGCCTGGCTTAACACCTCCTCACTCCCAACATCCCTATGGCAATCCCAATGAGCTACATGATCGCTTGTCAGGACCACCTTCACAAGCCAGGATTAGGACTTATTATCATCTACAAGGAATCCTACAAATGTGCAATATCCACAGAGAACGCAATCTCATTCATGGAACACCTGCACTTTAAGCTGCAAATCTCAGAAAACTTTACCCTGAACTGAACCCCCGCCTACCAACTACCCGGACTACGAGCCACCTTTACCAACCTCATCACCTACTTTGATGATCCACTCACCACTTACTCCAGAGACTACATTATCCTTGGTGACCTCAACTTTCCCCTGGTAGACCAAATTGACCCCTGCTTCACAGCACTCTTCAAAAGCTTGAGCAACATCGGACTCATCACAAAACCTAAACATACCACAGGACACACACTGGACCCCATCTCCGCCATCAAATATAACTCCACCACACAGCTCACATGGACCAACCACTCCGTCATCCACTTCCAAATCAACACACCTCAAGTCAACACCCTTTCCAGGTTCAGCATTCCAAGCCACAGGTGGGGCAAAATCACAGAAGCAGACTGGCTCAGCACCCTCAGCACTGATCAGCCTAGCCGCACAGACAATCTTGAAAATGACTTCAACAACTTCAACAACTGTATCAAGAACTGCCCGGATTCCCTCGCCTCATCAAATCCAACAAGCATAGTAGATCAAACAAGCAGGCCAGCTGATGCAAAGAAGACCTCTGAGACACCAAATGAGTCTATAAACAGCTAGAAAGGAAACAGAGAACCAGCCACAACACTACTGACAGAACTACCTACAAGTCTGCACTCAGGCTCTATCA
Organism: Triturus cristatus; assembly: GCF_964204655.1. Lineage (NCBI taxonomy): Eukaryota > Metazoa > Chordata > Amphibia > Caudata > Salamandridae > Triturus > Triturus cristatus. Next base: position 178,157,077 of record NC_140593.1, read on the forward strand.
TCAGCAAATTAGAACCATCAAGAAAAAGCACTAATGGACCGCATTGAAGGAAGTTCCAACAGCTGCAAAGAGATCTTCTTGATCGCCCAGGATTTCACCTCACCCTCAGCCACTGTCAACAACATTGCTGCCTCCCACCACCTCTGTGACAACCTATCCAACTTCTTCTGCAGCAAAATTGCAAACATCTACAGCAACTTCGCATACCAACACAACCACAGAGAAGTGACTGCTAACCTCCCCACCAACAACCAAGATGGCCACCTGACTGAATGGAAAACCTTCACCAGTAATGACAGAGCAGAAATTACGCGGACCATCCACTCAGGGGCCTCAGCAAACCCACGCCCCCACCATATCTACAACCTTGGAGCATCACCAATCAGCACCATCTTGAACCACATCATCAACACCTCCATCATGTCCATCACTTTCCCAGATGAATGGAAACTTGCAGAAAACAACGCCTTCTTCAAGAAGCCCACAGCAGATCATAATCAACTGAGCAAATTCTGACCCATCTCCCTGCTCCCCTATCCAGCCAAAGTGATTGAGAAGGCCATTAACAATCAACTCACAACCCACCTCGAAATTCACCATCCTCTAGACAACACACAATCAGGATTCAGAAGAACCACAGCACCAAAACAGCACTAATCATGACCAGCGATAACATTAAAAACATCCGCCCCTCATCCTGCTCAACCTCTCTGTGGCCTTCAATGCTGTCTCCCACAACACCCTCATCAGAAGACTCCATGAGATTGGCATACAAGGATCCACTCTCAAATGGATCTGCTCCTTCATCATCAAGTTGATGGTAATTTGTAATAAGTGCATTGTGGTGCACACACATGCCCTTTGGGGATGTGTGTGCACCACAAGTGCATGCCTACCTTTTTTTAGGGGTGCATCAGGGTGGCTTTTTGGCCCCCTTGCACCCTTGAAATTTCATGCGCAACTTGTGAGTACCTATTTGGTACTCACAAATTGTGCATGCAATCTCATCCATTCCTATGGGCCTCTAGGCCATTCTTTAATTGCGAATTGCAATTTGCGTGTCACAATTAAGGAATGTGTAGGAATCGCAATTTTTTTTGCGATTCCCTACATGCATAAGGAATTGCGATTCCTAAATTGCAATTCCCTAAAAATCACAATTTATGAATTGCAATTCCTTACATTGATGCGTTGGGTCCACAGTCTCTATATGTGTGGCTGAGAACCTCACTTTTTAGGGCCTTGAGGGGTGGTGCAGATGATGGTCTCAAACCAATGTTCTGTGGGCGCTCTCCATCGCAACCATGTCCAATAGGCCCAGGGGCCTCATTTCACAATGAGTTCACTCCTCTAGGAATGTCTCCGTGTTGTCTTCCTCAATTCACTCAGGGAAACCAATAAAGCAAAGGTTATTGCAACTGGAACAATTTTTAAAATCCCCCACTCTATTTTCCAGGATTGTTGTCAGAGTTGTCAATTCCAGCATTTGATCTTTCAGCACCTTTATCTCTGTCTGCTCTCTAATTACCAAACCCTCCACAGTATCGAAAACTTTGAAGCATGGCTGGGTTAGAGCCTGCACATAACCATCAGAGTAAGAAGCTCATCAAATAGTCCCTTAAGCTGCTCAAAGGAAAAGGGGGAAACGGTCACCCACGTTTCCAAGTATTTCTGTGTACACTAGTTCCCAGAAAAGGAAAACAAAGTTAAATCTTAATCCTGAGCAAACATATGTCTTTAGCAGACAAAAAAGTTCATATGGCCATATTTGTCCAAATCCAAATCTTCTTCTTTATTTTTAAGAAGTCATCACTTCCAAATGACACAAGTGATTCACAGATGGTTCATGTTATCACATTGACGTAGCCAACACGTGTTTCGTCTTGGGGGCATCACCCACCGACTTCCTCAGGGAATATAGTCAATAAAATATCCTTAAATCCTCATTGGGTTGTATCGCAATAGCATCTAAAAGTAACCTGTATCCACTAGTATTCGGGATAATGAGTACTTTAAAAATATGTATCTGATAAATGGAGAGTGCACCAAGTAAAGCGAGTGACTGGAAGCCAAACCAATAGAATCTGAAGCATTCCCAGGTTTACGAGAAACCATAAACCTTCGGAATGTGTCAGAATCTAGAACTACCCCAAGGGTGATATTTGGGAGGCGTAACGAGGATAAATGTTTTCATTTATCCTCTTTTTTTCACTTTTTCTATGTGTGCAGCGCACAGAGAAAGAGGATTAGTAGGTTTTGTGCAGGTAGGTGTCATTTCCTGGACAACATCAATCAGCTCAAACACAGTCACCCTTGCACCGTGGCGCAAGGGTGCTTGCTTTGGCGCATGGCAGCCATTGTGCATTAACGTAGGGGAAAAAGAGAGGTGGTCTTATTCATGAGCCCCTTCTGACAGTTTAACGCCACCAGTGTGTCATTTTCTTGACGTACTTTCAGTGTGGATTTTGCACCACAGTCTGCCGTATCTACACAGTGACGCATCTAGGCATATGCGTGAACTTGTAAAGCCCTGTGCCACATTATATCTGCATCAGGTATGATGTATGCAAGGTGGGCGTTCCCAAGCAACAAAGCATCATAGGAGTGGTGCAATGAAATCTATAAGATTTCACTATGACAATTCCAGGATGTCACTGAGTCAAAACGTTACTCCTGCCTCATGACAGACGAAAGAGTGACGCAGTGCCATAGGGATAGGCTGGCCCCACGCATTGCTGGAGTTGAGTCATGCTTGCGAGACAACTGCAGCAAAGCGTGACTTTAGTGCTGACAGATACGTCAGGATTCCAGGCGTATCTGTCATTGATTGCGACATGGAGCGCCGCGCAGTAAAGATGGTGCGGCCATGGTGTCGCAAGGAGGGCGCACTGAACACTGTCCAATCACTGTTTTATCGCAGTGATGCAACACTTTTCATGAATGGGGCCCAGAAATGTCTTATTGATAGGGCACATTGCTGATCTTTGTTTTGGCACAGGGCAGTGTTGCAGTGCTGTCCAGCAACCAGACATCGTATATGTGGGACCAAGTGTTTGCACCAATTTTAGGACCAGCTATTTTCTGACCTTAAAACACTGCCTCCAATTGGACTAAGCAGCAGTTTTTGGGGGTTATCAATGTACTGGGATTTCCTTGTAAATGTAGTTTTTGGGGTTTATCAATGTACTGGGATTTCCTTGTAAATGTAGCGCTGTGTGTTTAGCGGTAGTTTTTTCATGGGAACGCCTACCTTGCAACTCACTTTCATCAAGTCCTGCTAACAGAAGTGCCAATCTTGAAAATTCCAGTTCATGCTGGAAAATTGCCGCTAACTAGAATGTACTAGAACTTGTAAATGCGGCGATAAAAAAAAGCCGAAACGTCAATAAATTGACGCTACAGCAGCGTTAAGTTCTTGTAAATTTGAGTGTCTTGTCTTTGACCATGTCGTCCCTGGATCTCTGCTCGCTAAGAATTTTAACCAAATATGTGTGTTAGAATTGCTTTAACTGCTGGTAAATTCAAGTGTCTCATGTAACACCTCATCTGAGGGTCTTTGACAGAGATGCCTGGCCTTGCCATCTTGTTGGTTTGTACCCTCTATTCTCATACACTCCTTTATTGCCCCAATTAATTTTAGTCAGAAGGGTCCCTGGCAGGAACAGTTCACACCAACAGCCCTATTGCAGTGGCAGTCCTACACCACTGGGGCAGCAGGTCTTCCTTGTGTGGGCCCTCTCTTCTTGTTCACTCCCCATGTAGGCATGAAACCAGATACACGCCGCATAAGGGGCATGGGGGAGGCAGACCGCTCCCCGCATCCAGGCTTCGCAGGCCCTGGGCTGCAGCGACAATAGCTGAACATGAGGATGGCTCTCTCCCCTCCGTGTAACCTCCAAACACTCATTGCCAGCAGCCCCATTGTTGGACACCTCATTCACATCTCTAGGCAGAAATGTTGTGTTTCAAGGGGTAGGTCATCACTGCAGTGACGCAGCGGAGGTCTCAGTCCTCTATTGTCCCCACACTAGGATGGCCGGAGGTGACTTCAACACTGATAACTCGCATTGGCCTATTAGCCAACCATGGGCAGCAGTGCCATCCCTTTTCCTCAGGTGACTTAAGTCATGAAAATAGGTAACATGATCCTTTTACAACATATTTTCTAACCAGCTCTGTGCAATGTTATGGCAGATTTTGGTCATTGCACAAGAACAACGTTTCTATTTAAATCTACATGTATCATGCATCTTATCAATAATGATGAGTTCTTGTAAAAAACAATGTTTTTTTTAAAGGTTTACAAAATTTAATAATCCAAACACAGTAGTCTCCCTTGAGATAGCACTGTCCGGTAATCTTTTGGTTTTTTTCGACCCGGAGTGGATCACTCTACACCTTGCTTTCTTTACCCAAACAGAGGTGGCTAGTTTCTCAAGACCGTCTATAAAGCCACCACCAGAGTAATCAAGCAATATGCTATAGAGGTCTAATCATTGGACAATTGTATGAATAATTGTTCCCAGTTCTCACAGGGAAGCCATAACTCATTTTGTTTATATTTGTGTGCTCTATCTAACCGGTTAATATATTTTATTGTAGCCAACAATTCTATTTTAGTTGGAGGAGTGGCTTTTACCCAATTTTTACACATTTCCCTACAAGCAAGCAATATTAAATAAAATATGAATTTTTTAGTTTTTTCTAACATGGATTCATTATCCTCCAGGATCCCAAAGAAAGCAAAAGTTTTGCTTACCTGGAGCGTTTCTCCAAGTATTAAAAGTAACGTATTACTCACATCCAGCCAGAACCCTTGAATCACCAGGCATTCCAAGAACATATATATATATTGTCACCTTTTTCTTTACCACATTTAGGACATCTTTGCATATCTCCTTTCCCCAATTTTGATCATTTGTATGGCGTCCAATAAACCCTGTGGAGAAAAAAAGGTGGTTCCACCTTAAATGTGTGGCACATACCATGGAGTATAACATTTCGCACAATACTTGCCATAAGTCTTTCATCTGCTCTCCTGGCAAGTTCTTTTCCCACAGGACTGCTGGCAAATTAAAGATTCAGTCTGATATCTCCATTAGCAGCCAGTACCAGTTCGCCACCTCATTTTTCCGTATTACGCCATTTGTCAGGCTAGCTTCCAATTCATTAGACTGTCCCGCACCAAGTCCATCCGTAAGGCTCCAGCTCTTTATTTGGAGGTACTTAAATCTTGACAGTCAACCGTTGACTAGCTTTTGACCCTCTTCCCTAGATATTAAGACTCCGTTTTCCATCAGCTGTCTCCAGGTTTTAATTCTTGCTTCTTTTAATGGAAGGGCCAAACAGTCCTTGGACCACTCCGGAGATCCAGGAGAGTCCCAAATAGGAGCCATTCCACTATAGTAATTAAGTTTTAGTTCTCTCCTGACTTTATCCCAAGTAGTTGCAAAGCCCTGTAGGGTTTTTAGATGCACCTTTTTAAAATATCGCGGGTCTCCATATTTATATATAAAGCCATACTCTCCCCTTTTACTTCACAAAGCATTGCTCTAAACATCTTCCCGATTCCGAGCAATCTGGTGCATTAAATAAACACTTCCGTCCTTTCAGTAGGAAGATCCAGGTGTAGTAGGATAGGTCAGTCAACCTTAAGCCCCCTTTTTTGTATTGTTGTCTTAACTCTTTCCATGAAATACTTACACCTTTAGAGGCCCAAATAAAACTAGTCATTTTTGACTGGATCTTTTTAAGGCAATCTTCCTTAAAGGCCATGGGGATATTCTGAAATAGAAAGGTAATCTTTGGAAGGATTGATATCTTTACAAGATTAACTCTTCTGTAAGTAGACAGAGGAAATGAGACCAGCCAAGTAAAGGTTTCCCCACTTCCTTATTAATCTTCTGAAAGTTTGCATATAATCCCTCTTTTTTCTCCGAGCCCGGACTTTTAAAGAGTGTTATACTCTAGTGTTTTCTTATTTTCTCCACTAAAGGTTCAATATATAGGTAAAAAATAAGGGGGGATAGCGGACACCCCTGTCTTGTCCCCCTCTGAATATTGAAGGCTTTGGATATGTTCACATTTACTAAACTTTTGGCTATGGGGTCTTTATATAACCAGTTTATCGCCCTTCAAAAGTTCTCCCCTAGATTGGACAATCTTAAAATTTCCTGCAAGTAAGTCCAATTTACACGATCAAAAGCCTTGTTCGCGTCCACTGTGATGACCGCTAGTGGCAGTTTATATGCGGATGCTATATCTATAGCTCCAATTAAACTATAGGTTAGATCTTTAATACCTCTACCCCGCACAAAGCCTTTCTGATCTTCATGAAGGAGCACTCCCACTACCCCATTCAATCTATCTGCTAATATTTTCTAAAAGGCATCTTCTAATCCGAATTTAGCAGCGAAATAGGCCTATAGGACTCACAACAGTCTGGCGGTTTATCTGGTTTAGGTATCAAAGTGACAGTAGCTTCATTCCATGAGGGGGGAACATCTTTGCCATTTTCGAAAACCTCTGAAAACATCCTGACAAAAACCGGCACTAGATATTTTCCTAACTTTTTATATATCTCAACTGCCAGCTAAAAAACGTTGTTGAATAAAAAGCAAAAATCATAGATTAATTGTGCCAGGTGTTTCTTGTATAGTTTTTTTAGCAACTAGCTGCTCCTTCTGCTGGGGTGCTCCTTGTACTTTCATGGCTCAAAACATAGAGTGTTAATGTCATGAATACACCAACTGGCATCTCTTAAGGCTAATCTGAACAGGCAAGATATGTGATGTTGTGGTTTCCAGTAGTCTCTCTGCTGCTGTGATGCCCTACAGGAATGTAGACATACTTTACCTTTTGGGCAATACATTTTACTTCAATATAGCAAGCTGAAGAAGGACTCACTGGCCACTTCTTCTTTTTCAGCTACCGCAAGCAGTTGTACCATGCTCTAATATTTGGTGTGAACCATTAGCCAGTTTGATTGAAAGAGCCTATAGGTTTTCCTTTGGTATTCATTTTTCATCCACCCTTCTACCCCATATTGATACTATTACTCATCTCTTTATCTGTCTCCTGAGTTATGCACTGTGCATTATATTCCACATTATTTGCAAAGCTCCCTTTCTTCATATCAGTAAGTTTAACAAAAAAAATAGTCCATAAATAAATGAAATAATGTATTGGGTTTCACCAATCTTTTCTAGCACTGCGTAATTTCAAGACAGATCAAATGTAATGCTTTAGATGTCACCTGCTCCATAATCTTAACTATTAATATTGTGGTATGAAGATGTTTTGCTCATGCAAGTATTTGACCAGCTCTCAGACGCCTTTTTCTTGTACTGAACGTCCCTGGAACTGAACCTATATAATAGTCTGCAAATTCATGTGAGATCTGCCTTGCTTTCACAGCCTTCTTTCACTAGTGAGGAATCCCCTACGCAAGAAATTAACTAATTTGTGTCATAGATACCCACTTTCTCTGGTTTGGTTTCACATTCTTTAGGACCCAGTGTTTTATTCCACTATTCAACGGTCGTTTAACGCTGTGATTCAGCATAATTAAGATATAGTAGTTACAGTTAGTGTGTTTGTTAGATCTGGCGGTCTCTAGTTGGCAGAGGTAGGTACCACTGTCCAAATAGGGTCCCTTACTTCTAGTCAGGATAAGGGGGATACACTCTTTAGATAGCCCCTGCTCACCCCCTTGGTAGTTTGGCACGAGCAGACAGGCTTATCAAAGGCAATGTGTAAAGTATTTTTACCAACAGTCACAGTAACACAGTGAAAACACCACAAATGGACTCCACACCAGTGTAGATAAATAAAATACTTTTATATAAACTACACAAGACCAAAACGACAAAAATCCAACATACACAGTTCAAGAATATGATTTTAAAAAGAGTTCTTTGTTTAGCGACAAAATCATCCACCTTAGCGTCAATTTTAGCCAACAGTACCTGGTGATGCAATAAAAGTTCCTAGCGGCACTCAGGCGTCGAAAAACAAGCAACAGCGTCAGCCCTGAGACCCTGGGAGGCGAGGCGGCAACCCTGCAGCACGCAGCGGGTGTGGGTGACAAATCCGGTCTGTATGGGGAGTGAGGCGATACTTGTATGGATTCCAAGGCGTAGCATTTCCGGTAGAAATTTACTCACTAAGGCACGATGCAACAAAATTTGGCCCGCTAACGAGCGGGGCGACAATTTCACCAGCGATGATCTGGATTGGCTCTGCGACGATATTCGCAGCGATAAAATTCTGCCCGCTAACAAGCAGTGCGATGATTTTGGCTGGCTCTGCGACGATGTTCGCAGCGATAACATTCTGCACGCTAACGAGCGGTGCAATGATCTTGGCTGGCTCTGCAACGATCTCACCCAGCAGCGGCAGGCTCTGCGATGATCTCGCAGCGATAAAATTCTGCCCGCTAACGAGCGGGGATCTTGGCTGGCTCTGCGACGATGTTCGCAGAGATAAAATTCGGCCCGCTAACGAGCGGGACGACGATTTCACCAGCGTTGATCTGGCTCAGCGACGATGTTCGCAGAGATAAAATTCTGCCCGCTAACAAGCGGAGCGACGGAAATTTTCTCGCTAAGCCGGCTGTGCATGAAAAAGTGTAGATCCTTTGCTTCTTTCTTCTTGGTCAGCTTCCCAACAGCAGGCACAACGTCCAGAGGCCCCACAATTGGATCAAGCACTCTAGGAAGGGCAGAACTCGTTCAGGGGGAAGCTGGGGGTGAAGTCCTTTTATTCCTGGGGCTTCTTAACAGGAGGCCAGCTCTTCTCAGGCCCTTGGAGATCTCTTCAAGCAAGGGGACACAGCAACAGCAAAGTCCTTCCCCTCTCCCTGGCAGCAAAGCAACTGCAGGTCAGCCCACAAACACACAGCAGGACAGTCCTTCCTCTTCAGTCTTCCAGCTTTCTCCTTGGCAGAGGTTCCTTCTTGATTCCAGGATGATCTAATCTTCTGTAGTCTGGGTCCCAATACTTATACCCCCAAATCCTTTGTCCTCTGCAGGCAGAGGCGCCTTGGCCAAGTCAGAGCCAGTTCTGGCCAGTCCTAGAGCACTCTGTTTGCTTGGTTTCTTCTTTCCTTTGAGAGAGAGGGGCAGGGTCATCAGCCTCCCAGCAGGGGGTGGAGCCAGCATTGTGGAAGGCAGGCACAGCCCTATTCAGGCCCAGGTGCTACTCCTCCCACCCATCTACAGGGGAATTTCCCTATTCAGCCCAGGGCTGACTCATCCAGCCTCTGGGAGCCACCCCTGTCCCTGTCACTCACAAACCAGACAGTCAATTCACAAACAGGCCAAGGCACACAGAAAGGGCAGAAAAGGAAAACAGACACCTTCTAAAAGTGCTGTTTTCACACACAGGATTTAAAAAACATACTTCCTAAAAGATGTGTTATTAAATTCTGAATTCAGGGATACCAAACTTTAGCTTTCTATCTTGCTCCTATGGGAAGATATGCAGGTAAACATTATACTCAGCATTCCCTATTATGGCCTATGGGCAAGATAACCTTTCAATAGTGAAAAACGAAAATGGCTGTAATTCACTACCAGAGCATGTCACCTACAGCAATACATGCTCTACCTTTCACATACAACGCACCCTGTCCAGGGGGGTACCTAGGGCCTTCCATAGGGGTGTCTAATGTGTACAGAAAGGGAAGGGTTAGACCTGGCCAGTGTGGACACTGGTCAGGTCAGCATGGCAGTTAGCAACTGCACCCAGGCACTGCAGTGGCAGGCCTGTGACACCATTTTAGGGCTACTCCTGAGGGTGGCGCAATCAGTGCTGCAGGCCCACTAATAGCATTTGAATCACCAGCCCTGGCGCACTTTTATTAGGGGCTGACAGGTGAAACAAATATTGCATTCAGGGATAACCAATCAATATAACAATTTACCTAGGGAGCACTTGCACTTTGACACTGATCAGCAGTGGCAAAGTGCCCAAAGCACCTAAACCAGCAAAAACGAAATCCAGCACAGCGTCAAAAATACAGGAGGTAGAGGCAAAAAGTTAGGGGAAACCATGCCAAAGATGCCAGGTCTAACAGTGTTCATATGCATTTATGTAATTAGCATTTCTATCAGGGCTTTATTGTCCCCTGCAGGTCTCTGTACATTTGAAGGCACGCGGCATTGTGTTCAACAGTGTGAGTTCCATCTCAGCTAGAGCTCACCTGAAACCTCTAGAGCTCACCTGAAACCAATGTCGCTAGCAGTGGCTTGCTTTTTTTATGCCAATAAACTTCGACTTTGTTCTTTCACACCTTGCATCGCAGATTTATTACAAGATTTGTTTGGTGAAGATTGTCTCAGTGAGTCACCCTTTGATCTGTTGTGGATTCTTCTGCTTGGCTAAACTTCTCCTGACAGAAAGCCTGTTTGCAGTAATCGGTGGCCAGCTCATCTTCAAAAATATTCAGGGCCGGCAATACTGTACTGCTCTACCTTCCTAATCTTCCCTAAGTTGTTTTTGACGCATTTAGGGAAAGTACAGTTCCAAGCACGGGATCTGTGCTTGAAGGAAACATAACAGCTACAGGATCCATCTCACACGCAACCACATGAATTAAGTGTAGCACCATTCAAGCATTGTTCTGGGCACAATGGGCCCGATTCACAAAGGTTATGTTAGACCAAAAGTCTAACTTACACCAAAAATCTAACTTTACTACTGTTCAATATTCATGAAGGTAAGTCACTGCTAGTAAAGTTAGGCTTCTGTTTTAAGCTTACCTTTGTGAATAGAAAAAAGTAGGAAAGTTAAACTGTTGGTCTAATTTCACCTTTATGAATTCCAAAAAGTAGTAAATTTAGACTTTTGGTCTAAGTTTACCTTTGTAAATACTGAAAAGTAGTAAACTTACACAAAATTGTAAGTTTACCTTTGTGACTCAGACCCAATGAGTATGAGGCTGCATTGGAACACATCTGTTATTCTACCTGAGCATCCTGCTTGTCTTGTCGTGGGAAAGGGTGATGTTGAACGCATTTACATCCCACCCTGAGATAAGTTGAGGATGTTGGCTGTCCTCAATACACCGAACCTCCAACATATGTGGAGAGTGCTGTCAAGAATGGGCGTGACGTCTGGGGCACATCTTGCATCATGCTATGTATACATAGTATGTAGCCTCTAATTATCAATTTCAACATCAATGATTCTACAGGCTTCATGTAACAATTTTGCACTGTATTGACACCAACCAGAGTTACAATTCCTATTGGGAACCAGTATTCTATTTCAGCAACAGCACCCACATTATTCCCATTGTTGCAATTTTCATCTTATTTCCGTGCTTCATCTATGACTTTATTCGGTGTTGCACATATCTTGATTCAATTAAACATTGTTTAAGCAGTTCATCCTCTCAGCATTTCAAGCTCATTCAGTCGTCCTTCACCTGACCTGAGGGGGTTGGTTGCCCCAATGTTTTGCCCATTTAGAACTAAGGGGCATATCAACAAGCAGGCGATAAAAAATTATCCCCGCTTTTGCGTCCGTTTTCGGACGAAAAGCGGCGATAATTTTATCGCCTTATCAGGAAGGTCACGCTGTCGCGTGAAACCTTGCCTGATCGACATTTCCCTTAACGCCCATCTTTGCATCTCTAATGAGATGCAAAGTGGGCGTTCCTCCCCAGGATAACGGGAGAAATGTCCTATTATCAAGCCTCACTCAAAGCAGCATAGCGACAAGAAAAGTAGCGATAACCTCTGTTATCGCTACTTTCCTTACGCCTGCTTTGAAACTGACTTAGCCATGATATCCTATGTAAGGTGGATATCATGGCTAAGTATGTGAGGCCCTATCAGCAAGCTATCGCCAAAAGTTGTGTGATTATCGCTGGATTTCCGGATTCATATCCTGTTTCAATTTCTTTAATCGCTATCTCCCCAGGGACTGTAAGTCTGTTTATATTAATGCCTTACACACATTAGTAAAAGTAGCTTTTCCATAATTTTATAATGTGCTGGTCCTCTATTCTTTTTTTTCTTCATTTTTAGGCACTATGTACCAGCTTCTATGCATTAAACAGTCCACCAAGACGTATATGCAATCCGAGAGTTTAGATCATTCACCAAGGTTTGCTGCTCCCGACAAATCTGTGACGCATCATATCACACATAAGGTATAGGTCCTATTCTTTAGTTATAAACTCTTTCATTTCACAGCTAGAGCAACCATTTACATATAATACTTGTATGTTTATTGTCGGATATATTCAGGAATGGCCATTAAGAATTGCATCAGCTTCAGACATCTTCTAGTCGCATTTACCTTTATGAAGCATCATTGCATCAGGTACATTGCCTTTTCCAGCCTGACTAAAGCATGTTTTTCCTTGGACCCGCTTTTCCTGGGGCCTTTGTAATTAATCTGTAGATTTGCCACTACATATTTATTATCAGCTATAAATATGATTCATTCATCTGTTGGTTATAGATGTAAGAACCCTTTTCCTTTTTACAGATATATATAAAAAAGCCCTGGGCCCACATGGTGCGCTGTACTAGGGTCTGACAAGTAAATCAAATCAGCCAATCATGGAGTCATTAATCCATAACAACAATTTACAAAAGGGAGCACTTGCACTTTGGCACTGAACAGCAGTGGCAAAGTGCCTAAAGCATCTAGACCAGCAAAAACAGATGAGGCAACAGCAGAAATGGAAGGGAGACCCATGCCAATGAGTTCTGGTATAGATGGCAGCGAAACCTGTACCCCAAGTGGTACAATCCTCTATTGGGGGAGCTATCCCTATTGGCAAGCAAATTGTCAATATTCTGTGCTTTTCTTGCTTATTTTGTGTGGAAACACTGCCTCTAACTGTGCAATTTTATGTGCTATCCAGAATGGCATTTGCTTATGTTTAGTGGGCATTCTTCCAATTACTGCGTTCAGTGCTTGTTGAGTAATTTTAGTTATAGTTCCTTATAGTTTACCTGCTGGGGTAATTTTAGTTGGTTGAAGTGTGTGTTCTCATAATGACTGTGTCAGATTTCTGTAAAGTTATATTATTTCTTTGTGAAGAAGACGTAAGTCTGCTATTGGCAATATGTCAACATCTGGATGTGGTGTGTAAGCCCCTAGTACCGGCCACGTCACTCCATCTCTGCTGTGTGGACCGAGTCTCACTTCATCTGTGTTGTGTGGGAGGGTGCCTTTAAACCAGTTTATATGCTCCTGGTAACGAACAGAGCTTCAATGTCCTCGTACGAACGATATTCTTCCGGTATTTCATCACTGGGTGTAAGAATGAAATGTATTTGTGTGTGCATCTGCAGGTGGGAATTTAACCCATGAATAGAATACCTCCGTCCTGAATGACTTGTGTGCCTCAATCACGAATGTTACAGTCCCACCTAATGTTGAGACTCCAAACTCTGCTAGTTTTAAAGTAAGTGCACTGCATGTTGGAGTGTCTGCATGCAGGAACCTCAGCATCTCGTGTCAGCGTGTCAGCATGGAAGTCTTTCTCCTCTGATTTGCCCGGCTTGGACTTTATTACTGTTTTGGTACTACCTAAATATGCATAATACTTTACATTTTGCACTAAATTAATTCTGTCTGCTGAGCCCAATAGCTACCAAGGGATTGAGTTCAGATTAATTTAGTGACTTTATATTTCCAGCTGACATGTTACTGTTATTATTTCTTGAGGTAGGCAACTGCCCACCCCAAATAATAATCCACTTACAGCATTGTGATATATTGTTTAACTTTACGATTTATATTCTTGTTTCCTACACAGACACACACAAACACACAAATTCAATGAAAATAACATGTTAAAATGACATTATGGTTAGGTGAAACTGACGGTAAAAGCGTAACATTTTAAACTAACAAAAATACTGAAATTCACCAGTTATTGTTAAATGACTATAGCTCACTCCCAGCCACGCACAGTGTTGACATCGATGCTGTCATCTCAGATGTTTTATTGATATTATTAATGTTGTTATAGAACAAGTCATAAGCATTGCATGGTGAGGACATGAGTTATACATACTTCAGTTGACTACAGCTGGTGAATTTCGGTGCCTTTTTGAGTTTAAAATGTTATGTTTTGACACATCACTTGAACCTATGGCTTTTCAGTGAATTTCTGATGTTTTTTTCTCATATAAAGTAAGATATAATTAGCATTATCTAACTAAAAAGTCCTTTTGCTTATATACACCTTAAAAAAAAGATTATATACACTATTGCTATGTTAACACATTTAAAGTGGTTTAATGTCCATCTTGTCAGGTTCATTGCCTGTACCCCAGCCTCATGATTGCCCAGTATTCATCACAGAACTATATACATCATATAGAAATGAAAAAATCACTTACTTGGTCCTAATAACTTGAGCACTGCTGCCATCTCGCCCTCACTTGCTGCTAAAAACAAGAGCACTTTGCACTTTACTTGCATTTTTAGCCTGTTCTGTTGTGTTAATCTTGCTGTGTGGGAATTTTTATGTGGGAATTTTAATCTGGAGGGAGGGGGAATTGAACCTCTCATTTGTAGCTCCGTGACCGCTAGCCGCCATTTTCCTCACTTCAGCGCGGTCTAGTGGTTAAACGCTGGCCCCTACAGCAGTGCAGCGGACGCGCCGCTGGCACGCCAAAGGTGCACCTGAGGCAAGCCCGTCTGCGCCCATCAGCATCCCGTAGGGGTCTGGGGCCGGCCATGCTGCCGGTTTTGCTTTGGAGCCACCTAAGGTAATTGCCTATGACAGGGACTGCCTGTTAGACTTTGACAAGCGATAGGCGTGTAGACCTCATTTAGACATTGTGGGGAACAATCTTTTCATGAGGTACAAAGAATGTAATTGGTCAGCTTGCCCTTCTCTTAGAGAGCACAAAGTTAAAAGGGATATGATTGCTCAGATTAGGGGACATGATGTTCCATATAAATTTTGGAAGGCTTCTTTACTGAATGTTCGTTCCTTCAAAAAACATGAATTTGAAATTTACGATTGTTTAGCCGACTCCTTTCTCGACTTGTTGTTTCTTACAGAAACTTGGCTAACGGATGCCTCAAATCCTACTATTGCAAATGCGATTCCCCAGGGCTATCAGATTCTGAGGAAGGACCGCCCTGCGGGGAGAGGTGGTGGTCTAGCCGACGTCTATAGGAGCTCTTTAACCTGTATTCCTTTGGCGAATGCAGAGATAGAGGGGGCGGAGAGCCTGGGTTTTCTCTTGACACTCTCGGCCCATCAATCTATGGCAGGAGTAGTAATCTACCATCCACCTGGTGTGGCAAAGAAATTCTTGGATTCTATCAGCCACTCCATTTCCCTAATTGGAGCTAAATATAGCCATTGTACGGTCCTGGGTGACTTTAACATTCATATGGATAAGTCTTTGGAGCCTGACCCTTTAAGACTGTATGAATCCTTTGATATTCTTAACCTGACCCCTTTCGTATGTCTTCCCACACATGATAAAGGGCACATACTGGATCAGGTTTTCTCCTCTAACCAGATTTATATGGATGCTCCTCTAGCCTTAACTTGGTCTGACCACCACTTGATCAATTTTAAAATTTGTAGAGACGCCGTAAGGCCCCAACCCCTGGACACAGCCAGGGTTAGTCACTGTTTCAGGCCATTCCATCTGATGACACCTGAGTCCATTCAGTGCGCATTGCGCCATCAGCCGATTCCCTTAACTGGCGCTCTGGAACAAGATGTGCAGACCTTAGAGGGCTGGTTTCAGCAACAGGCCATTGAATCCCCCACCCCGTGAGGCCGGCTAAATCCACCTGAGTTTCGGCCCCTTGGTTCTCTGAAGCCCTAAGGGATAGTAAAAGGGCCTGTAAACATCACAAAAGAGAGTGGCAGAGGAATTATATTCCCTCAGATAAATTGATTTACAAACTTGCTTTGAAAAATCATTAAAAGAAAGTATGTGAGGGAAAGAAACTCTTTCTGACAACTAAAATAGATTTGGCGGCTAATAAAGGTAAAACCCTTTTCAATATCATAAAAAGCTTCTCCTCCCCTGCGACTATAAATCAACCATTTGTTCCTACAAGTGACTGGACTGAACGAATGGCCCTCTTTTTTAATGAAAAAATTAAATTGATCCAGGATTCCTTTGTATCCCAATCATTGGACTTGGAGGATGCTGAGGGATTCCCCCCTAGCTGCATGCTCCAGTCCCAGTGCCTACCTTAGGGAGTTCCCGGAGATCACTCTGGAGCAATCCTTGGTGTTCATGAAAGCTTTGAAATCTGGCTTGCCCGCTGATCCCTGCCTAGCGAAGGTTTTGTCCTCATTAGCGGATGTGATCAACCTCTGTGAGAATTCCATCTTGAACACCGCCTTACGGGAAGGGTTGATGCCACAAATGTGGAAACATGCTAAAATCCTCCCGCTACTCAAAAAACCATCGGCAGACCCTGAGGCAGCCTGTAATTATAGACCCATCTCTCTCCTGCCTTTTTTTCGAAGGTTTTGGAAAAATTTGTAAATAAAGTCTTAACGAATTATGTGGAGACCAACGATTTGCTGTATTCTAGCCAGTCAGGTTTTAGGGCCAATTTCAGTACCGAAACGGCTCTGCTGGAAGTTGCAGAAACTATTAAAGCTACATTGGATAGAGGAGGTAATGCCGTCTTGGTTTTACTGGACCTCTCCGCAGTCTTCGATACCGTGCCCCATCCTAGATTACAGCAAAGACTCAGTGACAGCGGTATTGGAGGCACGGTGTTGAGTTGGTTTGCGTCCTTTCTCGCCAACCACTCCCAAACCATTTGGTCTCCTCCTTTCTCAGCGGCGATTCCTCTTTTGAATGTTGGGGTGCCTCAGGGCTCTATTTTGAGTCCTACATTGTTTAATTTGTATATTGCCCCCTTTGCCCCTCTCGTCGAGAAATGTGGTGCCAAAATAGTGTCATATGCTGATGACACTCAGCTGTTGTTCACCTGTGAGAAAGGAATTGAGTTTGATGGCAACTTAATTAATACATGTCTCTCTAAAGTCTTTTCCTGGTTGAGTCATAACCATCTAAAATGTAACTCTGAGAAGTACGCATAATCTTCTTTGGCCCTCGGCCACCCGATACTTGGCATGCATGGTGGCTCCCGGATATGTCCCCTCCTGTGTCGGCCGTTTCCACTGTGAAAAATCTGGGAATCAAGTTGGATTCAACTCTCTCTATGAAGGCTCAAGTGCATTCGGTATCCGGGGTTTGCTTCGGGCTGTTGAGAATGTTACAAACTTTTCTCCCTTTGTTCTCTATCCCCTACAGGAAGACAGTGGTTCAGGCTTTAATAATGTCTAGATTAGATTATGTTAATTCCTTGTATCTTGGCCTTCTTGAATATCTTTTGGGCCGACTACAGGTGATCTAGAACCCAGCGGCTAGAGCCATCTTTCTGACAGGACCGAGAACCCATACCACCCAGCTCCTGTCTTCACTTAATTGGCTTCTGGTACGGAAGAGAATTCAGTTTAAAGCCCTGGTTCTGGTTTTTAAAGCCTTCCACAAGATTGGAGCCCCTTATCGTAGGGATCGATTCCAACCTTATCTCTCTCAGCGCACCTTGAGATCTTCATCCCAACTTCTGATTATTACTCCCAAGGTGCGACTCTCTCGGATAGGGGGTAGATCTTTTCATGCAGTTGTCTCACGGCTGTGGAATAGCCTTCCTTTTTCTATCAGACCTGATATCCTTAAATTCAGGAAAAGTCTTAAAACGTATGTCTTCCATTTATGAGCTCTTTAGTGGTGGTTTGCTTTACTCTATGTTGCGTGACTTATGTTTGATTTTAGTGCCGGGACACTCCAGGGAGTAGCCGCGCGCTCTATAAATATGCTCTAACGTAACATAACATAACATTCATTGATACCTTTTCATTCATTGTGAGCGGTGTTATCAAAGAACAGGTATCTGGAAAAGTTCAAGAGTGAGTGTTGGGTGGTAGAGTGTCCCCTATTTCATCTACAATTTAAAAA
Source organism: Triturus cristatus (assembly GCF_964204655.1). Classification (NCBI taxonomy): domain Eukaryota; kingdom Metazoa; phylum Chordata; class Amphibia; order Caudata; family Salamandridae; genus Triturus; species Triturus cristatus. Next base: position 178,175,067 of record NC_140593.1, read on the forward strand.
AAATATTTTGAGTCATGTGCACTCCATGTATAAACAATATGGAAAAGGACTACCCTAAAGAGCTCAGGTCCCACTACTTTTATCTACTACAGACATGTCCCAGTATCATGAGAAATACCTGTATACTGTCCCTACTTTAAAAATCATCATGTACAAATACATTACAAAAATATTGTGAATTCTCATCCAAAACCCATCGTTTATGAGTCCTGGTTAATCCTTAATGGAAAAACCTCATATGTTTATCCGAATCTCACATGTGATACTTAGACTACATTATTTAAAAAGTAATTTACAACTCTATTCTGCCATAATCAGAACAATCAACAATTGTGTTATTGTACAATAATTAATATTACTGTAATTCCTACTACTACCACCCAGATTTATTCAATATCCATCCTATCATACCATTCATCAAGGAGTCTTCTATGTACTAACCTCCTTATTTTGTGTCACAGCCCCAAAACACAACTAATTGGCCTGCAACTTGTATCCTGTCTGGCTCATAGTTAATATATAAGTGACAAGCCAATTATGGTAGGTCTTACAGAAAATAATTCTGATACCCCTTTCCGGCTTCTGACCAACCAATGTATGTCTTCATTGTGGAACCACTAGTAATGCACCACCATTTACCGCTCATCCCAGTTGAAGGTCGCAGAACCTACATTCACCCTTCGCACCACCATCTGTGCCCGATCAACAATAATATCATCACCAATTGTGGGGAATTAATATAACCTCATTACAAGTGCATAGTCATCAACATCATCTCCATAATACGTCACAACACAACAGAACCCGGGGAATAGACTCCCAGGGTCATTATATGGATTTAGGAGGGAGGCCCACACCCCCTTCTGCAAATTAAAAATATATTAGGGTCCTGGTGCTCATAAATGGCTCAGGGAGGGGCCCTCCAACCCCCAAAAAATTTATATAATTTCTGAGGCCCAGGTGTAAGGTTGAAGGCTCTTCAGGATCAGTGTGATGCTCAAAAGGGTCCACCTCTTGACAGCCCCAATTCCAGCTGCTGTGGGGGCACAGAATATTGGAGTGATCGATTGGGTTGTAGCTATTTAAACCTTAATTATTTCACTATACTTATTGTAGACACTATTCACCTAGTAACTGGAGTTCCCCTTCTACGCTTGTTCTTTTGGACAGGTCTTACTTCTTCCCAAGTAGAAAGTGAGGGTTAAGCTTCATTTATCTATCTGAACTGATGCCAGATGCAAGAGAAAAATGGATTATGTTATTCCATTAAAACCTGACACAATCTTACATACCATAAGTTTCAATTGTTCCTGCTTGCTAGGTGTGTAGGATAAGGTTTCTTCCTGTCCCTTGCAAATTTCTCCTTGGCAAAGCGGATTTTTTCAGAGGAAAACACACTTTGTGTAAATTAAATGTTCATCAGATGGATTCTCCTCATGAAATTAAAGTTAGTTGCTACACCAACAAAACAGCAGAAATCCCTTTCTCAAGTCTTATATATTGTTTTTGAAGTGTTATCTCAATGAGAAACTCTTGTCAAGGTAACAATGTTTATTTACAGGAATTGGTGTTGTAGTCAACAGAAGGATTTGCAGTATTTCTCTCCTTAGATTAAATACTTTAAGTAATTGAAGACAATTCAACAGGAGCATTAAGTGCTCATTAACTGGGATGCAGACCGGGTCCTCTGTACGGCTCTTGATGTGCTTTAACAGCTCACAGCAAATGGAAAAGACCATGAGCTCCTCTTCCTCCAAAGCTTGGAAATAACGCACAACGGTTACGGGGAGAGTCTCCTTCTTATATGCATGCCCCGCCCAAGATGGCAGCACTCAGAATGCTGGGAGGATACATAGTCCCTACTCTAATGCCTCAGTTCCTGCAATAAAAAGCAAAGGTTAAACAAACCTTCTAGAGTCTGGGCAGCATTTCAAGCTTTCTTATCAGCAAGGCAACTGTATTTCCAAATCACAGTGACATGTGCCTTCGGGTACATACCATCATTACATTAGCAACAGGCCCATCCTGAATGCCCTCACACTCAAGCTAACTAGGGCACTATTCACACCATGGGGTCCAGAAGGTGGAAGCATGCACACTCAGGCTCATCACACCGAATTCCATAGCTCCAGAACATGAAGGTGTGCACAGTGAGGCTCATCAAACCAAACCCCTGACACCAGGAGATGGGGTCCCTAAGGCCATTAAATGCCTCAGAGAGGTGTAGCACAAGCCCCCTTCCTCGTTTATAAATAATATGCCGATCTACCAGGCCCTGGCTGGCCGTAGGGACATTTTAATTAAAAAGAATTGGCCCTCCCTGCTTAAAGTAGCATCGCTGTACTGAAACCATTTTTTAACATTTTGACCTCAAGTCCTAGGAGACCATCAAATATCTTCCCTGCCACCATGTGTTATTTTTTATTTTTTTCCAAGACAGGGAGACTGAGTCCCTGAGTCCTAAAATGGCTGGTAAACTACTTTGTTGATGTGAGGCAGCAAATCAGATCTGTCACGGCCTGATATACCTATACATTTATAACCTTAATTTATTTTACATGTTTTAACAACATTTTTACACCAAATTACAATAAGCACATGTTATGAGGAACAATTTAGATTCCTGCCAAATTTGGTGAAATTCCATTTAGCAAGTTCGGCTGTAGCTGTGTCAAAATTTGTATGGAAATTTGCATGAAAAAGCATTATGGGACACACCCATTCTTCTCATCCCCCTACTTGATGGATCACCCAAAACTTTCCAGAAAAGAGCTGGGGGGATGAACCTTTTTTTTGGAAAGTTTTGTGATGATTTGTCAAACCGTGCTAAAGTTATTAGCAAACCAAAACATCTATTCCTATGAAACCCTGGTACTAACTATAGCTAAACAGCGGCAATTGCCACTGTGTAATAAGTAGATTTTTTGAGGGGTGGTTAACTCCAAGCCCTGTTTCTTTTAAACTTTTTTCTCTTTTCGGGTTTTGAGGGTAAACCCCAAACCTGTTTTACCACTACCAACCCCTGAATTCTAAAAACCTTTCACCTCCCTTTACTACTATACCACCCTCGAACCTTAAAAGACCCTTACCTCTCTTTATTTCTTCCTGCCCCTTGCCTCTAAAAGCACTTCACCTCCCTTTACAACCATCCCTTACCAATATTTACCACTATGCACCCTCGAACCATAAAATATCCTTACCTCTCTTTACCTCCACCAGCTCCTGAACCCAAAAAACCCCTTACCTCCCTTTACCATTACGTGTACCCGAACCATAAACAAATTCCATTTCCATTAAAAAACATTTTACCACCCTTTGCCTCTACCTGCACTTGAACTCTAAAAGCCCCTTACTTCACTGTACCACCTTCCACCTCTGAATCGTTAAACCTCTACACCTCAATTTACCACAACCTGCTCCTAAGTCCTAAAACCCCCTACACCCGAAAACCCCCTACCCCCTTTTTTCACTACTCACCACTGAACCTTAAAACCCCATTACCACCTTTAACCACTATCCACCGCTGAACTCTAAATAATACTTCCATTAACCCTTAACCCTCCCCTTTTTGAGTAACATAAAAATAATATTATTTTAAAAAACGTACCTGATTGGTAAAGTTCTGCATTGCATTTGTAGGACTTAACTACATAGTAAAAACTCACGTAGTAATGAAGACCAAGAAGTAAATGTTACATACCGCATGAGTGGGCTTATTGTACAAAATAGTAGAAGGACACAACTATTACCCTGCCTAGTGTGATTTACAGAAAAAGCAACAGAAAAGGGAGGGCACAACAATGTTTGTGGTTGGGATCGTCTGGCACCTAGGTAATTTTGCCAAACACATACATTTTTGAAAACTAGGTATTCACAATGATCACATTTAGTTTGGTCTGGATAGATGGTACCACTCTTTTGCTCAGAATTCCCTGCAACATGACTTTTAAGTTAAAAGAGATTTGTTCCCCAGTTTACATGTTGTAAAGCTCTAGCTAGTCTGCATAAGAGCAAATGGCCTGCCATTATCTGTACCGATACTTCTCCAAATAAAGTGCTTTACAAGTGTGAGTGTACCCATTTAAAAGGGCAGCAAACAGTCAAAGCTGCAAGCATTTTAAGAGAGACAGGAATGCTGAAAAATGGGGGGCCCGATTCACAGAACTAACTTAAGGCAAAATCCTAAACTTACTACCATTTTGGTATTCACAGAAGGCACTTACTCATTTTGGTATTCACAGAAGGCACTTACTCATTTCGGTATTCACAGAAGTTAGTAGTCCTAAGTTTAGGACTCCTAAATGCCTTCTGTGAATACCGAAAGACTTAAAATTAGGATTTTTCGCAGTTTAGTAGTAGTATAGTTAGGACTCCTAACTTTAGGACTCCTAAATGCCTTCTGTGAATACCGAAAGTCTTAAAATTAGGATTTTTCTCAATTTAGTAGTCCTAAGTTTAGACTTAGGACTACTAAATTGAGAAAAAATCTAATTTTAAGACTTTCGGTATTCACAGAAGGCATTTAGGAGTCCTAAAGTTAGGAGTCCTAACTATACTACTACTAAACTGCGAAAAATCCTAATTTTAAGACTTTCGGTAGTCACAGAAGGCATTTAGGAGTCCTAAAGTTAGGAGTCCTAAACTTAGGACTACTAAATTGAGAAAAATCAAAATTTTAGGAATTTCGGTATTCACAGAAGGCATTTAGGAGTCCTAAAGTTAGGAGTCCTAACTATACTACTACTAAACTGCGAAAATCCTAATTTTAAGACTTTCGGTATTCACAGAAGGCATTTAGGAGTCCTAAAGTTAGGACTCCTAACTTCTGTGAATACCGAAATGAGTAAGTGCCTTCTGTGAATACCAAAATGAGTAAGTGCCTTCTGTGAATACCAAAATGGTAGTAAGTTTAGGATTTTGTCTTAAGTTAGTTCTGTGAATCGGGCCCTATGAAGTGGCTAAAGTAATGGTGCCCAGAATTTCTAGCACCTGTAGAACACCAGATATTTTTGTAAACCGGAGACTTGAGGAAATTGTGGTTTGGCTTGTGTGGATGACATCAGTTTTACTTACCTTTACCAAGTATGAAGTTCACAAATATATGCCAACAGCAAATTCCCTGTATTCTAAAACATCTTCCAACAAAAGTGGTGCCACACGAGTGCCCCGCATGCGTGGGTGGGCATGTTGCATAGGACAAAAACATGGCAACATTATGACAATCATATTTTTTGTCATTCCTATAGCTTTCAAAGGTTTGGCCTGTTTCTGTCTTATGTTACAGGCCAACCCACATATTCTGGGTTTAAATTTGTTTACAAAACTGTTGAAATGCAGGATAATAAACCTTTTGCTGTTGGCTGACAATTCCAGCTTTTTATGAAGCCAACATTCCAGCATATAAATGCTTATCAGCATAATTCCTTCTATGTAGGGAATTTTGGAGAAAGATAAGTTGTGGAATCCATACAAGCCACACCTCCCTGCATTTCCCTGAGACATAGCTGAGCTTGGTAGGTGTTCCATGAGTGCAGACGGACAGTGAGCTCAAAAACTGGAGCCATCCATTAAGGCATCTATCAGAAAAATATATATTTATTCAGAAAAAGTTTCATGTTTGCAGGGCACACTGGGTAAAAGAGAGTGTAGACATCAATGTGTCATGCACTCACCTGGTCCCAACAATGGGGCTACACTGGAGCCAATGCTGGACCTCCGATCCCTCCCTAGGACAGCAAATACTGAAGAATGAAAACCTTAGAACATACACTGTCCCCAAGGGGTGTTGGGATAAAATCGGAAAAGTGAGACTTGCGCTGTTGGATCTGCTCTGCAGCTGTGTGGCACTGTGTAACAGGATCTGTCACTTCTGAGACCTTCTACGTTAGCGAGGTAGATGTGCCCGGGATCAGAACCTGTGTTTTTGTGATGACGCAATTCACTGGAAATAACAAGAGGGGGCAATTACCAACAGCACACTTATAAGTCTCTGCATACAATGAATATGCATTCAATTCAGTGACACAAATTTACAGATTTAATCCGCAGCTTGGCATGAGAGCAGAATAACCAAAATCATAGATTGGAGTGAGGCACTACTAGGAATAGCTTGAAAAACAGATTTTGGTACAAGGTCCATTTATATATCAAAGACCCTGAAGTGCTTTCTGTAGGTACTACTGTTCATCAGAGAAACACGGAGCTCAAGCCTTTTATCCTTGCACAATTCAATTTTAGCACCAATGTTGTTGTGAGTGTCCGAAGCATAAACACACAAGAAGTGCTGGAGTAATTCTACTGTCTACCATGACCAGTTATCCCTCACTGGCGCCATTTGCTGTTTGGCACTTATTTACTTAAATGTTTAAAAAATCATATCTCTGGTTCCCTTCATTGGATTTTTGCAGTTGCAGTTTTGGTGTCATTTTGTTAATTAAATATTCTCTATTTTAACCGTTTCCTCTGATTTATTTCGGCAGGTCAAACATTCTGAAAATATTTAGGGGGAAAAGGCTGGAAATTGCACAGATTTTGGTGCATAAAATACTGATTCCACGTTTCATCTAATTTCTAAAGTCACTTGGAAATAAACAACATTTACCACACAAAATGGTTCTACTAAATGCAGTAAATACCTCACACTTGTCTGGACCACTTTCTATAGTACTGTTGCTATGATCCGCAAATTTCTACCTTTGCTTTCCGAGGAGCATAGACGGATCACTGTCCAGGTTCTTATAGGTTCACGATTGGATTACGCCAATGCCCTTATTTTTGGGATTGTCGGACTATTTGGTCCAGCGCCTGCAGGTGGCGCAGAATGCTGCGGCTCGCGCCATCTTTGGACTCCACAGGCGAGTGGGGGCTTCTGGGCTGCTGCAGGCATTGCACTGGCTGCCTGTCCGGAAACGGATTATGTTTAAGACTCTGACCCTGATGCATAAAGCTTTGTTTGGCACAGGGGCAAAGTATTTGCAGCGGAGGTTGACCTTTTATCGCCCAGCTCGTTCCTTACGATCAGAAGCTCTTTTCCTGGCCTCGGTACCTCGGGTAAGGAAAGCTCGTACGGGGGGGCGCTCTTTCAGCTTAAAAGCCCCCCTGCTTTGGAACCTGTTGCCTTTGGGTCTCCGCAGCATGTATAGTTTGCTTTTGTTCAGGAAGGGCCTGAAGACCTGGCTTTTTAATTTGTAGGTTTTGTTCCTTCCTCTTTCCTAGTCTCTCTTCTGTTCTGTTTGTATGTTGTTATGTTTTTTCGATGCGCTGCAAGTGAAAAGCGCCGGGACACTCTGTCGGAGTAGCCGTGCGCTATATAAATGTCGTATAACATAACATAACATAACGTTTAGATTTCCAAGATTGAGGGTGTAGAGAAAAAGTCAATATGGTCCTTTCCTGGGTGAAATTTTCAATTTAAAGTTTTGGTTTAACAAATGTCCTACCTGCTTTTGAAATTATATTTTACTAGATAGTTGCTATTCTTATGAACTACCAAACTGATTATGTGGTCCACCCCTGTTTTGCCTCAGAGAGTCATACCTTTGTCTCCCTTGGACGCCGTTAGGCCTCTGTAAATAATGTTCCTTGATATGCTGAATGACCAATGTGAGAGTTTTCCTTGGTTCTCTGTGAAGTACAAAAAGTATGGGAGTATTGCAAGACTTTTGGGTAAGTTTATTTCTTGAAATCAGCTCAGTGTATATTACCTTGTGGGGAGGGGGGCGGGACCAAATATAGTGCAGTGTTAGTCCAAATTAATGGAAATGTAGAACGTCCTGCATTTACATAAGAATGTTTTTCAAGTGGTCTTTAAGTCATGACTGTTGGGCACTTACTATACATGACTTACCATAAAAGACTGGGATAGAAGATGCAAATAATCTATTATTGGCCACATACTTTCAAATATTAAACTCTCTTGTCACACATGAACATGGGAGCCACCATAACAATACAGGAGAATTCTAAAATGGGAGCTCACTAACTGGTTTAATAAATTCCTAGCTACATTTTATAAAGTGTGTTATTAGTAGTGGTAAATATGTATCTACCACTGGCAATAATTCTGCTAACACAATATAGGGCTCAGAATAGGTCTTACAAAATTGTTTTAATGTCAAACTTTGGTAGCTTGGCTGCAAGCAGACAGGCTTATCTTCAAAGACAAGTGTCAGGGTTAACAGACTGTCGGTTGCACACACTTTAAGGCGCACCACTAACCTGTTGTCTTGATCTCAGCTGGGACGATGATTCATGGAAAATATCCCCAATTCCCCAGAGTACAACCCAGGCAGGGGAATGGAAACTCAACTGCCGGAGACTGGGCCCCGGGGAAAGGAAGAACAAAAATAAAGGATGGGGTTCAGGAGAATCCCTTCGGAACAAGGGCTGGGAGGAATGGAGGTCTTGGGAGGCTTACAACCTGTTACTTCACAGTAGTTGCGGGCATCACTAAGTTAAAGGAGTCCCGTCGTGCTACTCTTTCAGAATTGTCTCGTAGTAGCCCTAGAACATGCCCTCCGGCAGGGTGCAGGAGATTGCGTACTACTTCTCAACACAGCGACATCCTCCAATGCTCTACCTAGTCCTGGGTATCACCTTGTAATGAAATAACGGAATGCCGACCCCCCTCAGTAGCTAATGACACAGTATAGTCTTGCACTCATTACATGGGATCGATAATTACGGTCTGATGGAGTGTTACGTCACACTCGAATGTGGGAATACTTCAGGGGATGTATGTATAACCCCGGTCCCTCTCTGTTCCACGGTAGATTTAGAAAAAGATTAGTGTAAAACAGGGCTTCTCTAAGGACACTGAAACAATACAATCCTCCTGCACAGATCAGCACGTCGGTGCTACAGGAAAACCAACCAGGAAACGGACACGAAGCGAAACTCCCGGGCATCTCTCCCGGGTTACCTGGACTGTTCCGAGGGTTTCTTCGTGTAGTCTTTTCTCGTCTCTCTTTGCGGCCTTTCGGGATACGGGCCTTGAATCAGGACGGCTTGCGGAAATTCTTCATGCTGAAATCCCGCGACTATGATTGACAAGCACCTTCCACTTCCAGCGGAAGTGCTTATGTAGCGTCTTCCGGGGATTGCGCCCCAGTGCATGAGGGAGGTGTAGTTTCATCTTTGTTGGTGCTGTGGGATCTGCGAACGGGACTCTTGCGCTCCACGCCCTTGAGCCGAGGTTTGCAAGAAAGTGCGTGTGATCGCTACAGTACCCCTTCTCAAGGGCCGACGACTCGGCAGACGTCCTGGTTTACCTGGGTGCCTCTCATGAAACTGCTCTAACAACTCTGGGCAATGTAAATTTTCCTCGGGTTCCCATGTTCTATCTTCCACCCCGAAACCCTTCCAGTCTATGAGATATTGAACCCGCCCCCCCCCCCCACCTGCCGGGAATCGAGAATCTACTGTACTTCATATTCTTCCTGCCCATCTATAGCTAGAGGCTGCGGTTTTGTCAGTAAACGGGTACTGATTGGACATGGCTGGAGTTGGGACACATGGAAGACCGGGTGGATTTTCCAGGAACTAGGCAACGATAGTCACATAGCCACTGGGTTGATAATCTCCTCAATGCTATAGGGACCTACGTATCTTGGTTTCAGTTTATCCACCCCCTTTAAATGTAGATTTTTTGTCGAAAGCCATACTTTGTCCCCAACTTGATACTCAGGCTCTTTGTTTCTTTTCCTGTCTGCATAGGTCTTTTGCATTGCTTGGGCCTCTGCTAGACTCTTTTTGACTTCGAGTAAGACCGCCCTAAGGTGTGCATGGTGCTCATGGATGCTGGGTATGGGGGAGTGAACTGGCCACTCGAACGGGAGCATGTTGGGGTGATACCCATAAGTGCAATAAAACGGAGAGCAGTGTAGTGTGGCATGTGTCGCATTATTATAGGCAAATTCTGCTAGCCATAACAAGGTGGGCCAGTGTACGGGGTTTTGCAGAGTAAAGCAGCGTAGGTATTGTTCAAGTGTTTGATTCAGGCGTTCAGTTTTACCATCTGTTTGAGGGTGGTAACTGGAGGAGAGTCGTGCCTCAATGTGAAGAGTCTTGCAGAGGGATTTCCAGAAGCGCGACGTGAACTGTGAACCCCTATCTGTAATTAAGACGTTTGGAATTCCATGGGTGCGGACTACATGTTGGAGGAAAACCAAGGCGAGCTCTGATGATGTGGGTAGCCTTCTTAGTGATATGAAATGGCCCATTTTCGTTAAGTGATCGACCAATACTAGTATTACTGTTTTACCTTCACAGGGGGGCATGTCTACTATAAAGTCCATGGATATGGTGTGCCATGGCCGTGGGGGAGTGGGCAAAGATTGTAGGAGGCCCACAGGTTTTGTATGGATCGCTTTTCCCTGCATACAGATTGCACAGTCCTTGATGTAGTCTTTCACATCCTTCCGCAGTCCGGGCCACCAAAAGCAGCGTTCTACACAGGCAATGGTCTTATGGATCCCTAAGTGTCCTCCTAAAACCGAATCGTGGCTCCACGTCAAGACTTGTTGTTGCTGGGTGACGTGTGGTATATACAGTGCTTGATGGTGGTAGGCTAATCCATCCATTTCTGACCGGTGCTCAGGTTCTTCCTGGATCCAGGCCTGTACGTCCAGGTCCGTTAAGGTTATTCGCACATCCTCTAGAAAGTCTTGGGAGGTAATGAGAGCGATGGCAGGTTTAGGTGGTTGAGCTTCTGTAAGTATAAGCGGTGGATTCTGTGGGGTTATGGAAGTATCGTTTTCCCATTCACTTATACGAGAAAGGGCATCCGCCTTCCCGTTTTGAGGTCCTGGCCGGTATTTGATGACAAAATCATAATCCGAAAAGAATAAGGTCCAGCGCAACTGACGGGGTGTCAGTGCCTTAGCAGTTTTCAAAAACAGGAGGTTTCTATGGTCGGTGTAGATTTCTACTGTGTGCAAAGCTCCTAATAGGTAGTGTCGCCATTCTTCGCACGCCCTCTTGATGGCCAGCAATTTCTTGTAGGAAATGGTGTAATTAATCTCACTGGGTGTAAGTTTCTTGGAATAAAACGCGACAGGGTGGAGTTGTCCGTTTACGGGATGTCGTTGTGATAGTACCCCTCCCAGCGCGTGTTGTGATGCATCCGTTTCGAGAACAAACGGGAGTTGTGGATCCGGATGGCGCAGGATGGGGGCATGAGTGAATTTATCCTTCAGTATCCGGAATGAGCGGTCTGCTTCCTCTCCCCACTCGAACGGGACGTTCTTTCGCAACAGTTGGGAGATAGGGCGTATTATCTTTGAAAAGTCCTGAATAAACCGCCGATAAAAATTGGCAAAGCCAAGAAAGCTTTGCACGGCCTTGACATTCTGCGGGGTTTTCCACTGGGTGATGGCTTCCACCTTACTCGTCTCCATTTGGAAACTCTGGGAATTAATGATGTAGCCCAAAAACGCCACCTCCTGGACATGAAAGAGGCATTTTTCGAGTTTGGCGTACAAAGAATGTTTTTGCAGTCGTTCCAAGATGGCTTGTACGTGGGTGATGTGTTCTGGTAGAGTCGCGGAATAGATTAAAATATCGTCAATGTATACCACGCAGAAGACATCCAGATATCCACGCAGCACCTCATCCATGAAGAACTGGAAAGCCGCCAGGGCGTTGCAGAGTCCGAAAGGCATTACTCGATATTCGAACAGTCCGAACTTTGTTCGGGAAGCGGTCTTCCACTCGTCGCCTTTTCGGACTCGCACGAGGTGATATGCTCCCCGGAGGTCGAGCTTGGTGAAGTATTGTGCTCCTTTTAATTGATCCAAGAGTACCGGTATGAGGGGTAGAGGATAACGATTTTTTATAGTGATCCGATTCAGGGCGTGGTAGTCGATGCATGTCCTCAATTCTTCGCAATCTTTCTTCGGTATGAAGAAAAGAGGAGATGACGCCGGTGAGGAAGAGTGGCTGATAAATCCGGAAGCTATATTGTCTTCGAGGTATTTCTTTAGGTAAAACGTTTCAGGTTCCATCAAGGCGTACACTCGGCTGCAAGGGATGTTTGCTCCGGCGATAAGCTCTATCCGGCAGTCATACTCCCGATGCGGAGGCAATCTGGTCGCCTTTTGTTTATCAAATATCTCGTGATACTCTTGATATTGAACAGGCAGGGTGCTGGCACAACAGTAACGCTCTTGAGTGCAGACTGCAGCTAAGTGCGTGGCTGGCGTTTCCCCAGGTTCTGTGCCTTCTTCATGGTGTTTACAATGTTCTTGGCAATAGACTGAAGCCATGGTGATTGTGCGATCTGACCAGCTGATTACGGGGTCGTGTAATGTCAACCAGGGCATGCCCAAGATGAGCCGGAACTGGGGAGCATCAATAAGGTCGAACTGGATCTGTTCGTGATGATCAGGACCCACCGCCATCTGAAGGGCCCGAGTCCGGTACTTCACTGGCCCAGAAGAGAGAATCGTTCCATCTACCGCTTTTACAAGTTCAGGGATCTCCCTCTTTTCACAGTTTCACAGGGTAGACCAAGTCGGAGGGCATATTCCTGATCGATATAATTTCCCGTTGCTCCAGAATCCAACAGAGCGTCCACTTCTAACACGTTCCTGGAAGTGAGCCATAGAGACACTCCAACATTCAGGTGGGTATTTGCTAATACGGAGGAGATCATCTCACATGAATGACCCAAATCAGAGACCTCATCCTGACTTGGGCTTCTTAGTTTTCCGCCGGCTCGCCTCCTCTCGCTGTGGCTTGTACCCGGGAAATAGAAGGCCGGCTGCTTATCGGAGTTCGAGCCCGGCATTCTCTAATGAAGTGCCCTCCTTTGCCGCAATACAGACACAACTTCATTCTTCGACGTTTGTCTCTTTCTTCGGAAATAAGAGGGCCTCGTATTCCACCCAACTGCATCGGTTCTGTTCCCTCAACTGTTTTTGGTTGTTCTCCCACTGCGTCTTTTGGTCGATTATAAGACATTCTAGTCTCCCCTCGGCTCTTGTCACCTTTTCTCTCCAGGAGGTGATGGTCCAGTTGTACTGTTAGGTCGATAAGTTCTTCACATGTTTGCGGCAGTTGCACCACTTGGGCGAGAACGTCTTTGAGTTCGCTCCTCAGCCCTTGATAGAACAGGGTGATCCTTTTTTCAGGGGTTCACTCCGTTTCCACTACCAACCGATTGAAGGTAGTGATGTACGTCAGCAAGTCTTGGGATCCCTGTCTTAAGGTGAGTAGTTCTAGATCCAAGGAGAGCATGTGGGACTTCCGATCAAACAACTTGCTTAAGGCGAGGCAAAACTCCGGAAAATTGTGCAAAACCGGATCGTTTCTTTCCATTAAGGGGATGGTCCAACTTGCGGCGTTACCCCCATGTAGGACATCATGAATGCCGTCTTTGCGGTTTCTCCTTGAAACACGGCGGGTTTGCATAAAAAATGCAGTCTGCATTGGTTCAGGAAGGTTTCAAACTTCTTTGGGTCCCCATAAAAGCGCTCTAGGGGAGCTAAAGGAATACTTGTGTTCTGTAGGACGTGGACCATGGGCACTGTGTCTGAGGTTGTGGGGGGATATGTGGTGGCCGTGAAAAACCCCCCTCCGGTGTTAACGGGATTCCCTTGAGAGGTAGCAGAACCAGGCGGAGGTAGAGTAGCTGGCCTTATGTACGAACCTTCCCCCTGACCCCTACGCGTAAGACCCGCTACCTCCCTACGTAACAAGCTCACCTCTCTCTGTACATTCTGGTTCTCTAATCGGGTGATCTGCACCTCCTGTTGCAGAGCCGTCAGGCTTTCCAACAACGAGGTCAGTACCACGGTAGTATCCATCGTCCAGGCTGGGTGCAAACGTGGCTTGTCAATCTGTCAGGGTTAACAGACTGTCGGTTGCACACACTTTAAGGCGCACCACTAACCTGTTGTCTTGATCTCAGCGGGGACGATGATTCGTGGAAAATATCCCCAATTCCCCAGGCAGGGGAATGGAAACTCAACTGCCGGAGACTGGACCCCGGGGAAAGGAAGAACAAAAATAAAGGATGGGGTTCAGGAGAATCCCTTCAGAACAAGGGCTGGGAGGAATGGAGGTCTTGGGAGGCTTACAACCTGTTACTTCACAGTAGTTGCGGGCATCACTAAGTTAAAGGAGTCCCGTCGTGCTACTCTTTCGGAATTGTCTCGTAGTAGCCCTAGAACATGCCCTCCGGCAGGGTGCAGGAGATTGCGTACTACTTCTCAACACAGCGACTTCCTCCAATGCTCTCCCTAGTCCTGGGTATCGCCTTGTAATGAAACAACGGAATGCCGACCCCCCTCAGTAGCTAATGACACAGTATAGTCTTGCACTCATTACATGGGATCGATAATTACGGTCTGATGGAGTGTTACGTCACACTCTAATGTGGGAATACTTCAGGAAGGGGATGTATGTATAACCCCGGTCCCTCTCTGTTCCACGGTAGATTTAGAAAAAGATTAGTGCTAAAACAGGGCTTCTCTAAGGACACTGAAACAATACAATCCTCCTGCACAGATCCGCTCGTCGGTGCCCATCTCTGTGCTACAGGAAAACCAATCAGGAAACGGACACGAAGCGAAACTCCCGGGCGTCTCTCCCGGGTTACCTGGACTGTTCCGAGGGTTTCTTCGTGTAGTCTTTTCTCATCTCTCTTTGCGGCCTTTCGGGATACGGGTCTTGAATCAGGACGGCTTGCGGAAATTCTTCATGCTGAAATCCGGCGGGGAACACCTTCTGCCATTCCTCGTCAGCGACTATGATTGACAAGCACCTTCCGCTTCCAGAGGAAGTGCTTATGTAGCGTCTTCCGGGGATTGCGCCCCAGTGCATGTAGGGAGGTGTAGTTTCTTCTTTGTTGGTGCTGTGGGATCCGGGAACGGGACTCTTGCGCTCCATGCCCTTGAGCCGAGGTTTGCAAGAAAGCGTGTGTGATCGCTACAACAAGTTTGTAAAGCATTTAAAAACACCAATTCAGTAAATAATTAAGACACCAGTCATAATAAAAATCCAACACCAATTTACAAAAAAAGGAAATATTTGTATCTATAGAATGACACCAAAACGAAAAAGATCCAAAGTAGGGAACCAGAGTTATGCATTTTTAAAGATTTTGCACTATATCGCACATAGAAAACTATAGCACCTATTGGGACATCTGGTTATGCCAGATTGCGACAAAGTCAAAGTTTCAGGCCAACCATGAGTCCTGCACAACTACCCCTCGTGGTAGGTCTCTGTCAAAGTTTTTACCTTCAGACTTAGAACCTTTTCTGGAGATTTTCTTCCCGGGGTCCCTCAAAGCTTTCAGCCAGTCCAGACTCAGTGAAGGTTTGTCAGCTTGCCATGCAACGAACCCCAGGTCAAACTTGTAAAAGTCTGACCTCTGGAGATTTCCAGCGGGACGAACCTGGGATCCAGGCCAGCTCACGGTTGAGGGTGGGCAGCTTGATTCTTGCAGTTGGTCCCGGTCACCTCCTCTACATTCGGACATAGAACGTTTTACAGAGCTTTTTCTTACAAGGTCCCTCGATGCACTTCATCAGGCCGGATTTGGTGAGGGTTTCGATGAGCTCCCGGTCACAAATCCACTGGTAGTGCTCCAGGCTGGGGATTATTGGTGGTGATGTTCCAGGTAAGCTCTGTTACCCTGTAGTTTGCAGGGAGTCCACTCTTTAGTCCTTTTGAAGTAGGTTTGATACACAAAGCTGTTGTTCCAGGGTCTTGCAGCAAACACAGTCAGTCAGAGTGCAGGGCCTAGTTGGTGCAAATCAAGCTTAGAGCATAGACCCTTCTTCTTCCTTAAGTTTCAAGCAGCAGATCTGAGAGGCACTGCCCCTCTCAGATACTTATTCAGTGTTCTCTGGGGTCACACAGGAGGGCACTTCTGTCCAATGAGGTGCAGTATGACACCCCAGAGCATGACCATTTTCTCTAAAGTGTGGCACAATGTTCTCCAGAAAACACTATTTTTCCAAAATTCCATGTGGCTAAAGTCCCAGCAAAGAAGTAAGAGCTGACTAAACCAACCCTCCAGGATGGCTCATCTCCATATTCCCTCCCCCCAGCCTTGGCACATTCCTTCCTTAAGCCTGCCATCTGGATGGGTTCAAAGAGTAGGACTGTAAATGAATCTGGTTCTCCTGCCTGTCTCCTCCTTATATTGAAGATTATTGTTAGGACCACTCCTCCTGTTCTGGAATTCCTACGTAGCAGAACCCTTCCCTCCCAGAATGGCTTTCTAACCACCAGGGGCTACATATCACCTAATGAAATCTGCTGGCTAATCCACTTAACTCTGACCAATCCGGACAGACCACTGGAAGGATGAATTGCGCCATTATGTGGTATTTTATTTACCACATAATGGCGCCCGAACAGTTACATCTCTTTCCCCACACGCCGGAGATGAAGGTCCAGTTTTGCCCCCTTCCATAGCCGTGACGGACTTCAAGCGCGCACGTCGCGGGTCTTCCCGCCAACTCCCTCAGGCCAACGAAGGGGACAGACTGCGACCAGGCATCCATACGAGGCGGTGAGGAACGCAGATTGTCCTACCCAGAGCCCACCTGCGAGAGAGCTGTGCCCGAGGTATACAGAGGCCCACCAGATTCCGAAGTTCCGAAGTATCCAAGTCACGAGTCGAGTCCAGTCCAGTCCAGTTTGGTCTAGTCCAGTTCAGTTCCGAGGCCTTCCGTTCCGTGCTACCCGGTGAGTACCGTTGCTGGGGAGGCAGTTAGACGTGCACATTAGGTTGTGCCGGTCAAGACGGGTTTGGGTACACAAATCCGGTCTGCACTGTTTCAGCAGTGTATCTGTACTGTTTAGCAGTATATCTAGTATGTCTTGCATATAATTCAGTATTCTCTAGTGTTAGTATTATGTCAGTAACTAGTTTCCTATTAGTTATCATCGTTCGTTAAATGTTAAATGTTAAATGTTTTAATATGTTTTAAAAATTGTGGTATGAATGAGTGTTCATTATTGTGTTTAGTGTAATTTATTATGTTCAAAATCAAGTAGCAAAGTTTAAAGATGCCGTTCTTTTCAAAATTAAGACAGATCAAAACTAGAAAAGGGGTACTCGAGGAAGCTGTTCCCATTCCACCTAGGGACACTCCAGGGTACTTTATGTACCATAAGCATGGCCTAGATGCCGTATTATTTCTTGATTTATGGGTGGACTACACCAAGGATCTAGCCGAAAGTCAGAGGTGGCCCGCAGTTGGGACATGGGATACAGATTGCATCATGAGAGTAGAAGAAGAATTATGGAAAAAGAAAGCCAGACAGTAACAGAAAGATGCCATTGAGTTTTGGCGCAAGGAGTCACATAGGAGGACAGAGTAAGTGTTTCACGAAGCAGAGAGAAGTAGACTGGAGTCTGGAAAAGCCATGGAAAAGATGTTACAGGAGGAAGTTGAGCAGGTAAAATGAGCGCAGGCTGACAGAGAAAGAAATACTGACGTTGCTGGTATTTATCCCGTCCTTTCAGAGGACCTAGCAAGAGTGGCCCCAGTAGAAAGACCAGTTAGAGTGCCACCGCAAGTACCACGATACATATAATAATGATATAGTAGCCCAAAGGTTCTTGAGCCTCCCACCAAACGAACAGCGCATAGCTGGTGTTTTCATGGTCCAACATTTGATTACGTTGTCAATAGGAAATTGAGAGGGGTGTAGCTAGAGAAGGAGCAACACCTGTGATTTGATGACACCCCTAATGTACAAAGTGTTAACGAAAAAATAATTAGTGAAAAGTTTAGCTTGAAAAAAGAATTGTGGGTATTTCGAATTTGCAAATTGTTCAAGAATACAGGTTTGTGTTCTTGGTGGTCCAGTGAGCCAATGTGCTGGGTCAAGACGGTAAGATTATGACCCCCTGAGAGCAAATTGTATATAAAAATAATTTTTCAATTGGGCGAATTATTGCAGTTTTTATGGAATTGAGTAGTCTTTTTGTCTTTGACAGCTTCAGAGTGAGGAGAAGGTGGGGGCTGTGTAGAGCAGAATGTGATACAGAAATCGGAGACAGATTCTGACCTTGTAGCCAGTGTAGGTGGGGGCCGGTGAGAGGAGCGGAACAGAGGCACTGCTTAGAAAGCTTCTCTGACATCGCATCTGTGTAATGCCTGCAGCCGGAGAGCCTTGGGGGCCAGGAGTAGGAAAAACAAAAAAGATGGCTGGCAGCCCAGGCTCAGGCCGCGCTGAGGGGCTATTTTTAACTTCTCTGATAAGACAGGGCAGCTGAGAAATGTAAGTCGAGAAAGATTCCCTTGGTCTATTCTGTGCTAAACCAGTGCCCCGGGGAAATGTCTATGGAGAAGATTTGTTTTATTTTTTAGCAAATGTTATATTGCTTCTGGCCAGAAAGTAAAATGTTGCTCTTGCTTGGAATTTTAAGGGCTATATGCCTATATAAAAACGATTTTCAAATTCAGACATTTTTTAATTGTGGCCACAAGCTGCCACCAGTTGCATTGGATAAATGATCCAGTGGTTAAAAGTCTGTGAGGAGAGATGAGAGGTGCGTCTTCGTCTGGGACATTAGGGTACATTGTGTTGACGAAGATGCATAGCTCATTTTTATAAAAGAAAACAAACAGGTTCGTGTGTTCTTCGTTTTTGATTATTCTTGCTGATTCTGGGTGTCAGACTTGACACGGTGATTTCAGATGGGGGTGTATAGGGCAGGTAAATCAGTTATTGATTATAAGCCTGACAAATTAAGCAGGCCAGAATGTTCGCCTCTGAGCTGTAGGTACTATAATTGCGCATCGCTGCTCATTTATATATGTTAGTGTAATTGTCTATGCTTTCTGTGCTTGGTATACTGATGGCTTGGCATATGTATTTTATATATGTTTTGTTTTTGTGTTGTATTGACCAGTATGTTTGGCATTAATACAAGTTCTCCTGGGCGTTACAGAGATGGACGTGACGACGTATATCTTTGCGCTGCGCTTGGCTGGAACTTGTTCACAATTACTAAATTTCACAGACATGATATTACCTTTATCATGCTGTCAAAATAGCGGACAACACGTTATCAGTGTATGTCTAATTGGTATTGGAGATGAATAAAAGAAGAAAGTAGTTATGCAAGACTTAAATATGTATCACATGACTGCCTTTCTCTTATAGACAGGCAGCCTCGGTCATATGTTTCCAGATTGGACATTAAGGAACCATTATGATCTGTGCACTCGCATCTTACCTCTTGAAAGGCCTGTTTTAAATAAGGACTGCCACCCCAGAGTGACAAATGAGGCTCGGTATTTAGGGTAATGAGAAAATATCTGACAGGATTTCCTTTTTAAAGTTTGCTTTAGTAAGCTCATTCTTGTAAGTGGTGGCCCCAAAAGTTGACTTGTTTTTAAATTAGGCTGTTTATTGTATAGGTGGAAATTATTGCAAAATGACTGATTTTTTTAGCAGATGAATTTTTCATTATCAACATTAACAACTGTTCTTAAACTTGGTTTTCCGAATATTTAGGTAATTTAGCATTCTTATTAGGGCCTCCTAGCATTAATATTGACTTCAGGTTGGTGTAGGTTCATGTAATAGGGACATTTGCATATGAGATGTCATTTGGCCAGCTTATGAGCTAACACAATGAGGTTTGTACATTAATTTGAAGGATTTCTCGCCGTTTCAAATACGCTGTGTATCTCCTATAATTTTGCTTACGCCCAGTAGCTACACACAGGGATTAATAGTGTTGACAAGACACAGGGTTTGATAGTGTTTGACAGCAGTGAAATCTGTTTCAGATTTCCTCCTGTCAAAAAGGGGGGGAAGGAGGAGAATATTGGCTTTCTGCTGGCCCCTGAGGAGGTTCGCTTCCCGCTAGCCCCTTAAGAAATTAAGCCCCTTAGAAATTAGCCCCCTTAGAAATTAAGCCGAGGAAATAGGTATGGTGCTTTCCCCTTTTTCTCATGTTTTATTGTGATCTTTCAGGGGAATTAGTCCAAGCCCCTAATACAGCTTCTACTAAAGTCCTCCCTTGGACACAAGAACACACAGTGGCATTTGAAGAATTAAAGAGAGCTTTATGTCAAGCACCAGTTTTAGCAAACCCTGATTACAACAAATCGTTTATGCTTTTTGTGACAGAGCGGGATGGAACAGCACTATCTGTCCTAACACAAGATCATGCAGGAAAACACGAGCCCTGTGCTTATTTTTCTAGTACATTAGACCCAGTAGCACAGGCTTTGCCTGCGTGCCTAAAATCAGTTGCAGCAACGGCCTTAGCCATTAGACAAAGTGACTCGATAGTGCTGGGCCACCCTCTGACAGTACAAGTACCACACGCAGTAGAGGTTCTCTTGAACCGGACACAAACACAACACCTGACTGTAGCTAGACTGACAGGCTATGAGCCAACGTTATTTCAACCACACATAGAGATCAGACGATGCAACATACTGAATCCTGCTACCCTTTTGCCCTCCAGTACAGAAAGCGTTTCACCACACGACTGTGTTGAAGTAATACATACCGTGACTAAACCAAGACAAGACTTGACAGACGTTGCACTCCCAGACCCCGACCTAACACTATAAGTTGACGGCTCATGCATGAGGACAGGGGCTGGAGAATTAGTGGCAGCATATGCAGTGACTACTGATACTGTAATAATAGAGACTAAAAGAATAGACATATTGTCAGCACAAGCAGCAGAGCTCATCGCCCTGACACAAGCGTGCATAAGAGCTAAGCACCTGAGAGTAAACATTTACACCGATTCTGTGGCGAGAAAGAGGTTTCTTGACCTCTCATGGGGCCAAGATACAGCATGGCCCCCTTATTCAAGCCCTACTGGAAGCAATACATTTACCAACAGCCATAGCTATCCTAAAATGTAAAGCACATACTAGAGCCACAGATACCATTTCCCAAGGCAATGATCTGGCAGACCGAACAGCTAAACAGACAGCTCAGACCCCACTAGACATGACAAAATCACAGATACTATCCCTGTCCAAAGCCATGACAGTTAGGGATCCTTCCAGGGATGTACAAGACATACAGACACATGCTACTGTAGACGAATTAAAGAAATGATCGGAACAAGGAGGGGTACTGACTGATCAGGGTTGGATGACAAAGGGCAAATCCACATGGTTTCTTCCTGATTCAATGGTACAAATAATCATAAATACCGCACATAGTCCTGCACACTTAGGAGAGAAAGCAATGCTAGACAGCTTACAGAATATATGGTTCTCTTTTACATGCGAATGGTAGCTCATTCTAGAACAGGCTTATCTCCCTATGAAGTGGTCTTTGGTAGACCACCGAATATGTGGGGCACTCCAATGCCTAAAAAGATTACTGATGTTGATAGTAACATGCTGACAGATTACCTGGCTTCCTTGATGTCTGCACTACTCTCTTGTTGTTCGCAGGTTGCTGCCGCCTTCCCTGACAACACCCAGGTCAAGGAACACTCCATCGCTAATAAGGAACTTTGATAGATCAAGCCCTCTTGAGCCGAGGTGGAAGGCGCCGAAGCCGTTAAAGTCGAGGGACGGAAAGGATGGTTGCACTTTCACCACTCTTTTACAAAGGAAAGACTTTGAACACCATTTTCTAGAGGAGACTCCCCAGCAGTTTCCACAAAGCTAAACTTAGATCTAAAAAGTCAGAACCCGTTTGATCAATTAAGTCCACTAGGTGGTGAAGCGGTTGAACATGTATTCTGGCTTGCATAAGATCTTGGACAATAACATTGATAAAAAGAGCAAGATAAAAAAAAACAAATACTGTAAAATATTACGTGGTAGATGTATAGTGACTGTAATTTTTCTATCTCTTCTGTGCATCACGATAATATGTATCAGCTTAATACTACATGCTATTTTTCCTCCTATTGCCTCACTCTTATACTCCTCCACTAATGATACCATAAAGCACACATTTAGTGATCTGCCATCCCATGAGCTATCATATCGACTTGCCTTACGCAACAATACCTTTATTCAGATGCTGCACCATTCACATCAGACTAGCAATGCTACAGACTGCTGGGTCTGTGGCCGATTTCCCCCGTATCAGAAGGTAAAGGGAGTGTTGCCTCTTTTTCCTTTTCCGTTCTCCCATAATGGTTCTTGCGGAGCATGGTTTGCCTTAATGACATCCATCAACGGTGATGCCAAAGAATACAAAGCAATAACAAGGCTCCACAAGATTGCCCAAAACATACATCAAGACCCAGGCACGTGGACATGGTCCGGTTGGCTCTGGGGATTAATATCGGCTTGGGGATGGAAAGTGTTGACCGTCTGTGGGTTGATACTATTAATGATATTCAGTTGTTGCCTATGTCTGCAGTGTGGCCCGGCCATTTGTGGCCTGTGTGCTACTGCATGTGTTCCACATCCCTATTTACAAAGCATTGAAAATGGAAAAATAATGCTGCAAGAACAGATCGACTGTCTCATGAAAATAGACGTTACATAGGGGGTTCACTAGGGTACAAGGAGGGAATGAGGAAAATAAAAATCTATGAGGCCTATGTGTCCCCATGTGCCCCCCCGAACGCTTATGTGCACATACATGTAACCTATGTATTTCCCCTCCATGGCCTTTCTATCATGATGCTTATGCTATAACGTGGCCTGCCATCATCCAGTCTCCCATGAGAGAAACGACAAATCTGTATTGAGGCCTACACGTTTTTCATCATGTTTTCCTGCATTTTCATGAAGCCCATGTTTATGGCTCAGCCAGAGCCGAAAAGAGGTTTCATGCCTCAGAACGCTCTGAAAGCTACAGCTACGTATCCTTGGCCTTGCACACTTGGGCCTCAGCCAAAGGGGCCCCGACCGAGGTGCCGAGACAGTATTGAGCACGGTTATCTGCTTACTCTTACTGAAACCACATTCTTGCCTGGTGAAGGAGGAATGAACGCGACCCATCTGCAAGGAGGGAGCCCAGCCCTACTGTCTCTCTTTGTGAGATTGCAAAGCTCACGTCAGTAAAAAGCCCATAGCCCCCATGTAAGGCCTCTGCAGTAAATGAAGTAAATGAAGAAATAGATGCCACATCGGCTCTTGGTGATGAGCAACCTATGTCACAAATCAGTCCCTGCTCCAGACATCGGATATCAGATAATACAAGATGTGCTGGTCGTCCTGACACTGAAGGCCTCACTCACTGAAGGCCTCACTTCCAGACTTGTCCGGTTGCATAGCAACCCTCCCCACGTCAGTTACAAGTCATGCTCGAATTGAGCACAAGTAAGGCAAAGTTCCAGTACAATTCCAGCAGATCACGCAACCCCCTCCAGGTATCCACCCACACATGACAAATTACCCATTATCATCAAGTGGACGCCCACATGGACGCCCACCTTCACGCCTACTTACACGCCCACATGCTCTTATCTCATTCTCTCTTGCTCTTTTGCTTACGTACAATTGAGAAATGTATATATACTGTACTCTGTGAATAATGTTTTGAGAATATTGAGAATACTTTTGAGTCCCTTTCCAGATCCTTTTTGGTGATGGTAATATTCTCCCTTTGACTCGAGTTATTGGAATAAAGCCCTTTATGAACCTGATACCACAGACTCAGCCTCTTGCTTTATGCATGATCTTATTTATAATTTAAAATTCTGAGAGCGTAATATTTTATTTACCACATAATGGTACTATTTTTTATGCGGTAAAGTCTATTAAGAATAACTCAGTAAATATAAGAGGCAGAATCCGTGGTATTAGAGGTTTTAAAAGGCTTTATTCCTATACAAAGGAATACAATTCGAATTGTAGGCTTTCTATTCCATCACCACGAAAGTTCAGGAAGGAAGGGCATACATTATTGACAGATAGGCAGTTTTATAGAAAATACATTACAGTGAAACAGATGCAAGAGGCGTAACAGCTGATAGTATAGATAAAAGGTGCATACGTAACTAATAGAGGCGGTATATGGGCGTAATTTAATAAACGTCATTATACATGATGTCACAAGTGGGTGGATCCATAAGAGAATCCTGCAATGTCAGCAGAAATATTTGGCAGAGATGCGCGCGCAGCCGCATGACGTGTGATTGACGTGCAACTAGAGGGTGAAGGGGACTTGACATTTAGCTCTACATGTGGAGACAGAAGTCTGGGGGTCATGTCAACCTAATCCCAAATCATATCTAATATCCTATGTTTAAAGAACTGTGTTATCCAAAAGGAGGGGTCTCTAGGATAGAATCTATTCTATACTGACTGTTAGTGCGTGTACAAGCGTCTAAGTGTCTACACTAGATGCGAGGGGGTAGGAATATTCCATGGTAACGGGGCTATGAATTACTTGCATGAGGACAGCGAGGCCTGACCCTTTGCACGGTAGCTGGAGGAATGTTTACCTAAACTACTAGACAGGAATGCATCGGATGAGGAGCGGAGTAGATAATCTTGAAGGTGAAATACAGTTTTTGGCAGGCGACAGGCTGGATCAGGCACCGTTAGCCGCGCAGGGAGTAGGACAAAGTTCATGGATACAGATGCAGGCTCAGACTGGAGCTTTCAGAAGCAGAAGGCAGGAAAAGGCTTGATGACAGAATTCGGGGCCTACTCGCCTGAATCTGTAAAATGTGGAAAGTGAACCACATAAAGTCGGTGGCCTTTCATACTTAGGAATGGAATATCTGACCCATTCATGGCGGATCTGAAAGAGGACATGTTGACGGTGGACGCACATATATTTGCGTCTTCAAAACTGGAGCAGGAGGGAACATACATGTACGTATAGCATGCACATGGAGCCGTTGGGGTCTACGATAGGGGACATAACTGATCACAAAATTCATATTTCCTCATTCCCTCCTTGTCCCCTACGGACCCTCAGGAGATATCGATCTTCATCAATCCATCGATCTGTTCATATAGCATCATTTGTTCTTCTTTCTTCTTCCGGGATCTCGAACGAAAACTTGGATGTGGGATACACGAGGTGGCACACAGACCACAAATCGCTGGCCCACATTGTAGACATAAGCCGCAACTGAATAGTATGAGAAAGCCAATACCTAGGAAGGATAGGATTCTCCATCCCCAGGCTGACAACACGCCCCAGAACCAACCGGACCAAGTCCAGGTGCCTGGACTCTGGTGTATCTGGCTTACAATCTTATGAAGGCGAGTTATGGCTTTATATACTGACGGCGAATTTTCTGGTATGAAAATGCAGCAACTTGATCCGATGACCCTACAAGCTCCGCCCCTATCGGCCAGGATGACGTCAAGGACAAGACGATTTTGAAGCACAACAATCCGCATAGCAGACTGCTCTTCTGTTAAATTGCCTAAGGCGGAAATAGTTTCGTTCACTACTGCTTCAAGGGTTCTGGTTAATCTACGTATCAGCTTACTATTAGTGACTGTACCTATATAAGGAAAGAAACCTTTATTGAAATCTGTGTATTTTTCCCATGCTGTTTCAGTGTAATCGACAATTGGGAGATCTCTCTGCTGTCTATTGTGTACTAAATGGGTATTTCTATGATAATCAGGAGGAGCTAGGAAAACAGGTGGCAGAAGGAATGCTATGTAACAGGTACCATCCCAATCTAGAGGTAGACGTATGTATGCGGTCTGGCCACATATAAAGTAGGAATGGCGAGAAGCTCTAAATGTAGACTTGCCTTGATCACTGAATTTTATTACAGTGGTGCATTTACTATGGCCCATGTGTATGGAACCATTCTTTCTTACACATAATTCCCCTTTTACTGGGAATACTGACATGGCGGGCAAGATTGGTGTAGCTTCGGATTCAACGTTCAGGATCATGAGGTTAAGTGTAAAATTACCTAATCCATATACTTCATTTTCTAGATCAGTTCCTGTTCTTTTGGGAAGTCCCTCCTTGTTAGGGTAGCAGACTTTAAGCAAAACTAAGTTCAGGTTTCCCCATACCCAGTTGTCTTGATAAACTGCGGAATTTGAATCTAGGGAATTAATCAAACTAAACCATGCTCCACAGGAGCCATTGTGTGTGAACGGATAGGGAAAGAGGGGCAAAACTCCCTTATAGTTCTGATAGGGAGGGAGTCGGCCACATATCCAACAATTTGTGGCATTGCTGGTTTGATGGGAATGATGTAACATACTAATGAATGTGTTGTTGCGCAGCGCAAATCTATAGGACAACTCATGCGGAGGTAATTCGCTAAAAGAATGTTCTGCAGTTACATTGTAAGCACGCTTAAGAATAGGGTAATACATGTGCAATAGTATGCTGACAATGATGATCAGAAGACTTAGAAAAAACAAAATTAATAATGTTACTGTGCAGTGACTACGAAATGATTTACAATACGCATGCTTTTTAAGCTGCATCTGATGATTTCTTTCTCTATTCCGGTCTAGAGGATACATGTCAGAGACAAATTCAACCGATTCACCTTGGAGAGGACTTAAACAATCAAATTGTCTGACTTACTAGACCTTAATTTTAGTTTGTAAAGTTCTGAGTTTGACTGCTCAACCAAAGGGAGCTTTGAGTCTGTCTGTGAGGGAATACAGGGTTGAGTATTCACACTGGATGGTAGTCCATAAAATGTCTTGATATGACTCGAGTGCAACCACCCTTTCCGTCCCTCGATCTTCACGGCTGTCCTTGTAGTCAGTAGAACCAACTTCGGTGACTTCCACCTAGGATCCAGTTGGGTCTTTCTGTCAAAATTCCTGACCAAAACGAGGTCACCAGGAACCACGTCATGGGGCTTCACCTCAGTATTATCGGGAAAAGCTGCGGTTACCTGTGAACGACAAGATTGTAGTGCAGACATCAAGGAAGCCAGGTAATCTGTCAGCATATTACAGTCAACATCAGTGATTTTGCGAGGTATAGGCGTCCCCCACATATTTGGTGGTCTACCGAAGATCACCTCGTACGGGGATAGCCCTGTTCGAGAATGTGCTACCATTCTCATGTAAAAGAGCGCAACTGGTAAGGCTACTATCCAATCGACTCCTTTTTCTCTACATATTTTGGACAATCTAATTTTCAGAGTTTGATTATGGCGTTCCACGAGACCTGCCGCCTCGGGATGTCGGACACAGTGGAATTTCCATTGGTAACCTAACAAAAGGGAAACGTGTTTCATTAGTTCGGATGAGAACGGCTGGCCGTTATCTGAGTAGACAACACGTGGTAAACCGTACCGTGGGAAGAATTCTCGAACTAACTGTTTGGCAGTAGTCGGGGCAGTGTAATCTGAAACCGGGTATGCTTCTGTCCAACGGGAAAGAGCACAGACAACTACGAGAACATATTTGAATCTCGACATCGTTCCATCTGGATATAATCCATCTGGAGGACTTCAAAAGCATGATCGGGAGTTTGAAATCCACCCTGCTCTACGGGGATGCTTTTACCTGGATTAAACTGACAACATATCATACAGGTACGAACTTTTTGTTTAGCTGCGGCTCGCAAGTGTTTGTTGAACCAAATGTGTTGAATGCTGTCTAGCATAGCTTTTTCTCCTAGGTGCGCTGGACTATGTATAGTGTTAATGATGACTTGAACCATTGAGTCGGGAAGAAACCATATAGATTTTTCCTTCGTCATCCATCCTTGATCTGTTTGGATCCCTCCTAATTCAGTCCATTTCTTTATTTCTTCTGGTGTAGCATGTGTCTGTATGTCAATTACATCAAGGGCGGGATCCTTAACTGTCATGCAATGTGTTGGTGTCGGAACTATTGTCTTTGTCATGTCAGTTGTGTGAGTCTGATTCTGAACAGTCTGTTTAGCTGTTCTGTCAGCTAGGTCATTACCCTGAGAAATGATATCGGTAACTTTTGTGTGGGCTTTGCATTTCATAATCGATATTGCAGTAGGTAGATGAATCGCGTCTAATAGGGCTTGAATGAGGGGTCCGTGTTGAATGTGGGCACCGTGAGAAGTTAAATAACCTCTCTCTCGCCACAGTACGCCGAAGTCATGGACGACTCCGAATGCATAACGTAAATCTGTGTATATGTTGACTTTCTTATTTATGGCTTGAGTTCAGGCTTGTGTCAGAGCGATGAGCTCTGCTGCTTGAGCTGACAAAGTGTTAATACAGTTTGTTTCAATGACTTCAGTGTCTGTTGTGACTGCGTAAGCGGCCACCAACTCTCCTGTACTTGTTCTCATACATGACCCATCTACATACAATGTCAAGTCTGGATCTGACAAAGGGATGTCTGTCAAGTCTTGTCTGGGTTTCGTCGTGATAGTAATGACTTCGACACAATCATGTGCCAATGGATCTGTTCCGCCTACTGGTAACAGTGTGGCAGGATTTAACGTATTACAACGTCTGATTTCTATGTGTGGCTGAAACAATGTTAATTCGTAACCGGTGAGTCTCGCTATAGTCAAGTGTTGTGTTTGTGTGCGGTTCAAGAGTACCTCTACTGCGTGTGGTACTTGTACTGTCAATTGATGTCCTAACACTATGGCATCGCTTTGTCTGATTGCTAAAGCTGTTGCTGCCACCGATTTCAGGCACGCAGGAAGAGCCTGAGCTACTGGATCTAATGTACTAGAGAAATAAGCACATGGTTTGTGTGATCCTGCTTGTTCCTGAGTGAGTACTGACAAGGCAGTACCTTCGCGTTCTGTAACAAAAAGTGTAAACTGTTTACTGTAACATGGTGTTGCTAGGACAGGTGCTTGGCATAAAGCTTTCTTTAAGCTTTCAAAGGCATGTGTATGCTCTGGAGTCCAAGGGAGGACAGTCGATGTGGCTGCCTCCTGTGTTGTCAACTGGATGAGTGGTTTTGCTAGAAATGCATATTGAGGGATCCACTGCCTACAGTATGAAGTGAGGCCTATAAAAGCCCGCACCTCCTTTTGTGTCTTGGGTGGTGGCATGTTAGCAATTAACTGGATGCGGTCGGGTGTAAGCTGCCTTCCCTCCTTGGACAGCGAGTGCCCAAGGTAAACAACTCGCTGGACACAGAATTGCAGCTTAGAAGGGGACACCTTGTGCCCCTTGTCGGCCAGAAATTTCAAAACCGTCAGTGACGCTGTCTCACATTCACGTTCGCTTCGGGCGGTGATCAGCAGATCATCGACATATTGAAGCAAGGCAGTGTTAACGGGCATGTGGATACTGTCAAGTTCTCGTTTCAGTGCTTGGCTATAGATGCTGGGGCTTTCTGTAAATCCTTGAGGTGCGCGTGTGAATTTAAAACTTCGTCCATTTAAACTGAATCCGAACAGATATTGACTTTCCGGATCGATTGGGACACTAAAGAAAGCATTCTTGAGATCAATTACAGTGAAGAATGTTGCTTCTGAATCAATAGCTGTGAGTAATGAAGAGATATCTGGGACCACAGGGTATTGTGGTACAATACATTTATTTAATTCGCGCAGATCAATAACTAATCGATATACTGGTGGTGCTTTTGGATCCGTTCTTTTAAGAATCGGAATTATCGGGGAATTACATACATTGGAGTCTGTTTCGACAACCACTCCTTGTGCAATGAGCTCGTCAATGATTTGCAGTAAAGCCACTACAGCATCTGGTGGTAACTTGTATTGTCGCATTCGTGGTAGTACTATTCCTGTTTTCAGTGTGACTCGATATGGTGTAATGTTCATGCAACCAACATCAGTGGGGCCTTGTGCCCATAAATGTGTAGGTAAATTCTGCAGTCGGTGATCCATGTCTCTGGATACGTAGTGACCTTTAAAGTCACGTAAAAATAGTCGTACTCCTTCCGGAGAACAACATATTATGGCTCCTAGAGCTTTCAATGTTTTTATACCTAACAAGTTTTCTGGACATGATTTAGTAAGCAATAAATCTGTAGTACGTGTCAATGGACCAACTGTAAGTGGAAGAGGTTGTGTTACGTCATTAATTATAGGTTTTCCTGAGAATCCAAGGGAAATATTTTGTGAGCCTGAGAGGGGTGCCCCTGGAACTTCACTGCGTCTTATAGTTGTTCTGCTTGCCCCTGTATCAAGTAAAAACTTTCTGTCTTCCCCTAATAGTTCACTATGTACATAAGGTCCCTCTTGGTCTACAGGAACCTCAATAAGGGGTAAGCCAACTTCCCTCTCTAGGCTATCTCATGAGTATCGCTGATAATCGGGATAATCTGTTTGTGCGTACTGATACATCTGTTGTGTAGTTGCTTGTGTTGCAGCAATAGGCTGCGCTTGTGGTGGTGCTACGATCTGTTGTGGAGCTACCTGTTGCGGAGCTAGTTGTTGCGGAGCTAACCTAGGTTGTGCATGCTGAGGGATTTGTTGTTGATTCTGATCCTGTCTAGGTGGACGTGGTCTCTCCTGGGTTCTACCTGTGGCAATATTATGTTTCAGGACTGGACAATCGTGTATATAATGACCTTGTTGTTTACAATAGTTGCATGTCCCTTTCGTAGGACCTGCGGAATCACCCTTTTGATGACTATCGGCTGGAACTGACTGAGCAACAAGCATTTTCATTTTCGTATCTTTCATACGTCTTTGTTCGTGTTCTTGTTCTTCTCTAATTCTATTGTGGTGATATTGTAACATCTGTAACATCTGTGATGGGGTATTACCTTGCCAGGTACTTTCGAATTTCAATACTCTATTCTTGACTTGCAGCAGAGAATTTTCAACTAATTTTGTCACAAACAGATGTGGATATGACTCACTACTGGCTTTTATGCCACTATTTATACTAAAACATTTTTCAAATCGGGAATAGAAATCACTAGTGTCTTCATCTGGCTTTTGTTTACAGGCTGAGATTGCACCCCAGTCTTCCTTTTTCGTAGTTAATAAACGTGGCAGTACCTGTATTAGTAATCCTGCTAGTGCTGTAGTCTTTTCCCCAAGCCCTGCTCCTGCAGCTCGGGCCTTTTCTTCGTTTTCTAATGCTGTCCAATCTATCTTTTGGTCTCCCACCTCCCATTCCTTTTCTTTGAGTTTCTCATAAACACCGGCGGGTAATAGGACTTTTAATATTTTCATAATATCGGGGTAGGTATACTCTCCCATGAGTAACATGTCTTTTATCTCACGGTGGAATCCTGCTGGGTCCTTGTCATGGCTGGGTACTACTTTCTTCATTTCTAATAATTCCAATTTAGTTATAGGCGTGTACACAAATACGCGTGTAAAATTATCACCGTCACCTCTTATTGGGTGCACTTCGCGTAACGGGTTCTGTCTATCTATGTGATACATTCTTCTTCCCATGATGGGAACTGGAACGTGTTCTGGGCATACGAAATTTAAATATTGGTTTCGGGATTCTAGAATTTCTTTAATCAAATCAGTACCTGACCCTCTCCATATGTTCGTGAGTAGTTCTGTCAATATGTCAGGTAAGGGTCCTGGATCGGAGTGTTGGCTTTTATATAATATAAGGAGGTGTTGAATCATGTATATACTAGCTAAGCGCTGTTCGTATGGGTCAAGATTCAGAAACGTGTGTGCAAGTACATCACATTGTATTCGCCGGGACTGTCAGCCCATTGTACTGCTGATCTGGCTAATTCTTGTTCGTCCATGGAATCGAGCATGTGGTACCCCCTTCGATCTCGGAGTAATTTATCAGCGGCTTGGAATATGTGTTCAGGGGATTTCGTATTTAACATAGGGTTTGGAAAATGTCTATTATATTCTGGACGTATTGGACGTATCGGGTCGTTAAAACCTCTGGTATTATTATGGGGTCTTCCTCTACCTACATAAGCTATCGTTTCTAATTGCTCTGATTCTTGCTCCTCCTCTTCTTCTGATTCTACTCTGTCTGTTTCTCGTCTTTCTTTATGTATTCGTTCTACTTCCTTGCGGATCTTTCGACACATGGCGATTATACACGCCTGTCTATCATGTTTCTCTTCTGATATATTCTGACCCCATTTGGCAAGTCTTTGCATGGTTTCGTGATCTGCCCCAGGCCTGTCTTGATTCCTAATTACACAATTTATAAAAAAGCGTAGTAGTTGTCTTTGGACGTCCACTTTCTGGTATTCCATAGCTTCGTTAATACTTTCTGGACCTCGCCCTGTTTGGACAAAGCGATATATATTGTCTAGGTGTTCACCCATTCCGGGTATCGTCATTAAATATAATGTAGCTCGTCTTATACGTAGTGATGATATGAGCAATTTATCCTGTCTACCTGGTACTGGGTCGTATCTACAATCCACAAGCTGTTCTTTAAACATGTCGGATGTCGCTAGTTGGGGTGTACGCTGGAGTGCTAAATCTCTAAGGGTCTGTTTATTTCGCGGCGGTGTGGCAAACATGTCCGTCGTACCTCCTGTAGCACCATCTGAGGTGCTAGGCACAAAGGGATTCGTTGGACGTAGGATAGAGATTGTAGATGCGGGAAAAACTGTAGAAACGGACGGACCCGTTGGGACTTGCGTAGGAGTTTGTAGTTGCGGGGATACAGACGAATGCTCTTGGTGTTGAACACCATCGGCAAGCGGTGTGGGTGGTATGGCATTAGCATACTCGGGAGCTGCGTCATCTAAATAGGAGGAAAGGAAAACGTCCTTTGCTGTTTTGGGATGTGTTTTGGGATGTGCTTTTATCGGGAGCAATGGAGGGGTTAAGTCTTTTGGTATTTCCGGGGTAGCCTTAGGTAACCCTTCGGCCAGAAGAGGATACATACCATTCATAAGAGTGTTTCTTTGTCTATCTACTTGTTCTGATTTTACTCGGGTACCTTCCTCAAGTAATAGATTTTCTCGGGTTTTATTTGAATTCTCTCTACCTTTCTCTTCCTGTCTGAGTGCTTTTTCTGTACGTCTATATGATTCTTTACGCCATAATTCAATGGCATCTTTCTGTGACTGTCTGGCTTTCTTTTTCCATAATTCTTCTTCTACTCTCATGATGCAATCTGCATCCCAGGTCCCCGCTGCGGGCCATCTCTGACTCTCTGGTAATTCTTTGGTGTAGTCCACCCATAAATCAAGAAATAATACGGCATCTAGGCCATGCTTATGATACATAAAGTACCCTGGAGTGTCCCTAGGTGGGATGGGAACAGCTTCTTCGAGTACACCTTTTCTAGTTTTGATCTGTCTTAGTTTCGAAAAGAGCGGCATTTTTAGACCTTATTACTAGAACACACTTTATACAATAAACACAATAATGAACAGTCATTCATACCACAATATATAGAACGTATTTAAAACATTTAACACTTAACAGTTTTACGAACAATGATAACTAATAGAAAACTAGTTACTGACATAATACTGATACTAGATAGT
The DNA here is from genome assembly GCF_964204655.1 of Triturus cristatus. Classification (NCBI taxonomy): domain Eukaryota; kingdom Metazoa; phylum Chordata; class Amphibia; order Caudata; family Salamandridae; genus Triturus; species Triturus cristatus. The sequence goes on from NC_140593.1 coordinate 178,208,306, forward strand.
ACTTATTTATATGCAAGACATACTATATATTCTGCTAAACAGTACAGATACACTGCTAAAACAGTGCAGACCGGATTTGTGTACCCAAACCCGTCTTGACCGGCACAGACTATGTGCACGTTAAATGCCTCCCCGGTAATGGTACTCACCGGGTAGCTCGGAACGGAAGGCCTCGGAACGGAACTGAAACTGGACCGGACTGGACTCGACTCGACTGGACTCGGAACTTCGGAACTTCGGAACCTGGTGGGCCTCTGTATACCTCGGATCTTGCTCTCTCAGCTAGGCTCTGGTCGGGATACTTCGCACTTCTCACCGCCTCGTCTGGGTGTTGATCGCAGCCTCAGTCGTCCCCGCTTGGCCGGAGGGAGATACAGGAAATCCTGCAGGTACGCGTTTTTGTCCGTTCAGCTGTGGCAGGAGACCGGGCCTGCAACGCACCGCCGGCGCGTGAGATGAGAAAGTGTCCCTGTTCGGGCGCCAATTTATGTGGTAAATATTTCGTTACCGGTACTATTTTTTATGCGGTAAAGTCTATTAAGAATAACTCAGTAAATATAAGAGGCAGAATCCGTGGTATTAGAGGTTTTAAAAGGCTTTATTCCTATACAAAGGAATACAATTCGAATTGTAGGCTTTCTATTCCATCACCACGAAAGTTCAGGAAGGAAGGGCATACATTATTGACAGATAGGCAGTTTTATAGAAAATACATTACAGTGAAACAGATGCAAGAGGCGTAACAGCTGATAGTATAGATAAAAGGTGCATACGTAACTAATAGAGGCGGTATATGGGCGTAATTTAATAAACGTCATTATACATGATGTCACAAGTGGGTGGATCCATAAGAGAATCCTGCAATGTCAGCAGAAATATTTGGCAGAGATGCGCGCGCAGCCGCATGACGTGTGATTGACGTGCAACTAGAGGGTGAAGGGGACTTGACATTTAGCTCTACATGTGGAGACAGAAGTCTGGGGGTCATGTCAACCTAATCCCAAATCATATCTAATATCCTATGTTTAAAGAACTGTGTTATCCAAAAGGAGAGGTCTCTAGGATAGAATCTATTCTATACTGACTGTTAGTGCGTGTACAAGCGTCTAAGTGTCTACACTAGATGCGAGGGGGTAGGAATATTCCATGGTAACGGGACTATGAATTTCTTGCATGAGGACAGCGAGGCCTGGCCCTTTGCACGGTAGCTGGAGGAATGTTTACCTAAACTACTAGACAGGAATGCATCGGATGAGGAGCGGAGTAGATAATCTTGAAGGTGAAATACAGTTTTTGGCAGGCGACAGGCTGGATCAGGCACCGTTAGCCGCGCAGGGAGTAGGACAAAGTTCATGGATACAGATGCAGGCTCAGACTGGAGCTTTCAGAAGCAGAAGGCAGGAAAAGGCTTGATGACAGAATTCGGGGCCTACTCGCCTGAATCTGTAAAATGTGGAAAGTGAACCACATAAAGTCGGTGGCCTTTCATACTTAGGAATGGAATATCTGACCCATTCATGGCGGATCTGAAAGAGGACATGTTGACGGTGGACGCACATATATTTGCGTCTTCAAAACTGGAGCAGGAGGGAACATACATGTACGTATAGCATGCACATGGAGCCGTTGGGGTCTACGATAGGGGACATAACTGATCACAAAATTCATATTTCCTCATTCCCTCCTTGTCCCCTACGGACCCTCAGGAGATATCGATCTTCATCAATCCATCGATCTGTTCATATAGCATCATTTGTTCTTCTTTCTTCTTCCGGGATCTCGAACGAAAACTTGGATGTGGGATACACGAGGTGGCACACAGACCACAAATCGCTGGCCCACATTGTAGACATAAGCAGCAACTGAATAGTATGAGAAAGCCAATACCTAGGAAGGATAGGATTCTCCATCCCCAGGCTGACAACACGCCCCAGAACCAACCGGACCAAGTCCAGGTGCCTGGACTCTGGTGTATCTGGCTTACAATCTTATGAAGGCGAGTTATGGCTTTATATACTGACGGCGAATTTTCTGGTATGAAAATGCAGCAACTTGATCCGATGACCCTACAAGCTCCGCCCCTATCGGCCAGGATGACGTCAAGGACAAGACGATTTTGAAGCACAACAATCCGCATAGCAGACTGCTCTTCTGTTAAATTGCCTAAGGCGGAAATAGTTTCGTTCACTACTGCTTCAAGGGTTCTGGTTAATCTACGTATCAGCTTACTATTAGTGACTGTACCTATATAAGGAAAGAAACCTTTATTGAAATCTGTGTATTTTTCCCATGCTGTTTCAGTGTAATCGACAATTGGGAGATCTCTCTGCTGTCTATTGTGTACTAAATGGGTATTTCTATGATAATCAGGAGGAGCTAGGAAAACAGGTGGCAGAAGGAATGCTATGTAACAGGTACCATCCCAATCTAGAGGTAGACGTATGTATGCGGTCTGGCCACATATAAAGTAGGAATGGCGAGAAGCTCTAAATGTAGACTTGCCTTGATCACTGAATTTTATTACAGTGGTGCATTTACTATGGCCCATGTGTATGGAACCATTCTTTCTTACACATAATTCCCCTTTTACTGGGAATACTGACATGGCGGGCAAGATTGGTGTAGCTTCGGATTCAACGTTCAGGATCATGAGGTTAAGTGTAAAATTACCTAATCCATATACTTCATTTTCTAGATCAGTTCCTGTTCTTTTGGGAAGTCCCTCCTTGTTAGGGTAGCAGACTTTAAGCAAAACTAAGTTCAGGTTTCCCCATACCCAGTTGTCTTGATAAACTGCGGAATTTGAATCTAGGGAATTAATCAAACTAAACCATGCTCCACAGGAGCCATTGTGTGTGAACGGATAGGGAAAGAGGGGCAAAACTCCCTTATAGTTCTGATAGGGAGGGAGTCGGCCACATATCCAACAATTTGTGGCATTGCTGGTTTGATGGGAATGATGTAACATACTAATGAATGTGTTGTTGCGCAGCGCAAATCTATAGGACAACTCATGCGGAGGTAATTCGCTAAAAGAATGTTCTGCAGTTACATTGTAAGCACGCTTAAGAATAGGGTAATACATGTGCAATAGTATGCTGACAATGATGATCAGAAGACTTAGAAAAAACTAAATTAATAATGTTACTGTGCAGTGACTACGAAATGATTTACAATACGCATGCTTTTTAAGCTGCATCTGATGATTTCTTTCTCTATTCCGGTCTAGAGGATACATGTCAGAGACAAATTCAACCGATTCACCTTGGAGAGGACTTAAACAATCAAATTGTCTGACTTACTAGCCCTTAATTTTAGTTTGTAAAGTTCTGAGTTTGACTGCTCAACCAAAGGGAGCTTTGAGTCTGTCTGTGAGGGAATACAGGGTTGAGTATTCACACTGGATGGTAGTCCATAAAATTTCTTGATATGACTCGAGTGCAACCACCCTTTCCGTCCCTCGATCTTCACGGCTGTCCTTGTAGTCAGTAGAACCAACTTCGGTGACTTCCACCTAGGATCCAGTTGGGTCTTTCTGTCAAAATTCCTGACCAAAACGAGGTCACCAGGAACCACGTCATGGGGCTTCACCTCAGTATTATCGGGAAAAGCTGCGGTTACCTGTGAACGACAAGATTGTAGTGCAGACATCAAGGAAGCCAGGTAATCTGTCAGCATATTACAGTCAACATCAGTGATTTTGCGAGGTATAGGCGTCCCCCACATATTTGGTGGTCTACCGAAGATCACCTCGTACGGGGATAGCCCTGTTCGAGAATGTGCTACCATTCTCATGTAAAAGAGCGCAACTGGTAAGGCTACTATCCAATCGACTCCTTTTTCTCTACATATTTTGGACAATCTAATTTTCAGAGTTTGATTATGGCGTTCCACGAGACCTGCCGCCTCGGGATGTCGGACACAGTGGAATTTCCATTTGTAACCTAACAAAAGGGAAACGTGTTTCATTAGTTCGGATGAGAACGGCTGGCCGTTATCTGAGTAGACAACACGTGGTAAACCGTACCGTGGGAAGAATTCTCGAACTAACTGTTTGGCAGTAGTCGGGGCAGTGTAATCTGAAACCGGGTATGCTTCTGTCCAACGGGAAAGAGCACAGACAACTACGAGAACATATTTGAATCCTCGACATCGTTCCATCTGGATATAATCCATCTGGAGGACTTCAAAAGCATGATCGGGAGTTTGAAATCCACCCTGCTCTACGGGGATGCTTTTACCTGGATTAAACTGACAACATATCATACAGGTACGAACTTTTTGTTTAGCTGCGGCTCGCAAGTGTTTGTTGAACCAAATGTGTTGAATGCTGTCTAGCATAGCTTTTTCTCCTAGGTGCGCTGGACTATGTATAGTGTTAATGATGACTTGAACCATTGAGTCGGGAAGAAACCATATAGATTTTTCCTTCGTCATCCATCCTTGATCTGTTTGGATCCCTCCTAATTCAGTCCATTTCTTTATTTCTTCTGGTGTAGCATGTGTCTGTATGTCAATTACATCAAGGGCGGGATCCTTAACTGTCATGCAATGTGTTGGTGTCGGAACTATTGTCTTTGTCATGTCAGTTGTGTGAGTCTGATTCTGAACAGTCTGTTTAGCTGTTCTGTCAGCTAGGTCATTACCCTGAGAAATGATATCGGTAACTTTTGTGTGGGCTTTGCATTTCATAATCGATATTGCAGTAGGTAGATGAATCGCGTCTAATAGGGCTTGAATGAGGGGTCCGTGTTGAATGTGGGCACCGTGAGAAGTTAAATAACCTCTCTCTCGCCACAGTACGCCGAAGTCATGGACGACTCCGAATGCATAGCGTAAATCTGTGTATATGTTGACTTTCTTATTTATGGCTTGAGTACAGGCTTGTGTCAGAGCGATGAGCTCTGCTGCTTGAGCTGACAAAGTGTTAATACAGTTTGTTTCAATGACTTAAGTGTCTGTTGTGACTGCGTAAGCGGCCACCAACTCTCCTGTACTTGTTCTCATACATGACCCATCTACATACAATGTCAAGTCTGGATCTGACAAAGGGATGTCTGTCAAGTCTTGTCTGGGTTTCGTCGTGATAGTAATGACTTCGACACAATCATGTGCCAATGGATCTGTTCCGCCTACTGGTAACAGTGTGGCAGGATTTAACGTATTACAACGTCTGATTTCTATGTGTGGCTGAAACAATGTTAATTCGTAACCGGTGAGTCTCGCTATAGTCAAGTGTTGTGTTTGTGTGCGGTTCAAGAGAACCTCTACTGCGTGTGGTACTTGTACTGTCAATTGATGTCCTAACACTATGGCATCGCTTTGTCTGATTGCTAAAGCTGTTGCTGCCACCGATTTCAGGCACGCAGGAAGAGCCTGAGCTACTGGATCTAATGTACTAGAGAAATAAGCACATGGTTTGTGTGATCCTGCTTGTTCCTGAGTGAGTACTGACAAGGCAGTACCTTCGCGTTCTGTAACAAAAAGTGTAAACTGTTTACTGTAACATGGTGTTGCTAGGACAGGTGCTTGGCATAAAGCTTTCTTTAAGCTTTCAAAGGCATGTGTATGTTCTGGAGTCCAAGGGAGGACAGTCGATGTGGCTGCCTCCTGTGTTGTCAACTGGATGAGTGGTTTTGCTAGAAATGCATATTGAGGGATCCACTGCCTACAGTATGAAGTGAGGCCTATAAAAGCCCGCACCTCCATTTGTGTCTTGGGTGGTGGCATGTTAGCAATTAACTGGATGCGGTCGGGTGTAAGCTGCCTTCCCTCCTTGGACAGCGAGTGCCCAAGGTAAACAACTCGCTGGACACAGAATTGCAGCTTAGAAGGGGACACCTTGTGCCCCTTGTCGGCCAGAAATTTCAAAACCGTCAGTGACGCTGTCTCACATTCACGTTCGCTTCGGGCGGTGATCAGCAGATCATCGACATATTGAAGCAAGGCAGTGTTAACGGGCATGTGGATACTGTCAAGTTCTCGTTTCAGTGCTTGGCTATAGATGCTGGGGCTTTCTGTAAATCCTTGAGGTGCGCGTGTGAATTTAAAACTTCGTCCATTTAAACTGAATCCGAACAGATATTGACTTTCCGGATCGATTGGGACACTAAAGAAAGCATTCTTGAGATCAATTACAGTGAAGAATGTTGCTTCTGAATCAATAGCTGTGAGTAATGAAGAGATATCTGGGACCACAGGGTATTGTGGTACAATACATTTATTTAATTCGCGCAGATCAATAACTAATCGATATACTGGTGGTGCTTTTGGATCCGTTCTTTTAAGAATCGGAATTATCGGGGAATTACATACATTGGAGTCGGTTTCGACAACCACTCCTTGTGCAATGAGCTCGTCAATGATTTGCAGTAAAGCCACTACAGCATCTGGTGGTAACTTGTATTGTCGCATTCGTGGTAGTACTATTCCTGTTTTCAGTGTGACTCGATATGGTGTAATGTTCATGCAACCAACATCAGTGGGGCCTTGTGCCCATAAATGTGTAGGTAAATTCTGCAGTCGGTGATCCATGTCTCTGGATACGTAGTGACCTTTAAAGTCACGTAAAAATAGTCGTACTCCTTCCGGAGAACAACATATTATGGCTCCTAGAGCTTTCAATGTTTTTATACCTAACAAGTTTTCTGGACATGATTTAGTAAGCAATAAATCTGTAGTACGTGTCAATGGACCAACTGTAAGTGGAAGAGGTTGTGTTACGTCATTAATTATAGGTTTTCCTGAGAATCCAAGGGAAATATTTTGTGAGCCTGAGAGGGGTGCCCCTGGAACTTCACTGCGTCTTATAGTTGTTCTGCTTGCCCCTGTATCAAGTAAAAACTTTCTGTCTTCCCCTAATAGTTCACTATGTACATAAGGTCCCTCTTGGTCTACAGGAACCTCAATAAGGGGTAAGCCAACTTCCCTCTCTAGGCTATCTCATGAGTATCGCTGATAATCGGGATAATCTGTTTGTGCGTACTGATACATCTGTTGTGTAGTTGCTTGTGTTGCAGCAATAGGCTGCGCTTGTGGTGGTGCTACGATCTGTTGTGGAGCTACCTGTTGCGGAGCTAGTTGTTGCGGAGCTAACCTAGGTTGTGCATGCTGAGGGATTTGTTGTTGATTCTGATCCTGTCTAGGTGGACGTGGTCTCTCCTGGGTTCTACCTGTGGCAATATTATGTTTCAGGACTGGACAATCGTGTATATAATGACCTTGTTGTTTACAATAGTTGCATGTCCCTTTCGTAGGACCTGCGGAATCACCCTTTTGATGACTATCGGCTGGAACTGACTGAGCAACAAGCATTTTCATTTTCGTATCTTTCATACGTCTTTGTTCGTGTTCTTGTTCTTCTCTAATTCTATTGTGGTGATATTGTAACATCTGTAACATCTGTGATGGGGTATTACCTTGCCAGGTACTTTCGAATTTCAATACTCTATTCTTGACTTGCAGCAGAGAATTTTCAACTAATTTTGTCACAAACAGATGTGGATATGACTCACTACTGGCTTTTATGCCACTATTTATACTAAAACATTTTTCAAATCGGGAATAGAAATCACTAGTGTCTTCATCTGGCTTTTGTTTACAGGCTGAGATTGCACCCCAGTCTTCCTTTTTCGTAGTTAATAAACGTGGCAGTACCTGTATTAGTAATCCTGCTAGTGCTGTAGTCTTTTCCCCAAGCCCTGCTCCTGCAGCTCGGGCCTTTTCTTCGTTTTCTAATGCTGTCCAATCTATCTTTTGGTCTCCCACCTCCCATTCCTTTTCTTTGAGTTTCTCATAAACACCGGCGGGTAATAGGACTTTTAATATTTTCATAATATCGGGGTAGGTATACTCTCCCATGAGTAACATGTCTTTTATCTCACGGTGGAATCCTGCTGGGTCCTTGTCATGGCTGGGTACTACTTTCTTCATTTCTAATAATTCCAATTTAGTTATAGGCGTGTACACAAATACGCGTGTAAAATTATCACCGTCACCTCTTATTGGGTGCACTTCGCGTAACGGGTTCTGTCTATCTATGTGATACATTCTTCTTCCCATGATGGGAACTGGAACGTGTTCTGGGCATACGAAATTTAAATATTGGTTTCGGGATTCTAGAATTTCTTTAATCAAATCAGTACCTGACCCTCTCCATATGTTCGTGAGTAGTTCTGTCAATATGTCAGGTAAGGGCCCTGGATCGGAGTGTTGGCTTTTATATAATATAAGGAGGTGTTGAATCATGTATATACTAGCTAAGCGCTGTTCGTATGGGTCAAGATTCAGAAACGTGTGTGCAAGTACATCATCATTGTATTCGCCGGGACTGTCAGCCCATTGTACTGCTGATCTGGCTAATTCTTGTTCGTCCATGGAATCGAGCATGTGGTACCCCCTTCGATCTCGGAGTAATTTATCAGCGGCTTGGAATATGTGTTCAGGGGATTTCGTATTTAACATAGGGTTTGGAAAATGTCTATTATATTCTGGACGTATTGGACGTATCGGGTCGTTAAAACCTCTGGTATTATTATGGGGTCTTCCTCTACCTACATAAGCTATCGTTTCTAATTGCTCTGATTCTTGCTCCTCCTCTTCTTCTGATTCTACTCTGTCTGTTTCTCGTCTTTCTTTATGTATTCGTTCTACTTCCTTGCGGATCTTTCGACACATGGCGATTATACACGCCTGTCTATCATGTTTCTCTTCTGATATATTCTGACCCCATTTGGCAAGTCTTTGCATGGTTTCGTGATCTGCCCCAGGCCTGTCTTGATTCCTAATTACACAATTTATAAAAAAGCGTAGTAGTTGTCTTTGGACGTCCACTTTCTGGTATTCCATAGCTTCGTTAATACTTTCTGGACCTCGCCCTGTTTGGACAAAGCGATATATATTGTCTAGGTGTTCACCCATTCCGGGTATCGTCATTAAATATAATGTAGCTCGTCTTATACGTAGTGATGATATGAGCAATTTAACCTGTCTACCTGGTACTGGGTCGTATCTACAATCCACAAGCTGTTCTTTAAACATGTCGGATGTCGCTAGTTGGGGTGTACGCTGGAGTGCTAAATCTCTAAGGGTCTGTTTATTTCGCGGCGGTGTGGCAAACATGTCCGTCGTACCTCCTGTAGCACCATCTGAGGTGCTAGGCACAAAGGGATTCGTTGGACGTAGGATAGAGATTGTAGATGCAGGAAAAACTGTAGAAACGGACGGACCCGTTGGGACTTGCGTAGGAGTTTGTAGTTGCGGGGATACAGACGAATGCTCTTGGTGTTGAACACCATCGGCAAGCGGTGTGGGTGGTATGGCATTAGCATACTCGGGAGCTGCGTCATCTAAATAGGAGGAAAGGAAAACGTCCTTTGCTGTTTTGGGATGTGTTTTGGGATGTGCTTTTATCGGGAGCAATGGAGGGGTTAAGTCTTTTGGTATTTCCGGGGTAGCCTTAGGTAACCCTTCGGCCAGAAGAGGATACATACCATTCATAAGAGTGTTTCTTTGTCTATCTACTTGTTCTGATTTTACTCGGGTACCTTCCTCAAGTAATAGATTTTCTCGGGTTTTATTTGAATTCTCTCTACCTTTCTCTTCCTGTCTGAGTGCTTTTTCTGTACGTCTATATGATTCTTTACGCCATAATTCAATGGCATCTTTCTGTGACTGTCTGGCTTTCTTTTTCCATAATTCTTCTTCTACTCTCATGATGCAATCTGCATCCCAGGTCCCCGCTGCGGGCCATCTCTGACTCTCTGGTAATTCTTTGGTGTAGTCCACCCATAAATCAAGAAATAATACGGCATCTAGGCCATGCTTATGATACATAAAGTACCCTGGAGTGTCCCTAGGTGGGATGGGAACAGCTTCTTCGAGTACACCTTTTCTAGTTTTGATCTGTCTTAGTTTCGAAAAGAGCGGCATTTTTAGACCTTATTACTAGAACACACTTTATACAATAAACACAATAATGAACAGTCATTCATACCACAATATATAGAACGTATTTAAAACATTTAACACTTAACAGTTTTACGAACAATGATAACTAATAGAAAACTAGTTACTGACATAATACTGATACTAGATAGTTCTTATTTATATGCAAGACATACTATATATACTGCTAAACAGTACAGATACACTGCTAAAACAGTGCAGACCGGATTTGTGTACCCAAACCCGTCTTGACCGGCACAGACTATGTGCACGTTAAATGCCTCCCCGGTAATGGTACTCACCGGGTAGCTCGGAACGGAAGGCCTCGGAACGGAACTGAAACTGGACCGGACTGGACTCGACTCGACTGGACTCGGAACTTCGGAACTTCGGAACCTGGTGGGCCTCTGTATACCTCGGATCTTGCTCTCTCAGCTAGGCTCTGGTCGGGATACTTCGCACTTCTCACCGCCTCGTCTGGGTGTTGATCGCAGCCTCAGTCGTCCCCGCTTGGCCGGAGGGAGATACAGGAAATCCTGCAGGTACGCGTTTTTGTCCGTTCAGCTGTGGCAGGAGACCGGGCCTGCAACGCACCGCCGGCGCGTGAGATGAGAAAGTGTCCCTGTTCGGGCGCCAATTTATGTGGTAAATATTTCGTTACCGGTACTATTTTTTATGCGGTAAAGTCTATTAAGAATAACTCAGTAAATATAAGAGGCAGAATCCGTGGTATTAGAGGTTTTAAAAGGCTTTATTCCTATACAAAGGAATACAATTCGAATTGTAGGCTTTCTATTCCATCACCACGAAAGTTCAGGAAGGAAGGGCATACATTATTGACAGATAGGCAGTTTTATAGAAAATACATTACAGTGAAACAGATGCAAGAGGCGTAACAGCTGATAGTATAGATAAAAGGTGCATACGTAACTAATAGAGGCGGTATATGGGCGTAATTTAATAAACGTCATTATACATGATGTCACAAGTGGGTGGATCCATAAGAGAATCCTGCAATGTCAGCAGAAATATTTGGCAGAGATGCGCGCGCAGCCGCATGACGTGTGATTGACGTGCAACTAGAGGGTGAAGGGGACTTGACATTTAGCTCTACATGTGGAGACAGAAGTCTGGGGGTCATGTCAACCTAATCCCAAATCATATCTAATATCCTATGTTTAAAGAACTGTGTTATCCAAAAGGAGAGGTCTCTAGGATAGAATCTATTCTACAAACACAACAAATAGAGTCTGCGGGTCTGAACCATTCACTCATAAGAAAAGAAGCGACATGTCAGCACGTTCAAACGAACCAAAAAAGAAGTCCTCATAAAGAGGGCCAAGTCCCATCACCCACCGAAGTGGCATGCTTCATCATCTGGGACCTCCCATAACTACACCTGGTGTAGTTATAGAGCTACAACTCCTTCGATTACTGTAATAAGGAGGAGCTCAGGGATGTTTTGGTTTCTATGATTGGGAGGATGGATTATCTCAGCATGAGGAAGACTGTCCTAGGTGTGGATAATCTAGATGCAGTGTGTGAAATATGAAAGTGATTTAAAATTGATCATCATTGGAAAATAAATTTTATTCTGTATCCAATGACACCAAACTAAAAACAGCAGAAATTGTGAGGGGAGCGCGTCCACAAACGTTATAGGGCCGCGCCCTCGTGGGTCAACATGTTTCAGCCAACCTGTGTCTACCTAATGACTGTGGCTTTCGTCAGGACCAAAAGGTAACACTACTGCAAAAAAAGTGTGAATAAGTGGTAAGTGAGATAAAAAGGAACGATACAACCTAACAGAGTACCTACTTATCCATGGATATGTGGCACCGTAGTGATGTAACTCAATCACCTGGAGACAAAACAAAGTGATAATACATAAATGTGCTGAACATGTCTACTACATTCTCTTAAACGAAGTCCAAATGTCTCATACATAAACATTCGTCAAGCGTACAGACTGCATTGTCCTCTTACCCGCAAAAAGTCAGGTACTCTGTTAGGTTGTATCGTTCCTTTTTATCTCATTTACCACTTATTCACACTTTTTTTGCAGTAGTGTTACCTTTTGGTCCTGACGAAAGCCACAGTCATTAGGTAGACACAGGTTGGCTGAAACATGTTGACCCACGAGGGCGCGGCCCTATAACGTTTGTGGACGCGCTCCCCTCACAATTTCTGCTGTTTTTAGTTTGGTGTCATTGGATACAGAATAAAATTTATTTTCCAATGATGATCAATTTTAAATCACTTTCATATTTCACACACTGCATCTAGATTATCCACACCTAGGACAGTCTTCCTCATGCTGAGATAATCCATCCTCCCAATCATAGGAACCAAAACATCCCTGAGCTCCTCCTTATTACAGTAATCGAAGGAGTTGTAGCTCTATAACTACACCAGGTGTAGTTATGGGAGGTCCCAGATGATGAAGCATGCCACTTCGGTGGGTGATGGGACTTGGCCCTCTTTATGAGGACTTCTTTTTTGGTTCGTTTGAACGTGCTGACATGTCGCTTCTTTTCTTATGAGTGAATGGTTCAGACCCGCAGACTCTATTTGTTGTGTTTGTTCAAGTGACTTGGGGATTTGTCTGCGCAGGTCTTTAAAATTCCCTTAGACCCTGTGACCAGTTGTTTTGTATTGATATTGTGTGCAGCTACGGCTGCGGGTCTTCATATGTCATACACCCAGCAGTGCTGCCGTGTTTCTTGTGCTTTCTTTCTTTAGATTGTGTCCTAGCCTTTTTATAGACTAGGTGTGTGTATCTGACTCTCCTTTAACAACATGACAGAACTTATAGGCTTGGCCTTTGATGACGAAGTGGCCCGCCTCATATTGACCACCACTCCAAGTATCTTTGATAATGTAGACAACCCGGTAGGAGCAACTGGTGACGACTGGGCGAAACTTCTAGTCTTGAAGAAATCGCACACTCGCACCAGCATCCATGGTGCGATTATGACTGAGTATTTGCGCGGCAACTGCGCACCTACTGGCTTAATCGTCACCAACACACCCCGTTTGTTTTTACAGGATAAACTTTTTCTCAAAGATTGGGCCATGATAGCGTGGCGATGCACTCGCGATTGGCTAATTTTGATCATTAGCACTGCCAAACGCATCGCCGATGCTATCATGATCGAGATCCAAGTACTAGAAGGACAAATTAAGACAACTTTGTCCCATTCCATCTACAAGAAGAACCTCGATGATAACAACAAATCTAACAAAGATTTTCGAGATGGTATTCTTTCTTCTAAGATAGAAAAATTCAAGAAAGACTTAGCTAAGTTTTCCTTTGAAAAAGTCTATCCCTACACACAAGAGAACTACACACCACCTGAGTTCAATAGGAAGGGTAGACGATTTGGTTCCAACTATTCTTCTTCTGGATCAGAGGGTTGGTCTAGTGACTCTGATTCCACTACTCAAGAGCCAACACAAAACAGAGGTAGGGGTAGAAATTCCAGGCGGAACTGGCGAGGTAATCAACAACCACAATGGTGGCAACCTCCACCGTGGCAATATCCAAATCCCCCCTTTCCCCCAAACATGATGCCTTTCAACCCCCCCCCACAGTTCTTTTACAATCAGCCTTTTTTAGGCCAGGGCCGGGGACGTTCAAGGGGACGAAGGAGAGGTCAACAAACCCTAAACCAAACGAGGGTCCATTGGAGCCCACCCCCACCAACATCACCCCGGCACCTTCGCAGCTCGGCGAAGGGCCCAGCAGGGGCGGGACCCAGCAGCAGTTAGTGGTCAATCTGAGCTCTTACACTCTAACCGCGATGGAAGAGAAGGTCCTCAACAAAGGCTTGGGCTTTGTCCCAACTAATACGGGTGATCCGTTTACTCTCCATTGCGAGTTAGCCAAGTTTTTTCGGAAAATTAGACTGCGATTTTTCTTCCAAGACAAGACCAATGAGGATACCACATCAATAGAGGGTGTTACTGACAGCGGCCTCAGGAATAAATCTAGATTTAATCCACCCGCACATTCCTTGCCTCCTCAGGTTCTTGCTTTTGAAACTGCCGTTACCAAAGAAACCTCCTTAATGTTGACTAAACCAACTTGTCAATTTCACAATCTCCCGAACTTAGAGAAGCAGGCTTTAACCTCTCTGTCCAGAAACTCCACAATTATCATCAAACCTGCTGATAAGGGAGGGGCAATTGTGATTCTCGACGCCCTGGACTATAAGACAGAATGTTTAAGACAGCTCAGCAACGAGAGATTTTACAAAATCCTCACTCAGGACCCTACACCGCGCATCAAAAAAGAAATTTTGGAACTCGTACATGAGGCTAAACTAGAGGGTTGGATTTCAGCACGAGAAGCAGAATTTTTGGTGACGGAACATCCGGTCACCCCTTATTTTTACGTTCTGCCCAAAATCCATAAGACCCAACGCCCTCCACCTGGTAGACCGATCATCTCCGGTTTGGGCTCGTTATTGGAACCCCTTTCAACATTCGTTGATGTTTTTCTGAGACCCTTGGTCAAAACCATGCCGACATACCTACAGGATACCAAGGAAGTTCTACAACTGCTTCCAGGTTTAGACTTCAATACTGACACAGACTTTCTCGTCAGTTTTGACGTAGAATCTCTATACACTTGCATCCCTCAGACTGAAACTCTTGAAGCCATCAGAGGGCTCCTTGAAGCAAACAGTATCGGGCTTAGTTCGCCAGTGGAATTTATCATGGAATGTGCCAGGTTGGCCATGACTGAAATTTTTTTTCAGTTTGAACACCAGTTGTATCTACAAACATCAGGTACATCTATGGGCAGTGTTTTTGCCCCCAGTCTGGCCAATTTGTACGTACACTTGTTCGAACAACGATGTATATTGTGCAATGACAACCCCTTCCGTGACTATATTGTCATATGGAAACGCTATATTGACGATATTTTCGTCATATGGCGAGGTGACTTTGCAACCCTTGAGACCTTCCATCTGTGGCTCAATGAACGGAATACCTTCCTTAATTTCACCATGGAAGCAAGCAAGTTGAGTTTACCATTCCTAGACCTTCTCATCTTTCCTACAGCCAACGGACTAGGGAGTGAGCTATATACAAAACCTATGGCAAGGAATTCTCTCCTGTCATATGAAAGTTTTCATCCCAAATCACTCAGGTCCGGTTTACCATTTGGGCAATTTCTCCGCTTGAGACGTAACTGCACGGACACTGTCAAATTCAAAGAACATGCTGACGTTCTCTCGAGGAATCTAAGGGCCAGGAAGTACCCCTCGAAACTGATCAAACAATCCTATAAGCGGGCTAGTAACAACAATCGGGATGCCTTATTAGAACCATCGGTACCCAAGGCCTCTTTGGATAGACTGACATGTGTCCAGACTTTCAGCACTCACTCTAATCAACTTCAGAAAATTATACGAAAAAACTGGCGCATTTTGAATGTGGGACAGATACACCTTAGCCCTCCACTTTTTTCGTTCAAGAGAAGTGCGAATTTGCGAGACACACTAGTACACACGCGCCCACAGAACAGAGTGATCTCTAAGACCAACACCTTGTGGAACTTGCCACCTGTCCAAGGGCATTATGCGTGTGGCAATTGTGCAGTATGCCCCAACACCAGACATACTACAGAAGTGGATATAGGGACAAACAAACCCTGGAGGCAGATTAAACACACTAACTGCAATAGTGAGAGGGTGATCTATTTGATCACCTGCCCCTGCGATCTAAGATACGTGGGTATGACCACGAGAAAGATCAAACTCAGGATAATGGAACATAAAAGCACCATCAGATGTCAAAGGCAGGCAACCCGCATGACTAGACACTTTGTGGAATCCAAACATAGCCCTGATGACATTAGGTGGACGATCATCGAACAACCCTTTATTCCGTCCCATATAACTGATGTGTCCACTTTTTTATTCAGAAAGGAGCAACGCTGGGTTTTTACACTTAAAAGCGACACGATAGGGCTCAACGAGTCCATACCTTGGACTTCGTTGTGATACTTCTGGGTCCAAGCCCTTGTTGCTGATGGTGGGTCTTGTCCATCCTTAACTCAGTGTCACGACACATCACTCCGTTGGTACTTGAGTCAACTAAGAGAAGCATGGGAGAGCGGCATGATCCTCCTCCACTCGTAACCCTTAGAGCGTCATGTTACTTAATTACCATTATCTCAGACGTGTCTATTCCTGACACACACGTACCTTCCTCGATTCCACTTTCACGTGATGCAATAACGTGGGGTTTCACTATGGGGACAGATGGGACTGTGTTTCCATTCTTACAATACATTTCTGCCCATTACATCATTTTATTACGGCCACAAGCGCGCCACATAATCTGCGGAGACCACAATCCCCAGCATTCATTGCGTTTCCGACGCACGTTTGCCTAGCGTGTTGCGTCATCACGCCTCCGCACGCTGATTGGCCCGATGCCCGGCACTCCATACAGATGATCGTTATGAAGGGCAGGTTTACGATGCTCCGGTTACGCTCGGTACAACTAGGTAGAAGGTCCGGGGTAACGACGGACAGGTAAGCCTGCTCTCTCTTCATCTGTATACAGTAATTTAGTCTCTTCAATGAACCCTATCGTAGAGATTAGTCTTCGAGTCGTCTCTGGCTGTATTTGACCACATGATTGCTGTTGGTGATTTTAATATTATTCTAGTCATGGACATGCTCACTCAAGCTCCTGGTTGAGTCAGTTTCCAAGACATTAGTAGCATGGTTTTAAACATTATATAGTCAGTTATCACACCTTTGTCTGTTTGTAGGTTTTTTAGTTTCTATGGTTACACAGCTTTTTGCACGCACAGTTGAATATACTATCTTCTGTTGCTTATGGCACTAGCTAGTTCTTTTTCCCCCTTTCTCTTGTCTTCTAGAGCGTTGCCTCACGCCCTGAGTTGTAACCAGGAGTGTAGGTGTATCCCTGACTTTTTGCGGGTAAGAGGACAATGCAGTCTGTACGCTTGACGAATGTTTATGTATGAGACATTTGGACTTCGTTTAAGAGAATGTAGTAGACATGTTCAGCACATTTATGTATTATCACTTTGTTTTGTCTCCAGGTGATTGAGTTACATCACTACGGTGCCACATATCCATGGATAAGTAGGTACTCTGTTAGGTTGTATCGTTCCTTTTTATCTCACTTACCACTTATTCACACTTTTTTTGCAGTAGTGTTACCTTTTGGTCCTGACGAAAGCCACAGTCATTAGGTAGACACAGGTTGGCTGAAACATGTTGACCCACGAGGGCGCGGCCCTATAACGTTTGTGGACGCGCTCCCCTCACAATTTCTGCTGTTTTTAGTTTGGTGTCATTGGATACAGAATAAAATTTATTTTCCAATGATGATCAATTTTAAATCACTTTCATATTTCACACACTGCATCTAGATTATCCACACCTAGGACAGTCTTCCTCATGCTGAGATAATCCATCCTCCCAATCATAGGAACCAAAACATCCCTGAGCTCCTCCTTATTACAGTAATCGAAGGAGTTGTAGCTCTATAACTACACCAGGTGTAGTTATGGGAGGTCCCAGATGATGAAGCATGCCACTTCGGTGGGTGATGGGACTTGGCCCTCTTTATGAGGACTTCTTTTTTGGTTCGTTTGAACGTGCTGACATGTCGCTTCTTTTCTTATGAGTGAATGGTTCAGACCCGCAGACTCTATTTGTTGTGTTTGTTCAAGTGACTTGGGGATTTGTCTGCGCAGGTCTTTAAAATTCCCTTAGACCCTGTGACCAGTTGTTTTGTATTGATAGAATCTATTCTATACTGACTGTTAGTGCGTGTACAAGCGTCTAAGTGTCTACACTAGATGCGAGGGGGTAGGAATATTCCATGGTAACGGGGCTATGAATTACTTGCATGAGGACAGCGAGGCCTGGCCCTTTGCACGGTAGCTGGAGGAATGTTTACCTAAACTACTAGACAGGAATGCATCGGATGAGGAGCGGAGTAGATAATCTTGAAGGTGAAATACAGTTTTTGGCAGGCGACAGGCTGGATCAGGCACCGTTAGCCGCGCAGGGAGTAGGACAAAGTTCATGGATACAGATGCAGGCTCAGACTGGAGCTTTCAGAAGCAGAAGGCAGGAAAAGGCTTGATGACAGAATTCGGGGCCTACTCGCCTGAATCTGTAAAATGTGGAAAGTGAACCACATAAAGTCGGTGGCCTTTCATACTTAGGAATGGAATATCTGACCCATTCATGGCGGATCTGAAAGAGGACATGTTGACGGTGGACGCACATATATTTGCGTCTTCAAAACTGGAGCAGGAGGGAACATACATGTACGTATAGCATGCACATGGAGCCGTTGGGGTCTACGATAGGGGACATAACTGATCACAAAATTCATATTTCCTCAGTCTTATAAATTCTTGTCTGTACATTTGAGGATAAATTCAACAATATCATATTGTTGGATATATCAATACCATTCTAGGAAGTCCTTGAATGATATTTTTATGACATCATTGGCGTTAGTTATTATTTAATAACTTCTTGCCATGTTAACCTATGTGGCTGGGAATCTGCAATGGGGAACATTAACTGGGCTATTTATCTAACACCAGGACCTATAAATATCATCTTTTATAAGGAATCTGCCTATATCTACAGGACCCCTTCTACCCGTGCAACACATAGATGAAACTTTAGGGGTTCTGAATATGTTTAAATATTGAAGATCCTCACTCCACAGTGCTCCTAGCACAAAAGTCGACTTTGGGAAACACTTTACTGCAATGTGGGGAGTCAAATGAGCAATTTCACTAAACCCAAGGCATATACAACTTCTTTTATAAGGGTCTTCCTTGAAAAAAACCTGCCCCCCTACTGGGACACCTAGGGAAGACCCTGGGGGTACCTAATATTCCAAAACATTTTAGTGTTTTAATTTTGCCCCAAACACCAAAGTCGAGTTTAGGCACATTTTGCATTTTAAAAGCTGTCCTGCAATACAGGGCTACTTTTAAACTGACCTCAGGCCTCAGCAGTGAATACGTGCAAGTGCAGAAAGGGCTCCAATCTCTAAACTGCCATGCACTATTACATACTAGGAACTTTAAAGGTAGTTTTCATCCCCCTGCCCTATTATGCACTGGGGACTTATAGGGGAGGTCATGCCAATAATATTGATACACTAACCCATAGTGTACCCTAGTGTGTGTAGTTGTTTTCACTGTATTCTAAGTGTGTTTTCAGCATAGCACTGTCCTTGGGCCTGGTTAGTCAGAGCCCAAGAACAGTAAGAGTCAGTTACCACCAGTACCAGTCAGCAAAGAAATGGGGGTCCAACAGGGCACAAGGATGACTTTGCAACACTATCCTTGGAGCTGGGAGAATGCAAGTAATGGCATGCTACGTAGAATACATACCCTCCACAATTTTTATCTGCCCATATCTGGCTGTGTACATCATCGGCCCCACAAAGATTCCACTGATACTTCCCAAGCCTATTCAAAACCATGGAAGTCTCTTGAGCTGTATTGTCCTGCTGGACATGTCATGCAGCAGCCCTGGAAAGGCCCACTTGCCCGCTCATGCCCATCTTCTATTGAAACTGTCTAGGTTCTTCTCCCACGTTGGAAGGAGAAAAGCTGCACCACGAAAAGGCTTTTGCATGTGAGGACCTAATCTGAGGGGAGCGGATCTCCGGAAGTTATCAAAGTGTAAAACTGGCACTGTCAAGAAAGCAAAGCAGAGACGGGTGCTGTGGAGTACCATGTGCCCCTGGTGGTTAAATGCTGCCACCCCCAGTGAAGAGAGACCCTTTGCATCCCATTGCAGCCATGTCTGCACCTGGAATATGTTGCCCGAGGGAAGGAGAGGAATTGAAAAAGGGGGTCCTCACAGAAGATACCCCCCCACCAAGTCTGCCTGCCCAAAGAGATAGGTCAGAAAGGAGCCGAATAGGACAGACAGTGCCCAACAAGACAGTGAAAGCACAGGAAACGAGCGATTTGGTTCTGTCCTCAGAAGAGGGATTCTAAGGCTGCCACTCCCTTTCGCCCCTGCTAATAGTACTGCACCTCGTGGACCGTCCCTTTGACATGTATAAAGTGGTACCCGCAGCCGACAAGAGGGTGCCCATCCCCTATAGAGTGAATTAAGCACAATTTAAATATCCAGCAGGAAAACCGGTGGACAAGCCGGTGGGACCAGGTGCTGCCTCCCCAAGCCCCCACTACACTCTACAGGGCGTAACCAGTGACACTAGAGGAATGTTACACAAAATAAACATTAGAAACATAGTGAGAAACTTCATCTGAAATATCATTACTTAAAGTGATCATCAGAAATCGAAACTCAACTTTGTTGATCATCATAATAACAGCATCACATTTTGTGTGATAGAATGCATGATTACAAGTAATCAACTGTATTTTCTGGTTGTTTGTCTATCTTGTTTTTCTATCTTCCTCAGTTATAGGCAAAGTCTGCACCTATACCACATGTCAGAGCCTGAGGGATTGAGTGGTAAGTGAATCTACTTACTCAGTGTGAACGACCTGAAAGTATGCCACTCTCACAATGGTCATGATAATTAGGGGTGGGCGGAATTTGCGAAATCCACTTTCGCAAATTATCGCGAAAATGTTTAAAATTATCGCAAACAAGCGGAAATATCGCGAAGATGCAGAATTTTTTTTCCCGCATGTTTGCGAGATTTTTTTCATGGTTGCGGGTCGCCAACTTACCCATGTGGTTGCTCGCGGGTGCAGCCATCTTGTTTTGAGTTGTCTCAAATGGCTAAAAACAATCCAACATCTCATGGAGAACGCGACCGGATCAAGAAAACTTGTCGGTGAACGCAGGGATTCAGGTAAGGCGATCGCGCACGTGCTAGAATGTATTATTTTACAGAGCGAGCAAGAAACAAATTATCGCCAAGCTGCGGAAAGCGGAAATTTTGACATTTTCGCGCTTTCCGCGGAACGCGAAAATGTCAAATTATCGCAATTTCCGCGAACGGAACGAAATTTTCGCCCAGGCCTAATGATAATGATCTGTAAGGGCAAGCTGGGGCTGAAACATGTTGACCTACCATGACCAAACATCAGGCACTGTGGATCACTAACATATCCACATAAGCACCTCTGTCAGAGCGAGATTCAACATATACCACACCCTGGGTTAAGGTGGATGAGGATCTCCAGAACGGAAATCGTAAGACCCTAGAATAGTAAGACACGTGTTTCATTCTCCTCTGATTATGATTTTAAAACCTACAGAAGCCGAATCAATCTCTGCTTCTCTCTCCCTCTTTGGATTATACGAATATTTAATTAGGGAACAGCTGTGGGAGCCTAAGAACAATTCTAGTACCTATATGAAAAGAGAAAATATCATATTTCTGATTACTTTTCTGCTGATCTCTAGTTAACATATCAACACTTTTTGGATTACAACCAACTAAGGCTAGATCTATTTCTGTCAGACTTTAAATGGCATTAAAAATATAATTACCATAATGACAGAGAATCAAGGACTGAGCTATATGGACGATGTGATCAAAGGCATACTCTCTGACCCGTCCCTATTGCAGGAGATGGAACTTACTCAAACTTTAGCCCAAACCAACGAATGGAAAGATCAAACAGTAAGAAAGAACAAATAAAAACAGCCTTTCAAGGGCTCATAATGACGGAATACCTCCGAGCAAATGCAGCACCCAAAGGTCTGTGGGTCCACAATGCACCCAGGATCTTCCTACAAGATATTCTATATAGGAAAGACTGGGCTGCCATATCCTGGGAATGCACAAGAGACAATTTAGTACTCATCAATAAAACTGCGACCAGGTTATTAGAAGCACTGACTATTGAAATACAAGTCAGTAAAGCCAAACTAAAAATGACAGTAGACATTTCGGTCTTCAAAAATGGACTAGAAGAAATTATTAAAGAAATGAAGGATTACTTTATACAAAGCAAGATACCAAAATTAGGAAAATACCTCAAACGATTCTCACAAGAAAAAATGTATCCCTATATCAGAGAGAACTAAACCCTACCAGGAGAACATAATTATAATGATTCCTCAAGTGGAAATTCTTCAGACAGCACTGATTGGAGCAGTGATGACAACCAATACCAACAATGCAATTGAGAATGAGTAAGACGCTTTATACGGAGGTGGGAAACAAATTCGAAAACACCAAACTTTGAAGAACATAAACCACTGATGATCCAACCATTTGCACCTCAATTCACTGGATCGATGAACCCCTATATGCAAGGACTACCCCCAAACATTTCTAGATGATGAGGCCTCCTTTTTTAGGAAGAGGCCCAAATCAACACAGTGAAAGAGGAAAGGAGTAAGTTGGAATGAGCCTGACCAGGAGTATGTCAAAAGACCAGGAGAAACCAGGACCCAGCCTAGCAAATCGCTAATAGACAATCTCACGAATCACTCACTTACTGATGATCAACACAAACTTCTCATCAAAGGACTAGGATATGTAGTCACTCCGTCACTTGATCAATTCAACAATTCAAACTCCACTGCGAAATGGCAGAATTATGTCGTAAAATCAACATAAAAGCTTTTTTTAAAGATAAAAGCAATAACCCTACAAATGGGGCTACGGGCCTAAGAAGGAAATCCACTATCTGACCACTGAACAACTCAATACCGGTGGAGATACTGGCCTGTGAACAGGCCTTATTTAAAGAGGTGGAGTCTCTGAAAGAGAAAACCAAGAAACCATACATGAACTTGACTTAAAGTGAACAACAAGCTCTAGAAGAACTAAGATGGCTTAATATTAAAACTCGCTGATAAAGGAGGAGGCATAGTACTCTTCATATCCGAAAATTACCACACCCAATGTACAGATCTATTGCCTGATGGGATATACTATAATATTCTCACTCTGGACCCTACAACGATATTTAAACAAACCATAGAGATAATGGTGGAGGAGGCCAAAACAAACCTTTGTATATCTAAAAACAAAGTAGATTTTTTGGAGGACAAAAAACCCAAGAACACCCTAATTCTACTCATTTCCCAAAATACAGAAGAACAGAACAACACCCCCAGGATGCCCTTTTGTCTCTATGTCTCTATAATTGAACCACTATCTCAATTTGTGGATCATTATTTCAGACCACTGTTCCAAAGTACACGACATATCTTACTACTCTAGACTACTCAATCAGCTAAAAGATCTAACATACCATGGAGGAACTACATGCCTGATAGAAAGCCTCTATACAAGCCTACCCCAAGAAGCTGCCCTACAAACCATTGAAGATGTGCTTTTTACACAACAGTGGACATATAACACCCGAGACACCTCATCCTGGCATGTTGCCACCTAGCTCTAACAGAAAATGTCTTTGAATATGAAGGAACAATATAGCTCCAAAACACTTGGTACTTCCTCACCCTGGGTTAACGTAAATGAGGGTCTCCACTATAGAAATCGTAAGACGCTGGAATAGTAGGACACGTTTCATTCTTCTCTGATTACGATTGTAAAACCTATGGAAGCAAAATGAATCTCTGCTTCTCACTCCCTCTTTGGATTATATGACTAAAGGAATGTAGGCACCAGTTCATAGTTGGAAAAAGACTGAAATCCATCCTGGGCATGCAGTACTGCTGCCTCACCAGAAATAAGGCCTCTGAGTCAAAGCAGACCACCAGCTACTGAAAGCACTGCACACCGGTAAGGCCGGCAGCAAGGAGAGCTGGCAGAACAGCCCAGATTGCAGTGTAGCAAACCGGAGGCTGTGAGGTACCATACAGTAAAGAAAATGCAGAAGATTTCTTCTGTGTTACAGTATTATTCATGTGCCAGAGTACAAGGATCTTGGCATGGCCTCGTAGCTGCAATTCCAGCCAGTGAGAGCTCTGTCCCAGTAATTAGGTGCTCCTGAGTCACCCATCACCCGGCGGCCAAACAGCAGTCAGGAAAATAAAGAGAACCCTTAGTAGTTTTTAGGAGGTGCTGTCTGCCCCCAAGTGTGTTCACTGCAAGGTTCTGCAAGTAGGCCAGGACAGTAAATTCTGTTCCGCTCGCGGAATTCGCGGAATTTAAGTAATTTCGCGTTCCGCAGATAATGTGGAATTGCCAAAATGTCCGCAATCCGCGGCTTTGCGGAATTTTTTGCTTGTTTGCGCTTTCAAAATGCGTTTTCGCAAGATATTTCTCCCCAAGCACGCAAACAACGTTTGCGAACAGGAAAAAAGCATTGCGAACGGGCGGAACAAGCAATTCTGCTAAACTTTTGCGTGCTCGCAGAGATTTTTTACCGTTTCGCAGAGCTTTGCGTAGCTTGACTACGTAAATTCCGCCCACCCCTATCTGTAAGTGCTCCTGAAGAACTCACCTGGGATCTAGGGGTGGGCAGAACTAGTGGAGTTTCACTCCGTGAAATTCCGCTAAGTTACTTTAAAACCCTCAGCAGAAACAGTTGTCCACGCAACAGAGATTTGTTTGTGAACAACATAAATATCTACGTGTTATTTACATTAATATTTATCATGTATTAGAAAATTTAATAAACTTTGAAAAACGACTTGTCTATGAGACATGTGAATTTACGGATATATTACCCTTTTGAAAGTAATAATTACGGAGACTGTTCTTGTTCTTAGTTATTGTATTTCCCCTGCTCCCCCTATTATTCTGTTTCAGGGGCCCTCTTATGTTTTTCTATGGTGCATCATCACTACTATCTATGGAGCAGTGAACATCTGGAGTGGAGTCCAACACCGCTATCAGAACAACAGACAAGAACCACCAGTGACACTTGTAAGAGTCAGCCAACTAGAGATTTCCTGCACTTTGATCCTGTAAGCAAGAGAAAGTCTTTACCAAGACAATTCTACCCCTGTGCTTGCTCAAGCGACTAGCAAAGGCTCCTTGGCAATCTTGTAGTGGCCCAGACATGAGACACATGCAGCTCCAGTGCAGACCACGCCAACTCCTGTGGCAACCAATCCAAGGGGCCTACACACGGGTGAGAGATGGCCTTGACCCTGCCTCACTGATGGATTCCTAGAGTTAGCAAGGACTTGTAGCGCAGGTTTCAGCAGATTAAAGCATGCAGTGACTGTCTTTAAGGAGCCAAGCAACACCACCAATGCAAGCTTTGAGATGGACTCCAACAATGCTCCTGACTCCAACCACAAATCATCCTGAGCATCAGCAGAGTGAACCAACTCCAGATTATGGACATGATTCCATCTTGTATAGTACCAGAAGGTACCTGATGTGTCTGAGCTAGCATTCGTCTCCTGAACCACTCAGGCTAAATTATGAATGCGAGCAGAGATGCCCTATTGCAGCCAGCGTCATTGGCCCACACATTCAATGCCGTCCTGCTGATTGACTCTAGAGACTGATGTACTATGTGGTATCCAGTTTTTCTTTTTGCTTCTACAGGATGGACTCATTGTCCTTTCATTTGGATTTTGGGAGGAGTATAGTGTCCTGCTTCACATGTCATGCGGCAGCCCACTCCTTGGGGCAGTCCTAACACCAACCCCACACCCATCCATCATAGGCATCACCAGTAAGGTGACCCTGCTAATAAAAGGGGCAGTGCACAAGTTGCCTGGGCCACTTTTACCCACCAATTCCTAGTGTCTGTGTTATAACTTTATTAGCATATGGGCCAAGGGCCCACAATGCTACATGGGTCACTGTTTCCATTGACCTCCGGTTTGAAAGTTCCAAGTTCTGTAGGAACAACATTGTGAAAGGAATTTGCTGCTATTTTTATACAACGTAATGCTCATCCCTTAATAATCTTGAGAAATCCAATTTTCTTCCCAGACCTTTTCCCAATACCAAGAATCTTAAATGCAAGCTTGATTTAAATGCATCCACTGTTGGTGAATTCTCGCTGGAGTCAACTTTAAGGCAGTTTTCACTATAGAATTCTGAGATTCTAGAAAATATAACTAGTTTAAATGATTTTTTACTATTCTCTACAAATAATTCCAAGTTGGCCTAGTCAGTTCCTAGCATTTCCAGTGATCCTGGTTACACTAACAGGCGAAATGGACATCTTCAGAAATGTGTCAGGTACTTTTCTCCTCCTTTCTCGTAAACTAGGTCTCATTGTGTGGCTTCATTAAATGTAGCTGATGATGATAACTTCTTTTTTTCATTGGCTTTAGGCTTAGTATTTTTAATCTTTTAGTGTTAAATAAACCACAAACATCACGTTTGTATTCATACTTTTTTATGGCCCTTGTTGTAGGCATGTATTTCTGTGCTGAGCCTCTCCCTTAGGCTAAGCATTCTGTTCAGAGAGTTCTCTACACTCTATGTTCTCTCATTGAACTCTGTGATCTTTCATAGAGTGTTATTTCTTAAATGTGTTATGCAACTTTTGTTATGGCTTGAGCCTCCTCATGCACTCAATGTGTATATATATTTTGCTTACGTTTGAATGAGGATGTCTGATATTGACTTGCAAGTTTTGCTAATGTTTAATTAAAACTATGGCCACAGTGTCTGCAAGAACTTTTGTGTAAATTACCCCATTCCTGCAGAACCCTGGGAAGCCAGCGGCCAAGTGGAGTATGTGGCTAAGATCTTTTGAAAATTATCTGATTGCTGTTGGGGCTGATGAGTATTATCTGATGTGCAAAACTGCTATTGTTTGTAGTAACTTGGGCCACGAGGGCCATCAGATTTATTATAATTTTCCTAAAGATGTGGCACTGTTTGGTGAGTCTTGTGATTGGGGTGATTTCTCTGAAGCTCTTACCAGACTCAAGAAGAAAATTGCAGAAGAACCTAGTGTATTACTTGAAAGGTTCAATATTTAAAAAGAAACCATTGTCTGATGAATCTATAGAAGAATTTATCTCAACGTTACGGTTGTTAGTGGCAATCTGCAATTTTGGTGCATCGCTTGACAATTATCTATGGGATTAGTTTGTTTACAGCTGTTTTTCTAAGACGATGTAGGAGAGACTCCTTCACTGAAGGAATCCTCTATTGAGTGAAATCATGGATTTGCAAAGAATATTGAATGATCTATTGTGTCTGCTCGCATCATGACTCTGGAGAGTGCCATACCTTCTTCCACCTTTGTGAATGCTGGGGGGACTCCAGAACATGTTAATGCAATTTGCTTGAAGTACAAGAGTTATAAACCTATGCCTCATAACTCTAGCCATTTTTGTTTCAGTTGTGGGTCCAGGTCACATTTCACTAGTTTTCCCCAGTGTCCTGCTGTAGGAAAGCATTGTACCAAGTGCAAGAAAGAACAC
Source organism: Triturus cristatus (assembly GCF_964204655.1). Taxonomy (NCBI): domain Eukaryota; kingdom Metazoa; phylum Chordata; class Amphibia; order Caudata; family Salamandridae; genus Triturus; species Triturus cristatus. Next base: position 178,235,542 of record NC_140593.1, read on the forward strand.
TTTCACTGTGCGTGGAAGATGGGTAAGAATTTGATGAAGGTGCATAGCATTGATGTGTCTGATAAAACCAGTGTGTTGGATACGTCAAATTTTGGAATAAACCTGGAATAGGATTCTGTGGTGGTTGGTAAATTTAAGGAGCCTGTTTGTCAGGAAACTTTGGAAGGGTCCTCACCCTTGATATGATGTGTGACTCTGGGTCACACATTACAATAACTTCTGATACCTTATTCGCCTTATGGTGGTTTCTTTGAAGAATATGCCACATATTTAGGTAGAAAAACCTTCACTAAAGTTTACGTAGCAGTCAAAGGTAGGCATATTGTACAGTAGCAAGACCTGGTTAAACTATGCCTTAAGCTGGTTCCAGGTGCGGACCCACCAGTAAGAATTTCCAACATGCCAATTTCTCTTATTCAATTGAGTGATAACAACATGATGGATGAGATTGTCAAAGTTTTTCCTGACATTTTGAATGACAAAATTAGGTGCATTAAAAAATATGTACATTCTATTAAGTTAAAATAGAATGTGGTGCTGGTAACTCACAAGGTCCGGCCTGTGCCATTGAGTGTTAGACCTGAGTTGCAGAGTCTCCTTGAAAAGAATGGATAAAGATGGTATTAAGAATGCTGATTCCTCTGAATGGGCCAGTTCAATAGTTATTGTCCACAATATGGATGGTGACATCTAACTATGTGCTGACTTGAGCAGCTTGAACCAAAACATTGTGGTGGATTGCACCCCACTTCCCAAAGTACAAGACTTACCTGCCAACAGGCTCTCAAGATCTCACCACTTTTGTTACCTCACTTGGGACTTGTACAATTTCCAGTGTAACATTTGGGTTGATATCTGTGGGAGGAGGAAGTGTATTTCAATGACTCATGGATATTATCTTGGAGGGTGCTGTTTGCGTGTATTTTTCCAATTCATCCAGGACAGGGATTACACCATCCCTTTTGCCTCACTTTTTCTCAATACTGCTGAGTTACACAGTACAATTGAGCGTGAGGCGTTAGCATATTCCTGGGCAGTTGAGAGATGTAAGTCTTTCATTTGGGGTACACATTTTGATATGTGTACTGGTCACAAACCATTGTTGCATTTACTTAATGGAAATGGGTCTACGAAGGCATCTGCATACCTTGCTAGGTTGCTGTCCAAATTGCAGGAGTACAATTTACTTTAAAGTACATTCCTGGTGGAAAGAATGTACGGGCAGACTGCTTGTCTAGGTTGCCTGTGAATGATGGTTGCATGGACTTTGCCCCGGAACAGAAGTCTGTAGTTGCACTGGTTGATGACATTCTGGATAATACAGGCCCAATCACACACCAAGAATGCTTAGAGACTGCCAGTCAGGATACTATTCTGCACACTATTCTGCACACTGTTTGCACCTAAATCATGAATGGGTAGCCTAGAGAGAGGAATGTTGAAGCCTCTCTGAGACTGTATGTGCAAGTATCTGAGGGCCTTTCTCTGGTAGATGGTGTTATTGCAAGCTGATGTTTGTGTTCCACCAATGTCACTCAGAAACGCTCTCATAAAGGAGTCCCATAAAGGTAATTTGGGTGTTAGCAGCATCAGTGAATCATTTAAACAATTTTACTGGTGGCCAGCTAAGGAGTCTCATGTTGCTAAGTTTACTGGTGAATGTACACATGCTTAGTTTCAGATAAGCATTGGAAGGTGCATGAATCTCCCCTTCACACAGTACCCTTTGCTGAAGAAGGCTGGCTGCCACAAGGTGCTGTAGATTTTGTAGGGCCCTTTGAGTTATTACCAAAGTCTCAAAGATACATGACGGTTCGTGTTCATTATTTTTCGATGTGGATGCATTTTAACTTCACACGATTTCCCAACACTGATTCTATCATTACATTTTTGCAAAGAGGTTTTGCCATTGAAGGGGCACCCAGGCAGATAGTAACTGGTAATGGGACTCATTTTACGTCTGGTTGTGTGAAAAACATTGTTGCTGATTTTGAAATTTCTCACATTAAAGTGGCCCTTTACTCTCCTTCCTCAAATGGCCTTGTGAAACTCATGAACACATTTCTGAAAGAAGGTGTGCAGACAGCTGTGACAACAGGGGATGAGGTGAAATATTTTCTAAAAAAGAAAAGGTTTGGTCCTATTTAATGACACCTCATAGCACTACAGGTGTGTGCCCATTCGTTTTGATTAAGCAAGAGGTTTCCCAGGTGCTCAATGTGTCCTGATTGGATCAGGGAGTTGAGTAAAACAAAACCTGTCCATTTGGGTGCTGTGGCTGACAGAGTGAAAAATAGTCACATTCACACAAAGGAACTTTTTGATAAGAAACATAATGTCAAGAACATAGAGTTGAACATTGGTGATTGCGTTTTGGTCAAGGTTCCCAAAAGGGTGAAGTAGAGTGGAATTTCAAAAGGATCTGTTCTGTTGCATGACAAAGGTTGATGGAGGAGGAGAAATGTAGTCAAAATTACATCTGATCAAGCTCAGAAAATCCCATCTGTTAGGGGTTTTGATGAGGCATCCTTTAAATGTAAGGTGTGAATTCTTAAGTGCATTCCTGCAGTGGACCTGATACCAAGGTCTCTGCACCCTGTGATCCTGGCATTGTCTCTACAAACTGTGATCCTGTCAACACTTGAATGCAGATGTCACGGCCCGTGCAGCCCTTGATGTTGGTTAGATCAGTTACTGCTGAGCAGCCAATGTGGAAGGTGCATTTCTGTGGGCCCTGTTATATTAATACGTGTTGCTGCAATAAACATACAGTGGATAACCTATTTTTTTTTCGTGTGGAATTCCTCTTGCAACAGGCCTTTAGTTCGTCTTTTTCTTTTTTTTCTAAATTTCTTCGGTTTTTATGCCTACATACTTCAGCTTCTCTCCCAGACTAAGGGGCATATTAACAAGGGCCGGCGATAAATATCGCAAAGCGCGCTTAGCGCTTGCATATTTATCGCCGGCTATCTCTGGAATTTATCTCCCGGTTTGCGCGTTATTAACAATGTGCATCGCCGAGGCGATAAAAATTCCAGAGATAGTTGGGATATCGCCGTTTTCCATGGTGGAAAACGGCGATATCCTAGATGATAGGGCCTGTGGTCTTAGCCACAAAATCCACCCCCCATGTTAAGTATGCCTTAGTCAGGAATTTAACAGACATTAAATTCCTGCGTTAAGGCATACTTAACGCGATTTTTAAAATCGCTACCTTCCCTTGTTAATATCGCGAAGCTGCCTTCGCGATATTTTCCCAAGGGAGTCTTGTCAGGCACGTCGCCTTTGCATCTCATTAGCGATGCGATCGGAGGCGTGCTGCAAATGGGCGCTAAGTCAGCAAGACACGCGATAGCGTGTCTTTGCTGATAAGGCGATGAAATTATCGCCGCTTTTCGCCCGAAAACGGACTCAAAAGCGGCGATAATTTCATATCGCTGCCTTGTTAATATGCCCCTAAGTACTGAGTTCTAACAAAATTGGAGCAAAGAGCACTGTGAGAAGACCTTTCTTCCGTTTGCTTGGAGCTCAACTACAGCACACTCTAAAGGACGCAGCCACTTCCACAGCACATGATTGGCAGGAAAGGACACTGCCTCTGCATATTACCAAGGGGGGACGTTATGCGAGAGTGAACAGGAAGAAAGGATACCTTTTCTGTTATAAAGATGTTGTTAATATGAAGATGAATTGCATATTTGAGGCAATTCAATTCAAAGTAACCTGCAGCAACTAGACAAATATTATATATTTGACGTGTAATCGTGTGTCAGAGCCAGATAGCAGTTCCATGACCGTGCTAACTTGATTCTCGTTTCCAGAAATATAACATATGCTAATAACATTGGTATATAACACCGTTATCTTGGGGAAGTAAATCATTCATAAACATAGCTTCTGCATTGCATCCCAAGGCAAAATACATGAACATGACTATCTCTGGAAGAGAACTATAAAACCCCCCTGCTCTGTCTAGCAGCATTTCGTCGAAGAGGCACAGCGAGAAGACTTGCAGGTTCTTATCAGATAATTGCTGAAGTGTAAACTGCTTCCAGTGTCTTATTTTAGCAGGTTGCCAAGGATATCCAGTTCACTTTAAAAAGTGATTGTCAGGTGTTCTGCCGAGAGGTTTTATTGAAGCCCTTAGCCGGCTCGTATTTGTCGACCTGAGGCAGAATTCGCCAGGGATTTCACGTAACATCTGTCCACTAATGCTGCAAGTGTCTGCCTGTTTTGTTTAAGACTATGTTATTACAGTACTAGGCGACTAAGAGTCAATAATCTAAAGACATTAAAAGGGCCGTCCAGTGTGAAGGGTAAGGCCAGCTCCACGCACCCAGTCCTGCATAACTACCAATCTCCAATAATTAACATTCCACACTTTCCATTTGTTGGAGACATATCGTGGCATCAGTGACAGGATGCCCCCTTTAAAATGATTTGTGAATTTGACTAAAGGCCATTCCTGCTTCTCTTACACCTTTGAAAGACTCAAAATTTGACTTATGAAAAAATAATATGCACAATATGCACATCCTTATTACATCCCGTTTCCAAAGGTTAGGCTCACTGCCCATTCAATATTTCAGTGTAGCAAGGATGCAGTTGAATGTTTTTGACCAATGGGTGGTCTCTAAATACAACCTACGTGTTGTTCAGGATTCATAGGTTTGCGTAAAAGAACCTGTGAGTGATAGAGGCTCTGGAAGACACGACAAATACATTAAACATGGAGTAAAGATCCACCCTGGAACACGGCCAGCTAGCAACGACGTTCTAGAACGTCCTAGGACTCCTTTGGTCTTGATGCCACAGTCGTACCATGGTACATATTTCATGCAGAACATTGCCTCGTTTCGGCATCCTGCATACACCGTGAGTTGGATTCACAAAGGTAAACTTACACGTTTGTGTAAGTGTACGTTTTTTCAGAATTCACAAAACTGCATTTCAATAGCTAAGTTTGAGTGCAGACACTTCGCCGTTGAGGTAGAGAACTCCACACATAAAAAGATGGGCCTGTCCTATCTCTTTAAGTGCCGAATTTACCGCACTGACTGGGCCTGTCCTATCTTTTTATGTGAGGAGTTCTCTGCCCGGCTGCGGGGTCTCAGCACTCATACACTTACTATTAAAATTCAGTTGTGTGAATTCTGAAAAAGCGTAAACTTAAACAAAAGTATAAGTTTACCTTCGCGAAACAGGCCCTATAATTGACTTCATCCAACTCATAAGAATGGATCATTGGGTCAGGCGAGGCATTGTTGTCCCACCAACAACTTCTTTTTGGTGCAATGGCCTCCAGTGTAAACTTTTTAAACTGCTTTTATCCAATGGAACGCATTTTTAAATGCCTTTATGTTTGTATTGCACAACACATTGTGCCATTGTTCCTTAAAATGTATCTGGGTAGCAGTCCCTGCAGAAAGCTGGTGCTGATTTTGTATATTGTTCTTGTTTTGTTGGCAATTTTAACCTCCCTACAAGCGCCAAGTGAAACAGGCACTAGGTGGGTTGCTAAGATTCAGCCCTGTTTCTCTTTATCTGAAGCCTCTTTCTCACCTTCTTCCTGTTTGCTTTTTCTTTCTTTTTTCTTGCTTCATCCTTTCATTGATTTTGATGTTATCTTTCAATGTGACATTGTGACTCTCCTTATTCTTTTCCTTTTTTTCTATTTCCCATCCTTTCCCCTATCCTCTCTTGGATTTTTTCCAGATTTTTAACTTCCCTCTGCCTCTCTCTTTTTATCTCCCTTTCCCCCTATTTTCTTTTAATTTGTTCTCTTTTTGTCTTGTTTTGCCCTCTCTCCTACGTGTCCTTTTCTCGAAACTGCCTGGAGTCCTTCCTCCAGCATCTGGGACTTCCCTTTCCAAATCTGTCTCTTCCTCATTCCTTCTGGTGGGACGATGGGGTCCTCTGGACCTCAGGACACAAGTGGACTTCATCGTCCGAGCAGCAGTGCGCCAGAACCCGCGTTTGCAGCGTGGTGTAAAAAGGGGCATGGCCTAGGAACACCTCTCTGCAATGCAGCTCTGTGGCACTTACTGGAGGTACCTGGTGGGCTAGTTGGCCCCCAGGGACCCACAGGACTCAAGGGGATTAATCCCCAAATTTACAACGTGCCAGGGGGTGTGTTTACACACTTGTAATATCAGGCCCCTCTCCCTCCCTGCACCACTGTTCAAACGCGCCCTCTGACGCGTTGTAAATTGGGGGATTAAGTCCCCTTGAATACTGAGGGTCCCTGGGGGACAACTAGCCCACCAGGTACCTCCAGTAAGCGCCAGAGAGCTGCGTTGCAGAGAGGTGTAAAAAGGGGCGTGGCCTCGGACCACCTCTCTGCAATGCAGCTCTGTGGCACTTACTGGAGGTACCTGGTGGGCTTGTTGGCCCCCCGGAACCCTCAGGATTCAAGGGGACTTAATCACCCAATTTACAATGCGGGGCTGCGGGGGCCCCCACTGGCCTTCGCCACATAATAAGGCATGCCCCCAGGACTTGACCCACCCGGGGGGCTTAAATACAATGAAGCGTGGGAGCCCGTGCTTTTCTTTTGTTATGTTCGGCAGGATTCGCGCACCCAGCGCAAATTCTACCGATTTGTTTTTTTTGTGAAGGACATCTAACATGGGTTTCAATTGGAATTCCATAGAGCATATTATCAAGCCCATTATCGCCGTTTTAGCGGCAGTTTTCTGCCACTAAAGCGGCGATAATTGTATTGCCTGGCTTGATAATATGCCCCCATGTGACTTAAATAATACCTATTAGACATGAATGACTCTAAATTCTATAATGAAAATAAAGGTAGGATATGATTACCACATGTATCCTTTAAGAAAAAAAAAATTCCAAAATGTAATCATCAAACTTCTTAGGTACCCTGGTACTCCTTTTTTGTAACACAAAATTATCAACAGCAGAACAGTCAGCAATCTCTTCGACAGTAGATTCAATCTGGTGCGTGTCAGAATTGGTAATAGTTCTACTCACATCGGAACTTTGAGGAGGAGCACAAACAGTGCGCTTCTCAGAAGCACATTCGGTACCCTTCTCATCAAACCATAAATTATTGTCTTCAGCCCTTTCAAAAATACATTCTTGTGCAAAAGCTAAGGCATCGAGCTGAGGCAAACTCCAACCACTTCTGCTGTATTCAAACGTAAGCTGCTGCATCAGTGAATTGCACATTACGTGTTACAGTTCCATGTGACATAAACAATGGCTTTTAGACATGAATTAGTAAATTCTATAATGAAAATAAAGGTAGGATATGATTACCAGACAGTGCCAACTAGTTCCTAAACAATGCCGTGTTTTTTGATCTTGATCGCCAGCTTGTGAGCAGAGGCTGAGGATGAGCTAATTTGTGTGAAAGGGCTTCGTGGATAACAGGCAGGCAGAGAGATGTGAGCACAAAGAATAGACATGGTTTCAAAATGGATGTCGGATTTAGGCTAATTTAGCAAGTAAATAGCGTATTTGCATTGGCCATTCATCAACCATCCCTGGTTAGGCTGGTGACGTAACGGGCAATAATGAAATCAGAGTTCAAATGCCTGAGTATACTTAGAAAGTTATTATATGAAAATAGTTCAATTGAAGTGTATTAAAAAAATGTATAGGAAAAAGTCAAAAAAGTTGGAAAAAATCAATCCAAGGATAATGTGAATTTCTTACAAGTCTTGGAGATTTCAGTCCGGAAGTACTTCAGTGGCTTGAGATGCGTAATGTTCCAAGAGGCGATTCTTGCCATCGTGTGAGAAAAGCGAAGCGATCCAATTCATATCCTCGAAGGGACAGTAATGTTCCTCGAATGTTGGAGCGGCAATTTGAATTGGCAGGCAATCTGCGATGTTGTCAAAGGTCGCACATTGCAGGAGATCTTTCCCGGCTGCCCAGAAATCCCATTCTGCCAGGATACCTTTTTGCGTTGCATTCGCCATTGCTCCACTGTCTGAACAATCAAGTTCATGGTTTTTAAGATACTCCATTACCTGCTGGATATCGGGAGCGTTTGCTGGGATGTTGGCAAGGCATAGATCCATTCGCCAGTCGATTGGGCAAGTTTTGCAATAAAAAAGATGGTTGCACGCAGATTGTATATGTGTAAATAAATGTCATGTTGTAGCCGGCTCCGATAATAAATAGAGGCAGGCAGCCGAAAAGTTGTTCCATTTATTCACGGTATTGATGTAGCTTCGCGTAGAGGCGTATTCTGTCGGACATGATTGTTACCACAGGGAGCAGAGCCATTTTTTACAAGCAAAAATAGTAGTAGGATGGCCGCAAACAGAGCGAGAATTATGGGCACTGTTCCTGGTATTCCAGAGATGATCGAATGAATGAAGTCTGATATTATACCAAAAACAGTTTGAAAGCCTGTGACAAGGAGACAGTGTTAAAAAAATGTGCCAGACCTTGAGTGTCAGATGTGTTGAAAAATGTGTAACAATCCACAAAGTGTAATGGGAGGTTCGTATTTAAAAGGAACTTTATTTTACTTGAAGTTCGTGCTATCTGCAGTCTATTAATTTCTTTTGCAGAAGTGAGGGACACTTCTGTTTGAAACAAATGCACTTTCAGTTTGCTTAGTTTAATGAAATCTGTTTTCAAAGTAGGTATTGAAGGCCAAGTTGAACTGTGGGAGTTACTTTGTGTGGGTGGGAATAGACATTGCCACAGGAAGTTACTCGGTTTGAAGCAGTAAGGACATACGGTATGCCAGCTCACATTCCGTAGCAGTCCATCTTATTAAGAACCAGATAACTGCTGTTAGAAAGCTGTGTGAATGTTGGTCTGATTGTGGGAGTTCGTGTGCTTTTAAGAAAGCACGCAAGATCGGGGGCTGTAAGCTTAGAAGCGTCGTGCAGTTGAACATTCTTGCATAGTAATGAATGACTACCATTGTGGGCGCACCTTTCACCTGTGAGAAAAACTTCTGTATCCTCTTTAAGACAGCGATATGTAAATGGGAGAAACCACTGCTCGTTAATAAACGTGCTACCTTATATAACCACATACAACATGACAAACAACATGTACACCTAGCAGACACAACAACACTACATACTGTGGGAACCGTGGCTCGCCATGTACAAAAACCAAACATGGCATGGCACCTCTGCCACACAATGTAGAATGCGGGGAGAGATGGGAGCAAAGTATGTGTGAAGGTGGCAAGTGATTCTCGATTATAAAAGTATACAATGCAAAGTGTTGAGGGGATGTGCCGGAGAGACTTGAGTATGCAGAGCACAGACATGTACATGTCAACATACACAGATGGTCTATTGAGTGAAGTGGACAGTGGACGCAACCTTGATAGTACAGTCAGTAGGGAAGATTACGAAAACATAGCGCGTACTTGCCCCCCCCTAAAAAATCTTTAGCGTAGTGGGCTGGCTCGGTGTACGCAAGGCTAGCGTCGGGGTATGAATAAAAGGCATGTCTCTCTGGGTGTGGTTCTCTTCCGTAATGGTGAACGTGTCTGCCAGGTCTGCGCAGCTTACACCGCCACGAGGCTGACGCCATGAGCGAAGGTGGGTGCGTGAATGATGCTCTCAGCTTGCTGGTACCCAGAAACCGTCATGTGTGCTGCGACGCACATATGCCCCACTGTTCACCTTTTGACACCATCGTATGTGAAAGAGGGCCCACCAGGTGCTAGCGGAAGCTCCTGGGCTGAGGTCTGCGAGCTGGGAAGACTTCTGAGATCAACGCAGGCTATCACGACACAGGCACACAGCGCCCAGCCTGAGGCCCAGCACCGTGGAGTGCTCTGTATACTACTAACACAGTACTCCAACAGGTACCAACAGTGGAACGGTGTCTTGATCCCACAATGGACGATGTTAGAACTGCATCTGAGAGTGGAGATGAAGGTACTGCCTTTGACCAGGTGCAACCAATTCTAGGTCCCAACAGTGGAATGTCCCAACAGTGGAACAGTGCCTTGATCCCACAATGGACGATGTTAGAACTGCATCTGAGAGTGGAGATGAAGGAACTCCCTTCGACCAGATGCAACCAACACTAGGTCCCAACAGTGGAACAGTGTCTTGATCCCACAATGGACAATGTCCGATATTACCTGCTGCTTGGTTTTCACAGAACTCCCTCCGTTGAGGTGCATCACACTCTGTGCTTCCGTAGCTAACTGCTGCACATGATTATTGGGCTTGGTTGACTGTAGTCACTGGACTACACTGCGGTACAGCAGGTCCGAACAGTGAAATGGGGTCTTGATTCTATGATTGAGGATGTCAGAAGTTAAAGTCTGTGATGATTTCTGTGTACCCCCTCCGATCAGGTGCAACCTACTCCATGCTTCCGAATCCAATGGCACGTGGCTGTGAGGCGTTAATGACCACTGCCTCTGGCGTACACTGCGGTCTGCAGGGCTCAGAATTCAGATGGAGTGTTGATTGTTAAATTACGGAATCCAGTAGGCAACTAACTACAACTTCTATTGAAATATACACAATATCCTTTTAGTATACTTGCTTGAAGAACTTTTTTTAGATGAGTTATAGGTTTAGTACAATGACCAAATTCTTCTTGGTAGTGGAAAAGAACACTGAATAACAGTCTACACTGTGGACAGCAGAGATCGCAATTCAAATTGTTTTGATCTATTTATTGCAGAGTTTTTTGTAAGTTATATCTTGTATTTTGTGAAGAGGAAGTGAGAAAAAGTATTCATGGATGTCTGTGCTGACTACTGCCTTCAATTTACACTGCAGACAGCAGTGTTCACAATTCAGATCGAGTCGCTATTGTAGATGATGCAGTCCGGTAGGCAAAAGACATTGCTCCAGTGCGCCTTATCCGCACTACGCATACGCATCATCGCAGGCTTCGCATATGCTTTTTGTTGCTTAGTGTACTGCAAACAGGACAGCACAAGTCAACGCCACGTGGCTGTGGGCCCTTGCTGACCACTCTCTCTGGCCTACACTGTAGACAGCAGTGTTCACAATTCAGATCGAGTTGCTATTGCAGATGATGCAGCCCTGTAGGCAACAGACATTGCTCCTAGTACGGCCTGCCCGCAGCACGGATCATCGCTGGCTGTGCACATGCTGAATGCTTTTGATGTGGCTATCTGAGCGCACTAGAACTGATGGAACCTTTATGATACAATCTTTTTGTGTATTATTTCAGATCTACTGCCTGTATCTCAGTATACCACAAGTTATGGTTCTTTTACGATAGAATCTTTTGTGTATTATTTCACATCTACTGTCCCTACCTTACTGCAGCACAAACTATTGACCTTTTTATCATTGAATCTCTGTGTGTGATCCAATGATTACTGTTGTAGTTGATACTAGCAGCAACCATTCCCTGAGGGCTGGTTTACACTCACCCCACACGCATTCAGCACAGACATCACTGGATATGTGACCCTGGTAATAAAAAGGAGTCGAGCGCACGTGCCCGTACCCACTTCCACTATCTATCTGTGTCAGTGTGTTTATTATCTATGCATGATACTGCCCCTAGGCCGTACCACATTACATTGTGCAGTGGACAGTGTATGCAACCATGTTACCTCTGGCAGTGGGGAAAACTTTGGTTATGTAACTTTTATGTGCATGGCTAACACAGGTGGAAGGCTACTTTACAGACCATGAATATTGATGAAGAGGATGGTTGCATGTTGTGTGTAGTGTAAGATATGTGTACGTAGCAAACAGTTTTTAAAAAAGCTCTCTAAGCAGAAGAGGTGTGTCTCATCAAATGCTGTAGAGAGAATTACTAAAATGGGTGACGTTCTCCAACTGCTACAATGGGAAATGTTATGAACTAATCAAATGCTTTTTTTTAAGGTCACATGGCAATCGCGCATCCAGCGCCCAAGAAGACCGCACCCTACGCAATTTTGAGAAAATATATTTATCATAATTTAAGTTTATTACAATTAGAAATATATAAATGTTTAAAATATTTTAGATTATGGCTTCCTCTCATATACACTTTAAAGTTATTTAGATATAGTTTTGAGACATAAAGAAACTAGCACACTGTCAGCGTTTAGGACGTATTTCTTAAAAGAAAGGCAAAACTGATTTCAACTGCATTAGGAGTGTGTTTACAGCAATCAATAAATGGTTGACTGCCCATGTTTAAGAGTGCGTCGTACTGTGCTATGAAGCCCCGATGGGTGGAGTCGATCCTACATAAAATATTACATAAATAAATATAAGGGGGCTGCTAACTTTGTTATTCTGTTCAGAGGTGGGGGTCTGTCCTTTAACTGAAGACCCAATAAGAGATGGTGGCTAACACTTGTTTGAAAAGGCGACCCCTTTCACTGGACCTATTTACCTCTCTTATCACAAGAACCGGGCCCTGCTGTCCCCAAACTAACCCCTCCAGCCACCTTTTCAGATCTCTTATCTGTCACCAGCGGCCTCCGCCCATGCGAGATACATTAAACCTCTGTTTGCAAAGTCGGGCCGAGTGTCTGGTGTCAAAGGACGGCTGGTTATACAGGGGCTCGTTCACAGGGCCTCGGCACCCGCTTTGAAGAGAAGTGAGGCAAACACGCCTGCATCCTGCAGCCAGCCAGCCGAGCGTGGTTTGAGTCACTGCGTGCCGAGCCAGAGGCAGCCGCTGCACTACAGAGTCACCCTTTTGTTGTGCATGCACACGATGTAAAGCATCGCGCGCATGTGAGAGTCTGGACAGGTCAGGCAAAAGAAAGTGCGAATGCAGGCAGCCAATCATATAAAAAAATAGCATTTACAAATGCAATAGGACTCGTATTTACGCGAGTCCTATTGCATTGTAAACAAAAATGCGGGCGCCGAAGAAGGCAGGAATGGGAGTGGGTGGGGGGGTGGTGGTGGTCAGAGAAGTCAGAAACTTTGGGAGGGAACAGGGGGAGGCATGGGAACAAAAGAGTTACTGAAGTAAAGGGGCTGATAGCCATGGAAGGATAAAAATAACGTCATGGCAGTAAGGAGGCGGGACTAATACCCCGGCAACCAATGAGAATGCAGCATTTCAGATTTGATCCAAACAGAAGCATGGGCAGAAAGTGGGCAGAGCTTCCCCCACAATACTGTATACAGCATCTCTCGCCGAGACAGCGCATGCACTGCCTAGGCGAAACCTAAAAATGAGGGAATGGAGTACCCGGCACGACAACACACGTCTATGACGTAACACAGGGCCTGGCAGCGTGCACTTGTTGCATACGGAACGCACAGCCGGTGTGCCCCCATACATATATGACGTAACACGCGGCTTGGTACCGCGCACCCATCGCATACCAAACTAGCAGCTGGCACGACCTCATGCATATATGATGTTAAGGCGGTACGTGGTGCCAGGAACCCATCGGATACGAAATGCGCATCCTTTATGAGTTTAGCAATATGGCGGATAGGACTGGTGTGCTGATGGAGCTTGGTACACTACCGGTATGGGACTCCAGTTTTCTCCCCCCAAAAAAAGATATACATACTTTTTTTTTTTACATAATTTTTAAAATTAATAAAAAGAAAAATATTACAAAAAAATAGAAAAAATATAGGTTTTATAAATATTAAAATATGGAATTAACATTTAGAAAACCTTTGAAATTCACAGAAAAAACCATAGGTTTTACAGACGTTATAGTTAGGAATTAGAATTTAAAACACATTTGAAATTCACTAAAAAACCAGGTTTCTGGGACGTTATACTTAGTTGGACATTTGACTCATATAAAACCAGAGAAATTCACCCGTTATAGTTAGTTTAGCTAACTATAACTCACGCGCCGGCAATGCACTGGTGATGACGTCACATATTACATCACTCATGACATGGTCAGGACATCACTGATGACATCACTGATGTCAGAAGTGCAGAAAGGCCCAACAGAGGTACATAAAGAGGCAAGAGGGGTGCAGAAAGTGGCAAGAGAAGTACAGAAAGAAGCATCAGAGGTGCAGAAAGGGGCCTACTTCGAATGTACCTTTGAACAGACACATACAAAGTAACCTAATCACTAATCCTTCTCCCAAGAGGTCTTAAACCTCACTTTTCTCTTGAAGGTTCACTATTCATCGACTGCTCAGAAAGTTAGGCCTACCAAAGGTAAAACAGCAATCCTAACAGTGTCACTATTGTAAGTCTCACCAAGTTTGTGACGGTATGCATGCGTCTGTCTGTGCTTTTACCTAGTGACGTTACATACAAATAAACATATAAATACTTGAATACCTGTGTTTCATACAGCATATTATGCAACTTTGTGTACAAGAATGTGTATGCATTTCTTTCTGCTCATAATACAGGCACATGGGTGTTCAGTAGTATATTTGTGGGGCTCTATAACACCTACCTACATAAGACATGTCTGTCTGTGCCACCGAGTGACCAAGCACAAGTGAAAAGATTTGATCACCTATAGAAGAAGCTACCAGTTTGTAAGCTACCATCTTCAGATGCATAACACATGTGAGAATACATGTACAAGTAGACCTATACCTCGGTCACGAGAGCAGGCACACTTTTAAATATGACAGCCTGCGCTTCCCATTTCTGTATAGAAAGAGGCAAGAGAAGTACAGAAAGAGGAAAGAGAAGTGCACAAAAAAACAACAGAGGTGCAGAAAGAGTAAGAAGTGTGCAGAAAGAGGCAAGAGAAGAGCAAAAAGAGGCAAGAGAAGTGCAGAAAGACACAAGAGAAGAGCAGAAAGAGGCAAGAAAAGTGCAGAAGCAAGCAAGAGAGGTGCAGAAAGAAGCAAGAGAGGTACAGAAAGAGGAAGCAAGGTGTAGAAAGAGGCAAGAGAAGTACAATAAGAGGAATAAAGATGCAGAAATAAGCAAGAGAGGTACAGAAAGAGGCAATAAACGTTCAGAAAGAAGAAGAAAGATGCAGAAACAAGCAAGAGAAATGCAGAAAGAGGTAAGAGAAATGCAAAAAGAGGAAGAAAGGTACAGAAAGAACCCAGAGATGTGCAGGAAGGATCAAGAGAGGTGCTGAAAGAAGCAAGAGAAGTGATGAAAGAGACAAGAGTTGCAGAAAGAAAAAAGAGAGGTGCAGAATAAAACAAGAGAGGTACAGAAAAAACGCACGAGAGGTGCAGAAAGAGGCAAGAGAGGTGCAGAAACAGGCCAACGAGGTACAGAAAGAGGGAAGAGAATGCAGAAAGAGGCAAGAGGTGCAGAGAGAGGCAAGAGAGGTGCAGCAAGAGGTGACAGAAGTGCAGAAAGAAGTAAGAGAGGTACAGAAAGAGGCAACACAGGTATGCAAAGGGGCAAGGGAAGTACAGTAAGAGGGAGAGGGTTTCGGAAAGAGGCAAGAGGTGTGCAGAAAAAAGCATAAGAGGTGCATAAAGAGGCAAGAGGGGTTCAGAAAGAATCAAGAGAAGTACAGAAATTGGCAAGAGAGGTGCAGAGAAAGGCAAGAGAGATGCAGCAAGAGGGAAGAGGGGTGCAGAAACAGCCAAGAGGGGTGCAGAAAAAAGCAAGAGAGGTGCAGAAAGAGGTAAGAAAAGGTAGAAAGAGGCACGAAAGGTGCAGAAAGAGCCCAAGAGAGCTGCAGAAAGAAGGAAGAGGGGTGCGGAATGAAGTAAGACGGGCGCAGAAAGAAGCAAGAGAGGTGCAAAAAGAAGCAAGAGAAGTACCGAAAGAACCAGCAGACATACAGAAAGAAGCAAGAGGAGTGCAGAATGAGGCAAGAGAGGTGAAGAAAGAGGGAAGAGAGGTACAAAAGAAGCAGGAGGCATGCAGAAAAAAGCAAGAGAGGTGCAGAGAGTGGCAAGAGAGGTGCAGAAAGAGGCAAGAGAGGGTCAGAAAGAGGCAAGGGAGGTACTGAAAGAGGGACAGGGGTGCAGAAAGAGGCAAGAGGGATACAGAAAGAAGCAAGAGATGTGCAGAAATAAGCAAGAGAAGTGCAGAAAGAAGCCTTAGAGGTGCAGAAAGAGGCAAGAGATGTACATAAAGAGACACGAGAGGTGAAGGAAGAGGGAAGACGGGTGCAGAAAGAGGCAAGAGGTGTGCAGAAAGAAGCAAGAGATGTGCAGAAAGAACCAAAAGTGGTGCAGAAAGAGGCAAGAGGGGTGCAGCAAGAGGCAAGGGAAGTAATGAAAGAAGCAACAGAGGTGCAGAAAGAGACAAGAGAACTGCAGAAAGAGGCAAGAGAGGTGGAGAAACAGGCAAGATAGGTGCAGAAAGAGGGAACATGGGTGCAGAAAGATGGCAAGAGAGGTGCTGAAAGATGGAAGAGGGGTGGTTCAGAAAGAAGCAAGAGAGGTGTAGAAAGAAGAAAGAGAAGGTCAGAAATAAACTAGAGAACTGTAGAAAGAAGCAACAGATGTGCAGAAGGAGGCAAGCGAGGTGCTGAAAGACACAGGAAAGGTGCAGAATTAGGGAAGAGGGGTACAGAAAGAGGCAAGGGGGTATAGAAAGAAGCAAGAGAGGTGCAGAAAGAAGCAAACCAGGTGCAGAAAGAGGCAAGAGGGGTACAGAAAAAAGCAAGAGAATTGCAGAAAGAAGCAACAGTGGTGCAGAAAGAAAAAACAGGGGTGCAGAAAGAGGCAAGAGAAGTGCACAAAGAGGCAAGAGAGGTGCAGAAAGAGAGAAGAATGGTAAAGAAAGCAGCAAGAGAGATGCAGAAAGAAACAAGAGAACTGTAGAAAGAAGCAACAGATGTGCAGAAAGAGGCAATAGAGGTGCTGTAATAAGAACAGACGTGCAGAGAGAGGCAAGAGAGGTGTAGAGAGAGGGAAGAGAAGTGCCGAAATAAGAAAGAGAAGTGAGGGAAGAAGCAACGGAGGTGCAGAAAAAGGCAAGAGGGGTACAGAAAGAGGCAAGAGGGGTTCAGAAAGAAGCAAGAGAGGTGCAGAAAGAAGCAATAGAGGTCAGAAAGAAGCAACAGAGGTGCAGGAGACAAGAAAGGTGCAGAATGAGGCAAGCAAAGTACAGAAAGAGTCAACAGAGGTGCAGAAAGAGGCAAGAAAAAACTAGAAAGAGTCAAGTGAGGGGCAGAAAGAGGCAAGAGAGGTGAAGAAAGAGGCAAGAGGTTGGCAAAAGAGGCAAGAGGGGTTCAGAAAGAAGCAAGAGAAGTACAGAAAGAAGTAAGAGAGGTGCTGAAAGAAGCAAGAGAGGTGCTGAAAGAAGCAAAAGAGGTACAGAAAGAAGCAAGAGAGCTGCAGAAAGAAGCAAGAGAGGTGCTGAAAGAAGCAAATGATGTGCAGAAAGAAGCAAGAGAGTTGCAGAAAGAAGCAAGAGAGCTGCAGGAAGAGGTAATAGAGTTGGCAAAAGAGGCAAGAGAGATGCAGAAAGAGGAAGAAAGGCACAGAATGAAGCAAGAGAGGTACAGAAAGAGGCAAGCGAGGTACAGGAAGAGGCAAGAGAGGTGCAGAAAGAAGCAAGATAGGTACAGAAAGAAGCAAAAGAAGTGCAGAAAGATGCAAGAGAGGTGCTGAAAGAAGCAAGTGATGTGCAGAAAGAAGCAAGAGAGTTGCAGAAAGAAGCAAGAGAGCTGCAGAAAGAAGCAAGAGAGGTGCTGAAAGAAGCAAGTGATGTGCAGAAAGAAGCAAGAGAGTTGCGGAAAGAAGCAAGAGAGCTGCAGAAAGAGGCAAGAGTGGTGCAGTAATAAGCTAGAGAGGTGCAGAAAGAGACAATAGAAGTGCAGAAAGAAGAAAGAGAGGAGCAGAAAGAAGCAGGAGAGGTGCAGAAAGAAGCAATGGATGTCATATGGCCGATACGGTCATTGTCAACATCGCTAAGTTAGCATGAGCTCTGCTGCCATGGTGCTGCTTTTGCGCACGTTACAACATGACTTTATTTCGCAAGAGACTGTTTATGTCTTTCACATGAGAACTGTCTGCTTTGTGTATTCTTGGTCTGTTCCTGGAGTTTAGTTTGAAGACGGTTGATAAAGAATGCCCCTTGTTATTATATTCTGGTCAGTCCCTAGAAACTAGACTAAACATGCTAACACAGCTGTGGCTGCTGGAAAACTCATGCGTTGATATTATGGGGAGGCATGTTGGTTTAACACACACTTGGTGAGGGGCCTTTCCAGGGAGAAGAGCCAAGCAGTTCCTATGATGTATATATACCATCTAGGCACTAAGGTATGGGGTCTGCTGACAAAGCCCAGAGATCTTCTATTATATAATAATACTTCTTTTTGCCATGGGGAGGGTGGTTAGGCCTTAAAGTCCCTTATCCACAGTTTTTATAAAACAACATCTCCCTTCATAATCAATGGACTTTCAACAATGCTAATTGTCTTAGGTGTATGCGTTATGATGCTGGTATTGGCCTATGTACTGCATTATAGAGCACAATATTTAAAATAAATATTTTAAACTATAATAGTGACTTTGTCGATTCTTATTGTGGACAAGTACGAGTGAGTGAGCAAAAGGGTACGTCTTGCTACCATGATTCCCGAGAGAGTCAAGAGTGTTGTGTTCTGGGGTGTCTAATCATTTGCATCTTCGTGATTGTTTAGGAGAACAAGTGAGACACTATAGCTAGTCGGTCATGGGATTGTGGGTACTGAGGTGGTAGGAAGGCTTAGCACCTATGCACTGAGGTCCCATATTCCTGTGCATAGTTCTGTGTATGTGCAGAATCCCTGCAACAGACTGGTGCAGAAAGAGGCAAGAGAGGTGCACAAAGATGCAAGAGAAGTACAGAAAGAAGCAAGAGAGGTGCAGAAGGAAGCAAGAGAGGTGCAGAAATAGGCAAAAAAGGTACAGAGAGATGCAAGAGAAGTGCAGAAAGAGGAAAGAGAATTTCACAAAGAGGCAATAGATGTGCAGTAATAAGCAAGCGGGGTGCAGAAAGAGGCAAGATAAGCACAGAAAAAAGCAAGAGAGGAGTAGAAAGAAGCAAGAGGGGTGCTAAAAGAAGCAAGAGGGGTGCAGAAAGATAGAAGAGAGGTGTAGAAAGAGGCAAGATAGGAGCAGAAAGGAGAAAGAGAGATGTAGAAAGAGGCAAGAAAGATGCAGAGAGATGCCAAGTCCACAATTGATTACATCTTCATCTCAGACCACCTCACATGATACCTCAACCATTTTGAAGTGGACAATAGGAATGAGAGTGACCACAGACCGCAGAGGGCAAATCTGAAATTAGAAGGTAAAGTTACCCCACAATTATAAACACTAGGGGCTCCAACTGGGGAAGAGTGCCATAAAGTACTGAGAAGTATAAAATGGTTTGCAAATCTCTGCCTAAAACTTGCAGAGTGGATTAAATCTAAAGGGTTGAACTCAACAAAAATATATTCAGTATTTCTCCCCATGTATTGGGAAGCACTCCTAATGGACCTAAAACAAGCCCTGGTGGGACGTGGAATTACCCGGACGCAGGCCATCCATGTCCATCCACCCAACCTATAAATCAAAAAAAGGGAACTACACCTTACCAAACAAAGCCTTTCACAGGCTCTAAAGGCAAAGAAATAAGGGAACAAAAACTTGTAAACTCACACAATCTCAGTCCTTCGAGTAGAGTATAGAAAGAAGGTTTGGAAGATAAAATAAAAGAAGATTGAGGCAGAATGGCTGAAAATCACTGTTCTTAAAGAATGGAGACACATACAACTTTTGAAATACATCAATCATCCCAGTAACACCGGTCAGACAAAAGAGAATGGAGTGGCAGCCGACAAGTGGGTCAAATATGCAAAACAGCCATACTTTAACCATCAGAACACACCATATACCAATCTACAACAAACTTCTTTAGCAACACGCCAGGCCCCCAAAACACCTAATTTTACTGAGGCTGAGGTAACTGATTTAATCAAAAAAATGAGGGCAGATGGAGTCCTAAGACCCAACGGGGTTCCCGCTAGGCCTGGGCGTAGTACACGGAGTTTCGCCACGTGGAACTCTGCAAAGTTACAGTAAAACTCTGCGAAGTTTCGCGTGTGGTGGAGTGCAGTGCAAACTGCAGTTTGTGTTGGTATTCCTGCCTCTCTGGTAGAAATTCTACTTCGCAAAAGAGGCAAGAGGGGTTCAGAAAGAAGCAAGAGAAGTACAGAAAGAAGTAAGAGAGGTGCTGAAAGAAGCAAGAGAGGTGCTGAAAGAAGCAAAAGAGGTACAGAAAGAAGCAAGAGAGCTGCAGAAAGAAGCAAGAGAGGTGCTGAAAGAAGCAAATGATGTGCAGAAAGAAGCAAGAGAGTTGCAGAAAGAAGCAAGAGAATACTGTTCGCAGGGAAAAAACTCAGAGTTTTCTGCACTCCGCGGATTGCGGAGTAAAGAAAACTCTGCAAACTCCGCAAATGGAGCGAAGTTCACCACCCAGCCCTAGTCCCCTCATCAGTGTTCAGAGCCTCACAAGAATACTGGTTGGAACAGCTCATACCACTCTTCAAGCATCCTCTTTCCAATTCACAGAAAAGGGGACAGCACGAAACCAAGAAATTATTGCCTCATTGCTTTATTAGACCTAGAAGCTAAAGCGTGTGCAAGAATACTACTGAAAGAACTAGAAGCCTGGGCAAATGATTATAACATCCTTCCCCTCTTTCAATCAGGATTTAGGACCGAAAGTTCCACCATGGATAACATCCTAGCACTGGGTTACTTGGCACATCAAGCTTCACAGCTGATGCAACCACCCCTCTTTTGCTGTTTTGTGGATTTGCAGCATTTGACCGGGTAGATCGAGGGAAACTGTGGAAAAAACTAGACTCCTGGGGAAGCCCCCAACAGTTACTAAAAGCAATAACAACACTACACCAGGAAACCTGGGTCCACATAAAGACCAGCCAATCCAATGCAATAGTAAAGGTGCTAACCAACAATGGTCTGAAACAAAGCGGTGTCCTCGCTCCCCTACTTTTCAGTGTTAACACTGCAGACCTGGGAAAAGCCCTGGAAGGAGTATGCCTACTAACACCAAGGTTGGGGAAAGTGCGGCTCCAAATCCTCCAGTATGCCGATGACATTGCAATAATGGACCACACGCGGACCAGCGTACAGAAAGCCCTTAACGCACTCCATAGTTACAATCAAAAGAATAATCTCACGGTGAACCAGGAGAAGACCAAGATAGTCATCTTTGGGAAGTTCTCTCAAAAGAAAACTGCCCAATGGCACCTAGGCGATCAGCAAATTCAAACATGCACAAGATACAACTATCTTGGAGTCAGACGGGGCAACACCAGCGGCCCACCTAAAATATCTAAGAATTAAGGGCGCCGGCATCAATTACAGTTTAAAATGTCTAAATCAGCTGCTATATAGTCCCACCACAGAACCCATCCTGAAAGTCTTGAGAGCCAAACATGTCCCCTCCCTCAGTTAATGTCACCTTGCATTTCCAAGCGCATGCAACAGTTTCCTCATGTATTCCCATATTTCCATTTACAAGAAGGTTCTAACTATCCCCGGACATGTTAGAAGATCCAGAGAGAGACTGGAGCTGGGCCTCGCTTGCCCGGATGTCATATGTTTAGGGGACACCATTAAATATTACATCAGCATCCTGCGTGCCGCAGCACCCTCATTGAAAGTTCAAATCAAAACTATTTTTGAAGTGGCTGGCTCCCCATGGCAGGCCCAGTTGGCAGAGGCCACACGCTAACTTGAAATAGAAGTTAAAATCCTGCAGGACATCCCAATCACACCCTGAAACAAATCAATGAATCCACAGGTTAAGAAAATCTCATTTGAAAGGGGCCTGGAAAGTTCATGCAGCCAACCCAATTTCTCTAAACTGGATGCTTCCTATTTCCTTGGAAAATTCCAGCTTTATTTTGAGCGAGCCTTGACAGTTCAAGCTTGGAAGAGAATCTCATACATGAGGCTTCTTGCACTACCAGTCATGGACTTCAACCCATCCTGGGCCCAGAGGGACAACTCAATCGCTTGCCGTCTATGTAGCTACCTACGCAGATCCTGGCTTCACCTACTGTGCTGTTGTCCACAGATGGCTAGTGAGCGACACCGCCTGGTGATCCCAATTTGCAGGACTCATGTCCTTAGACAATGCAGATCTGTATTTCTCGGCCAAAACAGCACAAATCACAACCAGACTAGGAAAATTCACTGACGCAATTCGGGTCTCCCTTACAAACACTACTAAAGCTACCCACAGCAATTAGCTGGCCATCAATCCAGAATTATAGTGATTTATTGGCTTGCACAGCAAAAAAGGAAACACAATCAACCAAGTCTAGAAGACCAACTGTGCACCAGACCAGCTAACTTACTGAATCAAGGACAATATCCACCAATGCTGGTTTTAACCATTTTTACTTTTAAATAATGCTGCGACAGTTACAAGTTTTCTCTAAAAAGAACATTAATCCACCACGTTAAAGTGTCCACTCAAAGTCCTTAGACACAAAGGAACTACAGACGCAGTTGTCATCCTAATTCACTAGCACTTTACATTCAGCCTGGACTGCTACTTCCATGATTTTCTAGATTTTAGAAAACTCAAATATCCAAGCTAGAACGCGCATGATGGCTATGAACTTAAGAACCTTATTTTGACCGCCCCCTTTTTTTTTTACTGTCCATACGAAGAAGCAGCATATTGTAACAATTTTAATTAATTGAACAATAAAGAATGTGAAATACAGCCTCTCCTATAAAACGTATTAAAAACTCTTTTGAATAAATATTAAAAGCCCAATTTAGTGGCAAAGATGTATTTTAATACACATTAAATAAATGGTACTTTTAAGAAGTTACCCTTTCCATGGTTAAAGCCTCTGGAGGCTAATTTTCATTAGCCTCCAGCTGCAGCCCTCAGGACTCAAGTCCTGAATTAGGTGAAAAAAGTGCTCCCAGAGCAGAAACAAAGGCTTGGATGTGGGGGTTGTTATTGTTCCTCTGGCAGGATAACCATTTGGGTTGTGGCCAGAAGTCTAATGTATTTTAAAAGGGCCTCCCCTGCCACAAAAGTATGTCTTATGAACCCTTCTTTTGTTCCCTCAGCTAGGTAGCATCAATCTCAATGAGTGAAGAGCAGCCCCCAGAACTGGGTTGGCGTGACAACAGAGGAGAGGCTGCTAATTTCCCAGGCCACACATCTAGGGTGAGCTTACAGGCTCTGTACAAAGGATAAGGGTTTCACCATCTTTGATTTAGGCAGAGAGAGGCACAGTGGGATTGTTTGCAGTGAGGCAGACAGGAAATGCTGAATTTGTGGGTATGGTAAACCCTCGGAACATTTACTAAATTGCCCCACCCCCAGTGCCAGGCATAAAGGTGAATCCACTGGCACCCTCTCTTCAGAACACTTTCTGGACCTGAGGAAGAGCAAAAGGGAACTAGATCTTCTATCTGTGATCTGAGAGGAGCCTTGAAGGACAGATCTAATCCCTCTTGTAGCCATGACAAAGAGGTGGATTATAAGGGTCATAAGGCTGACCTCCTGTTCAAGCTGCAGGGCTACAACAAGCTACTAGGGTTCCTTTTCTGCAACTGACCAGCTGACCAGTTTCAACTGGACTTGCCTTTGACCCTTCTGGTGGCCTCTACTGGTTTGAGTCCTGACCCCAAAGTGCTTTTTCTGAGGTCCTAGAATCCTTGGGTTTGTCTGGTTGGACTTCTCCTACCACCACTGAAAACCTGGGACTTAAAAACCTTTTGTCCATAAACCAGCCATAATACATGCTCCCATAGGGAAATGGGAGGTGCTGTTCATCAGTTCACTCGGTGGCAGCCTCCTCAAATTGCCTTCCACGGGGTGCAGGTATCAACAGGCGGGGCCGTACCCAAGGGGGCCATGCTGGGGGCCCCCAAACATGGTTTCCGACCTGGTTTCCATGTCGGACACACTGGTATGGAAACCATGCCGGAAAAAGTGCATCATAATCCTAAGGGTGGAAAGGCCCTCCTTGACTGACAGGCCGATGGGCTCCTTGAGCCTATCAGAAGCCAGACGGAATGACCGGGCAGTTTAGTTTCCGACCACCAGCATTGTGATGCGGCGGTCGGAAAGTAAACCGAGGTGCTGATTACAATGCAGCACGGAGGGCTCCGATCATCGGTCTGAGCCTTTACGTACCGCATCGTAATTTGCCCATTTGTGTGAATGAAGAAAGCTAAAACAGGTGAAAGCACCAAAAGTAATAGGCTGGCGAGGGACCTTCCCTGGGTGCAAAATTCCAATTTCTCCTGCTTGTAGCTTTCCCGACAAAAGAACAGTGACTTCACCTAGATATTCTCCAACAAATATCAAACCTTGAGGAGCCCTCATTATCTAGAGCCTGGTTTCATTCCCTGCTGAACATTCTAGACTTCCATTTTTGAATGGCAAGGTAAAGCCTCCATCCCGGGTGAACCTGGTCCCTTTATCCAAGCCACTCTCTTTTAGAATTGGGGGTCTCTAGTTGGCAGTGGTACACCCTGTCCAAGTAGGGACCCTTCCATCTAATCAGTATAAAGGGATTATACACCCATGATAACCCCTGCTCACCGCCTTGATAGCTTGGCACAAGAAGTCCGACCTATCACAGTGCAATGTGGAATGCATTTGTACATAACACATGCAGTAAGACAGTGAAAACATTACAAACGGACACTATACCCGTTTAGAAAAATAGTATCTTTATATCTAAACCTACCAAACCAAAACAATAACAATACAACATACAGAACTCAAAATATGACTTTTACATTTTTCAAGCAATTCTATCCATAGGCAACTATGGCTGTGTGAGTTTTACACAAAGTACCTCAAATGCATCAAAACCCACAAGGCAAAACAGCTGCAGAGGAGGGAAGAATCACAAAACACTGCAATGCATCAGTTCCTGAGTACTTTGGGAGCCAATCAGAAGTGATGTGTCAAATCCAGACTGTCGGAGGAAGTGATGCATCAATTCCAAAATAGTTTTTGTCTGCAGGTGCTACATCAGAGATGCTTAGCGCACAGGTGCGATGCATGGAAATCGGGGTTACGCTGGAAATTGATGCGGCAGGGGCAAACAACTGCCCATAAACAGAAGCAGCAACTGCAGGCTAGCCCAGGAAAACAACACAGCAATAGGGCAATACTCCTCCTGGCAGCTCTTCTTCTTGGCAGGGTCCCCTTAGTCCAAAAGAGGTCTAAAAGTCTGGGGCTTTAGGTCAAATACCTATAAGCATTTTTTCATTTGAATTCTTTGTAAGAAAGTCTCTCTTGCTCAGTAAAACCAGCTGTGTCCTCCCTGGTCCATCCACACTACAGGGGGTGGAGAAAGCATTGTGAAAGGCAGCCACAGCCTATTCAGGTGCAAATGACAATTCCTCACACCACTAAAGCCAAGGAAGACTCATCAGCATATGAAGGGAACTACTCAACTCCCTTTGTGTCATTGTCTGGAGTGCATGTACAAACAAGCCTCTGTCAGTCTAAACCAGATGTTGATTCCACAGGCAGGCAGAGGCACAGGATGGTTAAACAAGAAAATACCCACTTTCTAAAAGAGGCATTTTCAAACACATGATTTAAAAAACACCTTTACTAAAAGATGTGTTATTAAATTCTGAGCTCAGGAGCCCAAACCCCAAATCTCTAGCTGTTCCCCATTGTAAGTTAAGCTTGTAAAATGTTACAAGGCAGTTCCAATGATAGCCTATGGGAGAGGTAGCCCTTGCAATAGTGAAAAAATACTAATTGATAGTTTTTCACTATCAGGACATGTAAAACACACCTGTATATGTCCTACCTGTCACATACTCTGCACCTTTCCCATGGGAGTGCTCAGAGGCCTCAGTGGTGACCTACATGTCAGAAAAGGGAATATTAGGGCCCGGCCAGGGGGTGACTTTGCTATGTCGACATGGTAGAGAAAAACTTTGCATGCTGAGATACATTTCAAGGGCTATTTATGAGGGTTGCATAATCAGTGTTGCAGGTCCACTAGAACCATTTGATTTACAGGCCCGGGGCACACACAGTGCACTTTACTAGAGACTTACCAGTAAATATAATAGGCCAATCATGGATAACTAATCATAATCCCATTTTACAAAGAGAGCTCTTGCGCTGTGGCAAAGTGCTCAGAGTGCCTAAATCAGCAAAAATGAAATCCAGCACACAGTAAAAAAATACAGGAGGTAGAGACAAAAAGACAGGGGAAACCACGCCAAGGATGCCATATCTGACACTCTCCTTTGCAGCTAAACTCAAATCACACCTAGGTCCCAGTCTATTACAACCAGTTAACTTTGATGAGCACTTTACACTTTTTGGCGCTATTTTTATTTAAAGCTTTTAAAATTCATATTTTGTTCCTCTTATTGGATTTTTTCATTTTGGTGTCATTTCATGTTTAAAAATATGCTCTATATTTCTCAACTGGTTTGTGATTATTACTATTTTCCTACAGCATAAATAAATAATATACATTGCTTCTAAGTTAAGCCTGTCTGCTTTTGCCATAAATCCCATGGGGTTGAGCTCAGTGACTTAAGAGGTTCACCCTGACAAGCATTGTGCTTATTATTTGCAGTGGGAACTCAACCTCCTCAAGTAATACTCCCATTTCTTACAAACCCACTCTGCTTACTAAGCTAAATCTCTGTGACCACCATGCTTTACTTGTTTTCTCAGTAAAAACGTTGTGATTCACCATAAAAAATACATTATCACTGTGAAAGTGTTGTGATTATTCTTTGGAATGGGTAGGCCCCTATCCTAAATAATAAATCATGTTCTTAGACCGATTACATCTGATACTTCAAAGACACCTCATGGGTCTTTAGAATGTTAAGGTTCTTGACCATATGATATGGCTTGCGCCTAGCACTGCATGTTAGGTTTCCAGTGCCCAGACTGTAGCAAGCACTTTCCCTAGAAAGATCTCTGTTTTGTACAGGTTTAGCTGAAGATGGAAACAGTAAATCCACCTGTCAATGTCAACAAAGTACTCCCTGAATCTCTTCATTTCCCATGGGGTGGATGGCATAATTTTTATAATGATTGTGAAGTCATAAGGATAGTTATAATAGAGGATAATAAATGTTCTAGGAAGCAATATCAAAGAGTGTAGTTAGATATTGAAAATGAGACATGGCATGCAGCTCTTTGTTGGAGCCCAATGACAAGAAGGTTCTATTTTGAAGGCTGGACACTGAGTCTTATAACAGTGTTGACCCTTGTCCTGGCCGTAGCCACCGAACAGAGATAGGCTAACGACAAGCAGTGGCAAACAATACAGACAATCAAAAAGTGTTTTACAACCCTGTTAATTTAATATCTGTCTTAGAAACAGCTTTAGCTGTGTTGCCAATATCATGTATTAAAACAATATAAATAATCAAATCAAACATATATTCAGATATAGAGGGCCATTGGATCTACCCCCTTTATCCATTTACCTCTTCATCTCTCAATTATTTTGCTTCCACCCACCACAGCATAAAACATGGGTCAGCCCACTTCACCAATTGGCTTTCTTGCACTGTCAGTGACGGCATCTTTCTGATCACGTGCCGCTCCACCCTAAAAAGAACTGCACTTTAGAGCCAGGGCTGATGCGCCAATAGTGTGCATAGCCAATTCTGTTTTTTTTCCCACTGTTTATACTTAGTTGCCCTTGTATTTTTAAACAACATATTTAGGTTACAGTAATTGAAAGCCACAAGTTCTTTTTTTCACCCGTCTGAAAGATATTTTCATGTAATGTGAATTAAAATTAAAACCAGTTTTTTACCTCTTCCAAGTACAGCAATGTGCTATCAATTATCTCCACTGTTCGATTAACATTAAAGGTAATGTTGTTTTTTTAAATGTACAGTTGCTATTGAAAGCATACTGTCACCACATTTAGGTGGCAGCGTGTTTTCTTTTTTGTATTTTTGTGACACATACTTTCCAAATTTACAGGAAAAAACACTAGACCAACTTGACAAGGCTAGACGTATTGGCTTGCCATGTGCTTGTTGTTCCTGCAGCCGCCCTAATGACCCATGAAACAGGTTTAACAAGCAGAGTGCAGGTGTTGCACAAGGCACATCAAGGGAAGCAGCGGCTGTGCATATACCCAAGTCCAATATTTAACAATCTTTGCCCTGTGCCTGCGAAGCATTATTCTGCTATTTAGAATAATGAACGAAAATCGTACATTATTGTGCCATGCAATTCAGAAATGTAACTTGTGACTGGTTTAATTTAGGATTCGGCCACATGCCAGGTGATAACTGGTCGGATTCTTCCCACTGCCAAAAATGCATCTAAAAAGTTGCTAGTGATATCTGCCGGGGGAGCGAGCTCAGCGCGGACTAGTCTGCTTCAGTGCTGTAAATGTTCGCCCCAGGCAATGAGGAGTTTTCATTCAAACCATTAATAGAACATCACACTTGTGCATGTTTACTCACGCATCCTAACTGTTTCGCTTTTTTATTATTAATAGTTGAAAAGCTGCTACTGACGTTTCATTGAGTTCAGAAATCTCTCTCTCTGTCTAACACACACAAGCCTACACACACGTATCTATTAGAGACGGAAATAATACTGATGGCATTTAAGTGTTTAGGACTGTAAAATCACCTATTCAATAAAGCCATTGTTATTTTACTTAACCTTGTATACAAACTAGAGTTGTCAATAGTACAATTTCTTTAAAGTTAGTATCTTTATCAGTTAATTTTAATCTCCGGATCATTCAGTTGTGGCGTCTGATATTTCCATTTGACGTTTTAATTAAATTTTATTGGTATGCCATTTTTCCTATTTTATCTTTCTTAGACTTGCCAATGCATCTTCTTAGAAGTTCATATTTAAGACAGAGAAAATTCTTGGTCACATACATTTTGGATGCAATGCCTAAGCTAGTGGTGGATAGTCAACAGCTAAAGGTTCAGTGAAAGTGCAAAGGATAATTGTATTTATGTTTTTGAAACTGCAAGGAATCATAGTTGTCTGTAGTGATGTTGATGTTCACAATGATTTGACATGGCAAAATACCTTTGCACTTCACCACTGCTGTGGCTAACTAAAGGCTTGAAGCCCATTGTCTAAATAGCCACCACGCCTAGATAGATCTATTCATGGTCAAAAAGCAGGCTAGTATGCATGTCCATTTATACATACATAAGATATAATTATATATAAATATATTTTAATTTACTTGCATCAAAGATAACCAGTTGGCGATGATATTTTTCATGTCTAGTACATTATTATTACTTACTACATTTGATCATAGAATATATGTTTGGTAGAAAGTGCTGGAAAGTTTTCTGGTACAAAAGGAACTTAGGGGCAAACAGGCAATCTTTGTAACAAGAATTCCCAGGTGTCCCTGGGACCTCAGAAACTAGCTATTTCTGCCAACTTATTCATTGTCAAGAACTCTCTCCTTAGGTTTGAATGTAAGGAGTAGTGAATCCAGCAATCAAGGTCTATTCTTGGAAGGTAATTTTAGGATTAGAGTTTAACATTTAAATACATATTGAAAGTAACAATAACTTTATAAAAATATAACAGACGTATTCACACTAAAAGTCAATAAGATAGCAAAACTCACTCTGTAAAGATGCACTATATCAAATTTCTACCCACATATTATGCAAGGACAATTTTATACCTCAATGCCATTTTACGTCTAATAATTAGTTTTTAGGATTATTGAAGCCTTCTTTCACTGGCTCCCCCTATATGTCTCTTAATCCTGATATCGAATATTGCCTTGTTGTGCAGCGCAAAAGCTGTTATAACATTAGATGCACCTTACACAAGGAATAATATAATTGTCTTGTGGAAGATCACAGGACTACAATTAAAAGTCTTGAACATTGACTGGAGTTCGTGCATTGATCTAATTGATATTTGCTTTATCCGAGAGACATGTTTAGCTATTTGTGTTTTCAAACCTGAGTTTAGAAGCTTCCAAGTCATGGCTAGAAATTCTCTGGAAGGCTGGGCAGCAGGAGGCTAATGCACTTGGATAAAACATGTCTCAGGTTCTCAGTAAAGGAGATTTTTACCTCAAGTCTGGACATACTTTTTCTTAAACTTACCTTATCTAATCCCAAAATTATATTGCTCCTGAACACTTATAATAGATAATTGAATAGCTCTATAAAATCCCCTACCCTAAGATATTTAGATCGTTTGGTAAAGTCACGCTCTAAAGATCGCACAATTGTAATGGGAGGAGACTTTAATGTCTGGTTTGAACCCTGCCCCCTTGCAGGCAAATTAGCTAGAGACGAGGATGATTATTGGGGCATGCCGGAAGTTGATGCCAGCCCAGTCTAGTGCCTGCAAAAGTATGCCTTGCAAATCATTAATATCACATTGCATGTAATGGTCGCTTACCTTCAGACAGTAAACCTTCCCCAGCTTTCAAAAAGGAAACCTATAGAAATCCCCTGGATCACTTATTTCTGAACGTGGGGATGTGGAAAGAGCTGGTGGACGTTTATATGGCATCCTGGGATGACAGTGACCATGACACATAGTCCTCCTTTTGGAAGTGTCATTAATTACCATCGTAACCATGGGCCATCCCAGGGTGGCGATGTAAAATGGGCTATAATAGAATTCAATGACAATGTGTTAAAACACATTAAAGCAGGGTCTTCTCTGGCACTTGACCTTTTTAAAACACAAGAATCCCCCTATTTCCATTTTTGAGATCCATGGTGCATTATTCGAAGCAAATATGTTTTTTTTAATGAATTAGAGTACTAGGAAAGTATTGCCCCAGAAATCCCAAGAGTGGTTTAACTCAATTTGCCACTCCTAAAAAGCAAACTTCCTAAAAGCCATCAAGTTGGGAGATAGAGCAGAGATACAAAAAAAGACTAGGGGCCCGATTCACAGAACTAACTTAAGACAAAATCCTAAACTTACTACCATTTTGGTATTCACAGAAGGCACTTACTCATTTTGGTATTCACAGAAGGCACTTACTCATGTCGGTATTCACAGAAGTTAGGAGTCCTAACTTTAGGACTCCTAAATGCCTTCTGTGAATACCGAAAGTCTTAAAGTTAGGATTTTTCTCAGTTTAGGAGTCCTAAAGTTAGGAGTCCTAACTTTACTACTCCTAAACTGAGAAAAATCCTAATTTTAAGGCTTTGGGTATTCACAGAAGGCATTTAGGAGTCCTAAAGTTAGGAGTCCTAACTATACTTCTACTAAACTGACAAAAATCCTAATTTTAACGCTTTCGGTATTCACAGAAGGCATTTAGGAGTCCTAAAGTTAGGAGTCCTAACTTCTGTGAATACCGAAATGAGTAAGTGCCTTCTGTGAATACCAAAATGAGTAAGTGCCTTCTGTGAATACCAAAATGGTAGTAAGTTTAGGATTTTGTCTTAAGTTAGTTCTGTGAATCGGGCCCTAGATCCTTGTATAAAAAAGCCACGTGGGCAGTTAGAAACTCATGGGAGGGAGCATCTTTGGAGAAGTTAATTCCAGATTCATGATTGGGTGCAGAGATTGTCCCTATTTTCAAAGAAGGTTGCCATAACCGCGCAACTCCCAACCAATTAGTGACATTGATAATTTACAAAACATATTCTGCAAACAAGTCCTAGATAAACTCAATGAGTGGATGTCAGAACATCACATTGCAAGCCAATCCCAGATATTGATATAGATATAAAGTAAACACAAATGACCAGACTTTCTTTTTCAATTGATCAGGTGGAAGATAGTGACTATGGGAATGTGCAGCTTGTACATTGGGATTACGATGCACGGTTTCTGGCATGGTTTTCATTACAGCCTGTCTGTCATGGAAACCATGTCAGAAAGCGTGTTTGGGGGCCCCCAGCTGGGCCCCTTTGGTGCACTGCCTCTGGTTGGGGGCCTAAGGGGCACCTATGGAGCCGCCCTGTTCATCTCTGCATCCACGGCAGGCACCTCAAGGTGCAGGGATTAACAGCACCTCCCATTTTCCTTTGGGAGCATGTATTAAGGCATGTTTACAGTCGTAATGGATGCTCCCATAGGGAAATGTAGGAATGCGACCGGACAGTGTTCGGTCACATCCTAATTAGGCAGTCAGGACGTCCGACTAGAGGAATTGTAATTAGCCCCTAATTGTTTTTAATGTTCTCATCAGAATAGAATGAGGATTTCATTTGACTTTCTGATTTGACGCTCCTGGTCAGAAAAAACATGGATAGGTTGCAACTGCACAGCAACAAGGCAGAGCAGTGTGTGGTGTGACACTATTCATACTGGAGTCGTGCAGTTGTGGCCATCACACATAGCTGTTAAGATTGGTCACAAGGAGAAAATTTAAGCTTGGAAGTACTCAGTGCCATGTTAGAACTTGGGGAAATCTATATATGCTCCTTTCAGTATGCACAGAAATGAGGGAACAGCACTTTCAGTAGTTTTAAACCCCATATCTGGCAACTCTTTCCTCATTTCTGGCGTTGGGAACAATGGGTTTCTCTCTTAAGTAGAAGTGGTGAGGGTAGTGACAACAAGTATCTCTTGGTGATGATGTCCAGGTTGGGCTGCGCAGAGGCTACAGTAAATAGTGTTGACTTGGTAGAAACCGTCTTGGAGGCAATGATCTTTGAGGCAACAAAAGATGCAAATGGTCAACAAGTTTTCTACAAGATCTCCGCTATCTGGTAAAAAGAAACAGCATGACCTTTAGCTTTCCCCAGTTCTTCAATCTTGTCGAAGGATGCCTGTGTTACTGTCTCTGGTTCAGTCTTTCCTCTGCTGTGGTATATGGCTTCTGCATCATATCAAAGTTGTATATGAGTATCTGGGTCCCAGGGCTAATGTATGCTGGCAAACAGTGGCAGTTTAAGTTCCTAGAGCCAAGAGCTCACGTCTTCTTTGCCTAGGTATAATGAGCACCATCTTGAAATGAGTTTAACTCTACCATATAAATAGTTCCATGGCTTTATACTTCGTCTCCTTTGAATACTATATTCTCAGTACACATGACGCAGAAAACCCTATTCTCAATTAATCCTCTTTGTGGTCATTGCTGTTAGGCGGGCTATCGATTTTGCATTCTTGTTTCTTGCATGGTTATTAGTCTATATCAAGCTCTGTATTGGGTAGTTTTGTATTTAGTATAATACATTTTATTTGATGTAAAATATGAGAAAATACTTAAATGTCTTGATAAAGAAATGTTTACATTGTTTGTATTGATGTTTCATCTGTGTATTTTCCACCATAGTTTCACATACTGTCTGTAAAACGTACATAGTAAATTTCATAGGAACATATTATTGTGTATATACAATGAGTTTAGTGTCATGTACAAAAGTGAAAAAGAAATTCGAGAGAATGGTTGGGCAATATCTTGTAGCTCATGAATACAGGAACTTAAGCATATTGGGCAGGAAATTAAAAGGTTGGTAATGCCATTTCTAGGTAACGGCAATCACCGCTATTATAGTAGTGACATTAAACTGGCATCTCAATGATGGTTGGTGAATGGACAGAGAGGAATGTGTAGTTTTGCAGACATAAGTAAGTGAAGGAACTGGATGTTGTTGGTGGAGAAGAGATTCTTTGTGGTACATTTGGATAATGATCAATATAGGTAGGTATGGCACATGCATAGAACTATGACGCTTGCTGTGAATTGTACGTTTTCTTAAAGAAATTATGAGACCCAAGGGATTAACTTTAATTGGTTGGGGGAGGGGAATGAGGTTGCAATGGGTATGAAATTAAAGAGAGGTAAATTTAGATTTGGATACAAAATAAATTCAGCACTTGAGCACACAATATAGTACCATAAGTAGGTAGGAATACTGGTCCCAGAATTACTAATAATTGGGGCAGCAGTAAGAACAGGGTCTTTTTTTACACTTACGAAATGGGGCACACTACAATGAAACTGGTGTAAGTGACCCAATTTCTGTATTTTTTACAGGATTCTGAGCAATTTTCTCACAATATCTCCTCCTGTTTATATCAAGTGGAAATGGGGCCATAACTATAACAAAAGTTTAAATTTGGTTCTGACTGAAACCTGAAGCTTTCTATTTTATCTACTTCCATCTCTTGTGATATGCTGTTACTGATGTTTATGCAAGGATCCTTATATATGGCAATTTCCTCTTTTGACACTGCTCTGTGATTGTCCAGTAAATTTGAGGAGTCCTCCTGAGTCGAAGGAAGCTTTGTGACCACTTCAAGCATATTTTTTATTTTCTTGATCACAGCCTTGGCCGGCAATTAATTTGGAATCCTGAAATCCTTCAGAAATATCATCAGCTTGCTACTAAGGGTATGCAGAGCTGGCGTAGTGCCTCTACACGCTCCCTCCCCCTCCCAAATTAATAAAAAGTTAAAAAAGAAGGCACTTACCTGTGTGGCTGCCTCCTCTTCTGCCTGGCCTCTCTCCTTCCTGCTCCTCGCCGTCCTTCTTCTATGAAAAAACTCTTACATTGTACATCCTGCATTTTTTAAATTGATCGTGGCTTGAATGCAAGACAGCTGGTGTGGGAGCAAAATACTTTACTCCAAAACCAAGACACCCCACAATTTTACCTTAGTCAGATATCCCATTTTAGAATGGATAAAACACATGAGATTTCATGAGACAATATGTCCCAGCGTTAAGGCACCTCTAAAAGCATCAAAATGAATAAAATACAATTTTGTTGAATAATTTCAATTTAAGAATAATTTGGGCCCACTCAATAACTGAGTTCTAGATCAATGAAAAGTTGAAGGGTTTTATTACAAAATGTGAACATGCATGGTACACAGTCAATGCCATCAATGCCATGAAGGGTCTCAAAGGCATAAATATGTAGAAAATAATCTAAATCTCAAAGGGCAGCAAAATATGAAAGAAATGGCTGATGCCCCTACCTTCACAGGAATGTCCTCTGGATAGCTCTCAAAATCAAGATTTTTTTTATACACAATTCTTCCATAGGTAATAAGAAATTTTTGCAGAATCATAGTTGCGTGAGTAAATGTATAATTTCCTCAGCAAATCAGAGCACAGAGAAAAATAAATGGCCTTACCTTAACACCTAAGCCCTAACCCATTTTTTTGAATAATTTTTCAGCACCCTCAATGTCTATAACATCCCGAGATTTTCGAGCAAACAAGTTACATTTTAGTGTCAGGCTATTTGAATGAATAGACTTCATTGAAACAGCAGAAAACATAATATTATGTTGCCAGTTTTATTCGAGATTGAATGGTTTTCTATGGTAGAGCAATAACAACAGTGAAAAATATCCTAATGCAGTTCAGCTTAAGTGGGTGTTCTACTGAGGGAGAGGATGTGCCAAGGAGCAAAGCACTGAATGAGTTGCAAAAATTACTTTCATCTTATTAAAAATGACATTGTGCACAGAAAAGTGGAATAACTGAACACATCAGAATCTACACTTCTACACATCTTAGGAAATTAGTTTGAAAAAAAACTTTTGCATTAAATCAGTTTGAACATGTGAAATTATATGTGTAAATGAATATTGCAAAATTGTTAATGATGCACAAAAATATAAATCCATACTTTTTTTTATCAAATCCCCACACTGATTGTTCTACAATTTATAAAAATACCTAATTTATACATATCTATTA
The DNA here is from genome assembly GCF_964204655.1 of Triturus cristatus. NCBI lineage: Eukaryota > Metazoa > Chordata > Amphibia > Caudata > Salamandridae > Triturus > Triturus cristatus. Next base: position 178,271,006 of record NC_140593.1, read on the forward strand.
ATCAAGAAATTATAACACAGCCTGCATCACTTCCGAACGATTTCTGGTTCTCGCCTCCATCCTTTTCAGCGGGTTGTGACACGATCTTTAACATTCTCCATCTCAAATTCTTCCTCAAGTTTCCACTTTCTTTTTACTGATCTTCCTTTTACCTTACTCCCACAATTTTTAAATAGACACCCGGAAACTGTAAATAAAATAAAAGGACCAGGACAATTACACAAATCATTAGGATAATTACAGGAGTAAATTTTCATCTAAAAGTTCCTCCTCCCTGATTATCAATCCATTCACCAACCTTGCTAAAACCCTTCCCTATGTCACCACAGACACAAAAAGCTGAAGTGCATGAGTGACATTGTTTATATAAGTGTTAATATCCCTACTGTTATTAGGTATGAAGGTGCAACATCTTTTAACCTTCAGTACCTTGCTAGCACCACCTCTTCACATGAAGGATATCTAGCTCTAAGTGGTTTCGCATAACCATAATGCCTATATTGACTGATTCAGAACTAATTTGGGCTAGAGCACCAGTTGCAATCCTGTCCACTAGTGCAAATAATTGTCATATAATTCATAACCATGACTATAGGGGGGATAATAGCAACCTGCAGTATTAAAACACACATTATACATTTCTCTCATAAGCGTTTCACCAATCCAACCTTCTCATTTTTCAAAGTTTCACAATGCACCATACATATCTCACCCTTCCTCTCATACACAAGCAGGGAAAACTGAACACTGGAAATCACTGTTGCCATTGAGGGTCAAGAAATAGCTGCTCTACTACCAATCAAGATGCCCTTCCTCTTCTATCTGTGCTCTCCATATTCTGCATTGATAGAAACAACTTCTGTGTATCACATTAAGGTCAGGAGCCTGGTGCTGGGTCACTGTCCTGCTGCAGCACCATCATGGAAAGATACAGCCACAACTCATACAGCATTACATTTCCACAAAACCTCCCCAAACATGCTGCCAGAAACTTCAAACACAAAATCCTCAAAGAACAACCAGAGACACTAATAACAGGCATCTTCTACAGTCCAACACATGGAGACCTTAAAACGGACTTTATCTGCAACACCAAGAAATCCACCAAATCGAAAGAGAACTTCCTGCAACACTTTCACGTAACTAATACTACCAACGTCCCGTATGGATCTAAACTCATGATATCCCCATCTCATAATTTTAACCAAGAACTGTCCATAACTGTTTATAGGAAAGGGAACTTACTAATACAAGCCTCTGAACAGAGCCTAGCCATTTTGACCACTACTTCCCTGCTCTGTGCACCTCTATGTCATACATGCCCACCTCAACCCCAGCACCTTCTCCTAGAGCATTCATGCATGGAACCCCACCTTTACTAGTGGAATCTTCCACTCCCACTCCCTGCGCATTGTCTCCAGTGCCATCCCCTCATATGCCTTGAAGCTTCGGTTTCACTACCGGAATTACTCTCCCCTTCTCCAGGGCACACATCCACTGCCCAGCTTGATTTATCTATCACACCAAATCCCCTCAGTACTCCAACTACAGCAGGCTGGATACTATCCTAACTTCCAACCCAGACTCCAGTGAGCTCCAGTCCCTACCAGGGACATAACAACCTCACAACTGATCTCTTTATTTGCCTGCCTTGAACTCACAATCAACATGATATTGGATGAAATAGAATCAATACCCAAGGATGCAAAGATTAGCCATATCCCACACTAACCTCATGCTTCTATGGTGAACACCAATCTGGCACAAACATTCACTCTGAAACCCCATGATACCCCCTATACAAACTATCCCTTACACTCATCACCACCTCAAACCTAGACGCACCATGACTGAAATGTCTCAGCAGGAAGCTGAAATGCTGAGCAACCCAGATGACAATGCTCCTAGCTAACCTTGCCACCACAAGCCCCCAATCAAACTTGACATGAATAGGACACTGTACTACACTCTCCCTCCAAGGCCACCTGCCCAACTAACCTCCATCCAATCCAGTTAGCCTAGTCCAAGATCATCACCCTCGCTTTGCTGCATCCTACTTAATTGTCAGTCAGCAGTCAGGCATGCCACTGATATAGCTGAAATCATTCTACGCACAAAATTAACATTTGCTTTCTAACTGAATCCTGCCTCAATGACCACTCATTCCCTTTCATTGATCTCCTTATCCCACCAGGCTTCTCAGTCATTCGTTGTGACTGCAAGGATTGCATTGACGGTGGATTAGCCATCATACACAAATAGAGATTTGCCTGACTTCCTTTAACAAGACCAAATATCCTACTTTTGAATATTTATTCCTCTAAAGGCCCCAACCACATCAAATTTCATGTAATCTATAACCCTTTAGGTGAAGAACCACAATTCTTGGAACAGACGTAATAACACAAAACTCCTAAAAGGCAGCACAGACATCATACTAGGAAACCTAAATCTGCACCTCAATAATGCCGAAGACTCAATAGTACTAGCCTTATCCACTCTCCTGGAAGAGAACTATCTCACCCAAAACAGCAATACACAAACCCACAATAAGGCTCTACCCTTGATGCAGTCTTCTCTAAGCACAACGCTTTATCCCTCCACTCAATCTTACCCACTGACTGGACTGACCACCACCTAATTATTTTCGATCTCAATGCCATCCAACCAAAGGCCCACCCCCAAACCATCCGTCCCAAGCACTGGGTGAAGAACATACATCGAATCTCCCAGGGATATTTAGAAGCATTAGTCAGTTCCCAAATTCTTCCCCCACCCAACCTTACCTCTGCTGATGACCTCACTGCCCACTACTACACAAATATGGTTGAACTTCTTTACACAGTCACCCCTATCAAGAAGTATACCTACCAGATACAGGTTCAATGAAGAACTTAACAAAGAAAGGCAACAGCTCTGATTGTTTGAAAGAAACTGGAGACAATAATTAATGTTAACACACTCTTGATCCTCCAAGCTGAATGCCAGAAATACAAAAAATACATCTTCAGAGAAAAATCGTCCTTCTTCCGAGCCCAGCTTGACCAGTCTAGGAACCAATCTAAATACCTATTCAACAGCAATCAAATGATAAACGTTGTCATTCCCTCAACACTGAATTACTGACTCTTATAAGCATTGCAAAGAGTTCACAACCTTCTTCTCTAAAAGAATATCTAACATCAAACTTACCCTTGACCCATCTTCCTCCCCACACAACAACAAGGATGCCCCCCGTAGCAAAGAGGGTCCACCCTAGGCCTTACCTTCAACTAGTGGTTGCCTCCCAAACCCCCACTGAGCCATCCTGAATACAAATCCCAAACCCTTGCAATAGAATAATGATGCATCCTGAACTGAATTGGACCTTATCCCTGAAGAAGAAGTCCTCAAATGACTCGCTGGCATGAAACTGACTTCACACATCTCCGACCCCCTTCCCGCTGCACTTGTCAAAATTCGCAACTCTCTGGCATGGACCAAAATCATTAACTCCTCCTTGTTGGGCGGCTCCATGCTGATCTCTGTCAAACTCGGCCAAGTTACCCCCTTATAAAAAACAGGATGCCAGCCATTTGAGGCAAGGTGTATTCTTAAAACTGCCTTCTTAACACACAAAGCTCTCTACATGGAAAAAGGAGTCTCCCTTGCAAACAAACCATCAAACGCCGAACAAAAAAGAGTCCATAGAAGCTCTAACAGTTTACTCCTGCTTCTGCTCAAATTTAAGAAAGAAAAACTTTGCACATACTCCTTCTCTGGGAACGCTCCCAGAATCTAAAACTCGCTGGTGAAGGAGCTGCGTGACACCAATCAATCAATCAATCAATCAGGATTTCTAGAGCGCGCTACTCACCCGTGAGGGTCTCAAGGGGCTGAGGGAGGGGGATTGGGCAGCTCCGTTGGGGTCATTAGAAAAGCTAGGGCTTGAGGTCCTTTCTGAATTGGTGCAGTGTTTTGGGCTTCTTCTGAGGTGCAGGGGGAGTTCTTTCCCAGTCTTGGCTGCGAGGTAGGAAAAACATCTTCCACCTGCTCTGGTCCTGTAGAAGCGAGGGGCTGTGGCTACGGCAACGTCGGCTGAAAGGAGGTTTCTCTTGGGGGCGTGAGGAAATATGAATTTTGTGATCAGTTATGTCCCCTATCGTAGACCCCAACGGCTCCATGTGCATGCTATAAGTACATGTATGTTCCCTCCTGCTCCAGTTTTGAAGACGCAAATATATGTGCGTCCACCGTCAACATGTCCTCTTTCAGATCCGCCATGAATGGGTCAGATATTCCATTCCTAAGTATGAAAGGCCACCGACTTTATGTGGTTCACTTTCCACATTTTACAGATTCAGGCGAGTAGGCCCAGAATTCTGTCTTCAAGCCTTTTCCTGCCTTCTACCTCTGAAAGCTCCAGTCTGAGCCTGCATCTGTATCCATGAACTTTGTCCTACTCCCTGCGCGGCTAACGGTGCCTGATCCAGCCTGTCGCCTGCCAAAAACTGTATTTCACCTTCAAGATTATCTACTCCGCTCCCCATCCGATGCATTCCTGTCTAGTAGTTTAGGTAAACATTCCTCCAGCTACCGTGCAAAGGGCCAGGCCTCGCTGTCCTCATGCAAGTAATTCATAGCCCCGTTACCATGGAATATTCCTACCCCCTCGCATCTAGTGTAGACACTTAGACGCTTATACACGCACTAATAGTCAGTATAGAATAGATTCTATCCTAGAGACCTCTCCTTTTGGATAACACAGTTCTTTAAACATAGGATATTAGATATGATTTGGGATTAGGTTGACATGACCCCCAGACTTCTGTCTCCACATGTAGAGCTAAATGTCAAGTCCCTTTCACCCTCTAGTTGCACGTCAATCACACGTCATGCGGCTGCGCGCGCATCTCTGTCAAATATTTCTGCTGACATTGCAAGATTCTCTTATGGATCCACCCACTTGTGACATCATGTATGATGACGTTTATTAAATTACGCCCATACATCCGCCTCTATTAGTTACGTATGCACCTTTTATCTGTACTATCAGCTGTTACGCCTCTTGCATCTGTTTCACTGTAATGTATTTTCTATAAAACTGCCTATCTGTCAATAATGTATGCCCTTCCTTCCTGAACTTTCGTGGTGATGGAATAGAAAGCCTACAATTCGAATTGTATTCCTTTGTATAGGAATAAAGCCTTTTAAAACCTCTAATACCACGGATTCTGCCTCTTATATTTACTGAGTTATTCTTAATAGACTTTACCGCATAAAAATAGTACCGGTAATGAAATATTTACCACATAAATTGGCGCCCGAACAGGGACACTTTCTCATCTCACGCGCCGGCGGTGCGTTGCAGGCCCGGTCTCCTGCCACAGCTGAACGGACAAAAACGCGTACCTGCAGGATTTCCTGTATCTCCCTCCGGCCAAGCGGGGACGACTGAGGCTGCGATCAACACCCAGACGAGGCGGTGAGAAGTGCGAAGTATCCCGACCAGAGCCTAGCTGAGAGAGCAAGATCCGAGGTATACAGAGGCCCACCAGGTTCCGAAGTTCCGAGTCCAGTCGAGTCGAGTCCAGTCCGGTCCAGTTTCAGTTCCGTTCCGAGGCCTTCCGTTCCGAGCTACCCGATGAGTACCATTACCGGGGAGGCATTTAACGTGCACATAGTCTGTGCCGGTCAAGACGGGTTTGGGTACACAAAGCCGGTCTGCACTGTTTTAGCAGTGTATCTGTACTGTTTAGCAGTATATATAGTATGTTTTGCATATAAATAAGTGTAAATAAGTAGTATCTAATGTCAGTATTATGTCAGTAACTAGTTTTCTATTAGTTATCATTGTTCGTAAAACTGTTAAGTGTTAAATGTTTTAAATACGTTCTATATATTGTGGTGTGAATGACTGTTCATTATTGTGTTTTCTTGTATAAAGTGTGTTCTAGTAATAAGGTCTAAAAATGCCGCTCTTTTCGAAACTAAGACAGATCAAAACTAGGAAAGGTGTACTCGAAGAAGCTGTTCCCATCCCACCTAGGGACACTCCAGGGTACTTTATGTATCATAAGCATGGCCTAGATGCCGTATTATTTCTTGATTTATGGGTGGACTACACCAAAGAATTACCAGAGAGTCAGAGATGGCCCGCAGCGGGGACCTGGGATGCAGATTGCATCATGAGAGTAGAAGAAGAATTATGGAAAAAGAAAGCCAGACAGTCACAGAAAGATGCCATTGAATTATGGCGTAAAGAATCATATAGACGTACAGAAAAAGCACTCAGACAGGAAGAGAAAGGTAGAGAGAATTCAAATAAAACCCGAGAAAATCTATTACTTGAGGAAGGTACTCGAGTAAAATCAGAACAAGTAAATAGACAAAGAAACACTCTTATGAATGGTATGTATCCTCTTCTGGCCGAAGGGTTACCTAAGGCTACCCCGGAAATACCAAAAGACTTAACTCCTCCATTGCTCCCGATAAAAGCACATCCCAAAACGCATCCCAAAACAGCAAAGGACGTTTTCCTTTCCTCCTATTTAGATGACGCAGCTCCCGAGTATACTAATGCCATACCACCCACACCGCTTGCCGATGGTGTTCAACACCAAGAGCATTCGTCTGTATCCCCGCAACTACAAACTCCTACACAAGTTCCAACAGGTCCGTCCGTTTCTACAGTTTTTCCCGCATCTACAATCTCTATCCTACGCCCAACGAATCCTTTCGTGCCTAGCACCTCAGATGGTGCTACAGGAGGTACGACAGACATGTTTGCCACACCGCCGCGAAATAAACAGACCCTTAGAGATTTAGCACTCCAACGTACACCCCAACTAGCGACATCCGACATGTTTAAAGAACAGCTTGTGGATTGTAGATACGACCCAGTACCAGGTAGACAGGATAAATTGCTCATATCATCACTACGTATAAGACGAGCTACATTATATTTAATGACGATACCAGGAATGGGTGAACACCTAGACGAAATATATCGCTTTGTCCAAACAGGGCGAGGTCCAGAAAGTATTAACGAAGCTATGGAATACCAGAAAGTGGATGTCCAAAGACAACTACTACGTTTTTTCATAAATTGTGTAATTAGGAATCAAGACAGGCCTGGGGCAGATCACGATACCATGCAAAGACTTGCCAAATGGGGTCAGAACATATCAGAAGAGAAACATGATAGACAGGCGTGTATAATCGCCATGTGTCGAAAGATCCGCAAGCAAGTAGAACGAATACATAAAGAAAGACGAGAAACAGACAGAGTAGAATCAGAAGAAGAGGAGGAGCAAGAATCAGAGCAATTAGAAACGATAGCTTATGTAGGTAGAGGAAGACCCCATAATAATACCAGAGGTTTTAACGACCCGATACGTCCAATACGTCCAGAATATAATAGACATTTTCCAAACCCTATGTTAAATACAAAATCCCCTGAACACCTATTCCAAGCCGCTGATAAATTACTCCGAGATCGAAGGGGGTACCACATGCTCGATTCCATGGACGAACAAGAATTAGCCAGGTCAGCAGTACAATGGGCTGACAGTCCCGGCGAATACAATGATGATGTACTTGCACACACGTTTCTGAATCTTGACCCATACGAACAGCGTTTAGCTAGTATATACATGATTCAACACCTCCTTATATTATATAAAAGCCAACACTCCGATCCAGGACCCTTACCTGACATATTGACAGAACTACTCACGAATATATGGAGAGGGTCAGGTACTGATTTGATTAAAGAAATTCTAGAATTTCGAAACCAATATTTAACTTTCGTATGCCCAGAACACGTTCCAGTTCCCATCATGGGAAGAAAAATGTATCACATAGATAGACAGAACCCGTTACGCGAAGTACACCCAATCAGAGGTGACGGTAATAACTTTACACGCGTGTTTGTGTACACGCCTATAACTAAACTGGAATTATTAGAAATGAAGAAAGTAGTACCCAGCCATGACAAAGATCCAGCAGGTTTCCACCGCGAGATAAAAGACATGTTACTCATGGGAGAGTATACCTACCCCGACATTATGAAAATATTAAAAGTCCTATTACCCGCCGGTGTTTATGAGAAACTCAAAGAAAAAGAATGGGAGGTGGGAGACCAAAAGATAGATTGGATAGCATTAGAAAACGAAGAAAGGGCCCGAGCTGCAGGAGCAGGGCTTGGGGAAAAGACTACAGCACTAGCAGGATTACTAATACAGGTACTGCCACGTTTATTAACTACGAAAAAGGAAGACTGGGGTGCAATCTCAGCCTGTAAACAAAAGCCAGATGAAGACACTAGTGATTTCTATTCCCGATTTGAAAAATGTTTTAGTATAAATAGTGGCATAAAAGCCAGTAGTGAGTCATATCCACATCTGTTTGTGACAAAATTAGTTGAGAATTCTCTGCTGCAAGTCAAGAATAGAGTATTGAAGTTCGAAAGTACCTGGCAAGGTAATACCCCATCACAGATGTTACAGATGTTACAATATTACCACAATAGAATTAGAGAAGAACTAGAACACGAACAAAGACGTATGAAAGATACAAAAATGAAAATGCTTGTTGCACAGTCAGTTCCAGCCGATGGTCCTCAAAGGGGTGATTCCGCAGGTCCTGCGAAAGGGACATGCAACTATTGTAAACAACAAGGTCATTATATACACGATTGTCCAGTCCTGAAACATAATATTGCCACAGGTAGAACGCAGGAAAGACCACGTCCACCTAGACAGGATCAGAATCAACAACAAATCCCTCAGCATGCACAACCTAGGTTAGCTCCGCAACAACTAGCTCCACAACAGGCAGCTCCACAACAGATCGTAGCACCACCACAAGCGCAGCCTATTGCTGCAACACAAGCAACAACACAACAGATGTATCAGTATGCACAAGCAGATTATCCCGATTATCAACGATACACATGAAATAGCCTAGAGAGGGAAGTTGGCTTACCCCTTATAGAGGTTCCTGTAGACCAAGAGGGACCTTATGTACATAGTGAACTATTAGGGGAAGACAGAAAGTTTTTACTTGATACAGGGGCAAGCAGAACAACTATAAGACGCAGTGAAGTTCCAGGGGCACCCCTCTCAGGCTCACAGAATATTTCCCTTGGATTCTCAGGAAAACCCATAATTAATGACGGAACACAACCTCTTCCACTCACGATTGGTCCATTGACACGTACTACAGATTTATTGCTTACTAAATCATGTCCAGAAAACTTGTTAGGTATAAAAACATTGAAAGCTCTAGGAGCTATAATATGTTGTTCTCCGGAAGGAGTACGATTATTTCTACGTGACTTCAAAGGTCACGACGTATCTAGAGACATGGATCACCGGCTGCAGAATTTACCTACACATTTATGGGCACAAGGCCCCACTGATGTTGGTTGCATGAATATTACACCATATCGTGTCACACTAAAAACAGGAGTAATACTACCACGAATGCGACAATACAAGTTACCACCCGATGCTGTTGTGGCTTTGCTGCAAATCATTGACGAGCTCATTGCACAAGGAGTGGTTGTCGAAACCGACTCCAATGTATGTAATTCCCCGATAATTCCGATTCTTAAAAGAACGGATCCAAAAGCACCACCAGTATATCGATTAGTCATTGATCTGCGCGAATTAAATAAATGTATTGTACCACAATACCCTGTGGTCCCAGATATCTCTTCATTACTAACCGCTGTTGACTCAGAAGCAACGTTCTTCACTGTAATTGATCTCAAAAATGCCTTCTTTAGCGTCCCGATAGATCTGGAAAGTCAATATCTGTTCGGATTCAGTTTAAATGGACGAAGTTTTAAATTCACACGCGCACCTCAAGGATTTACAGAAAGCCCCAGCATCTATAGCCAAGCACTGAAACGAGAACTTGACAGTATCCACATGCCAGTTAACACTGCCTTGCTTCAATATGTCGATGATCTGCTGATCACCGCCCGAAGCGAACCTGAATGTGAAAAAGCGTCACTGACGGTTTTGAAATTTCTGGCCGACAAGGGGCACAAGGTGTCCCCTTCTAAGCTGCAATTCTGTGTCCAGCGAGTTGTTTACCTTGGGCACTCGCTGTCCAAGGAGGGAAGGCAGCTTACATCCGACCGCATCCAGTTAATTGCTAACATGTCAGCACCCAAGACACAAAAGGAGGTGCGGGCTTTTATAGGCATCACTTCATACTGTAGGCAGTGGATCCCTCAATATGCATTTCTAGCAAAACCACTCATCCAGTTGACAACACAGGAGGCAGCCACATCGACTGTCCTCCCTTGGACTCAAGAACATACACACGCCTTTGAAAGCTTAAAGAAAGCTTTATGCCAAGCACCTGTTTTAGCAACACCATGTTACAGTAAACAGTTTACACTCTTTGTTACGGAACGCGAAGGTACTGCCTTGTCAGTGCTCACTCAGGAACAAGCAGAATCACACAAACCATGTGCTTATTTCTCTAGTACATTAGATCCAGTAGCTCAGGCACTTCCTGCGTGCCTGAAATCGGTGGCAGCAACAGCTTTAGCAATCAGACAAAGCGATGCCATAGTGTTAGGACACCAATTGACAGTACAAGTACCACACGCAGTAGAGGTTCTCTTGAACCGCACACAAACACAACACTTGACTATAGCGAGACTCACCGGTTACGAATTAACATTGTTTCAGCCACATATAGAAATCAGACGTTGTAATACGTTAAATCCTGCCACACTGTTACCAGTAGGCAGAACAGATCCATTGGCACATGATTGTGTCGAAGTCATTACTATCACGACGAAACCCAGACAAGACTTGACAGATATCCCTTTGTCAGATCCAGACTTGACATTGTATGTAGATGGGTCATGTATGAGAACAAGTACAGGAGAGTTAGTGGCCGCTTACGCAGTTACAACAGACACTGAAGTCATTGAAACAAATTGTATTAACACTTTGTCAGCTCAAGCAGCAGAGCTCACCGCTCTGACACAAGCCTGTATTCAAGCCAAAAATAAGAAAGTCAACATATACACGGATTCACGTTATGCATTCGGAGTCGTCCATGACTTCGGCGTACTGTGGCGAGAGAGAGGTTATTTAACTTCTCACGGTGCCCACATCCAACACGGACCCCTCATTCAAGCCCTATTAGACGCGATTCATCTACCTACTGCAATATCAATTATGAAATGCAAGGCCCACACAAAAGTTACCGACATCATTTCTCAGGGTAATGACCTAGCTGACAGAATAGCTAAACAGACTGCTCAGAATCAGACTCACATAACTGACCTGACAAAGACAATAGTTCCGACACCAACACATTGCATGACAGTTAAGGATCCCGCCCTTGATGTAATTGACATACAGACACATGCTACACCAGAAGAAATAAAGAAATGGACTGAATTAGGAGGGATCCAAACGGATCAAGGATGGATGACGAAGGAAAAATCTATATGGTTTCTTCCCGACTCCATGGTTCAAGTTATCATTAACACAATAAATAGTCCAGCGCACCTAGGAGAAAAAGCTATGCTAGACAGCATTCAACACATTTGGTTCAACAAACACTTGCGAGCAGCAGCTAAACAAAAAGTTCGTACCTGTATGATATGTTGTCAGTTTAATCCAGGTAAAAGCATCCCCGTAGAGCAGGGTGGATTTCAACCTCCCGATCATGCTTTTGAAGCCCTCCAGATGGATTATATCCAGATGGAACGATGTCGAGGATTCAAATATGTTCTCGTAGTTGTCTGTGCTCTTTCCCGTTGGACAGAAGCATACCCGGTTTCAGATTACACTGCCCGACTACTGCCAAACAGTTAGTTCGAGAATTCTTCCCACGGTACGGTTTACCACGTGTTGTCTACTCAGATAACGGCCAGCCGTTCTCATCCGAACTAATGAAACACGTTTCCCTTTTGTTAGGCTACCAATGGAAATTCCACTGTGTCCGGCATCCCGAGGCAGCAGGTCTCGTGGAACGCCATAATCAAACTCTGAAAATTAGATTGTCCAAAATATGTAGGGAAAAAGGTGTCGATTGGATAGTAGCCTTACCAGTTGCGCTCTTTTACATGAGAATGGTAGCACATTCTCGAACAGGGCTATCCCCGTACGAGGTGATCTTCGGTAGACCACCAAATATGTGGGGGACGCCTATACCTCGCAAAATCACTGATGTTGACTGTAATATGCTGACAGATTACCTGGCTTCCTTGATGTCTGCACTACAATCTTGTCGTTCACAGGTAGCCGCAGCTTTTCCCGATAATACTGAGGTGAAGCCCCATGACGTGGTTCCTGGTGACCTGGTTTTGGTCAGGAATTTCGACCGGAAGACCCAACTGGAGCCTAGGTGGAAGTCGCCAAAGTTGGTTCTACTAACTACAAGGACAGCCGTGAAGATCGAGGGACGGAAAGGGTGGTTGCACTCGAGTCATATCAAGAAATTTTATGGACTACCATCCAGTGTGAATACTCAACCCTGTATTCCCTCACAGACAGACTCAAAGCTCCCCTTGGTTGAGCAGTCAAAACCAGAACTGTACAAACTAAAATTGAGGTCTAGCAAGTCAGATAATTTGATTGTTTAAGTCCTCTCCAAGGTGAATCGGTTGAATTTGTCTCTGACATGTATCCTCTAGACCGGAATAGAGAAAGAAATCAACAGATGCAGCTTAAGAAGCATGCGTATTGTAAATCACTTCGTAGTCACTGCACAGTAACATTATTAATTTTGTTTTTTCTAAGTCTTCTGATTATCTTTTCCAGCATACTATTGCACATGTATTACCCTATTCTTAAGCGTGCTTACAATGTAACTGCAGAACATTCTTTTAGCGAATTACCTCCGCATGAGTTGTCCTATAGATTTGCGCTGCGCAACAACACATTCATTAGTATGTTACATCATTCCCATCAAACCAGCAACGCCACAAATTGTTGGATATGTGGCCGACTCCCTCCCTATCAGAACTATAAGGGAGTTTTGCCCCTCTTTCCCTATCCGTTCACACACAATGGCTCCTGTGGAGCATGGTTTAGTTTGATTAATTCCCTAGATTCAAATTCCGCAGTTTATCAAGACAACTGGGTATGGGGAAACCTGAACCTAGTTTTGCTTAAAGTCTGCTATCCTAACAAGGAGGGACTTCCCAAAAGAACAGGAACTGATCTAGAAAATGAAGTATATGGATTAGGTAATTTTACACTTAACCTCATGATCCTGAACGTTGAATCTGAAGCTACACCAATCTTGCCCGCCATGTCAGTATTCCCAGTAAAAGGGGAATTATGTATAAGAAAGAATGGTTCCATACACATGGGCCATAGTAAATGCACCACTGTAATAAAATTCAGTGATCAAGGCAAGTCTACATTTAGAGCTTCCCATCATTCCTACTTCATATGTGGCCAGACCGCATATATATGTCTACCTTTAGATTGGGATGGTACCTGTTATATAGCATTCCTTCTGCCACCTGTTTTCCTAGCTCCTCCTGATTATCACCGAAATACCCATTTAGTACACAATAGACAGCAGAGAGATCTCCCAATTGTCGATTACACTGAAACAGCATGGGAAAAATACACAGATTTCAATAAAGGTTTCTTTCCCTATATAGGTACAGTCACTAATAGTAAGCTGATACGTAGATTAACCAGAACCCTTGAAGCAGTAGTGAACGAAACTATTTCCGCCTTAGGCAATTTAACAGAAGAGCAGTCTGCTATGCGGATTGTTGTGCTTCAAAATCGTCTTGTCCTTGACGTCATCCTGGCCGATAGGGGCGGAGCTTGTAGGGTCATCGGATCAAGTTGCTGCATTTTCATACCAGAAAATTCGCCGTCAGTATATAAAGCCATAACCCGCCTTCATAAGATTATAAGCCAGATACACCAGAGTCCAGGCACCTGGACTTGGTCCGGTTGGTTCTGGGGCGTGTTGTCAGCCTGGGGATGGAGAATCCTATCCTTCCTAGGTATTGGCTTTCTCATACTATTCAGTTGCTGCTTATGTCTACAATGTGGGCCAGCGATTTGTGGTCTGTGTGCCACCTCGTGTATCCCACATCCAAGTTTTCGTTCGAGATCCCGGAAGAAGAAAGAAGAACAAATGATGCTATATGAACAGATCGATGGATTGATGAAGATCGATATCTCCTGAGGGTCCGTAGGGGACAAGGAGGGAATGAGGAAATATGAATTTTGTGATCAGTTAGGTCCCCTATCGTAGACCCCAACGGCTCCATGTGCATGCTATAAGTACATGTATGTTCCCTCCTGCTCCAGTTTTGAAGACGCAAATATATGTGCGTCGCCCGTCAACATGTCCTCTTTCAGATCCGCCATGAATGGGTCAGATATTCCATTCCTAAGTATGAAAGGCCACCGACTTTATGTGGTTCACTTTCCACATTTTACAGATTCAGGCGAGTAGGCCCAGTATTCTGTCTTCAAGCCTTTTCCTGCCTTCTACCTCTGAAAGCTCCAGTCTGAGCCTGCATCTGTATCCATGAACTTTGTCCTACTCCCTGCGCGGCTAACGGTGCCTGATCCAGCCTGTCGCCTGCCAAAAACTGTATTTCACCTTCAAGATTATCTACTCCGCTCCCCATCCGATGCATTCCTGTCTAGTAGTTTAGGTAAACATTCCTCCAGCTACCGTGCAAAGGGCCAGGCCTCGCTGTCCTCATGCAAGTAATTCATAGCCCCGTTACCATGGAATATTCCTACCCCCTCGCATCTAGTGTAGACACTTAGACGCTTATACACGCACTAATAGTCAGTATAGAATAGATTCTATCCTAGAGACCTCTCCTTTTGGATAACACAGTTCTTTAAACATAGGATATTAGATATGATTTGGGATTAGGTTGACATGACCCCCAGACTTCTGTCTCCACATGTAGAGCTAAATGTCAAGTCCCTTTCACCCTCTAGTTGCACGTCAATCACACGTCATGCGGCTGCGCGCGCATCTCTGTCAAATATTTCTGCTGACATTGCAAGATTCTCTTATGGATCCACCCACTTGTGACATCATGTATGATGACGTTTATTAAATTACGCCCATACATCCGCCTCTATTAGTTACGTATGCACCTTTTATCTGTACTATCAGCTGTTACGCCTCTTGCATCTGTTTCACTGTAATGTATTTTCTATAAAACTGCCTATCTGTCAATAATGTATGCCCTTCCTTCCTGAACTTTCGTGGTGATGGAATAGAAAGCCTACAATTCGAATTGTATTCCTTTGTATAGGAATAAAGCCTTGTAAAACCTCTAATACCACGGATTCTGCCTCTTATATTTACTGAGTTATTCTTAATAGACTTTACCGCATAAAAATAGTACCGGTAATGAAATATTTACCACAGGCGTGGAAGGATATCCGCTAGTAGAAGTATTGTGACTGGTGTTGTGGAGGGCTTTATAGGTTTCTGTAGGCATGTGTGAGGAGTTTGAAGATTATTCTTCTTTCGATGGGGAACCAGTGTAAGTTGCAGAGGTGTTGAGTGATGTGGTCATGCCGTGGGATGTCGAGGATAAGTCTGACTGCGGCGTTCTGGACAGTCTGGATTTTACGGAGGAGTTTTTGGTAATCCATTCACTCCCTCACTTCAGGAAGAAACTCAAACTTCTTCTTCTCAATAAATATCTAAACCCTCCACCCTAATCCAGCTGTCTGGCCTGATGCCCTGACCCACACTGTCCAAATAACGCTGAGCAGAGAGCATCACTACCTCAGCGGAAAAACTGTGCAGATACTCTCCCCACTTTTGCAACACCCTACCATAACCACCTCAGAACTATATCGTCCACATATCCTACTGTATAGATTATACTTCTTGTATATACTGTTGCTATGTATTTTCAATTACTCCATATGTATTTTGTGTTATCACTGCTATGATACTCTGATACCTAGGAGTCTGGTTTGCGCTATCATCCCTATATATTACTGTCTATCATATACTTCTTTTATTTACTGTTACTATGTATTGTTACTTGCTTTGTATTTAAGTGATGTAATTGCTGCTGTGCTAACTCTGTAAACCGCTCTGATATCTTTGGGTCAAGTTCACACTATACAAAACCCAATAAATAAAATACATACACATTTCAAACTAAAATGAAAAATTGACATTCTTAATTCTTCTTTCATTTGTACTCTTATTTCTTCCTTATCACACCCAACTCTCATGATCCTTATTCTCTTCTCTTTGTATTCTTCAAAAAAATTCATGCTCCACGTTCCATAAACTGCACACATACTACAGATTGGTAGATTTAGTTCTACCCCTCTGAAGTAAATTAAGTTCCTGGGCATACCCAAATTGGCCTTTCTGCCAGGGAAAGAGAAAACTCTTCCCCACACCCAAGCCATTTTCTCTACTTTGGGAGCAGTTTTCACACTTTATCAGGGCTAGTGACCAATTGGGCTACTGCTGAAGAGTAATGCAGATTAGTCTCAAGGGGTGTGATACAGGAATAAGGTACATTTCTAAAAGTTACTTTCCTTATTGTTTATTAAAAATCAGACATCACCATTAATTTGGGCTTTTAATAAATATAAAAAAGTGGATTAATCACATTTCTAACTTGTCCGATCCAGAGACTACAAAATAAATACTTATTCCAACTTTTGTTGTTTTCTAAGGGCCCGTCAGAGTTTTCGTACATTTAAAATACCTTTTGGGTGCTAGTCACTATAAGGTCACTTTAAATTTCTACATGCCCTACTTTTAAATACCATTCACTCCACATTGTGTGCTCAAGGCCTACATAGGAGTGGCTTATTAATATATAAAAGAGAGGTTTTCTCCTATCAAATGGGGTTACTTCGACAGGTCGCATTGCATGATTTTCACTTCAGCAGTCAGGCTGCACGGGGTAGGCCTGGAGTCATGCTTGCACTTCCACTTTAGTGGATGGTACAATAGGTGCTGCAGTCCACAATGTAACTTCCAGGCCCTGTATGTACATTCTATACCATATATTTGAGATGTATACTACGGATGTTTAGGCAAATTAAATGTGCCAATTAGGAATAAGCCAATTGAACTATGTTTCAAGGGGGGGGGGGGGAAGCACAGCCACTTTACAACTGGTTAGCTAGGTTAAGCTCACAGGTTCTAAAGCCATCAAAGCAGATAGAGCAAACGTCTGGGGGGAAATTATGCAAAAGATGGTTATTAACTGCAAACATGTTGCATTTCAACAGAATAATACATGCAGTGCAAACTAAAGATTGGGTTTCTAAGCATTTGAACTGCCAACCCAGCAACTACGTTTCGACATAACCTAAAGTACAATAGTCTTATGGCCTAACAGCATGCTATTGATGTATGTATGGCAGGGCTTTCCTGATAACACATCTGTGTTACAGACAAATCAGGTCTAATTGCATTAATTAACACTTTAGAGTGTGTAGTATATAAGGCATGGGGCCTAGAAAGCTAAAGTTTGGAATGGCGAGGACAGCTAAATGAACATTCAAGTTTTCCTTATTATTTTAGCAGCAGGTTGGCATTATTCTCGATAATAAAAATGAAAGCAAAGCAACAGTTAGTAAGCTTCCATTTTATTGTTCAGAGAGTTATGGTGAATAAGATTGCAAGGTCTTCCATCCTTGCGCAAGACACAGGTGGAAGAAAGAAGGAAGCAAGGTTGGACACATCTATTTGGCTTTTGAAAGCATCTTTGAGAAATTGTTTGTTCTGTACAGTGCAGATGCAAAAGGGTGCAAAACAGCTCTTCGTAGAGAATCACTCGGAAGAAGGGTTCAAGAGACCTGAGATTTGGAAGGGGAATATGAACATGGCTTGCCATCATTTAGATAGGGTGAGTACACTAGCCTTGAGCCTGCTAGCATAAGATACATAGATGTAAGTTAGGTTTTAGGCTAATTGATTACAGACAGCAGGGATGTGTGATATAAAATGCTTTGTTTATTTTGTAATGTTCATTCTATTCTATATTTTGACAACTGAGATTATCCTAATAATTTCCATCATTCTGATACAGAACGTTTATGTGCCGATTTTACATAATAAATACAGTTTTATTATAAATCACCAGCAGCTATATGTGTCTGTTTTTAGAGGCCAGGGTAAGGGCTCACACAACTATATTTTACCCGTATCCCAGATAAGAGCTTCTCTGTCAGAGATGTATAACTCATAAGTCTCTGGTTCTAGACGAGCCTAACTAATTACATAAGAGAAAAGAGAGGGGCACCTGTCTGGTTTCCTTTTCTCTGAAGGGGGTGCAATATGGAATATCTCCTTGGAAGTTTAATTGATAAATTAATTAAAAAAAGGTTGTTGAAATATGTTATGATTAACTAATACATAGGTTTTAATTGTATGTATTTTTTATGTCATTGCATTATATTTATATTTTTTACTATTTAAAAAAATATGATTTATTTTAACAAAGTTTTTTTATTTTAAGTCTCTACCTACATTATTTACTATGGTAAGGTGTTAAATACAGGAGTGAGCAGAGCTCACAAAGTTTCACTCCGCAGAATTCCGATGAGGGACTGGAAAACTTTGCTAAATTCTGCAGAGTTCCCGGAGTGAAGTGGAGTAGGACCCACTCTTTAAAAAGCGTGGCAATCTTCACTAGTAAGTGCACACAGTATATGTGATTCACTCTAGTGCACCCTCAGGTACACTGTGTCCCTTCTTCAAGAAATTCATACACCTCATCATGGGCCTACCTTAGGGGTGACCTATATGAAATAAAAATGGATGGTTTGGGCCTGGCAAAGTGCACATACAGGCTCGGTAGTGGCAGGCCTGAGACATGTTTAAAGGGCTACTTAAGTGGGTTGCACAATCAGTGCTGCAGGCCCACTAGTAGCATTTAAGTTACAGGCCCTGAGCACATGTAGTGCACTTTCCTATGGACTTATATTTAAATAAAAAATAAATGCCAATTGTGGATAAGCCAATCTTCCTGTTGCTTAAATATGAATTTACCTTTAAAAACTGAAAGACAAAAGGCGTTTGGCAAAACAGGAACAGTTGGTTCAACTAAATGCAGCGGTCGGGAGAACAGGAAACAGAGTTGGGGTATGAAGACTGCTTCAAAACACATTGGTTTCCGCCATCTTTTTATACACTACATGAAGCATCATAAGGTAATTTGTAAATACCTAAGCAAAAACAAAGCTGCAATACATAGGACACAAAAAGTTGATAAGGTACAGTCAAATATATCACAAATTAAGAATCACAAATTATGGCACGATCCAATTGAGTTTCTTCCTTTATACTTGTGCCATTTGGTATTCTTAAAAACATCAGCAAACGCGTTTCGTCAATTAAAACATTGGACTTCTTCAGGGCTGCAAGTTAGATATATTTATATTTACATTTTAAAAACAAACTATACAAACATACTATACATTTATATACACTTGTGTACAACAAAAATTATGTGATGTATAGCTACAATAGGAAGAATACAGAGAAAAGCCCATGATATCACATTTACGAGAGAAAAAAGCAATTCTGTAATGGGCCACCATAGACAAGACCAAGGCAACTATATACAATATCAAAACTCAAAAAGAACTACCGTGACATGAGATGTAGTAACATGACAAAGGAGAGGCTTTCCAAACAAAAGTCTAACTATACTGAAATGTGGTGGAAGTGAAGGCCATGTTGAGCAAGCAGGAACAAGAAACATACCCTATGTGTTAAGAAAGAGGGAACCGCTAAGAAATAAAGAAACCGCTGCCAAATCCAGAAAACAGTGATAATGGAGGATTGGTGCCCCAGGTGAATATTTCAGATCAGGTATCTGAAAGAAATAATTCCATGAACAAAATCCATACTTCCCTGATTGGTAGAGACCGTTTAGGATGGGTATTGCAGAACCCCACCAGGCAAAGAAACAAGAGCGCCATTTGAAAGTCCGTTAACACCAATTAGGAAAAACAAGCAGAACACAAAATCTGCGTTTGTGATAAAATATCATGGATTCAACACGAACCAGAAATAAAGTGAATCGTCAGTTTCAAGACATCCAATGGTCGAGAAACATTCCTTTCGTATATAAACTAAGGAGCAGTATCTATCAATAGAAAGCACAGATCTCATAAGAACAAGAAGTATTATTGTGACTGTAGAGTTGTGCAGTATGCAAGACAATAATAAAATCCCTACCTTCTTGATATTAAAATGAATAGCCCCTATTCTGGCAGTGTGCTGGTTGAACAGATATCTTAATGGGTCATGATAAAGCTACAGTCCATGTAGTTGACAGATCCTGGGAATTTCAAGTTCCTTATCTGTGTTTCCAATAGAAAGTGATCTATGGATGGGGAATCAACCACCCTGTCGGGTACACCTACAAATAAATAAAACTGTTGAGAGACCCATTCCCATGTCACTGCGCCACTGGATTCAAACTAGCCTGGCTGATGAGAGGTGATGCCCGAATCCAGTCCCGTGATGCATGTTTTTGGGCAGGGAGGACCTGGCTTGGAGGTTCCAGCTGGACTGTTCCCATGAGGAATAGTGTCAAGACTGATTTGCATATGGCTACATCCAAACTGGGGTGGCATGGTGGGCAAAAGATAGCTGGATTAAACCCAGATCCTTACGACCGAGTGTGAATGTTTGTGTAGTAATAACCTTAGGAGTCATGGATCCTTTTAGATGGTTTATTACAAGTCTACACATCAGAGGCAACAGAAGACATCCACCTTCAGAAATAAATGTCTCCGCATACTTTTAAAATGCATAGAATCCTCTGACACCATCACCCAGCAACCCCATGAACATTCTTGATGAAACCCTGCCACGCAGGCTAACACTCTAAACCTAACCACGAGGCATAACATATCCAACTTTCTCATTTTTTTTTTAAAGAAAACAAAAACATTACACACAATTGCAAAAAAAACCAAACACAACCCAAATAATAAAACATCAACTCTATGACATTGATTCACTCACGAAAACGTATGGGAATTCTGCTTGTTCTACTACTCCTCATCACAGTAGCACGAACATCACCAGTTCTACGACCAGCATCTACAGCTTCAGAAGAGTAAGTTTCACCATAGCTAACCTCCTCTCCTGTCCCACTTGTTTCCCTAACTTTAACAATCTTACCTACATTCCACCAACTTGCCCCTTCAACCTTAACAGCATTCCTACCTATTTCTATTACACGGATGGGTAGTCCAAACTTACTCTCCCCTTTCTTGACATGTATGGAGGACTTAATCCTAACAAGATCCCCCACATGCACTTCAACAAGCTTAGCGGAATTTTTCTTATCATACCACCGCTTTTGCTTAACTTGAGCACTTCCAACATTCCTTTTCACAATTTCCATCAGACTGTTCACATCATGTAACGATTTGATCCACTTATTCATCCAACCTGGTCGGAAACATGTATTGGCTTTACGTCCTCTCAATAGCTCAAAAGGAGAAATTCTAGTGGTGGAATGAGGAGTAGTCCTATAGAACCAAAGCATACTATCTATGGAACCTTGTATATTAACTCTCTCACTCTTCGCCCATCTGACACAGTCACCCACCACTCTGTTCATGCGCTCCACTTGACCATTAGACTGTGGGTGATACAGTGAACTTTTTGTATGCTTAATGTTAGAAGAATTCAGAAATGACTATAATTCTACACTAACAAATTGAGTACCATTGTCTGTGACCAATGTCTCAGGAAACCCCTCTCGAATAAACACCTCTCTCAAAAACATTATCACCGTAGAGGAAGAAATATCCTTAACGACCCTAACCTCAGGCCATTTTGAAACATAATCGATTAAAACCAGAACCAAACGTCCACCATTCTGCAAGCCTTCTATTGGCCCCATGATGTCTAACCCCAACTTACTCCAGGGAGCCGGTTGACAGTCAACTGGCAAGAGTGGTGGGGTCTTTACTTTCAACCCTTTATCAGCTTTGCTACATATGGCACACATATCAACAATTTCTGTGACATCCGCATCCATAGATGGCCACCAGAAACCATCTCGAACTCTTCGTTTGGTAAGAGTCGAACCTAGATGACCCTCATGAGCTCTGAGAATAATATTTTTCCTGACACCAAGAGGAGGGATAAGCCGTTCTCCCCGAACCAACACCCCCCCTTCAATGTAAATCTCAGACTGTACTTTCCAGTAAGGTTGTAAATAATGCGCCAAAGTACTCTCTCTAGGCCAACCATTCATCACATAATGGTTCACTTGCTGAAGAACCTCGTCTTGAGCAATGGCTTCTAACCAACTTCCTTCGTCTCCAACAGCAATATCAACCGCAGCAATAAAACAATCATCTGAATCGTCTTCGTCCTCATGGTTGTCATCTGAACAGACCCTCTGGTCTAAACCCACAGGAAATCTAGACAGGAAATCCGCTCTTGTATTCTTACCACCAGAAACATGGACCACATCGAACTGGTACTGCATAAGTCTTGAAACCATCCTCACAATCCTCGGTGAACAACACTTGCTAGTACTAGCACTAAGAATATTCACCAATGGCTTATGATCGGTCCTCAAAGTGAACCGTCTTCCCCAGACATATGTACGAAACTTGCTCACAGCCCAGAGACAAGACAACAACTCTTTCTCAATTACTGAATATTGCGTTTCTGCATCCCTTAAAACTCTGGATGCAAACGCAATAGTATTTTCACTTCCTCGAGTATCTTGCGTAACCACACACCCCAAACCCACTTGACTTGCATCCACCGTGATACAAGTAGAAAGGGAAGGGTCATATGGCTTTAGTGCCTCACCTTTCTTAAGTAGAACTTTCACAGTCTCCAAAGCTGCACTGCACTGGCTCGACCAACTGAACATAACACCCTTCCTCAATAAATAGCTGATTGGCCTAACCACCGAGGCATAGTTTGGAATGAATTTAGAATAATATTCCAATAAACCTAACAAAGACTTAACCCCTGTTTTATCCTTCGGAATGGGCGCATTGATAATGGCATCTAACAAACCTTGCCTAGGTCGAATCCCTTCGCCAGAAATGTGATGTCCTAAGTATTCGACTTCATCACATAAAAATTTACATTTTTCAGGCTTTACTACTACACCATACTCTCTGAACGTTTCGAAAACCTTTTTCAACAAAACATTGTGCGAACTAATATCTCGGGAATGAACCAGTACATCATCTTGGAATACAAGTACACCTTTGATTTCACCCAACATACTCTGCATCACACGTTGGAAAACCGACGCGGCAGAAGCCAAACCAAATGGCATGCGTTTATAGCGGAAAGTCCCCAGAGGTGAAATAAACGATGTAAAATGACGAGACTCCTCCTCCAATTCAATCTGGTGGTAAGCACTTGCCAAATCTAACTTGGAAAAATATCTCGAACCCCTGACGCATGCAAACAGATCGTCAATTTTTGGCAGAGGATGAGAATCCACCCAGATCTCCTTATTCAGCGACCTAAGGTCCACACAGACACGTAACTTACCACACCTCTTCCGTGCTACGACAAGAGGAGAAAGCCATAAAGAAGACTCTGTTGCTTCTATAATGTCCTCCTGGCACAAACGCTTTATCTCGACTTCAAGGTCCTCCCTAACACTGAACGGGACACCCCTTAATTTGTGCTTCACCGGAAGCGACCCTTCTTTAACAATAATTCGGTGCTTGAACCCTCGGATAGTTCCTAAACCCTGTGAAAAAACAGTAGGAAAAAGTTGTTCCCATTTGACATTGCCATCAAAACCACCATCAGAAACTGTTAAAACTTGTACCCTACAACCTGGTTTTAGGATCATCCCAAATAAGCCCTGGTGATACCATCCTAAAATATTTAGTCCTTTAACAGCAACATAAATCTTACCCTTGATCACCCTACCATCGAATTGAAGATCATCCTCAAAATACCCCAACAGTTCTATCCTACGACCCTCGTAAGATACTGGCGAGCGATCGGGGGGTAGCAAACTCCTATCTCCCCAAGTTTCCTCAAACAGTTCCTTGGTTATCATTGTTATTCTAGCTCCAGAGTCTAAAAGTAAATGTAATACTTTGTCCCCCACCAAAATCTCAATGATAGGGTCCACACAGTCTGTTTCATCTGAAATTTTTAAGACATGATCAGGACTATCTAGAACCACACCAATTGTTTCTGAATCTGACTCACAGTCTGACTCTAGCACACATGCAACAGACCTTTTTTGCTCATTAAATTTCTTTTTGAAACAAACTTTGGCAAAATGCCCTGTTTTTTTGCAATAGCTGCATATAACATTTATTCCTGGGCATCTAGTCCCCTTCTGATGTTGTTTGTTACCACATCTGTTGCACATATGTTTGGGGTCATGTGAGAGATACATATTTTTCTTTGAAGTAGTTTTCTTAGACTCATTATCTCTGACCTCTGGTTTGGAGTCATTGCGCTTGAATTTTGAACTGGACGAGATCGCATTCACCGGGTCTGGAAGCTTGTCTTCCAATTCTTTTAAAGATATTTGAGAAGTTTCGATACTTTTAGCTATTTTTATAGTTTCATCTAAATCAGGATTCGAGAGTGAAAGAAGTTTTTGTCGTATTTGCTTGTCACTGCAGTGACAGACAAATTGATCTCTGATCAGTTGCTCTAAAAATGTCTCAAACTGACATTCAGAGGCAAGTTTCCTTAACGCAGAAACGTACATGTCAACATCTTCTCCATCTTTCTGTTGCCTCTTGAAGAATTTATGTCGAAGAACCATTAGGCTAGGTTGTTTGTGAAACCTTGTCCTAAGTTTAGTCACTGCATCTTGAAATACATCTATATCTTCTCCTGGAACATGAACGATCTCAAGAAGATGTTTGAATATGGACCTACCTTCAAAACCAAGTGAATGAAGGATTTAAAATCTCTTACGTTCATCACGGAATCTGGATGCTCCAATAGCACCCAAATAGGTTTGGAAAGCATCAAACCACAGTTCCCACCTAACTGGTGGATCCCCCGCGGATTCCAAAAAGGCAGGAGGCGGACTGACGGATTGCATATTGGTAGTGAAGAACAGAGAATTTGTACAGAATAGTGATCAAAAGTTTTGAGAAAAAATAATTATTCCAGGAAAAAAAAGTGAAAAGAGCAGAAATCAGAATAGTAACAACCAATATAAAATTTAAATTATTCAAAATAACATCAAATCTGGATTTGTGTGCAGATCACAGGAAGAATCTGCTTCGAAGAAAACAAAACGTGCCTGAACAAAAAATGTCTGTGTGCAGATCACAGGAGGAATCTGCTTTTATAGGGAAGAAAAAAAACAATTTCTTAAAAGAATGTTTGTGTGCGGAAGAATCTGCTGTCTTTGTCTAGAAATACCAATGTGTATATGTATATGTGTGTGGTTCACAGAAGCAATCCACTGAAGGGAAGGCAATTAGTAGTTGCACCACAATAGAACAGACTGCAGCGTGTAGTAGATAAATCACTCGTGTGGTGACTGTTGCTTGGCAACCAGAACAGCAGAAAACTGACGTGAGCAGCAAAGGATAGATGGCTCCGACGTGTTACCGGTTCACGCGTGCGTAGTGAAGATCAAAATCAGCACTTTCTTGGCGCATGCGCGGCAAGTCCGCATACACGACAATTATCCCCAAAAACGTCCGAAACGGATATTAGACCGCGGGATGATACACCGCGGCACCACAACAGCGGGAGATGAATCGACGTTCCTCAGATCGGGGTAAGTTCGTGTTTATACGAAAAAACGGTTGCCAGTCTGCTTAAAAAAATTTAGACACCCTTACCTTGCAGCTGCGTAAGGGTGTATTTTCGAGGATCGGAGAATCTTGAGGCGTCGGAGCCGGTAGCACCCACCTCAGTTTGTCTTGGCTTGACTTGTCTTGGCTTGTCTTGTCGTGGCTGAAATTCTTGCGTGGGCTCTAAGAAACAGCTGTGTAGACCGGAAATCGTCGCCAGTCAAATTGTAGTAATAACCTTAGGAGTCATGGATACTTTTAGATGGTTTATTACAAGTCTACACAGCAGAGGCAACAGAAGACATCCACCTTCAGAAATAAACATCTCTGCATACTTTTAAAATGCATAGAATCCTCTGACACCATCACCCAGCAACCTCATGAACATTCTTGATGAAACCCTGCCACGCAGGCTAACACTCTAAACCTAACCACGAGGCATAACAGTTTGCATAGTTCAACATTCCATCCATCAATTGTTCCTTTTGCTTTTATCGCCCAGATGTGGGTCCGATGATCACTGCACCACTGGATTCAAGCTAGCCTGGCTGATGAGGGGTGATGCCCCGAAACAGGTCCCAGGATGCTTGTTTTTTGTCCAGAGAGGACCTGGCTTGGCAGTTCCGGATGGACTGTTCCCATGAGGAAAAGGGGCAAGACTGATTTATATATGGCTGGGTACAAACTGGGGTGCATGATGAGCAAAAGAACAATGGATTAAACTCAGATCCTTGTGACTGGGGGTAAATGTTTGCATTGTTCATCATTCCATCCATCAATTGTTCCTTTTGCTAGAGTCCTAAAGCCAGCAAAATCAAAAGCAGCTAAATGGGGAGGAGGAAGGCAAACAGTTTGGTGGTGAACCTACAGGAAGGACCATTTCCATCGTAGTTGATGTCCCATTTACTTACCAGTAATCTTCATTTCTAAAAGTCTTACATCATCCCAGTCTCTGTGTACCAGAGGAGAAGCAGGATGGAACATTAGCAAAACCAATTGGTAGAACTAGTGAACTACAGGTACAGAGGAAGAAATACCCACCAGTGGAACTGCAGAGAAGAAGGGAACAACAAAAACCTAGTCCAACTATATGACTGATGCCATCACCACCCAAAAGCAACCCACTCCAAGGCAGGTCAAAGAACAGAGAAAGTACTTTACAATCATAGGGAAGAGGCCAGATCTGAGAGTTGAAAGGAAGGACCAGCCATGAAAAGGATACAGGGACTAACCTGGCAATTAAGGAGCTAAACTGACTCCCGCCAGTGATAAGGATCCAATCCCTTGAGGAAACCATCCCAAAGAAGTCAAGCACGATGAGGACTGGTCAAAGGAGTAAAGCCCAATACTAGCCTCAAGAACAACACCAGGAATTAAAATCAGCCTAGAGTCCAAATTCCCAGCAGGGTCCCCCCAGCAACACTGAGAACACCCTGAGAGTTCAGAGATCCATATTAAGAGCCATGCTAAGGTCTGTGGAGCAGCTGTCAGCACAGGAGTATTAAATGAAATGAGCACAACTGGAATACCTCTACCAGTGAATACCCAGAGCACACGCACATGGTGGTGAACCCTACAAAGCTGGAGCCTCACTGTACAAAGCTGGACCCTCTTCCTAACACTGCTGTACTTGCAAAGGAATATCAGGTGGGATGTACCTGTTGTTTGGCATCAGTGACCTGTGAGAAGGACATGAGAAGGCTGGACCCCTTTCACTTACAATCCAAGGACAAAAAGATCCCCAAGGATCGTAAGGCTGATCCCGTTTGTGATTCCAGGATCATACAAAAAGCTGAAGATGACATGCTTGCTCAGCTGACCTGTGGCACTGGACATGGACTGGACTTTGCTGTTATCATCTGTGTGACACCCTGAGAGGGTGCTTCCCCGAGCTCCTTGGGCATTGGAAGTGTACTCATGTGGTTGCTTGTGCATCAAATGAAGTTTGGAAGCTTTTTCAAACCTTTTGCTCCAGAGCTTCAAGGGAACAGACCACGATAAGTATACAATATGAAGCCCATGGCATCAGATTGAATGTCAGGTTTGTACCATGTGGAAAAGTGTTATTCCTCAGAAAAATGTCAAAGTCACTTTTCAGGTTTGGACTCAGAAACTTTTTTGAACTTCCCTACTTTTAGGCCAGGTGGGGCCAATCTACATAGTATATCCAACTCGGGCTGTCCTCAAACTGTGTCAGTGCCCTGGTCTATTGCAACCATAGGCTACCATTAGTGATTTTCATTTATTTGGGGCTTTTTCCACCTAAGTTCTTCAAACATTCGTATCTTTGGTTCACCTGATTATATTTTTGTCACTTTGCTCATGACATTTATTTTCTATTTTTATAAATTGGATTGGAATTTTTATTGTGTTGTGTTTTTGATCTGGCAACTGTTTTAGTACTAATACATTTTCTCTAAGTTAAGACGGGTTCTACTGTGCCACAGGTACCAGGGGTAGCGCTCAGGTTTTAATTACTGAAACCTTTTCTTGAACGTAAGAAAATAGTGACTTGTGGTGGACACCAATCTATCCAATCCATATAGTAAATACTGTTTATATCTTATTTCCTGTAAATGGTACTATTCATACAAAATACATGTAAATGTAAAATGTGTGCATTTAGCACTATTTCATTAATCTAAAATGCATCCCCGGGAAGCATTTTGACAAAGAAATATTGCAAAATGCAGCAGAGCACAAATGGCGAGTTTGAGCAGCCACTCACACTCACTAAATGTGCATTCGGAGTAGGATTATTTTCCCACAAATTACTCTTAATTACGGAGCCCGAAGTACCCATGGTATTAACGTTTTTTTCGTGCCAAAGAGTAACATGGAATTACCGAAATTACTATGATTATTCTGGCATAATTGAAATTCAGCCCAACCAGAATTATATTCCACTTCCCACCTCTTTGCCAACAGCATCAAGTGCAGTCTTGGACGCGTGAACCTTTGCTCATTGGGGATGGGTGCTGACCCTACGATAATGTCCTTTGTAGTGTATCCAGAGCCCTTAGGCTCCAACTGCTTTTAGTTTTACTTTCCATCGAGTTAGTTCACTTGGCATGTTGATCTTCATTGAAATGAAAATCTTGGGCTGCATTATAAGGTATTCCATTCCAGGATTGTGAATCCAAGAAAGGCCCCTCGCAATCCAGGAAAGCGATCTGAGCCCATAATGATCCAGAAATGGGCTTCACTTACCCATGATATTTTTAAGGATAAGCTGGCCTCAAGTGCTCCAGAATTAAGGGCTGAAACCCAGATAGCAGAGAATCAAGTCTCTGTGTGGATTAAAGAGGTAGTAAACTCCATAATACCCCTGAAACCTTGTAAGAGTGCCCGTCTAACTCCATCGGCGAAATGGTTCTCAGAAGGACTGGCATTATTGAGAACAAAACGCCTTGAACGCCACTGGAGGGTGAATTATCTGAATAAAAATAAGTTGAAATACTTAGAGGGACTCAAGTTATATCATCAATGAATTAGGAGAGCACTTAGGGAGTTTTACATTGAGCAAATCGAATCAGGAAAAAACTCCACTAAGAATATTTTTTGTGTTGTCAAACAACTGACTTCCTTAGAACGTGTCACAGCAATATTGTCTGCTTCCATAGACTACTGTGATAAATTAGCTGTTTTTTTCTTGGGAAAGATAGAAAAATGATATGCTGCCTTCCCTCATAGTAGCAGGAATTATATCTTTGCTCCAGCTAAAAAGGATTCTTGGGTCGAAGATAGGTTTATTCTCCATCCTCCTGAAGAAAGTGACATTCTAAAAATTATGGAAGTAGTCAAATCCGGGTCCCTCCTTGATTTGATCCCACCAAGATTATTACTGCGAGTGAAAGAAGCCATTGCACTGGTTCTTACCAAACTACTGAAGATGTCCTTTAGCTCTGGGCAGGTTCCTAGCAATTGGAAATATGCTATGGTAGTGCCACTGCTAAAGAAACCATCCCTAGATCCAGCCCTCCTGGAGATTTTGAGACCTATACCTTTGCTTCCTTATGTTGCTAAAATTGCGGAGAAACATCTGAAAATTCAACTGACTACGTTCTTGGAAGAAAAACAGGTACGCCATGAAACCCAGTCTGGTTCAGGCCACTTCACAGCGCTGAATCGGCCTTACTTTTGGCTTCGGAGGCATTAAAAATTGCATCTGATGAGGGGAGGACAACAGCATTGTTTTTACTGGATTTGAGTGCTGAATTTGATACGGTCTTCCACGGCCTTCTGTTGGAACGTCTGTGGGAGGCCAGGGTCGGAGGCAGCACATGGGAATGGATCAAGCACTTCTTGCATAATAGATCCTTCCAGGTCTTACAATATACTTTTAAGTCCAAGGCGTGTCCTCTTTCTCAAGGGGTTCCACAGGGCTCAGCCCTCAGCCCTACTTTATTTAATGTCTATAGGCACCCCCGGCAGATGTTGTACGGAAACATTGGGTGAAACTGGTGTCACATGCCGATGACACTCAGTTGGTTGTCACATTGGAGCAAAAAGAGGCAGGAGCTCCATCTAATTTCAAGGTCTGCTTGAATGATCTTGAAAACTGGATCAAGTTCAGTTGCTTGCAACTGAATGCAGGAAACACGGAGGTGATGGCAGTGGGCAAGCTGCCCTTCGTATGGTCACATTTGTTGTGGCCGGAGAAACTGGGACCAGCTCCGACCCCCAAAGCTAAGGTTAAAAATTTGGGAGTCTGGTTTGACATTACCCTATTGTTTACAGAGCAGATATCAGCTGTGTCCAGAACATACTTTGCCATTCTAAGAATGTTGTGTAAAATCCTGGATATACTGCCACTGGATGCCAAAAGGACTATTGTGCAGGCCCTTTTCACGTCACGATTATTGCAATGTCCTCTATCTGGGGGTGATCAAAAGAAATCTGAACATTTTGCAGAAGGTCCAAAATGCTGCTGCCCAGGTGAAATTGAATATCCCTAGGCGGGCTTCCGTAGGGGCAGCCTTGAGGGAACTACACTGGCTCCCTATACAGGCTAGAGTCACCTTTAAGGCATTGTGTTTCTGCCATAGGATCCTTAACGAGAAAGGGCGAGGTATCTGCGCCCACTATTCACTGCTTATAGACCTACCCAGAATCTGAGGTCTTTGGGCACTGCCAAGCTGGTCGTGCTTAAGGTTCGTAAGGTTCGTATCTTAGGGCCTGTGGGCTGCGGGTGGGGCTGGTTGCCGCGTTCTGCTATGTCCTAGCACGGGGACACTCCATTGCAGTAACCAGGCGCTTTCCAATCTTAATAATAATAATAATAATAATAATATTCCCGTACAACCTGTGGTGGAAAACTGGTGCAATCACCAGATAAATTCCCCAGCCTGGTTGCCAGGACATGACTTCCACATCTTATGCACTTCAGAGTTAATGCAGAGAGTGTGGAGGTTGTAGATTCATAGTTCTGAAATCTTTTTCATTGTACTTTGTTAATCTGAGTAATGCATTAGGAGATCCCTCCTTCAGAACACCGACACCTTTTGATAGGCAGGATCATTGCTTCAAGGCAATCACTAAATGATAGAAACACCTGCAACTGCTGCTTGTTTGGAAGATTGATCCGGCACGGTCAACCCATCGCCAGAGGTCAAGGAATGAGATACAATTATTTTTGAAAACTGCAACACGTGATCTGGTGGCTAAATTGTAAAGTGTAAAATCAGAGGGTGCAGTTTCGTAACATTTCTATTTCCAGACATGGCTACTTGTCACCGTAGGCAACTAGTAAATGCTTATGTTTTTTAATAGAGCTACATATCAACACCAGTCCCTTATTCCAACTCTCTCCAGATATGTCCGATATGGAAAACAAATCATGGAAAATTGAGTAGCTCGACATTTTTCAGCAGTCAAGTCCCATTTCTGACATGATTAGGAGACAAATGGAACACATGGCGATATGAAGCACTGTAGATATAAATTGATATTTTAAAAAGAAATAAGGTAGCAAGATTAAAACAGCCAGAGCTTTATAAAAACACACGTTATTATTATGTGCTTAGCACACCCCTCACCCCTTTTTAATATAATTAGAGTGGGCTGTCTATCGATCAACTTGTGAACTATCTAGGGTATATTTTTAAGCTATTTGTTCTCTGTACATTAAGCTCTCCCACTGAGTTCCTAGGATTTTGAAGAATTGTTGATCTGCGCTATGCAACTATGTCCTGAAACTAACAAAACATTCACAAGGTCTGCCGAGTAGTCGCAGGTGTGTGATTGTGTTGGACCCTCCATGTTTGTGCCTTCTGTTGCTGAACTCGTATTTGTTGGAATTAGGATTCTGCACACTTTACCCCTGCTAACTATAACTAAAGGGCTTGTACTTTCTTATTAAACATGGTAGAATTGGCTGATACCTAATTGGCACATTTAATTTACTTGTAAGTCTTTAGTAAATGGTACTATCTGTACGCACAACATGTAAATTAAATGCCCCTAGTGGACTGCAGCTTTCATTGTGACTGCAACTGACACTGAAGCCTATAGGGCAGCCTTTAACTGGCTTTTCGACGTGGTAAAATAAACCTTTTATGAAATTGCTGGAAACCAATGGATTGTCCAGTCCCAAGATTCATTACTATCAATCAATCAATAAAAGCTTTATTCAATTTTTTGCAAGAGAATCGTAAAAGTATACATGATAAAAAAAAATTAATTACGTGATCAAAGACTTTACCAATACAAAGTTAAAAAGCAAGCTATGCTGAGTTTCTATTCCGGTTGCTTTAAAAACTTCATATATTAATGGTTTTTCTACATTTAATTACACTTTTCAAAAAGGATACCATTAACCTTGTAGAATGTTCATTATCTTAAGATTGCAATAGTATAAAAACTGGACGACATTGTCTCAAACCCAGCAACCTTAAATTGGTAATATCCATCTCCTTCTTTGTTTTTCATAAAATCGACAGAATAAAAATACATGTATTGTCGATTGCTGGGACATGTCGTCATATGGGCAATTATTTAATATTTTAGGCCATTCTTTTGTTGTAGGGCATCTTATTAGACGGTGGAAAATCCTAAGTCTAAAACGGGTCAGTATAAATCTGTCATAATCACTCAATATCAATTTTAGGTATGGCTGAATACTATTAGAGGTCAGTATCATTTGGTTAGACTGTACCTTAGGTCTTTAAGCCTCTGCTGAAAATCTATTTGTTTCCAGATGTGTCATGCAGGATCTTTTAAAATCCTTTCTGGAGACAGAGATTATGGACCCTGGATAATCATAATATTCCGGGTGTCCAAGATCATTCATAAAATCCTTTCTATATTTCAACCAAGTGATATCTCATGCCCGGTGTAGCTTAAAACAATCTTTTATGTTCTAACAGTTAAAAGTAGTTTTTGAAGAAGTCCAGATCCTGTGCCACAGGAGCACAGGTTGGACTTTTATTATGTCCAAAATATACGGTAACCCTAGCGCTGAGTGACATATATAATTAGATGTGTTGCCCGGAACCCCCTGTATGGGTTTAGGATCAGAGTAACCCCACACACCCGCACCCTATATGGCCGTTGTGACACACTTTGCTTGATATATATACAACAACTCCACAAGGGTTTATCTGCCTAGCTTCCTTGGGAAATTAACTATTGCTGCCGTCGCGTTTTCATGAAAAGTAACTTCCTTGGTTTAAGTGCCTGGGTCCATGTCCCATTTTGGTTGAAAAGGATACCTAGGTAGGAAAATGTCTTGATAAATTCCACCTTTTTTGTATCACTAAATAAGTCCCTGCATTTTATACTTCCTCTCCCACTTCATGATGAACATTTTTGACAAATTCACTCTAAGACCCAGGTTTTCCATTTAGGCCGTATATCGTGTCAGTGCCCGTTGGGCCCTAATTGTGTTTGGGCCTTCAGCACTGTGTCATCCGTTTACAGAAGGGCAAGTATAGAACAATTTTTTATCTGAGGCAGGTTCTGGCATTGATCCACCAAGGCTTAGCCCATCCCATTGGTGTAGAGTGTAAATAGAAACAGTGCCAGGGCACATCCCTGTCTAACCCCCTCTCCACGTTGAACAGTGCAGTACATTCGCCCTTTGCCCCATATCGAACCCTTCGAACCCTTGCTTTCATATCATTGTAGAGCTGCCTCAGAAATGGTAGTAATTGAGCTTCCACCCCCATGTCTGACAATATCTTCCACCATTTGACATTCACTACACAGTCAAAGGCTGCTGTTAAATCAAAGAACACCAGATATAATCTGCCCTGTTTAGCCAGTGTATGCATCCCCAGTAATATGTTAAGGGTAATTCCTTGTTCCACTGTACCTAGACCCTGTCTGAAGCCAAGTTGTACCTCAAATAGAAAGTTATTATCTTCTGTAGAATCCTGTAGCCGATTGAGCACTATATGCCCCACAACCTTAACCAGGGAATCGAGTAATAATATGGGCCGATAACACACAGGATTTTGACTGTTGCCTTTCTTGAAAATTGGAACTAATATTGATTCTAATCATGTCTCTACAAAACCTGTGTTAAGAGTGGTCCCCAAAGTGGTAAGTTTGATTTAAAAATGCCTACAGGGACAACATCGGGACCAGGTGCCTTCCCTGCCTTGCTAGCCTAGATTACACTGTTGACCTCCTCTAAGGTAAATCAGATGTCTATGGGATATTTCACCCTGGTGATTGTTCCCTGCGTGGACCATAAAAAGTTCTTAACACTCTTGTCTGGTATCTGTGTATACAGTTTTAAAAAATGTGCCACTCTTTGGCATTCATCTACGGCGATCTCTTTGGTGGGTAAATCATGGGCTATGAGGAATGGGGCATTTAAGGCTCGCCAGAATGCTGTATTATCATTAGTCAACGTGGCTTTGTGCAGGGCGGCCCAGCCTTTGTCTTTAAGTTCGTCTATGGGAGCTTTCAGAGCTAGTTTATATTCCCCTCTGCATGCTTTTATTTCTTGACAATTTCTTAATGGTTTATGTAATACTTCTGTTAATTTAGTATAGGCCTTTGTACATCTAGAATCGAACTACCCACGGTTGTTATTGTGGACTTGTTTGTTCTTTAGCCGTAGAGTATTTTTTATTTGGTCTGAGATTTGTGCATACGATTCTAATGTATCAGCATGGGCAGTTGTTTCCTCAAGGCATTTTA
Organism: Triturus cristatus; assembly: GCF_964204655.1. Classification (NCBI taxonomy): domain Eukaryota; kingdom Metazoa; phylum Chordata; class Amphibia; order Caudata; family Salamandridae; genus Triturus; species Triturus cristatus. Next base: position 178,305,907 of record NC_140593.1, read on the forward strand.
GAGTAATGCTTGACATTTTGCCAAAATGTTCTTTATAAATTCAATGGGTTTTACCTTAGACCACTGGAGGGAGTAGCCATTTACCTTATTTAGGCTATATCCTGTACCCGATGTTCTGAATTGGCAAGGGCATTTAGCACCTTGCTAGGGAGAGAAAAAGTTACGCTCAAAGAAAAATGATCACTCAGAGTGTTCTTGTGTGTACTGCAACATTCGATTCTAGTCGAATGTCTACTGGATATGATTATAAAACCATTTCCTTCCTCTCCCATTACACGTCTGACTAAAGGGTACTAGTGGTGTACATAGATCATTAGCAAATCCTAAATCAAATGAAAACAAAATCTCATTTAAATATAGATTGAATGCGGGAAATCTAGATATATATTATCATCCACAGATAGTAATCCACAGTTGACCCCACCAATAAGTGGGCACAACGCAGTGTTAAAATCCCCACCCCAGATGATGAACACATCCTTTACATTTTCATTATGCAGCTTATTAGGATCATTATTTAGTTTTTTCAATATACCCACAATTTGGTCAAGCGAAGCATTGCTATAAAAATGTATTATTATGATACAATGATGTGTGTCAATATGTATATTATTCAATTGATAATATGTCTCGGAAATTGACAGGGTTATCCTGCTTGCATTCACATAATTTGATACATATGTACATAGCCCCCCCATCCCCTTATCCCTCCCATGGATGGATGGGATCACTGCAGTGTGGAAGATTTTTTAGACATTAATGTGGATAGTTTCCACCACCCAGGTTTCTTGGAAACAGAGAATGTTAAATCTTCCAACAAACTCATGTCATATGGGATTTTCAAGCTCTGTACGTATACCTGCCATGTTCTAAAATAGTACACAAGTATTATTAACCATGTCGTTACAATCGTGTCTCCTGCCAGATATTGATGTGTGGGTTAGAATGTCTCTTGTATTATATTTTCAGTGTCTTTAGTACCTAGGCTAGCAGGTAAAATATCAGGATTCAAGTGAATGCTACCTGAGGGACTACACAAGAGATTAACAATTTTATCTTTGTCTGAAGTTGTTACTAAGTCAGATCTGCAGCCGTAAAGATCTAAGGAAGAGTGTGATCCAACCAACATTCGGGTTGTATCATTTGTGGATAGGATGTTTAGTCAGTCTACCTCGTCTAGTATTGGGAGAGACTCAAATCGATTTGCTACCGGAACATTATACATATATTGACCATTATCATATATATTTCTCCTATTGAATCTTAAACCAGTGATGGATAGTGGCTGGTAGAAGTAGCCCAATGGCAGAAGAATAAAGACCTAGGTCATTAAAGTATAATTTCCTGCTCTCCTAAAGATGTTTTCCACTAGATGTAGAGTTTTAAACGTTAATACCACACAATCCCCTTGTAAGGTTTTACTATCTCTACCAAGCCAACTGCCTCCTCAGGCTATTTTAAACTCCATGAAGAGTACATCAGTTAGGCCTGTTTTAATGCCCAGCCAATGTAGAGCCTTATTTCCCAGGGCGTCCAAAGGCTCTGGCTTCTTGGCCATTAATCTTGGGATGTTAGCTAAAACTACTGTGTGTGGGTTGGCTGCTGGAGGTAGATCCAACTAGATCAATTCCGGCGAGATTGGGTGTTTAGGCGAGTACGAGTTAGTATATTTACTATTTAACTGAATCAAACTACAGGCACGTGGGTTAGTGCCTTTTATCACTTCATCTTTTTTTAAATCTGGCAGATTAGGGAGGTGACAAGTCTTTGCAGCTTCTACTGTGATCCTTGGGCCTTGCGTCCCTGTAGTATTGAAAACTGGTGTAATGATTGGGTGACTTCTACAGTTATTTATTCTCTCAGTTCCACCTACATCTCCTGATCCCTCTTGATTGCAGGATAAACTATCCTGTTTATCCATCTTCTCACCTCTCTGATAGCTTTTCAACCTCTCTTCAATCAGGTCCATTGACTAAAATATGGTCGGACACATTTTGAATACAGCCATTCTGGAGTTCTTTGTCCTTTAAGGACTTAGGAGGACCAACATGTTCGGCTATTACCTCATTATTAGTCAAGATTGTTCCCCCCAGTTTTTCTGAGTTCAATGTCTCCTCTACTGAGGTAATCTGCTTTTTAATTGCCCCCATCGCCCCTGTGAGGTAGTTCTTTAATGTCGAACGGGATCCCCCCACAGACTTTGTTGTTAGTGGTGGCTGGTTGGTTGTTGCCTTTCTTTTTCCCATCGTGTTGAAGATGTGGGTTTCGCAGAATCACCATAAAACCACCACAGTACACACAGAGTCTAAAAACTCAAGCCTCGAGACATGAGTGATTTTTCCATGTTCTTTTATGCAAAAGATAAGTAAAGTTAAAAGTAGCTTTAAATAGCTTACGGGATCTTGAGAGAGGCTACAAGGCCATCTCGTCCAGCTGAAACTTCTCGTCAACCACTCCGTGATTCTGCGGGCGGGAACCTTATATTTATGTCTCCACTGCGTCTAGCTCCAGATACTGACTTCTCCTCTAATCAGCTTGACGCTCTTTGAGGAGGGTAGTAAGGATTATGACCCTTGATCTTTGGCACTGAATACAGATTGTAAGGGCAAATATCCAAAGTCCCACAGTTTCTAATGATCTAATAGGCAAAAGCCAATAGCAAAAATGAAGAGGGGGGGCCCAGCCCGGCCTCTTTTGATCTCTGATGGGCTAAGATGGGCCACGCTTGGCCCGGTCTTTGCTCAGGCCGAGCCTGGGCACTGTCTGTCAATGTCCCGCTGTACGGGACGCCTCTCTGTCTCTTATCGCTTTCCTGCACATATCGAGTAGCGTGGCCCCTCCTCTCGTGGCCAGCTGGGGTCCCATGCTAAAGTGTGGCATGCCAGCAAAGGTTCCAGGCAAAAGTGCAGCATGCTGAGGCTCCCACGCTGTGGGCCACCTCTCTGTATCTTATTGCACTCTTGCACGTGTTGAGTAGCGTGGCCCCTCCTCTCTGGGCGGGCTAGGGTCCCGTGCTAAAGTGCAGCATGCCAGCTATGGTTCCAAGCAAAAGTGTGATGTGCTGAAGCATTACTAAGCACACAACCCTTGGGCTAAAGAGATTCACCTTTTTATAAACAAATATAAACTCCAAGATACTTCACTGATAATCCATCAATGAACATTTGATTTGATTGATTGATTTGATTAACACATTTGTAAAGCGCACATATGCTCAAGGGCGTCTTGGAATGGGAGTTGGCAGGACACAGGAGTTGGCAGGACTAAGTGATGCTGATATGGGATTCAAGCTGAATCAGTTGGATAATAATAGCCATGGTTTCAGTGCTCTTCTAAAAGACATGAGCGAAGTGCTGCTCTTTAGCTAGATTGGAAGAAGGGGCCAACATTGATCTATCTCAGATGAGACCAAAATTTGCAATTAAATTAATACCCTTTTATGATGTTCAACTAACTTCCAAAACATCATATTTCATTGAGCACCCAATGTATTTCGTGTAAATCAAACCTTTCAACAGGAGTAACTACAAGAAAAAAATGAAATGCGTATTAAAAAAGTTGTGGGAACCCTTTGCACGTCACCACATTTGTACTCTTGCCCCATTTAGAATGTTCCCCCGTGGAGTGATAACAATGTGTAATATAACTGCTTGTGCAACTCATATGCATGTTTGGGTCTGAATAAACATCCTATGATGCAGAATTACACAAGCAGTAAAGGGACCTCAACAGGCTTGCATGAGCACCATGCCTCAGAACTCTTTGTATAACACCATTCATGTTAAAAAAAGAATCACCCGAAAGTTCAGTAAACAACACCATGCTTACATGCTTACTGCGATTATGTAAATACACAAAAATATTCCCAAACACCACTGTGAACCGTGAAATATAACCCATGACCCAAAATATTTCCTATTTTTATAAATTGATGTGAGATTTTTATTTTGTGTTGTGTCTTAATTATTTACCGAATTGGTGTTTTTAAATGCTTTACATACCTGTCTCTTAGGTTAAGCCTGACTGCTTGCAGCCGAACTACCAAGGGTTTAGCATGGGAAAAGCTTATTGAGACCTATTCTGAACACCAGACTGTGTTAGTGGCCTCATTGCACTACTAATAACCCACTTTCCAACAAGTTCCAACTGTGGTTATCGCATCTGGTTGTACTGGACTGGGACAAAGTCACTAGTTTAGGCCGACTGCGATAGAGCACAGGCCAGGCATGCTGGGAATTGTATCTTAAGTCCTTGATACGAGGTCTGTGCCACAGTGCTTTGCGAGGCTTTTCATCTCTATACTTCGATCAGATGAAGCTTTCAGCTGTGTGGTGGGGCTCTGGGCTTTATGCATGTAGGGCTTTGCAGGGCTTCGAGTCGCTCAGAACCTTCTCTGATAAAGCTTTCAGCTGGGTGGCATGGCATTGCGGGGTTTCACGTTGTCCTGCATCAGTTTTGATAAACCTGTCAGCCATGCACAAAGGCTTCATGGGGCTGTGCGTCACTCAGAATCAAGTACGATGAAGCTGTAAGCTGGGTAGGGAGGCTTTGTGTTGCTTCATTTCTCGCAAGAAATGCGCATGCGTGGGCGTCCGCGCATGCGCATTAGTCAGAAGAAGTTTGAAATGGAAGAGGGAGCCCCGGAGACGCCGCGTTTCAGGTAAGTTTCTTTAATTTACTATTTATTGTAAATCCGGGGGTTTGATTTAAAAGGAGGGCGGGCGGGAGGCGGGTGGCGCGTAGTGGGGCTACGCGAAGCACATAGTGTGCGTAGATTTGGGCACACTACATGCTGCTTCACGTAGCCCCACTACGCCCACTACGCCCACCCTTAATTTTAACATTATGGAGGGTGCTGCTGACAGTAGCACCCGACACAATGTGAAAATGCCGGATGTTGCATTTCACAGCACTACATGGCAGGCATTACATGGTGCCTGCCACGTGGTGCTGTGAAATATAGGGGGGTACCATGGGTACACTCCAAGTGCACCCTTACCTCCACCTACACATGGGGGGCCCGCAATGGGCCCTGTCACCAATCCCCACTAGCCTTTCCAAGGCGGCATCGCCACCAAGGAAATGCCTGCTGTAGGCCGCATCATGATTTGGTGGATGGTGCCTGCTAGGCACCACCACCATATCTGGCCTTGAGGACCATCCGAAAGGCAATCTGTGAGATTGCTTTAGGTGGACCGGTGGCAGACGGTCTTTGCATCCGCCACGGTTCTATCGAGATTACATCCGCCATCTTAATGTGGAGGGGGAAAAGCCCAGTACGATTGCGGAAGGTCCACTTCCGCATGGCTAGCGGTGACGGGCCTTCCGCAATCGTAATCGGCCCCGAAGTACTTCTTTAGATTTCTACCCGATGATTACTTCCGGGCTCACGTTCGTGGGAGGATAGCGACTAAACGTTTGGGTGATTCTTATTATAATATGCACAGACTTTGGAAGTATGGTGTGCACACCATCCTGTTGATGTTGCTTGGTGCAAATCAAGTTTCCAGCTTAGAAAGACTTCTTCTCTTAGTTTCAAGCAGCATATCTGAGATGCTCTGCACTTTTCACTTATTTATTCAGTGGTCTCTGGAGGTCAAGCGGGAGAGCATTCCTGTCTAATGAGGTGCAGGAAAACACCCTAGAGCATGACCACTTCCTCCAAAGTTTGATATAATCTTCTTCCAGAAAGCACTATTTCTCCAAAACTCAATATGGCTGAACTTGCGGCAGAGGATCAAGAACTAGAAAAAACAAACCTCCAGTATGGCTCATTTCCATAGCTCTCCTCACTCTACCATCTGTAAATTCCTACCTTGCTATCTGGCTGCGTCTGTGAGCTGGGGGGGAGATGCACCTGGTATTCTCTGCTTGTCTTATCCCCCTTTGAAACTCCATAGTTTAGACGCCTCCCCAGCTCTGGCATTCATGTGTAGCAGAGCTCTCTTCCAAGAGATAGCCGCTCACTGGGTGAGCCACTTATCACTTCATCGAAGCAGCCTGGCTAATCCTCTTAACACTGACCAATAAGGGGAGACCACAGGAAGGCTGAATATTGACTTACAGGTAAGAAAGTCTTATGACTTATTTTCTGCATTTTTTAGGATAAATTCAATCAATAACATATTGTTGGATTAATCAATACCAGTCAATACAATTCCTTGAATAATATATTTTGTGCATTCCTAGCAATAGTTATTCATTATTAAACTATTGCCATGTTAACCTATGTGGCTAGGGATCTACAATGGGGAACATTTACTGTTCAATTTCTCCACCACCAGGGCATATAGAACATATTTTATATGAACCCTGCTTATAGCTACAGGCCCCCCCCCTCCCCCGGGACAACTAGGAGAGATTTTAGAGGTCCTGAATATGCAGAAATAGATTATATCCTCACTCCACAGGGCTCCTAGCACAAAAGTCGATTTTGAGAAGCACTTTACGACAAAGGGAGAAGTATAATGTGCAATTTCTCTATCCCCAGGGCATAGAAAACCTATTTTATAAGGGCCCTCCTTATAAGTACCTAACCCCCCACCCCTGAGACACCTAGGGGAGACACTGTGGGTACCTAATATGGCAGAATATTGAAGTTTATTACTGTTTAAGTGCCCCTACCACCAATGTTGAGTTCAGGCACAATTTACATTTGTAAGCTATGCTGCAACACAGGACTGCTATTAAAATTACGTCAGGCTCTCAGCGGTACACACATGCAAGAGCAGAAAGGGCTGCTGGCCTGAAAACTGCCATTCCCTATTATATACCATGGACTTAAAGGTAGTTTTAATTCCCATGCCCTATTATGTTCTAGGGCCCTATAGAGTAGGTCATGCCAATCATAGAGGTACCCTAACACATAGTGTAGCCTAATGTGTGTGTATGTTTTCAATGTGTGTTCACCATTGCATTGGCCCTGGGCCTGGTTAGGCAAAGCCCAGGAACAGTCAAAGTCAGTTACCACCAGTACCAGTCAGCAAAACCTGGGGGTGCCCAGGGCACAGGATTACTTTGCAACAGACCTTTGCTCGTTTAGGCTCTATTTTCACTAAAAACTTTGAAATTGAATATCTCTGATTCTACTGATTTAATTTTTGTTGTTCTGGTATCATTTTCTTTATTAAAATGTACTCTAATATTCCAAATTGGTTTGTGTTCTGTTTTCACGTTATCACTGTTTGTGTGCTGCACAAATATGATACATATTACCCCTAAATTAAGCCTGACTGTTTTGTGCCAAGCCACCAGAGATTTATGTGCAGATTAAATTGGTGACTTTGCTGGTTTACCCTGACAAGGGTTGTGTCTGTTGTCTGAGTGCCACCCCTCTCAGCCAGTAACCCCATTTTGTACAGAATCTCTAATACCTGTCTGAACCTTTGACCCATCCAGTATGTCACTGTTGGGTCATTGTATATTTTGAGTAACAATGCTACATCATTATGGGTTTTTCAGTCTAATGACCCTTTTATGAATATACACACTTCATTTTACAGTCTTCTGTCCTTATTCCAAACACAAGTCAATGAAGAACTTGAGGATTTAACAAGGCAAAGTGTCTTCCCTGTTAGAAGTTCATTTCCCAACATGCAAACTCAAGGGTCTATTCAGTAAGTTTTGCTTGGCAATAAGGCCCTTAATCGTGACATATCTGTTGTGAGAAATTGGGTTATTGGTTGAGTGGGGTAAAATCCTGCTCAAGCAACAGCCACAGTCCCTGTCAGGGTGAATCACAAAACTTACTATGTTAACCTGTGCTCAACCCTCTGGTAGCTTTGCACAAAAGCAGTCAGGCTTAACTTAGAGGCAATGTGTAAAGTATGTGTGCAGCACACAAACAGTAATAAAGTAAAAACACAACACAAGAATAATCCCACACCATCTCCAAGCGGAGTTTAAGGCTTGGCAAGGGGTTATCTTTTGCTAGTTGAATTGGCAGTATAAAACTGCATTGAAATTGCATTGGCAGACCTGAGATTCTTTTTTAGGGGCTACTTTAGTGGGTGACATAATATGGGCTGCAGGCCTAATAGTAGCATTTAATTTACAGGCCCTTGTTATATGGCATACCAGTTACTAGGGACTTATAAGTAAATGAAATATGCCAGTCAGGCAAAAATCAATGTCCCCATGTTTTAGGGAATAAGTACAAACACTTTAGCACGGTAGTGGTAAAGCACACAAAGTCCTAAGCGCAATAAAAATCAATTCAACAAAAATACGAGGTGTGAAGGCAAAAGGTTAGGTGTGACCCTGCAGAGAGGGCCAAGTCCAACAGCTAACTTCAGATGTAACACACTAAAAAAAGGTAACACTCTGGACATCATCATTTCTCTTTACATTCCTACCTCATTCAACAACCGATTTTATCTGGATTAGTCCAACAATCTTCACATGGCACTCGACACAACATTATCAGTGAATTGGATTATTAAGTATTTCAATCTCCTCAAAGTCTGCAGAACTTTGAAAGATGGGGCCTTTCATCAGCTCTCAGAAGTACCACACTGAATCAAGAAAAGATATCAGAAAGTTCCTTTCCACCATTAAACAAAATCATTGCACTATAACCTGTGCTCCAGAGTACACCAGGAATTGAGATGTATCCAGACAAATCACAGGAAAACTGGAAAAGAAATAAATTAACATCAGCTTCGATAGCCCTCAAAGAGCAATTAAGAAGTTGTAGGAATCATATATTATCTGTGTAAGAAAACAGGGCTCATTGCAGATGTCTCCCTACTTTTTGCCCCCATTTGAACTACTAGATGCTGTTTTTTTAATCTGACGGTGCACTGAAGCCTGCTAACCAAGCTCCATAGCCAGTGTTCTCTCCCTAAAACCTTTTTATTTAAACTGCTTTATTGGCCATTTGAATTTAATACAGCAGTGTACACAATAGGATTCATACTATGTGGACCTTCCCCTCCCCTCCTTCTATTATCTCGGCCCTCAATTAGTACATTTATTAATATTGTTATCTGCATTTTCATATTCATAAATTAAGTTCCATTCCAATCATAACAGTAATAACTCCCCTCCCACTCCCACCCTGTCCATGTCCTGATCTTGTTAGTCTCTGGTCGTGTCATGGGGGGAGAAAACATCAGCATGAGTATATTGCCCTCTAACGTTATTTCCACTATTCTTTCCCATCAGAAATCAACCCTCATTCCCTTCCCTATCTTCATCCTCCCCTGCATATGAAACTTGTGGATCTTGTAAATCCACAATCATAGCTACCCATGCTAGTAGATCATCTTCGAGTTTTTCAGCATTCCTGACCTGTTTCATCCTGATTAATCCTGCTGTCGCCCATTCGCTCATATCTCTCAACCATCTATCCATGAGCAGTGGGACTGGACTCACCCACAAGATTGCCACTCGTCTTTTTGCAAATACCACTGTTGCAGGGATTCTGCACGTATACAGAACTATGCGCAGGAAACCAGGACCTCTGTAAATAGTGGTGTACCAACCTATCACCTCAGTACCCAAAACCCAAAAAACCGACTAGCAATAGTGTCTCATTCGTTCTCCGTCTAACAGTGAAGCTACAAATGATTAGACAACCCAGAACACGACACTCCCGACTCTCTCAGGAATCGAGGGAGCAAGACAACTCTTTCAGTCACTCACTCACTCATACTTGTCCACAATAAGAGTAATCAGAGTCACGTTATAGTTTAAAATGTTCATTTCGACTAACGCACTCTATGGAATAGTACACGTGCCATTACTAGCAGCAAAATGCATAAACACAATATAGTTAGCATTGTCACAATTCCATAGAATACAAAAGGGGATATCAATTTATAAAGACAATTGTCACAATTCCATAGAATAGAAAAGGGGATATCATTTTATAAAGACAGTGGAAAAGGGCTACCGTGCCTAACCACCCTCCCTGTTATAAGAAGTAGTTTATTATAAAAAAAGAAGACCTCTGGGCTTTGTCAGCAGACCCCATACCTCAAGGCCTAGATGAACATATAGTAATCCCGATTTTGAGATCGACAATCGCCCACCTACCCAAAGGATCAGCTGCCTTCCGTGTAGGCTGTCCCAAAAAGGATTTAGCCAAAATGGCTACACCTCGTGTTTTAGCGGTGTGGGTGGTACTCACCAATAAATTATACCCTGGGATTCTCAGTACATCTCTTTCTGCCCATGGTATATGAGTCTCTTGGAGGCATAATATATCAAAAGAGTTTTGAATAATCATTCCAAACATTTGATCCCTCTTTCCCCTGTCGTTAAGTCCTGCTATATTCCAGGAGCACAACTTTAGCCTAGCCATATTCTACTGTATTTCTTCTTGACTTGGATTTAACCCCGTGATCAGACTCAGACTCAGCATCAGTCTCATGAATTCCTTCTCCTTTGCCATTATCAGTTCTACTTACTTTCCCAGCCTTGCGGTTGCCATTTTTATATGCTTTCTTCCCCCTATCCCTGACACCCCCTCCCCTCGTCCAACCCACCCCCCTCCCAAGCTTCCCATGGAAGGGTCTATCTCCAAGTGCATATACAACATGCTTAGCTTGCAATATTAAAGCATGTGATTTTCAGTAATGCAGTTGTGTGTGTCATGTTATGTTTAGGTGCGAGGGACTGACCAGAACAGAATAACAAAGGGCATTGTTTATCGACCTTGTACATCGTGTGCAGACTAATCCTCAGAACTCAGCAGAGAATCCGAAAAGCAGACAGTTCTCATGTGAAAAGGGCACAAATAAAGTCTTGCAAAATAAACGCATGTAGTGTTGTGCTCAAAAGCAGCCTAATGGAAACGAAGCTCAAGCTAACTTAGCACTGTCGACAATGAGTCCACCAACCATACTACACCACTCCTAGGAGCACAAACCTCCTGCTTAGTGTTTTTTTTCCTTAGGAGTGGATAGTAAGCCCAACAGCACAACTCGTATTTTCTTAGGGATTGTCCATCCCATGGCTACATGTAGTCTTTCTAGTATACTCTCCCAGTATTGTGTTAATGTTCGGCATATCCACATCATTTGTATAAAGTGAGCTTCTGATTCACCCCATCTAGGACATTTGTCTGAGTGTTCTGGGTATATTTTACTTAGGGTCTGCTGTGTTAGATATACTTGGTGCATGACATTGTATTGTATTAACCTAAATTGTGCGTTAGAGCTCACCCTTTGTACCCCTTCATGTATCTTCATTTACTCCCGACTTGATATGGTTTTCGTCCAGCACCACCTCCCATCTTGTCTGCACCGGGAGGACTCCGGTGGGGAGATCATCGCAAAGTGCTCTATTACTGTGGGAAATTAGTCATCATCCCCATGTCATAGATAAGTGTTGTTAGTATCGATGTACTGGGGGCTCCTCGGGAAATGAGAACCATAACATTCGGGCAACGGCTGATATCTTCACATGCTAGAGAAACTGCCCAGTTGCCAGGTCAAAGGCAGCCACAGCTTCCTCTCTCGATAGAAACTGCCCATTACTATAAAGGTCTCCCATTGTTAGGCATCCGCCGTCCTTCCATTTTTGGATTGACATAGAGTCCGCTATTCTTTAGAAGGGTTTTACGACTCATAACAGAATGACCGGGGCATAAGGTGCATGCCGGACCACCATCCTGACTCTGGCCTCCCGTACCTCCGTCAAGTGCAGTATTACATATGGGAACTTTTTGGGGATCCCAGCTCCCGCATAAGTAGCTTCAGGAGGAGAGCCCCACCATACGTGGCAGCCAGTAGCCGCTTTTCACAGTTTTCATTTTCCTCCAACCAATGGACCACAGGTTGCATAGGCGAAGCCATATTGAACAACTCCAAGTGAAGCACCTCTAACCCACATTCTTCCCATTTTCTTTGAAGGGTTCCTAATCGTATGGGCTTACGCTTAAACTCTGGCCTCACACCCATTCTTTAGAGAACTGCTCAGATATACTCCCATGCCACAGAGTTGAATGCTTGTTCAATATAAAGCATTGCCATAGCGCATTCCTTGTTCCTAAGGGACGGGATGTGCCAAACATGTGCTGGTCGTTGCAAGTTATGTGTGGTGTTACTCCATGGAAGAAACCCGGCTTGGTCTGGGTGTACAAGGTGGGGCACATGGCGCAGTAGCCTGGACACTAGGATTCCACTCAGGAGCTTAACATTTAGCTTTAGGAGTGAGATCGGCCTTTAGGAGTGGGGCAGTAGAGGATTCTTGTCAGGTTTCAATATCATATTCACCAGCACCTCTTGCATGGATGTGGGCAAGGACTGTCTTTCTAGGGCCTTATTATATACTTCTGGTAGTTTATCTGTTAGCAATGGCACAAATCGTTGGTAGAATTCAACCTAGAGTTTGTCGCTTACGGGGCATTTTGCTGTTTTAAGAAGTCTGATGGCTGCTAGTATTTCTTCTTTGGTTATGGGGGCCGCTAGCATATCTACAATATCATGATCTAATTGGGGCAGCTCTATCAGCTCTAGGATGGTTTGTATGATTTATTGAGACAGGAGAGTTTGTTTTGGTAGACAGCCATCTAAGTGTTGGGCCAGTGTGTTAGTAATCACACCCTGGGTGCATATATCTTGTCCCCGCTGCTATTTTGCAGTTGCAGTATCGGAGTTGAGGGGACTCTGATTTAAAAAGTCTCGCTAGCAGGGCTCCAGTTTTATCCTCCTCTATATGTAGGCATTGTCAGTACGATGTCTACGTGAAATTTTTCAGTCTACGTCAAGAGTCCATCAGAACTTCTCGTGCTGTTCCCCACTCCTCCATGTTCTGAGCCATGTTCTGAGGAGCTCTGTGCAGGTCCACCTCCAATGTACCCAGCCGCTACTCTTGTGCATGGATATCCTGTTCTAGTTGATGACTCACCCCATGGGATGTTTTTATACAAACCCCCCTTATAACCACCTTCATGGCCTCCCATTCCATTGTTCTATTAGATGCCGTCCCCATGTGTCCTCGAAGTAGTGGGAAAGGGTGTCTGAGATTGTAGCGGCTTATGGAGGATCTGTTAGTTCTTCTGCCCGGAGTCGCCACAGATGTATCACCAAGTGTTTGTCGCCACCCTTCAGGCTTAGCAAGATTGGAGAATGGTCAGAAAAGTATAGCATATAGGATACTCCAGTTACGTCAGGGGACAACACCAGTGAGAGACAACATGAGAATACTCATTTCAAAGGCTTACGCGCTCTCCATTCATCTCAGAAATGCATGCCCTGCATTACATCTAATAATCTTGCAGTCATTCGGTAATTGGTGTTTTTTTCTAGGGGGCTCCCAGTCCAACGTTGAGTCAAAGATGCAATTAAGGTCACCTGCTAGGATTGTCCCCACCCCAAGGAACAGGGTTGCTGCTTTCATGGCTGTTTAGAAAAAGACTGGACAATCTGAGTTAAGGGCATAGACATAGAGGAGGCATAACTCCCTTTTCCCCCCAATTTTCGGGGGGTTCTGTCATGTGGTGAAGGTGTTGAAATCGCACACCGGGTGCCACCCAAGTAAGTGTTCATCGTGCAACTCTGGTGTAAGAGGTGGCATATAGTTGCCCTTCCCAATGTTGACTGAAACAGGGAACAGCTTCTCCCCATATGCGTGTTTCTTGTAGACATGCTATCGCAACACTGTATCATTTCAGGTAAGCTAGCACCCTCCGTCTTTTCTCACAGTTTGCCAAACTCGAGACATTCCAGATAATGAGTTTCAGTACTTATGTGGCCATTCTTCAATAAATTTCTGTGCATCCACCCCCCACATTACCTTCCTTTCATTGTCCTACCCCATTCATGAACCCTGTGTTGATCTTTTGGACTCAGGTACCGAACACTTCATGAATAACATCTTAAAACTTCCCCAGATACAAACAACTATAATACTTCCCCTTATCTCCCGCCCTCTGGGCAGTCGTGTGGGTCCTACACTCACCATCCGGTGGAGAATACAAACTTAAATAAACACCCCGTTTACCATTGGTCCTTTCATACGGGTAGACTTCAGGATCGCCTCTCTATCCCAGTAATTAAAAAAATAGGCAATAATGGCTCTCAGTGGTACCCCATGTCTCGGTGGGGGAGCCAGCGCTTTATGCGCTCTTTCCACATTAAAAAACTTTGAGAGTCTTTTTTGGGCCAGCTATTGAACAATCCAGTCTTCCAGAAATAGTTCGAAAGAGGGACCTTCTGCCCCTTCTGGAAAGACCACAAATCGTAGGTTGTTCCTCCGAGATCTTCCTTTGGAGTCCGCCGCTTTATCGTCCAACTTGAACACTCATTTCAGAAGCAGTGTCTCTGAGGGAGCGCATTTCCGTCTGTAGTGAGTCCACGTTTTTCTCTGTAGTCATTACCCTTTCAACTACCTTACATAGGACACAGAGCAGCAGCTTCACATCAATAGCGACCTCCTCAATTCTGTGCACCATATCGTCTTGGGTTGACTGAATTGCCTGCAGCACGTCCCCCAATGTTGGGGGTTTCCCCTGCTCCCTGCGCCATCTCACTGTATTTTCTGCATGGGCCTCTGGCCCCTGGGGTAGGGATAATGGACAATTTAATATTTTATTGGCTTGCATTTTGGGCCCCTTATACTTCACCATGTTGCCACTGTGCTGTAGACCTTATATTCTGGGACCCCTACTCTCTGCCTGTGGAGTGTCCGTTTAGGGCCTGTCCATCAGGTATGTGTGCTCAGTACTTCAATTTCAGTGTGCAATTCTCAATATACCAGTTGAATTTCTCTGTGTGTCTTTTGTCTATTCAGTTCCAGCTCTCCCTGCCACCCACCTGGTACGTTCCAGGTCCTGGGATGTCTATTGCTTCAGTAGGTTCCCTCCAGTATCTCAGTTCTTCATCACAAGTTGTTTTCTTCTCCAGGAGCCTTTTCATTGGTCAGGGCATGTCCTCCACTCTGCAGTCTGTCAGTAGTCTCCCCGGGCCGTCCGCGACTCCTGCCAGCCCTGTCCATCTATGCCCCGTGGTGATGGACTCTCGATTCTGTGTAGGTTGCCGCGGTTTGCAGCATTGTGGCCCCACCAGATATGCTCCTCACGGTCTTTGCTTGTTTGGGATCATTTGGGCCGGGCTCAGCCTAACAGTCGGAGTGGGCTGATCCACATCCTCTCGCTCCGCCCTGGGGGGCTGCTGCATCTCCAGGGAGGAGTCCCATGGACCTAAGCCACCCAGCTCACTGATCTCCTGCCCCACTCCAACTATGGGATCGGAGGCAAGAGGGGGACCTCTCCGTTCCTGCCGCATTCGTTTCTGCTGGGTTCTTTTGGGGTCTGTGGGCTCATCTGTGTTCCCTCCAAATTGTCCAACTCCTTTCCAGGGAATGGCCCAAGTTTCCCATGGCTCCCATTGCTCCTTTCCTCGTGGCAGGCCTGGGCTGTACACATGTTCCTCTAGTAAAGCCTTACTGCTCTTTGCCCCTCTTCCAGGACTGAGTCAAAGATTTATTAGTGTGACTCCAAGGATCATCGTTGGGGTAGTGTGATAATATTACATGGTAAGGCTACGCAACCATACCACATAATATTCTGCTTTCCTACAAACAACAAAAACCAACAATTTAAGATTGAGTACATTCTACGAACCACTGAAAGCACTTTGCAACAACCCAAAGCATTGTGTTAATCCTTTGATTGCTAGCCATCATCAATAACCTTGAAGGTAAAAGTTCAGGTAAAAGTTCACTTTGAGAAAAACTCATAAGCTGCTAATTACTGTTATTGCTGAGAGACTCGATACCACTTGGTCCGCATTTTAAAAACTTGAAATGCAAGTTATTTTGCAGATTATCTATTCTATCAAGCTATGTTCAAGTGCGTGTGATCAAGTCCCACAAACTTTATTAAAAAGTTGTCTCCAATTCATTTCTCCTCTCCTACTAAAAATAATCAGTGCCTCTCTCTAAAAAGGTGTTAAGCCTTCAGCTCTGAAAACATGATCAGTTCACCCCACTCTTCAAAAAACCCAATTTAGAGGACAATAACTTGAAAAACTGTAGCCCAGTATTGTAATCGCGTACCTCTGAAATTTCATTGACAAAGCTTTTGCCTCACAGTTCTTGACTCACATTCATGGCAACATGCTTTAAAACTCTTGTCAATCTAGTTTCTATTGCAGTGTGGAAATGACCAAAATTCAAATACTTGATCATGCCCTACAAATACGTAAGGATTAGGATACCTGCCTACTAGTACTGGTGAAATCTTTAATCTGCATTTGACGAGTTTGATCACCATTCACTCCTTCATTTCTTTAACACTAGAATGGGAATAATTAGGCCCAGGTGAATTTTAAAAATCCACCTCCTACTAACTTCATCTACGAAAGAAACTAAAATCATTAGTCCAACATTTTGGGCCCAAAGAGCCTCCGCTCTTGTGGCGGAATTTCCACAGTTGTGGCAGGATTTCCGCACTGCAGTTTCTCATTGTGGACATCCCGCCACGAGTGCGTAGCTCCCGCCATGACTGCAAAGCCTTTGCAGCGATTGCAGAGGCTCTTTGTGAATTGGGCCTTTTGCCTTCAGAAATGCAGTGTGGCCTCCTGATCTAATTCCCCTAGATGGAGGAACTGCAGTGCATGCTATCTTCCAAAAACATGCAATACTTCACTCAGAGACATACTATATGGTTTTGCTTGGCACGGCACAGGAGCAAAAAGGTCAGACCACTTGATGCCCATGCTAGAACAACTTCACTGGGCCCCCCTTGAAGCAAGAATTGATGTCAAGACTGCATGCAACACCCACTAAAGAATTCACTCTCGATGACCATCAATCAATAAATCAATCAGTATTTGTATAGCACAGCACTGTCACTCCTAGGGGTATATGGGCGCTGAAGGTGCTGTGTCTCTGTTGAAAAGCGAGGTCTTGAGTTTCTTTCTGAAGTCTGCCAGGGAGGGTGCTGTTGAGGTGGGGGGACAGGTTGTTACAGGTCCTGGCAGCCATGTAGGAGAAGAAGCGGCCCCCGCTGCAGCTGCAATGAATGCAGGGGGTGTGTGCGAAGCCGAGTGAGGCGGAGCGCAGGTGTCTTGCAGGCAGGTGGAAGCTCATTCGATGGTTGGTGTTGGATGGTCCTTGTTTGTTTGGAGCTTGTATGATTGCATGAGAATCTTGAACTTGCATCTCTTCTGGATGGGTAGCCAGAGGAGGTTTCCGTGGTGAGTGGTGATGCTGGTCCATTTGGGAAGGTTCAGCTAGAACTAAAAACATGCCTCATCAGACTGCATCACATTGACGTATTGCTCTAGCTGTTCTGTCCTTATCCTCCCTTCTGTTATCTATAGGTTCTATGCAATAGTCCAATCTTTTTTTTGCAAATACCTCCACTGCCATTAGTGAGAAATGTAATATAGAAATACAACAAATAAGTAAAAAAAAACAATTAAGCCATACAAAAATGCTCGCCTACTACGTTTCACTCTATAATTGTTGCACAGCACAGATACATTTGGCAATAAAGAACTGGGCCCAAGCACAGTAAGTGCCGACAGAGCTAGTTTGCACAGGGACATAGCACTAATAGTAAGCGTGCATTTATTCATGCCTGTTTTTGCATGTGCTAACACATTAAACCCAGACCTATTGGCTTTGCCACTCCTTCTTTTATCTTGCACCAACAAAATCTCCCAAAGTAAGTAACCTGAATGAAAGTTAAAGCCTAAGTATTCTATGCACTCAAATGCTTATTTTTATATTGAATTTGCGGCAAATATTTATCTACATTAATCAAAACTAATACAGTAAAAGTCCAATGGATGATATGGAATTTTGAAATTCCTTTCTATCTTGGTACAGATTTAAATTGCAGAGCCCCTCATACTAAAATAAAGTTCTAGTTGACGTGAACAGGCAATTTCGAAATTACTGCAATTTGTAGTGTCCTACTGTCCTTAAGAAAGGACAACCACGGTTTTTGAAATTGGTGAAATTGTTGTTTTAGCAGTCATAAGTCTGGTACAATCAGTAATCTTTTTTCATTATTGTTATTGGTCAAAAACAAGCATACATTCAGCTTGCCCTTTTAAGATGCAGGGCATTTATTTGTTCTTTCGTGGCTGGTTTTAGCAATTGATAACAAAACATACCGCTGGCTACTGTTCAGTGCCAAATGCCTCAAATTGTGCATGAACAGTGGTAGGCTTCATTTTAGAGAATTAGTTAAACTTAGAGACCAATTATATCCACGTGCCAGCCTGTTTTTTTGTGTGTGCTTGTTTCTAAAGTAGAATTATTTCCAATAGAAGTTAAGTCAGTCAAATTGTTTCTTTCACGCATGCTATGCTCCTAAAATATTCTGGTTTAGAGATATTCAATACAGTGATGTAAGTATGCTACAGAAAATACATTTTTTTATCAAATGGCAAAAAAAAAGCACAAGTATGAGATTTGTCATTCATTTACATATAGCCAAACATACCTTTTTTTTTACAAACATAAACTACAGTACATCACCATATATATACATGTGATTTTGTTTCATTTGGTAGATTAAGGTAAATTATTTTCGTAATTACGTTTTTGTAATAAATATTGTATTCATTCATTTTTATGTTGTTTTTCTATATATTTTTCATGTTTTAATATTTAGGGGTCTATTCTGATGGCAGTAGTAAAGCCTCTAACCAAAGGTTGAAGGCTTTCCGACCACCATCATCGGTTTCCATTTCGACCGGCTGATAAAGATGCAACCGGTCGGAATTGAAACTGGACAGTCATTCCGGCTGGCTTTCAACGGGCTCAAGGAGCCAGTCTGCCAGTAGGAATCGTCTAGTTATCCTATACGGTGGACCTTTCCGCCCTTGGGATTACAATGCATGGTTCCTGACATGGTTTCCATGCTGGCCTGTCCAACATGGAAACAATGTCCGAAAGCTTGTTTGGGGGCCCCCAGCAGTGCCCTCCTTGGGTGCGTGGTCTCCAGTTGGGGGCCGAGGTGCCCCCCTATTGATCCCTGCACCACGTAGTGCAGATATGAACCACACCTCCCATTTCCTTATGGGAGCAGGCATTATGGACAGTTTACAGCCGTAATGCAAGGTCCCATAGGGGAATGTAGCAATGCGAGCGAACAGTGTTCGTTCATATCCTAATTAGACGGCCGGGACCACTGACCAGGTGTCAGTCCATCCCAGGACAGAGTCGGTGTCGGGCAGAAGCAATTCCCCTCGACATCGGAATCGGCCCCCTAGTGTTTGCTATTGAAATAGATTTTTATCAGTATTTTCTTTATCTTTACATGTTTATTATATTTTTAAAAATAGGTTTAATTTTTTTTGCTTTTATTTTATAGTATTTTAATTTTATGTTTGTAAGTTATATATTTCATATATTTTTACATTATCAGTATGTTTTTTTCACATAAAGATTTTTAAGAACTTTATTTATCATAATGCATTTGGGCTAATTGTGTACTGGGATGCCAATCCATGTGTTCCCTCTCCTCTTATTTTGATTGGCTTATTGCTGAGATATTGAGCTGACAAGTTCATTGGGATGCACCTGCACTCTAGTAAAGGTACAAAACCCATTGAAGATTGTGAACATTATTGCCAGCACCCCCACATTTAAAGTGTTACTGTCTACTGAAGAAAAACAAACATTTTGAAATACCTGTCTAAAGACATCAGTACGGGCTGTACCAACTATAGCGAAAATAAAGACTTTCAATTAAAGTGAGTGTTATCAAGCACTGTTTTTACCACAGTGCATTTGGGCCTACCTAGTGCTGGTATACCCGGCAGTGTGCTTCCTTTCCTCTTGTGTCAATTAATTGCTAACAATAAATAAGAAGCAAACACTTCTTACCTAGTGAAATATTAGTGGACTCTGTATATGCAATGATACACACCATAGCAAAGGTGCACTCAAATAAACACATCAAGGTTGTTATTATCAATAGAATCAATCCATTTGGCATCACCTATACAAATCAATTCTCAGTTTAGAGTACTTAATCAAAAGTAACGTCCAATTTCAAATACAACCTCTTTATCTAGTACTTGTACCCCCACCTCATGTAAATAGGCACTACAATATACTAATAGACTCTACATTTTACTAAAATATTGAAGAACTTGCACCATTCCTTTACAACTATGAGGACATTTGCACTGCTCAGCAGCCAGATGCCACACTAGATTCCATATAAGGTGGTGCAGTATGCACCACAACACACTGGGAAGAGGCAACAGCAAAGAATATTACTGAAAGGTGTCAGAACTCTTAATAAGCTGCAGTTGGAATGTGCAACCCTGAACTCTGCAGTTTATTGAAACCATCCAAAAGGAGTGTAGTTACCAAGATCTTAGAACAAACTATTCCTAGCCCAAATCTAACACCTAAACTTTCTAAATAAATGTGGCATGTGCAAGGCCTTGTCTTTTTGACACTATGGTCTACATCTTGCTTGAAAAAAGCATTTTAGGCCTTTTGGCAGGAAGACCTTGGTATGAGGTATGTGACTCCTCTCAGCACAAAAAGGGTAGTTCATTAACTTGAAAGGGTCTACAAGCTGAGGGGAGGGAAGGGGGGTTGGGAGGCTAATTGGGAGTCCCCAGAGATTTGGGTTTTATTGTTACTTTTACTGTATGTACTTTACTGTTCACACTACTTAACTACTTCAGATTTGCTATGTACTTGTTTATTTTCTGGAGCTTTAACCCATACAGACTGCTCTAATATAGCAACCATGTCCACATAAGTAAGGATACCAATATTTCATTTGCCACCACAGATTTGTCCCTACCCCACCTTTACATGCCACTGGGTAATTTCCAGACTCTTATTCAATGAAACCACCCTATCATGGTGCATTACTCTGCAGCCTTAAACGTAATCTCACTAAACACCGGGGGCTTGAACCATCCAGTCAAGAGAGGGAAAATCCAAAATTACTCTCATAAAATACATGGTGATATCATTCTCCTACAAGAATGCAAACTCAGCCAGGATGTGGCCCTATATCTTAGACATAATGGCTTTGCTGAGATTGCTTGCCCCCCAACATTTGGAGAAAAAAAACAGGGTCATAACTGTAATCTCTCACACCTCCAAAATGAATTTGTTTTTATCCACATCGGACACCGAAGGGATATAGTTGTTTCCAAATTATCTAAAAATATGGTAAAATGCTATGTGGCTTAAGACAACCAAACGTTCTGTTCTAAACTTACATAAAACCTATTAGCCATACGTAGAGGATCACTTCTCCTTCTTGCTGTGGATTTTAACCTTCCACCTGAACCTACTATCAAAAAGGAATCCACATGCGGGTATTTTCCTCCTAAATCTCAAAAACTTCTGAGATGTCTTTCTGATAAATTGAATTTGAGGGGCACATGGAGGCTCCAACACCCCACTGAAAAAGACTACACTTTTTACCCACCCCCCTACTCATACTCCCTTATTGTCCATGAAAGATGCTACATATTCCCTGCTCCATATTGAGAAATTGGAGCCGTTACCTTTTTCTGTTGCGGAAGTCGATTCCGCTGTGTGGCTCTTACACGGATTGATAAGTCTACCGTTTGCACTTTTTAAGTTTACCTCTTGTATGAAACACTATGCTCTGGGTAGATATGAACAGCTGGGTACCGCTTTCATACATGAAGTCTGGTCCCTCCCCTTTATGTATAGATGTACAAGGGACGGTACTGAGGTTTATCTGAAGGGTGAAGAATGTACAACGTCACCTGATCATTCTGTTGTTTGTAGGCACATTCAATTGCACGGTGCATGTAATGTACACGCTCCGAATTTGGCCTGCGTCCTCAAAGGTATCCCGGTACCAGTGATTACGCCATCTTTCACGCTGCTTGCAAACGGTAGTTATTTAATTTTAAACAATGAAGCTTGCTGCGGGATGTTAGTAGGGATCCCGTATATGGTAACTGTAACACAGAGGGTTGTCTGCTGCAATAACGTCCTGTTTCCACCCCCACATGGGAGGCTGGATGCTTCTATCTGGCCTTCAATTCCAACCTTGAAAGCAGAGTTCGACAAAATGAGCAGAATAAGAGCGCTATTGTCCCAAAAGGAGGTGCCATTGACTTCCTCCCGGGAAACATTTGTCCTTCACGTAGCAAATACGCGCACCGAGGTACAGGCGCTTTTGAATACTGACCTCCCCCTGCATTTTGGTGCTTTGATCCGAACAATTTTCAATGCCTCGTCCACGACTGGCCTGGCTCATTTTTTTAAACTTGTGGGCTCGGGCCTCGTGACCTCTTTCCAAACTATTTTTGGTGTGATTCCGGCATTTTTTCATTCTATTTTCTCCAGCGTCTTTGGAGGTGTCCCGTTAATTCTGGCTCTAGTGGCAGGTGTGCTACTTTTACTTTTCATCTTGCGGAATGGCTGCTCTTTCTGTGCCACACGTCAGCCTGTCCCGTCTGCAGTTTCTTCGTGACAGGATGCTTGATTACTATGGTGTCCTGCCGTTGGTGACTTTGAGCCTGGCATATGGATTATCTTTCCGGTATTCCTACTTCACCTGTGTGCAACCTGTCTTCCACTGCCTAGATTGTCCCTTTGAATGGCCTATGGATTTGTGTTTAACCAACATGGTGTCTCCGGACCCGGATTTTGATCGGCTGATGAGGCCCTTAGTGTCTCACGAGTCTGCCTGTTCTGGAGTTCGGATTATGGCCTGCGGTGCGGCACATGGTATCCTGGGTAATTGGGACATCGTGAGAGCGGCATATGACTTCTTGAATATGAGTTACTTGGAAGTACACGATGGTTGCCCTCTGATGGTGCTAGAGGCTCCGCTGATAGAAGAACACGTATGTTCCTTTTCTTTACTTAACTGGATGGCTGAAACCTTCAGTGGCCGTGCCAATGATTTTCTGCTGGAAGCAGTGGCCACATATGCTGCATATACTTTTATGGATTAAGTGAACTTTCGTCCACAGTGTTTTCCTCACGTGTCTTGAACTGGCCCTGTACGTCTACACTTCTGCCCGGTGAGGCGTTTTTTCATTTTTTTCACCTCCCCGATTCCAGTTTGAATTTTTTTTGTTTTTCCTCTCTATTTTTGAGGTTTTTTCCTGTTCGAACTTTGCCTGAACTGACCAGTTCCTTTTTCAATTGGATATGCCTTGTTCTGCTCTGTCGTGCTTGAACTCTGCGTTCTCTCTTTTCTTGCATACTAAGTAGTGCTTCGATCAAGGGGGCATGTAGTAAGGACTCCCTTAATACGTACATACATTGTTAAGTTAGCATAACCACGTTAGAAGTTAGAAAGCCATCTTGCTGCTTTTGCACACGACACTGCGTTCACATGTTATTGCTTAAACGAACTGCTGACTCGAGTTTTGCCTCACACGAGAGCAATCTGTTGTTACCATACCGAGCTCTGCGAAGCGACCTTGGTTTGCACACGATGTGACAAACAGTCTGAGTTGTTAGACAATGCATGTTTTCCACTCTAGGTTGATCGACCCACTATTTAGTCATAACACACGAGCAGCTGCACATACCTGAAAGTTGGTGCTTTTAATATCACGGACATCATGTTTATTATTCAGACCGAAGACGAGCCTTCCTGCGAGAAGTCTCCTGATGCTCCTGTGATGTGATTTCACTAAGCTGATCTTTGAGGTATGGGGTCCCCTATTCAAGCCTAAGAGACCTTCTGTTAGACTAATAATAATATTAGCTTCTTAGTAAAGGGAAAGTGGTAGTATCCACTGTCATTATAACATGATCACCCCTTTTATATTCTATGGAATTGTAACTATGTTAATGGTTTTGATTTTAATCATTTGTCTGCTTGTATTAGCCAAAGTACTGCATCTTAGGACACGTGGTCTATAAAAATAAACTCTTTTTATTTTCACCGTGTCTCTGTTGATTC
This sequence comes from Triturus cristatus, assembly GCF_964204655.1. Lineage (NCBI taxonomy): Eukaryota > Metazoa > Chordata > Amphibia > Caudata > Salamandridae > Triturus > Triturus cristatus. The sequence continues at coordinate 178,329,752 of NC_140593.1, forward strand.
TTGTTGTGGACTGATGTGAGAATAATATACGAACAGGTATTTCCGATTCCCACCATTCCTGAGTATGTACTGAGTCGCGTGTTCTGGGTTGTCTTTTCATTGGGACCGCCGAGCTGAATCTCGGATAACGAATGGGACACTTATGCTAGCCGGATACTGGGTTCTGGGTTCTGAGGTGAGTTTCTGGTACACCACAACTCACTGAGGTCCTGGGGTTCTACGCATAGTTCTGTGACAAACCTGCCTTGCTGTTTGGATTGCCCGTGGATTCCTTGCATCTGCACCAACGCCTCGCGGAACCCGCTGCGCGGGTCCCGCTTCGCAGAGGGGCGCTCTCCTTCGTGGGCTGCTAGCTGCTGCTGGGGTAAGACAGGGGCTGAGGGCTGCGAGCAAGAGGGCTGGGACTACATTTCCCAGGAGTCCCAGTAACCCTGCCCGTTCCACCTGGGCTGCTCTCCCTCCCCGCCCCGCCCCCAACGACCGGGTGATCAAATACCGGCTTGCCCTGCACTTCGTGGGACACCTTGACAAACCTGCCTTGCTGTTTGGATTGCCCGTGGATTCCTTGCATCTGCACCAACGCCTCGCGGAACCCGCTGCGCGGGTCCCGCTTCGCAGAGGGGCGCTCTCCTTCGTGGGCTGCTAGCTGCTGCTGGGGTAAGACAGGGGCTGAGGGCTGCGAGCAAGAGGGCTGGGACTACATTTCCCAGGAGTCCCAGTAACCCTGCCCGTTCCACCTGGGCTGCTCTCCCTCCCCGCCCCACCCCCAACGACCGGGTGATCAAATACCGGCTTGCCCTGCACTTCGTGGGACACCTTGACAAACCTGCCTTGCTGTTTGGATTGCCCGTGGATTCCTTGCATCTGCACCAACGCCTCGCGGAACCCGCTGCGCGGATCCCGCTTCGCAGAGGGGCGCTCTCCTTCGTGGGCTGCTAGCTGCTGCTGGGGTAAGACAGGGGCTGAGGGCTGCGAGCAAGAGGGCTGGGACTACATTTCCCAGGAGTCCCAGTAACCCTGCCCGTTCCACCTGGGCTGCTCTCCCTCCCCGCCCCGCCCCCAACGACCGGGTGATCACCGTAAGAGCCATATATTAACGTGTGAATACCGCTGCGCGGGAGCTCGCGCGGGAGCTCGCCGGGAGAAGGCCGGGACAAGGGCGGGACCGTCTGTGGCCGTCAGAGGCCGAGTGAGGCCGGGCCGGGCCACCTTCCTAACATTTACCACTCAATATTTATAACATCTCATGGTATCACCTAACAGACGTTTTAAATGTTTATTTTGTAAACATTGCATCTGACCATAACCAGGCTTGTGTCCTCATTGTTAGTATAACCGCTTTGACCTAACTTTGCCCATTATTGTACATAATTTGAGGTCTGAGGTTGGTGTTAATTTGGTTACTTGTATATCTAAAGATGACCCTAAGATCTGGCAAAGAGAGGCAAGTCCAGGTCTCCACCTCTAATGGCACTTTTACGGGTACAATTGACCAGTTTTTTAAACGCTCTACTGCCATACTGGAGAAAGAAATCGCTCTAGTTGAAAAACGTCTTTCACTAGATATAATTACAGGCAAGCGATCCTCTCTTGGGAAAATTAATGAGGCAGTCTCCCCCATTCCGCTTTCCCTTTTAGACACTGATAGCATTGATGTTAATACAGATTTAGTGCTTGTAACTGTTCCTGAGACCCAAACTGTGGAGTTAGCGGGGACGGGTCAAGATAGCTCATATACCACTGCACATGATAATATGCTAAATGGAGGGACTACTATTTTTTTAGACCAGCCTGGAGAGAAATCAGGTCTCTCGGACTCACCTAATCTTAATATCAGTAAGGAGCAAGTGACTTCCCCTCCCCTTTCACAACTTCTACCCTCACAGAACCCTGGGAAACGTAAAAGGTTAGACTCTCCCGACTTAGATGAACATATTGAGGGGGCGGGAAGTACTATTGATTCACCTATACAGTTGCCTAATACGAATGTGGTGGTTCAACTTGAAGACCATAATACCACAGTTAGTATTGCAGAAGGCATACTTCTGGCTAAGATAGAGTTACTAATGAAATCCCTGCTCTTACCACTATTCGAAAGGACAAGACTATTGAATACAAAAATGGATTCCTTGGATAGGTTGGTTAAAGATAATATAGCATCTACAAACAGAACTCTTGCCAGTTTAGCCCCCAAAGGCTTGCCCCCCACTGCCCTGTCATCATCGAAGTCTACTCTGGTGAATAACAAAGCAGGGGCCTCAAGTTCAAAAGCGGGACCCACTACGTTAAAAGTCCCGCAGCCAACAACTGTATCGGCCCCCAAGAAAACAGTTAGCTTGGAGGGCGCACCTAGACAGAAGGCCGAAAAGCAACCCCAGGCCAAGAAAACTCTTAGTAGTCACGACCAAAACATCCGGCCCTATATCAAACCTATCCCGAGGAAACAATGTGTTAATCTCCCCCCAGAGTCACAGCCTTACACCATCATCTTAACTGGCGTGGCTCCTTTAGTAGATGGTAAAAGAGAAACACACAAGGACCTCTACAATAAAGTAACATTCTGGCTTAATAAAAATCGCCCGCTCCCACCCAACATGAATCCTGAAATTCTTAATGTAAGAAGGGTGGATTGGATAGGTTATGGTAAGAAAGATCTTGAGGGGGACTGTGTGGTGATAAGTTTCAGAGAGCCATGGGTGGCTGAATTTATCAGCAGGGAACCTAGATTCGGAAGAGTTGGGGATGTGCAAACATTATTGTTGAATTATTTCTATCCTGCTTTATATACAAGTAGACCCCACACCCCATTTCAACATTCTAGAAGAGACAGGCCAAGAGGGAGATTTCACTTTGATACCCCAGTCTACCCTTTGTTTCACCCGCACCTCACAAACCGGTTTGCTCCGCTATCCGGCTTGGAAGGTGTGGATTGACGTGACAATCTACTACCGATTCCCGGGCCGAGTGAAGTTGTACTGAGTTCCCCTAACCCTACTCCATCTCCCAGGGCTGAGATTGTAACAGGGCTGAGTGGTAATTCCCAAGGGGAGGTAGAAAGGGTAAAACTTCCAAATCCCACATATAGACCCCTGGTCCCTGAGGAGACTGTGAATCCATTTAACAACTTGCCGAAAGAAACAAGTAATACCCTCACAGTTTTGTCTTGGAATATAGCGGGATTAAAAGGGAAAATGTCTGAGGATGACTGGGGCTCTTATGTGGACTCTTTTGATGTTATCATTTTACAGGAAAGCTGGTCAACTGATGCCATCTTTCGGGTTGGCTATCTTAACTACTATAAACCAGCCTGTAAAGGACCTAAAGGTCGTCTTTCAGGTGGTCTGGTTATTTGGATCAGACAATCCCTAGCCTTTAAAATTATAGACATTCCTACCTTAAGTAGTGATATTCTTGCCTTGAAATTGTCTGGTAAAAATAACGAGGACTTTTTTCTGATTAACATATATGCAAGAGGGCAACCTGGTGGGAAGCCTGCGAGAGCAGCTAGCGATTTAGATTCCCTATTAAACAATATTACTAGCGACAAATGTATAATGGTGGCAGGTGATTTTAATTGTTCTTTTGAACCTTTTCCTAGTCTTGACAAAGAAGGATATGGGGAAATCGATCAAATTTGGAATATTCCACCATTATCCATCCCTCCAATTAAAAAAGTTACCGAGGCCGCAATGCAGTGGTTAGGCCTCTGCCTTGAATGGGATCTGCGCGCAGCTAACGGTAGAACTAAATCAGATTCGATGGGAAAGGTCACTTTTGACAATTCCCAGCATTCGAGCCGTATTGACTACTTCTTAATAAAGATAGAGTTTTGGAAAATCCTAGAGGATATGGAAGTAGTCCAAAGACCTGAAAGTGACCATAATCCCCTGGCAATTAAATTACTACTGAATGAGGGTCTCAGATTGGATTCTGCATCCACTACCGTTACAGCCGAGGCTGTTCTCACGAATGACTGTAGAAGGGTACGCTGGACTAGGCTTATAGACAACCCTACCGTATTAGAAAGGGTTGCGGTGGAGGTCTCAGCAGCCACCAATTCGATGGTACCCATAGTTAATGAAGGCACTTCCCTGGAAGAAATAGGGTCGATCCATGAGTCTCTGTTTAATAAGATTAAAACTTTTTTTAATGAACCCACAAAAGGAAGGAATAACGGTCCAGTACCAACTAGGACCAAATGGTATGATAAATCTTGTCGTCTTGCCCATAGCACCCTAATAGCTGCTATTAAATCCAAGTCAGCCAATGATATTAGGCTAGCTAGGGTTAATTACAAGAAAGTACTTAAAGAGGCAAAAACCAACTGGGACGAACAGCGCTGGTTAGATTTATACCAAGCAAGCACCTCATCTAACCAACAAAAATTCTGGGAGGTTGTGAGGTGGGGTGGGACTGGGGACTCGAAAGTCCCTGTTAACCATGTGCCTGCAGAACAATGGGTCAAGCACTACGCGACGCAGTTTAGTAACACGGTACGGATCTCCCACACTTGGGAAGATGCCAGTGTACAGACTGCGGTGCCCATACTTGACCACATTGTCTTCACAGAAACAGAAACTGTAGTTGCTCTTAAACAAGTCCAGAACGGTAAGGCCCCCGGTATGGACTGTGTCCCAGCGGACCTTTTTAAGTATGACCAGGTGCATTGGGTTCCGTACATAACTACCCTAGCAAATGCAATAGCTAGAGGGACCAGGATCCCAAATTCATGGAAAGGGGCAGAGATCCTGCCCGTGTATAAAAAAGGCGACAAAACTGATGCAGGAAACTACCGACCCATCAGTCTTATTGATGCCCTACAAAAGGTAGTGGCTAGAATGCTTTTAGGAAAAATCAACACCTGGATGACCGAAGCTGACATTCTCTCTCCATTACAAGCTGGCTTTAGGGCTCACATTAGTACTGTAGATCAGATCTTAAGATTTGTTATGATCTACTGGAAAACTGTGTTTTTGAGAGGTGGCACGATATACGCTGCATTTGTGGACCTCAAATCAGCGTTTGATTTGGTCCCCAGAGGAAAGATGTGGGCTGCATTAAGAAAGATGGGAGTTCCTTCTGCGCTCCTAGAATTTACCATCAGGATGCACGAGGGAAATTTTGCTAGAGTTAGGTGGGGTCGCCAGGGCCAGGTCACAGAACCCTTCCCTGTGACTCGTGGAGTGAGACAGGGCTGCGTCCTGGCCCCTACCCTTTTCATACTTTTTATTAATCAAGTGGTTAAGTTTCTCTCAGAAACCCCTAGCGATGCCCCATCACTGGGTGGGACTAAATTCCCCCTTTTAATTTTTGCTGATGACACGCTCATATTGGCTAAAACACAGAAGGGTCTGCAGGTAGCTATAGACAAATTTGTGGATTTCTGCAATGAGAACGATTTAGAAATTAACATCAACAAAACCAAATTTATGGTCTTCACAAAGAAAAAACCACAGAGGGGCAATGTTACGATGAACGGGTCTAGTCTGGAACAGGTTGAAGTTATGACCTATCTTGGTGTGACAATGGACTATAGATTACGCTGGAAAGAGCAAATAGCGGCGCTTAGCTTGAAATTTACGCGTCTGTCCGGTTGTCTGGTGAAGGAGCAGCGGAGTTCTCTGACCGAAAGGGTATTGCCCGCTCTTAAAATATATAGTGCAAAAATCAGCTCTGCCATATTATACGGGGCTGATATATGGGGTTGTGTGGACCTGGCTGTCCTTGATAGGATACAGAACAAATTTTTCCGAAACCTAGTCAGTCTTCCTCCATCAACACCCGCTCTACCACTATTGATGGATATGGGGTTCCATTCAATTAAACATCAAGCCCAGTACAGGATGGTGGCGTTATGGAGACGAATATGGTCCACACTGGAACTTGCCATGTTTGCCCAAGAGCTTCAGGATGTTAGATCACAACAGGGGGCAGGTGAAATTCCATGGTTTAAGTCAATTAGAAACACTCTTATCGGATTGGGCCTCCCCCAGTTGTGGTTTGAGCCGGGCTCTCACATCTTTCCCTCTAAGAAAGATTTTAAATCTCTCTTCTGGTCTATGGTTAAAGATGAACACGTTGCTCTTTCGGAGAAACCGAACCTGACCGGTCTGTTTCTGCTACATAAAATAGTCCCTCATACCGAGTGCTTTTGGGATGTAATTGTCAAAACCTTAGATAGGAAACTTTACTTTCAGTTCCGTCTAGGTACATTGCCATTACGGGCCTTCACCAGTGGTTGGCAGAAGCCGGCGACTTCACTTTGTCCATGTTGTACTGACCATAAAGAAACAATAGGTCATTTCTTGTTTGTTTGTAATGCTTACCGTGAACCACGCCACAAGTGGCTAAAGCCTATATGCTATAGATTAAAGACCCGGTCGAGCAGTGAAGCCTTGCTCATTCTAAGAACTAACACCTCTGAATGTCTTTCCATTGGATTGGCCAAATTCCTTGGATGGGCTTGGTTATTAAGGTCTAAGACAGTTTGTAACATACCGTCATGAAAAACCCATATAGTACGTTACTTTACTAGATTGTGTCTCCGACCAGTATTGATGTTGTGTCTTTTTATATGCATTTGTTCAATAATAATCTTCTCTTGTCGTCTTTATGCACATATTTAATTTAATTGAGGTTTTAATCAATTCTTAATTCTTTTTGTTCTATTGTTCTTTACGCTAAATTTTCATATAATGTTATTGATTATGTAATATTGTTATTATTTATATGTATGTAAATATTTTGTCTTTTATGAAGAATATTCGAAATAAAGACGTTAAAAACTGAAAACTGATTATATTATAAATACAGGTGACCATTCCCACAACATTGATCAAACTACTATTGAGCCCAGCTTAGTCTCAGGTCACTCTAGAATAACCCATTCATTACCAGGATTCACAACTAAAGCAAAAACTCCCTATGGAGACTAAATGATGAAAAAGTAGCGTCCTTTAATCATGGCAGACAGTGATTAAAGATTTCCTAAACAATAACCTGAAACTGATCATTCCTCTTTAACTAGATGGTAGGCTGTCAAACCATGGTCAGAGGTACCCCAATGCAAATTAGGTCAAGAATGAACAAAGCAACTAACTCAAAACTATAAACATTAGGAAAAGAAGATCTCCATATGTGATCCTAAGACAACTCACTTTACTCGTAGCTAAAAAAAATTGAATATAATCAAATCTTAATGACATAAGCAGGGATTTAAATTGACAAGGAAAAGAGTTTAAGATTGTGCAAGTCCAAGAAATCGGTCACAATGCTCGCTTCCTACCTAAAATACAAACAAAAAAAAACTGCATTACAGCAATCATGGACAATAACAACCACATCCAAACTAATCCTGGAAAGATTGAGGATGCTTTCAAAGAATATTATGAGGTCCTTCATTCCCCAAACACAAAGGTGACAGCAATTGAATGTGAACATTTCCTGAAAACCTTGTCCATCCCCTCTGTTAACGAGAAGTAGGAATGTATAATCAACTCGCCTCTCACCAATCAGGAAATTGTGGACGTCAGTAAATCCCTTAGAATTGGCAAAGTCCCAGGACTGGATGGCTTTTCAGCCCAGTTTTATTAAATTTTTGGGCAACTTCTAAGTGGCTCCCTCCTACAACTGTGCAATCAGGGGCCTCTTTATGAGCAGGTTTGTGTTACTCTTGCACAGTGTGGTACAAGAGTGTCCCAAACCTAAGTTCAGATTTATGCAGCACTCAAGTCCACTTTGCGTGGCCCTGTGTGGCTCCCTAAATCTGGATTAAGGCAACACAGCGCATATCGCTGGTTTGCCTTTCTCTGCCCCGGGAAGGCATTCCATGGGCATCGCATGGGTGTGCCCATGCACCTCCTATTTATTTTTACACATTCCCAGATTTATCAGAACTGGTAAACCCGGGAATGCGCCAAATAGATACTCCTTCCAAGGAGAGGCATAATGAGAGGAACTATCTTTATTTCTTCTTGTTGCTTCCTCTTTCTATGTGTGCTGAATTCTGAATCACACATAGATAGAGGAATATGCCTCTCAGGATTATTTTTGTGCACAAAGTGCATCGCAGTGACTTGTTGCACTGCAAGAAATTTTTGTAAATAGACCCCTCAGTGTTCTGACCTAGGTTTGGTCAGCGGCAGTCCCTAAGAGGCAATAATCACTGTCATACCCTGAGAAGGCAAAGACCTGGAACTGACTAAGAATTGCACATAAATATCCCTGATCAACATTGATTGCAAAAGTTACACAAAAATATTAGTCACCAGACTCCAACATTTCATGCCTAAATTATTTAACCTTTCCCAGGTGGTTTGCTTTAAAAAACGCCTCTCTAGTGACAACACCAGGCTGTTCTGTTATGTAAATGACAAAGCCTGACCTATATCTACACCCACATTAGACACAGAAAAAGCTTTTCATAAGTTGACTGAATCTATCTAATAGCAGTGCTTCATAAACGCATTCTTGACACTCCCTTCATAAGCATGGCAATGGCTTTATACTCTCACCCCAGTGCTAGAGTACGTGCAGACTTTTCCAAGATTTTGGGATATGTCCTCAGCAAGGACAAATCTGAGGTCATCCCTTGACCAATGTAGGTTCTGCAGAAATACTGGATGCCACAGGGGTAGCCTGGCAACCATGCCACGTCAAATATCTTGTCACACGGTTCCTACTTATTCAGTAAGACTGTGCATTTAGGCAACATAAGTATCACAGCTATGGGTACTATGTCTACTCATACCATAAGAATATGTTGACCTAGTTCTTGACTAGCCCACAGTGAGCAATCTGGACCCCTAAACCTCACAAGGTACCTGTTGCTGTCTGCAAACTCAGACCATGACAACCCGAATTCCACCAAGGAAATTATGGAAAACGATCTACCCATTTGTTGTTAGTTCAGGCATGCCCAAAGGGAGACACAAGAAACACACAAATCTACACTTCAAACATTTATTGAAGCAATTGGATTCTTGTGGAAAATACCTGCTCTGTAATGATTAGTAGAAGGAAACAGGGCATTGTAACCAGCATTACAAGAATAGTGGAAAAGATGAATAATTCAACCATTAAAATAAATCCATTGATTATATGAACACATACACTTGTACTCCTACCTAGCACTACCTAGCTTAGAGAGCCTATGGTAAATGCAGTTCTAGCATAAACCTTGGAATGGTCTAACTCACCATGTATCTATGTGCATGTTTTACCATGGGTGCATGAAACAACTGTTTCTGTTGCATATGTTGTTTAAAACATTATTTAGGGAAGGGATGGCATTGAATTACACAAAACATGTGTTTTAGGGGGTATTTCAAGTTTTTTTCTGCAAGAAGTGTATTGGTGTGGTAATATTTGATGCCTTGGGAGGATGTGTGCTGTTGTAAAATGTTCATAGCTCAGTTAATTTTGATTGTTGGCATAGCTGAATCAGTAGTGTTTTCTCCTCAGTGTTACCATACCTCCTTTGTCTGGCCAGTGAGTGTGTTTGCCATCGGCCACCATTTTTCTTTCTTCTACATGCCATGTGGCCTGGGGCCATTTTGTGTAGTCAGTCTCCATAAGCCTACATGTATTCTTTGTTTTCCAGAACTTGAGTTTGAGTTTAAAATTATTTATAAAGCGCACGTACACCAGCGGTTTCATGGCGCTGCAACTAACAGTTATCTGGCCGGAGGAAGCTGAAGCAAAGTCAAAGGGAGCAGAAGCAGAGACTACTAATGGACTAATTAAAGTATTTAGTGAACAGATGAGCTTTGAGCTGTTTCCGGAATTGCGGGTAAAGAGTTAAGGCTCTGAGCTCAAGCGGGAGGGAGTTCCAGAAGAGAGGAGCAAGGGTCGCAAATTTCGATCCTCCCCATTTCTTCCTCCGGAACCGCGGGACTGTGAGAAAGGATTGAGTAGATGAACGCAGTTCTCTGGAGGGAACATAGGGGATGATCTCAGATGAGATAAAAGCAGGGGCCGTGCCCAGTCGTGCTTGGAAGGTGATGGAAGCAAGCTTAAACTGGACACGCGCGCGGACAGGGAGCCAATGTAGGGATTTGAGAAGGGGAGTAATGTGGTGGGACTTTGGCAGTTTGAATACCAAGCGCGCCGCCTGGTTTTGGATCTGCTGCAGACGCCTTAAGCTATATGCAGGTATACTTGCATATAAGGTGTTGCCGTAATCCAGGCGGGAGATGACCATTGCCAGGGTGATCAGTTTTAGGGCGTCAAAAGAAAAGAAACGGGACACCTTGCGTATAGTGCGCAGAGAAAGAAAAGAAGAAGAGACCACAGAACTAACCTGGGAGTGAAGAGTGAGTTGAGCATTGAGATTAATGCCTAATGTTTTTACTGAGGTAGAAGGGACAGGTGGAGGGCCTAGGGAAGGGGGCCAAAACAAGGAAGACCAGGGGCTGGATGGACCACCCGTCAGCACCAGCTCAGTCTTGTCTGGGTTGAGTTTCAGATGGTTGTGGTTCATCCAGTCCCGGATGTGAATCATGATAAATTGGAAGTTAAGGATAGAGGCAGGAGAAGAAGACAGATTAAAGACAAGTTGGAGGTCATCCGCATAATTAAATACGGTGATCTCCATTTGCTGCAGTGAAAAAATAAGAGGGGCAATGTAGAGATTAAACAAGAGAGGTGAGAGGGAGGAGCCTTGAGGGACCCCGCACTGAACTTTCCGGAAGTCCACCGCAAAATCACCCAGGCGAACTGCCTGGGTGCGGTCCCTCAGGAAGGAGGATAACCATACCAGCGCGGTGCCCCCGATACCCGCCGCCCTGACACGGGAAAGCAAGATGGTATGATCGACCGTGTCAAAAGCGGCTGAGAGATCGAGGAGAACCAGGGCCTCGGTCTGGTTAGTATCCATTCCCTCCCTGAGGTTGTCGAGGACCGAGAGAACTACGGACTCCGTAGAGTGTGCGGGGCGGAATCCGGCCTGGCGGGGGGCAAGGACCCCGTACTTCTCTACAAAGGAGCTCAGAGCGCAGGTGACATGGCGCTCGAGCACCTTCGCCAAGAAAGGCAGGAGAGAGATGGGCCGGAAATTTGCAGGGACTGAGGGGTCGGCGCCCGGCTTCTTCAGGATGGGCACAATGACTGCAGCTTTGAGCGGATTGGGTACCACGCCCTGGGAAAGATAACTGTTGAGAAAGTGAAGGGGGGGTCTGGACACGTAGAAAAGATGAGACGAAGGATGTGAGCAGGACAGGGATCTAACGGAGAGCCAGATTTGACAAGAGGGATTATGGAGGTCAGGGATTCCTTGGTTAAGGAGGGGAAGGTGATGAGTTGTCCTTTGGGGGGAGGAAACTGGGGATCCACAAAGGTAGGAGAGGGGGAGGGATATTGGCTTTAATAGTGGCGATTTTCTGAATGAAAAAATTGTTCAGGGAGTGACAGAGTTCCAGGGAGGGGGTGGGCTTCAGAGTGGTTCTGTCGGAGAATGCCAGGTTGTGTACAATCGAGAAGATTTCCCTCGATTGGTTCTCAGCTGCGAGGATTTTAGAAGAAAAATAGGTAGTTTTGGCCGCCAAGATGGCCTTTTTATATTGGGTCAAGATGTTAATGAACTCCAGTCGTAGTGAGGGGCAGTAGTTTCTCCTCCAGGCCCGCTCCGCTCGACGTACCGCAAGTTTGGTGGCCTTAAGATCTTTATTAAACCACAGGTTGGCATCCTTCTCCCGCTTTGAGGTAACCCGTTTCAGAGGGGCAATAGTGTCACAGCCAGAGGAAAGCCATTGTTCAATGGCCGTGAACTGGGAAAGAGTGGATAGTCCTTGAAGGGAGGGGTAGGAGGTGGTGAGTAGGGTGGATAAGTTTTCAGGGTCTACTCGGCCCCAATCGCGAACCCAGATGTTCTTAGGAAGTGGGGGCTTGGCCGGAGGATGAGTGGGAAGGGCAAATGAGATTAAATGATGGTCTGACCACGCACAAGGTGAAAAGGATAGAGACTCTACGGGACAGTTCAAGGACCAAATCTGGTCTAGGATATGACCCTTGACATGGGTAGGGGAATGGATATGAGGTGTAAAGTTAAGGGATTGAAGGGTGTCTGTGAATTCTTTTGAAGATGGACATTCTGCGGGGTCTGAGGGCCAAAAGTTAAAATCACCCAAGAGCAAAATCGAAGAGTTGTTAACTGAGATCGTGGCCAAAACTTCCAGAAAATCGGGGAGAAACCCTAAGGGGGATTGAGGGGGACGATAGATAAGTAGGCAAGTGAGAGGAGGTGTAATAGAGGTGGTACGGATAGCCAGGTACTCCGTAGTGGCAATATCTGGTAAGGAGAGAATTTGAAAGGGGAGGTCAGTTCGGGTGATGACCGCAACGCCGCCCCCAGCTCTACCATTATGGCGATCTGCACGTAGAGCGTAATATGGGGCTGGGAGAGTGGCCAATAGAATGGGGAGAGAGTCATCGCAAAACCATGTTTCTGTTAAAAGAAGAAGATCTGGTGCATGGAGGTCTAGCAGCACCGATAGTTCATGCGAGTGGGCTACTGCTGACCGGGTGTTTAAATAGTAAGCCGAGAGGGTTTTAGATGATCTAGGGTTAACATCACCCACAGGGAGGGGAGAGGGGATATGGTGAGGGGGAAGGATAGCGGGGGAAAGAGCGGGAGACAGGCCAAGAGAAAAAATACGAGAACAGGTAGTGGCTTATAGAGGCCATGGGCCCTGGAGGCTACGGAGATTGGGCGGGGGAATAGGTAAATAATTGGGCAGAATGACATGCCCCTGGCCCCGGACGGCCGCGGACGGGCGCAGACGGGCTTGCCTTAGGCGAGCCTTCGGCGCTCCATCGTCGCGCCCGCTGCGCCCATCCGCTGCGCTTCCGGCCCATGCACATTGTTTTATAGGGGGTGGAAAAAAAAAAAGGGGGGTGTGGCCGGCGAAGTGGGCGGAGCTAGCTCGCTCGCTGTTGATGGCGGCAGCGAGGGAGGATTCCCCGTGGCAGTGACAAGAATGGCTGTCAGGGGGTCAAGAGTCCGCCTGGGGTCCTGGCGTTAGTGCAAGTAAGTAAAAACAACACAGGACTATACAATTTAAAAAATGATTAGCAGCGCTCCCGGCTTTCCGCCTCAGGAGAATGTCAGAGTGAATGCGTGAGAGACCAGCGCGCCCTTTTAGCCCGGGAGAGGGGGGCGTGGCCGGCGAAGTGGGCGGAGCTAGCTCGCTCGCTGTTGATGGCGGCAGCGAGGGAGGATTCCCCGTGGTAGTGACAAGAATGGCTGTCAGGGGGTCAAGAGTCCGCCTGGGGTCCTGGCGTTAGTGCAAGTAAGTAAAAACAACACAGGACTATACAATTTAAAAAATGATTAGCAGCGCTCCCGGCTTTCCGCCTCAGGAGAATGTCAGAGTGAATGCGTGAGAGACCAGCGCGCCCTTTTAGCCCGGGAGAGGGGGGCGTGGCCGGCAAAGTGGTGCCACAGGTGTCTCCCTGGCGTAGATGTACATAACACAAACATTTACTTCTGTATGTTATTTGTGCTGATTGGAAATTAAATACGTATGTTATTGTGATGTGGTTTGACTTTATAATGGACGCACTATTGTTGATGCTTATTTAGGATAATAGTGTACGTAACCACACTACATTTTATTGTCTTTGTCTGTACTGGATTCAAACTGCACCAATGCCACATTTAACTGAATGTTTTTCTTGCCTGTTTTCTTTTAGGTGCACAAGAAACATCATCCATAGTACTGCCAGACAGAAGGCCTGTACAAAAGGATGTGACCAATCAACATGAGATGTGAGTCCTCCAATCTCTTCTGCTTATGCAGCTAAGTGTCGGTCCCAACTGACAGCTTCAAGATGGCTCCAAAGAAAGATGCTGCCAAGAAGGCAGCCAGTGGGAAGAGGCAGTTTTCCACAACTAGCCCGTACCTTTTTCCGCAAACTTGTGCCTGCCACACAGGCCTCTGGGTAGCAAGCTGGACTAGCAATTCCCCATCAATGGCACCACCCCAACCTAAGCCCAAGCATATGTCTCTCGCCATGCAGCCACTGCAATCATGGTGACGCCGGTAAACAGTGACATTAAATTGTATTTGTCTCTTTTGCAAAGTAGTACTCAATCATTGTAGGACACTGAGCACAGTGGACAACACCCGCAGACAGTAATAGTAGATCTTCCTGGAGTAGAAGCAGAAAAGAATGCTGAGCTTCCTGCTGAGAAATACATTCTTCTTTTAGAACCATTGGCTTTTGATCTCCAGCAAGAAAAAGGAAGGTTACTCCACCATCTTCTCCAAGCCCCCGTTCTTAAGATCTAGACATGGATTGGGCCCTAGCTGAGTCCAAGACACACCAGGAGAGTCTCAGGAAAAGTAAAGTTCCTGAAAACATTAAAATTATGAAAATGGGTGACGATGACAATGAGCCAGTCATTGTGGAAGCTGGACCAGAAGAGACCGACATTACCCCTCCCATTCAACCTGCTCCGAGGGATGTGGCATCACCACCAACGCCAGCACCAGCTCCAATATTTGTAAGGCCCATGCTGAGACCTACATTCGACACTAGCTCAGTAGAAGTGTGCACTGCAGAGAGCCAGTCATTAACACACCCGCCTGCTTCCAGTTATTCGGGCATTTGCAGTGGCACCAGTGGCCTACTAAACATGTTCACCTCCCAGTTTGGGACATTTTTAGGATTCGCAAGCAGGAGGCTAACCTTGCACTATGCTCCATTTACCACAAAAGTATTAAGAGCATTTAATGCGCACATTAAAAAAATTGCTTCAGGTTGTGCTGTGAGAGGGGAATCAGCTCATGTCACAGTGGGAGGTGAAGGTGATGAGGAAGAAGAGGGGGAAATTCTCTTTACACAAAGCAGCCCTGTCTCCAGCACTGCAACAGTATCACCTGCCTCAGCAACCTCACAATGGCACAAGAGTCAGATGGAGACACCACAGCAACAGCATACAGTGACTGCCAAGATGCACATTGAGTCTACCACCTCTTGGATCTCTCCAGCAGTTGCCTGAATCACTGGTAACAAAAAAGAAAGAAAAATGCATTCTTCTATTCCAGGCATGTTTGGAGAGGCCCTATGAACACAACCTCCCAACCACACTTTTGCACATTTGGAAGCTGGCTAAAGTGATAGCCATGGACCTTTTCCCTTTTTCTTTTTCTTTTGTGCAAGGTGTGGGTTTTTTAGAATTTGTGGCCGCTGTCTGATCGAAATGGAAGGCTCCCAACCGGACCTGTTTTGCCAAAGTTGCTGTTCCAGCACTCCATCATGATGTGCTGCAATTGGTTGGACATGTTTTCCAGCAGAGTGCTGTTCACACTATCCACCTGACGACAGACATGTGGACCAGTTGTCAAGCCACTGATTACATGTGTATCACTGCACACTGGAACTCTTTGTGGGGGTTAGGCAACAGGTAACTATTGGTCTCGGTGCTGGAGAAAGCTTTAAGGACATTCAGCAGCATGTATCAGTAGCCGTGGTCTCCATAGTGTTGTAAACACCTTGGAAGACTTTAACAGCAAGGTGCTTGAATGGATGCGACCTAGAGGTCCCAGAATTGGATTTGTGGCCACGGGAAATTATAGTAATATAGTAAAGCTCATGGCAGATGGTGGCTGTTTCAGGGTCCGGTGTTTAGAGCATTGCATCAACATCACTGTGTAGATATTTCTCAAAAAAGAAGACATAGTCAGCAACTTACTGACCATCTGAAGGAGAATCTGCACTACTTCCAGCCATCCTTTTAAAGCCCGGTGGAAGTTGAGAATCATTAGGCATGATAATAGAGTACCTCATACAGGAGATGACAATACTTTGGAACTCAACCTATTACATGTTGCAACATCTGTTTGAGCATGCAAGTAGATCATTGAGTATGTCATTCAAAGAGGAAGGTATGCACCTGCAAAATATATGTCCATTGTGATGGAAAAATGGGATTTAGTCAAATGCCTGCTAAAGATGCTTCCTCCTTTTGAGTTTTTGGCACTGGAAGTCAGCAAGGAGAACAGTGCGATGGGCCAAGCTATCCCGTTGTTGCAGCTGATACACAACCAATTAAAAATGGTGACTGAAAGCTTTGCAAGTGTAAATGAAAATGTGCATTATTTGGTTCAGAGCTTAATCTTTAACTTGGTTTTTAATACAAGGCTGCAAAGAGACATCTTGCCATCCAAAGAGTACATCTGTGCTACAATACTTGATCCATGGTACAAAAAATTACTGCCCACTTTCATTCCTTTATCAGAAGGGAAAATTTCAGAATTCAAGACGTAGATTGTTCAGCTTGCTAGAGACCCGGAGGAATAATGGTTGAAAAGTAGAGTCCAACCCCTGGGCACAAGTTCTGAGGTGTCATCTTCAACTACTAGAGAGGGCAGTCATGTTGCCTCACAGCAGACAACACCAGCAACAATCACACCAGTGGTAACAACAACAGGAATATAACAATCAGCCAGAAACTTTGCATTGGGTTGATTTCAATTTGTGGATATTAGGTCCATTGCAGAGGCAAAGTCAAAAGTGGTCGAGCAAGCGATAGAGACAATGACCATCCAGAGGATGTTCCACGACTACCTGGATCACCCATGTGAGGTCTATGTGGATCAAACCCATTGGTGTATTGGTAGGGGAAGATGCGCCAGAGCTCAGCAAGCTGGCAATAAAGTATCTGGCTTAGCCGGTAGCCAATAGGTGTGCTGAGCAGGTGTTCAGTGCAGCTGGCGCAGTTCTCACAGTGAGAAGGACCAGTCCCTTGCCTGAAAATGTGGAGAGATTGACCATGATCAAAATTAACCAGCACTTCATACCACACAATTACACCAATCCTGAAATACCACAGGAGGAAGATGAGGGTATTTGTCAGACTCAAGTGTGTTGGATCATGATGACCATCTTCTGGGTGAGCCACCTGAGTTTGAGGATGAACTCAACTTCTTTGACTGAGAGTAGTCCATCACAGACCTTTTTAATTATTTTTCATCAAACTGCTTTGCCAAAATATTAAGATATAGCTAGTGGAACATTATCTTTGTGTCTGACTTATGCAGCCTCACCATTGTTAGGCACATGTATGGCCGGATTAGAGTTGTACCAGTTTGCGTTAAAGATCCTCCCCATTTCCTTCAAGGACATTGGAGACAATGCCTGTCTCCCTCCCATGCCTAGCCTTTTGTTTATCTCCTAGCAGGGCTGCCCCTGTAAAGATCATTTTATTTACAATACTGCCAATTTCCAATGTTTAGCTTGCATCAAATAGGAGATATAATTGTGTACCCACTACCTACCGCTATGCTTGGGTTGGAACAGGTAACTAATTGCACCAATGAGTGATATATTATTGAGTGATGATTCATGTGATGGCCGACAGAGAGGGAGGGTGTTCAACTAATTATTTGTGCACTTCATATCGTGGATTTGCAATGTTTGAGGCCAGATGGGTGATAATTTTCCTGAAGGTGATTGGCCCTTTCACAATTAGCGAGAATTACTTGCAAGGTCCATTACGTCTTTCTGGTTCTTCAGAGACCAGAAAAGTCACTTTAGTTAACAAACACACATCTATACAAAATGCTCAAATTATGTTTCTCTTCTTGTTCTTTTACAGCACAGGTCTAGGGACAGAGTTGCACTGAATTGTTACTCAGAGTCAGAAGGAGGATGAAAGGACTCCGGGCGGGACTACCTCAACAGTCAGAAGAAGGAAGGTATTGAGTTTATCCTCTGCAAAGGAAACCAACATGATGATGACTCAAAGGCCTACTAAGCTCTGTGGACTGGAGAGAGGTACGTTGATTTGGGAAATGTTGCTTAGTGTGTGTGCTGTCTCAAATGTGAAACGCCTCATATGCAGTTATGGCCGGGGGAGCCTATTGCTTGTAACTTGAGACAGACTTGTGATGTCACATCATCATCATCATCATCATCACGTGATGCATATACTCATATAAATGTTATGATGAAAGTTGGGAGATTGATCAGCCTGGTACATGCGGCTACTTGTTTGTGTTTGGTTGCAAATTGCGCTCACTTTTTGGTTAATCAATCTGCCATGACTGATAAAATGAATGATGGCGGTAGACTTTTCTACTGCTCCTGCTCTGCCTCTGAGTCTTGGTAGTTGGAATGCGCCTCACAAAGTTTACCTTTTGTCCTTTTCCTTAACTCTACAATATTGTTTCTGTTTTACAATTCGCAGGCCTGTTTGTTTCCTGCATGAAAGTCAACAGCTCCATAACACTCCTGCTTCCCTTACCAGACAGGTT
Source organism: Triturus cristatus (assembly GCF_964204655.1). Taxonomy (NCBI): domain Eukaryota; kingdom Metazoa; phylum Chordata; class Amphibia; order Caudata; family Salamandridae; genus Triturus; species Triturus cristatus. The sequence continues at coordinate 178,348,009 of NC_140593.1, forward strand.
CAATCAGGCTGCAAAGACAGACATTCCGAGAATAATGTAGATGCACCACAACATTGTGCAATACAGTATAATTTTTCTTTCAACAATCATCATTTTTAGAACTGTGTGGGTTCTCTAATAACAGAGGGAGCTAGTCTGCACAGAATTTGGTTGGGCTGTACAGTAAACTTTAGCAGGGACCTTTTGACCAAGATCCATATACCTCTGTGCCTGTAACTCCATCCTTATACCCCAACTATGTTAGTACACCAACAGTCTTTGAGTCACCACAAACAAACACCCTTCCTACTTGCCCTCCATTTGCATTCTCTCAGTAACCCAAGTGATTCTGTCACAGTTCAGTCTCAAGTGGTCGGTTGGATGCACATTGCTTGGGTATAAAGGCACTTATCACTCCATACAGCCCCTCTCAGCCCACCCAGACTAAATTTCTTTTCACTTGCCCATAATTTGTATTTTTCAAACCTAGATAATAGGACATTTAAATAAATAGGGCCAGATGTACATAGGTTTCCATTTGCAATTACCGAATAGCAAATTGTGGAGATTCACTGTTAGGTATTCACAAACAGCTATGTACTACAGTGAGTTTTACAATGATTGTAATTCTCAATGTGTCGCAAATTGACCTACCTCATTAATATTCATGAGGTAGGTCACAATTTGCGACCCATTGGGAATTGCTAAAAATCACTGGGATGATGGCCTGCTGGGGACAGCAGACCAGCATGTTTGTGATTACTTTTAAAAAGAACAACGTTTTTTTTAAATGCAGGCCTTTTTTAAGTGTGTTGTGGTTAACTCTTTTTCGTGGATGGAATTTGCGGAATATTGCCACTCTGCACTCTGCTGGTGAGCACGGAGTTCAGCAAAAAACTCGGATTCCGTTGTGTAGTGGTGTTTTTGCCCCCACTGCCCAACATTAGTTTATATGCATCATTCCACTATAACAGGCGTCACTATGAGAAGAAAGATGGGACACAGCCAGCCTAAATGAGGAAAGGAGCTAGAACAGGGGGGAATGACAGGTACGTGACCAACCTTTGCAACAATGGAAGTCACTCTCAGATATAGAGCGGCAGTGATGTCATGTGTGACACACTCGGGCAGTACATCAAGAGATTCATCAAAGAAAGGAAGGGGTTCTGCCAACCTGAGCAATGGCATGAGGCACCGTTAGGAATTGGATAACAAGTTTAAGCAACTCGTCTTTTCCGCACAGGCCATTTTTGGGCAGAGCTGCATGCTGGACCCAGCACTGCGCCCTGTTAGTTTCAGTGATTAGTTATGACCCCTTGTTCCCTGTACTTCAAGCCCACCTGCCCTTGGTACCTCTGTCCTGCTTCTCGCACTTGACCATCCCTGATGCCCCACCCCCCGCCCCAGGAACCTACCCTTGTCCCTAGAACTCCACATTTTACACCTCCCCCACCTTCTGCCGCTCACTTCCTCGGGCTCTTACTGTTTTCCACTTCCGCCTAGCTTGAGCTTCTGTGGGTCGCAGCCTATGAGCACTGTCTGGACCAGTGATGTTACCTGCTCTGTAGATGAGAAGAGTGGCCTCTCAACACCCTGAACCATTGAGTGGGCTGCACAGCCCCAAACTGCCTGGGGCCAAGCAGTTCTGGGCCCCCTGCTCCGTGGACAGATGCTCCTCGACCTCCTTGACAATGAAGGCTGGAGCAGGAGAAGCTGTCCGGAATGTCCACTGCTATCTGTGCAAGAAGTGAGGAGATGTGGAGAGGAGGTGGGGCAGTGGGGGCAGATGTCTAGGGCAGAGCGGGACTCCGCACAATTCCACTGTAAGTTTTGCAACTCCGCTGAATTTCAAGTAGTGTAACTCCATGAACTCCGCCCATCCTTACCCATTTCCCTAAAGGAAAACAGGATGCATTTCAACAACAAGAATGAGTTTTCTTTAAATTTTTTAACCCCTTTGCTGCTAGGCCTTTCCCCCCCCCCCCCCCCCTGTGCTAAGCCTTTTTAGGGCTATTTGGGGTAGTGCGCACTTAGGCCTCTGTAACCTTTTGACCACATAAGGTATCCAAGCAAAATTTGCGTCCTTTTCTTTCAACATCATGGGGATTCTAAAGGTACCCAGGGTTTGTGGAGTTCCCTGGAGGGGTCCCAGAAATTAGCCAAAATACAGCAAAATGTTGGGTTTTTTGGGGAAAAATTTGAAAAACGGGCTGCAAATGAGAGCGACTGGGTTTTCCTCTGCAAATGGTATCAAAAAAGGGTTTGTGGGGCTGAAATCACCATTTTCACAGCTTTTAGGGAAGGACAGACTTTTGTCAGAAAACCAACATTTTTTACACAGTTTTGGCATTTTTCTGGGACATAGTCTATTTTTGCTATTTTTGTGCTTTCAACCACCTTCCAGTTACTGGTAGAAATGGGTGTGAAAGCAATAATGGATCCTGGAAAGCTATACATTTTAGAAAAGTAGATACAATTCTGAATTCAGCAATAGGTCATTTGTGTAGATCCTTCAAGGCTTCTTTATAGAAACGAATAGTTAAATATAGGGAAAATTGAAAATTAGTTGAAAAAAACAGCCTTTTGTGTCAACGTTTTCACCTGTAACTTCTTCTAATTACGACAGCTCTTTGAATATACCATTACATCCGCTAAACGTTCCTGGTTGTGGGGATATATAGGACTTGTAGGTTCGCCAAGAACCTGACGAACCCAGAGTAAAAAACTGAGCAGCAATTTGCAATGTTTTTTATTATGTTCCGGGTATCTAGCAATTATTGTGGGAAAATCTATACATGGGAAAATCTATACATGGAAAAATCGGTATGAAAGACACCTATGTATTTCTGAAATGGGAACAAATTATAGAGTTTAGAAACAGTACATATTTGCACATTTTCGAAATTGGGAATACTCATACTAGCATGAGAATTATCGGTCATTTTTCAAAATGACTTCTTTTTTACACAATGTCTTTCATTTGGAAGGCAGAAATGCATAAAAAATCAATAGGTAATAACAGTTGCTTTACAAATCTGAATTACCCTAAGTCTCTCGATAAAAATGGTACCTCACTTATGTGGGTAGGCATAGTGCCCACGACAGGAAATGGCTCAACAACCAAGGTGAACACACCACATTTTCACAATGAAAATTTGCCCTTTTTTTGTGAAGTGTCTAGCTGTAGTTTTTGAACACTAGCTCTGCCGGCACCTAGGGAAACGTAGCAAACCTATAAAATTTTGAAAACTAGACACCCAGGGGAATCCAGGATGGGGTGGATTGAGGGCCTCCCACCAGGTTCTGTTACCCAGAATCCCTTGCCAACCTAACAAATTGTTAAAACAAACACATTTTCCCCACATTTCTGTGGTGGAAAGTTCTGGAATCTGCGTGGATCCACAAATTTCCACCCACCCCCGTTCCCCAAAGTCTTCCGAGAATAATGGTACCTCAGTTGTGTGGGTCGGCCTAGTGCCCGCGACAGGAAACGGCGCAAAACACAACGTGGACACACCTCAATTTTGCAGTGAAAAATGACCCTTTTTTGTCAAAGTGCTTAGCTGTAGTTTTTGAACACTAGCTCTGCCGGCACCTAGGGAAACCTATACATTTTTGAAAACTAGACACCCAGGGGAATCCAGGATGTGGTGACTTGACTGCCTCCCACCAGGTTCTGTTACCTAGAATCCCTTGCAAATCTAAAAAATTGACAAAAAAAATCAAATTTTCCCCACATTTCTGTGGTGGAAAGTCCTGGAATCTGCGTGGATCCAGAAATTTCCATCCACCCCGCGTTCCTCAAAGTCTTCTGAGAAAAATGATACCTCACTTGTATGGGTCGGCCTAGTGCCCGTGACAGGAAACGGTGCAAAACGTAACGTCGTCACACCTCAATTTCGCAGGGAAACATGACCCTTTTTTGGCAAAGTGCCTAGCTGTAGTTTTTTAACCCTAGCTCTAGATCACCTTGGGAAACCTAGCAAACCTATACATTTTTGAAAACTAGACACCCAGGGAATTCTAGGATGGCGTGACTTGACTGCCTCCCACCGGGGTCTGTTACCCAGAATCCCTTGCAAACCTCAACATTTTTTAAAAAAAACACATTTTCCCCACATTTCTGTGATGGAAAGTTCTGGAATCTGCGTGGATCCACAAATTTCCACCCACCCCGCATTCCCCAAAGTCTTACAAGAAAAATTATACCACACTTGTGTGGGTCGGCCTAGTGCCCGCGACAGGAAACGGCGCAAAATGCAACGTGGTCACACCTCAATTTCACAGTGAAAAATGACCCTTTTTTGGCAAAGTGCCTAGCTGTAGTTTGTGAACCCTAGCTCTGCCGGCACCTTGGGAAACCTAGCAAACCCAGGGGAATCCAGGATGGGGTGACTTGACTGCCTCCCACCAGGGTCTGTTACCCAGAATCCCTTGCAAACCTAAAAAATTGTCCAAAAAAACACATTTTCCCGCCATTTCTGTGGTGGAAACTTCTGGAATCTGCGTGGATCCACAAATTTCCACCAACCCCGTGTTCCCCAAAGTCTTACGAGAAAAATGGTACTTCACTTGTGTGGGTCGGTCTAGTGCCCGCGACAGGAAACGGCGCAAAACGCAACGTGGTCACACCTCAATTTTGCAGTGAAAAATAACCCTTTTTTGACAAAGTGCCTAGCTGTCGTTTTTGAAGCATAGGTCTGCCGGCACATAGGCAAACCTAGCAAACCTATACATTTTTTAAAAATAGACACCCAGGGGAATCCAGGATGGGGTGACTTAGCTGCCTCCCACCAAGCTCTGTTACCTAGAATCCCTTGCAAATGTAAACAATTGTCCAAAAAAACACATTTTCCCCATATTTCTGTGGTGGAAAGTTCTGGAATCTGCGTGGATCCACAAATTTCTACCCACCCCACGTTCCCCAAAGTCTTATGAGAAAAATGGTACCTCACTTGTGTGGGTCAGCCTAGTGCCCGTGGCAGGAAACGTCGCAAAACGCAACGCGGTCACACCTCAATTTCGCAGTGAAAAATGACCCTATTTTGGCAAAGTGCCTAGCTGTAGTTTGTGAACCGTAGCTCTGCCGGCATCTAGGGAAACCTACCAAACTCACACATTTCTGAAAACTAGATACCAGGGAGGTATGGCTTGCATGGATCCCCCAACGTTTCCTTACCCAGAATCCCCTACAAACCTCAGTTTTAGCTGAAAAAATCACTTTTTTTCACACATTTTTGTGTGGGAAAGTTGTGGCATCACCGGGCTCACACAAACTTCCCACCACCCAGCGTTCCCCCAGGTCTCCCGGTAAAAATGGTGCCTCACTTGTGTGGGAGGCCCAAGTACCCACGACAGGCAAGGGTCCAAAACGTAGTGAGGCGACATCAAAATTGCCTATCTCAAAACCACCTGGTTTTGCAAGGTGGGTAACCTGTGTTTTTGGCCCCGTGCTCAGCGGCCATCTAGGGAAACCTACCAAACCCACACATTTCTGAAAACTAGACACCTGGGGGCTTTCAGGGAGGTATGGCTTGCGTGAATCCCCAACGCTTCCTTACCCAGAATCCCCTGCAAACCTCAATTTTAGCTGAAAAAATCAATTCTTTCACACATTTTTGTGTGGGAAAGTTGTGGCATCACCGGGCTCACACAAATTTCTCACCCCCCAGTGTCCCCCCTGGTCTTCTGATAAAAATGGTAGTACCTCACTTGTGTGGGAGGCCCAAGTACCCGTGACAGGCAAGGGCCCAAAACATTGTTTGAAGGCAATGTTGATGTCGCCTAACTACGTTTTGGGCCCTTGCCTGTCGCGTGTACTTGGGCCTCCCACACAAGTGAGGCACCATTTTTACCAGGAGACATGGGGGAACGCTGGGTGGTGGGAAATTCGTGTGAGCCTGGTGATGCCACAACTTTCCCACACAAAAATGTGTGAAAAAAGTGATTTTTTCAGCTAAAATTGAGGTTTGCAGGGGATTCTGGGTAAGGAAACGTTGGGGGATCCAAGCAAGCCATACTTCCCTGGAAGCCCCCGGGTGTCTACTTTTCAGAAATGTGTGAGTTGGGTAGGTTTCCCTAGATTGCCGCTGAGCACGGGGCCAAAAACCCAGGTTACCCCCCTTGCAAAACCAGGTGGTTTTGAGATAGGCAAATTTGATGGGATGTATGACGATACATCGCGCACGATCCCATCGCGCGCGTTATCCACGCGGCGAATACATAGTACTTCAGGCGCTGTTGCAACGCGCATGCGTTGATGCCTATAGGCAAGTAGGAAACATCGCCAACGGTAACATCGCATCATGGTGATGCCGCCTCTACCCTGCCCCCCCTGCGGCCCCCCCCTTACCCATGACGGCAAACAGTATACTTGTTTCCTAGTTCAGTAGCCTGTGCCCACTGAACGGGTGTGTATAAATCCATTTAAAAAAAAAATCAATTGTGAACCGAGCCATTTGTCTATACAATGTAAGGCAGACTGACGTAGCCAAACATTTTCAAAATTAAAAAACATGCTGAAAAAACGCATGTTAACACTGCTGATTGCAGAAAAGACGTCCACCTGCTATTTGAGTATCGTCCACTTGGCGGCAGCGGAGTGACGTCTTTAGTACATGTTAGCCCCATTTGGTCTGATATGCACTGTTATGCAAACTGTATTAACTTCTGTTTTGCTAGTGCCAACTCCGGTCCTCTCTGTCAATAAACGTGAACCAGGAACGTACTTAACAATGCAGAAACATATCTAGAGAAGGTATGCAATGAAAATCACAACCCCTCCACCCACGCACCCTTCATACATCATCCACAATGTTACCCACCCATGCATTTACCCATCCATCCACCCATCCACCCATCATGCCCCCATCCCCACTTTTCTCCATCCATCCATCCATCCATCATGCATCCTGTCACACTTTTACATACACATCCATCCACCCATCCATCCATCCATCACGCATTTACCCATCCATCCATCCATCATGCCCCCATCCCCACTTTTCTCCATCCATCCATCCATCCATCATGCATCCTGTCACACTTTTACATACATATCCATCCACCCATCCATCCATTCATCCATCCACCCATCCATCCATCCATCCATCATGCATTTACCCATCCATCCATCCATCCACCCACCCATCCATCCTCCCACCCATCCATCCACCCACCCATCCATCCATCCATCCATCCATCATGCATTTACCCATCCATCCATCCACCATCCATCCATCCATCCATCCATCCATCCATCCATCCATCCATCCATCCATCCATCCATCCATCCATCCATCCATCCATCATGCATTTACCCATCCATCCATCCACCCAGCCATCCATCATGCCCACATTCCCACTTTTCTCCATCCATCCATCCATCCATCATGCATCCTGTCACACTTTTACACATCCACCCATGCATCCATCCATGTGTGGGTGATTTCCAGTAATTGGTCTTCTCTGTAGAGCAACTACAGTAAGGTGTAGTAAGGTGGTATTTCGAAGGTCTAAAAGTCGTAATTGTCCATGTGTGCATAAACGTGTCTAAATATATATTGATAATGTTTATATTGTCGAGAATCTTTCATGGGGGGGTCTGTAATGTGGCCAATTGGGTGATTTCCATTAATTGGTCTTCTCTGTAGACCAACTACAGTAAGGTGTAGTAAGGTGGTATTTGGAAGGTGCGAAAGTCGTAATTTGCCATTTGTGCGTAAACGTGTCTAAATATATGTTGATAATATGTATATTTATAGCCGAGAATCTTTCATGGGGGGTCTGTAATGTGGTCAATTAATGTCCCATACGCCTTCGACTACAGGTGTGGGTGCGGGTGGGGTCGTAAAAGCGTTCCCCTACTTTATCCAATGTTGCCAATTAATGCCCCATGTCAATGTCCCATGTCATCGCAGCACGAGTTTATGCGTTGCAATTCCTTGCGACTTAAAAGCTAGCGATGTAAATGTGCATGCGCATTACTAGCATGCGATCGAAAAGCATGCGGTGTCAAGCCTCCTGCGATGTGAAAGCCACGTTGCGATGGCAGTGCGTGAAAACAGAGTCGTTGTAATGGGTGTTTCCCATTTGATGTCGTCTAACTACGTTTTGGGCCCTTGCCTGTCACGGGTACTTGGGCCTCCCACACAAGTGAGGCACCTTTTTCACCGGGAGACGTGGGGGCATTGTGGGTGGTGGGAAATTTGTGTGAGTCCGGTGATGCCACAACTTTCCACACAAAAAAGTGTGAAAAAAGTGATTTTTTCAACTAAAAATGAGGTTTGCAGGGGATTCTGGGTAACAAAACGTTGGGGGATCCACGCAAGCCATACCTCCCTGGAAGCCCCCAGGTGTCTACTTTTCAGAAATGTGTTGATTTGGTAGATTTCCCTAGATGGCCGCCAAGCGCGGGCCCAAAAACCCATGTGACACCCCTTGCAAAACCAGGTGGTTTTGAGATAGGCAAATTTGATGTCGTCTCACTACGTTTTGGGCCCTTGCCTGTCATGGGTACTTGGGCCTCCCACACAAGTGAGGCACAATTTTTACTGGGAGACCTGGGGGAATGCTGGGTGGTGGTAAATTTGAGTGAGCCCGGTGATGCCATAACTTTCCCACACAAAAATTTGTGAAAAAAGTGATTTTTTTCAAGTTAAAATTTAGATTTGCAGGGAATTCTGGGTAAGGAAACGTTGAGGGATCCACGCAAGCCATATCTCCCTGGAAGCCCCCAGGTACTTTTAAAAAGTGTGTGGGTTTGGTAGGTTTCCCTAGAAGGCCGCCGAGCACGGGGCCAAAAACACACATGACCCCCCTTGCAAAAACAGATCGTTTTGACCTAATTAGTTGTTTATTTCTACAGCGTGAGAATTTCAGCACAATATTGCAAGGAAAATGTGACAGACATTTTGAGGTGTGCAGGACATTGTGGATAAAATAACTTGTTGGAATTCACAATAGAGACATCACTATGAACTCCCATGGGTTTACGACAATATCTACAGTTGGTAGGTTATTCTTAGATGGAATGTACACCTTGGCAGAGAGACTAAAACGACAAAGATTCCTGCACAACCATCTATTCCTCAAACACACACACATACTGGCTGGATTTGGCATGAGGGCGAGTGATGGTTCAGTATATAAAATTTTATTAACAAGAGATTTCATAAAAATGAAATGCACTGTCAATAATTAAATGGACAAAAAAACGAACCAGTGACTCGCAGCTCGTGAGCTGTAAAGCCATGGCAAGGCACCAACCGCTTTACAGTCCATTCACACACCTTTCATACGTGATACACACAAGACCATTCACACCACCAGGCACAAAAACAACACATTAGAACATTCACAAAAAGGGACAAGGTACACCCTGCTTCAGAAAGACAAATATTACTGCACAGTCATCTATTCCTCAAGCACACACACATACTGGTTGGATTTGGCATGAGGGTGAGTGATGGTTCAGTATATACAATTGTATTAGCAACTGATTTCACAAAAATTAAACGCACTGTTAATAATTAAAAGGGCGAGAAACTGAAGCATTGACATACAGCTCATGAGCTGTAAAGCCACGACAAGGCACCAACCTCTTTACAGGCCATTCATATACCTTTCATATGAGTGACACATACAAAACCATTCACACTGCCAGCCGTGGGCCCATCACATTACAACACTCACACCAGCAGACAGCGCCATTCAAGGGCCCATCACTTTCACACGCCCATATTCCTGACACAGCAACCACACAAGCTGATGGATTGCGAGGAGTGGCACTCAGCTAGCAGTGTGTGTAGTGACCGGCAGAAAGTCACTACTCACACACCGCCAGCCGAGCGCCAGTCCACATACACCGCTAGCCAAACACCAGTCCCTGCACACCGCCAGCCAAGCGCCAATCCACGCACACCGCCAGCCAAGCGCCAATCCACGCACACTGCCAGCCAAGCGCCAATCCATGCACACCGCCAGCCAAGCACCAGCCCACGCACACCACCAGCAAAGTGCCAGTCCTCACACACCACCAGTCAAGCTCCAGTCCAGGCACACCGCCGGCCAATCACCAATCCATGCACACTGCCTGCCAAGCACCAGTCCACGCACACTGCCAGCCAAGCACCAGTCCATGCACACCGCCAGCCAAGTGCCAATCCATGCACACCGCCAGCCAAGCGCCAGTCCACGCACACCACCAGTCAAGCACCAGTCCAGGCACACCACCAGCCAAGCACCAGTCCACGCACACTGCCAGCCAAGCGCCAGTCCACGCACACCACCAGCCAAGCGCCAGTCCACGCACACCACCAGCCAAGTGCCAGCCTACACACATCGCCATCACATTTAGGATTTGTTTAGATAAAAATAAAAACACAAACAAATTGCAAATAGATACAAATCTACTCACACAAAATCTGAAACTAAATACATTGCACTAATGCCAACCTTGAAACAGAATCACATTTTTAAAAGAATACAGACCAGGCAGTTCACTTTACCACTCATGGATGCTCCCAAAATGATTTTGCATCTGGTACGCTCTAAAACAAGCAGGGAAACACAGCCCAGGGTTAGAAGGACACTCGGGCAGTACATACGAGTCTCCTTCTGCGTACCTCTTCGCCAACAGACTCTACATCTCCTAGTGTGAATGTCTTTTCAGGATGTGGGAGGAATGAAATCAGGAAAGTGGCGATCTTTTAATCGAGCCACAGCCTTCACCACTCCAACTCTAGGAACATTTGCCTGTTCCACAACAACAAGGCTGCCTATCACAGATTGCTGAAACTGAACAAAAGTCAACTTTGATGCAGGAGAACACTCCTTGAACACAACAAAAGCATTGAAAGTTGCTAAATTAAAGAGATGGATGGCCAACTTCTTATACCAAATGTAAGACTTACGAATAGCAGTGTAAGGTTCCAACCTCTGATCTACTCTATCAACACCACCCATGTGCTTATTGTAGTCTAAAATGCACACAGGTTTGCACACTTCAGAAATCTGACCCCAAACAGCCACAGGTGAAGTACTCTCATCATGGATGGTAGTCAGCATGTACACATCCCTCCTGTCTACAAATTTTACAGCTAGTAGTTCATCACTACGCAAGGAACTGCACTGTCCCCTCTGAAGTTTTCTGCAAACAAGCTCTTTTGGATAACCTTTACGGTTAGAGCGGATTGTGCCACAAGCAAAAGTGTCCACTTTGGACAATTCCTTAAACAATTGCACAGCAGTGTAGAAGTTATCAAGGTACAAATGGTGACTTCTGTTAAACAGTTCTCTAGCAAGATCCCACAGAATTTTCTCAGAAACTCCAAAAGTGGACGGACAACCAGGGGGGTCAATAGTGGAATCCCTACCAGTGTACACACGGAAATTAAAAACATATCCTGTCCTACTCTCAGACAACATATACAGCTTAATTCCATAGCGTGCCCTCTTGCTAGGGATGTACTGCCTAAAAACCAAACCACCCTTGAACAAGATCAAAGACTCATTCATAGATATTTCTTTCCCTGGAGTATAGATATCTGAAAATTGATCCACAAAGTGATCAAGAACAGGCCGAATCTTAAAAAGACGGTCACTGTCAGGGTGATCTCATGGCAACGCCAAAGAATTATCAACAAAATGCAGCATCCGTAGCAAAAGCAAATACCGATCACAAGTCATCACTGCAGGAAATATGGCCGTTGCCATCAAGGGACTGGTAGACCAATATGAAGCCATGGACGTCTTCCTTATCAAACCCATAAATAAGGTCAAACCCAAAAACTTCTTCATCTCTTCCAAATTTATGGGAGTCCACCGGGTAGCTCTAGAGTGGGGCCTAAGTTTGTCACTGTTGTCCCTCAAAAACTGTTCAGCATACAAATTAGTCTGCTCAACAATCTCACCCACAAATACATCATCCATAAACAACTGAAAAACTGTATAGGCAAAAAATGTTCACAATCCACTCTACACCCTGCATCACCACTAAAGTCAGGCAACACCGGCTGCACCATGTTTGGATCAACCCAGAGTCCAGCACTTCCAGTAGGAAGCCTAGCAGCCTTAGGCTTTTGCACCATCTGCACAGCAGTATCCTCCTCTAAAACAGGCACTTCATCCGCACTGAGAGTATCTTCATCTGCACTGAGAGTACCTTCATCATCCGATGATTCCATGTGGAGAGAAAACTCACTGCCTGAATCTTCCCCTCCCTCCTCTTCCTCAGACGCACTGTCAGTCTCATAATCCTGCTCAGAGGAAGATTCAAGAAGCATACCAACCACCTGCTGAGCAGTCAGTCTACGGGTAGCCATACTGCTTACTAAAAAAAGTAACTTGTCAAACAAGTCAACAACAACAAACACTTTGAAAAATAAGTTATAAACAAAATGCACCTTTATCAGAAATACCTATATACTCCAAAATGATACCACTCACTTGACAGAAGCAGCTAAATTCACCACCACCTACTCTGCACAGACACACAGACACAGCATGGATAAACAATATCCCACTAAAAAAGAAAGAGAAAAGAAAATGACACACAAGACAATGCAAAACACATCGCAAAGAATTCCATGCACAAAACACTAACTAAATAAGCTGCCATTATGACACCACTTGCAAAAAAATTTATTCATACATGACAAAAATAATAATTTCGAGAAGATATAACAAAAATGTTTTTCTTACCAAAAAAATGCAACTGCGCAAAACTGCAGAACACCACTGTTGAAATCGCAAACAGGAATCAAAAGCTTTACACTAGAATACAAAGGAGAAAAAAACATTACAGTCACATATGCAAATAATGCACCAGTCCACGCACAATTCTCCAGCCAAGCTAAGGGGTAGGTGGGCCTAAGAGTATAAATAAAATATTCACCACCGTAAAAGGGGAGCAACCCTTGCCCTTGAGTCCACTCCCAAACACACAAATAAAAAAAAAACAGGTGTCTAGTGGCTTCTGCCCCTCTTGAGGGCAGATGGGCCTAAAAACATATTGCTATTCTGCCACCCAAAGAGGGCAGAAATTACCACAATCATCCTCCCATAAAGGGGAGCGACCCTTGTCCAAGGGGCCGCTCCCGGGTGGCCTAGTAGCCCTACAAAAACACAAATCAGCCGATCTGCCCCTCAGGGTGGCAGAAACGGCCAAATTAATGCTCACCAAATGGGAGCAACCCTTGCCCAAGGGGCCACGCCCCACCAAACAATCCCTGGTGGTCTAGTGGGCCCAATTTTAAAAAAAACATGGCGATCTGGCCCCCTGCGGGGCAGCCACAGCCACAAATATTGACCCCAAAGGAGAGTGACCCTTGCCCAAGGGGTCACTCTCCACAAATAACTCCCTGGTGGCCTAGTTGGCCCTACATTAAACAAGCATTTGCAAAGCAATCGGTCTCGACTTTGGGACCTTATATGTACTTAGCTATGTAGCACATTAGCCTGCGCCCTGAAACATCTGCTGTTCTTTGACATGGAGGGAAAGCAAGCACCAAACTGCGTGACACGCCAAGTATTGGAACACATGGGGAGAAATATTGCCTTTCAGCGGGAAATGGTATAGTCCAAAGCTCTGTTTTGAATATAAAATCTGGGCCTTCGGTGGTCATATCACTGGAAATAAACAAGATTTAAAAAAAATATTATTGTCTATGGGTGCTCGTGGAAGACAATTTCTATGGACTGAAAACTAGAGAATGCTGAAGTGATTCTGGTATTTTACTGACCTCTGCTGGTCGTTTTCTATCAAGAAAGTTAAATAGAGTCAGTTGATCAGAAAAAAAAGTCCCTAAGCGGAAGCAGGCAAGTCCTAGGGCTGATCTCCAAAGCCCACAAACCATATAAACATATAAGTATATACTAAAGTATATACAAGAGGTCTCGAATGCTCGACCTAAAAATGGCAAAATCTGCCCCCCCATGGGGGCAGACAGCCAAAATCATAAGCCCCCAAAGGGGAGTGACCCTGGCCCAAGTGGCCACTCCCCACTAAACACCTCCTGGTGGTCCAGTGGGCATTTGTTTTTTTAATAAAGAAAATCTGCCCCCCCAGGGGGGCAGAATAAGCCTAAAATATACCCCCATAAGGGAAGCGACCCTTGCCTAAGGGGCCGCTCCCCCAAACAATACAAACATACAGAGCCTAAAAAAAATGGCCCCCAAAGGGGAGTGACCCTTGCCCAAGGGGCCACTCCCCACTACATTTCTTTAAAATGGCCAGTGGGCCGATTTTATTTAAAAAAAAAATCTGCACCCCCTCCCAGGGGGGCAGACAAAGCAAGAATACATTGCCCCCAAAAGGGGGAGCGACCCTTGCCTAAGGGGCCGCTCCCCCCAAATAGTAAAGACATGGGCATTTAAAAAAAAAAAAATCCCTGGCGTATAGTGGGCATTCCTGCTGCACAATCGCATGATCGTGCAGCAGGAATACACAAAAGAGGCATCAAGGGAAAGGAAAACCCTTTCCTTTCCCTCGATGTCTCTTTTAAGAAAATCCCCTCACCCCAGCCCCAAAACTTCCTTCTTTCTTCACCGACGCGCAGGAAGCAAATGGCTTCCTGCGTGTCGGTGATGAAAGGGAAACCTCCAATGACGCGGAGGGGGGCGGGGGGAGGCAGGGAAAGGTCTTCCCCTGCCTTCCCCGATAACTAATCCCAGATCGACTGCCCATGGGGGGAGCGCCATCGCTTCCCCCGTGGGTGGGTGTCATGACGAGCTTGACTCGTCATGAGCACACGACAACTGTGTGCCATGACGAGTCCAGCTCGTCATGAGCACACGAAGGGTAAGAGTAGGCATTGGCCCATGGGACCCCTTCCTATTTGTGAATGGCTTACCACCTACTTGAAGTAGGTAGTAAAATACGAATGCTTGGCAACCACATTTTGTTTACAAAATATTCACACATACCACTATGAGTCACTTTTAAGAGGCACACCCTTATTACACCACTTCCTAATACCAAATCACTAAACCATTTTGCTATTCGTAATAGGTTACCGAATCACAAAATAGGGTTTAGGACATGGAAATATGCAATTTTGTGGACACAAACAGCCAGGTTCTGTGAATCTGGCCACTTACAGCCTCAGAATAGCTATGTACATCTGGCACATAATAACTTGTGTCTCTGTTCCTGAAGGACTGTTTGCCATGGATTTGACTGAACTGTGTCATACTAATGTCTTCATTTTCTTCCACAAAAGATCTATGCTGATTGCCTGCTCATCTTGCTCATCTTAACCCTGATGAATAATATTGCTGTTTAGTGTTTGTCTTTGTCACACTTTTCCCAAAATCCACTTTCCCATCCATTACTCAAATCCTCAACCTTCTTCCTCTGGGTTGTGCAATTTATTGAGGTAATGGATTACAAACTTTGTGGTATGGTTTTGGTGAAAGCAACACAAACTCACTGCAGGATCTACTGTTACCTGAGCTATAGATGACAGGAGCCCCATCGATGCATAAAAGGGATTTAGATACAGAACATCATTCATCATCATCATCATTCAGGCCCTGTGCTGAGTAAACAATAAACCTTGTCAACTCCACCCCTGACTATGGGTCCACTTCTCCTGACTCGAGGGTTTTGTAACTTTAGTTTTAATTAAATAGCTCCCCAATGCTGAGAAGTTACTATTTCTAGTTCTTCTTATAATATCAGGTATTCTTTACTTGTTGTATTATACTGGTAGTAGTCTGTTCTCAGTCTTTTTATGGCTCTGATATAAATATATAACCCACTAACTCTGTGTTTTTCTTTCAATTTAGCTACCTGTGATGTATAATCATTTTGGTTAATACTACAGTTGGAGCTCACCTAGGCATGAGAGGGACCTCGCTTATTCTGACCCTTCCCTGTTAGCGTACTAGCCTGCAACTACTACCTCCACCATTAAGAAAGCACCTTTGGAAATCCTGCAGTGAGGGTAAGAAGATATAGATGTAATAGTCATTGCTTCATCTATTCAGGTAAGAGAACTATAGAGTGAAGTTAACAAGTTTAGTTAGAAAGTAACTAACTTCTATTGCAGATTCAACTTTCCTTCCTTGTTTATCTAGGTTGTTATAGGCAATAGAGGCAACAGAAGCATACCCTATCCCCCTAATGGTCAATAATATAGTTACAAAGGGTAATATGACATGGGTATAACTAACTATAATGGCAATCCATACACTTTAATAAGCAAGCAGATAAAAAAATAGGCTCCGTGAAATTGCAGCAGTACAAAGTAAAGCACTAAGAACTACAATACAGTGGAATACCTTTCCCTTCACTTGTTTTTAAGAATAGAAACCTAAGCTCTCTACCCACAACAGACCTACCCCTCTCCCCAAACAAATCACCCCATCCCCAACTAATGTCTAAAGAAAACTCAAAGTCCAAAGTAAGTTAACTTCCTTTCAAATTTCCCCCCTCTCCTCCCACAGCAAAAGTCCCTTCTACCAAACAAATTATAATAAGGATTAGAAAAGGGCACTCTCCCAACTTCTCAAGCTTTCCCTCCATGGGTGCCATCCTGCAGTCCAGGTGCACCAAATATAGCAGGAACGGCACCGAAAAAGGGGCTCTGAGTGGGAGGGGTCAACAGTGGTGGTTGGACAGCTGGCTGCCGGTGGCCCTGGTGATGTTGTTTCTGGGAGGCTGGAGGAGCTGACTGCTGGCTGGAGGAAATGGGGCCTGGGCAGCAGCAGATGCCTCAGGCTCCTTCTCCTCAAGAGCCATCAGTCATTGATAGTCTAGGCAGATGGCCATCATCCTCTGTTGCCACAGCTGGGCTGCTATCTCCTGGCATGTAAGGGCACCTAAATCAAGAAAGAAAAAAAAGAAAAAATACAAAGTTTAACACTGCTCTGTGCAAACACTTGTTTACAATTATAGTGGCACAATAGCAGTATATTGTTGTACCAATACAGGCCTAAAATAGAAGCACTTCCTTCCTGAAACACGTTAAGGCAGAATAACAGCACACAAAAGAACCAACACACTTACACCTCCCCCTCCACCTCCAATAGACCTAATCAACAAAGTAACTCAGACAGAACAGACATCTCAGCAACCCGCCCTCCGATCACTATGCTGAGATTGAAGCCAGACTTGGAGAAATCACGCAGACTCTCCATCAACTCAAAACTGACCTACTAAATCTAACAAACATCACATCGGATATCTCACACAACAGAGGACCCTCAAAACTACAGGAGGATAATAGATCACTATACACTAACAACAACTCACACCACTCCCACCTCCAAAGTATCACTCTCAACGGGTCCACCCCTTTACACCCACCACTGGCCACAAAACTGTGTTCCACACCCTACCACAACCCCATGTCTAGGCCAGCCAGGACCAAGATTCCCTTCTCTGAAAAGGACATCCAAGTCCTTCTCCTCACATACCAGAAAAAACATCAGGACTTCCCGCATAATCTGAGTCCCATCTCAACAATTGCATTAAATCCATACCGAGAACAAAGACCAAACTCGAGAAAGATAAACAAGGCCAACCTCAAAACAGTACCCCTGACAGAGACAACCTCTACGAACAACAAACCTCACCTGAATGCAATGCTCCTAAACTGCAGGTCAGCCGTAAAACACGCAGCCGACATAGCAGACCTTATTACTACGAATGATCCTGACCTAATCCTCCTAACCGAAACATGGCTACAGACAGATTCTACACCCATACTTGACATTCTAATCCCTTCAGGCTATGACATCATAAGGGCAGAGAGACCAAAAAGATCAGGGGGTGTCATAGCTTGTACACATCGCACTCACCTCAAGGTAAACCAATCTCAAATCACCAACCACCCCTCCTGCGAATACCTAAGCATGAATATTGTGAGCAACAACATTCCCCTATGCAAACTACAACTGATTTACCACCCTCTGGGCAACAACCGCTGATTCATCTAACAAATCATGGAGACCATCTCCTGCAACGCAGGACAACACTGCATCCACATCTTCCTTGGAGACTTCAACCTCCACTGGAATTATCAAAACGACCCCTCAGTCAATAGCCTTAAAACCTTCCTCACTGACCTTAACCTGGTCCAAATATGTGACAGCCCAACTCACAACCAGGGTTCAATACTGGACCACATCATTGCTAGACCAAATTCCATCAAACCAGAAATGATCATCCCTCTGACTGGACAGATCACCACTACATCACCTTCCTCATAACCGAACCAACAAAAACACATAAACACCAACTTAAGAAACCCAAACAATGGAATAGGAACACCCATGACAGCAACCTCCATGATCTAACCTGCCTCAACAACAACATTTTATTACCGCCAGTAGACATACCAGAGGTCCTCGACCTCACTAACTACTACAACAACTCGATGACAAGCATTCTTGATGCAGTTGCACCCATTCAGATAAAAACACCCTCCTCTAAAGACTCTAAACCATGGTTCAATGGGTGCCTAAATGACCAAAGACGCAACCTGAGACTAGCTGAACGGACATGGAGATCCTCACCATCACTAGAACACCTTAAGCAATTGAGATCTCAAAGGAGCATCTACAACAAGCACATCAGACTCTCGGGAGCAAATTTCTTGAAAGCGCAACTAAACAAGGCCAAAATGGACCAAGGAAACTCTTCAAAATTATCAAGCAACAACCCGCTCAACAGACCATCGCTTCCACGTTAGGACCAAACTCACAACCAAACTGCAACATATTTCCTCCCGCTTCCTTGAAAAGTCTCAAAACATATAGAATGAACTCCGAACAGTAAATGACCACCTCAAAAAAATACCTCACCCTACCCCCACTCACCCCCGTCCATACAAACCTCTCACCAAAACAAACTCCCCTCAAAAACAAAGTGTCCTGGAACACCTTCAAATCTCCTAACGAAAATGACATTCTCAAGATCTTAACAACACTTAAACCTTCTAACCCCTTCTGCGACCCCCTTCCAGCCAATATCTTTAATGAAATCAAAACCTCTCTAATCCCACTATGGACAAAGATTGTGCATGCCTCCCTACAGCAAGCAACCTTTCCGAGCTGCCTAAAAACAGGGCAAGTAACCCCCATTCTAAAAAAAAAACACAACTTATCACACTATCCCAGATAACTACCGTCCATTCTGCACTATCCCTACCCTAGCAATAATACTAGAGAAATGCATCCATTCCCAACTTTTTAGCCACATAGCTCAATTCCACTTTATTGACCAGTTCCAATCTGGCTTCAGCCAGGACCACAGCACAGAAACTGCCATGACACACATCGTGGACAACGCGCTAAGAATACTAGACCAAAACAAATCCTGCCTCCTAATCCTCCTAGACCTATCCTCAGCCTTTGATATGGTCAAACACGATAGCCTCCTATACTTAATGAACACAGAATGGGGATATCTGGGAATGTCCTAAAATGGTTGGCCTCTTTCTTAGACAGCCAAAGACAAAGAATCAAGCTCAACTAATCGATGTCGACCTCCACGGCAGTCCCCTTAGGAGTTCCTTAAGGCTCCTCCCTCTCACCTACCCTTTTCAATCAATTCATGGAGCCCTAAACCGAAATTCTGAAACTCTCCAATGTTCAATACCACATATATGCTGATGACACCCAACTATACCTAAAAGTATCATCACCTAAGGATATCCACTCACTCAATATAACTGTGCAAAAAACACACAACTGGCTAACCAGAAAGCACATCAAACTCAACGCGCTCAAAACCAAATTCCTCCTAAATTACCCCTCCGCAAGGAAATTTAACCTAAAAGACTGGATGAAACATCAAACAGCCTTTGACTGCAAGCCACACATCATAAACTCTGCAAAATCTCTAGGAATAACAATCTACAAAAATCATAACATGCTAGTTATACCCAGACTAGATTACAGGAATACAACCTTATGGGGTCTGCCGAGATCCAAACTAGCTCCACTAAAAGCCTCACTCAACGCGGCCGCAAGACTGGTCATTGGCTCCAAAAGGAACAGCCATACCACCCCTGATCTAAAGGCAATGAACTGGCTCCTTTTGAGGTAAAATCACAGCTAAAATCCGCTTTTATGACACACAAAGCCCTGGCACACCAAAGTATCTAGAAGGTAAACTGGAACTATCAGGCGGTGGCAGAGCATCGAAAAGCTCCAGCATCTGGCTACTGAAACCACAAAAAGTTTGGGGAAAAAAACATACAACAGAACTTTCTCCGGCCTAACACCCAGAATCTGGAATGCACTGTCCCTGGATTTAAGAATTAACCCTTTAAACACCTCCTTCAAAAATGAAGTTAAACTGCTTTTAATGAACAAATTTCTACCCAACCACCTCACATAACTTGCTTGCCAATCAGAACCTACACTCGATCATAAGTACCATTGACTTTCACACTCCTGAAACCCCTTGGACTTCTCAGATTGTTTGACGTCAAATCTGCCCTCCCTACTCCTTACTCTCTCTTTGTAGCTATTTGTATTAAACTTCTACGTGTTGTAACTTTTGTAAAGCGCTCTGATACCCTTCCAGGTTCTAGTCTGCGCTATGGAAAACTTTTCAAATAAAACAGTAAAATAAAACAAAATAAGCTCTTCACTAAAATATCGACTAACCGACCCGCCCTGCCTGTGCCGACTCTGGTTGGATTGGAGCAGTCGGGATTTGAGCCAGAGTGCAACTTGTCATACAACTTGAGAACTGTGTTCGGTGCGATACAACATGTCAAGCCTGAGATTAAAGTGGCTGCGGTCTTTCTGGATGCAGAAAAGGCCTTAGATTCTGTAGAATGAACCGTTATGTATGCTGTGCTGAGGCACATGGGGGTAGGAGAGGTTTTTCTTCAATTGGTGGCAATGTTGTATAATAACTCCCCCATTGCTAGGATACAAGTTGGCGACATGATCACAGCCCATAAAATATCGAGGGGCACCCGACAGGGTTGCCTGCTGTCCCCACTGCTATATACCTTATTGGCTGAGCATCTTGCATGTGTCCTAAGGGAATATCACGGCCATAGGTGATTCAATTCCCTAAATATAACCTTATAACCTGATTGTGGCAGCCTATGGGGGGTGGCATGCTTCTGTATATTAGAGATCCGGGGTCTAATTTAACCCCGATCCCAGATGAGGTGGTGAAGTATTGTGAAGTATCTGGACTCAAGATTAATTGGGCTAAATCGACAATTTTCCCCCTACTTCCGCTATGATGCCCATCGATCTAGACTACCCACTCCAGTGGACTTCTGACTCAGTCTGCTATTTAGGTATACAGGTCCATACTGACTCGGTTCTGATCCTGAGTGAAAATTACGTCAAAGTGATTGCTAGGTGGAAGGAGGATGTGGATTGGTGGATCTGCGTCCCCTTGTCCTTATTGGGGCATATATCCCTTATGAAGATGGTCGAGCTTCCCAGATTTTTATTCCTACTTTTATACATTCCAATGGTGCTCCATTGACACATGTTTAAGATAATTCGATCTCTGTTGGTAAGATTGGCCTAGGCAGGGACACAGGCTTGTGTCAAAAGGGCCGTACTCACACTACCCTACTCGATGGGGAGTCTGGGGCCTCCAGATTTAGAGTTATATTGTACAGTGACACAGGGATCTCACGCTTTCCATTGGATTAATGATGAAACGAGCCCTCCGCACTGGCAGATTGAAAAGGTGGCAGCAGCCACTGCCCCTGTTCCGCTATTATTGTTTCAGACTCCCTCCAGACGAACTAGCATTCTTGACTCAGTCAACTCTGTTGTGCATGCCTAGCAGAATATATTGAAGCAACAGGCAGGCACGATTCTGAATTTCCCTCTGACTCTGATAGTGTGGTGTCACTGGCTGCCGATCTGCGGGGAAAGGGAAGTGGTGCGGGCCCTTGCAACGCTTGATATTAACAAGATTGGTGATCTGTTCTCTTAGGGCAAAGTCTGTGGATTGGCTGAGATTGAGCTCGAGAGGCAAGAATATACGCTGTTGGCTCAGTTTCACTTTCATAGGGTGAGACATGTCAAATACTGGGTGAGGATTTGTCGGAACTACCTGAATTGTTATCTCTCTCTCACCTCATGCCTCTGTCAGAAAAATTGTCTCTATTGCCTATGATATAACACCTGACTATAGAAGAAAACACTTCACTAAAGCTAGATTGAAATGGCAGACTGATTTGGGGGTGGCTCTTGATGACACTACTTGACAATATTGTTGCAAGGTCACACAGCATGTCTCCCTAAATGGTAGGCATCGCCTTATCCATTTTAATTTACAGAGTGTATTATACACCAGATAGGCTGCTTAGATATGGTCTTCGAGACTCTGCATATTGGCCGGGTTCCTGCATATTGCCTGGCCATGCCCATGGTTTGCGAAATACTGGGAACGGATCCTTCAAACAGTAAGTGAAATCACAGGTCTCTCACTCCCACTGGACCCGCTGCTGACATTGCTGGGGTACACTGGGAAGCTGCAGAAAGAGATGCGATGACTAACAGACATGGGACTGTTGCTTGCCAAGCGCAGGATCGCGATGCACTGAGCACGTGGTCCGGCACCGACAGTAGGTGACTGGTCCAAAGACATGGTGTATTGTAACACACAATCCGAAATATATAATGACCTATTGCCTCCCCAGAGCTGCCCTAAGTGTTTTTGGGGTCTTTACCAGCAATGCCTAGTTGGAAAAGAAACAGGAGAAGCTGAAGGCAATGGCCTTGTTTAACGTTGATAATTCGGAGAGAGGATTACAAGGTATTATGGGTTGGTTCCTGCCTGCTGAGTCCTTGTGAGATTTAATGCTACTACTAATTAATGTTAAAAGCCGGGTGGAGTTAGAATTGTGAGCCCCTGGCCAGTACTTCCTTTTTTGCCCCTGGAAGTTCTGCTATATTCTTGTGTCATATCATATGAAGTGAGATTGCATTGTAACAACTGATGATAATGTACACTGTGGGATGTAAATGAGACACTGTAATTGTTTCCTTTTTGTTTTCGAGAAAATGTAATGAATACATTAAATAAATAAATAAACAATCTGAAATGGCGATTTAAAACTTCTACGTGTACTGCTTAATGCAGCACACAAATAAATTGCAAAATGGTATTTTTTTAAATGATTGTTTATGTGCAGGAAGGGATACCTTCCTGCACATAAACAATCAATGGCATTTTGCTGTTTCTATGTGTGCTGCACAACGCAGCATTCATGGAAACAGCAAAAACGAGGAGAATTAAAACATTTCTCCTCGTTGCCCGAGGGTAAGATCACGTTTTCCCTGGTTTTGATTGTGGCAATGCACATATTTACGCCACCCTTGTAAATATGGTGCAGCATCACCACAACATCCATTGCCCATACCTTTAACAGTAAGTATAGCATGAAACGGTTCCTTATTTACAAGGCAGCGTTAAACCACATTAGGTGGCTTAAGGCTGCCTTGTAAATAAGATGAAACCCATATTGCCACAAGAACGTCACTAAAGGTGATGTTCCTGTGGCGATAGGGTCTTGTAAATATGTCCCAAAATCTTTTCAGCAACCATGCATAGGAAAGCTTAATTGGGCATGCAATCTTCATAGTAGAGTACCTGTCATAAAATCTGTTGTCTTAGTCTTACAGTGCCAGTCCACAAGATATATAAGGGGAGAGGGAAAGCTTCCTAACAAAGCAGAAGAAAGCTACAGACTAGTACAGACAGGAGGAAGTCAGCTACAGACACAGGAACTATAGGAAAAAAAACTAGGATAACTTAGGGATAATATTAACTTAACAAACATTAGATAGAATGAAGAGGAGTTAAAAAAGGAGACAGGTGTAGTAAGGAATCCCTTAATACGTACATACATTGTTAAGTTAGCATAACCACGTTAGATGTTAGAAAGCCATCTTGCTGCTTTTGCGCACGACACTGCGTTTACATGTTATTGCTTAAACAAACTGCTGACTCGAGCTTTGCCTCACACGAAAGCAATCTGTTGTTACCATCCCGAGCTCTGCGCAGCGACCTTGGTCTGTACATGGCGTGACAAACAGTCTGGGTTGTTAGACAATGCATGTTTTCCACTCTAGGTTGATCGACCCACTATTTAGCCATAACACACAGGCAGCTGCAAATACCTGAAAGTTGGTGCTTTTAATATTGCAGACATCATGTTTAATATTCAGACCGAAGACGAGCCTTCCTGCGAGAAGACTCCTGATGCTCCTGTGATGTGATTTCACTAAGCTGAACTTTGAGGTATGGGGTCCCCTATTCAAGCCTAAGAGACCTTCTATTAGCATAATAATAATAATATTAGCTTCTTAGTAAAGGGAAGGTGGTAGTATCCACTGTCATTATAATATGATCACCCCTTTTATATTCTATGGTATTGTAACGATGCTGATGGTTTTGATTCTAATCATTTGTCTGTTTCTATTAGCCAAAGTACTGCATCTTAGGACACGTGGTCTATAAAAATAAACTCTTTTTATTTTCACCGTGTCTCATTTGATTCTTGTTGTGGACTGATGTGAGAATAATATACGAACAGGTATTTCCGATTCCCACCATTCCTGAGAGTACACTGAGTCGCTTGTTCTGGGTTGTCTTTTCATTGGGACCGCCGAGCCAAATCGCGGATAACGAATGGGACACTTATGCTAGCCGGATACTGGGTTCTGGGTTCTGAGGTGAGTTTCTGGTACACCACAATTCACTGAGGTCCTGGGGTTCTACGCATAGTTCTGTGTATAAGCAGAATCCATGCAACATGGCGCACCTAACGTTTGGTCTATGAGTTGAAACGCCTTAGTAGTGCTTATATTAGTCCACAACGCCCTCATTCTTGTTTCCGGATAACAAGTCTGACGGATTTAAACCTACCTATTTCTGTTGATATAGGTTTCTTCAAGCTTGATCATTAAAAAGGTTATTGAACCCTTGTGCTACTGATTACTTCGAGTGTAGCTTGTCCATATGTCGGTAGATATTGCGGCGCATAGCCGTGCAGCTCTGAAACGTCATTTGACGCAGTATGGGGTGCCGGACACTGGCATGAACGTCACCTTTGTGGTAGGAGCCGATGCGGCTCATCCTTATGAGTTATTCTACTCTTGGGTGACGATTCCGGCAGTGAGTGAGGACGATAATACCTTTCATTCTTACACTGCCACTGCCGTGCCAGCGAACTATACGCCGTATAGGACACAGGAAATACCAATATCTGCTTGGCAGCATCTTATTTGGTTTAATGGCGCCCTTCCCCATGTGGTTATACCGCCGAGAATGGGCCCTTTATCGATTGCAGGGGCCACTTGGCCGGTACTAGCCGGATTTACGCCTCATCCCCGTTACCTCACAGTGACGGTGGCTGAGTTGCGTGTACTACACACTGCCCTTATTACAGTTTATAGGGCGTTGGTACAGTACGTGTCGCGCAATATGCAGGCGGGGGCACCTGCTGTTGCGGGACAGCCTACTGACCACCACGCGGTGGTCATTAGTCCTGTTATGGTTAATTCTGTTATGGGCAAGCGCCCCCAAACTAGGGATGATTTCCCCTTTTGGCTTGCTGAAAAATTTGACCACATAGAAGCGGTATACCCGAATACATCTCCTGTGGAGAAACACAGGATCCTTACCATTAGTTTGCCTAAAGACTTGGTCCCCGACATTGATGATTGTGTAAACTGGGGCAAGGTCTTTGCGGCGACGTACTCGCAGTGCTTTGGCACTCCCTCTATGTCAGTACTACCCTCCGTTATTAAGCGTGTTCAGGATAACCACGGTGCGGAGTCTGCGGTAGAATTAGGAATGCAGCTCCTCGGACAGTTTGACCTGGTGGCTTCCATGATGATGTGTAACCTTAAGGGTGATGCTATGCAGTTCCAAGTTCGTAATGAACTGAAGAAAGTTGCTGATGAGGATAAGCCGCGGGAATTTGCGAAAATAATCTCGTCTGCGTACAGAGATTTGGGTCGTAGCTCTTTAGGAGTTAAACCTGTGGTCAAAACTCCCGAGATTAAGCAGCAGGGTAAGGCGGAAGCCTCTGGTAAGGATGACCGTCCAAACTTTCCGAAACAAAGTTGGCGGTCAAAACAACAGGGAAAGCAGCAGCAGAAACAGGGCTCTCGGCCTGCCTCTCCCGTTCAGTCAGGTAGTGAACTCACTTATGATCTGCGAGATCGTGCTACTATTAAGTCCCCTGATAGATTTCAGGTTTCTGAACAACGTTCTCCTCATTCTTCACAGGAAACATCGGCTTCACAGTCCGGTGGCGGAGGCGGTGGCAAAGGTCGGGGTGCTCCACAAACACGTGAACAGCCCCGACAGACTGAAGGTAAAGGCAAGCAGGACGAATTTGCACGACAAAGACCCCCGTTTCAGAAGAAGAAAGTGGCTGCTCTGACGGCAAGATATGCCTCAGATAGTGCGGACACAGCTTCGGAACCGGAAATGGGCGCTGACGCTACTGGACAGCGCAGCGGAAATTACCATAGTCCGTCAAGCTCTGCGTCCATTTCTGGCGGCGACCGCAACTGATATATTGGTTACTGTTGAAACAGCTGACACCAGAGTGGCTCCCCCTGACAGACTTTATGAAATAGTCTTATTAATTGAGGGTGACATACAACGTACAATAAAGGGGATTTTTTGGGATAATCTGACTACCACCTATGATATCCTCCTAGCGGAGGCAGATTGGCCCCCAGCTTTCATTTTAGAAGCTCCTAGAGGGGAGGAGGTAATCCTCCCGTCTTTTGCGCACACGGTGCCTAAGGACCAGGCTGAAGTGTACACTGAGGAGTGGGCGCTGGCGCTTGCGCCGGCGGTGTATCGTACTCAGGTGGGATGGGACCGGTTGTCCCCCTGCCATGAGATTCCATTGCGGCCTATGCCCCAGCCTCAACCCCAATATCCGTTGCGTCGTGAAGCTAGACCGCACGTCGCGGCGATCCTTGAACAATTGGAATATCAGGGTGTTATTGAAACTTGTGTGTCCCCTATGAATAATCCTTTATTCACTGTAACGAAGCCTGACGGCTCGTACCGTTTAGTTTTGGATTACCGGCACCTAAATTCGCATTGCCGGACCTGCGCGGTACAAAATACTCACAGCTCGGCTCTTGTCGACAGTCTCGTGCGTAAAAGATTTAAAACGACACTTGACATTTCCAATGGCTTTTTTAGCCACAACCTGTCCACACTGAGTAGCCAGTGGACGGCGTTTACTTCAGGCGGCAAACAAAAACAGTTTACGAGATTGGCCATGGGCTACAAAAATAGCCCTGGTGTATTCTCCGCTCGCGTGGTTTCTCTCTTAGAAAGAATAGTCCCCGACGCATACTCCTATGTTGACGATATCTACCTCACGGATGATGAGCTGATGCCGCATCTGTCTTGAGTCCACAATATTATAGTGAGTTTTGCTGACTATGGCTACAAATTTAATTCTGCGAAGTCTCACATCGCGGAATATACAGTGTTGTTTTTGGGCTACGAGCTCAACAATGAAGGTAAGGGACTGGCTCCTCACTTTCTGGAGAAGTGCGCATGCCTGCGTGCTCCTACAACACTGAAAAAATTACAATCTTTGCTGGGCTTTCTGAATTTCGGTCGTACGTATATTCCTGATTATGCCCAGCGTATCAAGCCGCTTTACGCCTTGGTACAACCTTCTTTTTCGAAGTCTAGCTGGCAGCTAGAACGCTCTGCTATTTTACAGTCTTTACAGGCTGATCTTCTTGCTTCACAATTCTTGCTGACGCGTGATAACCGCACTAACCTGGTAATAAGAATAGTACCAGGCGCCGTGGGTTTCACGTATTTGACGTTTAATGAGGGCGATACAGTCCCCATTGCGTATAAATCACACTTGTACACCTCTGCTGAATTACGTTTTTCCACGGTCTAGAAAGTTCTGACGGCAGTACAGATGGCGATCCTTAAAGAACGCGCACTGTCGCATGGGAAACAGATTCTGGTTGTAACACCGTATCCTGCCCTAGAGGCAGTGACTAAAGCAAGTGTACCAAATTCTAAAGCTTTGCATCCACGGTGGATACAATGGGCCACAACACTTATATCTTTGACGCCTCATTACAGACTCAGGAGTACTTGCAGTATGAATTCGTTCATCCGGCTCCTCTGTCTTTGCGCCCGCTCGAAGAATACCATTGTGTCATATACACTGACGGCTCGGCGCAGCCCGCGATTGGATCAAAGCACGCCTATTCTGCGGCTTGCGCTATTGTCGTAGGTACATTCGTAAATGGTGAATTCCAATCTGATGCAGTGCATACGCAGTCATTGGGTGATTGTACCGCGCAATTGGCGGAGCTTCGGGCTCTGGTGCTTGCACTGGAGTTTGATGATCCCCGAGTCACTACTCTTATAGTAAGTGACTCTTTTTATTGTGTCCAGTCCTACAATGACAACTTACACTTCTGGTCTCAAAACGATTACCGCGATACCAAAGGTAGCACAATTAAGCATAAACTGCTTTGGGTTCGAGTGGCAGACTTTAAAGAACGTCTCCCTCTCGTGAATGTTATTCACACTCTTGGTCACCAACGACTTGGTGTCCATGCTGTCGGTAACAGCTTGGCTGACGAGGCAGCAAAAACCGCAGTGGCTACATACTTAGTGGCAGCAGTTACAAGATCCAAAAGTAAGATTGATGATGACATCTTGGCAGCTATTGCTGCTACAGAGAAGGGGAGTGATTACCCGAAGGGTTTTCCTTCTCGTTATTTTTATCATTTAAGTCCTGATAACGTCCCATTAGTGAGGATTAACGACGTTGGTGATAGAATTATTCCCAACGCGGACTGCAGACCATCTCTGATACTAGCGGCGCACGAGGGGTTGGCGTCAGCCCACGCCGGTGTGTCCGCTACTATATCTCTGTTACAACAACGTTACTGGTGGTTTGGTTTATATAAACAAGCGCGCGCTTATGTTCTTGATTGTGACATTTGCCAACAGATTAAACCTTCCACTGTTGCGCGCCCACCACAAACACAGTTGTACATATCTAATAAGCCATTTGGTTGTGTTTATTTAGATCACTGTGGTCCTTTTTCTTCTGATACTGCGTACAAGTATATCTTGGTTGCAGTGGATTCGTGCACACGTTTTCTCTGGGTATGGCCACAAAGGAGTGCTGACTCGCGGACTGTCATCAGGGATTTGCGTGTCTTTGTGGGAACTTTTGCGTGTGGTACCTTCCATTCTGATCAGGGCCCTGCGTTCGTCTCTAAGGCTTACAAGGAGGCTATGAGAAATTTGGGGGTCCAAGTCAAATTTTCGTCCCCCTACCGACCTGAGGGTAATAGTGTGGTGGAGCGAATGAACCGTGACTTAAAGCAATCTTTGACAGCACGTGTTTTAGGCACAGGCCGGAACTGGCTAGCCCATTTGTATAACGTCCAACGTGCACTTAATAATCTCCCTAGACGGTCTCTGGGTGGGCGGACCCCATACATGATGCTCTTCGGAATCAGAATGTTTGTTCCAGACCTTGATGGTCTAGACATGGCGGCGTCAACCGCACCCTTTGACGTAGATGATCACTGTGCTGTTTTGCAGACTCTACAAGAAGCCAGAGACACTCTTTCGAAGGAACACTTGCCCTCCACGTCTGAAGCTGAGGTTCAGATTCCGGTAGTCGGCTGGCTACCCCGAGTTGGAGACCTCCCTCTGCATTTTGGCGCTTTGATCCAAACAATTTTCAATGCCTCGTCCACAACCGGCCTGGCTCATTTTTTTAAACTTGTGGGCTCGGGCTTCGTGACCTCCTTCCAAACTATTTTTGGTGTGATTCCGGCATTTTTTCATTCTATTTTCTCGAGCGTCTTTGGCGGTGTCCCGCTGATTCTGGCGCTGGCAGCAGGTGTGCTACTTTTGCTTTTCATACTACGAAATGGCTGCTCTTTCTGTGCCACACGACGACCTGTCCCGTCTGCATCTTCTTCGTGACAGGATGCTTGACTATTATGGTACGCTGCCATTGGCGACTTTGAGCCTGGCGTATGGATTTGTGCTTAACCAACACGGTGTCTCCGGACCGGATTATGATCGACTGATGAGGCCCTTAGTGTCTCACGAGTCTGGCTGTTCTGGTGTTCGGATTATGGCCTGTGGTGCGGCGCATGGTATCCTGGGTAATTGGGACATCGCAAGGGCTGCCTATGACTTCTTGGATATGAGCTATCTGGAGGAACAATTTGGTTGCCCTCTGATCGTGCTAGAGGCTCCGCTTATTGAAGAACATGTATGTTCCTTTTCTTTGATTACTTGGATGGCTGAAACTTTTAGTGGCTCTGCAAACGATTTCTTGTTGGAAGCAGTTGCCACGTATGCTGCATATACGTTCATGGATTGAGTGATCTGTCGTCCACTATGTTTTTGCTCCCATGTCTTGAACATTACCTGTGCCTTTGGACTGCTACCCGGCGCAGCAATTTTTTTATTTTTTTTTCCCATTACACGTTTGAGATTTTTTGATTTTTTTCTCCCCTTTTCGTTTTTCATTTTTCAGACTTTGCCTGAACTGAAACTTGTTTTTTAAATTGAATACGCCTTGTTCTGCTCTGTCGTAACTGAACTCTGCGTTCTCTCTTTTCTTGCCTACTGGTTAGTGCTTCGATCAAGGGGGCATGTAGTAAGGAATCCCTTAATACGTACATACATTGTTAAGTTAGCATAACCACGTTAGATGTTAGAAAGCCATCTTGCTGCTTTTGCGCACGACACTGTGTTTACATGTTATTGCTTCAACAAACTGCTGACTCGAGCTTTGCCTCACACGAAAGCAATCTGTTGTTACCATCCCGAGAACTGGGTTCTGGGTTCTGAGGTGAGTTTCTGGTACACCACAATTCACTGAGGTCCTGGGGTTCTACGCATAGTTCTGTGTATAAGCAGAATCCCTGCAACACAGGCACACTAAAAGAAAATAAGGAACAAGTATTCTAAATGGGGAGAGGTAAAAGTTAGGGTAATAGTAATATTATTAACAGGAGGACTTACTGGGGCCAGTAGATCGGTCAGTTTCGGCACTGGTGGTGACACCCCTGGCTCCCTGACCCACCTCCGAAGCCTTTTTCTTGTTCTTGGGTGTTGATGCAATAAATAAAGAAGACAAAAAAAATAGATTAGTGGTACAGTTTATCTCCCCAAAAATATTTTGACAAGCAAGACAAACGCAGTAGCATTGTACTTTTCTAAATCAGGTTGTCTATAGCACTAGTATTGTATTGACCTATTCCTAATTTCCTAAACCTAAACTACATTTGGAACTACTAATAGATTGCAGCAAATAATCTTTGCTTCTCATCTCATTCTCAACTCCCTTTGATGGGCCAACTCAGTCTCCCTTTTTTTCAATTAATAGATGCACAAACTACACATCACAGAGAGATCGCTTGTGGCATTACGAGCTACAAAAAGAAAGGCACAGAGAATGCCAACTCACTGATATCACTACTACAACTATCTGTAAACTAAACTCTGAATGTGAGCAGGTCCTGTTCCTAGTCAAGTATATCCACCCAGTGATGTGTCTACTATTGTTGGGTGTGCTGGACCCCATTGTTCCAACTGACACACTGGTGCATCCTCCCACAGGCCTGCTGCCAGCTGCCAGCATGGAGAGGAGTTGGCACTGTACATAAAAAACAAGGGCAGCCACCTCCACCCCTGAAAACATGGTGTGGTGCTGCCCCTCCTTGTTGTTGCCAGTGACCGCAAGGTAGGAGCTTAGCAGCCGCATGGCTCCACCGCTCCCTGTCGTGCCCTGCTTTGCCCTGGTGCTGTGCGGGGCAAAAGAAAGAAATAGGAAAAGTAGGGTATTAGAAAGGAAGAGCTTAGGACATAAAGAGAAAACATAAAAAGTAAAAAAATACAAAAATGTAAAATACACAAGCATAAATACACACACTAATAAAATAAAGGTAAATAAGGGGTGGATTAGTGGGATGAAGGAGGATTGCAGAGATTTAATTTGGATACAAAAATCAGGCCTGCACTTCCACAGAACAGGAAACTCTAGGTAAAACAAAATGGCCACACCCATGAAATGAAATTAAATGAAAGAGTATTTATAGAGCGCATGGTTACCCGGAGGCATCCCCGCGCTAGCAGACACTCGGCAGAGATCACTGAAAAAGAAAAGTTTTCATCAGTTTTCTGAACATAAGATGGTCTAGTTCAGATCGTAGATGCAGAGGAATACTGTTCCATAATTTAGACCCATTGTATGAAAACCTTTGACCACCAGTGCGAGCACGTTTGATCTTTGGTATAACAATTAGGCCTTTACTGCCTGACCTCAGATTGCGATTAGGGGCATATCGCAGATTCCAGGCACGGATCAGGGGGGGACCCTTTCCTGCCAAGGATTTGTGGATAATACAGAGTGCCTTGAATTGTACTCTTTGCTGGACAGGAAGCCAGTGAAGAGAATCAAGTGCCGGCTTAGCCGAGGACCGTTTCGGGATGTTCAACAGCATCCGGGCTGCACAATTCTGTACAATTTGGAGTATTTTTATTGTAGCCAAAGGGGCTCCAAGGTAAATTGCGTTAGCATAATCCAACCGGGATAATACAATAGCTTGTACAAGCAGACGTTTGGTCCATTTGCGCACATCACGCTACTGGCATGTAAAAAACCAGTGAGAAGAGGGGCAGATGAGCATTTCTGTCTGCTCACAGAGTACAGTGGAGTCCCGCTGAGTTTTTTGGGCACTCTGAGGAATTCCAAGGAGTAGAACTCCACGAGTTCTGCCCAGCCCTTGGACAAAATGTGCTATGGTATGATGATGTAATTTGTAAGCATAAAACTTTCTGAGTACACAATCACATGCAAGCACGTAAACAAAATGTTCTAAAAATAATCGTCTAAAAAGATGTTAACTTTAAACATGAACTTGTAAAAATTAGAGCCTTTGTTCACAGACCCTATTAACCTCATGACACCCAAATATAAAGACATATCCTAAAATCAAAATTCATATATATATGTAATTGAAACCTAAACATTTTAAAAATGGTACTTTAATAACAAAGCATAAACAATGACAAATTGCATTATTACATTAAAAACCAATTTAAAAAAATGCAATTAATATCTGTATATAATAAAAATGCAATATAAGGATACCATTTAAAAAATTCTCAAAACTCCCAGAATGTTTTAAACGTCCCCATAGTCATTAGAAACCATGTTGTTTCCATCTTCCGCAGAGAAGGTTTCTGTTGGTGCCCCAATCACAAGTTCTAAAGAACAAGCGTAGTTGTGCAGCTGCTGAAGTTGTGATAGCCACTAGTGCCACTAGTGCATCTGCAGAGGGCAAGCCAGAATGTGAAAATCCAGGAGAGGAGGATTCCAAAGAAGGCTCATAATGTGCATTTGCAGCGACAGCAATCTCATAGGACATTTTTGAAAATGGATTCTTAACAGACCCATTAGCAGTTCCACATCCATAGATTGTACCGGTTGCATTCCAAGGCATATATTCAAGGCACACTTGAAAGTGCACAGCAAACAGTGGAACACAGGCTGTACTCTATGTGGCCATACAGTTCGAAAGGACAAGACAAGTTGTCATTTAGTTCCTGAAGTAAGGACTCGCCAAAGTACTGTATCATGCAATCATGGCACATCAGCACATCTGGTAGTGCTCTTCTAATTTGGCCTTGTGGTGGAACATCCATTGTGGCACACCAAAAATAAAAGCAGAATACCGACAATCAGAAATAGAATAAGTGGTATGCTTCCGAAGACACTGGAAATCAGGAAGTGTATAAAAGACAGAATCACTCCTAAGACAGTCAGGAAAGTACTAAGAAGCAGAGACCCAATTGCTACAAAGCATTAAATATGTGGTACACAATTTCTCCAAACTGTTGTGGTTGGTTAGTGCGTAGTAATGATTGCATTTCAGAAGAAGACCTTACACCTTGAAGATTAAACGTGTTTCTTTGCGATGTTAAAGAACCATCCTTCTGGTACAATAAGGCTTTCAGTCTGCTCAGGTTATCAAAGTTCACATTGAAAATAGAAATTAAAGGGCAAACTGTCACTCCTCTAACTATACAATTTTGTGGAAAAAGCAAATTCGTACAGCAGTTCATGACCCTGGAAACTGTCACCACATAGGGTACTCCTGGTCTCATCCCACAGAAATTACCACAATCATCCTCCCATAAAGGGGAGCGACCCTTGTCCAAGGGGCCGCTCCCGGGTGGCCTAGTAGCCCTACAAAAACACAAATCAGCCGATCTGCCCCTCAGGGTGGCAGAAACGGCCAAATTAATGCTCACCAAATGGGAGCAACCCTTGCCCAAGGGGCCACGCCCCACCAAACAATCCCTGGTGGTCTAGTGGGCCCAATTTTTAAAAAAACATGGCGATCTGGCCCCCTGCGGGGCAGCCACAGCCACAAATATTGACCCCAAAGGAGAGTGACCCTTGCCCAAGGGGTCACTCTCCACAAATAACTCCCTGGTGGCCTAGTTGGCCCTACATTAAACAAGCATTTGCAAAGCAATCGGTCTCGACTTTGGGACCTTATATGTACTTAGCTATGTAGCACATTAGCCTGCGCCCTGAAACATCTGCTGTTCTTTGACATGGAGGGAAAGCAAGCACCAAACTGCGTGACACTCCAAGTATTGGAACACATGGGGAGAAATATTGCCTTTCAGCGGGAAATGGTATAGTCCAAAGCTCTGTTTTGAATATAAAATCTGGGCCTTCGGTGGTCATATCACTGGAAATAAACAAGATTTAAAAAAAATATTATTGTCTATGGGTGCTCGTGGAAGACAATTTCTATGGACTGAAAACTAGAGAATGCTGAAGTGATTCTGGTATTTTACTGACCTCTGCTGGTCGTTTTCTATCAAGAAAGTTAAATAGAGTCAGTTGATCAGAAAAAAAAGTCCCTAAGCGGAAGCAGGCAAGTCCTAGGGCTGATCTCCAAAGCCCACAAACCATATAAACATATAAGTATATACTAAAGTATATACAAGAGGTCTCGAATGCTCGACCTAAAAATGGCAAAATCTGCCCCCCCATGGGGGCAGACAGCCAAAATCATAAGCCCCCAAAGGGGAGTGACCCTGGCCCAAGTGGCCACTCCCCACTAAACACCTCCTGGTGGTCCAGTGGGCATTTGTTTTTTTAATAAAGAAAATCTGCCCCCCCAGGGGGGCAGAATAAGCCTAAAATATACCCCCATAAGGGAAGCGACCCTTGCCTAAGGGGCCGCTCCCCCAAACAATACAAACATACAGAGCCTAAAAAAAATGGCCCCCAAAGGGGAGTGACCCTTGCCCAAGGGGCCACTCCCCACTACATTTCTTTAAAATGGCCAGTGGGCCGATTTTATTTAAAAAAAAAATCTGCACCCCCTCCCAGGGGGGCAGACAAAGCAAGAATACATTGCCCCCAAAAGGGGGAGCGACCCTTGCCTAAGGGGCCGCTCCCCCCAAATAGTAAAGACATGGGCATTTAAAAAAAAAAAAATCCCTGGCGTATAGTGGGCATTCCTGCTGCACAATCGCATGATCGTGCAGCAGGAATACACAAAAGAGGCATCAAGGGAAAGGAAAACCCTTTCCTTTCCCTCGATGTCTCTTTTAAGAAAATCCCCTCACCCCAGCCCCAAAACTTCCTTCTTTCTTCACCGACGCGCAGGAAGCAAATGGCTTCCTGCGTGTCGGTGATGAAAGGGAAACCTCCAATGACGCGGAGGGGGGCGGGGGGAGGCAGGGAAAGGTCTTCCCCTGCCTTCCCCGATAACTAATCCCAGATCGACTGCCCATGGGGGGAGCGCCATCGCTTCCCCCGTGGGTGGGTGTCATGACGAGCTTGACTCGTCATGAGCACACGACAACTGTGTGCCATGACGAGTCCAGCTCGTCATGAGCACACGAAGGGTAAGAGTAGGCATTGGCCCATGGGACCCCTTCCTATTTGTGAATGGCTTACCACCTACTTGAAGTAGGTAGTAAAATACGAATGCTTGGCAACCACATTTTGTTTACAAAATATTCACACATACCACTATGAGTCACTTTTAAGAGGCACACCCTTATTACACCACTTCCTAATACCAAATCACTAAACCATTTTGCTATTCGTAATAGGTTACCGAATCACAAAATAGGGTTTAGGACATGGAAATATGCAATTTTGTGGACACAAACAGCCAGGTTCTGTGAATCTGGCCACTTACAGCCTCAGAATAGCTATGTACATCTGGCACATAATAACTTGTGTCTCTGTTCCTGAAGGACTGTTTGCCATGGATTTGACTGAACTGTGTCATACTAATGTCTTCATTTTCTTCCACAAAAGATCTATGCTGATTGCCTGCTCATCTTGCTCATCTTAACCCTGATGAATAATATTGCTGTTTAGTGTTTGTCTTTGTCACACTTTTCCCAAAATCCACTTTCCCATCCATTACTCAAATCCTCAACCTTCTTCCTCTGGGTTGTGCAATTTATTGAGGTAATGGATTACAAACTTTGTGGTATGGTTTTGGTGAAAGCAACACAAACTCACTGCAGGATCTACTGTTACCTGAGCTATAGATGACAGGAGCCCCATCGATGCATAAAAGGGATTTAGATACAGAACATCATTCATCATCATCATCATTCAGGCCCTGTGCTGAGTAAACAATAAACCTTGTCAACTCCACCCCTGACTATGGGTCCACTTCTCCTGACTCGAGGGTTTTGTAACTTTAGTTTTAATTAAATAGCTCCCCAATGCTGAGAAGTTACTATTTCTAGTTCTTCTTATAATATCAGGTATTCTTTACTTGTTGTATCATACTGGTAGTAGTCTGTTCTCAGTCTTTTTATGGCTCTGATATAAATATATAACCCACTAACTCTGTGTTTTTCTTTCAATTTAGCTACCTGTGATGTATAATCATTTTGGTTAATACTACAGTTGGAGCTCACCTAGGCATGAGAGGGACCTCGCTTATTCTGACCCTTCCCTGTTAGCGTACTAGCCTGCAACTACTACCTCCACCATTAAGAAAGCACCTTTGGAAATCCTGCAGTGAGGGTAAGAAGATATAGATGTAATAGTCATTGCTTCATCTATTCAGGTAAGAGAACTATAGAGTGAAGTTAACAAGTTTAGTTAGAAAGTAACTAACTTCTATTGCAGATTCAACTTTCCTTCCTTGTTTATCTAGGTTGTTATAGGCAATAGAGGCAACAGAAGCATACCCTATCCCCCTAATGGTCAATAATATAGTTACAAAGGGTAATATGACATGGGTATAACTAACTATAATGGCAATCCATACACTTTGATAAGCAAGCAGATAAAAAAATAGGCTCCGTGAAATTGCAGCAGTACAAAGTAAAGCACTAAGAACTACAATACAGTGGAATACCTTTCCCTTCACTTGTTTTTAAGAATAGAAACCTAAGCTCTCTACCCACAACAGACCTACCCCTCTCCCCAAACAAATCACCCCATCCCCAACTAATGTCTAAAGAAAACTCAAAGTCCAAAGTAAGTTAACTTCCTTTCAAATTTCCCCCCTCTCCTCCCACAGCAAAAGTCCCTCCTACCAAACAAATTATAATAAGGATTAGAAAAGGGCACTCTCCCAACTTCTCAAGCTTTCCCTCCATGGGTGCCATCCTGCAGTCCAGGTGCACCAAATATAGCAGGAACGGCACCGAAAAAGGGGCTCTGAGTGGGAGGGGTCAACAGTGGTGGTTGGACAGCTGGCTGCCGGTGGCCCTGGTGATGTTGTTTCTGGGAGGCTGGAGGAGCTGACTGCTGGCTGGAGGAAATGGGGCCTGGGCAGCAGCAGAT
This sequence comes from Triturus cristatus, assembly GCF_964204655.1. Taxonomy (NCBI): domain Eukaryota; kingdom Metazoa; phylum Chordata; class Amphibia; order Caudata; family Salamandridae; genus Triturus; species Triturus cristatus. The sequence goes on from NC_140593.1 coordinate 178,385,838, forward strand.
GCCTCAGGCTCCTTCTCCTCAAGAGCCATCAGTCATTGATAGTCTAGGCAGATGGCCATCATCCTCTGTTGCCACAGCTGGGCTGCTATCTCCTGGCATGTAAGGGCACCTAAATCAAGAAAGAAAAAAAAGAAAAAATACAAAGTTTAACACTGCTCTGTGCAAACACTTGTTTACAATTATAGTGGCACAATAGCAGTATATTGTTGTACCAATACAGGCCTAAAATAGAAGCACTTCCTTCCTGAAACACGTTAAGGCAGAATAACAGCACACAAAAGAACCAACACACTTACACCTCCCCCTCCACCTCCAATAGACCTAATCAACAAAGTAACTCAGACAGAACAGACATCTCAGCAACCCGCCCTCCGATCACTATGCTGAGATTGAAGCCAGACTTGGAGAAATCACGCAGACTCTCCATCAACTCAAAACTGACCTACTAAATCTAACAAACATCACATCGGATATCTCACACAACAGAGGACCCTCAAAACTACAGGAGGATAATAGATCACTATACACTAACAACAACTCACACCACTCCCACCTCCAAAGTATCACTCTCAACGGGTCCACCCCTTTACACCCACCACTGGCCACAAAACTGTGTTCCACACCCTACCACAACCCCATGTCTAGGCCAGCCAGGACCAAGATTCCCTTCTCTGAAAAGGACATCCAAGTCCTTCTCCTCACATACCAGAAAAAACATCAGGACTTCCCGCATAATCTGAGTCCCATCTCAACAATTGCATTAAATCCATACCGAGAACAAAGACCAAACTCGAGAAAGATAAACAAGGCCAACCTCAAAACAGTACCCCTGACAGAGACAACCTCTACGAACAACAAACCTCACCTGAATGCAATGCTCCTAAACTGCAGGTCAGCCGTAAAACACGCAGCCGACATAGCAGACCTTATTACTACGAATGATCCTGACCTAATCCTCCTAACCGAAACATGGCTACAGACAGATTCTACACCCATACTTGACATTCTAATCCCTTCAGGCTATGACATCATAAGGGCAGAGAGACCAAAAAGATCAGGGGGTGTCATAGCTTGTACACATCGCACTCACCTCAAGGTAAACCAATCTCAAATCACCAACCACCCCTCCTGCGAATACCTAAGCATGAATATTGTGAGCAACAACATTCCCCTATGCAAACTACAACTGATTTACCACCCTCTGGGCAACAACCGCTGATTCATCTAACAAATCATGGAGACCATCTCCTGCAACGCAGGACAACACTGCATCCACATCTTCCTTGGAGACTTCAACCTCCACTGGAATTATCAAAACGACCCCTCAGTCAATAGCCTTAAAACCTTCCTCACTGACCTTAACCTGGTCCAAATATGTGACAGCCCAACTCACAACCAGGGTTCAATACTGGACCACATCATTGCTAGACCAAATTCCATCAAACCAGAAATGATCATCCCTCTGACTGGACAGATCACCACTACATCACCTTCCTCATAACCGAACCAACAAAAACACATAAACACAAACTTAAGAAACCCAAACAATGGAATAGGAACACCCATGACAGCAACCTCCATGATCTAACCTGCCTCAACAACAACATTTTATTACCGCCAGTAGACATACCAGAGGTCCTCGACCTCACTAACTACTACAACAACTCGATGACAAGCATTCTTGATGCAGTTGCACCCATTCAGATAAAAAGACCCTCCTCTAAAGACTCTAAACCATGGTTCAATGGGTGCCTAAATGACCAAAGACGCAACCTGAGACTAGCTGAACGGACATGGAGATCCTCACCATCACTAGAACACCTTAAGCAATTGAGATCTCAAAGGAGCATCTACAACAAGCACATCAGACTCTCGGGAGCAAATTTCTTGAAAGCGCAACTAAACAAGGCCAAAATGGACCAAGGAAACTCTTCAAAATTATCAAGCAACAACCCGCTCAACAGACCATCGCTTCCACGTTAGGACCAAACTCACAACCAAACTGCAACATATTTCCTCCCGCTTCCTTGAAAAGTCTCAAAACATATAGAATGAACTCCGAACAGTAAATGACCACCTCAAAAAAATACCTCACCCTACCCCCACTCACCCCCGTCCATACAAACCTCTCACCAAAACAAACTCCCCTCAAAAACAAAGTGTCCTGGAACACCTTCAAATCTCCTAACGAAAATGACATTCTCAAGATCTTAACAACACTTAAACCTTCTAACCCCTTCTGCGACCCCCTTCCAGCCAATATCTTTAATGAAATCAAAACCTCTCTAATCCCACTATGGACAAAGATTGTGCATGCCTCCCTACAGCAAGCAACCTTTCCGAGCTGCCTAAAAACAGGGCAAGTAACCCCCATTCTAAAAAAAAAACACAACTTATCACACTATCCCAGATAACTACCGTCCATTCTGCACTATCCCTACCCTAGCAATAATACTAGAGAAATGCATCCATTCCCAACTTTTTAGCCACATAGCTCAATTCCACTTTATTGACCAGTTCCAATCTGGCTTCAGCCAGGACCACAGCACAGAAACTGCCATGACACACATCGTGGACAACGCGCTAAGAATACTAGACCAAAACAAATCCTGCCTCCTAATCCTCCTAGACCTATCCTCAGCCTTTGATATGGTCAAACACGATAGCCTCCTATACTTAATGAACACAGAATGGGGATATCTGGGAATGTCCTAAAATGGTTGGCCTCTTTCTTAGACAGCCAAAGACAAAGAATCAAGCTCAACTAATCGATGTCGACCTCCACGGCAGTCCCCTTAGGAGTTCCTTAAGGCTCCTCCCTCTCACCTACCCTTTTCAATCAATTCATGGAGCCCTAAACCGAAATTCTGAAACTCTCCAATGTTCAATACCACATATATGCTGATGACACCCAACTATACCTAAAAGTATCATCACCTAAGGATATCCACTCACTCAATATAACTGTGCAAAAAACACACAACTGGCTAACCAGAAAGCACATCAAACTCAACGCGCTCAAAACCAAATTCCTCCTAAATTACCCCTCCGCAAGGAAATTTAACCTAAAAGACTGGATGAAACATCAAACAGCCTTTGACTGCAAGCCACACATCATAAACTCTGCAAAATCTCTAGGAATAACAATCTACAAAAATCATAACATGCTAGTTATACCCAGACTAGATTACAGGAATACAACCTTATGGGGTCTGCCGAGATCCAAACTAGCTCCACTAAAAGCCTCACTCAACGCGGCCGCAAGACTGGTCATTGGCTCCAAAAGGAACAGCCATACCACCCCTGATCTAAAGGCAATGAACTGGCTCCTTTTGAGGTAAAATCACAGCTAAAATCCGCTTTTATGACACACAAAGCCCTGGCACACCAAAGTATCTAGAAGGTAAACTGGAACTATCAGGCGGTGGCAGAGCATCGAAAAGCTCCAGCATCTGGCTACTGAAACCACAAAAAGTTTGGGGAAAAAAACATACAACAGAACTTTCTCCGGCCTAACACCCAGAATCTGGAATGCACTGTCCCTGGATTTAAGAATTAACCCTTTAAACACCTCCTTCAAAAATGAAGTTAAACTGCTTTTAATGAACAAATTTCTACCCAACCACCTCACATAACTTGCTTGCCAATCAGAACCTACACTCGATCATAAGTACCATTGACTTTCACACTCCTGAAACCCCTTGGACTTCTCAGATTGTTTGACGTCAAATCTGCCCTCCCTACTCCTTACTCTCTCTTTGTAGCTATTTGTATTAAACTTCTACGTGTTGTAACTTTTGTAAAGCGCTCTGATACCCTTCCAGGTTCTAGTCTGCGCTATGGAAAACTTTTCAAATAAAACAGTAAAATAAAACAAAATAAGCTCTTCACTAAAATATCGACTAACCGACCCGCCCTGCCTGTGCCGACTCTGGTTGGATTGGAGCAGTCGGGATTTGAGCCAGAGTGCAACTTGTCATACAACTTGAGAACTGTGTTCGGTGCGATACAACATGTCAAGCCTGAGATTAAAGTGGCTGCGGTCTTTCTGGATGCAGAAAAGGCCTTAGATTCTGTAGAATGAACCGTTATGTATGCTGTGCTGAGGCACATGGGGGTAGGAGAGGTTTTTCTTCAATTGGTGGCAATGTTGTATAATAACTCCCCCATTGCTAGGATACAAGTTGGCGACATGATCACAGCCCATAAAATATCGAGGGGCACCCGACAGGGTTGCCTGCTGTCCCCACTGCTATATACCTTATTGGCTGAGCATCTTGCATGTGTCCTAAGGGAATATCACGGCCATAGGTGATTCAATTCCCTAAATATAACCTTATAACCTGATTGTGGCAGCCTATGGGGGGTGGCATGCTTCTGTATATTAGAGATCCGGGGTCTAATTTAACCCCGATCCCAGATGAGGTGGTGAAGTATTGTGAAGTATCTGGACTCAAGATTAATTGGGCTAAATCGACAATTTTCCCCCTACTTCCGCTATGATGCCCATCGATCTAGACTACCCACTCCAGTGGACTTCTGACTCAGTCTGCTATTTAGGTATACAGGTCCATACTGACTCGGTTCTGATCCTGAGTGAAAATTACGTCAAAGTGATTGCTAGGTGGAAGGAGGATGTGGATTGGTGGATCTGCGTCCCCTTGTCCTTATTGGGGCATATATCCCTTATGAAGATGGTCGAGCTTCCCAGATTTTTATTCCTACTTTTATACATTCCAATGGTGCTCCATTGACACATGTTTAAGATAATTCGATCTCTGTTGGTAAGATTGGCCTAGGCAGGGACACAGGCTTGTGTCAAAAGGGCCGTACTCACACTACCCTACTCGATGGGGAGTCTGGGGCCTCCAGATTTAGAGTTATATTGTACAGTGACACAGGGATCTCACGCTTTCCATTGGATTAATGATGAAACGAGCCCTCCGCACTGGCAGATTGAAAAGGTGGCAGCAGCCACTGCCCCTGTTCCGCTATTATTGTTTCAGACTCCCTCCAGACGAACTAGCATTCTTGACTCAGTCAACTCTGTTGTGCATGCCTAGCAGAATATATTGAAGCAACAGGCAGGCACGATTCTGAATTTCCCTCTGACTCTGATAGTGTGGTGTCACTGGCTGCCGATCTGCGGGGAAAGGGAAGTGGTGCGGGCCCTTGCAACGCTTGATATTAACAAGATTGGTGATCTGTTCTCTTAGGGCAAAGTCTGTGGATTGGCTGAGATTGAGCTCGAGAGGCAAGAATATACGCTGTTGGCTCAGTTTCACTTTCATAGGGTGAGACATGTCAAATACTGGGTGAGGATTTGTCGGAACTACCTGAATTGTTATCTCTCTCTCACCTCATGCCTCTGTCAGAAAAATTGTCTCTATTGCCTATGATATAACACCTGACTATAGAAGAAAACACTTCACTAAAGCTAGATTGAAATGGCAGACTGATTTGGGGGTGGCTCTTGATGACACTACTTGACAATATTGTTGCAAGGTCACACAGCATGTCTCCCTAAATGGTAGGCATCGCCTTATCCATTTTAATTTACAGAGTGTATTATACACCAGATAGGCTGCTTAGATATGGTCTTCGAGACTCTGCATATTGGCCGGGTTCCTGCATATTGCCTGGCCATGCCCATGGTTTGCGAAATACTGGGAACGGATCCTTCAAACAGTAAGTGAAATCACAGGTCTCTCACTCCCACTGGACCCGCTGCTGACATTGCTGGGGTACACTGGGAAGCTGCAGAAAGAGATGCGACGACTAACAGACATGGGACTGTTGCTTGCCAAGCGCAGGATCGCGATGCACTGAGCACGTGGTCCGGCACCGACAGTAGGTGACTGGTCCAAAGACATGGTGTATTGTAACACACAATCCGAAATATATAATGACCTATTGCCTCCCCAGAGCTGCCCTAAGTGTTTTTGGGGTCTTTACCAGCAATGCCTAGTTGGAAAAGAAACAGGAGAAGCTGAAGGCAATGGCCTTGTTTAACGTTGATAATTCGGAGAGAGGATTACAAGGTATTATGGGTTGGTTCCTGCCTGCTGAGTCCTTGTGAGATTTAATGCTACTACTAATTAATGTTAAAAGCCGGGTGGAGTTAGAATTGTGAGCCCCTGGCCAGTACTTCCTTTTTTGCCCCTGGAAGTTCTGCTATATTCTTGTGTCATATCATATGAAGTGAGATTGCATTGTAACAACTGATGATAATGTACACTGTGGGATGTAAATGAGACACTGTAATTGTTTCCTTTTTGTTTTCGAGAAAATGTAATGAATACATTAAATAAATAAATAAACAATCTGAAATGGCGATTTAAAACTTCTACGTGTACTGCTTAATGCAGCACACAAATAAATTGCAAAATGGTATTTTTTTAAATGATTGTTTATGTGCAGGAAGGGATACCTTCCTGCACATAAACAATCAATGGCATTTTGCTGTTTCTATGTGTGCTGCACAACGCAGCATTCATGGAAACAGCAAAAACGAGGAGAATTAAAACATTTCTCCTCGTTGCCCGAGGGTAAGATCACGTTTTCCCTGGTTTTGATTGTGGCAATGCACATATTTACGCCACCCTTGTAAATATGGTGCAGCATCACCACAACATCCATTGCCCATACCTTTAACAGTAAGTATAGCATGAAACGGTTCCTTATTTACAAGGCAGCGTTAAACCACATTAGGTGGCTTAAGGCTGCCTTGTAAATAAGATGAAACCCATATTGCCACAAGAACGTCACTAAAGGTGATGTTCCTGTGGCGATAGGGTCTTGTAAATATGTCCCAAAATCTTTTCAGCAACCATGCATAGGAAAGCTTAATTGGGCATGCAATCTTCATAGTAGAGTACCTGTCATAAAATCTGTTGTCTTAGTCTTACAGTGCCAGTCCACAAGATATATAAGGGGAGAGGGAAAGCTTCCTAACAAAGCAGAAGAAAGCTACAGACTAGTACAGACAGGAGGAAGTCAGCTACAGACACAGGAACTATAGGAAAAAAAACTAGGATAACTTAGGGATAATATTAACTTAACAAACATTAGATAGAATGAAGAGGAGTTAAAAAAGGAGACAGGTGTAGTAAGGAATCCCTTAATACGTACATACATTGTTAAGTTAGCATAACCACGTTAGATGTTAGAAAGCCATCTTGCTGCTTTTGCGCACGACACTGCGTTTACATGTTATTGCTTAAACAAACTGCTGACTCGAGCTTTGCCTCACACGAAAGCAATCTGTTGTTACCATCCCGAGCTCTGCGCAGCGACCTTGGTCTGTACATGGCGTGACAAACAGTCTGGGTTGTTAGACAATGCATGTTTTCCACTCTAGGTTGATCGACCCACTATTTAGCCATAACACACAGGCAGCTGCAAATACCTGAAAGTTGGTGCTTTTAATATTGCAGACATCATGTTTAATATTCAGACCGAAGACGAGCCTTCCTGCGAGAAGACTCCTGATGCTCCTGTGATGTGATTTCACTAAGCTGAACTTTGAGGTATGGGGTCCCCTATTCAAGCCTAAGAGACCTTCTATTAGCATAATAATAATAATATTAGCTTCTTAGTAAAGGGAAGGTGGTAGTATCCACTGTCATTATAATATGATCACCCCTTTTATATTCTATGGTATTGTAACGATGCTGATGGTTTTGATTCTAATCATTTGTCTGTTTCTATTAGCCAAAGTACTGCATCTTAGGACACGTGGTCTATAAAAATAAACTCTTTTTATTTTCACCGTGTCTCATTTGATTCTTGTTGTGGACTGATGTGAGAATAATATACGAACAGGTATTTCCGATTCCCACCATTCCTGAGAGTACACTGAGTCGCTTGTTCTGGGTTGTCTTTTCATTGGGACCGCCGAGCCAAATCGCGGATAACGAATGGGACACTTATGCTAGCCGGATACTGGGTTCTGGGTTCTGAGGTGAGTTTCTGGTACACCACAATTCACTGAGGTCCTGGGGTTCTACGCATAGTTCTGTGTATAAGCAGAATCCATGCAACATGGCGCACCTAACGTTTGGTCTATGAGTTGAAACGCCTTAGTAGTGCTTATATTAGTCCACAACGCCCTCATTCTTGTTTCCGGATAACAAGTCTGACGGATTTAAACCTACCTATTTCTGTTGATATAGGTTTCTTCAAGCTTGATCATTAAAAAGGTTATTGAACCCTTGTGCTACTGATTACTTCGAGTGTAGCTTGTCCATATGTCGGTAGATATTGCGGCGCATAGCCGTGCAGCTCTGAAACGTCATTTGACGCAGTATGGGGTGCCGGACACTGGCATGAACGTCACCTTTGTGGTAGGAGCCGATGCGGCTCATCCTTATGAGTTATTCTACTCTTGGGTGACGATTCCGGCAGTGAGTGAGGACGATAATACCTTTCATTCTTACACTGCCACTGCCGTGCCAGCGAACTATACGCCGTATAGGACACAGGAAATACCAATATCTGCTTGGCAGCATCTTATTTGGTTTAATGGCGCCCTTCCCCATGTGGTTATACTGCCGAGAATGGGCCCTTTATCGATTGCAGGGGCCACTTGGCCGGTACTAGCCGGATTTACGCCTCATCCCCGTTACCTCACAGTGACGGTGGCTGAGTTGCGTGTACTACACACTGCCCTTATTACAGTTTATAGGGCGTTGGTACAGTACGTGTCGCGCAATATGCAGGCGGGGGCACCTGCTGTTGCGGGACAGCCTACTGACCACCACGCGGTGGTCATTAGTCCTGTTATGGTTAATTCTGTTATGGGCAAGCGCCCCCAAACTAGGGATGATTTCCCCTTTTGGCTTGCTGAAAAATTTGACCAAATAGAAGCGGTATACCCGAATACATCTCCTGTGGAGAAACACAGGATCCTTACCATTAGTTTGCCTAAAGACTTGGTCCCCGACATTGATGATTGTGTAAACTGGGGCAAGGTCTTTGCGGCGACGTACTCGCAGTGCTTTGGCACTCCCTCTATGTCAGTACTACCCTCCGTTATTAAGCGTGTTCAGGATAACCACGGTGCGGAGTCTGCGGTAGAATTAGGAATGCAGCTCCTCGGACAGTTTGACCTGGTGGCTTCCATGATGATGTGTAACCTTAAGGGTGATGCTATGCAGTTCCAAGTTCGTAATGAACTGAAGAAAGTTGCTGATGAGGATAAGCCGCGGGAATTTGCGAAAATAATCTCGTCTGCGTACAGAGATTTGGGTCGTAGCTCTTTAGGAGTTAAACCTGTGGTCAAAACTCCCGAGATTAAGCAGCAGGGTAAGGCGGAAGCCTCTGGTAAGGATGACCGTCCAAACTTTCCGAAACAAAGTTGGCGGTCAAAACAACAGGGAAAGCAGCAGCAGAAACAGGGCTCTCGGCCTGCCTCTCCCGTTCAGTCAGGTAGTGAACTCACTTATGATCTGCGAGATCGTGCTACTATTAAGTCCCCTGATAGATTTCAGGTTTCTGAACAACGTTCTCCTCATTCTTCACAGGAAACATCGGCTTCACAGTCCGGTGGCGGAGGCGGTGGCAAAGGTCGGGGTGCTCCACAAACACGTGAACAGCCCCGACAGACTGAAGGTAAAGGCAAGCAGGACGAATTTGCACGACAAAGACCCCCGTTTCAGAAGAAGAAAGTGGCTGCTCTGACGGCAAGATATGCCTCAGATAGTGCGGACACAGCTTCGGAACCGGAAATGGGCGCTGACGCTACTGGACAGCGCAGCGGAAATTACCATAGTCCGTCAAGCTCTGCGTCCATTTCTGGCGGCGACAGCAACTGATATATTGGTTACTGTTGAAACAGCTGACACCAGAGTGGCTCCCCCTGACAGACTTTATGAAATAGTCTTATTAATTGAGGGTGACATACAACGTACAATAAAGGGGATTTTTTGGGATAATCTGACTACCACCTATGATATCCTCCTAGCGGAGGCAGATTGGCCCCCAGCTTTCATTTTAGAAGCTCCTAGAGGGGAGGAGGTAATCCTCCCGTCTTTTGCGCACACGGTGCCTAAGGACCAGGCTGAAGTGTACACTGAGGAGTGGGCGCTGGCGCTTGCGCCGGCGGTGTATCGTACTCAGGTGGGATGGGACCGGTTGTCCCCCTGCCATGAGATTCCATTGCGGCCTATGCCCCAGCCTCAACCCCAATATCCGTTGCGTCGTGAAGCTAGACCGCACGTCGCGGCGATCCTTGAACAATTGGAATATCAGGGTGTTATTGAAACTTGTGTGTCCCCTATGAATAATCCGTTATTCACTGTAACGAAGCCTGACGGCTCGTACCGTTTAGTTTTGGATTACCGGCACCTAAATTCGCATTGCCGGACCTGCGCGGTACAAAATACTCACAGCTCGGCTCTTGTCGACAGTCTCGTGCGTAAAAGATTTAAAACGACACTTGACATTTCCAATGGCTTTTTTAGCCACAACCTGTCCACACTGAGTAGCCAGTGGACGGCGTTTACTTCAGGCGGCAAACAAAAACAGTTTACGAGATTGGCCATGGGCTACAAAAATAGCCCTGGTGTATTCTCCGCTCGCGTGGTTTCTCTCTTAGAAAGAATAGTCCCCGACGCATACTCCTATGTTGACGATATCTACCTCACGGATGATGAGCTGATGCCGCATCTGTCTTGAGTCCACAATATTATAGTGAGTTTTGCTGACTATGGCTACAAATTTAATTCTGCGAAGTCTCACATCGCGGAATATACAGTGTTGTTTTTGGGCTACGAGCTCAACAATGAAGGTAAGGGACTGGCTCCTCACTTTCTGGAGAAGTGCGCATGCCTGCGTGCTCCTACAACACTGAAAAAATTACAATCTTTGCTGGGCTTTCTGAATTTCGGTCGTACGTATATTCCTGATTATGCCCAGCGTATCAAGCCGCTTTACGCCTTGGTACAACCTTCTTTTTCGAAGTCTAGCTGGCAGCTAGAACGCTCTGCTATTTTACAGTCTTTACAGGCTGATCTTCTTGCTTCACAATTCTTGCTGACGCGTGATAACCGCACTAACCTGGTAATAAGAATAGTACCAGGCGCCGTGGGTTTCACGTATTTGACGTTTAATGAGGGCGATACAGTCCCCATTGCGTATAAATCACACTTGTACACCTCTGCTGAATTACGTTTTTCCACGGTCTAGAAAGTTCTGACGGCAGTACAGATGGCGATCCTTAAAGAACGCGCACTGTCGCATGGGAAACAGATTCTGGTTGTAACACCGTATCCTGCCCTAGAGGCAGTGACTAAAGCAAGTGTACCAAATTCTAAAGCTTTGCATCCACGGTGGATACAATGGGCCACAACACTTATATCTTTGACGCCTCATTACAGACTCAGGAGTACTTGCAGTATGAATTCGTTCATCCGGCTCCTCTGTCTTTGCGCCCGCTCGAAGAATACCATTGTGTCATATACACTGACGGCTCGGCGCAGCCCGCGATTGGATCAAAGCACGCCTATTCTGCGGCTTGCGCTATTGTCGTAGGTACATTCGTAAATGGTGAATTCCAATCTGATGCAGTGCATACGCAGTCATTGGGTGATTGTACCGCGCAATTGGCGGAGCTTCGGGCTCTGGTGCTTGCACTGGAGTTTGATGATCCCCGAGTCACTACTCTTATAGTAAGTGACTCTTTTTATTGTGTCCAGTCCTACAATGACAACTTACACTTCTGGTCTCAAAACGATTACCGCGATACCAAAGGTAGCACAATTAAGCATAAACTGCTTTGGGTTCGAGTGGCAGACTTTAAAGAACGTCTCCCTCTCGTGAATGTTATTCACACTCTTGGTCACCAACGACTTGGTGTCCATGCTGTCGGTAACAGCTTGGCTGACGAGGCAGCAAAAACCGCAGTGGCTACATACTTAGTGGCAGCAGTTACAAGATCCAAAAGTAAGATTGATGATGACATCTTGGCAGCTATTGCTGCTACAGAGAAGGGGAGTGATTACCCGAAGGGTTTTCCTTCTCGTTATTTTTATCATTTAAGTCCTGATAACGTCCCATTAGTGAGGATTAACGACGTTGGTGATAGAATTATTCCCAACGCGGACTGCAGACCATCTCTGATACTAGCGGCGCACGAGGGGTTGGCGTCAGCCCACGCCGGTGTGTCCGCTACTATATCTCTGTTACAACAACGTTACTGGTGGTTTGGTTTATATAAACAAGCGCGCGCTTATGTTCTTGATTGTGACATTTGCCAACAGATTAAACCTTCCACTGTTGCGCGCCCACCACAAACACAGTTGTACATATCTAATAAGCCATTTGGTTGTGTTTATTTAGATCACTGTGGTCCTTTTTCTTCTGATACTGCGTACAAGTATATCTTGGTTGCAGTGGATTCGTGCACACGTTTTCTCTGGGTATGGCCACAAAGGAGTGCTGACTCGCGGACTGTCATCAGGGATTTGCGTGTCTTTGTGGGAACTTTTGCGTGTGGTACCTTCCATTCTGATCAGGGCCCTGCGTTCGTCTCTAAGGCTTACAAGGAGGCTATGAGAAATTTGGGGGTCCAAGTCAAATTTTCGTCCCCCTACCGACCTGAGGGTAATAGTGTGGTGGAGCGAATGAACCGTGACTTAAAGCAATCTTTGACAGCACGTGTTTTAGGCACAGGCCGGAACTGGCTAGCCCATTTGTATAACGTCCAACGTGCACTTAATAATCTCCCTAGACGGTCTCTGGGTGGGCGGACCCCATACATGATGCTCTTCGGAATCAGAATGTTTGTTCCAGACCTTGATGGTCTAGACATGGCGGCGTCGACCGCACCCTTTGACGTAGATGATCACTGTGCTGTTTTGCAGACTCTACAAGAAGCCAGAGACACTCTTTCGAAGGAACACTTGCCCTCCACGTCTGAAGCTGAGGTTCAGATTCCGGTAGTCGGCTGGCTACCCCGAGTTGGAGACCTCCCTCTGCATTTTGGCGCTTTGATCCAAACAATTTTCAATGCCTCGTCCACAACCGGCCTGGCTCATTTTTTTAAACTTGTGGGCTCGGGCTTCGTGACCTCCTTCCAAACTATTTTTGGTGTGATTCCGGCATTTTTTCATTCTATTTTCTCGAGCGTCTTTGGCGGTGTCCCGCTGATTCTGGCGCTGGCAGCAGGTGTGCTACTTTTGCTTTTCATACTACGAAATGGCTGCTCTTTCTGTGCCACACGACGACCTGTCCCGTCTGCATCTTCTTCGTGACAGGATGCTTGACTATTATGGTACGCTGCCATTGGCGACTTTGAGCCTGGCGTATGGATTTGTGCTTAACCAACACGGTGTCTCCGGTGCCGGATTATGATCGACTGATGAGGCCCTTAGTGTCTCACGAGTTTGGCTGTTCTGGTGTTCGGATTATGGCCTGTGGTGCGGCGCATGGTATCCTGGGTAATTGGGACATCGCAAGGGCTGCCTATGACTTCTTGGATATGAGCTATCTGGAGGAACAATTTGGTTGCCCTCTGATCGTGCTAGAGGCTCCGCTTATTGAAGAACATGTATGTTCCTTTTCTTTGATTACTTGGATGGCTGAAACTTTTAGTGGCTCTGCAAACGATTTCTTGTTGGAAGCAGTTGCCACGTATGCTGCATATACGTTCATGGATTGAGTGATCTGTCGTCCACTATGTTTTTGCTCCCATGTCTTGAACATTACCTGTGCCTTTGGACTGCTACCCGGCGCAGCAATTTTTTTATTTTTTTTTCCCATTACACGTTTGAGATTTTTTGATTTTTTTCTCCCCTTTTCGTTTTTCATTTTTCAGACTTTGCCTGAACTGAAACTTGTTTTTTAAATTGAATACGCCTTGTTCTGCTCTGTCGTAACTGAACTCTGCGTTCTCTCTTTTCTTGCCTACTGGTTAGTGCTTCGATCAAGGGGGCATGTAGTAAGGAATCCCTTAATACGTACATACATTGTTAAGTTAGCATAACCACGTTAGATGTTAGAAAGCCATCTTGCTGCTTTTGCGCACGACACTGCGTTTACATGTTATTGCTTCAACAAACTGCTGACTCGAGCTTTGCCTCACACGAAAGCAATCTGTTGTTACCATCCCGAGAACTGGGTTCTGGGTTCTGAGGTGAGTTTCTGGTACACCACAATTCACTGAGGTCCTGGGGTTCTACGCATAGTTCTGTGTATAAGCAGAATCCCTGCAACACAGGCACACTAAAAGAAAATAAGGAACAAGTATTCTAAATGGGGAGAGGTAAAAGTTAGGGTAATAGTAATATTATTAACAGGAGGACTTACTGGGGCCAGTAGATCGGTCAGTTTCGGCACTGGTGGTGACACCCCTGGCTCCCTGACCCACCTCCGAAGCCTTTTTCTTGTTCTTGGGTGTTGATGCAATAAATAAAGAAGACAAAAAAAATAGATTAGTGGTACAGTTTATCTCCCCAAAAATATTTTGACAAGCAAGACAAACGCAGTAGCATTGTACTTTTCTAAATCAGGTTGTCTATAGCACTAGTATTGTATTGACCTATTCCTAATTTCCTAAACCTAAACTACATTTGGAACTACTAATAGATTGCAGCAAATAATCTTTGCTTCTCATCTCATTCTCAACTCCCTTTGATGGGCCAACTCAGTCTCCCTTTTTTTCAATTAATAGATGCACAAACTACACATCACAGAGAGATCGCTTGTGGCATTACGAGCTACATAAAGAAAGGCACAGAGAATGCCAACTCACTGATATCACTACTACAACTATCTGTAAACTAAACTCTGAATGTGAGCAGGTCCTGTTCCTAGTCAAGTATATCCACCCAGTGATGTGTCTACTATTGTTGGGTGTGCTGGACCCCATTGTTCCAACTGACACACTGGTGCATCCTCCCACAGGCCTGCTGCCAGCTGCCAGCATGGAGAGGAGTTGGCACTGTACATAAAAAACAAGGGCAGCCACCTCCACCCCTGAAAACATGGTGTGGTGCTGCCCCTCCTTGTTGTTGCCAGTGACCGCAAGGTAGGAGCTTAGCAGCCGCATGGCTCCACCGCTCCCTGTCGTGCCCTGCTTTGCCCTGGTGCTGTGCGGGGCAAAAGAAAGAAATAGGAAAAGTAGGGTATTAGAAAGGAAGAGCTTAGGACATAAAGAGAAAACATAAAAAGTAAAAAAATACAAAAATGTAAAATACACAAGCATAAATACACACACTAATAAAATAAAGGTAAATAAGGGGTGGATTAGTGGGATGAAGGAGGATTGCAGAGATTTAATTTGGATACAAAAATCAGGCCTGCACTTCCACAGAACAGGAAACTCTAGGTAAAACAAAATGGCCACACCCATGAAATGAAATTAAATGAAAGAGTATTTATAGAGCGCATGGTTACCCGGAGGCATCCCCGCGCTAGCAGACACTCGGCAGAGATCACTGAAAAAGAAAAGTTTTCATCAGTTTTCTGAACATAAGATGGTCTAGTTCAGATCGTAGATGCAGAGGAATACTGTTCCATAATTTAGACCCATTGTATGAAAACCTTTGACCACCAGTGCGAGCACGTTTGATCTTTGGTATAACAATTAGGCCTTTACTGCCTGACCTCAGATTGCGATTAGGGGCATATCGCAGATTCCAGGCACGGATCAGGGGGGGACCCTTTCCTGCCAAGGATTTGTGGATAATACAGAGTGCCTTGAATTGTACTCTTTGCTGGACAGGAAGCCAGTGAAGAGAATCAAGTGCCGGCTTAGCCGAGGACCGTTTCGGGATGTTCAACAGCATCCGGGCTGCACAATTCTGTACAATTTGGAGTATTTTTATTGTAGCCAAAGGGGCTCCAAGGTAAATTGCGTTAGCATAATCCAACCGGGATAATACAATAGCTTGTACAAGCAGACGTTTGGTCCATTTGCGCACATCACGCTACTGGCATGTAAAAAACCAGTGAGAAGAGGGGCAGATGAGCATTTCTGTCTGCTCACAGAGTACAGTGGAGTCCCGCTGATTTTTTTGGGCACTCTGAGGAATTCCAAGGAGTAGAACTCCACGAGTTCTGCCCAGCCCTTGGACAAAATGTGCTATGGTATGATGATGTAATTTGTAAGCATAAAACTTTCTGAGTACACAATCACATGCAAGCACGTAAACAAAATGTTCTAAAAATAATCGTCTAAAAAGATGTTAACTTTAAACATGAACTTGTAAAAATTAGAGCCTTTGTTCACAGACCCTATTAACCTCATGACACCCAAATATAAAGACATATCCTAAAATCAAAATTCATATATATATGTAATTGAAACCTAAACATTTTAAAAATGGTACTTTAATAACAAAGCATAAACAATGACAAATTGCATTATTACATTAAAAACCAATTTAAAAAAATGCAATTAATATCTGTATATAATAAAAATGCAATATAAGGATACCATTTAAAAAATTCTCAAAACTCCCAGAATGTTTTAAACGTCCCCATAGTCATTAGAAACCATGTTGTTTCCATCTTCCGCAGAGAAGGTTTCTGTTGGTGCCCCAATCACAAGTTCTAAAGAACAAGCGTAGTTGTGCAGCTGCTGAAGTTGTGATAGCCACTAGTGCCACTAGTGCATCTGCAGAGGGCAAGCCAGAATGTGAAAATCCAGGAGAGGAGGATTCCAAAGAAGGCTCATAATGTGCATTTGCAGCGACAGCAATCTCATAGGACATTTTTGAAAATGGATTCTTAACAGACCCATTAGCAGTTCCACATCCATAGATTGTACCGGTTGCATTCCAAGGCATATATTCAAGGCACACTTGAAAGTGCACAGCAAACAGTGGAACACAGGCTGTACTCTATGTGGCCATACAGTTCGAAAGGACAAGACAAGTTGTCATTTAGTTCCTGAAGTAAGGACTCGCCAAAGTACTGTATCATGCAATCATGGCACATCAGCACATCTGGTAGTGCTCTTCTAATTTGGCCTTGTGGTGGAACATCCATTGTGGCACACCAAAAATAAAAGCAGAATACCGACAATCAGAAATAGAATAAGTGGTATGCTTCCGAAGACACTGGAAATCAGGAAGTGTATAAAAGACAGAATCACTCCTAAGACAGTCAGGAAAGTACTAAGAAGCAGAGACCCAATTGCTACAAAGCATTAAATATGTGGTACACAATTTCTCCAAACTGTTGTGGTTGGTTAGTGCGTAGTAATGATTGCATTTCAGAAGAAGACCTTACACCTTGAAGATTAAACGTGTTTCTTTGCGATGTTAAAGAACCATCCTTCTGGTACAATAAGGCTTTCAGTCTGCTCAGGTTATCAAAGTTCACATTGAAAATAGAAATTAAAGGGCAAACTGTCACTCCTCTAACTATACAATTTTGTGGAAAAAGCAAATTCGTACAGCAGTTCATGACCCTGGAAACTGTCACCACATAGGGTACTCCTGGTCTCATCCCACAGCAACCTTGGTCTTTCAACATCAAACAACTTCAATTGGAAAGTAATCTGAATGGTGGATTGATTACAGCAGCTGAGGAACCGCTCAGGTTATAAGCTAAGTTTTCTTTTGAAGCATTACATTCTTCGTGAAGTGTCACCAAACTAAAGAATGGCTGATAGTGTTCTCGTAGTCTATACCACTAAGAAAAACTTCACTTTCCCCATTCCTACACCTTTAATCAAAAAGGAGGATGCATGTCTCATGTTCAAATCCCTCCCCTGACACTTCATATCTGGCTACCTGAAAGTGTTTTAAACAGGTCATGAAGTTAAATGTTGAAATTGAGAAAGAAATGAATCCATGATTCTGCCACAGTAAATGGTAATTTCTTGAAATGTTCTATGTATAACATTGTTTCTGCTCACATGGTAAATTATGTGGCAGAAATAAATTGGTCACATTTAAATGCTTCCATGGCACATGACCACTCTTTAGAGTTTGCAGTGTCCAGCTT
Source organism: Triturus cristatus (assembly GCF_964204655.1). NCBI lineage: Eukaryota > Metazoa > Chordata > Amphibia > Caudata > Salamandridae > Triturus > Triturus cristatus. The sequence goes on from NC_140593.1 coordinate 178,403,793, forward strand.
AATAGCATGATAGATCTAAGCTTACTGTCAATGTTGTCGAAGGTATTTTACTGACAACACAATGTTACTTAAATAACACATTCTATTGGATAAAGTAGTCATGTAATTGTCAACTTCTGCTAAAGCCTTTTCTAATTTGTTCCTGTCAACTTCAGGTATCAGCTCAGCCATTTCCTGCTGTGAGACCTTCCAAAGGTCGTTGCACAAGGCTTACAAAAAGCATCTATGCAGTGGCTCTCTGGGACCTAATAAAAATCCTGTATATCCATGTCATCGGAAAGGAGAAGCAAGTGTTTCTTCACCTCATCTAACATGGAATGTTGTAGCTTGTGAAGGCATAACATTCACAGGCTGTGTGTTTTGATAAACCCTTGAGTGTGGTGTTTGCACATAACGTGAGTCTCGTCTCTATTCTGAAAACCTTTTTGTTGCTCAAAAAACGTGCATGGCAACTATTAGTGTCTAATGGCCACCGTAGCACCGGCTGGTCTTGATTGTGAAGAATTGTATGTGCCATCCTGAAGCATATGGGTGAGCTGTTCCTGTGAATAATTTGTAACTTAAATATTGTCAATTTTCAAAACGTTTAAATGTGAGAATGTGTGATGTGTTTATATCCTGTATCTTAGCCAAGTCCAGGCAGGATGTTTGCTATACAGTCTTGTTCAGAAAAATAATTTGCTTGTTATAAGACACACTCTAAATAAAGCCTCATTGCCTTCAACTTGCCAATCTTTTGTTTCCCAAACAGATTTTACATTAACATTATCTCGCCAAAAGCTGCACCCATGTATTGACAACTGGGAAATAAAGAACGCCAAATAAACTAATTTTGTTTCTGTCAGCATACTTTTTATTTTCCGAGGAAGAGAGGAGTATATAATAATAAGAAACTGGGTCTACAAAGATATTGCCAAAAAAGTATAAAAAATCTACATGTATGCTTTGGAGCTAGCCAAAGGAGTTGTAGGGCAATGTTCCAATTGTATGTAATTAAATACTGCACATGGCGTACTCTCTCTTTGTAAATAATGGTTCACACATTGATGATAACAAAACTTTTAATCTTAATTATATATACCACTATACATATCTTCACTTTCACATAAAGTATAATCCTCAAGCTCAGAAAGTATAGACCTAAATGTATTAAAATCCCAATTATCAGAGATGCTGTCAGGAATAATCACATCTTTAAAGCGATATCTTGAATACGTATGGTATTTGTAACATATCTGTGGGACCACAAATATCAAATAGGACCTTATCCCAAATAATGACATCCGGGACGGGAACTGCGGAAATGTTCACAAGGGACAGTTCTCTTCGAACTTTGTCTAATAAAGTATGAGGCTTCAAATCCTCAGTTACCACTACAAGAGAAGAGCATTCTGGTAGATAATGTCCATTGAGGAGCAAAACGAATACTGTCACAAAATGAATCCAAATGAAAAGGAAAAGCAATGAGATAGAAATCCAAGGTGGAACAAAGTATTTCTTTCTGAGTTAAATAACAAATGCACAACTTCCATGCTATGGTTGTTCTGATGAATCCAAGGAAAAGTAATCAATGTCAACAAAATAGCCATAGGCAGTGGAAAAACAGGACCCTCATGAGCCAGTGGTGAACTGGTAGATAACTTCAAAGGTTGGTCAGAATTAACAACTTATATGTGGTGTATGTATGGTGTTGGTAGATGTAGTTGAAAGAAGCAAAACGTCAGTCTTAGATATTCCCTGCTAGGGAGCAGAAGCATCTGAATTTGTTAATGCTTGTAAAGGAATTTGTTGAATGGTAGTGAGAGGAGGCAGGTAGTTACCAAGAAGCCTGTGTGATCTACTGTGCAGGAATGGCCACATGGTGTGGTTTGATTAGATCAATTAACACAAATATTTAATTTATGTAACCAGCCAGAGGTGGTGACATACTGTTTGGGTATCTTCAACTGGCAGGACCAGCATTGGTGCTCTGTAAGATGGGCCAAATTCTTTCTTATCCACAATCTTCTCTCGGACTAGATCTGTGATCTTTTGAATATAGCCGAGAGTTGCTGGTTACACCTTAAGTCTCCAGTGGGAGAATATTTCTCAAGCTTGTTGCCTTGCTCATCCCAGAAGTCTGTCAGTTCCAGTAAGACAGCCAAACATTCATCGGTATGAAAAGGTGTTTCTAACACCACTGTGCTAGGATTTTCATGGTCTACTAGGCAGATTGCTTAAAGCTCTTTGGACCTCATACAGGTGACGGATCCAACTACGACCTGAACCTAATACTCTAGCTGTTAAAGACTGCTTTAAGTCACAACTTTTCCTTTCCATTATCACATTTCCCTCAGGGTGCTAGGGAGAGGAATAGTGCACAGCCACACCTTAGGTGCCCAGGTTATCCTGGTAAACCTTGGAGGCAAACGCTTGGCCCTGGTCCGAATGGAATGCTGCTACTGAATATGTCTCGATGAAGACTTGCAGATATTTTATAACAGTTTGAGCATCAGCCGATCGCTGTGACTATACCCATAGGAATCTTAAATGTGAGTAACCTGCTAACAGAATGTATTTAAAGGAGCCGTCACTATTTAGTGGCACAGAGTGGTATAGATACACAGAGGACAGATGCTGGTTTGAAATCAAGAGAGGTATCTGCGGTGGGCATGCTGTAGTGTTTCAACAGCAGACTGGGCAGAATCATCAGTGTAGGCTATTCAGTTATACTTATTTAGAGGTATATCTTCTCTGGGTACAGGGTATTCTTTTTCGTGTTGCAGGTATGCTTGTGTTTGTTATGTAGAGTTGAAGACATAGTCTATGTCAGTTGTTGTTAATGAAGTGGGCCATTGTATCCATGTGGGATGTATGGCTTTTGCATCCAGGATGCTGATCTTTGTAACAACCTCTATGGCTGAAATGGGAGTCATGACAATTATGCCTTTGCCCTGAGCCAATGATCTCTCTTTCACAATAGCTGTCTGTACTGCAGTCAGTATTTTGTCTGTGGATGCAAAGCGCTTCTCTTCATTGGAATACAAATACGATTTATATGCAACCAGTATAGTGTTACCATTGTTGAAGTTCCTAATGATTTTTGGATTACTTTGTTGGATTTACTTTGCACTTTTATATTTTTTTATTTTTCTGGGATTGCTTGGACTTTTAAAACAAAAATATATGGTTTGGGGAACAGGTACAGCTAAAGAACTGTAAGTATCATTGGGTGGGAAATGGTATATTTTAATATATATGTAGTGTAAACCTATATTTGTTGACAAATGCCACATTTAAGGACATACTAATTAGTCTAATGTATAGACCTGGCCACCAATAGCATTGCTGTAGGAGTGAAATTGTAGCCTCCACACCAGCATTGGCAGAAGCAAACCCCTCATGTACTGCCATGATTAATTCTGGGCTGTGATCCTAATGTAGAATTAATCTACCCACCAAATCTACCCAAATGAAATATTTTGCACACTCAATAGGTAGGAGTATTTTGCTGAATATGATTTTGGTAAAGAAGTGCCACATCATTTAAGCTGTGACAGCTATAATGATGTATTCATCTACCCTTGTGTGTGAATGGGTTATTGCAGCTACAACAGCAGTTCGCACTGCTGATTCGCAGCTTCATCAGTCAAGGAATTCTCTGCAACGTCTATTACTACACTATGGTGGCTCAGTGTGTGAATAACATAAGCCAGTGGAAAACTTGCTTTAAGGTTTTCTTCTTTTCCCCAATGCAGCTTGTCCTCGATAGTATATCCTTTAGAGTCTCTGAATCCATTCTGGCTCCAGTAGTGTAAATACTTGTTGTAAGACTGGCACAATTATGCAAATCACACACTTAGGTGCCGATTACGATCCTTTAAAAACCGGGTACGAACCGTCGGACGGGGCATATTCCCCGTTCGACGCGTACCCGGTCAAAACAAGATACTATTTCCGTATGAATCGTACAAAACACCGACCGACGAAAATATACATACAAATGTGATCTGGGAAAGCGCCGACGTGACGTCGGGACGCACGCAGCCTGCCATTCACGAACCAGGAAGTACGATTCGCACCGACGTCATCCCGCACAGAGAATATTTTCCGGCAGCCAAAAACTGCCGGGAAATCAGGACGACGCGAACAAGGAGTACCTGCACGCGACGGACAGACATAGACCCGAACCTACGTGTCATCCCGGCCCTCATAGCAGTCGACCTCCTCTACAGGTTACGACGCAGACGCCGCAGATGGTCAGAACAACAAAGGGAGGGGGGAAAGGGGGGGGCAGGAGCAGGGGCAGGCTACAAAATCCCCACCAAAGTCACACAGTACACATGCCCTGGACATACCTGACCCCCAGGCCCTGGTCACTACGAGGGGGTGGGGGCATGTCCAGCAAAGCCAGCGTCCGCCACAACGGAAGTGGTTGACGACGCGAACCGGTAACACAACAATACAGGTACGTCCCATACCCACGCCTTAAGAGCGTGGGTACGAGTCGTACCACGCCCACACCTACGTCACCCCAACAATGGCGGGACGGCTGTACCCACGTGGCAAAGGCCTGGGTACGGCCCGCACAAGCATTCCACAGCGTGGGTATGGATATGTACGGACCGTACCCCCACCCCCGTATGCATGGAGCGTACCCCCACCCCAACAGTGTATGTACGACCCGTACCCTCACCCACATATGCATGGAGCGTATCCCCACCCCAACAGTGTATGTACGACCCGTACCCTCACCCGCGTATGCATGGAGCGTACCCCCATGCCAACAGTGTACGTACGGACCGTACCCCCACCCCGTATGCATGGAGCGTACCCCCACCCCAACCGTGTATGTACGACCCGTACCCTCACCCGTGTACGTATGGAGCGTACCCCCACCCCAACAGTGTATGTACGACCCGTACCCTCACCCGCGTATGCATGGAGCGTACCCCCACCCCAACCATGTATGTACGACCCGTACCCTCACCCGCGTATGCATGGAGCGTACCCCCACCCCAACCGCGTATGAACGACCCGTACCCTCACCCGCGTATGCATGGAGCGTACCCCCACCCCAACAGTGTATGTACGACCCGTACCCTCACCCGCGTATGCATGGAGCATACCCCCACCCCAACAGTGTATGTACGACCCGTACCCTCACCCGCGTATGCATGGAGTGTACCCCCATGCCAACAGTGTACGTACGGACCGTACCCCCACCCCGTATGCATGGAGCGTACCCCCACCCCAACCGTGTATGTACGACCTGTACCCTCACCCGCGTATGCATGGAGCGTACCCCCACCCCAACCGTGTATGTACGACCCGTACCCTCACCCGCATATGCATGGAGCATACCACCCATGCCAACAGTGTACGTACAGACCGTACCCCCACCCCGTATGCATGGAGCGTACACCCTCCCCAACCGTGTATGTACGACCCGTACCATCACCCGCGTATGTATGGAGCGTACCCCAACCGTGTATGTACGACCCATACCCTCACCCGCGTACGTATGGAGCGTACCCCCCATGCCAACAGTGTACGTACGGACCGTACCCCCACCCCGTATGCATGGAGCGTACCCCCACCCCAACCGTGTATGTACTACCCGTACCCTCACCCGCGTACGTATGGAGCGTACCCCCACCCCAACAGTGTATGTACGACCCGTACCCTCACCCGCGTATGCATGGAGCGTACCCCCACCCCAACAGTGTATGTACGACCCGTACCCTCACCCGCGTATGCATGGAGCATACCCCCCATGCCAACAGTGTACGTATGGACCGTACCCCCACCCCGTATGCATGGAGCGTACCCCCACTCCAACCGTGTATGTACGGACCGTACCCCCACCCGCGTATGCATGGAGCGAACCCACACCCGTGTATGTTCTAAGCGTACATATCCTGAAATAGGAGGGTTGGGTGCAGAGTCCTCCCAGCAGTGCCCAGTCATAAGAGGGGTGTGTGCAGAGTCCTCCCAGCAGTGCCCAGACACAGGAGGGGTGGGTGCCTAACACTCCCAGCAGTGCCCAGACACAGGAGGGATGTGTGCAGAGGCCTCCCAGCAGTGCCCAGTCATCAGAGGGGTGTGTGCAGAGTCCTCCCAGCAGTGCCCAGACACAGGAGGGGTGGGTGCAGAGTCCTCCCAGCAGTGCCCAGTCATAAGAGGGGTGTGTGCAGAGTCCTCCCAGCAGTGCCCAGGCACAGGAGGGGTGTGTGCAGAGGCCTCCCAGCAGTGCCCAGTCATAAGAGGGGTGTGTGCAGAGTCCTCCCAGAAGTGCCCAGACACAGGAGGGGTGGGTGCCTAACACTCCCAGCAGTGCCCAGACACTGGAGGGGTGTGTGCAGAGGCCTCCCAGCAGTGCCCAGTCATAAGAGGGGTGTGTGCAGAGTCCTCCCAGCAGTGCCCAGACACAGGAGGGGTGGGTGCAGAGTCCTCCCAGCAGTGCCCAGTCATAAGAGGGGTGTGTGCAGAGTCCTCCCAGCAGTGCCCAGACACAGGAGGGGTGTGTGCAGAGGCCTCCCAGCAGTGCCCAGTCATAAGAGGGGTGTGTGCAGAGTCCTCCCAGCAGTGGCCAGACACAGGAGGGGTGGGTGCCTAACACTCCCAGCAGCGCCCAGACACAGGAGGGGTGTGTGCAGAGGCCTCCCAGCAGTGCCCAGTCATAGGAGGGGTGTGTACAGAGTCCTCCCAGCAGTGCCCAGACACAGGAGGGGTGGGTGCAGAGTCCTCCCAGCAGTGCCCAGTCATAAGAGGGGTGTGTGCAGAGTCCTCCCAGCAGTGCCCAGACACAGGAGGGGTGTGTGCAGAGGCCTCCCAGCAGTGCCCAGTCATAAGAGGGGTGTGTGCAGAGTCCTCCCAGCAGTGCCCAGACACAGGAGGGGTGGGTGCCTAACACTCCCAGCAGTGCCCAGACACAGGAGGGGTGTGTGCAGAGGCCTCCCAGCAGTGCCCAGACACAGGAGGGGTGTGTGCAGAGGCCTCCCAGCAGTGCCCAGACACAGGAGGGGTGGGTGCAGAGTCCTCCCAGCAGTGCCCAGTCATAAGAGGGGTGTGTGCAGAGTCCTCCCAGCAGTGCCCAGACACAGGAGGGGTGTGTGCAGAGTCCTCCCAGCAGTGCCCAGACACAGGAGGGGTGGGTGCCTAACACTCACAGCAGTGCCCCTGCAAAGAAAAGGGTGGAGTACCCACAGATCCAATGCCCACAAATGTCAGTACATGTACCACATGTGTGCGAGGCTGGGAGTATACACATGCATAGCGCCGAAAAGAAAATATGTCCACATGAAGTCATGACAACAGTCTACATACACAAGTACAGTGACCACCAAGGACGCCACAAATGATGCAGGTGGAGACATCGCTCAACATGCATGGCCCAAGTCTAACAAGTCTGTCACACACCCAGCCAATGTAGACACAGCTCAGCACCACATATTGGAATGACCCTGCAGGGAAGATGTCAGGTTACACAGAGGAAGGAACACACCTTGGGACGATGTCACCATGCAGTAACTGCTTACATGAACAAAGTTATGTAGCCAACAGCTTGTGATGGCACACAGATACCAGGATCCACCCTATGACCAGCACAAGACTACAATTCCCACACACCCAACACATTATCACCACCCAAAATAATGGAGCAGGTCCACCAACAGCAATACCAGACAGACAGTAGTGTACTAAGGAAAAATAAATTGCTTTATTCAGCATCCAAAAATCTGTTTGTCTCTTGAAAGTTAAAAATGTACAATGCCCATAGGGCAATCCAAAGTTCAAATCCAGGTGGGGGACACAGTGGGACGCGTGTCCCCTAGCTTGCCTGCACAGTCAGACTCCTTCGTCTTCCAGAGGGGGGGTGCATCATGTGGGGGGGAAGGACCAGGCACCGCAGGGACATGAGGGCGAAGGGTAGGCGTCGTGGGTGCAGGGATGGAGGACTCCACCACAGGGGGTGGTGCAGCGCCAAAGGCGGAGGCCAGGATGGCGCTGCACACCTTAGCAAGGTCCTCCAGCGACTCCCCTGCACCCGAAGGAACCACAGGCCCCAAGGAGGGGGGGGGGTCAGAGGGATGGGTCGCAGTGCCACTGGGGGAGGGTGTGGACAGGGGGGGACTCAACCACCCTGACCGGGGACTCCCTTGACCGCTTGCAGGGTGGTGTCACTGTGGGGCTCAGGGACAGAGCGGCCATAAAGGAGTCTTTGCTAGATATGTGGCCAGGAGAGCTGAGGGGAGGGGATTTGGAGGGAGTGGATTTGGTGGAATGCGGACTCCCACTCTGGCTGCGTGTCTTACGTTTGCCCCCCGACCCAGTGGGTGTGCCTACTTCACCCTGTGTGAGCGTGCCAGGAGGTGTGCGTTTGACCTTCCCTGCTGGTGTGGTGCCTGTGTCTGTTGTGGTTGGTGCATGCTTACGTCTGGGTGTACGTGGGACAGGCATGGGAGTGGGAAGTGTGGATGGGTCAGGGGTAGGGGGTTGGACCAAGCGCTGCAGGAGACCCACTGCTGCAGTCAGTGTCGAGTCAATGGACCTCAGCAAGTTGCGTTGGTCAGCCTGCGATGAGAAAATGCCCTCCAAGTATGCCTCCATGTTGTTCAGCACTTGGCTGTGGCCATGGAGGACATTAAGCATCGCAGTCTGACCAACCTGCAACTGCCGCTGGATGTCCACAGACTCGGCATTGGCGGCAGCAGTGGAGACAGGGGCAGGGGGTGCGGTGCCTGGCAGGAAGGAGACATGTGGTGACTGGGAACGCTGGGAAGGGACACGAGCAAGTGGGAGGCGGCTGATGGCAATGGAGGGGGCGGGGAGAGATGTTGTGCCGCTGTCAGCTGCTGGTGCAGCCTCCGCCCACTCGGAGAGCTCATCCTCGGACCCGTCAGCTTCATATTCTGTGGTGGCACTGGACAGGTCCTCGGCCTCACTCTCCTCTGCCTCAGTTCCACTCGATGTGCCAGCCAAGATGTCACCGCTGGCACTGGTGCTCGGTCCCTCCACTCCGTCTGCTGATGTCTCCCTCCGTGTCCCCCGACGATGCTGTGGGCAAGGTGAAGAGACAGCAATTAATCATACACCTGTATACATATGTCACATGAGTCCAATCTACATAGGATACAGTGCATAGCCTGAAAAGAAAGATGAGTAACATCTACAAAACAAGGTACATATGTAGGGCATGCAACACACAGTTGGTTGACCCACCATGCCACTGAAAAACTATGGAGAGCATGACACAATAGCAAATGACATGAAATGGATTTTGACAGAGGAGCCAGGCTCTGGGGACAATCCAGCACTGCATCTGCACCACACAGCGTTGCCGAAAATAGGGATGAGCAGGGACCATATCCATGAACTTGAGGCACATGCTGCATAGGTAATACTGAAAACATGCCCACCATGACTGGCTCACTGCACCTTGAGTATATGTCCAGACAAACATCACACACTGGCCAGACCTAGCAAGGATATATCAGGTTTTGACATGTAGGATTTGCCCGCACCATCAACCCCCTACATGAGACAATTTGTTGAGACACAGGAAGCACTTACATCTCTTAGTCTGGGTGAAATACACATGGGCTGGATAAATGCAAGATTGGACACAAAATACCCAAGGTGCGCTTGTCCAAATAATCATGTACAAATGGTCATCATCAGATGATTGTAACAAGACACACAGGCACTGGCCACCGTGAGTATGAACAAGGAAAATCAGGTCAGGCTGTACAGTGGACACTTGTACTACATGTTACGTCAATATACATGGTGCCAGGGGACAATGGCACAGAGCACAACCTATTCTGTAGACACTGAGAGTGTCCACATTTTGTGATGACACACATGACACCTAGGAAAATATGCCCCAGGGGACAGTAGTGGCCACACAACTCCATGGTCCTGAATGGGAATGACTGCAACACACGCCACCATCCCTGCACCATGCGTATCGCACACTCATGCACATCATGTCACAGGCCACAACATAGGACATGCGTGCTGTAAGGCATGACACTTGAGAGACTAACTCCCATGTCTGGACTCAGCATCAGTGCCAACTGACATGGAACCCACAAGTACTGAACTGGACAGGGCACAGGCAAGGTCCCAAAACCTGTTACACACCACCCCCACACATGATGCTACAAGCATTGTTCACGTGGATAAAGTGCCAGCCTAGATAACCTTGTGAAGGAGTGACTACACACAGACCAGGGAACACATTGCAAGGAGGGGAAGGGAGGCAAGAGAGCACCGCTATACTGTGGGTAACCGGATCTGCACAGCACCTTTAAACCCTGGCAGTGTATCCATGCAACTGTGCACCTACAAATGCTGGTGACACACAACAAACACACATGTACCTACCCCCTTCCTGCTGCTGCTTCTCCTGTAAGCGCCAGTCCAAGTCTGGAAAGACCACCGCCTGCACACGCTTGTGGATGTGGGTCAGACGGCGGCGCCCGCGGTTCTGATGGGTCTCAGGTGACTCCCCCAGCAGGACCCGTGCGATCCTCCGTGTCCAGCACCGGATATCCTGCCAGCGTTTTCTCACCTGGGCCAGGCGCCGATTGTGACCCTCCGTCCTCCTCACGGCACTGACGGCGTTCATCCAGATCTGCTTCTTGGCAGAGGCGCCTACCTGTGAGGATTAACAAGTGACACTACATCAATACACCTGGCACATGTCATAGAGACACATATTAGAACAAATTTGCTGTTTACAACAAGGCATAGTATGCATCCAACGCATTGCACCTTTGTCATAGGGACATGATCCTCTGGGGAAGGGCAAAAGCAGTACGTGCCATTGAAAGTACACAGGTGGAATGAGGACAACGACACAATCAATGATCCAGGCTCACACTGTGCATCACAAGCTACACCAGGATTATGTGCAGCACCTCTAAGCAGTCACATGCCACAGGCCACTGACGCTACCTCAGCAGAGTACACAGACACACACAGGCACAGGACATTCACCTGCCATTGCCAAATGCAGCGACAAACCTCACTCTGCACATGTGACAAAAGATGGGGGGGCTCACAGGTGTGGGGCTGGCTCTGCACGTCAGACACACAGCACTGCTCCCTGCTCACATCAGATCGGCAGGGTATATCCATCCCTCATGCAGCCCGGGTGCTACACTCCACATATGCACCCACCCACATGACAGGGGACTTACACACACACCGATGTCCAGGGTACGAACACATCATGTGGACACTCTCAGCACAGGTACACAGAACTAACACACATCTGTGGGTACAGTCACCTGTCACACTGGGCTGACCACATAATCACATGAGGACTGTAGAGGCTACATTCCCAGGAGGATAAGACAGGCAGAATGTGGCATGCACCATGCAGTGATTGTCACAGTAAACACAATGCAAGTGAGGACGGCAGACATGCACCACAGCATGCTCTGGCTGGGAGACATCAGGCATTCCCCCCCTGGGACCCCCCCTACAGTACATTGCATGTGTGTCACACCTGGACACAATGCCAGAAGTCACAGTCACAAAAAAGGGACGCAGTCTGTGCTAGTAGACTCTGCACTCACCTGTTTCCCTGGTCGCCCATACAGCAGGAGGATCACATCCAGCAATGCCAGGTTCTCCTCCAGGGTGAAAGGCTGTGCCCTCTCCACAGACCTTGACATGGTTTCAGGGAATCAGGAGCAGCAGCTGGGTGGTAGAATCCAAAGATGTGCAGGCAAGTGCTCCCTCATGGGACCTGGCTGCCTTATATCTGCCTTGCTGGCCTGTTTCATGCACAGGAGTACAGAGTGATTGGTCACTCACATTTGCATCCTATGTTTCCTCCAATCCCTTCAAACCTAGCACAGTCAGTGGGTTTTTATTGTTTTTTTTCTTGAGCATGATGTCAACTCCAGAACCACATTGCAACAAAGTAGATTCATTCAAACTGACTTCTGCTGTGCACCTGCAGAAAAAAATTCATACTTTAAACTTGGTCTCCATGACAACCAGCATGCATGTAGGCCTTTATACTTGTCCCTCATGTGTCCCCTATATAATTTGGAGTTTCACACACAGGTACGGTGCGTTCCGGGGCCCTAGGGCACCCCAAATGCATAGCAACGGCCCGTACAGGCGTGTGTACGGTCCGTATCACTATGGGTACGCATACGCGAGCACACCCATAGTGATAGTGAGCGTACAGGCGTGTGTACGGTCCGTATCACTATGGGTGTGCTCGCGTATGCGTACCCATAGTGATACGGACCGTACACACGCCTGTACGCTCACTATCACTATGGGTACGCATACGCGAGCACACCCATAGTGATACAGACCGTACACACGCCTGTGCGCTCACTATCACTATGGGTGTGCTCGCGTATGCGTACCCATAGTGATACGGACCGTACACACGCCTGTACGCTCACTATTACTATGGGTACGCATACGCGAGCACACCCATAGTTATATGGACCGTACACACGCCTGTACGCTCACTATCACGATGGGTGTGCTCGCATATGCGTACCCATAGTGATACGGACCATACACACGCCTGTACGCTCACTATCACTATGGGTATGCATACGCGAGCACACCCATAGTGATAAGGACCGTACACGCGTGCGTACGCTCACTATCACTATGGGTATGCATACGGCAGCACTCCCATAGTGATAGGGAACGTACACAGGCCCTCTGAGCGAATGTACGGTGCCTTTCACACATCACAGTGGTGACAGGCAGCACACAGGAAGGAATAGAGCTGACATACTTGTCCATGGATGGACATCAAGGCATTGTCTGGGCAGTACTACATGTGTGGGGCACAGGTGTGAAAGGCTGTGATGTGGCACATTACTCCTGAGTCGAGAAGGCAATAGATGTATGATGAGATGTGTACAGATGTTATGTGTGACGGTGCAATATGTGCCAGGCATGCCCTTAACTCCTTTGACAAGTGTGCATGTCGTACTGCACACTTGGGATGAGCGTCACTGGCATGGCACAGTCAACAACACACGCAAGTGTCCCCTGATGCCCGCTACAGGGGTTACCACACCAGACATTTGACTACCCACGGTGCACGATGTGTCTATGTCATGTATGTGTAGTGTGTTCCCATTAGCTTGATGTTGGTGTTCCCTCAAAAGCATCAGCTGTTGCAGCAACCAACATGTGTCTGTATGTAGATGGACATGGCACACTGTTACGCACACCAGGCCACATGTGGTATCGGATGTGAGGTGCGTATGTATGCATGGGACACGGAGTAGCGTAACAAGGACATGTCTGCATCCTCTCAATGTATGTGTGGTGAGTCATGACATGTACACCTTAATGGCAAGGTGTGTGGCCTGTCCTAGTGTAATGTCATGTGACCTGTGGCTCTAGTGTTCCGCTACCTGTCTCTGAAATCGACATCCTACTTCTGCTGATGTGTTGATGTATGTCACTCCTGTGTTGCGTCTGGCTGTTCACTTACCCTGGGACATAGCTAATCCCATGCCATGGCATGTGGAGGTTCACAATCTCCGTGTGTAGCTGGGTCTTGGTAGGAGTGTCACCTGGCAGCCATACGTGTCCAGGGCATGTGGCACATACCTGACTCCGTATGTAGCATATGTGTATTGACAGATTAACATGTGCTCAGTACAAATAAATTGTTGTTGTAGTGCACTCACTCTTCCTTGTCACTTCCAAATTACTGCAGAGCGCCGCCTCTTCCCCGACCAATTCCAGACTTGGCTGACATGCGGGAGAATGACTGTATACGCTGCTCCTGCTTCCCCCAACCATTGATTGAGGAGTTGACGGCAAGGCTGGCACCACACCTGCAACCGCTGCACAGGTATCCTACGGCACTGACACCCAAGCTGAAGGTAATGGCAGCCCTACATTTTCTTGCCACGGGTACCTTTCAATATACCATAGCTCATGTTGGTGGCATGTCCCAGAGCATGTTCAGCCGTGTGCTGCATGATTTCTTAGAGGCCATGTTGCTTCACCTGGATGAGTTCATCCATTTCCCAACTCCTGAACTGTTGACTGGGGTCAAGCATGGATTCTATGCCCTGGGAGGGATGCCCCATGTCATTGGGTCCATAGATGGGACACATGTGGCTTTGGTACCACAACAGGCACAGGAGGTAGCGTACAGGAATCGCAAACACTACCACTCCATCAATGCCCTTGTGGTGTGTCTGTCCAACATGGTGATTTCACATGTCTGTGCTCGTTTTCCAGGATCAGCACACGATGCCTACATCATGAGGCGTAGCAGGGTGCCTGAAATGATCACGCAGCTGCGCAACGAACGAGCATGTGTTGTTGGTGGGTACACTCTGTCTGTCCTGTATTTTGCGTAGACTTCCAGCACGACCGCTTCTCCTATCCTACTTATGTCCATGTGGTTTCCATGTAGGGGACGCTGGCTATCCCAACATGCCATGGCTGATCACACCTCTCCGCAACCCCAGCACGCCGGCCCAGCTCCGCTACTACACCGCCCATGGCCGGACAAAGCGAGTGATAGAGAGGACATTTGGCCTCCTGAAGAGCCGATTCAGATGCCTCCACAAGAACGGCGGCGCCCTCCCATATGCCCCGGCGAAGGTCTACAAAATCTTCATGGTCTGCTGCATGCTGCACAACATGGCAGTTGAGAAAGCTGTGCCACTCATCCTGGATCAAGATGATCAGGACCATCCACCCGTGGAGGACGAAGGGCTTGGCAATGGGGCTAGTGATGTGGAGGATGTGGTTCCACAAGAGGACATTCGGAGTCGGCTCATACGCGACTTCTTTGCTTAGTGGTGAGTACCAGTGTCTGAGTGTGCACGCATTGGTCCCCGTGTGGCATGTGTTGCGATGTGTGTGTCCATCTGCATGTATGCCACGTGAGTCAGAGGTGTGTGTGGATGTGTCACTGGAGTGATGGTGCCAGTGATGAGTGTATTTCCCCAGTCATAATTGTGACCTAGCATGTTGTCATCCTTACATGTGTCGAGTACATGCACATGCAAGTGGCTGTGCTTTTTGTGGCTGACTTCTTGTGTGTCTCTCATCCCCAGGTACTTGCGCATGCCATCTGCTGGTTGCATTGTTGTGGCACTGCTATTCCTCATGGACACGTCATCGTGTGCTGACTCAGTGTTACATGCACGGACAAGTTTGGAAGTCTCCTTAGGGTAAGGGATGCATCAGGGGTGTATTGGGTTTGGCAGTTGTTTACGATGTGTGCACACTGCCCCTGTCGATGTTTGGTTCCTCTGCAGACATGTCGCATCACCATGGGACACATGACATGTAGCTGGGTACACCTGAATAGATGGTCAGACTTGTTGACAGTCATCTGTGATGGGATAGTGGATTGTGATGATGGCATCAATGTGTGTAACACTGCCCTCGGACACATACGGTTTGCATTGGCATGACATGGTGTGGGACTTCCACATCAGAGGATCAATGGTGTATGGCAGCCTCTCCGTGAGCAGCAGGGGGTGTTTAGCTGTTAGCCGACACTTGTGTGCCAGTTCCATGGCTATCACGCATTTGTGCTGCAGAAGGGGGGTTCCAGTGTTGGACCCACATGTTACTCCACATGACCTGTGTATGTGTACTCCGAGTTGCCTCTGCATTCCCGAATACATGAATAATAAAGGTGTCCCTATGCCTCCAAGGTGCCTATTCTCAGTCAATGCTGGTGTGTTGCCACGGTGCATACGGCATGTCTGGCATGGTTTTCCGTGATAGTGGCTATGTGTCTATGTGTCGAGTAGCAAGATGCAAGCTGTTTGTGTGGGATTAGACTGTGTATTGTGCATGATGTCCATGACTGTGTGGGTATTGTGACATGTGCCATCCCCATGCATCCAACGTTGGCCAGGCCACCATTCTCTGCATCCACCTGACTCAAGCTTGCAGGACATGGTTCTGCCACCTGTCCCCACATACCTGGGTGCCCCCAGGACACTCCACATGATCCCTGACCTCTGCGCATGGCTGTCGCTGTACTCAATATGTCTGTCGGCACAGTTGTGCGGCCACCCCCTCAGCTGGTTGGGCCCATCACGGGTGTGGTATGGTGCTCCATGTCTGTGTTGCCTAATACATTGTGACCCATGTGTGTCCTGTGCCAGACTCAGGCCCCAGGGTGTGGATGGTTGAAGTCATATGAGAACTCAGGCATGGTTAGACTTTACAAGACACATGTAAGGTAATAATGCAAAATGTAGGCATCATCTCTTTATCGTGTAACTTTTTATTTTTGTTGGGGTACGTGGGGAGGGTATGACATGAGGGGCTTTCCGGGTGTGTGGAATCCAAAGTTCACTAGGGGAGTTGGTGTCCTTGCCATTGGAAATCCTCAGAGTCCATGCCACAGTCTTTGTCAACATTGGTCAGACAGTGACCAGCAAGTCCATGTGGCAGAGAATGTCTTTTGCTGATGTGCTACTGTTGGTCCAGTGGGCCAGGTGCCAGGCCAGGTGTCCTGGGAGATGGTGCTGTTTTGCCGACCCTCACAGTCTTTTCCGTGGACGACCCGCCCTCCTGCGGGAACCCTCAGAAGCAGGCTGTGACGATGTTTGGGATGCTCCGTCGGATGTCTCCTCCTCCTCCTGATCCCTCCCTGTGGGTGGTGATGTTCTACGCCTGGTGGCACAGGGAGGGTTGCCTATGTTGTCGGCTATCCGACGGAGTGTACGGTGAATTCCCGTGAACACCGTCACGAGCTCAGCCTGTCTGTCCTCCATCCGCCCTTGGTGTCGCAGTAGACAGGCATGTTGCTCCGCATGTTGCTGGGCCTGCTGGGTCTTGATCTCCTCGAGGGTGGACACAACCTGGGCCATGCCCGTGGTGTCCTGCCGGTATGTGTCCAGGATGTTTCTGACATGGGAATATACCGGTTCCGCAGCCAACTGGTCAGGCTCGCGCCTCCGCCATCCTCCACTCCCACCACCCCTGCCCACTTGCACCTGGCCTGCCCTTGTGGGCACATCGGGTCTCCGGGACCCCTGAGGGGTGGCATTAGCGTTGTCGCCTGCCTCCTCCTGGGTGCCCGGTACACCGTGTCCCTCCTGGTCAGCCTGGCTGCATTGTGGTGGTGGGGCAGGGATCCTGGGTGTCTCCTGGGATGTGGCAGGAGTGGGGGTGGTGGTTGGCCCAGTTGTACCTGACGCAGGTGCTGCAGGTGGTTGGACACCAGAGGGGCCAGGTTGGTCGGGGTCGTCCACAGAGTGGTGAGAGTCGTCGCTGCCGGTGGGTCCGTCATCCCACAGAGCCGGGTCCTGTGAGTCTTCCCCCCCAGGGTTGGGGGGTGATCCACGACGTTGACCTGTGTGTGAGAGAGACAATGTTAATTTTGTTCCATGCAACATCCATGTTTCATTCGTTTCTAAGTTGGCACATTTCCTCTGGGAATTTGGATATGTCTTGCATTCCACTCACAGTGCACTTGTGCATGGGTATGTCCCTTGGCCACAGATTTTGAGACTTTACCTGTGTGTGGCACAGTCTTACTTGCTGTGTCTATTGTGACTGCAGTCAGCAGTGGAGTGAGCAGGTGTGGCGAGCCATGCATTGGCGCCTTCCGTGTTGCACTGTACGTGGGCACATGGAGTTGTTCCACACATTTATATAATGCAGATAGCTGGCGTTGTGCTCGTGCACAGGTTGAGACATGGCCCAGTGTTTTGCCATGGAGAAGAGAGGGGGATTCAGGCACTGGCCACCCTTGTCTACATGCACGCATTCCACCTGCTGACGACCAGACATTCCCACACCCCACAAGGCTGAATTGGTCTCCCTGTGTGTCCCTTTCTCACTCCCTCTCTGTCCCCCTCTCCCTCCCTCCCTGAGTCAGCCTCCTCCCTCTGTCCGTCTCCCTGTGTCTCCCTCCCTCTCTCTCCCCCTCTCCCTCCCTCTGTGTGTCACCCTCTGTCACCTCAGCCCAGCTTCCTAGGCACACACTTTTTGCAGATCTTTGAATGGCCCTTGGCTTGTTGATGTGAGTTTGTTTCTGATCTCCAGGCACCCATTGGGTGTAGTGTCTGTGTCTGCTCTGCTGCTGTGGTGGTGTGTGCTGCCACTCTTTCACAGTGTTGGCTGTTCATTAGCTGCTGTCATGTGCAAAAACGTGCCTTCACCCCCATGTCTTAATGCAAGGCGTCCGCCATTTGCTGGCAAGTCTTTCCTGTGTGGGGACACACTGTTTGTCTGGCTGTGACCTAGGCCATATGGGCAGAGGGCATTGTTGTCTGCTTCTGAGTTGCACTATGTGATTTTTGGGGCACACACTCCCGCCATCCGGCTTACCGTGTCTTATGTTGGTGTTTTCTGTGGCCTGTGACTTGGCATTGTCCAGCTGGGTGCATGGGGCATGGTGGCGCTAGTGGCATGTGCGTGTTCATGGAGTGTGGTTGAGTCATGCGATAGCTTGGGGTGGTTGCGTGCCTGATTGTGAGTTTGGTTGTGGATGACGTTCCCCCCACGTGAGGTGAGTTGTTTGTGTACTCACCCGGCTCTCGGAGTCCTTCTACTCCGTCCACTGACACCACCGTCAGTATGGCCATCACCCTCTCCTCCCAGGGATGGTATTGTACGGGTCTTCGGGGCGGCCCTCCTCCAGTGATGTTGGCCTGGTTGTGGTCGTCGGTCATTTTGGCTCGGACCCTCCTCCGCAGATCGTACCACCTGGCTTGGCATTCATGCCTGGTCCTTCTGGTGGACGCAACAGCATTCACAGCATCGACAATCCTCTGCCACATTGCTGTTTTTTCGGAAATGCTGGTCTGTCTGACCAATGTTCCAAAGAGGTGTGGCTCGACTCTGAGGATTTCGTCGACAAGGACCTCCAACTCTTGGCTAGTGAACTTTGGATTCTTGTTAGTGGGCATGGTGAGGGGTGTGGGTGTGGATGGTTGTGGGGGGTGTGGGTGTGGATGGTTGTGGGTGTGTGGGTGTGGTTGTGCAGGTGTGTGTGTGAATGTGATGAGGGGGTGTTTGTGAAGGTGGCTGTGTGAAGGTGTGCAAGTGTAAGGTGTAGTAAAGGTTCAAGTATGGTGCTGTAGGTTGTCTGTGGGGTCTGGCAGCAGTGAGTCTGTTGCAAAGGCTCATGGTTTGTGTCTGTGGGCGCTTTTTATTGGTCCATTGGTGGGTGTGGCTGTGTTTGAACTGTGGGTGGGTGTGTTATAAGGAGTGGTTGTGTTTTGGGCCTCTGTTTGGGATTTTGGCAGTTGCAGGTCAGTGAATGTGTTGTATTTGTGCTTGTTGGACATGTTTTGTGGCTTTGTGCCATTCGAATAGTGTATTCTTGTGTTGTTTTGCTTTGTCCTGGTTGTGTACGTGCGTTTTTAGCGTGTGTACGGTGTGTACTTCGGCAATTTTGTTGTACAGTGCTGTCCTTGTGTCTGGCTTGGTACGACTCGTACATGCGCGATGTTGGGTGAAGGTGCTGGTGTTGGGGCATGGGGTGCGCTCCGTACTTAGAATGTTGGGGTGGGGGTACGCTCCATACGTACACGGGTGAGGGTACGGGTCGTACATACACGGTTGGGGTGGGGGTACGGATCGTACATACACGGTTGGGGTGGGGGTACGCTCCATGCATACGCCGGTGAGGGTACGGGTCATACATACACTGTTGGGGTGGGGGTAATCTCCATACGTACGCGGGTGAGGGTACGGGTTGTACATACATGGTTGGGGTGGGGGTACGCTCCATGCATACGCGGGTGAGGGTACGGGTCGTATATACACGGTTGGGGTGGGGGTACGGTCCGTACATACACGGTTGGGGTGGGGGTACGCTCCATGCATACGCGGGTGAGGGTACGGGTTGTACATACACTGTTGGGGTGGGGGTACGCTCCATACGTACGCGGGTGAGGGTACGGGTCGTACATACACGGTTGGGGTGGGGGTACGCTCCATGCAAACGCGGGTGAGGGTACGGGTCGTACATACACGGTTGGGGTGGGGGTACGGTCCGTACATACACGGTTGGGGTGGGGGTACGCTCCATACATACGCGGGTGTGGGTACGGGCCATACACACACGGTTGGGGTGGGGGTACAGTCCGTACATACACTGTTGGGGTGGGGGTATGCTCCATACATACGCGGGTGAGGGTACGGGTCGTACATACACTGTTGGGGTGGGGGTATGCTCCATACATATGCGGGTGAGGGTACGGGTCGTACATACACGGTTGGGGTGGGGGTACGCTCCATACATATGCAGGTGGGGGTACGGGCCGTACGTACGGGGGTGTACATATACGGGTGGGGGTACGTCTCGTACATACACGGGTGTAAATACACGGGTGTACATACACTGGTGTACATTCACGGGTGGGGGTACGTCTCGTACATACACGGGTGTACATACACGGGTGTACATACACGGGTGTACATTCATGGGTGGGGGTACGTCTCGTACATACACGGGTGTACATACACGGGTGGGGATTCGACTCGTACATAGGAGGGCTGGGGTGAGTGTTGGGCGCGTATGCAGGCACATGTCTCCATGGTTGCTATGGGAGTTCGGTGCGGACGGTGTTTTTTCCATCCGGTTGTAACATCGGACGCACAGGATGGATCGCACTTGCGCGGTCGGACTTCACTTATCACATTTGTACGGTAAATCATCCGAGGATGTGTCGGACACATTTTCCGACCCGAGGACGTGTGGGGAATAATTCCCAATTCGATTCGTATGGACTTTTTCCCATGCGAATCGTACTTGGCAGTTTTTACGGCACTTGTACGATTCGTACGGTAAAAAGACCGGATACGAGTCGTACGGGGAATTATTTTCCAGGATCGTAATCGGCACCTATAAGTGTGGGGAATTCAGGATCCGCATTCTCTGGTGGCAGATTTAGAGCTTTCAGTTCAGCCAGCTGTGAAGCACAATCACCTAGTGACTGCATGACTGTTTTGTGAGGCTGGAAGTTTCCATCCTTCATTGTACTGCTTACCACTGTGCAACAGCATCGCATTTGTGTTTTGTTTCAACAGCGGACTGGGCGGAATCATCAGTGTAGGCTATTCAGTTATACTTATTTTGAGGAATAACTTCATGGGCACAGGGTATTCTTTTTCGTGTTGCAGGTATGCTTGTGTTTGTAATGTAGAGATGAAGACATAGTCTATGTCAGTTGTTGTTAATTAAGTGGTCCGTTGTATCCATGTGGGATGTATGGCTTTTGCATCCAGGATGCTGATCTTTGTAACAGCCTCTAAGGCTAGAATGGGAGTCATGTCAATTATTCCTTTGCCCTGAGCCAATGATCTCTCCTTCACAATAGCTGTCTGTACTGCAGTCAGTATTTTGTCTGTGGATGCAAAGCGCTTCTCTTCATTGGAATACAAATACGATTTATATAAAACCATTATAGTGTTACCGTTGTTGAAGTTCCTAATGATTTTTGGATTACTTTCTTGGATTTACTTTGCACTTTTATATTTTTTTATTTTTCTGGGATTGCTTGGAGTTTTGAAACAAAAATGTATGGTTTGGTTTTATGAAAAAGAACATGGGGAACAGGTACAGCTAAAGAACTGCAAGTATCATTGGGTGGGAAATGTTATATTTTAATATAATTTGTGCTTCGTCTAATTGCACTGTCATATTTTTAATTTCTATGGATGTGATTGAATTGGCTTTATGTTGTGTTTATTTCTAACATTGTGCTTTGTGGTTGGTGATGTCTAGATTTTTATTTAATTAGTGAAACATATAATTTTAATTATCAATCTTATTTTCAATTTTATTGTAATGTTTTTTTTACTGATTTATAAAAATAGTTTGTTTAATATTTATTTAGAACTGGTTAAGTTATAGTGGTGTTTTCTTTTATTAAGGTTTGTTAGATACTGTGTAGTTAGGGTAGGTGTTTTATGTTTGCGGTTTTGCAATTACTTTTAATTATTGTTCACCTTTGTTGTTAATAAATATTTGTTAAATCATAGGGGACACTGTTCCGAATTGAGGGTGCAAAGTGTCACCCAATCAACAAAGAGAAAGATTGAGAATAGAGTAGATGGTGAGAGGAGGAGGAAAGAGAGAGAGGCAGAGCTTCATCCCCAGTATCAAGGATCCAATCCCGAAGGGGAGGGCTGAGTCTTGCCTCTTAGTTGCCCTCACACACCCTGAAGGATGTCATGCTTCATCATCGGGCTTTTGCTCCTCGTCGGGCCGGAGCTGCAATGCCCGATGGGTCCCCTGAAGGGTCACTTTCACAGAGATCTTTTAAGAGAAGAGCTGTTAGGTGAGTGCAGGTGTGTGGGGTGGATCCAGTAGCAAAAATGGTGAAGTGCGTGCAGTGAAAGATGTTAAAAAATAAATAAATAAAACTACCTAGGAGTGTCCACAGGAAGACCCTTTAATAGCGTAGTACCCCTGGTAGATTAAAACACCGAAAAGGTTGGTGAGTTACTGTGAGGCTTAATGTGCCCGTGTAACTGTCAAAAGGTCGACATGTTTCACGCCTGGTATGTCTAAATGATCAATTGCATTTCTTCAGGACCTAACAGATGTGATAATAGTACTCGTAGATATACCGAAGCCAAAGAGGTACCTAAAGGGGATGACAGGTAAACAGAGGAAGACAAACGGATTTATGTGTCAGACGTGCCATGGCAAAGGTGTTCAGTAAACCTTTGTACATAACACTGGGGAGCGTCTGCAAACAACATAACTACACCAATGGACATTCGAACATGATGGTTCAAACTCATAGTGATTACGCTTGAAGCTAGTAACAGTCCTAGTAAGGGTCTTCAGCCGACTGGGAACAGATGGCCTTCACGCTGAATAGCGCCCTGCTCAGCCAGGTACCGGGGGAAAGCAGGGAGGAAAAAAGAAAGGAGGAATAACTTGAGAGACTCCAGCGCATTTCTTGCTGATTGGGACCCTTAAAAATGTGCCCTTAAATGTGTTATCCTGTCTGCCTGAAGCTTTTAATACAACGCTGTGGAAGGCTTTGGGAGGCTGAAGGAAACAGCTGAACCATAAAAGGTCATATATAGAGCTATATTAGTCCCTGCCTGGTGTTTTTTTTTTTGGGTGGTATTATTTGAAGGTGACCATACAGTATCTGTGCACCCATTGCATTACCGAGCGACTGCAGTAGGGTGGCGCCTTGAACTTTTTTTTTCATTTCCCTGGGATATCTGACGTTGCCATCGGTGTACGGGTGAGCAGCTGGGGGAAAGTTAAAAAGCCAAAAGCAGGATGGGAAGACATCTAAGACAAGTAAATGTGGTGGCAGCTGCGAAAGGATTGAAAGCGAAGAAACTTAAAACACAGGCTAAAGGGATATTAGCCCCGGCGAAAGCCTCAAGTGCCTTAAATCGCTCCAGGTCAATATCAATCTCAAGCTCAGAGAGCTCCACGGAAGAGCTGATGGAGCCACAGGGAGCACAAAGAGAGGGGGACGTGAGCCTAGGAACCAATGGAGTACATGATGGAGCACTAGAGGGACCTAGCGAATCTTCCATACCAGCTAGCAAAGACTTTCCACTTTTCACTAAAAAGAGCTCTCAGCTTATAAAGTCCCCTGCAATTCCATCCCCTTCACTGGCAGCGGCAATTTCTCCTGCTATACCCGATGAGGCTGCAACAATTGATTCCCTTATAAGGCTACATATTTCTCCACCTGCAGAGGTTTCGCCTCCAGCCCCGATACCGTCTGCCACAGCCGATCAAGGAAAAGAGAATACACCATCCCTCCCAGTAAAAAAGCTTGCCGGGCAGATTCGCCACTTCAATGTTCTGTGGCAATAAATAGCCCAGAACAACAGCAAGAGAGCCCACAGCGAATACAGGATCAGCCAGGTCTATTCCAGGAGAAAGGCCGTGTATCTCCAAACCAGTCAAGCAAGAATGAGCGCAAACACTCACAAGAGAAACCACAAGAAAATCCGGATTTGCCATCCCCTATGGGAGACTCACAGCAGATGGAAATGAAAGATTTGCTTAATCTGATATTGGAGGCGATCGGGGAAATGAAAAAGTCCCAGGCACATGAGATAGCTGCTCTCCATCTTAGACTCGAAAAAATCGAGGAATCAATCTCTGGCACTCCTGCGAGGATTGAAGAGGCGGAATCAAGAATAGCTCGATTGGAAGATCAGATGAGCTCTACCATACAGAAGATCAATGTGCTGACAGCGGAAAAGACCGCCCTAGAGTCTAAAGTAGAGGAGTTGGAAAATTACTCAGGCCGCTCAAATCTGCGTATCGTGGGAGTGCCTGAAGGGAAAGATGGTGCCAACACCCTTCGCTGGGTTGAAACATTTATCAAGCAAAAAGTACTTCCTGACTTTTTGGGGGATCTTACAATAACCAGGGCACATCGGGTCCCGGCACATCCGATTCCGAATTCCAAATACCCTCGTACAATTTTAATTAATTTCGCAGATTACAGAATTAAAGAAGATGTGTTAATTAAAGCAATTCAGCAGAAACAATTTTTTATTGATGAGGGCTCCAAATGTCAGATTTTTTCGGACATGTCAGCAACGGCAGCCCGTAGGCGCAAGGAATTTGTTAAGCTCTTGTTTTTATTTAAAGCACAAGGGGCTCAGGCATCCCTTGCGCAACAATCCAAGTTAAAGGTGTTGGCTAAAGGCAAATTTCATATACTCACACGGGTAGAAGATGCTCAGGAATTGCTGAGAGATATTTCTACTGCAAGATTAAACTGTTTTGACTGGTTCTACGAATATGTATAATGGTATAGCTCTTATCCACAGGTCTTTTTTCTTGTTTTGGGGGGTGGGGGTGCTCACCTAGGGTGCAGGACCAGGGCACCCCATTGGTGGAAAGGGGGAAATGTGGTTTGCGGGACCAGAAGAGACCACATTAGGGAGGAGGGAAGCGATTGAGGGTGGGGTGGGTGAAAGCAGTTGTAAAATGAGCAGTAGCAGGGCTTCGATTGGAATAAGGGGCAGGAGTATGCAAAGTTTTGATGTAATTGGTATGGTCTATAGAAATAGGCTTATTAATGATGAGTAAATGTAGTATTCTTTCGCTTAACGTAAATGGAATCTTGAACAAACAAAAGTATGGAGCTCTAATTAGATGGTTAGCTTCCTTTGTACCCCAAGAACTATTTTTACAGGAGACAAATTTAAAAACTAACTCTCCTAGAATATTTCTCCCAAGAATGTACTCGCATGCCTTTTTTGCTTCTGCAGGATTGGCTAAGCGAGGAGTAGCGATTTATTTCTGCAGGGGTCTCCCATGGGAGTTTGGTTAAGTGAAGAGAGATCCTCAGGGGAGATGGATATGGGTGGAGGCCAAATTAAATGGAACGATACTACATTTCATCAACTACTATGGCCCCATTGTGGATGACACTTCTGCCCTGTGTAAAATTAGTGAATTATTGAGGGGGGTACCCAGGAAATTAATCATGGGAGGGGATTTTAATTTTATTAAGGATTTAAAGAAAGACACTTCGAATAAAAATAAAAAAGAGCTCAAACCAAAAACTAAAAAGGTGATTGACGCTTTAAAACAGGAACATATTTTGATAGATCCTTGGCGTGTTGCCAATCCATCCATATTGGAATTCTCATATTCAAATCAATTTCATTAGGCCTCGCGAATTGATTTTTTCTTAATATCAAAATCCCTGGGCTGTATAACCTCTGATATAGATATTAATCCATTTTCCAACCATTCTCTTATTAAACTTAGTATAGAAATCGGCGTAAATAAGAGGCCAAGATCCAGGTGGCAGATGGATCGGCTCCTTTTGCAGGACCATCAATGGGTGGCTAATACAAAAGATTGGATTGTTGAATTTTTTAAGATTAAAATGGATACAGCAGTAATTTTCTCTGTTTGGGGGGCGTTTAAGGCTGCCCTTCGTGGGCAAATGATAGCACTATCCACCTGCTTAGGTAATCCAAGGAAAGAGAACATTTTTAAGCTCCAGCAGGCCGTAGTAGAAGCAACAAAATTCAGATATGCACCATCTGCAAGTATAGGGGACGCTAAAGCAAAGCTAGAGAGGGTCAAATATGAGTTAAAAGAGTTCTTTACTCTGGAAGAGATTGCTAGCTCTAGAACCTATCTACAGCGCGTATATGAGGAGAGTCAGATGGTTGGCAAGCTGCTCGCTGGTAGCGTGAAAACCAAACAGGAGGCATCCACCATTACAGAAATTATAGACCCTAAAACTAGTTTGTCTGTAACGGGCAAAAAGGAGATAGGTCAAGTCTTTCTAGATCATTACTCCAAGTTATATACAACTAGATATAAAGCTGAAGTCAAATTAGCAACTATTATGACGGAAATGAGTTTCCTACTCTTTCAGGGCCTAGGGCGGAACAGCTCCTGCTAGACGTCTCTGAAGAAGAGATTATAGATGTTATCAAGTCCACTGCAGGAGCAAGAGCTTGCGGTGCGGACGGCCTTCCAATAGAGTTCTTCAAAACTTTTTCAAGAGAGCTGACTCCGTTTTTGGCAAATCTTTTTAACAACATCACTTTAGGAGGCGATGTTCCTCCAAGTTTTAAGGAATCTATATTGGTCAGCTTCGTTAATAAGGGCAAAAACGGTAAAGACATTAACTCATATAGGCCGATTAGTCTCCTCAATGCGGATTTTAAAATACTAATGAAAATCTGGGCACAACGCTTCACGCCTATTGCCCAGGAGCTTATTCACTGTGACCAAACTGGGTTCGTAGCGGGGAGGTACATGTCTACAAATACTCGGTATTTAATTCAAGCCCTTGATTACGTGACAAGTAATAAAATACCCACCCTCATTACCATGGTCGATGCTGAAAAAGCATTAGACCTGGTAAATTGGGATGCACTTCTTTTTGGTCTAGGTAAATTTGGTTTTCCGGCTCAAGTTCTAAACATGCTAAAAAATATCTATCAAGGCGCTCAAGCCCAGGTGATAGTCAATGAAGATGCAGTAAGGACCGTGGAAATAAACCGTGGTACTAGACAAGGGTGTCCGTTGTCTCCTCTTTTGTTTACTTTTTTCATTGAACCCCTTGCTGTAAGAATTCGTGGTAATTCCCTTATTAGAGCTCCATGCGAAGGGATGCCAAAATTAAAATTATTTGCAGATGACATTATTATGTACCTTTGCCCAGAAAAACAGATCGCTGAAGAAGCCCTTTTAGAATTTGGCAAATTTGAACAAATAGGAGGCTATAAAATAATTCAAAAGAAAACAGAGATGTTATTATTTATCTCAAATGGTGACTGCTTACCCACGATTTTAAGAACTCAGGCCCTAAAAGACGAGCCAATTAGATACTTGGGTATTAGCCTCTCATCCCATTTAGATCAATTATTCAATTTGAATTATATAACTGGGTGAATCAAAATTAAAACTTCATTAGACAAATGGTCCCTCTTGCCTTTGACATTGATTGGCCGTGTAGCACTCCTAAAAATATCAATCCTTCCATTATTAATATTTTTGTTTGTCAATGTACCCTTAAAAATTAATACTAAATATTTTAAGGAAATTGCCTCTATGTTTAGGGAATTGTTTGGAACAAGAAGGCGTCCAGGGTTAAATTGCCCATACTACAATTAGAGACAAATCAGGGGGGCTAAGCCCTACCAAATATCCGAACATACTATGAGGCTGCGTTATTAGATCTTATGGCATGCCTATTGGAACCTAATGACCAGATGGACACATATTTAAAAAAAAAAAATATTGTTGAGGCCGGCACACAAATCCCAGTATTCTTAAAAACATCTAAACTACCGAAAAAGTCTCATTATAAGACTGTTCGTGACTATTCTATCCGACTCCAGTCGTTGTTTAAACAGGCAAACGTCTCCGGGTTTGCCTTTTTGAAATTGGACGAATGTAGGGGGTTTGGCCTACATATTCATTCAAGCCATGTTAGGAGATGGAAAGATATTGGCTTTGAAAATCTGGGCCAGTTTCTCATTGGTAATACAGTGATTCCTTGGGAAGGAGTACTATGTAGGGCAGGAAACCGAATTAAGCCAGGGTTCTTGGAATATATGCAGATTACAAACTTTATTAAAAAATATATATTCCAGTTCAGCGGGGCTCCAACTCAACTGGCTAATGCTTTATTTAAAGTAAAATTGAAGGGAGTGGGAAATTGGTATTCCTTACTCATGAAGCACAATTTATTTATTTATTTATTTATGGGATTTTTAATGCGCAACTAATACCCTAGGGTGTCTAGGCGCAATGAGATTCTCTAGGATACACAAAATTGAGGACAGGAACTTATTGATTAAATAGCCAAGTTTTCAGAGCCTTACGGAAGGCAATGAGTGTTGGTGCTGTTTTAATATACAAGGGGAGTGTGTTCCACAGTATGGGGGTCGCTACCAGGAAGCGTCTATCTCCCCATGTGGCCGTTCTTGTTCGGGGAACATGCAATAGGTGGCTTGCTGCTGATCTTAGATTCTTTCCAGGTATGTACACCTGAAAAGCTTCCTTTAAGAACTTTGGTCCAGTCTGATGAATGGCCTTGTAGGCGATGCAGAGAGCCTTGAATTTAATTCTGCTCTCCACTCTTAGCCAATGTAGATGGCGTATGGCTGCTGAAGTAGAGTGTCGCCAAGGAATATTAAGCAGAATTCGTGCTGCCACATTTTGCACGGACTGCAATTTGTTCAGGATGTATTTGTGAGTGCTAAGGAAGAGGGCGTTTCCATAGTCCAGCTTCGAAAACACTAAGGTGGTAATCAGTGTTTTCCCTGCCGAAGCGGGTAGGTATGGCATGAGTTTTTTTATTTTCTTCAGCACGAAGAATGCAGCAGAGACCACCTTGTTGACATGATAACCAAAAGATAGCCTGTAATCAAAAATCACTCCCAAATTCCTAACCTTGACAGCTGGAATCGGGGGGGAGCCCATCTGACTAGGCCACCAAGTTGGAGACCATTCGGGGGAGATCTTACCGAAAGTCATAACTTCGGTTTTCTCTGCATTAAGTTTCAGGCAGTTACTGTGCATCCATGATTGTACATCCAGTAACCCCTCCTGAAACTTAGCTGCTACCACTGGACCGTTCTTATGCACCGCCAGCACAAGCTGGGTGTCATCCGCGTAGGTAGTTAATCGCATCCCATGTGATTTAATAACCCTCGCCAAGTCCGCAACATAGATATTAAAAAGCGTGGGACTTAGCGAGGATCCTTGAGGGACTCCACAGGGCAGTTCAGAAGTGGGCGAGTAGTAGTTGCCCAGATTGACTGCCTGTTTGCGATTAACAAGGAAGGAG
Organism: Triturus cristatus; assembly: GCF_964204655.1. NCBI lineage: Eukaryota > Metazoa > Chordata > Amphibia > Caudata > Salamandridae > Triturus > Triturus cristatus. The sequence goes on from NC_140593.1 coordinate 178,433,051, forward strand.
GCTATAAGGTCTTTAGCCAGATGACTAACTCCAAGGGCTGCGACACGGTCGACCAAGATGACGTGGTCGACCGTGTCAAAAGCAGCTGACAGGTCCAATAAGATGAGCACTGCAGCACCTCCCGAATCCATGATCTCTCGAATTTCATCCGAGGCCTTTATCAATGCTGTCTCAGTTCCGTGTCCCTTCCGGAACCCGAACTGAGTGTCATCTAAGAGCTTATGTTGTTCAATAAACTCAGAGAGCTGTTTATTCATTATTGCCTCCACTATTTTGGCAGGAAATGGAAGGCAGGCAATTGGCCTGTAGTTGGAAGTGATGGTAGGGTCTAAAGATGGCTTCTTAATCAGGGGTTTAACAATAGCCTTCTTCCAGGTCTGTGGATAGACACCTGTCCTAAAGATGGAGTTGCATATGTTGGTCAGCGGCTGGGTAACCACATTGTGTAGTTGGTTCATTATGGTCGGAGGACATGGGTCCAACGGAGAGCCTGATTTAATTTTGCCAACAAGTGCGTTGACCTGTTCTTCGGTAGCTGACTGAAACTGGGTAAAGGAAGGGTGCTTCAGTGCTGGTTGAATAGTTAAATCAGTGGTTCTTCCTACCGGCTCTTTAGAAAAAGTGGAGTAAATATCCATTACTTTAGTAGTAAAAAATGTGGCTAGGGCGGTACAGAATTCCTGCGAGTTCTCTATTGTGGAGCCAGGCACTCCCCTTGGTTGATGAACTTTTGGGGAAAATAACTCGGGAGATGAATTGTTCCCTCTCTCATCAGTAATGGCAGGCTATAGCCCAATTAGGAAGCAAGGCCCTGAGAGCGGCTAATTTTAAAAGGATGTCCTTCTCTTCATGATGGCTGGCCTATTATACTCCGAAAAAGCTAAACAAATGTCATCCGGAAGTAGATAATAAACGCTTTCAATGTCTCTCCCAAGGCAGGGAGACTGGCTTCACATATTTTACACATGCCCGAAGCTTGAGACCTTTTGGAAAGACATTTTTTTTGCAATGAGCCAGTCAATTAAAAAAAAGATCAACCCCGAGACAGAAGTGTCTCTCTCTGGATTCTCCAAAGCTAAGCCAGATTTGATAAGAGCTGAAGAGACTTATAGATCAATCTGCTCTATAGCATGACGGTTTTGTGAGGCTGGAAGTTTCCATCCATCATTGTACTGCTTACCACTGTGCAACAGCATCGCATTTGTGTTTTGTTTCAACAGCGGACTGGGCGGAATCATCAGTGTAGGCTATTCAGTTATACTTATTTTGAGGTATAACTTCTCTGGGCACAGGGTATTCTTTTTTTGTGTTGCAGGTATGCTTGTGTTTGTAATGTAGAGATGAAGACATAGTCTATGTCAGTTGTTGTTAATTAAGTGGTCCTTTGTATCCATGTGGGATGTATGGCTTTTACATCCAGGATGATGATCTTTGTAACAGCCTCTAAGGCTGGAATGGGAGTCATGTCAATTATTACTTTGCCCTGAGCCAATGATCTCTCCTTCACAATAGCTGTCTGTACTGCAGTCAGTATTTTGTCTGTGGATGCAAAGCGCTTCTCTTCATTGGAATACAAATACGATTTATATAAAACCATTATAGTGTTACCGTTGTTGAAGTTCCTAATGATTTTTGGATTACTTTCTTGGATTTACTTTTCACTTTTATCAATCAATCAAATGATCTTTATTCGGATAATTTGAAAACATCCATAAAAGTACATACAACTGCATCACTCATCACTATACACATTAAAAATTACATCGAATTTGCAAAACAGCCAGATAAGTGCAAATAGCAATGTTCAGATTATACAAGGATGCTTCTAAATATAGTGGCAAAATGAGATAAGCAGAGCACTCCTACTTTTCTAATTAAACCACAGGTATATTCTGAATGATATAGGTGCTGCAGCGTAATGCCTGCTGTCAATCAGGCATGAAGAAACAAGATCAAATGATTCAATCAACTAATGATTGACGCTGCGCACTGTGCTACGTGTAACTGAGTTACTAACGATTAATCTTATTCACAAAAGGTTCAAAAAACACCAAACAATGGTTCTCGTTTAAACATATATTTTCAGCATATATGTAAACATCAGCTTCAAATTATAACATCATGAATATATCAACACATTTACAAGAAACGGTAGACAACTACCATATACAGTGCAATATTTAAATGTACCACATAATATTTCACGAAATCACTACATGATGCTTGTGATGAGCCCAATGCATTTCGGGACTTTGCTGTCCCTTCGTCAGGGGCGTTCTGTGGAGAAAATATATATATTTAACAAAATCATTCTGGTATTTATACAAGAAGGATACATGGTGGCAAATGATGTTAGTTAACATGGTACAGGGAACTTAGCCGTAAAACACTCATGCGATGAAATGAACTCTCCATTTAATTTGAAGGTCACGTTTATATGAAAGAGAAATACCGTCACCCAATAGTGTGGAACTCAAAATGATAATAAACAGTGGCTCTGAAGAGAAACATTAAATGAAATGAGAATACATTCCAGAATAAAAAGAAAGGAAAACCATACATGAGAAGAATCTGCTGAAAATGTGGTGATGTTATCTCACCTTAAATATTATGTAGGTGTTTCCATGATTGGAACAAAACGATGAAGACAGGCTAACTGTTGCCACTAAGTAAGGAGACGATATCGACCAGAGAATAACTGAAAAAATATAGGAATGAAGATATAATCAGAATGGATAACAAATATATCCTGCCGCTAATTAACACACAATGGAGCAGAAAAGTCATACTCACTAGTGTAAGTGCTGAGACACCTGGATACTTGAGTTAACGTGTAGTCCAAGCATAAAATAGAGCTGAATGCTCAATCAATCACCCGAGGCAGATGTATGGCATCAAGTGAAAATAATGCGTCTCCGTAAACAAACGCTACAAAATAATGATAGTATGTGGTTACGACCGGATCTTAACAATAATACAAGAGTCTATAACAAGCACGCCACTAAACTCGATGAACACTACTTACTTAAGGAACGAGATGGAAGAGACAAGTCCAGTTCTCACAGATGGCGTCCTGTCATCACAACAAGATTTTTTTACTGGCGAAAAGCGCGCCGAATTTAAACCCACCGTAATTGCAACGTCGATGGGAGATTCATGGTGATCGAGAGAGGACTTACGTATGACGCCATGAATGAAGTGAAGTGTTCAATTTCTAACACGAACAGGGCTAAGTGTAAAGTGCAAGAAATCCTTATAAGAACAATTTCTTTGACCGCTTGTGCGTAAAGCAACAAACAGTATACTCAATTACAGGAAAAGTGAACTACGTACGCCCGCACGTACTGAATAGATACAATGTATCGGTGACTCACCGGGACCGCAATCAGATCTCCAGGGTTATGACTAGTGCAGACGCTTGCTAACCTCTACGGTTCTATTAATGAAATAATGACCGGTTGAACCATGAATACAAGATAAAGACAGTAAGAGGTGAAATAATCAGACAAACAAATAAACATAGAACAGTGGAATCAAGATGGATATAAAGATGGTTAAAAAAAGTTTGTGAACATAAAATAACTTAGTGTGATGAAAAAATATAATAAAGGGTGTTTAAGAAAGTCCATAAGCCTCAAAGGAGTTGGAACAGAGAAATGGTATACAATTATGTTCAAACAAGTTATGGTAACATGTCAACAGTAAATAAAGAGTAATCACAGTGGTACATGAGGTTCTGCGCTTGACCATGAACAATTCTATGTTTATAAAAGACATGTTTATAAAAAAACATGAAAGATCTAAACGGTCATTGAGCCCACTCGGGGCCAGAGTCTGTAGTTTCTGAATCCAAAAGAGCTCTCTGCGTAGAAGTAAATTGGTAATATCTACACCTGGTTTGACATCAATGGACTCTATAATTTGGAAACGAAGTTGAGAAATAGAATGTTTTGCTTCTAGCCAATGCATGGCTAGGCTTGAGGTGCTGTGCTTGTTCCTAATTCTGGATTTATGCTCAGTAATCCGTGTTTTTATTTTCCTTTCAGTCTTGCCTACATAGGCCTTGCCACAGGGGCATTTTATACAATAGATGACATGGGTGGTATTACAGTCACTGTTGTGTTGCAAAATAATGTTGGAGCCAGACGTGGGATGAGTCAGGGTATTCCCAGTGATGACATTGCTGCAGTGAATACATGAATGACATTTACGAGTGCCATGAAAGACAATGGCTTTGTCGGAAGTTTTGGTGAATTTCAATAAATTCCGTAAATTTTTGCCTCTTTTGTATGCAAACAAAGGTTTTTCCAGAAAAAGTTGTTGGAAATCCTGCTCTTGTTGTAATAATTCCCACCGTGTCAGGATGATTTTCTTGATTTTAGGTGAAGATGTGGAGAAGTTACTGACGAATACCAATCTAGTCGAGGAGGTCTTTGGTTTCTGTTGCAATAAGTCTGTTCTTGGAATGGACATCGCTCGTGTGAGGCATGTTTGTAATACCTCTTTGGGATAACCTCTTGAGGAAAATTTATCAACAGTGGTTTGAAGTTGAAGGGTACTGTTATCAGAGTCGGAACAAATCCGGCGAATTCTGGTAAATTGTGACAATGGCAAATTATTGATCAAGTGGCGTGGATGAAAACTTGTGAAGGTCAATAAACTGTTCCGATCAGTGGGTTTGTGGAAAACTGTAGTATGGAATTGATTCGTGGATGTTTTGGTGACTTGTACATCCAGGTAATGGACAGAATCCTGATGAATAGTGTAGGTCAACTGAATGTGAGTATGTTGCCTGTTTAGTGTCTCTATCATGGAAATGAAAGACTGTTTCGAGTCACCCCAGATTAAGAAAATATCATCTATGAAGCGACAATAGAGGCGTATTTTTGTCCACCAATCTGAATTGGAAATGATGTGCTCCAGTTCGTATTGGGCCATGTAGATGTTTGCATAGGCTGGTGCTCCTGAAAAGCCCATCGATGTACCATTCAATTGAGCATAAAATTTGTCTTGATATTGGAAATAGCTGTTGTGTAAGCAAAACTTTAAGAGTTGCAAGACCAGAACCTTCTCAATGTTAACGTCTTCCATTTGAAGTAATGCCCATTCAACCGCTTCAAGGCCAGCCGCATGGTGAATGGAGGTGTAAAGAGCTGTAACATCTATAGTACATAGATAGATGGAGTCCTGATGTCCAATAGTGGTTTGTTGAAGCAGTTGTAAAAAGTGGGTAGTGTCCTTTATGTAAGATTGCCAAGATTGTACAAACTTCTGAAGGTAGTAGTCCAAAAATTTGCCAATGGGGTCAAAAATAGATTTGCATCCAGAGACTATTGGGCGAAATGGAGGGTCTTGAGGATCCTTATGTATTTTAGGGATCATGTACAAATAGGGACGTTGTGGGTTGGTTGAAGACAGAAAAAGATGTGTATTGTTGTCAATCCATGTTTGTTCAAGGGCCTCATTTAGGATGGACTTAAGTAACTCCAAAAGCAATGTTGTGGGATCACTTGCCAGTTGCAAATAAGTGTTGGAGTCAGAAATGTGTGCCACGACTTTGGAATGGTAATATGCTGTATCACACTAAGTTATTTTATGTTCACAAACTTTTTTTAACCATCTTTATATCCATCTTGATTCCACTGTTCTATGTTTATTTGTTTGTCTGATTATTTCACCTCTTACTGTCTTTATCTTGTATTCATGGTTCAACCGGTCATTATTTCATTAATAGAACCGTAGAGGTTAGCAAGCGTCTACACTAGTCATAACCCTGGAGATCTGATTGCGGACCCGGTGAGTCACCGATACATTGTATCTATTCAGTACGTGCGGGCGTACGTAGTTCACTTTTCCTGTAATTGAGTATACTGTTTGTTGCTTTACGCACAAGCGGTCAAAGAAATTGTTCTTATAAGGATTTCTTGCACTTTACACTTAGCCCTGTTCGTGTTAGAAATTGAACACTTCACTTCATTCATGGCGTCATACGTAAGTCCTCTCTCGATCACCATGAATCTCCCATCGACGTTGCAATTACGGTGGGTTTAAATTCGGCGCGCTTTTCGCCAGTAAAAAAATCTTGTTGTGATGACAGGACGCCATCTGTGAGAACTGGACTTGTCTCTTCCATCTCGTTCCTTAAGTAAGTAGTGTTCATCGAGTTTAGTGGCGTGCTTGTTATAGACTCTTGTATTATTGTTAAGATCCGGTCGTAACCACATACTATCATTATTTTGTAGCGTTTGTTTACGGAGACGCATTATTTTCACTTGATGCCATACATCTGCCTCGGGTGATTGATTGAGCATTCAGCTCTATTTTATGCTTGGACTACACGTTAACTCAAGTATCCAGGTGTCTCAGCACTTACACTAGTGAGTATGACTTTTCTGCTCCATTGTGTGTTAATTAGCGGCAGGATATATTTGTTATCCATTCTGATTATATCTTCATTCCTATATTTTTTCAGTTATTCTCTGGTCGATATCGTCTCCTTACTTAGTGGCAACAGTTAGCCTGTCTTCATCGTTTTGTTCCAATCATGGAAACACCTACATAATATTTAAGGTGAGATAACATCACCACATTTTCAGCAGATTCTTCTCATGTATGGTTTTCCTTTCTTTTTATTCTGGAATGTATTCTCATTTCATTTAATGTTTCTCTTCAGAGCCACTGTTTATTATCATTTTGAGTTCCACACTATTGGGTGACGGTATTTCTCTTTCATATAAACGTGACCTTCAAATTAAATGGAGAGTTCATTTCATCGCATGAGTGTTTTACGGCTAAGTTCCCTGTACCATGTTAACTAACATCATTTGCCACCATGTATCCTTCTTGTATAAATACCAGAATGATTTTGTTAAATATATATATTTTCTCCACAGAACGCCCCTGACGAAGGGACAGCAAAGTCCCGAAATGCATTGGGCTCATCACAAGCATCTTGTAGTGATTTCGTGAAATATTATGTGGTACATTTAAATATTGCACTGTATATGGTAGTTGTCTACCGTTTCTTGTAAATGTGTTGATATATTCATGATGTTATAATTTGAAGCTGATGTTTACATATATGCTGAAAATATATGTTTAAACGAGAACCATTGTTTGGTGTTTTTTGAACCTTTTGTGAATAAGATTAATCGTTAGTAACTCAGTTACACGTAGCACAGTGCGCAGCGTCAATCATTAGTTGATTGAATCATTTGATCTAAATATAGTGGGCCATGTTCATTTTGTTCTACATCAGGAATAAGAGAAAGAATAAAAACGATAGCTCTATAAAACACATCCATTTAAATATATATAAAACATTAAAAGTCATCCCAATGACAGTAAAACAGATCTTGTTAATCAAAGCATATCTAAGGGAACACCCATTGTGCAAAAAAGCAATGTGCAATTTATGATACAGACTATCAGGCCAGAGACAATACGGTGTATAAGCACCCATTATGCAGAATGTGCGGTGTGCAGATGGTACAAGGTCATAAACACCTATCAGGCCACATTCATTGAGGCGCGGGAACGGACAGCAGTTTGAAGAAAGTGACTAACTCTGAAGATTACATCGTCAGTGCTTAACATCAATAAAACTCTGAAGGCCTCATTAAAATCCGTCAAGGCACTGTCTCTAAAATAGGGGATTAGGAAGTGTTTGGTATATTTTGCATAAAAGCCACAAAACAATGTAAAATGCAGCAAACTTTGCTTTCCACCCTGGTTACAAGGACAGTCTAAATTCCCCAAGTTGTGGGTATAACCAAAGGGGAAGCAAAGTAAGTTTACCACACTTCCATCCCTGAACCTAAACAGCAAGCTCCTATTCCAGCTGCCCAGTTTCTTGCGCAAATAACCTTGGGGCATATTGTGTGGCCTAGCGCAGGGTTCTTGAATGGGGATATACCTGAGGATTGATGGCTTTACGAATTCAATATTTTCTCTATTCACTCGGTACAGGTCGAATAGGGCCCTTTTTACTATGTTCTTATGCGAAGAGTCTATTGTTTCAGGTGCTAAGAAAAGGTGCCCCATTTCTATGCTTACTAGACTCTTCTGTACCGCCTTAAGCCACGGAATGTGATTAGCACGCTCACTTTGTAGACAATCTAAAATAATATCACGGGTCAACGAGGCAGCTGGGTTATGCCAAATTTTTAGCCAGAACAAAGCGGGTCTTGATTTTATAAAATCCTCTATATAGGGGAGATTCAATTCTCTATGGCACACATACGAGGGTGCCGAAATAACTCCCCCCAGGGCCTTCCTGCAGAATTTATTTTCTTCTATCTGGATTTTGGTGCAATTCGAGTATCCCCACACCTCGGCACCGTAAGTTCCTGTAGGGACGCACTGGGTCTTGTAAATTTGTAAGAGTGATGGAATGACCTCGATGTGCTTTGGTTGGCGTAATGTAATTATAGTGTTAATAGCTTTGCCCAGTTTATTCCTCCCTCTGGCAACATGAGGTTGCCAGGATCCAAAGTCAGAAATCAGCAAGCCTAAATAAGGGAAAGTGCAAGTGCTATTAAGAACATTATTCCCTGACATAATATGGCGAATTTTGTGTTTCATTGGCCCACAAGACATTATGTAGGATTTTTTAAAGTTTGTGCATAAGTCGAGGTCGGCCATATGAGAAACGAAGCCTGAGATTAAAGTGCGCAGTGCATTGGGTGTACGTCCTATAAGTACCGCATCGTCGTCATAGAGAAGTACAGGAAGGGGATTGCCATTGACGAGCGGGACGTCGATGGTTAGGTTGCCGAGAGATGTGCTCAATTCATTTATATATAAAATAAAAAGCAGGGGAGCCAGGACACAGCCTTGTCTTACTCCCCTACCAATTAAAATCTCGCCCGAAACCTCACCATCATTGTTGATGCGAACACGGGATTTTAAATCGCTGTGTAAATGAGCTAAAAAATGGACCAAAGGTTCGTCCAAACCATATCTCAGCAGGGCTGTCCATAGACGGGAGCGGTTAACAAAATCAAAAGCGGAACTTAAATCCATAAAACCCAAATAAAGTGGGGATTGTTTAGCTACGGTATATTTATCTAAAACTAAATTTAAGTTTAAGCACTGCTCCACCGTCCCTACATGACTTCTAAAACCTAACTGGCATGGATGTAGAATTTTGTTTACTTCTGCCCAAGTACTGATCTTATTAAAAATGACCCTGCCCAGAATCTTCAGTGTATTATCAATTAATGATATTGGGCGATAACTGGCAGGGTCAAGTCTATTGACTTTTTTAAAAATAGGTACGATGGTGCTATTGGACCAGGAATCGGGCAGTGAGGTAATGGATAAATTATTAAAAACATTGCACAATAGTGGTGACCAGAAGTCAGGCTCTGATTTTATTAGATCAATGGATAATCCATCGGGCCCCGGCGCTTTGTTTCCTGCACTTTGAGATTATATAAAACCATTATAGTGTTACCGTTGTTGAAGTTCCTAATGATTTTTGGATTACTTTCTTGGATTTACTTTGCACTTTTATATTTTTTTATTTTTTGGGGATCGCTTGGAGTTTTGAAACAACAATGTATGGTTTGGTTTTATGAAAAAGAACATGGGGAACAGGTACAGCTAAAGAACTGCAAGTATTATTGGGTTGGAAATGTTATATTTTAATATAATTTGTGCTTTGTCTAATTGCAATGTCATATTTTTAATTTTTATGGATGTGATTGAATTGGCTTTATGTTGTGTTTATTTCTAACATTGTGCTTTGTGGTTGGTGATGTCTAGATTTTTATTTAATTAGTGAAACATATAATTTTTAATTATCAATCTTATTTTCAATTTTTTTGTAATGTTTTTTTTACTGATTTATAAAAATAGTTTGTTTAATATTTATTTAGAACTGGTTAAGTTATAGTGGTGTTTTCTTTTGTTAAGGTTTGTTAGATACTGTGTAGTTAGGGTAGGTGTTTTATGTTTGCGGTTTTGCAATTACTTTTAATTGTTGTTCTTCTTTGTTGTTAATAAATATTTGTTAAATCATAGGGGACACTGTTCCGAATTGAGGGTGCAAAGTGTCACCCAATCAACAAAGAGAAAGATTGAGTATAGAGTAGATGGTGAGAGGAGGAGGAAAGAGAGGCAGAGGTTCATCCCCATTATCAAGGATCCAATCCCGAAGGGGAGGGCCGGGTCTTGCCTCTTAGTTGCTCTCACACACCCTGAAGGATGTCATGCTTCATCATCTGGCTTTTGCTCCTTGTCGGGCCGGAGCTGCAATGCCCGATGGGTCCCCCGAAGGGTCACTTTCACGGATTTAAGAGAAGAGCTGTTAGGTGAGTGCGGGTGTGTGGGGTGGATCCAGTAGCAAAAATGGTGAAGTGCGTGCAGTGAAAGATGTTCAAAAATAAATAAATAAAACTACCTAGGAGTGTCCACAGGAAGACCCTTTAATAGCGTTGTACCCCTGGTAGATTAAAACACCGAAAAGGTTGGTGAGTTACTGTGAGGCTTAATGTGCCCGTGTAACTGTCAAAAGGTCGACATGTTTCACGCCTGGTATGTCTAAATGATCAATTGCATTTCTTCAGGACCTAAGAGATGTGATAATAGTACTCGTAGATATACCCAAGCCAAAGAGGTACCTAAAGGGGATGACAGGTAAACAGAGAAAGACAAACGGATTTATGTGTCAATCGTGCCATGGCAAAGGTGTTCAGTAAACCTTTGTACATAAAACTGGAGAGCGTCTGCAAACAACATAACTACACCAATGCTTACTCATTTCGGTATTCACAGAAGTTAGGAGTCCTAACTTTAGGACTCCTAAATGCCTTCTGTGAATACCGAAAGTCTTAAAATTAGGATTTTTCGCAGTTTAGTAGTAGTATAGTTAGGACTCCTAACTTTAGGACTCCTAAATGCCTTCTGTGAATAACGAAAGTCTTAAAATTAGGATTTTTCTCAATTTAGCAGTCCTAAATTTAGATTTAGGACTACTAAATAGAGAAAAATCCTAATTTTAAGAATTTCGGTATTCACAGAAGGCATTTAGGAGTCCTAAAGTTAGGAGTCCTAACTATACTACTACTAAACTGAGAAAAATCCTAATTTTAAGACTTTCGGTATTCACAGAAGGCATTTAGGAGTCCTAAAGTTAGGACTCCTAACTTCTGTGAATACCGAAATGAGTAAGTGCCTTCTGTGAATACCAAAATGAGTAAGTGCCTTCTGTGAATACCAAAATGATAGTAAGTTTAGGATTTTGTCTTAAGTTAGTTCTGTGAATCGGGCCCAAAATGTATATATTATTAAAAATCACAGAACATCACATCACATTGACATGAATTAACACGATGCACCCAATCCAAAGATAAAATGTGAACATTCATTGCAAACATACTCACATTCATCTGCATACATGGTGGAGGGCTTATAAAGCATTTCAATGAGTAAAGCGTAATCTCTCTCACCCTCCAAATAATGGGCAAAAGCACCTTGGGTGTATCAACGATGAGACTCACTGAATGAAGACTATGTAGTACACGTAAATAGAAATATCTAAAAAGTGCTTCAGAGGTGAAAAGATTTAAGATATATATATGACTGCCATATGCATAGCAGGGAGGCTGAGGAGCTGGCTCCTCATGTCACTTACTTGTGCTGAGTGCGTCTGTGGCATAGTGACCTACACCTGTCCTTGAATCCGGAGGTAGCGTCAGGGGAATCAGATGCGCTATTTAAAGGACTCAGGGAGGGTAAATAGGGGGCCGATTTACAACAAAGTGACGCATCTGTAGAGATGCGTCACTTTCCCAGCGCCATTATGCAAAACCCTTGCGTCACCATGGATGTGCTGTATTTGCAATAGCGCACCATGGTGCAAGGATTGACAGATGCATCAGAAATTCTGATGCATCTGCTGACAGAAAAGTCACGCATTGCTGGAATCGTGTCGCAAGCACAACGCAACTCCAGTAATTCTCAGGGGCGCCCTATGCCTAACATGCTGCTTCACTCCTTACTCCTGCTTCAAGCAGGCGCAGGGTTTTGACGCAGCATGGACGTAAAAGTGACTCAGTGAAATCTTGCAGATACTTTTACGGGGCTTCCTGCAATGAAACGCCCACCCTGCATACATTAAACCTGACACAGGTTTAATGTGGAGCAGGGCTACACAACGTGACGCATCTCCCTAGATGTGTCTCGTTGTAAATGGGCCACAACTTTTATGCTGCCGCTGCGTCACAAAATTGACGCAACAACGGTGCAAAAGTGATGCAAGGGACTGCCCCAAGGTTTTTTGTGATGGGCTGTTAGCCCAAAAGTAGAAGGAAGCAAGTGTCCTTGAGGTTTCACACGAGGACGCAATGTTGTGTTTCAGTGTGACCTATATGAAGGGGTCGGCCAGGAGGGTAGTTTTCAGGACCAAGTGCATCTAAAAAAAACCACACAGGGAGATCTAATGAATGAGTTGCCCTTGGACCACAAGTAGGTTAACCGCCTGAGTGTAGGGACCGTGCTCTCTGGTAATGGTGTTCTGACTTTTATACTACATATACATCTCTGCGGAATTATATTCCTCTCTGAATTCCTTTTCAGTGGATTGGAACATCTCTAGCGATCATAATCCTCTTTCTGCTAATTTCCACTAGGATTAGAAGCAGGTTGCTACTCTTCATTCTTTTAAAGCCCAAGTTAACCTCAAAGATCTGGGGCGTAGGTTAAAGTGGCATACAATAATTCCTGATCTGTTCTCTGGTAAACTGGCCAAGTCACATCAATCGGAACTCCAGATTGTTTGGATGAGGAGACTCCTGACTTTAGCGTACTAAGGGCTTTCAACATGATATGCACCCACGCTAACGCTGCACTTCTAAAGCCAGAGCGGCCTGGATCTTTAGCCCCAAAACGATGGTTCAACAAGGAATGCTCGAAGACGCGCCATACACTCTTAGCAGCACTAAAAGAAAACAAGATAGTTGTGAGGTGAAAGAAAGTAGAGCTAAATATAGAGCAGTCTTAAAACAAAGGAAGCCTGAACTAAAGGACATTTTGTGCGAGGATCTTCTTACAGCTAGCACTTTGAAACATAGCACCATGTATTTTTAGCCCTGATTCAGGTGGTGGAGAATACCTAGGGGTAGGGCAATGCATGCCCTCGGAGAACTTATACAAAGAGCCAGGTTTGAGCTATATAGCTGATTTTAATCGTCTGCCACCTCTTTTGTGATGGTGTGCCGTTTGGTTGAAGGAGGACCTAAGGGCCTGATTTAGATCTGGGCAGACGGGTTACTCTGGGACAACGGTGAAGGATAATCCAGCAGACAAAATAGAAATCTCATAGGATATAATGGGATTTATATTTTGGCGGGTGGGATATCTGTCACCTTTGTGATGGAGTAACCTGTCTGCCAAGATCTAACCCAGGTCCTAAGTCTTAAGAGACCAGTCATTTGGTATTTTTTGAAATGGGACAATATGTCCAATATCCTCTGGCTGCACTATTTGAGGGAAAATGTTAAAGTCCTTGGGAGACTCAAGCAATTTTTAACTGGTTAGATCAGGTCTTTCATCTTAAGGTGCAGCTGAGAGGGAAGCCTCATCCTTGGCCAAACAGACATATTGGCAATTTGTGATGGTAAAAACAGTTCCTGGGATAGAACCATATCTCAGTCTTCAAATGACAACGACAATGAAGGCTGCCTGGTTCACCACCGACCTCCAAGAAGCCAGACGCTCCTGCAGGCGCCTTGAGAAACTCTGGCGGAACAAGAAAACCACCGAAGACCTGAATAACTACAGGAACGCCATGAATGAATACCACCAGTGCATAAGAGCCACCAAGAGGACCTTTATCAAGAACAAAATCCACTCCAACGCAAGTAACGCAAAGGAACTCTTCAAGGGCATACAGCAGTTCACCAAACCCCCCAGCGAAGCCTTGGCTATATCCATCCCAGGATCTCTGCAACAAGCTCAGCTTCTACTTCCAATTGAAAATCAAGGCCCTCTACAACAACTTCAGCGAACAAACTCCTGACACCACCCCTCTCTCCACCACCAACAACCGGCCGACCATCACCATCTGGAAACCTGCTACCACTGGAACACCACCAAGACCATGAAGAACACCCTTTCAGGAGCCCCCACGGACCCCTCCTCACCCCACATTTACCACAGAACCACCACCCTAATGGCTCCCAAACTAGACCGGACCAGCAACGCCTCCTCGAATCCGGCATCTTCCCCCACGACTGGAAGCGAGCAGAAGTCAAGCCCCTCCTCGGCAGACCAGATGGACCTGGAAAACTACTGGCCCATCTCCCGCCATCCCTCTGCAGCCAAAGTCACAGAGACATTCGTCAACACCCAACTGACCACCTTCATCAAAGAGAACGCCATCCTCGACTCCTCCCAGTCTGGATTCTGCAGCAACCACAGCACTGAGACTGCCCTCCTCGCCACTACCGATGACATCTGCATGTTATTCGACCAGGGCCACACGACGGCCCTCATCCTACTAGACCTCTCCACAGCCTTCGACACTGTCTCTCACTGCACTCTCGCCACCAGACTCCATGATGCTGGCATACTGGGAACCGCCCTCGACTGGATCCGAACCTTCCTCACCGGCAGAACTCAAAGGATCAGATTCCCACCCTTCCTCTCCGAACCCACAGAGATCAACTGCGGAGTACCCCAAGGGTCCTCGCTCAGCCCCACGCTCTTCAACATTTACATGGCTCCCCGCACCACTATCATCAGACAGCACGGGCTCAGCATAGTATCTTAAGCCGACAGCACCCAGCTCATCCTCTCTGTCAGGAAGAACCCCGAATACAACAGACTCAGTTTTCAAGAAGGAATGAAAGATGTCGCAGCCTGGATGAGCGACAGCTGCCTAAAACTGAACTCGGAGAAGACTGAAGTCCTCATCCTCGGTCCCTCCCCCACGGCATGGGACAGCTCGTGGTGGCCCTCTGCCCTCAGAAAACCCACCCACCCCGATGGACCACGCCCAGAACCTCAGCACCATCCTAGACTTCTCCCTCACCATGACCCTCCAGATTAATGCCGTCGCCTCGACCTGCTTCAACTCCCTCTGTGTCCTCCACAAGACCTTCAAGTGGATCCCCCATGAATTCAGAAAGAGCATCACCCACGCTCTTGTAACTAGCAGACTGGACTACGGTAACACCCTCTAAACCAGAATCAACAAAACCCTGCTACACAAGCTCCAAACCATCCAGAACACCGCAGCCAGACTCATCCTCGGACCACCAGGACACAAGCACATGACCCCGCACCTATGAGATCTCCTCTGGCTCCCCATCTAGATGAGAGTAACCTTTAAGCTACTCACCCACACCTGCAAATCCCTCCACAACATCGGGCCCAAACACCTCAACGAAAGAGTCTCCTTCCACGTACCCCAAAGGGACCTCTGCTCTGCCGACCTCCCCTTGGCAGAGACCCCATGCATCCGCAGAACCAGAGCAGGCAGAAGAGCCTTCTCCTAGGTCGCAGCAAAGACCTGGAACAAGCTCCAAGTCACATCAGACTCTCCCCCACTCTGCACACCTTCAGGAAGAACGTGAAGACCTGGCTCTTTGACTGAACCAGAGCTGCACCCCCTCCAGTGCCTTGAGACCCTCACGGGTGAGTAGTGCTCTTTATAATCCCCTGATTGATTAATTGATTGAACCCACAAATGCTGTTTACTGACCCATCTTAGGTTGGGCATGTTTCATCAGCTGCTTTTCTCAGGGGGCATTTGGTATAAGACTACGGATCTCCTGCCATGCACCTGTGATGGAGTCTCAACTTGCGATACTTTGCACATTGTGATCATATGCCATATATTTAACATCCTTTGTCACAAGTTTATAAGGCCACTTCTGTTAGCCATAGATTTCAGACAAGCCAGAAGTGCTCTTTTATATTTTCAGCTTCTAGTGACACCTAAAATATGTTTTAATTTGTCATGGTATCTATCAGGGGTCTTCAGTTAAAGATACTAGGCCCTATCAACTCTTTTTTTTCTGTATAGATATTTTAAAATATGGACTATTCTTCCTGCTGTGGTAACAGTGACACTGTGTTTAATGGAGTCTTCATGTAGGATTTTTACTATTGTTGCTCTTTTTTTTCGAAGGGCAATCTTTTTATATTAGTACGCAAAATGTGCCTATTTATGCATAACTCTGAGGAATGAATGTTTATCGTACACTTTTATGATTTTATGTTTTTAAATTCGAATAAAGTCTTGACTGACTTCTCATAGCTTGCTGGTGAGGTGGGGCAGTTGACTATCACTGACCATAAGGCTTTATTGATGGATTTGTCACTTGTGGTTTTTTACTTGTGACAGCATTTGATGTAGGCTCCCTGTCTTGCAAAGTACTGTTTGGCTATCACAATTTCCAGACATATCTGTGCTAGTGATGCATTTGTGAGTAGATTGAGGATGTGTCTGTTCACTTTTGATAGTGTCGCATTCAGTAGGGCAGCATCTCAGACTTGTAGTGCCTGAGTACTGTAGGTGAAGAAAGGTAAGAGCTTTAGAGAGACGTTGTTTAAAAAGAGGAAAAGGCTTGGCACTTTCATGGTGCTGTACAAGGTACGAAAAGCCTTCATCAGGGCATTGCCTTTCTGAGAAATGTTTTGCTTGCGAGGCTGAAAGGATCCTTTTGCGTCAAAGAAGACCCCAAGATATTTGCACTCATCAACCACATCCAAGGGTTGATATTACAAATACTATTTGTGGTTGACCATGATATTCTCACAGACCACTAGGGCCTTGGATTCATTCCAAATAATAAGCACCCTGTTAGCTATGGAATAAAGATAAAGTACCTAATTGCGAGTTTGGTGGATATCCCATCTGCCAAATTACATCCAATGGAACTTGTAATACAGCAGATGGGATATAATTTGTAGGAAAGTTTCCTTTTTTACACATTTTGATATGATTTCCACTGGAAGTGCACTGGGTTCCTTCTAACCCGGTCGCCAGTGCCAGACCTCTTTCCCAAAACTGTGCAATTGTTCTCAATTGGCGATACCTTTAGAGCCCTCTGTTAGTCCCCTGTAAATGGTACCCCTGGTACCTAGGGGCTGTGGTACTAAAGAAGATCGCCAAGGGCTGAAGTACAAATTGTGCCCCCCTAAGGTATCCCTCACCAAGTTAATGCACACTGCCAAGACATAGCACACAGTCTGTGTGCCCTGTCTGCAGACACTGCATGTGGTATAAATAAGTCACCCCAACAGAAGGTCTTACCTCCTAAGGCATGGTGTACTGTACTACATGTGAGGGCCTAACTGCCTGAGCAGATATGCCCCATACTGGTCAGTTCAATTACTGTCAGTACAGGTGATCAGGGGAGCCATTTTAAAAGAATGTGCTGGACACTGCTGAAAATGAGTTCCCCAGCTACATGATGACTTCACTGAAAAGAGTGGTCTTCGGTATCAAACATAACATATTAATAAACCCACACTGATGCCATTGTCAAATTTAGTAATACATGCATCAAGAGGGTACCTTAGAGGTGTCCCCTGGAAACCTACCAGCCACTGGTGTGCTGACTGACCGGTGTTCGTCAGCCTGCCACCAGAGATGAGTTGCTGACCCCCAAGGGTGAAGGCCAAGGACAGGGTTATGCCCACTTCCTCCAGGAAGTGGTCACATAGGGGGCATAGTGAACGCAAAGGTAAGTAGGCCATTGGCTACTATTCTACAGTCCCCTACTGCCCCTAAATTCAGTGTTTAGGGTAGCCCTGGTACCAGGAAATCAGATCATGATGACCAAAAGAAGAAGGGCTGAAGAGCTGCGAAAGCAAGAACTGCATAAGAAGCAACTGACTTGGCACCAGCCCTGGCGACCTATTTGCCTATTTTTTATAATTAGACCAAAGTCATCTTTCGCTGCATGCTTCTGATCCTCCAAAGCCTGGGAGGACTGCCAGCACGTCTCTTAAGCCTCAGGAACTTCCATGGAACAGCAAATCTGTTCCCCTGCATCTTGCAGGTACCAAAGAATGAGCTGTGAAGCTCCAAGTCTGCGAAAATCCAACACTACACCTGAGCCTCCAAGCCCGAGCTGAAGTGAGCCAATGGTGACAAGGGGGACCACAGATCCTGATAACCTAATAGGAAGAAGGACACTTAAGAGCCACGAAAGTAGCAGACTGAAGAAGAGCAACTGACTTAGCCACAGCCCAGCTGGCCTGTCTGCTTTCCCCTTCGAAATTACACCAAGTACATCTTGTCCTGCAGCTGTTGTGCCTCAAAGCCTGGGAGGACTGCCTGCCTTCAATAAAGACTCAAGGACTCCCGTGGAGCAGCAAAGCTGCTTCCCTGCATCCTGCAGGAACTGCAAAGAAGACTGTGAGACTCCGGAATCGCAAAAACCTGGCTCTGAAAAGCACCATTGCACCTGTGCTTTCTAGCCTGAACTGAAATGGACCAATGGTGCCAGCGCTGTCCCCCAGCCCTCCGGAGACAAAGCCCACCATGGACTTGCCCACTGTGGACTTCTCAATCCCGCTTGCCGCCTCTCTTTGCATGCCCCCTCTACCACGAGTGCTCCCGATGATGAAAATCAGATGCCTAAAGACACCTCTACACCCGTCGCCTCTGGTGAAGAGGACCAAAGGTATCCCCATATTATCGAGCATCACAAGAGTTGAGCCCCCCTGTTGGTTCAGCCGGCTGGTCCCCCAGTCCAACCTTGCATCCTCTTTTCCGATGGATCATTACCCGTAGACATGAATGGGGTACCCAACGCTGTAGGACACCTCAGCACCCCACTGTCCCAGTGCTGCCCAAAGTGAACTGTTGGGGCTGCCTTGGACCTTGTCCCATACTCATCTTATGTCCCAAAGATTGGGCCTGTAAGTTGCTATTGAGTGCCTGAATGCAATACATGGTTTTCCTCCAGAGGCTAACATTACCATAAAGTGCTTCAATTGTATGTATGTATGTATGTATAAAATATTTGTAAAGCGCACTGCAACCCTTCGGGCATCCTGGCGCTAATGACATAATGAAGGGAAAATAAAAGAGAGGGGTTAGGAGTTAAACTCTGGGGAACAGCCAGGTCTTAAGCTGCCCACGGAAAAGTGTCAGATCCTGAACCTGTCGTAGCTCCGAGGGGAGACTATTCCACAATCGCGCAGCTGCAGAGCTAAAGGCTCGGCCTCCCAAGGTAGCTCTCTTCGTCTTGGGAATCAAGGCCTGCCTAGCTGATGAAGAGCGCAGAGTGCGCGTGGGAATATTCCATCTAAAAAGATCTTGCAATGGTTTAGGGCCAAGGCCATGAAGAGCTTTAAAGGTTACACACAGGGATTTAAACAAAATTCTCTGTTGCACAGGCAGCCAGTGGAGCTCGGACAGAGCCTTAGTGCTGGATGAAAAACGCGGTCTCAGAAGAGCAAGTTTTGCGGCAGCTGCCTGGATACGTTGAAGTCTCCGGATCAGATAAACTGGGGAAGCAAGCAGCAAGGCGTTACAATAGTCCAGGCGACTAAGGATAGTGTATCGGACTACTGTACCTCGCACATGGAGGGGAAGTAGGGGTAAGATCCTGCGTAAGCCTCTCATAATCGTATAACAGTTCGAGGCCACCTTGTTAACATGCGACTACAGACTTAGCTTCTCGTTGAAACAGACCCCCAGATTACGTACAGTCTTTACTGGAACCAGGGGGGTGTCTAATGGAAGAGGCCAAAAATTGAGAGGCAGGGCTAGAGGCACCCTGCCCACTGAGCAATGTAAGATCTCGGTTTTGGCACCATTGAATTGCAAGGCATTATTTTTCAGCCAAGTCGTCATTTCCAGCATACAGTTGTGGAAGGTAGATAAGGGATTCACCTGATCGCCTTCCAGAGAGATGATCAATTGCGTATCATCGGCATAGTTAACTGCCATAATGTTGCAGGATTTAATGATTTGCACCAAAGGTCGCATATAAACATTAAACAGTATCGGGCTAATAGAGGAACCCTGTGGCAATTCAGAATTTCCTGTTTATTAGGCAAAAAATATGATTGATACGGGGGCAGAAAAACCGCCTGCCGTTTATCCGACAGATAAGAGCAGAGCCATTTTAGGGCCGATCCTGTGACCCCCACCTCCTCAAGCCAATGTAAAAGAATAGTATGGCTGACCGTATCGAATGCGGTGGATAAGTCAAGCAATATCAAAGTTGCAGAGTGCCCCTTATCCACCCGCATTCGCAAGTAAATTGATACTTGGATAGCGCACTACTCACCCACAAGGGTCTCAAGGCACTTGTACGAATACCGCTGTGGAACCCATCCTGGCTTTCCCTGTGAGGCGTCCACTCCTGGGCACCCCCAAGGTGGAGGCCAGGCATCCTTAGCGTTGTGGGGGCCGTTGTGGAGATTAAGCAAGCTATTGCCAAGAGTTGCAGAGTGGGACTCTCAGGCGAGAATTATCAGGTCCGTGGAATATTTGAGCCCAAGACCCGCTGAGATGGGGAATTGAACCCTGGTCCCGGGCTAGACCTCTGCATCAGGGTCTGCCGCTCTAATCATTGAGCCACACTTCTCCACTCCAAGTCATCCAAGGCAGTGATCAATGCAGTCTTGGTACCATGCCCCGGGCGAAAACCAAATTGATTCTCCTCCAATATACCCTTGCTCTCTAAAAACCCCGAAAGCTCCTGGCTGATGAGGCGTTCAACTATCTTAGCTGGATAAGGCAGCAAGGAAATAGGGCGATAATTCCCATAACAGGCGGGGTCTAGCGAGGGTTTTTTCAGAAGGGGAGATACCAACGCATCCTTCCAACAGGCCGGAACCACACCACTGGTTAGTGACTGATTAGTAATCAGATGGAGGTGCGGAAAAGTTTCCGACCCCAATTCCTTCCACAATTTCTGCGGAATAGGGTCTAACGGAGACCCAGAGCAGACTTTCTTAGCCACATTAGAAAAATCCTCCAAAGAAGGACACGTCCAGTGATCTAAACAAGGTCCTGCCGATACCTCTTCGTTTAGCCTGAATACTACACGGTCATATGGATCCACTGTTGATATCCCTGCTCCAGCCTTGCAGCTAGTAACAGGATCATGCTGCAGGCCCTCGATGATTCCCTTTATTTTGTTGTGAAAAAAGGCTGCCAGCCCATCTCACAAATCCTGCGAGGGAGTAATCTTATTGGCCAGACACTCTGGGTTGGTAACACCTCTCAGAATATTAAAAACACATTTAGCACTGTTCGGGGAGTTCAGAATAAGGTCCGCAAAGTACAACGCTTTAGTAGATGCAATAGCATGCTTATATCTGATCAGCAATTCTCGCCAAATAATCTTATCACTGATTAGATATTGACTACGCCACTGCTCTCTGCGTGTTTGCACTGAATTTTAAAAGCCCTTCGTTCTTCTGAGAACCAGGGGGCCGAAGGGGTACCTCTTTTCCTAAGCCGTTTCAGTGGAGCAAACCGATTAATAGTATTCGTAATATAGCTGCAGAGCTCCTTAAAGTTAGAATCAACCGACTGTCCTGAAACAGGGAGAGGAGCCGCATTAAACAAAGAGGCACACAGAGCTTTCCTTCTCAAGGGTTTCCAGTCCCTGCCCAGGACGCTGTTACTATCTTTAAACGGGGGGGTCTGCCCTTAGGGATCGACAGAATTCTGAAACTAATCAGATGGTGATCGGACCAATCCACAGGGAGGATATTATCCAGAGTCACTACATTCTCTGCCACAAATATGAGATCTAGAGCATGTCCTGCCGAATGTGTTGCCTCCAGCACGTGTTGTGATAGATTAAAATTGGCACATGATTGAACAATATTATTATATGCTGTTTTCATCATTGCGCTAGGCCAAAGATTAAAGTCTCCCAAAATCATCAATCTGTGATGGGTAAGTGCCAAATTGCCAATCACATCCAAGAACTGCTGTTGTGACTGTTCGCTCACAGTCCCCGGAGTACTATAGCATAGAATTCCAGTCAGGACATTACCGGACCTGTCCTTCAAAGAGAAGCCCAGAGTTTCAAACTGCGAGATCTCGTCAATATCCAATGGCGAGAAATCCCAAATTTCTTTGAAGATGATCCCAGTTCCACCACCCCTACCGTTAGATCTAGGTTTGTGAAAGGCTGTGAACCCAGGGGGCCAAGCAACGCCAAGTTCCAAGTCAAGACCTGGCGCAAGCCAGGTTTCCGTCATGAACAATATATCACAGTTATGTTCGTCAATTAACAGCTGAATTTCCGTTGAGTGCTTGGGGAGAGACTTAACGTTTAACAGTCCACATTTCAGTCCGTCCTCATGGGCAGAACAGCCAGTGATCCCTAATGCATGCCCCACCGTCGGCACTTCCGGAATCAGAGCACAGTTGTTAAGCTGGTGCAACTGTAACCGGATGTAGCAGAGCCGCGCAGTAGGTGGCTTCGCACTGGGCAAGGGCTTGTAGGCAGCATCATTAGGCACAATAGGCACGTCCGAGGCGCGGATGGGCGCAGACGGGCTTGCCTTTGTCGCGCCTTCGGCGCGCCGCCGGCGTGCCCGCTGCGCACGTCCGCTGCGTGGTCGCTCCAGGATGACGGTAAGTAGGCGCCAGCCACAAAAAGACTGGAGTGCTGACCTCCTAGCGGAAGAGCGCTAGTTCCAGTCGTGCTCGAGTGTGCGAATTAATTAAAAACGAGCTTCGTGCAAAATGCAAGGGCAGCAGCAGAGTATTTTTAAAACAGGGCGAATATATTTTTAAAATCAAAGCACAGGTAAAACACACAGTTCCCAATTCAATTCTCCACACCCCAAAGCGTCACTCCCTTCAATGTCAGTTTGTGCGCAGTCGCTCCAGGATGACGTTAAGTAGGCGCCAGCCACAAAAAGACTGGAGTGCTGACCTCCTAGCGGAAGAGCGCTAGTTCCGATCGTGCTCGAGTGTGCAAATTAATTAAAAACTTGCTTCGTGCAAAATGCAAGGGCAGCAGCAGAGTATTTTTAAAACAGGGCGAATATATTTTTAAAATCAAAGCACAGGTAAAACACACAGTTCCCAATTCAATTCTCCACACCCCAAAGCGTCACTCCCTTCAATGTGATTGTAGGTATCAAAATCACCCAATGCTGAAAAGCACACTTCTGCACCCGGACTCCCCAGTGCCTCCCGAGGTGACCTGTTGGTGTTACCTTGCCCCATACTCACGTTAAGACCAGGGAAAGGGTTCTGTAGGTGGTTGTTAAGTGACCCTATGCAGCTTATATTTTCTTCTTCAGTTAACACTGCCACAAAGTGCTTCAATTATGATTTATAGTATTAAAAACCAGTTTTATTCAAATTTGCTATTTAATTAGTGTTATTTTTTAAAATTGTTGTGTATCTCCTTACTGAGTTGTGTGTCTTATTTATTGGCTGGATGTGTGCAGTGGTTGTCTAACACTCCTCTCTGATTAGCCTAAGGCTATTCAAAGATACTAACCCCTAGAAGAGCACCTTGGGATTGCTAGAGTAAGCCCCTCTCCACTAGTAAGTGAATACCTGGACTCTTTGCACGGTATACCTCCTTTTGGTATACCATATAAAGAGCCAGCTTCCTACATCCGTCACGTTTGTGATGGAGTATTCCATCTGACAAACTCTTAATCAGGTCCTTGGTGTCCCAAGTAGTCTGTGATTTGGCTCAAGAGAATTACATTGTCAGCGTATAGAAGATTAGCAAGTTTAAGTTCTCCAAGCTTTGGTTGGTGTGAATTGACTCATTTCAGAGCAGCAGCCTGAAATAGAATGAATAGCTGGGGTGCCAAGACATGTCCCTGCTTTAGACCTTGTATGTAGATATCCTTCTTGAGTGACGGGCGCCATTGCCTATCCTAGTATTCTATTTTCAGCCAGGTGTTAGCGTGTATCAGTTGTATCGCTCATAGGAGGTGCCGTGGTATCCCCAGTTGGATAACGTGGACAAGAGAAGATTGCATACTACAAAGTCAAATACTTTAAAGTTGATGAAACATAGGTATATGATGATTATGCAGAATAATACCTTTTTCAATGGTAGAGGTTGCTAGATCACTGTGTAGGTTTAAGATGAAGTACTTTGCTTCAATACTGATTAGAACTATAAGGCGATAGTTACCAGGTTATGACCTGTCGCCCCCCTTAAAGATTGGGTTGACTATAGGTACTAGTCAGGAATCTGGGATTGCCTGAGACTGTAAAATGCTAGTGAAAACTGGTGTCAGTTTATCTGCTCATTATGCTGGATTGATCATACATGTTGCCTGTGGGATACTATTAGGCCCTAGTGCTCCACCACGTCGCCCCAGCTCAATTATTTTTTAAATTTGAGATGCAGGTAGGGTAGGTATTTCATTTTTGAAAGTTTACCTGGGAGTATCGTTTGAGAGGTCACATTGAAGTGTGTCTTCATTGTTACCTTGACAATCTGCATCACTTGTTTTCTGTCCCTTACCTTTTGTCGGGCGCAAGTTGGGATCCTGAATGAGCTTTCCTGGCGGGTCTCCAGATGAAGGAATAAAGTGGCCAGACAGGTAAGCTGCCCAGGTATTCTCGAGTTTGCTCGAGTTGTTGATTAAATAGGGGGCTTTGTTGATGCCATTCCCTAGCTTCCAAAAATCCTGTGAATGTGATTTGGATTCTTGTTTAGTGTAAGGTCTTCCTCCTTTTTTATATTCAAAATAATTTTCTCTATGGTTCCCATAGGTTACTGACACTTGTAATGAAATCCACAGATGGAATTTGGTCATTTTTGCCATTCCTATCGCCTTACATTAAACAACTCCTAACGGTTGTCTTTTGTGGGAGCGGTTAACCTTTTTTTAAAATAACTCCTAAGCCTTTAATTAATATCTCCATTTTCATGCCATATAGGTAAATACACGTTTATTCTTTTTTATTATAACTCAATTTGGATATTCATATTTTGCACTTTCTTTCGGTATTGCTATTTAATATATTGTTACAATTCCATCCCTCACTTATATCTGCTCAAGCCAAAGTAACAAACGTGAGCCATAGTATAATATATAGAAGTAAGTAAGACAGTAAGTACCTTAATTATTTAGTTAATTAAAACCATTGCAATGGGTGATATCTGGACAGCATAAAAAACAATTATCTAATAAAATAATTAGAAATGTTGTATATGACGCATGTGCAAATAAAACATGTATAAACATTCAGTGCATTTCAGATGAATTTGCTAGCTTATGAAGTTAAGACTTAGTGCATTACAGCGCAACTGCATCAATAAATTAGTTATTTAAAAGTTGTGTCCATAAAACATGTCAAGTTAAATTATATGGAGGGGAATAGAGCGTTGCAAAATAGATTTACTGGTTTGCTCAAAATTGATGGTGAATGGCAGGCCAAACAATCGGTCTGCACTCGCAGAATGGCCTCCTCCAATTCTAGTTGGCATGCCAGTACCTCAATTAGGGATCCCCGACCTGAGCTCAGACAGTGCTATGCAGGCTGGCTGGTTAGATCAACTGTGTCCTTCTGCACAACCCGACACCGTGGACGAGGACAGCTGCTGCCTGTCAATTGTTGCACATCTTGCCAGAACCCATGAGGCAGAATGGGAGAAGCAGATGAAGGAGGCTTCCAGGTATGTTTACGCCCCAAGGGCGAGGCCTACTGGTCTGATTAATTGTCTCTTCAGATGGTCCAGGGTGGGGCAACAACATAGCAAGTGTAACCATGATACATTTTGATAAGAGCAAAGTCTGCAGGCTCTTTTGCTACTGTAGATGACAGGAAGGGTTAACATCTTTGATTGGCAGGGCTAACAGTCGCATAATAAAGATCTGCCAACGAGTTTCTGCATTTATAGCTTTTAGCAAGTACGGCAGTGAGGTTACAACATGGTAGGAAGCAAATTTTGACCGAGCTGTGTTCGGTGTATACTCCGGCTCCGGCCTTACGCGCCGCGGAGCTGCACGTGGCCTGTGTTCCACGGGTGCGTGCGCAGGACCAGAGCAGGAGGGCGCTCTTCCAGGGCATTGGCACCTGCCCTCTGGAATTCGATCCCTCTTGCTTCCCGCGGTATGCAAGACCATTGGGCGTTCAGGAAAATGATTAAGATGTGGCTTTTCTCCAACCTTTAACCAACCGCCTCTCTGTCCGCCTCTCTCTGACTTAGCGCTGGGACACCCTGTTGCTGGGGCAGCGATGCGTTTAAGTGCTGATAACATAACATAACATAACATTTAACATCTGTGCCATTGACAAAGTGACAAGGATTAATAGATCTTGGGCTCTCGAGGTCACCTTTAGTTGCTGATTATTGACTTTTTTCCAGGTAGTACATGGAAGTTTTTCTACCTGGGGGTCAGGTCATTCATCTGGAAGCTCCTCAATGCATTTTTTACTCAGGCATACCAAGGGTTGCCTGAGGTATCGAAGATTAATTTTAGGTGACCTTTTAATGATTGTGTGTCGGCCATCTTGAATCAAATATAGTACTTCAACACTGAAGCTTGGGAATCTGGAGACTGAGACATCAGACGAGGTTCAACTTTAGCCTGGAGTGACGGACACAACATGGTTGTGGAAAGATTTTCTTATAGGCCCTACAATAGGATTGTTCCAAGGCAACATCTAAGAATCCTGGATAAGCAAAGTGGCCATATTGCATGACTGGAAGAAATGTCGCCTTCATTACCTTAAGGGGGCTGCCAATGCACTCCTTACTTGTCGGTGCAATTGGCTAATCCCATATGTAATTGCGGTACCTTTTTTCTTGATTCCATTGAGCCACTGTATTACTATTTTCGCCAAACCATACCTCAAGGCTGTTATATTACCTTTCTGTGTGGATGCTCTTGCTGCCAAAGTGCCAGGAGATTTTTTTTTGTTCCTACAGCTTCCGAAGATAAGCACTTTTGCTTATTCCTGATTTACTTGGAGCTGCGTGGCCGAATAGAATGAGTTTAAGGCATTCAATGCCTGCTGCAGGCCAGTTCTTGTGCGATCAATAATTGTATTATTCGAAATGTAGTGGATCATAGCTTTGGATGGGCCAGGCCTCCAGGCTCCAGGGTTTTCCCTCGATTGGCTGTGTAGAGACTGAACTATAGGGGGGCCAGGACACACCCTTGCTTAGGCCCCAGTTTGTTTTGATTTTCTTAGGTGGTAGAGCAAGGGTCGGTTGTCACTTTGACCTATGTCTCTGAACAAAGCAAATTGATGGCGTTTAGCAGGTTTGCTGGTTTACCCCATGTGTCCAGGTTCCTCAATAGAGTTGCAATATCAACCCTGTCAAATGCTGCACTATAATTGACAAAGCAGCAAAAATAGGCAGACTGCTGTGTTTAGTGGCCTAGTGCCTTAAGAAAGATAATGCTAGGATGTTGTCCACAGGTGATGCCCTTGCTCCAGAGCCAGACAGAGAGAAAGGTAGGATCTATTGCTCGTGGACCCACGCCTCCTGTTGCTCCAGCAGGGTACAAATTTATTGTTTGGTCTCAATGTCAAGAAGTGCAATTAAGTGTTATTTTGGTAGCACTTACAGCTCCTCCTTTTTATATTTGGGGCAGAGGATGGATCCACTCTTTATATCAGGAACTGTCACCATTTGAAATGCACTGTTGTGGAGTGGGGACAACATCCTTGCTCATTTGTCTTGTGGACATTTAAACAGTGACACTGGTAAACCATTGTGACCAGGGGGCCCTATCCTATCTCATGAGCTTGATGATTCCTTTAACCTTCCTGGAGACCTGTTTATTCAGATCATGCATTCTCTGAATCACGCGATGGAAGGAGTGACTCATGCCCAGAGGTAACTCTTTTCTTCGACCGGGCAGCTGATTCCCCTAATTGCGTATCACTGAGGAAGATTTGCTTGTCCACCATAGCCCTCTTCTGGCTGTGCCGGTGGTGGTGCCAAATTGTTGGTATATAGGTTTGGAACATGGCTGACCCAAGCTTCTTCCAAGATGCCATTGTCCCTTGATTCATCACAGCTCTTTAGTTTGTTCATGTGCTCACAGAAGTGGGCATTGTTGGGGTCCTTCAGGAGATGAAATAAGGTTGCCCATTCCTTTTGGCTACTTGCCTCCTTCTGTTCCCAAATTATTTTCTTGAGGTATCATCTCTTATATTATACCTTTACTGCAGTGTTTATTGTGGATTTTTGTTTATGTAACTGCTAACCATAGCGCAGGGCCCTTCTTGTTGTGATGATGGCTTTGTCAGATTGAAGTGCTAGCCTCCCGGCCCCATTAAATTTTGTCTACTAGGTCTGGTTATATCTCCATTCAAGAGAAATCTGATGCCCTCTACAATCTTCACCTACCACTTGAGGTTTGAGTTCTGCTGCATTGAGATTGTTATGGGCACCTAATGGCTTAGCCAAGCTATTACAGCTGTTGGGTACTCTGGCCTCAAATATATTGTTTTGAATATGTTTACTCTCTCTTTTCCAGTCGATGTACCCACAGTCGTACTCTACACAGAGGGTTTTACATGCAGGTTGATAGTGCATTTTAAAGGGTTGTGATCACTTTTCAACCTTTCTGGAATTTCAAAGTGTGCTAACTGCCCAGCCATGCATTCGGAGCGGAAGTCATAGTCAATGGTTGAACGATCTTTTGCAAGCATCTCCCGTTGTGCTGATGCCAGTCTGTAAGATGTAAAATTCCTGTATTATTTGCCTCCCTCTTTCACTGGAGACAGTATCCGGGGACCCTCCAAAGCCTCTAATTTTGAAATCACCCAGTATAATGATTTCATGGGCAGGGTGATCCAGGATGAGATGTTCTAAGCTGTCAATAATTAAAGGAAATCATGGTTTATCCTTCTTGGTCCCACTATAAGAGGGTGCAAGTGCTCAGCTGCAGCTTACATTAATAAATATTCTGCCCTTTCTCTAACAGAGCTTGCAGGAAAATGTTCTAGATTTCCTATAGCTTATTAGATACTTTGTGACTTTACCAATAAATATGAGGTTGACTCCAATAAGTTGGTAAGACAGGTATTCTCTCTGTTTGCATTAATTAGGGAATATTATTCTGGTATGTTAACCATACTGACACAGCTCGTTCTCATTTCCCATTTTCATGGCTCACTCCACAAACAGGAATGGATCAGACAATTAATTACCCTCAATTGCAAACCAGTCATTGTAGAATCAACAAAATCCCTTGGGATAACTCTGGATAAGATCCAAAACATGAAAGCATACATCAGCACATTCACATGCAGTACAGGTATCCAACTCAATCTCCTCAAAATGGTAACATTTTTCATCATGCCACCAGACTTTAAGACCATTGTACAATCACTAGCCATATGGAGACTTGACTATGGTTGTGTGACCATAATGGTACTGCTCAAAGCTCGAACGGTGCCACTGAGGTTGCCTCTCAATGCAACGGCAAGACTGGGGACAAGAATGAGACGAAGCAACCACATTACACCTTCTCTCAAATCTCTCCCTTGGCTACCATTTGAAGCTAGAATCCATATAAAAATAGAGTGCAAACAAGCTCAAGATTTTGGAGGGCAGCCTCTCCCGTTGGCATACCAGCTCCATCTGGCTGGAACCTCCAAGATTAAACAAACAAAATTCACTCTCTTGCACGGAATCTGCCCTGAGGATATCCAAGTCTCTCCCAACAGAAATCCAGTCTAATCCATTGACCTCCACTTTAAAAAATGAGGTCTAAAGGATTCTGCAAAACAGATTAAGGATCTTGAGGTTCTGTAGCGATCCGAACCCGTGTATTCGGTATCGTAGTACTGACACGATTTTGGTACCAATAAACCGTAAATGATCCATTATATGCATGACAGTGTTTTCGCTGCGCAACTAGCATGAATTCACTGAGAAATAGGTCATTCTGTTGTTAAGTCATGGCATCCATTTTAGTTACGGCATCCATTTTGTTTCTTGCCCTCACATAGTCAATGAACGGGCGATGACCCCGGCAGAATCACCTTGTTAAGGATACGTAAGCTCGAGCCCCGAGAAAGGCTGACGCTGCATGACTAGGCAGAATCAAGCTGCCTCCCTTGCCTGAGGCCAGTCCTGCTATACTGGTTCTCGTGTCCATTGTCCTGACTGAAAGGCCGAAGACGGTAGCCATGCCCGTTTATGATCCATAAACACCTCTTATCCTACTTTTCAATCCTTTGCACCTGGCTCTGCTCCTCTCCTTCTGGGCTTTTACAATGGGGAGGTTACGATTTTTATGATGGGGAGGATCGGGCAAAGAATGGAAAACTGACAAGGGGACCAGATCGAATACCGAAAACCTACGATTAGTTATTGTTTGATATCTATTTACTGTTTGTTTGGGATACCGGGTTGGGCATGAGAAATATTCGTGTAATGTTGCCTAAAGACATTTTTCGTGTATTTAAGGAACAACCCACTTAATGCAATTTGAACAGTCTCGTAGATTCTGCCTCTGTGTGGTTCCTATGACTTCTGTGTCCCTGCAGTGAATAAATCTTGGTCTCTGACGCCACCATCGAGAAACCCGCGTCTCTGTTTATTTGTGCACCGAGACAGGAAGGAACTCAGGGGTCTTCGGGTGTTGTTTCCCTGACACCTCTGGACTCTTAAAAGTCCAGAACCTCAAATTGGCGCCCAACGTGGGGCGACGTCATCCGGTACCGGTCCAAAGCCTGAAAAGTTCGAGGAGTTTCGTGTGAAGATTCCGGAGGGAGGTACCCTGCTTCATCGATCCCTGCATGTCGTAAAAGTGGCCCGACAATCTCTTCCACGAGGGTTCCCGTTCCCAGACGGCTACAGAGGACCGCTGCCTTGACTGTCGCCCTGTCTTGGACCCGAGGTGCAGACCTTAGTACGGCGAGACGTAGACGGGTTCTCCTTGGTGACGTCTTCCACATTTCAGTTAAGTATTAAGTGGGTTACGCTCAGTTTGGTTGTTCTTTGTTGCTCTGGTTTAATTCGTAGATTATCATTGGTTGCTCGTGTTTAGATAATCTTTGTTTTGGTATTGGTTCATTTTGGTAGGCCTAAGCTCCCTGCGCATTTTGGTTGGAATTTGTCTTTGCTTTGTCATGACTAACAGTAGTAATTGTTTCCTGTCCTGGTTACGTTGCAACGGGGATTCCCGGTTGGAGGATTCGTGTTTGGTTCCTCCGATTGGATCTCCTACATATGAGCTCTATTATAAACACGGTGTAGGTCCTATTGCGTATAATGAAGTATGGGTCCGTTATACCAGAAAAGATGGTGTCCTTAGTTGGCCACCGCATGGTAGCTTCGAAAGCGAAATTCTAGACAATCTTGAAATTAAGTTGTTTAAAAGAAAGCCCGGCCGGCAATGTTTGATTCTTTTCGTGTATGGCGTAAAGAAGCCAAACAGAGAGAAATTAGGAAGACGAAGAAAGAACAGAAAGAGAAAGGGTTGACTTTAATGGAGTCTGCTAGGCAGCTGCATGTCAACGAGACTGAGACAGCAATGGAGATGGCAAATAGAAAATATAATTTGGCAATTGATAAATGTTACCCTGTATTGCCATCTTGCCCTACTAAGCCGATAGAGGACCATGAAAAGGATCCTCTGTTGTCTTACCTGTTGAATTCACCTCCACCGTATGCACAGGGTATTACAGCACCACAGTTACTACCTGTTGTACAGCCAGCTGCTGGTCAGCCTGGAATAGTTGCTCCACTTCCTTTGATTCCAGCTCCTGTCCTTCCCGTGGTTAATGTTCCTTCGGCACCCCCTCTTCCTGGGTCGCCTGTTCCGCCTTTGCCTGTCATTTCGCAAACTGCTTTACCTACTACTCCCACCCTTACTATTTCATCTGCTCCAGCTGCCCTGTCCCCGAACCCTGTGGACATTCTGACTCCGCTTTCCGTTCGTCGGAAAATAACCGACTCTGTAACTAATATCTTAACTCCTCTCTACAGGTCTTTAATTGGGACCCCCGTTTCTGACTCTATACAGAGACGTAGCCAGCTTCCTGGTCCCCAGGAACGAGAAATGTTAGATTCGACAGCTCTTAGGTGGATGTCGAAAGCTGCGAAGTATGATGCATGAAGAGTGTTAGATACCTTTATGCAATGGAATGAACCAACTCAACGTTGTGTTTTTGACGTGATGTGTTCTCTTGTGCGTGAGGAATGGGAAGATGATGACTTAGATTCCGTCCCCTCTGATCTGATAAATGTTCAGCAGAAATTTGCCGCAGGAATGGTGATAGGTTCAGAAGTAAGGGAAGTGATAGAACTGATTTTAGCTTATAGGGATGATTTCCCTCTTCGAGCGCCAAGGGACCCTGATGGTTCACCAATTACTAGGAAAAGACGAGGTCAATATCCGATGAGGGAAGTTCCACCAATATGGCGCGATGCAGTTCAAGCTGATGGGGCTAATGGTATTGCAGCTGCTCCGGCACATTTCCAGAGAGTGTGGATACACATCCCTTGAAAGCGGGCCGAAGTATTAGCAGTAAAACAAGTGCTGCCGGACCCGCGTAAAAACCCTGCTGGTTATTATAAAGAGTTAACACAGACAGTTCAAGCGTGTGTCATGAATTTGGCAGACATTGAAATGCTATTTGGCAATGTAGTGCCACAGCCTATATGGGCCAAGATTCGGCAAGAGAACCACCCAGTCGCCCTAGGAGGTGATTGGCCAGCTATTGTAGCAGCAGATGCGCAACAAGTTGGCGGTGCTAAACCTGAACCTCTGATTGCTGCCTTACCTGGCAGAATAATTAATCTGATGAAAATGCTGATGCCAGCGTTACGAGTTAATTGGGATAAACTATCGGCATGCAAGCAAAAGAAGGACGAAAGCGTCTCTGACTTTTTCACTAGATTTGAAGAGACCTTCGTAGACCACAGTGGGCAAGATATGAGTACTGAGGGAGGCCAGAGGTTGTTTGTCGACAAGTTCGTGTTTAATTTACTACCTGAGCTTAGTAACAAGTTAAAGGATTCTGAAAGTGCATGGGCAGTGTCGACGACAGCACAGATACTTGCAACTGCTCAGTATTACGAGAATAGAGAGAAAGAAGAGAAGGAAAAGTCAGAAAAGAAGACAAAAGATTTGAAGACTAAAGTACTATTGCAACAGGCGTATCCGCCTCGCTCGAATCAGTCAGATTCACAGCAGCGACCCCAGTTTCAGCAACAGCCACAATTCCAGCAAGGGACGTCCCAAAGATTTAATTATGGTTTTTCCCGACAACAGTTAGCATGGAATGAGTGTGCTTATTGTAAAAAGGAGGGTCATTATAAGAATGAGTGTCCGGTATTGCACGCACAGACTAGTGGTGTCCCAGCTCAGAGAGGTAATGTTGGGTTTATGCAAGCTCTTAGAGGTAGAGGACGTGGTACAATGACACCACAGGCCGATCGCCCATCAAATTATTTCGATCAGCGAAATGTACAACCTGCGCAACTAGGTAGATCTCCACAGTATCATGTTGAAGATTACTATGATCATAATGAAGAGATTCAGAGAAGCGAGTACTAGGACAGCCACAGGCAAAGAGAGGGAGTAGTATCAGTTCCAGTTGATCAGAGTGGACCTTATGTCGCAGTAGTTACATCAGGCGTGGTCGAACCGTTTCTGTTGGATACTGGTGCGGCAAAAAGTTCAATTAGGGAAAAAAGGGGTGGTGATGGACAGAGTTTCCGAATGATGCAGAATATTCTTACCAAGTCAAGAGATCATGGTTTTAATCCATCACCGTTTTTTAGCTCACTGCACCATCCCAGCTCAGAACCTGGCTACATGCAAATTAGTCTGTACCTATCCCAGTGCATGATGGGAACAGGGCAAACCAAACTACCAAGCCAATTCTTATACTGGGAAGGAAACAAGCTTCCGGGGACCGGTTTCTGGCATCACATCCTTCATCGGCCCGGCTTGCCTGA
The DNA here is from genome assembly GCF_964204655.1 of Triturus cristatus. Classification (NCBI taxonomy): domain Eukaryota; kingdom Metazoa; phylum Chordata; class Amphibia; order Caudata; family Salamandridae; genus Triturus; species Triturus cristatus. The sequence goes on from NC_140593.1 coordinate 178,466,914, forward strand.
ATCCTGATGGTGCAATGAGCAAGGGACTCACGTCTGAGCATACCCTCCCACACTGAGTGTGGTTAAAAACGATTTGGGAAAAAAGGGGTGGTGATGGACAGAGTTTCTGAATGATGCAGAATATTCTTACCAAGTCAAGAGATCATGGTTTTAATCCATCACCGTTTTTTAGCTCACTGCACCATCCCAGCTCAGAACCTGGCTACATGCAAATTAGTCTGTACCTATCCCAGTGCATGATGGGAACAGGGCAAACCAAACTACCAAGCCAATTCTTATACTGGGAAGGAAACAAGCTTCCGGGGACCGGTTTCTGGCATCACAGCCTTCATCGGCCCGGCTTGCCTGAATCCTGATGGTGCAATGAGCAAGGGACTCACGTCTGAGCATACCCCCCCACACTGAGTGTGGTTAAAAACGATTTGGGAAAAAAGGTGTGGTGATGGACAGAGTTTCTGAATGATGCAGAATATTCTTACCAAGTCAAGAGATCATGGTTTTAATCCATCACCGTTTTTTAGCTCACTGCACCATCCCAGCTCAGAACCTGGCTACATGCAAATTAGTCTGTACCTATCCCAGTGCATGATGGGAACAGGGCAAACCAAACTACCAAGCCAATTCTTATACTGGGAAGGAAACAAGCTTCCGGGTGATGGATTAAAACCATGATCTCTTGACTTGGTAAGAGTATTCTGCATCATTCAGAAACTCTGTCCATCACCACCCCCTTTTTCCCAAATCGATTTTATCCACACTCAGTGTGGGAGGGTATGCTCAGACGTGAGTCCCTTGCTCATTGCACCATCAGGATTCAGGCAAGCCGGGCCGACGAAGGCTGTGATGCCAGAAACCGGTCCCCGGAAGCTTGTTTCCTTCCCAGTATAAGAATTGGCTTGGTAGTTTGGTTGGCCCTGTTCCCATCATGCACTGGGACAGGTACAGACTAATTTGCATGTAGCCAGGTTCTGAGCTGGGATGGTGCAGTGAGCAAAAAAACGGTGATGGATTAAAACCATGATCTCTTGACTTGGTAAGAGTATTCTGCATCATTCAGAAACTCTGGCCATCACCACCCCCTTTTTCCCAAATCAAAAAGTTCAATTATGCATGCGAAACTCCCTGGCGCACCTTTGTCTGGCTTAACGAACACTTCAGTAGGTTTCTCAGGCGCCCCTGTTCACAATCCTGTTTCTAGTCCTTTATCAATTTCTGTTGGGCCATGCAAACTAGAAGCACCCCTTATCCTAACAACTGGTTGTAATGAGAATCTGCTTGGTTTAGATCTGTTGAAACACCTGCATGCGACACTGTACTGTTCTCCTTCAGGAGTACAGCTCACATTAGGCAAAAGAGTCATCTCTCCAATGTATATGTCGATGGATAAGCTCCCACCGGAGCTGCGTTCTCTCCCTGATACTCTTTGGGCGACTGGTCCTAACGATGTAGGCCTCTTGGAAATTCCCCCTTATGTGGTAAGTCTGAAAGCGAATGTTAGATTCCCACGAATCCCACAGTATCGGATTTCGAATGAAGGTGAACGTGCACTCTTGCTGATTGTGAAAGACTTAATACAGAAAGATGTGATAGAGGAAACTAGAGGAAATGTCTGCAATAGTCCTGTTCTGCCGATTTTAAAACGCACTGACCCGTCTAAACCTCCAATCTACAGATTTGTGATTGACCTCAGAGAGGTTAACAAAATAGTGATTCTGCAGTTTCCTGTGGTACCAGATATCACTGCATTATTGACGTTGATTCCTGCCTCAGCCTCATGGTTTACAGTGATCGACTTGAAGAATGCCTTCTTCAGCATTCCGATAGCCGAGGAAAGTAGAGACATTTTTGGTTTCTCCTTAGGAGGTCGCAGTTTCAGATTCAAACGCGCTCCACAAGGTTATTGTGAGAGCCCTTCAATTTACAGCCAAGCATTGAAGAGTCAATTAGATGCTTTTGTACTTCCTCCTGGTGTTGCTCTGATCCAATATGTAGATGATCTTTTACTGGCTGCTGATGACAAGGAAACTTGCAAAATTGCTACAATTTCTTTATTCCGTCATTTGTCAGACTTACATCACAAGGTTTCACCTTCTAAACTGCAATATTGTTGCCAAGAAGTGACCTACTTAGGTCATCTTTTGTCAAAGGAGGGAAGAAGGCTGACACCAGAGATAATCAAAGCAATTTCGCAGATGACTGTACCAAGCACACAGAGAGAAGCGCGTGCGTTTTTGGGTATTAAGTCATACTGCAGACAATGGATCCCAAATTTTTCTCTCATGGCGAAAGCATTGGTAGCCCTGACTGGAAAAGGTGTTCCGAGTCCTTTGCCATGGTCTGATGAATGTCAACAGAGCTTCTCCGACTTACGTGATGCGCTGTGTTCAGCTCCTGTGTTGGGTACTCCTGACTACAGTAAGCCGTTTACTTTATATGTCCATGAAAGAGAAGGTTGTGCGTTGAGTGTATTAACACAACAATTTGGTGACAAACAGCGGCCATGTGCATATTTCTCATCCACATTAGACCCGGTAGCCAGAGCATTGCCAAGTTGTTTGAGAGCTACAGCAGCAGCTGCAGTGTCTATTCGACAGTCTGCTGGACTAGTCATGAACAACATGTTAGTAGTCATGGTTCCACATGCTGTAGATACACTCATGAATCGAACAAAAACTCAGCACCTCACCAGTGCTAGACTATCAGGCTATGAGCTGACGCTTTTGGCAAGTCACATTCAGATCAAGCGATGCAACATATTGAATCCAGCAACGCTGTTGCCGACTACTCAAGAGTCGAGTGATTCAGAGCCTCATGATTGTTATTTTAGAACTGAGGAAGAGACAAAAGGTAGGATTGACTTAAAAGACACTCCGTTACTAGATCCAGATGGCACTTTGTACGTCGATGGGTCGTGTTTTAAACTACAGAATGGTGATGTGACGGCCGCGTATGCAGTTACGACTTTGAGTACGATTGTTGAGACCGCAAGAGTGAGTCAGAATTCTGCCCAAGCTGCAGAATTAATTGCATTAACAAGAGCGTGTGTTTTAGCTGAGGGAAAGAGAGTGAATGTGTTTACTGATAGCCAATACGCCTTCGGCGTAGCACATAGTTTTGGACGTCTGTGGAAAGAAAGAGGTTTTCTCACGTCCCATGGGACTAGGATCCAACATGGACAGTTAGTTAGCGATCTATTGGAATCTCTGACCCTACCGAATGAAGTTGCGATTGTGAAGTGCAGTGCACATCGAAAGATTACGGATGATGTTGGCCGTGGGAATGCGTTCGCTGATGAGGTCGCCAAAGAGACGGCCAGGAACATGACGAGCCGAATGTACGTTGCAACGTCTGCAAGATGGATTGCTGAATCAGGGATGTGTGAGAATACGATTGAAAGTGTAAAGGCAATCCAGAATGAAGCAACTGAAAATGAGAAGAATGAATGGAAGGAGAAAACGGGTAAAATGGATTCAAGTGGATGTTGGGTTGATTTGTCTGAACAGCAGCGTTGGATGTTACCTGATGCATATGTGCTCGCAGTAGTCACGATGGCGCATGGAGCGGCGCACATCAGTTCGAAAGGGATCTGTAAAATGTTAGCTCCAGTATGGAAGAATGATGGAATTACTAAGTGTGCGGAAAGAGTGGTGAAAAACTGCATGATATGCCTGATGCATAATCCTGGCAAGGGAACCCCAACCCCAACTGGTCATTTTGCTCCCCCTTCTTGTCCCTTTGAAGTGATTCAGTTGGATTTTATCCACATGGACAGGTGTAACAATCTTAAATATGTCCTAGTGGTAGTCTGTGCCTTTTCGAGATGGATTGAGGCATATCCATTAAAGGATAACACTGCTATGTCCACTGCCAAAATCCTCCTCAAAGAGTACTTCCCCAGATATGGTATGCCACGGATTGTTTGGTCGGACAATGGAAGTGAGTTCGTAGGGAAAGTTATGAAGAGTGTGTGTGCAGGTCTGGGAATCGTCCAGAAATTCCACAGTGCGAATCACCCACAATCAGCAGGTTTGGTTGAAGGCTACAATGGTACCCTGAAGCTGAAACTTGCTAAAATTCAAGCTTCCACTGGTCTATCTTGGCCAGATGCACTGCCTTTAGCTCTACTGTCCACCAGAGCGACTGTACACTCTCGAGTAGGGCTTAGCCCATATGAGATTGTGTTCGGTCGTCCTGCTAATGTTTGGGGAGTCCCTAGGCCAATGGAATTCAAACAGATCGAATATCCAATGTTGATTGATTATCTTTATGACTTGACTGCTAAACTAAGCCTTATTCATCAACAGGTATTCGAATCCTTGCCTAAACTGCCAGAGAGTCCAGGCCACACGTTGAAACCAGGTGACCAAGTGGTGGTACGGAATTTTGAGCGAACCCGGAACCTCCAGCCAAGATTCGTGGGCCCGTTCCAAGTGCTCCTAACAACGAGAACTGCTGTACGCCTAGCTGGAAGGAAGAATTGGGTGCACGCTAGCCATACGAAGCGTGTCCCTCTCCCACTCCCCTATGACAACTAGGTTAGACAGGGATTTGGTGTATCCGAGACAGAACCTGTTCCTAGGCTCATCCCTTTCAGTGATGCAGAGTACATAACGGACCCACGAACTGAAACGCAGAACTCTGACACCTCAGCAGGAACCGCTCCTTTGAACTTTGGACAGAGTGTTGTACAAAGTGAACATTTGTCACCTGTGGAGTCGAACATTTCTGCACCTGTAGACCAGCTATTCCAAGATCAGACAAGACCCGGGAAGTACAGATATAATCTACGTTCTCATGCTATGAACTAATGACATTGCATAATTACCTTTCTGTTTGAAAACTGTTTTGATCTTATCGCATTCCATTCAGTCAGGAAGTTTGCTCTAAATTTTTATCTTTTTGTTTTTGTTGTTCTCTCACCTTGCCATCTGGGTTACCGTAGGGTCGTAACGTGTGCCTTGTTTTAATTTGCAGGGAACCAGACACAAGGTTGGTTCTTCTGTTTACTTTGGGAACTCCCAGGGTAGACAGAGGCAATTTTTTAACAGGTACAAACCATCCGTTGCGAACGGTTGTAGAAGATGGAGCTTCCTGAACTGCGACGGGTTAACGTCATAAATGTGCACAAGACAAAACTATATGACATATTGTATAGCAAATGTTTTCTAATGCAATGTGCTCTGACACTTCTGATTGTTTTAATAACTTTGGTAGGCGGAATTATTTTTGGTATTCAGTTGATCTTTACACCTGTTACATCTACAGTATCTCCCCGTGTTCCCGTTTCTCCGACTGTTGTTTCTCTTCATTCTTTCCATCCTTTTCCTGCCCACGAGCAAGCTCGACGCTCTGAGTTTATAAATAACACTTTCATTCAGCTCTTGCACCAACATCAACTAGTGGTTAACACAACAAACTGCTGGGTGTGTGGCTTGATACCACATACCATGGACAAGGGCATCCCTTATCTGGTTCTGCCCTTTAGTTATAATGGATCATTCTGGGCATTTCAGACCATGTTCGCTTATGCCCTAGAGACCTATCCTCCACGACCTCCGCGTTCCACTAGGTATAACTCTGCTAATAGAGCCTTGGTAAAAGGAATCACTGACATGGTCAGAGACGTCAATAACACTCCGTTCATTCCCAAGGATGAATTGCGAGTTTACATGGGTTGGAATGTTATGGAATATGGGAAAAACGGGTTTGAGAGGGACCCCTTGAAACTCAAGGGAAATGGGGTACTTTAGACCGATTAAGAGAGAACTTTTCCCTTGTTGCTATTTTTCAGGAAACAATACGTTGTGTCAAAAGAGAAGTATTTTGTATCTAATGTTTATTTTGCTTTACTGCATATATAAAAAAGAAATACTTAAAAACACATGTTTATCTATACAAACAAACACAATTAAAAATCATTACATGTTACATTAGATCATATCAGTTAAAAACATATTACAATACATGTCATTTACGTTTCCAACCAATGTGAGACAATTATGAGAATCCTATTATGACCAGCATAACAAGGAGACAGACGAACAACAAGATTCAAATTACTCTTTTTCTGTGCACATCAAAAAAACCTCAAATACAGCTTTTCACACGTTAACGTATTTGTGCGTTATTAAATCTGTATTGGGACTTTGATTTATGCAGATCCACTGCGTCGACGCGTTTCGATGGTTTTTAGAGATATGACCATCTTTATCAAGACAAATATTATGCTGTCTCCGAAATGCGAGAGATTCCTAAAACAAATCAAAATACAAACAATTACTTTTACTGTTCAGGTTTGTTATGCGTCTTGACCCAAGAGGTTTGTTTTATATAAAAATTGGTCCACTATAGGTTGTATATTTGACATTATCCTTAATGGGTTATAGTTTATACAACAGTTCAAAGTGGAAACAGTTTCTACCAATGTTCTCAATTTTCTCTGTTTGGACCAAGGGATTCAATTGTTATGAGTTTATTCATTCTATGTCGTTTATTTCACCTTGTCCTTCATAGGTTTCCTTTTTATGATCTTCTAGTATGATTTGGCAAGACTTAATTACATACATTTCCTTCATCTTATCACCGTTACACTACATTGCCCAGATATATTTTTTAAGCCATGTTGACCACTATTTTTTGGATTCCTTATATTACACGTTATATGCTGTTCCTCACCTCGAATAAGCGAGACCCTTGTGTTAGCTCCTGGTTCAGTAGACTTTGAGCAAACACCAACTCTCCATCTATTTCTGTTCTGATATTTGTTAATTGGCAAGTCGCCTATTCACTATAATGAAAGGAAAATATTCAATACCTCCAGTTAACTTGCGTTTTTATTACTTTGCTTGCTAAGTCCTACCCTTTCCCTCATTGTGTTATCAGGGTTACCTTTTTAGGCGGTATTAGAGGTGTATCTTGTAAACCTTCTTTTTCCTTGAAATGTCAGGACCAGATGGTCACACCATAGGAATTTGTATTGTTAAATTTTCTTCGTTATCGGCAGCGTGTCTATATTTTGAAAGAAAAAACGGAGGGGTATCTTATTAAGTCTGCTCAGTCTATTTCCGTCGTACTATTCAGGACCCTACGATTCATTGCCTGCTCTTACCTCAATTACGCTTTCATTTGTCCGTCGTGTTTTCTCACTGGATCGGAGCCATCTCGCTATCTTTCTCTGCCGTATCTTATTTATTTTGTGCTAGCTAGATTCCTATTGGTCTGAAATCGACACGTGATACCTGTCATACTTGTGACCCTTTCTAAGCCGCGCGGTAATTGGTTGTTCATTGATGCATTTCACCTGGTGTGTGTTCTATCTTGTGCCTCATAGAGGTATTCAACAATTGGGTCGGAGAGGTCACATGAACCCGCCCTTTTCCCAGTAGCTTTTTTTATCTTTTTCCTTGTCACTCCTCGTGTGAACTTTATTGTTACTTACATGTTTGTCAACAACTTGTTACAACGATCGAGAGACTTGTTTTTATTAAACTTATTGTCACATCTTGCTCGTTACTTACAGCCTTCTCTTTCCTAATATATAGCGTATTAACGCATCTTTTGTAATTGGTTACTTGCTGCTCCTTAATTTTTAGTATAGGGTTTCTGTTTATATATTGCGTATTTTCTGGTCCAATTTTTAGTCTTTTTATTTACACGAATTGTCTAAGGACTCTGATTAGAATTGAAAATATTTTTCTATCATAGTGCTCTGATTGTGATTCCTACTCTCAATCACATTTAGACATGCATCTTTTAAATTTGTAAATGCTGCAGGAAAAGATTATTACTCTACGAATAAAAGTTTCATCCAGTCTTCCCTGGAATTAAGGCCCTTTTCTACGGTGTTCAGGTAACAAATGACCCATTGTTCTCTCTTCTTTCTCATGTAATCTGCATTGCCACCTCTCCTGTTTATCGTGATCTTTTGCAATATGAACCACTTGAAATCGTTACAGTCATGGTTATTCTTTACAAAATGATCTACCAGAGGGGCATTTTCTTTTTTGGTTCTCAGTGCTGATCTGTGTTCTAACAAGCGTACTCGCAGTTCTCTACCTGTCTCTCCTACATAACCTAACCCGCATGGGCAGGTTAGGAGGTAGACAATGTTTTTACTGCGGCAATTGTTTAATGTGGTAGAGGTTAGATTTTTGCCGGAGAAGATGAGGTTTCTCCCTTCAGCGCATTGTGCGCATATTGAACAGGAGCCACACTTGTAATTACCTCTCGCTTTATTGCCTTCCACTGTATTTTGTCTCTCCAGATGTCCTGGATATGTTCTCACCAAGGAATTTCTTATCGTTTTGTTTCGTCTGAATGAGAACAGTGGTTTATTGAGGTGATTTTCCATATCCTGATTTAAAATCATCCAGTTTCTGTTTACAATATTTTTGATTTTGTTGCTTATGTTCGAAAACTGGGTAACAAATACCACTCTTCCAGTTGCTTTATTTTCCTTCTCTTTTTTTGTATCTAACAAACTGTCTCTATCATAGAACCTAGCTCTTTTCAGTGAGTTCTTGATTAACTTTTTAGGATAGCCTCTTGCTTCTAATTTAGATTTCGTAATCTCTGCATGGTAGTAAAAGTCTGCGAGACTCGTACAATTTCTCCGCAGTCTTAAGAACTCCCCAAAGGGTATGTTATTCTTCTGTGCTTGGGGATGATTACTCGTGTATTTGAGGAGAGTGTTCTTGTCTGTTGGTTTAGTAAAGAGTTCCACATGTAGTTCTCCCTTTACCTCTTTAATTTTTATATCCAGGAAGTTAACACTGACATCACTGTAGTGAGCCGTGAATTTCAAGTTGGGGTCTCCTAAGTTGAGCCATTCCAAAAATTCCCCTAGTTCTGTGCTGGCACCGTTCCATATAAAAATGATGTCATCTATGTAACGGTGCCAGCACATGACGTTTTCATAAAACGGGGCGACCTCATTGAAAATGTTCCGGCGTTCAAACTCGCCCACATACAGGCAGGCCAGACTGGGAGCACACGTGGCTCCCATGCTGGTCCCTTTAGTTTGTAAATAAAGATCTTCCTTGAACAAAAACATGTTGTTTTTCAACACTGTGCGGACACAGGCCATAATAAAGCCTTTGTCACCTCCTCTTAAATTTTCATTTGTTAGGACTGTTGAGACAACCTCTATCGTATCTTCCTGGGGTATGTTAGTATACAGGGCTTCAATGTCCAGGGTGACCAGAATTTGTGTCACCCTGTTGAAGCCCTGTCCCTCAAAGATGGAGATAGCGTGAGCCGTATCTTTAAGATACGATCTCTGTTTTTGAACTATGGGTCTGAGGAACACGTCTACATATTTGCTAAGTGGTTCCAGCACTGAGCCAATACTGCTCACTATAGGTCGCATTGGTGGATCTAGTGCATTTTTGTGGATTTTTGGTAATCCATAGATGGCTGGGATTACTGGATGTGTGTTCATTAAAAACTTATATTCATTTTCACAAATCCAGCCTTCTTCCTTACCCCTCTTAAGGAGAGTTCCTACTTCTTTTTTTAAATCTTCAATTTTGGTAAACTTCATAGGCTGGTAATGTTCTTTTACTTTGAGGAGTTTTTTCATCCTCTCGTCGTAATCTGTGGTATCAAAAATAACGACTCCACCCCCTTTATCTGCAGGTTTTATTGTTATTTTCTTGCAGGTTTGTAAGGTCTTAAGGGCTTTTCTCTGATCCATTGGCATGTTATTATGGTAATTATTCTGTGTTTTTGTATGGATGTTTTTAATTTCCATTTCTACTATTTTCTCAAAAATCTCCACATTGCCTGTATGTGGGCGAGTTTGAACGCCGGAACATTTTCAATGAGGTCGCCCCGTTTTATGAAAACGTCATGTGCTGGCACCGTTACATAGATGACATCATTTTTATATGGAACGGTGCCAGCACAGAACTAGGGGAATTTTTGGAATGGCTCAACTTAGGAGACCCCAACTTGAAATTCACGGCTCACTACAGTGATGTCAGTGTTAACTTCCTGGATATAAAAATTAAAGAGGTAAAGGGAGAACTACATGTGGAACTCTTTACTAAACCAACAGACAAGAACACTCTCCTCAAATACACGAGTAATCATCCCCAAGCACAGAAGAATAACATACCCTTTGGGGATTTCTTAAGACTGCGGAGAAATTGTACGAGTCTCGCAGACTTTTACTACCATGCAGAGATTACGAAATCTAAATTAGAAGCAAGAGGCTATCCTAAAAAGTTAATCAAGAACTCACTGAAAAGAGCTAGGTTCTATGATAGAGACAGTTTGTTAGATACAAAAAAAGAGAAGGAAAATAAAGCAACTGGAAGAGTGGTATTTGTTACCCAGTTTTCGAACATAAGCAACAAAATCAAAAATATTGTAAACAGAAACTGGATGATTTTAAATCAGGATATGGAAAATCACCTCAATAAACCACTGTTCTCATTCAGACGAAACAAAACGATAAGAAATTCCTTGGTGAGAACATATCCAGGACATCTGGAGAGACAAAATACAGTGGAAGGCAATAAAGCGAGAGGTAATTACAAGTGTGGCTCCTGTTCAATATGCGCACAATGCGCTGAAGGGAGAAACCTCATCTTCTCCGGCAAAAATCTAACCTCTACCACATTAAACAATTGCCGCAGTAAAAACATTGTCTACCTCCTAACCTGCCCATGCGGGTTAGGTTATGTAGGAGAGACAGGTAGAGAACTGCGAGTACGCTTGTTAGAACACAGATCAGCACTGAGAACCAAAAAAGAAAATGCCCCTCTGGTAGATCATTTTGTAAAGAATAACCATGACTGTAACGAGTTCAAGTGGTTCATATTGCAAAAGATCACGATAAACAGGAGAGGTGGCAATGCAGATTACATGAGAAAGAAGAGAGAACAATGGGTCATTTGTTACCTGAACACCGTAGAAAAGGGCCTTAATTCCAGGGAAGACTGGATGAAACTTTTATTCGTAGAGTAATAATCTTTTCCTGCAGCATTTACAAATTTAAAAGATGCATGTCTAAATGTGATTGAGAGTAGGAATCACAATCAGAGCACTATGATAGAAAAATATTTTCAATTCTAATCAGAGTCCTTAGACAATTCGTGTAAATAAAAAGACTAAAAATTGGACCAGAAAATACGCAATATATAAACAGAAACCCTATACTAAAAATTAAGGAGCAGCAAGTAACCAATTACAAAAGATGCGTTAATACGCTATATATTAGGAAAGAGAAGGCTGTAAGTAACGAGCAAGATGTGACAATAAGTTTAATAAAAACAAGTCTCTCGATCGTTGTAACAAGTTGTTGACAAACATGTAAGTAACAATAAAGTTCACACGAGGAGTGACAAGGAAAAAGTTAAAAAAAGCTACTGGGAAAAGGGCGGGTTCATGTGACCTCTCCGACCCAATTGTTGAATACCTCTATGAGGCACAAGATAGAACACACACCAGGTGAAATGCATCAATGAACAACCAATTACCGCGCGGCTTAGAAAGGGTCACAAGTATGACAGGTATCACGTGTCGATTTCAGACCAATAGGAATCTAGCTAGCACAAAATAAATAAGATACGGCAGAGAAAGATAGCGAGATGGCTCCGATCCAGTGAGAAAACACGACGGACAAATGAAAGCGTAATTGAGGTAAGAGCAGGCAATGAATCGTAGGGTCCTGAATAGTACGACGGAAATAGACTGAGCAGACTTAATAAGATACCCCTCCGTTTTTTCTTTCAAAATATAGACACGCTGCCGATAACGAAGAAAATTTAACAATACAAATTCCTATGGTGTGACCATCTGGTCCTGACATTTCAAGGAAAAAGAAGGTTTACAAGATACACCTCTAATACCGCCTAAAAAGGTAACCCTGATAACACAATGAGGGAAAGGGTAGGACTTAGCAAGCAAAGTAATAAAAACGCAAGTTAACTGGAGGTATTGAATATTTTCCTTTCATTATAGTGAATAGGCGACTTGCCAATTAACAAATATCAGAACAGAAATAGATGGAGAGTTGGTGTTTGCTCAAAGTCTACTGAACCAGGAGCTAACACAAGGGTCTCGCTTATTCGAGGTGAGGAACAGCATATAACGTGTAATATAAGGAATCCAAAAAATAGTGGTCAACATGGCTTAAAAAATATATCTGGGCAATGTAGTGTAACGGTGATAAGATGAAGGAAATGTATGTAATTAAGTCTTGCCAAATCATACTAGAAGATCATAAAAAGGAAACCTATGAAGGACAAGGTGAAATAAACGACATAGAATGAATAAACTCATAACAATTGAATCCCTTGGTCCAAACAGAGAAAATTGAGAACATTGGTAGAAACTGTTTCCACTTTGAACTGTTGTATAAACTATAACCCATTAAGGATAATGTCAAATATACAACCTAGAGTGGACCAATTTTTATATAAAACAAACCTCTTGGGTCAAGACGCATAACAAACCTGAACAGTAAAAGTAATTGTTTGTATTTTGATTTGTTTTAGGAATCTCTCCCATTTCGGAGACAGCATAATATTTGTCTTGATAAAGATGGTCATATCTCTAAAAACCATCGAAACGCGTCGACGCAGTGGATCTGCATAAATCAAAGTCCCAATACAGATTTAATAACGCACAAATACGTTAACGTGTGAAAAGCTGTATTTGAGGTTTTTTTGATGTGCACAGAAAAAGAGTAATTTGAATCTTGTTGTTCGTCTGTCTCCTTGTTATGCTGGTCATAATAGGATTCTCATAATTGTCTCACATTGGTTGGAAACGTAAATGACATGTATTGTAATATGTTTTTAACTGATATGATCTAATGTAACATGTAATGATTTTTAATTGTGTTTGTTTGTATAGATAAACATGTGTTTTTAAGTATTTCTTTTTTATATATGCAGTAAAGCAAAATAAACATTAGATACAAAATACTTCTCTTTTGACACAACGTATTGTTTCCTGAAAAATAGCAACAAGGGAAAAGTTCTCTCTTAATCGGTCATGTTATGGAATATGGCATTACTTTGGGTGAGAACAAACGTAAAAGCTCGACTCCGATCTGGGTCGTACCCCACCAAGGTCAGGTCTGTTTGCAAGGAAATGGGAGGAATCCGAAAGCTCGACTAGGGAAGAGTGACTGTATCGAAACATACGTTTTCCCGTCACAGTCTTCCCCTGCATTTTTAGCTGCTAAGGGCACCTATTTTGTTTGCAAAGACAGAGCATACACATGGCTGCCTGCTGACTTCTCAGGCGCATGTTATATCGCTCAACTGTTACCTCCGACATACACTGCTGCACCGGACTATCACAAAACTAGAGTTGTGAGAGGTGTTTTCAGTAAAGAAGATACTGCTGGCCAAGAAGCAGGAGACTTCTTCAAAGGTTTCCTTCCATTCTGGGGGCCTATGGCCAACAGTAGAAACTTACGTCAACTAACACGGGTAGTTGTGTTGTAAATTAAAGCAGAATGTGATTAAGCATTTACTGAAAACATTAATATTTCCCTTGCATCGTGTTTTCCTCATTATGTTGGCCGAAGTCCGGACTCCATTTTGTATTGGCATGCTGCCACGTGTTCACCACGAGGAGAGTCCGACCTCTGTGTTAGTTGCTCTTGTAATCTGCCTAGCAACAGTCTATAAATAGCTCTCTTTTGTCCGTCTGGCGCATGCCCAGACTTGACCACATCTGTTGTAATTAGCTTTGCTTGACCATGTGTTTTCGTGGGCCCAAGGAGTGTGTTAGCTCCGCCCATGTATTGATTCGGTATCAAGAATGACCCTAAATGGTAATGTTCTTCAACTCTGTGGTATCCACCCACTCATGAGCCCCTTTTCTGTGTATAAAAGGGGACTGTGTATGCAAGTTCTTTGTGCTACTCCTTGCAATACTGAAGAGTGTTGTGTGGATTGTAGGACCACCCTTAAGGGTTAATAAACGATGTTTTTGTACTTTGCAGTTTCCGTGCCAACTTCCTTATAGATTTCGTTACAGAAGAGCGAACCCTTGTCTCTTGCGGGCCTAGCTGGGGCTTGTATTCATCAATTGGCGCCCGTCACGTGGGGCTCATCGGCGACTCGGATGCTCGAAGGACTGGTCGCGACGAAGGTGAGGAGTTTGGCCGGGGACGTGATCACTGCCAGCGGCGTCTTAGCCCTGGCATCCCGAGGTTTTCCTTCCTTCCCTTCCGAGCTGACCGTCTGGGTGGCGCCGGTCATCGACTGAGATCTCTTCTGTCGGTCCTGCCGTGAGAGCCGTTTGGGCGATTGTGGAGCTTGGCAGTTGGAACCTGGACTCTTGATTGGTAAGAACCGTTGTACGGTACTTGCTCCGAGTTTTGAAGCCTGGTCTGGCTATTTGAGTTTGATTGATGGTGACTAGTCATATTGTGAATTTGTCTTTGTGAAAATATATGCGTTGCAACACATATAGGCAGGTAATGTGGAGAGATTTCTCCGGAGCTGTGTAAACTTTGAACGGCGCAACGATTAAGTGCCATTTTTCTTGATAATACTGCATATTTTGCATTATTCCTAGCATGCCTGCTTTTAGCGCACTCCGTAAGTGGTGCTGCTGTTTTGGACACCGGTTGAACCTCGAGGAATCTGCTCCAGCTCCCCCAGAGGGGACTCCTAATAGGGATATGTACGTGAAGCATGGTCTTTCTTCCATAATGTACAGCACGTTATGGAGGAAATATACGAGGAAGGATCCTGAGTTGCGATGGCCTTTGTATGGATCGTTTGATATACGTAAGATTGAGTATGTGGAACAGTGTATGTGTAAGCGACGTGCTCGTCAGGATATGTTTGAGTGTGTGCGATTATGGGTGAAGGAAGTGCGTGAGCGAGAGAAACGTGAGAAAGCGCTGTTTGATAAGGAGCAACGAAAGAATGATCATATGCGAGCGCAGGAAGCGAAGCGTCGAGAGGACAAAGAGCAAACGGACAAACAAGAGAAAGAGCGAAGGCTACAAGTTTCGGGTCAATATGTTGTTCGTCAGCCACTTTATCCTGTCCTTAATAATCCTGATGACGATTTTTATTTACTAGATCGCTCTCCGCCCCCTTATGTTGGCGCATCTGCTCCGCGGCCGCAAGATTCTGGCCCGGCTCCGGGTAAGGTCGACACACGGTCCATGTTATCGGCCGAGCATATGGCTGAGCTTCGGAAACTTTCCCTCCGTGCACTTAAGGGCAAGATGTCTAAGGATGAGTTGTTCCATACTTGGGGGTCGTGGCAAGATAGAGAGAGGGTGTATTTTCTGTCTCATTTTTCAGAAGAAGTAATTGCTGCTTTCCGAAAATATTCTAGTGTCCTTGAGCCTGACGAAGTGTCTTCGGATGCCGGAGCATTACGTAATGGTGTTTTTTCTCCCCCTAAGGCTTCTGAGGCGGCTCGGCGGCTGTTCGCTTTGCGGGACGAGGTGCTGGCCCTTAGAGAGAAAGCACGTCAACAAACGGAGGAGGAGAAGCAGTCGGATTCGTCTGCAGCAGGGGGCCACCCATCCGTCTCCCAGTCAGATAAGGATGACATAGTGCATGTTAAACCAATGCGAGAGGCGGCGCCTTTGTATGTTCCTCCCAAGGGAGCAGGGACTAGCTCGGATATTAACTCCGCCGATGCAAGGGGATATTTTGTATATAATTGGGTTTACACTCCATGGCATAGGGCCGATGTTATGGCATTAAAGAATGCGCTGCCTGACCCCCGCAAGAATCCAGCGGCCTTCTATGAAGAAGTCGAGGGGGCCTTGAATTCTTGCATTATGACCTTAGCGGATATAGACTTGTTCTTTGGCCTTATCCTACCGCCGGATACGTGGCGCTCTGTCCGAAAGGTAGATGATGCGGTTGCCTTTAAGGCTCGGTGGTCTGACCTTGAGGATGAGGATAGGGAACGGAAGCCCGCACAGAAACCACCCCAGAATATTTTAGATCTCCCTGCGGCTATTGTGGCTAAGTTGAAGACGATTATCCCCCCTAAAAAGATTGACTGGAATATGTTAGCTGCATGTAAGCAGAAAGTTGACGAGTCAGTCGCGGACTTCTTTACGCGTTTTGAGGAGACGTTTCATGATTTTAGTGGCCAGTCGCTTACTGACGACACGGGTCGCCACCTTTTCGCGGACAAATATGTGGCTAATCTGCTGCCGGCAGTTGCGGCCCGGTTAAAAGCGAGTGAGAGTTCTTGGTCCTCCGCGACACCGACGGCCCTTCTGACCATCGCTCAGTATTATGAGCGTCAGGAGCACGAGGCGAAGGGCCAGGAGGAGAAGAAATCGAAAGATCTCAAAACTAAAGTGATGTTAGCACAAGTATATGGCCCGCCCCGCCGGGGTAATAATAATAGAGGAAGGGGCGGATCTTATGGTCCCCCTTCGGGCCGATCTGATTTGAATAGGAACCAGTGTGCGTATTGCAAGCAGCTGGGCCATTGGGCCAGGGATTGCCCAGCGTTGCGTGCTTCGCGTCAGGGGCACACTCCGGGTGGCCCGAGAGGTAGAGGGGGTTTCTCGAACTTTAGAGGGAATTCCAACGATAATGCCCGTTTCGATACTGCCGGACAGCACCGAGATAGCTCAAATGTTTTCGATCGCCATCACCAGTATCATGTATCGGACATCGATCGATCGGGATATCATGATTCTCAGCATGCATAGGAATGCGTTGGATGGGGGTCTGAATCAGTTGAGGTGCCGGTCGATCAGACGGGTCCTTATGTATCGGCTGAGGTTTTAGGTTCTACCGATCAGTTCCTAGTGGATACAGGAGCGACACGTAGTGCATTGTCTAGGTACTTGGTTCCGGGGGCTCCCCCATCCGGCTCAATAGTTACATCGGTAGGGTTTGACGGTACACTCTCCCGAAGCCCTCTTTCACAGCCCCTTGCATTTAAAGTTGATTGCTTTTCTGCGCCTTGTCCGTTTCTGCTTGCTCCGTACACACCGGATAACATTATGGGCCTTGATATGTTAAAGTACTTTAGGGCTACAATTCGTTGTTCCCCTGAGGGTGTGAGGGTGATTTTAAATGACAACTACCCCCGATCTGGGCGGATGTGTACGATATCAGAGGATGCGCTGTTAGCTACCCTCCCCCGAGCTTTATGGGCGACTTCGGACACAGATGTCGGACAAATGGTGATTCCTCCGGTCCACATTAGTGTCCAGGAGGGGGCGGTACTACCACGCCTCCCACAGTATCGTATTTCCCAGGAGGGCGAGGAGGCTCTCATACAGATTGTGCAAGACCTGATCGCAGTAGGAGTAGTGGAAGAAGTTCCCTATAATATCTGTAACAGTCCGATTCTCCCTATTCTGAAAAAGGACACGGATGCAAAGGTCTATCGGTTCATAATTGATTTGAGGGAGGTAAACAAGATCGTGATACCTCAGTACCCGGTGGTTTCTGATATCACGACGTTGCTTACCTTGGTCCCGCCTACGGCGACCGTGTTCTCAGTGATTGATTTGAAAAATGCCTTCTTTTCTATTCCCATTCACCCGGATAGCCGATTTCTTTTTGGGTTCACATTAAACAATAGATCTTATCGTTTTTGTAGAATTCCCCAGGGCTATACAGAAAGCCCTAGTATTTATAGTCAGGCTTTGAAACGACAGTTGGATTCCTTTGCCTTACTCAAGGGGGTCGCCCTCATTCAATATGTCGATGACATCTTGTTGGCGGCTGACACCCTGGAGTTGTGCGAGAAAAGTACGATAGCCTTACTTTCCTTTTTAGCATCCCACAATCACAAGGTCTCTAGGAAGAAATTGCAATTCTGTAGACCAAAGGTGACTTATTTGGGTCACCTTTTGTCTAAGGAGGGGCGTGCACTCACACCAGATCGTATCCAAGTAATTTTGGACACACCAAGGCCATCCACGCAGAAGGATGTACGTGCATTTTTGGGTCTTGTTTCTTTTTGTAGACAGTGGATATTGGGGTTTTCACACATAGCTAAGCCATTACTAGCTCTCCTGACAAAAGACACGCCCATCCCGATCCCCTGGTCAGATGAGTGTGACGCTGCTTTTCAGCAATTGAGACAGGCCCTTTGTTCAGCACCAGTGTTAGGGACCCCTGATTATGCAAAACCCTTTTCGTTGTATGTGCATGAGAAAGATGGATGTGCATTATCAGTCTTAGTGCAGATGCACGGCGATAAGCAGCGCCCTTGTGCATACTTTTCGGCTGTACTTGATCCTGTCGCCCGAGCATTGCCAGGGTGTTTTCGCTCGGTTGTGGCGACAGCTGTGTCAATACGGCAGAGCGAAGGAATTGTATTGTCCCATAAACTGTTGGTGTTAGTTCCCCATGCTGTTGATGCCCTGCTTAATCAAACAAAGACGCAGCATTTGACCAGTGCCCGTTTAACGGGATATGAGTTGACGCTTTTAGCTCCTCATATTACGTTGAAAAGGTGCGTGACATTAAACCCGGCCACATTGTTGCCATATCCCGAGACCCAGCCTGAGGCACAGAAAGCGCATGATTGTATTCTTGTGACTGAGGAACAAACAAAGGGTCGTATTGATCTCCAGGATACGCCCTTTTCAGAGGTAGATGGAGAATTGTGGGTAGATGGATCTTGCCTGAAGCTACCAGATGGTACGGCTTCAGCAGCGTATGCAATTACCACGTTACAGACGATAGTGGAGACAGCACGCATACCACAGAAATCAGCTCAAGCAGCGGAACTGATAGCGTTAACACGAGCGTGTGAGCTCAGTACAGGATTGTGTGTGAATGTTTACACAGACAGCCGCTATGCCTTCGGAGTAGCGCACGATTTCGGCCTACTCTGGAAGGAGAGAGGGTTTCTAACGTCACATGGGGTGCAGATAATGCATGGGGAGTTAGTCCACAACCTTTTAACTGCATTGACATACCCAAAGAAAATCGCCATTGTTAAGTGTATCGCCCATAGGAAAGTGGTTGATAAGGTTGGAGAAGGGAATGCGTTAGCGGATCGAGTAGCACGGGAGACTGCGATGCAGCCCGGTACTACTGCCATGTATGTAGTGAAGTCACAGGTGGAGAGATGGCATGATGCGAAGGAGGAAGTGCGAGAAATACAAAAGACCGCTTCTGACAAAGAGCGGGAACAATGGGCTAGCGAAGGAGAACTGGATGACGAGGGTTGCTGGAGAAATAAGCAGATGGATAGATGGAAATTACCCACGGCCTTTGTACAACCTATGGTTCAGATGGCACATGGGCTAGCACATGTTGGAGCTTCCGCAATTGTGAAATTGCTTACCCAAGTCTGGGAGCATCCAGAGATTGCTAGCACGGCAAAGAGGGTGGTGCAGACCTGTATGATCTGTCTGAAGTATAACCCAGGGAAAGGCACGCGAACTCCAGCAGGAGGATTTGCGACGCCCACTGCACCCTTTGAGGTTCTGCAGATGGATTACATTCAGCTTGAGCGCTGTAACAATTTGAAGTATGTTCTAGTAGTGGTTTGCGCCTTCAGTAAATGGGTTGAGGCGTACCCTGCGAAAGACAATACTGCAATGACTACAGCGAAGCTATTGCTGAAAGAGTTTTTCCCCCGATACGGCGTCTGTAGACTTCTGTGGAGTGATAATGGCCCTCACTTTGTAGCGGATGTTATAAAGTATGTCTTGAAGGGCCTAGGCATCACCCAGAAGTTCCACGCCGTATTCCACCCCCAGTCTGCAGGACTAGTCGAGAAGTATAATGGTACGCTGAAGCTTAAGATCGCTAAAATTCAAGCTTCAACATCTTTGACTTGGCCAGACGCCTTGCCACTGGCGTTATTGTCAATTAGGTCGGTGCCACACTCTCGAACCGGCCTTACACCCTATGAGATTGTATTTGGACGCCCAATGAATATCTGGGGTCCACCAAGGCCTAAGGCTGTGTATGATGTACCTTGTGTGATGATGAGTGATTATCTGGCACAGTTAACGGATAACTTGGTTTCTATTCATCAACAGGTCCGAGAGGCGCTCCCTGATCGGTCTACTGGCGAAGGACATGGTCTCCGGCCTGGAGATCATGTGATGATAAAGGTTTTCGACAGATCGAACAGTTTGGAGCCGAGATGGGTCGGACCTGAGCAAGTCCTTCTTGCAACGAGGACGGCTGTGCGAGTCTCGAACAGGAAGAATTGGATCCATTCCTTGCACTGTCGAAAGGTACCGCCCGGATTGGTGGAGTCTGCTGTGCTGACCGATCAACGAGACATCCTAGCAGCAGAGACAGGCCGTGCTGCAGAGCCAAACGACACTGAGGAGCTCTTTTCGGACCACACGACTTCTGGAGGAAGGCGATATCATCTGCGACCAAGGAAGTGAGATTTCCAGTACCGGGACATACTGTCAGAACGGCCCTTGGGTTAGTGAAACGGAGAGCCGATGAGGCAAGGGGGGGGGGATCAGCCCTGCATTAGTGTAGCGACACCCGTCTTGGCCCGCTGGTGAAGAAATCAACCGCTGCCCAAGGGGAAGAGTTCTGACAGACTTTGTAGTTACAGGAAGATATCAGGGTATTGTTTCCTTTGACATGGAGAAGAAGAAAATTCTTTGTGCGTTGGGGTTCATGCTAACAGTAGCCATCGTTGGTATAACCACATGGTTTGTGGAGGAGGCAACTCCTGCTCGAGAGACGCTTGTGTTGACGACTCCAGTGCCTGCGGAGCACTACTTTTATACATTGCCATATCAAGAGTTGAAGCATCGACAATCCTATTTGAATAACACTTTCATTCAGATGCTGCATCACACCCACGTTGCTACGAACGCTACGAACTGTTGGATATGTGGGATGATGCCAGCCCATCAGAAGAAAGGAGGAACGCCATTCATACCACTTCCTTTCTCTCACAATGGCTCTTGTAGAGCATGGTACACTTTGTTGTTTGCCACTCGGAAACCGACAGTGGGACGATTGCTTTTCAGACTTAATAAAGAATGCCATCAGGACAAGAATGGATATCCACAAGCGAATGGGACAATTTGGGAGTGGGAAGAGTACCGACCAGACAATGAATCCATTCCCTACATCTTCACGAACACCAGAGACACTGTGGGGAAGGACAAATTCGTAATCCAAGTAGCACAAGCCCAAGCGGACCTGTGTGTCCAGAGTGTGGGTTTTATTCCTGTGGGTGTCAGTGATTGTATAACCGTACTAAACATCGATGGGTTAAACAACAGCACCTTCTTAGCGTCCCATAATACCTACTTTGTATGTGGAAATAAAGGTTATTACCGTTTGCCGGCTGGGTGGTCTGGGGTATGCTATGTATCATTCCTATTACCTCCTGTATTTTTAGCACCTGCGTCATATCATAAGGATTTAAAACTGTTGAATAATGTGACTGTAAATAGATATAAACGTACTCTATCAATTGATGAGGTGGATCAAACAGATACCAGCTTGCAACAGTATATTGATTTTAACTTAGGACTGTTTTTCTTTGTTGGAGCCGCTTTGAATAGTAGGAAGATCCGAAGATTAACAAGAGTGGTAGAAGCTGTGACTAATCAGACTGCTGCTGCTCTTGGGAATCTTACAGAAGAATTACAGATTACCAGAATTGTTGCATTGCAGAACCGTATGGTATTGGATGTAATGCTAGCTGATCGAGGAGGAGCCTGTAAAATTATTGGAAGTAGCTGCTGTGTGTTCATTCCTGATCATACGCCATCCGTTTATAACGCCATTAACAAGCTGCATAAAATAGCAGCTGAAATCCACACAGAAACCGGCACTTGGTCCTTTTCTGGATGGTTTTGGGCGTTGGTTACTGCCTGGGGATGGAAAGTCTTAACTGGTCTCTGCATTATTATAGCAATTCTGTTCTTTCTCTGTATGTGTATTCAATGTGGACCATTGTGCTGTTCCGTATGCATTTCATTCTGCATTCCAGATAAGAAAGCTATTGCCGATGTTGCCCGCCAGAAGGGTCTAGCTAAAGAGGTTAAAGGAATGATGATAATTGACATATACGATGATTGTTCTTGGAAACCAGATGTCTTCAGTAAATGCTGAAAGGGTCGTCTGTTGTAAATTAAAGCAGAATGTGATTAAGCATTTACTGAAAACATTAATATTTCCCTTGCATCGTGTTTTCCTCATTATGTTGGCCGAAGTCCGGACTCCATTTTGTATTGGCATGCTGCCACGTGTTCACCACGAGGAGAGTCCGACCTCTGTGTTAGTTGCTCTTGTAATCTGCCTAGCAACAGTCTATAAATAGCTCTCTTTTGTCCGTCTGGCGCATGCCCAGACTTGACCACATCTGTTGTAATTAGCTTTGCTTGACCATGTGTTTTCGTGGGCCCAAGGAGTGTGTTAGCTCCGCCCATGTATTGATTCGGTATCAAGAATGACCCTAAATGGTAAGGTTCTTCAACTCTGTGGTATCCACCCACTCATGAGCCCCTTTTCTGTGTATAAAAGGGGACTGTGTATGCAAGTTCTTTGTGCTACTCCTTGCAATACTGAAGAGTGTTGTGTGGATTGTAGGACCACCCTTAAGGGTTAATAAACGATGTTTTTGTACTTTGCAGTTTCCGTGCCAACTTCCTTATAGATTTCGTTACAGAAGAGCGAACCCTTGTCTCTTGCGGGCCTAGCTGGGGCTTGTATTCATCAGTTGAATCCACTATCACCGAAACTGCGGGTGCCCTTACTAACCTGACAGCTGAGCTTCAAGCGGATCGCCTCATGACGTTACAGAACCGTATGGTCCTTGATGTGTTACTTGCAGATCGAGGTGGGGTATGTAAGATGATCCAGTCGAGTTGCTGTGTTTTTATCCCAGATAATGCGCCAACGGTATATAAGGCCATTTCTAAGTTACACAAAATCTCTGACTCTATTCATGTAGAGGAAGGTGACTGGTCATTAATGGGATGGTTCTGGAGTCTGTTATCTGCGTGGGGATGGAAGGTTCTGATAGTCACTGGTGTTGCGTTGGTATTTTTATTTTCGTGCTGTCTCATTGTTCAGTGTGGTCCTGCCTTATTGATGAATACAGGCCCCAGCTAGGCCCGCAGGACACAAGGGTTCGCTCTCCTGCAATGGAATCTATAAGGAAGTTGGCACGGAAACTGCAAAGTACAAAGACAAAGTTTATTAACCCTTAAGGGTGGTCCTACAATCCATACAACACCCTTCAGTATTGCATAGAGTAGCACAAAGAACTTGCGTACACGGTCCCCTTTTATACACAACAGAGGGGCTCATAAGTGGGTGGATACAACATGAGGCAAAGAATATTACCTTTTATGGTCATTTTCGATACAGAATCAATATATGGGCGGAGCTGACACACTCCTTGAGCCCGCGAAAACATGGTCAAGCAAGGACTAACTGATAACAGATGTGGTCAAGTCTGGGCATGCGCCAGACGGACAAAGGAGCTATTTATAGACTGTTACTAGGCAGATTGCAAGAGCAACTAACACGAAGATAGGACTCTTCTCGTGCTACGCACGTGGAGGCATGACAATACAAAATGGAGTCCAGACTTTAGTCAACATAACGAAAGAGACTTGGTCCTAAAGGGGAATTCATGTCTTTAGTGAATGCTTAATCACACCGTCGTTTCAATTTACAACAGACGACCCTTTCAGCATTTACTGAAGACATCCAGTTTGTTAGGATAATCATCGTATATGTCAATTGTCATCATTTCTTCTACTTCTTTAGCTAAATGTTTCTGATAAGTGACACCGGCAATAGCTTTCTTATCAGGAATACAGAATAATACACATAAGGAACAGAGCAAAGGACCACATTGGACACAAATGCAACAAGAAAACAGAACTGCTACAATAATACAGAGACCAGTTAAGACCTTCCACCCCCAAGCAGTGATCAATGCCCAAAACCATCCAGAAAAGGTCCAAGTGCCGTTTTCTGTATGGATTTCAGCTGCAATTTTATGCAGTTTATTAATAGCATTATAAACTGACGGCGTGTGGTCAGGGATAAACACACAACAACTACTTCCGATAATTTTACAAGCTCCACCTCGGTCAGCTAACATAACATCTAACACCATACGATTCTGCAATGCAACAATTCTAGTAATCTGTAATTCTTCCGTAAGATTCCCAAGAGCAGCAGCGGTTTGGTTTGTCACAGCCTCTACCACTCTTGTTAACCTTCGAACTTTCCTACTATTTAGGGCAGCTCCAACAAAGAAAAACAATCCTAAATTAAAATCAATATACTGCTGCAGACTAGTGTCAGTCTGATCCACGTCATCAATTGATAGAGTACGTTTATACCTATTTACAGTCACATTATTTAACAACTTCAAATCCTTATGATAAGATGCAGGTGCTAAGAATACAGGGGGCAATAGAAACGCCACATAACATACTCCAGACCAACCGGCTCGCAAACGGTAATAACCTTTATTTCCACATACGAAATATGTATTATGGGATGCTAAGAAGGTACTGTTATTCAATCCGTCGATATTTAGAATAGTGATGCAATCACTAACACCAACAGGAATATAACCCACACTCTGGACACACAGGTCCGCTTGAGCTTGTGCCACTTGAATCACAAATCGGTCTTTCCCCACAGTGTCTCTGGTGTTCGTGAAAATATAAGGAATCGATTCATTGTCTGGTCGATACTCTGCCCATTCCCAAATTGTCCCATTCGCTTGCGGGTATCCATCTTTATCCTGATGACATTCCCTATTAAGTCTGAAGAGTAATCGTCCCACTGTAGGTTTCCGGGTGGCAAAAAGCAAAGTGTACCATGCTCTACAAGAGCCATTATGAGAGAAAGGAAGAGGTATGAATGGCGTTCCTCCTTTCTTCTGATGAGCTGGCATCATACCTCATATCCAACAGTTCGTGGCATTCGTGGCAACGTGGGTATGATGCAACATCTGGATGAAAGTGTTATTCAAATAAGACTGACGATGCTTCAATTCTTGATACGGAAGGGTATAAAAGTAGTGCTCCTCAGGCACTGGAGTAGTCAACACAAGTAACTTTCGAGCAGGAGTCACATCCTCCACAAACCATGTGGCTATCCCAACAATAGCTACTGTAAGCATAAAACCTGTTGCACAAAGGATTTTCTTTTTCTCCATGTCAGAATAAAGAATCAATATCTTCCTGAAACTAAAAGGTTTGTCAGAACTCTTCCCCTTGGGCAGCGGTCGATTTCTTCACCAGCGGGCCAAGACGGGTGTCGCTACACTAATGCAGGGCTGATCCCCCCCCTTGCCTCATTGGCTCTCCGTTTCACTAACCCAAGGGCCGTTCTGACAACATGTCCTGATACTGAAGAATTCACTTCCTTGGCCTCAGATGATATCGCTTTCCTCCAGGAGTCGCGTGGTCCGGGAAGAGCTCCTCAGTGTTGTTCGGTTCCACAGCACGGCCTTTCTCTGCAGTCAGAATTTCTCGTTGATCAGTCAATACAGCAGGCTCCACCAATCCGGGCGGTACTTTGCGACAGTGCAGGGAATGGATCCAATTCTTTCTGTTGGAAACCCGCACAGCCGTCCTCGTTGCAAGTAGGACCTGCTCAGGACCAACCCATCTCGGCTCCAAGCTGTTCGTCCTTTCAAAAATCTTCACCATAACATAGTCTCCAGGCCGGAGACTATGTCCTTCGCCGGTGGACCGATCAGGGAGCGCCTCCCGGACCTGTTGATGAATAGAAACCAAGTTATCCGTTAACTGTGCCAGATAATCATTCATCATTACACAAGGTACATCATACACAGCCTTAGGTCTTGGTGGACCCCAAATATTCATTGGGCGTCCGAAAATAATCTCGTATGGTGTAAGACCGGTTCGAGAGTGCGGTATCGATCTAATTGACAATAATACCAGTGGTAAAGCATCTGGCCAAGTCAAAGATGTCGAAGCTTGGATTTTAGCGATCTTGAGCTTTAGTGTACCATTATACTTCTCGACTAGTCCTGCAGACTGAGGGTGAAACACTGCGTGGAACTTCTGGGTGATGCCCAGACCCTTCAGAACATACTTTATAACATCGGCTATAAAGTGGGGTCCGTTATCACTCCACAGAAGTCTACAAACGCCATACCGAGGGAAGAACTCCTTCAATAGCATCTTGGCGGTAGTCATTGCAGTATTGTCTTTCGTAGGGTATGCCTCAACCCATTTGCTAAAGGCACAAACCACTACTAGAACATACTTCAAATTGTTACAGCGCTCAAGCTGTATGTAGTCCATCTGCAAAACCTCAAAGGGTGCAGTAGGTGTCACAAATCCTCCTGCTGGAGTTCGAGTACCCTTTCCTGGGTTGTACCTCAGGCAAATCATACAAGTCTGCACCACCCTCTTTGCCGTGCTAGCAATCTCTGGATGCTCCCAGGCTTGGGTAAGCAATTTTACAATTGCGGAAGCTCCAACATGTGCTAGCCCATGTGCCATCTGAACCATAGGTTGTACAAAAGCCGTGGGTAACTTCCATCTATCCATCTGCTTATTTCTCCAGCAACCCTCATCATCCAATTCTCCCTCACTCGACCATTGCTCCCGTTCTTTATCAGAAGCGGTCCTCTGTATTTCTCGCACTTCTTCCTTCGCATCGTGCCATCTTTCTACCTGCGACTTCACTACATACATGGCAGTAGCACCGGGCTGCATCGCAGTCTCCCGTGCCACCCGGTCTGCTAACGCATTCCCTTCTCCAACTTTATCAACTACTTTCTTATGGGCACTACATTTAATGATAGCAATTTTCCTCGGATATGTCAATGCAGTCAAAAGGTTGTGAACTAACTCTCCATGCATTATTTGTACTCCATGCGACGTTAGAAACCCTCTCTCCTTCCAGAGTAGGCCGAAATCGTGCGCTACTCCGAAAGCATAACGGCTGTCTGTATAAACATTCACACACAATCCTGTACTGAGCTCACATGCTCGTGTTAATGCTATCAGTTCCGCTGCTTGAGCTGATTTCTGTGGTATGCGTGCTGTCTCCACTACTGTTTGCAGTGTGGTAATTGCATACGCTGCTGAAGTCGTACCATCTGGTAGCTTCAGGCATGATCCGTCCACCCACAGTTCTCCATCTACATCGGGAAAGGGCGTATCCTGGAGATCAATACGACCCTTTGTTTGTTCCTCAGTCACAAGAATACAATCATGTGCTTTCCGTGCTTCAGATTGAGTCTCGGGGTATGGCAACAATGTGGCCGGATTTAACGTTACGCACCTCTTTAACGTAATATGAGGAGCCAAAAGCGTCAGCTCATATCCCGTTAAACGGGCACTGGTCAAATGCTGCGTCTTTGTCTGATTAAGCCGGGCATCAACAGCATGGGGGACTAATACCAACAGCTTATGAGATAACACAATTCCCTCGCTTTGGCGTATTGACACAGCTGTCGCCGCAACCGAGCGAAAACAACCAGGCAATGCTCGGGCAACAGGATCAAGTACAGCCGAAAAATATGCACAAGGGCGCTGCTTGTCGCCGTGCATCTGCACTAAAACTGATAATGCACATCCATCTTTCTCATGCACATACAGCGAAAAAGGTTTTGTATAATCAGGGGTCCCTAACACTGGTGCTGAACAAAGGGCCGGTCGTAATTGCTGGAAAGCAGCGTCACACTCATTTGACCAAGGAAGCGGAATAGGTGTGTCTTTTGTCAAAAGGGCTAATAATGGCTTGGCTATGTGTGAGAACCCTAATATCCATTGCCTACAAAAAGAAACAAGACCCAAAAATGCACGCACGTCCTTCTGCGTGGAAGGCACTGGCGTGTCCAAAATTACTTGAATACGATCTGGTGTGAGTGCACGCCCCTCCTTAGACAAAAGGTGACCCAGATAAGTCACCTTTGGTCTACAGAACTGCAATTTCTTCCGAGATACTTTGTGATTGTGGGATGCCAAAAAGGAAAGCAAGGACAACGTACTCTTCTCACACAACTCCGGAGTGTCAGCCGCCACCAAGATGTCATCGACATATTGAATGAGGGCGACACCCTCGGACAGAACAAAGGAGTCCAATTGTCTTTTCAAAGCTTGACTATAAATGCTAGGGCTTTCTGTGTAGCCCTGAGGAACTCTACAAAATCGATAAGACCTATTATTCAGAGTGAAACCAAAAAGGTATCGACTATCGGGATGAATAGGAATCGAAAAGAAAGCATTTTTCAAATCAATGACTGAAAACGTCGTCGCCGTAGGCGGGACCAAAGTAAGCAACGTCGTGATATCAGAAACCACTGGATATTGAGGTATCACGATCTTGTTCACTTCTCTCAAATCAATGATAAACCGATAAACTTTGGCATCCGTATCCTTTTTCAAAATGGGTAGAATCGGACTGTTACAGACGTTGTAGGGAACTTCCTCCACTACTCCCACCTTAATCAAATCCTGCACAATCTGTATAAGGGCCTCCTCCCCCTCCTGGGAAATACGATACTGCGGGAGGCGTGGTAACATCGCCCCCTACCTGACACTAATATGGACAGGCGGAATCACCATCTGTCCTACATCGGTATCCGAAACGGCCCACAAAGTACGGGGAAGAGTTGCTAACACGGTATCCTCTGCAACCACACACATCCGTTCAGACAAAGGGTGATTATCATTTAATATCACACGCTCACCGGCGGGGGAGCAGCGGATCATAGCTCTGAAGTGCTTTAGCATATCAAGACCCATAATGTTGTCCGGCGTGTTCGGGGCAAGCAAAAACGGACAGGGTGCAAAAAAAGAATCAACCTGAAATGTGAGGGGCCGAGAAAAAGGGCTTCGGGAGAGTGTACCATCAAACCCTACCGATGTAACCATTAAGCCAGATGGGGGAGCCCTCGGAACCAATTGTTTAGACAGCGCACTACGAGTCGCTCCTGTATCTACTAGGAACTGATCAGTAGAACCCAAAACCTCAGCTGATACATAAGGACCCTTCTGATCAACCGGCACCTCAACTGATTCTAACCCCCATCCAACGCATTCCTATGCATGCTGAGAATCATGGTACCCAGAGCGGTCAATCCCTGACACTTGATACTGGTTTTGCCGATCAAAGACATTAGGTCTATCTCGGTGCTGCCCGGCAGGGTCAAAACGAGCGTGATCGTTAGAATTCCCCCTAAGATTCGAGAAACCCCCTCTACCTCTCGGGCCACCCTGATTATGTCCCTGACGCGAAGCATGCAACACCGGGCAATCTCTGGCCCAGTGTCCCACTTGTTTACAATACGCACATTGATTCCTATTCAAATCAGATCGGCCCGAGGGAGGACCATAAAATCCTCCCCTACCTCTATTGACACCCCGACGGGGCGGACCATACACTTGCGCTAACATCACCTTCGTTTTTAAATCTTTCGACTTCTTCTCCTCCTGCCCCTTCGCTTCTTGCTCCTGACGCTCATAATACTGAGCTATAGTCAGGAGGGCTGTCGGAGACGCCGTCGACCAAGAACTTTCACTCGCCTTTAGGCGGGCCGCTATTGCCGGTAATAAATTCGCCACATATTTATCAGCAAAAAGGTGCCGACCCGTATCATCCGTAAGGGACTGACCACTAAAATCATGAAACGTCTCCTCAAAGCGCGTAAAGAAATCTGCAACTGATTCATCGGCTTTCTGCTTACACGAGGCTAACATATTCCAGTCAATCTTTTTAGGGGGGATGATTGTCTTCAACTTAGTCAGAATAGCAGCGGGGAGATCTAAGATAATCTGAGGTGGTTTCTGCGCGGGCTTCCTCTCCCTATCCTCATCCTCAAGCTCAGACCACCGAGCCTTAAAAGCGGCAACATCGTCCACCTTCCGCACAGATCGCCACATATCTGGTGGTAAAATAAGCCCAAAGAACAGATCTATATCTGCTAAGGTCATAGTACAAGAATTCAAGGCCCCCTCGACTTCTTCGCAAAAGGCCGCTGGATTCTTGCGGGGATCAGGCAACGCATTCTTTAATGCCATGACGTCAGCCCTATGCCAGGGAGTATAAACCCAATTGTACACAAAATATCCCTTAGCATCGGCGGAGGTAATATCCGAACTAGTTCCCGCTCCCTTAGGAGGGACATACAAAGGTGCCGCCTCTCGCATTGGTTTAGCATGCACTAGGTCGCTCTTATCTGAGTGGGAGGTAGATGATTGGTGATCACCGACACGTGAAGCCGACTGCTTTTCCTCCTCTGCTTCTAGGCGCGCTCTCTCTTTAAGGTCATTCGCCGCGTCCCGTAATGCAAACAGCCGTCGAACCGCATCAGGCGCCTTAGAGGGAGAGAAAACACCATTACGCAATGCTTTAGCATCTGATACCACATCAGCAGGCTCAAAGACGCTGGAATATTTCCGGAAAGCAGCAATCACTTCATCAGAAAAGTGGCCCAAAAAATACAACTTCTCTCTATCCTGCCACTTCTCCCAAGAATTCAACAACTCAGCAAGGGATAACTTGCCCTTAAGTGCACGATAGGAAACTTGCCGAAGCTCCCCCATTCGGTCAACCGATAACATGGACCGCGTGTCTACCTTACCCGAAGCCGATCCAGAATCCTGTGGCCCCGGGGCAGACGCGCCAACATAAGGGGGCGGAGAGCGATCTAGCAAATAAAAATCATCGTCAGGATTATTAAGGACAGGATAAAGTGACTGACGGACAGCATATTGACCCGAGACTTGCAACCTACGCTCTTTCTCTTGTCTTTCCGTCTGTTCTCTTTCCTCCCGACGCTTCGCTTCCTGTGCTCGCACATGATCATTCTTCCGTTGTTCTTTATCAAACAGCGCTTTCTCACGTTTCTCTCGCTCACGCACTTCCTTCACCCATAATCGCACACATTCAAACATGTCTTGACGAGCACGCCGTTTACACATACACTGTTCCACATACTCAATCTTACGCATATCAAACGACCCATACAAAGGCCATCGTAACTCAGGATCCTTTCTGGTGTATTTCCTCCATACTGTGCTGTACATTATGGAAGAAAGACCATGCTTCACATACATATCCCTATTAGGAGTCCCCTCTGGGGGAGCTGGAGCAGATTCCTCGAGGTTTAACCGGTTTCCAAAGCAGCAGCACCACTTACGGAGTGCGCTAAAAGCAGGCATGCTCAAAAATAATGCAAAATATGCAGTATTATCAAAAAAATGGCACTTAAACGTTGTGCCGTTCAAAGTTACACAGCTCCGGAGAAATATCTCCACATTACCTGCCTATATGTGTTGCAACGCATATATTCTCACAATAACCAATACAAGATATGACCGGTCATCACAAATCAAACTCAAATAGCCAAACCAGGCTTCAAAAACTCGGAGCAAGTACCGTACAATGGTTCTTACCAATCAAGAGTCCAGATTCCAACTGCCAAGCTCCAAAATTCGCCCAAACGGCTGTCACGGCAGGACCGACAGAAGAGGTCTCAGTCGAGGACCGGCGCCACCCAGATGGTCAGCTCGGAAGGGAAGGAAGAAAACCTCGGGATGCCAGGACTAAAGTGCCTCTGGCAGTGATCACATCCCCGGCCAAATTCTTCACCTTCGTCACGACCAATCCTTCGAGCATCCGAGTCGCCGATGAGCCCCACGTGACGGGCGCCAATTGATGAATACAGGCCCCAGCTAGGCCCGCAGGACACAAGGGTTCGCTCTCCTGCAATGGAATCTATAAGGAAGTTGGCACGGAAACTGCAAAGTACAAAGACAAAGTTTATTAACCCTTAAGGGTGGTCCTACAATCCATACAACACCCTTCAGTATTGCATAGAGTAGCACAAAGAACTTGCGTACACGGTCCCCTTTTATACACAACAGAGGGGCTCATAAGTGGGTGGATACAACATGAGGCAAAGAATATTACCTTTTATGGTCATTTTCGATACAGAATCAATATATGGGCGGAGCTGACACACTCCTTGAGCCCGCGAAAACATGGTCAAGCAAGGACTAACTGATAACAGATGTGGTCAAGTCTGCGCATGCGCCAGACGGACAAAGGAGCTATTTATAGACTGTTTCTAGGCAGATTGCAAGAGCAACTAACACGAAGATAGGACTCTTCTCGTGCTACGCACGTGGAGGCATGA
Source organism: Triturus cristatus (assembly GCF_964204655.1). NCBI lineage: Eukaryota > Metazoa > Chordata > Amphibia > Caudata > Salamandridae > Triturus > Triturus cristatus. The sequence goes on from NC_140593.1 coordinate 178,498,990, forward strand.
CAATACAAAATGGAGTCCAGACTTTAGTCAACATAACGAAAGAGACTTGGTCCTAAAGGGGAATTCATGTCTTTAGTGAATGCTTAATCACACCGTCGTTTCAATTTACAACATTATGTAGCCTTTGTGTTTCGACATGCGTAAGAAGACCACCTGTTTTCAGAGATACGCCACGGGATAGAGTAATGCTTCAGCAACATATCAGTGACCTGATGAACATAGAAATGGACTCTGACAAAGAGTAAGTTATTGCCTATGTAAGGGCAAAAGGACGGTCTGAGGTTCTGTAGCGATCCGAACCCGTGTATTCGGTATCGTAGTACTGACACGATTTTGGTACCAATGAACCGTAAATGATCCATTATATGCATGACAGTGTTTTCGCTGCACAACTAGCATGAATTCACTGAGAAATAGGGCATTCTGTTGTTAAGTCATGGCATCCATTTTAGTTACGGCATCCATTTTGTTTCTTGCCCTCACATAGTCAATGAACGGGCGATGACCCCGGCAGAATCACCTTGTTAAGGATACGTAAGCTCGAGCCCCGAGAAAGGCTGACGCTGCATGACTAGGCAGAATCAAGCTGCCTCCCTTGCCTGAGGCCAGTCCTGCTATACTGGTTCTCGTGTCCATTGTCCTGACTGAAAGGCCGAAGACGGTAGCCATGCCCGTTTATGATCCATAAACACCTCTTATCCTACTTTTCAATCCTTTGCACCTGGCTCTGCTCCTCTCCTTCTGGGCTTTTACAATGGGGAGGTTACGATTTTTATGATGGGGAGGATCGGGCAAAGAATGGAAAACTGACAAGGGGACCTGATCGAATACCGAAAACCTACGATAAGTTATTGTTTGATATCTATTTACTGTTTGTTTGGGATACCGGGTTGGGCATGAGAAATATTCGTGTAATGTTGCCTAAAGACATTTTTTGTGTATTTAAGGAACAACCCACTTAATGCAATTTGAACAGTCTCATAGATTCTGCCTCTGTGTGGTTCCTATGACTTCTGTGTCCCTGCAAAGAATAAATCTTGGTCTCTGACGCCACCATCGAGAAACCCGCGTCTCTGTTTATTTGTGCACCGAGACAGGAAGGAACTCAGGGGTCTTCGGGTGTTGTTTCCCTGACACCTCTGGACTCTTAAAAGTCCAGAACCTCAATCTGGATGAGAAAAAACTATGGTGTGGTCCAACACCTGAGGACCTTCTCAACAAGACACAACTATCATTAGTGGCACCCAAAGCAAACTGTTTATTTTATGCTGCTGTTTGTTGATGGATATGTTATGGCTCTTGCAACATGACATGGCACTGTGCTCTGATACTCGTTGGGGCATGTTTGCAGTATAAATCTCTCTAAATAAAAAACGAAAAACATTGCTATATTTCAACCGCATTTTGACAACCTACTGGAATGGAAACTTCAAATGCATGCTCCTGTTGTCTATTGCTGATGCATAGAACTTGCAAACGAGAACACCACCATTAAAAAATATGACGTAACCAATCCTCCATATTTTGTGGCAGATCACTGCAGGTTTTAATTAAAAATAATAATATGCCATTTTCTTTCATTGTAGTCTGTGTTTTTTACTAGGTCTTATTACTTCAATTTACTTTTGTACTGCTTTTGCTCACTCAGTGACATGTAGCTCAAAGACATCACCCTTTCAAATCCTTTCAGCACTTGAGTATGACTGATTACTTTTGAGCATGTTCCAAGGTTTACATGTTCTTAGTTATAAGTTTATAGTTTATAAGAAATGATGAAAGGACTCGCCCGTTGTTTTTGTTAGATGAATAGCTGGTTTGGGGACACCTAGCCAATAATACTCAACTAGTACCTCTTCATTAACAACATTGTCAGTTGGATGAGTATTAAAATCCCCACATATCAGTACTAGATGGGTACCCCCATTAACTCTCCCTATGTCCTTTATGCTTTCAACATATTCAACAGTTACCCCACCCTACCCCAAATGCTCAACGCCGTGCTCGTGCATACTTCAAAGATGTCCCCAATCCCGAGTAGCTGCATTACTGTTTGTGTGTGTGCGCATGTGTTTGATGTGGACATTTGTTTTTAGCTATAGCACTGGACTACACACCGTTGCACTCTTGTTGACTTTGAAAGGACAGTAGAATGGCTATGATTGAGATATCCTCGGAGAGTAAATAATCCAGTGGTCTTAGGTGATGAGGATTTTATGACCTCTAGAATATGAAAATGAATGAAACACTGCCCTTTGTGCAGCTTGAAAGCAAGGGACCATGGTGAGTTATACGAATCTTATTTTATGTCTATGTGGGCTGATGATGCAAAGGAGCAGATTTAGGTTATATAAAGCTATAGTACTGGAATGGCATCATAGGGCATCAAGTATTTTGATGAGTGTGGGGCACAATGCTTTACTTTAGAAAAAATGTTTTGTCAAGTAGAGATATAGAAGTATAAAACGGATACCTGCAAAACTTGTAAGCAGCCAGACGATTTGAAGTTCAGATTGAGGGTGTGCAAAGATGCCAATGTTTCTGTCTGCAAATTTTGCGAGCTTTAAAATGGTGGAAAGTTTTGAAAAGACAACTGGTTGCAAATTAAGAAACTTTTTACTCAAGATATTTTTTTCAAAAACTTTTTATGGAAAAAGTATTAAGCAAAGAATTTGTGAAGACTTTTTTGCCAGTAGTCAATATTTTACATTTCACTCCACATTTTGCTAATAGCAATGCCAAAGGCTTATCAGTTACACTACTTCCACAATGTTTTTCCAAGAGCCTAATCTTCAGTGTGGAATACTGTTTGTGCTCCATGAGATTGATGGAGTAAAATACTCTGTCGCCTTGACGGAGTACCCACCCATGCAATTTAGCGATATCTGTCGGTCTTGTGGACAATTTTAGTCATTGGCAGGAGCCATCTCCATTGGAGATCCTGTAATTGTGATAAAAGTTTGATGGACGTTACTGTTAAATTGACGGATGTCTGCCAAACTTTTAGCATGTTTTAGTTTTTTCAGAAACAAACTCACAAAGCAGGTTTTTGTTTTTGAAAAATCAAAAACTTATGAACGCACAGGTCTACCACCCCTGTCGCACAACATTACCTCAGATATATAATACAATAATGTAATAGTCATAAAGGTTTACCGTACTGTACAGATTACTTGTATCCCTTTCCCAGTCAAGAAAATTATTGTGGAGATGTAAAGGCTCCATCTATCTATGAAACCCTAGTCAAGCAAAAACCACAATCCTTGTCAGTGTGAACCACAAAAGATCATTAAATTAACCAGTGCTTAACCCTCTAGTAGCTTGGCCTAAAAGCTGTCAGGCTCAACTTAGAGGCAATGTGTAAAGTATTTATGCAGCACTTCAAACAGCAATAAAGTGAAAACACAACAGAAGAAAAATTCCACACTAATCTAGAAAAGTAGATTAAACTTAAATAAATAATTGAAGACCAAAACACAACAGAAATCCAATTAGTAGAATTGGAAATATGAAGAAAGTAGCACCCTAAAGCAAGAAGTGCTAATTGCAGTTATCTGATCACAGAGGACCAGGTCCAGGTCACAAACTCAGGCCAACCACAATGTAGTGTGGGCCGGATACAGGACTGAGTTCAGTCTGATGTTAAAGTAGCTTATATTCTAGTCATTGAGATAGGAATCCTTGCGTTGGCCTGCACCGTATGGGTGATGAGAAGCCATCAGCAGGAAGTAGCATTGCTCAGTCCTGTGTCGAGATTCATAGCGCTGTGTCGAGGCTGATGAAGCCATTGGTGCTGAGAGGACTTGCGGCGAGATGCGTTACCCTGAGTCGAGAGGCATCAAGCTAAGCTGATTGTTGGCATCAAGTTGTGTCACAATTGTTTGGTGCATGCGAAGCCGCCAAACAGGAGTTGCAATGCGCGGTCCTGCATGGAGATGCATCGGAACAAGGAGCTTGTTGTGTCACTGTAACTCAGAACAGGAGGCCATCCAAGTAGACAACAGAGTGACTCTAGAGGTCCTTCTTTCTTAGGCAGCAGGACAGCAGAGCAGTAACTTTTGCAGGCAGGGCAAGAGGGGGGCTGGGCAGTATTTCTTACAGCAGAGCAGCAGACCAGCTTGACTTTCCTTCGTGCAGCAGAGCAGAGGGCAAAAAACAATACATTTTTCTGAGCCTTCCACAGGTCCAGAGATAATCTAAAGAGTTGGGTCTGAGTTAGGCTTGATGGTTCAATATAAAAACCTGGTGCCCACTTTGAAGTGGGAATAGATTTTGGAGTTTCCCCCTATAGAGATGTGACAGCTCTGCTCCCCAAGCCTGCCAGAGATGGTCCATCCTGCCAACACCCAGACCCTCTACTGTGATGCTGTCTGTGAGGAATACACAAAGGCCTGCAAACTACACCTAGTCATGTGACCCAGGAGCAGGCTACATGCACCAAATGGTTAGGACAAGAAAATGCCAACTTTCTAAAAGTGGCATTTTTAGGATTGTGGCTCAAAATTCAAGTTTGCCATAAAACAGGGTTTTAAATTACAATTCCTCAGACACAAAACATGCCTTTCCAACCTGAACCCCAATCAAAAGGTATCACTTATTTTTTTTTTTTTTGTAAAACTTTTTTATTGATTTCATTTTTACAATCATCATCTTAACATCCATATATGTTGCATATAGTGCATAGTTATTAATTGCTCTCTGCCCCTTATGTGTTCAGTTGTTACTCTTCTCAAACATAAGCGTACACTTTATTATCCAGGCAGCTATTTACGGTGTCCCGTAGTCTCCCAACAGTTATTACCTGCTAATAGCTGCATCCCTGAACCCCCCCCAACAACAGAACTACAACCTCTTCCCACCCCTACCCCTACCCCCCTCCAGTGTGCTCCTCCATAGCGCACCTTTCCCAATGTGATCTGTCCTATAGGTGTCTGCCTACAATGTGCCTTCGCTGCAGCGCAACCTCCCTCCCTATGTTATCTGGCACTTTCTCTTCCTTCTGTGCTTCTAGTCCCCACGTTCCCTCCGGTGCTCCCCATGATCCTCGGTCCAGTGATGGGTCAGGTTCATCGTCTAGGTCCCTGTCAGCCCTGTGCAGTGCTTCAACTAGCGCCTCCCATGCACGCGCCACTTCCAACATCGTCTCTTTCTGGTACCTATGCGCCAGCCGTAGCTTAATCACACTTTCACTCGCAGCCCACTTAAGGAATTCGTGTTTCCATCTCTGCACTCTAGGGCCCTGGCTATGCTTCCAATGGCTGGTTATCTCCCTTTTAGCTAATATCAGTCCCAAGTCTATAAATTTGCTGTTTGGTATGCGGAAACCAATGCAACAAACTCACCCCCATGTCCTTGTTAAGTGTTCGCTCCGTTGCCAACTCCAGTGCCGTAATTACGTCTCCCCAATATAGTGTCAGATACGGGCAGGACCATAGCATATGGCGAAAGTCCGCCTCCTCCGTCCCACATCTAGGCCAGTCAGCCTTTTCTACTCTAAAGAACTGTTTAATATGCTTCGGGGTCATATATGCCCTATGTAGCACATAAAATTGTATTAGCTGAAACCTAGCGTTCCTCGTGCTTTTCCATGCTCTTTCCACTAGCTTGGGCCAAGTAGTGTCCGGAATGTCCCTCCCCAAGTCCTGCTCCCACTTCTCCTCTAGTCTATCCATCGGCTGCCTTCCTTCCTGTTCCATTCTCCTATTAAGGCATGTGACTGCCTTGAACGTGCCGGCCGCCATAGCTACATATTGGCAAATTAACAACGTCTTTGGTTCTGATAGCCCCATCTTCCACCTGCGCTGGATCGCCGCTACCAATGCCGCGTGCAATAAGTAGTGTCCCCGCGGCAGATCATATCTATCTCGTAAACTCGAGAACCGTCGTCATAGAGGTCACCCACCATAAATATTCCTTTCTCCTCCCAATCCCCCAATGCGGACCAGTCTCCCCCATGGGGTAACGTTGTACATGCCCCTATCAGGAGTTCAGGTGCGTAGGGGCACTCCACTCTAAGTTTTTTGTGACTCCTGATCCAGCAACATTGCAATGTTCTCTCCTCATTCGTGATAGTATCTCTACGCAGTCTCTGCCCCAACAGGATATAGGAGAGCCCATGTCTCAGTATCCAGCAGTTATTGCCTGTGTAGGGGCCTGTAAACGTCACCGCCGCTGCCTGCGTGAGCCATTGGAGCTGGGCCGCCAGATAGTACCTTTCAAAGTCGGGCACCGCCCAACCCCCGGCCGCTCTGGGGCGCATCATTGTGTCTAGGGCAACCCGTCTCCTACCAGTGCCCCACAGGAAATCTCCCACCATCGCTTTCAACTGCTTGAACACCGCCCCAGGTATCCATATTGGGAGAGTCCTAAAGAGATATAACAGTCTCGGCAACACTACCATTTTTAGCAAAGCCACCCTTCCTGCCACCGACATCTTCAAGGCAGTCCAGAACTCCATACTCCCTTTAACTCCACGGATTGCCAGACTTATGTTACCTTCCAGGAGCCCGTCTTGTGTATGATAAATGAGGACTCCCAAGTATGGCAGGCACTGTGCCTCCCATCGGATCCCTTGCACCTGGGTCAGCGCCGGTAGGTTCGGTTTCACCGGGAATAGGCAAGTCTTCGACCAATTGATCCGCAGCCCGATCTATTTCCACAGCCGGTCAACAGGTGTTTCGCTTTTGTTAGAGCCTCTCCAGTGTCCTCCAAGAACATTAAGAGGTCGTCTGCATACAGCGAAATGTATTGCACATCCCCCTGTAGCACTAGGCCCCGGTACTGCTTTCCCGTGCGCGCCAGCATAGCTAACGGTTCAATTGCTATTGCAAATAGCAGCGGGGAGAGAGAGCAGCCCTGCCTCGTCCCTCTTTCTATATTGTATGCCCGAGAAATTGTTGTGCCAGTTCGCACTCTAGCCGTGGCCCCATTATAGAGGATCCGAGTCCATCTCGCATAGTCGTCTCCTAATCCCATTTTCTCCATCGCATAATGTAAAAAAGACCATTCCAGGCTGTCAAAGCCCTTTTCGACATCTATCGCCAATACCGCCGCTCCCGTTGTAGTGTCTTGGTGTTCCTCTAAAACCCGCAGGAGATGTCTTATATTGCCGGCCGTATTCCGTTTGGGGATTAACCCCCCCCTGATCACTGTGCACTAAGGAGGCCATATAAGGGAGTATACTACTTAATATTTTATAACCCACCGTTAACATTGAGAGTGGCCTATACGCAGCTAGGTCAGCCGGGTCTTTGCCCGGCTTTAGAATGGGAATTATAATAGCCTCCCGAGTAGTGGTTGGCAGCGCTCCCGCCATCCAGGCCTGTTTATACAGCGCTTGCAGCCGGGGGGCCAGTACATCCACAAATGTGGCATAGAACTCAATTGGTAGCCCGTCCACTCCCGGAGTCTTATTTCGGGCCATGTGCTTAATTGCTGACCTGATTTCCCCCAACGATATCTCTTGCCCCAATGCTAGCGATTGTTCGTCTTCTAGTTGGGGCCACACCAACCCAGCAAAATAACTCTCCATTTCTTCGACATCAGCCGCCCCCGGCTACTATACAACGTGGCATAGTAGCTCGCGAACAAGTCATTGATTCCCCGTTGGGTATATTCCATCGTTGCTGCCTGAGTACGGATCCCCAGGATTGGCGCTCCTCCATTATCAGGGGCGACAAGCCGCGCTAATAACCTACCCGTTTTGTCCCCCTCATCATGCATTCGCACTCTATATGCTTTATAATCAAACGCCCTGAGCCTTTCATCTTGCAGCGCTACCTCCTCCCTCGCTCCTGCCACCTCCGTTTGATCCCTCCCCACTGTGTGACTACGCTTCTCTGCTTCTCGCAACCGCTCGTCCGCTCTATGGATATCATCAAGCAGGATTTGCCGTACCCCCCACCTTCTTAGAGATACACATCCCTCGGACCACAGTCTTGAATGCCTCCCATTCTGCCGCCAGTGTTGTCGCTGTATTTTCATTTTCATTAAAGTAACGGAGGATCCCCTGCTGGAGCTCGTCCCTGAACACCGGGTCTTCCAGCATTTCAGGGCTCAGCCGCCAAGTTGGAATCAGCGCCGCTCTCTGTGCCATCCCAAGTGGATCAGCAGGAGGTTATGGTCTGAGAATGTTTTCGCCAAGTATTCACTGTGCTGCACTTTTCCCCTGACATCAGAAGTGCCCAGCATCGCATCCAACCTAACATGCAAATCATGCAGACCTGAATAATAAGAATAATCTCGCTATAGCTGGTGCTGTTCCCGCCATATATCTACTAGATTCCAATTTGATTGCCATCTTCGCCTCTTAGCCGCTAATCTCGCACTCGCCGACTCAGGCAGTGGCGGGTGAGACCTATCTATGGTCACATCTAACACTGAGTTGAAATAACCCCCTAGAAGCATCGAGCTCGGCGCATGCGCAGCTATGGCCCCAGACAGGCGGTCAAAGAAACTTCCTTGTTCAACATTTGGGGCGTATATACTCCCTATCATTACATCTACCCCATTCAGGCGCCCCACCAGCAGAACATAGCGCCCCTCGGGATCGATCATCTTGTGCAGCAGTTGGTCAAAAGGTATCACTTATTAAATGTAATAAGGTGACACAATGTTATCTCATAGGAGAGGTAGGCCTTGCAATAGTGAACGATGAATGTACAGATTTTTCACTACTAGTACAGATAAAACGTAAAAGTACACTTCTAAATTTTTTAAGCACTACACCCTACCCTATGGGCTATTTAGAGCTTACCTTAAGGATGACATGTGTATTTGTTAGAAATGGGGATCTCTAGTTGGAAGAGGTAAGTACCTTTTTCCAAATAGGGACCCGTGCTAGTCAGGTTAAGGGGGCTACACACCTTAGATAACCGCTGCTCACCACCTTGGTCCTTGACACGAGCAGACAAGCTTATCCCAAAGGCAATGTGTAAAGTATTTGTACTAAAAAACACAGTAATATGGATACCATACTAGTTAGGAAAATAAAGTATCTTTTTCTAACTAAACTTAACAAGACAAAAATGACAAAAATCCAATATACAGGTAGTAAAATAGCACTTCAAAATAGTAATTGCAAGAATAAAGCTTGTAGAAAACAAATAGCTCCACCTGGGGCTCTTACGATGTTATAACAGCAATAAATCCAAAGTACTGCCCAACTGCGAGGTGCTCGGTGTCGGGCACAGAGTCACACGGACCCACAAACAAACAGTACCTTTGGATAATGAAGTCTAGGATGATGCACGGCATCGTGGAGGTGAGGCATCGTTGCCGAGCTCAAGGTCGGCTCCCTGGCTGCCACTGAGGAGGCGAGGCATCGTGTCGGCGAGGAGGTGAAGTGTTGAATCCAGGACAGGGGAAGTCGTTTGCGTCGGCAGTGAGTAGTCACTTCCGGTGATGGTGCGAAATCGGGGAGTAAATGGAGTCACCCTCGGCAGTTATCAGCGCCATGATAACAGGATGCAGGCGCTGGAAATGATGGAGTCGGTGTGAGCGCTAGCATCAGGAAATGACAATAACTGCAGGCTTTGGCAGGTGTCAAAGGGCATCAGAACTGCGGTGCAGGCTGGGCGGTGCGTCGTGTCCTTCTCGAGCGATGCCTCTGGCCTCAATGCAGGTCGCAGCTTCACAGCAGCATCACAGCAGCGTCGCTGACAGTGTCGGAGACAGGGTTTCTTACTTCTTTGAAGTTGCTTCCAGCTCCCAAAAGCAAGAACAACCTCCAGAGGCCCAAAACTGGAATAGGCACCACCTGGCAGATCAGACCTATCAGCAATGGAGTTCAAGGGAGCTTGGAGGGAAGTCTTTGTGTCCCTGAGTTTTCAAAACAGGAGGCCAGCACACACAGGCCCTTAGAGATTCTGCTTGAAGCAGGTTTCTCAGCAAAGTTCTAGTCTTTGTCCCTTCCTTGGCGAAAGCAGTAACTGCAGGCCAACTCCACACAGCACACAGCGTCCTCCTCACAGCTCTCCAGCTCTTCTCGTTGGCAAAGGTTCCTCTTGAGTCCAGAGGTGATCTCAAGTTCTGGGGTTTAAAGTCTACTACTTAAACCCCATTTTGTCTTTGTTCTTTTTGTGTAAGGGTCTCTGAGCCCAGTCCAAGCCAGTTATGTCCTCACTGGTGCAGTATAAGCACAGGGGGTGGAGACAGCATTGTTCAAGGTAGACATGCTCTATTCAGGTGCAAGAAAAACTCCTCCCACTACTCTAAATGCAGCCAGGACCAATTCAGCTCAGTTCAAAGTCATCCAGGAAGGGCCAGGCACACCTCAACCCTTCAAGTGGCTGGCTCCAGTGAATGCACATCCCCAGCCCCTGTCACTCCAAAACCAGTCAGTCAATCCACAAACAGGCAGAGGCCCACAGAATAGTTAGTTTCTAAAAGAGGCATTTTCAAACACACAATTTAAAAACCATCTTCACTAAAAGATGTGCTACTAAATTCTGAATTCAGAGAGCCTAAACTTTATTTTTCTTTCTTGTCCCAATTGGAAGTTATATTTGTAAGATGTTACAAAGTATCTCTCATTCTATCTTATGGGACAGATAGCTTTTCAATAGTGAAAAACGAAATTGGGAGTATTTCAGTATCAGGACATTTCACAGACACCAGTACCTTGGGCCTACCATAAGGGTGCTTTACATCTAAGCAAAGAGAGGGTTAGGGCCTGGCAAGTAGGTGCACTTGCCAGGTCGACATGGCAGTTTAAAACTGCACACAGACACTGCAGTGGCAGGTGTGAGATACCTTTTCAGGGCTACTCATATGGGTTGTACAATCAGTGCTGCAGGACCACTTGTCGCATTTTATTTACAGGCACACTCAGTTCACTTTACTGGGGACTTACAAGTAAATGAAATATGCCAATCAGAGAGAACCAATTGTAATAACAATTTACACAGGGAGCACGTGCACTTTGACACAGATCAGTAGTGGCAAAGTGCCCAAAGCATCTAAGCCAGCTAAAACGAAATCCAGCTCAGCTTCAAAAATACAGGAGGTAGAGGCACAAAGTCAGGAGAAACCACGCCAAAGATGCCAAGTCTAACAGTATTAAAAAGAAAGGTTTAGACCTGGCAAAAGGTATATTTTATTTGGTCGAAATGGCAATTTAGAGCTGCACACATAGGCTGCAATGGCAGGCCTGAGAAATGTTGAAAAGACTATTTAAGTGGGTGGCTCAATTAGTGCTACAGGCCCACTGGTAGCATTTTATTTACAATTCCTGAGTACTTGTTGTACACTTTACTAGGGACTTACAAGTAAGTCAAATGTGCCAATTGTGTGAAATCCAATTTCACCATATTTAAATGAGGAGCACAAGCACTTTAGCACTGCTTAGCAGTTTTAAAGTGCACAGAGTCTGAAAGTCAACACATGCAAGTTCAGCAAATATCGGAGGAGTAAGGCAAAAAGTTTGGCGGAAGACCACCCTAAGTCTAACAGCCAGATAATTTGCTTACAAAAGTAAACACATCGCTTCATCTGGGCAAAAAAGCCACCTTGTATAGCAATAAACACTACTTATGCGGATTTAGATCAAGGAGGACTCTCTTTGCCAAATATTAGAGATTACTATAACGCATATTTTGTACAGTATTTGTCGAGGTTTAGGAATCAAACCCAAGGTCAGACCTTATTTATAAATTTCTTTTTTGACCTAATTTGTTTAGAAAATGAGATACCACCCCCCGCATATTTTCAAACCTCCCAAATTAGTCAGTTATAAGATTCTGATATGGTTTCTTAAAAAACGTACTGCTATGTTTAAAAGATATTCACTCCCATTGATTAATGCAACAACCCTGCTGTCCAGCATTTTTCCACTGATAGGCATTAAAAGTGGATCTGAGATAGTAGATAACTGGGCCAGAGCAAGATTTATTAAAGTAGTTGATTTTAAAAAAAATGGAGTATGGATAACTCCAATAGAGATGGCATGTCGTATTCAGAGGAACTTTTTGTTGGTTTGGTCTTACAATACTATCTTTAAATTTTTGGGACAACTTGATAGTGAACAGCTTAATCAACCAATTCAATTGGTTAAAGACCTCTTTATGAGTGAATGTGTAAGGAGACCTGGGGAGTGGAAGCGTTGCTCAGCGGATAGTAGAGATACGGATTTATGTCAAAAAGCAATTAAAAAATGGCAGGAACAGGAAAATCATGTATTATCTGTGAATACTTGGAGGACCATTAATCATTTTAATTGTAATATACTTCGAGGAGCAAATTGGCGTAGAATGTTATTCTTTGGGAAATGGCTATTATATCGTACTCCTGCGGCTATTTAAAAAATGTATCCAAATTATTCATCGAACTGTTTTAGATGTATACAGCACACTCCCGCCAATTGGTCTCATGTAATGGTCCATTGCACTAAAATTAGGGTATTTTGGGATGATATTTTGTTTTTTTCCAGACCTATTATAAAATTACGGTCCCTTTTAATGAAAAATTGATGCTTCATGGTTTTGATCCGGATCTTAAAATCCCTGTCCAGTTTGTTAAACTACTGTTTATAGCAATGGCAGTGGCACGATCTTTGTTATTGCAGAATTGGCGGTCAGAACAGATTCCATCTAAATCAGAGTGGATACAGAAAATGAGGAGAGTTAGAAAAAGTGAACAAATCTATGCCATGCAGGTGGGAGGAGTAAGAAAATGTGATAAAATTTGGGGACCTTACTTTAATTTTGATTGATTTTTATTTGATCGACGATGTTAAACTTCATTATTTGGCTGTATTCTTTTGTTGAATTTGATCCTATGTATTGTTAATCAGTAATCCTTTAATGTCACTAAAGTACTTCAAATAAAAAATAAAATAAAAAAAATAAAGTAAACACATCCCCTTCTATTCTTGAGATAGAATGTATTATAGCTAGACATTATACTTCTGAAAGATCTTATTTATAGTGATATGTCTTCCTCTTAAGTGAGACTTGACTATGCTTGAAATTGGTTATTTCACCAATAATTTTGCTGCCACTTGGTCTACCACTTTGTACCATGAAGATGAGATATTGCCCACTTTTTGTACCATTAAATTAGAAAGCATATGTACTTTACAGTTTAGCTAGGTGTTGTTTTGTACGGTATTCTCTTTGCTCACTTAAGCTTTCTTTTCAAAACATATTTATGTTGGAGCACATTTTATAGGAACTGGGTACTGACCATAATTAAGTGCATACAGATTCCTCAATTGGTTTAATTGTTTTCCAGAAGGTATAGTGCTGACCAAGATATAGATATAATAATGCCACATATTACAATGCCACATATGGCATTTCTTTTCTGAAGAGATTGTGACCAACGTTCACCACATTTAGACTTGAGTCCTGGGATTTATAGATGGTGAATTCATAAGCAAGATACAGAGGATATTTTTCTTTGCATGCATATAGGTCTTTTACCAGAAGTATTACACTCTAATTCTCAGCTGTGTGTGAAACTGAGGTCTCTAGCTCATCTAGTATTTTGTTACTTTTTAGATCAGCAGCTATCTTATTCCTTCCTGATCCCCCTAACAATGAATGTGAGCTCTTTCCTTTCCTAGGTTTAGAATGGTGGAATTCAAGTATGCATAGTCATGCAGAGGTACCACAGTTTCTTTTCTATCTTTCAGCAATTGCTTATTTGTGGATGGGCATGAGATTAGAGTATAATACTTCAGCTGTTAAAGATATTTTGTTATCTTCAGTTAAAGTGCCAATGCAAATGTCTCCATTTTAATAACTGCAGCTTGACTCATTTGTGAGTTAGTTCAGGAGAATGGAAAATTGACCATGGTTGCATTTCTAAGGTTGCCTCAAGTAATGGGTCTAATGCTTTTATTTACTATAAATCTGTTGCCCTTTTCTGGGACAACTGATGGAGGTCTCTAAAAAAAATGGCGTTTGCCCCCAAACTGTATTTCATAACCAGTTCTGAAAACCTCTTGCATTCTTAGGTGAATGAAAGCTAGGTTTAAGTTTGACACAATGCTAACCTGTTTGGTGATAAGCACATTCATTTGTACAACAGACACTATGGACTTCATGACATACTTTACCAGACAATTTAGTGTATTACATTCCATTGCCATGTTCCACTCTGGATATCAGAAAACAACATATTTATGCCATTCTTACTGCGAGCATTTGGTGCAGTAATGATTCCTGTTTTTTGTATTCAAAGTCTCAGCAGGGTGAATGAGAAAACTGTATCCTGTTCTTGCCTTTCCACTTGTATCCAATAGTGCAGACTTGAAATCTATATACTTTCAGTGAGACGTTCTTTGGACAATACCATGCTCCACAGGCTCAATGATATTATGATAATTGACAGGTTTCTCAACATTTAGATGTGCTATCCAAATTTAGCTGTGACTTGGTCTATAGTATATTCAAGCTCATTCATAGCTACGGCTGCCTCATTACTAATGAGGAGGTTTCCCAGTGAATTGTAACTTCCTGTCCCTGACCTTTGATTTATTTGGTAACTTCTGCTGCTACCAACTCATCCTACTGAATGTTATTTCTAACATTTTCATAACATTTGGAAAGAGAAGGTATTAGATGTTGTCTTTCACTGCATTGTAGACATCTTCAGAAAAATCATGCTCTCTTAAAGTTTTTTTTCTAAATGCTATAGCTTAAATCATGTAGCATTGCCACAAAGGAAAGCTCCCTTTTCTCTGGAGTCTTAGACAATCTTTTACAAAGAATTGACCATCCTCTGGATTCTCTTGAGAATTGTGTCAGTATAGGTACTATTGCACAATTTCACAATTTCACAGAGCGCCAATGTCAGTACTGTCAGTGCAAATGTGCTGAATACTCTTAGCAAAGGATTTCAAACCTCATTCGCCTGTAAACCATTCCCAAGCTTAACCAAAATACATTTTTTTATTTACTGTGTAGAAAGGAACCAAGGAACCACAGATGTACTCACATGTCTCATATGATCCAATTTTATGATGTGAGAGCTCTTAAGGTCAAAACTCTACATTTTTTTGTCAAATACTTGAAATCTGTTAATAAAAAGTAATAAAGTGAAAACACAACACAAGTGAAATCCCTCACCAATTTAGAAAGGTACATTAAAATGTAATAATGTATTTGACACCATAATGTCAACAATCTCATCAGTAGACCTATACAATTTCAAAGATTTAAGTCAAGTGTAGTACCTAAAAGCACAAATCGCCAAATGCGGTTATTCGGTCACGCTAGACCGTGGAAAAGTCACAAGTTCAGGCCGATCATGATGGAGCATGGGCCAGATACAGGGACCAGGTTAGTACACCTGAAAAAGTTACTTTCTCAAAGTCTGGTGCGATGAGTCCAGTTCGCAGTGGAGGAGGATGGTGGTTGCTGTAGCATGAAGGGCAGGCTGGGCATCACGGATTGTCATCGCTGTAGGATGAAGATCCTGTTGAGTGTCGCGGTCGATCATTGCTACAGCTTTGCATTGACGGTCATCGCGGGCTGATGTCACTGTAGCTCAAAGTGCAGATAAGCATTGCCGGTCATATATGTAGCTCAAAGAGTTGGTTTCAGTGGAGCTTTGCATTGGCAGTCGGCATGAGCGATGAGGTCTTGGCAGGCCTGTTCATGGTAGCTAAGAGCGCAAAACCTCCAGATTTCTCCCTTAAGTTCAGCGGTAAGCACTCTGATGCCAAGCAAGGGCCCAGAACCTGGGGAGGTGCCTCTTGGGGATCTCGGACTCACTCTCACAGAGGCCAGCAGGGCTCTGGAAAGTCTAGTTGCAGGTCCAGGCTGGTCTGCTGCAGCAAGTCAGTTGGGCAAGCTACTGGGAGGCCTCGGGAGCTTGTTATGTCCCTGTAGCTCTGAACAGGAGGATAGAAAGCTGACTCTTGGAGTCACTTTAAGTAGCCTGGGATGAAAGGAGCAGGTCCATTTTACCTTCTCAGATGGAAGGGCAGGCCTCAAGCAGCAAGGCATTCCTCTGGCACCAAGACAGTCCTATTTCTGTAGTATGCACAGGGACAGGAGTGTACTGAAGAGTGGGTCTGAGGCTCCTAATCCATATCTAGTGCCAGCTTTGCAATGGAAGAAACTTTTGGAGTTTTCCCCACACAGAAGTGTCTGGAACCTCCTGCCTTCCAGCCTTCATCCCAGGATGTCTGGAGTCACAAAAGGCTAGAATGAAGTTATTGCTATGTGAGCTGAGGAAGTGTTTTTGCAGCGCAATTAGGGCTGTGTATAGATCCACCACTCCCATCTTGTCAGATTGGCCCATCATGCCAACGATGATGGCTGTCTGGGAGGAATACACAAAGGCCAACTGACAACCTCACCTAGTCATGTGATCCAAGAGACAGGCTGCAGGAACCAAATGGTAAGGAAAAGAAAATGCCAACTTTCTTAAAGCAGCGTTTTCAGAATAGTGACTTAAAATAATAATGATATTAAAGAGGATTTTAATTTACAATACCCTAGACACCACACATGACATTCCTTCCTGCTTCCAAACAAACGTTAACACCTATTAAATGTAATAATGTAATCCAATGCTATCCTATCGGAGAGGTGGGCCTTACAGTAGTAAAAAACAAATGAATTCGTTTTTCACTACCAAGACATGTTAAGCTTAACCTAACCTAAGTCAGCAAAACCAGAGGGAAGAAGGCAAAACCTTTGGGGGAGGATCACCCTAAGGCTGACAGGTCTAACACCCACAATACACAGAAACTATCCAATCACAAACATACATATGCATGCAGTTTACTTAGTCAATATACACATATACACAAACACACTTACGTTGAGAGATTGCACATATCCTACACACTTACAGTCCATAGAGACGTGTAAAAGAACCAAACTCTCAAGCCTTAGACATGAACAAATGTTCCACACCCACACACAGAAATGTCACATGCACACCACACGCAGACACAGATAAATACACATGCGCAACACACCTCAGATACACATTCTCACACACACACACCCACACGAACACACACACATATGAACAGTGGACATGTAAACATTGCACAGAATGACCTTTTCAACACATCAGAACCTCCTCCTCACTTCTTGAGTTTCACTAGACGCTGAAGACCTGGCTCTTCATATATGCATCTTGGGGACCACAAACCTACACACCTGCCGAAACGCCTGGATACCCTCTTGAGTGTAGTGTGCTATGCAAATCAATACAACATAACATACTACTACACACCGCACATACAACCTCAACCTTTTGGAAGATTAATGTTTATCGACTCAGAAGTCCCACATTCCAATGAGATTAAAAAAACAGTTGTAGTTTTTGAAAATTCACCATCATTCTTCTACAAAAAATGCCTGAGCCGGCTTTCAATCACATACCAATAACGATTCTAAAATTGCAAATGTTTTACAGCATTCTCAAAGCGATAGGAACTGCATGACATAGACGCAACATGCAAGCCCTGCAGGATTCTACACGTTTACAAAATAAATTAGAGATATTACTGGGAGTGGCACACGTCATACCTAATTCTTTCAGAAAAATGCGAACATGGGTATTTTGGCGAATTATAATGCTGCCGTCGAGTTTTAGCAGTGCTCGAAATAACCTCCCTGGTTTTTCACAAATATCAGTGAAATTTAAAGTGCTACCCAGGCCGTATTTCTATTTCTATTCCCTTTTTTAATATCAATTCACGAGTCAAAGAAGGTTCATTTTCTGGCTTTATCGATCAACCATCTGTGGGCAAAAAACAATGAATACTGAACCGTGTATTTGTAAAATGTACAAGTTGCAGCATTTTTAAGATTAGTTGGCAATGAGCTATGGCAATACATGCATTTCCTCAGTGATGGCTGTTTTTTACTCCTTGCTCACTAGTCATATCAATTATTTATTCATATTATCAATTCATGTCGATGTTTTTGACATATTATTGTGTTTGCTGCAATCTTGATTTTATTCTAACTTCCATGTGTCTCAACAGATACAGTGCCATTGTTTCTAAGCAGCAACTCTTTTTAATGAATAACATAGCTCCGGATGGTAGATCTTAAGGTTCTTGACAGCAAGCTTGGTGGGGTGTTGGTATTAAGATTACCTGTGATGTTAAAAGATTCTGCAAAGAGCTTATCACACCACTATCAGGATTAGTTGAAACAAAACGTTAATTTGAATGTCAAATGAAAATAAATCCTACAACTTTGTTTTTTTAGCAAATGGCAAACTAGGATAGATTAACATTTCTCTTATCTTTTTTTCGATTATGATAATAATTGACAGTGTTACAATTTTATTATCCGGATATAAAAAATACAGCAGAGGTTACTACATCTTATACAAGAGAGCGAATCAAGCCACTGCAGGAAACAACTCCAAGGGGCCAATGCTATCACATAATGTGCATTTCTTTGTTGTGTATACCTATTTCGGTTGCTGAGGTTGGGATCTTCCGCTAATGAGGCAGACAGTTGACAGCGATAAACAATCACGTTTTGCGCTAATACTGAAAAAGGTTGACATAATTTCTTGAGTTATATTCAGTGACACCACTTCAGCATTTTGTTTTGACGTATTGATTAGTTTCAGGGGGATTGGGAAACCTACAACTATAATTTAAGGTTATCCTCTGGCAGTCAGGGGACCTCACGTGGATTTGGCTGAAGCATTCTTGCCATTTATTAAATAATGGGCAGTGCACATATTAAAAAAACACAGAGCTCAGTTACTGTGGATGGTGGTTATAGTCTGAATAGCAATGTATGTTTCAGGAATTATATACACCCAGTTGAGAGTTTACAGAAAATTCCCATTGGTGCGTGAAATCCGATTGGTGACTACATAGTATATAGACTTTCAGGGGCAGACTTAATAACATTTTGTGTTGTGGATGCGCCACTTTTTGTCGCAGCCACAGCGCTAAATGATGTTATTTGTTATTTACAAAACCATGCAAATCAGATTCTCTTGGCTTTGCATGGGATTTTCCCCAATAAGTAACGTCAGACCGCACATAGAAATGTCCTCCCTTGCTTTGTGTTAGGGAGGCGTTCCATGGGTGGAGCATGGGCGTTCTTGTGCATTCACCCATGAACTTTGGGCCATTCCCAGATTCACTAAAGCTAGTGTCAAAAGGGTACGCCTCACTGAACCAGGTGTAACGACGAGAAATATATTTATTTCTCCTTGTTACTTCCTCATTCTGTGTGTACTGCATTATCCCTTCCCCTCCTGCACAAAAACAATCATGTCTATAATGCAGGCACCCTTGTACCATGGTGCAAGGGTGTCTGCGTTGGCGCTAGACAGCACAAAGAATGTCAGCATTAGGAAACTGCAGAAAGACACTACATCTTAGTTGATATGGGGCATTTCTGATGTCTCCCTTTCTTGCATGCAACACTGCAACTTTGCTTGCTTCCCTGCGTTGTGCGAAATGTAAGTAAACATGCTCCTCAGTTTACACAGTGTAACCTATGTTGGAGTTTATTGTGATTGCTAATAACTGCCATGTAATCAAACTCACAAAGAAAGTGATGTCATTATGAGGGGTGGCCTATCTTGCTTAATTATGAATTAAAAAAAATCTACTCTATTAATCAATTATTCTGTAAAGAAAATTTGGCTGTAAAAGTAAATAAAAACTCACTCCATTCCACTGAATATTTGCCAGTCTCCATAGCAGGAACATAAAAAATACGCATATTATGTGACTTGTACTTCTTGTGTTTCTCCATGGTAAAAGGAGGTCCATGATGCTGCCGTTTTCTGTGGTTTGTGTGGCCATCACTGGAAAATATAATACCTAGCTCACACAGAGATACACACAAAAAATAAATACATGTATATATTCTAACCAGAGACCAGTGCTTGTGCTCTAACCCCCAAAACATGTACAATTTGGCTTACTCCTGCTTGGCTTATTTAACTCTCCTATCAGGCCATAGTATACGGAGTCTGAAAATACATCAATGGCATGGAAAGGTAAATGTGACCTATGAAGTACAACACTACTGTGCAATGCACTAGTGTGACAAGACAAACATGACTTCAGACCTATCCACTATAGTCTGGCTGCTGCAGTTTTAAAACTGTTGCTCGTCCTGTCAAAATGATTCTTTCTGAAAAGAGAAACATCCCTTTTAAATATCATGAAGTCACCCCTATGTAGGTATTAGAGTTGATAAAGTAGGGTGCAAGGTATTTAAAAGGGTAATCAGTCAAAATATTGAGTTGGAAATGTTGACTTACACTAATATCGAGTTTCAAATATTGTGATACATACATATCGACAGCAAGAATATTGTGGTCAAGAATATCGACTTTAAGGTAAGAAATATCGATTAAAAAAATATAGAAGTCATTAATATCGTTTGCAAAAATTATGGGGTCTATTGCGATGGCGGGCAATGCAACGGCTAAAGGAACCACACACCATAGGTGCGGCGGTCCCGCAGTTGGCATTGGGATGCGCCTGCCACACTGCTGGGCGCATCCCGCATTTTTTACATTGCGGCGGGGGGTGCTGCAAGCAGCACCCGCTGCAAGGTAAAAAAAGCATGTTGTGCATTTAAATGCACAACGTGACAGGCACCGCGCGGTGCCTGCCACCTTCTGCATGCAAATGCTGGGGGGTACCGTAGGTACCCCCATGTGCACCCCCAACACCCTGGGGGCCCGCTGATATCCTATTACAGGCTACAGCCCAAACTGCTGAACGGAATTACACCAAATTTGGCAAAAAGGTAGATCCTGGTTAAGAAAGCAACATTTTTTTAAAGGGTGTAAATCCGTTCAGTAGTTGTTGAGAAATTCAACAAAGAAAAGTCAAAAAATCAATTTCCCAAAGGAAACTTTAGCCAAGGTTACAGCCCGAACTGCTGAACGGAATTACAACAAATTTGGCAAAAAGGTAGTGCTGGATTCAGAAAGCGTCTTTTTTTTAAAATGGTGTAAATCTGTTCAGTAGTTGCTGAGGAATTTGAAAAACAAAAGTTTCGATATCTGGGGCAGCGGTGGGTTTGCGCACCCTCCTGACCACGCGCTTCACTGTGATTGGCGTCCACGACCATGAACTTCACTGTGATTGGCTGCCAACACTACAAACCAGGAAGTGTTGGCAGCCATCTTGTGACTCGGTAGATCCGAGTCACAAGAAAACAGTGAAACAAAGGTGAATAAAAAAGAAAAGGCGGCATGGTAGAAACCCCCTGACACCCTAGGCCTGCTCGCCAAAAAAAGCATTTTGGCGGAATTCGCACTGGGGTCGCGAATCCCACCAAAATATTTTTTTTAAAATGAAGCGTGGGCTCCCGTGCTTCATTTAAATGAGCCAGGTGGGCCAGGTCCCGGGGGCATTGCCCACATTATAATTTATAACTGCGGGGGCCCGCGGGGGCCCCCGGAGCCCCGGCGACCGCCACCTTCCCGGGGCTATTTTAATGATATGCGGGAGGGCACACGGCCCTCCCGCAGCCCCGGGGACCGCCAACCCCGGGGCTTTTCTAACATTTTAGGGTGGGCACACAGCCCCTCTGCTGCCTCGGGAACTGCCACACCCTGGGGCTTGCTTAAAAAAATAAAAACACCTGTGTGGGGGGGGGCTAGAGCCCTGCCCACACACCCCGGGGGCCGCCACCTCCCCGGGGCACTAAAATGCAAATGCGGGGATCTGTTACGGACCCCCGAGCCCCGGGGACCACCACCTCCCCAGGGCTTTGCAATTGAAGGGAGGGGGGCTGCGCGGCCCCCCTCCTGGAGCCCTTGATAGCCCTAGGGACCGCCACCCCCCCAGGGCCGGCTCCTGCAGTGTCCCGGGGTGCCCACCCCCGGGATACTGCTGTTTGCAAAGACAGGGTAGGAGCCGTGCGGCTCCCACCCTGTCTTTGCAAACTCCGCTTTGGTTCATTGTAGCAAGAGCAGGGAAACCTGCTCTCGCTACAATGCAGCAAAGCATATTGCTTTTCCACACGGGGAGCTGCATGTCAGCAGCTCCCCGTGTGGAAAAGCAATGCCGGCTCCCTCAGGAGGCGGAATGCCGGAGGGACTGTGGGGAAATTGGGGCTCCTCCCACGGGCTCCATCGAAGTGGCCAGGCCCCAGGGGATGGGATCCCTGGGGCCAGAAGTGGCCCCCCTCCCCAATAAAATTAAAAATTTAAAAAATAAAAGGCAGGCTGGCCCCGGGGGATGGGGTCATGGGGACCGTTTTGAAAATGGTAGTCTGTATTTAACAGTGGGTGTATCAAAGGTTATATTAGAGGTTGAAGAGGTGCATCAGATTTTCACGTGCATGATGTCATCAGTGATGTCACTGACCATGTCATGAATGATGTAATATGTGACGTCATTAGCAGTGCATTGCGGGGGCGCAAGTTATAGTTAGCTGAACTAACTATAATGGTGGAATTTCGCCCGTGAGCCAATCAGAGCTGACGTTGCTGCGGAGCTGTGAGTTGCGAGTCAGCGAGCTAGCCGGCGGATCGTCGGACTGCCGGACTCCCGATACCGGCGCGATTCCCCTACTACTACCGCTGCCATTATCATCTGCCCAGCACCACCACCAGCTCCCGGTTTTCTGCACAATCCAAGAGGAGCAACGTGAGGTAGCAGAGGAGCGGCGGCAGTGGTGGCGGCAGCGGCGGAGGTGCAGAGCGTGGTCGCAGCTGCAGAAGAGCCGTCCGGAAAGAGCCGCTGGGCCCCACCTGCACCCTTTGGCATCCTGAAAGTTTCCGTGAGTGCTCAAGCGGTGGGGGACAGGGGGGCCTAGAGAGCCACAGAAAAGTAGCCATAGGTTGCTCTGTGGACAATTACTTTCACTTTAGCGTTTTGAACATCAGAGAGCAGCAGAGAGCACCAGAGCTCCAGCTCCAGTGAGCCGCCACAGCAGTAGTGAGGTGTGAGCCGTGTGTGCGGCAGCAGTAGCAGCACAGCGGCCACGAGCGGTCTGAGCTGTTCTGTTCTGAAAAAACGCCGACCGGGTGTCCATTCTCCAATCTCCGGGGGGACTTTGAAGTGGACCAAGTCCCGAACGGCATCCTCTGAGCAGCGTGTAGTGTGCGCTGTGTAGCGATTGGACTCGCGGAGAGCTTGGGGGATATTACCTGTGTGTTCCTGCTGCCTGGTCGCACTCTATACCGCGACCGCAGAGCGGGGGGACTACAGGCCCCACAATCCTCTGTGGTTCTGCCCCCCCTGACACCAGCGCCTGCGCCCGGAGGCGCAGAAAAGGAGTGGCACTTCTCCCGAGACGCAGGGATCACGCGCGGGGGCTAAACCCTTACCGTAACTTACCTCCAAATATTCAATCTTTTATTGACTAACTGTTATTAATTGTATTCGTCGGGGTCACGGTCTCTCCTGCTCTCCACGTATAAGGATGACGGCTAAAAAATTACGTTCGGGGAGACTATTGGGGGGAAGGTCTTGCATGAAGACAAGATCCAATCCCCTTAGAAACAAGGCTGCCAGTAATTTTTTTTTTTTTTTTTTTTTTTTTTTTTTTTTGTTCCTCATTTACTGCCATGGTTCCAGACTACTGAGAGCCAACTGTATGGGTGGCGAAAGTTGCGAGTATACCAATGCGCTGTCACAGCTGATGCTGGAAGGGCAGTAGGTGACAAGTCAAATACAGGAGCCCTACAGCTGCCATGGTCACCCCAGCAGCCCAACCCTTACTAGTCAACAGACAGAAGTTAACCAACTTTAAGGTTATATGTGCTGTTACCGTAGAGACCTACGAGCCTGGACCATCGGAAAAAGAGAAGAACAGCAAGATAGTACCAAGGCAGGATAATCATCGGAGCTGGGGGAAAAAAAAAAAAAAAAAAAAAACCCCAGCCAGCACAACAAATTCAAACCAGGCCATCCAGTAACCTCCAAAAGTTTCTCCTGTCACGATTACCAGCCCTGGCGATATCTAATATAGAGAACTGAAGCAGGGATCTACGCCACTCAAAGAAAGATGGTACAGTGGGCTCTTTCCAACGTTTACAGATTTCTCTACGAGCCACCAACATTGCGTAGAATAGAAGATTACCAGCCGTTGATCGTGTGCAATCTGATGTTCCAAAAATTACTAGCTTCAGATCTATTAATAGCGGACGACCTAGCCAGGCCGAGAGTTTGCTACTAATTGCGTCCCAAAATGGAGTTAAGTGAGGGCATTCAAAAAACATGTGAGCATCAGTAGCCTCCATAAGTCCACATCTCGGACAAGCCACCAGACCACCAGCCGCGAATTTCGAAAGTCTATGTGGAGAGTAGTAAGCCCTATGTAATGTAAACAAGTGATTCCTGCGTAGCCTAGCTGGTTTCACTAATTCCCACAGCAGTTTACAGGAAAACAACCAAAGATCTACAAGATTGGGGGTCGGTACCAGGGAACTCCACAGCTGTTCCGGGAGAAGAAAATCGCCGTCCATTTCATCCATTATTAAGGAGTACCATAGCGAGACCTCTTTTTTTACAGCAGGCTGATCAACTAAGAGGGTTTCCAACTGACTTCCTCCCCCTAGAATGAACTTAATAGAACGCGTATGTCGCATTCTTACCGCTTGGGCCCAACTTGCTATTTGTAGATATTTAAATCTCGAAAGATTGGGCCCAACTTTACGAACTAGGTCCTCCCAGGGGAGCAAAGTCCCTTCCACAAAGAGATCCCCCCAAACAACCAACCCAGATTCCCTGAGTGGTAAAGCCAGTGCGTCATTTAGCCAGGTTGGCGCCTCAGGGAGGTCCCGTAGAGGAGCTCTGCTAGAATAATACCCCAAGTTAATACGGGATTTTATTTTTGCCCAAGTTCTTGCCAGACCCTGTAGGATCTTCAACTTGACCTTTTTGAAGAATTTGGGGTCTCCGAATTTAAACAGAAAACCAGACTGCCCAACTCCTTCGCACTTCAACAGAGTGGCAAACAAATTGCCGTTCCCGACGCCAGAAGGTGTTTTTAAAAGCATACGTGAGTGGGAAAGCTGGAATGCCCAGAGATAAACCTGTAGGTCAGGCCCGGCCAAGCCCCCCTTCTCTCTCCGACGCCTTATCTTTTTCCAGGCTATCCTTGGGTTTTTATTACACCAAATAAAAGAGCTTATCTCGCTCTGGAGTTTAGCCAACAAAACGGGTTCAAAGTAAAGAGGAATTGTATTAAACAAGAAAGAAACCCTAGGGAGAATAGACATTTTCACCAGGTTAACTCTACCAATTACAGTAAGGGGAAGGTGAAGCCAAGCTCTCATCAATTTGCGACATTCTTTTGCAATTCTCGCAAAGTTGGTAGGGACGATCTGAGAGATATCCTTAGTAATGTTTAAGCCCAAATAGCGAAGAGTCTTATTTGAGCCATTACCACAGCTGCTACCGACATCGTTCCACACCAATGTTTCTGTTTTGGCTGCGTTTACCTCATAACCAGAAACATTTCCAAATTCCACAGCCAGCCCGATGACAGCCGGGAAGGCAGAATCGATGTCAGAGGTCATAACCATGAGATCATCCGCATATAACGCAACCTTCTTCTCCCATCCCCTACATGCGAAAGGTATGATGGAGTGTTCTTCGCGTATTTTTTGAGCGAGAGGCTCAATATAGAGATCAAATAGGAGGGGGGAAAGAGGACAACCCTGACGGGTCCCTCTGGAGATAACAAATGCATCAGAAAGACCTCCGTTAACAAGTACCCGAGCTGTTGGGCGATTGTATAGCAAACGTACAGCCCTTCGAAAATTTCCTCCCAGACCAAACTTGGTCAAGGCCCCCGACAGGTACAACCAATTGACCCTGTTGAAGGCCTTAGTCGCATCGAGTGTTAAAATGGCCAGTGGAGCTGCACTCAAAGTGGCCATGTCGATAGCCCCTATTAGGTCGTATGTTAGCTCGAAGAGCTGACGGCCTGCAATGAAACCCTTTTGGTTGGGATGTACTAATGTTGGAATGACTCGACCCAGCCTTCTTGCCAACAGAGATGCAAAAATTTTATAATCAGCATTTAATATAGATATAGGGCGGTAAGAGCCACAATCGGTAGGGGGTTTGCCAGGTTTTAATATAAGGGTAATGGAAGCGTCATTCCAAGTTGCTGGTGGTGTAACCCCTCCTACTAAGATTTGATTAAACAATGATGTAAGAGAAGGAGAAATTTCTTCAACTAGGATCTTATATAGCTCTACCGGTAAACCATCCGGACCAGCAGCTTTCCCTGCCTTGGCAGCTCGCACAGCCTCCTCTACCTCTTCCTTGGTTATCTCCCTTTCCAGTATTTCAGATTGCAGATCCGATAATCTCGGAAGAGAAATACCCGCTAACCAACTCTCAATAGCTGATGAGTCTATGTTATTATCCTCCTGATAGATGTTCTGGAAGAAGTTTTTAAAAGTGGTTCTAATCTCCAAATCCGAGAAGACAATGCCCTGGGGAGATGTTACAGCGGTTATTATATTACGCGCCCTATCAGATTTGGTTTTCCAGGCCAACAGCTTGCCTGCCCCTTCTCCATATTCAAAGTGCGATAATTTACTCGCTTCCCATTTATGCAAAATACGTTCGTTTAATACAGATGCCAGATCAGCTTTAAGGGAAGCAAGTTTCTCATGGAGAGCAAGACATCTATCTGTAGAGTCTTGACTAGTAAAATTAATTTCCGCTTGCACTTGAAGAAGTGCAGCTTCAATGGATGATATCTTCTGCGTGTATTGCCTCCTTCGATATACTACCTTATTTTTAATTAATCCTCGAAGACAACACTTGAATGCGTCCCAAACGACCGGAGGGTCTAAGGATCCAAAATTGATACGCATAAACTCAAGAGTGTCAGCTCTAATAGACAGGACATCTTGGGGACAAGAGAGTAGAGATCTGTCAAATGACCAGGAAGTAGTAAGAGGTTTAATAACCCCGACTATCTCAAGAAGAACAGCAGAATGATCTGAAAGGTGTGATGGATAGTAAGAAATATCTTTAACAGAATCAACCAAGGCGTGACTTATCAGGAAGTAATCAATTCTAGATTGATGGTGGTACTTATAATTGTGAAATGAAAAACCTGGTTTTGTACCTGCTCTTGCCCGCCAAATGTCGGTGAACCCATATTGCTTAATGGAACTCAATAAAAAAGCTCTAGCTTTAGAGGGGGTCAACTGTCTACTACGGGGGGTCTTATCTAACATTGGATCCAGCACTATATTAAAATCCCCTGTAAGAATTATGGGATCTGGAAAGTGCAACAGACTTGAAAAGAGAGACTCCAAGGGAGATGAATCGTCCAGGTTAGGACCATAAAAACCTGCCAATGTTAGTTTTACCCCACCAATAACCACCAAGGTGATCGCCCACCTACCTCCCTGGTCGACCTGCTGAGTTAAAATTCTTGTATTGATGGATTTTTTAAACAGGATAGAAACACCCCTCGTATTAAGCGACTGGGAGGTGGATACCGAAAGATCGATCCACCTATTCCTTTTCACCAAATCGAGCATCTCCTCCTCAATGAGATGAGTCTCCTGGAGTACAATGATCTGCGCATCAATATCACGAAGATACTGTAAAATTCTATAAGCCCTTGGTTTGGTGCGCAGACCATTGACATTCCAAGAGAGAATCCTAAGATTACTCATGGGACAAATTCACATTAGAGAGAGTAAGGTGAAATTTAAGCTCAAGAACCAGGAACCTAAACATACTCCTAAAGTAATCATCCTGTCTAACACAAAAAGAAAAAACGTGACTACATATAAATTTACACCACTGAATCTGAGACCAGACTGAAAATGAGGAAATTTTTCCAATAACACCAACCCACACCCTTAACCGATCCCCTACACCCCTGTGACCTAACCTCACCCCCCCCGCCCCCTGAGGAACCCTTGTAAGGACCAACCGGAAACCGGTTTGTGGTACCCCTTACCCAACCCCACCCCCCGGAGTGAGTGCACAAACAACAAAACGTGGTTCCATACGTGCGAATTGTGCTATATCTTTAATAGAGAAGAAACTTTTTTTTTCTTTTTCTTTCTTTTTTTTTTTTTTCCTCTCTTTTTTTTTGTTTTTTTTATTTATTATTTTTATTTTTTTTTTTTTTCTTTTTCCTCCCCCCTCCATAAGTTTAAACCCTTTATTTACCCGCTCTTTTTTTTTTAATTTATCTCTTCTTCTCTCATTCCTTCTCTCATTCCTTCCCTCTCCCTTTTTCTTTTCTCTCTCACCTCCCTTTTATTTATTATTTATTTATTTTTATTTTTATTTTTTATTTAACCTTCCATTTATCTCTTTTTATTGTTTTCCTGGTAGTGGGTTATATTATATTACGAATCAGAAGGAGATCAACTATAGATATGTGCTCAGGAAGGGCCACCCGTTGCGCCCCTGTCACTTTGGAGGGTAGATAACAATTCATCAGCAGCCTGCGCAGTGCGGATATTGTACATTTTGTTATTCAACATGACCTTCAATATCGCAGGAAAACTTAGCTGAACGGTGGCACCATGTTTCCGAAATGCATCCATCCTTTTGCCCAACTCCCACTGCTTTTCAAGTGTCACTCTAGATAAGTCAGATCGTACCTGAAATGTGAAACCTTTATAGACCAGGGACTTCAGCTTTAAAGCTGCACTAAGAATCTGCTCCTTTATAGTGTATGTGTGGAAATTCACAAGGATCCGCCTCGGTTTTGATCTTTGGGCATTTCGTCTAAAAGGATCCCTATGGACCCGTTGAATATCATTAGCTATTTCTTCTTCAGATAGCCCCAGCGATAAAGAAGAAACTAACAGGGGAACAATAAAACCTTTGACGTCAGAACCTTCAATTCCCTCAGGAATATTCAAAAGCCGGATGTTGTTACGCCTGGCATGGTTTTCCAAAGTCTCCATCCTCTCAGCAATTGAAACGTCTTCCTTCTTGAGACTCACTATCTCATCCCTCGCAATATCTAGATTCAAAGATAAGCCGCCAACCGCTTCTTCTAGCGCAATAGTTCTCGTGGTGAGCCCATCAACTTTACTAGCCAATGCCTCACAATAGCTTTTGATCTCTCTCTGAATTGCAGCTGATTCTTCAAAGCCACGTTTAATATCAGCTGAGAGAGACCGAAACATTTGCTCCAGAGAGGGAGCAGGTAAAAAAGGTAGAGATGAGGCAAGGACAACTGGGGACTCTTGAGGTGGTCCGGCTCCCAAAACATGCGAGGCCTGTTGATGGCTGCCAATCAGTGTTACTTCTACCCCCCCCCGAGTCGGGCTCTGCACCTGAGCCGATAGGACTGTATGTGTTTGATGCGGGGGCTGCCCATCACCCACTACTCCAGGGGGTACTTGAAGATTACCGCCTGACCCCCCGTGCTCTAACAATAAGGGGGGGACGGGAACTAAGGCAGATCCAATGTTACCAGATGAGGTGACACAGGATAATGGGGGGGCTTCCAACCAAGTCGAGTCAACAGACAAAATCTGCGATTCAGAGATGGAGGACCTCATAAGCTCAGGGGAAAGTGTAGGGGCATGTGTATGGGCATGTACAGGGACAGAGGGCAAGGGACCAGGGCAGGGAGTATAGACCAAATCACCCATTATAGGCTGCGGAGAGGAAAATTGCAGGAGAATCGGAGGAGAGACGGGGTAAAATTTGTCTGGTTATTAGGGGCGGAGAGGAAAGGTCGGAGACTGAAACGGGAATAGGCTCTAGTGACGGTGACGGTGCTGAAGAATAATCTTGACTACCCACATGGATGTCCTCACCTTCAGGTTGGAGGGTAGTGGCAAATAGTATATCAGGGCTTTTCCCAATGTTAAGCAGTTGGGGGACCGCTTTGAAGTAAGAGCGCAATGAGGATGTAATCTTTGAATTCGAATCTAGAACAGACTTTCCTGACTTCCCTGACCTTACAACCCTATCAGCCTTATAAGCTCTCTTACTCTTACCCTTCACCTCATTCGCTAGGAAAGAAGAAGCTTTAACTGTGTATTGTGACCTTAGTGGCAAGTTTTTAGTAGACTGATAAGACTTTGGGGTCTTTTGTATCTTCACACTCCTACTAGCCACGTTGCTTTCAGAAGGCGGGTGGCCCTTTGCACACTTGTCCTCCCAACCTTCCTTTCCTTGACACTTATTCCCGCCTGTACGACTGCTCTCCGAAGACAAAACCTCCAAGGCTCCAGGCTGACACCCCGGCAGACCACCCAACTCCTCTCCCTCAGGCAATTTGTTCAAGCCTCCCCCCGACTTGCACCCCTTCACCTGAGGTCTTCGCTTCTCTAATGCGGATTTTGTTCTCGTAGCAACTCCCGAAGCCGATGAGCTGACTTCGCCGTCAGGCGCCGTCTCCACTGATGCTGTGAGTGCTTCGGGAGCCGCCACCTCGGCGCTGGAGAGAATCAAACCACCACTGGAACCGGATGGAGAAGCTAACGGCAACTGATTTCGCCTTCCCCGCCACTGACTTCGCTTTCCACGCCGTAGCTCCAGAGCCGCTTCACTCCAGCGCCGGACTCCAGGCGCAATGTTCCGCCTCTGCCAACTCGAAAACGCCAGCACAGATTCCTCGGATTCCTCGGCGCCCACAAGCAACAGACACATGGAGGAAAAAAAAAAAGAGCGTGACTAGAAGAGAATCAGGTAGAACTATTCTTTCCACACTGTTTAGCACGGAGGAACCGTAAAAAAACGCCGATGCAACATTCCTCACTCCGGAGGTTTAGGGGCGGAGTACCGCGGCAGCTAACCTGCTGCCGCCATGTTCCTCAACCAAGTCCCGAACGGCATCCTCTGAGCAGCGTGTAGTGTGCGCTGTGTAGCGATTGGACTCGCGGAGCGCTTGGGGGATATTACCTGTGTGTTCCTGCTGCCTGGTCGCACTCTATACCGCGACCGCAGAGCGGGGGGACTACAGGCCCCACAATCCTCTGTGGTTCTGCCCCCCCCTGACACCAGCGCCTGCGCCCGGAGGCGCAGAAAAGGAGTGGCACTTCTCCCGAGACGCAGGGATCACGCGCGGGGGCTAAACCCTTACCGTAACTTACCTCCAAATATTCAATCTTTTATTGACTAACTGTTATTAATTGTATTCGTCGGGGTCACGGTCTCTCCTGCTCTCCACGTATAAGGATGACGGCTAAAAAATTACGTTCGGGGAGACTATTGGGGGGAAGGTCTTGCATGAAGACAAGATCCAATCCCCTTAGAAACAAGGCTGCCAGTAATTTGTTATTAAAGGGTCAACGCCAGCTGCTGCAATTGTGGGAAAAACCCAAGGATAAGGAATTGTTAAATGTTGCAAATAAAGCCTTTGACATACCTTCTCCATCTGGCACAGCCCTTATGGTGCTCAAGAAGGTCCTTCCTTTGGTGAATGAAGAATATTCGGGCTCTCTGATTACTGAGGAATCTTGCCCAGCGCCCCCTGAAATGACTGAAATGACTAGTGTCATTAAGTGTTTTGCTTCCAATTCTGAGTGTGGGCAACAAAATAATGTGTCTGCAAACCATAAAGTGTTCTTATCCAATGATCCCATGGGAGGCTTACAGCCAAAGGTGGACGGTAAGGGGGACTCACAGTTGTCGAGTATTGACCTGGAGCTTTGTGGTCGATACCTAGCTGATGGTACTCTGAAATCTTCTGAAGCTATTAAGTCCCCGATCGGCGCTACTCCATCTGGTCTTCTGCTTTATAGCAGTACCCCCTCTTTAAAATCGTTAGATATTTCCTCACAGTATAACATCTTAAAGAGCCCACTGTTTAATATATCTGGCATAGGTCCCATGGGTCCTCCAGGTTTTGATAAATCGGAAAAACCTATCTCTGAATCCCTGATTGCATTGGAACATTTGCTGGCATCTATTTTACAGTTATTGGGTAAATTTGTGGGAAGCTCTGATTGTATTTTGGAATCAGTCACTCAGATACTAAATGTCTTACTGTTAAAGCTCCCGGAAAAGGTTCCTGACTTAGTTCCTAAGGCAGGATTGCAGGGGCCTGAGTCGGGTAGTGACCATCTAGCTGCAAATGTTAATTCAGTTCAAAATAAACCTGTGGCTATTCTTAAAAATGAGCAATCTTTAGTACCCACACTTCCCGCATCTAACTGTGTAAGGAATTCTGTCCTCGAAATTGAAGAAGAAAGTGTTGATGTTACCGCCCCAAAATCTGAAAAAGAGCTATTCCCAATTTTTGTGCCTGAAATGAAGGGGATAGGGGGGGAAGAAAAAGAAAAAACTGGAAAACAAAGAAAGAACAAAGGAAAAAAGAGGAAACCAATCCGCAGATACAGGAAGAAAAGGCAGAGACAAATAATGTTTGAGGATCCCCAAGTCCCTGATATCAACAAACCTATCACTGGAGAATCTGTGAATGGGTCTTTGAGTCAGGAAGCGACCACTCATTCTTCCGATAATTTGAATCCCTCTGCATTAGGTATTAAAATTTCTTCCAATTGTTCAATCTCTCCTGTGGGAGGCCCCCTATTAGATGTAGGAGGATTGACGATCCCTCTCCCCGTAGCAGAGATGACTAGGTCAGTCCCTATTGTATCTGTGGCTCTTAATCCTTCTGCTCCTACTTTTCATGCCCCAGGTGATGGCGTTCTATGGCCTCATCATTTGCCTATAAAAGTACCAGAGGTTTTTGTAGACGCATTGACTGTGGATTTTCTATCGTTATTTGATTTTGATCTGCCTTTAAATAGAGCATGGTTACTTAAGTATTTCAAAGACATAGAGAGTCTAAAATTAATTCAATCTAACAATATTGATTTAGTCTCCATATCAGGAACAGTTGCCGCGCCCTATATCAGGGTAAAGTTCTATTCCAAACTTATAGTAAATCTTATATTGCTGCAGGCTGAGAACTTCCAGTGTAGGGGAATTGATGTATTACCTGTTTTGTCTTCTGGAAGAGATAGTTTCCCTTATAATAGACTCTCTCAGCAGGGCACGGGCCAAGATGTTCCCCCTCCCTCATTTGATGATTTAAAGATTTGGGTTTCGAAAAGCACACGTTTGGTGACGCATGTAATGCCTGCCCCGTTAATTCAGAACACCCTCCCAATAGAAGATAACCAGCTGTGGAATTGGCTGCCCGGTGCTTTGTCTAGTAAATCCATAGACAACCCCAAACTTTTTTCAACAGTAATTTAAAAGTTCTCTCTTGGAACGCTGCCGGGTTAAATAATAGTCCCGAGAAATTACAGTACTTGTTCTCTCTGAACGCGAGTGTGATTTGCATCCAAGAGACTTGGTGTGCCAGTAGATTGTGTGCAGGGAGAGATTATTTTGTCCTTGAGGCAATGGCCTCTCCTTCGAAGAAAGGGCATGCAAAAGGGGGAATTGCGTGCCTTCTGTCCAATAGATTAAAGTGGAACTTCACCCATTATGCTGACCCAAGCAACCTCTTTCAGGCGGTGACCCTTTGTAGTCTAACCTGTATGGGAAACAATAATCCCCTAGTAATAATAAACGCATACATCCCCCCAGATGAATGTTTTAATATTCTATTGAAGCAAGTCTTTTCGTACATTAAACAGATTAAAGAGTTAGACCCTCCCCCCTATGTGTTGTTAGTAGGTGATTTTAATTGTAAAGTTTCTAACTCTAGTTTAGTGCTATTCAGAAACAAATTTAAAGAAGAAGCCTATCTTATTCCTCAATCTCTCTTCCCTAATAAAATTAAAACTAATAAGAGAGGGAAGCTGTTGCTAGAAGAACTTTCAGCGGCGGAGGGGTTAATAGTGGACGGTAGGCTTCCCTCTGATGTCCCTGCAAAATATACTCATAGATCCTCCCAAAGTGAGTCAATTCTGGACTATGTAATCACCGACTATTGGATTTTCTCCTTAGTGAAGGATTTGGTGGTCTCTCCGACATCATTTAGTGACCACAATGTGATTACTATAAGCCTCTCATTACAACCTCCTAATTCCGATTCATGGTCCCTTAACAGTGATGTAGTTAACTTTCATAAGGACTATGGAAGATGTTTTTGGAACTTTAAAGCCAAGAAGGGCCTGGAGTGTATTCTAGGTAAAACAATTCTAGAATTGAATGATTGGCAGGGTTCTGAAATAATTCACTTTGAAAGTTTTATGAAGGAGGTCATCCGTGTTGCCAAAAGGTCTAGCTCTTCTGTAAAAAAGATTTATGTTTCTAGACCGATTACCCTCCTAAATAAGGAAATAAATAAATTAGTGCGGGAGCAATTTTTGCGTAGATCTATTGAAATAAATAATAAAATATACCTGTTAAAAAGAAGGAGAAGCAGAATTAGGAAGAAACTTAAAAAAGAAAAAGAAGATTCACTCTGGATAAGTCTACGGGAGGCCGCAGTTCATGGCAAAGTTAGACAATTCTGGTCACTCATTGGGGAGGGTTGTGGAGTAAGAGTTAGCCCCCTCCCTATTCCCATTGCTGAATTGTCATGGGTCACTTTCATTTCCAACCTGTATGCTGGGAACGGCGTAAGGGTAGAATGTAAGGGGTCTACTAAAGAAGATGAGTTTTCTATTGACGCCCCTTCGGAGAAAACCATTGAAATGGCCATTAAGGACATGCGCTCTTCTGGAGCAATGGGGCCTGATGAACTTCCCATATCGGTATTGAAGCAGGACCCTGTTCTATGGAGCAAGATTCTTTTTCCATTATTTAGATCTTGCTTCATCAGTAAAACTGTGCCCTCTTCTTGGAAGGGGAGCATATTAGTTCCATTATTCAAGAAGGGCGATAGGGATAAGCCAATGAATTATCGCCAGATAGCCCTTCTCGATGCCATTGGAAAAGTTTTTTCCAAATGTCTCCTATCGCTAATTACTGATTGGGTTGATGCGAATCAGATATTACCCCTTGAACAAACCGGCTTCCGAAAGGGGCATGGTACATTGGATAACCTTACAGCCCTTCAGG
Organism: Triturus cristatus; assembly: GCF_964204655.1. Taxonomy (NCBI): domain Eukaryota; kingdom Metazoa; phylum Chordata; class Amphibia; order Caudata; family Salamandridae; genus Triturus; species Triturus cristatus. Next base: position 178,533,833 of record NC_140593.1, read on the forward strand.
TTATTTCGGACAAATATATAAGAGTTCGGGGAGGAGGAGTGTATGCGGCTTTTATTGATTTCTCCACAGCATTCGACAAAGTTGATCGTCCCTTGCTGTGGAGAAAGCTATCTGACTTGGGCATGCCCCCTCTTCTATTAGATCTGGTGCGGTCTTTACACACGGACACTTGGTGCCGAGTGTTACAAGGTGGAGAAAGGGGCTTATCGCGGGTTATTCCCTCCATTAATGGATTAAAACAGGGTTGTCTACTGGCCCCATTACTGTTCTCCCTGTACATTGCTGACCTTCCAGCTTCGCTTTCATTTTGTGTTGGCATAGCCCCGGTAGTGGGGGGATCTTCTATTTCCTGCCTCCTATATGCAGACAACATCCTTATCCTAGATTTAACACCTAAGGGATTAGCTAATCGTCTGCAGGCTTTACATCTTTTTGCAGAGACCCACTACAAGAGGATAAATGCCACAAAAAGCAAAATGATGTGCATTACAGGGAAGAAAAAATCTAAATCAGAGAATTTTGGTTGGTCAGTTGGTGGTCAGAAATTGGAGGTGGTTAAGGCATATACCTTCTTAGGAAAAATAATTTCTGCCAACCTGAGCGAGAAGCCTCATATCGATAATAATTCCCGTAAAGCCCTGTCCCAAGGCAAAAGTCTGAGTGCCCTTTATTCTGCCACAGGGAGAAGACACTTTGCTTGTTTACTGGAGGTCTATAGGGCAAAAATTCAATCAACCCTCTTATACGGAATGGAACTGGTTGACTTAAAGCACTGGGGTTTTCTACAGATGGTAGAAGGAACATTATTAAGGTCTATAACTTCTCTCAACCCCGCCTGTTCTGTGGCCGCCTGTAGACTTGAATTCGGTCTCCGCAGTAGTTGGGTGCAGGGCCTGTCCGCTCTAGTACGATGGGTTGCCAGCCTGGCTAGAGGAGAAACAGGGACTTTGAGATCCCTTCTCAAGGGGGAATTATTGGGTAGCTTAAGAGAGTACTCCCTAATTGTTAAGAACTTTAGAAAGGCTGTGGCAGTTCTTGAATGGGAAGAGAGTACCCTTTTTACTATTTCCCCTTCCCAGCTAAAGTCTCTTTTGAAACAGGCTTCTTGGGCTCTTTGCTTCATGTTGGACAAGAAGTCCTTGCTAGTAAAGAGGGGAGGTGATCTTCTTGTAAACACATACTCAATGAAGCTTGCACAACCCTATGTCACCTGGAATCTACCACATGGTGTTCGGAGATTTTGGTTCCTCCTAAGGCAGTACTTGCTGTCCCTAAATACTCTTCTGGCAAAATGGCATGGGTCCTCTCCCACATGTAACTTTTGTAATATGTCTGCTCAGGATCGTTCTCATGTACTGTTTATATGTCCTGCATTGCGTCCACTTCGTTTGAAGTGGTTAAGATCAATATGCTTGCAATTGGGTATCCTCAATGTTAATTCTTTTTTGCAGGCCTTATATACTCCTCCAAATGAAATGTTTTGCTTCAATATTTTTAACTTTTTTAAAGGTTTTTTAGCTATTTATTGATGAAACATGGAGGTATGTGTCGCTGATTATCTTGTTCGTTGGAAAATGTTGTAATTGTCATTTTTATTTTGAGAATGTGTATTTGTATTTGTGTATTTTGTTTTTATGTGGACCTCTTCGGAGTGCCAAAACATAATAAATTGAATTGAATATGAATATGTGGAATTTCTCTGGTTTTGTACGAGTAAAATGTCCAACTAACTATAATGTCAATGAAACCTATGGTTTTTTCAGTGAATTTCTTAGGTTTTTTAAATGCTAGTTTCTAACTATAACATGCCTGAAACCTATGGTTTTTTCAGTGAATTTCTTAGGTTTTTTAAATGCTAATTTCTAACTACAATGTCCCTGAAACCTATGGTTTTTTCAGTAAAAATATATATATTTGTTACATTTTATGTAATTTTAAAATTATAAAATACATGAAAATTATTCGTTCAATAATATATTCATTTGTTATATTTGTAAACTGTATATTAAATCTAAGTAAAAAAAAATACATTATTTTATTCTTCAATATATTTAAAATGTATTTATATATATATATATATTCACTGAAAAAACCATAGGTTTCACACATGTTATAGTTAGCGGAAATTTTACTGATAAAAAACCAATGAAATTCCCCCGTTATAGTTAGTGCAGGCAACTATAACTCACGCGACCGCAATCCTCTGCTGATGCTAATACTGTATTTAGACACTTATTTGCCCATGTCTTCTTCCATACATTTTTAGCTATACATATATTACAAATATTTTTTTTTCATAAAGACACATATGTCATCAGCAGAAGATTGCGGTCGCGTGAGTTATAGTTGCCTGCACTAACTATAACGGGGGAATTTCATTGGTTTTTTATCAGTAAAATTTCCGCTAACTATAACATGTGTGAAACCTATGGTTTTTTCAGTGAATTTGCAAGGTTTTTTAAATGCTAATTCCTAACTATAACGTGTGTGAAACCTATGGTTTTTTCAGTGAATTTGTACGTTTTTTTAAATGCTAAGTTACTTTACGCCATTCGTGGCGTGCGCGCCCACTTAACGCAGTTCGTTCCGTGCGCGCACGGTGCGCTTCGCGCACCGTGCGCGCACAGTGAGCACGCGGTGCGCTTCGCGCACCGCGCGCCCACTTTACGCAGTTAGTGCCGTGCACACACGGTGGGCACGCGGTGCGATGACAAAGCAAGAAAGCACGTCAACAAATCTGTTTCTGCTTTCCTCCGTGACTATGGTATGGGTGCCATTTACCACAACAACTTGCGTTATGACATGCAAGACATTTATAGAGGAGATGGTGTGCACTTCAATGATGAAGGGAACAGAGTCTTCCTCTTGAACCTTAGACTCTGCATCGGTACTTACTTGTAGGTACCACTAAAAAATCATTTCATAAACACAACGGCTCTTTTTAGAGCCCCCTAATATCTAAACACTTAAATCTGATTTTCATTTTTTTTTTTTTTTTTTCTACCGTACGCTTACCGTAAGCTTACCGTACGCGTACCCCGTGATTTTTTTTAAAATCAATAAATGTTTTCTTTGTACTTTACAGTCCTTCTTTGACCCCCTCACAAATGTAAGGGGGTCTGTAACTCTCCTCATTGCCCCCTTTTCTTGTTTTCACTCTTTTTTTTCTGAGTGAAATACACAAAATGGCGGCCGCCGCTTCCTGGTTTCGGCCGATTCGAATGTTTACTAAGATCTAAGAGCCAATCAGAATCGCGCTCGCGCACGCCACCGTACACTTACGGTAAGCGTACGGTAAGCGTACCGTAAGCGGGCTCAGATATATATATTGATTTAAAGGCTATTTTCTCAGAATCTACTGAACAGATTTACACCAAACCTACAAAAGGCACTTCCTTGACCTAGGGACTACCTCTCTGCCAAATTTCGAGTAATTCTGTTCAGCCGTTCGGGCTGTAGCTCGTTCTAAAGGTCCTATGGAAAAATGCATGGGGAAAACGCGTTTTGGGACCCCCCTTTTATCCCAGCCCCCGCTTGACGAATCCCCCCGAGACTTTCAGGGTAGGAGCGGAGCGTAGCGCCCCACCTATTTTGAGAAATTCGCGAGGATTTATCGACCGGCGCCAAAGTTATTCAAAATAGAATGTTGAGGTTTTCCTATGGAAAAGGGGTCCTAACTATAACTACCTACTGGCGACCGCCAGTAGGTAATATATATATATATATATATATATATATATATATATATATATATATATATATATATATATATATATATATATATATATATATATATATATATATATATATATATATATATATATATATATATATATATATATATATATTGTTTCAAAAGATTGTGTCCCCTGCTTAGAGACGCACTCAATGAAGAAGCAGGGCCCCGTTCTTGATAACAGAGTCCTTTATTAAGCACGAAGCCGGCAAGCATTTCCAGATACAATCCAAATTAAGCCCTATGCGTTTCGCAGCTCCTGCCGCTTGTTCACGGGCTGGCGTGTAGATTCAGGCAGATTTGCGAGAGTGCGTGCAAACAATTAATTAAATACCCAATTATCGTCCCCAGGTGGGTTGAAAGCAGTGTTTTCATCGCAATGACATCTGGGATTTGCAGTTTACTCTCGCATAAGTGTACACCCTTCAGTGGGTTCCGCCCTTCACAATATTAACGTGCATATTTAACCTCCAGTAGGTCTCTGTATAACACAGCCGGTTTTAAATTACGCTGTAACTTCTCAGTCTGCCATTGCGATAGTACCAGTACCTCACAGCAGTCCACAGTTTCGTGGTGGTACGGTCTCCCCGACCAGGACTGGCCGTAATATTGTTTCAAAAGATTGTGTCCCCTGCTTAGAGACGCACTCAATGAAGAAGCAGGGCCCCGTTCTTGTTAACAGAGTCCTTTATTAAGCACGAAGCCGGCTGTCAGAATCCTCTTACCTTGTGCCTGAATCTTCCACAGAAGCAGATGATAGCTCCCAAATCCCCGACGTGGTTGCCAAATCAGAACACTGAATTTTGCACTCACGGGGGGGAAAGGGGAACTGGAAAAGAAAGAGAGACTGGCTGCGTGTTTAGGAACTGCCCAACATCTTCTATTTGGAATCTTCTAGTGTTGACTCCCACATCTGTCTATTGACTCGTGAAGTGAAAGGGCTGGACCTGCAGAGGGCGGAAGAACAAACTTATGTCTCTAAGCTCTACTCAACATCTCCACCAACCACCCTCTAACACTGGTAACCTCCCTCTGACACTGTAACTACCTGAATAACACAGCAGACTTGCCCCTCTCTTAGTGTGTGGAGAAAGTTGATAATCAAGTTAATGTTCGAAATTTCCAAACAACCAGAGCAATAAAAGTCTGAAGTCCTTCTTTCTTGAGAGGAAAAGGCAGGACAAGTTCAAGAATACTTCAAAGGATACAGTTTCTGTGATGTCTTGCTGGATAGTTGATGCTGAACTGATAACAAGAATCTCTTCAGGAAAAAACTCTTCAAATTCTAGGTCTTCTGTGAATCCTGACGAGAACTTCTCTCAGGAAGGGGAAAAAGGTACGGAACTCAAGATTTGGGAACAGCGTTCCCGATGTGCACATCCTACCGCTAAAAGCGGAGAAAAAATCAGGGTGAAAACGAAGTTGAAAGTCTCTTCAGCGCTGGTGCTGAAGTCGAACGTTGCTTTCGTCTCAAAATGTCAGTTGAAGTGCGCGGCTCATAGGGAGCTCGCGCTAGAGGTTTACCTAGGCTCGAGACCTTAGTCAAAAGACTAGAGCGCTCAGATCTCAATCGATGGCGGCCGCCATCTTAGATTTCCTCGGAGCCGGTTTCCGCAATCAAACGCAGCAATTTCTGCATTAGGAACCACAAGTGCTGTCGCGCTCTTCTGAATCTGGAACGAGGAACCATTTTGCATCTTCTTTGGATAGAGGAGGAGGTGAGATCAGCTGTAATCGAGTTCTTGACAGTACCTCCCTCTAAAGACCCCCCTACCAACCTTGGCTTGTTTGGGTGAATGTCATGAAATTGTTTCACTAATCTAGCTGCGTGGACATTATCTGCTGGTTCCCAAGACCTTTCTTCTGGGCCATAACCTTTCCAGTCTATGAGGTAATGCAATCTTCCTCTCTTAACTCTTGAGTCTAAAATTCTTTTAACTTCGTATTCTGGGTGTGAATCGATTGTGACTGGGTTTGGTGGGGTAGTTAATCTGACGTTAGTTGGGCTCTTTTTTAGGAGAGAAACATGAAAGACCGGGTGGATTTTCATTTGAGGAGGCAAGGTAAGTTTTACTGTGACTGGATTCACAATCTTGTTTATCTTAAAGGGGCCCAGAAATCTAGGTGAAAACTTCCTGTTCCCCTTGAGATGTAAATGCCTAGTGGACAACCAGACCAAATCCCCCCTAGAATAATTTGGGTTTGACCTTCTTTTTTGATCAGCATACTTCTTGTAAGTTTCTTTTGCCAAATTTAAATTTTTTCTAGCAGATTGATAAGTTTCTAAGATCTTTTCTTTAAGACCTTTGACTGCTGGGACCTTATCTTCTGATCTTCCCAAAATTATGTTCGGATGCCTACCTGAGTTCAAATAAAATGGTGAAAACCCAGTGGAGGCGTGAACAGCATTGTTATAAGCAAACTCGGCAGTCCAAATGAGGTCTGGCCATTCACCTTCTTGATCTAGTAGGTACAGACGAAGGTATTGTTCAATTTCTTGATTTACCCTCTCCGTCTGACCGTCAGTTTCTGGATGATAGCTTGTCGAGAATCGGGAATCTATTCCTAACTGCCGCATAAAGGCTCTCCAAAAACGAGAGACAAACTGGGTTCCACGGTCAGAAATTACAACTACTGGAATTCCATGTGCTCGAACTATGTGTTGAGAAAACAGCTGGGCCAATTGGGGGGCTGTGGGAAGCTTCTTTAAAGGGATAAAATGGCTCATTTTGGAATAGGTATCTACAAATACCAGAATGGTACTAAAACCCTGACTGGTTGGCAAATCTACAATAAGGTCCATAGTGACAGTGTGCCAGGGATGAGGAGCTATGGGAAGAGGTTGGAGTTTTCCCTCAGGAGCCTGTCTATTGGATTTTCCCCTAATGCACTTATCACAAGAGCGGATGTATTGTCTCACTTGAGGGATCATAGTGGGCCACCAGAAGTATCTTTTTAGCAATTCCGTAGTCTTTAAGACTCCTTTGTGCCCAGCTAAAGGATCATCATGACAAGCTTGCAGAGCAGACTCTCGAATTTCTTCTGTTGGCAGATACAAAGTCTCTTTCACATAAGGAAGATTGTTAATCACGGTTCTTTCTTCGTCTTCTTTAGCCCAATTCTGAATTTCTTCATCAGACATTGACTCTCGAATTTTCTTTTTTATCTCGGAAAATTGTAAGACACATATACATTTTTCAGCTGGTATAATTGATTTTTTCTGGTTTTCCTCAATTTTTGAAACAGTTCCCAATCTGGATAAGGCATCAGCTTTTCCATTTGCTGCTCCGGGCCGGTAAGTGATCGTGAAGTTGAAATCGGCAAAAAAAAGCGACCATCTTAATTGTCTGGCAGTGAGGGTTTTTGCTGACTTCAAGAATTGAAGATTTTTATGGTCAGTAAATACAGTAACCACATGTCGAGCGCCCAGCAAATAATGACGCCATTCTACGAAGGCGTCTCTTACTGCAATAGCTCCTTGTCTGCTATTGAGTAATTAATTTCGGGAGGAGTCAATTTTCTGGATCTGAATGTCACTGGATGGAGTTGTCCTGTATCCTTGTGTCTTTGGGACAATATACCACCAATAGCCAGGTCTGAGGCATCCGCTTCAACATAGAAAGGTTCTTCTGTATCAGGGTGAAGGAGAATTGGTGCTGAAGTGAAGGCATTTTTGAGAAACTTGAAGGCTGCCTCTGCCATGCTGGACCAATGAAAGGTTACTCCTTTTCTTAGAAGTTTGGTGATGGGAGTTACAAGTTTTGAAAATTCTTGAATGAAACGGCGGTAAAAATTGGCGAATCCAAGAAAGCTTTGGACTTCCTTCACACTCTTGGGGGAGGGCCAATCCAAAATTGCCTGAATCTTTGCAGTATCCATGGAAATTCCTTTTTCAGATAAGACGAACCCCAAGAACTCCACCTCCTTTACGTGAAAGGCGCATTTTTCTAGCTTCACGTACAGATTATTCTCCAATAACCGTTGTAGAATTGCTCTAACATGCAGTACATGTTCCTCTTGGCTCTTGGAAAAAATCAAAATGTCATCAATATAGACCACGGCAATGTGATCAAGGAATTCTCTCAGGACGTCATTGACAAAATGTTGAAATGCCGCTGGGGCATTGCATAAACCATAGGGCATTACTTGGTATTCGAATAACCCGAATCTAGTCCGGAAGGCAGTTTTCCACTCATCCCCTTCAGCAACTCTGATCAAATGGTAAGCTCCACGAAGATCTAATTTAGTGAAGATCTTCGCTTCTTTCACCTGATCGAGAAGCACAGAGATGAGTGGCAATGGATATCTGTTTTTTACCGTAACTTGATTCAATGCCCTATAGTCAATGCACGTTCTTAACTCTTCATTCTTCTTTTTGGGAACGAAGAATAAGGGAGAGGAGACAGGCGATTGGGAGGGACGAATGAAGCCATTAGCCAAATACTGGTCTAAGTATTCCTTCAAGAACTGATTTTCTTTTTCCGTGAGTGCGTAAATCCTGCTACATGGCAGATTGGATCCAGGTTGCAAATCTATCTTGCAATCGTATGGTCTATGTGGAGGGAGTTCTTCAGCCTTGGACTTGTCAAACACGGCCCTTAAATCCTCATATTCTTGGGGAATAGTTATGGTTTCTATAGCTCCAATCGTGTTTGGTTTGAAGGCTAAAGACTTAGCAGGAGACGTCTGATGTTGAGTTTCTGAAAGGTTATAACAATGCTTGTGGCAATAGTCCGAGCTAAGTTTCACGGTTGTGGTCTCCCAATTTATTTCCGGATTGTGCTCTGTAAGCCAAGGTAAACCTAGGATCAACTGGAATTGGGGAGCGTCAATAAGATTGAAGGAAATTTTCTCGAGATGTCCCTGATGATGCCTCAACTCCACCGATTCGGTTTCATTAGTAATTGGGCCTGAGGTCAAGTTGGTCCCGTCCACTGCTCGAACTGGTTCAGCGATTTTCTTTTTAACAAAGTTCATTCCAATTCTTTTGGCATATTTTATGTCGCAAAAGTTGCCTGTAGCCCCAGAATCTAACATCACAGGAACATCCTTCAATTCGTTAGTTCCAAAACTCAGATCAAAGGGTACTGTAAGATGCGGAGAAGTTGATTGTAGAGTGTTCGCCAAATGTTGAAATCCAAGAGTCGGCTTTGTTTGAACATCCATCAGGGCAACTCTTTTCACTGATGGAGCTTCTCTTTTAACGGATTATTCGTCTTGGGTTTTTTAGGACATTCTTTCACAAAGTGCCCCGACTGACCACAATACAAACATAAATTTCCGGACCTTCTTTTTTCTTTTTCTTCCTTGGAAAGGGGCCCTCGGACACTTCCAATCTGCATGGGTTCTTCTGGAGAGTGCGATTCTGGAATCTTAGCATTTTCGGTTCTACCCCGATCAAATCGTGGAGGAATGGGTCGAAATTCTCTCTTTCGTTCTGATCTTCTTTCAAATAGTCTTTGATCAATTTGTAATACAAGATCTATTAATTTGGAGACTTCGGTGGGTCTATCCGGGATTTGGGCCAGGGCGTCTTTTAATTCTTCCTTCAACCCTCTGTAGAAAATTGCAGCTCTTTTGGCTTCTGGCCATTCCGTCTCAACAATTAATTTATTGAATTGGGCCAAATAGGAAATTAGATCTCGGTTCCCCTGTCTTAATTCAAGTAACTCGTTATCTGTTGCTTGAGAGATGGCTCGACGGTCGAAGATCCGAAGAAATTCTCTTTTGAAATCTTCAAAGTTGTACAGCACAGGATCATTACGGGAAACAATTGGCAAGGACCAAGAGGCTGCGTCACCGCTCAAGTAAGACAATACAAAGGCTGTTTTAGACTGGTCTTCAGCAAAAATTATTGGTCTACAAAGGAAGTGCAACGAGCATTGAGTTAGAAAAATTTGCGCCTTCTGAGGGTCCCCATTAAAGCGCTCTGGAGGGGCTAAAGGAATTATGGGGGAAATGGAATGTATGACTTGAGTGGTTATCTCGGAAGTGGGGCTAGGGAAATCTTTCCTTTCGGGTCCTCTAGTCTGAGATGAGGGCCCGGGGATGTAAGCATTTAACTTCTGTATCAGCTGCTGATTCTCTACCTGAGATCTTTTCATTCCTTCCTTTAATTCTTTATTTTCTTCTATCACTGAGGTCAATTGTTGCTGCATGTTTCCAATTAGGGTGGCTAAAGCATTTACATCTAATGCCTCCGTCATCCTGCTTGGGTGGAATAAGCGGCACTTCAATCTGTCAGAATCCTCTTACCTTGTGCCTGAATCTTCCACAGAAGCAGATGATAGCTCCCAAATCCCCGACGTGGTTGCCAAATCAGAACACTGAATTTTGCACTCACGGGGGGGATAGGGGAATTGGAAAAGAAAGAGAGACTGGCTGCGTGTTTAGGAACTGCCCAACATCTTCTATTTGGAATCTTCTAGTGTTGACTCCCACATCTGTCTATTGACTCGTGAAGTGAAAGGGCTGGACCTGCAGAGGGCGGAAGAACAAACTTATGTCTCTAAGCTCTACTCAACATCTCCACCAACCACCCTCTAACACTGGTAACCTCCCTCTGACACTGTAACTACCTGAATAACACAGCAGACTTGCCCCTCTCTTAGTGTGTGGAGAAAGTTGATTATCAAGTTAATGTTCGAAATTTCCAAACAACCAGAGCAATACAAGTCTGAAGTCCTTCTTTCTTGAGAGGAAAAGGCAGGACAAGTTCAAGAATACTTCAAAGGATACAGTTTCTGTGATGTCTTGCTGGATAGTTGATGCTGAACTGATAACAAGAATCTCTTCAGGAAAAAACTCTTCAAATTCTAGGTCTTCTGTGAATCCTGACGAGAACTTCTCTCAGGAAGGGGAAAAAGGTACGGAACTCAAGATTTGGGAACAGCGTTCCCGATGTGCACATCCTACCGCTAAAAGCGGAGAAAAAATCAGGGTGAAAACGAAGTTGAAAGTCTCTTCAGCGCTGGTGCTGAAGTCGAACGTTGCTTTCGTCTCAAAATGTCAGTTGAAGTGCGCGGCTCATAGGGAGCTCGCGCTAGAGGTTTACCTAGGCTCGAGACCTTAGTCAAAAGACTAGAGCGCTCAGATATCAATCGATGGCGGCCGCCATCTTAGATTTCCTCGGAGCCGGTTTCCGCAATCAAACGCAGCAATTTCTGCATTAGGAACCACAAGTGCTGTCGCGCTCTTCTGAATCTGGAACGAGGAACCATTTTGCATCTTCTTTGGATAGAGGAGGAGGTGAGAACAGCTGTAATCGAGTTCTTGACACAGGCATGCATTTCCATATACAATCCAAATTAAGCCCTACGCGTTTCGCAGCTCCTGCCGCTTGTTCACGGGCTGGCGTGTAGATTCAGGCAGGTTAAATATGCACGTTAATATTGTGAAGGGCGGAACCCACTGAAGAGTGTACACTTATGCGAGAGTAAACTGCAAATCCCAGATGTCATTGCGATGAAAACACTGCTTTCAACCCACCTGGGGACGATAATTGGGTATTTAATGAATTGTTTGCACGCACTCTCGCAAATCTGCCTGAATCTACATGCCAGCCCGTGAACAAGCGGCAGGAGCTGCGAAACGTGTAGGGCTTAATTTGGATTGTATCTGGAAATGCATGCCGGCTTCGTGCTTAAATAAAGGACTCTGTTATCAAGAACGGGGCCCTGCTTCTTCATTGAGTGCGTCTCTAAGCAGGGGCCACAATCTTTTGAAACATATATATATATATGTATATATATTCACTGAAAAAACCATAGGTTTCACACATGTTATAGTTAGCGGAAATTTTACTGATAAAAAACCAATGAAATTCCCCCGTTATAGTTAGTGCAGGCAACTATAACTCACACGACCGCAATCCTCTGCTGATGCTAATACTGTATTTAGACACTTATTTGCCCATGTCTTCTTCCATACATTTTTAGCTATACATATATTACAAATATTTTTTTTTCATAAAGACACATATGTCATCAGCAGAAGATTGCGGTCGCGTGAGTTATAGTTGCCTGCACTAACTATAACGGGGGAATTTCATTGGTTTTTTATCAGTAAAATTTCCGCTAACTATAACATGTGTGAAACCTATGGTTTTTTCAGTGAATTTGCAAGGTTTTTTAAATGCTAATTCCTAACTATAACGTGTGTGAAACCTATGGTTTTTTCAGTGAATTTGTACGTTTTTTTAAATGCTAAGTTACTTTACGCCATTCGTGGCGTGCGCGCCCACTTAACGCAGTTCGTTCCGTGCGCGCACGGTGCGCTTCGCGCACCGTGCGCGCACAGTGAGCACGCGGTGCGCTTCGCGCACCGCGCGCCCACTTTACGCAGTTAGTGCCGTGCACGCACGGTGGGCACGCGGTGCGATGACAAAGCAAGAAAGCACGTCAACAAATCTGTTTCTGCTTTCCTCCGTGACTATGGTATGGGTGCCATTTACCACAACAACTTGCGTTATGACATGCAAGACATTTATAGAGGAGATGGTGTGCACTTCAATGATGAAGGGAACAGAGTCTTCCTCTTGAACCTTAGACTCTGCATCGGTACTTACTTGTAGGTACCACTAAAAAATCATTTCATAAACACAACGGCTCTTTTTAGAGCCCCCTAATATCTAAACACTTAAATCTGATTTTCATTTTTTTTTTTTTTTTTCTACCGTACGCTTACCGTAAGCTTACCGTACGCGTACCCCGTGATTTTTTTTAAAATCAATAAATGTTTTTTTTGTACTTTTCTGTCCTTCTTTGACCCCCTTACAAATGTTAGGGGGTCTGGCTCTTTTTAGAGCCCCCTAATATCTAAACACTTAAATCTGATTTTCATTTTTTTTTTTTTTTTTTTTCTACCGTACGCTTACCGTAAGCTTACCGTACGCGTACCCCGTGATTTTTTTTAAAATCAATAAATGTTTTTTTTGTACTTTTCTGTCCTTCTTTGACCCCCTTACAAATGTTAGGGGGTCTGTAACTCTCCTCATTGCCCCCTTTCCTTGTTTTCACTCTTTTTTTTCAGAGTGAAATACACAAAATGGCGGCCGCCGCTTCCTGGTTTCGGCCGATTCGAATGTTTACTAAGATCTAAGAGCCAATCAGAATCGCGCTCGCGCACGCCACCGTACGCTTACTGTAAGCGTACGGTAAGCGTACCGTAAGCGGGCTCAGATATATATATTGATTTAAAGGCTATTTTCTCAGAATCTACTGAACAGATTTACACCAAACCTACAAAAGGCACTTCCTTGACCTAGGGACTACCTCTCTGCCAAATTTTGAGTAATTCTGTTCAGCCGTTCGGGCTGTAGCTCGTTCTAAAGGTCCTATGGAAAAATGCATGGGAAAAACGCGTTTTGGGACCCCCCTTTTATCTCAGCCCCCGCTTGACGGATCCCCCCGAGACTTTCAGGGTAGGAGCGGAGCGTAGCGCCCCACCTATTTTGAGAAATTCGCGAGGATTCGTCGACCGGCGCCAAAGTTATTCAAAATAGAATGTTGAGGTTTTCCTATGGAAACGTGGTCCTAACTATAACTACCTACTGGCGACTGCCAGTAGGTAATATGTATATACAATTTTTTGTATATATTTATGACATCGATATCTTTATTATATTTTTGTACTTATCATTATATGTATAGGATGTAGATATATTTGACATTGATATTTTGGTCACAATATTTTTGTATGGGGATATTTTGATTGTCTATATTTTGTCAGTGTACCATAGCTGGCTGGCTGGCTGGCCCATGGAGAAACACTGGGAAGCAATATTTTTATTTCCAACAAACTTTATTGCATTTTATCATAAGAAACAGTCTGAAATTCAGGAGTATGATATTTATCCTAGTAGCATACAGTGTAAAATACATTCTGTTCTCTGTTTGCATATTGAGTATATTTGTCCACATCTTGATGTGTGTAAAGCCTGTATACATTATAGCCATGGGTGTGAAGTCAAGTAGTCTCCCACCTGGATCCCACCGGTTCCCCAACCAAACAAGAACACCTGTGTGTCACTAGAAAGCAATCGTCATATCGCTGGTGAGAAGCCCATTTATCATCGTGCTCTTTATTTGTTAATCTTGTGGGTGTCAGGTATATGTATTTCACTCTACTATGGTCACCTGGGCCAATCATTTCTGGATTAATGCATACCTGCTCCCCGGGAGCTTGTTGCCGTCTTTGGTTCTGGGGCTGATGCAGCGCGGAATGCAAAATACCTCCTTCGTCACAGATCATAGATCACACTCAATCACTACATTCGCTGGTGGGGCCCATAACACCAATATTCATCCTCTATTAACCTGTTTCCAAGGAGGCGATTGTTTCATTCGCTGTAATGGAAGGAACTACTCATATATCCCTATTTATTAAGGCCTAAACTTCACCTTTTAATACTCCTCCCATGAATAGGCCATGAATCAGCTAGCTGCTGGTTGGAGTGATAATAACATCTTTAACTTTATTTACATAAATACACTTTTCATAATAACGACCCAACACAATTCTTGTAATAAATCTTAAATCTTTATCTAAATAATTGCAAATCGAATCTTTGATTTAATCAAGCAGTAGACCATCATATTTACCTATTCTGGCTAAAAGTCGTCCTCTAAGTCAAAATCTTGGTCATCAGTTCATACTATCAGAGTCTTAGGAAACAGCTGTCCTGCAGTGCCACCGTCCTCTCCGTCAGCATAACGTCAGGAAATCGAAAATCTTCTGAAGGGTCTCGCTCTCAACCTCTCTATTCCACCATCTTTTATAGTAAAATTTACATTCCAAAAAGTTACAAGTAATATTTTGAATATTCGTGATTGGTTGATGAGATCAGTTCCACCACTTTCTCACACGGAAAATGTTTCTTTAGATATAGTTCATAATTTCATGTTGAAGTATCTTTTATTGTTCCTTTTTGGGGCAGCTGGCTGTTAGCCCAGAGTGTCCTTGGTGGGCACAATCGAGTTTAGGGTCGTCCAGAGGCCACTGCTGCTGATGGTGACGCATGCGCACTTCACCCAGAGACCTTCACAATAGAGTTGTGTTCGTCAAATAGGGATGTCGGCCATTTTGAGGCCACCAAATGATCAACTTAAGCAAACAAACACAAAAAGGTAATTAATACATGGAAATGACTAATCAAATGTTATCCCCTTACTAATACCCTTATGTGTGTGTATTTATCTAGCAGAAGCAACACTTAATGCACGTTATATTCACATTAATAAAGCACAAATCGCGAATACATCACGAAAGCAACATTTATTCATGCAAATTCTATTTGTCTATCATTAATATGCGTACAGAAATTAGTTTACGCATTAGTTAGGCCATGCAAATGCAATTCCCACATGTATTCTTATTAGTAAGGTTGGTTAAATTCCACAGCAATCCAATTAATACAATTATTATTAAATAATTATTCTTATTAATAGAAACATGCAAAATGGAGAGGGTATACACATTTTTTTTTAAATAAAACCCGCTCCAGCAATCCCCCCTTTGGTGATTTTATCACCACAACAACACAAAATTTATTCACCCTTTTACGAAAAATGTAAATGTATTCTCGCTCTTATTCATAATTCAGTTTCTTCTTCATCTCTTTTTGCCTTTTTATACATACTCTCTTTCCATTCTTCCAAACTTATCTCTGTTAAGTCTCTATCTGGATCCTTTTCTTTACTTTTTTGTTTTTCTCTTTTTATTTTATTCTTTGTTTTCTTGCTTTTACAGCACATACATCCTAATCTTAATATTAATAATATGAACATCACACATGTTAATGGAAATAATATTTTACCTATAAATGTACTACCTATTTTCACTAAAAAGTTTTTAATAGCAGCTATTTTCTTCCCAATCTTTTCCCAAACACCTTCAACCTCCAGTGGTACAATTTCGTCATGCAATTCAGTAATATTTTTAATGTAAACTTTCAGATCTTTGCTTTCATCTGGAATGTAAGTGCAACAATGTTGGACTTTTAGCATTCCACAGACTCCACCCTCTTTTGCCAATAAAATATCAATGGCAAGTCGATTTTGCATTACCATAGCACGCATGGCAACCATTTCATTATTAACCAATAAGAATCCTCCAGCGGTGCTTGTTGACAAGCGATCCACTACTGTTGATAATCTTCTAATATTGTTCGCATTCAGAGATATTCCCACTGCTGGTATCAATGCTCCAAAAATGTCACCTACAATTTCTGCCCAAGATTCTCTTTTACTACGTACTAAATGATTACCTAAACTATGTACACCATCTTTACCTCTGTCCATGTGAAAGATTTTTGGAAAAACCAGGCCTACGTAACATGTGCCATACCAATGGTCTGGCAAACAATAATATGCCCTATTCCCACAGATAAAATAAAGTCCAGGGAAAACTGGATCTCTTCCACCTTTAAATCCCCATCCACCCATGATTCGGTATGTATCATGGCACTCACTATTCCCTAGAAAATGATTGTCATACGCCGTTTGATTCCTTCTTATACACAGTTTCCCTTCCTGTGGCCAATCTAAAGCCAAAGTTGGATTAGACTCTCCCTTCATATGTTTTTCCATTTCTACATCCCAGACTGTTTTCTCCCCTTTTCCTTCAGATGCCTTTCTTTGCATTTTCAATCTCCTTCTAGTGTATCTATAGTAACCTTAAAAGAAATCAAAAGAGCAAGTATGCTCCATAGAAGCATTAATAATCCTGTACAACAACAACAACACATTTTACACCATCTCTTCATGAATGTACATCTACTTTTGCTACTATCTATGTTAGCCATCTTTGTTAATTTGGACTGTGTCTTTTGACTTAGCCTCTCTTATTTCGCAACTAGTTTTCAAATCTTAGGCCTCTAAGGCCCTACTTAGTTCTACCAGTATCTATCGTTGGATTCAATTGTTATTCCTTCATCAATAGTTTTCTAGATTTTCTTAGTTTGGCATTTCATCATTTTTCACTTCTTTCTGTTCATCCAAATACAGAATTTCCTGATCTTCTGTTTCTTCTTCTCCGATATCGGATAAGATAACTCTCAGGATTCCTGCTTCTTCTTCTTCAACCACTTTCAGTACAGCCTCCTCTGGATTTCCTTGACTATCTGCCTCTTCCTCCTTTTCAGGCAGAGCCACATACGTCCATTCTGGTGACTTATACTTCTGGTTAGGTTTCCTTGTTCTTTTTCCTTCTTCCTTATTTTGATTAGTTTCTTCTTCTTTCGATTTTTCTTGGCTTGTCACTTCATTCACCTGATCTGCCCTTGGTGATTTCACTCGTGTCAGCCGATATCTCAATCTCTTTATTTTGTTTGGCCACACTTCGTCCTTTTTAACTCTTTTCTGTTTACCTTCTTTAAAGCCGTTTTCCAAGCCCTTTTTCTTAGAACTCGACCTTCTGGTATTTCATTTACACTCTCTTCAGATTCGGTTTCAACTTGCTTTTTCTTTTCAACAACTTCTTTTTCCACCACTGTTTTCCCTATTTGCGTCCCTCCTCGGGTCTCCGACACGCAATCTTCCTGCTGGCTACTTGTCCCTTCACCTACCTGGATGTTGCAGTTCCCTACACTTCCTCGGGGGTCTTCCACAATCTGTCCCTCTCTCTCTGTACCTGTACCTGTCCCTTTTTCACTTTGATCTATTATTTCAGGTGGAATTTCTCTTGGTCTTTCATCTGAAACTTCCTTCTCAGGAATTTCTTTTACTGCTTCTTCGTTGTCTTTTCCTTTTTTCTTTCTGTGTTCTTTTCTGGGACCTTGTCTCTTTTGTTCGTCTTCAGAATCTGAACTGGTATCCGAAATCTGCAATCGTCTTCTCAGAGAGATACTTCTGGGGACTAATATTTGATCAGATTCTTTTTCCCCCCTTTCAGGATTTTCTTGTGTTTTTGGCTCTTCGTTATCTGATTCAGTACTTGACTCTGATTCGTCATAGTACTCTTTTCCTTTGCTGTCAACTGGATTTGGTATCCACAAAGTATGGCTGGCATGGATCCAATTTTTCACTCCAGCACACTTCACAGCTGTTGTTGTGGTCAGAATGACTTGTCTTGGTTTTCCCCAACTTGGAACCAAACAATTTCTTCTTCTGTGGACTTTTATCCTTACCCAGTCTCCTGGGCTCAGATCATGGGCTGGCTTCCTTTCAAGAGTGGCATCCGCTCCAACCTGATGAAACACAGAATGAACTGCGTCAGCCAGGCCTTTACAGTATTCCAACACCATGTCATCAGTTATTGTCATCAGCTTATTGACTGGAATGTACACATGCCTCATCGCTAGTTCCATGACTATTTCATGAGGACTTAACCCTGTGGTTCTGTCTGGTATTGCTCGAATTGTCATTAATACTAGAGGCAAGACATCAGGCCATTTCATACCAGTGGCTAAACACATTTTCCCAATTCTGTTTTTGATTGTACCATTCATCTGTTCAACCACACCAGAAGCCTCTGGTCGGTAGGCACAATGTGGTTTCTGTTGTACATTCAATGCTTCACAAATCAATTTTACAATCTCGTTATGGAAATGTCCTCCTCTGTCTGATTCAAGAGTCACGGGAAACCCAAACCTCGGGATGAACTCTCTCAAAAGTAGCTTTGCCACTGTCATCCCATCATTTCTTCTTGTTGGGAATGCTTCCACCCACCTGGAAAACAGGCAACTATAACCAGAACATACCTCAGTCTGTTACATGGAGGCATTTCAATGAAGTCAACCTGCATTCTGGTAAAAGGCCCTCCTTCTCGGCCTATGGTTCCTAGACTCACCACTGTCTTTCTCCCAGGATTGTATTGCTGACATATTAGGCATCTCTGACATAGACTTTCTGCTACAAGTCTGAATTTTGGGTTGTACCAGGTCTGCTTAAAGGACCTAATCATGGCGTCTCTCCCTATGTGTCCCTGGCCATGATACATCCGTGCCATGGTAGACATCATGCTATCAGGCATCACTGGTCTTCCATCTCGATAAACCCACACACGGTCATTTTCTCTTGGTGCACACCCTGCATTTCCTCATCTCCTGATTCTTCCTGCAATTGTCTCACTTCTTCCCAAGTTCCCACAGTGTTAGTACACATTATTGAGCAAGAAGACATTTCTCTTTCTTTGGCCCGATTGACCGAATTCTGATTTCGTGCACAATACTGTGCCATATCGTTAGCATACCTGTTTCCGGTAGTGATGTAATCACTACCTTGACTATGAGCAGCACATTTTACCACAGCCAATTGTTTAGGCAGCTGTATCGCCTCAATCAATTTTCCAACCACTTCAGCATTCTTAATAGGGGTTCCACTTGAGGTCAGGAAACCTCTTTGTAGCCAAAGCTGGCCAAAATCATGGACAACCCCGAAACCATACTGGCTGTTAGTTATCACAGTCACTCTCACACTTTTCCCGATTTTGCATGCTCTGGTCAAAGCAACAAGTTCAGCTACTTGAGCTGACCTCACTCCTTTCAAATAAGATGCTTCCATCACTGCTGCAACCGTGCATGTTTGGCGCACTGCAACAGCATCTTGTACAGGACTTTCTAAAAAAAGAAGACCAAGTAAGCAACTCACTGTCCACCTGCAGAAGAATCTGCACTAATTTCAGGGTCATTCATCATGATAATAGAATGCCAGTTAAAGCACTCATACAGGAGGTGTCAACACATTGGAACTCAACTTATTATATGTTGCAATGTCTGTTTGAGTAGTTAAGACTAATCAATGAATATGTCATGCAAAGAGGGGCTGCAACTGAGAAAGGCATGATCATTGAGATGGACCAATGGGGCCTAGTCAAATGCCTGTTATAGATTCTGCTTACTTTTGAGGTTTTCACATGGGAAGTCAGCAATGAGGACAGGACAATGGGCCCAGCTATTCCATTGTTGCACATGCTACAGGAACAGCTAAATGAGGTGCCTACAATGTACGCAGGTGTGGAAGAAAGAAAAGCTGCATATGAGTTGGTAGGGAGCTTAATTATTTGCGTATATGTTAATACACGGGTGCAAAGACACATTGTTTCATCTAAGCATTACAACTGTGCCACAATTCTTGATCCAAGGTACAAACCATTGCTGTCCACATTCAGTTTTTTTTTCAGACAGGGATGTTGAAAATTGCAAAACATGGCTTGCTGAGCAAACTGATGAGCTAGAAAAATAACATCTGGAAAAAAAGGCAGAGCAAGGTGGGGTACCAATGTCCATCAGGCAAATGCTCCAGGCCTATCTGGATGATTCAACAGAGGTCTATCTTGATCACAACCCATTGGTGAATTGGTATGAGAAGAGGCGCCAATGGCCAGTGCTCAACAGGCTAGCAATAAACTACCTTGCTTGCTCAGTAGCCAGTGTTTCTGCTGAGGATGTTTTCAGTGCTGTTGGTGCTGTTGTCACAGTGAGACTGACCAGTCTCTTGCCCCAAAATGTGGAGAGATGAACCATGATCAAAATTAATCAGCACTTTATACTATTAGATTACTCCATACCTGAAGTGCGAAAGAAAGAAGATGAGGGATAATCAAGTCATGAAAGTAGTGTGTTAGCTGATCTGCTTCTTGGTAAACCACCTGGGTTTGAGGACGGGCTCTACTTTTCTGACTTCTAGGCCTGGGCCAACAACCATAGAACTCTCTAGCTGTAGCTGATCTGCTTTGACACCCCAAAAATATATATAGCTGGGGAACGTTAATTTAATTTATTTGTTTGTGTCTGGATGACTAATTCAGCCCCACCATCTTAGACACATATTATTGTCAGATTGGAGTTGCACCAGTGTGCACTGAAGAAGCCCCTTCAATCCATTTTCCTCAAGGACATTGGAGATACAAATGTGTGACTATCTATCCTTTCCTAGTTTATTCCCCTAGCTGGACTGCCCCACATCATTTGATGTGTTACAAGATTGTTCATTGTCTGTTTCCTGAACAATGGATTGGCAATGTACCACAGTCACCACGCCCGAATTAGAAGAACAGGTAAATGGCATGCATTGCATGCAGAGCGATTGTTGTTTGAGAGTGTGTTGAGTTGATTCATGTTGTAGCAGGCAGTGACAATGGGTGTTTGTTTATCTGTAACTATTACGATTAAATGTGTTTGCGATGATTTACTATGTTAGTGGCCTACCGATGGCTGATCATTTTTTTACTGAAGGTGATTTTTTTCTTCCCCTTTGAGAGTTAGCGAGATTTGTTCACCGGGTCAACTCCACACTGCTTTTTTTTCTGCTTTATACTCCTCAAAGAGTCAGACCTGAGAGGATGTCGTAAGCTGTGCGTGTCCATGCTATTTCAGGTTGCTGCTAGACGAAGCTTCCGCTGAACCCACAGCCTACTTACTGTGATCCATAGTAGTGTTTGAAGCCTAAAAAAACGACAGGCTGAAGATTGAGCCTGAGGGTTTAATTTAGTCAGGTGTTACACATGTGGGTATCTGTCCCGGAAGCTTCAAAGCCATGAAGCATTTGTTTCACCCCTGCCCCAAGCACGCACACTGGCCCAGTGGGGGCCATGCTGGTTTGTAGTCTCAGATGGCTGGGATCCAGGACTGATTGGGGGGGACAATGAACTGGCAGAGGAGCTGGAGAGTAATGGCTTGAACTGGCAACTGTTGCAAGGGCTGCAAAAGTGCCCTGCCAAACAGATCGACATCACAGCAATTGTCAAGTTTCTAGTCATCAGAAACACTGAAGTGACCATAGTCCTTTAAACAAACAAACTACAAGTAGTAGAATCCACAGTGGTATCTGATAATAGGTGAGCCATTCATGCCAAAGATGCATAACCTGCGCAGTGAAAATGTTGTTGACAATCCCTCCATTTCCCTGTCTTTTACCATTCCTCTCTATGTAATATAGAGGCTCCTGTTCCCTGCTGAGATGATCCCTGACAAGTGCAATAAGTAACTCTTCCCAATCATTCATTTTACTTTTCAGTATGGTATCTAAGGTCCTTGATTCATTATAAACAATAAAGGCCTGATTTAGTGTGTAGAAGTTGGAGTAGGGTCCATTGGGATGGGGAAGGCATTTCTTCCACCATCCCAATGGTACTTCACTGACCAAATTTAGAGGTAACCGCCAACCCTATGGTCAGATATGTACGTTGAAAGGAACTGCTGTTACGGCTACTAAACATTTGGAGTCTGACTGCTGTCGGTTTTTACAATGGTACACCAAGCACATCCGAAGTAGGAGTTTATTTCTGAAGAAGAAAAAATGCATGACCCCCACACCCTGGGAGTTTTCACCCAGGGTGTCTGGTGGGGTCATTATTGTTTTTTTCCTGTCCCTCAACAATAGACTTTTCCTCGCAGTGACAGGGAAAAAAGTATTACACTATCAACCCTAAAGACATTTTGGTATCAGTAAAACCAAAGACAGACTGAGAAAGGACTTTTGGAGACCTATGATTTATTTGTTAGTGGAAAGATAAGTCAGAAATTGTATGGAATGCTACAGTAGTGATAAAATTTTGTATACTGAGAAACCACCAATGTACTTCTGCAAAGTCTCAAGTGGGCCGTGTGTAAAGATGACAATGGGACATTTTAAGGCCATTAAACGGTGAAGGCAGTACTCTTTTTCTGATTGCATTGATTAATTTGTTTTCAAGACTTCCTGAAGTAAAATGTGTTTGTGACAATAGCACAAAAAGTGTGGAAATATTTTAAAGCAAGTGCTTCTGAGGAAAGGGTTTTCCACCTCAATTTTAACTGACAACGGGGTATAGTTCTACACATTAGAGATGCAATTGAATCTTAAGCATAATAGTATAGAACACCTTCAGGGTGCTTGAAAAGCGGATTCAGCTAGTCTAAAGAAGTGAGTTGCCTTGAAAGGATGAGAACACCATACAGCCTATAAATTAACTTCTCATCAAGTTGGCAGTAAGCCTCCTTATGAGATGTTTAGAGGCAGTAAACCTAACTCTAGACTGTTTCCAGGATGAATGAGATGACAGAAGTGATGGGTGAGGGTGGATAATAATGACTCTTTGAGAGATAATAATTGTATTCAGAAAAATGCATTAAGGAGTGTGATGTGAGGAATAAGACTGGCTGTGTGGGAGTCAATGTCAGTGGTGGGTTAAAATCTAAGTCCCAACTGGATGCAACAAATGGTCAAAGCTCTCTAAACTCATGAAATTTCTAAAACCTTTTCTTAATGATTTCAAGACTTAAAAGAATTTGGAACTTGGGAAGAGTGGCTAAAAGTATATTGATGGTATTGTGATAATTATATAATTTCTCTTGAAGATGCTGGAATTTTGGAAAGAAACTAAGCTTAGTAGGGACCAGCAAGATTTAGAATGAATTAGGCAACGCTCTAATGTGTGTAGCTTCAGTGGTGCGCATCTCATTCTCCTTTTAAGAGACTATGTTATAAAGTGAATTTCAAACCTTAGGAAAAGTAGAGAAAATTGTCCAGCGCCACTTCTCAGATCCCCGATTTCCTCTCAGGTAATACAGTACAACAGATCATGCACTGAGAAAGATACAAGTTACAATTGTCCATCAGTCATTTTTTTAATCTTATTGGTTATTCCATATTTTCAACATTCGTAGGAAATTCCTCTTCATTGTTCTCAAACATCAACTTGATACAACATCTTCATTGACAAAAAAAGGAAAAACAGCCAAGCCAACACTCATTTCATGAAAAAATTCACTTCTTCAGGGCTTTGAGTGCACAAACAATGGAATGTTAGAAAGATTCCTGATTCTATTTAGTCACTGCCAAGATCAATATTCCTTGCAGTATTTTTCCCAACGATGCACAAACACTGTAGCCTCCTTCCAATAAAAAGCAGTGATCACTGCTTTTTATTGGAAGGAGGCCACAGCGTTTGTGAACAATGAAGAGGAATTTCTGACGAATGTTGAAAATACGGAATAACCAATAAAAAAAAAGAAGTCTGATTGACAATTGGTGTTGTAACTTGTATCTTTCTCAGTGCATGATCTAATGTTATCAAGTGATTCATGTCAACATTTGTGTCAATGTGTTTGGTATAGCAACTTTTCTTTTTTTTGTTTATTCATTTTGCTTTGCTGGAAAGAGGAAGATGTGTGGTATTTTTCAGTCTTCCTTGTCTTTAGTTATTGGTGTCTTCTTGACACCACACTTTCATAATATTCTTTTCTAGACCGTAACTGTGTTTAAGTGGAGAACCTGCATTTTTATAAATAAGAAGAGGTGTTGGCTTGGGTTGGCTGGGGTGTTTTATCAATAAACCTCCATCTTCTACAGTTTGGTGGATACCTCTGTGCGTGATTCACTACATATATAGAAATGTATATGGGCAGCAGTAAATAATAGGGAGATTTTTCACTGCAGGGTTCTGAGTGACATCAAATAGAAACAGAAGTGAGGCTCAAGTTGTCTATGAAGTCACTCGGAACCCCGAGGTGAAAACCATGCCAGTTATTCACTTTTTAACCAAGTATTATTTTATGCTATGTTTGGCATCCAAAATCACCTAAGGGTGAAAAGTAATGGGGGGCTATACATAAAAGGTCTGTTCTCCACATCCTAAATTTATAAAAGAAAACCCTGGCCTCATGCCATTCACCATTCTCTGTGCGCTCTCTCCTCCCAATATCTCCAGAAGCCTGATCTCCAGCACTATTCTGATAGGTTCTCCGATAGCCCAGCCAGAGCAGTCTGGAATTTGGTTATGACCTAACAGCAGTAGGCAAAAGGTTTGGTTCATACATGTGTTTCTTACCTGCAGATCACAGATTCAAATATAGCCTTAGAGCCTCCAGTAGCAGGCAATACCAGGCATAAAAAGGCATGAGCCGATGGCAAGGGCCTTTAACAAAGGAGTGGGCCATTAATGACCGGTAAAGCCCGCTGTGGAGGGCTATAAGGCTATTAGAAAATTCCGCCCCTAGAGTGTAGAATGTTCTAATTAGTAAAACAAAGGCTTCTCTGAGCCCCAGGTGTTTGATATTCCCTTGGGCTCCGTGAGGCCTGTGTTCCCACGAACAGCTGTGAAAGAAAAACATTGGAATTTTGATTCTCTGGGCTTCTACCAGCAAATCTAAGCACGGACCACTCCATTGTTTTCAATGAGAAGCTCAACATTCTAATGTTCTAATGGCACCTATGTTGCTAGGATGATTAATGTACCTGTTCCAGAAATATGTAACCTCAATGTTACATGGCCCCATGCCGGATTGATAGCCTGTGTGCTTGGATGGAACCTGTAAGTTGAACTCTGTTACTAAGGTGAGTTAGAGACCTGACTTACGCATCTTCTAAACAGGATGTTTATGTAACCTGGCAGTAGATATGTTTCCAACTCCCTGAAAAGGAGCTTAGTTGAGTGAAATCTTCCAGCTAGATGATCTCCACACAGTATGTTGTTATAGATCTTATGCAAGAACTAATTTAACCTGAAAGTTGGATGTAAAATGAGTTTTTCACAGATCTACTTGCAACTTACAGGTAACGTTTAGGTGCCCTATCACTTAGTTATAATGATACCCAAATTGTGGGGACTGTGTTGACCTCTAGAACTATGAGTTAATATGTCCCTAGAGACAAGATTCAAAGCAGACCTTTAAACTACATTCAATAAGAAAGGATTATCTAATAAAAGGGAGTTTGAGATCAGAATTTTAGAAAAACCAGGAAGAGGTTATTAAAATGTGAAAGTGTACAGAGAAAAAAATGAAAACATGCAAATGCTTCAGGAGTCTTTGAATCAGTTAAGGTACAAAGAAGTCAATTGCCATGAAGGACATCATTTATTTGCAAACTTAGCAAAATCTGACAAATAAACTTGTTCTCAAAGGTACAGCAAATCAATAAATAATCAGGGAGCATCCCTAGTAGGTACCAAAAAGTATCTGGCTCATCTCTAAATATGGGGGCTTATATAACAAATTTCGCCATAGAAAATCACAGACACTGCAACATCAGCATTGTGCTAGTAAAAGTATGTACTTATTGACAAATAACAGTATAGTGTTTTGTCGGCTGGAGGTGATAGAACAAACTAATTATATATCCAGTGAAAGATATGAATGAATGGAATACAGTGGGCTAACAGGAAGAGCCAAGGGAAGTAGCAGAAGGTTTCCTCCAGAGAATAATTTGAGAACAATGTGTCATACAAAATAAGCAGTGCATGTTTGGCCACGTGTGGTTTCAATGACAACTGAAACACACTTTCATTATTATAAAGTCGTTACCCATGTTTACAAAGGTTCGAGACCTAAATGAGGTCTAGTCTAGCCTAAGCCAGAATAACACATTAAAACACATCATAGTGATTTTGTTTCAATGGTAATAGCTCTATGCTAATGCACATATATATTTAAAATGTGGAATAACGTCCACATATTTACATGTTCAGAGATTTCGCTTTCTGCTCATATCCCTACAAGACATGCAGATCATAGGTTTGCATTTCTGTCAGACCAGCTTGGACTTTTATACGTCTAAGATCATCACAATGAATGTATTTAAGAATAGCAATATTAATTGCTGTTTCTCAATTAGGAGTTGATATTCAGGCAGAAAATGTGCAATTCTCAGGATCTCTTTGGAAAGAGAGACCTCCCTCCTCCCCACCTTGCTCCTCCCTTTTCCGGCCCAGCCCACCCCGCCACTTTGGCATGGGATGGGCTGCTACTGATTATTTAGCAAATATTCAGCTGTACGATGTTTACTCAATGCACAGTTGCAGTGGTGTCATTAATCCCCTACTCTAGCAACTTGAGAAGTGTGGGGTATCACTTGGCAGTTCTGTGTAACACGAAACATTTAAATTGTTATTTATGACTCTTCTGACTTTGATTTGTACTCTGGTTTCCACAGAAATGATCACAAATGCCACCTCATGTAATAGAAGTGAAGGAGGAATGAAGGGAAGAAGGAAAGGTGACAGGATAAGTGGAGGAAGAGCAAGATGGATGTATGAACGCAGAGATGGTTGGAGAGGAGGGTAGAGGGATTTGTGGAAATCGTATAGATGGTTGGAGAGATGGATGGATGTAGAATTTGGTGGATGACATGGATGGGGAGAATGATGAATGGAGAGAGGTATGGATAGATGAGTGATTGATTACAAGTAGGGAAGGATGAATGTATAGTGATAAAAGGTAGAGTGATGGAATACGGATGGTATGCTGGATGGAGAGAAAGATGGGTGGATGCCAAAAAGGATGGATGAATACATGAAGGAAGGAAAAAGGCAAAAAACAATGTAGAGAAGGATGGATGGGTGAAATGTATGTAAACATGAATCCAGATCAAATCACATGTATTGATACAGAAATTATCAGAGATCAACAATATTTACAATTATAAATAATTATGATTAAAAGAAAAAGAAAAATGGTAAAGAACAGAAAGAAAGTGGCCAGACATTCTCAATACATACCTAACAATTAATACATTGGTAACAATATTTTAACAAACATATGTACAAATTATAACAAACAAATTCATTGGGAGGTGAGTTTGCTAAGGCAATCATTTTGTTGGTTTTGAATTTGTTATATTTAAAACACAAATGTTTTAAACGATCAATTTCTGGCTCCCTTAACCGGCATACAGGGACAAACGAAGAGAATGTGCTTAATGCCTTGAATCCCACCATTACAGAGGTCACATGCTTCAGTCTCATGTCCTTTGGCAGACCAGCACTTTTTAAATTATTTAGAGGTAAAGTGCCCAATCTTAATATGAGTAAAAATCACCCATATATGAATATGAAAATGTTAAAAATTCTTGTTTCTGTTTAAAAGATATACTGTCAGAATAGGCCTTGTATGTTACAAGCAGGGAACAGTGTGTAATGTCACAAGTGCAGCTTATTCTGGCTGCCATATTTCTTTTAAACACTTCAAGTTGTGCTGGTGTCTATGTCTGCAAGTTGTCAGTAGTACATAGGAACTGTGCTAATGCAACCTTAAGATTGTTATCAAAAGTATAAGTTTCAACTTTTCCATAAAAAGTTTCCTGCCATAGGAAGTCTCTTACTGTGCCTTCTGGTGTGTTTAATAAATTGTAGTCCCTTCTAATTACATTCACTAAAGATGTTAACTAGGTGGTAAAAAGGGAATGTTCTAAGCGCTTGCACTGGAATTGCTTGGTTTAGGAATATTATCTTCAGAAGATGCTTCCCTTTGAATACATTTAAAACAGAGTATTTGCTTATGGGAATAAATTCCAGAGCATAAGATAAAATGGGTGGTATCTTTGCCCAATACAAATCCAAGATGGTTATAAAATGTTGCCAACCAGAAGAACAGTAAAATATTTTTATGGAACCTATATGAGCTACTGCCTTAAGGCATATGTGGGAGAGAGAAGATGTATTTTCAAGAGACTGGGAGAAGACCCTTCCTAAGTATGTGTATGATGTTACTATGTCTAGGGGCCTTCCACCCAACCACCAATCAGAAGGGCAATACCGCCTCTAAAAGGTAACACCTTAGTCTTACTGACATTTATTTTCAGAAAATTATCCTCCACATACTTATAAAGGGCATCGAGATTCTTCAGAAGTCCAATCGGTGTGAGGTCAAAGATGACTACGTCATCAGCATACAATAATACATGCAAATTGTGAAGTGCGATTCATGGAGAAAAATGATTAATATTAATAAAACAGGCTGGTAAATCACTAAGATAAATTGAAAACAAAAGAGGAGCTGAAATATATCCCTGTTTCAGTCCGTTCTGTGTCAAAATCTTAGGAGCCAGGCTTTGTTCCCTCCATTAAAACTTTACAGGTGGATGTAGGAAGTACTATAATAGGTCTTAACAAATCACTAGGCATCCCCAGACTCACCGGTTTTCTCCAGAGGGTAGGTCTATAGACCATATCAAATGCTTAAGAGAAGTCAACAAAACAGAGTATATAACTTGCAATTTAAACACAATGGGGCAGATTTACAAGCCCCTTGCGACACATTTACGCCACCGTTGCGTCACTTCTGTGACGCAGCAGCGGCGTAAATCATGCGCCATGTTGCGCCGTATTTACAACATGACGCATCTAGGCAGATGCGTCACATTGTAAACCCCTGCGCCACATGAAACAGTTTCATGTGGCCGTTCCAGCGTAGGGTGGGCGTTCGCTCGCAGGTACGCCTCCTAAAAGTGACTTTTACGTCCATGCTGCGTCAAAACCCTGCGCCTGCTTGAAGCAGGCGTAAGGATTGACTCAGCATGTTAGGCATAGTGCACCCCCGAGCCTTGCTGGAGCCGCGTCACGCTTGCAACACGACTCCAGCAATGCGCCGCATTTCCGCCGGGGGATGCGACATGCATCTGCCCATCCATGCGCCACGGTGCGCCGCATTGTAAAGGGGTCACATCAGTGGTGGAGCATGGGTGGTTTTGCGGGTCACAAGTGTTCTGGCGCATCCCTGCTGATTTGCAGAGATGCGCCAGACCTTGTAAATCTGCCCCAATGTATTTATCAATAACAGTTTGAACTACTGCAATTTCATCAGCTACTGAGTGTTTGGGTCTAAATACCGCCTGAACTAACGGGATCACACCCATGAAGTATGCCTATTCCTTGAGATGATCCAGAATGCGCGAGGCAAAATTCTTCCCAGGTGCTTCAAGTACGTCGATTTGATAATTACTGGGAGAAAGGTGAGAGCCTTTTTTATGTAAGAAGATAATTATACTTTCTGTCCACGAGCTTGGAATTTGCCCTGCAACAAAACAATAGGAGAAAAGTGGCTGAGAAGTTTAGTCAGCCTTCTGGGCTGGTCTACATTAATTTATCAGGCCCATGCTATGTAAAATGTTGCTTTTTTTATGTACATCTCGATTTCTTTTCCCATTGGTGGTATTATATGCCAATCTAGTGCATAAAATGGCTTTAGGGGTTTCTCACAGTTTTTCGGGGTGAAGTTATTAGCAGAAAGTTCAGAAAGATAGTTAATCCATTTCGCTTGAAGGGTGGGTATCGAGGTAGGATTTTTCCTACTGCCTTTGAATGATTGCAAAGCGATTTTGTTTCCTTTTCCTTCACAGGACTTGAATTGCGTTGTCCCTGGTAACAGGAAAGCCAATCAATTGGCATCAAATAAGCTTATTTATCTTTCCCGAGAGATAGGCATCCTTTGGAACTTCAGTGAGAGGTACCATTTCCGGTCGAGGTTTTCACCGCCTCTGAATCTCTTGCATAGCATCTGAGACTAAGAGGCATAAGTATTAGAAAGTGACAGAGTGTGGGTTAGTTCCAAAATTGCTCCCTGTCACTTTAGAAACGCAGGGATGCGCCTGATTTCCAGGGATACGGCGCACCCCTGCATTTCTCCTGCGCTAACGCTAAATTCAGCTGCCTAGTGCCAAAGCAGGCACCCTTGCACGATAGTGCCTGCATTGAGGGAAAGATTGTTAATGTGCAGGAAGGTGTCCCTTACTGCACATAAATAATCCAGAATGGTGATTTGTAACTTCTATGTGTGCTGCAATGTGCAGCACACAAAGAAGTTGCAATGTGAAGTTTATGTGAAGGAAGCAGCACCTTCCTGCACATAAACAATAATTTATGGCAATTTGATGTTTCTATGTGTGCTGCACAATGCAGCACACATAGAAACAGCATAAACGAGGAGAAATAAAGCATTTCTCCTCGTTTCACCATGTTAAGACCAGGTTTTCTCTGGTTGTAATTTTGGCGCTGCATCACCCTTGCAAATAGGGACAGTGACAAGGCCAAAGGGTGTTCAGGCGGTGAACCCACCACAACACCCATTGCAGGCTCCTTTCACCCTAAGTGTAGCGTTAAAGGGAGCCTTATATCCATGGTATATATGGTATAATGTATGTTTAGTCCACAGAGACTTGACTAGTGAATACATCCTAATTTAGTTGTTAGAATTCCAGATCATTCCACCCTGCTTACTGTCTATCATCGCTTCTCCGTTTACCCCTGTTGAAGACAAGAAAGGCTTTTGTTGTAATTGCAGTTCAAGCTTTGTATTAAGTATTGCATGACAACTGCCTTGAACAAACCCAGAGTAAAAAAAGGAACATTTCTGAAATAAATCATAACTAATTCTATTATAATCAATAATTGAGGAGCTGGTAACCCCCTTTTTAGGTCTCGCTGGCGTTGCAGCGCGAAGCGCTGCCGCCAACGAGACTATTGTTGCAGTGTTTACTCCCAAGGGAGACAGACCTGGGCACGAGCCGATTCTGGTCTGGGCACAAGCCGATTCTGGTCTGTGAACGCGCTTCACAGTGGAACAGCTTGTGCGCGTTAATTCCAGTTGAGTGCTCGTCTCCAGAAGACGTGCTGCGCATTAATTATAGTTGAGTGCTCCAGCAGCCTGGGGTGCCTGTCGACATGCTGTGCTAATGATTACTGTGGGGTCTCATGCTGTGATAATTCTCACTTTCTGTGTTGTGATCGGGAGCAGGCATATTACTGGCGCCACCACCACGCCTTCATTAGTCATAAAAGCTGCATGGCAAGCTATAATTAGGGCGGCATGTTTTAGGACATTTTTAGCAATTACTTTGTTTACTTAGTGCTATTAGTGATATCTTTCGTGCATCCAATGCTCTATTTAAACGTGCAGCAATGAACATTTTCAAAGAAGGCGAATCAGCGACATTCATTGGAGACACGACCTATTTGAAGACGCTTGTTTTACTGAGGTAAGTTCTGTGAACTGTTTAGTTTGTTTACTTTATTATAGTATAACTGGCAGGGTTGGCTAAATTATGCGAGAAAAGGAAAAATATGCAGGAGATGATGGTATGAGGCAAGTGTGGCAAATGTATAATTATGCGTACACCATATAAATGCAAGTTGCAAAATGTCCGGTGTTGGGCGGATGGGTTCACTGTGCTGTTGCGTCACCTGTAGGTGTGGTTATGAGTGCATGTGACTAGCTGGCGACATGTCCTTGTACTGTTACTTGCCTTTGCACTTGTTTTTTTTTGCATATATATATATAGCACGAACTCGACCCGAAGTCTATTGGAGCGCTTTACACGAGCACCGTATTTACATTACACATTCAGGCACGGGGAGATTAAGTGATTTGCCCAGAATCACAGGATGTTGATGCGACCTCGGGGCTCAAACTCTGGTTTCCAGCACCAAAGTCGGCAGTTTAGCCCACGGACCACATCCTCGCCCTTGCCCTGCTGATTTTCAGGGACGACTGCTCTGTCTTTACAAGGGACGGGCAAACTATGACTCCGCTGCCTGACCTGGAACAGATCTGTTAGGTGTTTGTATTTATTTTTTTGTTTTTTTAATTTAGCGCAAACTCAATCCGTAGGTATTGGAGCACTTTACATGTATACCACATCCATTATAGAAGGACACATTCAAGTTTGGTAGGTACGTGGATATTAAGTTATTCATAACCGGCGGAGCCAAGGCTGGTCTCTCTACCTCTGTGACTCCGGTTGCTGCTCGCGCCTCGTGTATAGCTGGTTTTCC
Organism: Triturus cristatus; assembly: GCF_964204655.1. NCBI lineage: Eukaryota > Metazoa > Chordata > Amphibia > Caudata > Salamandridae > Triturus > Triturus cristatus. The sequence continues at coordinate 178,566,033 of NC_140593.1, forward strand.
TAGTTATCTGGCGAATACAAAAGCGGGCTTTGCTGTGTTTCTGTTTAAAGGCTACACATAAGGGGCTTAACTGATCGAATTGTAACCTGCTGTCCAACACAATACCGGCAGAAGGGCTCAGTGAGACGTACACTTGTAAGGGGCAGAGGTTACACTCCCGGCAAGTCTGCCTCAGCCTTCATTCTTCCGAGGTGGATCAATTGAATACCATTGATTGGGTAGTAGTTATATCTGTTAACCGAGCGTAGAAATGGAGCAAATTTAATACGGAGGGCTATTTGAAAAGTATAATTTTTTTCCAATGTGCCAGATGAATTTGTCGTTCATGTTCTTGGGACTTATAAGAATCTTGTAGTGTGTACATCAGGCGGGTCATGTGTCTTTGGAAAACTAGCACCTTTTTGTAAAATTGTAGTTGCATGATAGTTTCACATTATAATAGTGGGGGCTCGGATGTCAAACCTCCTTTCTAGGTGTTGGTCCTTGCCAGCAGTCATCACCTACTGCCAAAGACCTGCTTTTTAAAATGTATATCACCTGTCCACCTCCTTCCCCTTCCGGTACCCCCCTCACTAGTGCCCTCTCTCCCTTTCGTTTTCACCCTTCCAGCCTCTCTTCCCCCGTTCTCTCTCGGTCCAACATTTCTCACCATGCCCACATTTCTCTCTCCCTGTGCCCCCTTTCTCTCTCCCTGTACCTCCCTTACTCTCCATCCCATTTTCCCGTGACCCATAGCTTTGGCTGCAGGTGAGCTGGCGCAACTCCTGTGATAGAAGTGTCTCTAGATTAGGTGGCACGTGCCCCTGCTGGGACCATGGTCAGGCGTTTGTCTGTTACACAGAAAACCACGTCTCCGTTAAACTGCAGTTTGAGAGTATTTTTGGTTATTGTGTTTATTTACTGTACCAAATGAATCATGGTGGAACCGGGAATTTTATGCCAGAGCAACCCAGGAATCCAATGTGATGTTGCAGAAATCGCTTCATCTCTTAGTGGTGTTTAATGTAGGTTCATTTACAAACCCCAGCCATCATATAAGGTCTCTGGAATGCCTTAGACCTGGCAGAGTCTCTTGATGTCCATGAGCAACAGTAAAGAGCATGTTCACCGCTGAAGAGAGTGACCACTTCACCATTCATCCCTTTGTGCCTGCAAACAGAGCTGAATACTTCACCTTTCACCACTTTGCATCTGCAAACAGAGCTGACCACTTCACCAGCTGAACAACATTTGCACAAGCGTCGCTGACACCCCGTACTACTGATTTTTTTATTGCATATGATGCCCCAATCACTTCAAGTACATTTGTTGTGATCGGTAGTCCCTGTCCCCTGCTATACATTCCATCGTAAATTTTTAGATCCTGTTTTTTGTATTTTTATTCATCCATTCACACTCCTTTATGTTAAAATAGCCATAGCTTTACTGTACAGTTGCTAGAATAGCTTATAATATGTTATAGTGTGTAATTTTTAAATAATCACTCCACTGCAAACAAAAACATTGATAAAAAACACTGCCATTTACAATGCCAGTAGCTCCAACTGCAACAAATGCAAGACCTATTGCATTGCAAATGCTTGTTTGTTTAAGCTGCCGGAACATCCCAATCAATCTTTCCATTTAGGATCACAACACTTATTCCGTGCAGCATTTCCAAAATCCTTCTTCCTCGTTTATATGCCTTTGCCTTAGACAGCAAGCCCGAGATGGGGTTAGACCAGGCTTTACCCCAATCCTTATTTTATGGGCTTTTATTGAGGCGTTTGAGATTTTTACATTAAAGTCACCCATCATTTTCATTTGAAAATTTTCACTGGACTCACAGATCGACTTTAATAATTAAAATATCACATTCAACAGAGAATTGTACTTCAGACCAGGCAGGATGTAAATGCTACATAAAAATAAAGTATCTACAGAATAAGCACTTGCTTTGGAAACTTTGATTTTGATGTACTGCACATTGTTTTATGATAGGTGTACTATTGACCCTTGGTCTTGTGCGCCGCTTCCCCACACCACTGTCTAGCTCTGCAAGCTCTAGGATGACGCCTCGGTTCCTGCCATGGAGGACCCCCCGGTTGGAGCCTGCCTGCTGAGGGCTTCATTCCCCTGATTATGTTGGTTAAGTGTAATTTTATTGTTTGTTTTTTGGGGCACATTGGGGCACATTTCTAGTGCATCTCACTGACTTTTACTTGCTTTGTCTGTTTTTTGTAGCTCAGGCCACTTTGGTTTATTGCTGTATAGGTTCTTCGGCCCACCCACTACTACTGTTTTCTTTTCGATCCTGCTTCCTGCTGGTTCCCACCCTGCGCCACCTTGCCAGCCCCTCCTACCTCCCAGGACAACTTATTGAGGCCAATTCATGGCCACGCCGCTGGTGCACCGCAGATGCACCAAAGGCAAGTCCATCTGCGCCTGGACCACACCCAGTGCCAAGACTCCCACGACCAATTGATACACCCCGAAGGAGCTCTTGGAGCTGGACTCCAGACACCGAAGCAACAGCTGTTTCACTTCCTTCCCTCACCTCACCTGCCTCCACTGCCACTTCTCCTGTGACACTGCCCTCAATGACTCCCACAGCACCTCTGCTCAGAAGTCCAAGCATCATGCCTAGTGCCTGCTCTCTCTGCAAACACGCCATAGAAATCTGGGACACCATCACCCCCTCTCCCCTGACTTGGCCTTCATCATGAAACGTGGCTCAACCTGTCCCCGAACCCTGACATCATCACCTCCACCCCCGATGGCTACAAGATGATTCACCGTGACCGTACCAACAAACATGACAGGGGCATCATCATCATTTTCAAGGAATCAATCCAACATCTCATCACCAACGACGAATTAACACCTTTCATGGAGCACCTCAACTTCTGACTACAGACCAATGCTAAGGCCATGATATGAGGCACCCTCGCCTACAGACCCCTTGGGACCGGAAATGCCTTCTGCTGCACCATCTCCAATCTCATGCCCCCCCTAGCTATCGGCTCCCACCTCTACATCCTTCCCATGACTTCAATTTCCACATCAACAACGTCAACTCCACCACCCTCCTGGAGAACATGAACATCATTGTTCTCACCCAACTGGCCACCAGACCCACGAACAAAACCAGATGCACACTCAATGTGATCTTCGCCTCTAGCGACAGAATCAAATTCGTCCACGTCACAGAACTCCCCTGGACCAACCATGCCATCATTAACTTCACCATCTCCGATGCCCAGCATACCATCACCAAACATCACCGCGCCACCCACCGCAGGTGAGGCAAGGTAACCGATGCTCAGTGGACACGGGCCCTCAGCACCACACTACCAGAAACATCAGCAAACCATGACCAGTCCGTTCAGAACTTCTCCGCCTGGATTACCAAGTGCGGCAACAGAGTTGCTCCACTGAAAAAAGCAAAAGCCAACAAAACCTCAAAACAAGCTAGTTGGTACACTCCAATGCCACCAAGCATAACTGCTACCAACTCCAGAAGCAATGGCGCATCACCAAGAATCACTCTGACAGACCCACTTTCAAAGCAGCCCTCAGTGACTACCACCTGCGCATTAAGGAAGCCAAGAGAGCAGCCATCACCGACCGCATCAACATTGCAGGCGACCACACAAAGGAGCTCTTAATAATTGTCAAGGAATTCCCCAACCCGGCAACCACAGAGAACACCATCCATCCCTCCAAAGAACTCTGTGACACCCTCTCAGACTACTTCCACAGCAAGATAGCCACCATCTACAACACCTTCGACCCTCAGCCTTGACAGCCTCAATCAACCAGCGAACACCAGCCACCTGATCTCTGCTCACTACTCAGACCACAACAACCGTCATGTTGTCCATCCACTCCGGGGTGCCCACCAACCTCTGCTCCCCCATCTCTTTAACCTTGGAGCCAACTCAATAGACATGAAACTCACCAGCATCCTGAACACCGACATCTGCACAGCAACATTCCCAGACAGATGGAAACATGCAGAGGTCAGACCCTTTCTAATGAAAACCTCCGCTGACCCCAACCACCTCACAATCTACCACTAATCTCTCTACAGACAAAATTCTTGAGAAATCCATCAACAACAGTTCACCGAATACTTGGAACAAAACCACCTACTCGATGCCTCACAATCAGGATTCTGGAACAGACACAGCACTGAGACCGCCCTGACTGCCGCCACTGAAAACATCAGAACTCTCCTCAACTGTGGAGAAACTGTGGCTATGATTGTCCTAGACTTCTCTGCTGCATTCAACACCATCTCCCACCGGACCTTTATCAACAGACTCTATAACATAGCCATGAAGCAGAACACCCGCAGTGGATTGCATCTTTCTCACAGGACGCACATAGAGCATCTGACTGCCCCCCTTCACCTCCTCACCCAATGACATCATTTGCGGATTACCTCAGGTTCACACTTATCCCCACCCTGTTCAACAGCAACATGACTCCCCCTCGCAGATGTTGTCAGATCCAATGTACTCAACATGATCTCTTATTCAAATGACACTCAAATTATACTCTCACTCACCAAGGACCCCGCCAAAGCCAACTTCTGCAACGCCTTGACCAATATGGCCAAGTGGATGAGTGACAACTGCCTCAAACTTAACTCTGACAAAACAGAAGTACTGATCATAAACACAATTTATTTGAACATCGCATCCTCAATAGTGCATTATGCGAAGGAATACGAGGGAACATTATCATCGTGACCGGTCCGATAACGACGGAACTTCAATAACAAGCGTGAAGGTCTACTTCCGGTGGGATAATAGGAACCGCGAACGGATGCACCAGTTCCATTCTTTCCTGCCATCCTTCACCGTTAGGTGCTCACCTCATGCTATTGTATTGACCAGAATTATGAATGGGTCCTACCTGTAATTTCTCAGTGCATCCAGTTTCCTGCTCCTTTTCCTTATTGATGATTAATTAGAGAGAGCTGAACTGGTGCAAAAACATATATAATCCAGGATTTTTGTCCATCATTCATGGCTTCCTGATGAAGGCGGGATAGCCGAAACGCGCATAGATGGGAATGGATAAGAAAGGATTTATACAATTTTTATAATTTGAGACAATACTGTATAGACTGAGGACCAAGAACATTGAAATATTGATCTTGTTGAAATGTATTTTTAGTACATGTATTTCAGAAGAATATGCCACTATTGCAAGATTTAAAATAGTAAATGTTTACATATTAAAAACAATACAGCAAGTTTGCACAAAAGAAAAACATCTAACTCAAAATATAGGATGAATGATGATGGATGAATGAGCAATAGGGATGTTACGGTATAATGTTATGACTAAACTATGCTTGAATTAATTGAACTATAGATCATAATTGAAGTGTATGTATTTTTATGAATTTTCTATTTTCAGTACAATTAATTATTGAAATCTAACATTTCCTTCGGGTTCAGGTAATCTTTCATAGATGCCCCCGCTGCAAAAATAACGTTCTAATACAAAGTTGCTTAAGCATTTTTTGTACAACTGATCTGTGGGAAGAGGATGTATGATGATTTAGATCGCGGTACATTCCATCGCTGTTTTTACAACACAAGTCATTACAACGATTTGCGCTGGAGGGCGCTGGACTTACGAATTGTATGATTTACTATTCCAACTCCAGCCTACGTAACAGTAGGGAAGGTGTTGGAATAGTAAATCACACTATTCCTTAGTCTAGAGTGCCATCCAGCGCAAGTCGTTGTAATGACTTGAGTTGTAAAAACAGCGATGTAAGTGTATTGTGGTGTTTTGACGGTGTTGTAAAGGTCATTTTCTGTGGGAAGAACACCGCCATATGGGACCATGGCTGGTGGCCAGCAGAACTCGGACCAACACCCACACCAAAAACCATGCACGCAACCTGGGCATCCTCCTCAACAGCCAACTGACCATGAAATGACAAGTCAATGCAGTCATCTCCTCCTGCTTCCAAGTCCTTTGCGAGCTCTGCAGAATTTTCAGATGGACCCCAATCAACCCCAAGAAGACCGCTACACAGGCCCTCATCACCATCTGCCTTGACTACGACAAAGCACTCTATGCTGGAATCTCCACCAGGCACCTCAGAAAACTCCAGATCATACAGAATACCACTGCTAGACTCATCCTGGAGCTTCCCAAACAGACCCATATCACCTCTTACCTCTGAAACCTCCAATGGCTCTCCATCCAGAAAGGATGCCAGTTCAAGATCCTCACACATGCATACAAAGCCCTACACAACCAAGGACCATCCTACATCAGCCAGTGATTGAATTTCCACCTGCCCACAAGACATCTGTGCTCCTTCTCACTCGCCCTTGCACGCACCTCCAGCACCTCTCGAAACAACAGTGGTGGCCACTCCTTCTCCTACATAATTGCCAAGTCCTGGAATGACCTACCCCTCTACCTCCGAGTGGCATCCTTCCTGGGAAAGTTCAGAAAACAAACTCAAGCCCTGTCTTTTCAACGGAAACACAGCACTCTCATCGTCCAAATACCCCTGGGGTGACAATGCTGCACTATACAAATGCTGATTGATTAATTTCAAAATCCCAATTAAACATTATTCCAACTACTTCATATGATTTCTCCAAGTAAATATATTCCATTTCAGAAAGAAAGGCACCAACAGCACAGCACAGCTGCACCCACGTATCTTCCAGGCTCTTATGCAACTCCTCCCAAAAGGTTTTAAAAACAAGTTCCATGTGTCAAGCCGGAGAATAACACTGGCCCCTCTGGCACAGGAAGTACTCTAACTCATCATGGGGCCTGTTCGGCACAGGGCTAATGAACAGCTGTGTGATATGAAAGACTCAGGGGCCCCTCATCACAGTCTGTAGGCAACCACTGTATCGAGTTAAAAAGGTTAGATTGTCATTTGTATTTTTCTAGGGTTTTAAAGATGTTGTAAGAAATTGTTAATCAAATTAGACTGACTAGGACAGCACAAATAATATCTCTCCAGAGCATCAGAAACAATAAATTAGTATGAAAGAAGCTTTCAAAGTATAACCCCAAGATTTGCTCAATGTGAGTTAAATTAAAAAATAGATATTCTGAAAAACTATTTAGGCAAGAACAACAATCCCTATACTGAAAAATGAAAATAGTGAAAAGTTATAAATAGTGCTCACAAAACAAGTAAAAACCAACATTTCCTGCAAGAATTCATGCATATTTAATAAAAAAGATAAATGTTAAGCAATTGAAAAAACTCTCATTTCAATATATATACTGTAACACTCATTAACCTATTCTTTTAATTTAATTCTCCACTGGTGATGATATTTATCGAGGTTAGATACTGTCTGGGTGAAATTTAAGTTATGCTGATGTTAGGGATTTTGCATTATGATTGTTTTGTGAAATTCACAAAAATATGCCGTTATGCCATGTTGTGTGATTACGCTGCCTTCATGAAAAATTGTAGCACAGGAATAACCCAAACACCCAGTGCATGAACGGCTGCTGTTCACAGCAATTATGTTTTTCGTGCTATTTAGTTTTTTACAGCAACATGCATCTTCATGCAAAAACTTAATGGGAGGACATATTTGTACTAACACTAACATACAGCACTAAACTACAGAGTTACATTTTATGTAACTTTGCTTGTCACTGTGGCTATTGCCCATCTTGCAGAATAGCAGGTGTTTAAGATCTAGGGGCAGATGTATCATCCTAGCAGTTTGCGAGCTATTAATGGCAATTTTTAGCGAATCGCTATTAAGGACTCGCAAAATGTTATGTATGTAGGAATCGCAATAATAATTGCGATTCCGAGGAGGAGCCTAGCGCGCAACCAAGATGGCCGCGTAGGTGCGAGGCTCCCGAGGACCTCCGCAACCTCCTACGATTATCCTGAAATTATCCTGCCCTGGATGAGGGGACTATGTTGGTGAACCTGAGCTGAGGTGGCACCCGTTTCCCGCTTCCGATTCGGACCTCGGACACCGGAGTGAGCACCGATTGAGGTTTGCGGCCTTCCCCTCGCCGGACCCCGGATTTGCGCTGTGGGGTGATCCAGTGACAAAGTGAACAACAGCGGCAGGCAGGGCCTGGCGACTCGCGTACCCCGCACTTTCGCTTTCGCTTTCACACCCCCTTGTCGTCTCTGCGAGGTTGGGTCGCGGAGCCCTCGGTGTTGGTGTGGCCTTGCTGGGAGACCCTGCCTGCCTGCGGGCTGTGATCCACCCCGCTGCTCTGAGGGGGCCCCCCCCGGAGCTCGTGGCCCTGCTTTCCTGCCCTACACGACGTGGCTGGTGCGACTGGGAGACTGGTGGCCATGGCCACGAAACAAGATGGAGACCGGGCAAAGACCAAATCGACCCGGCGTGGCGCCGTCCATCAGGCCAACAGTATGGATCGCTATACCCTCCAGAAGGGATCTCCCGATGGACCGCGCAAGTCCCCTGAGAGCCCTCCTGATGCCCCGGACCTGCCCGCAGATCTGACTCTGCGAGATGTCATGGGCGCCATTGCCGAGATGAAGGCCTCGGTGGGCCAGCGGTTTGATACACTGGCGCAGAAGATCGACTCGGTCCTCGTGGATGTTGGCCTGGTGAGGGCCGATCTTTCCAAAACCAACGACCGAGTAGATTCTTTGGCCCACACCGCATCGGGCCTAACGACAGATGTGGCGGTCTTGCAAACAGAGGTGCGCCGGCTTAGTCAGGCGAGTGCGCTTATGGATCGACGCCTGGAGGACTCCGAGAGTCGGGCACGGAGGAACAACATCCGCATTATCGGGGTGCCCGAGGGACGCGAGGAGGCGGCGGCGGATCTCTTTGTGGAGGACCTGATTGCTACCCATCTCCAGCCACGGGGGCTGAGCCAACTCTTCGCTGTGGAGAGGGCCCACAGGGTTCCCGGGGGAAGGCCGAAGGTCGGAGCCCCTCCGAGACCTCTCATCACCCGGATTTTCAATTTTCGGGACAGAGACGCTATCCTGCAAACCTCCAGACTGCATGGACCGGTCAAGCTTGACAATATGGAGGTAAATTTTTATCCTGATTTCACCCCAGCGGTCCAGAAGCAGAGACTGAGCTTCCTAGGCGTCAAACGCCGTCTTCGGGACCTAAACCTCAAATACGCCATGCTCTTCCCAGCCAAGCTGCGAGTGGAGGTGGATGGTCGCACGCACTTCTTTGATCGTCCCGAAGTGGCCAGGGACTGGCTGGATACTCTGCCCGGGGATCGTGATCGGGGGGGCGGGGGGGGGGGCGGCGGGGGGAGACGGCACGCTGGATCGGGACTGAGGGTTTAATATTGGGCCTCACTCTGGACGAAAATGATGCCACTTTCGATTCTGCATCAGTTTTTGTAAGTTCCCCTCCTATGGAGGTTGTGTTGGGTCTATTGGGGGTTCTCCCTCCTCCTCTAGGGGGTCTAGTTAGTTTAACTATATATGGGGCGACAGGCACACTGCACGTTGGGGGGGCTGTTCGGGCTCATGCAGGGGTGCAGGGAGGGGGGAGTTCTGTTGGGGTGGGTGGGTAGGGATGGGGTGTTGTTCGTTTTTATCACAAGGCAAACGTATTTTTGTGTTAGTTCTAAAGTGCTCTCCGGGGGACGAATGATGGCTTCTGTATATGATGGGGGGTAGGGAATTAACTTTGTTGTCTTGGAATGTGAATGGACTGGGGGACAGGATCAAACGAGGTGTGGTCCTGCAGTTTTTGAAGCGAATCTCGCCCGATGTAGTCTTTCTGCAGGAGACACACCTCATTGGCAACTCCTTCTGCGCCATGAATCGGCGTGGCTATCGCCTAGTGGCTCACTCGGGCTTCACGTCTGGCTCAAGGGGTGTGGGCATCATGGTGAAGAACTCGCTCCCGTTGGAGATTGATGAGGTGCTCCACGATGACAGGGGACGTTACACGGTCTTGGTGGGAAGACTGGAGGGCAAAGTGGTTGTCTTTGTGTCAGTATACATCCCACCGGGGCTGCAGTCGACCACCTTTGCGGACCTGGGGCGCCTTCTCCTTGGCCTTCCGGGGGGGCTTTTAGTTGTGGGGGGGGGATTTTAATGCGGTGGTATCTGGGACTGTGGATCGTCACCCCCCTAGGGACCTCCCCCGGGCACAGGCGTGGCTACCCGGCCTCTTGGATACATTTGGATTAGTGGACTGCTGGCATTTAAAACACCCCACGCAGCTGCAGTACACTTTCCACTCGGGAGCCCATGGTAGTCTCTCATGACTAGACTATGTCCTTGTCCCGGCGGCCTATGTTGGGAGGGTGGGAGAGGTGCGCCATTTGCCACGGGGTATTTCGGACCACTCCCCGCTCCTACTGCACTTTGATGTCTTTCCGAGGGGTGAGGGTAGGGTGGTCCCAATCAATCCTTGGTACCTGCGCGACCACACCATTCGCGCTGAATTGATCAAATCCCTTCAGCGATATTTTGATGAGAATGTGGGGTCCGTGCCTTCGGCTGTACCGCTATGGGAGGCCTTCAAGACAGTACTCCGAGGGGAGGCCCTATCCCTTATTTCCCACGCCCGGAGGCGCGAGCGAGAGGAGGTGACCCGGATGGAGGCTGAAATAGCCGAGTTGGAGGGTAATTTAGAAGGTGGGGTGACGGATGCCGCATTACATGTCCTCCAACTCAAGCAAGCGGCCTATAGGGCCCTCGTCACGGAGGCGGCCAGGGGCCTCAGTAGAGAGCAACAGGGGCGACTGTATGATGTGGGTGATAAGGCTGGTAAACTTATAGCGTGGTTGGACAAAAAAGAGAGAGCGAATCGTGTGGTCCCGCTGATTGAGAAAACGGATGGTGTGTGTGTAACTGAGCCAGAAGAAATCGTCTCCTGTTTCGCGGATTATTTCCGTGGGGTGTATTCCCCGGTGTCTCCCTGCTCGGAAGAGGATTCCCGTGCCCTGCTCAGTGATATCGCGCTGCCGTCCCTTTCCGGGGATGACAGGGTGTCGCTGGACGCCGCTCCCACCTCCGACGAGATCGCCCTCGCCATACGCTCGGTCGCTTCCGGCAAGGCCATGGGTCCGAATGGTCTCCCTATCGAGTTGTACAAGTTGCGACCGGATACGCTGGCACCCCACCTCCGGGCTATGTTCCTGGCGGCACACTCGGTGGGCTCCCTCCCGCTGGACCGGCGTCTGGCTACAATCGTGGTCATCCACAAGGAGGGGAGACCTCGGGACCGGGTTACATCCTATCGGCCCATTTCGCTACTGAATGCGGAGCCCAAGATTCTCGCCAAGGTACTGGCCAATCGGCTGGTCGGCGTGGTGGGCGATTTGGTTCATCAGGACCAGTCTGGCTTTATTCCCCATCGCAACACAGCCCTTGATCTGCGGCGTTTGCACGGTGTGCTCGCACGTGCCCCGTTCATACGGGAGCCGGCCATTTTGGCGTCCTTAGACGCCACCATGGCGTTTGACACGCTTGAATGGCCATATATCTGGGCGATGCTTGCGAAGTTTGGATTTGGCCCAGGGTTCATCAGTTGGGTCAAATTGCTGTATTCGGGCCCATTGGCGCAGGTGGTGGTGAACGGAAGAGTATCGGCTCCGTTCGAGCTGGGCCGGGGCACACGGCAGGGCTGCCCCTTATCGCCGCTTCTCTTTGCACTTGCCTTGGAGCCCCTGGCGGAGTGGCTGCGGTGGGAGCCTTCCATCCGTGGTCTCCGCTGGACCCCTGAGTATGAGGACCGCGTATCCCTATACGCTGATGACATCCTCTTGTACCTAGCTTCCCCACGTAAATCACTCATAGTACTGGTTGATGTTTTGCATTCATTCGGTCGTAACTCCGGTCTGGTCATCAACTGGGCTAAATCGTATGTGTATGTTCTCTCCGGGGAGGCTCCTATCCACCCGCGGGGCTGTCCGATCCAGGTCGCCCCGCAGGGATTTAGGTACCTGGGTGTCTTCATTACTCTGGACCCGGAGGCTCGGTATGATCGGAACTTGCTTCCCCCCCTCCAGCGTCTGAAAGAGGATGTCGCGCGCTGGCGGCGTTTGCCGCTTTCGCCGCTCGGCCGGGCGGCATTGTTTAAAATGATGTCGCTGCCGCGTTTCCTGTACGCGTTGCAGAACACTATGGACCTCGTCCCAGCGCGCTACTTCCGCGAAGTGGAGAGTTTGCAGCGCCGCCTGTTCTGGGACGGGAGGCCACGTATTGCCCTGGCTAAGCTGACGCTCCCATGGTATGACGGGGGGATTGCCCTCCCGGATATTAAACGGTACTATTAGGCCTCCCAGCTAGCTGCGATTAATCAGGGCCTATATGGGCCCTCCTTAAACCCGGCGTTTGAAATGGATAGGATGCTACTTCCAGGTGGTGACCATAATCGAGCGCTCTACTCTAGCGCGCCCGACGCTCGCCTAACGGGCCCCACGCGTGTCATGGTGCGAGTGTGGCACGCGGCCAATGCAGCTATGGGGTGGAAGGACCGTTTGACCCGGGCGTCACCACTATACGCGTCTGAGCGGTTGGGCTCCTTGTGGACCTCGAAGGGCTTTGAGAAGTGGGACTTAATAGGCATTAGCAAAGTGGGGGATCTCTGGACGAGGGGAGGATTTAAAACGTTCGAGATGCTGCAGACGGAATTTCAGTTGCAGGGCAGCGAGTACTTTCGGTATTTGCAGGTCCGGCATGCGCTGGGCTCCGTCTTTCCGGACGTTGCCTCCATCCCGGAGTGTTCCCCCCTGGAGGATAGAGTGCTGGATGGACACGTCCCTGACAGCACGATCTCACTGATCTACAAAAAACTGATCAACGACCGCTCAGACTTGTTGACTGCCCTTCGTGAGGCTTGGGTAGCCGACGGGCTGGAGCTGGACAACGAAGACTGGATCTCCGCGGTGGCTTCCCCGAAAGAGGTGGCCATACCGGCTCGCCTTCGTTTCGTCCAGCTCAAGATACTCCACAGGGTCTACATGACGGGGCCAAAGCTCCTGCGTATGGGCTATGCTGAGGACGGTTTGTGTAAGCGTGGGTGTGGTGCGTTGGGGACTTTTCTGCATATCTTGTGGGAGTGCCCGGAGGTGGAGGGGTTCTGGCGTGGTGTGCATGAGGTGCTGCGAGTGGTTACGCATGTGGCGCTGTTACCCGAAGCGAGGAGATGCCTGTTGAATGTGTGGGAGCCTACCGATTACTCGGTGCCGCAGACGTGGTGGGTGACTCTGGGGTATATGGTTGCCAAGCGTGATATTGCCCAACTGTGGGGATCCCAGAGGCCCCCGACTGTCTCGGCCTGGAAGGAACATATGGATTGGTGCATGTTTCGGGAAAAGGTGGTGTATGTGGCGAGAGGTAAGCCTGGGACATGGGTGAAAGTATGTGGCCCCTAGAACGCCTACCGCGGGGGAATCTGTGCTCCACCGTTATTGCCTGATCCATCGCTGGCCCCGTCCCCTTAGCCAACTCATCCCCCCGGTACCTGGGCATTAGGTGTACCCAGCCCTAGTTCTGATCTCTCCCCCCTCTTGAGATTCCTATGGATGGCTAGGATCCCCCCTCTAGGGGAGCACGTGTTGCTATTTCCGATTGAGGATTGCCTTGTGGGTTTGTTTGTATTTGTTGTTCTTTAAGTTTAAAATGGAACCGTATAGTGGGGTCTGGATAGTGTGGCTCGCAACGATGTTAACTCCTGTGCAAGCTCAGCCGCAGCACCATGTGTTTTATAAATGTATATCGTATGCTCCTTTCATTGCTAGCGGCCGGCCGGAAGGTTGTAGGCCCATATTTGTATATTTTTGAGTCTTGTAATAAACGGTTTAAAAAAAAAAAAATAATAATTGCGATTCCTTACTATTCCTTAATTGTGAATCGCAAATTGCGATTCGCAATTAAGGAATACCTTCCCTTTCATTCCTATGGGCCTAGGAATCAATGGAAAGACTTCGCAATTTTCGAGTACCTATTAGGTACTCACAAAGTGCGAATGCAATTTCAATGGTGCAACAGTGTCAAAAGGACACTCTGTAGCACCCCTAAAATATGTATGCATGCACATGTGGCACACATACATGTCATAAGGGCATGTATGTGCGCCACATGGCACTTTGAAAAATCAAAAATAGTGCAGTTTTCAAAGAAATTGCAAATTACCACCAACTTGAAGTTGGTGGTAATTATGGGATTTCGTAAAGAAAAATCGCACAACTTGGGTGCTTCCTGCATTGCATTTAAGGATTCCTTAAATGCATTTGCAAAGTAGGGAATCGCAAATTTTGTGATTCCCTATTTTACAAGGGCCTTTTGGGATGATACATCCCAAAAGGCTTTTTCCCGTTCGCAAACGGGCCGATTTTGAGAATCGGCCCATTTGCGAATGGGAAAAGGGTTTCATACATCTGGCCCCAGTAACTTCTGGTGTAGAACACTCCTCCAATGGGTGGAGTCATGTAACTCTAGACATAGGAGTATCTTTACACTCAGAAATGATGAATCAGAAAAAAACATGCAAAGCTACTACAACAAAATAGTCAATATACATGTGAGTAAATCTACAAATGTATATTTACCTTTAGGAATATGTCCCAAATTTGTAAAATTATTACCAGTTTAAAATAACACCCGTAAATATTCAATTTATGAATTAATCTGGGCTAAAGTATATCCGTGCAGGACATCCACTTCTTGAAAAGTGCAACCGGAATGAGAAAGGAAGCACTGCAACTTGGAAAACATAAAGGCTGACTGTGACCTCGGTTGTATTGGAAAAGAACTCATGCAGTGCTTGAGACACACAGATTTGGGCCTGCCCTTGCAGGGCTCACTTACACTCTTGAGGACCGGGCGACATGCCACTCTATATGGCGTACCAGGAGATAGAGCACAGTGTTGTGTGCAGATTTAGATTCCGTATATAGGTTTACCGATTTATGCCCTTATATAGGTACAATTCACATTGCCCTTATTTGGACATAGCAATCCGGCCCTTATTTAGACATTGTCCGTACAAACCAAATACAGGCATGGCCACCTACATCCGTCCATCCACGTCACAACGAATTCTTGGAAAACCAGACCCTTAAGCCTTTAGGAATTTCCCTCAGCTTGAATATTGATTTCTCCAAGAACTCATTAAGTATGCATGAACATCTATTCCTTAGGGGTTCATTCAGGACGTTCCTTTGCCCAACTTTTACGTCAATACTGGCATTCCTAGACTCCTTCAAGGTATAAATAAATATACCAGCACTTGCCCTGGCAAATTGTGGTTCCTGGAGGACTCGATCCAACCCAGACTACAAGGTTCGCCATGGCAAGTTCGGAAGGAGATCGAGTTCCAGCCTGATGCACTGACCTGACGCTGCTATCCTCGTCGCAGAGAATCCAGCTCCAGTGCTCTCTGACTTCCCTTGCGGGGGGTTAGACTATCATGTCTAGAAAAGAGATTCCAACCTCTCTCATTCTAAGGTATGGAGCTGACTAGAACTTAGAGAAACTTTTGCCAACTCTTGGCTAAACTAAAATATAGCTAGCTATACTTTATAAACGGCACCTACTTCAAACCTCGTACTGCACTTGGGTTAGGTACACTGGGGTAGAACAATTTAGAAGTATCAGATGAGTATCACATTTTAGCTTATGTTATTTATGTATGTATTTTGATTAATATATGTCATAGCTACAAATCATGCTATTGCAGTATTATTTTATCTTACTGCTAACCTCGTACATATTGTACTTCGCAGTCTGTCTTACGATTGTAGCAATTCATATCTCTTGCATTAGAAATAAGATTGTTCAATAAACTTTTTTAATGAAACGCCCGTCTCTCTATTTCTGTGCAACTCTATAGAAACGAAGCATGCACGATTGACTGAGTGAAACTTTTATCTATTGTTTCCACGATTCTGAGACTGTTCCGATTCTAAAGGGAAACAAAGTTGTCATGTTTATGCGGTTGTCAGAGACTAATCCCTTCTTGTATATTCAAGCAGTTTCTAGTGACCTCTGAGTTAGCTGGCACACACAAGTAATTAAGTTTAATATACTCGATAGAGACATACTGAACTTAGTCCTATGTCAAATCTATAGTGTATGTTATTCCAATGTGCAGAGCCTATCAGGGATATAGGAACTACACTACAACAGGGAGCCCCCTGGAGCTCTAAAGACAGGAGCCCCCAGCAGCACTAAAGACAGGAGTCCCCAGCAGCACTACAGACAGGAGCCCCCAGCAGCACTAACGAAAGTACAAGTATCTAAACCAGATAACCACAAACTCATGAAATGATATATTTGCCATGCTGGTTCCACATCCTGTCCTTTTGAGTTTTTTAAACATTGACTCTTTACTTAGCTTCATCTAATACATCGAAATGCATCTAGTTAGATTCTTACTTTTTTTGGTCACCAATACATTTTTATATGTGAGTGTAAGCTCAGGCTCATACTTTGGCAGTTTCATCACACTTTAAGAAAGGATGCGCTTCTTGATTAAGGTACAGTGACATCCGTAAGCAAGAAAAGGAAGAAAGGAATAGTGGAATCATGCTTTGCAGTTTATTTTTGAGAATAGGATATGAGTAACATTTTAGCTTATTTCTCTAACCACTCTTCTGATCACAGCTGTCAAATGTAGTGCGACATTAATTCCTGAGATGTCATCAGATCTGCCATAACTAGACACTCATACGAACTTTCAAAAGTTGAAAGCTCTATAAAGAACCTGTCTTTAGGGATTTGTTTCCAGAATTCGAATGAGAAGTGTGTAAATGAACATAAATTGCCAATTTCACGTTGTCAGGTAACCTGCCCATTTACAGAACAATGCCTGGAAGATAAGAGTGTATGTTACCGTTTCAAAAGCTGGGCTTCAATTACTTCTTCAGTGAGGTATTTTTACAGTGGGTATGCTGATGTGGTGATGATATTTAATAGGCATGTGAGCATAGCTGTACTTAATACCGGGAAGGTAAGTGTTACTAATAAGAAAACAAAATTAATGCTGGATAGGTTCCCTGTACGCCATATAGAAGGTGTAAAATATTAGACTTCGCTCAAACTAAATTACATTACTGCACTATTCTTCACAGCGATCTTTGAGGGGAAAAAAACATGAGAAGTGTTCTAGAAGAAGTTGTGAGCAGGATGGTTTCCCCAGCTGTGCATGGCGGCGTTCCTGATTGGTGAAGTATATTTTTTACAGTGACTACCAAAATATAATAACTTGTGAAACTATTGATGATTGTGTCACACAATGTATATAAATCTAGACTCAGATGACCATCACTCGAATTCTTTGAAAAGGAAGTATGTTTCCCGTACAAACGCCCCTAAAACTATATTCATTTCATAGGTCATTTGGAGGACATGTTTACTAGCCCCTCCACCTCACCAGGAGGAGCAGCTAGCAAGTCCTCTACCTCAGCATTCACCTTGACCTGCAATATCTTTGAGGGAACAGCTGGCGGTAAATCAAACACCTGCAATAGAATGAGCCTTCTCAGGTTAACATGGACCTCTAATTTCCCCTCCAGCTTTGGCCTAGCATCTGCCACATCTCTCCTGAAGGCCAGCACATCTTTCACTTCCATAGCAATCTCAGCAGTGGCAGTCTCCAAAACTACTATACTGTCCTCTGTTGAATACAAGCAGCTGCTCAGGTGTTTGCATCCTTCCCGACAGACTCTAACTCTACAATTTTCACTGCCAATGCCCCTGAAGAAATACTTTCACTGATATCAGTGCAAAAGGCATTGATGGAGTGCATGAGGGACTGTTCACCTCCAAACAGCTGAACACCATCGTGGGACTCCCCATCAAGTCTTTCTTACCATTTCTAGAGGCTGGGACATTGTGCCTTCCTTTTTTTGTCCCAGTACGGCCTTAACTCAAGGAGCAATTGACAACTAGAACATTGCCACCGCTGTCTGAAAGAACTCCAACTCACACCAAGTGACTAACACCTTGAAGACTTTGTCACCCCACCTATCTTGTGTATTAACTTAAAATTTGGATAATAACTGTATCTGGAGTGATCGTGAGGATAGATTTCAGAACAACCACAGATTTTTGTGATAATAAGTATGCTTCAAAAACTGGATTGTAGGCAATAAGGAAAATTTCAATGAACCATTCAGAGATGTGGACGGGAACAACCTGTCTTTTGGATCAATGACGTGGCCCATTTCAGCCATGAACTACCCAAAAATCAGAAGTAACATGATGTTAAAAAATGTATATGAGCAAAGAGGTGTTGAATTTGGTCCTTTGTATCACCCCCAAACCTTTAGCCTTCCTCCTCCCCTTTTTGCTGAATTCGTTTTTGTTGGCTCTAGGATTCTGGGCACTTTACCACTGCTAACCAGTGCTAAAGTGCTTATGCTCTGTACTCAAAACATAGTAGCGTTGACTTATCCACAATTGACATATTTAATTTACTTGTAAGTCCATATTAAAGGGCACTATATGTGCCCAGGGCCTGTAAATTAAATGCTACTAGTGGGCCTGCAGCACTGATTGTGCCACCCACTTCAGTAGCCTTTAAACATGGCTGTGTGTAAGTTTTAAACTGTGGTTTCGACCTGGCCAGTTAACTTACTTGCTAGTCCCAATCCTTCCCTTTTATTACATATTAGTCACCCCAAATGTAGACTCTAGGAAACACTATGAGCAGGGTGCAGTAAATTTAAAAGGTAGGGAATGTACTTTTTTGAGTTTTACATGTCCTAGCAGTTAACAACTGCTCAATGTGGTTTATCACTACTGCAAGGTCTATCTCTCCAATAGGTTAACATTAGGATTGCCTTAAAATATCTTTTAAGTGTAATTTCTAATTTGGACAAGACAGATTTGGAATGTAGTGTCTCTGGACTCACAATTTAAAATCACAACTTATGGTGGAGTCTGATTTTAAACTGTTAGTCTGAAAATGCCAATTTTAGAAAGTTGGTATGTTCTTTCTTTAACCATTTTGTGCCTCTGCTTGCCTCGGAATACACATCCAGTTTGAGTGACAGCTGGGCTTTCTGTATTCCCCGTAGACTGTCACACACAAAGGAAGCTGGGGTGTGACATTTGAATCCTGAATAGGGCTGTGCCTGTCCCCATACAACAAGCTGCGTACCTCTCTATAGTGAGTCTGGAGCCATGGCAGAAAAAGCAGGGACCTTGTGATCCTCAAAGGCCTCTTTGAAGTTTCCCCTACTTCAAAGGTGCATTTGGGTATGAGTACTGGACACCTGACACCACCAAATCAGAACTATGTTGGAACCAAGGACATTGTGCATGGAAGAAGAGCTTCTGTGTTGTAGGAGGGGCTGCCACTTTGCTAACTGCATTGCTGTGTTGGCCTACTGCCTACTGATTGCTGTGCTGTAAAAGGGACTGCCACTTTGCCACCTGCTCTGCTGTGTTGACCTGCTGCTTCTTGCCTGGGAATGAGAGGGACTGAACCAGCTCTCTGCATCCTTGAACCCAAGTTTCCCCAAGGGTGAGTTGGCTTGCCTCCTGTTCTTTGAAGTCTCAGGAACACAAAACACTTCTTGCAATTTTGCTGGTGCTGATGCACTCTGCCATTGATGAGTCCTACCATTGCCTCTTGTTGCCCCACATCCTCAAGTCCTGGGCCTCTTAAGTGGGTTCTGCACCTGTTTTCTTCAAAATTCGATGCAGTGACCCATTTAAGCCGATCGGAACAGACATAGTGCCCTCCAACTTCGACCCAGCGCCGATTCGACAACAACAGAGGTCCCGACTGTGAGGTTTAACACCGAAATAGTGCCGATCCTTTAACACTGAGAGGCTCGGATCCGATGCATCAACCTGAATGTGTGAATCGGAACCGAAGCATTGAGGCTTCTACACCAATGCTTGCTCCGTACAAAAGGTTCTTTTCAGTTGGCCTCGTGTGAATCCTGTAGCCAGCCTGCCCTGGTCGGCCTGAACTTTGGATTCACCCCGGGCTAGCGTGACCTCAATTGACCTTTTAGCACTATTGACTTTTTGGTTTAATATTAAAAAATTCTATTTTTTGGAATTTTGTCATTTTGGTCTTGTTTTACTCAGATAAATATTCTCTATTCTTCGAAACTGGTGTGGAGTCTTTTTTTGGTGTTACTGTCATTTAAATGTTGCACGAATACTTTACACATTGCCTCTTAAGTTAATCTTGAAATAAGAATCTAGAGTACACAGGAAATATAATCATTAACATTTTTATTTTTTAGAAAAAAGAGACTTGTTTATTACTAGTCTCAGTAAAATCCATTGGTTTCTCAAAATATTGTTATTGGCAGTGTTGAAACATATAACAAAAGACATTCCATGACAAATTTAAATTTCCATGTCCATGAACATGATGTGATGTACTGAAAGAACTAGTTTTCTGAGCTAGAAACAGCACAGCAAACACATGTTTCATCCGAAATGACTTCCTCAGGGCCGTTATGGTGTGGTACCTGGGTAGGTTAGCACAAAGATGACGTCACGTTTTGTAAAAGAATGAATGGATAATGTGGAGGACAATCAACAAAAAAAGAATAGCTCGTCGATATACATGTGTTATTCCATCAGTCCAAAGTGAAGTAATGCCACTCTTGGGGAATGAATTTTCAGTAATACTTGGACACCTCCTTGATAAGGTGTACACGATCAAACCAGAACTCCTGTATCGTAAACAGAAACCTTTCCTCCACAGTATTCATGTGTAACCTTGGAGCAGATACAAAATACTGAAATATGTCACCTTTTCAGAGCCTACTGGTAACTCTGCAGAATATTCTGATACCCCTGTGAAGGTTCAAGTACCAACTCTGATTCCTCTGGTCCCCATCCCATTTTTTTATGCAAAAGGAGTAAGAACAGGGGATGAGAAAGGGGCACAGGGCAGTTTTTTCCAACCAGGAGAGAGAGACAGTCCAGACACAAATTTCATCAATGGGACCAACCACAATGAACTCTGTCTCAACATCTACTAACATAAATAGCATCAGGACTGGTCCCATTTTTATGTAGCTGGCATACTATTGGAAAGTGAGGTTCATCTTTCAACCATGAACTATCTTTTGTCCCGTCTGAGAAAAACAACTTTTGTACCTTACAGGAGGGAATTGCTACAGTTCTTTAGTCAATTATGCATACGTGCTTTTTTTCTGACAATACTGCTTCTGAATCCTTAAGGAATACTAACCTAAGACCCTCATCCATCTGCAATCCTCCAGGTGCCAAGCTACCAGCAGAATTTATGCCATTTGAAAATATATATTTCTTAAGGCAGTATCCAAAATGTAGAACACGCATAAGTACACTCCATACAGTTTGAGTCTTGATGAAAAGGAGGTAGTAAACTAGTATTAAAATAAGAAACTCAGTATGATAAAACCTGCAGGAGGGATTGTGATCTAGGGCCTTGCTTCTTATAAACAAGAGACCTTAAAACAAATAGAGAAGAGAGACCATTACATCCAATTATGCTCAAACTCTCTTTCCTGACTTCAGAAAAATATACCAGAGATCACACTTCAGGCCAAAAAGTATGGAATATTGAACAAGAATGATCTTGCCCTTCTGAACATCAAATAACCACGCACACCTGTTCTAAACAGCTGCCCAACTTAAACTGTCAGGTAGACCCATTGTGTCTGGTTGGGATTCAGTGTTAGATTCTCTTGGCAAGTACACTGATAAATTCTTAAAGGTAGCCGTTTCTCCATGGGAGCATTGGAGTGTCATCCCCCCCAACACTGCTACGCAGAAAGCTTGACAAAATAAAATGGTAACAAAAGTATTTTATTACTATTATATTTTTCACTCTCTGTCAGCTAATGGAGTGTGCGGGCAGGGCGGTGCCAGTGTGTTACTGCTGACAATGATTAGCAACAGTGTGGAGAGCCCACTTAAGTTTGAAGTGCACATGTCGGTTTGGCCAGCTACCTCGCTATGACCAAACCGACATGCGCAGTTAAAACCTCTCCAACCCGCCTGTCTTGGACAGCTGGGTTGGAGAGCAGGCACAGGCCTATTGTGCCTTTTGGAGCGCAGAGCCAGTCCACTTCAGCCAATGAAGAAGCTTTGCTCACATTGCTTAACAGCATGAGTTGACTGTAGGCTTTGCGCTCGCTGGACATGCTGCAGAACATCGATTGGCAGTGTAAGGTAAGTGAATTATTTATTTAAACATTTGTTTCACGTCCCTCCAATGTAATATGCCAGCAACCACCACTGCTTAAAGGATCATGTGGCTACTACTAAGAGCTACATTAAAGACAGTGATGTTATTAAAAACTAAATTGAAGGCATTCCTTTCTACAGTATGAAGGAAATTCTGGTGTGTCTGGACATTGAGGGGGAAATTTACTAAGATTTTGCGCAGTGTTTGCATCACAAAAGTGATGCAAAATGGTGCAAAACCTTTTTCTCCTAATTAACTTTCCAGCGCTAAACCTAATTTGCGCCATGGGGGCATACCAAGGGTCGTGCATGGGCGTTCCCATGCAACTACCCAAAGTTTCTCACGCTAAACCCAATTTACTAAAAACTGTAGATTGGGTTCAGTGTGAGTAAACTGCGCTCTTTTCAACTAGGCGCAAGGAAGGAGAACTGCTTTCATTTCTCCTTCCTTTTCTGACTTTGCATGAGTGCTGCACTGTGCAGCACGTATGCAAAGTGGGAAAGGCTTTGCTTCGTGCCTAGAATAGTATTTTGTACAGGAAGGGTGTACTTGCTGTACAAACCAATGCTAGACTCATGCACACACCCTAGCGCTACGGCGCTGAGGTGTGTGCATGGCGCACAGCAGCTGAAATCAGTACCGGCGCAAGTCTCCCTGTCACGCAACGCAGCACAGCCTCGCAGGGGGCTGCGCTGAATTGCGTTGAGATTTTGTAAATCTCCCCCTTCGTCTCTTTACATGACTTTACCCCAGACAGAAGCCATTACAATAATTGCTATCATGCTTAACGAACGCAATGGCCCGACTGGCATCTCTACTGTGTTCATTGTATCTTTACTAGAGCTGGCCCACCAAAAGCACTATTTTGAATTTGATGGGATAATATTTCCAACTTAAAGGGAGCTAAATGGGGGTTTCTTTTGTCTCTTATCTCGCCATTCTGAAAAGGGACGATTTTGTAAAATCAGCATATATTTGATGTCAGGACCAACTCCTACTCTAAGAATGTGCTGTTCTGTGAGAGACAGTTAGGCAAATCTTAGAGAATGGTTATTATTATTATTACAACGTTGCAAAGACCTGCTACCCCCGTAAGGCAAAAGGTTAGTTTATCAGTATAACAGTTTAATCCTACTAAGCAAAAGGGAAAGCTGAAAGTTAAATTCCATTAATGTGAATTCATTAGCATAGAGCTTAAAACAAAAGAGAAAGTTGGTTCAGCAAGAAAAGTCTCAGTCCATCAGCTACCAATTGTAACATCAACAACTAGTCCAAAACCAAAGAGGATGGTTTGTGATACCGAAAAATCAATCAGAACGACAAAGCGTCAGCATCTCATGAAGGAAGGGAAATATGGTGTTGGCCATCCTGTGGGGTTTCTTCTTTTATAAAGTTTTTCCAAAAGTCCAGTGGCGTAAAATCATATCACCATCGAAAGATCATCATGTGTTCACCATGAGCATTATGTCACCTAACTAGTCGCAACATCAGGATGGTTTCCCATGCTCGACATCAGGCACAGCCCATGCAGGTAAGAGTGGTGGGGGGAGATTCGACAGACGACGATGAGGGAAAATTAGTTATTCACTTAATTTTCCCTCTGCATTGTCTGTTGAATTCTCCCCACCCACCTTGCCCCTCCACTCTTACTTGCACCTGCTCGCCATGAGAAACAACAACTTCATGAGTCCACAGCAATTATCAATAGCGGAAAGAAACATAATTGCAACTTATAGACTGGTAGAACTTTCAGTCTTTACCCATCCTTTCCCATGGGAATAGTTTTACGGAAGGGTACAAGAATGTCAATGTGCGGTACAAGAAATGCTACAGTTTACAAATACAAACTAAACTATTGTATCAGTAGAAAGTAAGTATTAGAGAAGGCAATTTCAATAAGGCCTTTAAGTTGACTTTGCACATTTTTATACACTAAGCGTTAACGCATCACTACATGAAGCAAATCATAAGAAAATCATAAAGAAATTTATAAATGTCCATGAATCATTATTACATGAAATTAGTTAAGATTAGGAATTTCCTATTTATGCAAGTTTCACCATGTTATGTAAATGCACCTCTTTCTAGATAAATGCTACCAATTACTACATTTTCATAAACTATAACAGCTCTAATATCAGCTAATAAAATGTCAAGCTTATATCTTATTGCTAAAAGATGTAGTACCTGTTTTTCTAAGTGGTTTATTCACTATGGAAAGCATTCAATAAAACTAGGCCACTTCACATATAGCATCAAATGGTATCCGGTCGTGTATTATGTCTATTAAATTTCATTTCATGCTCCATCAGGCCCCCCCTCTGATGGCAAATCAAGCCATCATCTTATCTACCACATCATATTTAATCTCTGATAAGGATTTGCCGTTTTAAGGACCTTATTACGAGTTTGATGGTCCATTTACAATCAACAAGCATCCGCACCGGTGGGGCCATACAGAGGCGCTGCAGACCGGGGGACATACATTGGACTGAGACCCTCCGCCACTGAGCACTGGGAGCAGTGAGGCTGAAAGGAGAGCGGTCTGGCAGTGAGCGGCCACAACGAACATGGCGGTGCCTGGCACCGACAGAGGGGCAGTGGTACACAGCATCCTGGCCTGTGGGTCACGGCCCCTGAGTTGGAGCGGGGTCTTGTTAGTACCCGGCAATAGGTGCTGAGCTCAGCAGCGGGATCCCTCCTAACCTAATCGGACCGGTGTACGGGGCTAGGCCGACATGTCCTGTAACACCCAGACCGGATGAAGGGTGGAAGCATGGCCCAGCAACGAGGGCTCTGGCCGGCTGGTTACTTGGGGCAGGGTGTAGTGTTGAAAATGCAGTCAGCAGCACGGATGGAGGGTGAGGGTGGTTGTTCTCGGCCCTTTGGCAACACCCCACTCACCCATGAGACCCGAGAATGGTGCGTCCTGGGCTTCCCCTCCTGCCACCATATCTACGACCCTGCATCACAGCCATAGGAGGAAACATCTCCTGAACGGTGGACCGGAGGACAACCTGGTGGTGACAGTGATGGGCCCATGACACAGGCCGGACCCATGCAGAGACCCATGAGGTGAGCCCTAAAATCACACCCCACAGTTCAGCATCATAATCGAGGTGCCGGAAGAGGGACAGACTTCTGACGTGCAGGGCCTCGGCGGGAAGGACTCCAGATCTGAGATCCCCCTGCCCGCCCCCGGAGCCCCATATCAATGCCACTGCTAGGCAGCAGAACACGTTAGCATGCCTCACCCCAAGCTTCATTTCAGCACCACAATCGAGGCGCAGCAAACGGGGGGACCCCACAGAGCAATGCGGGCCTTGCAGTTCACTGACATCTGCTTATCCCCTAGGGGCCTGACATCCCATGGGACATCAGAGGACATCTGTAGCCTTCCACAGGACAGGCACAATAAAGCTTTTCACACCCTGAGAGCAGCACCACCACCGGAGTGCACATCCGCTGAAGGACTCCCCCTCTGAGGGACCAACCACCACTTACCGGTTCTTCTCCACCAGACCCAGCCTACAAGGGAGAGCCTAGTCCCCTGTGTTTGCCCCATGAGCTCCAAGCCGGTGTCATCATTGAGGTGTGGAGTAAGGATCCCCCACAGAGTGATCTGGACCTTGCAGTCCCCCGACACTTGTCTACATTTTCGGGGCCCGGCTCCCATGGGACGGGACGGGCAGTAGGAAATTCACATGGAATAGACATTAGGGGTATGTATCGATGTTTCAACCAGCTTGCGCCTGATAAGACAGCCCCCCTTCGGGATACCAACCGCCACTTGCCAGCCCCGTCACCCTTGGCCCGTTCTACACGCTGAGGCCCAGTGATCCTGCAGGGGGCGGCCCTCCCAACCTTTGCTCTGAGACACACAAGGGAAGGCTGCCCACCCCATTGGTGAAGGTCCTAC
The DNA here is from genome assembly GCF_964204655.1 of Triturus cristatus. Taxonomy (NCBI): domain Eukaryota; kingdom Metazoa; phylum Chordata; class Amphibia; order Caudata; family Salamandridae; genus Triturus; species Triturus cristatus. The sequence goes on from NC_140593.1 coordinate 178,592,079, forward strand.
AACCGGCCTGGTCTCAAGGGGCGCTGACCATGGAGGAACGGGTATGGCCCATTGCAGTGGGAAGGTCCCTACAAGTTACCACTGAGGAGCACAGGGGAGCCACCATCCCAAAACCATGGAGAGGCTTCTCTCAAATGTTGTGCCACAGGGATCGGCCCCAACACGAAATTCCTTCCCAGCCACCAATAACCAGCAATAACCAGCAAGTGGACACCCTTTCTATGTCAGACAAATTTGACAAGATGTTAGCTGTCATAAGCACTTCAGGGTCACCATGGAGGATCTTAATCTCCTACAGGGTGATCATCGCAGTTGGGCGACAGGGTCTCAGAAATACCGGCCTCATTCTCCGTGGACAGGGCGCACATGGTCCCATCACAGCACGTAAATCCGGCTCAGCCACTGATGGTAAAACTTTTCCACTTCCCTGACAGACCATTTGGTGCTCCATGCGACGAGGCAAAATGGACGCAGTGAAGTGGAGGATAAACATGTCATGCTATTTTCCAACTACACTCGAACAGTAGAACGCCAATGGTCACCCTTTCTAGAGGTAAAGTGTTGCCTTCACCAGAAGGGGATTTAATACTCACTGCTGTTTCCAGCACTCCTACATGATGGGGTCACCTCCTTCTTCACAGACCCGGCTGAAGCGTCAGACTGGTTTGATCACCGCCCTCTGGACCCACAACTCTTGGTGTCTTGGTAAATCTCATGAGCACAAGGACCCTGGAGCAGGCGTCGACAAGAGAGAAAAATCCATCCACGCTCAAAATCTCTACTCCGCGGCTCCCCCAATTTAGAACAAATTATTCCAGAAAGCAGGAGGGCCTTACAGGCGGTGATCCTGGGACCCGCTTCTCTGGCCTCGGATAATGGGAGTGTCATGTCCTTTAGGCTAGTCCTGTCATGTATGCCCCCGTTTTACATACATTGTCCTATCCACACGGCAATAACGGTTCTGAACAGGTGACCTTTTACCTAGTAGCTTGCTCCTGTCTCTTCGACACCAAGCTCTTAGTATTTTATCACAATCCCTGTAACTGACGTACATAAAAATGTGCTCGAGCTCTGCATAATTATTCTGTATAATGTTCACCACTTTTTTCATCCTTGTCCAACAGGCCCGCTGTGCATGATCGCATTTGTTTGGAAAAACACTGATGATTGTTTTCAAAACATTTATGATTGCTTTCAAAACATATTCATTCTAGAAGAAACCCTGGAGTGACCACTCTAGTGTATAAGACCCTTATTCCCACCTACAAATTAGAGGAGAATTTCTTCCACGCCGACAAGGAGTCCTGAATGCTGAATATCCAACACGCAGCGGTCTGATATCCCTTGCGGGGTGTCATCCTCGGAGCAGAGACAGGGTCCTTCATTCTCTACCAATAGGTGAGGGGGTTGCTTCTTCTCTAGGGGATTTTGGCTATTTACATATATACCTATACTCATATACATGCTACACCTACATATCTAGGCTAGGTACGTTTAGGCAAATTACATAGGGGGCACATTTTAGGAGTATGGAAGTGCTACTGTCTTATATGAACTGTATATGTTCATGTTCTGAGCACTACAGTAGAAATGTATCTACTGTTTACTATATTATTACTTGCAATTTCTTTTGTTTGCTTCTCTCTCCTGATTGTCGCAGCAAATATGTTTTACACAAGATTGACGCTGGACCAATAAATACTTATTGAGACATCCCAATCGCCATCCTGTGCATTTTCTGAGAATAAGTAAGCACGAGTGACTGAGCAAAAAGTACTGTACTGTTTTCTACAATCCCTGAGGAATTAGGGTTGTCATGTTCAGTGGTTGCCAGATCTACCTACGCCACTGTAAGATACAATGCTAGCTGGTCTAATGGCTGACATATTCTGTGGGGTGTCCAGAAGCGGTTTGATCACCAGCCTCAGTTTAGGTCATCCAAAACGTGCAGGTCCTGGGGATTCCTAGGAACTACATGACATGGAGCCGCCGACGTTGGTTTGGTTCTTGTGTTAAGAGTTAAAATCAGAGTAGTTCAATCGTGATTTTTCAGAAAGCACTAGTCACACTTTTCACAGACGTCTTAAGTTTGAAGGGAGATCCGCCTCAGCTGAGCAGATATACCCGGTGTATTGGCTGAAGGTTAAAAAAGCTTTTTAAAATAAAAGGTTCCCACATTGTGCAAAACCCTAATTACTGAAAAAATGTATTCTTCTCCTTCTGAGAATGCCTGACAACGTGAATGGTGGTTCGGGGGAAGACGAATTTGCAAACACTGTCAACATTACAGAGAACTGCAGACATGCAGTTACAATAAAGTTGTTAGAACATGGCGTACCTGCAACAGGTGGCTATGTTACCTCCTTGATTGAGGCACACAAGGTATTCGGATCAGTGGTATTCTATACTTGGGTTCAGATCCCACCTGCAGATCCACAGATGAAATTGTTTCACAGTGTAGTTGTACCACCAGAAGAATACATTCCGTACGATGAAATTGAAGTCCTGTTAACTTACCAGCAACACAGAAACTGGTTTAAAGGTGCCCTCCAACACACAACATCCGTCGTAAGATTTGGTCCACTCAGCATAGAAGGAGCAACTTTGCCGGTCTTAGCGACATACACTCCAAATCCTGAAATAGATAGACTACCAGTGGATGAAGTCCGTTCAATATACAAAGACATAGTCCGGCTATACAGACACTTTGTTCAGTTTGTCATGCGAACATTAACAGCCCAACCTGCGAGAAATGCTCCAGTTGGTCAACATCTGACCACATCTACGATTAACCCACAGACACTAACATTTGTAATTGGGACAATCCCCTCCAAACGGGAGCAAATTCCATTCTGGATAGTACAAACAATTGCATAGCTGGAAGCAGTAGTTTCCCATATGGGTCAGCAGGAAAAACACAGAATGCTGACCATTTTCCTGCCAATGGGGATGGTTCCCTCGAATGATGATTGTACCACTCGGGGAACAATCTTTGCTGACGTTTACATCAGAATACACGGTACTGCTTCCATAGCAGTCATTCCAGAGGTATTGAAACAGATACAGAATGAGTAGGGAGCATAACCAGCCCTGGACATGGGGATGAAACTGATGGGTAATTTTGCCCAAGTATCTGCAATCATGCTGAGCAACATAAAAGGGGATGCAGCAGCAGTGGCCATACACCACCGCCTAAGGGAAATAGCTCCTATAAATAAGGATCGAGAATTACCAAAAATCATCAAAGAAACCTATGCCACATTAGGTAGAGATAGTTTGGGAGCCAAACCAGGGAAGCCACAAATGGCGGGCAGTCCCGACAAGGACAACTCAAAGCAAACAACCTCTTCTTCCAAAAAGAAATGGGATAACAAACAATATAAAAATAACAGTACAGAAAATAATTAACAATCAAGGTGTGGGTCTCCCCAAACGGGAGTCCTCTGAAAAGAGGTATAACCTTTGGGATCGTTTTAAAATTAGGAAATCTGACAGGTATCAGGACTTTGCTACACGTTATTACATTATCGAACAGGAAGAACAACCTAAAGCAAAGCCTCAATTCAAAAAGAAGAAAGCAGCTGGCTTGTAAATTAGACATGCCTAGATTACTGACGGCTCAGCTTGTGAACTGGGAATGGGCTCTGACGATGCTATCCAGCGCGGCAGAAGTAACAATAGCTCACTAGAACCTGAAGGATTTTCTGGTGACAGAAGTATTGAATGAACATATCACTGTGGAAACACCTGATACAAGATTTAGTGTCCCAAATAGACTATACGAAATTACACTCCAAATAGAGAGGGACTTCTCAAGAAAAGTTAAAGGTCTCTTTTGGGAGAACTTGACATTTGGATATAACATCCTGTTAGCAGAAACAAATTGGCCGCCTGAATTTGTGATGGATTGCCCAAAAGGGGAAAGCGTTATTTTGCCTGCTTTCTCCGTCCTCCTTCCAGAATCTTTAAAACATTCATATATGCAGAAGTGGGCACTAACGTTAACTCTGGCATTATACCACAACCATGTAGGGTGGGACCTGGAGTCTACTCACCACGAAATCCCATTAAATTCTACTCTAAATCCACAGAGGCAGTACCCTATTAAAAATGATGCAAAAAGACAGGTCAAAGAAATCTTAGAAAAAACTTGAATACCAAGGTGTGATTGAGACTTGCACCTCCCCAATGAACAATCGTTTGTTGTCCGTAATGAAACCTGACAACTCCTATCATCTAGTTTTGGATTACTGACATTTAAACACATGCACACTAACATTTGCAATTCAAAACACAAATAGTGCTACATTAATGAATAACATTCTGCGGAAGAAATATAAAACAACATTAGATATCTTGAATGGATTCTTCTGCCAAAACATAGCTCCAGATAGCAGATATTTAACAGCATTTTCTGCCCTCCACACTAAGCGTCACACCTGTAGTTTGCCCCAGGGGCATAAAGACAGCCCAGAATTACTACAAACATTCAAAGAGAAGGCAGTGTCCTATGTAGATGATCTCTATCTGATGGATGATGATTTACTTGAACACTTGTGCAGGTGAACAACATAATTGTGGGATTCACCAATTTGGGCTACAAATTTAATTTCAAGAAATCAAAAATTGCCCCTGTCAATGTCCTATTTTTGGGATTTGAGCTATAAAGTGAAGGCAAGAGCCTGGCAGCCAACTTTTTAGAAAAGTGTGCGCTGCTCCAACCTCCGAAGACTCTGAAGGGTTTGCAATCCATTTTAGGATTTCTAAATTTTGGCAGAAATACATTTTGGATTATGCAGAACGAGTAAAACCTTTCTACGAGTTAATCAGACCTGATTTTACAGCACATCAGTGGACACAGGAACACACAGATATTCTCCATTCCATTTAGGCTGACATGATAGCATCAAAACACTTGCATACATGTGTAAATTCCACCAACTTGGTGATCCGGGTGATCCCGGGTTTATCAGGATATACATACATCACTTTCAATGAAAGTGAGACAGTCTCAATTGCATACAAATCACATTTACACACAAATGCTGAAATGCGATTTGGGGCCTCAGAAAAAACTATAGAGGGCTGTAGTGAGAGAAAGAGCACTTGCACAGTGGAAACGCATAATCGTTGTAATCCCGGTACTAACTTTAGAAGCTGTGACCAAAGTGAGCATTCCAAATGCAAAAGTGCTGCATCCACGATGGATACAATGGGATAATTCTCTCACTGCAAGAGACGTAGATTACAAATATGATCCTACACTGAAAACACAAGCATTCCTGCAGTACGAACAAGAATACCCTCTCCCGAATGAAATATTGCCTCTAGAAAAATATGAATACATCATTTACACCGATGGTTCTGCTCATCCTGCCATTGGAAGTAAACAACAGTATAGCACATGTGCTGTAGTGAAGGGACGTATGAGGGATGGTAAGTTCCATCTCAGCAATACAACTACACAATCTCTAGGATATTGCACAGCGCAGCTGGCAGAACTGAAAGCCCTGATACAAGCACTATAATATATGGATCGGGAATTCCCCACACTGACAGTGTGCGATTTGTTTTATTGTGTACAGTCTTATAATGAATATCTTCATTACTGGGGCCAGAATGGCTTTAGAGATTCCAAGCGTTGCACAATTAAGCATAAATTTTTATGAGACCAAGTGGCAAAGTTGAAGGAATGCCTGCCAAGGGCTCAAGTTATTCACACCCTGAGTCATCAGCGTGTTGGCATATACTTTGAAGGGAATTCACTGGCTGATGAAGCCACCAAGGCGACAGTGTGTACTGCTGCTGTTTCTGCAATCAATAGTTCTAGCACGAGGATAGACAGAACATACTGATAGCTGTCAATGCCTCAAAAAATGACTCTGCCGTGCCGAAGGGCTTTCCACTCATATACTCCTATAAATTAGATGCGCAAAATACACTGTATGCTTAAATTCCAGGAGTGGGGGATAGAGTTATACCAAACATGGATCGCAGTTTAGGTTTATTCTAGCTGCACACGAGGGTCTGGGCTCAGCACACTCAGTAGTCACTGCTACAATTTCAGTACTGAAGCAGCGATATTGGTGGCCAGGTGTGTCTAGACAAACCAAGGGTTATGTCCTAAAGTATGACATCTGCCAGCAGATGAAACGTTCCACTGTAGTACGGCCACTGCAAATACCATAACTCATTTCAGACAGACCTCTTGCATGTGTCTATTTGGACCTCTGCGGCCCCCTCAATTCAGATGGGGCCTACAAGTACATCTTGGTGACAGTGGATTCATGCTCTAGAATCCCATGGGTTTGACCTCAGTGCTCGGCTGACGCCCAAACTGTTATAAAGGATTTGAGAGTCTTCACCGGGATATACACAATTGGCATGTTACACTCCGATAGTGGCCCTGCGTTTTGCTCTCGGGCTTACAAGGAAGCCATGGGAAGTAAGGGTGTGGCCTTGCTGTACTCCTCCCCCTATCATCCAGAGGGAAATTTAGGGATAGAGAGGAAAAACTGAGACCTAAAGAAATCCTTCAGAGCAAGGATATTAGGTGTGGGCAGTAGTTGGGTCAATCACCTGTATGGGGTCCAGAGGGCACTTAACTATGTGCCAGGAAAATCCTTGGGAGGATGTACTCCCTATGAGATCCTGTTTGCGACAAGAATGTGGGTACCTGATCTCGATTGTGTTAGCACAGTTGCAGACGCTAAACCATTTGAATTGAATGATTGGTTGACTGTTTTACAGGAACTCAATGAATTCCAGGTATTACAAAGCAACATCCAAGTAAAATGCACTGCCGCTGGGGAAGTGAAACCGGTTCCTGTCTGGGTCCCGAAGATTGGAGATCTGGTCAGAGAAAAGATCATGGACAAGAAGAAGTTTGGGCCATCTTACAGAGCACCAGTACCTGTCCTGGCAGTCGCAGAAACGAGAAAAAAGATATGTCTCCATTGATCTGATAAAACCACACTATGGGCCTCATGTAGGTAGCCAAATACCGGTCGGTAACGGCCGATTTTCGGTAAATATGCCGTTACCGACCGGTATTCAGACAAGTGAGATGTAGGAGTCCAAAAACCACCTTTCGGTAAATATGAGGCGGTAAATACCGAATCATATATACCGAATTCTAAAATACCGAATCAGATTTACCGAATACATACTTAACGAATCGGTAAATATGAAGTGGTAAATATGAAGTGGTAAAAATGAAAATGACATGTAGGAGCACTCGGTAATTAAGAAATCCAAGAAAATCGGTAAATAAGAGTCGGTAATTAACACGGATTGAAAGCAGGTGGTAACCATCAACAGTGCATATTAGCAATCCCAAAATGCAACAGCGTGGACAACATGGCCGCTATGTATGTCATTGCAAGGCGCCTACGTCTACAGGCAGCAGGACTGAGGGTTTGGCGACGGGAGGAACGCATCTACAGACAGCGCATCACACTATTCCAGCTGACTGATGCAGAGATACATGAGAGGTACAGGCTACACCCCGAAACCATCATGGACTTAATCAGGGACCTTCACCCACTCCTAGACCAGCCAATAAGAAGGGCGCACGCCATACCCCCACATGTGCAGGTGCTCTGCAGCCTACATCTGCTGGCATCCGGCAGTTATCAGGTGGTGATAGCTGCGGTGGGTGGGGTATCCCAGAGTTGCCTGTCCCGTTTCTTCAGGAAGTTCCTGGATGCCATGATGCAGAGAATGCACCACTACATCAGCTTCCCCAACACACAGGCTGCACTGCATAAAACAAAAACAGACTTTTATCACATGGCACAGTTCCCCCATGTCATCGGCTGTATTGATGGTACACACATCCCAATCTGTCCACCAGCTGACACAGAGCACATCTACAGGAACAGGAAGTCCACCCACTCCATCAATGTGCAGGTGATCTGTGATGCAGGGAACATCATCACACATATCGTTGCAAAGTTTCCTGGAAGCACCCACGACTCTTACATCTTCCAGAATAGTGGGATCTACACACGACTGAGTGCAGGAGAATTCGGAGAGGGATACCTGCTAGGTAAGTAACAGTGACGCCCCTTGCAACCTGCAAATCATAGTGTATAGAGGCATGTGACTGATGTCACCCTGTTACTCATCTAGGCGACAGTGCATATGCATGCCGGTCATTCATCCTCACTCCCTACCTACACCCAGCAACCCAGAGTGAGAGACGATACAACGTGGCACACAAAACAACACGCAATGTGGTGGAGCGCACGTTTGGACTACTGAAGAGCAGGTTCCGCTGCCTCCACAAGAGCGGAGGCGCACGCCAGTACAAACCCATCACCTGCTGCAAGATTATTGCCACTTGTGCAATGCTGCACAACCTTGCCACGAAAAAAGGGACAGATGTGGAACTAACATATTTTGAGGACAACGAGGATGAGTCAGGACAGCCACAGGGCAACGCAGCTAGAGTGCCAACTGCAATAGATGGGAGAGAGAGACGGGCAGAGATCATGCAACTATTTCTGAGTAAGTAAGGGGACACAGCCAGTTGTGAGAAGTCATGACGTAGTTTAATGTGGCACCACGCCATGAACACATGAACAAGCCAATCTGGCAATATCCCATCTATACAAGAAGTAAGTCCAGGGTTACGTCACCCAATGGGAAGTGGCTAAGCAGGGCCACATCAATGTTTGCGCATACGCGCTGCAGTGGTGGATGGCACGGCCTGTGCATCCTCACTAGAGCCAACCCCAAGCCGCCTGCTGCTCCTGCGTGCTTCTGGGACGGGGGGTGTGATGCTGCTCCTGCTGCTGGTGTCGATGCTCTCCGCAGCATCCCCTGCAGCAGTTGTCGACGCCTGACTAGTCAATAGCACCCCTAGTGCACTTGTCACCTGCACCATCCCCCGAGACAGGTCGCTGCAGCACTGTGTTAGGCCCTCCTGCATCGTCACAGAGCGCCGGCACAGTAGAGAAGTCGCAGTTGCCAGACGGTTGAGTGCCCTGTTGGTAGTGTCCCTTCTCTGGCGTTCCCGGCGCCGTGCTTCGATGTCAGCATCTAATTTGCTGCACAACTGCTGGATTGACTGGGACATGTCCCGAATGCCCGCAGCCATGCCGCTGATGTTATTGTCCATGGTGACTAATGTGGTTTTCATCACCCGCATGTGCCTCTGGACTGACATGACTGTCTTTGTTTGCAGGCGCTGTTGCTTCAACATTTGGCCCTCGAGACCCAAGAAGACACCATGGCCGTCAATGGGTGCTGGTGGACTCTGGACACGCGACCTGCGGCGCCCTCTTGCTCCCGTCTGTGCTGCCTGTGAGGTGTGGGGCACAGTGGCATGGCTCCCTTCCTGGGACATGGTGAGTTCGTCAGGGCCCATGCTGTCGTCTGACGAGGTGTCTAAGGCTCGTAGCCTGGCTGCTGGACGCCTCATCATTCTCACACCTGCAAGCGGAGATGTGGCCGGTGACTCAAACATGAGTGGCGATGCTGGCTCTTGGTGAGGTGATGCTGGCTCTGGGCGAGGTGATGCTGGCTCTGGCTGCGGCGAGGCTGCCTGTGTTGGTGGTGCGGGTGCCAGTGGGCCTGCTCCCTGGTCTGTACTTGTGCTGGCTAGAGGTGATATTTGTGGCTGGTGTGCCGTCTCTCCTGCAGCATGCCCTGTCTTGCATGATGTCACATCTGTGGACAGAAATACAACAATGGCTCAGTGTCCCCGAAGGGCTGCATTGAAAGCGTCACAATAAATCATTTCACATTCCAAAATGTCCTCTGTCTCCTTGTGCCTCGAGTGCGTGACATGCCTTGTTGCCCTGTTACATTTACGTCATGGTTAGTGTTTCCCTGACTACATCTCCCGGAATGCATTGCCTGTCTGCACTGACACGTGTGGACTGCAGTGTGATTCTCGTTTCACAATGGGGGATGTGGGATAGGGATAGGGGGTGCTACATTGCTGTGCTTTCGTCTTACCTTGTTGTGTGGCGGCTCTGGCAGAGCTGTCGGCGTCCCCAAGACCCACGACGCTCTCTTGCTCGATTGTGGCCCCCACCAGCTCCTCCAGTTCGGTGAGGGCAGGTGCCCTGTTGGTTCCACCTCCAGTCTGGCTGGCCTCCTTCTGGATGTCGCCCATCTTCCTCTTGGTTACAATCCTCAGGTCATACCAGCGCTTCTTTAGGACCTCTATGTCCCTGTGGGTCACTCCCACTGCATTCACCTGGGCCTGGATGGCCAGCCATATGTTGCGCTTTTCCGCCTCAGGCACTTGCAGGGATTGCCTTCCGAACAGCTTCTGGTGCTGCTTCACCACCTCCTCCACCAGCACCTGGAGTTCCTTGGGGCTAAATTTCAGCTTCCTCCTCCTTTCCCCTCCGTCTCTCTGTGTTCTCTGGCTGGACATGATGTTCGTTTTCCCGCTCGCACAGGCACCGGCTCCCTGCCTCTCCTCTGCACTCCAAGACTCTCCAGGGTCGGCTAATTATGTACACCTGCCTGGGTGTGGCCACTTCCTGGTTGGGTGGGCTGTGGTTGCACGGGATTAGCTGTTTCGTCAAGTCATGTGATTTTATTTGCCGAATCCGTACATACCGATTCGGTATTTTCCGATTCGGTAAATTCCACCTCGGTATTTTCCGATTCGGTAAATACCACCTCGGTATTTTCCGAATCGGTAAATACCACCTCGGTATTTACCGATTCGGTGGATTCCGAATCGTGATTACCGAATGTTACCGAATCGGTAACTGTTACCGAATTTTTACCTACATATAACTTACCGATTCTAATTTACCGATTCAGTACGGCTCGGTATTTAAGAAACGGTAAAATTTATTTACCTACATGAGGCCCTATGTGGCCGAATCTCAACAGTAGGCCGCGTGGAATCCTCAGTAACCGCATATCACCTCTTGACACTATACAAGAAGTTCAGATGGAAAGACTAATAACGTTTCAAGAATCCCCTGTGCGAAATGCAGGAGTATCAAATAACGAAGAACGAATTACACCAGTTGAAATTGAACAACATCCAAATACAACTGAAACACAAATTGCAATTCAGCCCAATAATGACATCTACATCAATGCGCCTTCACAACTGACACCTGCCAGTTCTACAAACCCTGCAGAGCTACCAAAGATAGATCAAACTGCATCTGGCTAATTCATCAAGTTTGATTACTTTTCTTCAGATCCAAGTGAACCTGAGCAAACGCCACCCATTTTCAAAAAAGAGAAATTTCAACAATTCTATCTCTGGCTGAAAAATACTTACTTCGTGTACCCTTGGTTGCATCTTTTGTTTGCACTAGGAATCCTGTTCCTGTTTATTTGGATTGGTATAGTAACTGTCTTTTTCATACTACTGAATGGACATTACCCCCCACAATGCTCTGCAGTACGATCTGTGAACTTGGTCCTGAAACCACATACGTCATCTCACCGTGAAAAGAGAAACCTGTCCCTAGTGAACATCACAGCAGTTCCAGTACCAGATGGTATAGTTTGGGATAGGGTTTCATATGATGTATTTGGTCCTACTGAACTTGTAAAAATTCCACATGTATTTAAATTTCATTGAATGATTTCACTCTCTAATGATTGGGACATTGAAACTGTAAATATTATGCTCTCAGACTTAAAACAATCTGCTGTATTTTCTTACAGGGAATTGTATGAAGATACACCTGATTTTGATGCCATGTATTGTTACCAACATTATGATCATCACTTTTTACACAAAGCTAGTGTCCTATGTACTGTTAACACTTACTATCAATGGGAACATTGCCCGACACTGCCAAAAGGTAGTTCTGCCACATTTGCACAGAAATATGCATACTTTATAGGGTTCAATACATCAGACCCAGCGTCATACTACTATAAGCTTGGGCAAACAAATGCAACTACGAAGAAAATGATGCTGACAAATACCAAGCTTATATATTCAGCACCCTTTCTTCGACTATTGGAGTGACACGATAGACACAAAATCCATCTGGGGGACAAAAGAATGGCAGGTTCAGGGAACAGAGGCTTTATTTAGAGCTTGCCTCATACCATTATAGATAATCTTCCTGAACGAAACAGTGCAACAGACTACCTGCTATGGGTTTGCAAAAATAAAACATCTGCAAACACCACACATCCCCTCACCCACACCTGTTTAAGGTACATCGAGTGATACACTGATAAGTGAGGAGGTACTGGGTACAATAATACAGAATGGTATTATTATTATTGTTATTACACTTATAAAGCGCACAGCTACCCGACAGGGTCTCCCGACACTCAATGGTACAGACAATTCATCAGCTCCCAATTGGAAGGGATGGTTGGTCTGGCCTATCAACACAAATAGGTGTCAATCAAGATTCAAGGGTACCACCGGAGGGTTTAGTATCCATAGGCCTGACCCATGCTATGTACACACAGACAAGCCAGGAGTAGTGCCTTCTTATAGTGCTGGGAAGTTATGCCTAGAATGGCTAAACACCACAGCACTATTACAGGCAAAACAACACTTGTCCCTTCTTCTGATAACATGGATCTTAGGGATTTCTTGCTAGATCCCAAGACACCGCGTAAGAACGCTTCTTATTTGCCATCTACAATAAACTATGGGAAGTCTCCCAACAGGAAGCCGCTGAGAGATTACTTGAGATTGATAGAATTAACCTAGAAAAGGCCTTAGCTGTGGTAGACAATGGAATGACCACACTCTCTGCATGTATTTATTCACTGGGCAAAATTGTGTCCTCAGCAATTGACATAATGGAACAAAAATTGTCTATTCTACAACATGGCCAATCTCAATTGTGCTCCAATTTGCTTTTAAACTGAACGCTACAATCATTGCATTCTTGCCACGTGCCATGGTGGTACATTAACGCCACAAATCTGTTTTTGGCTTATAATCTGACGGACTGTGCACTCAGAGATGAGAAGTAAACCATGCAACTAATTGAAAACTTAGAGAAGATACCTTTTACAGTAGCGGAGTCACATCTATGGAATGGTTCATTCATGGCTAAATAACTCTGCCAATCACGACATTCCAGTTCCAATCCTGCCTTAGATACCACCAGGCAGGTATGAAGTGTTCGGTGAAGGGTACATACAGGAAACCTTGGAGTTGCCGTACAGATATAGATTTAGAAATAAGGATACTGAAGTTTTCCTAAGTGATTCAGACAGTGAGAAGGATTTAAGAGGTTCTTAGTGTGCAAGGAGGTCTCGCCTCACAAAGCAGGTAACACTTCAAAAGCGAACTATTGTTGCTACTTGAAAAGCTCCCCAGTTGCATGATTCATCTAGTTTTTGAGTTACTCTCGCAAGGGAGTTATTTAATGCTGAACGATCAAGGCTGTTGCAGGATGGCACCAGGCATCGCATATCTGGTCACAGTAAACTTCAGGGTTGTTTGCTGTAAGCAAGTATTGTTTCCTCCAGCGTGCATAGTTAGGGAGGCACCACTGTGGCCTTCATTGAATGTTTCCAGTATAAGGATTGATTCTCTGAGCAGACTGAAAGCCATGTTGTTTTACCAAAGTGTGGCCTTAACTTCAGCCCGGGAGACTTTTTATCTCCAGATTGCAAGGTCTGCGGCATAGATACAGGCCCTGGTCCGCTTGAACTTCCCGATCCATTTCGGTAATAGTTCATCACATCTTTAACATGTCTGATACGAGGGGGATTGTACACTTATTTAAGTGCATTGGATGAGGTCTGTTAACCATCTTTCAGACCATCCAGCTTTCATACTCTCCGTACTTGGAAGCGTTTTTGGAGGGCTTCCTTTGGTCCTGCTTTCGGTAGTGGGCATCCTGATTTTAAAACTCTTGCTTCGCAATGGACGTCGCAATCCCCCACGAAATGGAGAGAACACTGCAGGAATGTAGTTGTTGTGATCGCACGGTGTTCTACCTGTCGATGCCTCAGCTTTGAGACCTGAGTGAGCATTGGTTCCTTTCTTTCAGACTGGTCTGGCTATACTGTGTCTTGCCCGTGTTCCTTTGCCTATTTTGCAGATTTGGCTGAGCGTTAGACCCAGTGGCGTAGCTAGAGCTCATGGCGCCCGGGGCTATCCCCCAGATTGCCGCCCATGGCAGGTAGCGGCAGGGGGAGGGGGGGATCTGGGGAAAAATGACCGCGAGCAGCAGGGGTGGATTGGCAGGGTTTAAGTTACGACGCCACTTTCTACTCCACTGCACAAGAAAGGGTGTGACACTGCGGCGTAAGCATAGAGCAAACCTCGAAGGTCAAGTCTCAGTTGATGAAGGCCCACCAGCACTAAAATGGTAGCTAAACGCATAAGTAAATGTATCCCTTCCTCCTCTTTACACCACTCCTTACTTAACTGCTGCTACAAGACCACAGCAGTAAAACCACCCGCTAGACATCAAGAACACCAAAACGACTCCCACATAGGTCACACTCTACACCCACTCTGTACACAACCAGAGCAGAAAAAACACTTTTACACCCTAAACAATGCTATTATGATTGGGGGATGAAGGCTGGACGCCTTCTGGCCTTGCAGGCTCACCAACAGGAAGTATCTGGGTAGAAACTAATACCAGAGGTGCGGCATGAAGCCACACTTCAGTAGCTTCTAAGATCTTACAATTCACAACTCACAGATCGGAGCACTCTGCGTTTAACAGAGCTATTGGCGATGAACGGAACAGGCTGACTTCATTCCCCCCCCAAAAACTCAGAGCATTAACCACTAGGTCACCCCAAAAAAACCAATGCAAGCTCAGCTGCTGCTACATCAGTGACCTGAGTGAGTGGCCCGAGCCCCCCCCATTTCGGGGGCCCTGAGGCAAGCCACAGTGGCCAGCTGGACCATATGAGAAGAACGAAGAGGATTCATTTGTTTAACAACCCTTGGTCAATAGTATCTGGAACCCAACTGCAGCACAATGGTGGGTTGTTAGTTGTTTTTGAAACAATTAATAAATTTAAAAAAACACAAGAAAAAATAATAACTTTAACTTGCACATTCGTGTTCCATTAAGGACAAAGTTTAATTGATCATTGGCACTCGTGTGTACGCTCGGAAGGGTGGCAGAGCATACATACAACCTTTTTAAAACTTTTTTTTTTAAAAGCTCTTTGATAGAGTACATGCTTTTTAAAAATATTTGTTACTTGCATTTTCTCTCATCATGTACAGGTTTTAATTAACTGAATATATGATTACTAAATTAACTCCAGTAAAAAAATAACTCGGAGCAGTTTACCAAGCCAATTAATGGGCTTACTCAAAAAGAATTAGTCCCGCAGCTGAATAGGCAACTCATAATATAGCACAATCCCAATTACATATATTACCAAATTCTGACAGGAAAAAGTACAAGCCTGACTCCGCGCTGATGAGAAAACCCTGAGGAAAGGGCCCTTATTAAGCAACTTTGAGTCAGTTTCCCCAAACCAATCTTAGGCAAAGATTCAAAGAGGCTGTGCTAAACAAGGTGAGAGAATCAGTAACGGCTATATCAAAAGTATGCATTCACGAAGCATGTAGCAGGACATAGAAATGGCACATAGTACACCGCAGGAAGCAGTAGAGTCTGCCAACTACTTTCAACAGCTATGAAGCAAAACCAAAGAATACGTCATTGAACAAAGAGAACTGCAGTCACGTTTTCTTTCCTACCAGATCGTACCCCCAAACACACAGTCTCGCATACAGTCAGCTAGCTGTCCATAAGGGCGTTATTTCAGATGGCGATTTAATCACCTGTTGTTCTAGAACGAAAACGCAGTCTGTCCAGGGCTGCCCCAGAGTGACAAAGAGCTGCATCTTCAGGGGAGTTTGGACAGGGCGTCCACTGAAAGTAATCGGAGGCGTCTGCAATATTATTTTGATGGTAACATGAGCGGGACTATAATCTGCACGGCTTTCCGCTGCCAATAAGAATAGTTCAGAGTTTTGCAGGCGGACAAGAGACCCACCCGATTTATAGAAATGAAAGACTCTAACCGAGTACCCTGTGAAACGGAGAATACAAATAAAATTGGACTGATTATGCATTATATATTAACCCTGGACTGATTATGCATTCTATAATAACCCTATGAAACGGAGAATACAAATAAAAATGGACTGATTATGCATTTTATAATAACACCACCTACTATGTTCGTGCTGGCGGCCGCTCAGCAGAGACGAGCGTGTGACGCGTCACTGCCGCCGTGCTGCGCTACGTTTCAGCGCGAGGGCTGGCAAAACATTATGCCCAGGGCCGTCATTGGTAGCGCTTTCGTGCGCTACAAGATTGACGGCCCTGGGACAGGAACCACAAACTGGGTACGTCACTGCTTAAAAAGCAGGTGCGCGCGCTTGCTGTTCAGACGGGGCCTCGCGGCCCGTGGCGGCTGCCTTTATCATTTATTTGGGGACAGGACACTACTGTGGACTGAGTGTCCAAACAAATGATAAGGCCGCCACCACGGGCCACCTATGCCGCGCGGCTGCCGCCTCAAAAATAGTGCCGCCTGGGGCGGACCGCCCACCCCTAGCTACGCGCCTGGTTGGACCTGTGTCTGACACTTCCATCAGTTCACCGCCGGACACAGACGTGCTCCTGGAGCCCTTGCAGGCCCTCGTGTATGGTTGCCCACAGCATATTCCCATGTTGATAATGACATTTCTAGAGTCTACCAGGAATGCTTCTGCTCCTGTTCGAAGGGAATTTGGCTCTGCTCCAGAGGTGCAGGCATCGGTTCCAGGCATGCAGGCATCTAATTTTTCCCTGGCGGCTGCTGTGGGAACCGGAGATGACCATCTTTGCTCACTCAACATGATATTGGTAAGTGCTGGAGGGATTGCCACCTGCGGATGTAATGCTCAGCAATGTTGAGTCTTCTGCACAGGATTCATAAACAATCTGGCCTTCCCTGTGCTGGGAACTATTCTGCAATTTTTAAATAAGCATTTACCAAATTGAAGGTCGAAACTGACTTTGTTTTATTTTTCTTATTCTCTGCTCTAACTGAGCATAATGGCTTTCAAGGTGCTCAGTGTAATAATAACCACTTATACAAGTTTAGAGGACCTTTAAAAATGCTTTTTGTATCCTAGTTATAAATGATTTTTATGCTTTTAATGGCCTTAGCTTTATTATTACCTATCTGACCCTGTTGACCTTTTCATGAGGAGTGGGTGTCATGCCCTTTAGGCTAGTGGTGCCATGTATGCCCCCTTTTTACATACATTGTCCTATCTACACAACAATAACGGTTCTGAACCGGTGACCTTTACCTAGTAGCTTGCTCCTGTCTCTTCAACACCGAGCTCTTAGTATTTTATCACAATCCCTGTACCTGACATACATAAACATGTCCTCAGGCATTGCATAATTATTCTGTATAAGGATCACTACTTTTTTCATCATTGGCCAACAGGCCCGCTGTGCATGATCGCATTTGTTTGGAAAAACATTTATGATTGTTTTCAAAACATTTATGATTGTTTTCAAAACATATTGATTCTAGAAGAAAACCTGGGGTGAGCACTTTAGTATATAAGACCCTTATTCCCCCCTACAAATTTGAGCAGAATTCCTTCCACGCTGACACGGGGTCCTACATGCTGAATCTTCGTCAAGCAGCAGTCTGACATCCCTTGAGGGGTGTCATCCTCAGAGACGTGGTCCTTCATTTTCTACCATCAGGTAAGGGGGTTGGTTCTTCCCTAGGGGATTCTTGGCTATATATACATATATACCTATACACATATACATGCCACACCTACATATCTAGGCTAGGTACATTTAGGCAAATTACGTAGGGAACGCATTTTATGAGTATGCAAATGCTACTGTCTTTTTTGAACTGTATATGTTCCTCTTCTTAGCACTATGGTAGAAATGTATCTACTGTTTACTACATTAGTACTTGTGATTTCTTTCGTATGCTTCTCTCTCCTGATTGTCGCAGCAAATATGTTTTACACAAGATTGATGCTGGACCAATAAATACTTATTAAAACGTCCCAATCGCCATCCTGTGAATTTTCTGAGTATAAGTAAGCACGAGTGACTGAGCGAAAAGTACTGTACTGATTTCCACGATGCCTGAGGAATCAGGGTTGTCATGTTCAGTGGGTGCCAGAAACTACCTACACCACTGTAAGATACGGGGGTAATAGTGGCACTGTAGAGCTAGCTGATCTAATTGCTGACATATTCTGTGGGGGTGACCAAGAAGCGGTTTGAACACCAAGCCCTCAGTTCAGGTCATCCAAAACGTGCAGGTCCTGGGGATTCCTAGGAACTACATGACATGGAGCCGCCAACGTTGGTTTGGTTCTTATATTAACAGTTAAAATCAGAATAGTTCAATCGTGCTTTTTCAGAAAGCCCTATTCACACTTTTCAGAGACGTCTGAAGTGGGAAGGGAGATCCGTCTCAGCTGAGCAGATATACCCGGTGTATTGGCTGAAGGTTTAAACAAGCTTGTAAAGATAAAAGGTTCGCACATTGTGCGAAATCCTAATTACTGAAAAAATGTATTCTTCTCCTTCTGAGAATGCCTGACAACGCAAATGGTGGTTCGGGTTCGGGGGAAGACGAATTTTCAAACACTCTCCACATTACAGAGAACTGCAGACATGCAGTAACAATAAAGTTGTTAGAACATGGCATACCTGCAACAGGTGGCTGTGATACCTCCTTGATTGAGGCATACCAGGTATTCGGATCAGAGGTGATCCCCAAAACAGAAGATACGCTCATTTGAATGATAGTTGCAGTGACTCCTGTTCCCCCCCTTTGAATTTTTGACTATATCATAATCCAGACACCAAGAAAGTGCTGACAGTGCAGCTTCCTCAGGCTCTCGGTCCCACCCGATTTCCTGGTTTCTCATGGGCTGCTCATGCCACTTGCTTTGGGTACATACATGGTTTAACCCAACAATTCACAAGTGCATTTGCACCATGTTTGGTTTGGATGTACTGCCAGTTGCGGATAGGTCCCAAACATTGGGAACATGTCCCACCCCAGTTCTTGCCCTACCATCCTGCCCTTCCCTACATTTTAACCCTGTCTATATGGTGGGAAGGTGCCATTGAACCATGAAAATGGCTATCCCCAGGGTCTCGGCCAAGCCCTAGAGGCGTCTCTCCATATGCCCTTCGCCCCTGACACCACCATAGTGTCATCATGACTCTTATATTAAACGCCAGCCGACACAGATAGCCCTATTACAAGAAACGCACCTTACTGCTGGAGAACTAGACCATCTGTGCAAGCGTTGGCGGGTGCCCTCTGCGCCATGACATACTCAGCATATGCACGGGGGCACTGATATGGCTACGGCTTGGGATCCAGGAAACCTGCAGGGTGGTCGATACAGAGAAACAGTATGCATTTCTACAGGGGCTCTTAGACGACCTGCGGTCCTTCTAGGCAGCACTTACGCACCTAAAACTGACCAGGGAAAATTCTGGGACTCTCTGTCATGACATCGCCATAGATACTGGGAGGGGACTACAATTGTGTGCCCAACCTTTATCTGGACAGATCCCACCTTCCCCTTCCCCACTTACTGGCTAGCGCATAGGCAGAACGCTATCGGACCTAGGTGTCCTGGGTGAACCATTGGTCGCTTGTAGATGTCTGGAGATGTCGACATCCAGCGGTCAATCTATATTCTTTTCACTCCATCCCACATAACCTCTGAGTGTGCCTCGATCATTTCCTCTGCTCTCCCACGGTTGTCCCCCTTCTTCAGTGCACAGACTGTTTGGGGCAGGTTGTATCTGATCATGATGCACACCTCATAACCCTCAGAAGGCAGCCACCCTAACCCCCGGTTATCACCTGGCGGCTGCCACACAACTGCCTTGAGGACCCAGTGTGTCGCCATGAGCAAGAAAATAACATTTGGTGCTACGTCTCTGAGAATGCTAATATGGCCTCCTCTAGGATTCTGGAATGGGATGCCTTTAATGTAGTTACCAGGGGGTCATGCATTCAACAGATAGTGGGGGTCCTTGCAACACTAGACCAAAACCTAAAGGCAGCAGAGCATAAACTGGAGGGGGCACTGGTGGCCTGGCTTATCAGGCCAAGACACTGACATTACAGAAATAGTCACTCTTTCTGGGGTTTTGGTCCACTCCCAGGTAGAAATCCTACAGGCCTTCTCTGACTACTACGCTGGCGTATCTAGGGCTCCAGAGCAGGATTGCTTGGAATCGATAGACATATTTCTTGCAACCCTTCCTTTGCCCCGAATTGCTTCAACCAAGAGGACCTCCCTACATGTGGAGATCACATCAACTGATGTGAAACAAGCCATCTTGGCCTTGGCCTGCAACAAAGCCCCAGGCCTAGATGGTCTACCACTAGAATACCATAGCACGTTTTCCACCGTTCTGACACCTCAATTGGTGGACATGTATAGGGCGGCGCTAAAAGGCGGGGAACTCCCTGGTTCACTTGGCAAATCCCTTCTGGTGTAATTTTTAAAGCCAGATCGAGATCTAACTCTGTTGGCCTCCTACAGGCCGATTGCCATCCTATCAGCGGATTACGAGATCCTTGGTAAGATCCTAGAATACACCCACATGCCCAAGCCCTCCCAACACTTGTACATCCGGATCAGTGTGGGTTTGTCCAGGGCAGGGGCACCTCCCAAAATATCCGTTGATTACTCGATGTCCAGGATCGGGTAAGGGGGCTCTTTCCTCATGTCGCTTGTCTGTTCTTGGACCTGGACAAGGCATTTGAAACCTAGTCCTGGTCCTATCTATTTGCGGTGATTTAGTGGCTGGGGGTGGGCCCCACACTCCTGGCCTACACGAGGTTTTAATATTCAAACCCTAAGTCTCGAGTTTGTCTTGGCTGCTACATCTCTGCTCCCTTTCCGGTGTTGCGGGGCACATGCCAGGGGGGTCCGCTCTCACCCCTACTCTTTGCGCTAGTGATGGAGCCCCTGGCAGTTCCTATCTGGGGGAGGGCAGAGACTGGGGTATTCCCCTGGCAGGCGTTACCCACAGTGTCTCTATGTACGCTGATGACCTGCTAATCTACGTGCTGGATATTACAATGGACCTCGAGCCCCTCTGGTTCACGCTCGCCGACTTTTCTGCCACGGCCGGGTTGAGGGTCAACTGGATAAAATCCTCTATTTATCCTCTTGGTCCCGAACTCTCCCCACGGGAGGTACATATTGGAGACATCAGTCTCGCCTGGAGTGCGCGGGCTTCTCGTTATCTGGGTATTCGACTTTACCACACTTCCCATGATCTATATGAGGGCCACCATGTAGGGTACTGGCAGGAATACAGGCACTAGTTGGTTTCTGGAAGACCCTTTTGTTGGCTCCTATAGGGAAAATCGCACAGGCAAAGATGGTCCATTTACCTCGCATTCTCTATCACTTCACAAATTTTCCTGTCATTCCCCGTCCCTTTTTCCAGGAACTAGATGCCCTACTCTGCTCCCTTATCTGGGGTAATGGCTGCTGACAAGTCACCCTGGCCAAGGTGCAGCTTCCAGTCAACCAGGGAGGTTTAGGGGCCCGTCATTTGAAGCATATTTCCTTGTGGCACAGCTTCAGTGGCTGTCACAATGGATGGCGGGCATTATTTTACTAACTACATTGTGGAGAAGTGTGGCTCAATGATGAGAGCGGCAGACCCTGATGCAGAGGTCTAGCCCGGGACCAGGGTTCAATTCCCTGCCTCGGCGGGTCTTGGGCTCAAAAATTCCACGGACCTGGTAATTCTCGCCTCGGTGCCATTCTAATCATGGAGTCCCACTCTGCAACTCTGGGCAATAGCTTGCTTAATCTCCACAACGGCCCCCACAACGCTAAGGATGCCTGGCCTTCACCTTGGGGGTGCCCAGGAGTGGATGCCTCACAGGGAAAAGCCAGGATGGGTTCCACAGCGGTATTCGTACAAGCGCCGAGAGGCCTCCGGGTAGTCGTGCGCTATACAAGTATCCATACATTTACATTTACATTTATTTGAGGGTGGCCAAATCTGGCACTGGACCCTTATAGATACCGACAATCCAACGCCTGCTCCTGCCAGGAACCTGACCTGTCTCGACCCATTCAGTCCAGGTGGCGGTGGTATGGTGTTGCATGCTCTGAATCCATCTACTGTCCCAAAGAACTCCCCTATACACCTCCCTGCTCCCACTGGCAGGCTTGCCCTGGGGCAAAAGTCACTAAACTGCCCAGGCACTGCAGGCCCGGACGGACCATTCGATTCTCGAGGTAGAGTCCCTTTACGCTGACGGCCAGCTTCTCCCATTTGATCGATTGGCGTTGGAGAGTGGACTCCCCTGAGTGCAGTTCCTTCTCTACTGGCAAATTATCTCAGACTTCTGCCGGCTTTGGGATCTGTGAACCTGTGATGCACCCGGGACTTCACACAGTACTTTACATGGGCTCCGGCTGTCACTTAATCACCTGGATATACAAGGCCATCCGCGAGCTCACAACCGTATCACTCACCCAACTGAGGCATAAACGGGAAGAGGAATTTGAGTGGCCACTACACGACAAGGAGTGAGATAATGCCCTAGAGCTCCTGGAGAAAAGTGCCCCAAAATACTCGGCCCAAATGGATACAATTCTTTATATAACATCGAGCATACCTGACACCGGTGCAACTTCAGTGCTAACACCCAGAGTGACAGTTTTCCTGCCCCCGTTGTCTGGCCTCTAGTGCAACATTTCTGCATATGTTCTGGGACTGTCCCACCTTACAGCACTACTGGAACAGTATGAGCAATGCATTGCAGGAGGACACGGGGCTCTTTGACATTACCACCTGGGAGGCCTGCTCACTAGACATATTCCAACGCTGGAAACATTACAAAGTCCAGACTCGGTTCACAACCCTGGCCCTCCTTTTAGCTAAGCGAGGAATCACAATACATTGGAGTGTGCCTGTGGGGCCCCCTTTGTCGGCCTGTATAGGAGCAGTCTGTAAGTGAGGTGAAGCTGAGGAGGACGATGTTCGACACAAAGAGGAATTAATTGGCCATGCTCCTTCAGAGCTACCGACACATGACTGAGAATAGCCTGTCATCTCTACCACTGATGGTCTCACCCAAAACACCCTGCTGCATGCCCTACCTCAAGGTCTCAAGCAGGCCCTCCATCCTGAAGTCCCGTACATGGCATACATGAACACCTAATGACAACAGCCCCATATGGGGGCCCCCCGGTCACTTCCCGCCTAGGCCTGCAACCCCAACCGTATAGCCACAAATGACAAGCATCACACCTCTACCCCCTGTCACCTAGTCCTGGTTAGTCCTCAAGTTCGCAATTCCCTATGTCTTCCTATTTTCCCTTACCGGGTACACACGTAGGAAGAAAGCCCCCCTTCTTTGGGAAGGACTAGCTCCCTTAAGGCATCATTTGAATTATTCGCATTGTCCATTTCTATATCTTCTGCCTGTAACCATGATTAAGTACCTGTGATATGTCTTTAATGTGATTCCTGTAACTATGATTAAAAACAATGTGCATTGATCCTGGAATGTGAAGAACCCAACAAAATGGTTTTAAAAAAATCACTAATCCATTTCCTAAATTCCCCAACCAGTTGCTAGCATTTGATAATTCTTTACCTATAGTTATCCAGGCACTGTCTGCTTTTAAATCTTTTAAATCCCTACTTAAGTCAGTAATATGTTTGATATACGTCTGAAAGTCTTTGCTCCTGTCAGGCATGAATGTGCAGTAATATTGAATCTTTGCATGTAAGGAAAGACTCTCATATCGGTTTCGTTGATGAGTATATTCAGGAAAAACTGTGTCAGTCCTTCAGCTGGCAATTCCAGATTAAAGTTCAAATCAGCAACACAGTTCACTTCAGGGAGGTTTAGATGGATGTGTATTGTTAAATCAAAAGTCGCAGTACTTCTCTCCCATTCATTAGCATCGAGATATGTCCACTCTGGAGATACGTACTTTTGCCTTGGGACCTTTGCTCTTTTTGACCTTCTCACATCTGTTTGCTCATCATCAGTATCACTTTGATCAGACTGTTCATAACTTTCAGCAATAGTTGGTGGTACTCGTTCTGCGGTCAGGCAACTTCTCAAGATATAACTTCTTCTGAGGCAATGGTATCCGGGTACTACTCACTTTCTTGCTGCACTATATCCTTTGCTGGGGTCTGCATCTCTCATAGTCAACTATCCCTGCTGTGACTCTCTCTGACCCCCCTCAGGCCAAACAAGTACTGTCCCAGTAGCTTGCTGGTCCCTGGTCGGCCAGTGTGGAGTTTTCGGAGTTGCGCAAACTGTGGAGTGCATTAGGTCATGCCGTTCACGCTTATGTTTAGCATCAGGTGTTTGTCCTGTGCTGTACAATCAGCATGAATGGCACCACGTGCAAGAGGGCGCTGCTTCTTTTTGCCGCTCAAGTAGGTGTTATACCCCAGTGGCAGTTTCCCCAATGTGAATGGAAGGTTTCTCAATACAAGCAGTAGCGACCATCCGTGACCACCCGCATTGGGAAATCTCGCTGGGAGGGAGTCTGAAATAAGATTTTCCTCTCTTGCGCTTGCCAACTATCTGTTGGTGAGTGCTAGTGAGGAAAAAACTCCGCTCCGCAAATGTTTTTGGAACTCCACTTGCTATGCAGAGTGTAGAGTGGGAAAAGCTCTGCAAACTTGCCGGCAGGGTGGAATTTTATGCCCAGGCCTAGTCCCCAACAGCTTAGCTAACCTGGTCCCTCTGTCTCACTCTTACCACCGGCACATTAGAAGCAGGCACTGCCGTCTCATTCAGGGTGCCTGGGACTTTGCGAGTGTGCACTGCATGTACTGTGTTTGGGAGACATCCACACGTGACAGCAGCATCTTCTGGTACGTCCCCTTCCAGCGAGGTTCCAGACAGGGTTTATGAATGTGTTTCTTCAATGGACCGAGGTCATGGCACTGCTCCTGTCAGACAGTTTGAGTTTCTTCTCCAACCTGCAGAGAAACAGAATGTACCACATCAGCAATACCTTTGCAAAAATTCAGTAGAATATCAACAGTAATGTTTACTAAACCATTAGCAGGAACTACTGACAGTCTCATCACATGTCTCATGATCACTTCATGAGGCGACAATACTGTTCTCCTGTTTGGAGTGCTTCTCATACTAATCAACACAAAAGGCAATGCATCTGGGCACTTCAAAGACGTTGAACTACATACTTTGATCAATCTGGATTTCATTGTGCTGTTGATCTGCTCAGCCAACCCGGAAGAATCTGGTCTAGAACTGCAATGGAGCTTCTGATCAACCTGTAGTGCTGTGCATAACATTTTAAAGGCCGCATTGTTTAAATGAGTTCCGTGTTCTGACTCAAGAGTTTTTGGAAATCCGAACCTCTGAATAAATTCACACAATAATAATTTGGCTACAGTCAAGCTGTCACATCTACGAATATGATAAGCTTCAACCCACTTAGAAAAATTACACACAATGACCAAATCATATCTCAGACTATTGCAGACGGATATCTCTATAAACTACATTTGCATCCAGTTAAAGGGACCTGCAGATTTTCCATTTTGATTCAGAACAACTTGTGTTCTTCCTGGAATTTGCTGCTGACATATGATACCCTTACGGCACAAAGTATCTGCTGTTACTCTAAATCTGGGATTGTACCACAACTGTTGGAAAAGGTGCATCATTGCATCTTTCCGAAGATGTGCATGACCATGGTAGTGTTGTGCCATTGGCAACAGTAAGCTGTCAATACTGGTCTGTCATCAATATATACCCATGCATCATCTTCCCTTTTTGTGCAACCTGCCCATATCCAACACTGCTTTTCTGCCTCTGTCACCTAGTCCTGTAGTTTCCACACCTCTTCCTATGTGTCTAAGGGCGACAACAGCAAATTACAATCAGTGACGTTGGATGTCTTCATTGAATGTGTGCATTCAGAGCACAATAAAATGCCATCTTATCTGCATAGTGGTTTCCAACTGTAAGATAGTCACTTCCTTGTCAATGTGCAACACATTTAAAAGCAGCAATTTGGGCAGGCAATTGTAGTAAACGCAAAAGGTTCCTCACGCATTCCCCATTTCTAATGTGTGAACCAGAAAACATCAAACACCCATGCTGTGACCACAATTGCCCGAAGTCATGTACTTCTCCTGAGCCATACTGACTATCAGTATACATTGCAACTCAAAGTTGTTCTGAAATGGTGCAAGCTTGTGTCAAAGCTTTAAGCTCTGCCAGAAAATACTCCTTGCAGCCATGATGCTTCCACAACACCTCCAAATATGCACACAGCAAAATCTGATTCAGCCAATAGTTCATCATAGATATCTGAACAGGGTTTTGTACACAACTATGTCACATCCAAGCAATCATTATCAACGTCTTCAATCACACTCTTATTTCCAGGCAGTAGCATCAAGGAAGCTGAGTTCAACAACATATCTCCCTTCAACATCACATTTTCCGCACCCAGCAAAATTTGTTCGTACTTAGTCAATTAACTATTGGTTAAATACTGCTTTGAGTACAAGTATTTCCACTAAATGAGGCGCAAGCACTGTTAGTGGGTGACCCATAACAATACTCTTACATTGTTCAAGACTCACTCATGTAGACAAAACCACTTTCAGACATCCTGGCAAAGCAGCCACAACAGGATCAGGGGTAGCTGAAAAATAGGCAATGGGCCTACGGTTGCATCTGTGCATTTGTGTCAATGCTTAAAGAGCACAACCATCACTCTAACTGCAAACCAACACAAAGCACCTATTGTAGTCAGGTAAACCCATTCCTGGTGCCTTGCAAAGACATTCTCGCAACTCTGTGAAGGCTGACATGCAATCATCATCCCAGGGTACAGTATCTGACACATCTTTGTGTGTCAACCTCTTTAGAGGTTTTGCTGTGAGAGGAAAATTCAGTATCCACTGTCTGCATTAACCCACCATTTCCAAAAACATGCAAACTTCCTTTTAAATAACTTGAAGATTCTTTCCTGTGATACTTTCCTCACACCTTTCTCAAAGTGGTGTCCTAGATACTGGACTTAAGTTTTGCAAAACTGTATTTTTGTCGGAGATACTTTATATCCATTTTATTCCAAATGATTTAGCAAAGCAATTGTATAAATTCTTCATGCTTCTTTTGTAGTAGATGCCACAAAGAGATCATCAATGTATTGAACTATACTGAAAGATTCTGCATCACCAAAGACTCAAGATCCTTTTTAAGGATCTGATTAAAGATCAAAGGGCTTACCGTATACCCCTATGGAGCTCGGCACCATTCCAAAACACAACTGCCCAACCAGAAAGCAAATAAAAATTGGCTATCTTCATGCAATAGAATTGATAAGAAAGAAAGGCTAAAAGATCAATAACTAAAAATTATTCCGCCTCACATGGAATTTGGAATAAAATCACAGCTGGATTAGATACTACGGGACAACAAGGAACAACAATGGGATTCACCTTGCGCAAATCCTGCACAATGGGATGCTTACCATTTGGCTTCTGTGAGCCCATAATGGGAGAGTTACAATAAGTTTCCATTATTCCTTTCAGTATTCCCTGTTCAATCATTGAATCAATTATAGGTGTAACCCAGCAATTGTTTCTGGAGACAAATTATACAGTGGTATACTTGGGAAATCTACATTTGGCTTGATCATAATCCAGACTGGATCAACACCTTTGATTAGTCCAATGTCTTTACCTATGAAGGCCTAGACTACAGATAGTACTGTGCCTTTTAATTCAACGGGTAAATCTTCACTCATCAGGAGAGGATACAAACCTGTTTTCTGTTGGGCAAGTTTAAAGACCACATCTTCATCATTCATGTAGAACTCGATTCCATCGGGTGTACAATAGATTGAACAGTTTAATTCACAAAGTACATCACATCCAAGTAGGTTCACTGGCCTCGTATCACATACCAAGTATCGATGATGATCCTGAAAAGATCCTATTTTAATATTGACTGGTTCTGGAATTGGGATGGGAATCTATTTATTTGTAACACCTACAACCTGGATTCTTTCTCCTGAAAGGGGTAGCTGAGGGACCATAACTTCTTTGTACCTGCCCCATATTATCAATACCCATCTGGTTGGGACCCTTCTACACCGATGTTATCTGAGCAATCATTAGCTTTTCCTTAAGCTTCTCTCATCTCATGTCTGTGTCATCTGCCCAATATTTAGTAAAGCGCAGAATTTCATCCACTGATTTACTCTGCCATCAAAGAATAAGTTGTTTGATCCTTGCAGTAATCTTTGGTATCAATCCCATGACAAATAATTTGTAAACAAACTGTCCCACATCTTTCTCTGTAATTGTATCTGACCCACTATACCGTTTGAAAATCTGCACCGATCTTTCATAGAAGGCATGCACTGTTTCTTTCAGCTCTTGCATTGCCCTCTCTATCTGCAATCAATCAATTTGTTTTGGAGAAACCATTGTCTTCAAATGTGTAATGACCTGCTGGTATTTCCTCATTACCTCTGGAGATAGTGCTCCTGTTCTAGAAACCCTTGGAGGTTCTCCCTCCGGCCAATCCACAGGAATCTTACATTCGATCAACAAATCTGCTGGTACCTCAATTTCAAACAAAGTATTTAAATCAATCCTCAAAACCTTTGGAATTTTCACAAATTGTTCAACTTGATACCATTCCACTGGATTTTCTCTCTGTCTAGGGAAAACATTCGTAAAAGACAAAATATCTTGCCCATTTCATGGTACATGGACATAGCCTCCTCCTGCTACTTCTCTCATAGGGAGCATCTGCACACTGAAATTAATTGGTGATGACTGTACCTGAACTTTCATTATGTCCTTCTTCTTTGCTATCTGTCTTTCCATTTCTTTCGTTCATCCCACTTTCAAATTAATCCCAATAGCTTTTTATCTCCTGTTTCTTTCCTGGAGCTCACATGTTTTCAATATCTTTATCAGTAAAGTCCATCCTGTAAGATCTCTGTAAACTCTTTGAATTTCGAATGTCTACATTATATATCTGTGCTAGTTCAGCACGGCTTACACCAACTGACCTATCACAGCGCGGCACACTGTAACCTTAAATTTTCTAGAATCCTCAAATTAAATGTTCCGTAACAAGGGAGCTGTAAAGTCTCATCTTTCTCAGTAAGTGTGTGCCAATACGTGAGTCACAGACATGGATGTAACCCTTTGTCCATCATAAAAATGTATCCTGGCGTACCCTCAGGTGACACTTTTACCTTTGTTTTAGCAAATCCTGTTTCAACCTTCTTAACTAGGTTTCAAAATGTCTGGAAAAATGTAATTTTGTCTTTATTCTGTATCCAAAAATGATGTCTATAAACTCAAGAAATATTATTCTCCCACAATTCACCTTGTTCAGCAATATCAACCAATAGCAGCGTAACTCTAATGCTGTAGTCAACCAGCTTTACACCAACCGACCTATCACAGCACGGCACACTGTGACGTCAATCTTGCTCCTCGCAGTAGCTGACCCTCCTTCACAATTCTCTCTTTGCATGTTTACTCAAGGCAAAATTACAATACAATGCGAACAACAAATAAAACTGTCTGCTCCACTAAAGGTCATCCACTCTCACAAGGTAACTGAAACTTTGCTCTGATCATTTACGGTGATGAAATCGTGACCAGCGGAACTTCACCCTTAATTGATATAGTTATTCCCTGTGCACTGGTGATCAACCATACCAATTGTTTACCATTAACATACAAGAGATCCCTTACCAAGGTGTTGTCAATGATGCCTCATGATCAACAACACAAGCAGCAACTTACTCAGTGTCTCCTACACTGAGACCACCCTTAGGCAAATATCTCAAGATCCTAGGCCAGGACGGACCTGTTTACAACTTCAACTTTGCACAACGTGCCACAATCATAAATGGACTTTAACCAGGTGGACTTTAACCACTTAATTCTGCTCCACAACACACAGCCATTTCAAAAACTGCAATCTTAGGCAAAGCAATAGCAACGTGCATCTCTGTTAATACTCAGACTCCTGTTGCTGCTTGTTAGACCTGTCACCTTGGCGTGGGTCTCCCTTCCATTTTTGCTGTTGCCTCGTGTGTTTTTGCTGGTGTTAGATGCTTTGGGCACTGTGCCACTGCTGTCCAGTGCCACAGTGCAAGTGCTCCCTATTGTAAATTAATGTATGAATCAGTGATTTCATGATTGGTTGGTTTGGCTTACCTGTCAGGCCCTAGTACAGTGCACCAGGAGTGCCCAGGGCTGATAATCCAAATACTGCTGGTGGGCTTGCAGCACTGGTTGTGCCACCCACAGAAGCAGCCTGTAAAAGTGTGTCTAAGGCCTGCCATTGCAGAGCCTGCGTGCAGTCTGGTACTGTCATGCTGACTGGGCAAGTGCACCCACTTGCCAGTCCTTAAACCTTCCCTTTTCTTCATATCAGACACCCCTATGGTAGGCCCAAGGGCAGGGTGCATTGTAAGTATAAGGTAGAACATGCCCTGGTGTGTGTGGCATGCTCTAATAGTGAATTACAGCCATTTTCGTTTTCCACTATTGCAAGGCTACCTGTTCTCTATAGGCGAGAATGGGCAGTTTGATTATTACATCTTATAATCCTAACTGACTCAGGGAACATGGTAGAAATTCGAATTTAATATGCCTGAACTCAGAATGATAAAATACATCTTTTAGTGAAGTTGGTTTTAATATTCTGTGTTTGAAAATACCACTTTTAGAAAGTAGGTATTTTCTTGTCTAACCATCCAAACCTGCCTCTGCTAGGCTGTGTATTCCTTGTCTGGCTTTTGAGTGACAGGGGCTGGGGGATTGCAGGAGACAGGGTGAGTCAGCACATGGCTGAATACAGAGATCTGCATCTAGATGGGTGGGAGGAGTTGCACCTGGGACATGAATAGGGCTGTGCCTACAATGCTGGCTCCACCTCCTGTGGTACGTCTGATGTCTCTGCCCTGCACTCTGAAAGGAAAGAAGGAGTCAGGTAAACAAAGTGCTCCAGGACTGACCAGAACTGGTTTGGACTAGGCAAAGGCCTCTCTGCCTTCGGAGAACAAAGAGAAACTTGGTATAAATATTGGGACCCAAACCCAAGAACTTTAGATCACTTTGGGTACAAGAAGAAACCTTTCCTGAGGAGTAGAAGCAGAAGAAACTGAGGAGAGACTATCCCTAAGCTGAAGTGCTGCTTGGGGGATTGGCCTGCAGTGGTTGCCTGACTTCTAAAGAAAGTAGAAAGGACTTTGTGTGCATTTTCATTCAACTTGTGAAGGATCTCCAAGGGCTTGGAAAAGAACTTGCCTCCTGCTGAAGTCTCAGGGACAACAGACTTCACCCACCAGCTCCCCAAGAGTTATCTTGAAGTGCCTGCAGCTGTGCTGGAATCTTTGCGGACTTGCGTGTCGCAAGGAGCTGGAAGCGCGACTCAAGAACCAGAAGCGTGTCACCGAACTGCCGCTGCTGCTTCACAACACGAAGCGCCTTGCATCGCCGGAGTAGAATATCGACGTCGCCGCAGATGCTGCCGCATCTCCGGGAAGCGGGTCGCAGAAGAATCGTTGAGTCAATGTAAGTCCACCGAAGCACCACGCATTGCCAGGAGAGAGGATCGACGTCGCCGCAGACGCCGCCGCATCCCTGGAAAGCGTGTCGCTGGGCCTGTCGTAGCTCATCGCCGGAGAAGAGGATCAACGACGCCGCAGTTGCCGCCGCACCACCGGGAAGAGTGTCGCAGGGCCTGTCGCGGCTCGCATCTTTGTGGAAGCAACTCGCATCGCCAGGGGAGAGGATCAATGTCGCCGCAGATGCCGCCGCATCACTGGGAAGCATGTCACAGGGCCTGTCGCTGCTCACATCGTGAGGAATCATCTCGCATCACCGGAGAAGAGGATCGACGTTGCATGAGGCGCCGCCGCATCTCCGGGAAGCATGTCGCATCAAGAAGAAAGCACCATCTTTGTTTATTTGCACCGGATCTTCAACGCGATCACTGTCTTTGCAACACTTTTGTTGCCCTGCGTGTCACACCTGAGGTACATTGAACTCTGAGTGTCGCATTTATCATCTTAAGAGAACAAATCTAAATTCTACCATTTTAAAGTAACAGTATTGTGGATTTTTGTCGTGTATGGTCTTGGGTTAAATCTATATAAAGAATAATTATTTTTGATATAAAACTTGTGTGGTGTCCATCTGTAGTGTTGTCACTTCATTACTGAATGTGTTCACAAATGCTTTACACACTGCCTCTGAGATAAGCCTGTCTGCTCGTGCCAAGCTACCAAGGGGGTGAGCAGGGGTTATTTTAGGAGTGTACCCCTTTACCCTGACTAGACTCAAGGGTCCCTGTTTGTCACAGGTACCTACCTATGCCAACTAGAGACCCCCAAATCTAACACTGCTGCTACATGTTGAATTTATCCAGAGCAATACTCCATCAGCACTTTATCAATCCTTCCTGTTGCTAAACCAAAAATTCTTGGACTCTTTAAACTCGGGCAGAAGTATTTTTGGTACCCTAAAATCTCACTTCACTAAGCAGAACTACCAGATTTCTTAGCATGCTGAACCGCGCAGGTATTTGTATTTTTACCCTCCCTCATCTTTTTATCTTAACTGGGCCCTCTACAATTAGAGTAACACTTTCTTCAATATCCATCTACCACAGAGGCAATGGTCCTCTGATAAATCTTGTTCCACCGATAGTATGGGTGAAAATTAGGGCTCTCAGACACAACAGTTATCTGCTCAATGAGAACCATTAATTTACAGCCAACATTCATTAAACATCCCCACATTAAATCATCAACTCTAATTGCCCAGTTTGAAAGATACAATCAATTGGATTCAATAATAGACTCAGTCAGATTTCGATTGATTTGGTTATTGTATTAAAGCATCAAAGTCCATTGCACAAAGCAATTGCTTCAGAATTTAAGTCAAAAATATCACAATTTGCATTGGAATGCCCAACATTTAGGCAAATCTTAGAGTATAGTTATTATTATTACTAAGTTACAAAAACCCACTAGCCTATAAGGCTAAAGGTTAGTTTGTCAGTCTAACAGTTTAAATTCTACTAGGCAAAGGGAAAGTAAAAATTTAAAGTCCATTAAGGGTGAGCCCATCAGCATAGAGCTTAAAACAAAAGGGAAATTTGGTTCGGCTAGAAAAGTCTCGGTACGTAAGTTACTGATTGTAGCATCACAACTATTCAAAAAACAAAGAGGATGGTTTGTGATACCCAAAAATCAATGAGAACAGCAAAGCGCCAGCATCTCATGAAGGAAGGGAAATATGGTGTTGCCCCTCTTTTGGGCTTTCTTCTTTTATAAATATTTTCCAAAAGTCCATTGGCGTAACATCACTCTACCATCGAAAGATCATCATGTGTTCACAATGTGCATTAAGTCGCCTAACTAGTCACATCATCAGGATGGTTTCCCATGCTTGCCATGAAAAACAACAACTTTATGAGTCCACAGCAATTATCGACAGGGGAAAGAAACATAATTGCAGCTTGTAGAACTATCAGTCTTTGCCCATCCTTTCCCATGAGAACAGTTTAATGGAAGGGTACAAGACTGTCCATGTGTGGTACAAGAAATGCCACAGCTTACAAATACAAATTAAACTATTGTATTTGATCAGGGGAAAAGTCAGCATTAGAGAAACCAATTTCAATAAGGACTTTAAGATAACTTAACACATTTTCATACAATTAGGGGCCGATTCCGATCTCGTTGGGAAAGCCCTCCGTCCGAGTCGGATCCTTTCCGACCGAGCCGTGCCCCTGAAGTCCGACCGAGTGAGTACGATGCAGCCGTATGCTGACGGACTCGGCTCGCACGGACTCCCATTGAAGTCAATGGGAGCCAGGCGTATGGCGCATACACGGGCTGCCATTGACTGAATGGGTACGTTGCGAACAAGGGCTCCCCCTGTAGTGTGTACGCATTGGTGCCATCCGAACCATACATGCATGTGTAGGGGGGCCCCTTGGTTCCCCTCCAGTGATTGACTCGTAAGGCTACGGGTGAAGGGGGGTCCGGCGCGGACCCCTGAAGACGACTTCCCAGAGCGTGTACGTGTCGGAGGCTCCGACTCGATCCGGCTGTCCAAATCATGCATCGTACTGGCTCAGTTGTAAATCGCCTCGATTGCACAGCACGGTTTGCTTATGGATGAGACGTACGGAGCCGGAAACGATTCGGTCGGTGAATTTTGTGTTGCTCGCATCGTACTTGCTCACTCATACAGCTGTACGAGTCGGACGGAAAACACGCGTATGGCTCGTACTTTTTTCGGCCGGATCGCGTTCGGAGTTCTTCCGAGCGAGATCGGAATCGGCCCCTAAGTGTTAAAACATCATTAAATTAAATAAATCATAAGAAAAGCATAAGGAAATATATACATGTTCACGAATCATTATTAAATGGAATTAGTTAACGTTAGGAATACCCTATTACTGCACATGTCGCCATTTTTTATAAATGCTCGTTTTTCTAGATAAATGTTTCAAAAAGCATTTCTACATTTTCATAAACTATAACATCTCTAATATCAGTCTACCAAATGTCAGGCTAATATCTTATTGCTATAAGACTACGGGCCTTATGTAGGTAGCCTAACATTTACCACTTCATAAATACCGAATTTTACTGATTCGGTATTTATGAAGTGGTAAATGCTATGTAGGTAATCAGTCGGTAAAAATTACTGATTCGGAATTGGTCGGTAATTAAGAATCGGTATGTACCAATTCGGTAATGGTAACTGGCTTCCCATTGATTCCTATGGACCAGGAGGCCCATAGGAATCAATGGGAAGCCAGTTACCATTACCGAATCGGTAAATACCGATTCGGTAATGGGGGAGCACAATCAAGGGTGGCAGGGTGTCACAGTGACACCCTGTTGCACCCCTGATTCCTGCATGTGTGCACATGTGGCACACATACATGCCCTAAGGGCATGTATGTCTGCCACATTGCACACTTCTAAGTGCCAAAAAATGCTTTTTCTAAGACATTCGTCATTTACCACCAACTTTCAGTTGGTGGTAAATAACGAATCCAAACAACACCCACACACTCCCCCTACATCTCATTTCAGGATTCGGTATTTACCGAATCGGTAAAATTACCGAATCCTGAAATGTCCCCCCTACATACCAAAAGCCTGAATACCGGTCGGTAACGGGATTTTTACCGAAAATCGGCCGTTACCGACCGGTATTAGGCTACCTACATATGGCCCTATGTATCTATTTTTCTAAGTGGTATTTCAACAAAGGAAAGCATTTAATTACACTAGGCCACTTCACATATAACATCAAATATTGCCCATTTTATATGTATTTGTGTAAATTTGCATAGGCGTCTCTATTTTACGTTATTACGTTTTGAAAACGCGCTTTGTTGATGCTTCTAATACACTTCTCTCTCTCTCGTGGGTCAACGTGTATTATGTGCAAGGTGTAATTCCAAATTCATTTCATTTCAGTATCATGTCGTGTATTATGTCTGTTCAAGTGCGTGCTCCATCTGTACTGGGAGAAGGAAAAGTAGGACTAAAAGAAAATACTATTTGCAGCAAATAATCAGAGAAGTATTGAAGACTCTAGCGAAAATAATTTTAAATACAATTTCCCCTAACGCTCATGGGGCGTGAAGGAACCCTTAAATATTACGGCGGGCAATTACGTCACGATAATGCCCGCTTCAGCTTTCAAAAATGCTATCTAGTGTGAAAATGATCCGTACAAAGGACATTATACACATGTTACGATCATAGCAAAAAATAATTAAGAGTAACTAACAATCATACTTTTGCAAAAGTCACTGGGAGGTGAGGAAGATCTTTATAAAATGAGAGTAGGACTTCATTATTGATTAGGGCCTGCGCCTCTTCATTGTTTCAACATAAAAAAAACAATTTACAGGAAACGACAACTCGAGAGTCCTCTCTCACTATTGTTCTGGGAGTGATATCTCATTCACTACTGAAGTTTTAGCACAGCACAGTGACCGTTTATTCCTAAATGTATGTCATGAATAATTGAGCAACCGAATCTTTTATGCTGCAGACAGTGGTAGAAAAGGAAAGCACAACACTGGCTGTGAGAGCAGCTAAAGTGCGGTGTCTTCGTTTGTGTTTAGAAGCTTATATTAATATCTGGAAGCTGATCACACATCCTTTGTTGTAAGGAAATGACATTTAGTCAGTGTATTTACCAAATAGCTGAAGAGCTATCTCGACTAGAATAAGTAAGGTTAATCTAGTGACACTACTTCAGATCTCACGCACAGGCAGGCATAATAGAATCTTTTTAATCCCACCAGAATGCTGGCATTATACATACTTAACAGAAGGATTTATGTTTGGAGAATGAAAGCAATAAATGCAGCTAATTCTAGAGAAAGGGAAACCGGTTGAAAATTAGGAATTTGCCGCTGGAATGCTCTTTTCATGATGATGCTAATGCAGAGTATACAAAATGCAAGTCTAGTTTCTAAATTATGTTTATGTTTATGTTTGGGGGATTTATTAAGCGCTTGTTCACCGAAAGGTCTCCTGGCGCTATCGGAGATAGGAGAACCGTCCTGAAGTATACTCTAACAGTAGGCTTGGGTGAACGGCCAAGCTTTCAGTTTCTTTCTGAAACTGATGTACCCAGACGGTAGGGAATTCCAGAGTATTGGGCCGAGTACAGAGAAGCGTGAGCCACCCATTCTCTTACGCTTAAATCTGGGGATAGTCAGCATATTCATAGAGGCTGACCTGAGATTCCGTTTGGGAAGGTACTGTGAAATCTTAATGGAGATTAATTTGGGGCCCGTCTTGTGGAGTGCATTGAAGATCATGCAGCCTCTTTTAAGCATGGACCGCTGGGTCACAGGAAGCCAGTGAAGCTGCTTCATTAATGGATTAGTATGACAGTGTCTCGGTTGCTGAAAGACTAACCTAGGCGCCTGATTCTGGATCAGCTGCAATCTATGGGTTTGATTGGAAGGGAGGCCCAAGTAGATAGCATTGGCGTAATCCAGCCTGGACATATTTAAGGCCAGCATGATTACCATGCTTGCCTACCTCGTAATAGATCTCCTGATTTTCTTGAAAGTCCTTAGATGGTAGACCCACAAGGAAGTGACCAGACTAATCTGTTCATGCATTGATAAGTTGGCATTAATTTTGTTCCCAGACTTTTGACTGAGTTCTTAGGGGTAGGTGGGATTCCTAATGCAGCTGCCAGTGTCCTGGCATCTAATGATGGAGTCTGTTATTAGAAATGACTATCTCTGTTTTGTTAGAGTTTAATTTAAGATAGTTGTGACTCATCGAGTCTTTAATGAAAAGCATGGTATTTTGGAAGAAGGCCTTAGATTCCTCCGTCTCAACAATTGGGAATATCAGCTGCATATCATATGCATTGTTATATACCTTCACTCCCCTGCTTTGGAGGGCATGAATCAGGGGGCAGGTATAAATGTTGAACAGGTGGGGGGAGAGGGATGAGCCCTGAGGTACACCACAAGTGGTATTGACCCTGGCTGAATTAAAGGGTGCCAGTCTAACAGACTGGGTGCGGTCCCCTAAGAATGAAATCATCCAATCCAGGGCTGTGCCTCTCAGGCCTGCCGCTGCCATTCTGTCGGCTAATATGGTGTGATCCATGGTATCGAATCCAGCGGACAGGTCGAGCAGTACCAATGCCTGCGTGCACCCTCTGTCGACTCCCTCCTTCAAGTCATCCATTACGCCTAAGATGACTGATTCAGTTGAGTGTGACGGTCTGAAACCTGCCTGGTGGGAGTCCCAGAAATTAGTCTCTTCGATGAATGGGCAAAGGAGTTTTGCTACGTGTGCTATAATCACTTTTGCTGGATATGGGAGGAGCGATATGTGTCTGTAATTACTCAGTAGGTTAGGATCTACTCTGGCTTTATTTTGAAGCGGGACTAGCACTGCCTCTTTGAAAGCACGTGGGACCACCCCTTGCTCCAGGGAGAGGTTGAGCAGTGAGAGAAAGTTATCTGGGAATTATGCAAGAATGTCTTTTTGTATCTTGGAGGGACAGGGGTCTTTAGGGAAGCCAGATTGTATCTTGCTTCTTAATTCTGTGAGCCGATCTGTGGTAGTGTTTTGAAATCTAGACATCGTTGTTGAGTTAGTAAATTGCTGATATGATTTCCAATAATGAGAGCTAGGAGAGATGGAGTTCTGGATAACCTTAATTTTGTCAATGAAGAAAGCATTCAGATCGTCACATAAGGCTTGGGAGGGAGTAATGGCCAGTGTGACGCGGTAGGCATTGGAAAGTTCTCTGACTATCTTGAAGATGTCTTTGGATTTATTTTCAGAGCTAAGAACCCTGTTTGTGTGGAAGGATTTTTTTGCCTCCACGATGGCAACTTTGTAATCAGTTAGAGCAATTTTGTACATTTTCCTTTCTGCAGGAGAATAGCTTCTCCGCCATTTCCGTTCCACCTGGCGGGTTTTAAGTTTTACTGATTTTAATTCTATAGTAAACCATTTAGAGGCTTTGTGCCACCTCATACCTCTCTCTTTCCTTTGTAGCGGGCGTGAATCAAACTTGCATTTGATTGCCAGTTGGAGACAGCAATCTCCAACTCGTCAACATTATTATTTGTTCTAGGCGGAAGTTTGGATTTCAGGGTGTTAAGGAACTCAGGCAAGCGAACGCGGTTCCAGTTCCTAGTCAGTATTTTCGGGCCGGTCAAGGATTTAACTAGGCAAAGACCACTTAATGTAAAGTGTATTAGTTGGTGGTCTGACCACATGCATGGTTTAACAGTTAAGTTATGGACCAAGAAGTTAGAAGAAGTCCATAGTTGGTCTAATGCATGCCCTTTCATGTGTGTGGGTTCAGTAATATGTCCTTCTAAATTCAAGTTATTTAACAGGTCTGTGAGCTCTTAGATCCCTGACTCCACCCTTCCTCGGTGGACCAGCAATTCAGATCTCCAATTAACAGAATTTTATCATAATCTATGGTTAAAGGGGTCTTGTAATTAGCCAATTCAGTGATGAATTACCCGATTGAAGGGGGAGGTCTGTAGATCAGTATGCACACCAGCGTGGATTTTGGAAAAATTCATTTTAGGGTGAGGCTATCCACTGAAGCCACTTCTAATGGGGCAAAGGAGGTGACCAAGAGATCTTTTTTGATAACTGCCGCTCTCCCCCATCCTCTTTTCCCTGGAGGTCTGTTAACCTGCATCAAATGGTAGTTGCTTGGTAGCACAGCTAATATGTCAGGCGTGGATTCCACAGTTAGCCAAGTTTCTGTGATTAATAGTACATCTGGGGCTTCAGTGTCTAAGAGGTTAACATTTTCTAGCTGGTGCTTGACCATGGAGCATGTGTTGAGAAAAACTATGTTTAACTCTTAAAGTTCTGAAGTCTTTATCCTTGTAGTAGCGTGGTTGTGCGGGATTGGAGGGGGGTTGGATGCGCTGGGATAACCGGTGGTGTGACAGGACCGAGATTTAAAAGACCATAACGTTCTAACTTGTGTTTGGTTATAGGCTCGATCCTCAGGTTGGCCTTGGGTGCCAGAGAACGAAGTTCCGATGAGGAATATTTAATTAAACGGACATAGTGGCTGGCCCCTGGCCCCGACCGGCCGTGGACGGGCGCAGACGGGCTTAACTTTGGCGCGCCTTTGGCATGTCATCGTTCCCATTTGTGTTAAGTAGTGGTCGTGGCAAGAACCACTAGTCCGCTACTGTTGTCCTGGCCCCTCCTCCTGGCAACCGAAAGTGGGTGAAGCCGGCAAAGATGTCTGCCCCCTCTGCAACAATCGAGCACTCTGCTCATGGCGGAACGAGAGGGCAGCGCTTTAAGTCACCCCCACAACAGGACTCTGGTGAGTGCTGAGATCAAATGCACTGCGATATTAAAAAAGTAACTAAAAGCAGATTTAATTAAAATAGCCGCGAAGGTTAACTAGTATAAGAGTAGCTGCAAACAGTCTAAAATAATTAGGCAATTAAAATAGCCCACCGGTGAGTAGGACCAGTGCATGAGAGCTGTTAATCAGGACAGCTCCCTCTCTGTCCACGTCTCTGTCTCCATACTTGTTAAGCAGTGGTCGTGGCAATAATCACTAGAGCGCTACTGTTGTCCTGGCCCCTCCTCCCGGGAACCGAAAGTGAGTGAAGCAGCAAAGATGTCTGCCCTCCTCTGCAACAATCGAGCACTCAGCTCGTGGCGGAATGAGGGGGCTTGATGTCGCAGAGAGCAGTGCAAACTGTTCTGCATAAATAATCCTGCCCTGATACATGCTCATGGTGCACTAAGCATAAAACATCTTAAGTCATTTGCACAGTGAGAAGGGTATGGCTGACAGGGAAGTATATTGTCAATGCCCAGCCCCCCTTTTGAATATCGGACCTGACAGCAATGAAATAATTTCCAGCGTGTGAGACTGGGGGCAGGGGGAGGGGGAGAGTCTGAGGAGCAGAAGTTTTAAATGTATGTTAAATAGGTTTATATTTTAACTACATATTTTTTTAAAAATGTTTTTAACATATATATATATATATTTTAATTGTATTTTTTTATTCTAGATTATTAAAGCTATTCATTTTATATTTATAGTAAATCTTTATTATTTAGAAGCGAGAAGAATCTTTTGAATGCTGGTACTGCCTTACAATTTGACAGCCTCACCTGCCCTCCTCAAAACCACAAGCAGGGAGTACTCGAATGCCTCTCGTGTCCTGAGGAGGTTGAAAACGCGCTAGTAGCTGAGACTTTTGTAAGTCTTCCACCTTTAATAAACAGGACTTGTGTGGCTCCCTCAGTGCAACGGGTATACTGTGTACGCTGTGCAATAGGACACTCTCTTATAGCATCCCTCTGATATAGACCGAAAACAATGACACTGGGGGCTTATTTATAAGATGCTTGTGGCGTGTTTGCACCACACAAAGTGTTACATGAGTGATGCAAACCTCTAAATCAGATTATCGTAACCATGCAAAGCCACATTGCAAGGCTTTGAATGACTTCATAAATCTGGAGCAAGGCAACGCAGCGCAAATCACTGCATTGCCTTACTCTGCGCAAAGAAGGCCTTCCATGGAAGTTGCGGTGGGTGTTCCCACTCAAATCCCGTAGTTTTTGATGCATTCCCTGATTTACTAAACCTTGTGCACCCGTGAATGCGTCAAAAAGATACACCTCCCCAGGTGAGGCATAATGAGGAGAAATATTTTTATTTCTTCTTGTTTTTTCCTATTTCTATGTGTGTTGCATTCTGCACTACACATAGAAAGAGGAAAACGCCTCTATGGATTGTTTTTGTGCAGAAAAATGTCCCTTCCTGCACAAAATAAATTCTGCCTACAACACAGGCATCCTTTCACCATGTGCA
Source organism: Triturus cristatus (assembly GCF_964204655.1). Taxonomy (NCBI): domain Eukaryota; kingdom Metazoa; phylum Chordata; class Amphibia; order Caudata; family Salamandridae; genus Triturus; species Triturus cristatus. The sequence goes on from NC_140593.1 coordinate 178,633,487, forward strand.
GGGGTGCCTGTGTTGGTGCTAGACTACTGAAATTGAGCATGCACAGGAAGGAAGGTCAGGAATGCACAATAATGGGTAAATACAGTGCATTTCTGCCCTTTCCCTGTGATGCAGGGCAGTGCAGCAAGGTACCACTATTGTGGTAATTGCCCCCGGGTTTGGCGTGATTGTATTTCTATTTGGGGTAGTGACTGGGCCATTCTTATTGTAAAAGGACTGTGACTGATTTGCATATGGGTGCTCCCCATCTGGAGTGAAGCAGTGAGCAAAAAATTATACCCTGAAATATTGCCCAAACATTTGGCCATGGCTGAGACTTTTGGAAACGTTACTCCTATCCGATTTTGCTGCTGTATGTAACGTCTTAAGTGCTCTGAGCACTTCACTGATGAAACACAACCAGCCTCAAACTGGCCTATGTTTGCTTATGGTTCCTTTCAGACATAATGTGGTCTGGCAGTGCCAAAATTAATTTGCATATGCACAGCAGGCAAAAAAACAATAATTGTGAATGTGGCCTGAGGGATTGCAAGTGGGTGGGACGTCTGCAAGTCTTCCACCTGTTGCCTACATATTAACGGACTCTCAATAGGTTCTCACGCTTTTTGGATGCATCTTCTCTAATTTCATCTTATTCATTCAATGCTCATTCCTTGTAAATTGCTATTGTAAAATTAATTTCTGAACATAATCTGTTTCTCTCTTTTTGTCTGTCTCAACCTTTCTTTTACTCTCATTTGTTTTCTTCACTTCCCGCCCTAGCCCCTCACAATGGGAAAAATAAAATCATGACTGGCCTCATGTTCTTGACAACAAGGCATATCTAAACAATATTATACTATTACATATGCATGAGATGTAATGCATACTTTGTCTCTTACTTTGCTGCTGCACGTCCTTAACTCAACACCTTTGTGAATAGGATGCATCAAAGTAAGAAAAAACTTGATAGAAAAGGAGGCAAACTTGGTTGTACAGAATGAGGATGGGTGCTGTAGCAAACTATTCAATCCACTGAGAAGGCGGCAATGTGGCAGCATCTCACAGATCATGTGAATACCTAGGGGGTGGAACAATTATCAGAGAAGCACTGATCTGATGTCAACATGAGACAAAGTGTGTGAAGGTGAAGTGCACTTGGATCGTCCACACCCATTCCTCCAGACTCTTTGTTACCTGTTTCGTTAGTGGTTATTGTAATTCCTTCATATTTTAATGGAGCGTTTTAAGCTACTTTGATAATTAATGATTCCTTACCCTTATTTTTCAAACCCACTGCTTGCAGTTTTACACATTTTAACAACCTCACTGATTCTGTCACTATTGAGGGTCCTTCTACCTTCATAGCTGCAGCACTTTGTGGCTTTGCATTAATCAGAGTTGAGAGAATAGTGGTTAAAATAGATGAGACACAATGTGTTCCTCTGATTTCTCCATTAATGCCAATATGGAGGTCAGAACTGTGCAATGCATTTAAGGCTTCTGATATAACACATTCTTACAGATTTTCAGTTGGTGGTGTATTTGCAGTTACATGGTCATACACTTGTATATCCAAGAAAATAGTAATCTAATTCCAACAACTGGCTGCTACTTTTGCTGTGTCCTGAGGAGCACTTGGCTAGTTTATCAGGCTCCTTGTGTACTAGTACTCCAACAGTGATTCTTGCACCTGTTCTTGGCCTCTTCTTTCTTTGATCAGGTTTAATAGGTACATCGGGGAATATATAGTTGTTAGAAATGGGGGTCTCTAGTTGGCGGAGGTAGGTACCTTTGTCCAAATAGGGACCCTTGCTTCTAGTCAGGGTAAGTGAGATACACTTCAAAAATAACCCCTGCTCACCCCCTTGGTAGCTTGGCACGAGCGGACAGGCTTATCCCAGAGGCAGTGTGTAAAGCATTTGTGAACACATACAGTAATACAGTGAAAGCACTACAAATGGACACCACACCAGTTTAGAAAAACAAGTAATCTTTATCTAAACCAAAACAAGACCAAATGACAAAATTCCACAATACAGTAATAAAAATATGACTTTCAGATGGTAGAAATAGTTAAATTCAAAGCAAATTGCAGATGCGACACCTTTCACACAAAGTACCTGGGATGCGTCACGCAAACAAAAAAAACGGGCCTGAGGGAAGGTGATGCGTTGGTTCCTTACTCACAGGGAAGGTGATGCGTCAGTTCCTTGCTCCGGAGGAGGTGATGCGTCGGTTTCTTACTGCATTCCCCAACGATGCGACAAACTTGGCACCTCAATGCGATGCAATGATCCAGGACGATGCGTGGATTCTTCCAGCTTCCAGCAGAAAACAGTCTCTAGAAGTCCAAAACAACAGCAGGCACCTCTTTGCAGGTCAGAACTCCCAGCAAGGAAGTTCAAGGGAGCTGGTGGTGAAGTCTTTGTGTCCCTGAGACTTCCGAACAGGAGGCAAGCTCAGTTTCAAGCCCTTTGAGATCATCCTCAAGCAGGGGACACAGCAAACAGCAAAAGTCCTTTTCTCCTTTCCTTGGCAGCATGTAGCCACTGTAGGCCAACCCCAGACAGCAAACAGCCCACTGGCAGTATTCCTCCTCAGCTTCTCCGGCTTGATTTCCCAGAAGTGATCTAAAAGTCTGGGGTCTGGGCCCCTCTTTTTATACACAACAATCCTTTGTTCTCTGAAGGTAGAGAGTGTCTGTACCTGGCCAAAAACAGTTTTGTCCTCACTGGTGCAGCTTCCTGGCAGGAGGTGGAGACAGCCTTGTTGAAGGCAGACCAGGCCCATTCAGGTGAAAAGGAAATCTCCTCCCCCTACTCTAAATGCAGCTCAGGTCCATTCAGCCCAGCCCTGACTCATCAGACTTCTGGAGCCACAGCCCCTCTATAGCCCCTGTAATCCAAAAGCCAGACATGCAATACACAAACCTAACAGACGCACACTGGATAGTTAGGCAAGAAAATATCTACTTTCTAAAAGTGGTATTTTCAAACACAGAATGAAAAAGTCACCCTCACTAAAAGATGCACTGTAACATTCTGAGTTGTGGCATACAACACTTTCTTTTTCTACCTTGTTCCCAGGGCCAGTTATGTTTATAAGATGTTATAAACAAACTCCCCATTCTGTCATATGGGAACAGGTAGCCTTGCAATAGTGAAACACAAAATTGGCAGTAATTCACTATCAGGACATACCACACACATCAGGGCATGTCCTACCTTTCACATACAATGCACCCTGCCCACAGGGGTACATTTGGCCTACCTTACGGGTGAAAAGGGAATGTTTAGGGACTGGCAGGTGTGTGCACTTGCCAAGTCGACAGGGCAGTCCCAGACTGCACACAGGCTCTGCAATGGCAGGCCAGAGTAACATTTTACAGGCTGCTTCTGTGGGTGGCACAATCAGTGCTGCAGCCCACTAGCGGTATTTGATTTACAGGCCATGGGCACACACAGCACACTATACTAGGGTCTGACAAGTAAATCAAATATGCCAATCATGGAATCACCAATACATAAACACAATTTACACAGAGAGCATATGCACTTTAGCAGTGATCAGCAGTGGTAAAGTGCCCAGAGTCATAAAACCAACAAAACAGGTCAGAAACAATACAAAGGCAAAAGGTTCTGGGATGACCCTGCAAAAAGGGCCAAGTCCAGCAATAGTCATAACCAATTGGAGAGCCAGCTGATGTGAGCATGTCCTTGGGTAAAACTCGTAGGAAAACCTTCCTCCTTAATACTATCACTATTTTCTATATCATTGGCCTCAATTAATAACTTCCTTTACAATTCCCTGGCCCTGGACCGACTGTTGCTCAGCTCATCTCACCTCACCTTGTTCCACATTATGTCATCATTAGCCCTTCATTTATTTCTAACTCCTCTAGTTTATTGTTGGAAAGTGGGTTATTAGTAGTGATAAATATGCATCAACCACTGGATATAAAGCCTCTAACACAGTCTAGGGTTCAGAATAGGTCTCAGTAAAGTATTCCCATACTTATCCTTATGTAGATTGGCTGTGAGCAGGCAGTCTTAACTCAGGAGACAAGAACTTGAAGCCTTTAAAACCACAAATTCAGTACCTTCAATGAGGGGCAGGGCAACACCCCAAAGCATGACCACTTCCTCCAAAGTGTGGCATATTCTTCTCACAGAAAGCACTATTCTTCCAAAATTCATTATGGCTGAAATCTCAACAGAGGAGTGAGAACTACATAAACCAACCTCTATTATGGCTCATTTCCATAACTCTCCTCTTCCTACCATCTGAAAATGCCTGCCTTAAGCCTGCCACTTGCTGAGTCAGAGGGGCTGGTGGTTAGATGGACCTGGTATTCCCTGCCTGTCCTATTCCCCCTTTGAAGCTTCATATTTGGGAATGTTTACACAATACTGTTCCGATCTATTATTTCAATAGATTTTTCTCATCATCTCACTGTCATATTTTAATACACCATCTAGTTTATGAATTACGCTACTAAAGGTCATTCTCTGCATCACACATGTTGGCTCAGGTGGATAAGTAATGTCATAAAATCAATTCTCCAGTCAGTCAGGCCTATTCACAAATATAAATCTATACATGTATATTTACTCATTTGTAAAATGTGGCTATTCAACATTTCCGAGTGTAAATTTGCTATTAGATACAGACTTATAAGTCTTCACCCCCTCAAAATTAGAGGTGTATCTGCTAGAATAAGATTTACAAGTTTAAATGTACTGCTAGTAACTGTTCACGCATAGATGGAGGTCTCTGCTACCGGGGATGAGTGGAGGATCTCCCTATGGTAAAGTATTGGGAAAAATAGTCAAGTATTGTTAGAAATGGGATTTCTGGTTGGCTGAGGCTTGCGCCAAAGCCAGGCAGAAACCACCACTCTAGTCAGAGCAAGGGAGTTATACGCTGAAGATAACCCCTGCTCACCCACTTGGTAGCTTGGCACGAGCAGTCAGGCTTATCCCAGATGCAATGTGTAAAGCGTTTGCGCAACACACACACAGCAGCAACAAACTAGGCACACCACAAAAGAAACTCCACACAAGGTTATATATAAAAATAGTCTTTGTATTATCCAAAACACATTAGAATAGTAATCACACAATATGCACTGTGCCAACTGGCACTAGGTCATCAATTTACAGGGGATCATATACAGGACCGGGCCAATCGGGCCATGGTCAGAACCATTAGAAAAGCACAAGTAGCAAAATATAAAACCAGTAAGTACTGGTACAATATTGACCTCATCATTATCACATTAGACATAAAACACATTATGCATCTCATTAGGTTTAAACCATATTACGCCTAAATCACATTGGTCATAAACATATTGTACAGGGACTCAGTAGCGCATCACAGTAACACTACTAAAAGGTGCTCACATCACCTTAGGGCCTTGCGCCCTTTTACCATCACTCAACTGACCCCCAGGCCAACTGGCCTTTCGCTGGGGCCCCCAATGCCCTATATCCAGAAAGTCAGGGTGCTAAGGGGGTCCTCTCACAGAGCCCCCTGGCTGCCTCGGCAACAAGCACAAAGTGCGCAAATGCGCTGGGACATGGGGTGTACTCACCCCTTTCTCACCTAGAAGAAATGGCCCCCTCGTTGCAGCTGCCTGCGCTCTCACAGTACAGCAGTGGGAAACCAGCGCTGGCACTCACGGTGCCTCTGGAGTGCCCCACTGGGACTCTCTAAAAAAAATGTGCCACCAAACGTTGCAGCTGCCCACTGTCAGGCGGGGCAGCTGTGGCAAAAATGAGCACTGACAATGTGCCCCAATTGGCACTACCAACGTGCAATTGTGAAGCTCCATTCCAGGACTTTGTGGAGGAAATTGCCCCCAATCGAAATTAGCACTGGCACTCACTGTGCCTAGTGAGCCCCGTTCACCGGGCCCCTCCTTGTGCCATCACTTGGCACCACCGAACTTCAGGAACTCCTCAGGTGCAACTGGCACTCACCGGGGTTCTCTGTGGGACTCCTTTGGTCTCCTCCAAGGACGGAGAAGGCTCGGCAGCATCTCTCGGCTGTCCTCTTCTCCAGGCGGCATATGGGGCTCCCACAGCTCATGGGAGCCCCGGTTCAACAGGCCGCCGCCTCCGCCTCCTGGCTCCGTCCACAGTCAGGCAGCTTGCCCGGCTTCCGGGTCAGCCGCACTGCCTTCCCCGGGTCGCGGTAGTGATTCTCAGCAGCAAAACGCGGGTGGGCTCCCGCTAAAGCAAACAATGCGGGGTGGGCTCCCGTTTTAAATAAGGACCATTGCAGGGTGGGCACCCGCTTTCTTCAGATCTGGGTGGCTCCAACGGGTGGCAGCAATGCGGGGTGAGCACCTGCTCGTTAATCAAGCATCAATGTGGGGTGGGCACCTGCAAAATTAAAGGTGAATGCCGGGTAGGCTCCTGCTTAATCAGGCAATGCAGGGGAATCCCCACGCCGGGATCCCCTCGGCGCACACGATGCAGCACAGCGCTGCAGATGCCAGCTCCTACCAGCAACACCAGCAAAACGCCCTTTAGAAAAAGTAAAGCGCTCACGAGGCGCTAGGAGTTCAAAGTCCAGGGAAAGCTGGGCCCAGGCAGGCCAGCACACAGGGCCCTCAAGCAGGGAGGCAGTCCCTCGTGGCGGTTCCTCCTGAGGCCCAACAGCAGCAAGCACCCCAAGCACAGGAACAACACTTTCATGGGGTCCCAGCCCCTATATTTATATGACATCTTGGCTTTGTCTGCCCTGGCACAGGGCGTGGGGGAACCAGCAAAAACCGGCTCAGGGGGGGGATTTGGAGCACTTTGTTTACCAGGCACCTTTTCCCCTTTGTCAGGTGGGGGCTCATCATCAGACACACCACAGGAGCCAGCATTGTACAGGCTAGGCATAGACCTATTCAGGGACCAGGAACTTATTCTCCCACTACTCCAAATGCAGATGTCCCATTAAGCCTAGCGCTGACTCACCCTGCCCCTCCTGGAGCCCCACAAACCTTACCAGCTACTGTTGCTCAAAAGCCAGACATGCAATCCACATCAAGTAGGCAGACACATAGCACACAGAAATGCCAACTTCTAAATGTGGGGAAAAAGGAAACAGCTGGTGTGCACTCAGATATTAATAGTAATCCCAAATTTAAGACATAGTTCACAAACTTAAATAAGGCTTGGTGTGCTGACCCTGAGGTGGTTCCACCCACCACCTGTATTCAAAAGCGTAAGGGACTAGAGCGAGATGCACTAGACAGGGACTGCACTACTCATAAAACTCAAAACTGAGTAAAGAACAAGTTAAGCATCATTTATCAATTTAACAAGGCAGTCAATTGTGTACATCATCAAACCATCAATGATTATTTATGAATGAAAATAACAAGTCATCATTTCTTCTTGTCAGAGTGTTGATTTATTTCACACTTCTACCAAGATCAAAACAAGATCAAAAATTCATGTATACAACATCCTATAGTACATATAATGTAGCTTGATCTTCCCAATGCATTTCGGGCGCAGTATTCGCCCTTCTTCAGGGGTAATCTAGAAATGAAACATCAATCAGTCATATGCTAAGTTATTACAAAGAACAAAAGTTTACGGAAGGCAATTCTGGCGTCACACGGGTCTTAAAACAAGGTGGAAAAATGGGGAATTAAAGTCACTGAATTGTGTCACCAACGAGTTGGTGAGAATGCTAATAAGTGTGGACAAAGAGGAGGTGTGGTCCCAGCAAGAGAGCGGCATAGATGAAAGCGAAGGAGTGAAAGACACCATGTGCAAATGAAGGCGGTCACACGTGAACAATATAAAAGCATCAAACCGTCACCAAACCAGAAGAACAAATAAATACCTGAAAAAGCCAATATCTCTAGAGATTATCCGGAGTTGTAAACAATGGGAGACACGATCTAAAGAAAATGAGGACTAGGACTTAACAAGGTCTAAAAAAGGGTGATGAAAAAACTGTGATGAAAAAACGCTAAACTGTTTGGGTGATGAAATAAACTTAAATGCGCTTACCGAGAGTTATATCAGCCCTAGCGGACAATACAAAACAGTTGATGACTGTGTTAACAATGGCGCAGGAACAGCGATGTAATGGAGCAGACAGAAACCTGCGGGTAATGAATGCGGATGGTTAAGCACAACGGTATGTGCGCTAAACCGGAAAGAAATTAAAGGCTTTAGGAAACTTATAAAAGAATCAGCTATGATACCTGGAGGTTACTGAAGATATCTGCAAGAATAGTCCATCGGTTCATAGGGCAACGAGTAGATCCGCACGTGGATTCCAGTGAAGTACGGGTACACGAGTGGAAGCAATAGTGTGCGAAAGTGAAGAGGGGCTTATATACAGAGGAGACGGGGGCGGCCATATTAAGTTGGGAAGTGAATTCAATAGATGACGAGTCAAACAGCAAACGAAAGAGGACAGAATATGAGAACGGAATGAAAAGTACATACAAAAATGTTGTGAGGAATAAAGTATTTGAAAAGATGAATGATAAATGAAACACATCCTGCCTATTTACAATTTCACGAAAAATGAATTTTCACAGGGCAAACATACTACCTGTTTACAAATTAAATCGACAAAAAATGCTGACAATATCTCTAACCATAGAAACTTTTCTGTGGGCGTCCTGCCTATTTACAATCTAAAAAATGACGATTCTAACAGTATATCTAACAAATAATACCATCGCCCATTTGAAATATGATAAATGTGTGAATGAGTGAGTACCAGTGTGTATATGAGACAGTAAAGTGGTAATGTTGACTCATCTCCTAGTATAACGTAATGTATCCTAACTATTTTGCATATGCGTGTAAAAAATGAAGGATCCAGTGTCCTGTGTGTGGCTTAAAGCCCACGTATATACGAAAAAACGAGTGGTGGAACGTACCAAAGTTTGAGTGAATGAAAGATAGAGACATATGAGTGCTCGAATGCGAGATAGGGACTACTGTGTCCCCCCCTTTTTTTTGTCCTTAAAAGCATTCAAACGGAAGTGTCTACAGGAAGCATGCAAATTCAATTTTATCATTGAGACCCTTAGGACTCAAGGTATTGAGATACCGAATCCAAAAGGACTCTCTTTGAACAATCAGTTTACTCATGTCGCGATCGTTAGAATGTTTAATGACTTCAATGACACTGCTGTAAGCAACATCTTAAATATGACCATAGTTCTTTTACGCTCTAGGTATAGGACTGTAACAACCGTTTTATACGAGTAGTACATGGCTTCATGAGTCATTGAGCATAGTACTCTCCAGTAACATTATCCACATGTCATGACATCTATTTAAACAGTCAACAAAAAGTAACATTATCACCAGAAGCCAGTATTTTTACACTCATCTGTACACACTTTAACTGTAATTATAAGAAGGTTTTTAAAAATATGTTTGAGCTGCATTCATGATCCTTGACTGATTAAGTAAACAAAGACAGAAAAGCCATGCTGAAAATAAATTCAGATGATTCATACATTTCAATAGATCTGATTGAGACGGGAGACTCCTGGTTTTTAAAGCGAAAATTGCTATATTTTGGCTGTCTCCGGCCTGAAATGTGGAAACGGTAATCTCAAATTACGATACACTAGATATTGAAGCAGCCCACTGCTACTATATTAGCATACTGACATGGAACCCAAATGGTACATCAAAACAGCTGCTCTAACATGTATATTTTGCCACGAGGCCAAATGCCAAAAGAAACGAGGCCAAATACCAAAAGAAACATACAGCAATTGAGGAACTGCTGCTACAACACTTACAAGTGTCAGCTCCAGCCTGTGTCCCCCATGCTGGTGTTTACCGGTCTCTGCTGTAGATGGCCCAGAAGACCCTCTCTTTGAGCTCTGCAGCACTGATGTGAATCCGTCGACCTGAAGGGCCTGAGGCCCGAGAAGGGAGGCGGTCAATCTGCTTGTGAGTGGGCGCCCCCCACGCCTAGGGGAGGGGCGCCCTTAGTCGCGCCACGGAGCCCAGCCTCCTCTTCCGGGGGGCTGGTAGAAGAAATGAAATCATTGAGGGGGGCGTCTCCTACACGTAAAGGAAACTGAAACTAATCACAAAGTTATTTAAGGCGTTGTCCCAGGGATTTCGTCCTCTTTGTCTCCTTGGATCCCTGGGAAGCCGCAGGAGCGTCTGAAAGGGTGCAGTGTGGCGCGGTGGGTTCAAGGAGGCCTTGGTGTAGCGTTCATAAATGACGGAGGTTAGCAGTTAAGTAATTCACAAGTCATAATCCAAGTACTAGGGTTCGATTCCACTTATGGGAATTTGCATTTAGTTAATTTTTCTTTCTAATGTCATTTTCTTTTGATTTTAATGCCTGCAACTGCCTTTATGTATTTTATATGTATTTAAATGTTTAATCAGGGAGGTACCGAGGCTGCTTTGTGGTGCGGGAAGCGAAATGTTTTTTGAGGCTGCCGTGTTGTTGAGGGCGTGCCCCTATATGGTTGGGTGGTTTCAATGATTGAGCGTCGCCTTCGCCAGTAATGCGCTTTGGTGGTACGGTTTGTGGTGCGGTGCTCAGGGGATGCCCCCGTCTCGAATGTACATCACACAAGTCAGCGGGAGGCGGCCGTGTTATGCAGAGGGCGTCTATCCTCTCTCGTTCTGGAAAGTCACTGTAAAGGGAGGAGCTGGTGTTTCTGGTATGCGCCGCATTGCAGCCTGTACACCACACGAAAAGAGCTCTAATAGTTACCATTACTGCATCAGTGTAAAAACGGCATTGTTTTAACCCTTTCATTGTCGGTCCTACGCATATTTTCAAACTGTATACTTCTGGCACATAGATGGAGTTGCAACGCACAACTCTTTGAATGCAGCTGAGCCAAATAGAGATCATGTCATCGACCTATGTTTTTACATTGGCAGTGTTTGGATTTGGCCCGGACGGGAGTTGCGCTCAGTATGCGTGCAAAATTAAAGATGTGCGGTGGTTTCATAAATTTAAACTCGCTCCTCTGGTGCGGGGGAGATACCGTGAAGTTCATCAGCTATATATGGAAAAAAAAAACAAAAACGAAATTGTCTCATTTTTCGCCGCATGATGAGTTGTTGGGCTGTGTGGGATAGAAGTGACACGCCTGGGTGGGGTGGCCTAGGTGCGTGGATAAGGTGGCCTAGCCATCCACATACCGCATTGTTTTTCATATGTGCGGTTATTAACTGTTCGATTGCCAAGGGCTAGTTTTCCCTTCCTTTGGCGAAACGTATGACATTGAAGTGTCATGTCCATTATGGTGCACCGCGATACCAGCCTGGAGCGACAGTTTTACCTACTTTTCTGGCAGGTGGTGGTATCATGCGCAGCAGCAGTTGGCATGGGTGCAGTTTTTCGCGGGACCTTAACATGCGTTACAGGTCCTCATTGTGGGGGTCCATTTCAGTTCGTGGCAGGGTGGACTGCATGGTGGCTGTTACTTAGGGTGAACCTCACAAAGGCTGCCAGAAATGTGGTGGAAGTGTAGCCTTTTGGGGGGGTCATACGTAGCAGTGCATGTCTACATGGGACTCGTGATTGCTAATCAATCCAATTACTATCCCCAGTGCGTAGGGGACGCTTCCTGCTTCCGTATTGTGCTTTACGGCGCTTGGGGCCATGGCGGGGAGCAGGCTTGGCTTGCAGGGCTGCCCGGGATGCGAAGGCCTGCTCGTTTGTAGAAGGGGCGGGGCTTTGCATTCCTGCTCTTTTCATCTTGTACACGGCCAGGATATGGATGTATTGCTTGCACCCGTTGTTATTGCTTGGTAATTGACGCTGTCATGTAGGAGTACAAATAACAGTCCTTTTGTTTTGAATATGGAAGCAAAGTCATGGGCACTGTGGGTAGGCTTGTGACTATGGTGGCGGCAGTTAGGGGGTTTGATTCCGGCCTTCGCCTAGGTGGGAACGATATAAAAAAAAAAAAAAAAAAAAAAAGTTTTCTAAAGGGCGCAATTTTGACACTTAGGGTTAACTAATAATAATAAAAAAATAAAATAAAAAAAACCACAAAAATAAGAACCTGCAACCAATTGTTAGGCTGATTGTTTGGTTTGCAACGGGGGATTCAGATAACGGTGCGATAGCTGTACAAATGGTGGGCGGACCAGTGGTGCATGCGGCAGTGTGACGGAGGTTTGGCTTTCATCAGGGGCCGACAGGATGTGCAGAGTGCATGCACAACACTGGTAATAAGGTTGTTATGGGGCCGGTAAGATAAAGGGGCCACCGTTAATAATGTACCAGGCGCATAATGCCACCGGGCTTATGTGCCCTACCTATCATACTCCTAATATAGCTCCTTTCAATCTGTCTGGATTGCCAGTGTCTGCTGGGGACCTTGTTGGCAGCTCCCATGCATCTCTAAAAGCTTTTAATCAATACCCTTTAAATTAACATAGTTGCTAAACTGGTACTCCCGCAGTTGGTCAATGTCAATGAATCTTGTAATTATAGTTCGCATTTTATTATGTTGGATTCGCTAACATGCTGGCATAGCCTGGGATTAGGCAGGGCATTACATACAGTGATGCAGTGAAAATCTAATGCATCAAGACGGATGCATAACGGCGTAATACACTTAAACTCTGTCGGAAATATTTTACAATCAGTAAATTTTAAGATTACATGGACACAATTAATTATAGGTGATGTTACAGCCAGACCTGCAAGTTAGCTTTTGGGAGAACAGGGTTTAAGACGCTGCACTTAATCAGAACACCAATGTTAAGGTTGGGTGTATATATTATATGTGGGTAATCATGAGGGCTAGCTTCCTCAGTCGCAGGAAAAACAAATGCATTTTATTTTGTTTAATAAATGCGGAAGTACACCAAGCATTAATAGCTGGTTATTCTTTTCCCTTACATGATCGTGGGAGGTGCACTGCGAAGACATCACGGGAGTATATGCTCTAAACGGCGCCTGGCAGGAACGTCAGGATAACCACAATAGCTGTACCGGCGTGGACGGGAAGGAATTTTGTGCTCCCTGTGGTGATTGGTTTGTATATTAGAGGCAATTGGGCTCACAGGTAAATATAGCCTGGCCTTTGCAGAGTCGTGCAGTTACCTTTCCTTGCACCAGAATAAGGCGGAAACACTACAGGCATTCTGGCTAATTTGACTTAAGTTCTTGTTCACATGTACGGGGACAGGACTAGGGTGTAGGGTCTGCCCCTTTAAGTAACCAGTGATAAGACAGTACTATGAAGGTAGATCCAGCGAAGTTTTGCTTGCAGATTTAATACAACTTGTAGGGATGAGCGCCCTGGCAGCAATAACACCCGCGATTTTGTTACTGGCGTTTTCTTGCAAAATGTTCGGTCACATTACTACTACCAGTGCCAATGAGGGTTAATTTTCTCCAGAGGGAGTAGGTCCGGCTTAACTCGCCTGGGTCAGTTTGGTACCAGCCTCCATACCCATGCTTGCAGCTAAACACATGATCCTTCTAATAAGTATAGAGCTACAGAGCCAGGGCGCAATCCTTCTCGAGGCAATGGTCTCATGACGACCACCTTCCTCCCAAAGTTGGGACAATCAGCCCCTGTCCATGTTGAACAGACTATATTCCTTTCGTCAAGGGCGGTTAAGACAACTTTCAGTGCCACCCTACTAGCCATAGTGGCGGCACATGAGCGCAGTAGCAGGAACAACCAAATGCGAATGCATAAGAAATGGGTTGCTGTACCGAAATGGTTGCTGCAGCGCGTCGGGCATGCTGGCACAATGTGCACAGCTGAGTGGGCCGCAATAAATGAATCATAAATCCGTCAATTACCGCTTACCTTCAACAAGGGCAACATCATTTTTTTGCTTATTGGTCGGTACTTCCTTTCAATAACAATTGATAAGTGCTTGGGTTAAATAGATGCAGAAAGCGCAGCGTAGTAGGGCCAGCGGGCACAATGAGTGCAGTTGAGGGGGCCGGAATAGTTAATTATATAGACAACCTCTACAGCTTGCCGTCAACAAGGGCAACACAATTTTCGTATTGTTTGGCACTCATTTTGAATAACAATTTATAAGCTCTTGGGTTAAATAGAAGCAATAAGTGGAAGGGACTGAATACGTGTCACCAGTTCAATGAAACGCACTAGCCGTTCCACGCTCAAAATAATTTAGCACAACATAAGCTGAGTCATTTACAGGAGGTCGTGTTTCAGTTGGAGTACACAGCAGGTCCAGCCTCTCTGGAGGCCGCTTGGTTTAGGTTGTCATAGGCCACATGCCCTGAATTGCAAGTAATAAACTTCACCGGAGGCCGTTGGTGCCGGCAAGCACAATGTGTGCAGCGGAGTGGGTCGGTTAAGTCGCCCAAGTTCAAATGTAAGGCTACGCACCCTAGATGGCAAGTAATGAACTGTTGACTTTGGAGCGTTAAATCCTGTTGGCACAATGGTCGAGTCGGCCAAATACTAATTCAAGGTATGGTCAAGCGCCCCAAATTGCAAGTCCTAAACTTTTTGCGGTAGCGCATTGGGGCCTGCTGGCATAATGTGCACAGCTCACTAATACAAGGCCAAGCGGAAGTTCAAATGTAATATCGTGCCTAATTTTCCCGACTGCCATTCACAGGTGGATGTCAATACAGTTTGTTACTAGGAATAGTGTTATATATATCCAAGTCCAATATTTTAACCTGGTAAAAGGCCTGACACCTTGGACCCCTTTGTAGGGGTGGTGATAAGGTAACGTCTTCACAGGTTTCATCTCCGGTGCACTAGAATTACACCTTATGCGGTACAATATCATAAGTACACCAGCAGTAACACCCATGGGTGGCCAGTTTTGTCCCAGGTTTTATCCGTATATTTACAAGATCCAACACATTGGGAGCAACCTCAGACAGCAGGGGGAAGCTGTAAATCAACAGAAATATCTTAAACGCACGGCTTTTCTCATAATGGTTTCCTATGGGGTAGAGAGCATTAGAGTTCGGCTCCGGGACGACATTCCATTTCCTGAGCTTTGCAGTCATGTTCAAGTTTACACAATACTTACCGGCACCGTTAATATAGTGGTCGGAATTAATACCGCAGGTCGTAGGGGTTTTCATACACGGTGCACGCTGGCCACAAATCAGCACAACTACCTGCAGATAAGAAAAGGGTTTGTTCCGTCGGGTTCTGCTGCAGCTGGTCAGCTGAAAGGGTGGGGAATCTTATCCAAAATATACTGAGCTATTAGGCAGCACAGTCAGCGCCGGGTGGGGGGAGGGCAAGTGCGCCAGGAACCTTCTCACCCTGTGGCAGAGCGCTGACAGATAACAGCAAAGGGGCATGCACGGCAATAGAGGATCAGCGACTGGATGGACCCCAGGAGGGGGTAGGATGGAAGTGTGCAAAGGGTAGGCGGGGAGGGGACTGACGTGCCGGTGGTCCTGGACTCTACTGCCCTAACCCGCAACTTATGGACTGAGTGATATTTTGGGCAGGTTGCCTGTGTTCAGGTACCCCGGAGGGCTGGTGCGCTATGCGGTGCCCTGGATATCAAGTAATGAACTGTTTGCAGCGCGTTGGGGCCTGCCGGCACAATGTGCACAGCGGACTGAGTCGGGCAAATTCAAGCTATGCGGTGCCCTGCATTTCAAGTAATGAACTGTTGGCTGTAGCGCATTGGGGCCTCCCGGCATAATGTGCGCAGCTGAGTGGGTCGGCCGAGTCGGCCAAATTTGATATGTGGATGTCGCAAAAATCTGAAGCTGTGAATAATGATATATCCAAGTACAATGCTTTTCGCTCGTAATATACGACTGTTTGCTGTAGCACGCTGGGGCCTGCTGGCACAATGTGCGCAGCTGAGTGGGTTGGCCGAGTTGGCCAAGTTTTAATTCTAGTGTAAGGCCAAGCGGAAGTTCAAATGTAATGTCATGCCTAATTGACTTTCTGCCTTTGACATGTTAATGTCGCTAGAGTTTGATGCTGTGAATTAATGATATTTATCTAAATAGAATACTTTACTCTTGTAATGGTTTGTGGTGAGTCACCTGATTTGATATGAATAAAAGTCTACGCCTTGGACAATATAACCTGATTCCTAAAGTTATTGGGCCCGGTGGGGGCAGGAAAGGGATCAGAAGTGGGGGAGGAGGGAGTGTTGCGTTGTGCGCGTACTATGAGTAGGCGCCCCCCACGCCTAGGGGTGGGGCGCCCTTAGTCGCGCCACGGAGCCGAGCCTCCTCTTCCGGGGGGCTGGTAGAAGAAATGAAATCATTGAGGGGGGCGTCTCCTACACGTAAAGGAAACTGAAACTAATCCCAAAGTTATTTAAGGCGTTGTCCCAGGGATCTCGTCCTCTTTGTCTCCTTGGATCCCTGGGAAGCCGCAGGAGCGTCTGAAACCACCCACTCACCCAGCAGAAGAGCAAGGCGGAGCGCTGACAGATAACAGCAAAGGGGCATGCACGGCAATAGAGGATCAGTGACTGGATGGACCCCAGGAGGGGGTAGGATGGAAGTGTGCAAAGGGTAGGTGGGGAGGGGACTGACCTGCCGGTGGTCCTGGACTCTACTGCCCTAACCCGCAACTTATGGACTGAGTGATATTTTGGGGAGGTTGCCTGTGTTCAGGTACCCGGAGGGCTGGTGCGCTATGTGGTACCCTGGATTTCAAGTAATGAACTTTTTGCAGTCCGTTGGGGCCTGCCGGCACAATGTACACAGCGGACTGAGTCGGGCAAATTCAAGCTATGCAGTGCCCTGGATTTCAAGTAATGAACTGTTGGCTGTAGCGCGTTGGGGCCTCCCGGCACAATGTGCGCAGCTGAGTGGGTCAGCCGAGTCGGGCAAATTTGATATGTGGATGTCGCAAAACTCTGAAGCTGTGAATAATGATATATCCAAGTACAATGCTTTTCGCTCGTAATATACAACTGTTTGCTGTAGCACGCTGGGGCCTGCTGGCACAATGTGCACAGCTGAGTGGGTTGGCCGAGTTGGCCAAGTTTTAATTCTAGTGTAAGGCCAAGCGGAAGTTCAAATGTAATGTCATGCCTAATTGACTTTCTGCCTTTGACATGTTAATGTCGCTAGAGTTTGATGCTGTGAATTAATGATATTTATCTAAATAGAATACTTTACTCTTGTAATGGTTTGTGGTGAGTCACCTGATTTGATATGAATAAAAGTCTATGCCTTGGACAATATAACCTGATTCCTAAAGTTATTGGGCCCGGTGGGGGCAGGAAAGGGATCAGAAGTGGGGGAGGAGGGAGTGTTACGTTGTGTGAGTACTATGTCCCGAGGGTCTTAGAGGAGCAGTGCTGCTATCCAGGCGCCTCTGAAACTGGCTTCCTCAGTGCAATTGTGTGTCTCCTGGGCCCCTGCGCCCCACGTGAAGGGCAGCTGAATATTACCACTCAATCTGGCCAGGGTGCCGAGCCACGGAAATATGCCTGGGAGGCAAAGGGTGCAGAGGCAGGCAGACGGTACAGGGCCTGCAGGAGTTTCCAAAACTCCATGCCAGTGAGCGTAACCTGACCTCTATTGCCACATACCATGGACCAAAATAAGGGCCGACTTCCAATACGAGCACCAAAGCGCACTTCCAACCTTGGTTCAGCCGGGAGTCTGTGCGCTGCACACGAGCCGGATATTGATCTATTTCGCAAGCACGTGACATCGGGTGTGATCTGTAATTAAACGGTGGCCGTAACTCCTGAAGTCTCACAAGATGTTGCAGCGCATGATCCAAGGGGGTATTGTATTCTTTGTTTCCTGCATCAAGCCTCCAAAATACAATGCGCAAAATAAGTTTGCCTGGAAGTGTTTGTGATAAACCTGTAATATATGGTTTGTTACGACCGTTACGTTCCATCTGGGGTTGGCCTAACACCGCATGAAGAAAGCTGTAGTGTTGGTCCCGGAAAATAAGTGCCGGTGCTGAGCACCGGAAAGCTCCGGAACAAATTAAGCTCTGGTTGTCACGATTTTAGTTATTTTTGGTCCGTTTGTGCATTTTTGTTAATATCTATGCAGCAGATGATGTATTATGTGGCAAATTCAGCAAATCCATAACTATGCGGAGAATACCGCAGCCAAAATTGACTGCCTTCTTGTAATCTTCAGTACACCTGATTCCAGGTCTCCCCCCTCAGCTCTTGCTCCACCGCCCTCACTCGAGCTTGAGTACAGTGCAGCAGCTGGCACAGAATTGAGGGTCTGCAATGTGAGGTGGCAATTGGCAATTGGCACAGACCAAAGGGTCTGCAGTGTGATGGGCCGCTGGCACACACGGGTGCGCACAGAGGGCGGGCCTGTGGGCCTGTAGAATTACACAGGAGCAGGCACACATGGATAGGCACAGAGGGCGGGCCTGTCTGCTGGTCTGTAGTGTGGCACGGCAGCAGGCACACACAGGTTGGTGCAAAAGGTGGGCCTGTGGGTCTGTAGTATGATGCAGGAGCAGGCACAATTGAACAAGCAATTTTCCCTCCGACTTGCAATCTCTAACCATGTTGCAGGGTGCAACACCTTATGTGGCCAAAAGAGGTTCCAAGGGACACATAGTGACAGCCTGTAGTACTGGACCCTTTCACTGCTTCATGCACAGGACAACAGAAAATGTTGCTGCACCCACAATAATGTGCTGCATAGCTAAATACTTATAAGTAGGGGTGGGCGGAATTTGCGCAATTGCGTTACGCAAATCTCCGCGAAACGGTAAAAAATCTCCGCGAACACGCAGAAATTCAGCGAACACGCAGAATTGCTTGTTCCCGATGCTTTTTTCCTGTTCACAATTGCTGTTTGCGTGCTCGGGGAGAAATATCTCGCGAACCCGCATTTTGAGAACGCGAACAAGCAAAAATTTCGCGAAATCGCGGAAAGCAGACTTTTGAGCAATTTCGCGTTCTCCGCGGAACGCGAAATTACGCAAATTCCGCAAATTCCGCGAGCGGAACGGAATTTACCGCCCAGGCCTACTTATAAGGTCCCAAAGGCAAGATCGATTGCATTGCAAATGCTTGGTTTTCGAGCAACGCCACATGGTCTCAACAGGTTTCAAAAGTTAGAACATAGATGATCAGAAAGTGGCAGGGGATTTTTAAGTTTTATCAAAAGTTGGGGGGTCGACTAGTTAAGGAGATGGTTGATATATATGAGGTAAGAGGGCTCTCCACTGCCATACATTTTTAAAGTGTTTGTTATGTTTACCAGCGTCAGCGTCATCTCTGATTGTTCAAAAGGAGGTTTGATGGCAATCTATGGAAGATCTGCTCTTTTTAAAACCCCCTATTACTATGGTTTTCCATTTAGTCCAAATCTGAAACAAGTTTTATTAAATCGGTTATGTCAGACTTCCTCATTCTGAAACATGTTTTTATTTATCCATTGATTTCTTATATAAATGTATCATATAGCACACCATTTAATATGCCTGTACTGGTAGACCCATTTAGATATTTATCTCTGGATAGGAGTTTTATTAAGACATCCTTTTTTAAATATTGTCAGTATCGTAGAATGCATGAGGAACTTAGGAAGCCAACTATTGCCTTTTACGTGTTGATTTATCTGCAGGATGGAAGTCAACATTACTAGACTTTTGCGAGTTTCATTCAGCATCATGTCGCTCTGGCCAGATTGCATCATTTTGCTGTCTTTCCTGAAGTGAAGGTACGCCCACCAGATACGACGTGCTGTCCCTCTGATGGTCGGTCTAAGCAAACCACTCACCACTTTATACTATTTTGTGACGTTAATAAGAATCTAAATGATATTGTCTGAAACCAATTTTTCTCTCACATATTAGAGATTATGAATCTGCACTAAGATACCTGTTTGCTCTTGAAGAATCCTTTGTATGTTTTAAGTTGCACTTTTTACAAGGGGGGCAATACACCTCAAGAAAAGTATTATTTGTTAGTGTACAAGGAGGAAAATGGGCTGTCTTTTAATCATATGTTTTAAACTCACCATGTATTTTTATGTTTTATATTTATTGATGATACTCTGTATGCACTTTTACAGCTATTTTTAACTTGCTGAATAAAGTTTTTGAATCAAATCGAAGTGATGCATCAAAGTGATTGCAATAGACTTAGATTCTTCTGCCTGTACCGAGAGGGGAAAGGGAAGGCAACAGAATTCATAAGTTACGTCAGCTGGAATCAAAGTATATAATCAATATGCAAGCGAAGATGCCAAGAGGGCTCAATAGTGACGAGGAACTTTGGCTTCATATAGGGGATTAAATCCTTGTGAATCTTGACTAGCTGCTAGTGTAAATGGGTGAGATTTTATTTTATTTTCATGTGGGTGCTTTAGATAGGGGGTGGAAATGCTATTGGGGTTACACCTCGATGTTATCAATTTGGTGAAATATAACAATAACATAAGTTAAGGTCATGATGTTACACAGGGGTGTAATAAGGATATGCAATTTTAAGTTGGCTGATATCCAAGGTGTAAGAGGAGGTATGAGGTAAGATGGTGATATGTCAAGAGTAACAGATGCATTTGGGTTGTACAAGGAATTTAGAACTCAGAATCCTGGCTTAACGTGGCATTAGCCTAGCCCATACAGGGTGTGATTGATTTCTGAAAGTAAATTTATATGCATTTTTCTGAGCAAAAAGTTTATGTGTGGCATGATATGTGTTGTCATTTAAATACCATGCCAGTCCTCATAAAATCTTAGGTAGGAGATATTCGGCTTTATATGCATGGAAATATTTCCGATTGTACTATAATCATGTTCTACTGCAGTCTTAAAGCAAAGAATGACACTATTCCTGAAAAAGAGGAACAGTTGTGGGAAAAGGGAACAACAAAAAATGCTGTTATGCAGACATTTGACTATAGAACAGTCATCGACATGGAACACAGGTCAGTGAGTGTTCAGCAATGAAAAGTCCTTGACGCTTTATATTTCAGTGATATATGTATCGCTGTAATCTTTACATTAAGGTTTGCTCTCTAATTTTAAACATTCTACAATAAAATTAAAATGCTTAAATCAGTTTCTTGAGTAATATGTGGTTTTGAGGAAGAACATTGGCAAGTTATATCACAGTCTGCCATGAGAAAGGGGTAGGGCCAACACAGAAAATCTACATGCAGTGTAGCTTCCCGATAAGTATTTGAAAGCCCACTTCCAGGCTCTTTTATAGATTAGCTTTAACTAATAACTTTAGCTTCGATCCAAGGTGTGAAGCAACAGACCCTGTGTTATTTCTTCACCACCTTCAGATTACTTTGGAGCAGAGAAAATATTCGTAAGTGAGTGAGTGAGGTAGGAAGGGGGGAAGGAGTGAGTCAGTGAGTGAGTCAGTGAGTCAGTGCAAGAGTGAGTGAGTGTACAGAGGGCCAAACTGAGTTAGCTGTCTCTGGGCATTGTTCTACTGAGAAAGGATAGATGAGGTAACAGGAAAACTAGAACATGTATATGTTCAGCTGTCTGTGGATGTATTCAATGGTTCTACACCATTTCAGATCTCATTGAGGAGAATTCCAGATATGAGGAGCTTAATTATTTTATTTAAGACCTGACAGAGCACATGAGATTAAAAATTTAAGGGTGCTTTATGTTGATACAAAGAAAGTGAGGTTTACATCATGAGGTTTGGAAGAACAGTAGAAGGTCAAGTTAATGAAAGAGATTACTGGTCAAGCAGAAATTAGAGAAGAAAAGGAAATTGAATAAAAATAACAGATGCATTTGGGTTGTAGAGAATGCCATAGTAAGGAAGGGTAAGAGTTTCAGGAGAGTCTTGAAATGTTTCTTGAACGGTAGGAAAGGAGTTAGGTGTCGCAAGGGTGCTGGCCAAAAGTTCCATGCCGATGCCACGGCTCTGAGAAAGATTGTTTGCTGACAATGGCCATCTGAAATGTTGGAACTTTAAAAAGGAAGGATACTTTGTCTCTCAAGCTTCTTGAACGCTCTGAGATGGTAAGTATTTCCGTGAGGTATGGAGTGTTTGAGTTATGGAGCGCTTTATGAACAGTAATGCACAATTCAAATTAGTTCTGACTGTGATAGGTAGTCAGTAAAAATCCAGGAGAACAGACATGATGTGGTCATTCTTTTTATCGCCATGAATCAGTCTTGCCCCCATATGCACAATAGCTCAGAGACGGGTAGGTATGGCCTTTGACACCAGGGGCCCAGTTGGGGAAAGGAACACCATGTGTAGATTATTTGGCCCATTTCAAAATTTTAACTTTAAACATATGGCCCAGATCCACAACTACAGGTTGAGTATTATATATCAGACAACCGAAGAGTGTAAACAACTGACGCAATTCCAAGGAGAAACTGCCTTTACCACGTGGGCTGAGCAGCAAGTGTAACAATGCTTGCCTGAACCACTCATCTGCCTTAAAAGTGCATATGTGTGGTTAAGGCAGATAGCTGTCTAGTGTCTGGATGGGCGGGAAGAGGAACAGGAAGTGTTGGAACAGGAAGCTCCAGACGTTGACAGGTAAGTGGAGGGCGCTTTTAGGGCTCAGGGTGGGGGTAGGGGTAGAATTTTTGCAAACGCATCTTTGGGGTCAGACCTTTGATCTCGGCAGAGCCCCGCTGAGGCACAGGAGTACTTCCACCCCACGCTCCAGTGCCGGCCGGGCTTTGCCGCTCCTCCCCCTGACCGGGACCGGACCACAAGGACCAGCAGCCCCGCAGCGACGCTCCCGCCAGCGCCATTGGAGCGCGCCAGGAGGCGCTACAAAGCCTCGACTGGGGCCGAGTCCCCATGGCAAACGCATCTTTGGGGTCAGACCTTTGATCTCGGCAGAGCCCCGCTGAGGCACAGGAGCACTTCCACCCCACGCTCCAGTGCCGGCCGGGCTTTGCCGCTCCTCCCCCTGACCGGGACCGGACCACAAGGACCAGCAGCCCCGCAGCGACGCTCCCGCCAGCGCCATTGGAGCGTGCCAGGAGGCGCTACAAAGCCTCGACTGGGGCCGAGTCCCCATGGCAAACGCATCTTTGGGGTCAGACCTTTGATCTCGGCAGAGCCCCGCTGAGGCACAGGAGCACTTCCACCCCACGCTCCAGTGCCGGCCGGGCTTTGCCGCTCCTCCCCCTGACCGGGACCGGACCACAAGGACCAGCAGCCCCGCAGCGACGCTACCGCCAGCGCCATTGGAGCGCGCCAGGAGGCGCTACAAAGCCGCGACTGGGGCCGAGTCCCCGTGGCAAACGCATCTTTGGGGTCAGACCTTTGATCTTGGCAGCGCCCCGCTGAGGCACAGGAGCACTTCCACCCCACACTCCAGTGCCGGCCGGGCTTTGCCGCTCCTCCCCCTGACCGGGACCGGACCACAAGGACCAGCAGCCCCGCAGCGACGCTCCCGCCAGCGCCATTGGAGCGCGCCAGGAGGCGCTACAAAGCCGCGACTGGTCCCTCCTCCCGCGAGGACGCGCGCGGGACGCGCCGGGAGAAGCCCGGGACAAGGGCGGGAACGTCTGAGGCCGTCGTAGGCCGACCAAGGCCGGGCTGGGCCAGGAGTCTGTCCTTTGCTGTTTCCCACCTGTGCCGCTTTGTGACTACAGGCAACCCCCTTACCCTGCAGTCATACAACACAGGCTATAACTTTGTGAGTACTCTTTGGTTTACGTTCTGCCTGTATCATTAGGTTTGGTCATCTTCTTGACTTTGTTTCTGAAGCACTATCCGTGTAAAAACTATGGAGAAGCGCACTTGTTCCGCGGGGACTTTGGACGCTTACCTCCTTCGGGCCGACTCAATAATAAGCAAAGAGATACATCTCATAGAACGCAGACTTTCTATCGACCCTTCCCAACAGCTCCCGCCCAGTCACTTGGCTCACAGTACCCTTCTCTCCCCTACCAAAATACCTTATTCTAGTTCCCCACCTATACCTTCCTCTCCTACTACACAAATTCCATCTGTCACCAGTGACACTCACCTGCACCCCGTTATACTCTCTACGAAGGGCCCACAAACTCGAGGGAAAGCGAAACATCCTCAAGACACGACCTCAGGGATTACCCAGAAAAAGAGCAGGGCAATAAAACAACGCAACAATCCTACAAAATCAAAAATGTTAAATCGGGGCACCCAAACAGACCAAGGGCAACCTTCTTCCACTCCCCAGCCCACCCTCAACGTAACTCTATCTGATTCTAACCCACAATTTAATGTTATCCATCTAGTAGAAGAATTAAAAAGTATCCTCGATCACAAATTTGACGCAATGGTCTCCAGTCTCTTTGTCAAACTGAACGATACACTCAGGTCCTTCGAGCTCAAGTTAAATCAATCTTTAGAGGCCAAAGATCCATCTAGATTACGAGCTTCAAGACCCGATGATCTTTCTCCTCCTTCTACTGACATTACCTGTTCGATTGATCCATCCCGTCAACTCGAGAAAAACATTCCGCACAATGGTACTTTGCAACAATCTAACAGCCCTCTAGTAAATAGGAGTACGAAAGACAAGAACTTATCCACGAAACACGTTCAACAAAACAAAGCCTTCACAACTAGCTATTCCAATAACTCCACTATAACCTCTCATTCACACTTTGACCGCCCAAATTTGCCGCCTGCCACTTGTCCATACATTGTAGTCTTAACTGGTGTTCCTCCCCTAGACCAACGAGCGGCAGAACCCTGGCCCTCTTTGCGAAACAAAGTGGTGGATTGGCTAGTCAAACACAGACACTTCAATGTGCTTAATACAAATCAAATAATCATGGCACGGAGAGCAGCCTGGATTGGTCCTTCACAAAAAACCATCCCGGGCGACTGTATTATCGTTAATTTTAGATCTCCCAGATTTGCTCGTTCCATCTTAGCACGAAAGGAAGATCCTTCGCCCAATCTAACTGCAATTTCCTCTGTCCCACTTGGATTTTTCTACCGCCCTCCCACTCATCTATTAAAATCATCGAACGGCTCAATTCTAATGCAAAACAGATTTGAATCACTGTCACAAATCGAGGAAGTAGATTGACTACTCACAATCGATAAGTCTCCCAACACTCCAAAATTCGCACAAGTAAATAATAAAATATTATCCCAACCTAACCTTAACCCAGAAGGAGTGTTCTCCTTACTGAGTAACTCACCATTCTCATTCCTTTCCCAACCCTTCTTGCTTTCCACACACTTACAAGTCACTTCACTCCCTCCCCCAATTCCCACAGATACTCAAGTTAACCCACAAACTATACTTCATTCAGATTCTAAACTGACCCTTATCCCTAAGGTTCCTCATCCTGCCCAAAAACCCTTCCCATCTACCTCATTAAAAAGTACAGTAAAACTTCTTGCCCATTACCCAGTTAGGATTACCTTTTGGAACATTGCAGGCCTACACTCTAAAATTCACCATGAGGGTTGGTTAGCATTTGTAAGGCGGTATGACATTCTCTGCCTCCAGGAAACCTGGGCTCTTTCTTCCATTCATTTAAACGGCTACAGGACTTTTTTCTCTCCTGCGATTCCCTCACCCTCAGGCCGGGCCAAGGGAGGTTTAGTGACTTATATTTCGAATCTTATTTCAGGTCAATTCATTAGTGTTTTAAAATCTGAACCTAATTACCAGATCATATCCATAATATTCAATAAACTCACCCATGTTTTGATTATAAATTTTTACAACAACTTGCAGGATTTTCAACTGACTGGTATGTTAAAAGAAATCCGCTCTTTCCTTATAGAGCACTACAACCAGCCCCAAGTTAAAAATCCCATCTTAATATGGGGAGGAGATTTCAACTTACCACTATGCGAGAAAAATAACATCACTTGCAGGTTTACGGACCACAATGAATCCCCTTCTACTCACTTCTCCCATTCCATCAAAGGTTCGTTGATGAACGAAACTATGTCCCTCCTACAAATTACTTTTTCTAATGAATTATTAACCCCAACCGTCAAGATAAGCCCTACATATCATGGTAGAGGCGCTCTGACTTGTATAGATTTCATATTACTGTCTTTTAGTGCAGTCAATCTAATTACAAACTTCTCCACTCATGATTGCGTCTACAGTGACCACTTCCCCATCTCTATCACATTGGATTTACCCGGTTCCACCACCCACGTACAAAACTCCCTTCACCAAGAAAACATGTCAGTGAACCGACCAAATGGTTATACCTTAAAATGGTCTCGCATTATTCCTGAAAAAATTCTGAATGAGATCATAACAGGGAACAGGGCAGCCTTCACAACCTGCCTGGCGGAGTCTTCTTCTCCTCACGAAGTAGTAGCAAACTTTAAAACTATTATCACCGAGATAAACAAGGCCCTGACTATTTTCCCTAAATCCAAAAAGAATTTAACAGTTAGTTGGTTCAACTCTACCTGCTCCAAGGCATATAAAGCACTCAAATTGGCCCTAAAGAGAGACCCGAGAGACAAAACTGAGGTTTCCCAATGCAGAAAATTCTATAATGAGTGTTTAAAGAACCGCAAGAAAGAATTAAAAGAAGAACTTTGCTCTGCCCTACAAACCAGCTCCAAATTAAAGGATTCCTCAGCATTTTGGGAGGTCATTAATTCATCATTCCTCTCAGGCCCAAAAGAACGTGGCACCCTAGAGGTCGCCATAACTGAGCACGAATGGATCAATCACTTCTCGCATATCTTCAGTCTAACACACCCACCTTCGTCATCTTCACATCCTTCTGTTCAGAACACCCCTCCCCTCACTGATGCATTCAACTTCCCTCCTCTTGATTTCACCCTCGCAGATATCATCCTAGCTCTTAAAGCCAGCCGGGGGTTCCCGTAGACCTTTATAAGTCCAACATTGATCTGTGGGCCCCCCTCTTACTTAGAGTGCTGGAAGCCACTAGTGAGACTGGACCAATGGACTCCTGGTCGGAGTCCATTTTGGTTCCAATCTTCAAAAAGGGGGATCGCAACAGCCCGTCCTGTTACCGACCCATCTCGTTGCTTGATTCTTTGGGCAAAGTGGTGGGTCGTGTTTTACTTGACCGGCTACAATGTAGGACGGAGCATAACAACATCATCTCCGACCTTCAATATGGCTTTAGGGAGGGTCTGGGTACCATCGACCAGGTCCTGAATTTAGTTTTACTAAGAGGGAAATACGTTAACGCAAAGGGAGGCAATTTCCATATGACTTATGTTGACCTCTCTGCAGCGTTTGACTGCGTTTCACACGCAAAACTATGGTCCATTATGTCAGACATAGGGGTGGACAAGACCCTAGTTAATTACATCCGAGAACTCTACTCTGGCGCCACTGCAAAAGTGAGGTTTGGCACAGGGGGCCAACTCTCTTCACCCTTCAGGGTAGAGCGGGGAGTTAGACAGGGCTGTGTCCTGGCTCCCTTCCTTTTTACCATCTACACTAACGGCTTGGAGGCAGCCATGCTGGAAGGGAGCCAGGACCTACCTCTGATCAATAACCGCCTAATTCCCGCATTATTATATGCTGATGACGCGGTAATCCTCGCACGTACCCCATTAGAACTACAACGCTCCCTGACCCGCTATTACAACTTCATGTCCAACCTAGACCTAAAAATCAATCCAAATAAAACATTCATTATGTCCTCTGGCAAAAAATCACTAAAGGGACCAGGTACCTTTACTACCACCACTAAGATCGAACATACAACAACCTATCCTATTTAGGAGTGATGATAGACGAAAGGGGGACCTGGAAAAGGGCCATTGAGACTAGAAACCACCAGTTCCTGAAGGCCACTATGGCTCTTGTGTCCTTTACCCAGAGACTTGGGAAAGAGATCCCCGAAAGAAATCTTGGAAATCTTCCGCCCAAAGTGCATTACCACCGCCACTTACGGTGCGGGCATATGGGGATACGCCCGAGTAGATTCCATCCAAAAAAATGAAAACAGCTTTCTGAGATATTTACTATCAGTCCCTCAATCTTCATCTACCTATTCCTGCCACCAAGAACTCGGTTTGCCATTCATCACCGATCTCATTCGACTGCAACCGATCCTGTTGTGGCACCGTATCTGGACCTCAGAAAAGCTGCTTTTAACCAAAGAAATCATTAAGGATTTTCAAAAACTGGATCATTCCCAAAAAAATCCCTGGCTATATTATGTCCAGAAATTCCTCAATGATCTGGGCCATCCCAATTTCTATTCTGATCCACATGACATGCTAAGGACTCCCCAAAAATTATTTAAGGCGGAGTGTCTAAAACATCTTGACGATCTCCGCCTGGCTACAGAAGCCAACAAACCTTCTGTTCAGCATTTTCTACTAATACAAACTTCTTTTACAATTGAGCCCTATTTGACTTCAAATTTCCCAATCTATGATGTTTTTTTAGTCACTAGATTTAGATTCAACAATTTTCACCGATTAATCACCTTTCCCAACCCAAATGACAGGTCAAGGGATCTCTCCACCTGTCCCTGCGACGACATCTCTTTGCAGTCCCTTTTACATGTCACTTTTTTCTGTAAATACTTTTCCGAACCCAGAAAACGGTGGCTGAAACCTCTTCTGCAGCAAATGTCAATACGCGAATGCCGTCCAGCTCTGCTGGCTTTACAAATGCTGGACTCCCCTGCAATATGCTTTAATATTGCAAAGTTCTTAAAATTTTGTATAAGGCACAGAGCAAATCTCTAATCTTAACACCTTGATGTTCTGATTGTCAGCTGTATCCTAATTAATTTTTTTTTTAAAACTGCGTGTTATCACTATATTTCCAAATGAACATGCAAATGAATTCTGTTTATAAACAAGATATTTTGTATCTGACATGTTTTGCTATCTCCGTGTCTAACCGTTCTTACACTGAAAGAGATTTCCTTCATGAATTCATTGGTTTGTTAAAAACCCGAATGTAATATTATAATTGGAATTTTTAATATGTTGTATTTGTACTTTGCTTTTATGGATGTGCCTTGCTTTCCGAATAAAGCTTTTATTGAATTGAATGAATTTAAGGGCTCTAGGCGGGGTGGTTGGGGTAGTTTTAAGGTCTGGGGCCATGGTTTGGGAGGTCGTTTTTAGTGGTGGGGTCAGGGCAGGAGGGTGGGGTGTTCTGCTTAAAAGTGGACAGGATTTTAGTGCTCAGGACAGGGGCGCTCGGGTAGTTTTAAGGGCTGGGGCCTGGTTTGGGAGGGGTTTTAGGGGTGAGTCGTTCTTAGGGCTCAGGGAACAGGGGTCAGGGAAGTTTTTTAAAGGGTGTAGAGTTTTAGTCTTCAGGGGAAGGGGTATGGGTAGTTTTAAGGGAAGGGTGGAGGTAAGCTTTAGGGCTAAGGGCAGGGGGGCTGGGGTCAGGGTCGTTTTTGATAGAGGGCAGGGATTTAGGCCTCAGGGCGGGGGAGTGGAAGGTGTAGTTTTCAGGGGGGGGGACGGTTTTGGGGCTCAGGGCGGGGGCCTTGGTTCTGTTTTAAAACTCAATGCACGCACAGTGATGCCAGTCAGGAGAAGCAGCCTACTGGTGATGGTGTCCAGGTGAAGGGGGTCAGTAAGGGAACAGAATGAAAGTATCTGCCCTGCAGTAAATGGACTTTTCACCTAAGGTGACCATAGGTAAAATAAGATGTCAATACTGGAATACTAAAACTGCTGTATGCCTGTCCAATTGCAAAACGTATACTTCGTGGCTTATATTTAGAAGCACGTAGTAGCTATTAAATGTTGACTGACCCATAAATGAAATGGCAGAACCATTAGCTGAGGAGATGTATTTTTGCCTACTTCTTTCTCGCTCTCTGTGTTACAGAGCTCGCCTAACCAGCTGTAGCTGTCGCCAGCCAGACCTAAAAAATATGTGCTCTTTAAGTAAAGCAAAAGGGAAAATAGTCTGTTACTTTCTATGTAATGGGGCGCTCAGCCTTTCATCTGTGATACTCTGAGCAGAGCAAAAGTGAGGGGTCAGGTGCTTGGATCATCCTCAGAACATTTATTTCCTTTCCTGAAATTCCTAGTAGTAGTGCATGCGCTGACCTCATTAATCGAAGGTCGTTTACTCCTTGACTCACGGTCTTTTACTTTAAAAAATATACAATTTCTCGAAATCCTTTGCGCACAATTGCTCGTGCAGGCTGCAGGTTGAGAAACCACACTCCTCATTCAAGAGCTTTCCCACAATATGAACTCTCGCGAGGCTTTCTGGGTGAAAACATTCTATAATGAAGTACAAAAAGATCAAGTTCACTGTCTAAGCTATTTTTTCCATGGAGGTGCATTAATGCAAATGAGACGAAATGGCTTTTTTCCAGTTATAATTGGGCTGAAATGAGGTGGAAGGAACAGAAAGACAATTAACTTTAGTTTTTTTTTTTATCTCTTCGAAGTAGGTTTTGTGCCTCATGGTTGTAGGCTGTCAATGCTGCCAAGCGAAATTATTCAGAGACCTGCAAGGGGTTTTTGTTTATCTCATTTTTCAATTAACCTCTGCGTTTTAACTCCCATCATAATGCCTCTGCAAATTCACACTAAAGACAAATACAGCCCCCATCCCCTCTGCTGTCATTATTTTCTTGCTTCATGAATCAAGAGCTTTTTGCCTGTTTTTTTTTTCTTCATGGTATGAAAGCAAAGGATGTACATTTTAGATTCCAAGAGAGACCTGCCACAAGTGGCAAATGCTTTTATTTCACATAAATTCGTCCATTAACCTTTCCCTCCTTTGGTTTCGTCTTGTTCGCTTGATGTGGTGGAAAATCTTTGCCTTCCAGAAGGCAGACTGAGATGTGCTTCGTGAACAATCACAGGGAGCACTGCTTTGCTTAATGAGTGTGGGTTTAGATAATTTACCAACAGTATTAAGGTCGTGAGGCGGAGTACAAGACAGATGAATTGTTATGCGGTCCTCGGTCTCTTACACTTCACTGGGTGAAGAGTGTTTTTCTTAAAGAGGAGTAGAATCAGAAATCTCTAAAAGCTGAGGGGCAGATTTATGTTTCCTGGCGCATCCCTGCAAATCAGCAGGGATGCGTCAGGAAAGATGCATCCCGCAAGTTTACCCTTGCGCCACCACAGATGCGCCGCATTTACAATGCAGCGCATGTGGCGCAAGGCTAAACAGATGTGTGACGCATCTGATAGCATAAGGGCGGCGCATTGCTGGAGTCGTGTCGCAAGCACGACGCAACTCCAGCAATGCTCAGGAGCTGTCCATACCTAACATGGTGCGTCATGCCTAACGCCTGCTTCAAGCAGGCGCAGGGTTTTGACGCAGCAGCGTCGGAAAAGTGACTCAGTGAAATCTTGTAGATTTTATTGTGTCACTTTTCCAAGGCTTTTTCCGACGGAATGCCCACCCTGCATACATTAAACCTGACGCAGGTTTAATGTAGTGCAGGGCTTTACAACGTGACGCATCTCTCTAGATGCGTCACGTTGTAAATAAGGCGCAACATGGCGCATGGTTTACGCCGCCGCTGCGTCACAGAAGTGACGCAACGGCGGCGTAAATATCTCGCAAGCGGCTTGTAAATCTGCCCCTGAATTTATAGGTTTAGTGTTAGCAACTAATCCTGCTCACTTCGACCTAGTTTGATTTATTTCAACCCATTCCAAAATAGGCAAAAAGAGTAAACCACTAAAATAGCTGGTAACATTTCTCTGTAGGTTGTGGCTCCATCCTTAATATTGTGGTGCAGGAGGCCCGGGCAAAGACACGCAGGGGCACACTTGTTGCTCTGTTAGTGGCCTTAAAACGGACCATGTTCGTACCCCGCCCCCGGGGTCCAATTGATTAGCCTCCTGACGCAAGCAGGAAGAACCACTTAACAGTACGCCCACGGGGGAATACCTAAAACTCCTCCTCACTCAGGCGTGTTGTTTAACTATGACGCAACACTACATTCCTCCCTTAACACGGAATAAAGAAAGACACATGAAAAAACAACTGAATATTCATGATGCGAAGTCATATGAATGTATAGGAAAAGTTATAAAAACATAGGGGCAGATTTACAAGAAAGTGACGCATCTGTACAGATGCGTCACTTTTCCTGCGCCACCCTTAGAAACCCTTACGCCACCATAGATGCGTCGTATTTACATTACGGCGCAGTATGGCGCAAGGATTGACAGATGCGTCAGAAATTCTGACGCATCTGTTGGCAAAAAAGTCACGCATTTGCTGGAGTCGTGTCGCAAGCACGACGCACCTCCAGCAATGCGTGTTGAGGCCTATTCCCACTACACTGTGTCACTGCTTACGCCTGCTTGAAGCAGGCGTAAGGATTTGATGCAGTGGCGTCCTAAAAGTGGCGCAGTGAAATCTTGTAGATTTCACTGAGTCACTTTTACGAGGACTTCCTGCGTGGGAACGCCCACCCTGCATACATTGGGGCAGACTTATGTTGCACTTGCGGACTTTTGCGCCGCCGTTGCATCACTTTTGTGACGCAGCAGCGGCGCAAATCCTGCGCCATGGTGCGGGGCATTTACAAACGTGACGCATCTCCCAGATGCGTCACGTTGTAAAGCCCTGCGCCACATGTAGGCGTTCCAGGGCAGGTGGGGGCGTTCCGGCGCAGGAACGCCTCCTAAAAGTGGCTGAGTGAAATCTACAAGATTTCACTCAGTCACTTTTAGGCCCATGCTGCGTCAAAACCCTGCGCCTGCTTGAAGCAGGCGTAAGGATTGACGCAGTATTGTACAGATAGGGCCCCCCAGATCATTGCTGGAGCTGCGTCGCGCTTGCGACGCAACTCCAGCAATGCGCCACTTTTCGGCACAGATGCGTCACGCATCTGTGCCGTTTTTGCCCCATGGTGCGCCGCATTATAAATGCGGCGCATCCATGGTGGCGCGGCTGTGGCGCATAATAACTGGCGCATCCCTGCTGATATGCAGGGATGCGCCAGTCGTCATAAATCTGCCCCATTATACCTGACGTAGGTATAATGTGACGCAGGGCTTTACAACGTGATGCATCTCCCTAGATGCGTCACGTTGTAAATTGGCCGCATTGTTTGCGCCGCTGTTGCGTCAAAAAAGTGACGCAACTGCAGCGCAAAAGTCACGCAAGGGGCTTGTAAATCTGCCTCATAATGCATTCACTCTAATCCCAGGGTGGCAGCACCGGCTTCTTCTCTGTCTTAGTCAGCCAGAAATTCTGCATACCGCTGAGATGCATTTGGGTTAGTCCTCAGATGATATCTGCCCTGGCTGCT
This sequence comes from Triturus cristatus, assembly GCF_964204655.1. Lineage (NCBI taxonomy): Eukaryota > Metazoa > Chordata > Amphibia > Caudata > Salamandridae > Triturus > Triturus cristatus. Next base: position 178,666,560 of record NC_140593.1, read on the forward strand.
CCTCTGGGTGAACATGTGGGTGGCCTCATCGGTCTCACATGGTCTGAATGCACTAAGGCTTTGTCCCCATGGAGACGGTACCAAAAATGACAGTGCCGAGACAGGCGGAGTTAGAGGCAACCCATCAATGTCAGGGTTGTCATTGGTGACCCATTAGGCGACCTGATGGAACTGGACGGGCTGCTCCCAGATGTGTAGTCCACGGCATCAATGTCTGCCAATGCATAATTCAGTGCAGGAGGACTCTAACAGGGAGATGGTCTCGCTTCCCTTCGCACCATTACCATAGTGTCTTTGATGTTTGTGATTACCCATGGTTTTGCTTCAAAGGGCAGGTGGATCTTTCCTTCTGGGTGACGGTTCATAACGAGGACTTGTAGTATGGCTTATAGGTCCATTGTCGACATTTGTTAGGTTAGCATGAGCTTCACTGACATGAGGCTGCTTTTGCGCATAACACTGCATGCATATATTTCTCAAGACCCTGTTTGTGCCCCTTTCACATGAGAACTGTCTACCTTGCAAGTTCTCTGCGGTGCTCTGAGGTTTAGTCTGCACACGATGTTCAAGGTTAAGCAACAATGCCCCTTGTTATTCCGTTCTGGTCAGTCCCCCGTACCAAGACATAACATACTACACACAGCTGCACTATTGGAAATCGTGTACTTTAATATTGCAAGCGCAATATGTTTTGACACACTTAGAGAGACGTATAAAAATAGAGAGAGACCCCTTTATACACACAAAGGGACTGGAGTACTATTCAGTAGTTAAAAAAAGAGTTATCCCTTGGTTACTAATTAAAAAAATATAATTATTTAAATCAATCCCATCCTCATTTCAAGTATTGTATACACACCCTGCGTTACTTTTAAAAAATATCTCTATTACAACCAACAATTAGATCAGGTTATTTTATTACACTTTCTCGTACAAATTTATAAACATATAAAAGTCACATCAAATATGTGACAGTCTTTTATATAATTTTTTTTCATATATATAAAAACATTACATATACACATTATACAAAACAAAATTATTATACAAAACAATATTACATAAACAAAGAGAGAAAAATATCATTAGACACTGAAGTTTGTCATTAGTCAAGCATATCACATGGGACAATTTCCTCACTAGGCCTGGGTATACTCTATTTTGCCATATACAGGACAAAGTGTTCCCATAGATTATGCCATAGAAAAGGCGTCGACACGTTTCGATGGTTTCTCTTTATTATTCCATCTTTTTCAAGACTAACATTTCAAGTCTCTCTGTTGTTCATCATTGATTGATCACTACAATTATCCTGCGTTATTAGGCCTCTAACTCCTGTTAGTATTGGGCACTGCTATAAACATCAAACAGTCTTTCTTAAAATCTGCAGTAAACTGTTTCAGCTTTGAACAGCCTCTTAAACCGATCCCAAATGCAGACTAGTTCTTGCGGGGTATCTTGATTTTAGGTATATTCCAAGATCCTCCCAATTTAGCGCTTTTTGGCTTTAATATGCCTGAATTTAATAATTGGCCATGGTAAAAGTTTATTCACTCTCGCCAGTAAGTCGTCACTTCAGACGGACAAACCAAAATTTCCCCAGCCCCCCCTCCCTGCACTGCTGTCTCCCCTTGACTATTTTTCAGCTCAGTTAGTAGGCTCTCTGGCACGCGAGGCATGAGTAGTGGTGCTGTGCCGGGACCTTACGTTGCGACCCCCTTCCTCTCCTGTATGTGTCTCCTGTCTCTACTGAGTTATTCCGCCCTAGTCTGGTCCCTGGGGGTGCTCTACATGCGGAAGCCTCTCTGGGGTGGAAGCCTCTGAGTCCCTGCCAATTCTTGTTAGGTCTGCCATCAGCCCCTCCCATGCCTGGGCTCGTTCCTGCTTACCCACTCCCCGCTGTGCATTCCGAAGTAGGACCCTGCCCTCGCAACCCTCCCATTTCACCAGCTCATCTTTCCATCTGAGGACATTGGGGTCCCCCGGTTTCTTCCAGCTACTGGTTATTTTTCGTTTTGCCAGAATAAATGCTAGGTCCTGGAACCTAGCTGTGGTTTTGGTTTTAGCAGAGTGTGTAAATTAGGGGTGGGCGGAATTTGCGAAAGCGACTTTCGCAAATTATCGCGAAAATGTTAAAAATCTCCGCAAACAAGCGGAAATATCGCGAAGATGCGGAAGTTTTTATCCCGCCCGTTCGCGATATTTTCTGCATGGTTGCGGGTCGCTAATTTACCCTTGCGGTTGCTCGCGGGCGCGGCCATCTTGTTTTCAGTTGTCTCGCGGTGCATGATCGCGAGAAGAAAGACGTGATCGCGCGACGCATGACGTCACTGCGGACGCGAACTGTCGCGAGACAGCGCAAATGGCTAAAACAATACAACATCTCATGGAGAACGCGACCGGATCGGGAAAACTTGTCGGCGAACGCTGGGATTCAGGTAAGACGATCGCGCGCGCGCGAGAATGTATTATTTTACAGCGCGAGCAAGAACCAAATTATCGCAAAGCTGCGGAATGCGGAAATTTTGACATTTCCGCGCTCTCCGCGGAACGCGGAAATGCCAAATTATCGCAAATTCCGCGAACGGAACGGAAATTTTGCCCAGGCCTAGTGTAAATAAGTGGAGCAGTATGTGGGCAGGTGTGCAGGGGACCACCCTCTCCGTCACCCTCGCTGTCACTTGTGTCACTTCCTGCCAGTAATGAGCACAGCTCCACATCATATGTATAAAAGTCGCCCCCTGCTCTTGACACCTCGGGCATCTAGTATCTGCGCCGTCAAAATTAACCCTGGGCGTAGTTTGCGTAGTAGTGCTACGCGTAGCTACGCGAAGTGCACTTCGCACTACGCAAGCTACGCATAGCTACGCAAACTGCGTAGTGCACTGTGCAAAATGCTGTTTTGGATGCTTGTACAGTGCCGGATGCTTGTCCGCACTGTGCAAGCATCGCAAACAGCATCTTGCACAGCACAAGCGGTCGTTTTCTGCCGCTCAAGTAGATTTCTACTCAAGCGGCAGCTTTCTCAAACTGGTAGTTTCTCATCGCGAGCGGCCATCAGCATACGCGACCACTCGCAATGAGAAACCTGACCTCCCCGCGTTGAGAATCTCGCCGGGAGGTTTATTTTCCACGCTCACGATTGGCAACTTAATGTTCCTGATCGAGAACAAGGAAAAAGTCTCACCGGGATGTCATTTTGCTCGTTTGCGGTCGCCAACTTGACGTTGAGGACCGCGAGCAAAGCAAAAAATGACCGCGATGCTACACTACACTACGCTATGCGTGTTTGCACTGTGCTACGTGCAATTCGCGTAGTGCGAAGTAGCGCAAACTATGCAAACTACGCGAGCGTAGCGTAGTGCTTCACCCAGGGTTAGTCAAAATAGTGGTTGATACGTTCTAGGGTTAAATAGGCTTGGTGGAGTATATAGAAGCTGATCAGGCTAAACCGGGCATTCCGAGATACTTTGGCAGTTCGTTCTAAAACATTGTTCCAGTCCTTGTCATCTAGTGGCCTGCCAATGTCGTCCCCCCATTTGTGTCTTAGTCTGTCCAGCAGTTGTGTGGAGTCCCGTCCTATGGCTCTATAGAGGCAAGCCACAGCCTTGATGGTTCCACCCGCCAACCTCATATATTCGCATGTGTAGTGTTGCAGCAGTTCTGTCGTCCCCGCACCCCAATGTCGTCTTATCGCTCCCGTGACCGCCCCATATAAGAGAAAATGCCCCTGTGGTATGTCCCAGTCAGCACTGAAGTCCCAGAAAAGATCCCCAACTTTCGTCACTCCTGCGTCAACCCAATCATCCAGGCCCCGCCACTGTCCTCCGTGGGGAGGGGCTTCCAATAGTGGCAGCGCCATTTCTGAAGAATATGGGCGCTTTGTTTTGGTTTTCTGTAAGCATCTGCCCCAGCAATGGTGTATCACTTTGTGTTCGTTACTGCTGATTTGTTGAGGCCTGATCCTCCTTAGCAGGGTTCGGAACACAGCGGTCCTCTCCAGAGCGAACGGAGGCACTTCCCTGTCCAGTTCCCTGCTTACCGCCACCCATTGTTTGAACCTCTGCAGTTGTCCTGCTAAGTAGTAGGCCTCCATGTCAGGCATCGCCATGCCGCCCCCCAATCTGGACCGCTTTAACTTATTAAGGGCTTCCCGTCTGCATCCTGCCCCCCATATGAAAGCCGGCAAGCAGTAGTCCAGCTCTCGGAACCAGGCCGCTGATATCCAAATCGGTAGTGTTACAAAGAGATAGAGCAGCCCAGGGGCAGCCACCATTTTAAGTAGTGAGATGCAACCCATTACCAAGAGGGGGAGTCTCCCCCAGAAAGTCGTAGTGTCTTTAAGTGAGCGGAGCGCCCTCCCTATATTGCCCGCCATCACGTCCTCCGTCCACAGTGTGGAATATGTGGACCCCCAGATAATGGAAGCAGCGGGCTCCCATCTCAGGTTCCCCAAGTTCAGAGGGGTGCCTTGCATCCCTCACCAAGGGGAATAGTTTGGACTTCAGTCAGTTCACTCGTAGCCCCGATAAGGAGCCAAAGCGATCTATCATAGCCTTTGCTCCTGGCAGGTTGTCATTTAGGAATAGTAGGAGGTCATCTGCATATAGCGCCACTTGGTGCCGTATCTCCCCCACCTGGATCCCCCGATACGCCCCTCCGGACTTCGCTATTCAGGCTAATGGCTCCACTGCCAAGGCAAATAGCAGTGGGGACAGTGGACACCCCTGGCGTGTCCCCCTCTCCACTCGATATTGTGCCGATATTGTGCACCCAGTGCGGACTCTTGCCACCGGGTCAGTATTTAGTAACCGCACCCAGCGTATAAATCCCATTCCTAGGCCCATTTTGTTTAGTACTGCATACAAGAACCCCCGTTCGAGGCTATCAAATGCCTTTTCCATGTTGATGGCGAACACCGCCTCTCTCTGCTTCACCGTCGTCCCTAGTTCGATGATGACAATAATCGGCAAATATTAAGGGTTGTATTGTAAAGCCTGCCTGGTCTTGGAGCACTAGAGGTACCATATAAGGGAGTAGATGCATCGCTAGTATTTTACTTAGAATTTTAAAGTGGATATTGAGCATCGACAATGGCCGATATGCATCACACTCCAAGGGAGACTTGTCCGGCTTCAACAGCGGTATTACCACCACCTCCCTAGTCGTGCCTGGCAAGTGGCCATTCTCCTTTGCCTCTGCGTACATCTCAACCAGCCTGGGGGTCAGTTCGCCCGCCTCTGCAGCATAGAACTCCTTAGGGAGCCCATCTGTGCCCAGTGTTTTCCCTCTCGCCAGTGCCTTAATAGCTACTCGAACTTCACGTTCCGAGATTTTGGCTCCCAGAAGTTCCGCATCTTCATCTGTCAGGGTTTGTATCGGGAGGTCTGCCAGGTATTCCGCTACGTCCCCCTCCCCACAGGGCCCAGTGCTCCTATAAAGTTTCTCGTGGTACCCGCGGAAACTGTCATTTATGTCGTCCTGCCGGCATAGATGTCGCCCTTGCGGTCCCGTCAGTTCTAGGATTGTGTGCTCCCTACGGGTTGGGTTAGTGAGCCACACACGTAGTCTACCCGCCTTGTTTCTCTCTGCGTTTGTTCTGTCCATGTATACACGGTAGTCAAAACACCTCAATCTCTCCTCCTGTACGGCCACCTCCTCCTTTACTTCGAGCAAATCCTGCCAGAGGTCTGGATTGGTCGGGCGTCTGCATTCCACCTCCCTCAACTCTCGATCTGCCCGTTCCACGTCCGTCAGTAGTGTACGTCGCACCCGTATGGATATTGCCATGCAGCGCCCCCTAATCACTGCCTTAAAGGCCTCCCATTCAGTCACCCTGGAGTCCGTGGAGTGTGCATTGTCCATAAAATATGTGGTGATTTGCTCTTTAATCTCGTGGTGGAATACCTGGTCCTCAAGTGCCTCCGGCCTGAGGCGCCAGGTGGGGATGGGCTGTTGTTTGTGTCCCCATTGCAGTCGAACTAACAGAGGATTGTGGTCTGACACCATTTGGGTAAGGTATTCTGCATTGTGAAGGAGGGTGTGCATGTCTGGGGAGCATAGGAAGGTATCCAGGCAGACCTGTAAGTCATGTATGTGGGAGAGGTGGGAGTACTCCCTGTCCAGGAGGTGCATCCGTCGCCACGTGTCCACCAGCCCCCAATGGGATTGCCATTCCGTAAACATCCTAGCTGTCCTATGAATTGGGGCATCTGGAAGCGGTGGGTGTGAGCGGTCCAGGGCTGGGTCTGCTATACAGTTAATGTCGCCCCCCATGATAACTGACCCGTCATATATGGAGCTAGTGATCCTGATAAATGCTCAAAGAATGTTCCTTCATCCGTATTCGGGCCGTAGATATTGATAAGTGTGATGTCTTGCCCGTCGAGGCGCCCACCACATATCGGCACTCTGGGTCCACTTTGTGGGCGGTGTGTTGGAAGGGGATGCCTGCCCTGATCCAAATCAGGACTCCTCTGGCAAATGCAGTGTACTTGGTGTAACATGCCTGGCCTCTCCACCCAAGGTGTAATGCCTCCCCCTCTGATGCTAGTGTATACGTCTCTTGCAGCATTGCTATGTGAACACCCGTCTATTCAGCTGTGACAAGATTTTGTATAGTTAATGCATGGAGTGCATCCCCCGAATATTCCAGAAGAGAAGATTATATTCTGTCTGAGTGGGCATTGTAAATTAGCCTCTCCACCTCCGTCTGGCCTCCCCTGCCCCTCCCCGTACCCGGTGCCCAGTATCATAGGATGAGAGCCTTCGCGCAATGACCTGTGGCCCACATAGGGGAAGACAGCAATGCCCCCAACTGAAACTAAGAAAACAAACCCAACTTCCCCTCCCCAGGACAAGTGAGAACATCTCCCCCATACAAACCTTGCACTCTAGTGCCTGAGCAGTCAAAGTCTGTGAGTGGTGACTAGGCCAATGTCTGCCTGGAGGACAGCCGTCCTCTCTGCCCCCTCGGATCCCCCCTCCCCAGTGTCTAGATCTAGTTCAATTACTTAGGGACCCCCTAAACATTGTGTGGGGCGACACTAGTGCCACTTCCCACCTCCCCGCAATATAGTCCTGGTTGTACTTGCTTGCTCGAACTGCCTCACATCAAGTTGTCTGCTGATCTGGGGGTTACATATGGCAGGGCCTGACTGGCGTCTCCCACCGAGCTCGAGCTAGTCTCAGAGTCCGAGTCTCTCTGTTCCTCCCTGGAGTGCAAGGGAGCGTCCCGGGTGCCCGCTGTGCTCAGTGAGGCCACCGCTGAAATCGCACTTGCTCTGTCCCGGTGCATTTCCTCCAGCGTCGGGTCGCTCTTTGAGGTCGCTCCTCTGTCAGGGGAGCGTGTGAGTTGCTTTTCAACTGGATTTTTGTCTTCCCTTCTCTGACCTCTGGGATCCTGCTCCTCAATCCAATCCCAAACATCCTGGGGAGTAGTGAAGAATGTAGATCCTCCAGAGCGTATTATCCGGAGTCTGGCCGGGAATACCATGGAGTAAGATACACCCAGTTGGTGCAGTTTCCTTCTGGCTGTGATAAAAGACGCTCGTTGTTGTTGCACCTTCCGGGGAAAATCAGGGAAAATCCAGTCCACTTTCAGTTGTCCTTTGAGGCGCGCCTGACTCAGCACATGGTCGCTGTCTTTATAGAAGAGGAGGCGGGCCACCACCTGCCGCGGCGGCCTGCTCGGCTGCGGCACCCAGGCGGGAACTCTGTGCGCCCATTCTAAGGCGAAGAACTGTGAGAGGCCCTCTTTCACCATGGCTGTGTGCAGCCAGTGCTCAAGGTATGCCACCATGTCATTCCTTCAATTTTTTCAGGTAGGCCCGTGACCCTAATGTGGTTTTGGCAGGCCCTGTTTTCCGCGTCTTCTGCACGCTGTTCGAGGACCAAGACTCTTTTTTCGATGTCCTTGACTGTGCACGCGGTCGCAGTTACCGGCGGCCTCAGGCTTTCTACCCCCTCCTCTACGGCTGTGACTCGGTCAGCCAGTTTTCTGTGGTCCGCTCGTAGTAGACGCAGGTCATCTCGGATTATGTCGATCTTGGTCTCCACTGCCGTCTGCGATTTTACAATGGCCTGCAGGATGTCGTGAAGTGAAAACTCTCATTGGGGTGTCGTCCCTTCGTTTCTGGTACCCGTGCGTGAACATGAATCCCCAGTTTCCTCACTCATTGACTCCGGATGCTCGGTGTCGCGTTTCTTGGTGATCCGACCCATGATGCCGCCGAGGTGGGTACACGCATACAGCGATTACTGAGATTGGCCTGCGGGGGATTGGCGGCCAGCCCTATAGTTTGTGCACCTCTCTTTCTGCCCCTGGCTCCCAGGTTAGTTACTGTGAGCTCTGTTGCTATGTACGTATAAGGTAGGTGCCAGCTCCACACCCTCACCGCTCTCACGCCACCCAGCAACACCCTGCCAACTTGCTGATGTCTCCTACTCAGTACCGCTGGCAAGAGAGCTCCACAGTATCAACAGCTGCCAGAGCCTGTCGCCTCCTTGCGCTCAGCTATAGTCCTCGCCTTCCACAATTCAGCAGTCCTCAATCTCAATACTCTGCTTATGACCTGACTTGCGGGGCCTATCAGTGTGGCCGAGCCCTTAGTGGCTATGGGGCTTTGGGAGCGCCGGAATCCTCCTGGGCCGCCGCTGGTGTCTGTTAGGAAATTGCGTCCGCCATTTTGAGGAACTTCTCAGGTCCGCGGACCGGCGTTGAGCCCAAGGATGCCTCAGTCCTTCGCAGTGGAGGCCACGGCCTCCACGCTTTCTCCAACAATGCTGCTCTGTGTGAGAGGCCGCCGTGCAATAGTCTATGTGCCCCAGTCTCGCAGTCCCAGGGGCAGCCCCAACACCAGTCTCACCGATGCTGGGCTTTTGCGCCTATTTCTCCCTCGTCAGACTCAGTGAAGGGCGGGGGGGCGTGCCACTGCAGAGTTAGCCTCAGGGCAATGCCCTCTTCCCACGCAGCCTGGCGCTCACCTGCTCCCAGCCCCGGTCAGCATGCTCTGCTGCTTTCTTAATCAGGCTCCGCCGCCTGGCCCAGCAGGATTTTCCACTCTCCGCCGCTCGCGGGTGCCCCGCTGTGCCCGCGGAGCTCAGTCGCGGTCCTCAGCTGGTGTGGGCCGCCCGAGCGCTCCCAGCGACTCCCGGCCACCATTTTGAGCAGGCTCGCCTCCCTGCTGCTTAATTGTCCTTCGTGAGCCTTTAGGGCAGGGTTCTCTGCTCGCCAGCGCCCAGTGGTGCCCCGCTGTGCCTGCAGAGCCCAGCTGCGGTCCTCGGCTGGTGCAGAGCGCTCCGAGCTCTTACAGGAATTCCCGGCCACCATTTTGTGCAGGCTTGCCGCTCCGCCACTCAATGTTCCTTTGTGCGCCTGTAGAGCGTTTCTCGGCTAGGATTCAATCTGTGCCGGTACCCCAGTGGTTTCGACGCTGCTTGCGGCAGTTTCAGTGTTTGATGTCCCCCTGTATCGGGCAGGATGGTGCTGGAGAGGGGATCACCGGCGGGAGCTCCGATTCAGGCTCCCATCCCCATCGGCGTCAGGCCACGCCCCCCCTACGAGGATGAACATGTGTGAGCCATCAAGGAGACTGTCAAAATTTGCGCTGACCCATTGCCAGGGGGCATTGGGTCCTTCCTCCATGAAGATGGGCACAGGTTCTGGCTGGCTAGTCACTTGCCAAGAGGGACAGTCCCTGACAGCTTCTTATACTCTGTAGGCAGCACTGTAGGCAGCAACAAGATACATCTAACTGAGTGTGATGAAGTACAGCAGCTATTTTCCTAAGAGTTACCTTGGGACTTCCACTATGCCTATCATTAGATAAATGTTGTTTAAGCCGCATTTTAACTGTAGTGCATATAATTACTTGACACTCTCTCACAACCTGGAAAATATTTCATAAAGAGAAAAATGTGTTGGGAAGACAGGACAGACTACCATAAACCAAAACTGTTTCTGCCAATCTGTAAACCCTGGTCACCCTTTAGAGTCAAGTTAATAATTCATACTGTTTAATCAATCTGAAGTCAATTGCTAATGAGAATATCAACATTCACTGTACATTTTCATTGTATAGAGCAGGCATGTTCTGAATACCTCTAGAACTCAGATTCTTCTTTGTGCAGAAGCATTGGGTCTTCCTTAATATGTCTATATTGATTCACTGACACAACATCGATATACAAAATATCGATGTTAAAAATATAGAGTAAAAAATATAGACAACAAAAATATTGACGCATATACTTAAACAAGTACAAAAATATCTACTAAGTAATATCGATGTAAAAATATAGATGTATAAAATATCAACTTTTGTAAATATATAAAATAAAATAATATATATTATATATTAAATATATTAAATATTAAATATATTTTAAATAAAATAAATGTAATATAATATACATTTTAATATAAAACATAATAATGTATACATATATATTTACTTTAAAACAATTAATAAACTTTTCTTTATCATTTATGTTAAAAGTTTAAAGCATTATAAAAAATGAAAACATATATTAATGATTTAAAACAAATCAAAACATTAAACTATTGAAAAATATGTAAACTTAAATTTCACAATACAATCAATGCTACAGTACAGAAAGTGTTGGATAGCAAAGGGGTAAAAATTACTATTCCCACTCCAGTGAGTGCAACAGTAGGGAGAGTGTTGGATAGCGGAGGGGTAAAATTACTATTCCCACTCCAGCTAGTACAACAGTAGGGAAAATGCTGGATAGCGGGAGGTGAAAATTGCTATTCCCACTCCAATTAGTGCAACATTAGGGAAAGTGTTGAATAGCGGAGAGACAAAAATTCCTATTCACACTCAAACAATTAAAAAAATTATATATATTACAATTTTAAAAAGTCATAAAATTAAAAAATGGAAAATCAAATATATTAAATATATAAAAAGAAAACATATTATAATATTAAATACATATAACAAAACCTACAAATATTATATAAAATAAAATAATAAATAAAATTTAAAAAACAAATTTTATACTAGAAAATATTTACAAACAAAAAAATTAATTAAAACATAAATGATTTTTTTTATTTCCTACCCTATAACAGCACACCAAAAACAAAATTTAAATTACATTACTTCCATAATTAACATAATTAATAATCAATTAAAAAAATATTTTTAAGAAACAAAACTAACAAACATTATTTGACTACACACACTTTAACACTATAATGTTTACAACACACATGTAAACTAAACTATAAAATAATAAAACACAATTAAAACGTATTTATAAATTAAAAACTATCACTATTAACAACTAATGATAAAGTATTTAATACCCACCAGACACTAAAAAATAAACAATTACCCAAACTAAATATCAAATAATTAACATTAATAACACTATATATTAATTAATTAAACACAAATTACTTCCCACTCTTCACTCCTATAAACACCACAACACACACATAAAATATTTACACAATTACCATAATACAATGTTAAATAATTTAATTAACATCAATAAACAAAACATTATTAATACAAATAAATACACTACTTAACCCTCTTTACCCCTGTACCACTATAAACCTCAAAACACACACCTACAATTAATTACACATATACCATAATTATTTATCAATTAATTAATTAAAATTAATTAACAACCAATAATGAATTCATAATCAAAAATAAATTACGTCCCAACTTTTACACCTATAAACACCACAACTGACACTAAAATTAATTACACAATTACCATAATTAATTACCAATTAATTAATCAAAAGTAATTAACAACCAATTACTAAATAATTAATAATAAATTACTTTACCCATTTAAACCTATAACATCTCAATTAAACAAATATTAATAAATTAAAACAAATCAATGTATTTATTATAATTAAATTACCTCCCACCCCATTCCCCTATAAACCCACAACCAGCTACAGAACTAAAAACGCGAATTTCAAATAAAAAAAATAATAACTACTAAAAATGTAACACATATTAAAATATAAAAAATTCTTATACAAAAAAAATACATCACATTTATTTGTTTATTTATTTATTTATAGTGCGCAGCATTCATCCGATAGGATATCACGGCGCTAGAGGAGCAGGATCTCATGGTAAGGGTGAAAGGGGTTGTACGGTGCTGCCAGTATATTCAACATTAAGTCGTGGGGAACAGGTGGGTTTTCAGCTTCCTTCTAAATGCCACGTAGTCATCAGTGAGATGTAGATCTAGTGGTAATTCGTTCCATTGAGTAGAGGCCAGGTAGGAAAAGGTGTGACCTCCTGCCCTTGCTTTTTTGATCTGTTTTGTCTTGGCTTCTGCCTGATAGCATGACCTTAGGCCCCTGGTCGGGGCATAGCATTTGACTTTGTTCTGAAGAATTATGAGACCGCATTGGTGTAGGGCCTTGTGTGCATGGCTCAGAACTTTGAATCTAGCTCTTTGACGTACGGGCAGCCAGTAGAGCTGTCTCATACATTCTGATGCTGAGCTATATCTACTTTTGTTGCACACTAATTTGACAGCTGCATTTTGTATCACCTGCAGGCGTGAGAAGAGGTAGTCTGTCATGCCGACGAACAGTGCATTCCCGTAATCTAGCTTACTAATGAGAAGGGCTTGTGTGATTGTTCTTCTGCATTCCAACATAATCCAAGGAAAAAGCCTTTTTAGGAGTTTTAGAGTGGTGAAGCTTCTTCCGCACAGGGCCCGCACATGGTCCTGCATGGTTAAGGTGTTGTTAATAAGGACGCCCACATTTTTTGTGGTCTGCTTTGGTGCTGGAGCGTCTCCCAGTGATTGGGGCCACCATGATGCATCCCAGATTAAGTTGACTCCTCCGAAGAGCAGGATTTCTGATTTTTCAGTGTTCAGTTTCAGACAGTGTTCTGACATCCAAGTCGCCATCTCAGAGAGGTAGTTGTTCAGTTTAATCCTGGTGTCCTCATGCCTTTCTTCGAGAGCTATCATCAGTTGTGAAAACCCCATTTCGCACACATTTTTTTCAGAGATGACACATAGGCATTAACGAGAATGGGGCTCAGAGAGGCTCATTGTGGGACACCATAGCTGATAGGTTTTGGGCATGAGGAGAATGCACCCATTTTTACAGTTTGCGTTCTATTGCTCAAGGAGCTAACCAACTGGAGGGCTTTTGTGTGCATACCTTTCTCGTGTAGGGTTTTCAGCAGCAATTCATGTGAGACTGTGTCGAACGCCGCCGACAGGTCCAACAAGATCAGGGCTGCGGCCTTCCCCTGAGCGATTAAGGATCTTATGTTGTCTAGGACAGTCAGGAGAGTTGCCTCCGTGCTATTGGTGGCTCTGAAGCTGCTTTGAGAAGGGTCTATTAGTACGTTCATTTCAAGATAGTTGGATAATTGTCTATTAACCAACTTCTCCTTAACTTTGGATAGATAGGGGAGTTGGGAGATTGGCCGATAGTTGGCAGGGTTGTGAACATCCGTGCCTGCCTTTTTCAGGAGATGGGTCACACTAGCCTGCTTCTAAGTTCCTGGGAAAAATGCGGTGTCTGGAGACTGGTTGAATAGTTGAGTGACATATGGGCATAATGCCGGTATAATCCGGGCGTAAATGAAGTGTGGGCATGGATCAAGTGGGGACCCTGATTTAACTTACCCCGTTGCCTTTGCAACCTCCTCCTCTGCGAAAGGGGAAACATTTCCCAGACGGGCTGGGGCGTCGGGGTGGGGATCCAAGTGTTTCCAATTGGTAATATCTAACGAGGGATTGATACTAAATGACAAGAATATTTTGCTGATTTTATCAGAGAAGAATTTGCTAATCTTCTCACAGCATTCTTCTGAGGGAGGCAGGGTTTGGGACGACTGGCTGGTTTGCAGAGGTCTTTTACTATTTTATACAGCTCTCTTGGTGAGTTGCTGTTCTCATTTATTCGTTTCGCGAAGTAGCTTTTCTTGACCTTCTTGATTACATTGTTGTAGTTTCTCAACCCTGCCTTATATACCAGATTGTCCGTGTCTTGCTTAGACAGTCTCAGTTTGTGTTCCCTTGTTTTACACTTTCATTTTAGTGCCCTCAGTTCAGGCGAATACCACTTCTCAAATGGTGCTCTCCTTTTGGGTTTGGGTTTTAATTTAGGTGCACACTGCTCCAGTATGTTTACAATCTCGATTTCAAGGCTTACTGCTCCCGTGTTGACAGGGAGGGCACCTAAAGCCTCTGGATCGTTGAGGGAGGAGTGGAGTTGAAATGAGTCAGGAGTAACCAGCCTCCAGACTCTATCTGCCACTGATTGGTGCCTAGGAGAGTTTGTTGGGGTTGCCGGCAGTCTGAACGAGGAAAAGACTAGTGAGTGGTCTGGGCAGGAGAGAGGTTTAATCTCCTGTACAAGGGTAGATTCTATGTTGGAGAATAGTAGGTCCAGTGTATGCCCTGCAATATGTGTGGGCCCCTTGACCCACTGCTTTAGTTGAAGAATCTGCATGTCATTTTCCAAGTGTGTTGCCATGGGGTTGTTTGTTTTTTCAAAATGAACATTAAAGTCCCCTTTTACTAAATAGTGTTTATGATTTAGACATTCTGGTAATAATTTGGTGAGTAATTTTGCACTAAGCTCTGGTCGATGTCCAGGTGGATTGTAAATTACTGCTCGCCCAAGTATTAAGAGGCCCTCTCTGGACACCTGAAATTGTAGTATTTCATGTTCTCCCAGTTGTGCCACTGTGACAGGACGACAGGTGAAGCGGTCCCCGAACAGGATGGCAAGACCCTCTCCCTTCCGTCCCTGCCTGTCTTGTTTTAGTATTTTAAATTCAACAGGTAAGGCGTTGGCGATATCAAAGACCGTCCGCCACAGGCCCGTTAAAAGCAATCTTTCGGATTGCCTGGCGGACGGTCTCCATAGCCAGAAATGATTGTGGTATCTAGCAGGCACCATCCACCAAATCATGATGCTGGCTACAGCAGGCATTTCTATGGTGGCGATGCTGCCATAGAAAGGCTGGTGGTGTCGATTATTGACGGCAGCCCGTTGTCGACCGCCCTTGTGTTGGGGGGAGGTGAGGGTGCACTTGGGGGTACCCATGGTACCCCCCTGCATTTCACAGCACTAAGTGGCAGGCACTGTGTGGTGCGTGCCATGTAGTGCTATGAAATGCACAAGATGGCATATTGTCATCGCAGCGGGTGCTGCTCTCAGCAGCACCCTCCGCAATGTTAATTATCAAGATCTGACCATCATGGTGGCGGTCGCATCGTGATTGGGTGTGCGGGACCGCTGCATGCATGGCGTACGGTCCCGGTTTACACCAGGCTGGAAGATGGACTCAAGTCTGTCCGCCATCCTAATGAGCCCTTAAATCGGGATTCACCTCATTTATAGTGTCCCAAATCTCAAGGGAGTGATTGGGTACAGACATGGCTTGAAAAAAAAATGCAGTTCAGTTTGGGCTGGTCATCCGTTTCTCTATGTGTCCAGTCTGACTGTGCTAGGCTGCACCATTTGCAACTGAGACAGGAGAAAGAGCCCTCCATATACCCTGGATCGGCTTTTGTACAGGACGCTTTGTTGCCTGGTGCATGTTTGGATAGTGCCAGGAGTGAATCTCTGGAGTAGTGATGAGAGCTACTGCAATCTGGTTTGGGAGGAGCAGGGGTCCTGGCCCCTGGTCCCGGTCGGGTGCGGACAGAGGCAGACGGGCTTGCCTTAGGCGCACCAGTGGCATACCTGCTTTGTGCATCCGCAGGCACATGGGACTGAAATAGGTGAGTGAACAGCAAAACTACTCCGCCCCCCACCTAAACCGGAAGTATAGTGTAATTGTTTCGGGTACTGCCTACCACGCCCCCCACACAAACAGCGATCAGCTGCGATGGACCGGGACGTGGAAGGCAGGTAGGAATGCGCTTTTACGTGTGCTCAGGATTAAGTTAAGAGTGCTAAAATGCTAAAACAGGTAAAACTCTTAAAACTTTAAGATTCAGGGGATTGTCCAAGCGGCAGCAGCCTTACCGGGATCTGCTGCTTGGCCGCTGGCACATCGGACTGAAATAGGTGCGCGAGCGGCAAAACTGCTCTGCCCCCACCTAAACATACATATGAAATGTATTCTAAAATACATAACATTAATTAAAAAAATGATATTTTTAACAACTGTATTTTTGCAAACGATATCAAACACTTCAATATTTTTAAAATCGATATTACTTACCTTAAGTCGATATTTCTGAACCACGATATTTATTACTCGATATTTGTGCAACTCTATAGTTTTTTACTTGATATTCTGTCTTCACACCTTCTATATTTTAGAGCTGTCCTGCTTTCACCACTGCCTCGCCTTCTACCATTCTGTTGGTGAAAACTTTTCCCCCAGTAATCATTCCCTTCCCTGTACAACAATTTCATGGCGCAAATACCAGCATGTGTTTCAATAAAGCCTAGAAAGACACACACACATGTTTTGGACACCAAGATATTTTCCTTTTCAAAATCGCAATTTTTACCACTGTGAGAATTAAAGCCCATAAAACAAGTCAGAAACCTATGAGTGCTGTTAAAATGATCAAGGGTGCCATTAAAATTCCAGATCTGCAAGTATAATGATGGGGGTGGCAATGCATAATGATAATTCCACATTATACAAAGCATAATATCACTTGTTTATTTATGTATTTATTTATTTATTTATTTATTCATTTAATGAGTTTTATATAGCACTGGCTAGACCCGAAGGTATCAGAGCGATTTACATAAGGTTCCACAAAGTTGCAAAATTACATCCGTTACAAGTTACATAATATACCAGTAAAAACATTTAAGTAGCAGGACGAGGTTCATGGAGTGAAGAAAGGTAAGGGGGTAGGGGAAAGGAGTAGGGGGAGATATGTCAGAAAGACGAAGGGAAAGTCTGTCCAAGGTCCGGCTGGGTAGGTGACAGCCGAAGGGGAAGTCTATAGCCCATTTCCTCAATAGCTATCATGTAGCTCCACCGTAGCATGATAATGGTGGAAGGTAGCATTGGGAAATCAATTTATGTCTACGACCAATTTATTTCAAACATCACAATATGCATTTAATAAAATATAGCATTGGATGTTGTTGCTTTTGTTAAACAGGGTGCAACTTTTGTAACAAGGTGCAACACCCTCTTGAACCAGAGAATTGATGTTGCTAAGATTTGATTATTGAAATATAATCTACATCAGATAGTCAAATAATTTAAAAAGCTGCAGAGACTATACATTTACTTGTAACAAAACTGTTAAACGGGATTGCAAAAACTTTCAAATAACTTCACGAGCTACAAGTAACAAAAAAACTCAAGTTTCAGTATGTCACACCCACAATGGCACCAGCCCAAACCAACTCCAAAAACTAATGCTGATCATCTTTTATTCTAACTTCAGCCCCAGAAATGAAAACATGATGTCAAAATGTAAGATTTAGGCAGAAGATTAGAGAATGTAGAACTATCAGGGTTACAGGTGCAGAACTTTGAAACATGCTTCGCCCACATCACGGGGATTCAGCAAACCTAATGGCCTTCAAATGGTCTGAAAATATTTCTTTATGTAGATATATGCTACCTTTTCCCTTCCAATGACTCTGGGAACGCCCCACCACTCTAATATCGAACACAGCGTCGCTCTTCAATTATATCTGTCCTGGAGCCCGTTGTATCTCAGATCTCCCTTTTCTGGAGTGTCACTCAGATAACTACTCACCAGGAAGGGTTGGACTATGCAGATTGACTATCTGTAATCTCTACTGATCAGAGCAATACAACAATGACATAAACTTTCAATAACAAATTTAACAGCAGAAAAGTGGCGTTTTAAAAAATGACCTTCATTCATTCCATATTTTCATATTTTATCTGAGTTTTGAGCTACATGGAATGCATGGCTCTCAAAAACAACAATAGTTCAGTGGCCTGCTATCATCCTTACTGAAGGGAAAGCAATAGGGTCCTACTTAATGAACACCTATCCAAAAACCAGGATGTGCCATCTACACACAGAATGGTTTTGCAATTTACGATGCAACCTATGCATTAGTAGGTCGCAGCGCAAATTGTCCATTTGTAGGGGGATCACTAAATGAAGTACCTAGTGAATTTTAATCAGGCAGGTTGGAATTATCAACCTTTCTGAGATTGGCTGTGAATTGAGGGATCGTGGTCTGCAAGGGGAAGCTGACCTCTGTGACTCCATTTGCAGTCCCAAACAGAATACTTAAATAAACCAGCCCATGTCCTTTTAAAGAACAGGTGCTGCTTTTTAAAATGTATATTTCCTATTTGGTTGGTAACTGATCAATGGTTTTCAATGGCAGTTGAAATCAGAAACTGTTGCTACGTATCTTTGAAATGTGTAAATCATAGTTATTACAGCAGTACCCATAACGTAGCTAATGTGCGGCCCTTGGTACATCAGAAAACTCAATAATGCTGCAGATCCTGAGTTTACACACTGTTAAAGTTTCTTTTTAATTGCATAATTTTGGGTGACAAATTATTTTGAATACTAAAGATTTTTATGATGGATTCCATTTGCAAATGCTGAAATAAGAACGTTGCAATTTCGTTGTATCACATTTTCGTGAAGATACCAGTTTTTTAATATGAAAACTGTTCTGATGCTGCTCAAACTGCTGCTGCTCAATCCCCCTCCCAATCAATGTTCCCCCTCATGTCTTCTCTCCTCACTGTCTTCACAGACCCGAGGATACTATGAGGGAACTAGTTATTTTCCTTAGAGTGTATGTATTGTGAATTAAACTTTCTTCATATATTACAACCTCAATGACATTTCTGCTGCAGTTCTGACGTGGGAGTGGTAGATTACACTAGTTGTACGGGTTATTGTTTGAAAAATGTTTCATAAAGTGTTGTGCATCTCCGTACAGCAAAAGCGAAGAAGCTGCTGGAGTCTTTCTTAAAAGTAGGATAGTGTTAACGTGTAATGTTATTATGTAGATTTCTCTGATTTGCCCCCAAAAATGTTAAATGGGATCACACCATGCTGAAAATGTGGTTTTCTATGTGGAAAATGTGTATGCAACCCTCAGGTTTTGGGTGTGAGAGAGAGGAGACTTTTCCTTTCATACTAGCGATGCTGTCAGAGTTCCTTGTGAATCTGACGGATTATGTTTGATAACTTTCCATTCTTGTAGGGATACTGCCCATTCTTTGTTTGATTCGTTGCTGATCATTTGGACTTAGTATGATTCTGATTTATTGACTATATATTCTGTATTTGAGTCTTTATGGTATATATTTTGCATTTCTCTGTACTTCTATTTCTGAGATTTTTGTAAAAATAAAAAACTTCCACTTTTTCTGATCTAGAACTCAGTTATTGAGTGGTCCCAGTTAATTATTTATTACTCTGCTGAACTAATGTTGGGTAATCTGAATTTTGGGGCACATTAACTTTGGGATTTGCGGTTCTGCAACAGCATGACTGTACTTATAGTTCTTTTGTTCTTTTTAGGGGCCAATTCCGATTTCGGTCGGTCGGAGCCCTTCCGACCGAATCGGATCGTGTCGGCCGGATTCCTTTCCAACCGAGCCATTCTGATGGGCTCGGTCGGAAAGGAATCCGACACGGATTTCTGGATTGCGGACGACAGGCTTGGAGAGCCCGTCCGCCGTCCGGAAATCCCTCAGTACTGCCCCGGCCGCATCTTTGTGACCGAGGAAGTATGATGGCAGTTTTTCACTGCCTTTTCGTGCCAGTTTTTCCCGCACGAAAAGGCTGTCAGAAACTGTCTTTTGGGGCCCCAAGTATGACCCCCATGGGTGCGAGGCTGCCGTATGGCGGGTTGGGGGCACCTATGGTGCCCCTCTGTGGATCCCTGCACCCGGTGGCAGGCACCTTAGGGTGCCGCCCACAGGGTGCAGGGATGAACTGCACCCCTGTTTTCCACGATGCAAGCATGCATTCCGCTCGGAATGCATGCTTGCATTGTGTTGTATACGAGTGCGACCGAACCCTGTTCGGTCGCATTGTACTAGCAGGGCCGTAACCGACGACAGCAGGTCGGTCGGTTACGGCTCCTGACCGATGTCAGACGGACCTGAGTCCGTCCGACATCGGAATCGGCGCCTTAGTAGTTAAGAGATTCACCATCTTGTTATTTTTGGGTGTTTTGTCATTGGAGTCCTACGGAAGACTCTAAGGGCCAAATTATGAGTGGCTCGTTAAATTCCATTCTGTGCGTAAACCCATGTTTACTCACAGGATGGAATTACGAATAATAAATGTTTGCCTGCAATAACCCAAGAAACCCAACAAACGTTAAATTTCAGCAGGTAAACCTGCCGAAATTGAACAGGGAAACACTTACAATAATTACTGTATGATGCAGATTTTGGTTCATTACGCATCAAAATCTACATGTTATGCCCCATAAATTCATAATTGGTGTTATTTAGTGCACCCAATTACTGATTTACCACATGGTATCTTTATTTATGAGGGGCAATAAATAACACCTTAGTTCGTAATCAGGCCCTAATGGTCTTCTTCTGAATCTAATAGCATTACTGACTTAACTGATGGAAGTCCAAGACATGGAAGACCACCATGCTAGATCAAGCCTGTAGCAGTACTATGTACTATATGTAGTTGCAGATATGTGTTAGTATGTGTATACACTTACTAAAATGCCCTCCACCTGTATGCACATTTGTTTGATGGCCCCAGCATGCATTCTTTTCATCAGAGTTGGTCTCATCCTTAAAGTAATATTCCAATAAGGCAGTTGTCAATCTGTTCAATCTGGCTGTGAACTCTAACCCTTCAGTATTTAGAATATACTAAGTTAAAAAGTTGCCGGGATCATCACTTTGCATACTTTTTTAAACTACACATTTTACAAATTGTGAAGGTTAAATAGAAAGAAGGCAGCCCTTTGCTACAGAAGAAAAGTGCTCTATTGTTCATCAACACATTAAGTGAACTGCCACTGCTTGGTGTCAGTCCCTTTTGCCCAGTTGAAAGCTTCCACAATTCACATGAACTCTCTGTTTTCCAATTACCTCTATTCCTCTTGTGTTGTATTTGAATCCCACATTGATTCCCTGTGTCACATACAATTGAGTTAGCATAGTCCACACTTTTGGCCTTAGTGTTCACAGTGACATTTGTAATTTATTAGGTTGCAGGTCTGGAGCATTAATAATGTTCCTTTTATTGGAGTCAAACCATATTTGTCTAATTTGCAACACCATGACCGTTATTCTCAAAATATGAATACATTTATAAAGCGGGATTTTGTTTTTGGAAAAAAAAAGGTCCCTGGCATGCAGGATGCTTTCTCCCTGCACGTTGAGGTAATTTTTTTATTTTTGTGGTCGTGAGTCCCATGCACTGCAGTGAAACATAGTGATGGTCACCATGCCCCAATCATGGTGGGCAACCTTCATGATGATTTGGTATACCAGTAGAGGATGGTTGAACAGGTCAAGGGTTTCCACTGGCAGGGCCAGCTGAGATTCCAGGGCTAGAAACCATGTGGCTATCACACCTCTGAATGGGCTGAAGGTGGTCAAAATTTTAGCAAGTCCGTGAACTGTCATCTGTTCTGCCAAACTCTAAATCTGTGGTACTCATAGTATGGCCCGCAGGCCGCCAGCAGCCTGGCAGGTCTTCCTTGGTGGCCCATGGACCTTACAGGTAATGTACCCATGGCCCACCAGAGAGAGAGTGGCGAGAGAGAGAGAGTGGAGAGAGAGAAAGTGGAGAGAGAGAGAGAGAGAGAGAGAGAGAGAGAGAGGAGAGAGTGAAGAGAGTGGGGAGTGGAGAGAGTGGAGAGTGGAGGGAGTGGAGAGTGGAGAGAGTGGAGAGTGGATAGAGTGGCGAGTGGAGAGATTGGAGAGAGAGAGAGAGAGAGAGAGAGAGAGAGTGGAGAGAGAAAGTAGAGATAGTATGGAAAGAGAGTAGCGAGAGAGACTGACAGAGAGAGAGACTGACAGAGAGAGACTGACTGACTGGGAGAGAGAGTGACTGACTAGGAGAGAGACTGACTGAGAGAGAGACTGACTGAGAGAGAGACTGACTGACTGAGAGAGAGAGACTGACTGACTGAGAGAGACTGACGGACTGACTGAGAGAGAGCCAGAGAGAGAGAGAGAGAGAGAGAGAGACTGACTGACTAAGAGAGAGAGAGACCGACTGACAGAGAGAGCGAGACTGTGATGGAATTGGGATCAAAGTGTGTATGAAGCTATGCAATGCCTCTTAAGATTGCTATTGTCTGCTAATAAAAATGTATTATCAATATGTGCTCTTTTTAGTTACATCTGCTTTTGAAATACATCATTGTCACATTGTCTAATGTTTAAACAGGTTTTTTTTACTCTATCCTCGCCCCCCACTGACCCCACCCCTACTGGTGCAGCCCTGGGCCACCAGCCACACAGTAATGTTGGCCCCCGACAGGAAGTTTGTGCGTACCCATGCTTTAAATGATCCTGTACATTTTTATGACATTCTTCATAAAAGTTGTACAATACTCGCAATATCCACCAAAAGATGCAAAATGATTCTCAACGCCAGAACCTCTTTGCCCCTTTTCCTTTCACCACATGTCCAGAAACACAAATTCATACTTGAAGAATATTTTTTTATCTTTTCCTGTAGCCACGCTCCCCTGTTGCAAAACAACTGACATGTTGTTGAGAATGGCATATTAAAATTTGTAAGTATCACCAAAAATGAAAACATCATTCTGGAAGCTTAAGATCCTAAAATAAATGTAACATTAACAGTTGAAAATTCGATGCTAACAATGTAAGCCTAAAATGCATCCCACAGGACTGGAAGCCTTGATCCGAGGCGATTGAACAGATTATATAAAAAAAAATGTACATATCCTAGCAGTGGAAGTATACTATATGTATATCAACAACTGTTTTCCTTTGACGTGTGATAGCAGGGAAATGCCATACAAAAAATCAATGGGCTTTATTATCATTTTCATGAAGAGAAGCAAGCCAAGCAAATAGTTTTTTGGGTAGAGTATACCTAGCATCATTCTTTACCATAATGAAGTATCCAGCATCATTACCTAACTTCACAGTGAACACATCCAGATGCTTGTCAAAAACCCTGACAAAGCTAGCTACCACAATAATGGTTATGAAGTACCCTGGCTTTACCAGAATTTTAATGTCATCTTGATGGCATTAACAGAGAATAGAAATGCCTATTATACCTGCATTTAGAAACCCTCAATTGGTATCATGGTAAACTAACTGTGTAAAAGGCATCTTATCATCATAACTTTACCCCTCCATAGATGCTTCACGAAAGGAATGAATGTATCAAAGGTTTGTTCTTCCACATATCATGAACTTCTCTAATGGGATTATCATAGTGCTGGGTCTACAAGCAACTTCAATGTTGCACCATTCACATTAAGTTAATCTTTCAGATCGCTTTCCTCAGCTCCCTTTGATTCTATTGGCTGTATAATATCTGGATTGATTACATCACCCTTGCCTCCCAAAAATGCACACACAAAACGTTCCACCTTTTCCAATTCTACTCAAAGCAGTGCTTGAAGAAGCTGCTGAATTTGTGACAGCTCTCAAGAAATTTGACCACATATATCCTATTCTTCATACCCTTTAGTGCTTCCAATAGAAGCAATAGCCCTGATATAAAATTGTGTGCATCACTCATAACCCCCGCCCCCCCCCCACAACTCTGTACCCTCGTATTCGGTTGTCAAATTGAAAGTCTCTGATATATAACAGGGATCAAGAAACACTGAATCCAACTTGAACCTCTGATTTCCAGGCAAGAATGCTATATGAAACAAGAATTCTCTGGCAGTACAACAAGGATCTGGATCTCACTAACACCAGCTTTACACACTTTTTCTAGTCTGATCACATTTAAAAAGGAACTCTAAATCTTTTTACTTGAGGGCTTTTTTAGCTGAAGTGCGAATCACTCCTCAGCTGACTTGAACTGTCAATACTTGGTGTGAACTGTTTGCTCTGTTTGCTTTTTGGTGCTTATAATTTTTTATGATTAATGTTATTCATAATCTTCTTGCGTTTTTGTGACATGCTCCAGTGTCTTTGGGCCATGTCTACAATATATAAAAGGAGCTAATAGGAGCTAACAGGCAAAACATGTAATGTTCAGAAAGAGCCACTGAAGGACACACCTGAAATGTTCCATTAGTCGCTGCCAGAAATAATCCCATGTGTGTATCCCCAGGAGAGTACCTGATGTTGAAGATACAAGTGTGACACTATTTGAAAACATCATGCATGTTGATGACTACAACACAAAGAGGCAAGCCTTGTGTGAAGAAACTATGTACTACCACGTCACATGTTACAAACAGTTTGTTTTCTCAGAGGGCTTCTACACAGAAGTGAAATTCATACCGTGGATGGCAAAAGGCAGAACAAGCCCAGAAAGTGAAGTTCTTGCAGGGATTCTGCACATACACAGAACTATGCACAGGAATATGGGACCTCGGTGTATATGGGCTAAGCCTTTCCACCACCTTAATGCCCACGGACACAGGACTGACCAGCTATAGTGTCTCACTTGGTCTCCTACACACTCATGAAGAAGCAAATGATTAGACAGCCCAGAACACAACACTGTTGTATCTCTCAGGATTCACAGTAACAAGACACACCTTTTCGCTCACACTCTCATACCTGTCCATAATAAGAACTGACTGAAACACGAATATAGTTTAAAATGTTTATTTTAATGATCGTGCTTTAAAACGCAGTATACGAGCCACAACCAGCAGAAAAATACATAAAACTAACAAAGTCAGCATTGCAGCAAGGCCATATATCATAAAGGGAGATGTCATCATATAAAGATAGGGGATAAAGGACTATAAGGCCTAACCACCCTCCCCTTGGTGATACGAAGTATTATTATATAATTGAAGATCTCTGGGCTTTATCAGCAGACCCCATCCCTTAGTGCCTAGATGGTATATCTACATCATAGGAACCACATTGCTCTTCACCCTGGAAAGCTCCCTCTCCAAGTGTGTGTATCCCAAACATGCATTCACATAATATCAAAGTGCGAGTTTCCAGCAGCAGCTGCGTTAGCATGTTTTGTCTAGGTGCTAGGGACTGACCAGAACAGAATAAGAAGGGGTATTGTTTATCGACCTTGCTCACAGTGTTCAGACTAAACTCCGGGAACAGGAAGTGAACGAACAAAGCAGACGTTTCTCATGTGAAAGGCATAAAGAGAGTGTTGCAAAATAAAGCCATGTAGTAACGTCTGCAAAAGCAGCATCATGGTTGCCGGGCTCATGCTAACTTAGTGATGTCGACAATGACCCTATCGGCCACGTGACGAAGTAGAATCTAATTAAATAGAGATCTGCTTTTGTGGGTTCACATTAGAAGTAGTGACATACAACATATTTACAGACACATCATTAATAATTAAAATCGCATGATGGCAAAAAATCCTTTACCAGAGGACTTTACTAGGAGAAACACAACCAGTGCATTCTCTGAAGGCTCTTCTGACTCGTAGTGACTTTTCCCACTGAGCACACTTTGTGCTAGTACCTCAACTGTTTTTACAATGCAAACTTGGTGCGCTGCCGGAGCGTCACTTTTTGTGACCTTATGGTGGCACACAGGGCTTAGCCATGTTTACAAGGGTATGTAAAGCCACCCTGCGTGGATTTTTATGGCCTTGTAGATATGGAGTACGGCAAAACAGTGCAAGTCGCTGCCTTGCCTTACTGTGCATTAAAGAGGCTTCCCGTGGGTGTTGCTATGGGTGTTCACACAACACAAATGGACTTTGATGTTGCCCCAAATGAACAATATCTAGCAAACCTGGGGCAGTGGCAACATCTTGCACCTTCCTGAAGCAGGCATAACAAGGAGAAATGTTTACATTTCCCCTCGTCTTTTCCTCTTTCCATGAAGCACACATGGAACAAGGAAAACACCTTTAATGATTGTTTTTGTGCAGGAAGGTAGCCCTTCCTGCACAAAAACAATCCTGCCAACAACACAGACACCCTTGCACCATGTTGCAAGGGTGCCTGTGTTGGTGCACAGCTGCTGATTGTGTGCCAGCACTGGCTGAAAGGACAGGAATGCACTGTATCTTGTCAATCCATTGCATTCCTGCCCTTTCAAATTGGTGTAGGGCAGTGCATCAAAATAACTTGCAGTGCTGCTCCACGCCAATTCTTTGCAAATATGCTCATTGATGTTCAATTCAACATAGTGTAATTTTGTGCACATTTTTGCTTCATACATTTGTGGTGTTTCCCAGAAAGCAGATATCAGCCAACCTCTTGCTTCTATTTGCAGGCAGGAAGCTGACTTTGCCCAAGAATAGTGAGTGGTGCAATGCTAATTAGTTTTTCATTGATTTTTAAGATTAGTTTTTTATTGGTGGCATCTATGTTTACAATGTAGGCCCAGGAGTGATATCACCATACACAAATGCATGTATGACTTAGATACAGAGTTACAGTCCACAAGTGAAAAAGTAAAACAATTCCAAACAGTGGACACACGTTTCATGAAATCTGAACTTCGTCAAGTCTGTGTGTCAAACAGCAGAACTGCTCACTGCTTAGTGTGGCTTGAGATCGAGGCTCAGCATTACACACCCCCATGCACTAACAATTTAGGGGGATATTAACAACGCCTCGCGTTAAACATCGCAAATCACGCTTAGCGCGATTTGGGATATCGCCACCTATCGCTGGTTTACATCGCCGTGTTAGCGGCATATTTACAATGTCTTGATCACAGGCGATGTACAGACCTGCGATAGACGGCGATATTCATCATAAGCGTGTGAAATCAAGCAATGGTTTCACACGCTAATGAAAAGCTTGATAATAGGGGAGTGTGGACGTAACTAAAGAATCCACCTCCCATTCAAAACATGCCTAAGTCAAGTTTTGACCAGGCGTAAGGATCTGCCGTATACCGTGGTTAGCGCAGCTTTCATCATCACTTCGTGGTTCCGGGGCCACGTTGTACATAACGTGATGTCCTGTTCGCGACCTTTTGTCATGGTGTTATGGTAAGGTATGTCTACTGTGCATCTCATTAGCGATATATGCGATGCGTGGCGTTACAAAAACGGCAGCTAACATGCGCTAATGCATGTTAGCGCCCCCTTGTTAATAGGGCGATGAAATTATCGCCGCTTTAGCGGCAAAAAGTGCCGCTAAAGCGGCGATAATGCCCTTGCAAATATGCCCCTCAGTTTCCCAAAAGGCAATGAAATTTTGCATATTCCTGAAAAATGGCAACTATCTTGAATTATCAGATATAATGTCTGACATTCAAGGTGTCCTTTGTTAAGCAAATGTGATACAACTTTGCTGCAACCAGGACCTTGCTACTTGGATCACGGATGCCCCTTGCCATGACCTAGTGCTTCCTAAACATTTGTATGGATGGAAATTGGAAATACAGAGAAATATTCTGTAAGGTCTTGTTATAGGGGAAAGCAATCCCTGACAAATCTTAACAAACATAAGTGATGAGCCGCGGTAGTGGAATCATATGTCCCCGTTTTCTCTGTTGTCCCATTTCCATGTCCTTACTTCAACCACTTGCCCTCATATTCCTGTGTATGTGGTCAATGATGGATGGACGATGGAAAAGAACATTGCTCCTGTTGGCTCCTGTACAAGGCTAGTGCATCATGGCAGTGTGTTACATAGAAATATAAATAAACAATTGCAAAAAGAAGAAAATGGTCAGCAGATCTAAAGGTTATTTTACTTCAAAACTTAACAGTGATTACATGGACAAAATATAATTTGCAATTGGTGTGCAAGTTATGGTTTGCATATCGGTTGTGCGAGCTATGTACTGTGGTCCTAAACATTACATGAGAATATCAGTGAATTTAATTTGTAATCATGACTTCACTATAACTTGAATATTTTGTACACCTATGATAAATTGTGATAACTAAACCAAACCATAACTTCACGTTAACCTTCATTTTCACTGCATGATTTTTTTCTACCATATACCACATGCAACAGCTCCCTTTTGCTTAGCTAACCATGAGCAGTAGCACCCTGTGCGCACTGCCTTCTGCTTTGCACAGCAGGTTGTGGCCATACGGAGTGGGAAGTTGGCGAGACCCTGCTCTCAATACACCATGTGTGGCCAAATCCCACAATTATGCATTAGTCAATCGTAGCCATAGTGCACAGAATTTTTTTTTCTCATTTTTTTAGCAGTTGTATATCCAGTGTCGAATTTGTGAATCCATGGATCTAGTAATTCACGAATACAGTATCCAATTCTCAAATCACACAATAAATATATATTTTTTTAATACATTATTTAATTGCTGGGGTGGTGTATTTGGGCCCACCTTAGAAGCCTAAGCTTTTTTCAGGATAGGTTCACCCTCCCTTTTTATGCCCTTTTTCTTTTTCAAGTACGGTGCTTGGCGCCTCGTGCTGCATAATGGTAGGCATAACAGAAATTTTTCTTTGATGGTCAGCCAATCACAGCTCAGCAGATATGCAAATCTGCAATGGATGATGGAAGAAATTGCCCACTAGTCCAATTATTAACTTCTGTTCTTCTGATTTCGCTAAAATGTAACCTCTTCATTCCCAAACCAGAAGAATAATTAAATGCTAATTTCTAGAAAACTACTAAGCAGAGTTCCGCTTCTGCTTTTGTGTCAAGTTTGGAGTAATTCTGTTCAGTAGTTTTTTCTGTATCGAGTTGCAAAATATCCTATTGAAGTTAAAATGTGGAGTGCAACTTTTGGGACCTCCCCTTGTTTTAGAGCCCTGATTGCATGAAAGCATGAAGAACCCAAAGTGGACGAACATTTTTAGGAAGTTTCAAAAAGGTTTTTGTCAAATGGCATCAATGTTATAAAGAAAACAAAAAAATATATTTTCAGTGGAAACTATGGTGCTAGCTAAGATTGGCTGCACGGCCTGGTGTGGCCCAAGCAATTCCCACCCCACTTATTCTTTTTTTTTATAAACAGTTTTTTTGAACCGTGGAATCTTGAGGAAGTAAGGGGGTTGTGCTGACTCCCGCAACCAACCACAACCACCCAATTGTGGTTGGTCTTGGAATCTACATGTGCTAAGTACATTTTCACACTGCCCTGGCCTAGGAAGGCTTACCCCAAGAAGACCAAAGCAGTGCAGACAGACCTCTAGAGCCAAACACAGAATGGGCTCTACTTTGGTGTTTTGAAGGGAAGATACCGTGCAGCTGTATTAGTTAGAGGTGTGGCTTATGGATCTTGAAAAGCTCTTTCAAGAGACCACTTGAAGTCACCATTTTGATAAGTCCCAAAGTGCAGGAAAGTTGGGATGGGGTCGGTTGGGCTGAGGTCCCTACCTCAGGGAACTGTCCGCCCTCAATGGAAAACCTCTGCACAGGGGATTGAAAAAGAGTGAAACATGGATTTTGTAGGACTCCAAAGAAGGTTGGATCCCTGGTTAAATGACCCTTAATGGCAGGACTTCAGATGTTTTTTTTTCTTGCGTGGACTCTGTGAACCTATCTTTTAAGGCCAGTGGCACTAGCCTCCCCACACACTCTGGGGGACTGTAGAGGAGGGGATACATGAGGAAACTAGAATTTTGGTGGACTGGTCCTTTGGATGTGCAACCTCCATTGGAAAAGTGAGCATTAAAGCCAGGAGAGTACTTTCCTTTAAGGGCGGCAAGAGTCCTCTGGAGAAGAAATTGTTGAGAAAAATTCCAAATGGAAAACTTGTCCTATAAGATCCACAGGTTAGGCAGAGGGCTCTCCCTCATCAGGGTCAATGTAGTGAAGAAAAGCATCTTCTAAGGAGCTTATAAATGTTAAGAGCCAAAGGAGTCTGAAAGGAAAATTCTTAGATGCTGGCGAAGGGTTTCCAGGAAAAATGCAAAAACGCCATATGATTTGGCCAAACAAGATATCCATGTTTGTTACAACTCTACATGTAAAGTTTTCCTGGTAGATCCCCTAATTTTTCCAGGAGAGGAAATCAGGAACCACAAAAATCAATTCCAGCCAATCCCGGGAGTAACCATGATGGAATACTGAGAAAAGTGTTGAATATTTTTTTTGAAAGAGCTTACTGTAGAAATGAACATATGCACATTTGTAGAGCATTCTGTCACAAATTTAGAGCATGAAATAAGTGACAAAGCAATTAAACCCAATGGGAAATTGGTTGGAGCCATTAGTAAAGTGCCTTCGCCAAAAAAACAAGGATGAAAATAGCTCATTTTTTGATTATATTATAAATTTGTGGAAAAGTTCTCTGAAAAGACACATGAGATGTGCACTTTGCAAGGTTTTGACTCTGCTCCTGAAACCTTTGTCACTACGGATGCTAGTGGAAAAGGGTTGGAGAGTGTGCTCACAGAAAAAAACAATTATGGAAGTAAAGTTGTACTTGCTTTTGCATTTAGATCTTTTTCACCTACAGAGGAGTAGTACACTGTCATGGAGAGAGAGAGAGAGACATTGGCTTTTGTTTGGGCACCTGAACATTTTTGTAAATACTTGTAGGGTAGAAAATTAATTATGCGTTCTGGCCATAAGCCGATGACAAAGTTGTTAACTATGGATGGTTTATCTAGAGCTTCGGCACACATAACTAGGCTGTCCAAGAGGTTGCAAGATTTCCAGTATGAGGTACAGTATGTGCAGAGGAAACAAATGTAACAGCAGATTTTTTGAGCAGGTTGTCATTGCCTCTTAGGGAGGTGGATGATACTCCTTGAAATGATATATGTGTAGCAGGAATTTTCACAACCAGTGAAGCCAAACGTTTGCAGAAGGAGCAATGGATGAAAGCATAGATGGAGGATGATTTGTTGAAATCTGTCAAGGAAACAATTGTGAGTGGTTGGGGAGATTGTCTGTAGGCAGAGCTCCTGGGTGAAATGTAGCCATTTTGGGAAGTGAGAGATGAGTTGGGATTAAAAGATAATTTTCTGATGAGTGTTGACAAAATGATACCTCCATACAAAATGAGAAACAGAATTATGTAATTATGTCATGAGGGACATGCAGGCATTACACATACCAAATGCAACATTAAGGCATTATATTGGTGGCAAAGGTTGATGCTGAGACAAAGAGATATGTGAGATCTTGCATAGAATGTGAGAGAGCTGACAAGTTACAGAAGGCACTCAATCCTCCTTTGAGTTCCTTGGGGTGTCCTAATCAACAATGGGAAGAAGTGGCATTGGATATCATTGTCCCAGTTGTGTGGAGCAATGGAACAAGTACATATATTTTAGTATTATGGATATGTTCTTGAAATGGCTTGAGGTAGAGGTAGTTGAAAAAGTGCATACAAGGACTATTATTAAGTTTTTATATTACATATTTTGGAGAGGTTTTCCTACGTCTGCGCTCATGGACAATTGGGTCCTGTTCAAGTCAGAAGAAATTAATATGCTCATGGAGTTTGCTGCTGTTAATCGGAAATTCACGGCACTCTAACATCCTAGTGATAATGTTGTCATGGAGAGAGCCAATAGACGTATTAAGGGTATTTGGTGGTTAGCCAGTGGGAGAAGGAAAAATTGGGAGAATGAGTTAAAAAAAATGGTGTGGACACATGGAGTTACTATTCATAAGCCTGTAGGAGAAAGTCCGTTTGGCATGATGAGGGGATGTCTACCACATGTCAGAGCTAATCCAGGTTGGATGAAGAAAGGAAAACAAGTATCATGGGGTGCAGAAAAGGCTAAAAAATGTATATGAGCATCTCAGTAGAAGAATAGAACGTATTCCAATACCAGACAAGGTGAACGGAAAGTTGAGCTGGCAGTGGGTCAATGGGTACATGTAAAATCCTCCAAGAAGATGGCTAAATGAAACAGTATGTTCGGCAATCCGGAGCAAATTCTAAAAGTTTTGAACAATATGGTGGAATGATTGTAGTATCTGCCATATGATTCGGTTGACAAGAGTCAGTGACCAAATTGAAAGTCACTGGAGTGACACATATTGGTGGATAAATACTGTTCCTGAAAGGAGTGATGAGGAGGTTATGTATCAGGATAGACTAGGAAGAAAGGGACAATAATGTGAGAAAGGAGAAGAGGCAGGGTGTAAGTTTTCAAGAAAGTGATGTTGTGGATGATGACAATCAGAGTGGTATTTCAGAGGGTTGAAAGTCAGGAGCTTTTGGCAGGAGTATAAAAAACCTAGTAAAATGGAGGATTATGTTTGCGGTGTATAGTGGTGCAACCTTATTATTTTAGCAGGTATTTTAGGTAGATCTTTATTTAGTTATAGAACTTGATTGTAATGAGCATGTCTAGTATAACTTTCTTTATTTGATTATTTCATTTGTAAAGAGAAGGGATGTGTAGCAATGGTGTTCACTTTAATGGAATGCTGTATATTAACACAGGGAGAAGAATTAGAATGACTAGAGTGTTCTAGGTATGTAAGTAGATGTTTAGAATGTTGATGGCAGATAATGATGTACTTCACCTGTGTGTGAACCAGTTCACTAAGATGTACAAGGATGTTTAATAAAATACAATTTTACATAGCCTGTTGGTCTGGAATGTTACCACATAAAGTGATTTTAACATCTTGTCCTACTAAACAAATTAGGCATGGAGAGAGAATGTGCAAATTAGTGCACATTTCTTGACATCTACTCAATTGATCACTCAGTTGAGGGTGACAAAATTGTGAATGTGAGAAATCAATAAATATTATTCTAGATGTATTAAAGAATGCTACTCTAGCACAAGTTTCATTTATATGCATTTTTTAAACACATCAACGATTATGACACAGAAATGATGAGCTATATATTAATTATGAACAACTCACAATTTTGACCCTTCTTTAGTGAATGATGAATCACCATTGATTTGATCTCAGCAGTTTCAGTGATTGTCCATCAATTATGCGACAATTCAATTAAATTAAATTTGTTCAGTATGCTGCTGTATTGTCATCATAAAAAAGTAACTTGTTTATTAATAGTTGTCGCAAAAATGCTTCTTTAAACTGTATAATTAAGTATTCAGTGACTATTACCCATTTGAGTTATATTAGTCTTTGAAGCATGAAAGAATATGATTGCCTGGTTTAATTCAAACCTGTGCCTTCCATGTTCCACCCCGCCACTTGCAGGAGGTACTTGAAGACATTAGCTGTCTTGCAACCTAAATTAGGAAATAAAATCTAAAAGTTGCACACATTTTCACTGCTGGGTAGCTATAGAGTGCACAAGTGTTACGAATGAGACAACCCCATGTTATTTTTTTAAATGCTTAAGTTTATTAAATCATGCATATGTATCTCATCCAGGATCAATCCTCGTAGGAGCAGGACAATGTATGTGCTCTCAGTTTTAAATAGTTGGTTTAGGAAACATATGAAATCAACTTTCAGTCTCAGAAAGACCTTTGTTTTCACAACCTCAGTTCTCTGCCCAGTGGTACCTTGGTGTAGAATAAGTCCCAAGGCAGGGGCTGTCCTGATCACAGTGGCATTCCTGTGTTCTCTATGTATTGCTTGGTCAAAAGGTTATTTGGTATTGGTTAATGAGTTGCTTTCTACATGCTGCAAGCAGGCAGGGGTGTAACAAACACCCCATAGCCCCCATGGTGCGGGGTGCCCCAGTCTTCAGTATGTGAAGGGGGCCCCCTCAGCTCATCTGTAGAGAGCTGTGAGGGGCTTGCCTAAAGCAGTTGCAGTGTGCAGCCTGCTCTGAGCTCCTCGTGCTGACCCAGGACTGAAGACAAACAAAGTAACAAGTTACATTGTTTCTCTTCAGTCAGAGCCAGGCCCGGAAAAAGGATGGGGGTGGGGGCCCTCAGAGAGACAATTCTCCACAGGGCACTGCTCCTCTGAGAAGGGACGAGGCAGCACAGAGCTGACAGGGGCAGGACAAAGTTTGCAGCTCCAGGAACAGGATCTGCTGGGACGCATTGGAAGGTAAATGCAATTGGTCTCGCATTTGTGAGAGTTAGAGTTATTGAGATTGTAAAGGACAATGTATTTTACCTATGCATTTTCTGTTTGGAGTGGAGTAAATGTGTGTGGTGTCAAGTGGACATATATGGTTTGGATTGGAACTGTTAGTTGTGGAATTGTTGTGTGGATTGGATCTGTGTGGTGAAATAATGTGGCAAGGTGTGCAGTGTAATTATGTGGATAGTAATTGTGTGGTATTGAGAGTATTGGAATTATGTGGAGAGGGATTGTGTGTCATGGAGTGGGATTGTGTGTCTTGGAGTGAGATTATCTGGAATGGTATGTTGTGTTGTGGAGTGGTATGTAGTGGAGTTTACTTATGTGGTGTGCTGTTAAATATTGTAGCATGATGTGGAATTTTGTGGTGTGGATTGGATGTATGTTGTGTGTTGTGTAATTGTGTTGTTGGTTTGAATTATGTAGTTTGTTGTTGAATGATGTGTATTTCTGCAATATGTAGTAGAGCATAATTATGTGGAGGTACATTATGTGGTGCTGAGTGGTATTATGTGGAGTGTAATTATGTTGTGTGATGAATTGTGTGGCATGTGGAATTATGTGGCATGGTGTGGTGTATAATTGTGCAGAGAGGAATTATGCAGCATGTTGCAGATTTTGTATTTTGTGGAGGGTAATTATGTGTTTTGGAGTTGAGTGTAAATTTGTTTTGAGTGAAGTATAATTATATTGGTTGAAGTGGAATTAAGTGTAGTTGAATTGTGTTGTGTGGAGTGTAATTATGTGGTTTGGAGTGGTATTACGTTGTGTGGAATTTCATTATGTGATGTGGAATTATGTGACATGGAGTGAAGTAGAAATATGTGTTTTTAAATATTTAGGATTGTAATTATGTGGTATGGAATGTTGTAGAGTTAAATTATTTATAGTTTGAATTGTGTGGCATAGAATTATGAGATGTTCAAATGTTCTGTGAATGGTAGAATTAGCATAGCTGCCAAGGTTTCAGATTGCTATGTGTGACATTTTCATAATTTCAGTGTAATTATGAGTGACATTTGAACGACTGTGAGTGACACTTTCTCGTGAGCAAAATCAAGCAATGAAGAGGAGGGAAACATGTACACATCAGAAATTACACCCATTTGAGCAACTAGAAACTCTGAGAAAGTCACTGAACTAAAGTGTGCTAATAGCAGTGTACTGAAAACTGAGCAGAGTCAGACTGCGTGAATGTCACCCATTATTACTGTTAAATTATGAAAACGTCACACTTACCAATCTGAAACCTTGGCATCTATGAATGAATCAGTGTAAAAATGTGCTCTAATTGAGGTGTATTCCTCTGCACCCTCATGGTGACCAGCCTGCCAGGTGTCTTTGCAAGCTTACAAGCGCCAAGCAGTTTTCCATCAGCTATATGTTAATGTAACTCCACAAAATAAATACATAGGTTGTTCTCTGCAGAAATCAGAGGTATGCCTGCGCCAGGTTACACTTACTCCAGCATTTTAAAAGTGGCAGTTCATTCAAGGTCCAATCAGGCCTTCCATAATGTCTGGTTACTCTCTGTAGAAATGCTGCAAAGTTTTTTTTAAATGCTAATCTGTGGTCCCTTCCACAAAGAGATCTATGAGTAATCAGTTCGTTTCTGGGATGCTAAAATCACACTAAGACCCAGTGACATACCCTCTAGTGCCTCCTCAGTGATCTTCTGTCTGAGGTGGGGGGAACTGAGATCTAACATGTTTTAGGACTATGTGGTCTAGACTGCCCTTGTCCATTTAGCCAGGAGTGTGAGAGGAGGGGAGACCTGAGCCTGAAGCAGTGTGTGCCGTGGTGCCTCTGATGCTCCCAGACTAGAGTTAGGCCACAGCTCCCTGCACCATGGTAGGCACCTAGACCCTTGGCGCAATCAGCTCGTGTGCGGAGCAAGGTCTGTAGGTGCATTAATACAACACCTGCTGGACGGAGAGGGACCTGAGGCCTGTTCTGTGTGTGTGTCAATTGGGCCTCACGGGACTGCGACCAGCAGGCAGAGGCCCGAACTTGAGAGGCTGGATGAGGCAATATAGTAGACTGTTAGAGCATGCCTCTTGATGGACTCTAGTCAAAAGATGAGCATTGCAGACCGTGGGAGAGCCAATAGGTGTAGGATGGCTGCGAGGTGACTGACCACAGTAACAGGCGGAACTAAGGGAGCTGAATGGAGGCGCTAACCCTCTGAGGTGCAATAATTCATGGCAGTAAGGTGAGGGGAGGGTATGTCTATGCACTCCTAGAGTGTAATGTGCGGTATCAATACAATGTCACCTGGGTACAGTAACGCTTTCGGAAACCATTGTCACGCATTTAGCAATTACTCAATGTAACATCCCTAATCAGTGCAGCTATATATCTATCTTGCATCTGAAGAAATCAACACTCTGACACAGGTAAGAGTAACCATTACACCTAGGTCACAGGAGTTACGGGACCTTCCAATTAACGTTTTAGTTTTTCATTCCAATATGTCTGCTGCTAAAATTAGCTATTACCGACATGTGAAAGTTTTGAAGTAAACAAGTAGTAATCAGCCTGGAAACAGACTCCCACATGTTATTCCTTTAATACTTACTTATTGTTGTTTCTGTTCCCGCAACGACAAAACAGCAATGAAATTGGGCACTTCAGCACTGTGGTGTTATCGTGTTGGAATCTTAGATCCCGGCTCCCCCATGCAGAGCAGATGTTCTTGCACATCGCTTCTCGCAGGGAGGCGGAGGTTATCTGGGTCGCATTACCCACTCCAGATCTCCGTTGCCCTTCTCAATTCCCTAGCTCCAGGAACCAGTCCTTGCAGATGTTGCACTCGAAGCAGCTGACATCATAGGGCTGCCGGTGCATGGCGCACGGGCGCCTGCAACAAATTCTTGCGAGACCTAACTTTATGGACACACTACGGAAATACGGCAAAATGTTGTGGGCATAGAAAAGGGACATTTATTACAGGAATACCACACAGGCAGCTGTACTGCATAACAAAATTTACTGCATCGCGTTTATGAGACAGGGGAAGCACCAGAAAACAGACGGCGGCCACATGGAAATAATACTACACCAGCATTGATTAGCAGCACTGGTACCCGAGGAGGAGCGATGCCTGTTATGCCTGTTATGCATGATTTTGCATTTCAGTGCAGTGATGCGGATCAACACACTGAAATGCGTTAGTCTAACGCCAGAAAAGGGATGAATTAGGTGGCATGGATTTGGACAAGCTGTGCACTCTGAGGCTTTTATGTCATGGGGTATAGAGTGGACGTTTGTCTATTTTTTTTTGTAAAAATAATATGGGCTGTTTCTTTACCTTCTGGTAAATTTCTGAACAATTTGTTAAGCTAAATTGTATTGTAGCATTGTGTGCGCATGCATGGAAGAACGAGTGTCTGGCAGACATGTAAAAAATCATCCTATGTCTCAGTAATATTTCCACACTTCTAAGCAGTAATACCAATCCTAGAATGAGTTACCTGTTTGCTTTACAACTACAGTTAGTAAAACAAGTAAGTGCTTTGCGAGCCTGGATAAGTAGCAAAGGTTTTAAATGGACTTGTTTTCGTGCAAGGTATTGCTTTTCCTAGTCAATGGAAGGGATAAAAAAGCATCTGCAGATAATAATAGGGTTGACATGATGGTGCGATAGCAGAATATTGATACGTGTGGATCTGGTGAGGACTGCCGGCAACAAGTCCTTGATATGCTGTTTGCATAAGAAAATACTATATATTTTTTTTCGTTGTCCTCCATTAGTTATTAGTAAGGAAGTGGGAAGAGAAGAGTTCACCGACTGCATTGGGTTAGTCTTAGGGAGACAAAGAATTTGGTGGTCTGTGGTAGATGCTGCCCAGAAGTCATGGATATATGTATCAGGAGCTGCCATTGAAAGGAAGTGGAAATGCGCTTTAGATGTTGCCGGTATTGATGGCTATTGTGCGGTTTCAGACTTTGCTGGGCTGACAGTGGGTGGGGAAATGCTACGTTGTCATTGTAGGTTTAATTACATGAATCGCACATTCTCTCTGGTGTTTGTCCTTGGGGTTCTTGCTGACTGGTGCTACACATGGGATGAGGTTTGCCTTTAACAGGAGGTATGGTTTAGTGGGGTACATAGTGTAAATCAATGTTGGCGTGAGGAAACAAAAACTGGAACCTTTGTACATTTAATATTATATGTGTGCATCATGCAGAGGATGAAAAGTAGCAGGAACAGCTTTGATACCATTGAGGCTAGCAGGAAGAACTGTTTTGGGGTGGTCAGTTGAAGAGATTGTTTAACATGTTTAAACTGCTACAGAGGCATTGGGGAGGGCAGCAGCTGAAAGGCTCTGTCTTTACTGGTAGGCAGTGGTTAGATGGGGACCGGCCATTAGTCTTCCTGTCGGTGGTGGACAGGGGAACAGTGGGCGGCAGTCATGGGCTCACAGTGAAATCCGAGGGGTGGTTTTAAAGGTGGGCGGAAAAGCATAACTCCGGGTTTCGTAGGGGTGAGAGTAGAGTGTAATGGATGCATTAGTAGCAGGCACAAAGGCAGTGGTCTGTGATTGGAGGTGGTCAACTGAGCGGGCTTTGCTTGAAGGTGGGTCATCAAGTAGGAGGATGTGTTTGGTGGTCCGTCTGAAGGCAGTGTTATGTAAATTTGCTGGAGAGCTCAGCAGCAGTATTTACTGATGTATGTAAATCGCCCGATGAAAGGGCAGATGTGACCAATGGAGGAACCAGAATCCTTTTTTATTGCTGGGGTGAGCCCCTGCAGTATGGCGGGTCGTTGGCCTGAGAGCTCTTGACTGACGCGGAGAATGGGGGGGCCCCTCCATGTGCTTTGCAGGGGGACCTCCTCAAGTTTTGTTACGCCACTGCAAGCAGGTAGAGAAAAATCAAGGTGTAATAACATGTCCGCTTTGGCGAATTTGCACTCACTAATTTCCTTAAACACTCTCTGAGTTCCTTTTATTTGAGATGTAGATAATTTCTCTGTTCAAAGACCCAGTGCTTTATTTAGAGAGTGTTGGACCATCTTCTGAGTGTTATTGTTTGGAATACTGCACCTTGCTGACACAAAGGCATCTGACATTCATTGGTCCTGGAAGAACCCACCCTCTCTAAAAGTTGGATCCCTTCTGAATCTAGTGCACTTCTCTTGTCCCTGTTTCTGTGTCTCCAGATGGGCCTCTGTTACAACTCAGTCATTTTGCTTGCCTCATGGCTGTTCAGTGTCTCCTGTCCCCTCAAAGAGTAATGTCACCTCTTCTTCAGATCATTAGCGCTCCAAAGTATTATTTCCACCCAACACATAGGCTGTGTATTCCTCTAGCCCCACATGAGTGTGGTAACATCGTCTTTTTACTCTACTGAGAATTGCATGCCTATTGTGAGATTCCCAGAGGTTGTCGGAGGTTGGTAATTCTGCACACCTTGTAAGCGGCACATCTCCCAGAGAGAAAGCAATGGTGTGTACAGTGGGCACACCCCACAACAATACCTAAATATTGTGGCATAACACTGATTTATATGCTTTTATTTTATTTATTGCTGTGGATGTTCTAGTTGTGCAGTCAAGGAAATGTTATTATCTAGTGAAAAGGTATTATTTTGATTTTTGAGAAAACGTGTTGACAATATGGCCTCTGGAGAATCAGCAGGATTTCTATGTTTATATCTAAAGCGAGGAGGTCAGATTTCTACTTACTTTGAAAGATAATTAACATGTTGAAAGGATGGCAGGTGGCATGTGTACAAAGGAGGCAGCTGAATTAAAAAATGCATGATCACAGAAAAAAATCAGTGTGCCTGACAGCATTATTTCATGCTTTTATTCTAGTACGAGAACAATATACACACCTTTACTTTCTTCATAATTGCTATTGCAAATTTCATTAAAATTTCATTAAACTCACTGTCCTCTTCATTCAGGCTTTCTCGTTTTTTTCTTCCAATACGTATATCTAAACATGTTAATAATGCTATTTGGCATTAAGTTCATTTTAGAATGCTGCTTTAGATGTATAACTGTATAAATATAGTACACCCGTGGCATAAATGCTGTTGTATTTTTAAACAGGGTTAAAAAGCTACATTAAAGAGAAGATTGTTATAGCAAAAACACATAAATGAAGAGGCATTTTTATGCATGGAAATAAAGATTTTCTAGATGTAAAGTTGTTATGGCATTCAGCTGAATTCATGCACCAATAGCTAGATTAATTATTGTGCAAGATATTTTTATCCAGTTGTTCCTCCTTATTACACAATTAATATTTTCTTTTTGTTGGTGGAGAACTTTCTAAGACCCAGTTTAAGGGTGCTTTATAAATGCACAAACACAATGTTAATATTGTGGTGCAATATTCCGATTAGGCATCAACAGAAGATGTTATGTTTCAGATATGTGCTCTAGTAAATGGACCTTAATGAAACAATTGTGTAATAACAATCTAGGGGAGTTCCAAATTGCATTAGTCAAGCTATTTGCTTGTGACCATATTTAGAAGTCGAAGAAAAATTCTTTGTATCAACTATATATGTTACTGTAACTTTATAGTTTCAGATATTGGATTTAAGGGTGGCCTTTAGTGTGTTTCACACCAAGATACCAGCAAGGCCAAGCTGTGTATCCCCAGGCCGATTCCCCTCTAAACTTTGCCTGCTCTGCATATCCTAAAGGAAGCCTCAGTGTTGGTTGAAAGTTTAATATATTTGTTACATCTCCAGGACATTGAAGTAAGTGGTTATGATGATGTTTGGGAGGAGCATGTATTGAGGTATTTGTCGAGGTCTGCAAGGGGAAGCACTGGTTGGTATAATATAAAGAGATAGGTCTTGTTCACTTGCTCAACCAAAACGTTAGTGGCTGTACGAAAATGGGTTATTAGGTGGGGAGGAAATGAGTCCATCCCAAATAATAAGTCCAAACTCTTGTCAGGTCCACCCCACAAGTTCAATTTCTATGAGGAGAGAACATTTAAATTAGAAAAATGAAAAAAAGTTTAAAATCCAATAAGGGAAACCAAAGATAAGATGCATTTTTTATGTTTTAGGTCAATAAGCACCAGTTAAAATGAAGTGTCAATAACCAATCACTCTTTGTCTGGGTTATCGGAACTTAGGTTTGATTTCAGGCTAACCGCAGTGGGGCAAAGGTCGGATACACCAAGCGGGCCGCCCCGGTCAAAGACTTAACTTTTTTAATGCGGAAGTTGTAATCCTCCAACAAGGCAGGAATCAAGGCTGTGCCTGGCAAAGTACTCTCAAAGTCCTGGTAGCTGTTTTACAAGTTCCTACTGGTGCAGTTCATTTTTCCAGGAAAAACTCAGAGTGGAAAAAATCTAATTTTGCACTCGTTGAAGTCCTTTTCAGAGTTTATTTATTTTTAGTGTTTTCTATAGCGCAAACAATACCCTGAATAGGAAATCAGAGCGCTTCACAAAACAGAGCAAATATCTGGTGTATATGATGGTTGGATAAGTACAATTCGATAAAAACATACTAAGTAAAAATAGGTTGTTCAGTTTGTGCATTAGGACATGTTAAATTACAAACAAATCATATTTAGAGAGGCTGTCCTCACTAAATTACATTTACCACTTCATAAATACCGAATTTTACCGATTCGGTATTTATGAATCGGTAAATGTAATGTAGGTAAAAAAATACCGAATCGGTAAGTGTTGGTATTTTAGAGTCGGTATTTACCGATTCGGTAATGGCAACTGGCTTCCCATTCATTCCTATGGGCCTGGAGGCCCATAGGAATGAATGGGAAGCCAGTTGCCATTACCGAATCGGTAAATACCGAATCGGTAATGGGGGAGGCAGTATCATGGGTGGCAGGGTGTCACATTGACACCCTGTTGCACCCCTGAATCGTCCATGTGCGCACATGTGGCACACATACATGCCCTAAGGGCATGCATGTCTGCCACATTGCACACTTCACAGTGCACAAAAATGCCTATTTACACCTATTCCTCATTTACCACCAACTGTTAGTTGGTGGTAAATAACGAATCCCCACACCCACGACACACTCCCCCTACATCTCATTTCTGGATTCGGTATTTACCGAATCTGTAAAATTACCGATTCGGTAATTTTACCGATTCGGTAAATTACCGAATCCAGAAATGAACCCCCTACATAGCAAAAACCTAAATACCGGTCGGTAACGGTATATTTACCGAAAATCGCCCGTTACCGACCGGTATTAGGCTACCTACATGAGGCCCTAGGTGTCACAGAGACGAGTTTAGTATAGCAGATAGGTTCATAGCAAGCAAAAATGTTATCGAAAGTAGAGCTTCCTCCAGGAGCCGGATCTTGATATAGCCAAAATAGGGAGAGTCACTCCAAGAGAGGAGCAAGTCGAAAGGTTATCTTTTGGAGTTTATAGAGCCAACGTGAGTAAAGATTGTTGAGGATTTAAGGGAGAAATTTGCTCATCAGAAAGGTTTTAGCTTCCTTTTTAAATACTGTTGATGATGAGATTCTTCCGATGCTCGGAGGGAGTGGGTTCCAATTTCTTGGTGCACCTCCAGAGAATGCTCTATCATATGTTTTTATCTTGATGAAGAATTAAGGTTTCAGGAGAAGATTGTCAGAGCTCCTAAAGAGGCTGCTTACTCCAGATATCCTAAGTTTCTGGGTTACAGACCGGGGAGTTTTGTGGTGTAAAGCTTTATGTGTGCTGCAGGCCATCTTTAGATGTATTCTCGCTTTGTAAGGCAGCCAGTTGAGTGCCTTCATGTGTGGCAAGATGTAGTCAAATTTTCTAGATCCTGTTTAGAGTCTAGTGGCTGCGTTCAGACAGGCTTTTAAAGGGGTTGTTGAGATTTTGGGAAGACCAGATAGAGTTTTACATCTGTGTTCCAACCTCGAGATGACTAATGCCTGAATTGCAGTTTTGAGGTCTGGATTTTCGATGAATGGTTTCATTTTTCTGAGATAGCTGAGGTGAAAGGGGGTATTCTTAGCCAGCATGTTGATGTGTGTTTACATATTTAGGTTCTTATCCAGTGTGATTCCAAGCAATTTGGTGGAGTTCACTAGGATCGGGGTACAATTTAATGCAGTGATCATCTCGGTCCAATCCTTTATCACCGAAGAGTTTTTTGGGGGGGAGATTAGAAGGAATTCAGTTTTTTGCTAGTTCAATTTAAGGTAATTGGTAGCTAGCCATTGGACAGTCTTTTCTAAAGCTTGATTCATCATCTTGATCTCTTCAAGGGATGTGATCTTAATGTACAACTGTGTTTCATCCGCGTACAATGGGAAGGAGACATTTGCCTGCTGTAATTATTCAGTTAGGGGTTCGACATAGAGGTTAAATAGCACAGGGGATAAAGTAGAGCCTTGTGGTACTCCTAATGGATTAGGGGATGGACAAGATAGATTTTGATTCACCATAAACCTTTGCGTTCTGTTTTGTAAGAAGGATTTGAACCATTGAAGTACTCTGCCCGATAGTCCCATCCTGTTTTCTAGTCTCTCCAGTATTTTGTGGTGGTTAACAGTAATGAAAGCAAGTTTCATTACGGTCAAGAGCGAGTAGGGCCTTGTCTACTATATGTAGAATTGCTTTTTCGGTGCTGTACCCTGGTCTGAATCCTGATTTGCAGTTGTCCAGTAGCTTGAAATCTGTGATGTGTTGTTTTAATTGTTGTTGAACACATCTTTCCAAAAGCTTGGCTTGCATGGGAATGTTGGTTATTGGTCGGAAGTTATTAGGGTCCGAGGGGTTTTCTGTAGGTTTTTTTAAGATGGGGGTCACTTGACCAATTTTTAGGCAATCTGGGATGGATCCTTGTGAAAGCGATGAAGTGATGATTTTGGTCCAGAGAGGGGTGATGATATGGTAGATGGGAGACAGGCATGTTGAAGAGAGGGGGTCATAGAAG
Source organism: Triturus cristatus (assembly GCF_964204655.1). Lineage (NCBI taxonomy): Eukaryota > Metazoa > Chordata > Amphibia > Caudata > Salamandridae > Triturus > Triturus cristatus. The sequence continues at coordinate 178,710,460 of NC_140593.1, forward strand.
TGTTTTTTGGGTTTGATAGTCAATAAGGTTTTTGTAATATCTCTGTGATCGTAAAGTCTGAAGGTTGACCATTGAGCTTTATTTTTATGCATTGGCAGAGCAGATTGGATTAGACAATCAGCTTGAGTATTCTTTAGGGTTGCTGAGTTGTTTGTGGCTGTCATGAGCTCATTCTCAAGGGAGTTGGCTTTAGCTGTGAAGAAGGAAGAAAAGTCTTCACTACTTAACTGCGATTTTGAGGTCAGGAGCGGGGTTTTGGTCAGTTTGTTTGTTTTAACATTTCGAAAAGTTTCTTGGGTCTGTTTTTGGCCTTTCAAGTTCCAATCTAAAGAAGTCTTTTTTTGATTTTAGAATACTTTTGTTATAGGAGTTTCTAGACTTTCTTAACAGCTTGAGTTGAGGGAAAGTGGGATGTTGTCTCCATTTCCTTTCAGTTAGTCTCAGTTTACGTCTTTCTTCATTAAGGGCTATGTTGAACCATGGGTTTTTGTCTGTATCCGGTATTCTTTTGAGTTTTGTTGGGGGCTAAGTGGTCAATGAGTTTGCTCATCGTGGAGTTGTAGTGATCTGTGAGTTCATTGACGTCAGACATGTTATTAGGAGGAAGAAGTTCTTTCTTACAGTAGGTAGCTAGATTGTCCCAGTTAAGGTTTTTCATGTCTCTTACCCAATGTCTGGGCTTGATTTGTTGTGAGGAAGGTTTCCTTTTTGTGGGGGGCAATTGGAAAGTAATATTATGATGGTCTGGCCAATCACATGGGATGATCAAGATAGAGTCAACCACCTTTTCTTTGGAGATGATCCAGTCAAGTGTAGCACCTTTGGAATGAGCTGGTAGTGAGCTGACTTGGATCAGGGAATGGTCTGCTAGGAAGATTTTGACAGCATTGACCGGCTTATCTAAAAGGTCTTCCCAGTGAAGATTGAAATCCTCTAGGAATATGAGTGAGGGGTTGAGTTTGTTAGAATGATTTCCATTAGATAGTCTATGAATAAGATGTTTTTACCTAGGGGATGATAAAATATATGTAGTTTGTAGGATGATTATCTGAGGATTTTATGGAGAGCCCGAGGTATTCACAAGATTCAAGGGGGTCAGAGTGAGACTTCAAGATAGGAATGTTGGATCGATGTATACAAGCGTTGAATACTCTGCAAGTATGCCAAGTCAAGATGTCTAAACTATACATAAAGGTTTACCCCCTCCACATACTTTGAGGTCCAGGAGCCGGGGGAAAGAAAAAATATCATGAACTATGCTCCTGTCAGACCAATCCTAATTTGTCTGGTGGCCTAATAAGGGCTCAAGTCGGGCAGTCCCCACAAATCAATCTCACCATATTCATATTCATATGTGCAAAAATATATTATTTTTTTATTATTTATTCAACTTTTCCTCTATTTTTTAAAAAAGAAATTGATGTTCATTATAGCAAACAGGCAGGAGCATTAGTTCATGATATTTTCAAGTCAAGATGCCTACAGTTGGACCTAAGGCCTGATTTAGAGTTTGGTGGACAGGAGTCTCCATCACAAAGGTGACGGAGAACCCTGTGCACCAACTCCTCAGTCCGCCTGCTCAATTAGGTGTCAGGCAGGCCATGAGTAGAGGCCATCAGAGTAAGGGCATCAGATCACCAACCCTATGTAAATCTCCCAGAGTGTGAGGGCCATTAATTTTTGTTTTTTCAGAACCAATCTCCCGCTTTGGTAGTTTGTTTCTGTATTCTGTAAAGCAAAAAAGTTTGGTGACCTCTGACCTCCCGGTCAGGGAACTCTGCTCTCCCCTCGCACCGCTCTGTCATTGCACCGCTGCCCCCAGCACCTCTCTGTTCAGGTAGGTGTTTGAGGTCCTCCTCCACCCACAGGCTCCTGCCTGCACCTCATCCCTAGTGGCCCAGTGGGAGAGCCTTGCTCTTCTGCTGGTCCGCTCAGTCAGCCTTTTTCTGTTTACTGCTTTTGTTGGTCTATCCGGTGTCTGCTAATTGTGCCTGTCTACCTGTTGGTTTCTGATTCATTTTTTATTTTATTTCTATTCTTTCTTTGTTTTATTCTTTCAATCTCTATTTTTCTATTGTCCCTTATTGTGTCCTTATTTGCCCTTGTGTCCTTTTTGTGCAGTTTTTCCCACTGCTGCTGTCCCGTGGCCCCTCCCCCGTGCCAGTTCCCGCTCCCGCCTCCCAGCTGCGCTCTCTCCCCATCCCCTACATAATGGTGGCCGCTGCGTGGTCGCACCAAAGGCAAAGCCAAAGGCAAGCCCATCTGTCCCAGTCCGGGACCCAACTGCAACCACTGCCAGGGACCCTGGCTCTCTGCCGCCCCACCGCTACAACTCAGCCACCCTCCACGTACTCAACCCTGGAAAAAACAACAACTGTCAGCAGTCATCGCCGGACATCACCCATGGCCAGTTTTTCTGCCAACACTGCCGCTGAACCTTCTCCAACCACTGCACCCCCACAGCCACCGCCCATCCTCTGGACGCCAGTGCACCTGAACCCTTGAGGTGCATCCTTGTCAATGTGCGCTCCCTGCACAAACACGCAGTAGAGATCTGAGACCTCCTTGACACCCTTTCTCCAGACGTCACCTTCCTCGTGGAAACTTGGACCAACTCCATCTCGATGGATACAAGATCCAGAAGAAGGACTCGCCATCATGCACAAGAACACCTTCCTACTCACCACTTCCAGCATGAACGACTCCTTTTCCCCTACAGAACACCTCCCTTTTCTGATCCGGACCATCCCCAGAATGACCCTACGCGGCACCCTCGCCTACAGTTCTCCCAACCATAAACCACATTAACCACAACCATCACGGACCTCATCACGTCCCACGCCATCACCTCCATGGACTACGTACTGCTCAGAGGCTTGAACTTCCAACTCGACAACCTCAGCGACCCCAACTCCGCCGCCCTCCTGGACAACCTCACCAACTTCGGACTGAAACAGCTGGTCACTACCCCCACCCACAAGTCAGGACGCACCCTCAACCCCATCTTCGCAGGAGGGAACAATATCAGCCTCAGCCACAGCACGCAGCCCGTTTGGACAGACCAAAACTGCTTACACTTCTCCTTCGAGAAAACCACCACTCAGAAACATACACCACACCCGCGAAGGAATTAGAGCAAAGTCACCGAGGAGCACCTCAACTCCACCCTCCACCACGATCCCCCTGCCACCACAACCAATGTCAACTCTGCAGCCAACGAACTCCACAGATGGATCACCAACTGCACAGAGAAGCTCGCCCCCTCTGTAACTCTGACAGACAGCGCCCCATGAAAGCCACCTGGTCCACATCCAACCTCGGAGAATTCAGACACACCTGCAGATGACTTAAGAAAGTATGGAGAAGCACCAAAACCCCAGAAGCTTTGAGCACCTTCAAGAATGCCATGATAGAATACCACCAACACATCAGATCCACAAAAAAGACCTTCATCCAGGACAACATGCTCGCCAACTCCAGCATCTCGAAGGAACTCTTCAGCATAATCCAGGAATTCACTGAACCCCCAAGCAAAGCCTCGGACGTCACTCTTTTTCAGGACCTCTGCAACAAACTCATATCCTACTTCCATCTCAAGATCAAGTACCTCTATGACAACTTCAACAAACAGACATCGGAGAAGACTGCAGTCCTCATCCTTAGACTCACACCCTCAGCATGGGGCAACAGCTGGTGTCCTTCTGCCCTTGGCAACCCCCCTACTCCCATGGCCCCCTGCTGGAACCTCAGCATCATACTCGACTCCTCCCTCACCACGACCCAACAGATCAACGCCGTCTTCTCCTAATGCTTCAACACCTTCCGCATCCTTCGCAAGACCTTCAAGTGGATCTCCCCGAATTCAGAAAGATTTTCACCCATGCACTCATAACCAGCAGACTGGACTACGGAAACACCCTCAACGCCTGAATTAACAAATCCCTGCTCTGGAAACTCCAGACGATCGAGAACACTGCTGCTAGGCTAGTCCTAGGCATCCCATGACACAAACACATCACCCAGCACCTACGAGACCTCCACTGGCTCCCTGTCGAGAAGAGAGTTACCTTGAAGCTACTCACTCATGACTACAAATCCCTCCACAACACCGGACCCCAATACCTCAACGAAAGAGACTCCTTCCATGCACCCAAGAGAAACCTCTGGTCGGCCGACCTCACTGTCACCAGAACCCCGTACATCAGCAGAGCCAGAACAGGTGGAAGAGCCCACTCCTACATCGTGGCAAAGACCTGGAACAAACTCCGGCTCAACATCAGACATTCCCCTACTCTGCACACCTTCAGGGAAAGCCTCAAGACCTGGCTCTCTGGCTGATTCAGAGCTGCACGACCCTCCCCCAGCACCTTGAGACCGTAACAGGTGAGTAGCGCGCTTCATAAATCCCTGATTGTTTGATTGATTGATTGATTGATTGATTGATTGATTGATTGATTGATTGATTGATTGATTGATTGATTGATTAATTGGTTCACGACCATCAGTAACTCGGTGGACGTGCAAAAAAAACTTTTGTGATGTCACAGGATCTGAGGTTATGGCAGCTTCTGTGAAGACACAAAGATCACCACAGGGCCACGAGAAACCTCTTAATGTGGCTATTTGGATACTTGGAAATCTGACAAGAGATTGTACCTTCTTACTTCCTGTTGCTAATTCCTTTTCTAGAATTCCATTTTTCAGTACAAACAAAAGACCGACTGCCAATGCTTCAATACGTCTATGTCCACATATAGATTCTGGTGAACGTTGCTAATTGTACATGCATCTTTTGAAAGAAAAGTGTAACTGGAAGAGTTCAAGAGGTTGAAAAAGAAAAGATGTTAAGGTAACGTGATACAAATTGAAATATAAGGATCATAGTTTAAAAGCAGAAATCCCTGGTTTCAGATTCTAGTCAGCCTGCTGTGTGGTAAATTGTCAACCTCCTGACTAAAGCAATGCCATTCCAGAAACGTGAGGTATTGCACTGATACAAGCAAAAAAGTCTTTAAAAAACATAAATTAACGTCAAGTTAACGGCACACAGAGAGAGCCCAAGGTTCAAAGGTTTTCTGTAACACCGGGATTGCCAAGTTTTATACTGCTTATAGGTCATTCTGGAATCCTCTGCGACTGCACAAAAAGGGGCAATCACCATCAGCAGCCTGATGGCATTGTGATCATCCCTATGGTGAGCTTGACCACTTACTATTTTACTGCAAACATGATCACCAATCGGAGAGACTCTGAACAATATTTTGGATATCAAACTCGCCCTAAATAACTTAACCGTCACAAGGAATCATGACATGCTCAGATGTCCCTTTATTAGATTTTCTAAACAATTGGGACTGCTTCCTGTTCAACATTTTGCCCTCTATCAGAATAAAAACCACCCTTTACTATTGAAAAACTATAACAACAACTTATACCATACATGGTGGGCATTGGTGTGTTTCATTAGAATTGTGGACAACAGTTTACACAATGGAGATTTTAACACGAAATCCTCACCCTTATTATGGTCTAAACTGGACTTGTAACTGCAAAACATTAAGGGCCTTCTTTAAGGGCTTTTGCCATAGGGCAGCACCGCAGGACTCCCTGCTGTGCTGCCCTTCGGCAAAAGGAAAGTCCGGAATGCGCTGTATCTATATGATACTGCGCATTCCTCCCCTTTTCCCCTGCGCCGGCACACAATGGGCTGCAAGGGTCCCTACGTTTCAGGGATGATTGATTTTGTGCAGGAAGGGACCATTTCATTCATGCGCGTTGCTTTTTCTATTTGTCCTGCAGAATGCTGCACACATACAAAAATGAAAGCACAAGGAGAAATGTTTTCATTTCACTTTGTGGCGCCTCCCTAACGCCGTGGGGTGGCGTTAGGTTCTGATGCATTCCCAGATTCACGATTCCTCGTAAATCTGGGAATGTGTCAGGTTCCATGGGTGTTGCGTGGGAACACCCACAGCAACACCCATGAAATTACACTTTCACGCAATGTTCTGCATGAAAGGGGGACATACTTATAAGGCTGTGAAAAGCCACGTAAAGTGGCACATTGAGTCACCGGAATGTTAAAAAATTGACTTTCTGGGGGCGCAAAAGTGCCGATAGGGCCTCATAAATGAGGTCCTAAGTCCTCTTGAGTTACGCCTGTTCAAGACCCTTCATTTACCTCCTTTTCATCTCCTTTCCCCTTCTCTTCAACTCTCTTACTCTACCCTTGTTTCTTTTCTAATTGAGGCTCAACATTTATCACCTATAATCATATGTTGGTACGTTGAATTAGATTCACACAATTGTACAATGTTTATTTTTTTGTATGATCGCCTTCTCTTCCTTTTTTCAGTTTGAAATACTTGCTAATAGTGCTGTCAGTTTGCATTTCTCACATTTTATTTTTAATTCTACTGCAATGCCTGAGGATAAATCTCTCCAATAAAAAAACTGATTAAAATGAAAATAAAAGATTTTCGGTAACCCATTTTAGTGAAACACAAGGAAGGAGTGGAAGCAACCCACTAGTTAAATACATATTTCACTTATCGACCAATTAAGAGAACAACTGAGATTTTGTAAAACCAGGGCATTGTGATAAAGCCAAGTGCTACTTGCTGCTGTTGGACTTTACAATGGCGAAAGGTCCATGTCACTTCTTCCTCAACTCTAAAGATTTAGTTACTGCTTAACACTAATTCAGAGCTTATTAATTCTGCAGCAACATTCAAGCAGTATCGGCCAGACAGACATTCGACATTTTTATCAGCTGTGGGACTCATAAGATATTTGAAAACATCAGAAGGGTGATTCCGTCAGAGATTCTGCAGAAAATGAAATTCTGTGACATCTCATCATCTCATATCGCACCATGTCCACAGTAGTTATCTCAAATAAGGGTTCCTATGAAATGCGCCTGCTTTCACCAATATTTTTGGCTTGACTTTGTAGACTTTCAAATTGTGATCATCAGACCTAGCACTTTCATCAAGGATGTTGTGATTGGAACCAAAATATGTATAGCGGATAAAGTCGCTTTCAGACACAGTGGCTTAAAACGAATCGATTTCTGTACTTGCACTGGCCTCCTCCGCTCTCTCCTTCCGGGGTGCCCTTCCTCCCTTGTATCGTGCAGCCCTGCGCGATGTCTCTCCTGTGGACAGAAATTGTACATTAGCTCACTAGTCTGGCAGCCCTACGTAGCAATAATAAATTGTCATTCCTGGAACATTATCTTTCTGTCCTCTGCTTGCTTATCATTGATGTGTGTCACATGCCCGGGTGTTCAGTGGGATGACTGTCATGATACGTGTTCCACTGACTACATCTCCCAGAATGCATTGCTGGTGATTAGTAAAACCTGTACTGGAGTGGGATTCACACAGCCTCATTGGGGAATGGGGATAGGGAATGGGGGGAGCAGATTAGTGTGCATACTTCTCACCTTGTTTGTTGGCAGCTCTGGCTGAGCTGTCTGCATCCCCGATTCCGCATACGCAGTCCGGCTCTATGGTGGACTCCACCCGCTGTTCAAGAGCAGTCAGTGCAGGCGTCCTGTTCCTTCCTCCTCCTGTCTGTCTGGCTTGTTTTTTTAGCTCTGCCATCTGTCAGCAGTCATCGCCGGACATCACCCATGGCCAGTTTTTCTGCCAACACTGCCGCTGAACCTTCTCCAACCACTGCACCCCCACAGCCACCGCCCATCCTCTGGACGCCAGTGCACCTGAACCCTTGAGGTGCATCCTTGTCAATGTGCGCTCCCTGCACAAACACGCAGTAGAGATCTGAGACCTCCTTGACACCCTTTCTCCAGACGTCACCTTCCTCGTGGAAACTTGGACCAACTCCATCTCGATGGATACAAGATCCAGAAGAAGGACTCGCCATCATGCACAAGAACACCTTCCTACTCACCACTTCCAGCATGAACGACTCCTTTTCCCCTACAGAACACCTCCCTTTTCTGATCCGGACCATCCCCAGAATGACCCTACGCGGCACCCTCGCCTACAGTTCTCCCAACCATAAACCACATTAACCACAACCATCACGGACCTCATCACGTCCCACGCCATCACCTCCATGGACTACGTACTGCTCAGAGGCTTGAACTTCCAACTCGACAACCTCAGCGACCCCAACTCCGCCGCCCTCCTGGACAACCTCACCAACTTCGGACTGAAACAGCTGGTCACTACCCCCACCCACAAGTCAGGACGCACCCTCAACCCCATCTTCGCAGGAGGGAACAATATCAGCCTCAGCCACAGCACGCAGCCCGTTTGGACAGACCAAAACTGCTTACACTTCTCCTTCGAGAAAACCACCACTCAGAAACATACACCACACCCGCGAAGGAATTAGAGCAAAGTCACCGAGGAGCACCTCAACTCCACCCTCCACCACGATCCCCCTGCCACCACAACCAATGTCAACTCTGCAGCCAACGAACTCCACAGATGGATCACCAACTGCACAGAGAAGCTCGCCCCCTCTGTAACTCTGACAGACAGCGCCCCATGAAAGCCACCTGGTCCACATCCAACCTCGGAGAATTCAGACACACCTGCAGATGACTTAAGAAAGTATGGAGAAGCACCAAAACCCCAGAAGCTTTGAGCACCTTCAAGAATGCCATGATAGAATACCACCAACACATCAGATCCACAAAAAAGACCTTCATCCAGGACAACATGCTCGCCAACTCCAGCATCTCGAAGGAACTCTTCAGCATAATCCAGGAATTCACTGAACCCCCAAGCAAAGCCTCGGACGTCACTCTTTTTCAGGACCTCTGCAACAAACTCATATCCTACTTCCATCTCAAGATCAAGTACCTCTATGACAACTTCAACAAACAGACATCGGAGAAGACTGCAGTCCTCATCCTTAGACTCACACCCTCAGCATGGGGCAACAGCTGGTGTCCTTCTGCCCTTGGCAACCCCCCTACTCCCATGGCCCCCTGCTGGAACCTCAGCATCATACTCGACTCCTCCCTCACCACGACCCAAAAGATCAACGCCGTCTTCTCCTAATGCTTCAACACCTTCCGCATCCTTCGCAAGACCTTCAAGTGGATCTCCCCGAATTCAGAAAGATTTTCACCCATGCACTCATAACCAGCAGACTGGACTACGGAAACACCCTCAACGCCTGAATTAACAAATCCCTGCTCTGGAAACTCCAGACGATCGAGAACACTGCTGCTAGGCTAGTCCTAGGCATCCCATGACACAAACACATCACCCAGCACCTACGAGACCTCCACTGGCTCCCTGTCGAGAAGAGAGTTACCTTGAAGCTACTCACTCATGACTACAAATCCCTCCACAACACCGGACCCCAATACCTCAACGAAAGAGACTCCTTCCATGCACCCAAGAGAAACCTCTGGTCGGCCGACCTCACTGTCACCAGAACCCCGTACATCAGCAGAGCCAGAACAGGTGGAAGAGCCCACTCCTACATCGTGGCAAAGACCTGGAACAAACTCCGGCTCAACATCAGACATTCCCCTACTCTGCACACCTTCAGGGAAAGCCTCAAGACCTGGCTCTCTGGCTGATTCAGAGCTGCACGACCCTCCCCCAGCACCTTGAGACCGTAACAGGTGAGTAGCGCGCTTCATAAATCCCTGATTGTTTGATTGATTGATTGATTGATTGATTGATTGATTGATTGATTGATTGATTGATTGATTGATTGATTAATTGGTTCACGACCATCAGTAACTCGGTGGACGTGCAAAAAAAACTTTTGTGATGTCACAGGATCTGAGGTTATGGCAGCTTCTGTGAAGACACAAAGATCACCACAGGGCCACGAGAAACCTCTTAATGTGGCTATTTGGATACTTGGAAATCTGACAAGAGATTGTACCTTCTTACTTCCTGTTGCTAATTCCTTTTCTAGAATTCCATTTTTCAGTACAAACAAAAGACCGACTGCCAATGCTTCAATACGTCTATGTCCACATATAGATTCTGGTGAACGTTGCTAATTGTACATGCATCTTTTGAAAGAAAAGTGTAACTGGAAGAGTTCAAGAGGTTGAAAAAGAAAAGATGTTAAGGTAACGTGATACAAATTGAAATATAAGGATCATAGTTTAAAAGCAGAAATCCCTGGTTTCAGATTCTAGTCAGCCTGCTGTGTGGTAAATTGTCAACCTCCTGACTAAAGCAATGCCATTCCAGAAACGTGAGGTATTGCACTGATACAAGCAAAAAAGTCTTTAAAAAACATAAATTAACGTCAAGTTAACGGCACACAGAGAGAGCCCAAGGTTCAAAGGTTTTCTGTAACACCGGGATTGCCAAGTTTTATACTGCTTATAGGTCATTCTGGAATCCTCTGCGACTGCACAAAAAGGGGCAATCACCATCAGCAGCCTGATGGCATTGTGATCATCCCTATGGTGAGCTTGACCACTTACTATTTTACTGCAAACATGATCACCAATCGGAGAGACTCTGAACAATATTTTGGATATCAAACTCGCCCTAAATAACTTAACCGTCACAAGGAATCATGACATGCTCAGATGTCCCTTTATTAGATTTTCTAAACAATTGGGACTGCTTCCTGTTCAACATTTTGCCCTCTATCAGAATAAAAACCACCCTTTACTATTGAAAAACTATAACAACAACTTATACCATACATGGTGGGCATTGGTGTGTTTCATTAGAATTGTGGACAACAGTTTACACAATGGAGATTTTAACACGAAATCCTCACCCTTATTATGGTCTAAACTGGACTTGTAACTGCAAAACATTAAGGGCCTTCTTTAAGGGCTTTTGCCATAGGGCAGCACCGCAGGACTCCCTGCTGTGCTGCCCTTCGGCAAAAGGAAAGTCCGGAATGCGCTGTATCTATATGATACTGCGCATTCCTCCCCTTTTCCCCTGCGCCGGCACACAATGGGCTGCAAGGGTCCCTACGTTTCAGGGATGATTGATTTTGTGCAGGAAGGGACCATTTCATTCATGCGCGTTGCTTTTTCTATTTGTCCTGCAGAATGCTGCACACATACAAAAATGAAAGCACAAGGAGAAATGTTTTCATTTCACTTTGTGGCGCCTCCCTAACGCCGTGGGGTGGCGTTAGGTTCTGATGCATTCCCAGATTCACGATTCCTCGTAAATCTGGGAATGTGTCAGGTTCCATGGGTGTTGCGTGGGAACACCCACAGCAACACCCATGAAATTACACTTTCACGCAATGTTCTGCATGAAAGGGGGACATACTTATAAGGCTGTGAAAAGCCACGTAAAGTGGCACATTGAGTCACCGGAATGTTAAAAAATTGACTTTCTGGGGGCGCAAAAGTGCCGATAGGGCCTCATAAATGAGGTCCTAAGTCCTCTTGAGTTACGCCTGTTCAAGACCCTTCATTTACCTCCTTTTCATCTCCTTTCCCCTTCTCTTCAACTCTCTTACTCTACCCTTGTTTCTTTTCTAATTGAGGCTCAACATTTATCACCTATAATCATATGTTGGTACGTTGAATTAGATTCACACAATTGTACAATGTTTATTTTTTTGTATGATCGCCTTCTCTTCCTTTTTTCAGTTTGAAATACTTGCTAATAGTGCTGTCAGTTTGCATTTCTCACATTTTATTTTTAATTCTACTGCAATGCCTGAGGATAAATCTCTCCAATAAAAAAACTGATTAAAATGAAAATAAAAGATTTTCGGTAACCCATTTTAGTGAAACACAAGGAAGGAGTGGAAGCAACCCACTAGTTAAATACATATTTCACTTATCGACCAATTAAGAGAACAACTGAGATTTTGTAAAACCAGGGCATTGTGATAAAGCCAAGTGCTACTTGCTGCTGTTGGACTTTACAATGGCGAAAGGTCCATGTCACTTCTTCCTCAACTCTAAAGATTTAGTTACTGCTTAACACTAATTCAGAGCTTATTAATTCTGCAGCAACATTCAAGCAGTATCGGCCAGACAGACATTCGACATTTTTATCAGCTGTGGGACTCATAAGATATTTGAAAACATCAGAAGGGTGATTCCGTCAGAGATTCTGCAGAAAATGAAATTCTGTGACATCTCATCATCTCATATCGCACCATGTCCACAGTAGTTATCTCAAATAAGGGTTCCTATGAAATGCGCCTGCTTTCACCAATATTTTTGGCTTGACTTTGTAGACTTTCAAATTGTGATCATCAGACCTAGCACTTTCATCAAGGATGTTGTGATTGGAACCAAAATATGTATAGCGGATAAAGTCGCTTTCAGACACAGTGGCTTAAAACGAATCGATTTCTGTACTTGCACTGGCCTCCTCCGCTCTCTCCTTCCGGGGTGCCCTTCCTCCCTTGTATCGTGCAGCCCTGCGCGATGTCTCTCCTGTGGACAGAAATTGTACATTAGCTCACTAGTCTGGCAGCCCTACGTAGCAATAATAAATTGTCATTCCTGGAACATTATCTTTCTGTCCTCTGCTTGCTTATCATTGATGTGTGTCACATGCCCGGGTGTTCAGTGGGATGACTGTCATGATACGTGTTCCACTGACTACATCTCCCAGAATGCATTGCTGGTGATTAGTAAAACCTGTACTGGAGTGGGATTCACACAGCCTCATTGGGGAATGGGGATAGGGAATGGGGGGAGCAGATTAGTGTGCATGCTTCTCACCTTGTTTGTTGGCAGCTCTGGCTGAGCTGTCTGCATCCCCGATTCCGCATACGCAGTCCGGCTCTATGGTGGACTCCACCCGCTGTTCAAGAGCAGTCAGTGCAGGCGTCCTGTTCCTTCCTCCTCCTGTCTGTCTGGCTTGTTTTTTTAGCTCTGCCATCTTCTTTTTGGTGATGCCCCTGATATTATACCACCTCTTTTTCAGCTCATCTATTTCCCGGGTGGTCACTCCTATGGCATTCACTTCTGCCTGTATCCCCTGCCAGATCTTCCGTTTTGCTGATTCAGCCACTTGCAGGGACTGTTTGCCAAACAGCTTAGAATGTTGTTTGGCCACCTCCTAAATTAGGACCTGGAGCTCCCTTTCGCTGAGCTTTAACTTTCGCTTCCTCTCAGCACCTTCTTTGTCTGTCTTTGTCAAGATCCACGTAGTCTCTTACCTGAACTGCTTGAGACGACGTAGAATATTTCGCAGTGACGCAAGGGACCAACTTCCCAAATTCCTAACTTACAACAAAAGATAGGTCCTTACTTTTAAGTATAAATTAGAAATTAGGGAGGAGGGCCTGGTACTGGACGTTATGGGCGTTGGCTGTTGACCTGTGAATTACAAATGAAAGTCTATTTTAGTTCTCTACGTAGGTTACTCTCCTTCTTCCTATGAAATGTCAAGCAACCGTTAAATACAGAGAGAAAAAATGTTTAACAGCTCATTCTCAGGCGTACCTGCAATCAGCGGTTGTGAAAACTATCGTCCAGTATTTCTTTATCTTGTTTTGAAGTGGAGTTCTTCTTCTGGGTATTGAATGATTCTTTCGTTTTGAACTTGTTTAGATTTGTAGTCTAAAAAGAAAGAGCAAATTATGATCTCCTATTTCTTTTTAATAATTTTTTCCCCCTTACTACTGTCCTTTTCTTTAATGCTTTTATTATTGGTCATGCTCAAATGTTATGAGTCCCTAAAGAAGTATTCTCATTGAGAGCTTAAAAAATGTAGTAAGCTGGATCACCACTCAGATTGTTTACATAATACTAAGATCGATCAGACACGTTGCTAATCCTATCTCAAATAACAGAAACACCATTGTGGCAATATTAAAGGTTTAAGTTCTTTGATGTCAGTAATGAGCCCTACAATTGTCACTAAAATATTTCCTATCAAAATGGGTATTCTTTAAAAATAATCTTAAATTGTGAATATCGCAAAAGCATTTCCTCAAGTCCAAATTATTTGATTTTAAATTTATAAAGCGCAGTAATTACCAAAAAGGGGTCAAGGCGCTATAGATCACCGTTCGGAAACACCAGCTCATAGTCCAGAAGAAGATCACTATAAGGGTAATAACCATGTCTTAAGAGTCTTCCTGAAGGGCAGGAGATCGTGAATGGCTCTTATGTTAGGTGGAAGGGTGTTCCAGAGTTTGCTCGCAGCCGTAGATGAGCTACAATATTTTATGGTCAGAGTATGTTGTTAAATACTTCCAATCGATACTAGTTTTTAAGGTGCTATTAACTTCCATAGCATGCCCATGAGCATTTAAGGAGAATAAACACTAAGGCCAGGCTCAAAAATAATTTGTGCATGTAGGTTTATTGTAAACATGAAAATAACTCAAATCAAGAGTACCTTTTGTAATTCACAACCCACGATGTTCCAATAGTACAAGAGTGGAGAGAGGGTGTTCTATGGAGGGGCTACCTTGGAAAGTTTGGGAACCCAGGAGTTTGTACAAAATTCTCCATTATATTTTCTCACCCTGCAGGGGCACATGAGCTTCTGAAAGAAAAAATCTACAGCTCAGGAAAAACCTCTGGGCAGGTTTTCTATCTTCCAAATTTGCTGTAGACGAAGATGTTATTTATGAGTGGCAGTTCACTGATAGAATATCAATGCTAAAAACATTAATGTAAAAAATATCGAAAATAAAATATAGAATGTAAAAATATCGACTCCCTATACTTAAACAGGTAAGTACAAAAAATTGAATCAAAAATTTGAAATAAAATAATATATAATGAATATATAAAATATCAATATTATCTTTAACAAAATAAATCACATTTAATATACATTTTAACTAAATATAAACAATAAACTTAATTAAAAAGAATATAAACAAGCAAGCATAATAATTTATACATGTATTTACTTAAAGAAGTTATTAACTATTATCTTTTTAAAATGTTTAAACTTTTAAATTATATAAAAATAAAATATAGACATATATCAATAATTTAAAATAAAAAAAACATTCTATAATTAATGAACACATTAAACTATACAAAAAAAATGTTTACATTTCACAATACAATAAATACAACAGTAGGGAAAATGTTGGATAGCAAAATAATTAAAATTACTATTCCAACTCCAGTGAGTGCAACAGTAGGGAAAGTGTTGGATAGCGAAGGGGTAAAAATTACTATTCCCACTCCAGAGAGTGCAACACTAGGGAAAGTGTTGGATAGCGGAGGGGCAAACATTACTATTCCCACTCCAGTGATTGCAACAGTAGGGAGAGTTTTGGATAGCGAAAGGGTACAAATTACTATTCCCACTGCAGTGAGTGCAACAATAGAGAAAGTGCTGGATAGCGGAGGAGGTAAACATTACTATTCCGACTCCAGTGAGTGCAACAATAATTTTAAAATATACAATTAAATATATTAAACATATAAAACTAACACATATTATAATGTTAATTACATATAATAAAAAGGTAAAAATATCATATAAAATAAATTAATAAATACATTTAGAAACAATATTTATTTTAAAGGAGCAAATATTAACTAACAAACAAATTAGTTAAAAAATAAATGTATTTATTTTATTTCCTACCCAACAACACCTCACCAATAAAAAAAGACTTACAAAATGTAATTCAAATTTATTTCCATAATTAACATAATCAATAATGAATTAAAGAGAATATTATTAATAAAAAAATATAATAAACATTCATTGAGTACACATTCTTTAACACTATAATGTCCACAACACACACCTAGAATAAATTACACAACTACCATAATTAAATACTCATTAATTAATTAACAACTAATTTATAATTCACCAATAAAAAATAAATTACTTCTTACCCTTTCCACCATTGCACCTATAAACACCACAATACACACCTAAAATTAATTACACAATTACCATAATTAATTACTAGTTAATGAATTTAAATTAATTAACAACTAATTAATAATTCATAAATAATAAATACATTACTTCCCACCCTTCCCACCGTTTACACCTATAAACACCACAACACAGACCTAAAATTACTACTTTTAGGTATTCACAAAGGTAAACTTAGTCCAAAAGTTTAAGTTTACATCTTTCGGTATTCACAGAAGCTATTGTGGAAAAGTCATAAAAGGTGTATTTGCACAAGGTAAAAGTAGAATGCCACAATATATCATGGCAGGCTGGAGATAGATGAGCAGGAAATGGTGAGGACTTCACATGGCTGCCAGCGATTTTCTCCTGACAAGAGCAAGAGTAAACCTTTTTCCATTGTGAGTGAGGGCAGGAAACCCCACTAATACTGGCTATGCGTTGGGAATAGGGTTTATCCTTGGGGCTAAGTATTTTCTCTGGTACAAAATGCAATTGCACTCACGTAAAGTTGATTATGACTTCCTATTGTAGTGCATGTACAATCACACACACTGAAAAAAACCTTTTTATGGTTGTTCCCAGATTAATTTTTCGGTCTCCTTCAGGAGGGTGGACTTTTCCTCCAGGGAAACAGTGTGCAGCGCCAGGACACCGTCGGGTAACAGAGCGCTTTATAAACTTGCATAACATAACACTTAACATAACATAAATGGGAATTGACAATACTTCCAGGAGTACTTTCGGAATATGCATCTGCCACAGCTTTTCCAGAGTACACTTGACTACCTTTTGTGAAATCACATTTGAAAAACTGAACAAATGTGCAGTACTAACACCCAGGCGTAGCAATTTAAAAAAATCTTTCAACAAAAGAATGTTCGCTTGTCAGTAAATATGGAACATTTCCATGGAAAAATAATTTCTTACTGAGCGCCTGCTTCCTGTCACAGTTATTGGTGATTTCAGGAATAACCATTACACCAATGTACAATGTATGACTTCCAGTCCTGAGTCCAGTTGATTAAACAAAATATCCTGCCAGGAGTTTTCAAAGAGGCATTTTAAAATGCTTTGCGGCCGATTCCGAGCCGGGTCGGAAAGCACTCCGACCGAGCCGGATCCGGAGTGTTTTCTGACCGAGCCGGAGTCCTGCAGTCCGACAGAGCGAGTACGATGTGGCCGTATGCTGTCGGACTCGGTTCAGTCAGACTCCCATAGAAGTCAATGGGAGCCGGTCGTATGACGCGTACATGGGCTCCCATTGACTGAATGGGTACATCGCGGACAAGTGTGCCCCCTATAGTGAGTACGCTTCGGTGCCATCTGCAATGTACATGCCTGTGTTGGGGAGGTCCATGGGTCTCCCCCTGTGTCCGAGTCGTAGAGCTGCCAAAGGCAACCACCCAGACGATTTGCGAGCCGGACACTCCGGCTCGCACAGGCTGTCCGACGCATGCATCGTACTGGCTCGGTCGTGAATCGCATCCATTGCACACCACGGTTAGCTTCCGACCGAGACGTACGGAGCAGTTCGGACCCGGAAACAAGTCGGTCGGTGAATTTCATGTAGCTCGCATCGTACTTGCTCGCTCGTACAGCTGTATGAGTCGGGCGGAAAACACATGTACGGCGTGTAGTTTTTCCGGCCGGATCGCGTTCAGTGCCCTTCCGACCCGGGTCGGAATCGGCCCCCTAATATTTGAACTTTTATCATTGGAACAAAATTATTTCTCACTTATGATTTCCTATTTTGTATAGTTCTTTATTGCATTTGACATTTTTTAAGGGCTGTATTTGGCAGAAAATGTAGGGAAAAAATGCACTGAAACAATTTATTAGACTAGAGAGAAATCCACTTATACTGTTTCTTTCAGTTTGACGGTGAGGATTGGTAGTATTTTGGAAGTCAATACATTAATGTTGCTGTTAGAAAGCACATAAACAGAGAACTACTGCAAGAACAGAGAACTGATGATGACTATAACCAGGAATATCTAATCAGTCTTTACATTAAAAAGATGCTATTAAGTGAGAGTAACGATTGCTTGTTTCAAATTACAATTTATGATAATTGTTAATTTATTCATGCCTCTGAAGTCTCTGAAATATGCGATCATAACTAGTTAGTTCCTGGTATTTTAAGCTCTAAATTTGTGTGTGTGTGTGTGTATATATTACCTACTGGCGGTCGCCAGTAGGTAGTTATAGTTAGGACCACGTTTCCATAGGAAATCCGCAACATTCTATTTTGAATAACTTTGGCGCCGGTCGACGAATCCTCGCGAAGTTTTCAAAATAGGTGGGGCGCTACGCTCCGCTCCTTCCCTGAAAGTCTCGGGGGGATTCGTCAAGTGGGGGCTGAGATAAAAGGGGGGTCCCAAAACGCGTTTTTCCCATGCATTTTTCACTAGGACCTTTAGACAGGGCTACAGCCCGAACGGCTGAACAGAATTACTAGAAATTTGGCAGAGAGGTAGTCCTCAGGTCAAGGAAGTGCCTTTTGTAGGTTTGGTGTAAATCTGTTCAGTAGATTCTGAGAAAATAGCCTTTAAATCAATATATATATCTGAGCCAGCTTACGGTGCGCTTACGGTACGCTTACCGTACGCGTACGGTGGCGTGCGCAAGCGCGATTCTGATTGGCTCTTAGATCTTAGTAAACATTCGAATCGGTCGAAACCAGGAAGCGGCGGCCGCCATTTCGTGTGTTTCACTCAGAAAAAAAAGAGTGATAACAAGAAAAGGGGGCAAGGAGGAGAGTTACAGACCCCCTAACATTTGTAAGGGGGTCAAGGAAGGACAGAAAAGTACAAAGAAAACATTTATTGATTTTAAAAAAAATCACGGGGTACGCGTACGGTAAGCGTACGGTAAAAAAAAAATAAAAAAAAAAATGAAAATCAGATTTAAGTGTTTAGATATTAGGGGGCTCTAAAAAGAGCCGTTGTGTTTATGAAGTGATTTTTTAGTGGTACCTACAAGTAAGTACCGATGCAGAGTCTAAGGTTCAAGAGGAAGACTCTGTTCCCTTCATCATTGAAGTGTACACCATCTCCTCTATAAATGTCTTGCATGTCATAACGCAAGTTGTTGTGGTAAATGGAACCCATACCATAGTCACGGAGTAAAGCAGAAACAGATTTGTTGACGTGCTTTCTTGCTTTGTCAATCTGCGGACAGAAATGATTGGACCAGTTCCATTTTTGCCTTTGGCATATGTTAGAAAACACAAAGGCAGTTTTAGGGAAAAGTGAAAACAGTTGTGCAAAGGTGTCCTTCATAAGCATTTCCAGACCTACCCCAGTCAAAGTGCCTAGGTCATTGCCACCACAGTGCACTATTATGAGGTCAGGGTGTTGGATGTGCATGAAGGATTTCACCAATGGCATCATTTGGTGCCACTTTAACCCTCTCTGACCAATCCATTTAATGTCTACATTTGGCAAAGCAAGGTCTCTCACCATACCTGTTTTCTCTGCAAACTTTTCACTCCAGAAGACATAGCTGTGCCCTACAATCCACACTGTGAACATCTTCAAAGGACAACTGGATGCACTCAGGAGGTGTAATTCAGTAGAATGGCAATATGAAAAGAAAGACAGTTTGGAAATGGAGGCATACATATTTTTTTCATAAAAAAAAGAACTGATTGGCTGTTTCATACCATTCTAGAATAAAAACTAGGCTGTATGTGTAAATTAATAGAAGCATGTTTTGTATTGGTACAGAAAAATGTGTTACCAAAGAACAGTACTATGGATTTGCTGTTAGGTTTGAAAAGTCAAGCACTCTTGCTCTGTGGAATTGAAACATTGTTTGGCGAACTTCTGACCTGACTCCACACAGCAGTGTTCCATGAGCTGTTGCTATGGTAGCAGGCAGAAGTCAAGTTGGGGGAAGGGTACTAGGCAGAAGTCAAGTTGGGGGAAGGGTACTTTTGGAAAAGGGTTGGTTTTCAACCAATAGAAATGTGTGATTACATTTGAAAAAAAGGGGCAAGCACTGAGATTTGAAAATAACATGTATATGTGTGGAAAAAGAGAGGGAAAGTTTGCCATTATCTGGTTCTGCTGAGAGGAGAGAGGTGTAAAGAACAGAGATCCTGGCTCTGATAATCTGCTGTTTGAGTGCCACATTTCTTTCACAACTAACTAATTTTAAAGGTGAGTTTAGAGTTTGAGAGGGGATGTATATGGTAAATTAAGAAATGAATAATAGATATGCAATTCTTTTTGTTGAAGTTGTGTTTATTATTTTCTGTTTTGGGAGAAATTTAAATGTGAGGAACAAGTAAAATAATATGGACTATGTTTTCACAATAAATTAAGGTGTACTGGTATAATAAAAGAATAGTTTAAGGGTTTGAGGTTGGACTCAGTAATGCAAATACATTCAGCATCACTAAGGCTGGTTGTCCTTGCTGTAGTGTAGGCAGACACCCAGGTTACAAATGATGCTGGTCTGAAAAAGCAGTTTGGACATGTGCTTTTTAAAAAATCTGAAAAGTGGATTCATAATGTGTCAGTCTGTAAAAGTGTTTATCACTTGCCAAAAAAAAGAGCAGTAAGTGTGCTTTCAAATTGGCAAAGAAATTTCGTTTTGTGACTAATGTGAAAACATGACTCTGTGTGCAAATAGGAATTACAGGCAGAGATTTATTGCGTATTGCTCTGGTGATTTCACAGTTGCATTAGATGGAAAGGGGGAGCCATTTTTTGGTGCAGAAGCAGACTCTTAGCACAGAGGTAGCTGCTTACCATGTGGAATCATGCACAGTATTCACAAGCGAGTGGGGTTTGAGGTTTCAGTCAGTAATGCAAATACATTCAGCATCACTAAGGCTGGTTGCCCTTGCTGGAGTGTAGGCAGACACCCAGGTTACAAATGATACTGGTCTGAAAAAGCAGTTTGGACATGTGCTTTTTAAAAAATCTGAAAAGTGGATTCATAATGTGTCAGTCTGTAAAAGTGTTTATTACTTGCCAAAAAAAAGAGCAGTAAGTGTGCTTTCAAATTGGCAAAGAAATTTCGTTTTGTGACTAATGTGAAAACATGACTCTGTGTGCAAATAGGAATTACAGGCAGAGATTTATTGCGTATTGCTCTGGTGATTTCACAGTTGCATTAGAAGGAAAGGGGGAGCCTTTTTTTGGTGCAGAAGCTGACTCTTAGCACACAGGTAGCTGCTTACCATGTGGAATCATGCACAGTATTCACAAGCGAGTGGGGTTTGAGGTTTCAGTCAGTAATGCAAATACATTCAGCATCACTAAGGCTGGTTGCCCTTGCTGGAGTGTAGGCAGACACCCAGGTTACAAATGATGCTGGTCTGAAAAAGCAGTTTGGACATGTGCTTTTTAAAAAATCTGAAAAGTGGATTCATAATGTGTCAGTCTGTAAAAGTGTTTATCACTTGCCAAAAAAAAGAGCAGTAAGTGTGCTTTCAAATTGGCAAAGAAATTTCGTTTTGTGACTAATGTGAAAACATGACTCTGTGTGTAAATAGGAATTACAGGCATAGATTTATTGCGTATTGCTCTGGTGATTTCACAGTTGCATTAGAAGGAAAGGGGGAGCCTTTTTTTGGTGCAGAAGCAGACTCTTAGCACACAGCCAGCTGCTTACCATGTGGAATCATGCACAGTATTCACAAGCGAGTGGGGTTTGAGGTTTCAGTCAGTAATGCAAATACATTCAGTATCACTAAGGCTGGTTGCCCTTGCTGGAGTGTAGGCAGTCACCCAGGTTACAAATGGTGATGGTCTGAAAAAGCAGTTTGGACATGTGCTTTTTAAAAAATCTGAAAAGTGGATTCATAATGTGTCAGTCTGTAAAAGTGTTTATCACTTGCCAAAAAAAAGAGCAGTAAGTGTGCTTTCAAATTGGCAAAGAAATTTCGTTTTGTGACTAATGTGAAAACATGACTCTGTGTGTAAATAGGAATTACAGGCATAGATTTATTGCGTATTGCTCTGGTGATTTCACAGTTGGATTAGAAGGAAAGGGGGAGCCTTTTTTTGGTGCAGAAGCAGACTCTTAGCACACAGCCAGCTACTTACCATGTGGAATCATGCACAGTATTCACAAGCGAGTGGGGTTTGAGGTTTCAGTCAGTAATGCAAATACATTCAGCATCACTAAGGCTGGTTGCCCTTGCTGGAGTGTAGGCAGTCACCCAGGTTACAAATGGTGATGGTCTGAAAAAGCAGTTTGGACATGTGCTTTTTAAAAAATCTGAAAAGTGGATTCATAATGTGTCAGTCTGTAAAAGTGTTTATTACTTGCCAAAAAAAGAGCAGTAAGTGTGCTTTCAAATTGGCAAAGAAATTTCGTTTTGTGACTAATGTGAAAACATGACTCTGTGTGCAAATAGGAATTACAGGCAGAGATTTATTGCGTATTGCTCTGGTGATTTCACAGTTGCATTAGATGGAAAGGGGGAGCCATTTTTTGGTGCAGAAGCAGACTCTTAGCACACAGGTAGCTGCTTACCATGTGGAATCATGCACAGTATTCACAAGCGAGTGGGGTTTGAGGTTTCAGTCAGTAATGTAAATACATTCAACATCACTAAGGCTGGTTGCCCTTGCTGGAGTGTAGGCAGTCACCCAGGTTACAAATGATGCTGGTCTGAAAAAGCAGTTTGGACATGTGCTTTTTAAAAAATCTGAAAAGTGGATTCATAATGTGTCAGTCTGTAAAAGTGTTTATCACTTGCCAAAAAAAAGAGCAGTAAGTGTGCTTTCAAATTGGCAAAGAAATTTCGTTTTGTGACTAATGTGAAAACATGACTCTGTGTGCAAATAGGAATTACAGGCAGAGATTTATTGCGTATTGCTCTGGTGATTTCACAGTTGCATTAGAAGGAAAGGGGGAGCCTTTTTTTGGTGCAGAAGCTGACTCTTAGCACACAGCCAGCTACTTACCATGTGGAATCATGCACAGTATTCACAAGCGAGTGGGGTTTGAGGTTTCAGTCAGTAATGCAAATACATTCAGCATCACTAAGGCTGGTTGCCCTTGCTGGAGTGTAGGCAGACACCCAGGTTACAAATGGTGCTGGTCTGTAAAAGCAGTTTGGACATGTGCTTTTTAAAAAATCTGAAAAGTGGATTCATAATGTGTCAGTCTGTAAAAGTGTTTATCACTTGCCAAAAAAAGAGCAGTAAGTGTGCTTTCAAATTGGCAAAGAAATTTCGTTTTGTGACTAACGTGAAAACATGACTCTGTGTGCAAATAGGAATTACAGGCAGAGATTTATTGCGTATTGCTCTGGTGATTTCACAGTTGCATTAGATGGAAAGGGGGAGCCATTTTTTGGTGCAGAAGCAGACTCTTAGCACACAGGTAGCTGCTTACCATGTGGAATCATGCACAGTATTCACAAGCAAGTGGGGTTTGAGGTTTCAGTCAGTAATGCAAACACATTCAGCATCACTAAGGCTGGTTGCCCTTGCTGGAGTGTAGGCAGACACCCAGGTTACAAATGGTGCTGGTCTGAAAAAGCAGTTTGGACATGTGCTTTTTAAAAAATCTGAAAAGTGGATTCATAATGTGTCAGTCTGTAAAAGTGTTTATCACTTGCCAAAAAAAAGAGCAGTAAGTGTGCTTTCAAATTGGCAAAGAAATTTCGTTTTGTGACTAATGTGAAAACATGACTCTGTGTGCAAATAGGAATTACAGGCAGAGATTTATTGCGTATTGCTCTGGTGATTTCACAGTTGCATTAGAAGGAAAGGGGGAGCCTTTTTTTGGTGCAGAAGCAGACTCTTAGCACACAGCCAGCTACTTACCATGTGGAATCATGCACAGTATTCACAAGCGAGTGGGGTTTGAGGTTTCAGTCAGTAATGCAAATACATTCAGCATCACTAAGGCTGGTTGCCCTTGCTGGAGTGTAGTCAGTCACCCAGGTTACACATGTTGCTGGTCTCAAAAAGCTGTTTGGACATGTGCTGTTTTCAGAATCTGAAAAGTGGATTCATAATGTGTCAGTCTGTAAAAGTATTTATCACTTGCCAAAAAAAAAGAGTAGTAAGTGTGCTTTCAAATTGGCAAAGAAATTTCGTTTTGTGACTAATGTGAAAACATGACTCTGTGTGTAAATAGGAATTACAGGCATAGATTTATTGCGTATTGCTCTGGTGATTTCACAGTTGGATTAGAAGGAAAGGGGGAGCCTTTTTTTGGTGCAGAAGCAGACTCTTAGCACACAGCCAGCTACTTACCATGTGGAATCATGCACAGTATTCACAAGCGAGTGGGGTTTGAGGTTTCAGTCAGTAATGCAAATACATTCAGCATCACTAAGGCTGGTTGCCCTTGCTGGAGTGTAGGCAGTCACCCAGGTTACAAATTATGATGGTCTGAAAAAGCAGTTTGGTTGGACATGTGCTTTTTAAAAAATCTGAAAAGTGGATTCATAATGTGTCAGTCTGTAAAAGTGTTTATCACTTGCCAAAAAAAAGAGCAGTAAGTGTGCTTTCAAATTGGCAAAGAAATTTTGTTTTGTGACTAATGTGAAAACAAATGTAGTATTATATTTAAATAAAATAAAGGAATTTTTTTTTCGTTTTTTTCAGGTATTGCTGAAGAGCAGTGAACAAAATTTAAGATGCCTACAAAATCCAGAGTAAAAAAAGAGCACAAACAAAACCTATATTTGAAGACAACTGGAGGACCTAAGTTAGTTGAAGATGCTCATGTTGGGAAGAAGAAAAAATCTTCTGGTAAGCAAACAAAAGATTTTCTAAGGAACATATTCAAAAAAAGGAAAAATGTACAAAATGTCTGTACTGGAAAGAATGATTTCAATCGAAAAGGACAGGAAAAAATTGAGAATTTAGTTAATGCAAATATACCTTCTGCAACTAAAAAGATAAACTTAAACAGAAAAACAGCGTTTAAAGAGATACGTAGAAAAATGTTTCAGAGGAGAGTTATGTCCAATTTGATAAAGGATGTGAAGAAATATAAGCAAAAGGCAAAGTTTTATAAGAGAAATAAAGAAATTGAAGCCATTGCAGCAAAGGCATTAGAATTAAAAAGGAAACTATTCATTTTAATTTTGAATAGGATGCGTACATTAGACAAAATGGTTAATGTACTGAAATCACATAGCAAAAGGAAAAGAGTAGTGAACAGAACAAACTTTTGTAAAGTGTTTTTAGGAAAATGGATGCATAGTTCAAGTAGTGAACCTTTTTTTAATGAAGAGAGTTATTTTCAAAGTAATAGTTTGCTGCATGCAGTTGACACCAGAGGTCGTGCTTATGAAGTGAAAAATGGTCGCATAATGGAGAAGGAGATAATGGTTCCAAGAGATGAGGTACAAGTGATGGCGGATGAGGCTATGGGGAGACGTCCTAAAGCCCCAGTGTACACTTGGAATTGTAGTAGTATTTGCACTGTGCGTCAGGAATCTATTGATAAATTTCGTGAGTTTCTAAGAGAATATAGCAAAAAAAGTGTGAAACAGAAGATTAAGGTGCTTCAAAGTCTAGATCCATGCAGAGTGAGAGAGAATACTGGTTTGCAGGGTCATTCTCTGGCTTGTCTATCTAGAAAAGTGTGTAATAGTGTTTTCCATCATTTTAGGATGCTGGCTGTTCATCATACTGAAATGAGAAAGTTTGTGAGACGGTTGTATTTTGCTAAAAGTCCAGCAATAAAGTTAGATGAATTGAATAGGGCTCTGTTCCGTGGAACGGTATCAGGTGTAGAGAAGGTTGTTGATGAAATTCAGTTTTGTTACTTTGGTCCTGAACAAAACAGTGCAGAGAAGGACACAGTAAATGAGGAAGAAGTGGAAGAAAATGTAGAACCCTCTGTAAGTAAGACATTTAATGATCACATAACAAAATTTGCAATAATCTCTAATGAAAGACCAAATATTACTTGTATTTGTTGCCGCAGAACTCATTATAGAAAACAAACCAGGTATGTTGATCTCTACAGAAAGAGTGAAAATGAAGATAATTATAAGTGGAAGGATTCTGCCACCTATATATTTCTTGAAAATTGTTTTGAATTGGGTGAAGTTCAGCGTATTTGTAAATACTGTTACAACAAGTTAGAGGAAAATAGAATGCCGACCAGAGCTGTACATAATAATTTAGAATTGGATGCTATTCCTGCTGAACTTTCTGAATTAAATACATATGAGTCTATACTCATTCAATGTGTTCATCCGTTCCAGACCATAGTACGTATGGAGCCCAAAACTGGTAAATTACCTCCTTCAGATTTACTGAGAGGTTTAAAAGGTAGAGTGGTGTATTTGCCCTTGGATTTGAAAAAAAATATGGAAACTATTGATGCGGATACTTTGGAAACTGAACCATTAATTATTCTGGTTAATGGTGTACCTACAAAGAATAAGAAGATTTGGCAGGAGCTGGTAGATGTACGGAAAGTACAAAGAGCAAATTTGTATTTGAAAAGGAATAACAAATGGTATGAATCAATTTATATAGAAGAAGAAGAAGAAGATTTACAAGAAGACACAGAAACACCAACTGGACAAATTGAAAAAGTGGACAAGTCAAAGGAAGAAGAAATTTATGAACATTTTAGCATACATCCTCTTCATTCAAAAGAAGTTATGGGAGACAATATTGATCTATTTCAGATGAAGAAAGCAAAAGGAACTCCCGTGAGTGTATGGGAGGAGAGCTTGGAAGCTCGATGTTTTCCCCAGCTGTTTCCTAAAGGAAAAGGAGGACGATACGATGAACGTCCGGAACAGATTCCAGCTTCTGAGTATCGGACTACAAGACTATATGCTGAAGATCCCAGATTTCGACAAAGTATTCCTTATTTGTTCCATCTTTTATTTGAAAGCGACTTGTCTGCACTGTCTTATGCAGTAAATCACATTTTAAAAAGTGGAGTACATTTACAAAATGTGTCTGCTAAGGATTTTATGGAGAAAGTGCAGCACCGAGATGATCATTTGGAAACACAACTGATCAATCTGATGGCTTGTCAGCGTGGGACAAATGAATATTGGTACCGACGCCATGGTGAATTAAAATGCATGTTACGGAATTTAGGAACTCCAACATGGTTCCTTACCCTAAGCTGTGCCGAGTACGCTTGGGATGATTTACTGGATTTTCTACGAGAGGCAAATTTAAACATTAAAAACATTGAATACAAGACAGCAGGAGAACTGTGCTCATTGGATCCGGTTAATGTTTGCAGATATTTCAATCATAGATTTGAGGCTATGATGTCCTTCATCTGCAATAAAAAAAATCCACCTCTAGGAGAAGTAGTGGATTTCTTTTGGAGAAAAGAGTACCAGGCAAGAGGTGCTCCTCATATTCATATGCTGTTGTGGATCAAGGATGCCCCAAAGTTTGGAACAGATACTGATGAAGCAGTGTTATCTTACATTGAAGAATATGCAACATGTGCTATACCAAAAAGCACAGAAGAGAAAAAGTTAAAGGAGCAAGTTTTACGTTTCCAAAGTCATCGGTGTGGAAAATACTGTCGACGGAAATACAAGAGCAAAGATAAATACTACACTAAATGTCGATTTGGATTTCCTAGACCTGTTCTTTCAAATGGAAGAGTTAACAGTTTTATGTCATCTGTGAGACATACTATCACAAGAAAATCACCTAAGAATACCTACAACCTTAAAAGAAAAGAAGAATCAAAAAATATAAATGACTACAACCCAGTGATTTTATCCATGTGGAACGCTAACATGGATATACAGTATGTAGCTGACAATTCCATTGCTGTTGCTCGATATGTAACGTCTTACATTACGAAATCAGAAAAAACAGAATTGAAGGAAATGTGGGAAGAGATTTCTCACGAGAAAACTGTCAGTAAGAAGCTGTACAGTTTCAGTTTGAAGATGTTATCGCATCGAGAAATTGGATCCTACGAATGTTCAGATAGGTTATCTTCTGCAAGTCTCTACTCGAAATCAAGAAGAATAATTTGGGCAAGTTTAGGCCTTGCAGCAATGAGAAATCGGGTACTGAAATCTGTTGGAGAAATTGAATATTTGGCCGAGAATGACCCAGAAAGTACAGATATTTTGAAATCAAACATGTTGGACACATATTATCCCAAGAGAAGTCATCATCTGGAGAACATGTGTCTCTATGAAGTGCTGCAGAACTACATTTATTCACGGAAAGCCGCAGAAGACATCAACAATGGAAAATATAAAGTCATTGGTGAGGAAGGATGTTTGGTGAAGCAAACAAAAGGAAGTTTGATAAATCACCGGAAGCTGAGTTGCGACACTACTGACAAAAAGGAATTTTACTACTTGGCTCTTTTACAGCTGTTTAAACCATGGCGTACAGAGGATGAACTACTGGGAGAATTTCAAAGCTATGAAGATTCTTTTAATGCTTGCAAAGACAGCATACAATGCAATCCATTCACAACTTATCTGCAAATGTTAAATGAAGAAATTGAACAGGAAACTACAATTGCAGCAGAAATAGCTAGAGACAGTTCTATGGACAGCCAAAGTTCAGGAACACTCAGTCAAGATCCCCTAGGACAACCAATCGTTGAAAATGAAGCATCAATAGCCATGAATGAAGTGGAAACGGCTATGAATCAAGCTCAAGGAGAATTTATAGACTTACAAAATTTGGAAAGACAACTGAACGAAGAGCAGCAACAAATTTATGAAGAGATCAGAAACAAAATTGATCACGGATTTCTACATGAAAAAAAAGAGTGCTCATGCACATCATTTCATCCAATCAGGATGTATGTAAGTGGACAAGCTGGAACTGGAAAAAGTTTCCTAATAAAAGTCATCAGAAGCTACCTACAGCAAAAAACGGATTCTACTTTGTCTTGTGTGGTTACTGCTCCAACTGGGTTAGCAGCATATAACATAAAAGGAATCACTTTACATCGTTTGCTAATGTTACCAGTGGAGCATGAGAACAAAATACAATACAACAAGCTAACTGGAGAAGCATGCTTGGAAGTTTCAAGAGTATTGAAGAAGATGCAAGTTCTCATTATTGATGAGGTGAGCATGGTATCGAACTTAATGCTTGCCTTTGTGCATTTAAGAATGCAGCAAATTCTGAAGTCAGACTATGACGTGTTATTTGGAGGAAAACACGTCATAGTTTTTGGAGATCTTTTGCAACTTACTCCAGTTAAAGGACAACCAGTGTTTAATACTGTGACACATGAAGACACGAAGAAGTCATTGGGAAGCATCGGTAATACAAATATTTGGTCCTTCTTTGAGTACAAGGAACTTACAACTAATATGAGGCAAGCAAACGATGAAGAATATGGAAGTATTCTGAAAGATATCAGGATTGGACTACTCACAGAAGCTGGCAAAAAAGCATTACAGACTCGGCTGCTACATAATTTATTTCCAAAGGAAGAAATAGTTGCAGAGAAGATATACAAGAACATTGCAGAAAACAAAAGTGTCATCTGCTTAATGCCAACTCTACGTGAATGCTCAATATTCAATGAGGAGCTTTTGAAATTGGAAAAGGAAGATATCAGGAAATTGGAAGCAGTGGACAAAATTGAGGATGGAAGAATTACTGTCACATTAACAGGCACACTGAAAAATAAATTGGATTCACTAGAGAAGAAGATTTCCAAAACAGCTGGATTAGAAAAAAATCTATATGTTTGCATGAACTGTAGAGTATTTTTAAGGAGAAATTTGGATGTTGAAAAAGGTTTAGTTAATGGAGCTATGGGAAGAGTTGTGGGTTTTATTAATTATCAGAAAAAAGATGGAATTGAATGTTTAAAAATAAAATTTGATCAGATAGAAGAAGTTAAAGACATTTGTCGTTGTACAGTTCGTTTCATGCTTGTGAAAGACTTATATGTACGTAGGAAGCAGTTTCCGTTTTCGCTAGCATATGCTGTAACTATTCACAAGTCTCAAGGATTGACTGTAGATTGTGCATTTGTGAACATTGGTTCAACTGTGTTCAAAGAAGGTATGGCATATGTTGCTTTGTCACGAGTGAAAACATTATCAGGTTTATTCATGATAGACTTTGATGATTCAAAAGTTAGTGCTGATACAAACTGTGTAAAGGAGTATAATAGATTAAGAAGAAGCTATGCTCCTCATTTAGGTCAGTATCCTGTGTTGGAGAAACGTGTAGTTTCTCGTAAAAGGAGAAATGAGAATATCTGTAATGAAGATGTAGAGAGGAGGAAAAAAAAGAGGAGTGATGTAATTGCAAGCAAAAAGAATAAGGAAAATGAAGAACAGGTTGTAGGATGTTATTTTGAAAATAGCTCTGGTGTCAACTGCTACGCTAATGTAGTGCTGAATGTGGCATTTTATCTGGAAAGTTTGCAAGAGCAGATAATAGTAAATCAGGGAAAAAGATTCTGTACTGTGCTGAATCTCCTTTTTGAAAAGCTGAGTAATGATAAAACTCAAATAGAAAGTGCTACTGAAATTAGAAAAGTTTTAGATGTATGTTCAGGACGAACACAGTTTTCTCAAAATGTACAGCAAGACGCACAGGAATTCTTGATTTATTTTCTTCAGGTACTGGAAGAAGAAGGGGTTAACATTGAAAATTTATTTGGTCTCTCTTATAAATGGGAACATAGTTGTGAAAACTGTTATAATATATGTGGCTCTAATGTTGATTCTGAAAGGTTTATTTATTTAACATTGCCAGAGAGTAAAACAGTCACTTTTGCTAAATTAGTTAAAGATGCTAATCATAGCATGCAATGCGGTGAGTGTAAATCTGACATGTTTTCAACATTAATTTTAAAGGAATACAGACAGTATGTAATTTTAATGATGCAACGATGTAGAGCTGATGGTTCAAAATTGGATACTTTAATAAAGAAGTTTACAGGACAGCAATTATCAATTTCAGGAAAAACAGTTGCAATAATTTTCCATGATGGACCTACTGTAACTTCTGGTCATTACACAGTTTATCTTAAATGTGAAAAAGGCTGGACACTGTGTAATGATTCCCAATTGATTTTTAAGCAACGTTTGCCTTTTGATTTAGCAAATTCCTATCTAATCTTCCTGAAACCTAAATTTTAGAGAGATTTGACAACATCTGGACAAAACAATTTTACCATTTTATTGGATTACCATTTGGAATTTACAAATAAAAAGATTTAATAAATTATCATTTGGCCTAATGGAAAGGTAACCAATTGTAATGTGGAATTTTTCCATTTTTTAAGGAAACTTTGGAAAACCAAAAATTTAGAAAAAATCGGTAACATCTGCACAATTTAAATGTTGGAATGTTATTGGATTGCCATTGGAAATTTTTTCAAAAAAGATTTTTAAAATTACTATTTGGCCATGCGGAAAAGTAAACAATTCTATTGTGGACTTATTTAATTATTAATTAATCTTTCGGAAACCAAAATGTTACAGAGAATCGGTGACATCTGTACAATTTAAACTTTTTTTTTTTATTGGATTACCATTGGAAATTAAACAAAAAAAGAATTTTAAAATTACTATTTGGCCTAAAGGAAATGGAACCAGATGTATTGTGGAGTTATTTGACATATATTATTGTGATTATACTTTTGAAACAAAAATATCAGACGGTATTTTAAAGAAATAAGTATTGATATTAGATGATATTTTTTAAGAATATTATGCATTTCTATAAAGTTATGTTTATGCAAAAAGAGATTGTGGGCTTTTTTAAAAACAATCTTTGAGATTGTTAATTTTTTTTTTGCCTGCTGTTAAATGATGAATGCAATTGCTTTCACAATTTATAGTGAAATGCAATATTTTCTGAAAACAGCAAAAAAAAGGCAAAAATATTTTTTGAAAAATATGTAAATATGTGTACAGTATTATTAAATGTTTTATTAAATATTAATACTTTTTTCTTTTTTTTCAGATTGAGATAGAACATTTTCGAAAACTAGAACCATTTTTAAAGCAATAAAAAAAAAAAATTAAATGAATAAATCTTTTTTTGAGTAGGTATGGTAAGTCAATAATGTCATGGTCCCTTTTTTCCACTTCTCTACAATCACATTTGCAGTTTTTAATTGTAGTCTCTCAAGGACCGTGTAATGTGATAATTGATTTTTAGCGTACCGTACGCGTACGGTAAAAAAATAAAATAAAAAAAGTTTTTAAAAAAATATATAAAAAATAGATGAAAGGTAAGGTTGGCTCTTAAAAGAGCCGTTGTGTTCATGCAGGGACAGAGGAAAGAAAGAGTGGGAATATTAGTCTCTACGACAAATGTGCTGATCTATTTTATTGTTCACTAGGGAAATACTGGTCTCCCTATGACAAATTAGATCATGACAAGTGGCGCACCGTATATCAACCCTCAGAAACCGAGGGTTAGTTTCCAGAGGACCAGAAAAAGGAGATGCTCCCACCACAGATGAAGGGCTCACCTGACCTGCAGAAGAAGGACTCGGCTCTGCAGATGATGGTCCAGGCTGAGCTGCTGTGGATGTGCTTGGTTGATTTACTGAAGGGTTACCTTCAGTAAGTCGAGCATGTGTCCTTCTGTGTACATCCTTAAGGTGTCTCATCATGGTGTGATTCCCAAAGGAATACTTCCTGTCAGGATTACCTCTTGAAAGTACACGCTTACACAGCTTGCAAGTCACTAAGGGTGCATTTACCTTTTGCTGGCCTTCTGGAAAAGTAAAATACTCCCATACGTAAGAGGTCTTTTGTTTCCTCGCTCTCTGCCTCAAGGTAGTGCTGCTAGCCTCACTCTCAGAAGAGCTCTGCTGTTCTGCCATCGTATCACAAAGACAACCCAGCTCCTTCTCCTAAGGGATCACAAGCAGAAATGAGGGGAATGGGTGTGGTGTAGGAGAGTTCTAGAACTGAAAGTAGTTTCAACCAATCAAAAGTTGTGTTTCATGATCACATGACCTACCGTATGCTTACGGTACGCTTACGGCAAAAGTACGCATGCGCGTAAAAAAGACACGCGCTCGCGCGCATGCGCATAACAGTCACTCCCCGACACTTCCGCGTAACGTGCGCGTGTAGCGTACACGCCCCACGCGGAGTACGCGCGGCTACGCAAATTGCGTAACTATACGCAAACAGCGTAGATAAATTACGGACATTGCGTAAACCGTACGCTTACCGTAAGCTTACGGTACGCGTACTAAAAAAAAATTTTAAAAAAAGGAAAAAATGTATTGCTAATAAATTTTACCTGTTTATTTTATAAAATATGATAAAAAAAACATATTGTAGAATTATAAAAATTTAACCATAGTCTTTAAAAAAGGATAGAACATTAAAATAAAAATATGTAAAAAAAAAAAGAAGAAAAAAAAACAAAAATTAGCATTTAAAAAACCTTGCAAATTCACTGAAAAAACCATGGGTTTCACACACGTTATAGTTAGGAATTAGCATTTAAAAAACCTTTGAAATTCACTGAAAAAACCATGGGTTTCACACACGTTATAGTTAGGAATTAGCATTTAAAAAACCTTAGAAATTCAATTAAAAAACCAAAGGTTTCACACATGTTATAGTTAGCTGGACATTTCACTCGTAAAAAACCAATGAAATTCCCCCGTTATAGCTAGTTCAGCTAACTATAACTCGCGCGCCCGCAATGCACTACTGATGACGTCACATATTACATCACTCATGACATGGTCAGTGACATCACTCATGACATCACTGATGACATCTCAAATGACATCACTGATGACATTATCCTTGTGACAGAGTGGTAGACCTCCTCTCACCCTAATATAACCTTTGATACAAACATTCAAAAATAGAGACTAAAATTTTCAAAACAATGGACATACCAATAACAGTTACAACAACCTATTCAGTAATTCTAAGATCCACATACACATCCACTCATCCACCAACAATCCTATACAGTCACTCATACATGTACTCACACATCATATGTACTCATACACCTAAACATCCTGTAACACAATCCCACTCATCCATAGAGTTACTCACACACATAGTCACTCATGCTAATAAAGAATCAAACATCCATTTACTTGCATATACAGTTATACACACACCAGCACACTTACTTTTACAGAAACTTACACATACTTAGTCTTTTTAACAATCACTTATAGAAACACATACTTATTCATACAGGAACTCTTCCAATCTCTCACTCTCACATATACTCACTTATAAACACCAATAGTCACATATACTAGATTAAAACATATGTAGTTACTTATGAAGACACTATTCAGACAGTCATTCACTCACTAACACACCCATGCACACACTCATCCACCCATACAGTCCTGCACACATGCTGTCTTCAACACATACAAACAGTGAGTCACTCATTCATGCATCTATGCACTACGTAATACCCCCCACCGCACCATGAAGACACTCAGACACTCATACTGATACTCAAAAAACCAACTATTAACCTATATAGACACTCATGTAGCTACTCACCAACCCATGCAGCCACTTATATACAAAGTGAGAGACTGATACAGGTATTTACACATTTAAACATTACTCACTAAGCCATGTATTCAAAAAGATACACTTAATCAGTCAGTTATACAATCAATTTTTCAGAAACAAATCATCAATTTAGACACTTATATACTCATTTATTCTTCCATCGACCTTGAGATATACATATATAAAACATATTTAATTTTCAGAAAAACACACATTCACTGGATGATGTCATCAGTGATGTCATTTGAGATGTCATCAGTGATGTCATGAGTGATGTCACTGACCATGTCATGAGTGATGTAATATGTGACGTCATCAGTAGTGCATTGCGGGCGCGCGAGTTATAGTTAGCTGAACTAACTATAACGGGGGAATTTCATTGGTTTTTTACGAGTGAAATGTCCAGCTAACTATAACATGTGTGAAACCTTTGGTTTTTTAATTGAATTTCTAAGGTTTTTTAAATGCTAATTCCTAACTATAACGTGTGTGAAACCCATGGTTTTTTCAGTGAATATATATATATACACATACATATACATATATATGTGTGTGTTTGTGTATAAATCACTGAAGGTTAAAGTATATTTATAGTTAGGTGAATGTGTCAGTGACAACTTTAATGTTTTGAACTAAACAAACACAGAAATTCACCAGTTATCATTCAATCAATCAATCAATCATGGCATCTGTAAAGCGCACTACATACCCGCGAGGGTCTTAAGGCACTGGGGGGGAGGGGGGAAGCTGCTACTGTTCGAAGAGCCAGGTCTTGAGAAGTCTTCTGAAGGTCAGAAGGTCTTCGGTCTGCCGCAGGCAGATGGGGAGGGTGTTCCATGTCTTGGCGGCGAGGTGGGAGAATGATCTGCCGCCGGCAGTCACTCTTCGGATGTGGGGGACGGTGGCGAAGGCGCGGTCTGCGGAGCGGAGATTTTGGGTGGGGGTGTAGAGGCAGAGTCGGCTGTTGAGGTACGATGGTCTTGTGTCGTGCAGTGCCTTTTGTGCTTGGGTGAGGAGTTTGAAGGTTATCCTCTTGTTGACAGTGAGGTGACGGCCTTCATTCCTTCATGGAGGTTGGTTTTGGTGGTGTGGGGTCCATGGTGAGGGAGAGGATCAGCTGGGTGTCGTCGACATAGGAGATGATGTTGAGGTCTTGCCATCATGTGATGTGGGTGAGTGGTGCCATGTAGACATTGAACAACGTTGAGGGATGAGCCTTGGGGTACACCTCTGATGATCTCGGTGGCTTCGGAGCAGAAGGGGGAGAGGCGGACGCTCTGTGTTCTGCCGGAGAGGAAGGAGGAGGTCCATTTAAGGGCTTTCTCTTGGATTCCGGTGTCGTAGAGGCGTGTTCGTAGTGTGCGGTGGCAGAACGCGTCGAAGGCGGCTGACAGGTCCAGGAGGATGAGGGTCGCGGTTTCTCCGTTGTCTAGCAGGTACCTGATGTCATCGGTGGCGGCGATGAGGGCAGTTTCGGTTGCTGCGGAACCCAGACTTGGACGGGTTCACGATGCTGTTCTCCTCGAGGAATCTGGTCAGTTGTTTGTTGGCGGCCTTTTCGATGATCTCCGCCGGGAACGGGAGCAGGGAGATGGGTCGGAAGTTCTTGAGGTCCTTGGGGTCCGCCTTGCGTTTCTTGAGTAAAGCGTTGATCTTTGCATGCTTCCAGCTCTCCGGGAAGGTCGCTGTCTCGAAGGAGATGTTGATGGTTTTCCGGAGATGGGGTGTGATGGTGGTGCTGGCTTTGTTGAAGATGTGGTGTGGGCAGGGGTCTTCCGGGGATCCGGAGTGGACGGTGTTCATGATCTTGATGGTGTCGTCGTCATTGATGTTGGTCCAGGAGATCAGGCGGTTGGTGCAGGTGGTGGTCATGGGAGCGGGGGTGTCAGTGGTTGCCAGGGTGGTGACGGTGTTGAAGCTGTCGTGGATGTCTGTGATCTTGCGATGGAAGAAGGTGGCCAGCGAGTCACACAGGTCTTGTGAAGGTGGGATGTCGTTGGTGTTCTAGCTGTGGTTGGGGAGTTCCTTCACGATGTTGAAGAGCTCTTTGCTGTTGTGTGAGTTGTTGTCTAGGGGGTCTTTGAAGGAGGTCCTTTTGGCGGATCTGATGAGGTGGTGGTGTCTGCGGCTGGCGTTCTTATGGGCGGTGTAGCTTTCCGGTGTTCGTTCACGGATCCAGGTTTTTTTGAGTTTTTGGCAGGTTCCCTTGGAGGCCTGGAGGTATTCGGTGAACCAGCTAACTTTCTTGCAAGTGTGGGTGTTGGGGGGCTTCTTGAGGGAGGCGAGGGTGTTGGCGCAGTCGTTGATCCACTGTTTGAGGTTGCAAGTGGCGGTGTCGGGGTCGGTCGGATCTGTGGGTGGGTTCCGGGCGAGGGAGGTGGAAAGCTGGTCTTCGGTGACTTTGTTCCAGCAGCGGCACAGCATCTGTTGGGTGCGGTGGTGCGTGGTGGGTTTCCGGAAGGTGAAGTGGATGCAGCGCTGATCGGTCCAGTGGAGCTCGGTGGTGTGATTGAAGGAGACGTGGGAGCTTGCGGAGAAGATGGGGTGAACCGTTTGGCCGGCAGAGTGGGTGGGTGTAGTCCGAGATTGACGAGGTTGTCAATCAGGGTGGAGGAGTTGGTGTTGTTGTTGTTCTCAAGGTGCAAGTTCAGGTCCCCGAGGAGGATGTAGTCTATGGAGGTGAGGGCGTGTGTGCTGACGAGGTCAGTGATGGAGTTGCTGAACTGTGCTCGTGGTCCGAGGGGGTCTGTAGATGAGGATTCCTCTGAGGGTGGTGTTGGGATCGGTGTGGATCTGGAAGTGCAGGTGTTCGGCGGTACTGAGGGTGTCGCTGGTGTTGGTTGAGACTTTGAGAGTGTTCCTGTGGACAATGGCAATTCCTCCTCCTACTCCATTGGTGCGGTCCCTGCGGGTGATCTTATAGCCTTCCGGGATGGCTATGGAGATGTCGGGTGCCAAGGACGGGTTCAGCCAGGTCTCCGTCAGGAAGGCGACGCCTGGGGTGTTGGAGTCCAGTAGGTCCCAGAGTTCTGCGGCGTGTTTGCTTGCAGAGTGGGTGTTGAGAAGGATGCATCTGAGGGCCGGATGCTGGTGAAGCTGCAGTTCCGGCAGGGGAAGGGTCCTTGGGTGCGCTTCGTGGTGGTCAGGCAGCAGGTGCGTGATTGGCTGGTGTTGAGTGCGTGGAGGGTGCTGGAGTCATAGCAGAGGCGGGCGTCATGGCGTTTGCAGGGGCCAGGGGTCCTGGCGCTGGGCGCTGTCCAGGCATGGTCGGGCACAGACGGGCTCAGATGGGCGCGCCTTAGGTATGCCTTCGGCGCGCCACTGGCGCGGACGCGCAGCGGCCGCCATATATGGGGAGGAGGGAGGGAGGAGCAGCTGTGAGGCGGGGGTGGGAGGTAGGGGCAGCGAATGGACAGTCAGGGGGGCAGGGCCACAGGGGATTCAGCTGCAGGAACGGGAGCGGTGGACGGCACGGGGCAAGGGCACAGAGGAAAAAACTGTCACGGGGGCACAGAAAGGAAATGGGGCACAGATCACGGGGGCATAGAGGTAAAACGGGGCACAGATCACGTGGGCACAGAGGAAAAAATCAGGGCACAGATCATGAGGGCACAGAAAGGAAACGGGGCACAGATCACGGGGGCACAGAGAGAAATAGGGGCACAGATCACGGGGGCACAGAGGAAAAAACAGGGCACAGATCACAGGGGCACAGGAAGGAAACGGGGCACAGATCACGCGGGCAAAGAGGGAGAAAACGGGGCACAGATCACGGGGGCACAGAGGAAAATAACGGGGTACAGATCACAGGGGCACAGAAAGGAAACGGGGCACAGATCACGGGGGCAAGGAGGCAAAACGGGGCACAGATCACGGGGGCACAGAGGAAAAAATGGGGCACAGATAACGGGGGCACAGAAAGGAAATGGGGCATAGAGCACGGGGGCACAGAGGAAAAAACCAGGGCACAGATCACGAGGGCACAGAAAGGAAATGGGGCACAGAGGAAAAATGGGGCACAGATCACGGGGGCACAGAGGAAAAAATGGGGCACAGATCACAGGGGCACAGAAAGGAAACGGGGCACAGATCACGGGGGCACAGTGGAAAAAATGAATGGGGCACAGATCAAGGGGGCACAGAAAGGAAACAGGGCACAGATCACA
Source organism: Triturus cristatus (assembly GCF_964204655.1). Taxonomy (NCBI): domain Eukaryota; kingdom Metazoa; phylum Chordata; class Amphibia; order Caudata; family Salamandridae; genus Triturus; species Triturus cristatus. The sequence continues at coordinate 178,748,889 of NC_140593.1, forward strand.
GGGGCACAGAGGAAAAATGGGGCACAGGTCACGGGGGCACAGAGAAAAAACTGGGTACAGATCACGGGGGCACAGAGGAAAAAGCGGGGCACAGATCACGGGGGCACAGAGGAAAAAAACGGGGCACAGATCACAGGGGCACAGAAAGGAAACAGGGCACAGATCACGGGTAAGGGTGGGCCGAATTTGCGAAATTGCCTTTTGCAAAATTTCACGAAATGGCAAAAAAATTCCGCGAACACACGAAATATCATGTGCTCGCAGAGATTTTGGGCTGACTAATGCGTAACTGAATTTGACCTTCAACTTAGGCACCTGCTTTATTTATATCTGTAAGTCCTTCCTGTTGAGGTTTAATTTTTGTGACAGGAGCATCGTGCCAGAAGGAATCCTGCCCTGCATATTTATCCAAGAAGATGCCACCGTTTTGTGCAATACCTTTACTCAACTGGAGTACTTTCTACTGGCTAATCAGTAAGTGCTACCTCGTGGGTAAATGTATAGTGCTTTTCCTACACTACAGCTGTGTAAAGAGCCAGAAGAGTTGTCTCCAGCGACCATGTGTGTCTGTAACTTTTTCCACCGTGCCGATGGGCGCCCGGGTCCCTCGAGTGAGCTGTCCATCATAGTGGGGAAAGGGCGGGAAGACGTTGCACACCGCTGGTGTGTGGGCTGGGGCCAAACGGGTGGGGCTTCTATGCAGTTCACATGCCTCTTGTTTATAAAGGGTCAGAGACCGACCACAGCAGCAGATGAGGAGACAGAACCTCCTGGTGTCAGGAACTACACGGGGATTGCGCAGACCTCCATCAAGGATTACAGCAAATTGTTGACGGTAGATATGGGGAGAAAGCACACCTGCCTAGACTCCACCGTGCTCACGAAGCTTTTGTGCTGATTAATGCGTTACTGAATTTGACCTTCAACTCGGGCACCTGCTTTATTTATATCTGTAAGTGCTTCCTGTTGAGGTTTAATGACAGGAGCATCGTGCCAGAATGAATCCTGCCCTGCATATTTCCGTTCTGCCGTGGATCGTGAGAGTTTCGAAATTTTCGCAATTTCCGAGAGCGGAACAGAAATTGTCGCCCACGCTTAATCACGGGGCACAGAGGAAAAATAGGGCACAGATCACGGGGGCACAGAACTTACCTCAGCAGCAGCAGCTGGGGCAGGGACAGGACGCACAGGCGGTGCTGTGCGGAGGGGGAGCGAACTACCTAACAAGGTCAAGGGTCGCTCACCTCACTGCGCAGTGGCCGCCATATTTGGGGAGGAGGGAGGGAGGAGCAGCTGGGAGACGGGGGCGGGAGGTAGGGGCAGCAAATGGAAAGTCAGGGGGGTGGGGCCGCAGGGGATGGAGCGGCGGGAGCGGTGAATGGCACGGGGGCAAGGGCACAGAATCACAGGAGCATGAAGGAAAAAACGGGGTACAGATCACGGGGGCACAGAGGGAGAAAACGGGGCACAGATCACGGGGGCACAGAGGAAAAAAACGGGGCACAGATCACGGGGGCACAGAAAGGAAACGCAGCACAGATCACAGGGACACAGAGGGAGAAAACGGGGCACAGATCACGGGGGCAGAGAGGAAAAAAACAGGGCACAGATCACTCAGGCACAGAAAGGAAACGGGGCACAGATCACGGGGGCACAGAGTCAAAAATGGGGCACAGATCACAGGGGCACAGAAAGAAAACGGGTCACAGATCACGGGGCACAGAGGAAAAAAACGGGGCACAGAGGAAAAATGGGGCACAGATCACGGGGGCACAAATGAAAAAACGGGGCACAGCTAATGGGGGCACAGAAAGGAAACGGGGCACAGGGGAAAAACGGGGCACAGATCACAGGGGCACAGAAAGGAAAAGGGGCACAGATCACGGAGGCACAGAGGAAAAACGGGGCACAGAGGAAAAAACGGGGCACAAATAACAGGGGCACAGAAAGGAAACGGAAACATTAGCTGCACTAACTATAACGTGAGTCCCCGCCATGCACTGCTTATGACCACACATATGGCATCACTCATGAAATTGTGTTTGAAATTGGGTTTCTGGTTGGCTGAGGTACACACCCCAGTCAGGCAGAACCCACCGCTCTAGTCAGGGTTAACTAGATACACAACTGAGATAACCAGTGCTCGCCCTTTAGTATCTTGGAGCAGAGCAGGCAGGCATATCAAAAGAGAAAAATTGCAAAGTAACTGTGCAACATACACACAGTAAAACAAAGAATACACCGCAAAAAAGCAATTCACATAGGTTTATAAGAATAAATAAGAATATTATAACCAAACAAGATCAAAAACGATAAAGATCTGATTAAATACTTTTCAAGTTATGCACTCTGTATAAAGGTAAATCAACAACTAAACACATTCACTTCAATTAGGCTCTGTAAGGTAAATTCAGTGCAGTTGTAAAGATCCCAGTCTCGGATCAGCAAATGGACGTTCTGAATAATAGAGCACCAAAGCAGGACTTCGGAAATAACTCTCCGGCGGAACCTCGAGACTGGTATGCTTTATTTAAACTCATCTGCCTGCGATAGCGCGTAGCACAGCTGCAGAGACCTTACTGGTCTCACGAGTCACGGTACCTCTGTGTAGGGTTATGCGGCGAGGCCACGCAGGACTGTTCTCACCCTCACAATGACAAGATGCACCCATGGCTGTGGTGGGATTCTTTGGGATGAGTTCAGTGCCATGTTGTTTTGCGCTGAGCCTTTCTTTCGGGTGGCACAGACGGCAGCGAGTGGATGCAGCGGCTTCCCTCAGTCAGAGTTGGAGGCAAGGCACGTTGTTGACTGGCAAAACTCTGCAGTTGGAAGAATGGTGACTGGAGATGATGCACTGACGTTTGTCTACATTGTAGTTTTGCAATTAAATGCAGGTCCTTTGTTGAACCAAGCACAGGTGCTTTATCTGATCGGTACTAAAGTGCTGATTGTCACAAAATGGAGGTCTTTTCTGGTGTAGAGTGGAGTGTTGGCGTTTACAGCATGGGACTCGTGCAGGGCGATGTACTGGTTTTTGCAGAACGACCCTCACACCCATGCAGTGACAATAAACTTTAAGGGGCTGATTAGGAAGGCGGGTGGACTTTAGTCCGCCCGCCACCCTCGCGAGGACTGGCCGCCAGATGTGCGGCCGTCCTGCACCACTAATTAGGATGCGACCGCCACCCTGGAGGTCGCATTCCGCATTTCTAACTTTGCGGCAGGTGCTGCTGTAATGGTGAAATGGCATGTTGTGCATTGCCATGCACAATGTGGCAGGCACTGTGCGATGCTTGTCACCTTGTGCATGGCAATGTAGGGGGGTACCATAGGTACCCCCTAAGTGCAGCCCCCACCCCCCCTGGGGGCCCGCAACAGGCCCCCAAAGTGAATCCTCGCCAGCCTTTCAAGGCCTTGATTCCCACCCATCCTAATATGGATGGCGGTGCCTGCTAGGCACTGCCACCATACTGAGGCCCAAATCCACCCGGCTGGCAATTGTAACGATTGCCAACCAGAGGAAAAGCGGCAGATGCACTTTGCGTCCGCTGCGTTACCCCCCGCCATGATAATATGGCAGGGGTAAATAAGGTTGGGATGGTGGGCGGATCGCCATCGCCAGGCCTGTGGTGGCAATCCGCCTGTCATCCTAATGACCCCTTAGTCTTTGATGGCCTTGAGACTTTAAGAGCAGGAGACAAGCCAGCAAGCCCTCAGAGAATGCTCAGAGTTGAACACAGCAAAAGGTAGCAGGCAGCAGGCCAGTGCAGCAAGGCAGGTAGCAAAGTGGCAGTCCCTCCTGCAGCTCCAAAGTAGCAGGCAAACACAGCAGACCAGTACGAGAATCTGGGCCTCAGAGTGCCACTTTCTTGTGAGTGAATTCAGCCTTAGGCTGGGAAGTTGTAACACTATAATACAGAAGTCAATATTCCCTACTGTGCTAATCAGGACCCAAATATGTTTCTCTCTTGTTACAAATGAAACATCAGCTAGGGACTGTGCAGAGGGCTTGTGCAGATATATGCATGGCCTGTCAAGACATTATTCGTGGATCTACACTCTGCAAAATAACCATCGAGGTTTTAGAGTTCAATGTCCTTTTATACAGATCCATAGCACAGATTTTTGGCAAATCTCTGTTGTACTCAGCCCCATTTGCAATCATGTAATTTATCTTTTCCAGTGTATGAACCATACTGCTTGCTAAATGTTGACAACATGGAACAACCCCTGGAATATGTGTCTATTAAATTAAGATACATTTGGTTCTGGTTCCCAGTGGAATGTACACTGGAAGGATGGCCTTGTGAGCTAATGCACATGATGTACATCTGAGTGAAGTTTAGTGCAGAGTGCATGCCCTACTTGACTGGACTGTAAGATGAGTGAGCCTGCCAGGATGAGCTTCTGAGTGTTGGTGTTCTAAGCTGGGCAGGAGGGCCACTGGGCTGAGGGAATAGGCCAGCGTTGATTAAATTGTAAATTGATACTTGTATAGCGCACTACTCACCCGCAAGGGTCTCAAGGCGCTTGTACGAATACCGCTGTGGAACCCATCCTGGATTTCCCTGTGAGGCGTCCACTCCTGGGCACCCCCAAGGGGGAGGCCAGGCATCCTTAGCATTGTGGGGGCCGTTGTGGAGATTAAGCAAGCTATTGCCCAGAGTTGCAGAGTGGGACTCCATGATTGAAATGGCACCGAGGCGAGAATTATCAGGTCTGTGGAATTTTTGAGCCCAAGACCCACCAAGGCGGGGAATTGAACCCTGGTCCCAGGCTAGATCTCTGCATCAGGGTCTGCCGCTCTAATCATTGAGCCACACTTCTCCATTAGACTCAGAAGAGTCACTGGTCATCAAGTTCTGACCTGCCACTGAGCTCAGCTATATATCACTTTCAATGCTTGCTGCACTGGCAATTTTAGCCACACCCACCAGAGAGGAACCCCTACAGCACTGGTGGTGGAACAATTTTCAGAATTTTGATGCTAAAATGTATTTCATGTCACAGCACATAGAATAAGTGTTGCATATTAACCATGCACATTCAGCAGAAGAGTGGTAAGTGAGCAATTTGTATCCATTGGTGCATTTTGGAGTAAATTTGACGAAAGCATGGCATGGTAGGGCACTGACATTTACAAAGAGCATATTTCCCCTTGAAATAGCCTCCCAAAGTAGCCATTAAATGTGCATCAGACATGCAGTTTTACTGCTTGACATAAATGGAGCACAGTTGTGTGATGGAACCACGCATATCATTACCACGCATACCTTTACAATATGGTCATTACAATGCATGCATCTTTATAACTCATACCTTTACCACAAAACGTTTTACCATGCATATGACTTTACCACGCATGGCCTTACAACAAAGATGTAAGTATTTTACAGGTAAGAATAATCCCTTGATGTGTGTATATATACTTACTTGTAAAATACTTGCATCTTCATTGTAAGGCCATGTGTGGTAAAGGCATATGCATGGAAAACATTTTACAGGTAAGTATAAACGATATATTCTATATAGTCTCTCACATACCCACTCACTCTTCTATGCTCCACTTACAAACCCGCTCACTCACCCATACAGGCACTCAGTAACTTTTATAAAACACTCACAATCACTGGAGGATGTCATCAGTGATATCATCCATGATGTAATTTGAGATGTCATGAGTGATGTCATTGGTGATGTTATTAGAGATGTCATCAGTGGTCCCTGACCATGTCATGAATGATGTAATATGTGAGGCCATAAGCAGTGCATTGCGGAGCCATAAGTTCTAGTTAGCTCAGTTAACTATAACTGCTAAATTTCTCTGGTTTTGTACAAGTGAAATGTCAGCCTAACTATAACATCCTTGTAACCTTGTTTTATTTCAATGAATTCCTACATTTTTTCAAGTTCTATTTCCTAACTATAACATTCCCGTAACCTTTGGTTTTTTTAGTGAGTTTCTAAATTTTTGAAATTCTATTTCCTAACTATAACATCCATGTAAACCTTGTTTTTGTAAGTGGTTTTCTAAGGTCTTTTCTTATTTAATTTTCTCAGTATAACATTTCTCTTCTCTTTTTACACATTTTTAAAAATATTTTGTGATATTTTTAATGTTTAAGTACTATTTCAATAGTAGTTCTTTCAAGAATAATTGAATATTTTTAAATGTTTTTTATACAACTGTGTTTTTTCCCAAATGCTGTTAATGTTTATAGCTTAATTGTAAAAATATACTATAACATTTCACAGTTTTTTTCTTAAAAATGTAAACTACGTTTTTGTATATATTTTTTTCAATTGAAATTTTTTTTTACATTTTATAATATATTTCTAAACATTTTTTTGAAATAAGAACTATTGGTTAAAAAAAAAAATTTGCTATTGAAAATATGTTCATGTCTTTTTTTATTTTTTTTATATTTTAGTTCCGTGGTACTTCCGCAGTTCCACCAAGACACACTGGTCATCCGGAACCCTATGGTTTTCTACTCCGATCATGTCATCACAATGGAACCACAGTTTAAAATGACATTCTTTTTATATACAACACTATTTCAGATGTAGTCAATAGGGTAGACATATTACAGCCGAACAATTTACGAAAATATGTTTATTTTTCGGAATCACTCACTTGGATTGCTATTTTATGGCACTGTGAATCTGCCTATTGGCACCGCGGATTCATTCGGAAACTCTGCAAAACCTCATTTGATTAGCCACTTTGGGACCACACCTTTTTTTCCCATTAAACCACACCCAAATCTTCAAACTTTATTAGGAAACAGAGAAAGGAGGACATAACTTTGAGAATCTGCTGTTTTCACTGTTGTAAGGGTCAACAACTATTTAAAATGCCTGCAGCATTAACACCTGCTCCTGTTGACGATCCGGTTCTGTAGGAAAACGAGGAGGATGAAGAACATGCAGCACCAAGGGGGGAGGGAAGTGACGTCTGGTGATACTTTAGTATACCATCAGGTGAAAAGAAAGTTTCTGCTAAAATTGTCAAATGCTGTGGCAAAATTTTTTCTGGAGCAACAGCAAAAAAGTACAGTCACTGCACCTCTTCCATGTGGAAGTATGGTAAGACATTCCATGAAAAAACATGCCACAGGATGCTGCACGAGAAGGAAGCTGATTCCCATGCTTCTGTTTCATCTGCAACTGTTGCGGTACCATCCATCTCAGCAACCATAACGGTGGCAGCTGTGACCCCCCAATTGGATGCACATGACAACCTATTGTTTACTTTGTCATATGCTTGCTAGACTAAATATGTCTGTTGCTGAGTACATGCTGTTAATACTCATCCTTGCTAACCTTTTTTACTTATCACCATCCACATTTGATGCCTCTATTTCTGATCGTGATATCATATTCGTTGACATGGAACTGGTGTTGGAATGGTTCGGTACCAAGTTTGTTTTTATACACTAATCCTTTGAAAAAAATGTTTTAAAAATGCATAAGGTCCTTTTTAGAACCTAACCAAATAAGCTGGGTTTTTTGATTCATTTATTTATTTTATATATGGTGTATAGTTGTGTGTGTATGAGTGTAGTAGTATATTTATCAGTTACTGTTGGGATATGTTTCTGTGTGTATGAGTAAGTGTCTCAGTAGCTAAGTGAGTGTATTAGAGTGTTAAAGAAAGTGTCAGTGCATATATTAGTGACTCCAAGGAGTGAATTCAATTCAATTCATTGTATTTATTTGAATCTATGTAAGGCAGATCATAAAAGATACGCGCAAAATAAAACAATTATAGGATATAAAATACATGTGTTAAAAATATCCACAGTTAGAAAGAAAAAATCCTTTCTTAGTTTACATTTGATAAAGTGACAGTGCATAAAATTTGATTCCAAAAGCATCAAATCAGATATAGCAGTATGATGAATGAATGGGGAATGCGGGGAACGATAATCACTTTGAGGTGCAGAGCCAACAATACTTAGTAAAAATAACTTTTTTTTATCAAAACAGCATTCTCCTTCTTTTAGCTAAAATGCACTTAAAAAAATAGCAACTGCATAGCATATATTACAGTCATTAAAGTGTAATAAGTAACATAGAGCCACTTTACAATTGGAAAATTTGTTTCTACATAGCAAAGGTAATAAAAACGTCCTTGTGGACGGCAAATAAAATTGACAGAACAAAACAAAGTGTATCATGATTTGGCTAGATTGCTCATCAGATGGGCATGTGCCAATAGAGGCTCAAATGTACTGGTCTAAGGGAAAACATAATAACAAATGGAAGGAACCCAGACTGAATCTTGCCAACAGTGTTCTCTACTTTATGTTAGTCATGTACAATACATATGGAGTGGTTGTTGGCACCGTTTGGGTGATACAATAGTGTCTGACTAAAGATTTATGCACTTCTGTTAGTTCCCTAGTAGCTTGTTTATGCTTACGAAAACTGCCCTGAACCCAATTTTCGTCCTTTTTTTTTTATGAACTCAGGGTGCTCGAACAAGTGGGCACAACCAAGAGCCAAAAGACAGTCGTTAATATATTTTAGCCATGGAATGTCCAATTCATGAGGACAGGATAAGCAATCTCTAATAACTGTCTGAATGGGTTCAGCTTCTTTATTGTACCAAATTGAGCACCACAGAACCAAAGTGACAGCATTGATGGTATCTTAGGCATACTCCATGCCTAGATCCAGGTGATGGGGGATTTGTGGGGCTGAGGGACGAACGCCTAGTAATCGGCATGAACATCCCTGTATCCTCATATACCCATTCCATATGTTAAAATTGGTAGGCATTTCCGATTATATATATATATATATAGATTATTATATATCTCTAAAATCAGGGAGATAGGTTTTTTGCCAATAGGCATGGCAAGCAATGAAGTAGTGCCTACAGCTGGGGTATAGCCAAGTACACCATCATCGAACTCCAAGCCCAAGGAGGGAAAAGAGCTGTCTAGTATTTTACCGTCAATATATTTAAAGTATGGGTTTTCGTGTTTCTGTGACCACATACCATAGTAAATGTGTTCTTAAGGTTGGTCTCCAGATCCAGGTCTCTCCCAAGGCTAACATAACTAAAAATGAGACTCATGAGGCCGTTGGCTGTCCTTGCCAGGAGGACTGCATCGTCAGCAAATAAAAGAGCAGGCACAGCCTTTTTCTCCACATATGGAACGTCTGCCCCAACAGATACCAATATTTTCTCCAAATAATTTGTATAAAGGAGAAAAAGGATTGGTGCAAGGAGGCATCCTTGGCACACCCCACGCTTGATATTGAAGGGCTCTGTGCATTCACCAGAGCTACCATACCTAACTGTTTTTGTGGGGTTGTGATGTAAAAGTCTTAAAAATTAAACCAACCCTGCATCAACACCCATACTGTCTGGAATAGTCCACAGCTTTGATCTGGATACATAGTCCTAAGCACTTGAAAAGTCCATAAATGCCAAATGAGTAGAGACTCTCTTGGCATATTTGTATTTTGCCACATTGAGATGGAAGTTGAGGCATTGTTCAATAGTTTAAAGCCCCTTTCTGAACCCATACTGGCTTGAAGCAAGTATACTATTTGTATTGACCCAGTCAAGTAGATGGTCCAAAACTACTCTCCCAATTAATTTAGCTGTGGAATCTAGAAGGGATGTCTTGCTATAGCACCTGACGTCATGCACATTTCATTTTTTTAAAATGTTGACAATTATTGATGTGCACCACTACCTGGGCACGCCCTGACTATTGACAGTGTTAAATACAGAAGTAAGAATGGGAGTCCAAAACCATAGGAAGTCCCTACAAAATCAAGCAGGACACCATCTGGCCCCTGAGCCTTCTTGCACCTACTGTCTGCAATCGCTTTAAAGTCCTGTTCCTCACTGATCTCGAGGTATGGGCACAATGGGACCAATGACTTAAATGCATCGTCAGCCTTCCAGTCGATAGAATACATCCCAGAGACGTGCGCCAGCCAGGCTTTAGCTGAGATATGGACTGCTACTGTTACTTTATGTTGATGTATTAAGAGGGATAAAACAAACCGCACAGCTTTCCAGAAGGCTTGTGAGTCTTTAAATTCGCAAGCTCTAACTATGAGTTCCCATTTCTCCTCCTTCATGGCCGATTTTCTTCTCTTAACTGCTTGCTAGCAGATCTTTCTGCTGGCTATAAAAGCACTCTGATCTCTAGGGGATTGTTTTAGGCCCAGCGTAGAGATTAATTTGCTGCTCTACATTCTTTGCAAACCATGATTCAGCCTGGAGACATGGCTGTGCAATGGGTCTAGAGAGCGTCTCTTTTATTTTTATTTATTTCTGGTATTTGTAGAGCGCAGCATTCATCCCAAGGGATATCAAGGCGCTAAAAAAGAAAAGGCTACTGAGGTTTATGCAGGAGGGGTTAGTATTTGGGAAAGAGGTGTGTTTTGAGTTTTTTTCGGAATGAAAGAAGGTTTACGGTATGTCTCAGGTCAATCGGTAGTTCATTCCATCGTTTGGCCGCCAGGTGGGAGAAGGCCCGTCCTCCTGTCCTTGTTCTATAGATGCGCTTAGGTTTTGCTAGGGCTGAGTTAATGGATCGCAAGTTCCTGTTTGGAGTATAAAATTCAATTTTCCCTTGCAAGATTGTAGGGCCTGTTTTGTGGAGGGCTTTGTGCGCATGACAAAGTAGTTTGAATGTGGCACGCTGGCGCATCGGAAGCCAATGGAGTTGTTTTAGGCATGCTGATGCCGAGTCACGTTTGCCTTTGTTGCATACCAGTTTAGCAGCCTGGTTTTGCAGAACCTGTAGGCGGGAGAATAGCTGCTCTTTCATTCCTTCGAATAGAGCATTGCCATAGTCCAGGCGGCTGACTAGGAGGGCCTGGGTAATTGTACGACGACAGTCGAGTGGGATCCAGGTGAAAATCTTAGCGAGGAGTTTCAGGATTGCAAATCCCTTACCCCACAGTGTGCGCACATGATCTTTCATAGATAGTGCGTCATCCATCATAATGCCTAGATTTCTGGCGTATTGTTTCGGGGTCGGGGCTGTTCCCAGTGACGGTGGCCACCATGAATCGTTCCACGATAGTTTGGCTCCTCCGAACAGCAGGATCTCAGATTTTCCGGCATTGAGCTTGAGGCAGTGGTTGCGCATCCAATCTGCCATTTCGGAGAGGCAACTGTGGAGTTTATTTTTGGTTGATTCTGATCCTTCCGATCTTTCATCCATGGTCACCATCAGCTGCGTATCGTCGGCATATGAGCAGATGCCGATGCCCCACTTTCTTCCGATGTCGGCCAGAGATGATATGTAGGCATTAAAGAGAGTGGGGCTTAGGGAGGCCCCCTGTGGGACTCCACAGCCAATGGGACGGGGTTCTGAATGGAATTGGCCCATGTGCACTGCTTGGGTGCGGTTGCTCAGGAAGGATTCAATCCATTGCAACGCAGTGTCTTGTATTCCTTTGGTCCGAAGAATGTTCAGTAGGCATTTGTGCGACACCGTGTCGAACGCTGCCGACAGGTCTAGCAGTATCAGAGCCACCGAGCCCCCTTGGTCGGTGATGCATCTGACACTGTCCGACACTGCCAGCAGCGTGGCCTCGGTGCTGTTGTTGGATCTGAATCCGGTTTGGGTGGGGTCCAAGAGCGAGTTGTCCTCCAGATATTTGGATAACTGTGAGTTAACCATTTTTTCCAATGCTTTGGAGAGGTAGGGGAGTTGTGAAATAGGCCTATAGTTCTCAGGGTTGAGAATATCGGAACCAGCTTTCTTCAAAAGGGGGGTTACAGATGCGTGCTTCCAGCAGTCTGGAAAGGACGCGGAGGCGAGGGACTGATTGAATAATTTGGTGATGAGTGGGCATAGAGTCGGTGCAATTTCAGAGAATACAAAGTGCGGGCAGGGATCTGCGGGAGAGCCAGATTTTATTGCTCTAAGGACTGTTAACACTTCTTCTTCAGAGAGTGGTTGGAAGTTGGATAGACAAGGGGAGTTGCCCAAGTCTAGGCGATCGTTGTCATAGTCGGATGCAGATGGGCATACGTCATCACAAGGGGGGACGGGATGGGAAGGGGTGAAGGTTGAATAAATTTTATTAATTTTATCGGAGAAGAAGGTGCTAATCCGTTCGCATGCTTCTGTGGAAGGGGTGAGAGTTTGCGAGGTGCAGGATGGGTTGCTGAGCTCTTTCACGATTTTAAATAACTCTTTTGCAGAGTTATGGTTTTCGTTGATTCGTTGCACAAAAAATGCCTTTTTTGCCTCTCGGATGGCAAGGATATATTGTTTCCTTTTGGCAGTATAGTTGGCTCTGGTTAGAGGGTCTTTCGCTTGTCTCCATTGATGTTCTGTTTTTTGGCATTCCCTTTTAAGACTCTTGAGGGCGGGGGTGTACCATTTTTCGTTAATGGTTGTTTTTTTTCTAACTTCTCGTAAGGGTGCTATTTTGTCCAATATTTGGTGAATTCTGGTTTCTATCCGGATGACATTATTACCGATAGGTTCATTGTCTGGTAGGGAGACGTCTGTCTCGTGAAAATGATTTTGGAAGTTGGAGTTATTGATTAATTTCCAAGCTCTCTTAGAGGTGAGGGGGGTGGATCTGGTCTTAACGGGTTTGCCAGGAAGTTCAAATGAAAATGAAAGCATGAAATGGTCGGTCCATGACAGAGGGAGAGTTTCCTTAAGGGTGGTCGATTCGATGTTCGTAAAAAAGAGATCCAGGGTGTGCCCAGCTATGTGCGTAGGGCCATCGACTAATTGTTTCAGTTGGAGGATTTCCATGTCATATTTGAGCTGTGCGACTCCAGGAGCATTAGGGTTTTCGTAGTGGACATTGAAGTCTCCAATAATCAGGTAGTTTTTGTGCTTTAAGCACAAAGGGAGTACTTGATTCAGGAGTTTAGCGCTGAGTTTGATTTGTTGTCCTGGTGGATTATAGACAACTGCGCCCGCTAACATAACATAATTCTCGGCGAGAATTTTAAATGGTAATAGCTCATGTTCAGGATCCGCATTAGTTGTATCCGTTAGACAAGTTAGGTGGTCCCTGAAAATTACGGCGACTCCGCCTCCTTTCTTCTTACTTTGTCTGTTTTGTGTTATTATTTTATAGTTGGGGGGGAGGGCGTTGGCTAGGTCTGGAGCACTGACATCGGATAGCCACGTTTCTGTGACAAAAACTAAATCTGGCGTTTTTGAGGATAAAATGTCCCATATGTCTAATGCATGCTTGGGTAGTGATCTGGCATTAAAATATAGACATTTTAATTCATGCTGGGGGTTAGTAGGGATTATGTGAGGATCCGTTGAGAGTTGACCCAAGCTGGTCCTTTGACATGAACGGCATGAGATGGGTCCGTAGGATATGCCTGGGCCGGTTTGGATGCAGTTTGTTGTTTCGATAGGTTTATGCAGGGCAAGTAAATCGCTACGGTTGTAGCGAATGGTGGCTACCTCAGGTGCGCTGGAACCTACAGGGGATATGGCCCCTGGTCCCGGTCGGTCGCGGACGGGCGCAGACGGGCTTGCCTTCGGCGCGCCTTCGGCGCGCAAATGTCGCGCCCGCTGCGCACGTCCGCTGCGCTTCCTGGCAAGACACATGCTTTATGTTGGTGGGTCAGGAGGTTGGAGAGGCGTGTCCAGCCGAGGGGGCGTGTCTCGCCTCTCCCTCGGGAATGGCGGGGATCGTTGCAGCGAGTAGCGCTGTTTGAGAAAGCCAAGTGATGCAGGTAAGTGAGATAAAATCACAGTATTACAGGTACAGGTTTTAAAAAGTGAATAGCCCTGCTCCCGGCTTTCCGCCTCAGGAGCCAATCTTTAATGCGACGCTGTAGAGCGACGCGCTCTATTTGTAGGTATGGCGGGGGGCGTGTCCAGCCGAGGGGGCGTATCTCGCCTCTCCCTCGGGAATGGCGGGGATCGTTGCAGCGAGTAGCGCTGTTTGAGAAAGCCAAGTGATGCAGGTAAGTGAGATAAAAACACAGTATTACAGGTACAGGTTTTAAAAAGTGAATAGCCCTGCTCCCGGCTTTCCGCCTCAGGAGCCTCAGGAGCCAATCTTTTATCCTTGATAAAAGGTTTGTGAATTGATTTAAAATGAGGGTCGGATTGCGAATGACCAGGTTGCAACTGTTCACAAGTGCCATACTGTTGCAGACTACATGGGACATAATGTACTTCAAGTTTGCAGTATGCCACACCACTCACCGCCCTGCATCCTTATTAATTAAAACCTGAGGAGGCATTAGCTTAGACTTATGTTGTGCTGGTGGGGTCATTAATTGTGCAGCAATGGGATCATGATTGCTGTAGACCTTGCTATTTTTAATGATCGAAAACATACAACAGGAGGTAAAGATATAATCTATAGTGCTCCCAGAACACCCACCAGTAAAAGTTGAAATATCACAAGTTACGGACCTTATTAGCCAGACCCCGTTCAGCCAGTAGGGAAAATAGGACCCGCCCCCTTGTATCCATCACATTGCAATCAGCTTCTCAAACAAGAGGTTCAAAAGTAGTTGATAATAAAGATGGCACGGGCCCTAATTTGGCATTAAAATCACCTGCCACCATCAAATTAAGGGGGCATTCAGCCCGAGCCTCCTTTTCCACTGTCATATCAATTACTGCAAAAAGACCCTGGAAATTACAATCACCTTTACAGGAGAAATCATTGCTATAAAAATTCACCATGTGGATTTTGTAGATATCATTCCAGCTAAGACAAAAGACCTGGCCTCCCCTGATCCAAGAAAAGAGGAGAAATAGAGCAACCAATGTTAACTTTAAACCAAGTAGTGAGCCGCCCTTTGGCTCTATCCACTGGAGATGGTACCGCTGGCAGACTAAAGCACGTAAATCCATCTAACGCTATCTCTTTCTAATCCCAGGTTTCCTGCATAAAAACTATGTCATAGTTTGAAATAAAATTTTGGGAAGCTAAGCCTGGAACATTCTAGCTTAAAAAATGTATACCTACATTATCTGCACCATCTTCAGCCATTGATGCACTCGCTGCTAGCCCTTTATGTTGATAGTTCTGGACTGGACTGGTAGTCAATTGGACAGCAGGAGTTGTACTGGAAGGTTCCCCACCCTTTTCCAGAGCACCAGAGCAATCGTGCTCCTTGCTAAACCCTTAGTCATTATCCTACAACCCAGCCAGGACTGTGAATCTATTTCTCAGGGATACTGTCGGCTGAAGGGGGAATCTAGAGAGGACACTCTTTGAGACAGCTATGCCGTCAATATTGCGGGGTAAAATAGCAAGTGGCAATATCTTAACAGGGCTAGTTTTGACCATTCCTGCACTTGCTTGACACAGTATTTCCTTTACCACCATGGGGTTAGGGAGATTGACCACAATATCTTCACCAGTGTGACCTTTACCCACCCGCCAATCCCCCCACAGGTCTTGCCAACAATATCTCTTTAGATATGTTGCAGTGGCCAGTCACGTTAATATTCAGCCAATGTATACTTTTGTTCATAAGGCCCTTTTCTAGTTGCTTGACAGCTTGTTTATCCATTGTGGGATGCACTTCCTTGCTCTGAGCGGCTTTATTAGAGACTGAACTAATGTCTTGTAGGGAGGCTTGATTGTCGGCAGCCCCTCTGCCCCCATAATTGGAGATCTGATTTGGGGTGGGTTAAGGGTGCACTGGGTTTCCTCGGAGCAAGAAATTACCCTGGGGAATGTGAGTTTGGCTTCAATTTGCACTAGGTGATCGATAATTGGACACAATTTAGAATCCAGTAGGTTGCCTATGCGACTACTAAGTTGATTCTAGATATTTTTAACAGCAGCGGATGTTGACGGTAACACGTCTTCATTACAGGGCCTATTTCAGGGTGCCATTTTACCCTTGGCTACAGGATATTTGTTTTTCATAGTTTTTACAAGTTTCCTCCTGTGCTTGGGTTTTGGACCACTCTCTAAATTAGAGTCACGATGTTGGTCACTGCCCACTATACCAATAGGGCTATGCTCAACTCCCTTTCCTATTGCTGATAAATGTGATGCGTCCCTGGACAGGCCATCATATTGTTGCTAGTTTGGCCACTCTCCCCTGGATGAACATAGCCAGTTAAGCCAGCAGATGGAATTGAAACCAAGGTGCTGGATATACTCATCAGAGGGGGTTCAAGAGAACTTTGATTATTAGACTGGAGCAAGGGTATAGCTGAAGCATATTCCTCTGAATTGGGTGAAAGGCGTCACTCCACCAGTCTTATTTCATTAGTAACCATATCCACAGCCCCGGTTAAATAGTTATCAATTGTAGAGCGAGTATGGGTGTTGGTAGCGTGCTAGGGATGCCGGGAATTCCCTTCCTTTTACCCATACTAAAGTACTGCAGTAGAACTGGCCAGTGTAAACAGGACAAAAGGAATCCTCATTTGGTAAAATGGATAGCGCAACAAAAAAAGAAAATACACTGTAACTCTGATGGGAGAAGTATCGATTTATGGCCTTGTCCATGCCTCGATAACTCCAAGGCAGATCTCAGAGGAGTGGCCCAGCCTAGCCTCTTCCGGGCCCGTCTTGCCCCCGTCTTGGCCCGGGCATGCCCGCAAGAGTCTTGAGCTAGGGACACCTTAATTGGTTTTATAGCGTTTCCAGTGCCGTCAAGCACTTCATGGCCCCTCCTCCAAGCTGGGAAAACTGGTGCAGCATTGTTGGAGGCTCCTGTGCTGCAGGATGCCTCCGTTGACTTTATGGCACTTTCGGCGCTGTCAGGAACATAGCAGCCCCTCCTCTGGGCCAGGAAAACTGGTGTGACAGTGTTGGAGGATCCCATGCTAAGGGACGCCTTAGTTTGCTTTATGCAAAAACAACAATTGATGAACAGAATGCAGAACAATGTCATGGATTCACCCCAGTACAGAGATCTGGGCCTAAAACCATTGTTTTTTGCTCCCCAAGCCATTCAATTTGGAACCCAGCCATATGCAAATCAATCTTGACACTGCGCCCAATGGGAGCAGTCCAGCCCAAACTGCCATACCAAGTCTTCCCTGGACTGGAAACAAGCATCCTAGGACCGGTTTTGGGGTTTAACCCCTCATTAGCCAGGATAGCTTGACTCCAGTGGGATGGAGAGCACGGGGCCAAAGTCTGGGCATACTAGTCCTACTCGGGGTGACAAATGCAAAAACAACAATTGATGGACAGAATGCAGAACAATGTCATATATTCACCCCAGTACAGAGATCTGGGCGTAAAACCATTGTTTTTTGCTCCCCAACCCATTCCATTTGGAACCCAGCCATAAGCAAATCAGTCTTGACACTGCGCCGAATGGGAGCAGTCCAGCCCAAACTGCCAAGCCAGGTCCTCCTTGGACTGGAAACAAGCATCCTAGGACCGGTTTTGGGGTTTAACCCCTCATTAGCCAGGATAGCTTGACTCCAGTGGAATGGAGAGCACGGGCCAAAGTCTGGGCATACCTGTCCTACTCGGGGTGACATATGTAAAAACACAATTGATGGACAGAATGCAGAACAATGTAATATATTCACCCCCAGTACAGAGATCTGGGACTGAATCCATCGGTTTTTCGCTAACCATGCCATTCCAGAGTGAACCCAGCCATATGCAAATCAGTCTTGACCCTGCACCCAATCAGTGCAGTCCAGCCCATACTGCCAAACCAGGTCCTTCCTGGACTGGAAAGAAGCATCCTAGGACTGGTTTTGGGGTTTCACCCCTCATCAGCAAGGATAGCTTAACTCCAGTGGCATGGAGTGCACAGGACCCACGTCTGTGCATACCCGTCCCACTCGGGGTGACAAATATTAAAACAACAATTGATCGACAGAATGCAGAACAATGTCACACATTCACCCCAGTATAGAGATCTGGGCCTAAATCCATTGTTTTTTTTGCTCCCCATGCAATTCCAGTTTGAACCCAGCCATATGCAAATCAGTCTTGACCCTGCACCCAATGGGAGCAGTCCATCCAGAACTTCCACGCCAGGTCCTCCCTGGACTGGAAACAATCATCCTAGGACCGGTTTTGGGGTCTTACCCCTATTCAGCCAGGACAGCTAGACTCCAGTGGCATGGAGAGCATGGGACCCACGTCTTGGCATACCCGTTCCACGCGGGGTGACAAATGCAAAAGCAACAATTTGATGGACAGAATGCAGAACAATGTCATACATTTATCCCAGTACAGAGATTGTTTTGCTCCCTGGGCCATTTGAACCCAGCCATATGCAAATCAGTCTTGACTCTGCACCATCAGGCGCGTTGTGGCCCCTCCTACAGGCAGGGAAAACTGATGCAGCAGTGTTGGAGGCTCCCACATTGTGGGATGCCTCAGTTGCCTTTATGGCACTTCCAGCGCCGTCAGGCACGTCGTGGCCCCTCCTCTAGGCCGGAAATCTGGTGCAGCAGTGTTGGAGGCCCCCATGCTGCAGGACGCCTCAGTTTGCTTTATGGTACTTCTAGCACCGTCAGCACATCGCGGCCCAACCTCTGGGCCGGTAAAACTGGTGTAGCAGTGTTGGAGGCTCTAATATATACACTGACACCTGCTTAAGCATACTAATAAACTCAATGAGTTACTGAGATACTCAGTGGGTGTAGAAGTAAGTGTGTGAGTGTGTAAGTAAATGCATTAGTCATTCCATGGGTTTGTCAATTTATGTCATACTCCTAGAGTATGTCAGGGTGTGCACGAGTAACTATTTGAATGTGTGAATAAATGTATTGGTGTGTCCAAGGGTGTGTCAGTGTATGTATCAGTTAGTCACAGGGTGTCTCAGTGTGTATATGAGTGAGTCAATTATTTTGTCAGACAATGCATCAGTGTGTCCATAGGTGTGTTAGTGTATGCATTAGTGAGACCTAGGGTGTATCAGAGTGTATAGAACTGAGTGAGTGACACAATTAAAAGCTTTCCTTCTTAGAGAACATTGTATTCTGTTCTTAAAATCTGTTGCATTCTTAAGTGAACAAAGGCAAGCATTACATTTGAAACCATGCTTACCTCATCAATGATTAAAGGCTTCATTTTATTCAAAAATGTATAAACTTCCTGCCTGACTCAACCCGCAAAACCATGGTCCATCCTCTAATCACCTTCCACCTTGATTACACAAACGGCCTGTATATGGGTATGCTGCTTGGTCTGATCCAGAGACTTCAGATAATTCAAAATGCGGCAGCCCGATTGGTTTGCGAGGTCCCTCTTCATCACTGCATCTCTCCTTACCTCAGGCAACTGCACTAGCTGCCGATAGCCAAACGGATTGAATTTAAGGCCCTGACGTTTGCCTTTCGAGCAGACAAAGGGAGAGGGCGTATCTATCTGAGGAGGAGACTCTGCCCTTATCAACAAGACAGACCTTTAAGGTCCAACCACAAACGCTTTCTTTCCACACAACGTTTTGTGAAAGCAAGAATGGGAGGCAGAACATTTGAGGTGGGTACCAACACATTCTGGAATAATCTCCCCCTTCATTTACTCATGATACAGTCCGAACAGGAATTCAGAAAGGCCTTGAAGACCTGGCTTTTTAGTCAGAATGAATAGTTTTGCGCTGTCCTCCACCTTGTTCACTGTCTGTTTTAGCAACGGGACACCCCATCTGGGGTAGCTGCGCGCTCTACAAATGTCTTTTATTATTATTGTAATTATTATTTTTACCTGATGGCATGCTTCAACAGATAAGGTCTGGTATTCCAGTTTGTCATCATGTTCTACAGCTAGCAATTATAGTCGATGTACAGTTATTCCTTTAATACTGTGTGCAGCTAATCCAGTTGGTGCTGTTACTACACACAACAAATTTGATTGTGTTGTCCTCTGTAGGTAAGTGGTCAGAATCATAATTAAAAAGCTTTTTCCCTGTGCTAGCGTGACCCCTGATATGTAATGGAATTGGTTTAAAGGATTAATAATTGTATTCTTTCTTCTTGTGGAGAACTCCATGTTCCATTTTCACTTTAACTTCCATATAAATGTCCTTCTGATCATTGTTAATTTTCGCAGCTAACTGCTCCAGGTGTTTAGGGGCACATGCACACATGCATCAAAAAACGTTTTTACTTTTCCTTAATAGCGATTATTAAGAAATCGCTGTTATGGAATCGCAAAAGTGAATGCATCAAAAAATTAGCTATATTTTAGCGAATCGGTAAAATTCGCTACTTCCAATAGCGAGCCCGCTATTACTGAATCGGTAATAGCGAATTCCCTATTACAGAATCGCTAACAGTGATTTACCCAGATTGCTGCATTGGGATGACATCACAACCCGGAAGTGAATCAGTGATTGCACACACCTGTTCACAGAGAAAGTCAGAGTAGGAGGCAGTTTGGTAGAGCTGAACAGGAGGAAGCTGTGTTTGGAGCAGAAGCAGTAAGAAAACAACAGCATGACCACAGAAAAAGGGAAAAAGAAAGGAGTAGGCAGGAAAAGAAAGCTCAAATTCACTGAGAAAGAACTGGAAATCCTCATTGAGGAAGTGGTGTTGAACCACGATGGGCTTTTTGGTAAACTCTCTCTGCAGAGTCAGTCAAACAAAAAATTTGACTGGCAATCCAAGCTAAGGTTAATGCTGTGGGGGTAACACAGCGTGCACTCTCAGACCTGTGCAATCTCTGGTACAACCTGAGCAGCCGAACTAAACAGAGGGTAGCCGAAAGGTTAGCAGCTGCAAAATAAACTGGAGGGGGACCATCTTCCGAACGTCCAAACACACCCGTGGAGGACATGGTTGTAATCACACTGAAGCCAGAGGCAGTCGTCGGAAAAACACAGTTTGACACCTCTGAACAGGCAGGTACCTTCCAAGGTAAGACCGCTGCTAAATATATTTCAGTGTTAAATGTAACTAAAATAGCCCCAAATGCATACCCTGCATAGTGTAGCACACCTGAGTCCAGCCACTTTTTGCTTGCAACACCCAAATTCACTGTGGGAGTTGTATAT
This sequence comes from Triturus cristatus, assembly GCF_964204655.1. Taxonomy (NCBI): domain Eukaryota; kingdom Metazoa; phylum Chordata; class Amphibia; order Caudata; family Salamandridae; genus Triturus; species Triturus cristatus. Next base: position 178,769,818 of record NC_140593.1, read on the forward strand.
AGACAAAAGTAAGGGCAAGGCAAGGAGGGACCAAAACAGCTTTAGTACAGCAGAGTACAGCAAGGAAGTGACTAAAGTAGACTTTGTCCATAACATAAGTAGCTTTATTAGACATTTGCATGCTCTATGTCACAAACATGTGCACCAAAAAATAACTGAACTTGCACTGTGTAAAATCACAGATGCAGCAGCACAGGGGAGTGACGCGGCTGGGGACCACGAGTCAGAGGGACCAGTGGAACCGTCTGAGAAGGAACCAGAAGTGCCAGCATCCTCACCTTACCTTCTCCCACTTGACGCATGCGAATAGTCCCACCACTGCCTGCTTCGAACAGTGATGAAGGGAGGCACACATGAACTCCCATTCAGCAGGTTGGCAACACACAACCAACACCAACAAAGGTACCAATGCGGCACAGGTCCATCCATTTCTGCAGGCAAAGGCCCAGGGCAATCCTGAAGTCTGTAGAGGACAATGGAGCAGCTGCCTGGAGTGGGCTGGATGGCAAGATGCATGGGGTCCAGTGCCTGCAAGGAAGAAACACAAGGATTATGCAGGGCCAACTGGGGGCAATGGCAACACACATGGGGAACATATGTGACTGCCTTACAGAGCTCACCACTTCTGTAGTTGAAGGGCACAGGGCAAACACGGAAAACCTAGCCATTGTTGCAACAGCTACGCACGACTTGTGCAGGGTCATCCAGGGTGAGCATGCCTCCCATGGTCGGAGGCATCACAATTGGATGGGGCGCCTGGACGGTTACACCAGGGCAATCAATAGGCTGAGCACAACTACAGCTCAGCTTTCCCATTGTGCTGTCAGCATTCAAGTGGAGATGAGCCACTGCTGCGGGAATGTGGCCAGGGGCCTCATCTAGGTCACTAATGCAGTGGAACAACTCCAGACTGCGGCACCAACGTACTTGCAGGGGGGATAGTGAGGAGGCCTCCAGCCTCAGTAGCCTACTGGCACCTGTCACAAATCCTAGGAGGCGCAGTACCAGGAGCAACACTGGCATGGAAGGCTCAATTGGGTATGTGGCTGAGCCTACTGAGAGGCCAACGGGAGTGCGTGGCTGGAAAAAGTAGTGACCTGGACAAGTACTATTCTGGTGAGGTAACCAGCATCATGTATATTGTTCATACTGACGTGTAAGTGCCAAGGCAATGTAATTTAATTGTCTTTATTCACACTACACTTTTCTGCACCTGGTATGTGTGCATTAACACTACCACAATATTGTTACAATAAACCGTTGTGCACCTACTGTGTTGTCTCATGATTATCCACCTTAGAAATAATGTTGAGTGATTTCTGCACGTCTCCGTCTCCCCTCTGCTGTATTTGGACCGCTTGTGGTGGTTGTCTTGGCTGGATGTCTACCTCTGGCTCACTGTCAGTGTCTTCCAGAGGAATGCCTCTATTTGTGGCTATGTTGTGCAACATGGAACATGTGACGACTATTTTACATCAAGTCTCCAGCCTATACTGTAATTCACCCCCAGTTTTGTCGAGGCAGTGAAACCGGGATTTTAGTAACCCAAATGTCCTCTCAATCATGTTGCTTGTGGAGATGTGTGCCTCATTGTATCGCTGCTCACTTGGTGTAGTAGCATTTAGATATGGAGTCATGATGAATGAGCACACAGCGTATGCCCTGGTATGCCCTAGTCTGGTATCCCATTGGGCACAGGGTCAAGACTGATTTGCATATGGCTGGGTCCAAACTGGAATGGCATGGTGAGCAAAAAACGATGGATTTAGGCCCAGATCTCTGTACTGGGGTGAATGTATGAAATTATTCTGCATTCTGTCCATCAATAGTTCTTTTTGCATTTGTCACCCCGAGTGGGACGGGTATTTTCAGACGTGAGTCCCGTACTCTCCATGCCACTGAAATCAAGCTATCCTGGCTGAAGAGGGATGAAACCCCGAAACCGGTCCTAGGATGCTTGTTTCCAGTCCAGGGAGGACCTGGCCTGGCAGTTCGGGCTGGACTGTTCCCATTGGGCACAGGGTCAAGACTGATTTGCATATGGCTGTGTCCAAACTGGAATGTCATGGTGAGCAAAAAAACAATGGATTTAGGCCCAGATCTCTGTACTGGGGTGAATGTATGACATTGTTCTGCATTCTGTCCATCAATAGTTCTTTTTGTATCTGTACAGTATGGTCATCATAGCGGCCTCCTGCTCCAGTGGGGAACAGTTGAGGAAAACAGCGTGGCTCTAAACTTTTTTCTCATACACTTAACAGAGCTCCTTTAGCTTGTTTCATTTGAAACAGCTTAATAGCATCACCAATGATTTCTTTAGAATGCAGGGGATGGATGCTGTAGTGTTCATCAATTTGTTCCAATCTTGACTGATCCACTTTTTCAATCTGTCCACTTGATGGTAACGTCTCATCCTCTATGCAAGTTACATTTTCAGCAACATCAACATTTGTATTGTAAATATTTTATTTGCTAGGTATAATATTGCTTTTTTGATCTTATTAATATCTACTAACGCTTGTCACATTTTTCTACTCTTTGCTGGAACACCATTGATAAAATAATAAGAGGTTCTTCAATATCTTTATCTACCACTATAGTTTGCATATTTATTGTATTTGTTTATTTATTTATTGAGTTTTGTATTGCGCAAACTTGACCTGAGGGCATCAGAGCGCTTCACAGAGTTAGCACATACATGAGGTACTTTTGTAGTGTATACAGATACACAGTGACAGAAAGTGACGAGGTAAATCAGGAAATTGCATTGCAGCAACTACATTCGATACATTAGCAGTAAATATAGATACATAGTGACAGTATGTGAGGGGGTGTATAAGGATATTAGGGAAAGTTTCTGATACAATTTTGAGGTAGTTACAGTACAAAAAACTACATAGCCCTTTACAGAGCACAGCGCTAATTGTACAAGATTACTGGAGGTGTAAAACTAAACAAGCATTGGCATAGCAAATAGATCTCGCCTTTGGGACCTTATACGTGTTTAGCCATGCAACAGTTGATGTTGTTGCACCAAAGATATTGTGCTGGATAACTAAACACTTATAAGGTCCCAAAGGCAAGACCTATTGGCTATGCCTAAACCCTCTACTATAGCAGCTAGAGGTGTGGTGGGTGTTGCACTGAGCCAATTGGCTGAAAAGGCACTAAAATGTTGACTCTTTTGTGGGCTTCGTCTGTCTTCAGGTTTGCAGAACAGAAACAGCTGAGGCGTGTAGGCCTATGGCTGACAACTGAGCCAAGGGCATGAAGGGCATAGAGGATTGAATGAATAAAATGTGGAAAACCAGAAAAGTAGAGGCATCAAACAGATAGAGGTACAGAAAAAGAAAAGAAAGTAAAAATCAAAGAGGGAAGAAAAGAAAAAGATTGCTAAATATAAATGGTGAAATGAGGAAGGGAAAAAAGGAAGGCAAGAGGAAGGATACAAGTATGAATGGAAGGATAAAACAAAGAAATGTGAAGGGATGAGTGGAAGGAAGTGTGAAACAAAAGAAGGGTGCAAAGAAGGAAGTGTGGAAGGAAAAATTAAAATAGGGACAGAAGGAAAGGGGGTTGGAGGAAAAGAGGAAAACAAAGAAGGGTGAAAGAAAGTTTGGAAAGTTGGAAGGACGAGTGAAAGGATGGATGAATGAAAAGAGGACTGGAAGACTGCTGGAACAAAAGGATGAATGGAAGGGTGGAAAGATTGAAGTGTGCATGGAAGGGAGTTGGGTGGCTGGATGAGTTGAGAATGGAAGGAAGAAAGGATGGGTGAATGGATGAACAGAGAAAGTATGACTGGGAGGATTGATAGAGGACAGGAAGGAGGGAAAGGTGAAAGGATGAATGAGTGAATAGATGGATATTAGGTGAAAGGATAATAGAAGAGAAAGTGATTGATAGAAAAATGTGTGGGTGGATGGAAAGGTGAAATAGTGGATAAATGGGTCGTGGATTGATGAAAAGGTGATTGAAGAAATGGATTAATAGGTGGATGAGAGGGGAAAGGATGGATTGGTGTATGAAGTGGAAAGAACGAATGGATTAATTGATTAATTATTATTATTATTATTAAAATTTTTATAGAGCGCGTAGTCACCCGGAGGTATCCCAGCGCTAAGAACCCTACCTCTAAAGGTCAGAGGGCCGGGAAAGGAGGGGGGTAAGGGGGGGGGTAGAAGATCGGAGTTCCGGAAGAGCAAGTTGCTTTTAAGGAAAAAGGTGGGTTTCCAACCGCTTCCTGAAGCGTAGGTAATGTGGTTCAATTCTCAGGTCGCGGGGGAGTGCATTCCAGAGGCGGGCGGTGTGGACTGAGAAACGTCTTCCGCCTGAACGTGCCTTCTTAAATCTGGGAGTGATGATGAGATTCTCCTTGTCAGAACGGAGGGATCTAGAGGATTTATAAGGTTTGATACATTTTCTGAGAATAGGGGGGCCTTGATTTTGTAGCAGTTTGTGGGCTAGGCACAGGGCCTTAAATTTGACCCGCTCCCTAATTGGGAGCCAGTGAAGGAGTTTTAGTGCTAGTTTGGCCGAGGATCTGGCGGGAGTATTAGTGAGAATCCTTGCGGCGACATTCTGAATTCTCTGAAGCTTGTTCATTGTTGCTTCAGGGGCGCCCAAGTAGATCACATTGCTATAATCAAGCCTAGAGAGAATCAGGCCTTGAATTAGCAATTTTTGCGAGTTGGGGGGCAAGAGGGGCAGGATCTTCCTCAGTGATTTCAAGAGCCCGAAGCACGTCCCGGCTACTTTTTTTGCTTGCGTGGTGAATGAAAGGTCTATATCGAGCCACACGCCTAGGCTTTTTACTTCTTGTTTAGGGTCAGGTGGGGGACCCAGACATCCTGGCCAGATGTTCGGGGAGAGAGTGGGTCCTTTCTGGCCAAGGAGGAGAACGTCAGTCTTTGCTCCGTTCAGTTTTAAGGCTGAACTGTTCATCCAGCGTTGAACCTGCGTAAGGCAGTTAGATAAATCTGCTGGTTGTTGGCTGGGATGGGATAATGACACAACTAATTGAGTGTCGTCAGCATAGCTGACGACGCTCACTCCGAACGGGGTGATAACCTCCTCCAATGGGGCCATGTAGATATTGAATAATGTGGGGCTCAGGGAGGAGCCCTGAGGCACGCCACATTGGAGGGGAGTTTCGGAGGAGCAGGTGTTGTTTTCCCAGACCTGGAAGGTGCGCTGGGCCAGAAAGGATGACAGCCAGGATAGGGCGGAGCCTTCCACACCAACTCTCTTGAGCCGCTTGATGAGAAGTTGGTGGTTGACGGTATCGAAGGCCGCACTCAGGTCGAGGAGGATCACTGCCACTGATCCTCCTTCGTCTAAGAGTGCTCTGGCCTCCTCTATCGCTGCCAGGAGGGCGATGTCCGTGCCCTGCCCCGGACGAAAACCTGTCTGTGAGCTTTTTAGTCTGTTGTTGTCCTCCAGGAACTGTGAAAGTTTCTTGTTGGCCAGTTTTTCAGCAACCTTGCTGATCCTGGGAGAAGAGAGATTGGCCTAAAATTGGCCAGGTTTTCGGGATCAAGGGAGGGTTTCTTCAGTAGTGCTTTAACTACTGCCGCTTTCCAGCTCGGGGGCACGACTCCCTGTTGGAATGAGGCGTTGATCAGGTGGGTAAGGGGGGGAACAATGATGGAAGCTACTTCCTTAAGGGTCCGAAGCGGGGCGGGGTCCCTGGGAGATCCGCTTTTAATGGAGTTTAGAGTATTTCCCACTTCTTCGATAGTTACTTGACCCCAAGAGGGGAGGCAGATGGATGTCCGAGTGTTCGGGGGGTCGTTTTCCTCACACGAACTAACAGGGGGGATTGAATCAAGGATTTTTAGTATTTGTTCTTGAAAGAAGTTGGCCAACTGATGGCATTTTTCCTGATCGGCCTTAGGATCCGGGGGGTTTCTCGGTCCAGGATCAGGGGTCTTCAGAAGTTCTTTTAGAATGACGAAGGATTCTTTACTCGAGCATACTGCTTTTTCTATTCTCTCCTGGAAGAATGCGCTTTTGGTCTTACGAATGGATGTTTTGTAAGTTAAAAGGGAGGTAGAGTAAGCGTCTTTGTTAGCTTTGGACTTATCTTTCCTCCAGGAGCGTTCCGTTCTCTTACATTCCTGGCGCAGAGCTTTGAGCTCTGGGGTATACCACGGAGCAGAGGACACTCTTTTGGTATGCTTAAGAGTGTCTGTTTTAGGTATTAGTTTGTCTAGCGAAGATGTGATCCAGGAATTAAACTGTATATCGGCCGTACCAGGCTCGATGGAGAGCTCAGGGATGGTGTTTGAGAGAGTGGTGGCCCATTCCGTGGGTACAAGTTTGTGCCACCGTCTATCGGTGACCTGGATTTTCGTAGTTTGAGGGGTTATAATGGGGGCATCCCAAGAGATGGGGACTAGGAAATGATCAGTCCATGGCAAAGTCAGGGGTGGACTGGTGGTGATGTTAGCGACATTGGTGAGGACGGGATCTAGTAGGTGTCCCTTATCATGGGTAGGCTCATTGTTGACCAGTCGGATATTAAATGATGACAGGTCCTGAAGAAGATCTGAGGCTATCCGATCAGTGGGGTCCATAAAGTGCAGATTCAGATCACCTACGATAAGGAAGTTAGGAGCAGAGGAGGCTAATTGTGAAACCGATTCGGTAACGGCATTAAGGAATTTCCCAGGAGCACCTGGAGGGCGATAGATCAGTAGTCCCAACAGGGTGTGGGCCGGGGAGGTATGGATGGAAAATTGGCAACTTTCACAGTCTTCGATGTGAGCGTTGGAGGTTCTACAGATAAGCTGCTCTCTGTAGATTAAGGCTAAGCCCCCTCCTCTCCCTCTGGGTCTATGTAGGGCTTGACAAAGATAGCCTGAGGGGAGAGCAGTGACGATGTCCGAGTCAGAGCTGTCAGATAGCCACGTTTCGGTAAGAAACAGCGCGTCTAACTCCTGATCTTGTATTAACAGGTTGGTCTCGTGTGCATGCTTAGGAAGGGAGCGGCAGTTAAGAAGACCTATCTTAAGTCCGAGTTTGGCTGAGTTTAGGGTGGTAGGATTACAACGCCTACAGTTGGAGAAAGGTTTACCTTCGGTGTGCGTGTGGTGGCAGGGCAGAGTTTTTTCCGGTTGGAGCGCACGGAGCATGTCTCCTGAATACACCAAGCGGTCAAGAGGTGGATCCGACAGCGTCCCTGGGCCTGGGTCCGGTCGGGCCGGACGGGCCCAGACGGGCTTGCCTTCGGCGCGCTGACGGCACGCCCGCTGCGCCCGTCCGCTGCGCGAACGGAAGTGACACATACTTTTATACAGGTGAGGGGCGTGGCCTCCAAGGGGGCGTCGCCTAGTCGCACGCCGACAATGGCGCCGTGTTTGTCAGGGGAGAGCCGCTGTCAGCGCAGGGCAGCTGAGCGGTAGATTTACAGGGTCGAGTCCTGTGCAGCCAGGTAGGAGATGATTATTATTTTTTAAAAACACAAGAAAATAAAGTGACACACAATATCACACGTGCATCAAGTTAAAACAAAAGTCTCTGTCTCCCGGCTTCCGCCTCAGGAGTTTCTGGGTTCTGGCAAGCAGCGCTTGTGGGTCAGCTTAAGTACCAGATGAAAAAGGGGCGTGGCCTCCAAGGGGGCGTGGCCTAGTCGCACGCCGACAATGGCGCCGTGTTTGTCAGGGGAGAGCCGCTGTCAGCGCAGGGCAGCTGAGCGGTAGATTTACAGGGTCGAGTCCTGTGCAGCCAGGTAGGAGATGATTATTATTTTTTTTAAAACACAAGAAAATAAAGTGACACACAATATCACACGTGCATCAAGTTAAAACAAAAGTCTCTGTCTCCCGGCTTCCGCCTCAGGAGTTTCTGGGTTCTGATGAAAGGAAGGGTGGAAGGGAAGTTTTGTAAAGGGGATTGGACTAGCTTGCTGTGCTCACTCGGTGTCATTGGACATATGATTCAAAGTGGTAGGTATCTTAATTGTATGCCACTTTCTTGGTTTAGAGTGAAAGTATCTTGTAGTTACTGTGAAGCAAAATCTAAGAAACTTTGCAAAACTTCACAAATTAAAACAAATTGCAAGTTCTGCAAGGTGTAGGAAATTGCACAGTTGTAAGTAGCATCTCGTTGGTGACTAGAGGAGTGGTTAGTGCAAACGTTTATTTATTGAATTTAAAAAAGGGTACGTTTATCACAGTGTGCACTATAGAAATGAAATGGTCAATTGAACCCAAACAAAAATAATATACCAAGAACGGTTCATGAAGCCGGTGCTGGCATTTGTTCCTTCTGAACAGAGTGGATAGAAGACAAATGTAAGCAATGAGGGGCGTGAGATTTCAAACCACTGAACTGAGTAGAGACATAGCACCACAAGCACTGACAAAGCCAAAAGGTATCGCAGATGGGAGAGCTATTGGCTTTGTCATTGTCTTTTACCCATGTTGTACAGCAGCACGGCTGCCGTGCAGCATGACTGAAAGAAAAAACAAAAGTGATATAATGCGGGTAGTGTGGGCTGTGTAATAACTTTTGTCAAAGCACTACAGTGCAGCACTGAGCTATTTTTTAAATAATTTCCAGCCATGCAACATGGCTAATAGTTATGAGAAAAGTGCTATGACGGCGGGCACTATTATTATATTATTAGAGCAAAGGTTTGAAACACGTGTACATGTATATTGATTTTCCATATTGTGACAGTGAAATGTGCATGCCTTGCTTTGCCTGCTGGTGCACACAACCTCTACACATGCACTCAGTGGACAGAAGAGAATGTGTATATATATGAGCACTTGCCATGCTTTGCAATATGAGCTACTCATAGAACCCGGGGGTCAGCTGGTGAGTGGTAAAGTCCCTGCGCTGGCCTCTGCTTTCTGTTTGGAATTATTAGCACGGGCCTTATTTAATGGACATCTGAGCTCTGCTTTTCTAAGCTCCATACATAAATTATCATCTATTTCCTTTCAGACCAACCCCCTCCACAAACTGTCACCCGTGAACGCTGATCATTTCACCTAGCAGTATAGTGTACTACTATTGATACGTTGAATACAATCCATGTTTTCGAAGGCTCCTCAGCTGGGCTACAATCTGGAGTATCTCGTGCTTGACATACTGCAAACATACCTAATAGCATTATTGAGCTCTGTGCTCGGGCCCAGCCTGGTGCAGCCAAAGATGTGCTTGTTGTGGCTCCATTCATTCCAACTAGCACGTTATAGCACTTTTTTCATAGTGCTCAAATGCACCTCAGCGCTATTTCATCATAACTTTCAGCCATGCAACACAGCTAAAAGTTATGAGAAAAGCACTATGACGGCAGGGTTGTGGGGTAAAGCAGCATGAAATAAGGGAGTGGTAAGGAGTAAAGCTGTTCGGAGGGAAGGGGAGAATATAGAAGGGTCAAACAGGGGCAGAGCGGATAAAGAAACAAACAACTTGTGGGTGTGGTGTGGGAAATAAATAATGGCTAAGAAACATGAACAACGTGCGGGGGATATAGAAACATGAATGAGGGGCGGGTGGGAGGTATAAATAACAACAAGAAAGAAAGAAAGAGGAACAACATAAAGAAACATGAACAGGCGAGTAGGATAAAGAAACACAGACAAGGCAAACAGTACCTGAACTGGGGGGACAGAAATTAAGGTAAATACATCTGGGCTTGGTCCAAGCTCACAGGAAAAAAACGCATTTGCAATGCACTCGGTCTCCCTTTTGGGAACTTTTAAGTATTTTGCGATGCAGCACATTAGATGCAGGTGAAGGCGAAGCTGAAACACACACAGCAGCACAGACAAGCTTGGTGTCAACAATGCGCTATAGGCCCGCACGAGGTCGGCTAGCCTATAAAATTGCCCAAAAGAGCGGATGATGTGATGACATTTGTTAAAGTTATGCCCTGCCGATTTGCCTGTAGAATAGGGCCTAAATGCTCCCTCTCTTCCACGGAACATGGATGGTGCCTCACTTGATGCACAGGGAAAGGGTGGGTGGAGAGAAACACTGTGTTTGTGCTTGGAGGGTGGGGGAGAGAGCTCAACGCGAACCAGGAGGTGGGAATCAATAAAGCACAGCATGAGTGCACATATTTTGATCCTCCGAGGTGGTCTACTAAAAATAAAAAATAAATAGCTGGCTCAACAAAAGGAAAGACAGCCAATAGCTGCACTGTGCCTGGAAACACATTTCGACATAAGCTCAAGCATTGGAAGTCTGGCAGTATGACAGCTGCGAGTGGTGTGCGCGCACGATCGCAATATAAGGAAGAAAAAAAAAGTGAGAGCGCGAGCAGTCTTCACTTTTTCAAGCACTGCACTCGGGCTTGTGGCGCGCCGATGCACGCTCCCGCAAGGTAGATGCCACCACAAGCACGAGTGCAGTGCTTGAAAAAGTGAAGCGCGACGGCTGAAGGCCCTCCGATGCTGCGCATGCGTGCTGCGTTGGCAAGACCTAAAAAGCACATAGTAACAGTAAAAAGGGCAAAACAAGATGAACAGTAGTAAAGATTGACAATGTAGTTTTGAGGTAGCTGAGGTAAGGCCTCTTGAGGATGGTGGAATTTGAGGCACAATTTCCCCTGGGGTAGTGGTAAACAGATTTATTTAGAGGTTGTGGAGAGGGTGCCTACAGGCTAGTCAGGTGCTTTAAGAAGGTGAGTTTAGGTATTTGTTGAGGAGAGAAAGCATCAGTTTCTTTTTAAAGTGAGGGAAGAATTGATGTACCAGTTAAGGGAACTTTGTGAGTTATGTAGGCAGTTTTTAGTATGGCGTAGCCTCAATTCGCAGCCAGTTGATTAGTTTAATGGTGAGAGTGATGTGATCAAAGAGCCTTTCCCCTGATCTGAGTCTAGCACCAGCGTGGAGTGTGGCTTTTAATTGGGCTAGGTAAGATTTTGGGGCATCGTTAACCATTGCTTTGCCATAGTCCAGCCGGGTATGTTTAAGGATTGCACCACCATCTTTAGGTCTTCCATGGGGATGAAGAGTTTGACTTTTTCTTAGGCTTTTCAGTGTGTAGAAAGTGTGTTTTGCAGTTGCACTGATATGGTCTTTCATGCTTAGGTGGCAGTCAAGAGTAATCCTCAGGGAATTAATTGAGTTGAAGATGGACAGTTTGCACTTTAGGGCCAAGAGGTTGCCGAACCAGCTGTCTACAAGAAAGGAATTTTCTTTGGGATGAATGAGACGGAGTTCAGTTTTGCTGGGGTTGGGTTTGAGGTGGTGGCTGGTCAGTCAGGCTTGAACTGTGAGGAGAGTGTTATTTAGGTGGTGGATGTTTTTGTCTGAAGCAATTTTCATGTAGAGTTGTGTGTCATCTGCATATAGATGGTAGGCTAAGTACTGACTAAAGCTTCAAGCTCCACTTGGGTATTTTGTGGATCTTTCTAACCCAGTGCTTGGGACAATGGCGTTGGAGAGAACAATGGTGGAAGGAATTGAGATCGAGGAGAATTTGAAAGTTATCTGACCAGTTGGATGGTAGGATAGAGAGCAGGGATAGTGTACTGTGATTGGAGATGATTGCATCAAGGTTGGAACCCTTGTGCATTTACATGTTGCAGTGTTGAGTGAGATTGCTTGCTTCCAGGAGGGTGGAGAGGGCTTGTACTGTAGGGTCTTTAGTGTAGTTCCGATGCAGTTTTGGGTCTCCTAATATAATGTTGGTGCTGTCTTTTAGTGAGATTTTTATATTAGGCCTGCTAGGTCATCAAGAAATTAGCATTTTTTGCCAGGAGGGTGATAGGTGATGTGGAATTTGATGGAGTTGGGTTCATTTGTGGAGAGCTGAACTCCTAGATATTCAAAGATAGGGTGTTTGGCAGTGCTGAAGGAAGTTAAGCAGGGATATCTTTTGTGTATGATGGCTACTCAGCCACCCATGCCCCCTTTGTGATCTATGCAAATGATTGAGAAGCCCGGTGGGGTGAAGAAGTCAATGTAAGGTAGCCAGGTTTCAGTTAGAAAGCATATGTCCTTGTTATGTTGTAAGATGGCATCAGCTATATCAGTGGCATGCTTGATTGCTCTCCGGCAGTTAAGAAGCATGCTGTGGGGCGTGGGTGAGGGTCTCTGTTCAGGATGATTGGGTTGGATGGTAGTTAGTTGGGAGAGCGGCCTAGGGGCAAGAGGTGTCTGTGCTCCTGTTCGAGTCAAGGACAAATTGGATCTTGTAGAAAGCGGTTTGGCTGTGGGTCATTTCCATAGGTGTAATTCATCAATTCAGCCTCCTGCTGTGATGTTTAGGCTGAGGTGCATTTGGGTTTGAGGCGGTGCAGAGTGTTTGTGGCAGGGTCAGAGTTTATCTGTGGTGCGAGGTCTTTGGGCAGAGTATGGATATTTTTTTTCCTCAATGCGAAGCAACAAGATTTCATCCAGAATAGCATCAATTTTGAGTTCTACACGGGCTATTATGGGGAAACAGTTGCGAGAGGGCTGGGAGAGCAGTGGGGAGGGGGGGTGTGCTAGACAAGGTCGGAGCCAGGGGTAAGGGCTAAGGAAGGAGAAGTGTGGCTCAATGATTAGAGCGGCAGACCCTGATGCAGAGGTCTAGCCCGGGACTAGGGTTCAAATCCCCGCCTCGGCGGGTCTTGGGCTCAAAAAATTCCACGGACCAGATAATTCTCGCCTCGGTGCCTATTCCAATCATGGAGTCCCACTCTGCAACTCTGGGCAATAGCTTGCTTAATCTCCACAACGGCCCCCACAACGCTAAGGATGCCTGGCCTCCACCTTGGGGGTGCCCAGGAGAGGGCGCCTCACAGGGAAAGCCAGGATGGGTTCCACAGCGGTATTCGTACAAGCGCCTTGAGAACCTTGCGGGTGAGTAGTGCGCTATACAAGTATCAAATTTACATTTACATTTACATTTAAGGAGACAGCCTATTGAGGTTGGAGGATTGCGAGGCAACGGGAGTAGCGTGTAACTCTGGCTGGGCTGTGAGCCATGGGGACGGACAAGATGATTCTGAGGGTGAGACTATAGTATCCCGGGGTTTAGCAGTGGAGGGGTTTGAAGGGTGGGTGGGGAGGAGACTAGGCAAGGGGAATTGAGAGTCATCCATTTAGGTGGTGAAGGTGCGGATGCATGTATCTGCTCACTGGAAGAGGATGGAGGGTTGGTTTAATGGGAGAGGAGTGGAGATGGGACCAGAGGCCAGGGAGACACAGAGTGCAGTGAAGTGTCAGTCAAAAATGGTAAGGTTTTGTTCTGAGGCTTGGACTAGGATGTTCCCATTTCTGTCGATGGTTATGGCCAGTTCTCCGTTAAAGTTCTGAGATGGGGATATGGTGAGCTTCATTCCATGGTGGATGTTGGTAGCGTTCGTTACGTGAAGGTGTTGTATGAAATTCTCCATTTGGCAGGTTTTTTGTGTAGATAAAGTCATTTTTGCTGCCACCTTGTCCTGGACTAAAGTAAATGTCTGCTATTAGCATTTCTGGATGATCTCTGAGACATTTGTGCTTCAATATTTTTGTGGCATGTTTGGAGAGGTCTTGTGGGAATTTAATTCAGTAACTAAGGCCCGCACTCCTCACCTCCTGGGAGCGTACCCACATCATCACTTGGCCCAACATCACAGTTTGTGCTTAGAAAGCAGCTGATAGTGCTTTTCTCTTTCCCGTAGGTCGTCACAGCTCACTGGAGTTTTCCAGCCCAGGTCGGCTGATTCCAAATTCACTGGGGCTCACAGCCATGACTCTGCCTCCTCAGACCTTAGGCACTCTCCCTGCACCGGCTCAAAGGGAACCAGGATTGGCATTGTACTGAGTCAGGTCCATGAGCGACCCTCGGGCCAAATCACCAGATGTAGGTGAGGTGATGTGAGGTGAGTTGCAGTTTCCCCCACCCCAGTCACTCACCAAGGGGCTGACTGGTACAGGTTAGTGCAGGGATACACAGAGGGACCCATGAGTTGTCCTAAATGCAAATTTAGTTGTAATACTTACACTTCCAGTGACTTAAGGCCAGATGCTATGACTACACTGGAAACAGGCAACCTATTTCAGCCCCAGTCTCCTCAATCCCGCTTCCCCCAAATGGGATTAAGAGTTTTTCTATGTAGTATAAGATCCCTACCCAAGCATGCCACCGAATGCTGGGATCTTTTTTCTTCTCTTATGTCTGATGTTGGCTTCTAGACGGAAACATGCCTAAGTCCCAGTTCAATACCCGCTATCACACAGGCTCTCCCGCAGAATAATTGCATGATTTAAATTGCTAGAGATAGAAGACCTGGAGGCGGAGTTGCGATTCTTTTAGAGACCCTTTTAGAGTCTCACTTATCGAAACATCAAATAAGGATTGGGCGGAAATGTGTATTTTTACACTAGAACTTTCCCCAAATTATCATTGGAAAGTTGCCCTGCTTTACCGCCCGACAAGACCTAAAATAGACTTGAACCACCATCCTATTGAACCATTGCATCACATGTGCTATAGGCCCCAAACTTCTTACTATTAGGAGATTTCAATTACCACTTCGATGATCCCTAAAATAAAGATAGGTACCAGCTCCTAGCTCATATAGCTGCACTGGGCCTCCATCAGAAAGTTATAGGCCCAACACATTCAATTGGCCACACTTTAGACTTAATTTTTACAAACATCAGTAAATTATACTGTGAGCCACCCCTTCCTCTCACATGGACTGATCATGCACTGATCTGTTTCCAAATTCCCCATCAGAAAAAGCCTGCTGTGAATCATCACAGCAGTTAGGGAGCTATGAGGCAATGGCATCATGTCTCGCCTAACTCTTTCTCTGAAGCTTTTGACTTTCTTAATCAAAATAGGACCTAGAAATCACTCAAATGTTGATGGAATTTTAATTTGCCTTAAATTCTGCGTATGGCCTATGGCTCTGAGTGGATGTATATACTGTATTTGAATTGATTCATACACATTTAATACTTTAAGATCTTCTGGAACTGACACCAATCCAAACTTATTATATATGGCTCTAGCTGGCATTTTAATATTCTCTAACTTATCAAAGCAGTGCTCACATATTATCTGTGTGGAAAAATCTTTCCTCAACAAATAAATATGCACCAAACTCTTGCACTTATTATCGTTCTCTTTTTCAGCTTTAGAGTACACAACTACATTGTGAGTTTGCATTTTGGAGTGAGTGCTTCAACAACAAATACAAACACCGTTTGGTTTCTCAGAGCAAACTGTGTTAAACTTTGCAATCTGTTCTGCAAAGATTTCAGAATTAATTTCTGTATCCTGTTCCTCTACACCTCCAGTAACCAACTCTACATTTTCCTTAGACTTCTCTTCTGGACCAAACAACCGAAACTGAATATCTTCACAAACGTTTTCTCCCTCTGCTGGTGTACCATACAATAAAACTCTATTTTAGGCCTGGGCAAAATTTCCGTTCCGTTCGCGGAATTTGCGATAATTTGGCATTTCCGCGTTCCGCGGAGAGCGCGGAAATGTCAAAATTTCCGCATTCCGCAGCTTTGCGATAATTTGGTTCTTGCTCGCGCTGTAAAATAATACATTCTAGCGCGCGCGCGATCGCCTTACCTGAATCCCCGCGTTCGCCGACAAGTTTACCAGATCCGGTCGCGTTCTCCATGAGATGTTGTATTGTTTTAGCCATTTGCGCTGTCTCGCGACAGTTCGCGTCCGCAGTGACGTCATGCGTCGCGTGATCACGTCTTTTTTCTCGCGATCATGCACCGCGAGACAACTGAAAACAAGATGGCCGCGCCCGCGAGCAACCGCAGGGGTAAGTTAGCGACCCGCAACCATGCAAAAAATATCGCGAACGGGCGGGAAAAAAACTTGCGCATCTTCGCGATACTTCCGCTTGTTTGCGGAGATTTTTAACATTTTCGCGATAATTTGCGAAAGTCGCTTTCGCAAATTCCGCCCACCCCTACTCTATTTATCTCTCCTAAATATAAGGCAGGAATCTTTGCATAGTAAAGTCTTCTAACCAAAGTTCGTATTTTGGAATGGTGAACAACTATCATCCTAAAATGATGAAAGGTTCTTCTGAAAAATTGCCTTGAAAGACGTGCCAATGAATGTCCCTGTTAATTACCATATTTGCTCACTTTGCATGGATTAAATCCTTTCAAAATTGCAATTTTCAGTTTGAGACTTCTGTATGGAAAGTCATGTATAAAATGTTGGAATAAATCAATTGACTCCTGACAAATACTACAACTACAGCTCCATTTGTATACTGGGGCCTGTGAACTCCTTCCTTGCACCTCTTCAACTACCACTTCCTCTACATTGCAGAGAAACCAACTCATCTTTTGCAACAGAATTATCATCTTTTACTTCATAACAACGACCAGTTACATCAACTGCATGCACTAGTGTGTTTTCTTGCAAATAGCTTTCTTCATTAAAATAAGCTTCTGTACTAGAAGTATGCTTCCATTCACCTTTAAATATTTTGCAAACATTAGTTCTATTATTAAGCTGTTTTCTCACAGTTATTTCTTCATACTCAACACTGTTTGGTCTAGTGTCTTCATTCCTTTCAATATTAATATAAATACTTTCCTTTTCTGAGCAAATGCTTTCTCAACAACACTCTCAGTGTGTTTCTTTTGCTTAAGTGCAGCACTTGTCCTCTAATAAACATTTCAGCTCTTAACTCCTTAAAATGTTTCTGTCTCCATGACTTAGGGCCTCATGTAGGTAAATAAATTTTACCGGTTCTTAAATACCGAGCCGTACCGAATCGGTAAATTAGAATCGGTAAGTTACATGTAGGTAAAAATTCGGTAACAGTTACCGATTCGGTAACAGTCGGTAAATACGAATCGGAATTCACCGATTCGGTAAATACCGAGGTGATAATTACCGAATCGGAAAATACCGAGGTGGTATCTACCGAATCGGAAAATACCGAGGTGGTATCTACCGAATCGGAAAATACCGAATCGGTACGTACGGATTCGGTAAATAACATCACATGACTTGACGAAACAGCTAATCCTGTGCAACAACAGCCCACCCAACCAGGAACTGCCCACACCCAGGCAGGTGTACACAATTAGCCGAAGTGGCCACACCCAGGCAGGTGTACATAATTAGCCGACCCTGGAGAGGCTCGGAGTGCAGAGGAGAGGCAGGGAGCAGTTGCATGTGCGAGCGGGAAACGAACAGCATGTCCAGCCAGAGCACACAGAAAGACGGAGGGGAAAGGAGGAGGAAGCTCAAATTCAGCCCCAAGGAACTCCAGGTGCTGGTGGAGGAGGTGGTGAAGCAGCACCAGAAGCTGTTTGGGAGGCAATCCCTGCAAGTGCCTGAGGCCGAAAAGCGCAACATATGGCTGGCCATCCAGGCGCAGGTCAATGCTGTGGGAGTGACCCACAGGGAAATTGAGGTCCTCAAAAAGCGCTGGTATGACCTGAGGATTGTGACCAAGAGGAAGATGGGCGACATCCAGAAGGAGGCCAGCCAGACCGGAGGTGGAACCAACAGGGCACCTGCCCTCACCGAACTGGAGGAGCTGGTGGCGGCCACACTCGAGCAAGAGAGCGTCGTGGGTCTTGGGGACGCCGACAGCTCTGCCAGAGCCGCAACACACCAAGGTAAGACGAAAGCACAGCAATGTAGCCGCCCCTACCCCTATCCCACATCCCCCATTGTGACACGAGAATCACACTGCAGTCCACACGTGTCAGTGCAGACAGGCAATGCATTCCGGGAGATGTAGTCAGGGCAACACTAACCATGACGTAAATGTCACAGGGCAACAAGGCATGTCACGCACTCGAGGCACAAGGAGACAGAGGACAGATTGGAATGTGAAATGATTTATTGTGACGCTTGCAATGCAGCCCTTCGGGGACACTGAGCCAATGTTGTTTTTCTGTCCACAGATGTGACATCATGCAGTACAGGGCATGCTGCAGGGGAGACGGCACACCGGCCACAAAAATCACCTCTAGCCAGCACGAGTGCAGACCAGGGAGCAGGCCCACTGGCAGCCGCACCACCTACGCAGCCAGCCTCGCCGCACACAGAGCCAGCATCACCTCACCGAGAGCCAGCATCACCACCACCAGAGCCAGCATCGCCACTCATGTTCGATTCACCGGCCACATCTCCGCTTGCAGGTGTGAGAATGAGGAGGCGTACAGCAGCCAGGCTACGAGCCTTAGACACCTCGTCAGACGACAGCATGGGCCCAGAAGACCGCACCGGGCCCCAGGAAGGGAGCCATCCCACTGTGCCCCAAACATCACAGGCAGCACAGACGGGAGCAAGAGGGCGCCGCAGGTCGCGTGTCCAGAGTCCACCAGCACCCACTGACGGCCATGGTGTCTTCTTGGGGCTCGAGGGCCAAATGTTGAAGCAACAGCGCCTGCAATCAAAGGCAGTAATGTCAGTCCAGAGGCACATGCGGGTGATGAGGACAAGCTTAGTCAACATGGACACAAACATTGGCGGCATGGCTGCGGGCATTCGGGACATGTCCCAGTCAATCCAGCAGTTGTGCAGCAAATTAGATGCTGACATCGAAGCACGGCGCCGGGAACGCCAGAGAAGGGACACTACCAGCAGGGCACTCAACCGTCTGGCAACTGCGACTTCCCTACTTTGCCGGCGCTCTGTGACGATGCAGGAGGGCCTAACACAGTGCTGCAGCGACCTGTCACGGGGGATGGTGCAGGTGACAAGTGCACTAGGGGTGCTATTGACAAGTCAGGCGTCGACAACTGCTGCAGGGGATGCTGCGGAGAGCATCGACACCAGCAGCAGCATCACACCCCCCGTCCCCGAAGCACGCAGGAGCAGCAGGCGGCTTGGGGTTGGCTCTAGTGAGGATGCACAGGCCGTGCAATCCACCACTGCAGCGCGTATGCGCAAACATTGATGTGGCCCTGCTTATCCACTTGCCATTGGGTGACGTAACCCTGGACATACTCATTGTATAGATGGCATATTGCCAGATTGGCCTGTTCATGTGTTCATGGCGTGGTGCCACATTAAACTACGTCATGACTTCTCACGACTCGCTGTGTCCCCTCACTTACTCAGAAATAGTTGCATGTGATCTCTGCCCGTCTCTCTCTCCCATCGATTGCAGTTGGCACTCTAGCTGCGCTGTCCTCTGGCTGGCCTGACTCATCCTCGTTGTCCTCAAAATATGTTAGTTCCACATCTGTACCTTTTTTCGTGGCAAGGTTGTGCAGCATTGCACAAGTGGCAATTATCTTGCAGCAGGTGATGGGTTTGTACTGGCGTGCGCCTCCGCTCTTGTGGAGGCAGCGGAACCTGCTCTTCAGCAGTCCAAACGTGCGCTCCACCACATTGCGTGTAGATTTGTGGGCCACGTTGTATCGTCTCTCACTCTGGGTTGCTGGGTGTAGGTAGGGAGTGAGGATGAATGAACGGCATGCATATGCACTGTCGCCTGGATGAGTAAAAGGGAACCATCAGTTACATGCCTCTATACACTCTGATTTGCAGGTTTCAAGGGGCGTCACTGTTACTTACCCAGCAGGTATCCCTCTCCGAATTCTCCGGCTCTCAGTCGTGTGTAGATCCCACTATTCTGGAAGATGTAAGAGTCGTGGGTGCTCCCAGGAAACTTTGCAACAATATCTGTGATGATGTTCCCTGCATCACAGATCACCTGCACATTGATGGAGTGGGTGGACTTCCTGTTCCTGTAGATGTGCTCTGTGTCAGCTGGAGGACAGATTGGGATGTGTGTACCATCAATACAGCCGATGACATGGGGGAACTGTGCCATGTGATAAAAGTCTGTTTTTGTTTTCTGCAGTGCAGCCTGTGTGTTTGGGAAGCTGATGTAGTGGTGCATTCTCTGCATCATGGCATCCAGGAACTTCCTGAAGAAACGTGACAGGCAACTCTGGGATACCCCACCTACCGCAGCTATCACCACCTGATAACTGCCGGATGCCAACAGATGTAGGCTGCAGAGCACCTGCACATGTGGGGGTATGGCGTGCGCCCTTCTTATTGGCTGGTCCAGGAGTGGGTGAAGGTCCCTGATTAAGTCCATGATGGTTTCGGGGTGTAGCCTGTACCTCTCATGTATCTCTGCATCAGTCAGCTGGAATAGTGTGATGCGCTGTCTGTAGATTTGTTCCTCCCGTCGCCACACCCTCAGTCCTGCTGCCTGTAGACGTAGGCGCCTTGCAATGACGTACATGGCGGCCATGTTGTCCACGCTGTTGCATTTTGGGATTGCTTATGTGCATTGTTGATGGTTACCACCTGCTTTCCATCCGTGTTAATTACCGACTCTTATTTACCGATTTTCCTGGATTTCTTAATTACCGACTGCTCCTACATGTCATTTTCAATTTTTACCACTTCATATTTACCACTTCATATTTACCGATTCGTTATTAATGTATTCGGTAAATATGAATCGGTATTTTAGAATTCGGTAACTATGAATCGGTATTTACCGCCTCATATTTACCGAAAAGTGGTTTTTGGACTCCTACATCTCACTTGTCTGAATACCGGTCGGTAACGGCATATTTACCGAAAATCGGCCGTTACCGACCGGTATTTGGCTACCTACATGAGGCCCAAAGTCCCTTATTTCTTAAAGCATTTCCTACTTTCAAAACACATACTCCTTGCTTTTTTCCACTTGGTGTGTAAATTCCATTTTTAGACAAGACTGTAGTCACATTTAATATTTTACAACATATTTTTTGAGAAACTGTTTAGTACTCTTACCAGCTTCTCTTTTGTTCCGATGGATATTCTCCTCCCTTATTTTGTTTGTCTACCTTAGTCTGCAGTACATAATACTGTTTTCTCTGTTTCTTTTGTCTTTCTCTTTTGTCAGGCATTGTAAATCTTCTTCATCAAATAAAACCAGATGTCTGTAAAAAAATAAACAATAAATTAACATCTACAACAAATAACTGTATTACTAATTTACTGACTAACTGGTTATTCTTTAGTCTAGGGTTTATAATCAGTTATACAAGACATATTTTCCTTTTATTTTTTTCCTCTTCTTTCCACAGTGCACAGATATAACTCTGTATCCATGCACCTCTCTTGGATATCTGTATTATTGATATGCTAAGTAAAACTGAGTGTGTCAGTGACGGCATTAATGTGTCCTTGTGTGTATCACTGAATGTATTACTCTTTCCCAGGATGTCTCACTGTGTTTATCAGAGCGTATGTGACTAAGTCAATGACTGTATCAGTGTGTACACAGATATCTCAGGGTATGTATCAGTGTGTCACAGAATATCGCACTGTCTGTGTAAGTGAGTGTGTCAGAGTCTCACTATATCTATCACTTCCAAATTATATCTAAGTGCATGCATAAGTGAGTGTCACTCTATCACTTCATGCATCACTGTGTTTATGAGTGTATCAGTGTATGTTAAGGGTCTACAATAGTGTCTGAGTGTATGTATCAGCGAGTACATGAGTAGCTCAAGGAGTGCATCAGGGTATGCATGGATGTTCTTGTGTATATATCAAAGCACCCAGGGTATCTAACTCTGTGTATAAGTGACTGTGTGAGTGTATCAATTAATACATCACTGTGGGCATGGTTGTCAGTGTATGTATCAATATGTTCGAGAGTGTGTAATTGTATGTATAAGCTAGAGTATAAATGAGTACGGGAGTGTATTACTGTGTACATGGGCGCCTCAGTGTTTATATTAATCTGTCCCAAGGTCTTTGAGTATCTATATAATGAAGTATCTGAGTCAGTCACTGAGTGTATCCATGTGTCCAGGAGTGTGTAACTGTATGCAACAATGTCTCCGAGAGTCTCTGAGTGTATGGATAGGTAAGTGGGTTGGTGTGCTAGTGAATGCATCACTGTGTCCAAAGTTTCTCTATACTTGTACTCTACAGTTTCTAAATAGTTATGCAAAACATACTGTTACATTCTCAAACCACAAATGTTGTCCAGTAAGCTATTCCTTTAAGGCATGCGACATGTGTACTTTTATGTATGTTCCAGGTTCTAATTGGAGCCTCCAAGGTTAATGATTCTTTTGTAAGGGGCAGTTACAGCTGAACCCTGAGATTGATGGATGTACTATTGCCGTGCTGTAATAAACCATCTTTTCAAGATTTAAGAATCCAATTTTAACATTTGGCGACGAGCGGCGAAAGAAAACACTCCTGCCTTTATCCAGCACGGGAGCGGAGTAACTCACACTTTATGGTTATGGTTTTTATTTAATTTTTGGTGTTTTCCACAAAATCTAACTTGGATATCTACGTACCCAATTCAGACGAGGATTACTGATCTACCGATCTACATGTATGGTTAGAAGACTGGTTGTGCTCCTGTTTAAGGGACATCACTTCACAACGTTTTCATTTTTGGATTAAAACCTTTGTATGCGGTGCGGACTCTCGTGGAGCACAAGCTAGATTCCCAGGCATTTTTGGATGTATCTTTGGCAAGCTTAGCGGACTCGCACCACTAAAATAATCATTGGTAATCATTGGAAAACATTGGTTACCGGGTGTGCATTCTTCGAATCAAGCGCTCACCATTAACCTCGCTCCACGGTTCGCGCCATTCCTCCTCACAGTTCCAAGGAAAACGGGCTTCAGCTCAGAGTGCTGACATCACCAAGCCAACGCTACGTATGCGTTGCGTGCGTCAGGCAGCCATTTTGTTGTTTGGTTACTTAGCAACCAACACGGAAGTCAATTCCAAATGGAGCCGGCAGTGGCAATCACAGTCTTTTGATCTTTTACGGTGATATCGCTAAGACATTATATCGAGAGAACCAATGTAAGAATATGTAACGTTGTACAGATCAACTACAAAAGAACCACAACAAGTGAGTTTTTGAAATATAGCTGGTTAGTTATCATTGGGTAATTTATTTCAAGTGTATTTTAGTTCAAGGGAAGTGTGCAGTGACTTATATCTTCAACAAATTTTCATTATTTTACGGTTCATTTTTTTTTTTTTGTTTGTTTTTCTTTCCTTGGTAAAAAAAAAAATGCAATTTGAAGCTCCAAGTAAATTTCTTCAAAACAAAGGTGATCCGCCCATACCGTGGCCTCGATGGAAAGAGGAGTTCATTAACTACATGAAAGCCATAGATGGGGAACGCATGGGCGCAGAAAGGAAAAAAAGCATTCTACTTCACTGCCTTGGCTCGGAGGGTCAAGAAGTATTCAGAACTTTGCCGCAAGTTGTTCTCCAGATGGGGCAAGGGGATAATATGAATGTGTATGTAGAAGCCTTGACCAGGTTGGAAAAAAGATTCAAACCAACATCAAACATTGCCCTGAACAGATTAAAATTTTATACCAGGGCACAAAAAGATGACAAATCTTTTGACGATTTTCTTACGGCCTTGAGAGCGTTAAGTCTACACTGCAACTTCGGAAACATCACCGATGAAATGATTCGGGATCAAATAATTGTTCACGTTAAAAACAAGAAGATACAAGAAAAACTATGGGTCATGGGGGATCCAAAGTTAGATGAAGCTATAGCTATAGCCAAATCCACGGAGCTATCAGAAAAATGGATGGATGTAGTAAGCCAAAAGTCCATTAAGTCCACTGCGGAAGAGGAAATATGTGTTGTCAAATCTAAGGGAGAAACTAAAAATCCCAACATACTTCAAGGAAAACCCAAACAGAGTTATGGTAACTTTTCAGGAAGGAAGCAAGATCATCCTAGTAATTTTTATGTGTGCTATAGATGTGGGAGCAGATCACATATTGCCTCTTTTCAGGGATGTCCAGCTATTAATAAAGAGTGTAAAGTTTGCGGCAGGATAGGACATTTCAGCAATGTCTGCAGAGATAGACGTCCCAATGGGCAAGCACGCAACGTGTCCGGGAGTTTGGATACAAATAAAGTTACAAGCGTGAATGACAGCCAAGATCGTGACAAGAGTTTTGTTGTGTCCATCACACATATGGATCCAGGAAAAGGGAACTGTATGAAGCCTCCCAAAGGTTCTTTTGATGTGCTTGGCACTAACTTGGAACAATTATTAGTAGAAAGTACTTTAATGAAAAATTGCAAAATATTTGTGATAGTAAGGATATGCAACAACCCGACATTCACGCTGAAAGTTTTGATGGTTCAAAAATTGACATGGAAGGGTTCTTTAGAGTACGTTTAGGATTTAGGGGAAGAGCTGCTAATGTGAAGTTGTATATTGCTATCAAAGGAGTAAATGTGCTAGGGTGGCGTGATCAGTGGGAACTAGGCATTATCTTAAATCCAAGCTCGAAAGATCCGATTTCTTTATGTAATGAGTTAGACATGTTATCAGTTACTACAGTAAACCACGCTTCAGTAACTAACAATAGTATGTCACACATAACACATAAGTTTGACAAGGTATTCTGTGATAAGTTGGGTAAGTTAAAGAATTTTTCACATAGGATCGTTCTAAAGGATAATGCAATGCCGGTCAAACAAAAGCTAAGAGGGGTACCCATTAATGTCACAGATGAACTAAGAGACATGTTGCAAGATTTGTTGAAAGATAAGATTATTGAACCAATCGAATCTGCTGAATGGGTTTCGCCCATAGTTTTAGTACGCAAGCCTGATCAGAAGTTGCGCGTCTGTGTTGACTTAAGAGCACTAAACTCTAACATTATAATTGATTGTCACCCTCTCCCCAATATCACTGAACTGGTCTCACTGTTTGATGGTGCTCAGATTTTTTCGACACTCGACCTTAGATCTGCGTACCATCAAATTGAGCTAACGGAGGAGTCAAAGAAGTTTACGGCATTTATCACCCCACTTGGGCTTTTCCAATACACCAGGATGCCTTTTGGGTTGGCATCGGCTGCTTCTGTTTTTCAGAGAGTCATGTTTCAGATCTTCAAAGATATTGATGGGTATGTAAAGTGCTTCCAGGATGACATTTTGGTTTTTTCAAAGAATGAAAGTGAACATGAGGCACACTTAAATGAAGTATGCAAGAGGTTAGAGGAAGCTGGGCTTACCCTTAAGGCACACAAATGCAACTTATTCAGATGCTCAGTAGAGTATTTAGGGCATACTTTGTCCGGTAATGGTTTGGTTCCTAAGAAATCCAACGTAGAGACTATTTTAAAGGCTCCGGCCCCGATTAACAAAGAACAGTTATTATCTTATTCCGGTATGTGTGAATACTACAGCAAATTTGTTAAAACTTTTGCTACCAAGATGGAACCTTTACGGAAGTTATTAAGACAAAAGGTAGCATTTGATTGGGGTGAAGAACAACATAAAGCTTTCTTAGATGTCAAAAATGATATAGTGAATGCCCCTACACTTAAACCGTTTAAAATGAGAAAAGAATGTATTGTCACGGTGGATGCCAGTCTATATGGGCTTGGTAGTGTTCTATCACAAAGAGATGGGGGAAAAGAGTGGAATGTGGCTTTTTCATCCAGAACTCTTAATGAGACAGAGCGTAAGTATGCTGTTATTGAAAGACAATTGCTGGCTTGTGTTTGGGCGGTGGAACACTATAGAATGTATTTGTGGGGAAGCAAGTTTGTACTCCGAACGGATCACAAACCTTTGGTCCATATTTTGTCAGCAGGTGGTGGTTGGAATTCCACAGCTAGAATAGCTAGGTTGACTTCAAGACTTCAAGAATATCATTTCATGGTTGAATTCATACCTGGAAAGAAAAATGTAACTGCAGACTTCTTGTCACGCCTTCCGTGTGATGATGGTATTTGTAGTGTCAGGTTGGTTAAGGAAGTAGATTTTGTGTTAGGTATTTCTGATGTGGTTCCTTCACAGTACCAAGAAATCACGGAACAACTTTGGAAAGAGAGCCAAGAAGCAGATGACAAATGGGTTTGTCTCAAAAAATGTGTGATGGAAGGTTGGCCAAGGAAGGATCAGGTAGAATCAGAGTTACTACCGTATTTCCAAGTAGCTGATGAGTTGTTTTGTGAGGGTGAGTTTCTGTTAAAAGTGGGTAAAGGCATTCCTCCACATGGTATTCAAGAATTGATCCTCAAATTAACACACAAAACACATCCTGGTATATCTGCGATGAAACGCCTGATTAGATCCTATTTTTGGTGGCCAGGTATGGATAGGCTGATTGATCGTATTGTCAGGGAATGTAATGAGTGTTGTTCCAATGACAAAATATTGAAGGTTCATATTCCTCCGTTGAAAACAGTTCAATGGCCAAAAGAACCGTGGAAGAAGGTAGCATTTGATATTTCAGGTCTGTTTCATATGTTACCTGAAATGTCACGTTTTGCGCTAGTGTTAATTGATTATCACTCCAAATGGCCTGAGGTCAAGTTTGTACCCAAAGCGACCACAAGTGCGGTTATAAGCTTCTTTAAAGATGTTTTCTCACGGGAAGGTTGTCCTTCCACTCTTGTGTCTGATAATAGTGTGCAACTTGTTTCTCTGGAGATGGAAAATGTTCTTAAAAGTTGTGGCATACAACACATTTGTACCTCATTGTATGAACCTCATGAGAATGGTCAGGTGGAGAGGTTCAACCGAGTGCTTAAGAATTTTGTGGTTGAATCATTAAAACAAAAGGGTAATTGGTTGAGTGTGCTCAGGGAAAAACTGTGGGTATACCGCATTACCCCACATTCCACTACTGAGATCAGCCCATTCAAATTACTCAAAGGAAGAGATCCAGCTTCGGAGGTATGTCCCTGGTGGTTCAGAGGAAAGTGTAAGGAATTTATTAAGCAAAAGGTAAATTTACATGAAACTGCTAATAGGATTGAACACAAACAGGGTAAGACTAGATTATGGTTTGACAACAAGTGGAAAACAAAGGAACCAGTTTGGATGGTGGGTGATTGGGTCAGAATACTGAAATCAGCATTGGTTAATAAGGGAGTTAGTAAGTATGGTAGACCTATACAAATCAAGAAGGTGTTCAAGAACAGTGTGATCACCCAAGATGGAAGAGTCTGGAATTCTAGGAGGTTGGCCAAATGTCCTGTTCAGAATGGTAGACGTTAGGGCATGCATAAAAATGAGGTGGCTGGCAATGACAGTTCACAAATGGTGCAAGAGGATGGATCAGTGGCGTCAAGGGTTAAAAGTATTGTGCATATTAGAAATGCACCTAGATCATTTTGTGATTATGTTTGATGTTGTTCCATATTTATTTTGTTTGGTAATGAGGGGGATGTGTTAGATTCTCAAACCACAAATGTTGTCCAGTAAGCTATTCCTTTAAGGCATGCAACTTGTGTACTTTTATGTATGTTCCAGGTTCTAATTGGAGCCTCCAAGGTTAATGATTCTTTGGTAAAGGGCAGTTACAGCTGAACCCTGAGATTGATGGATGTACTATTGCCGTGCTGTAATAAACCATCTTTTCAAGATTTATGAATCCAATTTTAACACATACTATCCTTTTATTCTTTCCTCTGCTTTGTACAGTACACACATATAACTGTCTATCCATCTATCTTCCTATTCTTATACATAGGTATTACAGATATAGAGAATGTATTGTTCTAGGTATTCATGTGTACACATGTGTATAACTACTTACATTACTGTTCCACTTAATCTAGTATTGTGTATCACGCTATATATCAGGTCTTGTAAATGCCACTATAATTGTTTTGCTGGGTACCTTTCTACAAATTTTACTATCTACTTTATAATGGTTGTCTCTACTTTAGAGAGGTTGTCCTTACATTACAGTGTCTGCTTAGGATCTCTTAGTACTTATCTGTATGTCATACCTGCATTACACCCATATTTCTTTGCGTCTCTGTCTATAAGTGTATTACTGTATATACTGTTATATATGGTGTACTTTAATTTCTCACTACATCGTAAACTATCTCTACATGTCCTGCTATATACTTTTATTTCTCTCTGGGTACCTCAGCTTACATTTTACTACTTAGCTAGTTATTTAATTGCATTAATCAATATCTCTCTGAGTGATTTACTGCACTCATCAGCTTTGTTGTAACTCTGTGAATGTATGCATCACTGTACCTTTTGCTCTGGTATTGTATGCATAGCTATATCAATATGTGTGAGAAGTAAATATATTTAACTCGACTTTGCTATCTTAGCAAGATCATCAGTGTCAACCAACACATTTTAATCGATATATCTGTCTATATATCATTGCATAACTATTCATAATAAAATACCATTGTATCTCACTTCATACATTAGCATTTCACTCCTTGTGTCACTCCCTAAATTGGGATATACCTGTATTTGTTTTTCTTCACCACTTTTTGTTCATAGCTCCTGATCAATACACATTTCCATTTACTTTTCTCAAACATCCTGCTCACTTTCACCCACCTTACTCACACTCGGTCCTTATGCTACAGCTCAATTCACATACATGTTCAATGTAATTGTTGGTGAATATTGTTGTTTCTTAGTATTTGTCAAACTTGTCTCAGGAAAGCACTCAAAAACTGAGCAGAAGAATGGTAGACCACTCTCATACAAGGCAACCATTAATGGCACCATATTCAACTTGGCGTTTAAGGTTAGAGAGGCTGCAAACAAATAAAAACACCGCTTTCATTTCATTTAATTTTCCTACTAATAAAACAGCTCTTCTGAATGGTCACATTTCTTAACACTTTTTTTGACTCCTCTAAAGAGAACCCAATTTGGTAGTGGTTTTGGGCAAGATCGACGGATTTATGAACGGATCAGCGGTGCACAGCATGACCTGCCTGTGTAACCTCGCTGTGAATCTGCGGCTCAATGTGGCAAACCAAAATCTTTTTTTAAAAATATTCCTAAACACTACCACTTACAAACCACTTCCTACAAATCCTTAAATTTAGACACAATCATTTTGTATTCATTATTTATTTCATGATGAATGTCTCCTCAAATTTACATTGCAGGCTTTTTTGTTCCCCTCTCCCATGTAGCTCTGTTTCCACGGTGACCAAAATTGTAATATTCTCTGTTAAAAGTAGGCCACAAATTAACAACTGTCTCTACAGCACTAACTCCTAAACCCAAGAAAGCAGATGTGGTTAACTGTATGTAATTAGAACCATATACCTCATGGCCAATCAGACATGTACTTAATTAAAATTCATACCACAACCTAGTTTTAAAACAGAGCCATAACTACAGCATCCAATCAAATGCGCTGTTTTAAATTGTACTTGGTAGGGTCTCTTTTAACTGACTTATTTTTAAAAACTAATTTAGCTGTAGCCTACTCCAGCCCTCACCTGTGTGCTACTTCTCCATCATATCATTCGAAATGGTTAAAGTATGGATTGTAGGTCATAGCTTTGTATTCTGGGCTAGAGAGTTTGCTAAAAAAGAATGGCATTGACAAGGACCTGGGTTTGCCTTATGTTGATATTAGTTGGTTCGGCCAGAGAGGTTTACAGTGGCAGCAATTGCTGCCTTCGGTTGAAAGCATTAAGAACTCCAAACATCCAGACCTCATAATTGTGCACTGTGTTGGCCATGACCTGGGCACACTGACTGGGGTAGAACTTGAAATCATAATGAAGAATACCTTTGAACAATTAACTTTTCCCTCACATTGCCTTGGTGTTTTCTGACATATGCCAGACAGAAATGGAAGTGGCCTTTTGAATTTTGTCCACAGATAGAAAAAGCCAGGAAACATGGTAATAAAACTGCTTCAGCATTCCTCAGAAACCATAACATGGTCTAACTTGCGCTTCAACATGCATAGAATATGCGGGAGAGATGGTGTTCACTTTACAGACGAAGGCAACATAGTATTTCTGAGCACCTTGAAACTCTGCATCCACTTGGAAATATAGGGCCCGATTCACAGAACTAACTTAAGACAAAATCCTAAACTTACTACCATTTTCGTATTCACAGAAGGCACTTACTCATTTTGGTATTCACAGAAGACACTTACTCACTTCGGTATTCACAGAAGTTAGGAGTCCTAACTTTAGGACTCCTAAATGCCTTCTGTGAATACCGAAAGTCTTAAAATTAGGATTTTTCTCAGTTTAGGAGTCCTAAAGTTAGGACTCCTAACTTTACTACTACTAAACTCAGAAAAATCCTAATTTTAAGGCTTTCGGTATTCACAGAAGGCATTTAGGAGTCCTAAAGTTAGGAGTCCTAAGTTTACTACTACTAAATTGAGAAAAATCCTAATTTTAAGACTTTCGGTATTCAGAGAAGGCATTTAGGAGTCCTAAAGTTAGGAGTCCTAACTATACTACTACTAAACTGAGAAAAATCCTAATTTTAAGGCTTTCGGTATTCACAGAAGGCATTTAGGAGTCCTAAAGTTAGGAGTTCTAACTTTACTACTACTAAATTGAGAAAAATCCTAATTTTAAGACTTTCTGTTTTCACAGAAGGCATTTAGGAGTCCTAAAGTTAGGAGTCCTAACTATACTACAACTAAACTGCGTAAAATGCTAATTTTAAGACTTTCGGTATTCACAGAAGGCATTTAGGAGTCCTAAACTTAGGACTCCTAACTTCTGTGAATACCAAAATGAGTAAGTGCCTTCTGTGAATACCAAAATGAGTAAGTGCCTTCTGTGAATACCAAAATGGTAGTAAGTTTAGGATTTTGTCTTAAGTTAGTTCTGTGAATCGGGCCCATAGTCATCATGTCCATACAATGAACACAACCGCTCTTGTAAGATCCACCCTATGTCCTTAACAGCTGTTATTTTTAACTGTAAATAAGTTTTTTTTTAATGTTATCAAACCTGCTAGACCGTCGTGGATCCGCAAACCAAAAGCACTCCTTCAATGCGAAACAGCACATTCATTCTTTCTAGTAAAGGGTTCTGAATGGATCTCACAGTAGGTATACCAGAGTCTAAATAGGTATAATTTTAGGTGCATAAGTGTCTCAATGCGTATCTTAGTGGCTGTAATAGTGTCTGTATGAATATATCAATAGGTTTGATACTCTATATCAGTATCTGAGTGGTTATCTAGGTGTCTATATAGGTGTAAGTCTATGTGTGAGAGTGTTTATATGGGTATGACACTATCTGAATGGGTATGTGAGTGGGTGTGAAAGTCTCTGTATGAATGTGTGTGTGCATGTGAGAGTCTTAGTATGGGTTTGTGAATGAGTGTAACAGTAGGTGCATAAATATAAGAGTGTGTTTGAGAGGGTCTGTATGTATATGTGAGTGGGTGTGACAGTCTTTGTATAGATTTCAGTGTAGTTATGAGAATCTCTCTATGGGGTTGTGAAAGGGTGTAGCAGTGTCTGTAGAATATCTGAATCAACAAATGGCGACCACAACTTTTTTGTGAAGGTGCTGCCAGCCAATCAGGACTTCGCTGTGGCTCGTGAATCAGCAGACTCCTGCAGGTGGATCTGGAGAGGGTCCACGTACCTATATATACAAATTTCTTTTTCAGTTAATATCTCTAATACTACTGAACAAATGCACACCAAATAAGTGAAAGCAATCTACCTTTCAGCCAAATGTGGTGTAATTCAGTCCAACAGTTCGGGCTGTATGCTTGTTCAAATGTCCTATGGTAAATAACATTAGGGGGAACTCATTTGGGACCCCCCTTTTTTTTTTACCCCTGCTTGACAGGCCACCCTACACTTTGGGAAAACTTTTGTGATGATTCATCAACCGGCGTCAAAGATATAGGCAACTGAAAAACTGCTTTTTAATAGAAATTGAATCCTAACTATAACTACATACTGGCGACAACAAGTAGGTAATTAATCACCAAAGAGGCCAAAGTAACAGGCTCCTGCTGAAAGATGTAAAAAAGAAGTGCAGGCTCAATCATTGTTAAATGGGAGCCTCTCAGACCCCCGGGGAACCGGGGACAACCACCATCCTGGGGCCATATTTTAAAAATAAATCAGGGGGACCTCGTGGACACACCGTGCCTCAGGGACCACCACCTCCCCAGAGCTTATGCATTGTTATGGAGGGCCTCTCAGATCCCCCGAGTTCCGGGGAACACCGCCTCCCCTGGGCCATAAGCAATTTGTAATAGGGGCATCAAGGACCACCTTGGGCCCCAGGGACATCAACATCCCCTGGGCTACCTTCTTATTTAAAAAATGGGAGCGGGCCCTCTCCTGGGCTGTTCTCGGCCCCAGGGACCTTCCTGGGGCTGGCTCTCCAAACAAGAAAGGAGAGGGCACATGGTTCCCCTATTGGAGCTATAGATGGCACTGGGGACACCCACCCCCCAGGGCCAGCTCCTGCAATATCCTGGGGTGCCCACCACTGGGACATAGATGTTTGCTGTAGCTTGCGGAGCTTTACTGCTCCTGCCAAGTCACAGCAAACGCTCCAATTTCAGCAAGCAAAAACTCAGTAATGCTCTCGCTTGCAGGAAGTGAACCAGAATTGTTTTCAGACACAGGGAGCTGCATGTTTAGCAGCTCCCTATGTCTGAAAGCAATGCTGGCTTCCACAGGAGGAGGGCAGCCAGCTGGGACTGCAGGGACATTCAGGCTTCCCCCCGCGGTCCAATATCACTGTCCATGTCATGAGGGATGTAATATATGAGGTCATAAGCAGTGGATTGGGGTGCGTGAGTCATTGCTAGCTCAGGTATCTATAACTGCTGAATTTCACTGGTTTTGTACAAGTGAAATCTGAGCATACTATAATGTCCCTGTAACCTTTGGCTTTTTCAATAAATACCTACGCTTTTTTAAATTCTACATCTGAAATATAACGTCCATGTAACCTTTTTGTTTTTTAAGGGAATTTGTAAATTTTATAAATGTTATTCTCTAACTGTACCCAATAACCTTTGACACTAAGTGTGTGAGTGATTGCATGAGTGTCTCAGTGGGTGTATGAGTGTCTGTGTAGGTTTGTAAGTAGGTCTGAGAGTATGAGTGGGGCTGTAAGTGGGTATATGAGTGTCTGAGTGGGTCTGTGAGCGGGTGTGTGAGTCTTTGATAGGGGTGGGTGGTAAAATTCTCTCCGCTGGATGAGTTTGCAGAGGTTTGCCTCTCTGCACACCTCTTGGAATGTGGAGTTTGGGAGAAACTCTGCCAACCACTAGCGGAATAGAGTTTACTGGCGCGCTTACCCCTAGACTTCATCCCCCAAACAGAAGTGCACCAGGAGGCCCCTTTGCAGTTATTGAGAAAGGGGGCAGCACCTCCAATGAGGTGTGAGCAATCCCATTGTGGAGCACTTGCTTGTGGCAACAATAGGGGTTATTGGCAGCCAATGACCCTCAGCAGTCAAATGGACTTCATCCCCCAACCAGAAGGCCCATTTGCAGAGTGGTTGAGAAAGGGGGCAGGCCTTCGATGAGATCTGAGAGTTAATTAAGCCATGGAGGGGGCTATGAGGGAGGCAGAAAGGCTGTGGCTTTTGTTTTGAGGGGTGGGGGCATTGGAATGCCCATTCTGGGCAGCCCCCACCCCGAACATTGGGAGAAAAATCCCTGGTGCCTAGTGGGCTTTCTACCCCCTGGGGGGCATATCAGGGTCTACCTCCCCATCTGCCCCTTGAGGGGGCAAAAAGATTGTTGCATTTTTTGGGGTGGTGGGGGCATTGGCATGCACATTCTGGCCAGCCCCCGCAAGAGATATTTGGAGAAAAAAACCCTGGTGCCTAGTGGGCTTTCTGTCCCCCGGGTCAGGTAAGAGACTATTGCCCCATCTGCCTCCCGGGGCGGCAAAAGACTAGCATTTGGGTGGGGGAATGGGCATTGGCATATTCATTCTGGGCAGCCCCCACCCCTATGTATAAAAAAAAATCCCTGGTGCCTAGTGGGCTCTCTGCCCCCATCTGCCTTCTAATTGGGCAGAAAGTCTTTTGCCTTTTTTGGGGGGGTAGGGTGGTGGCATTGAGTTGCCCATTATGGGTAGCCCCCACCACTGGCCTCTAAAAAAATAATCCCTGGCATCTAGGGTGCTTTCTGCACCCCGGGGCGGAAGAAAGACAGTCTGTTGCAAAATTGTATGGGGGAGCAAAGGCCTTTGCCCAAGGGGCTGCTCCCCACTCCCTGGTGCTAGTGGGTGTATCCCTGCATGAGGAGCGCCCTCCTAGGCGATCCCCAGGCAGGGATCCACTAGGGAAGGATACCATTGGAAAGGGGATATTCTTCTCTTTCCAACAATACCCCTCCCATGTGTTTCGGTGCTTGGGAGGCTGAGATAGCCCTACAAGAACCAAAACTGTCAAACTGAAACTAAGTTTCAGTTTTGTTTTCGTTGTAATGACGACAGCGCGCCATGCGTGCGATCGTCATTACAAGGAACACCAAAACATTGCTTTGGGAGGTTGGGGATGCTCTTCCCCACCTCCCAAGGCAACATAAAATGGGAAATCCCTCTGCTGTTTTGCAATAGTGCTCATGACTGAACCATTCCGTCATGGGCATGGAAGGGGTTAACGAGAACAAATACATAATATATGGCCCATATAGGTAGACCCAAGATAAGAACAATATGCATTCTTCCAAAATATTGTTTTGAAGTGATGCACAGTGCTGTATCCATTGACGCTGTTACCTTTAAATGAT
Source organism: Triturus cristatus (assembly GCF_964204655.1). NCBI lineage: Eukaryota > Metazoa > Chordata > Amphibia > Caudata > Salamandridae > Triturus > Triturus cristatus. The sequence continues at coordinate 178,804,247 of NC_140593.1, forward strand.
GATGAGAATTGTGATGAAAGTGAACATTATTGTCTAGATGTCATGAAATTGTGCACCAAACCCAGCACTGATATTCTGGATGAACGTCTGATTGAGTCTGATCATTTATTATTCATTGATGGCTCATGTTTGAGAGAAAATGATGGCACACTTAGAGCAGCTTATGCTGTCTGAACCATAAATTATGTGGTCAAAGGTTCACGGCGTCACAACGTTTTTTCTGCCAAAGTTGCTGAACTGATTGCTCTTACTAGATCCTGCAGTTTAACTGCACTAATGAGAGTCAACATATTCACTAACAGCCAGAATGGGTTTGGTGTCATCCATGATTTTGGACAATTGTGGTCACAGAGGGGTTTTCTTACTTCCTCGGGTACCCGATCAAAAATGGAACAAACGTCAAGGACCAATTGCAAGCTCTGCAATTACAAGGAGATATTGCTGTGGTGAAGTGTTTAGCTCATCAAGGAGGAAGTGGCTATGTTGCCATGGACAACAGATTTGCTGACTCAGTAGGCAGGTATTGCTCATTGTTAGCCTGTTCCTTTAATGGAAATTTCACATGTGAGTCGGAAGAGGAGAGTTCTTTTGCAATGTTGATAAAGTTACTGACATGTGGAATGAACTGAAGTGGGTGCAGAAAAACGTGTCAGCGGCAAAACAGAATGGCTGGGTAAAAGCAGGATGCGAGAAAAATGCAAATGACATTTGGGTGTCTGTAGATGGGAGACCAGTATTACCGCATAGTTTGTTGTTTCCAATGATACAACACTACTATGGATATACATATCTAGGAAGAGATGCAATGGTGAGACTTAGCAGGCAGAGCTGGTACAACCCCAGAGTCAGAATATTGCTTGAAGAGATCTGCCATTGGTGTGTAACTTATCAACAGTTCAATTTAGAGAAAAGAACACGTCACTTAAACACACCTAGGGAGATCAGAAGGCCCATTTAAAAGTGTGCAGATGGATTTCATAGAGTTGCCTGTCCACAACAGGTCGAGATATATCCTAGTGATTGTGTGTGTCCTCTCCAGATGGGTTAAAGCCTACCTAACTGGAAGGAATGACAGTCTCACTGTATAAAAGCTGTTATTACTGGAATTAATACCTAGGTTCTGCATGCCGATTTCTCTTGAGTCAGATAGAGGAACGCACTTCAACAATGAAGTGACGAAGATGATCTCCATAGCCTTACAGATTGAAGAAAGATTACACTGCAGTTACAAACCAGAAGCTTCTGGTATTGTTGAACAAATAAATGGTACCCTCAAGTCTAGATTGGCTAAGGTCTGTACATCTATCTTTCTGAAATGGCTAGACCATTTACCCTTGGTGACTATCCAGAATATCTCTTACAGAAAGATGAGGTTATAACCCCATGAAATATGGATGAGCAGAGCAATGAGATTATCTGCCGTTCCTGCAAATGCTCTTGTGAATACCACTGACAATAAAATATTGGATTACTGAAAAGGATTGGCTAATGTGGTTTGTGTTGTCTCTCATCATGTTTCAGCTACCACAGAAGACCCACATCAAGAATGGTGCCATGACCTCAATCCTGGTGATTGGGTCATGATCAAGAAGCACATTCTATAGACTTGCCTTGAACCCAGGTGGAAAGGGCCCTTTCAGGTTAACCTCACTGCACACACTGCTGTTAAGTGTTTTGGGGTCTCAAACTGGATTCATGCTTCCCACACCATAGAGTGAGCAGTCCAGAAGAAGTGCCTTTGGTCTATGATCCTGAACAAAGAGCATTAGTGGTTATGCCACTAAAAGAGATATCACCCTGACCAACAGCACTGGTGTCAGTCCAGCCACTGGAACAGGAAGGGATGACAATCAGCTGACGGAAAGTCAAGTGCAAGTACCCGAAGTAACTCAGAGTGGCATTTACATTGGTAACAAAAAAGAATCTGAGGTTGAATCACAGAGTAAAAGTGCCACTGATGTGATACTGAGACAAGAAGAAGAACCAGGAGAAGGAACCAGCACTGGAACAAGGAGAACAAATCAGCAAGTAGAATGGCCACAAAGGTATGAAAACAAAAATCGAAGGAGAAGTTCTTCAATAGCTAAAATTCTAGTGACGAAGGTGGTATAGATCCAAATCAGTAAAGCCTAAGATCGAAAAGAGCACGAGTGCCCTGTCACAGATATTCAGCACCTGAATGGTCTTACTACATGAATAATGCTTTGAATGTCACATTGGAAGGATTTATGCAACGTGAATCCTGAACTATTTGAACCTCCCTGAAAAAGAGAAAACGAGACTGATGAAATTAATCGGAAGAAACACTTGAAACTCATTAGATATTTGCTGTTTTAGTTCTTTGTTTTGCAGAAGATCAACCTAGATTTGGGTTGAAATTACAGAAGAATAGGGCCAACATTTTAAAAGAATGCAGAGTCAGGTTAAGGATTGTCTAGTTAGAGGATTTATTGCTGAAGAAAAATAAAATTAACTGTACCAAAGGGTACAAACTAACACTTGCTGAAAGCTATTAAACTATGTGTTTTTAAACTGACTCATGGAATGTGTTACATTAGAAATTAGTGTAAATATATCATGGGTTCAATTTTCGTAACAACAGTAATAGTGATCTCTATAGTACTATTAGGGTTTTACCTAGCCCCAGAATCTGAGCCTAAGCAAAGAACATCACTAATACACCTATTTACAAAACTAGGAAAGACCACTTTAGTTACTCCTTTGTAAGCTATAATAAAAGTATTCTAGGTTAGTGCAAGAATACACTAACGCCATGGATGAAAAGGATTGTTATGTATGTGCACACTTACCTACTTCAGTTTCAGAAGAAGTTACCGATTACAACATGCCTTTATCTTATGCTATTTCTTGCAGCATCCTATTGTTATTAGTTTATAGGCAAGGACATTGTGAGTATTTCTATTCTGAAATGATCCAATACTCTCCAGGTTAGTTTTATTAGAGAACATGGATTTACACTCACAAACAAAGGAGATGGACAAAGCCTGGTATCATTTCTTTCCCCATAGACCCATAAATAGTGTAAAGGCTTACAAAAACAATTTAACCTGTTGATTGCGACCAATAGAGAAGGCTTATTGAAATGGCTTTTGAAGAGAGATAAACTAACATGACAAGAACTACTGACAAGACGAGCAATGTCTTAGACAATGCTTGGAAGGAAAAAAATGATTTTATAAAGAAGATGGTTTACCCTAAACTGAAACTTGACAGCCAACCCAAAGGGAAAATGTGTGTCTACAGAAGATGGACACCCAAAAGGACTGCCATGTAGGGATTAGAAGTTGTAAACACACTCAAATTCACTGGGGGAACTTGAACATTTTTACAGGGTGACAAAAATGCTATTCCAGGGGTTTATTATATTTGTGGATAGAATGCTTACTTCTTACTACCCGCTGACTGGGAGGGAATCTGCTATTTAGACATGCGTATTTCAAAATTGTCCCATGTGAAGATTTTAGATGAATTAAAATTAACCCCTTAATACCAAAAGGACGTGCTGTAAAAACAAAGGGGCTCATTACGATGGCAGGCGGTCATTAGTCAGACGTGCGGTGGTCCCACCACACATATTAGGATGCGCCCTCCATACTGGCAGGCGCATATTGGGCTTTCAACATTACGGACGGTGCTTCTGGCTGCAGCAAAGTACCCCTCGTGCATCCCCTCACACACACACAGAGGTGGCCTGCAATGGGCCCCCAAATCCCGTCTCCGCCTGTCTTTTTGCGGTGGGATAACCGCCGCAAAAAGACAGGCGGAAAGGGATACCGTAATCCCTACGGCGGTGCCTGCAAGATCAACCTTGCCTGCAATGCTCTTCTTGATTCGGGTTCCGCAAGGCGGGCAGAAAAGGACCGCCTTGCGGAACCGTGGCGGACGGACTTTTCGTCCGCCGCAGACGCATTGGGATTTCCACCGCCATCCTAATTTGGCGGTGTGAATTTCCTCTGTGATGGCGGAAGGACCGCCACCGATGGCCCGGCGGTGGCTGTCCTTCAGCCATCATAATGAGCCCCATAGTAACTGGACTAGTAGGAGGCATGTTTGGAGCTGTCATTCCACTTGTAGGCAACATCTTAAATGGTGAAAAGTTTAGAAAGTTGCCAACAGTTGTTGATAAAATGACAACCAACACATCTGGAGCTTTGCTTGTAATAAATACAGAAATATTTGCAATGTGGTCGAAGGTTTTACAGGACTGACTTGCCTTAGACATCTTACATGCAGAAAGGGGTGGAGTTTGCAAAATGCATAAACTAACTCATTGATGTACATACATACCTGATGAGAGACGGGATATAGAAGGCTTCACAAAGACCATTTCAGGACTAGAACCTGAGTTACGTCAATTGGAAACAGCAAATTTGTTTGAAAACTTTGCAAAGGACATTGTCACAAGGGGAAATTGATTTTCAACAACAGAAAAGGGTATATTGAGGGATATTCTAATGTCAATAGTGATAGTGGGGCTTTGTCAAATATTTCTTTATGCACTGTTTTTAAGCTGTAGAAACATACTTTGCAAGAGAAAGGAAAGGTTGGAGAGGTAATTGTATGAGAAGGATTTGGGTTTTAGGGAATGACAATTACATGAACTCTTTGAAATTCAGAGGTTTGGAAAGAAAAAGATGAAACTCATTGATGATGAAAGTGCACTCTGAAATGGACTCATATGCGAAATCTAGATATGTGATGATTAATAAAATCATCAGACAGGGAATTTAAAATGTTTTACCTAAATTAACCCCATGACAGTGTAGAAATGTGACTTAATATTAACGTAGAAAATGTGTGTCAATATAGTGGTTGGAGTTAATTAGATTTTATTAAATGTGCAGAATAGAGAAACATTTGGCTTATTTCTGCAGAAAGCTCCCATTTCTGTCATTCTTTCACTTCTAGGCCTCAATATTTATGGTTATTCCTTCCTTTCCCCTTTTAATAAAAGAAATGCCTTTTTGTAAATGATAATTTAATGTTATATTTGAACTGTAGAACTTAACACCTTTGTGAAATGTGCAGTTTGCTGCAAAATGTATTTCTTTTTTTCATCACACCATTTGGCGTCATGATTTTTTAGATAGTTATCTCTGCCACACGCTTATAACGAACAAGTACATTGCTATAGATTTGAGTCTCATGATCTAACAGGACATGCTAGATACTAATGTTTCATTTCATAGAACAGCCCATTGTTATACAATGGGACACTGAACAGCTAACAGAGTAGGCTTGCAAAGGTTCTCATGAGAACCTTCGTAGATGTATCTTTTTGAAAAACGCTGTAGCAACATTCAAGTAACATCATGTCAATATAAGCGTTTACTGTAGGGATCAAGAGAGCGAAAATGATGTACGGAAGATCCTTTCCTATTGGTTAGAGACGATCCAACACTCAGAATTTGCAACATGTTTTGTGCTTTTCTATATAGTATGTATTAGTAGTTAGAGAGGCAATGCATTCTATGCAGATCTTCCCCCCTGCCATGCTGTCTAGCGCTTAAGTGTGCTATTCCTGCTCGAATTTCTGCGTTTGTGTTATTCTGATGCCTTTTTGAGACTTTCTCCAAGCTGATCATAGTACTGCTGTGATTATTTCCTTCCACCGGTTGCTACTGCAGCTGTTAGGGAACTCGGCTAAGTTTCTAGAACTACTCTTTATGGGGAGTTTGACCTCTCATAGCTCTTAGCCCGTTGTTCCAAATTTTCTCTTGCTTTTTTTCCAGAGGAACTCTTTGTGCGTTCTGGCTAGGATAAGTTAGGTCCTTTAGATCAAGATAGGGATTCATTCCTTTATGAACATGCTGTTATTTTACATGCAAATTCTATCCACATTTTTATTTTTATTTCTGTAAACAGACTTATTTGACTAACCTAAATAAAAAGACAAAAATAAAGACCAATCTCTTAATTAGAAAATAATACTTTTAAAGCTTCACCAAATCTATCATTATTGACTGAACATTCAATAACTATAAGTTGATGAGAAATGTATTTGAGTTGCACTCCACTCTAACATTGGGGCAATTATTCATCAATCTGAAGAAGAAATTGGCATGGCAATTGGAGATTCTTTTATTAAGTTTTAAGGTGGAGCTGTTTATACATTTTTTATGAGATTTCCGCTCTTTCACCAGTGTCACCAGAGAGTCCACTCAGGGGTCCAGGTGCGAGAGATGACATTTGTCTGGTAGGCGGGGCAAAACAGTGTGAAGAAGAAATGCAGAGGTAGTCTGGAGTTGCTCGGTAGACACATCAAAATCTCGGCTGGGCCCAGCACTTATTGTTATGTTTTTACTTTCCTGGAGTCTGATCTCCCACTAATTGAAGCTGCCCACTGCTTCACATACACAGTGTTTCAAAAAGAGTCCAGGCTTTGCCAGACAAATATGTTTTTTTCATCAAAGCTGCGCCGCTCCATGGATGGAAGTTATTAATTATATATCGGAGTCTACGACATCCACATAGCAATGAGTAAGGCTTGCAGGGAAGGAACAATAGTTAATTGCTTTGGGCTTGCAGGGGAAATGCACAGCAAGCCAAAGTGCACCTGGGCTGCTTTTAATTATTCTTGCAGCAGCGTCTCATCACACACAAGCATTGAGGAGCTGTATATACATGACTAATGCATTTTAGTGCAGTGATGCAGACACCCGAATTAAAATGCATTAGTCTAACCCCTGAGGCGTGGTACTTGGCAGGGCTGGTAATATGATAATCAAAGCCATGTGACAGACAATAATATATGCAGAAATATGATAACTGGTTCGAATGCTGTGTCAGTAAAAGTCAGAGATATGCCATTGAAGTGTACTATACGACAAGACATAATATTGTTTTAGCATGAATTAAGAATATAGAGTCTCTCGTGATTGTATTTAAATTATAGTGAAACAATATAATAATGCAGTCATAACACTTATAGTGTCATTAGATTAATTGTGATAATAATCTGTAATATTATATTGTAATGCGTATTTCCAGGCAACATCAATCACTCCAAGATGGCTCCCATTTTGGCTAGACATGTCCATTTTCTGTGTTTAACATGTTACAAATGGGGCATGGTGACACTCTGTTTTGTTGGCGGGGAGCAAGGTGATTGTTTCCAGTACTCAATTTGTAAAATAAATAAGTGCCAGGGCCCTTGTCAAGAGACCACTGCAGCTTGCACCAACTATTGCACCTGCCAGCACTGCCAATAACAGTACCAACATAACTAGTAACCATCACACTCCTACATGTGTGACAATTCAGACTGTCCCAGGCCCCAATGCTGTAAGAATGGCTTGGGCAGCAGGCATTAGTAATTTTTACTGTCATAAGTTCCGATGTTGACAACTAAGTGGCAGTGCTGAGCACCAGAAACCACTGGCTCAATTTAAGCACTGATTATGCTGAAACGCATTGGCAAGTTACTGTGATGATAATTCACAAATAAATATAGTACTTCTATACCCCCAGGTGTGTGTGCTTATATTTTGCCACACAAACGTGGCAAAGCAAACATTGGATTAACTCACACCTGGAAGAGCGCTTAACCCCTGGCAGTGTTTTGGTGATACCTAAATGTGGGGTGTGGTGAAAGGATTATTTGTTCACCAGTAACCAATCTAAAATCTAAAGTGAACTTTTGCCTGAAGGCGTACCACACATTTAACCACACCAATTTGATAATTATGGAGAAACAGGAAACCAAGGGTTTGCATTATAGGATCAGAAGACATGGAGCACACATTGGATCAAAATGAGGCAGAGGAAAGTTATTCTGATCTAGGTAAGTCTCCTGCAGGTCTTTGAATATCATCATCATAGTCTTTATTCGAATTTTTAAAAATTCATAGAAGACACAAACATATACAAAACACACAATTATCACTAATCAAATCCTTGTAAAATACTTAAAATCGTCCATTAAATATCTAAAAATTACAGTTAAGACGAAAAATTAAACAGATCAACAAACTAAAAATTACTGTTTAAGACAAAAATTAAACATAACAAAAGACTAAAGATGGAAACATGTTATAAAATACAGTTCAAATTAATACTTCTATTCATAGAAGGGAATTTACTGCCAACAACCCATAAAACCCTACGGGGGTACTCCCGCGGATTCCCTAAGAGCCCTATGCCTTAAGGACCAAGCCCAGCCCAGGTATTTAGCTAGGGCGATTGAGAGTACTGGAAGAGTATTTGTGCACAGAAGTCTTAGAGCAACGACAGAATTCCTTGTGGCCAGGGTTTTACACAAAGGAGACAGCCATGTTCTTTTAGGGTTGGCATATGCAGGGCAGACAAACAAAAAGTGGGCAATTGTTTCCTCATGGAGGCCACAAACGGGACAGGTCCCTACACTTACTCCAGACCACCCATTAGTTAGAACCCTGAGTGGAAGCGAGCCTGCTCTTAATTGGAAGTAAAGTTTCCTATCTCTGGGTTGGGTGATCAAATCCCAGTAAGGTTCGAAAACTGGGGAAACCTTCGCCTCCAAAAAACGGCTAGTCATTGTAGGAGAGGCAGAGTCGCTCCAGACCTGGTGATTTACCCGTTCCCAGTATAGCATTTTCAGACATCTCTTCGGAGGGAACCCGGTAGCCACCGGATCACTCCATAGCCCCTCCATGCCCAGGTCTATCAAAGTTTCCCGGAGGTTCCTCAGCCACCCAATCTTGTGGAACTTATCGGCCTGTATTACATCCATAAGGCCCATAGCATATGAATGGAGCTCCGGGGTGGTCCAGAGTCTCCTCCAGTATAGGACCGGGCAGAGTTTGGCTATGTCCTTAATTGCCTTCCTACCTAGATCGTACCGTAATGGAACCAAGGGCGTGCTCTGCGGGAGGCCAACTATGTTATGGAAAAATTTATTTTCAACGACTGCTAAAGATGACAATGCGTCGAAAGCCCATAACTCGGCCCCATACAACACTGAGCTTAGAGCCTTGGCCTCATATACTTGGAGCAATGGTTTAATAGGCCTGGTGTAAGATTTTTTATGTTCACTAATCAGAGTTCCGGTTATCTGCCTGAATTTCAGTGTGGACATTTCCAGATGTCTATTCCACTTATTGTCGTGTGTCAGTGTCACATGCATGCCCAAATAAACAAAGTTTTTTACTCCCTCAAGTTTCTGCCCACTCATAAGAAACTTTCCTGCTCTATAACTTGGGTGAGGGTTAAAGGCCATAAGTTTAGTCTTGGTCACATTCACCTAGAGGCCATGATTTCTGCAAAAATCTTCAAAAACTAACAATGCCCTTTGCATGCCACTCGGAGTTTTGGATACAATAAGAGTATAGTCAGCAAACATCAATATCCGAGTGCTCACTCCGGCCAACTTGGGAGCATCGGTGTTAACTCGTGACATGTAGTCTACTATTCCATTGATGTACAGGGAGAAGAGCGTGGGTGCCATAGCACATCCTTGGCGCACACCTCGCTCAACCGGGAACTCGGGTTTGATGTCCCCCGAGCCTCCCCACTGAATTCTTGCAAAATTCGGCTCATGAAGCCGCCTAATTAAGGTCAGAAGTTCCAAGGAAAGCCCTAGCTTTTCGAGAACCCTCCACAACTGCTCACGAGGGACAAGGTCAAAGGCAGCTCTTAGGTCCACAAAAGCGACGTAGAGACTGCCTTTGCCTAATGTTACTACTTTCCAGTGCAGTTGTACGAAGCGGAACACCTGGTCCACCGTGCTGGTAAATTTACAGAAACCAGCTTGAAAACAGGAGAGTATCCTATTGTCTTTGATCCAATCCAGTAGCACATTCAGGACCATCCTCCCGATGACCTTTTGGATTGTGTCTATTAGACTAATAGGTCTATAATTTCCTGGGAGTGATTTATCTCCCTTTTTAAAAATGGGAATTATAATTGCGCCCCCCCAAGATTTGGGCACAGGAGCCCCTTCAGCCACAGCGTTAGCCACTAGTGAGATATATTTGCTCCATCCAGGTTTGTTATTAAGGAAGAGATCGGATGGGACCCCGTCCAAACCCGGTGCCCGCCCAGCAGCTACACAGGCCAGGGCTACTAAAACGTCGTTTGGGATAAAGGGACCATACGAATAAAAAAACGTACGATGTCAGCCCTCGACATTTGTATAGGGGATTACATGCGTATTGTGGTTTAAAATACCCTATCCAGTCCTCTTGAGTAACATGGTTCGATGGACTATCAGGCGTGCCACCTCTGTTCCATTTAATCACATTCCAGAACAATCTGGTCCCCTTCAGATCAGACCAATACAATTCATCCCATCTCTTTTTAGCTTGAGCAAGACACTTCTTATAATGGTGTCTAGCTATTTGAATGGTTGTCTTGCTCCCGCCAGAAAGAGCTTGCGTCAAATTGCCTCTGGCTCGTCTGCACTCCTCATCATACCATCTTAAGCGTTTGAAGAGTGGCTTATTGCCCTTACTTATTGGCTTGTAGAAAAAACTGCGTAGTCCCTCAAAGAAGGACTCATGTAGTCTAGTGACTTGATCGCTGCCTTCTTTAGTCACCAGAACATCTTCCAGTTTTACAATAGTCTGGGCAAGCTCATCATCAATGCTAGCGATGACCTTAGCATTAATCTTGACCTGGGGCCACTTGAGTCTTCGCATGTCATTGGTAGGAACACGGTCAGGGTGACCCGATTGGGGTTCTTCTCTCGCCATGCTACAATCCCCCCACCAACTATGGGTAACGCAAAGAGGGTTATGGTCACTCTCGACTCTTAATACAACCACCATATCAATAATGTGCTGCCACAACCTCATACAACATAGAACATAATCGATCCTACTAACTGAGCGGCCATTGTCAAAGGTGAATGCACCATTCTTGTCCCCAAGGGTCCTTCCATTCAAGGCCCTTAGGCCTTTCTCGTAGCATAGTGCATTTACCTGCACTGCTACCGTAGACCACCTTTTAATTGGAGAAAGCGGCAGGGCAGGTATTCCCCAAAGCCGGTCCTCTTCGGGGTCAAGGCCCCATTCGGAGTACGGATCTAGAAGGGGTTCGAATGTGACATTGAAATCACCCGCAACAATCATGTCCCTATTGCTCGAGTTGGTTTCAATAAGACTGGTCAGGGTGTCCAATACCCGTGACCTTTTCCCTTTTGTCCCATGAAGGTATAGATTGTAAATGTCTATTGTGTGTGTCAAACCGGAGGTTAATCTCACTAATTGGATATCCGGGGAGCCCGTATCGATCGTAACTACCCTAGAGAATAGATCCTGTCGGGCCCAGATGGTTAGTCCGCCCATAGGGCGGCCTTTTGGGCCCTTAGTCGCTGGAACATAAAAATTCAGGTAGCCCAACAGAAACTGGGGCTCGCAGGTCCATGTTTCCTGCAGAATACAAACGTCATGTTTGTTAACAAAACCCACCCATTCAGGAGAATCTAGTTTGGTCTTAATACCCGCTAGATTCCAAGATAGCAAAGTGCCTGGTCTTTTGCCCAGCAGTATGCCATGGTGTACGACGGCCTGACTTGGCTCACTTGACTTTCCACTCATCCTGCGGAGGCTTGTTGAACAAACCTTAGGTGAAGTAGGCACCCCTGTTAAAACTGGGGTGACAACGTCACGGCCGCAAGTAAAGTCACAATCATTTGCCCTTCGAACTTTGAGAGATGTAAAGTTTGGCTTACGGTATGAGTGTCAGTATCGAGGACCTACGTCATAAAAATGGTGTAGGGTATGTACCTCTATCTCTGATCTAAGCCCATGTAATGTATGGTCAGTGATGAACCTCGGGATTTGAGTATCTTCAAAATTAACAATAATGCAATCACCCAATTTATTTTTAATGCTTGAGCCTACCCATTTTACTCTTCTTACAAATAAAATTCTCCCATTCAGGTTGCTTGGAATTGGCCTGTTTGTATTTAGCCAGTGGCTCACTTTATTTTTTAACTCCTGAAAAGATTCAGTTTTGCTTACAGATAATTCTGGGACACCAGTTAAAACTACTACATACGGGAGGGATTCAGGTGGTAAATGAATTTGGACTAAGGGTGGACTTGAAGGTTTTACGGGAGTAACAAGATTAACAACTTCTCTCCCTTCCACAGTATGCTTTGGGTTATTACTCGTAGATTCCTTGCTTGTCCCTCCCTCTCGCCCAGACAACTGGTGGGTGTTGGTCACAGAATTAGATGAGCTAGTACCTAAACCTGTGTTGGTTAATGAAGTATGATTTTCAAATGGGGGCGGTACACAAGTCGAAGAGTTTACAATATGGGGGCAACTTGTTTTGACAATGTCTCTAGTAGACATTTTGACAACATTCTTTAATGAACAAAAGTTGTCCAAAATGGTTTGTTCCAGCCTATCAACTTTTTCAGTAACTATCTTGACCCTTTCTAGAAGTGGTAAAATTAAGGATCGGACAGCCTGTTCTAGCTGGGAGATCATATCACTACTATCTAACAAAAAAGAGGTACTTGTACAAGCGTCCTCCGCATTTAAACGTTCCTGGGTACACGAAATATCGGGCATTGCAATATTTTTAGATGTTTTTGGCATTTTCGCCTGCCTGGTACGTTCCATGGTTCCACCCCTTTTCCTTTTAGAATTAATAGGTCTAGAGAGTTTGATCGCAGCCCTTGTCTGAGGGGGAGTGGCTTTAACATTAGGTGGGGCCGTTACTGGCGCTGCAGATGCACCATCGGTCATAGCGATAGCTACAGGCAACCTATCGGGAGATATTGACACATTGGAAAGCGTTTCAGACTCAGCCCGCAAGGATGCGTCCCCCCGAATCTGCTCCCTTGAATTAGTTGGCGATTTAGACTGGGCCAATAGACCTAATGAGGAGCGTCTTGCGTGCATGGGATCAATAGAAAGACGCCTCTCGGTGATGGCAATTTCGTGCTCTATTACCGAGACTGCTCTGGTAATGAATTGGTCCTTGGTGCCAGACACTGTTGTAAGAGCAGTGGCACGCTTTACCTTCCCAACCATGTGATACAGTGCTAATTGGTTCTTAGGGTGTGTCTTAATTAAATACACAACACAAGCGACACTGTTCGATTAACGGTTCCACCGTCGACTTACTCCGAACACTCGCTGAAAGAGGGATGGCCCAGCCCAGCCTTGGCCAGCCCCGGACGGCCACAGACGGCCCGCCCTTTGTCCGGGCTTCGTCCGGCGCGTCCCGCTCGCGTACCGCGTAGCGGTTATCGTCACGACTTTTATAGGGCGTCACAAGTCTAAGGCGGTTGGGCGGGGAAAAAGCACAGGTGCAACAAGCCACGGGCTCCTGGGATACGGAGTCCCGAGTAGTGCCTTTACCCCTCAGCAGCGCCTCCACAAACAGCGACAATGGCAAGCAGCTCCTCCTAGGGCGACGGCGAAAGAAATCAGCAACTCTGCGCCAGGTAGGACTGACAGCGAAGCGGGACCCGCGCCAGCGGGTTCCGCGAGGTGTTTTCAATGATCCGAGGCGGGTGGGCGGGGAAAAAGCACAGGTGCAACAAGCCACGGGCTCCTGGGATACGGAGTCCTGAGTAGTGCCTTTACCCCTCAGCAGCGCCTCCACACACAGCGACAATGGCAAGCAGCCCCTCCTAGGGCGACGGTGAAAGAAATCAGCAACTCTGCGCCAGGTAGGACTGACAGCGAAGCGGGACCCGCGCCAGCGGGTTCCGCGAGGTGTTTTCAATGATCCGAGGCGGGTGGGCGGGGAAAAAGCACAGGTGCAACAAGCCACCGGCTCCTGGGATACGAAGTCCCGAGTAGTGCCTTTACCCCTCAGCAGCGCCTCCACACACAGCGACAATGGCAAGCAGCCCCTCCTAGGGCGACGGTGAAAGAAATCAGCAACTCTGCGCCAGGTAGGACTGACAGCGAAGCGGGACCCGCGCCAGCGGGTTCCGCGAGGTGTTTTCAATGATCCGAGGCAGGTGGGCGGGGAAAAAGCACAGGTGCAACAAGCCACGGGCTCCTGGGATACGGAGTCCCGAGTAGTGCCTTTACCCCTCAGCAGCGCCTCCACACACAGCGACAATGGCAAGCAGCTCCTCCTAGGGCGACGGCGAAAGAAATCAGCAACTCTGCGCCAGGTAGGACTGACAGCGAAGCGGGACCCGCGCCAGCGGGTTCCGCGAGGTGTTTTCAATGATCCGAGGCGGGTGGGCGGGGAAAAAGCACAGGTGCAACAAGCCACGGGCTCCTGGGATACGGAGTCCTGAGTAGTGCCTTTACCCCTCAGCAGCGCCTCCACACACAGCGACAATGGCAAGCAGCCCCTCCTAGGGCGACGGTGAAAGAAATCAGCAACTCTGCGCCAGGTAGGACTGACAGCGAAGCGGGACCCGCGCCAGCGGGTTCCGCGAGGTGTTTTCAATGATCCGAGGCGGGTGGGCGGGGAAAAAGCACAGGTGCAACAAGCCACCGGCTCCTGGGATACGAAGTCCCGAGTAGTGCCTTTACCCCTCAGCAGCGCCTCCACACACAGCGACAATGGCAAGCAGCCCCTCCTAGGGCGACGGTGAAAGAAATCAGCAACTCTGCGCCAGGTAGGACTGACAGCGAAGCGGGACCCGCGCCAGCGGGTTCCACGAGGTGTTTTCAATGATCCGAGGCAGGTGGGCGGGGAAAAAGCACAGGTGCAACAAGCCACGGGCTCCTGGGATACGAAGTCCCGAGTAGTGCCTTTACCCCTCAGCAGCGCCTCCACACACAGCGACAATGGCAAGCAGCCCCTCCTAGGGCGACGGTGAAAGAAATCAGCAACTCTGCGCCAGGTAGGACTGACAGCGAAGCAGGACCCGCGCCAGCGGGTTCCGCGAGGTGTTTTCAATGATCCGAGGCAGGTGGGCGGGGAAAAAGCACAGGTGCAACAAGCCACGGGCTCCTGGGTTACGGAGTCCCGAGTAGTGCCTTTACCCCTCAGCAGCGCCTCCACACACAGCGACAATGGCAAGCAGCCCCTCCTAGGGCGACGGTGAAAGAAATCAGCAACTCTGCGCCAGGTAGGACTGACAGCGAAGCGGGACCCGCGCCAGCGGGTTCCGCGAGGTGTTTTCAATGATCCGAGGCGGGTGGGCGGGGAAAAAGCACAGGTGCAACAAGCCACGGGCTCCTGGGATATGGAGTCCCGAGTAGTGCCTTTACCCCTCAGCAGTGCCTCCACACACAGCGACAATGGCAAGCAGCCCCTCCTAGGGCGACGGTGAAAGAAATCAGCAACTCTGCGCCAGGTAGGACTGACAGCGAAGCGGGACCCGTGCCAGCGGGTTCCGCGAGGTGTTTTCAATGATCCGAGGCGGGTGGGCGGGGAAAAAGCACAGGTGCAACAAGCCACGGGCTCCTGGGATACGGAGTCCCGAGTAGAGCCTTTACCCCTCAGCAGTGCCTCCACACACAGCGGCAATGGCAAGCAGCCCCTCCTAGGGCGACGGTGAAAGAAATCAGCAACTCTGCGCCAGGTAGGACTGACAGCGAAGCGGGACCCGTGCCAGCGGGTTCCGCGAGGTGTTTTCAATGATCCGAGGCGGGTGGGCGGGGAAAAAGCACAGGTGCAACAAGCCACGGGCTCCTGGGATACGGAGTCCCGAGTAGTGCCTTTACCCCTCAGCAGCGCCTCCACACACAGCGACAATGGCAAGCAGCTCCTCCTAGGGCGACGGCGAAAGAAATCAGCAACTCTGCGCCAGGTAGGACTGACAGCGAAGCGGGACCCGCGCCAGCGGGTTCCGCGAGGTGTTTTCAATGATCCGAGGCGGGTGGGCGGGGAAAAAGCACAGGTGCAACAAGCCACGGGCTCCTGGGATACGGAGTCCTGAGTAGTGCCTTTACCCCTCAGCAGCGCCTCCACACACAGCGACAATGGCAAGCAGCCCCTCCTAGGGCGACGGTGAAAGAAATCAGCAACTCTGCGCCAGGTAGGACTGACAGCGAAGCGGGACCTGCGCCAGCGGGTTCCGCGAGGTGTTTTCAATGATCCGAGGCGGGTGGGCGGGGAAAAAGCACAGGTGCAACAAGCCACCGGCTCCTGGGATACGAAGTCCCGAGTAGTGCCTTTACCCCTCAGCAGCGCCTCCACACACAGCGACAATGGCAAGCAGCCCCTCCTAGGGCGACGGTGAAAGAAATCAGCAACTCTGCGCCAGGTAGGACTGACAGCGAAGCGGGACCCGCGCCAGCGGGTTCCACGAGGTGTTTTCAATGATCCGAGGCAGGTGGGCGGGGAAAAAGCACAGGTGCAACAAGCCACGGGCTCCTGGGATACGAAGTCCCGAGTAGTGCCTTTACCCCTCAGCAGCGCCTCCACACACAGCGACAATGGCAAGCAGCCCCTCCTAGGGCGACGGTGAAAGAAATCAGCAACTCTGCGCCAGGTAGGACTGACAGCGAAGCAGGACCCGCGCCAGCGGGTTCCGCGAGGTGTTTTCAATGATCCGAGGCAGGTGGGCGGGAAAAAAGCACAGGTGCAACAAGCCACGGGCTCCTGGGTTACGGAGTCCCGAGTAGTGCCTTTACCCCTCAGCAGCGCCTCCACACACAGCGACAATGGCAAGCAGCCCCTCCTAGGGCGACGGTGAAAGAAATCAGCAACTCTGCGCCAGGTAGGACTGACAGCGAAGCGGGACCCGCGCCAATGAGGCAAACCTATCATCAACCCCCGAGATGATAGGTTTGCCTCATTTCTGAAGAGGAATATAGATATCTGCTAGTCAATTGTCCATCCTATCCCTGTATTTATGTCTTGCCAAAAATACACAAAGGGGGGGCATTCCCACCAGGCAGACCTATCATCTCGGGGGTGGGATCATCCACCGAGAACCTTTCCAAATTTGTAGACTCTAAATTAAAGAAATTCGTTCTTGACCTTCCTTCATACATTAAGGACAGTAAAGACATTCTGGTGAAATTTAGAGACTTTCAGTGGTCGGACGAACTTTTATTTGTGACTTTTGACGTTGTCAATTTGTACACATGCATTGATAAATATTTTGGCATGATGGCCATGCGCTCATTTCTGGATAGAGACGGTGCAGAGCATTACGAATACAATGAAATGATTGTGGAAATGGTGGAAATGATACTTATGAATAACTTTTTTTTACATGATGACCATTGGTACCAACAAATCAAGGGCGTAGCGATGGGTTCCGGGTTTGCTCCCTCGTACGCCTGCCTCTTCATGGGGTGGTACGAGAAGGAGCACGCCTGGGCCCGTGGTGCCTCCCCCTGGACTGAATTTATCGTCTTTTGGGGGAGGTACATTGACGACATCATTTGCCTCTGGTCAGGGTCCGTGGAGAGCTTACAGCAATATTTTGAGTATCTTAATGATAATGCCTTCAATGTCAGATTGACAATGTCATTTCATAAAGATAATATTAATTTCCTTGACATCAATTTCTTTATTGAGGATGGGGAAATTCAGAGCCAGTTGTACAGAAAGGAGACGGCATGTAATGCTGTTCTACATGCCTCCAGTGCCCATGCCAAGTCAGTTATTAATAATATCCCGTTTGGCGAAATGATTCGCATTAGAAGGAATTGTAGTACAGAGGATATTTTTCTCTCTAATATTAAGAAAACTAAGAAACGATTTGTAAACAGAGGCTACAATAATTCAATTCTTGACAAGGCAGAAGAGAGAATCATATGTACAAACAGGATCTCCACATTAGCTAATAAAACAACTGAACGAGTCAACCACCAAAATGAAAAGAAACTTAGGTTCATTACACAATACACAACTCATAGCAGTAGCATCTTTAATGCTCTACGCAAAAATTGGCACCTTCTCACTTCCATTTCCGGACTTAAAGACTGTATTACCACCAAGCCAGCAATTACATATAGGAGAGGCACATCCTTAAGAAAACAGCTTTGTCCCAGCTATATTGTAACCCCCCAAAGTTCTGTAAACTGGCTTGCTAAAAAACCCAAAGGTTTTTTTACTTGTGGGTCATGCAATATCTGTAACAATGGAAAAAACAAAATCAAATCTTTTTCTTATAATAATCCTCGTACTTATCATTTGAATTACTTTATGAATTGCAATACCACACATGTAGTATACGTCCTGGGATGTGAATGTAACATTATCTATGTAGGAAGCACTACAAGGTGCTTAAAAATACGCATACAGGAACACAGAAGAGCTATTTTAAACAGAGATACCAGATACCCCATTACGGACCACTATAACAACAAACATATTGGTAACAACAATTTCTGGTTTCATGGTATTGATCATGTCCCTCCAGGTAAGAGAGGTTCCAACCGGGATTTATTACTCAGGAAATTAGAATCTAAATGGATATGTCGCCTTCGGGCGACCACACTAGGCCACAATTCTGATTCAGAGATGCACTATTTCCTGTAATATATATTTTCCTTTATTGCATACCATTCTCTGTTGTAACATGTACCTGTAACTAATATCGACTGCTCCTTCTGTGGTACATTGATTTATTGTGTGTATATATAGCGTAGTCAACATATCCATCAGCCACATATTGTAGACATATATACTCTCTACATTTACGTTTGGTATTTTCGTCATACACGGTGTGTATGTTATGTGGTGATAGGTGTTTTATCTTTAGAGTTACAGCCTTAATTTTGTCAATTCTAAGGGCTTTATGATATAGCTCTCTTTCATCTATATAAAATGATAAAATGGGGCTCTTCTAATTCGTGTGCCTTGTGCTTAGTCTAATTCACCCTCGCTACCATGACTAAATTGATTGACCATGTGTCCTAACATTCTTCTTTTTCAACATTTTTGTCCTTGGACGATTTAATGTTTGTTCACACTTTATGCGTTCTTTTTATATTCAAACTCGCGATGTGGGATTGCCAAATACCGGTTATGCGGTATTTTTGTATTCTGTTATATCCTTCGGGTATAATAATTTTTGTCATTCACCTCTCGCTTGCTTATTAAGTGACGTGGGATATATCTCTAACCCCCCCATTACTTGACTAATACAGACCTGATAGGTGGTCTATACCTTTCAATCATGGCGACCACAGTTGCTGTCCTCTTTCTCTTCCCCTGATTTTGTTGGCCTCGATGTCATGTTATCACGTGACCCAAGATTGTGATTCGCGCGCATTTCCGGAAAGTCTTTAAAAATGTTTGAGTTACACCTAGGACCGATTGGCAGTACACTTTCGCCTTCCGTATTATGGGATTTCCTAGGTATGTATTCTTAATATATATTAGTACCGTATATTGTACTATTCATAGCGAGTCCTGATTTACGGTTCGCAGTATTCGTGCTCTTGTTGTTTACTGACTCTTTCATCACTATGTGCTGATATCCGTTTGCTAGATGCTTGCGTTCGCTTATACCAATGGGAGTTACATTATGAAAAAGTATCATTGTTAATTACAACGAACAGTGCAATATCAGTACATGACATTGTTTGGACCTAAAATTAGATTGCGATGCTGCCTACAGTAGTTTTAAATTGTTTGTTTGTGCTTGACATTGTTTGGACCTAAAATTAGATTGCGATGCTGCCTACAGCAGTTTTAAATTGTTTGTTTGTCCGCTTCGGACTATTTAATCATTCTGCCGGTTTCCAACAATGTAGCAGTTTTTCATTTTACTATGGGTATTTTTCATTTAATATATTATTGAGGCGTTACAACTAGTTCCTATTCGTGATTACATTACCATATGTACAGCCATATATTCGCTTACGGCGACTGCTCATACGTATATCGACGTGATTTCCAAATAAATATGCGCACAATTAAACTAGAGATTTAGCCATGTTCCCCTTTCTTTGTCTTTTTCGATAGTACATGCCCATACAATTTTTTTATTCATGTCTATTGCTATGTATCATTGGAGGTTACCTCCGCACTTAGTGATTTATATGTTTATTTGATATCCCTCAGACTATTGGAACCCATCTAACTTTGGTTCGTTGTGTGGAAGCGTAAGTCAAATTTAGGCTTACAGCGCTGACAACCCTAGAACACTTTATTATATGTCATATATCTCCATTTTTGTGGGTAAGTGCCCTTTTACG
The DNA here is from genome assembly GCF_964204655.1 of Triturus cristatus. NCBI lineage: Eukaryota > Metazoa > Chordata > Amphibia > Caudata > Salamandridae > Triturus > Triturus cristatus. The sequence goes on from NC_140593.1 coordinate 178,824,280, forward strand.
ATCAATTACGATCCATTTATTTAATTATTCTGCCGGTTTCTAATAATATAGCAGTTTTTCATTTACTATGGGTATTTTTCATTCAATATATTATTGAGGCGTTATAACCAGTTTCTATTCGTGATTACATTACCATATGTACAGCCATATATTCGCTTACGGCGACTTCTCATACGTATATCAACGTGATCCATTTTTCTCATGAGGAACATGCCTTTGTATATTTATTACATGTAGAGCATCTTACTATATATTATATGTCACCTATTGTGGGGGAAGAATATGCCTTTTACATCATTTACACTTAGAGTATTACTAGTTTGAATATCTTGATATTTTGATATTCTCGTACTTACCATGTGAGTTTATTAACATTGGATCTATTTAGACCATTTTCTATTTTAAGAATAAGTGGTCAAATATCTGTTCGGAGCTCTTTTTTCTTTTTTTTTTTTTTTCTTCTGAGTTATGATATATAGCAATTTTTATAGTTGTGTTCTAAAAAAACATAAAAAAACATTTAAATACATTTATATTTTGTATTTATCTTTTTATCAGATTATTTGTCTTGCTTTGAATTTTATTGATGAATGTGGGATCAAGACACATTTCATTGCCATATTCGCTTGGTCCAAAGACTTACGTTTGGTGAGTTTTGGACTCCCCTTCTTTTGTCCCACTGTTTGTGTCCTATCCTATACTCTCCCCTGATCTTCCTTGGCGTTGCTATTAACTTGTATCTTGCACTAACACCACAAGATACTATGGACCTTTCTTGCCATAGGTCCGTATATTCTTAATATGTTGGTGTAACAGATTATTCAGGATTAGAAAATCAATGAAATCCATAGATATATTTTACCCATAGAAATATGGTAACGCTTTCACTTATATACATGTTTAGATGCACTATTCAAATATTTTTGTTTTATCGTTTGCGTTTATGCTTTATTTTGCCCGTCGTCACAGATTGTATATATACATGTTTATTATTCTTTATGATTGGTTTTTATGTCTTTGTTTGATCTCTGTGTTAGTGAAAGTTTTTAAAAAAAACATTGGCAAAATTGTTTGTACTATATGATGGTATTGTCTTAAATTATATATGTTTGTTATCCATAGATTATAAATGTCTTTCTATGTTGTTATGTTAATCGATTGCAGCCTTGAAGAAGTTCCAGTGTGGAACGAAACGCGTTGGCTGAGTATCCGTATGAAAAATAAAGGAGATAACTAAAGATACCGATTTGTTTTGGACTTCTACTGACTGGTGCACCTTCCATTTGTTGTTTATCTTATCTGTAACTGCTTGCCAGTGGGGTTGTTCTACGACGCACTCCGGAAGCATTGTGCACAGGATCTAAATACTTAATGAGAGACTTTGGGATATTAAGTGCCAAACTAGTAGTCAGTCGTAGTTCTCTTTTTTTGTTTAACAAGGTTCCGCGAGGTGTTTTCAATGATCCGAGGCGGGTGGGCGGGGAAAAAGCACAGGTGCAACAAGCCACGGGCTCCTGGGATATGGAGTCCCGAGTAGTGCCTTTACCCCTCAGCAGTGCCTCCACACACAGCGACAATGGCAAGCAGCCCCTCCTAGGGCGACGGTGAAAGAAATCAGCAACTCTGCGCCAGGTAGGACTGACAGCGAAGCGGGACACCTGTTTTTAACCTTGACTGAGGTATATCTCGGGAGGGTTGTCCCATACCTCCATAAGATTCATAGCTTTGATAATTTTCTATGGGCAAAGGTGCTCACATTAGTACAATATGATATAAAATACATCAGTTATTTACAAACTATAATAACTGGGACAAACTTGTGATGCCAAGAGGCAACAAGCTGCAAAACTCCAATTTTCAGAAATAACAGACAGGAAGAGCTTACAAACATTTTAAAAAAGAGGATGAATAGTAAATGTTCAAGCTACACAACAGCTGAAGATGTTGGAAAAATTGTCAAGGGATTAACTGTACACATAGTGGGAGGGTGCCTCCCTTAAAAATGATCTACACACAGGCAAGGCATCCAGAGGTTTAAGAATTTTAATCATACCATAATATGACAATTCTGATCCAGCACTGCTTGAATAATAGGCACAAAATTAAACCTCTTGCTCAAAGAAAATGCTAAAAATCGTAATTAAATATACATGAACGGATCAAAGCGAACATTCTGAATGAATGCAAACTTAGACTGGTTAAAACAGCAAGAGAGAACCAGGATGAAATTGAAAAAATTAAAATGGAGGTTAGTAAAAGACAGGATAATTTAGAAAACGAAATAAAGTTTAAAAAAATTATTAAATACATATGCGTGCTAGAAGATTACAAATCAAGACAGATCATGACATTTAATAAAAAATGGATTGACTGTACAATCAGCAAAAAGGTAGATAAATATAAATAAAATAAGATGTGATAGCGTAGTGTAGCGTTGTATATAGGATCGGATATGATTGACTAAAGTAATGCATCGGAAAAACAGAAGCAGGGACCTCAGAAAGCGAGAGCCAAAGAGGGACTTTTTAGATGGCCTTCATCTCCTAAAATGGGGCAAAACATTCAACAATGGGGAAGCAGAGGTCGAGGTGGTGATGGAAACCAAAGAGGAGCATGAAGAAAGAAAAAAAAGATTGAAAGACAAGGGAGAAAACGGGTGAATGAAATACAACACCTATAGGAAGAGGAAAACAGGGACAGAAAACAAACAACTGACTATGGATAGTGTATATAACTTTGTATTAATTCTCCCAAACAGAAAGTTAAAGGATGACAAACTGAATATTCTGCAACATGGTCTTTCCTGCTGTCCAACCACAGATTTTGACCACACCCAAATTCATTATGATTTTTCCAATTTATACATAAATTGATGTCATTGAAAAGGTGTAGAAATAAGAGACATAAGTTCATTTAATACATTGAAATAGAGGGACTCTGAACAATAAACAAATGCAGAGAGTTCTTGGGAGATCAAGGCAACTGGTTTGATTGTATTTCTAGATACTGAGGTCATTTTAACACATATCAAGATAGCCACTAAATTACACCGCAAGTCCACAGCACGCAATAGTGTTCTTCATGCCACAAGTGCCAGCACTGACGTGTTCAAATGGAATATTCCATATGGGGAATATCCAAGAGCTAGGCATAAATGTAGTAATGAGGAATTCTTTAGAATTAAACTCAAAACCATGATATAGTGATTCAAAGATAGAAGGTATGAATACCAAAAAGAGAGATGAAACTCTTGTGGCAACATGGGGATACACCAGAATGATAAGAGTGAGGATCTAAGATTAATAACCACATGCATCTGTCAAGCAAGTAAAATGACAAATATATTTAGGAAACATTGTGGTATGCTTAAAACTGGAAAACAAATCATATGCGACTCGATTGGTGAGAGGCCTAAGATCACTACCAGATGTACTAACCCCTTTGGTGCGTCAGACAGCCGGGAGCCATCCTACACACCAGTGCTCATATGTGTCGGACAGCTCCCAGCCGTCCGCGCACATGGCACTGGAAGGGAAATTCCTCTGGTGCGGGCAGGAGAGTGATTTCCTTTTCCCCCCAACAGCCTCAGGAGCTGGGGAAGGGCTTTCCCAGGTCCTGAAGCTGTATCTTTGGTTTCTCTGAAATGACTATCAGCACGCTGACGTCATTCCAGAGAAACCGAAACTGAAATGAGCCAGTAGGCACATTTCAGTTTCACTTTCTATGTGCTCAGGGGAATATCTCAACCCCCCAAGCACGTATAAAGTCTTGAGAGGTATCGTTGGAAAGGGGAGAATCTCCCCTTTCCAATAGTACCCCCCAGTGGATCCCTGCTTGGGCATCGCCCCGGGATGGCAAACCCCAAGCAGGGATCCACCCACTGGACACCAGGGCGGGGGGAGTGGCCCCTTGGGCAAGGGCCTTTGCTCCTTCCAAATAATTTTGGCATATTCAGTCTTTCTGCCCGCCCTGAGGGGTGGAGAGAGACAATAGCCCCCAATCTGCCTCCAGGGGCCAAAGAGCACACTAGACACCAGGGATTTTTGTTTTTAGCATATTTTCGTGTGGGGGATACCCAAGATGGGCATGCCAATTCCCCCACCCCCGCCTCATTTCATAGTCTTTCTGCCTCCCATGGGTGGCAAATAGGGGCAAGTTATCTTGCCACCACAGATTTTTGTTTTTTGCACATTTTGCGGTGGGAACTGCCCGAGATGGGCATGCTAATGCCCCCACCCCTGCCTTATTCCACAGTCTTTCTGTCCGCCCTGGGAAGCAGATGAGGCAATAGCCCCCGATCTGCCCCCGGGGGGCAAAAAGCCCACTAGGCACCAGGGACTGTTTTTTATTTATACGCAGGGGTGGGGCTGCCCAAGATGAACATGCCAATGCCCCCACCTAATTCTACAGTCTTTTGGCCCCCTTGGGGGGCAGATAGGGGCAATAGCCCCAATCTGCTCCCCCGGATGGCAGAAAGTGCAATTGCCCCCTCTCTGGGTGGCAGAAAGTGCTCTTGCCACCAGGGATTGTTTTTAGTACATTTTGGGGTGGGTGTTGCTTGGGATGGCATTCCAATGCCCCTACTCCCACCTAATTTCATAGTCTTTCTGCCCCACCGGAGGCAGATGGGGCAATTGCCCCCGGGGACGCAGAAAACCCCCGATCTGCCCCCGCCCCGGGCAGCAGAAATCACACTAGGCACTAGGAATTGTGTTTTCTTTATACCTAGGGGTGGGAGCTGCCCAAAATGGGCATGTCAATGCCCCCACCCCTCAAAAAATTCCACAGTCTTTCTGCTCCCTCAGGAGGCAGATGGGGCAATAGCCCCTGATCTGCCACCCGGGGAGCAAAAAGCCTACTAAGCACCGGTGAATGGTTTCTTCATACATAGAGGTGGGGGCTGCGCAATTTTACTTGTGAGACTGAAGGGAATGCTGTGTGGTAGGACACTTGTTCCAGCACAGTGATCCCCACAGAAATGTGAGATAAGTTTGAGGTTTGCAGGGGATTCTGGATATGAAAACTTTTGGTGATCCACACAAGCCATACCTCCCTGGACTCCCTAGCATGTCTAGTTTTCAGAAATGTGTGGGTTGGGTAGGTTTCCCTAGATGGACACCGAGTCCGGGGACATAAACCCAGGTGCCTCTCCTTGCAAAACCAGTTCTGTGATAGGTAATTTTGATGTCTCCACAATATATTTTGGGCCCTTGCCTGTCGCAGGTACTTGGCCCACACACACGAGTGAGGTACTATTCTTATCAGGAGACCCGGAGGAACGCTGTGTGGTAGGACATTTGTGTCAGCCTGTTAATCCCACAACTTTCCCACACAGAAATTTGAGAACAGTTTGATTTTTTTCAGCTAAATTTGAGGTTTGCAGGGAATTCTGAGTAGGAAAACATTGGGGGTGTCCACACAAGCCATACCTTCATAGACTACCACTGGTGTCTAGTTTTCATAAATGTGTGGGTTTGGTACGTTTCCATAGATGGCCGCCGGGCCCGGGGCCAAAAACCAATGTGCCCCCGTTCAAAGCCAGGTTGTTTTGTGATGTCATTTTGATGTCTCCGCAATACGTTTTGGGCCCTTCCCTGCCGCAGGCACTAGGCCCACCCACATGAGTGTGGTACCATTTTTATCTGGATGACTTTGAAAAATGCGGGATGGGTGGACGTTAGTGGATCTACACAGATTCCAGAACTTTCCATCACAGAAATGTGAGAAAAATGTGTTTTTTTACATAGTTTGAGCTTTGCAAGGGATTCTGGGTAAAAGAACCTGGTGACAGCCACATGAGTCACCCTATCCTGGATGCCCCAGGGTGTCTAGTTTAAAAAAAATTATAGGTTTGCTATTTTTCCTTAGGTGCCAGCTGAGGTAGGGTACAAAAACCACGGCTAGACAATTCGCAAAAAATGGTCAGTTTTCACTGAAAAAATGTGATGTGTCCATTTTGTGTTGTGGGCTGTTCCCTGTCACCGGCACTAGGCCTACCCACAGAAGTGAGGTACCATTTTTATCAATAGACCTTGGGGAATGCGGGTTGGGTAGAATGTTGTGGATCCACCCAGATTCCAGAACTTTCCCACACAGAAATGTGAGGAAAATGTGATTTTTTTACAAAGTGTGAGGTTTGCAAGGGATTCTGGGTAACAGAGAGTCACACAAGTCACCCCATCCTAGATTTTCCTGGGTGCTAGTTTTAAAAAATGTATAGGTTTTCTAGGTTTCCCTAGGTGCTGGCTGTGCTAGGGTTCAAAATACACAGCTAGGCACTTTGAAAAAAAAGGTTCTGTTTCAACCGAAAAAATGTGGTGTATTCAAGTTGCGTTTTGGGCCTTTCCTGTCGCGAGCACTAAGCCTACCCACACAATTGAGGTACCATTTTTATCAGAAGACTTAGGGGAATACAGAACTGTGGAGCAACCATTATTACCTATTGTCTTTCTATGCGTTTCAGCCTTCCAAATGTAAGACAATGTGTAAAAAAGAAGTCACTTTGAAAAATGTCCTATAATTCACATGCTTGCTTGGTTACCCACAATTTCGGAGATGTGCAACGAAGTACTGCTTCTAAACTCTATATTTTGTTCTCATTTTGGAAATACATAGGTGAACTTGATACCTATTTTTCACTCGTTATATTTTACCAAATGAATTGCAATATACCTGTCAGGCCCGGTCGGCCTCCGCACCTACAAATCCAGCCTTGCAGAGGAAATCGGCACAGAAAACTACAACTCCCATGAGGCCTTAGTCCGAGGATCGTGGGTATTTGAAGACGCCACGCATGTCAGCTGACATGCGTAATTCTTGGTTCCAGGAAGTCGTGGTTGGCGTTAGAGGAGGAATCGGCGACGTTCAGGAGGTTCAGTGCATCCAGCATTGACTGCAGGAGTGTAGCAGGGCTCTGCTTACACTCACGGAGGGACAGGAGTCTCAGTAATTTTTGGTGATTCCGGCGTTCATGCGCGGAAGTCCCCAGATGCTTTTATTTCTTTGAAGCGCACTAAGGATCTCAGTGTGTCATCCCATCTACAAAGGAGAAGAGTTGATTCTCCTTGTTTCACTAGTAATTCAGCTTTTAGAGGGCAAGAAGGATTGCCTCTCTATTTTGAGTACACATATTGGGATTTTGGTGATCACAGTATTCATTGATTTAGAAACTTTCCTTTTACTTGGATTAACGTTCATTGTGAACGCGAAGACGTGCATGGAGCACGAAATGCTGGTCTAGAGGATTATTGCTGGTTGATCTTGTTTTTCTGTTATTCAAGGAACAGCATCCGTAGAAGCACCCCTTTGTTTCCTATCTTCAATAATCCTTGTCCTTACGTTTGCTATTGGGGGTATGTATGAGAGATGATAGTATGACATGATTGATGCTGTGTGTATGTGTATAATACTTGGAAAGCTGATAATCTTTCTACCTTTGTCTTGTTAGGTACATGCAGGGAGCCATACAAAGAGTGAAAGTAACTCTGAGTTTCAACTTGAATAAGAACACCTGTATATATTTATTACAGGTATATGGATGTATACTTAGTGAGACATTTACCAAGAGTAGACTTGTGGCTGGTCTCTACTGATATTGTGTCCTTCGGTTTTCACAGGTTCTATTCCCTGCTGTACCCTTACTATCCCTTATCCCTCGCTTGATCACTTCACTATTCCTGTATTTATGTAACGGAGTTGGGGAGGTCAGGAGGTGGGCTCTTTTGCGCATCGTTCTGTCCTGAGGAGCTGCTTAAACGTCACAGCTTGACAATACCAGCTACACAATGACAAACCATTGCAAGATGGAGCTCATTTATTGGCTCTGGGTTCCACGGGTTTTTGGCGAACGTACAAGTCATCTATATCCCCACAACCAGAAGGGTCCAGCATACTTAGAATTAGTTAGAGGTGAAAATATTGGCACAAATGGCCTTTTTTTCAAAACATTTTCAATATGTCTTACTTACAACTGTTCGTTTCTATAAAAAACCGTGAAGGATCTGCACAAATAACCCCTTGCTGAATTCAGAATTTTGTGTACTTTTCAGAAATGTATAGCTTTTCTGGAGACATTATTGATTTCACACCCATTTCTACCACAAACTGGAAGGAGGTTGAAAGCACAAAAAGTAGCAAAAATAGGCTATGTCCTAGTAAAATGCCAAAACTGTGTAGAAAATGTGGGCTTTGTGACAAATGTCTGCCTAACCCTGAAAGCTGGGAAGATGATGTTTTCAGCACTACAACCCCTTTGTTGATACCATTTACAGGGGAAAAAACAGACACTTTCCTCTGCAGCACTTTTTCCCAATGTTTCCCCCCAAAAACAAAAGTTAATTGTATTTTGGCTAATTTCCAGGGGAATCCACAAACCCTGCGTACTTTTAAAATCCTCATGATGTTGGAAGAAAAGGATGCAAATTTGGCGTGGATACCTTATGTAGACAAAATGTTACAAGGGCCTAATCGTGAACTTCCCCAAATAGCCAAAAAAGACTCAGCACGGGGGGGGGCTAGCAGCTAAAGGGTTGAGTCACTAAGAGACATACCGATGAAGACTCAATCAATCAATAGTCTTTATTCAATCTTCCAAAAGCAGATCATAAAAGATAAACTATAAAAACAGGTAGTAAAAAAACAATAAATATGTACAAAAAACTTTAAAATATCCACTTGGAGTGGATCTAATTTCAGTGACTTTATGGAAAAATGACAACATAAATTACAAATATACTCACTGTCACAATGTTTAAAGCAGCATATTCCTCCTTGATAAAGTTAAATGCAAAATATCAACTTAGAGAAATTAGAAATGCATTGATTAAATTTCAGTAACTTGGATCTACTGACGCAATCAAAGGCACTTGATAGATCCATGAACACCAAATGCATGGAAGAACCCTTGGCATTTTTATATTTGGCCACTTTAAGAGGAATAATAATGCACTGTTCGATTGAACCGAGTCCCTCTCTAAACCCATACTGTTTTTGGGAGAGGATACTATTTTCATTTAACCAAACAAGGAGACCATACAACTCTCCTAATGATTTAGCCATAGCGACAAGAAGGGATATTAGGCGATAACAGCCAGAATAGTGAGCAGTGCCTTTTTTAAATATGGGGACAATTGCTGATGTATTCCAGGACAGAGGCACGTCTACACCACATACAATGTTAATTGCGCAGGTGAGCACAGGGATCCAAAACCCCGGGTCATCCCTGTATAAATGAAGGGGGATACCATCCGGGTCTGGTGCCTTCTTGCAACAGCTGTTCAGAATGGCTTTAAGCACCTCTTCTTCCCTAAAATGAAGTTTGGCTGAGTAGGAACTAACCAACTGTACATCATCTACTGACCCGCTACCCGGTGAGCACATTCCTCAAAAGCGCCCTACCAGACCTCTGCCATATTATGGACAATAGCTTTGTCGGGGGATGTTGAAGGAGGTAAAACTGACTGCACTGCCTTCCAAAAGGCTTGGGAATCTTTAAACTGAAAGGCACCAACTATTGCCTCCCATTTTTCCTCCTTGATGGCCAACTTCCTTTTCTTTAGAGCCAGGGCATAAACAATCTGCTAGCTGCTAATATGCCCTGATCTCTGGGAGACTGGTTTAGTGCCCAATGCTAGGATTCATTTGCTGCTCTATAATCTTCATTGAACCAGGATTTAACATGTGTAGAAGTCTGAGCTATTGGTCTAAGCAACAACCCTTTAATCTGGGTTAAAAGGATGATAATGTGGGTTAGTATGGAATAGGTATGAAGTGTTTCCAATTTACAAGAATTCACCAGCGCCTTACTATAGCAGATGACCTGGGTCATAACAAGCTTCAAATTCATGGAACACCATACCACCCTACGCCCTGCATCCTTAACAGTTAGTGCTTGACTGCGCATGGGCTTTGACTTTTGGCACTTGAACAGAACCACAAAGTGCACTGCAATGAGATTGTGATCAGTATACATCTGAACAAGAACCTCTATACCTATGATAGAGGGAGACTTTGGGAAGTAAAGACATAATCTATTGTAGTCCCGAGCCTCTTCCAATAAAAGTTGGACTGACTAAACAAGAAGGATTGAGGGCCTCATTTACTAAATCGCAATCAGCCAACAGAGGACAGAACACAACCCCTAGCATCCATAGCATTGAATTCAACTTCCCAAGCAAGAGAATCAACAATTGTGGGTGATAAGAAGGGCAAAAAACCTAACTTGGCATTAAAGTCACCTGCCAAGAGCAAATCAAATTGAAAGGGCGTTTTAGCCAATGCCTCCTTTTCAGCTAAAAAAACAATTACAGAAAACAGACCCTTATAATTAGAATCACCCTTACTGGAGACATTTTTATTATAAAAATTCACCATAGAAACCATATATTTCCACCCCAACAGAGGCTAAACGCCTGGACGTCACCCTGATCATAAGGAATGGGTGAGATTGAACAGCCAATATTCACTTTAAACCAGGCTGTCATCCTCCATTAAACACACTCAGTGGGTAAGGTTAGGGTTTGAAAGGCTAAAACGCACATAACCATCAACTGCCACCTAATTCACTACCCACGTTTCTTGCATAAATACTATATAAGAATCTAAAATAAAAGATTGACAACCTTCAATTAGTACTTTTGAGGCCAGGCCAGCCACGTTCTAGCTTAAAGAATTAATTCATGGACAACCCTCTGCTCCTACATCTTCGGGTAAGCCCACTTCTATCCCTTCCTGGGGCTTTAAAGGATAGTATAAGACTAATTCCCCAGCCAGATTACCAGAACGTATTGGTAGTGGGAAAGTGGTCAAATACACCTCGGGGGTATCTGCACTGCTGGCACCACAGTTCCCTGGGACACAAGCACAGCCACTATCCCTACTACTCTCATTCATTGTCTTCCAGATTTGCAAGAACCCCAAATCTGTTATGCAGTGGGAGTAACAGGGACAAGGGGGGTCTAAGAGGTTCTTGATTGGACGCCATTGACCCACAAGGCCTAAAAATGGTGGATACCAAATGGCTACAAAAAAAACAAAACAGCTGCAATATTTTCACCAGGTTGGCTTTAACCATTCCGGCCATGGCTAACCCAAAATTTCATTAACAACCTTGGGATTTCTGAAATTTATAACTATAATCTCTCTGTTGTGTTGCTTATCTTACCACCAATGCCTCCCACCCACCTTGCAAGAAGAATCTGTATGGAGAAATCCCAATGGCCACACACATTAATGTTCAATAAATGCAATAACTTTGTTTATAGGACCCCCTTGTGGATTCCGAACTGTTCACAGGAAGACAAGTTACGTTTGCCAATACAATTACATAAGGACATGAAGTTGGAGGAAGATCAATCACGGAAAGAGGAACAAAACTAGTGTATTTCCTTTCAACCTGCTTGGCAGGGAGGGCTTGACCCTCGTTGCTCTGTGGCACCCTGTTTAAAGCTGATCCAGTAGTAGTAGCTGGAGCATGGCTGTTAACAGCCACTCCACCCACGGAGTGAGGGGTCTGAGGCGACGTGGTTTATGGTATATAGTTAGATGAAGGAGCATCTAGAGCACACTGGGTTTCCTGTGGGCAAATAGGGGTCCGATTAGTGGCCAGATTTACCATCTGATAAATCTCGATAGAGGAAAGACGTTCAAAAATAGGGCGTGGTTTAGCGTCCAACAATTCACTTAAATGTTTGCTCAAATGCTCCCAGGTGGGACAGGTATAGACACAGGCTCAGAGTCAGCCATCCTATGGGTCACAGGTTTACCCTTGGGTTCAGAGGGCTTTGTTTTCAGGGTTTTTCTCCTGCGTCATTTGGCAATTGGCCCAATGTCTAGGTCAGGATCTAGTTCAGGGTCAGGCAAACAAATATTAACAAGTTCATTCTGTTGTACTTCTCCCCAAGCCAAGCATGCTACTACAGATATGCCCCTTATCTTAAGGGCATGCATCAGCAGTTACTCTCACTGGTGGATTTGACACACCGTCCCTGAAAGACCCTAAAGGAGGAGGCTCAAGGGTGTTTGGAAAAACATAACAGATGTCCCGGAAGTAGAGTGGAAGTGGAACAAATTCCTCAGCAGTAAGTAAAAGAACAACGCTCTGCCAGTCTAATTTTGTTGAATACTACATCTACTGCCTGCATCAAACATTTATCAATTGTAGAGCATGTTCACAGAGGAGGGACAGTGGGAGCCCCAGTGGCACCCTTCCTTTTTTCTATGTCAATACAAGCAGCAGCACTTCAAAGAGGAAAAAGAAAGAAAAGTCCCAAAACTCCAAGGGAAAACTAAACAAAACACGCAGTATCTTTATATGAATGTAGCATGAGGTGCTAGATCGGAAGACTAAGAGGGGTAACCCAGCCCAGCCTATGCCACGCCATGATGGGCTAAGACGGGCCCGTCCCGCTGGCATGACCGGGCCCGTCATGCGCTGTGGAAGATGTTGAGCACTTTTCAGCACGTTGTCTGCTGGCCCCTCCCCCACTGTCCCGAGTATTCTGGGGGACGTAGTTCCACCCCAGCAAGGACAAAGAGCGAGATCCAGTTGCTGTCAAGTTGCCATAAAAGCGGGCCCAGATCGTGACCGAACCCACGTACTCAGCAGGACACACCCTCGACCCCCTCTTCACACCAGGAAACTCCATCACTTTCAGCCACACCACCGAACTCCCGTGGACAGACCATCGAGGCATCCACTTCACCTTCAGAACACCCACAGACCCCAGCACCTGCTCCCACGAAGAAACTGCACCATAATCACCGACGACCAGCTCACTTCCTCACTCCTCACTCGGCAACTCCACCCCAACCATCACGGAAGACAACGATCCCAACTCCGCAGCCGGGACCCTGCACAAATGGATCTTCGACAGCGCCAACATCATAGCTCAACAACAGAACAACAACACACACGCCAAGAAAGCCAGATGGTTTACCACTGAACTCCAAGAGTCCAGACGCACATACAGCCACCTCGAAAAGGCCTGGAGGAACTCCAAATCTTCAGAAGCCCACAACAACTTCAGAACCGCCACCAACGCCCACCACCAACTCATCAGAAATAAGAGAAAAACAGCGATCTAAGACAGAATCTCCACATACGCACACAACAGCAAAGAACTCTTCAACATCATCAAGGAGTTCGCCCAACCCACCAGCGAGTCTACTGACATTCCTCCCTCACAAGACCTCTGCAACAAACTCAGCTCCTTCTTCCACCACAAAATCAAGAACATCTACGACAACTTCGACAAAGGCAGCCAACACACTGAACCCTCACCAGCCACCCGACACCCTGAAACCAATGATTGGCAGCTGGACACCCCTCACCACCGAAGACACACTGAAGACGATGACGTCAATCCACTCTGGGGCTCCCACGGGCCCCTGTCCCACCACATCTTCAACAGAGCTGCGGACACCATTGCACCCATGCTTCACCACACCATCAACCCCTCCCTGGCGACCGCATCCTTCCCCGATGACTGGAAACACGCCGAGGTCAACCCCCTCTTGAAGAAGCCCTCGGCAGATGCCACCGACCTCAAAAACTACAGACCCATCTCCCTGCTCCCGTTCCCAGCAAAAGTCAACAAGAAAGCCATCAACAGTCAACTCGCCACCTTCATCGAAGAGCACAATATCCTCGACTCCTCCCAATCTAGCTTCAGAATAAAACCACAGAACAGAAACCGCCCTCCTCGCCGCAACAGATGACATCCGCTCGCTACTGGACAAAGGAGAAACAGTAGCCCTCATCCTCCTCAATCACTCAGTGGCCTTCAACACAGTCTCCCACTGCACCTCAACACGCAGACTCCACGACACAGGGATCCGGGACAAGGCCCTCGACTGGATCCACTCTATCCTCTCCCGCAGAACGCAGTGGGTCAGACTCCCTCCCTTCCTCTCGGACCTTACACCAACTACCTGCAGAGTCCCCCGGGGTCCTCCCTCAGGTCCACGCTCTTCAACTTCTACATTGCTCCGCTTGCCCCCCATCGTCAGAACCTACAGACTCAACATTGTTTCATACGCAGATGACACCCAACTCATCATCTCTCTATCCAGCGAACCCAACGCAGCCAAACACAACTTTCAAGAAGGCATGGAAGATGTCACCAAATGGATGAAAAGCAGCTGCCTACAACTCAACACCGACAAAACAGAAGTACTCATCATGTGGCCACACCCCGATGCCTGGAACGACACTTGGAGAACAACAACGACCGCAACACCACCACCCTGCTTGACAACCTCGCCACCCTCGGACTCAAGCAGCTGGTGACCACCCCCACCCACCTCGCCGGACACACACTCGACGCCGTCTTCTCGTCCAGCAAAGACATCTCCTTCAGCCACGCCACTGGACTCCACTGGACGGACCACAGCTGCATCCACTTCACCTTCAAAAGAACCACGGTCCACCACCACCAGCAACAGGCTGCACGAAGAAGCTGGAACAAGATCACAGCCGAACAACTCGCCGCATCCCTGAGCCAGCACCCTCCCGCCAGCTCACCGAACCCCAGCCAAGCCGCCGACAACCTCACGAAATGGATCTCCACCTGCGCGGACGAGCTCGCCACTCTGAGGACCCCGCCCAGCAGACCCGGAAGCAAGAAGGCCCCGTGGTTCACCGACGAACTCAAGAGCTCCAAGAAGAACTGCCGTGCCCTCGAGAAAGCCTGGAGAAGAGACCCAACGACGGACAACATGACTACCCTCAAGCTCGCCACCCGAATGCACCATCAACTGATCCACGCCACCAAGAAAACAGCATTCAAGGACCGGCTGGACAACAACGCACACAACAGCAAGGAACTCTTCAACATCGTCAGAGAGCTCTCCAACCCCAACGCCGGAACCAACGACATCACCCCATCGCAAGACCTCTGCAACTCCCTCGCCTCCTACTTCCACAACAAGATCGCTGACATACACAACAGCTTCAGAACACAACCAACGCTCCCCACGACCAAACCAACGCCCCCCACCACCACCCTCAACGCCTGGACACCGATCAACCTCGAAGACACCATCAGCACGATGAACTCCATCCACTCCGGATCCCCAACCGACCCCTGCCCTCACCACATCTTCAACAAGGCCGACGCTGTCATCGCACCCCACCTGCGGGACATCATCAACACCTCCCTCGACACCGCCACCTTCCCTGAGAGCTGGAAGCACGCCGAACTCAGCGCTCTACTAAAGAAACCAACGGCGGACCCCACCGAACTCAAGAACTACCGCCCCATCTCGCTCCTCCCGTTTCCAGCCAAAGTCATCGAGAAGACCGTCAACAAGCAACTGGCAGCCTTCCTCGAGACGACTGGTTCCCTCGACCCATCCCAGTCAGGCTTCCGGGCCAACCACAGCACCGAGACCGCCCTCATCGCTGCCACCGACGACATCCGAACCCTGCTGGACAACGGAGAAACAGCGGCCCTCATCCTCCTGGACCTCTCCGCGGCATTCGACACTGTCTGCCACCGCACCCTAGTGCAGCGCCTCAGCAACGTCGGAATCGAGGAGAAGGCACTGGAATGGATCATCTCCTTCCTCACCGGAAGGACACAGAGAGTCCGCCTGCCCCCGTTCAGATCAGAAGCCACGGAAGTCATCTGCGGCGTCCCTCAGGGCTCCTTGCTCAGCCCCACCCTCTTCAATGTCTACATGAGCTCCCTTGCGGCCATCGCACGCAAACACAACCTGAACATCATCTCCTACGCCGATGACACCCAGCTGATCCTCTCCCTGACCAACGACCCCGCCACCGCCAGAGCCAACCTACACGAAGGGATGAAAAACGTGGCCGAGTGGATGACGACCAGCCGCCTGAAACTGAACACAGACAAGACGGAAGTCCTCATCCTGGGCTCCTCACCCTCCGCCTGGGACGACTCCTGGTGGCCCCCCGCCCTGGGCAACGCACCCAAACCGACAGACCACGCACGCAACCTGGGCTTCATCCTGGACTCCTCCCTCTCCATGACCAGACAAGTCAACGCCGTCTCCTCGTCCTGTTTCAACATCCAGCGCATGCTACGTAAGATCTTCCGGTGGATCCCCACCGAGACCAGGAAGACGGTCACCCAGGCCCTCGTCACCAGTCGACTGGACTACGGCAGCGCCCTCTACGCCGGTACCACCGCCAAGCTCCAGAAGAGACTCCAGCGGATCCAGAACGCCTCGGCGAGACTTATCCTCGACGTCCCCAGACGAAGCCACATCTCCAGACACCTGAGAGACCTGCACTGGCTCCCGATCAACAAAAGAATCACCTTCCGGCTCCTCACCCACGCGCACAAAGCCCTACACAACCAAGGCCCGACCTACCTCAACAGCCGCCTCAACTTCTACGCTCCCAAACGCCACCTCCGCTCGACCAGTCACACCCTCGCCGCCGTCCCCCGCATCCACAGAGCGACAACAGGAGGAAGATCCTTCTCCCACCTGGCCGCCAAGACTTGGAACGCCCTCCCGACCGTCCCATCTACGCCTGACCCAAGACCACCTCTCCTTCAGGAAGAAGCTCAAGACCTGGTTGTTCGAGCAGTAGCGGACCCCCCCACCCCCAAGCGCCTTGAGACCCTCCGGGTGAGTAGTGCGCGTTATAAATGCCTATGATTGATTGATTGATTGATTGGTGCCCCCCTGCCCTCGGAAGCCCACCCACCCCCACGGACCATGCACGCAACCTTGGAATCATCCTGGACTCCGAACTCAAAATGGACCACCAGATCATCTCAGTCGCATCCTCCTCCTTCCACACCCTCCGCCTCCTACGCAAGACCTTCAAATGGATCCCCCTCGAGCAGAGAAAGACCATCACTCACACTCTAGTCACCAGCAGACTCGACTACGGCAATGCACTCTACGCCGAAATAAACAAAAACCTCACCCGCAAGCTACAAAATAACCAGAACACTGTCGCGAGACTGGTTCTCAACCTGCCAAGACACGGCCACATCTCCCACCACCTGCGCACACTCCACTGGTTCCCCATTGAGACTAGAATCACCTCCAAGATCCTCTCCCACACACACAAAGCCCTCCACAACACTGGACCAGCATACCTGAACAGCTGACTCAAATTTCACGAACCCCAAAGGACCATACGATCAGCCCAGCTCTCCTACGCCGTGGTCCCCTGCGCCAGAAAGACCAGATCAGGAGGCCGCTCCTTCTCCTTCCTCGCAGCCAGAGCCTGGAATGCCCTACCACTCCACCTCAGACAGTAAACATCACTCTCCATCTTCACGAGAAACCTCAAAACTTGGCTCTTCGACAGACCCCCTCCTTGATGGACTGGAACCTGCACCTCCCCTCCCTTCGAGCACCTTGAGACCCTTACGGGTGAGTAGTCGCACTCAACAAACACATGATTGAAGCCCCGCCTGTGATGAAGAGTGTGAGAAGTTGGCCTGCTATATGCTGTCCACTAATTAAAGTAGGCACCTTGCACCAGTCCAAACAACCCTTATGGTGATTTAAGAGGTCACAGATAACCTTAGAAATCTATCCAAGTGGTAGCCGTGGAGAGCAGCCTTCAGGCTTAGTCTTGAAGGAATTTTAAGCAACTTTTTCTTTTTTACCAGAATGCAACTTTATAGCATTGGTTAAATGAAAGGAGAACCACACTTTCGTTATAAAAATACAACACAGTGTATCCTACATGGAGATAATCACAAAGCACACAATACTTAAGCACAGAAATGACAGTAAATAGCACTAATACACAATGGGCCCCTGGGGGGGACCAAACCATATACTAAGAAAGTGGTATAAGAACAACAACTCCAGTCAAGACAGTGTGGAGAGGATGTAGAATCACTGGGACCCCAAGGAACCACCCAAGTTGAGTAGATAGGGACCCCAGGGAGGATGGGTGAAGTGTGGGAACACGACTGCGTGCTCCGTACAATTCTATGGAAAAGTCACGGTTGAAGTTTTAGAGTTTGAAAAAACCCTGTGAAAGATATGAGGTTGGAGAGCCATCCCACCCATGGATACCAAGGTACCCAAGTTACCTATCCCAGGGAAGCCGGGTGCATAGGTCTGAAGTGGCGTCGGATACCGCAGTCGAACCCAATAGAGGACTTCGAAGAAGAGTCGCTGCTGGAAGGAAGAAAAGTGTCCACTGGAATCCAGAGGTGGATTCTTGTCA
The DNA here is from genome assembly GCF_964204655.1 of Triturus cristatus. Lineage (NCBI taxonomy): Eukaryota > Metazoa > Chordata > Amphibia > Caudata > Salamandridae > Triturus > Triturus cristatus. The sequence continues at coordinate 178,842,452 of NC_140593.1, forward strand.
AAGAGTACCTGAAAGCAGAGGTGACAGAGTCTGGGTCACTTAGGAGTGACCAGGGGCTCAGTAGACGAATGCCCACCAATGTCGGGTGCTTCAGGTTGGTTGATGGAGTCCTTGACTCTGAAGCTACGGGGACCAAGAGATGTCAAGGACAACCAGGAGCCGAATACAAGCTGCCCCACAAAGGATGTCGAGTACTGTTCGGTGTTCGGTGGGAGCACCAACAAGCCTTGGCAACGGCAACCCAAACAGAAGGTCAATGATGTGTACGATTCGGACCAGCAAGCTCCAGGAGACTCACCAAACATAGGTGAGTCAGGGCAAGCCTGGAGCAACCAGCAGAACACAAGAAAAGCAGAGTTGATCCTCAAGTGGAAGCAGAGGCTGAAGGCACAGGAGTCGCAAGAGGACCTCAAATGAGTTCACCCAACAATAGCACTGCGGAGCACTCAGTGTGAGGAGGTCAAAGTTCTTGGTTGAAAATGGTGCCAGTGGTAGGGGCTACTCAGATCCCAATGCACTTGTTCGGGAAATGCAAACAAGCATATGCACTTGCAAATGTATGAGATGCACAGGGGTTTGGGTATTGCAGCCCCCACGAGGAAGTCTGACCTCAAACTGAGCTCAGGATCAGCAGACTGGACAGCAGTGTTGTGGAGCCTGTGAATGCAGGTGAGTGACTCCTTCACTTCAAGGGAGATATTTTCAGTTGTCCTTGATGCTCCACAGGCCCTGAACGGATCCTGTATGGCGCACGGGCACAGACAATGCTTCAGACTGAGAGGGAGAAGAAGTTGGGCGCAAACGAAGTCCAGCGAAGTCCAGAGTGTCTAGACTCGCAAAGTTTAGTGGTTTCTGGTTCAGAATCTTGTCCATGTCAAATCTAAGGTCCTACAGCCAGGTTAGCCAATAAGTACCCACAGAAGTGGATTGGAGAGATTCAGGGGACCTCCCAGGGGAGTGTTGCATGTAGGTGAGGGGAAAAAGATCCTCATCCCTTGCTAGTCATGTAATAAGCATGTATCCTTCTTGTACTGGCTCTAGCCCAGAAACAGGGGGAGAGGCCCCTATCCCCCTAATATGAAGTAGGATTTTGTAGGTGTATCTGGGCAAGAGTATAAGTTTTAAGTTAATTAGGATGAAATATCCAATTGATGCAAATAGATCCGATGGTATTGGTAATATATTCGTGCTTTATTCGTCAGGTAGGAAAAGAAAAGAGATGGCCCAGCCAACACGTGTTTCGCCCCCTAACCGGCCATCAGGGCTAGGGCTTCCTCAGGGCGGGTAGTCACGTAATGGGGTATCTATGAAAGCAATGGGTTTGTTAACCCGGGATTCTTCGGTCTCGGCTAATGCCAGATTCGGTGAGTTTCTGCGGCTTTGATCGTTGTCCGGACAGGGGAGGTTACTCCTATGTCCTTTGTCCAGTTTCGCGCCAGAGTGGGAGCCAGCGGCTCCCAGGACTGGTTTGAACTGGACTATGCACAGTGACACCAAATGTGCCCCTCATGCAGACTTTCAGTCGCTGGCAAGTGCACCCACCCAGCCCTAATACACTAAATCCTGTCTGGGAGGTGGTCACAGGGTGCCTATTGTTCTGCCTTCCCCTCCTCGAGCTTGGCTGAGAAGCAGGAGAGCAGAAATGCGTCTCTGGTTGGCAGCAACCATTTTGTGCTGTCCAGGACTAGAAGGCTGGCACCGGGAACACCAGGGATCCCACAAAGCTCGCTTCTGAGGGGTGGAATCACACCTCCTACACCGGTTACCGGTGTGGGGGTATGATTCCAACATGTTTGACACCAAGCATGATAGGGTTTGTTTCAACCGTTTTAGAGTTGGTCATCACGCGGCTGCATAATGCCACTCTATATGTCGTAAATGCTTCCCCACTGACAACCCGGGAGAATGGACTGAGGGGGTGTTCTGCTCATGCTGTGGCACGCTCTCTTTTAGAACCAAGCACCCTGGCCTCAGGATTCTAAAGACCTGCTAGTGGGGTGACATAGGTTTTATGTGCAGTGACCCTTAGATATAGTGGGCCTTAAGTAAGTGGTGCATGCATCAACTTACACAGGCTGCAATACCAGGCCTGTAGTTCCATTTTGCATGGCCTCTCATGGGTGGCATAATACATGCTTCAGCCCATGGGAGGCCTCTGGGGTACCTATGCCCGGGATACATGGGTACCATATACTAGGGACTGACAAGGGTAAGCCAGTATCCAATCTGGAGTGTACCTTTGTACATAGCATAACAGTTTAAGGAGAAAGCAGCCAGACAGGGTTCCTGATTAGCAGGATCCCAGTCAGACTAGTCAAAAACAGTATCACATTTAGCAAAAAGTGGGGTAACCATAAGAAGCAGATCCTACTTTACTACAAAGAGTCAATTCACAGAAGACACAGACATCAAACTAGTACTTAAAGAGCTTTTTGGATATGGCAGACATAAGGGGAGTTGGCTGCAGACGGATCATAATAGGATATTACTTTGTGTTAAAAAACAATTGAATTTACTGAACAAAAACAAAAGTTAAAATAGGTTCATAGGTGGGTCTTTTAATAATAAAAAAAACTATTGTTTTTAAACAAAAAAACATGGAAATGTATCAGTTATATGTAACTGACCTGAGTAGACTTTGCATCACTATGAGGCACTGCTTATGAGCTCACACCTTACTTTAACGATGAAGTATCAAATCTATGGCGGTGCAAGTTATGCATTAGACATATGAACACTGAAACTCCTATATTATCACTGTCTTTGGTTGTTGAGAATTCAGCAAGACACTTTGGGGCATATTATCAAGCACAGCATTAACATTATTCCGCTTTAGCGACAGAAAACTGCCGCTAAAGCAGCGATAATGGGCTTGATAATATACCGCAGAGAATTCCAATAGAAGCCCATGTTGACACCAGAACATGGGCTTCTATGGGAAATCTCAAGGGCATTATTATCAAGCCCATTATCGCCGCTTTAGAGGCAGTTTTCTGCTGCTAAAGCGGCGATAATGTTAACGCCGTTTCTTGATGATATGCCCCTTGATCTCCCAAATATTAGAAGACTGGAGTTGGAATATTCAGTAGGTTTGTCTGGGCAAGATTCGTTTCATCTGATTTTTTCTGGAAGAAATTCCGATTCTGCACTGGTTTATCGAAAGGTGTATATCAGTTTATTTGCACTCTATTCGTAAGAGTGGGTGAGAGGAAAAGGAAGAAAAAAACAACACAGCCAACACGTGTTTTGCCCCCTTTACATGGCCATCCGGCCTGGGGCTTCCTCAGGGCGGGTTATAACGTATTAGGTACTATCAGCGACGCGGTTGGTTACAGTAACAGTGGGATTCTCAAATCTCCGGCATAATGCCTGTTCGGGTTGCCGTGTTCAGCTTCACGTTGGAGTTGGAATAGTAAAGTATCTAATCCTCGAAAATGTGGGCGTAACTCTATGTCCCTCTCACAATTTACAGGGAATGTACATAATACAATCCCTACAGGGAGGCCAGAATCATTGGGGGGGATTCACTAGTTAGAACACATGCAGTAGTTCATTAGGCTACTTTAATCCTATAAGCTGTTTTTTTATATCCTAATTTACTTAGATGTGCTATCCTTTCCTCGACAGCCACATTCCAAGAAACTTTAATCATTGATTAGATTTATTTCACAATATAATAAATACTTCATCTCTGGGGTTACATCTCTTATGCCGATTTAATGAACACATTTCCCACGTCTAGCCTTTGGATTTCATTTCTATCTCTTTTCTTAAATATGTCCACCTAGAAAAAAAGGTCAATTTGGAGAGTCTTTTATTTCCTTTGATATTCACAAGCTTAACTGGGCAGACTCTAGACTGCAAAGTAATTATCTAATGATGGGAAATTTTTGACAGCTTGATGAAACATGCAAATGTATGCAAATAGGAATGCTTTCTAAAACAGAGGAATATTTGTATTACAATAGAGCATAGCAGTATGACTGATGCTTGCAAGTATGTGGAGAGACTTGCCAGGCTTCAGCAGCAGTGCTATCACTCATTTTACAGATATATTACTGGATTGGCAGCAGTCGGGTTACACTAATCCTACAAGCTATAGTATTTGACCGCAGTATTTGTTATAACTCAAACATCAGTTTTGATGTCTACGTGGATATATATTACGTTTGTCTACAAACATCAGTTTCGCGCTTTAGGAAAATACATTCAGCCAATAAATACAAGCTTGACATTGGGAAAAAACAAACGAAGGGGCATATTAACAAGGGCCAGCGATAATTATTGCTGGCCCCACATAGCGGTAGAAATATTATCGGCGGCTATCACTGAAAATTATCGCCATGATAACGCTATATTAACAATACATGGCGCTATGGTTTATAATATTTCAGCGATAGCGGTGTTTACCATGGAACATCGCTGGTTTTCCAGCGATGTTCCACGGAAAACAGCGATAACATTGCTGATATGACCCTGTGGTCGTATCAGCATCATCCACCTACCATTATTAGTATGCCTTAGTCTGGAATTTAACAGACGTTAAATTCCAGCGTTAAGGCCGGAGGTAGCGCGATTTTTTTTATCGCTGCACCTTCTTGTTAATATCGCGAAGCTGCCTTCGCGATATTTTCATGTGTTGTTTTCACAGCCACGCCTTCTTTGCATCTCATTAGCGATGCGAGGCGAGGCTGTGAAAAAACGGGCTCTACATTAAAGAAACAAGCGCTAGCATGTCCTTGATGATATTGCGATATAATTATCGCCGCTTATCGCCCAAAAACAGACGCTGAAGCGGCGATTATTATATCGCCAGCCCTTGCTAATATGGCGCAGAATTCCCCGAAACAAAAGCTTATAATGAAAAACAATGTTACGGTTTCTTTGTTCTGAAATACCACACTTTCATTTTAAATGTACGGGTTCTGTCCATACATCACTTTGTCATTTTCTCAAGTACTCAAATGCGGTACTGCCACCCATGGAACAAAATTGCCTTGCATATTCTTATATTACCATTTCATGCCATCGACGTTCAGAATGTGACAGGAATTACCGCTGCATTATAACAGAAAAGAACATGGATGTTCACAATATACCAAGAATTACCTCCATTATGCCATGGGCAACATTATGCTACAGGTAAACCTCATCATGCCATGATGCCCACACCATTCAATTATATATGCCTTTATAGCATGGGCACCATAATAATCGGGGTGTACATCACACATTCACACCATTTTGAAAACACACACACATGCACATACATATGTGAACATAAAAAAAACAAAAACGTAAATACACAGTAGCTGTATTCAAAACATTTTTAAATATGTAGGGGCAGATTTACAACTTCTGGTGCATCCCTGCAAATCAGCAGGGATGTGCCAAGAAAGATGTGTTACGCAAAACTACCCGTGCGCCACCATAGATGCACCGCATTTACAATGCAGCGCGCTGTGGCGCACGGATTGGCAGATGCATGACGTATCTGCCGGCGTAAGTTTGGCGCAGTGCGAGAGTAGTGTCGCGGGTGTGACGCAACTCCAGCACTGTTCCAACCCGGCCTATCTCCAACATGCTCCGTCACGCCTTACGCCTGCTTCAAGCAGGCGCAAGGTTTTGACGCAGCGGCGTCGGAAAAGTGACTGAGTGAAATCTTGTAGATTTCACTGTGTCACTTTTCCGAGGCTTCCCTCTGACGGAACGCCCACACTACGAAGGAATGCCCATATGAAACCTGACGCAGGTTTCATGTGGCGCAGTGCTTTGCAATGTGACGCATCTGCCTAGATGCATCACGTTGTAAATAAGTGGCAACGTGGCGCATGGTTTACGCCGCTGCTGCATCACAAAAGTGACGCAACGGTGGCGTAAAAGTGTCGCAAGGGGCTTTTAATTCTGCCCCGTAGTCATTTGCAATGGTTCACTGCAATGAATCGGGACGCCACATCTTTCCAAAATAGTCCTCTGCTCAGCTTGCAATCCCAGTAGCCGCTGCCTGATAGGCCAGCCCTTCCTCACAACTTCTGTGTGGTTTGTAGCTGGAGCTACGCCATAAGCAATCACCATGCAGCATGTGCAATAATGCCACTGTGTTACTTTATGCATAAACATGCTTCGCCACAAAATAAGAACCGTGTACAGAGTTTGTACTATAGAATGTCACTTTAAGGAGCTCTGTCTGACTAGTGTCTACAGAATCAAGTCGGTTCCCTTTCTTCTGAGGCACAAAGAGCATATTAAACTCTCACAAAGGGTAACAATGACCCAGCAAGCACAACATGAGGTTCAGAGTCATGGGGATGAAAACTATAGCTAAATGCAAAATGTACTCCATGGACATCTTCCTTTTCGGACAGTATACTTTAATACCTAAACCCATCCAGATGTCCGCCTTGATGTGGAACATTATGGAAATATAACACATATACATAATGGCACATTTGTAAACTTGGTTAATTTGGGTTTGTGTGATGCTCCGTACAACCGTGTGAGGGTTGGGAGGACAATACACACATATTCCTCATGGCAAACCTTAGTGAGTGGCTGAGTAAAACATGCAGTAAGGATAATGGTGGGTTCACGGTGATTCGTTTGGGCGTCGTGTTAGAGACGAGGTTTGATGGGCTTCTTAAAGAGAGTACAAACTGCATCACAATGTGGATAGGTGTCTTGTGAATCCTATAACTTAGGTAAACAAGGTACAAAGGTAAACTTACACATTTGGTGTAAGTTTACCTTTTTTGATATTCACAAACTACAAGTGTAATATTAGGTGTGGTATTTTTACCACTATGAAGAACCCGGCACATTAAAAAATAGGACAGTCTAAAAAAAAAATACTCAAAGTTAAACTACAAAACTACAAAAAATAGTAAACTTACGCCAAAGGTGTAAGTTTACCTTTGTGAATGAGGCCCCTAGAATAGGCCCACGTTACAAACAGTCAAAACTTGCTGTCGTCTCAGCTATCCCAGTTCACTGTCTAGGGCAACCCATGTTACGCCAGATGTCTGTGAAGTGATGATCCTTCCGGCCATGACTGAAAGCCCTCTGCCTGAGGAAGAGCATGGTGTCTACTTGTTCTCCAAGATGACCGTGAGAAACTGTCCTCGTGATACTGACATATTGTGAGGAAATCTGAATGGAAATTTGTATAGCTATGCATACTAATATATATGCAAATAGGACCTATGCCTTTCAAATAGCGAAGATGGAGGTTTAGATGGAAAGAATCAAAAAGAAGTTGAGCCCTGAGGCCTCTGGGGATCTTGATAAGACATATTTAGGACCCTCAACAGCCAATTTCCGCCTTTAGTATGTCTTTGGCCATTGGCATAGTCATGGTTGATAGCATCATCATCGGGTCTTGTTGGCCTCCACCAGGAGGTAATCCCGAGGAAATAGTTGGGATCTACTTTGTAAAAAAGTAAATGAAAACAACCTAAAGATATGATTCCCCCGTATGTACGCGAGAATCACAATAGAGCATGGGGCCCCCTGTTATGAAAGATGTACATGCACCCCATTTGGAATGAAGATAAGGCAAAAAAATTAAGAGATACGATACATCTGAACCCCAAAGACTCTTTTCTATTTATATCACAAAACGAACAAGAGAGATGTCGCTTTTAATAAATAAGACTATTTAAAGCATTATATAGAAATGTTATAAACGAGGTGTAATTCATCACCTTACATGGATTAAATCAAAAGAACTTCCTTCAAGGGAGTTATGAATCCCCTTTGATATGCAATCTTAATAATAGAAGGTTGGCCACAAATGTACACTGACAATTCTTTTACATGTATGTAACATTGCATTCAAACATGGGGTGCTAGGACCTCCTCGGCTGAGGAGGCTGGTTGAGGGTGGGATAAGGGAGGAGGCGGAGTCATGCCCTGGGGAAAGGGCAGTCGTAAGAGGGAACCGATGAAGGAAGGTCGCAAATAAAGCGAGTTACAAGAATCCTGGCCCTGCGTCTGTGTCCTGTGTGGCTAGGACACTACAACTGGCGACGAGGGTGGCCACGGCCCATGCGTTGTGGGTGCGTGCCCTGTGAGTGCGGCTGCCAGGAGGGGCTGTGCAAGCGTGTGGAGCGCTTTTCAAGGATTTCTGTAGCGTGGTTCGGGAGCCTACCCCGACCGTGCTCGTTTTGGCACGTCGCGATCTGGGTGCCCACCCCGGTCGTGTCTGGCTCGCTGAAGAACTGAGGGGTAGTTGAGAGCCCCCCCGACGTGGGAGTAGCGCAGAAGGATTGAGGGACACCTGTGAGCCCCCCCCCGACGTTGGAGCAGCGTACAGGTCCCATGTGTGCTGCATGCAAAAGCGATCTGGGTACCCACCCCAGTCGCGTGTTGCTGAGCCCCGGTACCTGTGGGTGAGTGCCTTCCTTCGTGTTCGGCTGCTGAGTGAGGTCCGGGTGCTTGAGGAACTGCTGCCGGTGTGTGAAAGGCCAAATCTCGTGGGGCGCGAGAGTTCGTGGCGGCCATTTTGAAGGCAGGCGCCTGCACCAATCCCCTGCGAGGAAGTCCCGGCGGCCATTTTGAAGTCAGGCAAAGTTAAAAAAAAAAAGCATCAAGCACTGGTAACTGCAACTGGGAAAAGCCAAAAAGACATCAAGCATTGATAAATGCAACTGAATAACCTGAAATTCATCAAGCATTGATAAATTCAACTGAAAAGTCATAAAATCGTCAAGCATTGGTAAAGTCAACTGCAAGGCTTCTTCGTCACCATGTCTACTTCACCACCTCCCCCAGTAGGTCCGGCGCAAGCCAATGTTGGACATATGGGGGTGCTTGGAGTGTCGTTTCTGCGTCCACCTGAACCTTTGGTCCTCGAAACGGGAGGAGGCATGGGTCTTCAGTGGAAGGAGTGGCTTGAGGATTTTGAAGACTTCATGAAGGGTTCACACGTGACGGACGCCGGTCAACAGCTGATAGCACTACGTAATTTAATAGGAAAAGACGTCGGCCAAATTATAAAGGAACTACCTGCAGCCGATGTGGCCTCCTACACTGATGTGTGTGAAGCTTTGAACAGGAAATTCTTGCACAAAAAGAACATTGATTATGAGAGATACACGTTTAACTTGGCGGCCCAAGAAAAAGAGGAGCCAATGTGCACTTTCATCACACGCCTTAGACGTCTGGCACGCTATTGCGAGTTTGACTCTTTCTCGACCGAAGATGCCCTTCGTCTGAGGGTTATTGAAGGCTGTCAGTCCGAATCGCTAAGACGGAAACTGTTAAAGAAAAGCTATTCGCTGGACAAAATTGAGGAGATGACACGGGCATGATCAGGCTGAAGAGCATGCCAAAAAGATGGAAGCAGGGAGAAATGAAAAGCGTGAACAAGCGTTCAGGCTTCAATCTCGCAACACACGCAGATATTCTCCAGCGAAGCCGAGGTCATCCCGGTCCAAGATACAGCAGCAACCTGGGAACCGACGACGTCGTAGCTCCAGTCGAAATAACCGACGGCGGGAGCGTCATCTCAAATGTTATCGATGTGTCTATGATTTTCCTCACACGGATGGGTGCCCCGCTATGGGTCAGAAATGCAGGAAGTGTGGAGGGGAGAACCATTTCGAGAACGTATGTGCAACCTACAGAAAAGACAAACAGAGAGATCAGGAAAGGTCATCTCGACCTTCAAGCACGCGTCACCAGGCCAAAGCAGTACGTGATCACAGACACTCGTCAACAGGATCGTCCCGCTCAAGCTGTCAGTCTCACCGAAGTTATCGATCCCGCCGCGCGTCTTCTCCAGAATCATGGTCACTGTCTCCCATCTCGCAGGACAGTGATGAATGCGTATGTATGGTCGCTGACCCCGACCGACTGAAGAAATATCCTCGGCTCAGCATCCAAATCGGCACGCACTGGACCAAATTTGTGATGGACAGTGGAGCTTCTCTCAATTATATACCAGTAGCGGAATATCAGAGGATGAAGTCACCCCCGCAACTAAGCCCTGCTCATGTGAGGGTCTACACTTGGATGTCCAAAAAGCCACTCCCGTGCTTGGGAAAGTTCTCAACGCACCTCACATATCAAGATCGCACAATTCCTGCCTACATCCATGTCATTAAAGGGCCAGAGGCTGACTGCCTTCTGAGTCTTCCTACTGCTGAGCGGCTAAGACTAGTGGACATCTTCTACAAGGTTGATGACGAACTTGATGTGGCTCAAAAATTTCCAAAGCTATTTGCTGGCCTGGGAAAGTTGGCTCATTGCAAAATTCGACTACAAATTAACGAACAAATAACTCCTGTAGCTCAACACCATCGACGGATCCCTTTTCATCTCCAACAAGCAGTCGAACAGGAGCTACAGGATCTGCTCAAAGCTGACATCATTGAAAGGACAGATGGACATTTTCACATCGTCATATACGGAAAACATTTCACACTAATCACCGATCATCAGGCCCTCATCACCATCTTTGGCGATCCTCGAGCTAAGAGGCCACCGAGAATAGAACATTGGGGCCTTCGCCTCCAAGAATACACTTACACAATTGTGCACAAGCCCGGAAAAGCAGAAAACCCTGCTGACTAGATGTCAAGGCACCCCAAAGAGACAACCAAGTGCAGATCGTCTGTAGCTGAGGAATACATATGCTTTGTGGTGGATCAGGCTCGACCACCAGCAGTCCGGCTGGAAGCCATCTTAGATGCCACTCTTGAAGATATCACTCTGCAAGCCGTAAAGCGCCGTATACAAAACAATGACTGGAGACACTTAGATGTCAACACTCCAAACAGCGTAGTTGACAGACATGAACTTGCCACTTTCAAGCACGTGAAGGAGGAACTGTCCGTAGCCACAAATGGCCTGCTCTTATGAGACAATCGAATAGTCATCCCGAAACATTTACGGCAAGGCATTATTAATCTGGCACATGAAGGCCACAGAGGCATTGTGGCCACCAAGAGAGCCCTGAGGGAGCGAGTATGGTTTCCAGCGCTAGATCAAATGGTAGAGCTCACATTGAAGGACTGTCCCCAATGTCAACTGGTCAGTCGACCTGATCCTCCCGCACCACTGCAAATGTCCCGATTGCCAGAGGGTGTGTGGCAGCATATTGCTGTAGACTTCTTTGGGCCATTTAAATCTGGACAATATATCCTGGTTATCATGGATGAGTACTCATGTTTTCCTATCGCACAACTCATTGCGTCAACCAAAGCGTCCAGCACAATACCGGTCTTGGATGAAGTGTTCGCCGCCTGGGGCATTCCCAAAATAGTGAAAACGGATAATGGACCTCCGTTCAACAGTCAAGATATCGCGGACTTTGCCAAGCATCTCAATTTCGCAAAATTACACCTCTGTGGCCACAGGCCAACGGAATGGTTGAGAGATTTATGTCTACCTTAAAGAAAGCCGTTCAACAGGCTGATGTGTCGCGGCAAGACACTCAAATGGTCCTAAATGAAGTCCTGCGGGCGTACAGAAACACGCCCCATTCCACTACCGGTAAGTGCCCCGTGACCCTAATGCTTGGCCGGCCAGTGCGCACCAGAATACCCATGGTTGACTGGAATGATAGAACCGTATCCCACGACTCTGACTCAGATGACATAGCTGTCACTGACCGACTCAAGAAGGAGAGAATGAAGACGTATGCAGATCGTCGTAGAAGAGCTTCACCGCCCTCGATTCACGAAGGTGACTGGGTACTAGTTAAACAAGAACAGCAAAAGAAAACCGATTGTCGTTATCATAAAGCGCCACTAGTAGTCACCAAACAAAAGGGAACCATGATTACTGCTGAATCGGATGAGAAGAGAATCACCCGAAATGTGGCGCACTTTCAGAAGTGCCGTCCTAAAGTTAAAGAACTACTCAATGGTCCTGTCACTGGAGAAACAAGACTTAGTGTAACTGAAACCAGTGACCAGCCATCGAGAGCGACCCCTAATGGAGGAGAACCTGACTGTCCAGTCGTCCATATCCGTCCCCGCCGAACCATTAAGAGACCGAGTCGTCTGATTGAAGAACTGTAACTATGTGACATTTTTTTTGGTTATCTATTGAAGAGATTGAACTAACTCATTTGTTAAGAAAGGGGGAGATGTAACATTGCATTCAAACATGGGGCGCTAGGACCTCCTCGGCTGAGGAGGCTGGTTGAGGGTGGGATAAGGGAGGAGGCGGAGTCATGCCCTGGGGAAAGGGCAGTTGTAAGAGGGAACCGATGAAGGAAGGTCGCAAATAAAGCGAGTTACAAGAACCCTGGCCCTGCGTCTGTGTCCTCTGTGGCTTGGACACTACAATGTATCACAAAAGAATACATAAATACAACCACAATCTAATTTATGCAATACCAGCCATTTAAATTAAATTAAATTACACCACTTTGCACATAATTGAAAAAAACTTTATTTAGTACATTTTGTAATAACAATCTTCTCAGTTCAGTAGTCTGTCTTTTCTATCTATTGACATCACTTGAGGCAGTCAGGGCTAACGTTACATAAATAGGGCCTGAGCACTCAGGACAGGTAACATTCAGCGGGGGAAGAGAACAGACCAGAGGCTACAAGCTGCACCTCAAGTAAGTGACGGAGATGCTGACAGAGTTCTCTTTCCTAGCACAAGCCTTAACTGAAGCGACCTTTTACTTTGTATTAGGGATAATGCTTTGAGTATTTCTTTTCTTTTCTTTCCCTTGCTTAAGGAGGGCAGCCTACGCATCTCTCCCACCACCCTATGTGGAGTGTTCAGTGATTTAAAAAGGTAAAGCATCCGTTTATAACAGCGGAAAACTTTACCTAAAATGGACATTTGCCATTCTTTAGTACCCACGATTTCTAAACTAATGACAACCTTAGGAAATGTATGTATATGTGTTATTTCAATAAGTGGGGCACAGGCCCATCAATATCTAATTGATGCACATGTATGAAAGCGGAACCCTGATCAGTATAACAACGTTAGGGGTATTGCGCGCATTAACAGTAAGGTGATATGGGTGGCTAATCATGGTCCACTAATATCTATGGAATGGAATATGTGTACAAGCTAGGCCTGGGCGAAGCACTACGCTACGCTCGCATAGTTTGCGAAGTTCGCGCTACTTCGCACTACGCGAACTGCACGTAGCACAGTGCGAACACGCGTAGCGTAGTGTTGCGTAGTGCTGCGGTCATTTTTTGCTTGCTCGCGGTCCTCAACGTCAAGTTGGCGACCGCGAGCAAGCAAAATGACATCCTGGCGAGACTTTTTCCTTGTTCGCGATCGCGAGCATGGAAAATAAACCTCCCGGCGAGATTCCCAACGCGAGAAGGTCAGGTTTCTCATTGCGAGGGGTCACGTATGCTCGCGACCGCTCGCGATGTGAAACTACCAGTTCGCGTTGAGAAAGCTGCAGCTCGAGTAAAAATCTACTCGAGCAGCAGAAAACTACAGCTCGCTCTGTGCAAGATGCCATTTTCAATGATTGCACAGTGCCGGTTGCTTGTCCGCACTGTGCAATCATTGAAAACAACATCTTGCACAGTGCGAACATGTTACTTCGCAGTTCGCGAAGTGCTACGCGTAGCTCGCGTAGTGCGAACTTCACTTTGCGTAGCTTCGCGAACTACGCCCACCCTTAGTACAAGCAGAATAATATCTATACCCTGATTTACAAAAAATACAGTTGAAGAAATGATGGGCCACATGTACACCACGTTTGCAAACCCGTTTGCGCATGCAAAAACATATTGGGCCATGTACATAGCCTATTTAGCGAGTCTCACTTTTTTTGCGGCACACTAAATAGGTTTGGCGACTTGCTATTTGGAAGGAGTGTTCCCTTCCAAATAGTGAGTCTCAAAAGAATGTACTAATGTTTTGCGACCACAATTGCGGTCGCAAAACACTCGCAATTACCACCTTCTTCAAATAGGTGGTAATACATTTGCAAATGGAAAGGGGTCCCCAGGGGACACATTCCCCTTTGCAAATGCATGCAAAATAATTTTTTAAGGGCAGGCAGTGGTCCCGTTTTCCTTTAGGAAAATGGGCTGCATTTTAAAAAGAAAGTTGCTTTATTAAAAAGCAGTCCCAGACATGGTGGTCTGCTGAGCCCAGCAGGCCACCATCCCTGGAAGGGCTGGTATTCACAATGGGCTCGAAAATTGCAAGAGGCTCATTAATATTAATGAGCCTCGCAATTTGCGACCCCATTGGGAATCACAAAACAGTGTAAACACACTGTTGTACATTTCATTTAGCGCCTTGCAATTTGCAACTCACAATGTGTCACAAATTGCGAGGTGCTAAATGAAATGGTCGTACATCTGGCCCAAAATGTTTTAAAACAGCATGGAGATATGGAGGAATAACAGTCATGCATTGATTTTCAGTCTTAGTAGAATGCACATTGAATCTAACTGAGTGCAATTAGCACACCTAAATAATGCAACCATCATTAAGGGCACAAAACAAACATGAGATTTTACACATTTATAGGACGAAAACCAGACAGACTACACGATGTCTGTTAATGTGTGTGAACTACCTTCTCTCTTTATTCACAGCTGAGAGAAAATGCAATCTCGCTTGCCGGAATGAATCTGACCGGCCACATAACCATGTCCAGGGGATAATGTCCCACCTGACGTGAGTAATATACAAAAAACAAAGGGGGATTATCATTTTCCCCTAATGTTGGTCCTGATGAAAGTCATCGACCCAGCAAGGTTGCATGTAGGCTGAAACAAGTAGACAATTTTTTGACCTTTTGTAAGTGATGTGAAGGACATATTACAGGTCCTATTTTTCACATCCACCTTTGTTTTTAACCTTACCCTTATCATTATTTTGAATAGATCTAATTCTATGATAAAGAGGTCATTTTAATTCACTTTTTTACAAAGTAGATCCCAACTATTTCCTCAGGATCACCTCCTGCTGGAGGCCAACAAGACACGAGGATGATGTTATCAACCATGACTACGCCAATGGCCAAAGACATACCAAAGGCAGAATATGGCTGTTGAGGGTCCTACATATTTCTTATCAAGATCCCTAGAGGCCTCAGGGCTGCACCCCTTTTTGATTCTTTGTAACATATTTGGAAGCTGAGTGGGACCCCAGACTGCTTCTACTTACCTCTCTTGATAGATTGTAGGCGAATTAGAGAGAACAGGGATACGTCTACCTGAAGCAGTAGAAGACATTCAGATGCTTCAACGTGACACAGTGGAAGACAATCTAGATGACCAATGACTGAAAATGATGTATGGCAGACCCTTGTTGAGAAGGCCAACAACAATGGTGCAGGCGAAAGAGGATCAAGGCCCAAATATGAATGGGGAAAGTCATTGAATATGATGTTGGTGGAGCAGCAGAGGATGCATCTGGTGGCATCAGAGTTATATCTGGCAACAAGAGATTTTCAGTCTGGGGTTTTTAATTATCCACCATCCATCCGGCTTTGGCACTCTATTGCCTGAATGTGTCATGGATTTGTTTTTCTCTGGGCATGGAATTGCTTTCCTGCCACCATACACTGCATGAAACTGCAAACATATGGTGCAGAACTTAATCATAAATAAGGCTGCATTGGGTGAGGAACTTTCTTTGTGACAACCTGTAAGGAGCTGGGACCACGGGCTGGGAATAGAGGCATACGCATTTTGGTGCAGCAACTGAGAGGCAGTGGGAGCTGACCGGATCAAGCCCTTAAAGAGTTCAAGTGGCATTAACAGTGGAAGGTCACAGATGGCAGACTTTGCTGCTGGTGGTGGCTTGGCCAGGGTGTGGCCACTGGTGTGCTGTGCACCGCTCGCTATCTTCAGCATTCTGGTGTTGGAGAGGGAGCTGCTGGTAGTGAAAGAGGATGATAATAGCATCAAGTTCTTTAATTTGCAACATAGGGATTTCTCCCTGGCCTCCAACTGCATGTGCTGCTTGGTGGGTTCACCCACTCAATAGGAAACTGGCAGTGGCAAATCATACTTGCACTGACACATCAGATTCACCTGCTGGTGCCCACCTGTTTTCGGTTACTGTTGAGGAGGAAGGTTCACCACGGATGAGTGGGATGTGGACCTGAAACTGACCTGGTCCTCAGCTAGCACTATTAACAGTAATCTACTGATCTCCCATAGGCCCTGTGTAGTGGGGGCTGTGGTTCCTCCTGCTGACTCAGGCCCACAGTAGGGTCCATAAACTGAACTGCTGTGCCTTTGCACCAGCTGGGTCCCACATTTTTGTTTGCTATCTTGAGGTGTTCCTGGGGCTCAGAGGTTGAGAATGGTACTCTGGAAGACCCCTACTATATCCCTAGCAGTGACTACAGTGTTGGGTGCTCGAGGGGTGCCTTACTTTTGCACTTCTATAATGGGCAAGTCAAATAATAGGTAATCCATGCTCCCCTTTGAAGCTTGCAGAACCATTAAAATGCTGAAACTGGAGAGCAGGGCCGAAGTAGCAGCTCCTATGAGCAGCTCCCTGTCAGACACATACATGAGGACTCTTCTTTTTACAATGCAAAAAAGCCAATAGATGCCATGGTGCACAAGATTGATAAACACTCAGGGAGACTATATGTGGCAGAACAACACATTTCAGATTATCTGAAAAATAAGACAGAAAACATCTTTAATATCGGAAAGAGGCTTGTGATAAAAGTGAAAAATGAAGATCTTGAAGTGTGATCTTGCCAGAACAACCTGAGCATAATCAGCATCCAATTGGCCAATGGAACAATATGTGGTAAACATGCTCTGGCGCTATTTGGTGCAGATTTGTTTTCCATCTCCTAGTGGTTGCCTGTGCATATCTGGCCCTCTCACCAATGTCTCCTCCCAGGGCATCAGTGCACGCTATCATAGCAAATGTATTGAATTCATGAGACAGGGAATTAGTGATGTGTCTGGGCATCAAAAGCGTGATTTGAACTAACAAGGATATAGCTACTCCTTTTTTTGCTAATGTTATACTTGATGTACAGTCGGCCAGGAGAGAAAACCCACCCATCAGAAAACAGCCCCAAAATCCTGGGATGTCCTATTCTGTGTGTAAGAAATCAGGCTATTAGATGGGGGGGCGGGGGTGGAAGTCCCACTCAGACAACAGCCATGATTCTTCTCAAGGTGAACCACAAAAATCACTGATATGAACCTATGCTTAACCCTCTGGTAGCTTGGTGCATAATAAGTCAGACTTAAGTTAGAGACAATGTGTAAAGTATTTATTCAGCACACAAACAGTAAATAAGCAAAAATCATAAACCAATTTTGGGAAAAAGAGCATATTTTAATAAATAACAAAACCATAAGAATCCAATTAGCAGAACCGAATATAAGCTATCTTAAAGTTTTAAATAAAATAGTAGCAAGAAGCAGAAAGCACCAACTGAGGGTATCTGCTCACGCAACACTGGGACACCGTCAGCCTGCGATAGAGCACAGGCCAGGCACAGAACCGAGTATGGAGTTGTACCATATGCCCTTGGTGCGAAGTGTGATGGCATTGCTTTGTGGGTCTTTGCATCTCTCGTAGTCAGATCTAGGGAAGATTTCAGCAGTGCGGCAAGGCTTTGCTGGGCTCTGTGTCACTCTGCGTTGGTTCCGATGAAGATTTCAGATGTGCGATGAGGCTTTGCTAGGCTCTGCATTGCTTTGAGTCGGATTTGATGGAACCTTCAGTTAGGCAAGGAGGAGCGCTCTCTGATGCGAGCCAAGGGTAAAGGACCTGGTGAGGAACCTCTTGGGGATCAGGGACTCACTTCAGCAGAGGCAAGCAGGGCTCAGGCAGGTCCAGGAAGGTCCAGTGCAGCAGGTCAGCTGGGCAGTTACAGGAAGGCCTCCGGAGCTTGTTGTGTCCCTGTAGCTTAAACAGGAGTCTTTGAGTCGCTCATGGAGTGTGGAATGAAAAGAGAAGGTCCAGTGTTACTTCTCTGAGTGCAGGGCAGTCCTTATGCAGCTGGACTGCCCGCTGAGGGGTCATTACAGTCCTCCCGGAGTAGTGCATTCCTCTGGGGAACAAGGCAGTCCTTCTTCTGCAATTTTCTACAAGTCCAGGAGTGTACTTAAGAATGACTCAGAAGGTACACTATTTATACCTGGTGCCAGCCTTTGGAATGAGTGTATTCCCTATAGTACTCCCACATCTGGATCTGTAAAGTTTTTCCCTTCCCCTGTCAAGGCTCCAAGAACCCTGGGATGACAAAAGACTAGTGTCAGGTTCCTTTGAATGTGCAGGAGCCAAAGAACTTTGAAACATAAGTAGAGCTGGGTACAGCTCTGCCATAACCTTCCTAGCAGGCTGGCCCATCCTGTCCAGACCTAATCCCCTTTTGTGTCCCTGTCTGAAAGGACTAAACAAACCCAAATGGCAGAGCCATTCACAGTCATCTGCCCCAGGACACTGGCATAGGCCCAAACTTTTAGGGCAAAAAAATGCTAACTTTCTAAATGTGGTATTTTCAGAACTGTGACTTAAACTCTGACTTCACAATTCAAGCGGTCTAAACAGCGTATCTCTATTTCCTCACAATCCAAAATTATCTTTTATAACTGTAGTAAGGTAACACTGTGTTAGTCAATGGGAGAGATAGACCTTACAGTAGTGAAAAACGAAAAAGTGATCTGGCTCACAAAGGGTCTCTACACGGGAGACTCTGTACTCGAGATGGAATTTCGGCAATGAGAATTCTTATTGTGGATACTCCTCCCCGAGTGCAGAGACTCCCCTTTGACTATGGGGTATCTACCACGAGTTTGGAGGCCCTTTGTAAATCAGGCCCATAAAACATAAACCCACATATCGTGCTTTTTAGGTCTCGGCTGTAGACTGCGTATGTTGAAGAGACATGTTCTATTTACTTTGTGGGCTTCAGCCCGCCCATAGGCTTCCCATAAGGTGGCTTCATCATTGCTCCCATTCTTTCTCCCCATTTGTCCATGGCACGCATTTGTCATGCCTCTTCCTGTGTTTACCCCTCCTTGAGAGAAGGAACCAAAAACACTATCCCTACACAATCCCTCATTTTATGACCAATGTCAGCACTTCTTTTTTCTTCAATTACAAGCCCTCCTCAAGAGCTCTTTTGTTTTCATTCACTTCAGGCACTATTCTTTTTTCTTATCCCGTGCAGCCTCTGCTTCCTCCTCCTGTTCCGGGAACCTGCAGCCTCCAGCACCCCTTCACTGAGAGCTGAGTGCCATTTTTTTTCATTCTGCCACCATTGGTTAGAAAGAGCAATAACCAGAAAAGATTACCACTGGGTTGACCACCAAAAGGGATAGTCAAAGGGAACCCTATTCTAGTGCCATATATGCTGCCTCCTTTACCACTGTCTGCAGTTAGCGTTTGGTGAGAGTTCAACTGTGCACATAGCAATCAACACCGGAGCCTGTGCTAAATGAAGCGTGTGGCCCCCAATGATGGGACAACCAGTTTCAAAACTCAAACCAAACGACAAAGAAAAAAAACTTTCTGAGGAAAAGTGATCATCAATTGAGCTACAGGCTCTGTTGAGTGGCTTTGTTTGTCTTCTATATCCCCTGCATCAGCATAAGTTGTTTTATAATAAGTCTCAGTACAAAGCATCTTACATAGAAGAGTACTAATAGTCTTTTCAGGAACAACCTGAAAGGGTGAATCACCTCCAGGGTACATGACTAATTTTTTCTGTTACACTTTCTGGGGCAGATTTACAAGCCCCTTGCACCACTTTTGCGTCCTTTTTAACAAAGGAAAAGTGACACCATTTTTTTTTTAACCAATTGATGGCTTTGGAGAGCAGTCTAACCACCAACCCTTTTCGTTAGTATGGTTGTCTTGTGTGCCAGTCAGTAAAATCCAGGTTTCCAATTGGCCCAGGCTGTCTTCAGCTTATGAAGTGCTGGAGAGTTGAATGGAAGGCTGGGGGATCCGCTGTTTCAATTCCTCTGACAGTTGATCAGACGGAAGGTATGGTAAATGTTTGGAAACCCCACCTGATTCCACAATTTGATTCAGGACAGGTTATCAATGTGTGTACCACAGACCTGTGTAATGCTTTCTCATACCACTTCTTGTTTTCCTTAGTGGAGTCGACATCTGTAGGCCTGGTCTGTGTTTTTTTCTGTTGCTTTATCACCAAAGGATCAGAGTCTGTTGGATTTAGGGTGCAAAAGGGTGTACTCCCAACCACAGCTAAGGGTTGCTCGTGTCCCCTTAATGGGCTATTGGGAGACTGGGGGTGAGTGGCAGCTAGGATTAGAATGAGTGGCAAAAACCTAATCTAGGGACTCGTCTGTAAGAATTCTGTTCAACCCCATCAAGTGGAGTCCTTCATATGTTCTCAATAAGTGTGACACACATGGTGCACATTGCGGTTGCATGATTTACAGCTGGGTGTAAATGCAGTATGTGGATGGTGTTGTCCCCACCCTGAACATGATGGCTGCAACACAAAAAAGATTTCACAGTATGTTGCTGTGTCGATGTGATTCTCTCAATGTAGCTTGGCTCTAATTCTCTTTTCTAGGGCACATATCTGCACTATACGAGGCAAGCGTAGTTATTGGGTTTCGGTATAGATATTTTTGAGCAGGTTTAGTTTGAGTGCATTAAACTATACTGCCATTTCACCTTTGGCTGCTTCTTAGAGCTAACAGAGAAAAGCAATGCTATCATAGTATGCCTCAAAGTTCTTGTAGTAACATGTACGACCCAGCTAGATCTCACGCCTGTTTCGAATGTGCACTCCTGGTCTGGTCCAGCAAGGCCTGTCTTTTGGTATCCAATACACTCTATATCCTCCAATCATCATGCAAAGTTGATACCATCATAGTCAGCTTAACCTTCCTTCTTTACTTCTTGAAGCACTATTTGAATGTGCAGAGGGTGGTCCTTATTACTGGCACTTTAAACAGCTATTACTGATAAGGTAAGATGACGCATAAGTTGTCTTTCCAGCCAGGACCTTGTTCATCTGGCTCTGAAGTGTTACAGAAGCATTGTGCAGCGCAGAAGTCATTAAAAAAAATAGCAAATGCCCTGTGGGAGGAAGCACATTATTCAGGAGCAAGCATAACCTGCCAATACCCACTAGTGAGGTCAATTTTATTCAGAAACCTTGCAGCACCCAACGTATTCACTACCTCATCAGCCCTAGGAATTAATTGGGCATTTCAGGCATGGTAGCCCATTCAAAACTTAGGACCAGACCAGCGGACTCTGGCAGTGCTCACAGATTCCCAGAGCTAAAATCTTACCCATATAGGCTGGTGCAGTCCCACTCTTTAGGTCACGACTAGAGAGTGCATCCCATCCACAGTGAGGTTAGAGCCCGCCCATTACTTACCCATTGGTTTGCTCACTGCCTTCCTCTTCTTGTGTTTATCCCTCCCCAGCAGCATGGATGCATTACTTCAATCCCTCCACTGCTCATTTTTTTCGGACCTATTTATTGCTTAGTGTGTAAGCACTGTAACAGAGTGCGTCTTTTTCAGTAGGCTCCCTCATGCACTCCCCCACCTCCCCATTCGTCCCACCTGTCCTGCTCCTTTTGTCTCTGGTATTGCCACCTACCAAGGACCCACCCACCTTCCTTTCGGTTGTCCGTGGTGTTGCCCTCAATCACCCAATCCCCTTCCTTCCCTTTAATTGTCAGTGGTTTTGCTCCCTTCTACACACACACACACCCTCCTTCCCTTTGTTTGTGGTGTTGGTCTCTCAAACCCTCCTCTCCTTCCATTGTCCATGGTGCTACCCACTCATATCTCCCATAAACGGACACACATCCCCACTTGTGTTTTTGTACAGCTAGGAAAAGGCAACAATACAGTGTTTTTCTTAAAGTATGAAACAACACAAGTACGATATCGTCCTTCTTTTATGTCTCCAGCTTCATGCTCCGTGTTCGACCCATTGGTCCCCATCCGGTCTGTCCTGGGATGTGGCAGTGCTGACGTCATTTGGGTCACGTTGGAAGTGGTGGTGTTGCAGCGATGGACAGGCAGCTAATGGGAGCACACAGACCAGTAGCTGCCGGAGCAGTGAGGAGTGCCTGAAGTACACAGACAGCACAGTCATGGACTTCACTATCTCCTCTATCTTCTCTCGGCTCTTCTGCAAGTGGCAGATGCAGATCCTGGTGAGTGAGCGGTCACTAAACTACCTCTGACCTTTGGTGCTCTCCTTGTAGATGGGTTCATGCCTGGAGGCTGGGGCCAGTTGTTTCTGATTTCTTGCTGTTCACTAATGGGGTGTAGGGATTCTTGGATTCCCTATCAGCCGGCGAGTATCTCCTCAGTGGTGCATAGCTGTGTTCTGCCATCATCCCCGTTATCTTCAGATGAACTAGTGGTAACGGTGCAGCGTGTTTATGGACTCACAGACCTGTCCATTGATCATACATGTACTACTTGGGGAACTGGATATTCTTTTTTCTCCGTGATCTGTCTTCATACAACCTATGGCAAACCATCTATAAGCTCAATAATTCAGAATAGTTCACTGGCCTGTCCCCCTAATAGCTTGCGCTAACCCACAAGGCACCTCACAGGTTGTGACAGACTCTGCCCCACATGCTGTTTCCCGGGCTGTGCCAGCTCTCATCTTCCCTTACTTTTTTCCCGACTTTCAGACATCTTGAACAGCTGCCAGGCTGCTACATAACATGGCTAAAAGACAATGACATTGACAAAGCCAATTGCTCTTGCATTGCCAAGACCTATTGGCTTTGCCAATACCTTGTAATATAAGCCACCCTGCTCTATGAATCTTTAGGGCCTACCTTATGGATGATTAATATATATTTAAAAGGAAGATTCAGGCCTAGCAAAATGTTTATTTTGCTAGGTCAAAATAACACTACAGATTGCAAGAAACAGAGAAAATGTTACTTCTTTGGGTGGCACAATGAATGCAGCTGCCCACTAGTAGCATTTAATTTACAGGCTCTAGGGAAAATGCAATGTTACAACGCATGTGATACATCGCATGCCATTACAATGCAGTTGTTCCACTACACAATGCAATGTATCGCATGCAAACTAATGTCATATATTCATCTGACAGGGCTCTGGCTAAATGACACACATCTATTACCTTGGTGCTTACATCGCTAGATTATATCCAATAGTTCAGCCTAGACCATGTGGTGTTACAACAACCGTGTTGTTACTCGCATACGATTACATCGCAAGTCGTTACAACGACTTGTGGTAGGGGGCGCGCTGGACTTCAGAATAGTATAATTTACTAATCCTACTCCAGTTTGTGCAACAGCAGGGAAGGTTTTGGATTGTAAATTCGACACCTTCTGCCCCCTACAGCAAGTCACTGTAATGACTTGCGATGTAAACGTATGCGATGTAACAACGCAGTCATTGTAACAACCGCGTTGTAATGGCATGCGATGTATTGCATGTGAACTAAACGATGTCTCTCCTGTCGGTCCCTTCTCTGGTGCTACTACTGTTGTGTGTCCCGGAAGCGGTGGTAGCCTCGGTGATGTGGAGACTGGCACCTGATGAGTTAAGAGGTAGAGTTTTTCTGGATGAGACCAGCCTAGAAAACTTAGAATACTTTAAGGCAAATATAGATTTGATGACCAATATGAGCACGGTGTGGGAAGCATTTCAAACTGTGATTTGCGTGGTATTTATCTGCTACATAGGCGTGTGCTGCAATCACTTAGGGGCACATGTATCAAATCTTTTCCTGTTCGCAAATGGTCCGACTCTGTAAAACGGCCCTTTTGTGAATGGAAAAAGGACTTTTCCTATTCATGTAGATTTTGGCATTCGCAATTTAGGTAATCGAAATGTGTTGCGATTACCTAAATTGAGAATGCATTTAGGGAATCACAATTTGCGATTCCCTAATGCCGATGCCTGTAGCCTTTCCAAAATGTGAACTGTGCAATTAGGAAACGCTAATTAGCATCAACTTTAGGTTGATACTAATGTGTGCATACTTTGAAAAATGCACAAACTGCATTTTTCAAAGTGCCATGTGACACACACATGCCCCTAGGACATGTGTGTGCCTTACATGTGCACCTGTTTTGTGTTAGGCTCGCCTCAGGGGGACCTTAGACCCCTGGTCCCCCTTGTCTTTGCATTACCTAATTTGTGATTACCAATTAGGTAATCTCAATTTAGGCAATGTAAGACCATTCCCACCTATGGGCGAGGAAGCCCATAGGAAAGAATGGAGTCGCAATAGAAAATAGCGATTCCCTAATTGTGATTCTTAAGGAATCTCAATTAGAGAATCACTATTTGCTTACTTTTTTTAAGCATTGCATTTTGCGATTACCAAATACCAATTTTTTAAAAATCGCTATTTGGTAATCGCAGAAACAAACTTTGATGCAACATTAAAGACCTTGAACAGATTTGACGATCTACTTCAGACTCAAAGATACTAGAACAGTTAAAGGAGAAGATCTCAGAAAGCAATGAAGTGTTGGAGCATAAGGTACACTTGCTGGACCAATATGCTACAGCACACAGATCCAGTGAGGGTGAACAATTGCTGCTGAAACTTGGGACAGCTAACAATATTACATGTATACATGATGATGATGGCAGCGTTAAATTCAACACCAGCTAAATTATCGGGAGTTTTACTTCATCAACCTTTAAACATCCAAAATGTGCACAGGCACAGAGAGATTAGAAGAGTTCTTGGATGATATTATGGTAGCCTTGATGGATGACTCCAGATGCACATCGAGCCAGCACATCACAGTGGAGGAAATATTTATGGTGATCAGGAACTTCCCATCGGCTAAAGCGCCCAGGCCTGATGCCCTGCCAACAGAATTTTAAAAGGAGTATGCTGTCCCCCTGGCCCTCATTTATCAAAGGTATATACACATATAGAAAGCATTAACTACCCCCAACTATGAGGGACGCCATGTTGGTTGTGTTGCTCAAGACAGGAAAACCTCCTGAAACTCATCCCTTATATTAACCTCTGTTCCTTATTAATTGCGATGTCAAGATACCATCCAAGATACCGGTGAGTCATCTTCTTCCTCTGCTACCTGAGTTGTCCCTTCTTTATCAAGCAAGCTTCCTGCCTGAATGATCCATGCAACATAATTTAAGTACATTATTTGTACTATTTGATCAGCTTGATCTAGAGACTTGTGGTGCAGTGGTGCTATTTGAAGTCACAAAGCCATTTGACTCTGTTGAGTGGTCTTACCTTTTTATATCCTGTGGCCTATGGGATATCCCTTGTGTTTTTATCAATTGTGTCCAAGTCCTTTATTCTAACCCAAAAGCCCAGAAGAAGTTTAATAGGGCGGTCTGAGATCCCATATCGGTTAGTCGGGGAACACATCAAGAATGCCCATCTTCCCCACTCCTCTTTATTCTTATGCTGGAACTCCAGCCTCTAAGCTGCAACAGCAATACTCAAAATGTTTCATAAGATATAGCTCATCAACAGTACTGGTATTCCTGTACGCGGATAATATGACCTTATATATCCTTAACTGTGAAACAACCCTTCCAGGCATTCTGAGAAAATACATATGATTATGAGGACTATCTGGGATACCTCTATGATTTTAACTTTTAGGAGTAGTACCCCTAATGTTTGTGTCAGAATTCCCACTGCAATAGAGTAGGTCTTCAGTTAAATACTTAGGGCATGTGGATCAACAGGGATAAGGAAAGTTATATTAGAGAATTTCGGTAGAGGGTTCTTCAGATTATGAGAGAAAATAGATAGTTGGGAGAAGTTTCCTCTATCTATGGCTGGCTCCATAGCATTGTGCAAGATGATAATCCTTCCTCAAATGCTGTATTATTTTATGAATATACCAATCTCTTCCACCAGGACCTTTTCAGTATTGTTGTGCTTGTTGCTCGAACGATTTGTCTGGTAGAACAAATAACAAGGTTATATTAAGAAATATTAACTTTACCATAGCTGCAGGGTGTGTTTGTAGCCACAAAAATTGGAGTTAAACTAACATTGTGGCTGATTGCGATGACGGTCGGAAAGACTCCAACCGACAGTCGGATTCTCCTAGACCGTATTGAAACCCATCCACCCGACTTGGTCGGAAACAATTCCAACCGACCGATTACGATGCTCGCGGTCAGAAGGAGAACCATTCGGTCATTCTGAATAGGTTCCTACTGGGACTCAGAGAATCCGAGTCGGTCGGAGCCGATTCATACAGCTCTACGGACAGCGCTTCCAACCGACCAGTTATGATGTCGGATTCTAACAGCCTTTCCGACTCGGTCTGTCTGACACAAAAAGGTTGTTGGAAACTAAGGGTATCTAAGGGACCCCCCTGTAAAACAATGCAGTGTGGCAGGCACCATCGGGTGCCTGCGACAGGGTCCAAGGTTTTTAGCAGACACCCGCGGGTCTGTTGGTCCCAATTCCAAGCCAGTGTTGGGAGGAGGAAACTCCTACCGACATTGTAATCACCCCCATTGTGTGTAGGCACACTATGCTTTTTACTGGTATCACCTACAACCATATATGGCACACCTCGCGGTAGAAAAGAAGAAGACGGCCCGATTCCCTTGAACACTGTTATATGGCAATCTCCACACAGATACATATCAAATATGCACACCAAACATTGTACTGTATTTGTTTGACATGATTTAAGTCACAGAAAGGGCCAAGAACCTATATATTTTCCTTCTATACCATTACAAAATTACCCAACTAGCAAACTCAAAGCCATGGCACAGCCAAGTAAACTATATATCAGTAAGTGGAGCAACCTTTACCAAGACAGTTGGTTAATAGACTTACATACATTTACAGTATCCCAGACAGTTTACAACAGGGAATATTCTTATACCTTAAGGGCTATGTCTAGAGGAATCACGCCTTGCTTCCCAGAGGAACCACCGATTTTCTAACCATTAGAAAAAGTGATCTAGGCTATGACACCTATTAGGCTAGTAGTAATTATATATGCAGCTATGCTACAAGGGGCCCCAATATATATAGTAAAATCAACATTAAAATGGGAAAACATTTTACAAACTGCAATACTGGACCAGTGGCAGCTGCTACTTAATAGGGGTTGCGGGGCTGAGGGGAGGGAGGTAGGTATGAAAAAGAATTGCACCTACCTGCACGCCGGCCGGCCGGCTTCTTCTTCTCTGTCCTCTTCGGCTCTTCGGTGGAGTCCAGGAGCAGGAAGAAAGCAGGAACCAGGAAACACCCAGGCTTACAGTCTCTCTCAGTCAATCACAACTGCAGCTCTGTGATTGGTCTGAATTCCATCATTCTGTGCTCAAAGAGGGGCTGGGTAGCCTGGGTGAAGAGCATCCAAAGTGTGCATTAATGTTTGGCCTGCCCGAGACGGCCGGACAAACTTTTATGAGCCCTTAAGGTGCTGCTGCCACTGTTCCGGTGACATGCATCCCGCCCTGCCTCTAACCAGGTCAGACGCAGATGGAAAGCTAAAATGATGATAAAGTTTGTTATTATCATTTTATTTTGCCTTTTGTCAACTGCTTACAGACAAGTGGGGCAAAGCTCCTCCGCCTTAGCAGAGAATCCGCCCCTGTACCGGACAAAGATTGGTAATTCAGCTGCACTTAAACAATATTGCTCGTATTGAGTAGCAGGCTTCGAATGATACATGAAAGATACCTACATGGTTTATATTATACACTGCTAGGGATTTAAAAACTGGACCTGTCCAAGTGCTGGCGTTTCTTTTCTTACATGTTATCTTCTCTTGGGTTACCACAGTTTAGCTTTCATTAAAGGGTAGTATCCTCCCACATTCTATCTGCCTATAAAGATAGAGTTGAATCTCTGCCTCTTTCTTTCTCCTGTAACACATTTTATTCTGTGCTCGACTTCTCCCCAACCGCCCTCCACCCCTATACTTACACACACACCTGTCCTAACCATGCTCCTCTAGGAGCATGTGGGACTGAGGGTCACTTCTGTGGTCACAGCATCCAGGAGACCTTCAGGTCATGCCACGTGGGCTCTGGCTTTACTGGTCTTTGTTCCCCGTCTTTCATGGTATTCAGCCCGACCCCAGGTTTTGGCATCTTCTTCCTTTCCTCCATGCTCCACAACTCTTCAGACTCCTTGATTGTCTGGCTCCTCCTCTCCTTCTCCTTTTCGTTCCTCATTTTTGTAATTTTCTTCCTTCTCCTGTTAAGAAAAAAGTCATTCCTTTGATTCTGTCTTTCCTATCCTCTCTCTCCCGTGTCCTTTCTCTATTTGAATGATATTTGATCTTGTATTGCAGGATCTTAGAGTGCTGCGGATGACTGTGGGAGATCGGGGAAGTCCCTTTCTTCTTCTTTTACTAAAGCGTTCAACTCCCTTTTATGACATACCCCTCCCTAAGATTTTCCAGATCGGGGAAAAGTGGATACCTAGAAAGGAAATCTGCAGTACCCTAATGTTTCCATTGTTGATGACGGACCTAGAATTGGGATGGTTGGCGGGATAAGGAACATCGTAGAACTCTAGGAATATTTCCTTTATTCGGGCTTAACAAGTTATGGGGGTGTGGTCAGTATATAGGGGCAGATCTATGTTGGAGTTGCGCCACTTTTACGCCGCCGTTGCGTCACTTTTGTGACGCTTCGGCGGCGTAAACCCTGTGCCACGTTGCGCCCTATTTACATTGTGACGCATCTATGGAGATGCGTCACGGTGTAAAGCCCTGCGCCACATGAAACCTGCGTCAGGTTTCATGTGGGCGTTTCCACACGGGGGGGTGCGTTCCGTCGCAGGAACGCCCCTGAAAAGTGACTCAGTGAAATCTATAAGATTTCACTGAGTCACTTTCCCAACGCTGATGCGTCAAAACCCTGCGCCTGCTTGAAGCAGGCGTAAGGCTTGACGCACCATTTTAGGTATGGGGTAGGTTGGAACAGTGCTGAAGTTGCGTCGCGCTTGCGACACAACTTCAGCACTGCGCCAACCTTACGCCGGCAGATACGTCACGCATCTGCTTGTCCTTGCGCCACGATGCACCGCATTGTAAATGCGGCGCATCTGCGGTGGCGCAAGGGCAAACTTGCGTGACGCATCTTCCCTGGCGCATCCATGCTGATTTGCAGGGATGCGCCAGGGAACATAAATCTGCCCCATAGAATGAATGCACAAAAATCTAAATAAAACCATATTTTCTCTATTGCCCATTTAATGTCTAAACATCCCTTTTAATTACAGGATAGGACATTGTTGCATTGTGTTGTACTTTCATGTACGTGTTGTGTTTACTTTCACCTGGTTCCTGCTTTCCATGAGAATGTTTCTACGGAATGCTGAGAGCCAGTTCAGTTAGTTCTGCAGCCTCGACCTGCGTGGCTGCATTTTACTGTGTCGTAGAACAAACCTGTCTTTAACATTTTGATCTGGAACTGGATTTTTTACAGACATTTCTTTGGGGAATAGCTTATGGCTGATAAATGGGGTAGGCTGCTCCTCACCAACCTGGGTATCTTGTGATAGGAATAGTTTGATACTGATGTCTAAGGCATATGTTTGGAGCAAAAATGGTTTATTGAAATCTGGAGATTGTAGGATGGATTTGAAGGCGATCATACTTTTCAGTTGAGTAAAGGCATCAAGGGCCTCGTGCAAGGAAAGTTGGAATGCACAGGCTGTTGAGACTTTCTTGAGGAGGTCTGCTAAAGGAGCGGAGTAATTTTGAATAAATCTCCTATGGTATCCCAGATTTTCTAAAAAAGCCCTTACTCTTCTTTTATTTATGGGGAAGGAAATATCGGTAATGGCCTTGACCTTTTCCTCTTGGGGCTCAATCAATCCCTCTCTGAGGACATACCCCAAATACTTGACTTTACTGTACACAAAGCTGGGTTTCTTTGCATTAATATGGAGCCCAGTGCTTGACTACTACAACTGCCCACAGCTGTTTAAGGTGGTTTTCACAGTCAGTACTGAATATTGCAATATCATCTAAGTACTGCTGATGACATTTGAGAAGGTGGTTTATTAAGCGATGGAAAGTAGATGGAGCCCCATGTAACCCAAAAAGTTGGATTGTACATTGAAACAGCCCAGAGGGTGTTGAGAAGGCTGTTTTCTCCTTGTCTTCTGGTCTTAGAGGTACTTGCCAAAGCCCTTTTGTGACATCTATAATGTAATTGTAATAGGCCTACCCCAATCGTTCAATCAACCCATCTATGCGGAGTAGGGGGTAGTTTTTTAATTTTGAGTTTTTATTTAACGGCCCCTAAATCAACACAGAACTGAATGGTTCCATACGGTTTTGGCACCAGCACAATGGGTGAACACCAGTCACCAGTTGAAGGTTCAATGACCCTGAGCTTTAACATCTGCTCTATTTCTTCTTGTATGGCTTTCTTTCTAGCTTCAGGAATTCAATAGGGATGTTGCTTTACAACTGTTCCTTCTTTCATGTAAATAGCATGAGTGGCTAAATGGGGTTTCCCTTGGAGATCCAAGAATACTTTTGAAAGGTTTACCAAAAATGGAGTTCTTCCTTTTGGTGGGCTGTTAAAGCATCACTTATGGGGACCTTTCCAAGAGTCATCTGAGAAGGCTATGTAGGAAGAACAGTTTTAACAGCAACCGAAAGAGGTCCTTGCCACTTTTAAGCAAATGTATAAGATACATTTGTTTTCCTCCCCCTGCCATTAGCAGCTTATATGTAACTTGTGCAATCCTTTCTATGATTTCATAGGGGCCCTGCCATTCTGACCTCAGCTTGTCCCCGACTATTTCCTCCAACTTTTGCCTTTATTATAGAATTTTCTTTGCATTTTCCAAATGAGTGTGAGCCAATTCCCTAAGTTTTTCTGATCAAGCCTTTAATTGCACTATATAATTCCAATAGATGTTCTTCTTCCAGGGGAGGTCCCCTCTCCCAGGCCTCTGTAGTGATCTCTAATTGAATATGTGGTTTTCATCCAAATAGGAATCCGAATGGAAAACACCCTAACCCCCAGCTTTGAGTCTGACTCCTGATTACAAATTGTGTTTAGGGCTTACCCTCTCCGGTCAGCATTTTAAAGTCAGTTTTAAGGTCCCATTATATTGTCCCACCAACCCGTCAGTCTGAAGGTGGTACACTGATATTCTTAAGTGTTCAATGTCTAATTGTTACAGATTTGGTTAATTAGTCAGGACACAAAGGGGGATCCCTGATCAGTGAGAATTTCCTTCTGGAACCCCATTCTAGAGAAGATTTCAATTTGGACCCGTGTTATTCTCCTAAAGGGGGTTTCACAAAGGGGCACAGCTTCTGAGTAATGAGTAGCATAGTCTACCAGAACCAGTACGTACCTGTATCCTTTACTAGTACAGGTTCGGGGTTGTACAAAATCTAGCCTGCCCTTTCAAAGGGTTTTCCAATGTTAAGCAATGGCTGTAGGGAAACCTTTGGTGGTTTGTAGTGATTTTTTCGTTGACTTACTTCACATTCCTGCCAGTGATACTTGACTTAAGCTAGGATCCCTAGCCAATAGAATTGAGCGAATATGGCTGGGTTGTCTACTTTACCCCAAAATATCCTGCTATGAGATTGGAGTGAACAAAAAATAATATTTGATCTCAGAAACTATTAGGGACTAATAGCTGGGAAGAGTCATCTTTTTTTCCTATCCTATATAACAGCCCATTTTTTTTATCATAAATAACGGACATACCTGGAGTGGATTTCCCTCCTCTTGTCTTCTTGCCAGGCATTTTGAAGGGATGAATCATTTCGTTATGCAGCTCGGAAGTTGGGATCCAAGTTCCAGTGTCCCTGTATTACTAGGGCATTTTGAAAGGGTCCTACCCACTTTTCTTTGAGTCTTGGTTTCTTAGGTATAATAATTTTAATGGAAGGTGGCTTATCTTAATTCTTATTCAAAGATTCTCAGAGTAGGGTGAGAAACTTTTGGTTTTCCATACCTAAGATCACATCTTCTGAGAGGTTACGGGGAACCCCTACTTCGATCAAGGTTTTCTGACCCTTTATATTCCTCACATTGATCTTGGCTATGGGATATGTTTTCTGGTCCCCATGGATGCACCTGATAAAAACTTGCTTATTATAAATAATTTGTTGGGGTAGAACAAGGTCATCGTTGATCACAGATTGTTGATTTGTAAACTCACATAGTAACTAAGTCTCATTTCTTGAGTGAAGTAAATGGACCGAGTTGCATAGTTGATTTCCATGGGTTCTTCCTTTTTGTTTCTGCAAAATCGAGTGATAGAACCCCATTCCCCACATCCATATTATTGGGTCCCCAGGGAATGTGGCTGATCTACTTTAACAGGCGTGTTGTGGGGGAATTGGGGTGTAGATAAGCAGGCTTTTTGACTGTTCTCCCAGCAAAGTGATTCTGTAGGGGTCTTGAACCCTTTGCTCCCTCAAGCAAACTCTTGTGTCGTTAAGCTCGGGTAAAGGTCATTGCCATTTTAACTGCTTGCTCCAGAGATAATCTGGGATGTTGACGCATCCATTGTTGAGTTGAAATCGGTAAAGCTTCCAGGTATCTTTCATCATAAATTTTGAACATTATTTCTACCTAGGTGGCTTCTTAGGGTTTTAGACACCAGCCCAGGGCATCCTTCATTTAAAAAAAAAAAAAAAGGTTCTGGGAGAAACCACAGGTGTCTGTTGGGTACCAGACCTTTTCTCTTGAAAATCCCCATGGCTAATTTCCTCTATCCTTCAGCCAACAGTTGAATAATAGCCTCCATCTTTTATCAGATGTAGCTTGCTCAAATTCTCCACCGAATGTAGCATGTTTTCATTATTCTATTGAACGATGACTCAGTACACTATGGGGCATATTCTCAAGGACACATCGCCGATTTAGCGGCACTTTTCCGCCACGAAAGTGGCAATAGATTTATCGCCCTATTCACAAGCCTGCGCTAACAGCCGACATCATCAGTTTACCTGCAATAGCTGCCGCTAAAAACATCGCTAAGGCTGACAGCGACAACTAATGCTAATCATATGCAGAGTAGGCGTTCCCGTCCAAAAACTCACGATAACACAACTTTGTGATATTCTCAATGACCAGCCAGATCGGCAATGCGGTCTAAAAACAGGCGATAAGCCACGTTAGCAGCAGGGACTTAAGACCTGCTTTTTTCTGGTCTTAAGTAGGAGGAAAATCTGCAGTAGAAAGGGAGCCCAGCCCAGAGCCACACCTGAAGACCAACAGATGTCATGGAGCTACTAATCATGCAGCTTGGAGACCCAAGAGGGCCTCAAAACCCACCGCCACCAGGACCACCCCACCCGAGGAGCACTACCCACTGGAATACCACTGAGGCAGTGCAGAACAAGACAGCGGACCTTCTGTGTGTGTCTCTGTATCCGCCATATCCTGACCATAGGCCTACACACACGTGGACGACCACTTCCAACAGCCAAATTTACACCGGCGACGAGGTGGCTACGTCACACGGCAGCCGGCGCACATTTCGTCATCGCCTGCAGGGGTGTGTCTGCCAGGGCGGCACCCCTCACCCTGTCACGTGGCCGCCACCATGAACGGTGGTGCCTGCGCGATCCTGTGCGCCTGCTTCACTCCAACCCGCTAGTCCCCAGACCCATCCAGCACCCAGCGCTGATTGCCCTCCCCTGCGCACCCAGTCCTCACTGCTCACCTGCCGCCACTGGCGTGTCTCCAAGAGGGCCCACCACGTGCCAGAGCAATCTTCAAGCCCAAGGCCCGCGAGCCTGGCAGCCTCCTCAGCCAATCGCTGGTTTCGAGCAACAGGCTATATATGTGTGAAAGGTTTCCCCTAAATGTTTTTAGGTCCAAGAGGAGGGGAGAGAAGCAATTGAGAATAAAGAACCTCTTAACTGACCTATCTTATTTGTACAATGTTAATCACTTATTTTTAGCAAAAACCCCAGAGTACAAGATTACTCAAAATACATTCAAAATTTCTTTTTATTATTTTGTATTTTTTTATAGCAAATTTATAAATAGCAAAACATACATATGTATTCCATTAACATATACTTGATATATACATGATACATTCCTACAAACAATGTTTCCACATTAATTAAATTTCATAGGTACTAATAATTGTAGAAAACGACACAATTTGAAAAATACCTTGTGGAAATGAACCCCCAAGAGAGAAAGAAAAAGCTGTCATGTCAACATTCTCATCAAGCATTCACTCTATCATACTATCAGACATACCACATGGAGTGGAGAAAAGTAAATTATTCGTAAAAACCCAACCACAAACAACTCTGGTGTGAGATCCAACTTAAGTTTTGGTTAAAAAATATATATACATTTAAGTTTTGGATAGTTCTTGCTAGGTCCTAAGATACTGGAATCAGGACAGTTGGAATTGGATTCCTTTAAGGATCTCCCAGGTGTGTAGTTGGTACTCCCGGTCTACGTACGTTTCGGAGACTGTATATAAATTTGATGTCTCCTTCTTCAGGACCAGTGTATTTATAGAGGTATCTTAGTCTTCTGAACGGCGAAAGAATAAGGGTTCTCTATATGTTATTGGCGTAGCCTCTCGTTTCTCGACCTCTGATCTATGTTTCAGCTAGTACGGTTAGCACGAAGATTTTCCAAGGATGTTGCTCTTCTTAAAAGTGAGTAGGCATAAAGAGTTATATGCCTCGATATGTTAGACCATTGGTAATTCATGCGTTCTGTTTATTCCAAGGACAAAGCGAGAACGTATGTTCACACAATTTACAATGTTTTTCATCAGGTCCATCCAAGTTATATAAATACGTGTGTCCTCGAAAGGGTACGCTGAATGTCCGTCCTTTTATTTTAAATAGGTTGAGAAACGTGTTAAGTTCCAAAGTACAATTTCCTTCTTTTCGGCGAAGCGGACTCTGGGATTCCTGCGGCCGCGGGCTCTTTCTCTTTTGGGGGTTCATTTCCACAAGGTATTTTTCAAATTGTGTCGTTTTCTACAATTATTAGTACCTATGAAATTTAATTAATGTGGAAACATTGTTTGTAGGAATGTATCATGTATATATCAAGTATATGTTAATGGAATACATATGTATGTTTTGCTATTTATAAATTTGCTATAAAAAAATACAAAATAATAAAAAGAAATTTTGAATGTATTTTGAGTAATCTTGTACTCTGGGGTTTTTGCTAAAAATAAGTGATTAACACTGTACAAATAAGATAGGTCAGTTAAGAGGTTCTTTATTCTCAATTGTTTCGAGCAACAGGCCCCCAGAGCACCCTGTGGCAATGCACTGCGGAGTTCTGTGTGTGCTGACTGCTTCCTTCGGCCTACACTGCGGTCCAGCAGGTCTCAGTCAAACCCATTCCAGTCCGGGCCCAACAGCCCTACTGCATCATCGCAGGCTGCACACCCACTCAGCTCTTCAGGTGGGCCTAACTCAGTGCACCACAAGTCACCGCCCATCCTCCAGGCCACTGCATCATCGCAGGCAGCACACCCGCTCAGCTTTTCAGGTGGGCCTAATTCAGTGCACCTCAAGCCACCATCCAGCCTCCAGGTCACTGCATCATCGCAGGCTGCACACCCGCTCAGCTATTCAGGGGAGCCAAATTCAGTGCACCACAAGTCACCGTCCAGCCTCCATTCCACTGCATAATCACAAGCTGCACACCCACTCAGCTCTTCAGGTTGGACTAACTAAGTGCACTGCAAGTCATCGTCCAGTGGGGCTACCCTACAAGTCCGCCTCCAGCAGCCAACAGCATGTCCTCGGTAACGCCACTGGAGCACTTCACAGTCACGGGGCCACCCTGTCCCAGGCAGGCCGCTGGAAAGCCTGGGTGGAATGTCTGGAGATGTACTCCGAAGCGCACGACATTCCAGCGCGGCGGCGGCAGCCCACACGTAGGTGTGTGAGGAGTGTGAAGAAATGGCCCGGGGCTCTGGGCGTGGTTCAGTTCTGGGCTCTGAGCATGGTTCAGTTCTGGGCTGGCCAAAAGTAACTATGTGGTGTTTGTCTGTTGTAGTGTCGGTGCCACCCGGACCTTCATCGACAATGTTGCAATGTAGCATGCACCCGGAGGGCGGTCTTGCCCGAATGGAAAAATGAAGGAGCGCTAGACCGCTCATGGTATTGGCTCATGCATGCCAACTGTTGTGTATGTATCTTCATTGCATAAGCCAAAGGCCTAGCCTCAATCGCATACTTGCTTGAGCAGAGACATGACACATCTGTGTGATTTAGAATGTTTTAATCACTTTCGGTGGAATGTTGAAGCTGGACCAGTACATGGCCATGCAAACCCCACTTTACATTGTTGCCCGTGGAGGGCCAGCCAGAGTCATTTAGGGATTGACAAGTTCATCACAAGAGGAAGAGTTCCGTCTGCAGGCTGATTGCTGTGTCATTGGTAACAAAACCAAATATGGCAGTCCATGTCGAAGGCCAAGGTGAGTGTCGCAGAGTGTATCGGGGGACAGTGGAAGGTGTTATTCCAGGGCATGATGCAGAGGGCAGAACCTAGCTGAAACAGGCCATATGGCAGAGATGAATGCTACCGCTTCCTTCTTACCAGAATGGCAGAATCATCCACATCATCATCCTCTGATGTGTGATGTTCCTCACATGTGGGTGGTGGTGTTCTGTTTAAAGCACTGTGTGGTACTGACACATCAGGGGACGAAGGTGGAATGTCTTTCCGCACTGTGAGGCACTGACACATCATGGGGCGGAGATGTGGCTGGAGCAGTAGCAGCAGCATTCATCTGCGCCAGGCCTTGTGGCAGCAATTCCATGATGAGGATCTGCAGGGCGTGGAAGATCCCAGCTACATCCCGCTGGTGTGCAGCCATGGCAGCTATTCTTTCCGCCTGCATTCGCTCCATGTTCTCCATGATCCTCTGCATGTGTCCCAACTTCCGGGTGACATCGCTGGAGCCACTCTGACTAGACAGTTGTTCTTGTCTCAGAGTCATGACTCCAGCGATGTCAGCCATGGATTGTTGGGGAGCATGGAGTGGACTGTGGGTGTCCGTTAGGGACTGTAAGTGGTCCCTGATGGGACTTAGACACCCATGTATGGCATCTAGTTTGGCTGCCATGTGGTCGAACCCCACTCATACCGGATCGGCCATCTCCTTCTGGCCATCTAACACACGGCATTGAAATGCCATGTATTGGTCATGGGGGTCCTGGGAGACAGCCGTGGTGATGGGTGCTTCCTGCTGTGTGGTCTGTGCAGGGGGTGGGGTCTCCTCGATGTAGCTGGGCTGCCCTGCTCCTGGGGGTGGGGTGCTGAGGGTGTCCATGAGCTGTTGGAGGGCATCGGTGTCGATGGTGTGGAGGTCTTCTTCATCATCAGTGAAGAGATGTACGGTCTGCTCTGCAGGAGGTGTTGATTCTCCCTCTGCAATGTAAAGGGGAGATGCAGTTTAATAGTGTGTTCTATGCATGTTCACGCATTGGACAAGTTTACAGACAGACTGCATGACAATGTAGATTGTGACTGTGACTTGTAATGAGATGCCTATTAGATGCGGGACAGTGGAAATGTCTACACCATCAGGGATGTGAGGTTGTACTTGTACATTATCATCCAGCAGTTTCCTGCTATGCCAAATATGATTGGCCAGTTTTTACACACAAGCGGCAGCAGTTGTGTCCTCTGTTCTGTTGTGAAAGTGTTGCAGTTTGTACCACATTGTTGTCAATGTTGATGTGCTCCGATTCTTATGTCTGTGTGCTGCATTGTGGAAGAGTCACCCCTGCAGCCCTGATTTTGCTGGCCCTTATCCCTTTCAGGTGGTGTGCCTTTCACTTCTGTGCTCATACAGTGCTGAGATGTTGCAGACTTGGGTAAATTGGGCTCTTGGCGGTATATGGGACTCTTGGGCATGGTTTGTCCGCAGATGTCTTGTTGACGTCAGGGGTTGTTTTTGCACTTGGATGTGTAAGGGTGTGACCAGCTCCTTTACGGATGTGGTCCACACTCAGCCACCTCAGTGTTGTGGCGTGCATCATGCCATAATAATTGGACTGCAGCCATGCTAATCATCATGCAGTGTCACTTGCATTGTCAGTGTGGCTCATGGACCCGCAGCTTGCTGGGTTCAGCACATGTGCATGAGTTTGTTGTGAGATTGGTGATGTGTGGGGAGGGCCCCCTCTTGGCACATTGTTGACGGGGGCCTACTTGCTGTTTCTATGTGTGCTGCAGTATGCCAAGGAGATCAAGGACATGATCCAGAGTCATTGTGGGTGTGCACTGTGCTATACTTAATTGTGCATGTTTGCCATTGTGCCCATCTCCACCCGTCCCCCCCAGACCCTGGTCGTTACTCACCCTGTTGCTGTTGGGTCAGGTCATGTTGAGCAGTGTCCGGTCCCCAACTCCTGCCACCGTCTCCCCACTGATGACTGTGGACACCATTTCCTCCATCTAAGTCCAGCTCCTGCTGTGGTGCTGGCCTCCCTCCTCCCTCCTCCAGTCTGCATTGCGGCTTTCCAGTTGTTAGCGACTTTCAGCTTGGTTTTGCGCTTCACATCATTCCAGCACTTCTTGCAGTCATCCACTTACCTTCTCTTCACTCCGACTGCATTCACCTTGGCCAAGATGGACTGCCATATTGCATTTTTAGTGGCCAATGACACAGTGGAGGTGATGAACAGTTGTTAGTGGTGTTCTATCACCTCCATAATCAGGATCTTGTTTTCCTGCGGACTGAATCGCGGGTTCCTCTTCTTCTTCTCCTTGCCCTTCTCCTTCCCCGAGGTCCCTGACTGGTCTTCCGGGGGGGTTGTGGGGTTCTGGTTTTTCTCTGTAGTTGCTACAGCTTCCTCCATGGTGCTTCTCAGTTCTTTTTTTTTTTGGCAGCTTTTATGGTGAAATTTCCCGCCTGAAGTGGGAATAGCAAGCCTGGCGCTGAATATTGCTGATATTTTGTATCGCTGTTGGGCCTGATGGAGCAAGGACTCGTAGAAAAGAGACTTGCTCGGAAGCAATCCGCTCCTTTAACTCATTAACAAGTTATTAAAAATGTTTCGTGTAAAACTAATGCGGTCCACATGAACACGCGGCTTAGTGGAGCTTGCTTATGTGTTTACTAACGTGGATAACATGAACGAAGGACTAAAACCGTTTTAAATGGGAAATCTTCACTGCGTATGTGTTAACTACATCTACGTAGGATGACGACCTATCGCTTGGAGGGAAATTCTTGCGCATGAGCAGAAGACACTAAAATGGAGTCTTGAAGACTTGCGTGCATGGCATGTGCTCAGCTGAAACGAAAACAAGCTATTCTACTAACGCTAATGCGGGGAAAGTATTAATAAGTAAAGGGGAATAGAGTAGAGGTGGGTGGTATACAGTGTGACCACTTTATTTGTGAAATTAATATTTGTCTTTCTGACTTTATCACTAGTGCGCATTTGGGCCTCTCATGTATAACTGAATGAAGCTGAGTAATGAGAAGACTGCGCATGTCCACTGAAAGTTAACCCAGAATGATGACTTAGATATTGAACGGGAGCCAAGGACACAAGTGATATACTCTGGGAACGGATGGTGAAGAGTTCAACGATAAGGACTTGCATTCAGAATGATAATAAATTGTTGCTAGAGAAATGTGAATGCGTGTGATAGCTAAAAATGATGAATAAAAACTTAAGGGGATGGGGTTGCGAACAATACTTAAACTGATATTAATGACAAGTAAGCATGGTGTAATGGAGCTTCCCCCTTACCGGACCAATCATATTTCATATTTTTACAATATTGAAACTTTAGTGGGTGGAACATGGAAAACAAAAGGTATAATTAAGATAGCTTTAGTTAGTTAGTTAGAACCATATGCTGTGAGTTGTGCTGCGGGAGATGCTGATGCTGGGAGAGATGCTGATGAAGAGCCGAATACAGAACCTGAAGCAGAATTTTCTATCCTAATTGATTTGGGTTAGATCAGAAGATCATGGAAGAATCTCAAGGAGAAAGAGAGTGTCAGAGAGGAGTGTGGCGCAATCGTCGATATTCAAGAAAGATCAACTATCCTGTCCTGAATCCTGCCCTGTCTTTGTCACCTGATCTATCCCGGGGGACCCTTACCAGCCCTTTGTTCAGGGGGTTGGTCTTTAACACCATTCTTGGTAACTATAATTTCACATTATTTGCAGATGTTCTTTTCTCTCTGTCCTCTCACTTTCTGAGCATTGGTTATTGTATGAGTCAGAAGTATGTGCTTGATGTTTAATCAATTGAATGTTCTCTCCGAAGAATGATGGTGACTGCACTGTATTTTGAAGTGGTTCACATGCATTTAATTTAGATAAAGATTTAAAATGTTCCTGAGTCTGTGGTTATTTACTTCAAAGTATAGAAAAGTGAGAATTATGTTAATTATCACCATCAAGTAGTTCAACTAAAGGTCCATTGACCAGAGAAAAGAAGGTTTTGATCAGTGAGGGGTTAGTTGGAGATGAACAGAGGTACCAAATAAATAATCCTGATTATCGTGGAAAATATAAAACTTCGACAAACCAGCGGTTTACTCAATCGTGTTTTTATGGGCCCAGGTGAGTATATGGTAGTAGAGTATCTGTTGTTGGTACACTGATGGATCAGTTTTCTGGTAGAAGAGTTATGGTTATTATTGACTAGTTTGGTGATAAATATTGATTATTGATTATTGATTTATGTTTAACAAAAGAGTTAGCGTCTTGTTTTATGTTGTCTAGAATCCCGGGAAAATGAATAGCGGGTGGTGACAGAAACCACACTGCAGTGAGGTTACTCGTCTGTTGGAATACTACTGAGAAGCTACGTAGGGCTGGCAGTGTTAAACTGGGGACTATTTCATATAAAAGTAGAGTGTGAGTGATAGCAGAGGGTTCGCTGGTGAAACTTTGGTCTTATTTCCCAGTAGGGGTAACACTGAAGGAGTAACAGGTTCTCCCGAGCTTGAATGAAGAGTACACAGGGGTTTTACTCGTAGTGAAAAAGAGTGAAATTTAAATCTATCCTTTGTTTAGTGGAACAGACAGAGTAGCAATGTTTTTATGTTGTTCTTAACAAAGAATTTAATGAAAAGTATTAAGAAATAAGTTGTTGTATTACCTTGTAAAGAGGGGGTCAGTCTCTGGAGTTGTACTGATGTCACAGAGAGCCACACTGGGATTGGTTGAAACAGCGGGCTTGAGACAGAAGCAGATTGTAAAGGAGGGATCAATAATAAGGAGTAGATACTGACGTATCAAAAGGCCGTGCTGGCATTGGTCAGACCACAAGCGTGAGCCTGAGTCTGATTGGTTAATAGATAGAAGCCGCGCTAGGATTGGTCGAAAGGGAATTGTATGCTGAGTCGTAATTTGACTGCGGATGTGAGTCGTGCTGACATAGAACGCGATGTGGGTAATAGAGCTAGAAAGAAGACTCTTTCTTATATCATCCATCTGAAATGTTTGGAAGACAAAAGAAATTGACATTAATGAAGAAAATTAAA
Source organism: Triturus cristatus (assembly GCF_964204655.1). Classification (NCBI taxonomy): domain Eukaryota; kingdom Metazoa; phylum Chordata; class Amphibia; order Caudata; family Salamandridae; genus Triturus; species Triturus cristatus. The sequence continues at coordinate 178,883,837 of NC_140593.1, forward strand.
AATTTCTTTAAGAAAGACAAGCCTGTGTTGACTAGAGAGGGAATTCCTATTCCACCACCTAAAATGCCTGCTTCATTTATGATGATGGAGAAAGGATATCACACGTGTGTATGGTTGGAAAATTGGGTGGAATATACAAAAGGTGATGGTGTTTTGGCTTTTCCAGATCATGGTACAGAATTTGAGACATAGAATGAATATGTGAGAACCAAATCCTAGAATGACACAGTATGAAGCTTTGGAAGAATGGGAGATTGAGGCATTTGAGCGTGAAAAAATCAAAAGTGGTCGGAGATTTAGAGGATTTTTGCCTAGACATCCATATGAGTCAAGTAGAGAACAAATGAGCGTTGGAGAAGAGCTGTAGTGACAGAGGGTTTTTATCCAGTGTTAATGGCTGAAGAACAATCGGGAAGCAAGTGTAAGGAGAAAACATAACACATGAATGTGACAGAATATGGTGAATCAGATGACAAATTGTTGGAGAAATTTCTAACACAAATCCTCCACCGTACCAAGTAGAGTCTCCCCAAGTGCACCGGTAATGGGAACAGCCTTAATTCCTTAAATTTTACTTGATACATCAGTTAGTAGGGTGCTTCAAGATAAAGAAAGAGAAGTATTGAATAAAACCAGGGAGGAAGTAGTACAGAAAATAAGTCAATTGAATTTAAATACTGAAGCTTTGACAGTACCAGTGACTATAGGTCCTGTTATCCCATTATATGGAGATAAAATGAGTTGCCCAAAACCTCAAGCTGTAACAATTCCTTTGAGTAATCCCAGAAAAGAGGTAGCAATATCTGATGATCAGGCTAATGAGTGTGATTCAGTCATTTCATTAATGGACCTTCCAATAAGGGAACCTCTAACTGAAACCCCGACAAAGAGTCACACCCGGAAATTTGAAAGATAGAGGGTCTATGGTACATTTAGGAACTAGAGGCTCAACAGCGGTCACTCCAGAAGATTTGGAAAGATGGGCACAGGGAATAGAAAAACAAAGCTCAACACCAAAGATCTTAGATATTTACAGATTGAAAGTGGAGTTGGAAGAGATGATAGCTGGAAATGTGGGAATAGAAAGGTTGAACTTTTACAATGATGAGGACTTGTTGTTTATATGTAGGAGTATAACCCGAAATGCAAAATTGTTTCATGAGAGATTGACAGAGGTTGCTTCATAGATTGGAGTGGATATAGGGAGATCAAAATTATTACAGAAACCATATAGAGTGGAGTTTACGGATAAGGGTTTGGAGAATATGAATGTGTCTGGTAAAAGACTACAGAAAAAGAGTTAATTAACATTTTGCAGAAGTGGGAAAACATTGACAAGTGGAGGACTAGGTTGACAAGAAAGAAGGAGGAAGCACAAGCAAAGGAAGCATCATCTGCATTCTTACTAAAAGAATCAGAAAAAGCATAGAAATTGTGTCCCATGAGAGAGGTTCCTGGTGGTGTATATGTTCATGGTCCGAGGAGCAGACAGGATATTTTGTCATTTACAAACGATTTCCCTAGGTTCAGAGAGAAACCCGTTGAATGGTACAAACAGGTTGAAAGATTTGTGAACGTTTCGAAGGTTCTGTTGAAGGATCTGGATGGTCTGTTTGATATTGTGGTACCTGCTGACTTATGGACAGAGTGTAAGATCCTAATTGATTGGCCAAGTGAGGAGTATGTTAGAGACTCAAAAACAGGAGCACCCTCAGAGGAGGTAATGAAGAAATATCACCAAGTAATTACTTTTCTGAAAGGGAAAATTCCTCCTAAAGAAACAGATTAGGTAAAGATAGATACAACAACTGAAGAGCCAAATGAGTCTGTACATGCATATTATGAGCAGTTACTGCAAGTGTTTAAGCAGTGTAGTGGCTTTGAGAACATTGGTGATAAGGATATGGGACATTTTGTGTATCGGTTTGTGTATGGTATGAAACCAGAGATTAGTCAGATGATTCAGCAGCACATGTTGTGCTGGCAGAGTAAGACGATTGACAAAATTTTGAAGTATGCCAAGTATTGTGGAGATGACAGTGAGGCAAGGTGTAGAAAGCTAAAAGAGAAAATGATGTAGGCACAAGTGGAATTGGCAGAACAGCAGGAAATAATATTAAGTACCCCGACTGATAATCAGGTGAAAGAGCAGAATCAGAATGATCAAGCGGTGAATGGTGGTAAAGTAGGAGGACGAATGAATAGAAAGGAAGCGAAGAAGACGTTTCCTTGTCATGCGTGCGTAAAGCTTGGACATTGGAAGAACGAGTGTAAGAATATTCAGAATAATAATGGGCCAAACCAAAATTTAAATCCACAGACGCAGAATGAAGTGATTATGAATCAGCCGCATCAGGTAGTTACTCCACAGTATCAGGTGCCACCAGCTCCTATGCCAAACTTTGTGAACACTCAAAAATACAGTGCGAAGGCCGGATTTCACAGAGAAAGTGGTAAGAAGAATTCTGTGGTTTCACAATATTTTTTACAGAATGATAATGACGAAACGGACTTTGTGCAATGACGGTGCCTGAGGGGGGAGGAAGAGGAGTGCGTGCTTGGCGCATCCTTGCCAGTAGAGCAGTCAGGTCCATTTATTGATGGGAAAGTGGAAGGTAGTGATAACACTTTTCTATTGGATACTGGTGCTACCCGGTCTACTGTGAGAACAGCAGACATCCCAAACCTACCCCTCTCGGGAGAATCTTTCCAAGTTGTAGGAGTGTCGAATCAACAGATTAGAACCCCAATCACAAAACCAATGGAGGTACATATTGGAAATTTTAAAGACACGCATCAGTTTGCAGTTTGCAATTCCAGTCCAGTAAATCTGTTGGGAAGAGATCTATTGCGCAAAATGAATTTCAGGATCTACTGTACACCAGATGGTGTTGCTTTTCAAACCCCTGATAAAGATGTTGTATACAAAATGATGATAGATAATCAAGGTACTGAAGTAGATGAGATGTTTTCATTGATAACTGAAAATGAATTGCCAGAAGAGTTGAGAACCATAGTGAATCCAGAAGTATGAGATTTTACGGGAAAAGATATTGGGCTGATGTCAAATGTAGATCAAGTGAAAGTAACAGTGAAAGAAGGTGCAGTTTATCCAAACATACAACAGTACAAAATGAGTCCAGAAGTGAAAGCAGGAGGTGCTCCAGAAATTGACCGAATGATTAAACAAGGCCTTTTAAAAGAAATAATGGGTAGTCCTTGTAATTCGCCAATAATGGGACTTAAAAAGCCTAGCGGAAAATACAGGATAGTACAGGATTTGAGAAAGATCCACAAAATTGTAGTCCCGTGTTGCCCAGTACTCCTAAATAAAGCAGTGATTCTTTATCAGATACCCTGGTATGCAGGCTGGTTTACTGTTATTGATGTATTCCAAGCCTTCTTCTCTATTCCTTTGCACCCAGATTCCCAATATTTGTTCGCTTTTAGGTTCAAAGACAGTGACTTGGCATGGTGCCAAGTTCCTCAAGGGTATACAGAGAATCCCTCAATTTTTAATCAAATCCTGAAAAAGTGTCTAGAAACATTGGTCATGCCCAAAAATTCAGTTCTGGTTCAGTATATTGATGACATACTGGTGGCATCAAAAACACGAGCAGATTGTATCACTGACACAATTGCATTACTGAACCATTTGGCCGAAGGAGGACACAAGGTGTCTCCAGAGAAATTGCAGTTTTGTCAGCAAGAAGTTAAATATTTAGGCCACAAAATAGAAAGAGGAGTTAGAAAAGTGACCCGAGAGAGAATAAAAATAATCAAGCAAATGCAATTACCTCAGACACAAAAGGAGATGAGAGTTTTTCTCGGAGTAGTTGGGTACTGTAGGCAGTGGATAATTGGGATTTCCCTGCTGGCAAAACCATTGCAAAATTGTCTGTGTGAGGCCCCTGCCTTAGGCATGACTGATTATACGAAATAATTTGCACAGTTCTGTTGTGAGAGAGACAGTTGTGCACTTTCAGTTTTGACTCAATGGCATGGATTAAGCCGATGTCCAGTAGCATATTTCTCTGCTACTCTGGATCCTGTGGCTTCAGCTTTACTCAGCTGCTTAAAAGCAGTAGCTGCTACTTGTATGAGTCAGGAGCAAAGTGAGTCGATAGTGATATGACATCCAGTTAAAGTATATGTGCCACATTCAGTTTAGATTCTTTTGACAAGAACTCGAACACAGCACCTTGCCCCCAGTCGGATGACTAATTATGAAAGAGTGGTTCTGGGAGCGGAAAATGTGACAGTAATAAGATGTACAATAATGAATCCTGCCACATTATTGCCAGACCCATGTTGTGAAGAAGTGAAAGATGAAGTGGATCATGGTTGTCTGGATGTGACTGAGATGTATACTAAGCCCAGACCAGATATAAAAGTAGTGCCTTTGAAACAGCCAGATCACAAACTGTTTGCAGATGGGTCATGCATGAGAACAGAGGGAGGAGGACTTAGTGTTGCCTACGCTGTATGTAAAATATCAGAGGTCATTGAAGCATCCTGTTTACCGGCAGTCAAATCTGCACAAGTAGCCGAATTGTTGGCCTTGACAAAGGCATGCAAAATTGGGGAAAATTGGAGGATAACCATATTAACGGACAGTCAATATGGTTTTGGGGTTGTGCATGATTTTGGCCAGTTCTGGATGCAGAGGGAATTTCTTACTTCTTCAGGATCTCCTATAAGAAATGGCAAACATGTAAAAGAGTTGTTGGAAGCAATACAATTACCAAAAGAAATAGCAGTGGTCAAGAGTGCTGCTCATCAGTCAGGAACTGACTATGTGGCAGCAGGTAACAGATATGCAGACCAAGTTGTTCAATATTGTGCAAGAAATAGCATGGCACTTAACAGAAAGATTGAAAAAAGGGAAATCAGCTGCCAACTTATGTTTTTCTCATCTCTAAAAACATGGGATAAGGTTAGACAGTTGCAGGATGAAGTTGAGGCAAAAGAAAAGGAAATCTGGATAAAGTCAGGTTGTGAAAGAAGGACAGAAGATGATGTATGGGTATACACCTATGGCATACCACGCATGCCAGACTGCCTACTCCCTCAAATGGCAAGAGTATACCATGGGACAACACATATTGGCAGGGATTCAATGATAAGACTATTCAGACAGAGTTGGTACAATCCAAAGTTTAGGGTAGTCGCAGAAAGCCTTTGCCAAAGATGCTTAATTTGTCAGCAGTTAAATCCAGGCAGAAATACAGTGGTCAGTTGGGGAAAAATTGGGAAGGCAGAAGGACCATTCACAAGATTGCAGTTAGATTTCATGGAGTTTGGATTGAAATATGTACTTGTCATAGTGTGCCTGTTCTTGAGATGGGTAGAGGCATACCCCACACGAAGAAATGACAGTCTCACAGTTGCTAAATTACTGCTGAGGGAGCTGATACTAACCCTAGGCGGACAACTACGCTACGCTCGCGTAGTTTGCTTAGTTTGTGCTACTTTGTGCTACGCGAATTGCACGTAGCACAGTGCAAAAATGCATAGCGTAGCTGGTATTTTTTGCTTGCACGCAGTCCTCAACGTCAAGTTGGCGACCGCGAGCGAGCAAATTGACATCCCGGCGAGACTTTTTCCTCATTCGTGATCAGCAACATCAAGTTACCGATCGAGAGCGTGGAAAATAAACCACCCCGTGAGATTCTCAACGCGGGGAGGTCAGGTTTCTCATTGCGAGCAATGAGAAACTACCAGTCCACGTTGAGAAAGCTGCTGCTCGAGTAAAAATCTACTCGAGCAGCAGAAAATGACAGCTCACACTGTGCAAGATGCCGTTTTCAATGATTGCACAGTGTGGACAAGCATCCGGCGGTGTGCAATCATCACGAACAGCGCACTACGCAGTTTGCATAGTGCTACGCGTACCTCGTGAAGTGCGAAGTGCACTTTGCATAGCTACGCGTAGCGCTACTGTGCGAACTACGCCCAGGGTTAGTTGATACCTTGTTTCAGTTTTCCAGTCACTTTGGAATCAGACAGAGGACCTCATTTTAATAATGAAATAATTTGATTAATCTGTGAAGCATTCAAAATTGAATAAAAACTGCTCTGTGCATACCGTCCAGGGGCTTCTGGAGTGGTTGAGCAACTAAATGGCACAATCAAGTCGAGGTTAGGAAAAGTGTGTGCATCCACATCACTGAAATGGCCAGATGCATTGCCTCTTGTGTTGATGGGACTCCGAAGTATTCCGGATAGAAAAACAGGATTGAGTCCACATGAGAGGACAATGAGGAAAGCATTTATTCCGGGACATAAATTGATGAATATAACTGATGATCTGGTATTGGACTATTGCAAAGGATTGGCTGACCTAGTGTGTTTTGTCTCTCACCAGGTTGGAGAAGACGCAGTTGCCAGGCTGCCAACGCAGGCAAATGATTTGAATCCTGGAGGCTGGTTGGTAGTGAAGAAACACACCAGAAAGTCATGCCTAGCACCCAGGTGGGATAAACCACGTCAAGTCATACTGATCACTACAACAGCAGTGAAGGGTGCAGGTTTACCCAATTGGATTCATGCCAGTCATACCAAAAGAGTTCTAGGCCCCACTGAAGAAGAACAGCAACTGATTGAACCAGTTGAAACAGCTGAAGGTTGTGAAGTCAGAGAATCTAAAATTATAGATTCTGAAGTAATAGACAAGGAACAACCGAGCACAAGTCAGGGGGAAAGGATACCAGTGATTGACATACCTGAAGTTGTTATTCAAACAAGAAGAAGAACCAGATTAGAGAGACAGGAAAGTAGTGAGGATCAGATAGATGTAGAAGAACACGCTCAGGTGGAAGTGAATAAAGTTACTCGAAACCCGGAGCAGGACCAGACAGGGAAAGAAGAATATACTCAGGCAAAGGTGAACATAACTATTCAATGACCTGAGCAGGGACAGATAGGGAAATAAGAACACGTTCAGGCAGCAGAAGAACAAATTGTAGTAAAACCTGAACAGGACCAGTTAGGAGAAGAAGAACAAGTTCGGTTCGAAGAAGAAGATCAATTTGAAATAAGACCTGAACAGGACCAGATAGAGGAAGAAGAACAGGTTCAGACGGATGAAATAACAATAATAAGACCTGAACAGGAACAGGTAGAGAGTCATTCAGAACAAGAACAGATTGTGCCTAGGCACACTGAAAATAGAAGAACTTTGGAAAAAGACGGAGAGGGTGAAAGTGCAGTTCAGGTTAAAATGGTCAGAAAGGGTGATAACTGGCCAGGTGGAGTGAAAAGATTGCGCTAATATCTGAGAAAAACAAGAGAAAGACCAGTGCTAGTGAATGAGATTGCTAGTCAAACTCAGTCTAAACAGTCAATTGTGAGAAACACACGAAGAAGCCCAAGACTGAGAATTTTGAACAATAAATACAAGGCCCCTGAGTGGACCTATGTAATATTAGAAGAATTTGAGAATTTAGACTTGAGTAAGGAATCAGAAGAAGTAGATGCTGCACAGATTGATGAAAGAAAATTGAGGCCACCTTAAAAGCAAGAGTTTGAATTTCCAAGTCAAGAAAGAAAAAGAAGAAATATCTTCTTAGATTAAAATGGTGACAAATGAAGTCACTGAGCAACCGAGAGGAGGTTTAAAACAAAGATGTTGTAGAGCTTGCATATGTAGTATTTTATTAGTGATCTCAGTATGGTTATTTATAACAGTGGCGGTGCCTTTATTTATGATAACAAATAAGAAGAATGATACAGTTACTAATGAGAAAGCAGCTACAATAAAGGGAGATAGAGTAGAATTAGAAGCAGCAGATGAGACAGATTTTCATCAGACAGTATTAGATAATGATACGTCTTTAAATGTTTTTACAAAATTGTTATTTCAATATGTAGATACAATGGAGATTAGTGCTTGTTATGTCTGTATGAAATTAGCAGCGTCAGTGTCAGAGGGAGTTACATACCACCATTTACCTTTCATATGGTATATCATGTAGCGTTCTAGCAAGTCTGTTTTTATAAAACCGGAAAACTTCAGTATTATTATTCAAACTTAGATGTAGTATTTCCAGAATTTCTGATTCGAAAGACTATTAATCTAGTACTTAGTAGCCAAGATGCACAGTTCATGGGTGAATTCTTCTTAACAATGAAATCAATAGATATAGTAAAGGCACACAAGAATAATTTAACATGCATATTACGTGAAGACGAGAAAGTGTTTTTGAATTTAGTTGAGGGAAGGAGACAGGATTTTAAAAAGGAAAGCTGCTGAACAGAGAACTCATGTATCACCATAGGCTGGAAAAGAGGGAATTAATACAACTGGCAAGGCTCATGCTGCGATGTCCCTAGACTTTGTGAAGAAAGGGAAAAACCTAGGTTAAAGACAGATTATAATAACGTATTTATTGGTTCCAGTGACTGTGAATATAACTTCCTAATTTTGGGAGGTTGGGGTCTACAAGGGGGAATTGATCAAGTATTTCCTGGTGTTTACTACGTGTGGGGGAATAATGCTTAATATGTGTTGCCTGGTACAGAAGCTGCCACTTTGGGATAGTATTTCCGAGAATGTATCATGTAAAAAGAATCACTGGAAACAATGAAAACACTAATGGACTAACACGGAGAAAGAGAGCAAGTTTTTCAGAAATAGTAGGTGATATATTTGGTGCATTAATATCTTCAGTGATAGTCATTCTGAATTCACATAGAATTTGTAAATTGTTGACATTAGTTGATCATCTCTCGACTGATACTGCTGGGGGTTTCTTGATGATAAATACAGAAATGGTTGCAATTAGGTCTATGGTTTTACAAAATCAACTTGCACTTGATATTTTATTAGCAAAAGAGGGCGGAGTCTGTAGAATGTTGAAAGTTCAACATTGTTGCACTTAGATTCCTGATAAAAGTAAGGAAATCAGAGGGTATATTAAGAATATTACAAACCTTTATGAAGATTTGAAACCACTGGAGGTTGACAGTGAATGGGAGAGACTAACAAAAAGCATTTCTTCTATAGGGACTTGGTTTTCCGATTTAGGGAAAAGTATTTTAGGTCAAATAATTCTTCCAGGAGTTGGTATAACGATAATAGTTTTAACAATAATGATTTGGTGTAAATGTTGCAGAAAGAAAGGAAAAGGAAGAAAATATAAAGTGAATGGGAAAGGAAAGAAAAGAAAGAGGGAATATGAGGAGATACAAATGGAGGAAATGAAAGGGAGGATATACAAAAAGATGAAAGATTTAGAAAACCAAAGATGAAAATAAGAAAGAAAAAGAGGAGAATGAGAATGAGAAATGCTGAAAGTTGGCATCTGAGAAGGGATGGTTAATTTTGTGATGGCTCAAAATGCCATCAGTAAGGGGAATGATGGAGCAATGACTCATAGAAAAGAGACCTGAAGCAATCCACTCCTTTCACTCATTAACAAGATATTAAAAATGTTTTGTGGGGGGAGGAGCTTCGCGCGCATCCAAGATGGTCGCGTGAGTACAGGGCTCCCCGGACCCTTGCCGCTCCTCGCAACTTATCCTGACATTATCCTGGATTTGTGGACGGATTCTGGAAGATGAACCTTGGCTGAATCCATAACTCTTCTCAGAACGAAAATCGGACCGGGGAGACCTGAAATACAGCGTCTTGCATTTTGGAGGCCCACCTGGAAGCTGTGCCCGGTGCTTTGGTGAACCGTGGGGCCGGGGAGTAGTTGAACAACAACGGCATCGGAGCCTTGCCAATGACCGCGCCCCAACTTTCAGTTTCGCTTTTGCACTTCTGCATGTCCTGATCGAGGAGCTACTTGGCGCGGCTGGGGCGTCCTCCGGCCTTGGTACTGGACTGATTTGTGCCTTTTTCTCAACTCTCCCGAGCGGGCTCTCGGACAGTCTGTGTCTGATCTGCTGGTGCCCCTTTGCTACCGGTCCGGGCGGACCCCACCGGTGAGCATTGCCCAACATGGGGGGCAAGGGGGATCCCGAGAAACGGAAGACCAAGACATCCCAGCGTGGAGGACCAGTCCAGAGTAACATCATGGATCGCTATACCCAGGGTAAAGGGACCCCCGGGCCGGCGAGTGCCGTCATGGAGGACTCCGGTGGGGGCCCGTCCGTCCCCACGGAATTGTCGCTGCAGGATGTTATGGATGCCATCAACGGCATAAGGGAGACCATCGCCCAGCAGTACGAGGCTCTGACCCGTAAAATTGACACGGTTGCCATTGATGTTACGTTAATCCGGGCGGATCTCTCTAAGACTAACGAGAGGGTTCAATCGCTGGACTTGAGGACATCCACTCTTGTTGCGGATGTATCAGCCCTCCAGGCAACTCTTGGCGATCTAAAGTCTGCAAACGATGCGATGTCCCGGCGGCTGGAGGATTTCGAAGGTCAGGCACGACGCAATAATATCCGTGTCATAGGTGTACCGGAGACTTCCAACAATCGTCCGGTGGACCTTATGGTCGAGGATCTCATCCTCAATCATCTTGCTCCTTCAGGCCTGAGCAAGTTCTTCACCGTGGAGCGTGCCCATCGTGTCCCGGGCGGTAGGCCTCGACCAGGCGCTCCCCCGAGGCCTATCATTGCAAAACTTTTTCATTACAGAGACCGGGATGCGATCCTGCAGGCCTCGAGGGTGCACGGCCCAGTTAAATATGAGAATTCCTCCGTCAACCTCTTCCCGGACTTCTCCCAACTCGTTCAGAAACAGAGAATGAGCTTTCAGGGGGTGAAGCGCCGTCTTCGAGATCTGGACATCAAATACTCTATGCTTTTCCCTGCCAGGCTTCGTGTGGAATATGAAGATCGGACTCTCTTTTTTGAACGCCCCGACACAGTGAGTGACTGGTTGGATTCCCTGCCGGAACCGGGAGACCGAACTGGCGGTGCCGAGGGCGGTGGGCCTCTGCAGGAATGATTCTTGGTCCTCCACTTTGACATTTCCTTCTGTGCTCAGCCAGGTTCTACTTCAACTGTATATTTTGTCTATTAATGTTTCGTCTGGGTGCGGGCGGGGACGGGTCCCTTTCCTCCTCTAGGGTCTTTTTGTAGCATGGGATTGTTAGGGCGACAGGCACACTGCAAGTTGGGGGGGCTGTATAGTCTGCAGGGGTGCAGGGTGGGGGGGTGGCAATGGTGTGGGGGTGGGAGGGAGGCAGTGGTGGTTGGGTTGTGTATTTTTTCTTTTCAAGGCGGTGTTTTTGTTCCCTTTCAGTTTCAGGTGTCTGGCTGCGTGCCCGGGGACTCCAGCTTCTTGTGTTGGGATGGGGGGGACGGGTTGAAACTGATGTCTTGGAACGTCAACGGATTGGGGGACCATATCAAACGTGGGGTTGTGTTGCAATATTTGCGTCGATTGGCCCCTGATGTGGTATTTCTTCAAGAGACGCACTTGGTGGGAAATGTATGTCATGCTATGAACAGGGGGGGGCTACCGACTGGTCGCACACTCTGGCTTCACCACTGGCTCCAGAGGGGTGGGCATCTTGCTGCGCTCTTCCCTCCCGCTTGAGATTGACAAAGTTACTCTTGATGATAGAGGGTGCTATGCGTCTTTGACTGGACGGTGGGAGGGGCAAACTCTTTCATTGGTTTCGGTCTATGTTCCCCCGGGCCTCCAGACCTCCACTTTTTCTGATGTGGGTCGTATGTTACTTGAACTTCCTGATAGTCTCCTGCTTGTGGGTGGGGATTTTAATTCCGTGATTTCTGGCGAGTTAGATCGTTACCCCCCCAGGGCCCTCTCTGCCGCCCCGGCGTGGCTCGGCGGGTTCTTGGACACTTTCGGTCTGGTGGACTGCTGGAGGTTGATACATCCGACACAGAGTCAGTACACATTCCACTCCGGGGCCCACGGGAGTCTCTCCAGACTAGATTATTTTCTTATGCCCGCGGCCCAGACCACCCGGGTCCGGGAGGTTAAGCACCTGGCCCGGGGCATTTCCGATCATTCCCCATTGTGGCTCCTCTTCGATACCGGGATGCGATCCGCCGGGTGGATCGCCCCCATTAACCCCTGGTACTTGCGTGACCCCAAGATTCGCAAGGGTCTCATTAAGTCGCTTAATCAGTTTTTTCTGGAGAATGAGGGGTCCGTCTTGTCCTCAGTGTCCCTGTGGGAGGCCTTCAAAACGGTCCTCCGAGGACACGCCCTATCCCTGATCGTGGAGGCCAAGAAAGCTAAGAACGGGGAGGTGGTTGCGTTTGAGGCTGAGATATCGGGGTTGGAGGCTGCCTTAGAGACGGGTGTCACTCAGGACGGGCTCCACGCCCTCAGCCGGAAGCAGTTCGAATATAAGTCCCTTGTTACGGATGCTGCTCGGACAATGTATAGGGAACAGCAGGGTAGACTGCATGATGCTGGGGATAAGGCGGGTAAATTGATTGCTTGGCTTGATAAGAAGGAGAGAGTGAATCGAGTGGTCCCCGTGCTTCAGACGTCGGAGGGAGTAAGTGTGACTGACCCTGGTGAGATTGTGGAGTGTTTTGCGGACTACTTCTGTGCTGTGTACTCCCCGGTGTCTGCTAGAGATGAGGCTGACTCTCGTCACTTGTTGAAGGATATTGCTTTGCCCTGCTTGTCGGTGGAGGAGCGTGAGCAGATGGATGCCCCACTTTCGGTCGATGAGATTGCAACCGCGATTCGTTCCCTTCGCTCAGGCAAGGCTATGGGCCCCAACGGACTCCCGATTGAACTCTATAAACTGCAACCGGATAAACCTGCGCCATTTCTCTGTCGTATGTTCTCGGAGTCGCTTGAACTCGGCTCTCTCCCTGATGACCAACGTCTGGCCACTATAGTCGTGATTCCCAAGGACGGTAAGCCTCGGGACCGTTGCGCCTCATACAGGCCTATTTCTCTGCTGAACGCAGAGCCGAAAATCCTTGCCAAGGTTCTTGCGAACCGCCTGCTTACTGTTATTTGCGATCTGGTGCATCCGGACCAATCCGGTTTTATCCCGCACCGGAATACGGCTCTTAACTTGCGGCGCCTACACGGCGTACTTGCAAGGGCGGAATATCTTTCAGAGCCGGCCATCTTGGTTTCCTTGGACGCCACGATGGCCTTTGATACGATAGAATGGCCGTATCTTTGGGGCGCCCTGGCAAAGTTTGGCTTCGGGGCGGGATTTATTAGTTGGGTTAAACTCTTATACGCTACCCCGCTGGCACAGGTGGTCGTTAATGGGAGGGTTTCCCGGCCTTTCATTCTTGGGAGGGGCACTAGGCAGGGGTGTCCGTTGTCTCCCCTGCTCTTCGCGTTGGCTTTGGAACCACTCGCTGCTTGGCTTCATTGGGAACCATCGATAAGAGGGACCCAGTGGGCCCCTGGCTTCGAGGATCGTGTTTCGTTGTACGCGGACGATATTCTCTTGTACCTCACCTCACCACATAAGTCACTCAATGTGCTCTTTGACATCCCCACGTCCTTCGGCAAGAACTCTGGTTTGATCATTAACTGGTCCAAATCTTGTGTCTAAGCTATATCCGGTGGCTTTCCTCTCTTGCCTTCTCGTTTTCCCATTAAGGCGTCCAGCTCCGGCTTTACGCACCTGGGGGTGTACGTCTCATTGGATCCTGCTGTCCGCTACGAGCATAATCTCCTCTCTCCACTTCGGAGATTGAGGTTAGACGTGGCCCGTTGGCGTAAGCTTCCCTTGTCTCCCCTCGGTCGTGCGGCACTTTTTAAAATGATGTCTCTTCCCCGATTCCTTTATGCACTTCAGAACTCCTTTGATATTATTCCGGCGGCCTACTTCCGGGAAGTGGAGAGCTTGCAAAGGAGACTTGTTTGGGGCGGTCGTGCACGTATTGCTCTTGCAAAACTGACTCTCCCCTGGTATGACGGGGGCATCGCGCTCCCGGACATCAGGAGGTACTATTGGGCTTCCCAGCTATCTGCTATTAACCATGCAACGTACGCACCTGGTCCGAATCCGGCTTTCGAAATGGATAGATTTTTGTTGCCTGGCGGCAACTTTACCAGAGCGCTTTACTCTCGATCGGCTGGGAGGACCTTAACCAGTCCCACTAAGATTGCAGTACGCTTGTGGAAGGCTGCGAATGTGGCCATGGGCTGGAATGATCGCTTGACGGGCGCGACCCACTTGTTTGCGTCTGAAAGATTGGGAAGCCTCTGGACGACGAAGGGATTCGAGCGTTGGGACACGATTGGCATCAGCAGAGTAGGTGACCTTTGGGTGAAGGGTGCGGTTAAATCCTTCGCTGCGCTGCAGAGTGAGTACGAATTGAGTGAGAGGGAGTTCTTTCGGTACGTTCAGGTTCAGCACGCTTTGCTCTCGGCCATCGGGGCGGGGACTGCAGTCCCTGTGTCTTCGCCACTCGAGGACCGCATACTCGACGGTCACTTGCCCGACAGTACTATTTCCCTTATCTATAAAAAACTAATAAACATTCGGGCGGATCTCCTCGTGCGTCTGCGGGAGGCGTGGGTCGGGGATGGGGTGGAACTGGACGACGAGGACTGGCAGTCTGCGCTGTCCTCCCCTAAGGAGGTGGCCATACCCGCGCGTCTCCGTCTTGTCCAGCTTAAAATTCTCCACCGTGTCTACGTGACGGGCCCTCGTTTAGTTCTGATGGGTTTCTCTGAAGACGGGCTCTGTAGGCGCGGCTGTGGGCTCAGCGCCACTTTTCTCCATGTTCTCTGGGAGTGCCGTGAGGTGGCGGAGTATTGGCGCCGGGTGCATGCTGTCATGGAATGTGTCACTGGGGTCGCCCTGTTGCCTGAGGTTCGCCGATGTTTGCTTGACGTGTGGGAGCCTAACGGCTATAATGCGGCTCAGACTCGGTGGGCGGCCCTTGGGAATATGGTTGCTAAGAGGGACATCGCACAGCTCTGGGGTTCCCGGCGGCCTCCCACCGTGTCAGTATGGAAGGAGAACATGGATTGGTGCATGTGCAGAGAGAAGACTGTGTATGTGGCTCGGGGTAAGCCGGGGGCGTGGGGTAGAATTTGGGGCCAGTGGAACGCGTACTGAGGGAACATCTGCACACCCCCCTCGTGGACTCATCTGATGCTGCCTTGTCCCCCTGATCCTGAGGTTCCCGGACTATTACATTTCACCTGTAGATGGTTGTGGCTCTCCCGTCGCCCCCACCTCCCCCTTGATCATCCTCATTGACCACCCGAGGGTGGAGTTGGTACTGTGTGGTCCCCCGGCCGTGGTTAGACGCCCCCTTTTCGATGGTTTCCGCCTTGTTTTTTGGTGTTATTTTCTTTTTCTTTTTTTGTTTGTATTTCTAAAATTTCTGTATCCTGATAACTTCTGAGGTGCACTCAGTACTTTGTCAATTCGGCTGAGCCCCAGGGGGCCCATTGCTTCCTTGATGTTGTTGAACATGTATATATTAGCGGCCGGCCCTGGTGGTTGTAGGCCCATGTTTGTATTGAGTTTATATGTGCAATAAAGGTTTTCGGAAAAAAAAAGAAAAAAAAAAAATTTGTGTAGAAATAATGCACCCCACATGAACGCAGGGGTTAGTGAAGCTTTCTTATGTGTTTACTAACGTGGATAACATGAACGAAGGGCTAAAACCGCTTTAAACGGGAAATCTTTAATGCACATGCATCAACTACATCTACGTAGGATGATGAGCTATCGCTTGGAGGGAAATTCTTGCGCATGAGCAGAAGACACTAAAATTGAGTCTTGAAGACTTGCGTGCATGGTATCTGCTTAGCTGAAATGAAAACAAGCTATTCTACTAACGCTAATGCTGGAAAAGTATTAATAAGTAAAGGGAAATAGAGTAGAGGTGAGTGGTATACAGTGCAAACACTTTATTTGTGAATTTAATATTTGTCTTTCTGACTTTATCACTAGTGCGCATTTGGATCTCTCATGTATAACTGAATGAAGCTGAGTAATGAGAAGACTGCGCATGTCCACTGAAAGTTAACCCGGAATGATGATTTCGATATTAAACGGGAGCAAAGGACACAACTGATATACTCTAGGAATGGATAGTGAAGAGTTCAACGATGAGGACTTGCATTCAGAATGATAATAAATTGTTGCAAGAGAAATGTGAATGCATGTGAGAACTAAAAATGATGAATAAAAATTAAGGGGATGGGTTTGCGAACAATAGTTGAACTGATATTAATGACATGTAAGCATGGTGTGATGGAGCTTCCCCCTTGCCGGACTAATCATATTTCGTATTTTTACAATATTGAAACCTTTAGTGGGTGGAACATGGGAAACGAAAAATATAATTAAGATAGCTTTAGTTAGTTAGTTAGAACCAGATGCTGTGAGTCGTGCTGCAGGAGATGCTGATGCTGGGAGAGATGCTGTGAGATACTGATGAAGAGCCGAATGCAGAACCTGAAGCAGAATTTTCTATCCTAATTTAATTGGGTTAGATCAGAGAATCACGGAAGAATATCGAGGAGAAAGAGAGTGTCAGAGTGGGGTGTGGCGCAATCGTCGATATTCTAGAGAGGTCAACTATCCTGTCCTGAATCCTGCCATGAATTCTTTGTCGCCTGATCTATCCAGGGGACCCTTACCAGCCCTTTGGCCAGGGGGTTGGTCTTTCACACCATTCTTGGTAACTATAATTTCACATAATTTGCAGATGTTCTTTTCTCTCTGTCCTCTCACTTTCTGAGCATTAGTTATTGTATGAGTCGGAAGTATGTGCTTGATGTTTAATCAATTGAATTTTCTCTCCGAAGAATGATGGTAACTGCACTGTATTTTGAAGTGGTTCACATGCATTTAATTTAGATAAAGATCAAACATTTTCCTGAGTCTTTTGTTATTTACTTCAAAGTATAGAAAAGTGAGAATTATGTTAATTATCACCATCAACTAGTTCAACTAATGGTCCATCGACCAGAGGAAATAACTTTTTCATCAGTGAGGGGTTAATTTGCAATGAACAGAGGTACCAAATAACTAATCCTGATTATTGTGGAAAATATAAAACTTTGAAAAAACAGCGGTTTACTCAATTGTTTGTTTATGGGCCCAGGTGAGTATATAGTAGTAGAGTATCTGTTGTTGGTACACCACTGGATAAGGCCCATCGCAACTTTTTTCACGTTCAGGTTTCCTTTTTTATCGGCGTCCCGGTAATTTTAACGTGGACATTTGACGGGTTATCGGGGAACTATCACCTGTTGCCGGTGTGTTGAGAATACACCATTAACACAGCGTTAGTTTCCCACGATAGATGGTATTATGTGAAATTGCCTTAGCCTAGGTTGCCAATGTTTATCGCACGTTCTTGTGAATATTCCCCTATGTGTCAGCCTTAAATCAGAGCTTTATGGCATGAGCAGATCTCTGGTAACTTTTTTAAATCTGTATATGTTCCTCCTTCCTCTGTTACCTTTAGAGTCAGCAGCAACAATATTCCACCTTAGGTCATGATTTCCTCCTTTCGTCTCCTTGTTCTACAGGTAAATCTCCCGTCCGGAGCCCTTGGAAGGAATAAAAGCACAGGTAAGTCCTTTATTCTTAGAGCTTTATAACTATTCCTTTACTTTTCTATTTCCTATTTATAGTCCTTCTTTACCGCTCCCTACGTTCTTTGCTGTTTCTTTCAGCTTCTTTTGCTATTTTACTTTCAGTGTTTACCCAAGATCTCATTCCTTTTTGCTATCTTCTTTGTATAAGGTTCCTCAGTTGCTCCACCTCTTGGCATTTCATTTACAACTTATGAGCTTATACAGGTTCAGGCAAAAGGCAGGAAGGATATTTTTTTTACTGAATTCTTCACTAAATTATTCAGAAACAAGTACCTGGCACATTTCTTTTCTCACACCTTATCTTCTGTTAGGTTATCCCAGGTAGTGTTCTCCCACATTCTATCTGCCTATAAAGATAGAGTTTAATCTCTGCTTCTTTCTTTCTCCTGTATCACATTTTATTATGTGCTCAATTTCTCCCTTGTCGCTCTCCACCCCTTCAATTTCGCATGCACCTGTGCTAGCCATGCTCCTCCACAGCTTCCGGGAGACCTTTTGGTGCATTCAACAATGGGTCCTGGCTTTCTCGGACTTGGTTCCCAGTCTCTCATGGTATCTGGCTTGACCTTGGAACATTTTTGTGTCTTCATCCTCTGCTGCATGTTCCACAGCAGATCTGGCTCCTTGCAGTTCCTAAGCCTCTCCTCACCGTTGACATTTTATTCCTCCTCCTGTGAAGAAGAGACTCCTTTCTTTGTTTCTGTCTATCCTATACACTCTCACCTGTGTACTTTCTCTGTTCTAAAGATATTTTTTTCTTAGATTGCAGGATCTAGGAGTGTCGCGGATCACCATGGGAGATCCGGTAAGCCCCTTTCTACTTCCTTTTCTGGCAAGGTCAACTCCCTTTTATGACAAACCATCTCAATGGAAGAACGCAGCTCTGCAGCGAGCAGTATTCTTTTTTCTTTAAAAAAATCCCCAAACTGGATTTTCTTTTCGGTAAGAAAATAAAACAATGCTTTCCTCGACCATGGGAGTCTTCTCCCCTGGCAGGGAGAGCATTATAAAGTTTTCACTTGCTGTCAGGTAAGAAACAGTAATAAATTACTATATGTACACCCATATAAATTGGGAGGTAGGACATGTAGCCATTTCTCTGACAGCTTTTATTCCCCTGCGAAGTTGGAGAAGTTTGGACATGATGGAGACAAAGTAGTCCCAGTCATGCCCGAATTTAAGGTCTGCACCCAATTTAATTTAGCGGGTGAACAACTATATTGGTTGGGAGGGAACTCTATCACTGTTGCATATATAAATCAGGCCCTTGGTGTGTTATAATGAGCAATTGAAAATGTACGCTGATTTACAGTCGGCCACTTCTAGACAGACCCATTGTGGGAGTATTTATTAAATATGAGGCTTGATGCTCGTTCACGAGCCTCCGCTTCTCCAGTAGCACTGATAGGAGCTACAGATAATAAATACCACATTGTACGATTGAACTAAATGAATATTGGCTCATTTCCGTGTTTTACTCAGATAAATATATATGGCTCCGTGGAAAGGCACACAACTCTATCTAGTGGGGCACTGTACTAGTTTGCAAGGAGAATGGGTGGGAAAATTATGCAATACTGTACTTTATACTATGCTATATGATAATGTGATGACTTGTGCAATATGAAGTGTTAACAATGTGTCAATGTATGACTGTACTGGGTTTGCTTGCTCTTTACTTTCAGCATAAAAAGTAAATACAATATTTTTAAAAAGACTGACAAGTGCAACCCTGCTCAGAAAGGATGGTACATGACAAGCGATTAAAGAAGCTCCCAGCAATCCACTGGATGCAGTATATGTCAGTGGAGTAGTAAGTAGGATAGTGTGTAAACACAGCCAGTTGAGCTGCTGGAGGCAAAAACTGATGAACGCTAACATTCCATTATTTATGAATGGTTACTAATAGGTCTAACCTCCTGTAGAAAGGCAAAGCATTGTGGCATTGCTGCTCAGATGAGTTTGGTAAAATCGTCACCTGAGGAAGATGTTCAAGACAATATCACCATAAAGAATCAAGATGGGAACATTACATGTAAGAAGATGTGGAGTCATTCACAAAAAATATCAAGTGCACTAAAAACAGTCTTATACACTGAAGGCGGTTCAGAATCAATTGTTCTTGGAGACAACAGACACTCCTGTCGTTTTTGATGTGCGAAACACAGCTCTAAATATTTCAGTAAAATGGACAGGTTAATGATGGGTGAATGTTTCAAGCCTTTGCACAGCTGCAAAGTCATGCAGAGTGAAGCAAACTGGCACAGAGTCTAGCTAAAGTAATTATTTTCAGATGCAAAACCCTTGTGCTGAAAATTTGCCTGAAAGGGAATACAAATAACCCTTTGTGCTACTTTACATTATAATGCCTTAATGAGTGAAAAACTTTAATGTAAATGTGAGAAAATGCCCCTTTTTGCACAGTCACCTTCTTTACTGAATTTTATTGCTGGTTTTCACACTCTGCCCACTGGAATACTGCTATCCAGGCTATGCTATCCCCTCAAATATGGAGAAATTGGCTAACCCCTGATTGGCATATTTAACTCTCCTGTTACATGATAGTATATCTTGTAGAATCTGCACTCATGGAATAGAAAGTTAAGTGTCACCTGTGGTCTGCATCCACTAACTTACTAAGGAAAACATGGCTTCAAGCCTACTATTTTAGCCTAAATGAAGCAGTTTAAACCTGATATGCCGCCTATTGTAATAACCATTTTGTCTGTACTAGGTGCACCCCCACTTATATCCCAGCAGGCTGAATGTTAGATAAAAATACTGGGTGGGCTGGCCCACATAATAGCTTGGCAGCTATGCTGCCTAGGAGGCGTTACGAGTGAGCACTCTTTGTTTCTGCAAGTGCTACAAAGCCACGGATCTGTGGTAGCAAGCACTATGTGAAACAAATAGAAGCAGAAGATTTTTAAAGCTTGTACCAGCACAACACTAGACCATTGCCATAAAAGTACATCCAGCCGTACTAAGATGAGGTCACTACAAGTGTGAGCTTTATTCAGGATCTCTGCTATTTCTGTAGTTTGCAGAAAAGTTTATTTCTGTGTGTCACTGAAGTGGCCTCATATACAGTCAACTTCCTTCTGCTACTTGCGAGTCAAAGAGTGATGTTATCACCTTGGAGGAGGAGCTGCAGGATGGGAATGTGGGAAACTGTTGATGCGACAGTGCCAAACAGAAGGGGAGAGTAGAAAAAATGAGAAGCATAATTCTCTGATGCCATGGGCAGGCAGCACAGCAGGAAGGGCCAGCAGAAGGCTGAGGTGGGACCACATTTCTCTGGAATGCGCTTGCCATTAGATATAAATCTAGCCCTGTCAGTGTGAGGGAGCCACCACTGTGGGAAGGGAATTAAGCCAGCCAGATATGCTGACCCTGCAATGATGGTCACTTGCCAGGGTGGAGGGCACATGCTTGGTGCAAGAAAAGGGCGCAAGTGGATCGGGGAGGAAAAACAAACACAAGGACGGGTGGAACAGATACAGGGTTCAGGGCCAACAGAAGATTAAGGTGTGATCACATTTCTCTGGGATGCACCATCCATTAAATCTAAATTGAGCCCTGCAAGTTCCTGCCTGTGAGGGAGCTGCCATTGTGGGTAGGTAAGAAAGACATCCAGATATGCTGAGCCTGAAATGTCTGCCTCTTGTCAGGAAGGGGTGCATATGATCAGTGCAAGAAAAGAGCACAAGCCGATGGGGAGAGAATAACAGACACAAGGGCAGAGATTAAACAGGGGTTGGGGTGAAAGTGGTGAAAGGCAGCTTCATGGAGAAGGTGATCAATAGGAAACAACACTTTTTCAAAAAGCTATGACGTAACAACAAAAGGAGATTCACAATGCCCATTAGCTGCCACGAGGAACCCACCAAAAGAAAGTTTCAACAAGACAAGCAGGAAACAAAGAAACAAATAGTGCCCAGACATTAAGACGTTAGCACCAAAGTGGAAAGATACCAGTAGTTAGGCACTGCACCATGGAATGTAACATATGACAACAAGCAGGGAGAAAGAGGAAAGTTTACCACTAGCAAACAATCCTTTTTAAAGGACAATCAAGTACGCAAATAAAAAGCGATGGGTATGCTGTAAGCCTACACAGTGTATACAACATGTCTCAAAGAGACAGCACAAGTGCTACCTAGGCTTGACCTAAAAAGGAATAATAAAAGAACAGAACACATAGAGACACAAAAGGAAACAGACAATTAGTCATGTATGCATCATATGTGTAAATTACATTAATAAGTCGCCGTAAGTGAGTGTAGTATTCAAAGTTTCATTGCAACTTATGTGACTTAATACCATGAATCCAAGGTTAGAAAGACACGTGAGAGTAGGTAGGGCAAGAAAGAGGGAGACAATTCACGTAGAGTGACAAAGTACCCTTAAACAATGTATTGTTTGCAAGAATGGCATGCTTTATCTTCAAGGATAAATAGTTAATATTAACGAAGAAAATAAGCAAACAGGAAAATCACCTTGTGTCCCTGCAGTCGATGTTAATTTTGGCACTGTCTTACAATCATTCCATGTTTATCCAAGTAAGTGAGCACAGTGTATTTATGAAGACAAGGTACGGTGGACATGAAGGAGATACAAGTGTCACGTGATCAGTCTGGCGAAAAAGGCAGCCATATTGGAACAATAGGGTTGAAGTGTAGAGGATTGTTTCATCAGAGAAAAAAGAAGAGAGAGGATAAAGGTTCATCATCCCTAATTGTTTTAGTTTAGCAATTAATCAGTATGTACCAATGAATACAACACAAATCATAAATATAAAGTGAGTTATGCAAAAGAAGTGGAAAGTCATGAGATGGATCGGAAAAGAAAGGTGGCCATGTTGCAGCAGAATAATTGTTAAGCATAGTAATGAACCTTCAAAGAGAATTTGAAAAGAGAATTACCACACCTTATAAAAGTATGTCATTTAATTCACAATCTTTATAATTATCATACAGTAAACACATGGCAAACTTTCAATTCAAGAGGTGAATCTGAATGGACAAATGACAAAGCGAAAGGAGAGAAATTACTCTAGTGTTTGTTGCTGCCTTTCTTTGTACTTAGCCCCTTATCAGATAATTATGATTATGTGACAAATATGATGAAATGAGTCTCATCCAATAACAAGTTTGGTGATAAAAAAGGGGGGTGGAACTACTAGAATCAAGATACAATAAAATAGCAAAAAAGATATCAAACATATCAGAAGATGATTAAGTGCTATTGGAACATATAATATAGAAGATGTATTTGAATTTAAAGTATTGAACAACCATGACCAATTAGAAGTCCAACGAGAAATCATTATTATTGTGTTTAAATTATTTTATATGATTGTCTGAAATGATATAGGTGAATCTACAGGGAATTATTCCATTATATCCTGGTGCTACAATTTACGATTGTCAGAAATATGATTAAATGTCTTGCAACAGTAGAGCATCCCAGCATCTTTCTAAAGACCCTTATTAGTAGTGTCGAATTTAATAATCAGTCCACTTTCTCATTTCCTCAAGCGCAATTCTCGGTTGCGACCTCATGAGTGTAGCTTGATATGTTCTAATTCAAAGCAATGGATCGTCTTGTTGTGAGGATGAGACGGAATGCAGTATTCTTTTAACGGTGGACCCAACTCCAGTTTATCGATGTTTCTGTAGTGTTCTTGAATACAGGTTTTTAATTGTCTGATCATACTTCCCAAATATAGTTTGGAGCATGGCCAAATGATGATATATCTGACATATGTACTGTTTCCGTTGATACAGTTCTTCACCATTAGTTTCGCTCCTGGGAATGGTACATAGTGTTTGATATTATTACTGCCAGTTTCCATACATTGCAAATATGCCAGGTGTACAAACCCACTGGTTTGTCTAAAAAGGTAGCATTTGTTTTACTTTTATCAGAGAATTCTAAGTTGCATGGGGAACAACCTTTACAACGCAACTTTTACAACGCACTACACTTACAACGCAATTTTTACAACGCAACATCCACTACAACGCATTCCATTACATCGCATGACACTACAACGCATTTTTAAAAACTACCTTTACAACGCATTCCATTACATCGCATACTACCTTTACAACGCATACCATTACAACGCATAATATTACACTACACTATCCAACACTTACCCTACTGTTGCACCCCCTGGAGTTAGAATAGTAATTTTTACCCCTATACTATCCAACACTTACCCTACTGTTGCACCCCCTGGAGTTAGAATAGTAATTTTTACCCCTATACTATCCAACACTTACCCTACTGTTGCACCCCCTGGAGTTAGAATAGTAATTTTTACCCCTATACTATCCAACACTTACCCTACTGTTGCACCCCCTGGAGTAAGAATAGTATTTTTTACCCCTATACTATCCAACACTTTCCCTACTGTTGCACCCCCTGAAGTTAGAATAGTAATGTTTACCCCTATACTATCCAACACTTCCCCTACTGTTGCACCCCCTGGAGTTAGAATAGTAATTTTTACCCCTATACTATCCAACACTTACCCTACTGTTGCACCCCCTGGAGTTAGAATAGTAATTTTTACCCCTATACTATCCAATACTTACCTTAAATGCAATGTAATATTATGCGTTGTAATGGTATGCGTTGTAAAGGTAGTATGCGATGTAATGGAATGCGTTGCAAAGGTAGTTTTTAAAAATGCGTTGTAGTGTCATGCGATGTAATGGAATGCGTTGTAGTGGATGTTGCGTTGTAAAAATTGCGTTGTAAGTGCATGCGTTGTAAAAGTATGCGTTGTAACGTCATACATCCAAGTTGCATAATTGTTGCCTTAAATTCTTTTCCACGTCTAAAACCCATTTTTGGATAGTCATTGATATTGTTGCTAATGGATGAATGATTGCTCAGTAAATGCCAGTGACATTTGAGGACTTTTCAGATTATGTGGTGTCTGTTGTAATGGTCTGATAGAAAGGTAATATTATTCTTCATAGTTTCCATTTATTGATGGGATTTGGTTTGTAATAATGTCAAGGTGTGAAATTTGATCACTTTCTCGTGCTGTGGGCAGCGGATGGGTTTTGTAATATCCCTGTCGTACAATCTTTCAATCAAATCTTTTCAGGCTGTTTTGTAAGTTTCCTGGCCACTGCAATTATGTTCAATACATTATAATTCTCCTTTCAGGATATTACAAATGGTGCTGTGTGGATGACAGCTTTCTACTCGTAGAGTTGACTTAGCTGCCGTAGCTTTTCTTAAAGTTTGCTTTGTAATTTGTTGTCCTTCAATTCAATTTAGGGGTATTTGTAGAGCACACGGCTACCTCCAATGGTCCTTGATGTGTAATGTAATGTCCAGGAAATGTACTTGTTTGGTATAAAAGGTTGGAGTTTTCTTGATAATCCATTATGGATGTTCATTTCCTCCAACTATGCCTTTAGGTCTGCTTTGGGGCCTTACTAAATACACAGTGTATCATCACTATACCTGCCCCAGAACCTTATTTGACAGGCATAGTCACTGAAGCGATCGTCACAGAGACATTATCTCTCAACTTCACCCATGACTAGAGATGCATACAGTGGTGCATATTTTGCACCCATTGCTGTCACTTGTATCTGTATGTAGAACGCTCTATTGAAATTGAAAATATTATTCACTCTACAGGCAGATAGCTGTAACCCACACAGCGTCATTCATAATATCCAGAAAGGAGAACTACAATGTATTAAACTTAATTATATTAATTTTACGCTAACTGTCTACCTAAACGTGTTACCCTAGCTATATCCACTTAAGGGGGACGTAGCCCCTGAACTTTACCCTTTCCTCTCTGAATTACATGCCATTTAAAGTGTCCACATCTTTGGCCACTGACTGAGATCTTTAAACTGGTTTTATTATGGTTTGTATTGCTCGCTGTTATTTTAGTCACTCTATGCCCCTGGCACATCCTGCACAATTCACGCTCATTTACACTCAATATTACTGACATTTCCCTCTTAATGAGGACTGGTCTTACCTCCTTTTAATAATTTGTGATCTTCTTTCCCACTTCACCGCTGTCTGGTCCACCACGGCTTCACTGTCCCGATTGTGTGGAGGAAGTTGGACATAGTGGGGCTGTTTGCAACGCTCGACGGCCGCCATCTTAAGCGGTCGAAGCTCTAGTCTTTTTTCGCATCTCGTAATAGAGCTGGCTTTGCTCTAGTACTTAAACCTGCACAAAAGTGGATGTGCGCAGCGGGCGCGCTGCCGGCGTGCCACTCAGCCCACGCTCAGCACCAGGCACGCTGAGGTTCTGGGTTCCAGATGGCAGCCATGCTTTCTTATTCACGAAGTAAGCTACTGGCACTATCTACTGTGATACTGCACTGCCCGGGTCCAGTCCTTGGTTGTGGTACATACTCAGGAACTCAGTTGTGCCCGGTATGAAAACTTATGCTCAAAAACATTACAAGTACATACTCTGGGAATTTCTACAAATCTAAAGACAGGGACATACCTGCCCCTGCAGGTCTTAGAAGCCAGAAGA
Source organism: Triturus cristatus (assembly GCF_964204655.1). Taxonomy (NCBI): domain Eukaryota; kingdom Metazoa; phylum Chordata; class Amphibia; order Caudata; family Salamandridae; genus Triturus; species Triturus cristatus. The sequence continues at coordinate 178,909,867 of NC_140593.1, forward strand.
AACTACAGTACGCTCTCATCAATGCACACTTGTTGATCAAACATATGTTCAAATTTGCAAACTTTGTGATGCGCAGGCCCTCGACATACTGTTTGTTGTAGAAACTTGGCCTGATGAGACCTTAGGGCCTGACCTGGTGGGGGCTATTCCACCAGGCTTCTCTATTACCAGGAAAGATCGCATAGGAAAAAAAGGGTGTGGGCTAGCCATTGTCTTCCGGGACTATTTGAAAGCATCCTTTAAAGAGATTTCTACTGGCACTGAATGTGAAGTGCTCTCTTTCAAGATTACCATCAATCCTACATACTCTTTTAATGGATTGCTGATCTATCGACCCCCTGGGACCTAGGGCCAACTTTTTACATACTTTCATCTAGATAATCAGCTTCACAAGGATTTGATTGCCCTCATGGACCTATTAACCAGTGTAGGTCTAGCACAGATTACAGGAGGCCCCACCCATAGAGCTGGTCACCTCCTAGATGCTGTTTTTTCAGACTGGCCTTTCCTCGAGTTCCACAATATCCTGCAGCTCCTCTGGTCCGACCACGCAGCAGTTATGTTAACTCTCACTCTGCCTGCTACAGCTGGCAATAGACCTCCCCCTACTAGAAGTCTTAGAGGATACCTATGGTATCGCCTGGATAAAACCAAGTTCAACTCTCAACTAGGCATGAGCAGACCCATCCTACATCAAGATCCGGAGACAGCATCCTTAGACTATCATAACTGGATTGGGTCAGCAGTTCAAGCAACAATTCCCCAAAAAGCAGGGAAAATCACAAGGATGGTCCCCACTGAACTCTGGTTTTCAGAAGATCTTAGACTTCTTAAGAGGCGATGCCGCAGAGAAGAAAAGCGCTGGAGACACTCATATGATATAAAGGGAAAAGAACGATACAAGGAACTATTAACTCATTACAAAGGCATGATCCACAACTATTTCTCAGAAAAAAATTGAAAAAGCAAAGAATAACACCAGAGAATTGTTCGCTACAGTTCAAAAACTCAGCTGAGTACAAGAAGTTAGACTTATTATACCAGACCAAGCCTTTTGTGATACCTTAGCATCCACCTTCTGTAGTAAGGTAAGGAGTATCTATGATTTGTTCACTGCTCAACCGGTATTGGATAATTTCACCCAGTCCACACTCCCTGATGTTGGAAGAGGGGATTCTGAGGACTCTAGTATTCCCATAATCTCCCATCCTCACTCTTCACATTCTGATGCAGAAACAAATGGGTCTTCATGACCCCAATATTCCTCACTCCTCACACCTCTTTGAGTTTCTGCCCATAACGAGTGAGCAAGTCATCAAATTTCTTTCTGTCATCAATTCCGGTCCACCATTGGACCCGTGCCCTGCCAAGATTATACACTCTGCGACCGAGTTAGTCACTTGCCATCTTACTGAGTTATGCAACCTTGTCCTCAAAACTAGAATCTTTCCTAAAATGTGGAAAAAGACATCCATTTTACCACTTTTAAAAAAACTAACCTGGACAAATCAGATCCAGGCAACTACCGTCCAATCACCCGACTGCCTTTACCAGCAAAACTTCTGGAAAAATAAATGAATCAAGTACTGGCCTCTTTCATCAACCACAATAATATTCTGGACCCTTCACATCATGGTTTCCCGAGTGGTCATAGCACTGAGCTTGCTCTGATCACAGCGTCAGAAGAAATCGGGCACTCTGTGGATAACGGGGGCATGGCGGCCTTGATTTTACTGAATCTATCGGCGGTGTTTGATACGGTAGATCATAGCCTCCTAAAACATCGCCTCCATAAAATAGGCATAGCAGGCCCTGGCCTATCTCTTTTCAAATCCTTCCTTATGGACCGCGAACAATTTGTGGAAGTGGACGGCCTCATGTCCCAGAGTTGTAAACTTCCATGTGGGGTCCCTCAGGGCTCTTCCCTAAACCCAACCCTCTTTAATATATATGTGGTCCCCCTGGCTAAACTGATTAAATCTCAAGGCGTTGCCATGGTGTTGTATGCTGACGACACCCAGATTATAGTTTCCATCTCAAACAACACTCGGGACCCGCTCACAACTTTCATGCCTGCATGCGATCGGTGAGCAGTTGGATGTCTGAGAACTGCTTCAAGCTGAACTTTAATAACACCGAGATTCTCCTTTTTGGCAGAGTTCCATCTATCTGGTCCTTGGATTGGTGGCCCTCGGAGCTGCCCCCTCCTTGCTGCCACTAAGGCGAAGAATCTGGGAGTCATTTTTACCACCATCATGTCCTTTTCACATCATGTGAAAGCGATCACTTCGTCCACCTGCTATACTTTGAGGATTCTGAGGAAAATATTTCCTTACATACCGCCAGATCTACAGAAAACGGTGGTTTCTGCATTAGTCTTCTCAAGGCTTGACTACTGTAACGGCCTTCTGATTTGCATAAACAAAGAACTTCTTGTGAAACTGCAGGTTTTACAGACCTCTGCTGCCTGTTCGCTCTTTGGTATCCCAAAATACTCCTCTGCCAAGCTGGCCCTCAAAGCTCTACGCTGGCTTCTAGTGCAAAAGTGGATTAATTTTAAGGCCCTCTGCATCGCCTTTAAGGCACTGCAGAGTCAGGGACCCGATCGATCGCTTCCGCTGGTACACCCCGATCAGAAACTTGAGATCCTCCTCACACATGTTAGTCGAGGTCCCCAAACCACGTCTATCAAGCTGGGGTGGAAAAAGCTTTTTAAACATCACAACCAGACTTTGGAATCGTCTACCTTACAAACTAAAAAACTCGCCTGACTTGATCTCTTTTTGGAAACGCTTGAAGACCTGGGTATTTACTGCATAATTTCTATCTTTTCAGACTCTAGCCTTTGTTATAATCTCAGGATGGCTTGATGTTGGATTACAAGTGCCTAGACACCCCAGGGTATTAGCCGCGCTATACAAATACATAAATAAATAAAATAAATAAATAAAAATGTTGTGCCTGATGAGGAATCTGTTCTATCAGTACCATCAGACAAGAGAAACGTTAATCAAAGTGAGAGACAGGAGAGAAAATGGTCCCTCATGCCCTGAATTGCAAGTACTCCAAATGAGAAGGAAGGCCACAAAATAATTGATGTAATAAGGAGAGACAGCCAATTACCTGTGAGGTTATATAAAATGTTATTGCCAATGTCTCAAGCAAATGGCTTGAAGAGGCAAAAAACAAAAAATGGGCACAGACCACGACAAGCCAAGAGTCCCTATACAAATAAATTGAAACCGACGAAATCCATTACTTATGGCACCCAAGTGAGAGGGACTGTACCTTGCTACTATTTTCAATGTCAACCGACTTTTTGTCAAATTTATAACAAAATGTGAAAACCAGAGGTTATGTTTTGGGTAGCAGGCTATTGAGCTTTGCGTGTGACAACAGCAAACATTCTCATTAAAACTAGGGGTGTGCAAAATTTGCATAATATCCTTTTGGTTAATAAAGTGCAATTTCATAAAAATTACATGAAATTCTGTGAAATGCAAATCTGATATTTAGATGTGTATTTTGGTGAAAAATACATCTTGCGAGGATGCATTTTGTGTAAAAAAAGCAAAACACACAATTTCCGCGATCAATGGCCACTCACATCTCTGTTCATTTGCATTGTTCCCATGCTCCCACAATGGGATTTTAATCTAACAGATTTGAAATTAAACGACATGGAATTAGGATGTAATTTTAGGGAATTTTGCGTAACAAGTGTAATGTGAAATGCCCTAAATTACAGAAGGTTACTCTGGAATAACAAGAAACTGAATGACCTATCTTTGTTTCTTATTACTTTTCCACTGTGAGAGGGATGGTGGAGAAAACCAACACTTACCTAGACAAAGAGATTTATACAGGACAACTCCCTCACCTCTCTCACTGTTAATGGGAGGAACGCCTGTCCCAGAGATTCAGAGAGGGAGAAGATGAGGCAGAAACTGGAGACGCTGAAGGGGACCAGAGACAAGAAGATATCTGGTAGGAGGACCTGTGGTCCCTGCTGTCAGATGTCTTAAACCACGCCATCATCCTGGAAATCTGTGACAACGCAGGTGAGAGTTGCTAACTGAAATTTAGAAGTGGGAGGTGGGTGGAAGTTGGGGTTGGGTGGGATATTTATGCTCCACTTGAGTTCCCCCCTGCCCTCCTATTGAGCACGGGAAAAACAGGCCAAAGCTCTGTGAGTTTTACATATGAGAAACACTAACCACAGCTGTAAAACATACAATACGCATGAATAAGTTTGACAAGGGAAAGAATAGATTTTGCCACAGAGCTTTAAGACATGCCTTTATGTTAAACAACCATTCAATCCATTCCACAATGCACCTCCTCTGTGATGGTATGGAGACGGCCAGGAGACAGCCAAACAGGGGGATGAAATGAGACTAGTAGGAAGGAAACATTACCAAGAGAGTAATGTATTTTTTTTTCACTTACCTGTGTTTGTATCTTCTCCTGAAGGTGTGTCGGCGAAGGTCCTGATGAGGATAGCCTTAAAGAGGAAAGAGAGAGAATTATTTTTATTGTGGATGGACTACCATTTGTATTATAGTTACAATCAGCTATTGTGTTTTCCCAAATGATAAAAGAACTGTCAGTGATAATCTTAAAGATTTTTTTTTTATCAGACTCAAACAAATCACCATTGCAAAGTGTGTGCTTAGAAATCCCCTAAACCTTATTTCAACCCCACACTCCCACAGATGCCCATATAATACCTGTCAGCATGCTTATTGGCCAAGGGGTCATAGCACACACAGTGCCCCGGGGTCACAATGGACGTGTGCACCACCGGGGCACCGCGGTATTACAGCAAGGGCTGCAGATGCTTGTGTGGCCTCTTCTGTATTGCAGATAGTGCTAGCGCACATATAGCACCCGTGCTTTCTTAAGGAGGAATCTGTGTGGGGGTGGTTCCATGCTAGTAAGTGGCACATTACAGTTGTGGGCGCAGAGGTAAAGAGACCGTCAACAGGCTTATTGACTGTGCACCACAAAGAGGTGGTTCACAATCAGTGTGTCCCTCGAGGACATCCTTTGAAAGGGGGAGGGGGTTCCATAGATACCCCACACATCCCTTAAAAGTAGGTGCTGTCACTCACTGCATCTGTCTGAAGGGGGTCCTCTATCTCCTCTTTGAAGTGCAGGTCGGTGCTGCCTGCACACTACAGCGAAGGCCGGAGCGGCTGCTTCAAACAGCTGTTCCATCCTGCTCCAATGAGCTTCCCTTAGGGCAGCCACATACTCACAGCAGCCCTGAGGACAACACATTATGTGTAACAGAGTGCACTGTACCTGCTTGTGCCCAGCACAACTTCAAACAGGGACAGCACACCCTAAGTCTAATACACCCTCTAGAGTGTCAGGTTTTAAATGTCTTCAATTGATTAATTGGTTAACTGACCAAGAGAGTGACTGAATGAATGAATGAATGAATTAATTAATTAATTAATTAATTAATTGATCACTGAATGATGTAGAATGGTTGGTCAAAGGAATTGATTAAACACATTTAGAATATTGTTTTGCCCAGTGCATATATAATAAGTAACTTATCGAATGGCTGCTTAGTTGACACTTACTAGCAGCCAGCCAAACATAATACATAGCAGTTATCAGAACAACAAGAAACGTTTTGCACTAGAAAGGTCACAGGAACATATTATTGCAAAATTACAGTTGCCTTTCTGATTGATCTTTGACAAATATTGAAAGGAGAGCTACGTCGCCCACACCACAAAGCATTGGCAAACTGTCTTTGTAATGTTACACACCAGTGTACATTGTCTGCAGAAACAGGAGCGAAGATGATCTCTGCAGCCGTGTTCCTGTTATGAAAATCGCCCTACTTACATGAATGTCTCAAATGTGCTCTGTTGTGCTATTTAGTACCCTTTGTTTTGAGTCAGTGAGACAACTCAGCGAGCTAGTCCACCCACTGCCGAGATCTGTGTGTAGGCTGAATGTCTCAGATTGGTATCTTGGCAGGTCCTATCAGCCTTTCATCTTTCTGAGGTTAGTTAACACTTAGCAGTTGTTATCAGCTCTTAAAGACTACACAAGTGATAGCGTACCAATTAACACCATATTCTAAAGGAATAATACCATGTCACATCATTGCTTTAGTTATAGTCTGTTGTAGGCATAAAAATGAACTTTATGTATTTTCAGTATATGGTGATACAGAACACGTTCTGATGGCAAGATATGGCTCCGTGAACACGCGGAAAAGCAATGCATTGTTTTATCTGTAACTTGTTGCTGTCAAATAAAGTCTTTCCATGTCAGTGTCGCGCGCTGATCATTTGCATACCCCCCAGATCAATAGCAAGGTGGGACCCCAGGCGTGAGGCTGCAAAGCTGCCTTCCGAGCGGGACTAAATGCCCTGATCCGGGCGCAGCAGTCAAAGGGATGCGCGCTCTCCCAGGGCTAGGCAATTACCGGAGATCCGCCGGTGTCGAGCTGGCCCGTAATGCCGGATCAATACCAGCTGTGGGGAAATTGTTTGATCTGTGTCACCGTCTCAGCAGAGAGTGTCAAGTCAGACATCAAACACGAGCAAGCAGCATGGCCTTCAAGGGAAGGAGGCAGAAAATCCAAGGAGGGGGCGAGGAAACGGAAATTATTGTGCACACTCCGGAGCACCACGGGGTGTTCAGCTGGCTTCCTGCGCGGATGCAGGCATTATTAAAGCACAATGCGTGGCATTTTGTATTAATTCCCTCTGCCTATTTGTTTCTGTAATTAAGAATGTTGTACTTAAATCAAATCCTATTGTCATCCCCGAACGTGTCATCTTGCAGAGTTATTAAAAATTGCAAAACATACATCTGGCGAGGCAACCTCATGCTACTGGAGGTTTCAAAGGCCAGCTGCCAGCGAAAGTTACGAAGCAATTGTGTTCTTTGTCCCATTTTTAATTAACACTAACTTCACATTAATAACGTAACATTAGAATTTGTGGCATGGACAGACGAATGTTGGCTGCGTTAATAATGACCCTAAAAATAGAAGGCAATATATATATATATATATATGTTGAACTGAACGTATTGTTTTGCATTCTGCACACGTTTGCACCTCTCACAAATGTAATTTCTATTTTCTAAACGAAGTGGCGTTCTATTCGCAAACGCTTCACGTAGAAACATGTTAAGCACACAGCAAACAGAAGCGTTACTACAACAAAGGAATGGGATAGGTGGTGATAGGGCCGGATTCTTGCCTACCTGGTTATCTCCAAGAATCCTAACAGGTCGCCAGGATCTTCTTATCTGCCAAATAGCGTAGAGGGGATGAATAAAATTATCAAGATATATTTACCAAAATTAGATTTCATTTGGAACAGACCACTGACTCTGAATCTGAAATTTATAAGATTTTATTACAACCAAAAACAGCTGAACATACAAACACCTCAATACAAGGTGTAGGAGATAAATGGGCACTAACACAAAAGCAAGCCGACGCAGGATTCTCATCCGACACAAAACAAAGAGAATGACTGATTCCAGAATCATCAAAAATGCAATAACTATTCCGATATCCAAATTTGGAAACATCAGTCAAAGAAGGAAAAAGAAAGGAAAAAACGTTAATCTATCCCTACACTAGCTCTAAGGTGACATCCCTACTTAGCGATTCCCCAGCCAGGCAAGAGAGTAAATCAAAAGGTGTCAGAAGTGATGACTTTCTAAGATGTACATTCACTTAGTCAGAGCTCGATCTAAGATGCTCCTTCTAGCTTCCCGTCTCAACTTCATCTGCTCAACCCACGGGGCACTGTCCCTAATACAAAACCCCAAAATCATAGAACACGCCCTTCGGCACACCTCTTCAACCAGGTCTTCTCCCAGTACTTTTCCTGCAGTTCATAATTGGCATCCAACGACGGTTAACTTCCCCTTGGGTCCCAGGCACCTTCCACGCTGAAAGTATCATCTTCGAATTCCAATGCACTCCCCTGTTGGCTTCTCACAGCATCCTAACTCCTAAAACAAAGACCTATTCTCACTAACGAGCTAGATGTCATTGCACCTGCAACAGAAACATGGGAACGAGAAAACCATTTCACATCTTTAAATTTTACATTTCCCTGCAACCCAAAGCCTTTACCAAGGGAATCATTTTCAGCCTACAACATTAGCTAACATAGGAAAGTGAACAGGCCTTTCTCCTAAAACGTATATGCGATTAGGCCTCTACAACATTAAAACACACTATTAAATCACTCTCTAAGCATTAGTTCATTATTCTCATATGCGTGAATAAGCAATCTACACCTATAACTTTAACATGGCACACATTAACCTAATACATTGCATTACACGAAATCTAATCATTATGCATTCACCAAATACATTCACGATAACTTACAACGTTGATCTTCACAAAAGCATTATTACGTTTCTAATCACTGCTATGTTAAACGATTACAGCAATACATTGCTATGGTATTTCTAAACATACATCGATTAATATGCGGGTGCTGACTAACGATGAATATGATGCACCCCTACGAATTTCAGAATCATATGACGCTCTATCAGTTCCCCCCTTTGATGACAAATGTCATCAGACCATCACACAATACCTTCCCTTGGAGAAAGAACCAAGCTAAACAGTGCTCGTTGCCATTCTTCCCTGCCGGAACCTCTCCATTCTCTTAAGATTCTGATATTGACTGTCCTGCAGTCTAGCCATTCGCCTCTCATTCGCTCTGAGAGCTCTTTCAATTCTGTTTCCTCTGTACCACTTATAGGCTCTGATGAGACCCAACAAGCAGATCACACAAACCACAACAATAATAAGTAGCTTCAACACAAATCCAAGGAACTCCTTTCCCAGATTCGCAAACCAATTTCCCACACAGCCAAATCCTTTCCCAACCTTTTCCCACACACCCTCTTCAGTCAAATCCGCAATCTCTTGGTGAATGGTAGTAATGTTGTCTATATATTTCTCCAGATCCTTGCTATTGTCTGGAATATACGTACAACATTCCTGAACTTTCAACAATTTACAGACTCCGCCCTCTTTTGCCAATAATACATCTAAAGCAAGACGATTTTGCAAAACCATCGTCCTTATCGACAACATCTCTCCATCCACCAACAGCAAAGACCTTGCAGTATTCATCAACAACTCATCAACCACAGTCGCCAACTTTCTTATTTTCACATCATTCAAAATCACACCCAAACTCGGTATCACTGCTCCAAAGATATCACCAATCACTGCTCTTGCACTTGCAGCTCTCCGTACTTTAGAATGATGTCCAGTCTCCAAGAGATTCAAATCCTCCGCATGATAAATCTTCGGAAAGATAATAGCCAAGTAACACGTACCATACCAATTCGCAGGCAACCTCACATAGGCGTTCCTTCCGCACACATAATAAACAGTTGGAATCACTTGCACCGGACCTTGCAAAAAGTTCTTAGCCGAGTCCTCCATAGTAAAGGTATGGTCGCATGTACTCTGTCCTACCGAAACCTTTTCATAATAGGTCTGAAGATGTCTCACACACAACTTCCCCTTCTGCGTCTGATCTAACGCTATGGGTCCATAACTCCCCTTAGATCTGTGTAATCTCTCCTCATCAGTCCAATCTACTGGACTCTCTCCTGTGTTTTGTGTCTGGGTTAGTTTTCTATATCAATCCTCTATTTGACCTATTAACTTCTTCTCTGTCTCTGACAATGAACATGTCAAATTATGTCAGTGAGCATAAGCCGTATCCAATTCCAAAGTCGGTATGAAATACTTCCGAAGTCTGTCCTCTGATTTATAATAGTCGTACTTATTCAAATGCTTATAGGCCGGAACTTCAGGAAGTACTGCATCGTAATTGGAAAAGAAATACTCAAACTGTCTTCTCTCATAAAAGATGCTAAGCAACAAGCTGCAAGAAATCCCATAGGTTAGTGGAAGATGATGGTATCTAATACCCTCATCTACGGAAGAAGGTAACTGCATGCATACATAACAATCTTTCACATCCATTGCATCAACATACTCATACAACAGCTTCGCGTAAGCATTAAGCTTAAAGTCACTTCTAGACAAATCTATGTGAAATCTACGACTCTCTTCAAGTATCAAAGCTCTTTGAGCTCCTATAGTAACCTCTTTCTGGCTAGAGGTGGTAGGTGTAGGTGTCCCCTGTACCTCCCCCTCCTGCTCATGTGAGACGATATATGAGGCTAGAACTATTGCAACTATGGCAACTATCACTACCCCTAACAGTATACCTATCACTAATTTAGCCCTACGGTGAGTATTTCCAGCATCTGCCATTTTTTCTTTTGAAAAGTTCTCAAAATTTTCATTTCAACAGCAACATGTAAGAGTCTCTTACTTCTCCGGGTATTGCTTATTCAACCAGTTCGAACAACGCCTTGAAGCTGGAAATCCCCTTCTAATTTCAGTTTCTTATTTACACAGTCCACGAAAAGACTTCCTTAGCCCTCTTTCTTTATCTTTGTGGAAAGTCCCTAATTTTATTCTTCTTCCTCTCGGGCCTAGGTTATCTTCTTCTTTGAACTTTTATGTACAACAAGTGTTTACCTTCAGTCCAAAACAATATTCGCTCCCAAGAGCTCTAAGACCCCTTGCAAAATTTCAAGATGAAGTATCACCAACTCCTGATGTGGTGGTACAACACCAAAATTCAGAAAAACCAGCGTCTCCAGAATTAACTTGCGAACCTTACTAAGAAGCGGTGGATTCGGGATATTGAGGGTCAGTATTCCTTCGATTTCTAATCCTGGAACTCTCAACAACACTTCTATTTTCAGGTTCGGAGAACTGTTGATCAATGTCAAGGATCTCAGCCTCCCTGTGCTCAGTACGCCTGGCATCAGTCACAACGTAGGTCCACTCTGGCGATGCGTACCTTTGACACGGCACTCTTACTCTCCTTGACCTTCTCAGATTGAGTCGAGCTTGCTCTTCGTCACTTAGCTCAGATTCAGACGTCTCAGATACTGGGGCAAAGTCTCTCTCTGATGCCAATCTCAAGTTCAGCCGTCTCTGTCTCACGGGCCAAACTCTTTCTGCTTCTGTAGCACTTCTGCTCTCCCTTCGAATACCCTGTGCACTACTTCCTTCTTCGGCAGAATTTGACTCTACTCCACCCACGGCAATACTTTCTCTGTCTGAGTCAAGTTTGGGGCTCCGACTTGCACAACCCCTTTCAGCTTGATCTAGTGCACAACCAACTGCATCAGCAACCCTCACAGCTTGGCTTACCCTCTCAGGTCGCCCTGCCACCTCAGCTGGATTTTCATTTACGAGAGGGGCTGTATCTTCCAAGGGTGCTGGAACTCTGCGGGTATGGGAGGCATGCACCCAGTTAGGCAATCCCCCACACTTCACTGCCGTGTTCGTGACCAGTATTACTTGGTACGGACCACGCCACGAACATCCAAGCAGCTCTTCTTCACGTGTTTACGCACAAGCACCCAATCTCCTGGGCACAAGTCGTGGCACAGGTCACTTGCGGCTGGAACAGTTGCTGCTTGCACCTGCTGAGACACAGAACGGACTATGTCAGCCAGTCCCTTACAGTAGTCGAGAATCAAGTCATCAGTGAAGTTAATCAAAGCAGTGGCAGGTATCGCTGGTATTCGCATTGCCCTTCCCATAATAATTTTGTGGGGCGACAACCCAGTCCTTTCGATCAGGAACGCTACGGAGGCTCATAAGAACTAAGGGCAGTGCGTTGGTTCATTTCAGGGATGTCGAAGAACACACCTTTGCCATTCGTGCTTTCAAAGTCCCATTCATCTGTTCCACAATCCCAGAAACCTCTGGTCGATAACTGCAATGCATTCTCTGATCCACATTCAAGGCAGCACAGAGCATTTCATGATTTCACTATGAAAGTGTGTCCCTCTATCTGACTCCAAAGAGGTCGGTAAACCGAACCTCGGGATGAGCTCTCTCAGTAACAGTTAAGCTACAGTGAGTGTGTCACACTCACATCTACGTGTTGGATAAGCCTCCACCCATCTTGAAAAGACACATACCACAACTAAGATCTACCTCAACCCATTGCACTTTGGCATCTCGATGAAATCCCACTGCATCCTATTGAAGGGCCCTCCTGACCTCCCAATATGGCTCAAAGTCACAGCAGTTCTCTTTCCTGCATTCATCTGCTGACATGTAACACACCTCTGATACACAGCTTCAGCTACTGCACGAAACTTCGGATTGTACCACGTTTGTCTGAACACTCATACCATCGCATCTCGACCAAGATGTACTGTACCATGTATCAACCTTGCCATTGGACTCAACAAACATTCTGATAGCACAGCTCATCCATCGTTCGAAATCCACACATCCACATTTCCCTTCTCACATCCCGCTCGCACCCAACCATCCTTTTCTTGGTCAGAAACCTCCTCCTGTAATCGCTTTAACTCCTCCCATGCATCGGCCATGGCTAGCATCATGCTGAGATCGGTTCTTTCTTGGCTTTCTCCAGTATACCCTCCAGTAAATATGAATCCTTGTTCTCCACAAAACCGGGCAACTTCATCCACGTAGCTGTTCCCCAACGACACAAAATCATTCCCCTTGCTGTGCGCAGAACATTTGACAACTGCAATTTCTTGTGGACATTGCAATGCTTCCAACAACTGTCTCACATATTCCCCATTTCTGATGGGTGAACCAGAAGACGTCATGAACCCTCTTAACCTCTTCTGTGCCCATGACGAGATAGTCTCGTCATGGAGCACGGTTGCGCTGTGCCCATGACGAGACTATCTCGTCATGAACCCCGCCCGCTAATGTAACGGCCGGCACAGGAGGGGGAAAGGGCGGGGCACTGAAGGGGTTAAACATGAACCGTCCACAAAGAAAATTTCATCAGGGTCAAGGAGCGGCTCATCAACAATGTCTGTCCTCGGTTTGGTGCACAGTTCAGTCACATCGAGACAATCATGATCCTCACAATCTTCATCATGTACATTAGGAATAGGCAACAATGTAGCAGGATTTAAAACAGAACACCTCTTCGTCACATTCTCTGCAGCAAGTATGTATGTATGTATGTATTTATTTCTTATTAAGCGCATCTGTCACCCAAAGGGTATCCTGGCGCTGAGACCTCATTAAACCATCGGAAGAATGTTTACATTGCCCTTGGGAACAGATAGGTCTTAAGGTCCCTTTTAAAGGAGAGCAGATCTTGATTACCCCTCAGCGCCAGAGGAAGGGAGTTCCATAGTGAGGCGGCCGCATAGCTAAAAGCGCGGCCACCTATCCTTGCTCTAGTGATCCTTGGAATCCGCACCAGAAACGCCGATGAGGATCTCAGAGGCCGGGCAGCTTGGTACCATGAAAACAGGCCCTGGAGTGGAATTGGTCCGAGTCCATGCAACGCCTTAAATACAAGACATGACGCCTTGAACGCGATCCTCTGTTGTATCGGCAACCAGTGTAGATCAGCTAGAGCTGCAGAAGAGGAAGCAGAGCGTGGGCGCGATAAAGCCAGTTTCGCCGCCATGTTCTGGATCCTCTGCAACTTAAGGATCAGTTTTTTAGGAGCTCCTAGAAGCAGTGCGTTGCAGTAGTCTAATCTACTGAGTATAATACTACGCACCACCTCTGCTCTGACACCTGGGGGGAGTATTGGCAAAATTTTGCGTAAGGCACGAAGCAGGCCCATGCAAGTCGCTGCGGTCTTATTTACTGAACCATCCAGCTGTAGGTCCGGTTCAAATACCACTCCTAAATTACGAGCCGATTTAGCTCCTGCCACAGAACCCGGAATAGAAGGTGGCCAGAAATCATCAGGCAGCGCACGAGGGAGGCGATCAGGAGAGCAATGGAGAACCTCCGTTTTGGACCCGTTGAACTGGAGTGAGTTAGTTCGCAGCCATTCGGCTGTGGCCGACATACAGCGATGAAAGGTGTCTTTCGAAACCGACTCACTACCCTCAAATGAAAAAATCAATTGAGTGTCATCGGCATAATTGATGACTGATATGCCAAATGACTTAATCAGTTCTATAAGGGGTCAAAGATATAAATTAAACAGGATCGGACTAATCGCCGACCCTTGAGGAACTCCCTGATTCACCTGTCGAGTGGCTGATCGAAATGGTGGTAAAGCCACCGCTTGCTGTCTGTCACTGAGATAAGACGTTAACCAACTTAAGGCTAAATTGGTTACTCCCGCACTATGGAGACGCTCCAGGAGAACCGCATGGTCAACCGTGTCGAACGCGGCCGACATGTCCAGCAGCACCAGAAAAACTGATCTGCCCCTGTCGACACGCGTTCGTAGATCATCCAACACGGTAACCAATGCGGTCTCAGTACCATGGGCCGGTCTAAAGCCATACTGAGCTGTATCCAGGCAAGAGTTTAATTCCAGATAGTTGGGCAAGGCTCTTGTGACCCATCTCTCGAGGACCTTTATTACAAAAGGTAGGAGCGAGATGGGCCTATAGTTGGCTGGACATGATGGATCTAAAGAAGCCTTCTTTAATAGTGGAGTTACTATTGCCACTTTCCAGCTAACTGGAACTGTCGCCGTCATCAGTGACTGACAGCAGATGGAGTAAAGTGGAGGGAACAGCTCATCCTGAAATGCCTTCCAGATCTTATGAGGCATTGGATCCAATGGTGAGCCCGAAGACACTCCATTGGCCAGTGCATCGAATTCCTCCGATGTAGGAATGGGAAAACAAGGTAAACAAAAAGTATCTACCCTGTTGTTATCCCGGAGCGACACCGAGTGGCAGAGAGATTCCAGTGAAGGAGGTAGCGGTGACACCAACTGTCCGGGCACTGAGAGTCCATTCAGGATAGTCCTTATTTTCTCCTCAAATGCAACGGCCAGAGAGTCACACAGATCCTGAGAGGCCGGGATAGCTGGAGCTGTACAAGATGGATTAGATAAGTTGTTAACCAGCTTGAATAGGGTTTGCGATTTATTTGTGGCCTTATCCAAGGTATCTTCTAAGAACTTTGCCTTAGCGCTTCTTAGTTGAGTCTTATATACCTGTAAGGCCACTCTGTACGCTACCCTATCCGACTGCTTGTATCCTCTCCTCCAAGTACGCTCAGCCTGTTTGCAGCGGATCTTATGCTGTCTCAGATCGTCATTAAACCAGGCATTAGTCACTCTGGGTCTCTCCCTCACCCTCCGCAGAGGGACCAATTCGTCTAGGGATGTCGAAATTTGCTGACAGAGTGCAGTATAGCTCTTATCTACACTATCCTCCACCTGGAAACCCCTAGGCAGTAGAATAGGACGAGTTGGCTCTCTAAGAAGGCGAGCCCATTGACGCTTAAATTTAAAGCCACTTATGTTGGTTGATTTTAACGGCCCAGATAGACCAATGGACATATTAATCAAAAAATGATCTGTCCAGCCCTGCTCCAGGATCTCTTTCACTACCACCACCTCCGGCTCAGCGAAGATCAGATCTAACACATGTCCCTTAACATGCGTGGGTGATGAAACCAGCTGTGTGAGTTGAATGTTACCACACGATTGGCAGAGCTCTCTATAGGCCAGATCTCTATAGGCCAGAAGTATGACTTGCTCGTAGCGCGTCAATTGATTGTTTGTGAAGTGCTGTGTTTTAGGCCTTGTCATCAACAATTCAACAGAATGTGGCACATAAACGATAAGTGGATGTTCCATTTACAGTGCTCTCACATCTTTCAATACTGACACCTGTTGCAGCAACGGATTTGAGACATCCGGGCAACGCAGAAGCTACGGGATCTAAAGTAGATGAAAAGTAGGCAACTGGTCTACGGACACCTCCGTGACTCTGAGTCAAGACTGTCAATGCGCAACCTTCCCTTTCGCAGCAGAATAATGCAAATGCCTTGTTGTAATCAGGCATCCCCAAAGCTGGAGCGCAATACAAAGCTTCTCTCAGACACAAAAAGAATCTCAAACAGTCTTCGTCCCATGGTACCAGATCACTCATATCCTTGCGCGTTAGCCGTTGTAATGGCGTCGCTTCAAATGAGAAATTGGGAATCCATTGGCGACAATAGCCAACCATCCCCAAGAACATTCTGACTTCTCTCTGAGTGGTGGGCACAGGCATATTCATAATAGCCTCAATGCGATCTGGTGACACCTTTCTCTTGCCCTTCTCAATTCTGTGACCCAAGTACTGCACTTCACTCAGACAGTACTGCAATTTGCTCAGAGACACCTTGTGTCCATTCTCTGCCAAGAAATTCAGCAAATTCTAACAAAACAAGGGGACCCAATAGGTAGTTGAGGACCTTGGGTAATTGTTAATTTCAAACAAACAGTGGTCCTCAAAATAGTTTAAGGAACAAAGGGAATAAATATAGTACAGAATCGAAACTATATTAAGAATGTCCAGCCGGACATCCATTTTAATTCTTCAATGAAACACAACCAATAATCAACAGCAAAACATATGTGGGACACAGTCCTGTATCCGTTGGGAGAGAAAAACATATACAAAACAAACAGACATTGCAGGCAAGGCAAAGGAGCTTAATTACAAAATCCAGTGTTTAAGCTTTTTCCATACAGACAATGCACTTTTTTACGTAATTCGTTAATGTGCACGCTGTTTAAATTGGGGTCGACGACGTTTCGATCCTATTACAGAGACACAAGGATCATCATCAGGACGGAAGAATGTACAAGCCTGGTATTGAAAGAAATTGCCGTAGAGAGTAAATCGGGATGCAGACGTGGTCAAATGGCGGAATAAAAAAACTTGCGTCTTGTTGTGCAATAAGGGTCTGGTAGGCTGCTCGTAGGTGCGGGGGTAACCGCAACGATGGCTGTTTAAGTTCAGAAATGGGCAATGCGATTATCTTGCTCCGATCCAGGAACTGGAAATTAGGTCCGAAGGAAGGTACCAGGCATCCGGAGTAAACGGGCAATTTCGATCAAAATGCAACGATGAGTGATCCGTGAGTATGCACGAGATCAAGTGGCGTCCTCAGTTAACGATGAACGAGTGACGACACTCGTCCGGCTGGACATTCTTAATATAGTTTTGATTCTGTACTATATTTATTCCCTTTACTCCTTAAACTATTTTGAGGACCACTGTTTGTTTGAAATTAAGAAATTGAGCAAGGCAATGGTATCGATCCTGCAAGCGTCTTCAGTTTCTGATGCAAAAAGTAGATCATCGATGTATTGCACCAGAACAGAATTCTGCGGCAACACAAGACCTTCAAGATTCTTCTTCAAGATCTGATTAAAGATCGATGGGCTCTCTGTATACCCCTGTGGGATACGACACCACGTTAACACACGATTCTCTAGCCGGAAAGCAAAAAGATATTGGCTTTGCACTTGTAGAGGGATCAAGAAGAATGCCTGTCACAAGTCAATCACTGTAAACCACTTCACATGGGATCTGAAACAGAATCACAGATGGATTCGGTACCACTGGACAACATGGTACGACTATCTCATTGATCTTTCGCAGATCCTGTACAATCCTGAATTTCCCACTTGGTTTCTGCAGTCCAACGATAGGCGAATTGCATGGGCTACCCATGATCTCTTTCAGAATTCCTGGTTGATCATAGACTCGATTACAGGCTTGATCCCTGCAATCGTTTCAGGTGACAGATTATACTGGGGCATCCTACGAAATTCTACATTCGGCTTGACCTGAATTTTAACTGGGTCCATGCCTTTGACCAATCCAATCTCCTCTCCACTAAGGTCCCACACATCAATTGACACTGAATCTCTCAAGTCAAGTGGAATTTCCTCCACTGTCAGTGCTGGATAAATCTCTATGCACACACGTTGATTTGTAACCTTAAAGGTCGCATCATCATCCCTGGTCTGTACTTCCACTCCCTTCGGAGTACACTAGGTGGTGCAATTCAGCTTGCACAACAGATCTCTTCCTAACAAACAAACTGGACTTGAATCGCACACCACAAACTGGTGTCGGTCTTTAAAAGTTCCTATTCTCACCGGAATAGGCTCCGTCAATGGACTAGTCAGTTTCTTATGTGCTACGCCTACAACTTGGATTGATTGTCCCGAGAGGGGTAGGTTGGGGACTACTGCTGATCGTACAGTAGACCGGGTAGCACCAGTGTCAACCAAAAAGGTTGTGGGATGACCATCAATGTCTGCTTCCACGAATGGTCCCCTCTGGTCCACCTCTAAGACTGCTCCAAGTGTGCTGTCCTCCTTCCCTCTCAGGTACCATCATGCCAACGGATCTAGGCCGAATTCCTCACTCCCTTCAAACATGGGCATTTGCATGTAAGTTCGAACTCCCTGTGGCATGTTCTGAACCCTAGGTGGTTGAGGAACCTGCACCTGCGGAACATTAGTCCCCCCTTTGATCATCTTAGGTCGAGTCACTGTGGGAACCATTTCAGATACAGGTATCTGAACTATCTCTCCTTCCTGCTGTATCTGATTCAATGGGTTCAAGGGACACTCACGTTTCCAGTGTCCAATCTGGTGACAAAGATGACACGCCGTGGTCTTTTTCAATGTCGCCACATCCATCCCTGTCTTAGGATCAATTGACTTTGGTCTTCCCTGACCTTGGACATTCTGATTTCCTCCTTGGTTATTTCCCTGTTTTCTTCCCAACGTCCCTCCATCAGGCTGTCCCTGAGCTGTTTGCATTTGAACAAGCATCAATTTGTCTTTCAAATTCCTGTGCTTTGATTCTATCTCATCACTACAGTACCTAGCATACCGTAAGATCTCATCCACAGGTTTATTCTGCCAACAAATCAAATGCTGCTGTATCATGAGACTAACTTCTGGCCTCAATGCCAACACAAACTTCGAAACAAACTGTCCCATGTCCTTAGTATCTAACACATCTAATCCACTGTACTGTTTAAAAGCCTACAAAAGTCGCTCATAAAATTCATGTACTGTCTCTTTTGGCTCTTGCACTGTCCGATCTATCTTCACCCAGTCAATGTCCTGAGGTGAGATTTTCGATTTTAACCATGTAATCACCTTTTCAAACTTTTTCATCACTATGGGTGACGGACCATTCGAGATTGGATCCCTGTCGGGCTCTGAGGTTGGCCACTCAACAGCAATTTTACATGCTGACCACAAGTCACTCGGGACCACAATGTCAAGCAATGTATTCAAATCAACCCACAACACCTTCGAAATTTCGACAAACCGATCGACTTGCTTGTACCACTCCACAGGATTTTCCCTTAGACGGGGAAAGTCATTCGTAAATGCAGCCAAATCCCCCCTACTCCAAGGTACATGCACATATCCTCCATTCTGTACCTCTCGTAAAGGGAAATTCCCTACCTCCGTCGTCCCCCCACCTGGAGGTGGCATCTCTCCTATCGTTCTCCTAGAACTTTTCTTCTTGGACCATCTTTCTTCCCACTTATCAAGCATAATCCATGCATGCATTGCTATGATCAAATCCTTAATGTGGGTCCTCAATCCCATGACCCTTTTCTCTTCCAATTCTGTACTCCAATCTGTGACTTCCCTGCAATGATTTCGTTTTAGACAGATCCACATCATACTTTCTAGCCAAATCTGACAATTTCTCATGTGCAGTTCGGGCTTTGCGAGTCGCATCCTTCGCTACAAAGAGTAACTCATCATGTCGTACATGTATGTCCTCTCAAGAGCCAAGTTTCCGCTTATTATCTCATCTTTCTCTGCCTTCAACCTTACAACATCTAACATTCTCCCTTTCAGGGCTCCCTTCAACATTTCCCGACAAGCTGCACCATCTCTTTCATCATAGTCACATTACCTTTCCTGAGACCTACTCTCTTCTGACATACTCATAGGAACGGAACGATTCACTATTGTGCCACGTTCGCTTTCTGCTGTTCTCACACTCTGATTCTGATTTCTCACTGGCAGTGCCCACATCCGCAAGTCTGATTTTGACTCGGCCAAAGACTTCGGCCACACTGGTTTCAACTCTCCCTGTTCCCTATAGGAGTCTGCTGTAGCTGCCAATGGTGTACTACATTCTATAGGCTATGGAGTTTCCTCCATTCCACTCACTGATCTATTTCCCTCTACCACACACCTTTCCCGACATCTGTGCTAGCTACAGGCTGATTTCTAGTACCCTCAGCTCCAGTCGAGATCTTCCCTTCTACTCTCACTTCTGACTGAGTCGGTACTCCACTAATCCCTTCTGCTTGAGCAGATCTCCCTTCAAAGGGATCAGGATTGTATGGAGGTGGTCTCTCTGACAGCAACCTCTCTAATAGGCTATCATCTGTATCACTGTCATCATCCGCACCTTTTACCTTCGAACCATCAGTCTATACCAATAATGGATACAACCTGTCTCCCTCTATTGTTTGCACTCTCCATCTTTTCTCCTCTGCGTCCCATCTCGCATCCTGAAATGCCTTAATCGACTTCTTCACCCTTTCCTGATTTCTATCTCTTTTCCTGTCATGCGCTGCTCTAACCCATGCATGGAATGCCTCAAACTGTGTTGGTCTTGGCAAAGGTCGTGAAGCCGCCATCGCAGATTTCAACTGATACAACACTTCTAATCTGAATGAGCCATATCGTGGGAAAGCTAATTCTCCTTCACCCTGAGTCATTTTATGCCAATTTTCAAGACAAATTATGGAATGCAACCCCACATTTCTTGCCATGTAATGCACTAGAGCATCCTTGGGAGGGGCTTCTTCTCCCCCACGAGTAACCACATGTTTATCACCTCTACATAATTCTCGGAAAACTTTAAAACATCTCATGATGAACAAATTTAGATCGTACACAATGTTTTCATCTACTTCCTGATGTCAACCCCTACCAATAGCAGCGCGACTCACACCAACCGACCTTTCGTAGCGCGGCACCTTCTGACGTCACTCTTCCTCCGCTCGTAGCAAATCTCCTCCTTCACAACTCGCGTCTCACCCTTGCATTCGTCCCATTCATATGCTGAAATAACCGTTTGTCCCAAACAAGTTACTTCTCTGACTGTCCGTCCACAGTCTCTCGAAATTGTCGACCTCGGTTGGCGACTGTCTGTCCACGACCGACCAGACTATCACCTCTGATAGGTTACAAATACTCAAATTCCACGTACAACAACCCTTGACCAGCGTCGGTTACTCACACACACACACATTCGCTTCCCCATCTCGGTCCAGGTGATCGATGACGTCTCACGATCCCCTTTCGGTGGTCAACAAAATCTACCTCGGGTGTCTTCTACACCACAATCGCTTAAGCTACTCATCGAGCCTAAGACTTTCCCAGGCTGCGCGCGCTCACAGCCTGATTTCACAATCACTCAACACTCACTCCAACTCCGCAAGACATCACACAACAAATCAACACCGCAATCTACAAGCATCTCACCCTATTCATACTCACTCCTCCTCGAACTGCCGCTTTCCGCCGCACTGCTACTCTCTGTCAACCTCCATCAGCCGCCGTCGTCCGCTGCTCACCATCCAATGAGTCACCATCACTTGACTTCTATAGGCCTCAAGAGTTTCTTATCCTAATCTAGATCTCCCCTCGCTATCGGAGATAAACATCCTACTCTGCTACCAACTGATAGGGCTGGATTCTTGCCTACCTGGTTATCTCCAAGAATCCTCACAGGTAGCCAGGATCTTTTTATCTTCCAAATAGCGTAGAAGGGATGAATACAATTATCAAGATATATTTACCAAAATTTGATTTAATTTGGAACAGACCACTGACTCTGAATCTGAAATTCATAAGATTTTATTACAACCAAAAACAGCTGAACATACAAACACCTCAATACAAGGTGTAGGAGATAAATGGGCACTAAAACAAAAGCAAGCCTACACAGGATTCTCATCCGACTCAAAACAAAGAGAATTACTGATTCCAGAATCATCAAAAATGCAATAACTATCACGATATCCAAATTTGGAAACATCAGTCAAAGAAGGCAAAAGAAAGGAAAAAACGTTAATCTATCCCTACACTAGCTCTAAGGTGACATCCCTACTTAGCGATTCCCCATCCAGGCAAGAGAGTAAAGCAAAAGGTGTCAGAAGTGATGACTTTCTAAGATGTACATTCACTTAGTCAGAGCTCGATCTAAGATGCTCCTTCTAGCTTCCCGTCTCAACTTCATCTGCTCAACCCACGGGGCACTGTCTCTAATACAAAACCCCAAAATCATAGAACACGCCCTTCGGCACACCTCTTCAACCAGGTCTTCTCCCAGTACTTTTCCTGCAGTTCATAATTGGCATCCAACGACGGTTAACTTAACTTTGGGTCCTAGGCACCTTCCACGCTGAAAGTATCGTCTTCGCATTCCAATGCACTCCCCTGTTGGCTTCTCACAGCATCCTAACTCCTAAAACAAAGACCTATTCTCACTAACGAGCTAGATGTCATTGCACCTGCAACAGAAACATGGGAACGAGAAAACCATTTCACATCTTTAAATTTTACATTTCCCTGCAACCCAAAGTCTTTACCAAGGGAATCATTTTCAGCCTACAACATTAGCTAACATAAGAAAGTGAACAGGCCTTTCTCCTTAAACGTATATGCGATTAGGCCTCTACAACATTAAAACACACTATTAAATCACTCTCTAAGCATTAGTTCATTATTCTCATATGCGTGAATAAGCAATCTACACGTATAACTTTAACATGGCACACATTAACCTAATACATTGCATTACACGAAATCTAATCATTATGCATTCACCAAATACATTCACGATAACTTACAACGTTGATCTTCACAAAAGCATTATTACGTTTCTAATCACTGCTATGTTAAATGATTACAGCAATACATTTCTATGGCCTTTCTAAACATACATCGATTAAAATGAAATGAATAAGATGCAACCCTACGAATTTCAGAATCACATGACGCTCTATCAGTGGGTAGGTGAGGCTTAAATATTTGCCTATAGATCTTTATAGGTAGTTGGATTGTTTTCATGGATTGGCTGTCACCAGTGTTTATTCTGTAAAAACTGATTATTTTAGGAAACGACCGCAGCTGACGAATGTCGCAGGGATGCCAAATGCCAAAAGGGCTCAGTTTTGATTGCACATCATGCCACTTCCTTCGAGCACCTGACATTCATTATCTCTTCATCTCACTCTTCCTGGTTTGTTTTTCATCCCTGTTTTCTCAATTTGTTTCTAATCTTTCTCGTCCTCCTCCTGCCTCTCTTTTCTGTATTTCCCTCTCTTCCTCTGGTTCAACTTCTTGTGGTGAAAAGTAAGGGCAAGATGTACTTTAATGGTCGCAAATGGTCCAATTCAATATCTGTGACCGTTAATATGCTCTGTATGTGGTCATTTCTTAGTTCTGACTCCTAAAATGGGATTTGCCTATAGATATTGTTTCAGTGTCTGTAAGGGCCCTGTATGCATCTGTTCCAAATACTGACTCAGTGTCAATGTTTTTTTGACTGCAACAGATTCTAAACATTGATATTTTCTGACATCTCAAAGAAGGTGGTAATGCATTTGCAGAATGCAAAGGGTCCATAGAGAGGTCCACCCCTTTCTCTTTACAAATGTCAAAAAAATATTTGCTGAAGGGTAGACAGTGGTCCACAGTACAACCACCGACTCTTAAACATTTCTTTTTAAACATAGAAGTTGTTTCCTGTAGGAAAAATGGGTTTTATTAATTAAGTTTACTTTATGGAAAGGCAATCACAGACACAGTAGTTGCCTTTCCCCAGCAGGGCACCATCCCTGTGATGACCTCCAAACATAGTGAAAGCGAAAAACAGTGGTTCTGTCGGAAATTGAACAAAATAACTTAGTTTGTACTGAATACACTCTAAAACTATAGAGGACACACACAGACCCAAAGAAACAGGACTGAATTCGAGTTACTTGATAGACTGATATTAATTAATGCAATGAAAACACCAAAGTATTTACAGGGTAAACCAACCATAATACACATAATCAGTGAAACAATTAGTGAAACAGTGATTATTTGCACAGAAAAAGTCACATATAACGAATATGTACAATGGACAATACATAGAAATAATAAACAAACAGATCCTGTTTACAATGCATAGACCACTTTAGGGTTCGATTTCCTTGTTCTATAAGTGGATTTGCACGGACGCATAGGACAGGTAACGTCGACGTTTCGACCCAATGAAAATGTGCCAATTAGTATGCATCAAAGGGGGTCTTCATCAGGACAAGAAAGGTTGGGGACCTGTAAGCGCAAAGATTTTGGTGTCAGGGCAATGTGTGCGTCACATGTAAAGGAAATAATTAATTTCCCAAATGCGGCCATGTAGCTCACCTGGGAAAGCGATTTGATTAATTGGAAATAGATTCCTCGTGTCTCTTATGCAGGAGGCCAACATCAACTTTGAGAAAAACTGTTCAACTTCTGCAAGAAATTAAAGAGGAGGGGCTGTTGTAACGACTAAACAGGCTGCGTGTCAAGATAATTGGAATATACCCGTTTTAAAGAGAAAAACACGTACCTGTAGGACGGTAATTTTGGTTTTGAAAGAAAAGTGGTGCTGTCTCAACAATCGCCACGTACTGTGGACATAAAAGATAAGGCACTAAGATATAGGTAGCCGGGAAAATTAAACGAGGTAATCATCGAGAAGCGGGATATCTATGTATACATCAACTAATGTAAGGAATAGTGTAACTCTGGTTAGTGTCTAGTAAAAGACTATCAAATACCCGTCGTTCTCAATCAGAGTCGGGCCATACCAGAGGCATATTACATGTTCATTAAACGGAGGTACCAAATTATAGGCATGCCGAGCGCCGGAGCGCAACATAAATCAAATAATTAAAGTATTACCGCATACGGGTATCACACCATTTTAGTGAGCCTAAACAAAAGTACCATTATGTTAGCAAAACGAACTTCAAAGAAGTTAATTATGTCAACCGTCAGGAAGCGATTACGGCTCTGACGGTGAAACTGACGTTGAGACGCAGACTTACTTCAAGTCCGCGAATTGGACAACTTGATCCGTCAAAGGCTCAGCTGCAACTGACAGCGAGCTCTCGCTAGAACCGGCTATATGACGTAGTCGGAGGAGCCGTGTACGTGCGAGTGCCAGGACGGGTCAGTGAAACGGGAAAACCCGAGATGGATTTGTCGGGGAAGGGACTCATACGGAGTGATTAGAAACAGAATGTACTGGTGTAATTTTAAGGTACAACAAAGGCAAGAGGCCACTTTTTAAAAAACACGCATCTTTAAATGTGGTACATTGTAAACAAAAAAGCGGATGAGAGCCAATCATGTTTTTTCAAACGTATTAAATATGGTTTCATTGCTCGTGATATTAGGTTCCCTCATATAGTAATTGCGGATGTGCTTCCTAACATGATTAAACTACTATATTACAAGTTTACAAAAATACGGATGTGTACATTTTAGTATCCATAAAGACATCATATGTTACATGCGGGATATACACACATTATGCATGACAGTATCATAAATGATTAGGCTACATTCAAATCGCATGACAATAATGGTGGCATATGACATATTAAAACCTACATATATGTTATGCTGGAAAAATCTAAATTCATACACAAGTCAGGATTACTGGATGAAAAAACACCTAGTAATATATCTTACAGGAAGTAGTCGGAGAGATCAGGAATGAAATTAGAGCTTGCTCATTTGCAAGTAAGTCTCCTCATGCTCGTTCAGACCAGAGTTGGTAGCATCAAGGAGATGGATCCACCGACATTCCTTATAATTAAGAGAAGTGCCCATGTTACCGCCCCTTCTGTGTAGTGTGACTTTCTCTAACACCCACCACTCCAGTTCCTGGTATGTGTGTCTTGTGTTTGTGTAGTGTTCAACAAGTGGAGCTCCTAGTGATTTACACTTGATCCTACTCTGATGTTGTTGGATCCTATTTTTGACTTTTTGTGTAGTTTGACCTACATATATCATTCTGCACGGACATCTGATGGCGTAAATCACATTTTGGCTGTTGCAGTTTGAAAAGTGATTGAGAGAATAGGTCTTTCCCAAGTGATCAAAGCTGATTCCGATCATGGTGTATGGACAGACCTTGCAGTGACCACATTTGTGATGTCCTTGGATCTGTGGTAGTTGGAGCAGAGATCTTATGTTTGGTGTGGGTGGTGGTTCAAGATACGAGGATACAACAAAGTCCTTGACGTTTTTTGCACGCTTAAACGCAAACAGAGGGGCTTCAGTATAGCCAATGTCTGGTCCAACCAAGTTCCAATATTTCTTGATAACTTTATTTATCTCGTTACTTCTAGTATTGAATGTTGTAACACAAATTAATCTCTCCATTTCTCGGTTTTTGGGTTGTACTTCCAGAAGCGTTTCTCTAGGCCTGTACCAGGCCCTTTTGCGTGATCTATTTAGAAGTCCCTTTGGGTATCCTCTCTCTCTCAATTTGGCAATGAGTATATCCGTTTCCTTAAAGTAGTCTTTTCTTCTTGAACAGTTGCGTCGTAATCTTAAAAATTGTCCGTATGGTAGATTGTCCCTTAAGTTTCTGGGGTGATGAGAATTGTATTGTAGCAGGGTGTTACGGTCTGTAGGCTTCTTATATAGGGACATCAGAATGCTACCCTCTTCCGCTTGCAATGTCAGATCTAGGAAAGGTATAGATTCATTATTGTGTGTCATAGTAAATTGAATGTTTAGATTTCGGGAATTCAACCATGCAACAAATGCCATTAGTTGGGCTTCTGGCCCTGTCCATAACATAAGGACGTCGTCAATATATCTCTTCCACGCTGTAATATTGTCAATGAAAGGGTTCAAAGCAGAGTAGATGGTAGTGTCCTCGAAATGATCCATATAAAGATTCGCTAGACACGGCGCGAATCCGGCCCCCATAGCTACTCCTCTACACTGAAAATAGAACATGTTTTGGAAGATAAAGTAATTTTTCTCCATTGCGATTTGTAGTAGCTTGACGAGAAAGTCTGTGGGAACCCATTGTGGTCTTGGACGGGAATCTAATACGCTCCTAATAACTTCTATGGCTTCATTTTGTGGTATGCTGGTGTATAGTGAGCATACATCCAGAGTTGCAAACAATTGCAAAGAGCTGTCAAATGGTTGGCCTTCAAAGATTTGGATAGTGTGCATAGTATCCCTAATGAATGATCTTGTTTCCAAAACAAAAGGTTGTAAAAAGCTGTCGAGATATTGATTCAGGGGTTCCAGGATGGAGCCACAGCCAGATACTATTGGTCTTCCGGGAGGTTTATGTAGGTTTTTGTGGACTTTAGGGATGGTATAGATAGTAGGAATCCTTGGGTTGGTTTTGTTAAGGAATTTACTTTCAGATTCCGAAAGGAATCCCTGTTCCATACCGTAAGTTGTAAGATCGCGGATTAGCTTCGCAATCTCCTTGGTAGGATCACATGGGATCTTTTTGTAACTGTCGGGACAGCTGAGTTGTAGGTTAATCTCTTTTATATCGTCTTCTGTGTCTTGTACAACTACAGCTCCACCCTTGTCCGCAGGCTTGATAACGATGGACTTGTTATTGTTCAATGTCGAAAGTGCAGATCTTTCTTCTTTGGTAATGTTATGTTTAATGTACTTGGTGTTACTTAGTAATTCCATCACTTCAAACATCACTACCTTCTCATAAGCCAAAATCTTGTCATTCATTAAGTGAGAGGCCGGTGTGAAAGTGGACGGCGGACGGAATTCTGTTGCAGTCGTCTTCTTTTTATAGCTTTCATTTTTTACAAAGAAGTATTTTAGGCGGATCTTCCTGAAGAATTGTTGCAATTCTAGCTTGATGTTAAAGGAGTTTGGAATGGAGGTGGGAACAAAGGACAACCCTCTTGCTAGAATATCATGTTCTGCTTTATTCAGAGAGTATTTCGAGATGTTCAATATAGGGTCCTTTACATTCATGCCAATCTCAGTCGTTCCTTGACGTATGGTTGAGCCTTCCATGTTATGATTAGAGGTGTTGTCTAGTGTGGGAATTACCACCGATAGGTCTGGCGTCTGGTGCGAATCTCCCCGTGATTCTGTTGTGGTTGGGTTTGGAAGCGAACTCTGGAGTTGCCCCGTTGGTTCCCACGTGTTTGATTCCATCTGGGAGGTCGCCCCCAGTTCTGATCTCGACTGGTCCAGGAGGGTTCCCCTAAAAAAGCCGAGTTGGCTAATCCGAAATTGTCTTGGTATCTGGTGCGTGATTGGTAAGTTGGACCTTGTTGGAAAGTTGGCTCCGGTGGTTGAAAATTAGTGACCTCCGTGTACGGGCGAGGATCCGAACTGGTACTTGCTCTTTCAGACTCGTTCTCTGAACCACTCCCAAAGGAAGAGTTAGAGAAAGTAGCGAATCTCCGGGAATATTGTCTATTCCTATTGGTGTAATATCCCTGTGAGTCTTGAGTATAGTAATCGTCACTCGTATACGGATATGTAGCCTTTTTGTCGTAGGCTTTAATGTCTTTAGCTAGTTTCTCCAGTTTCTTACTCAATGTGATCGTGTTGAATTCGGATGTCGCTTTTTCTGCTCTTTCTAGAGCTTCTTTCGCGTTCTTCAGACTCCTATCTTCCAAGATCTCTTTCTTTAATTCCGTTATCTCTAGGATCAGTTTTTTAACATACTCAAGGGCGGTTTCCACCCCAAGCACCATCCAGTGGCGAGAACAGTTGTTTGCCACAAAACTAAATCCTTGACGGAATTTTGGAAGATCAATGAAGATGGCCGGCTCGTTACGGACCTGTAGTCCTTTTGGGATGATGTTGGCTTGCAGGTATTTGGTTAGTAAATGTCCATGTAGTCTTGTTCGAATCAATTTCTTCTCCAATCTCTCTAGACGTGACAATTTATCATTAAGAGTGGTGTCTATAGGCGTTAGGCCAGTGCCTAGATAGTCAAATTCTGCTTGTTCTTGTATCAATTTATTGATATATTCCTCACTGTAGGACAATGTTTCTTTTTCTGACATAATCTATTCTTGATATGGAAAGATCACAACAAATGTGTTAAGACCCTCGCAGGTAAAAGCCTGCACTGGATAACCATTAAGGATAGCCGGTTCTAGCGAGAGCTCGCTGTCAGTTGCAGCTGAGCCTTTGACGGATCAAGTTGTCCAATTCGCGGACTTGAAGTAAGTCTGCGTCTCAACGTCAGTTTCACCGTCAGAGCCGTAATCGCTTCCTGACGGTTGACATAATTAACTTCTTTGAAGTTCGTTTTGCTAACATAATGGTACTTTTGTTTAGGCTCACTAAAATGGTGTGATACCCGTATGCGGTAATACTTTAATTATTTGATTTATGTTGCGCTCCGGCGCTCGGCATGCCTATAATTTGGTACCTCCGTTTAATGAACATGTAATATGCCTCTGGTATGGCCCGACTCTGATTGAGAACGACGGGTATTTGATAGTCTTTTACTAGACACTAACCAGAGTTACACTATTCCTTACATTAGTTGATGTATACATAGATATCCCGCTTCTCGATGATTACCTCGTTTAATTTTCCCGGCTACCTATATCTTATTGCCTTATCTTTTATGTCCACAGTACGTGGCGATTGTTGAGACAGCACCACTTTTCTTTCAAAACCAAAATTACCGTCCTACAGGTACGTGTTTTTCTCTTTAAAACGGGTATATTCCAATTATCTTGACACGCAGCCTGTTTAGTCGTTACAACAGCCCCTCCTCTTTAATTTCTTGCAGAAGTTGAACAGTTTTTCTCAAAGTTGATGTTGGCCTCCTGCATAAGAGACACGAGGAATCTATTTCCAATTAATCAAATCGCTTTCCCAGGTGAGCTACATGGCCGCATTTGGGAAATTAATTATTTCCTTTACATGTGACGCACACATTGCCCTGACACCAAAATCTTTGCGCTTACAGGTCCCCAACCTTTCTTGTCCTGATGAAGACCCCCTTTGATGCATACTAATTGGCACATTTTCATTGGGTCGAAACGTCGACGTTACCTGTCCTATGCGTCCGTGCAAATCCACTTATAGAACAAGGAAATCGAACCCTAAAGTGGTCTATGCATTGTAAACAGGATCTGTTTGTTTATTATTTCTATGTATTGTCCATTGTACATATTCGTTATATGTGACTTTTTCTGTGCAAATAATCACTGTTTCACTAATTGTTTCACTGATTATGTGTATTATGGTTGGTTTACCCTGTAAATACTTTGGTGTTTTCATTGCATTAATTAATATCAGTCTATCAAGTAACTCGAATTCAGTCCTGTTTCTTTGGGTCTGTGTGTGTCCTCTATAGTTTTAGAGTGTATTCAGTACAAACTAAGTTATTTTGTTCAATTTCCGACAGAACCACTGATTTTCGCTTTTACTATTACGCCCAGGTTCTGAGGGTTACTGGGTTGCCCCATTATCCTTAATGGTTATCCAAACATAGTGAGTCACATTTATTTTGTGACCTAACTTACTAATATCATCTACCACAACAACAAGGGGGTCTGAGGAGGTTTAAAGACATGCAATGGGTAACTTCCCACTCTACTATGAACCACAAACTGGAGCCATAGGGTCTAAGACAAATGTGTTTACAACTGTTGCATATGACGCCCTAGCTATAAGGGGTTATCCCTTTAAAACAACGGATTTCCTCACCCACCAGAGGTGGCATGCTTTATCATTGGGATTCTCCTCGTACCGTGATACCTAGTATTAGTATGGGCTACATCTCACTCACTGAGAGGGGGGAGCTCAGAGATGTTTGGATGCAAAGGGATGGTATAAAAATACCAAAATGAAGAGCCCAGGGTAGTGAGGGCAGAAGAGCAAGTGAAAGTGATACCTAAATTAGCTTTAGAGTACACAATATCCCTTTATTCAAACACTCCTGAGCCAGGATTAAAAAACAGGACACTCGCAGGGAACAGTATACCCACAGGGAGTGTTAATATGAGGTTGACTTGTTTCAGACTGGTACCCTCATACAGAGATATATCTGCTTTCTGCAGGACCTACTCATAACTGCTGCTACCCAGTTTGCTCAAAGTGTGAAGTCTATCAAAATTATATTGAATATACAAAACCAGCCAATTATCCTATAAAGTCATCATGTAGTGTAGGTACCCTCTGATGTCGGGGAACACTACTCAACTCACCCTGGCGTGTGGCTCAGGGGACTCACAGTCCTTGCTTCGGCAAGCCAGCTGTCCATGGTGCCACAGTGGGAGGCGGGCGACTTATTAATATTCAGGAGGTAGGTCATATTGCAACTCATTATTGCTCTGATGTTTTATCAGTACATGGGTCTGCTAAACATCTTTACTGATCACAACAATACCCTTTGCAATTTGTGACTGGTAATTTGAAACCAGATATGTGTGCATCTGGCCTTTTGTCCTGTACACAAACATGAGTGCCATGCCCACCACTTGCAATTAAATGCACAAATTAAGCACTGGTCCACAAAGCTTTTGAGTCCTGTTTGTCCAGGTTCATTGCTCCACTACCATTGTCATTGTTGGTGAGTGAAGATAGTCTAGCTTCACATGTGAGAAATAAGGACATTTTGCATGTATCAAGTGAGTGAATATATGATCTGATGTCTGGCAGTAAAGTATGCCGGTGCAAAGTCACAGAGGGATGTGAGAAGGAAGGGTTTTTTGGCTTTAAAAATGGAAGACTGCACACCTGTGTGTAGAGTGATACTGCTGCTGGGAAGTGGTAGTTCTAGGGTTGTCCACGACAATGGATCGATTTGAATAGAAGCATGCCAAATGTAAAGAGGAACTATTAATGCTGAAACTGAAGGAAAGACACTGGCTCATCCTCCAAGTCCACCTTACCCTAAAGCCCAGTTGCATCGCCTTTGTCAAAGTGGAACCCCGTACCCCAACATCTAGAACTGTACTCTAATCATATCCCACAATTTACCTCAGAAAGTTCCACTTCAGGATGATATCCCGTAAAAGGCACCTCACTAAACATCGGTTTAGCAGAGTGTCATTAATAAGTAATTAAGACCACTCTATAATTGAATTCCAGCTCAGGGGAAGAGTTGAAACTTTTTTTCACATGAATCTCAAACTCAAGCGGTACAGAATAAATGATGCCATGAAGGCTCAAATGCAGAGTTATACAGAGTAGTCAAAATCAGAAATAGAAATCCAAAGGGACATATTTACATAGAAATGACGCAGCATGGAGCTGCAAGCAATTTAGCAGCGCTGCTCTACGTCATTTAAAAAAAGCAGGGGTATGCCATTTTCACAAGAATTTGGCACACCCTTGTGTTTTCCCCTTTGTCAGCATTAAAAATGCTGCTGAGCACCAACGCAGACACCCGTGCACCATGGTGCAAGGGTGTCTGCATTGCAGGGATGATTGTTTATGTGCAGGAAGGTACAGCTTCCTGCACATAAACAATCTTTAAAGTTAATTTGCTCATTTTATGTGTGCTGCATTCAGCAGCACACATAGAAAGAGCAAAAAATGAGGAGAAATAAAAGAATTTTTCCTCGTTGCACGACCCTCGCGCCTGCTTTTTAATGGCATTGGTTTATGACGCTACCTCAGATTTACAGATCCTTCTAAATCCAGGTCAGTGCCAAAATGCAATGTGTGTTGCAGTGAAACGCCAACAGCAACACCGATTGCACACCCCTTTGACATAGAAATATTCAGAAAGGGTACAATATTTACAATGCGGCTTCAAGCAATGCAAAGTGGCTTAGCACCACATTGGAAAAATGGAGTAGGGCATTTCGCCACCAGAACATCGTAAAAAGTGACGCTCCAGTGGGGCAATGCCCTTGTAAATATGCCCCTTCATCTCAAATGAGTAGCAAAATCAAGAAAGGTTGGACAGCATCCCTCAGAAGAAAATTGAGTGTCTCTCTTGCCCCTGAATCAAAGGGTTCTTATAACCACCTTTTGCATAGAAAAGTGATTAAAAGCACAGTTTCAGCAGGGTATGAACCCATGTATCAATTCTATGGCAAATCAGAATAATTCATGTCAACAGCAGATGTTAGCACTCTCTCATTTTCTAAGGAAGCATCCTATTTTTCCTTTGTCACTGTCACGCTTAGAAGTGTCAAACAAAATATGCAACATTAAACAAAAGCCATTCATATATGAACACGACTGAACTGAGCTACAGAAACTCAGCGGAAGAACCTTGGGAACAATGTTACAGTTAGGAGGACCACAAAGTTTATTCAGAGCAAAACAGGAAATCAACCTGTCTTCATTCTGCAGAGCTATGGGGAGAGAAGATGCACAGGGGACCCTATGGGAAAGCAGGAGTGGGAACACAAACAACAGTATCCATTTTATCTAATATGGAGTCTTTTCCAAAATGTAACTAAATCTATTAATAAACAAACGTCTATACGTTATATCAAACTCATTTTGATTATAAGCATATTATTTCAGCATTTGCTTTTTGGATCTGACATAAAATAACACTTAATATTAATTGTCATACAAAAATATACACTTTAAAAAACACTCTCACATATCCTAGGATATCGTCAGACTAGAGGTATAAATGCAATAAAGAGAACACCAGAAAATAGCCTTTCTGCAACGATTCAGTCAAAGTCTGCAACATCATCTTGATCAGCACTGGAACTGCTGCAACACCACTGCTAGCCAGAAAGTAATTGAGACCCATCTCTTCAAGAGCACCACCACCCCACCTGCGAGTTTGAGTTTTCACCCTCTATTCAGGGCGCCATTGATTTCTAGCTGTGTTCATGTCATGAAAATATCACTTCAGACATAACTACAATGAGCTAGGATTCTCGTTCAGTACACGAAGGCAGAGTAGATCGAGAGCAATGTGGCCCACACAAACAAATTCATTTAAAACGGCACCAGTTACAAAAAGCACACATTTCTGTGCCCATTTTTATTGCCGAATTATTTAAAAAAAATCTATGTACATTGGCCAGATACGTAAGTCGCATGTTCTATTCCAATTTGCACTAGCCTATGACATGAACCTCTCATCACCTTTCCACTTTATAATGCCCCAGTGTACCATGTTCCACGTTGCCTCTGCAATGATAGATGAGGCTGCTGATGGGGGTCACTGATCACGCTTTCAACAAGCCTTAACTCAGATCTCTGACCCTACTATCATATCTCCCTCATGAAATTCACGGACCCAATTGCCCTGCAGAGTGTGCACGTCTGCAGTGTTATGATGCACAACGTTGTCTCCATCCACACTGGTGTCATTTATGATTCTCGGCAGGTCCCAGCAGCATTTCTTTCATAACCCATGTACATGGGATTACAGTCTGGTTAATAGTTTACATTAATAGGATTACATTAAGGTGGAAACAGTTGGAGTTTTAAGAGTAGGGGAGCCTACCTTTTTTGCTTTGTCTGACCCTGTAAGCTCACATTCCACCGTCTGGGTTTCTGATCTTGGGTGAGAATGAACACAGGCCTACATGATATTTCATAGATATGTCACTGTGCACATTTGTTCCTGGGTGCCATGTTGCAGATTATGTATTTATTGCCTGGAGGTTGGACAGGTGGATGGAGGCTTCGGCCTTTGCCCCCATTGAGTAACTCCTGCCATATTTACAGGGGTCTCTGCAATGAAAGTGTGTATGCTGGTGAAGCTGGTGAAACAGATGCACTCATTGGTACATGAAAGCAGGACAGGCTGCCATGTGAAAGTGCCCTGCTGAGCTCCATTTTTTGCCTTGTATCAACAAAGCCCAAAGCATGGGGTTTGCTGCTGCAAAGTAAAAGACAACTGTGTGTGATATACTGGGAGATTCGGCCTGTTCACCAGGGACATTTGAACATTTTATTTCCCAAGACTGCAATGCCGTCTATCGCACTCGTAGTAAAGTAAAAAACAGTGACAGTTGTCCAACTCTGAGTAGGGTAGGCCAAGCATTACTGCGACTACGGGGCTCATTCCGATGTCAGGTGGAAACTTTTCGCCCAACATTGTCTCAGATTCAGGAACTGAACGAATCGCGGTCGACTGTTCCATCCGACCCATTACCATGCAACTGAACACTGTTTGGTTGGAGTCCCAGTGTTCCCTATGGGAGCCCATGCTCTGCCCATTAACATGGGCTCCAATGGAGAAATTGTGTGTGTGTGTAAAGCCATGAACCCTGTTGCAGGCACCCCACGGTGCCAGACAAACGGTGCAGGGTTTTACAGTAGGTCTGTTAGGAAATCCCTCGGTCCCCAACCGGAGGCCTGAGGATGAATAGGGACCCCCAAAGTCACTTCTGACATCTTTTTTGTGTCGCACTGGCCGACTCGGAAAGGCTGTTGGAAATTGACATCGTAGTCGGTCAGTCGGAAACGCTGATCAAAGTGGTGCACTATGTGGTTCCAACTGACACAACTTCATCGAGAGCCAGTTGGAACCAATTTGAAAGGACTGCATGGTTTAGAATCCGTCCGGGACCATTGTAATCGGTCTGGCGGATTGTAAACCAACCGAGTCGGTCTGATGGGTTCCGACTTGGTCTAGGAAAATCCGACTGACAGGCGGAGCCTTTCCACCTGACATCATAATGAGACCCTTGGTGTTCAAAGGCAGAAGAATCGCCTGTTCAAGGGTTCCTGCCAGAAGAGCTGAGGCTATGCTGACAAAAGTCCAGCAGTTCCTCTTCCTCTGAATGGGGTAGAGAGGCCTCAGGTTTAGCGAGGTACGAACAGCACCAATTGTTGGCTTTGTTCCTACTCTGTCAAACTATAAATGATTTAAACTAAGATAGCATAATTAATAGCATTTCATTTTAAACTGCTGATTGGTTGTTTGAATTCCCCCTGCTGGCAGGAGCAGCATACTGATGTCTTGCTGATTGTGGTCATCAGAACACCTTTACTCCATCAGCCGTTGCTATAGGAACAACAAATGCGCACCACATGACACACCCTTCTCTCAGGGCCCTGCCTATAAAAAGTAAATGACCTAAATTTCGAAGTTTCATATTGTGTGCCAAAATATTGTTGTAAGACTATCAAGAAGGTCGGTTCCTATGGGTAAGCGAAGTCTTACTATGCTTAACTCCATATACATGTACTTTGACGATTTATTTATAGCTTCAAGTGGCATAGATATGGAATTAAGAATAGTAAATCTATACTTAGCTGTTTGCACTTACCTTCTCGATATTCTTGGCCTCAATATTTGGTTTGGACATTCTGTCAAGGGACCCTATGTAGAGCAGCTGCACCTCTGTATGGCAAGCACCAATGCAAAATGCAAATTGGGAAATATTAGCATACTGTCAATATGCAATTGGCTGACCCAAAATGTGAAGGGTGCTTTAAGTAAGGAATGGCAGAAGGGGGCTGACATGAATATGGCGATGGCTGAAGCGGACTGACTCAACTCCCACTCTTTGCACATTTGTTAATAACATAGGGGCATATCAACAACAACCGGCGATAATTATCGCTGAGCGCACTTAGCGATCGGATAATTATCGCCGGCTAGCACCGATTTTTATCGCTGAGATAGCGTGCTATTAGCAACGCTTATCTCATCAGCGATAAAAATCCTAGCGCTAACTGGCTAACGTGAGATTATCGCTGGAAACCCAGCGATAATCTCACGTTAGCTAGTTGATAGGGACTCACAAACTTAGCCATGATATCCACCTTCCATAGGATATCATGGCTAAGTCAGTCCTGAAGCAGGTGTAAGGAAAGTAGCGATGACAGGGGTTATCGCTACTTTTCCTGACGCTATGCTTCATAGCGTGGGGCTTGATGATAGGAGAAATGTCGCTTAGCGACATTTCTCCTGTCATGCCAGGTCAGGAACGCCCACTTTGCATCTCATTAGAGATGCAAAGCTGGGCGTTAGGAATCCTGACGCTAAAGCAAGGTTTCACGCGTTAGCGTGACCTTGCTGATTAGGCGATAAAATTATCGATAATTTTTTATCGCCTGCTTGTTGATATGCCCCATAATGTTGTTAATGTTGCTCTTTCATCCTCACGTCTAGTCCCCTCGTTAAATCATACTGTATCCAAATTTAATGCCAATTTGTACACCCCTTTGATGGTAAGTGCAATAACATCTACTTGACTGGCAATGCCTGTGTAGTAGAAGAAACAAAATTAAAAAATAAGGAGAGTCAAAGAGAAGCATTTGCGTCGCATCTTATATGGTGATGCAACCAGCAGGATGCTCATTTGGAAAGATTTGAAAGAGATTCTGAAGACGATGCTTGCAAGACCTTTTAAATCAACAGAGGTTCATCTGGTGGTGGGCGGGAGGACAGATGCTGCAGAATGTGTGCTTTGGGCATGGACCGATAAATTTCAGAAATTCATTTTTTTTCCAGCTGAAACTTAGTGTATTGGAGGTGGGGATGTGTCTGAGATAAATCTTGACCTTGGTCCGATTACAAAGAGTGCTGATAAATAAAGCTGACAAAGTGCAGGCATTTTTTTACCTTGAAACAGCAGTTGGGGAAAATAAATGGCTTGTTAGTGTCCTCTATTTCTCTCGCGCATGCAGTAATTGTGAAATGAACAATTTTTCAATTTTCCGTGTTTTTTTCTTCTCCTCCTGGCTTTCTGGGACCCAGAATACAAACGTCTGGACTGCCAGCTGTTGCGAATATTCCTTGCGGTACCTTGAGCATGGGTCACAGGCAAACAGTTCGCTTCTTTTGGACACCCATGCTCCGAGTGCCACTGCTACTACCATGTGCCTGTGTCATTTCATATGAGCACATGTTGATCATGTACACTCATCTGCATTTAGTTGTTCATCCTACCACTCTAGGTGTGTCTAGAGACTGCTGTAGCTAATATTTACAATCTATGCACAGAGATGTAAAAGATGAGCCCACCCTCTCATCAATTGCTTGCTTGAAGTATCATTTACAGATTGGTCAGCTTTTCATTAGACATTGGTTGATTGCTACTTGCATTTATGCTGTATTTTTGATATAAAGAATTTTAGTGATGCAGTGGGGAATTTATTCCCATATGGAGGGGGACACTCCTTTTCACCCCTTGGTGTTAATGGAAAACTGGTGGTGCTGGTGCCACTATAAAATTATACTATGCAGCTTCTTTAAGACACTATATAATAAAGGTGTGGATATTCAATGCTAACCATCCATAGCTAATACAGATTAGGTGTGCACAAGAAAAAAGAGCTAACTGCTGCATGTACTGGGAGGCACCGGTTTTGACTTGGAAGCAGAAAAGGCAGATTTTTTGCGACTGGGCTCAGGGGCACAACTAGAGCAGAACATTGGGGTTGGAAGGCTAACAGGTCCACCAATTAAGGCTGAGCTAACATCTCAAACAATGAGGTGGAGATATCCTTAGAACTGATGCAAGAAAAAAGAGTGATGAATTGTGCAATTTAAACATACTGGTCAAACCCGATATGATGACGAAAAAGTGTTTTAGTTGATTTACAGGTCAGTTATAGGCTACTGAAAGAGATCTTTTCAAACAAGAATGAGTGATTTGAGAACAAAACACCAGCTTCAACAGATTTTAGTAACAAGCACTTTAGAACTAGTTTTCACAAAGATCTTTCAAGACAGCCCTTTTTGCCAATACTTTCTGTATATTGAAAGTGAGCTCGTAAAATATTATAACTTCCATCTTCAATCTGATCATCAGAAGGATCCAACATGTCCTATTTTGAGGCTCCAAACATGTCTCACAATATTGAGCTCAGCAGCTTTACAACCTGATTTGGGTATGTGTGACTGGCAAGTCACAGTTTTATTTCCTAATGCATCTTCCATTCCTCCTGAGACTGTGAGCATCAATCATTGGGCAATATTACTACCTGTTAATTACTCTGCTAAGAATCTGCGCTATCCTAACTAAAAATAAAATTGGTGTTGTTAGCACATCGCATTCAGCAGTTCTCATATGAGATGACTGAGCTATGTCCCTGCAGGAACCCACAAGGCCCAAAGAGTTAGTAACGAAGGTAGTTGACTTTTTTAAATTTGTTGTCCTCACGTCACTGACAGATTCAGTAACACTCCAAGTCCTTTTGGAAAAACTGACGTAAGTGTTCTTGCAAAATAATAGTATTTGGGCCCTTAGACTCTGCAACTTTTGGTGATATAATCATCAGACTTCTATACCTCCTTGCCACATAATTAAACAATGCCAGACTTTCTGTATACTTTTTGAGTTGTATTCCTGGTCTAATTGACTTATGTATTATAGCGACTTTTGCCAGTCTGCTGTCAGTAGGGGGTTTTCAAACATCAACTTCCTCCATATTTCCCTTCTGGCCAGCTGCAATAAGTAAGAAATTGATTTCTTTTGTGGAGCATATAATATAGCTTCTAGGTCTGGGTCCCATCCAAATAAAATTGAGGCGAAGAGTACCTTAATTGCATGCCCAATTTTGGAGGAATCTTTCAAAAAGGAATTGTGGGCCATATTAGAACACCTAAAATTATACATTGGGCAGCCTACTATAAGAGAAGCTACACAAAGCGATACTGGTATATCTACAGCCCCAGATATGGCCCCTACACAAAAATTGCAAGTTTTGTCAGCCGATAACCGCCAACAACATTCAAATACAGTAACCCTGATACCCCAGATATCTTTACTTCTACTGCCGGATCCACGCCTTTTAATCATATTGAGAAATGTACCTATCTTAAGGCCCAGTGTAATAGAAACTTGGTCTCAGCTTAAAAACAAGGTAATACACTAGTTCCCTAAACAATCATGGAGCACAAATTGCCTTGTTAAAGAAATTATAATGGTAAGAAGAGTTGGGTGGATAGGCCCTTCAAAGAAATGTAGCAAAGACAACTGTATTGTGGTGAACTTTAGTACCCCTTATGTGGTAGGATCGCTCCTCTCTGATATTGCAAATAAATCTGGTGGCAGGTGCAATAACAGGAACATCCGAGCCGAGCCTTTGGGTTATTTTTATAAGCCAGAAATGTTCTTGGGTAAAACTGATGTTCCTACACAAGCAGTATATAAAGTTGGACAGAATGCTAATCGACACGATATGAACTCTATCAATAAACACCAGATTACAATCCCAACAATGAACCAGTTCCTCCATTTAACCTACTATGATGAACAGGATTTACAACAGGAGGTTGTGGGAGGAAATGGCAGTAATTGTAGTGGTCCCTATCATGTAGCCTTGAAACACGGACCCCGGACATGGGTATTGCAACCTGGCAAAGGATAAATATAGAGGAAAAAGTACAAGACCTACAGAACGCTGATCAGGGTACTCCAAACGGCCTAAATACAGAAAACTCCAAAGTAGTAATGAAGACCTGGAAAATTGAAGGAATAAAAAACAAGTTATCAAATCCTGAGTGGCTGGAGGCCATCAGTCAAACACATATAGTTTGTCTGCAAGAGACATGGACACTAGATTAATTTTTTGTGGAGGGTTTTACTTAATTTTGAACCCCGGCAATTCGCTCAGAGGGGGGGGTGGGCCAAGGGAGGCCTGGCAGTATTATTATCTCCAACCTCTTCATTGAAAGTATTAAGGTTTGACTGTGAGGCAAGATGGCGTCCGCAGGGTCGGACATGTAAGAAACATCTCCCGGTCCCCCCCCCCTACACTCTAACATGTTTTCAAGCTTGTTTTGTAAAATACCTGGCTTTGAATTTTTTTAGCTGTGCATCTGCGGGGGTCCTGTATTGTCCTGTATTGTGGCTGGTGGTGGTTTTCCTCGCCCTGGTCTTTGGAGACATTGTGGCGTGGTTCGGCGGTTACGGCTTCTGCTGTTCTAGCTGGCTTCTGGTGGAGGTGTGGTCGCTCCCTCCTTGGCCGCGCCTTCTCTCATGATGCCGCCCAAGTCTGCCAGAGGAGGAAAATCTCATGCAGCCTCGGACGCGGCTGGAACAGGTAGAGGTGGTTCCAGAGTACAGCTCAATGGTGCGATCTCGCTGGAAGGAGCAGCGGGAAAAATGGACAAACATTTTGGAGGTGAGCATGGAGGGAAGAAAAAGGTCCCTGCGTTATTTATGCCTGCTAATAAAAGGAAATCTTTGTTTCCTCAGGAGCTAGCATAGGTAGACTCGAAACAGTCAGAGTCTATTGTGCAACTCTATTGCACCGATTGCTCCAAGGCAAATAAGCTATCTGCTAATAGATGTGCTCAGCAGGTTAAGGAACTCCCAGAGAGGTCCAGTCAAAGTAAAACCAAATGGAATGCCAAAAAAGGAGGGCGAACGGCAACATGTTGGAAAGTCAAAACACATCTTCCTCGTATCTTGGAAACAATACTGACACCCTCAAGTGGCACACTGAGCTCATTAAACCCACTGAACCAGCTGTGGGTGTACAATCGGGACTTCATTTGAATGAACAAGCAGCGGGAGGGACACCGAAGGCTAGGGGGTAAGGCGCAAAACACGCTAGCAATATACAGGATATGGGAAAAGAAATTGACTCTGGGGAATTTTTTTTCTTGATGTCTGATCCCTCTGACTCATCAGATGATGAAGTAGAAGTGGGCCTTAGAACATGTTCAGGAGGAAAATCACTGGGCAGCAGTGGCAGCGAGCTGAGAAGCATGCAGTTTGAGGAGGATGTTAGCGGCAACACGGATACTGACCAGTTGACTGTTCATAAAAAACAGGCACCTTTAGAAATGATGGAACAACCAGAGGATATGGTTACTTCGTTATGTGATCACTCTCTCACTCACTCTCTCATATCAGGGTTGACGTTGGTTAACGGGGTCGCTTCTAATGTTACAGGGGAAACCCCATTAGAAAAGCGCGACAAAGAGATCTCTCTGTTCGTGATTTTTCAAGGCATAATGGATCACAGAGCCGATACTCATATGGAGAGCCAGAAGACACAGGGTGCCTGTTGGAAACTCCAGAACACGGTTGGGAGGATTGCTAAGTCTTGTACCAAATTCACAGAAAAGATCAAAGAAGCGGAGGTGCAGATATCCACCTTCGAGGATGAGCTGGCAGCCCAGAGATCCATAACTGAGGCCATGCGTGCACACAAGGAGGACACCCAATGGAAACTGGCTGACTTAGGGAACAGCCTTCGGCGGAATAATTTGAGAATCTTGGGCATACCGGAGTGGCATGAGGGGCAGGACATATGGAAATTTGTGGTGGACTTATTTACTGAGGCCTTTCCGGAGCTATCGGTGTGGAAGTGGGACGAAGAAATCCAGCGGGCACATCGATTTCCATTTAAAGTGCAATCTGCTAGAGCAGGGCAAACTAATCCTAAGCCCAGGGCCATTTTGATCTGCTTAAACAACTTCCTGGCTCGCCAGGCAGTGTATGATTTAGCACAGCCAGATAGGAAGCGGGCAGGGAAGGGCATCCAGTTTTTTGTTAGACCTGATTTTTGCCATCAAACGGTGGCAAAACACTGTCAACTCCACCAACTAATTACATCTTTTCAAGGCAAGGGGGTGCAGGCATTTTTGTTAAATCCTGCAATGTTAAAAATAGTTTATAAGGAGCAAGCACACTTTTTTACATCAGAGGTGCAAGCTAAGGAATATTTGCATTCATTGTAGGGGTACTTTCATATATAGGATTCTGCACCTCTGTATTACTAATATATTTCTACTCATCGGTTAGATACGTAATACTGGTTTTCTTTTTTCTTTCTCCAAGTTAACTCTGGAATAATGCACTAACTAGAGTGGTGGGATTGCATATTTTGGGTTGGGTAGGGTATATGTGTCGAGGGGGGTATACCGGGTAGCTTGGGAGCTTTCCATCTCACGGGACCGTGGGTCCTATTGCCTGATTTACAGGGAAGGGTGGCGGGTAGGGTTGCGGTGGGAGTGGGGAGGTGGATGTTAGGAATGAGGGTACTTTGGTAGGTGGTGGTGAAGGGATGGGGTGACGGTGATAGTGTGTGGTGTGCTTTTGGGGAGAAAAGATCAATCCATAACAGGAAACTTGGAAGGTTTTATGTTTGTTATGATCAGTAGTAGTGATATTGGTTGGGCTTATGCTTCAGTAAGACATGAGGGATAGGGCAATGCCATTAGGGATACGCATATGCTCGTTCAATGTATGTGGGCTGAATAGCAGTCATAAAAGGCAGCAGGTAGCGGCTGATCTACGATTAATGAAAGCGGACATTATATGCCTACAGGAAACACACATTCTGTGGAGCAAACAGAGGGTTTTGAATGAGCTAGGCTTTACATTGATTGTCGTTTCACTACAGGCTACCACAAATAGGGGAGTCGCCATTCTGGCGAAACAAGGGATCCAGGGTACGGGGGGACACTGGCAGATAAATACGGCAGATGGGTTATTACGGAATGTGTTTTAGGGGCTGCCAAGTTTGTTTTCTGCTCAGTGTATGGGTCGAACCTAGATGAGGCAGCTGTACTGGAAGGGTTGAATGTAGAATTGGCATTGTGGCCCACTCCATTGATTTTTATGTGGGGACTTTAACATACACTTGGGCTGTCACCAATCGAAAGTTGAGTAACAACAACTACAGTAGGAGGAAACCCAAGGTTTTTGGGGCATTGCAGGAGCTATTGGTTGATCATGAACTGGTTGATGTTTGGCACACTTCGAAGTACCCGGGTCCAGGATTTACATTTTATTCACATCCACACAATAAATTGGTCCGGTTAGACAATTTTTTTATGCGAAGGGCTCTTACATCTGGGACCAAGATTCAGGTGTGGCGGTGGATTATGATGGATCACAGCCGCTTTTGTTGGATATCCCGGCTATCAGCAGAATCATTCCGGCAAGATCCTTTCCTTTTGATAGGAAGCTTTTGCTGGATACTCAGTTCATCAACCATATTAAAACCTGGCTTGTGCAGTTTCTTGATATTAATAGAGAGTCAACCTCTAGGGATATAGTCTGGGATGCCTTAAAGGCTGGAATTTAGGGGTGAAGCTCTCAGCTATGGCCTCTTCAGATAGAGACAATATAAACTTGATATACAGGGTCTTTTGGATGATCTTACAACTGCTGAAGAGTAACTTATGCAGGGGATAGTCGCTGGTGCTGTCTTGAATCCATTTCAAACCGCAATAGCCTGCTGTAAGGCTAAAATTAATCTTGTTTGGAGCAAGGAAATTGCTTGTAAATATAAGCTATTTAGAGAAGAGATTTATGAATACAGGGAAACTACAGGGCGATGTCTGGCACAAAGTTTATGGTCTAAGGAAGCAGCACAAAGAATCGACTCTATGATTGACCCAGGGGAGGACAGTGGAAACAAGGGACGAGATTTTTGACATATTCCACGCATTTTATGAGGTTTTCTTGATGATCTGCCATATCTTATAGGTATTTAAATCTTTACTCTGTCTAGCTATTTACATGATATGTATAATCTCTAGCCATTCTTTCTTATGTTTTTACCTGCTGTTATTCCATGATGTTGTTTATTTTGTGTCACTGTTACTAGCTCGGTCGTGTAAAGTGCTCTGATTTTTTGTTATTTCATGATGCTGTAATTTGTTTTCTAACCGTAACTAGCTCTATCATGCAAAGCGATCTGATACCTCCAGGTCCAGCTAGCACTGTAAAAAACCTCTAACATAA
This sequence comes from Triturus cristatus, assembly GCF_964204655.1. Lineage (NCBI taxonomy): Eukaryota > Metazoa > Chordata > Amphibia > Caudata > Salamandridae > Triturus > Triturus cristatus. The sequence continues at coordinate 178,954,376 of NC_140593.1, forward strand.
ATAAATAAAATAAATAAATGGTCAGACGGTGAGGGGTTGTTACAAAATATATATACTGAAGTATTAGATGGGAAGAACAGATAATGTTGGACACCCTTATTACTATGGAAGAGCTAGAAGAGGCAATCTACTCATTAGCCAGTGGCAAGGCGGCAGGCCCAGATAAGCTTCCGCTGTAATTTTACAAATCCTTCTTTCAGAAGCTAAAAGGTGATATGTTGGCTACTCTACAAGATGCACAGTGCGGAAATGCTCCACCTACCTTGGATGAGGCAAACAGTTTTGTTTTTTAAAAAAGGACAAACCCCCGGCCCTAGCGAGCTCCTGTAGACCAATATCTCTTTTAAACTGTGATGGGAAAATCTATGCCAAAATCTTGGCAACAAGGCTGGCACGGGTGATTACGCCCTTGTTCTCTATTTAACAACATGACTTTATACCAGCCAGGGGCATGGTCAATCATATTTACAGGGCAGTTACCCTTCTGGATCTAGCAAAGGTACAACATACTACCATGGGTCTGGTATGACTAGATGCTGAAAAGGCATTTGATCGTGTCTCCTGGGGATTTTTATGGGTGGTGTTACGTAGGTTGGGGTTTCGGGTCGTGTTTTATCAAGGCCATTCAAGTCATGTGTAAATCTCCCATTGCCAGGATATGTATAATGAGCCAGGAGTTTGCACCAGTTAGTATAACAAGGGGGACAAGGCAGGGTTGTCCTTGCTTCCCGCTTTTGTTCGCCTTGTATATTAATCCTTTTATTACTATGTTGGAAGGCAGCGATAAGATCAATCCTATAATATGTGGGCAGTACTAGTTTTGGGTGTTGGCTTATGCTGATGATATCGCGATTGTGACTTCAGACCCAGGTGCAGCCATCCCTGAGATAGAATGACTTGCTAATAAGTTTGGCTCGGTATCAGGGTATACACTTAACCCTACCAAAACACAGATTGTTTGCATTACTGCGGCCTGCTCAGGTAAGGTAACTGATGAGGTTACATACTTAGGGGTTACTATCAGGGTGTGTCTACAGGAATTAGTTGAGACTAATTGGGGAGATATCCTTGCGGGAGTTAAGCAAGAATTAGAGGATATGGAATGTTTGCACCTATCACTGGTAGGGAGGTGTAAAGTTCTTAAAATGAATATTTTACCCAAAGTTCGATATTTCTTTAGAGCAGTGCCACTCAAATTAAAACCGGCGCAGCTGTAAACACTACAATCCATATGTGCAAGATTTATATGGGGGCAGGGCAAGTCCCGAAGAACACTGAAATACATGACACTGCCTCGCAAGCGTAGGGGGTGGGCTGTCCCTAATTTAGATTTTTATTATTTTGCTTGTATTTTACAAAATATGCAAATCTTGTTAACAGGAGAGGAGGGGGGCAATGATGCTGAAGCACCGTCAATGTATCAGATTCTACTCAGGTCAGCTGCTAAGAACTGTTTATTTAGGACTTTGGAGCCAAGCTACTATAAAAAAAAAACAGGTTTAAGGTTGTGGTAAGTGCATTTAAGGTGTGGAAGGCGGTTCGGAGTAGCCTTTATATTAAGGGGATATGTTTTTATACACCTACGGATGCTTCAACTTTACTACCAGCTGTCATCTGGGATTTGATGATGGATATCTAAGGGAATAAAGCAAGTAGGTGACTTTTATGATAACAAAGGCCTCTCCTCTTTTGCATCTCTGGCTGAAAAAAATCATTGTTAAAATCTGATTTTTTTAAATATTTGCAGGTCAGGGACTTTTATATAGAAGCCAGAAGCAGAGAGGGTAAAGTCTAATCCCTTGGTTAAGGCTATAAGACATATTGACAAGATAGGTGTATTATACAATTGCTTGTTAGACACACAGCAGGACGACTTGATGGCCCAAATTCTTAAATGGAGCAGTTGGTTGGGGCGCAGTGTGTAGTTATGAAGCCTGCTATAGATAAGGTGGAAAAAATTCTGGTATCTGCCAATCTAATAGCACAACATTGTAATACGATATTCAGTCTTTATCATACCCAAGCAAAAATGTTAAAATGGGGTGGATTGAATGATGGGAAATGCTTTCACTGTGGGACAGGGGAGGCTGAAATAGTACATATTTTTTTTGCCTGCATCCATTTAGCACAACTGGTGAAACACATCGAATGGTTTTTGACTGAGATTACGGGGGTTGGTATTAATATTTCATCAGAAGTAATGTTACTAGAGGTTGGGGACGCCTTCATGCAGGGGCAGAGGGTGTATACATTCCGGTATTTAACTTTTATGGGCACAGCAGTGGCAAGGTTATGCATTACATCAGTTTGGCTGCAGAAGGATGCCCCTACTTTTGAGATGTGGAGAGCTAAATTGTATGCGGTATACAATCTGGAATACAGCCTCTACTCTTTAAAAGCTCCACGAAGACAGAAACTGGGTATTCAGATATAGGGGCCTATGATTGAGCATATGAATTTGCAACACTAAATACATTTGTATATTATCCTTTTGTTCTGGTAGGTAATATTGTATATTTTACCACTGATCATTATTTGTATGTATTACTATGTACTTAGATTCTTTTTTTGTAAAGCATTTATGTATTTGGTAAGACGAGACTTATTTATGGATTGATATTCAAAAAACTAAATTTAAAAAAAAGAAAGTATAAAGGTCCTACCTGCCCTCTCCCTATTTCCAACTTATCCATCTAATTACGCAAAGAAATGTTAGTTTGGTCATAATTAACTTTTATAACAATGTTGTTGATAAAACCAAGGTAACCGTTTTAATGGATTTAAGTAGGGAAATCAAATATTCCTAGCCCATATTAAGGACGATTTTATTTTATTATGAGGAGATTTTAATGTGATTACATTTTATAGACAGGGATATGAAAGTTGTAGTTATGTTAAAACAAATGGAGAGGGTATGTTACACTTTTTGCACAACCCATACGGAGAGGCATTAAATGAATTGATTCACAAATATAGTTTGGGTCTCCTGGAACAATAGAGAGAGATTTTAACGAAAGTAAAAAATCTAGGGTAGCTAGTTACTTGCTACATTGTGTACAAGAGGGCCAGCCAAACTATCTGACAATTGTTAAAAATAGTCAGCAAAGATTTTATCTCACTAGACTCCAATTAGGTAAATTGCACATAAAGTTTGCTTTCCCAAAATTGGGGCATGGAATATCAGCCTACCAAAATGCCCATGTGATGGTAAATCATGGCAAAGCACAATGCACTTACTTTTATTTTGTGGTTTTTATAAAGATCTTAGGAAACGTTTTTTAGCCCCCTTTTTAAAATGGGTGAATATATCTATTATCAAGATGCTTTTAACTATGTATGTACCTTGTAAAATAGTGAAATATGTTTATCTGCTATATCATTCATTACAATGTGCATAGGAAGAAAGAAAAATTAGCACACCTGGAGGCTTTAACCTATGAGATATCAGAGTAAACTTGTATCTCCCAGTTTGATTGTATAATATGAATTCTATCACTTATAGTGAATAAATACTGTGTTGGGTCTGAAGCTACGTGATCACTAATGATGCTTAGACCCTTATATAGACCTGCGCTGGTCCCTAAGAGACAATTCTATGCTGTTAAACCACAATTGTTATGGGGAATCTGTATGAGGAAGACGTATTTGTATGTAAATGTGAATCATGGATTGTTATTTATTCTCTGATTATAAATGTTTTTACTTTGTCCTTTTATGGTTTTATGCTTATAAATAAAGTTTTTGAATTGAATTGAATTGCATACCCTATAATTTCTGAGTTATATTTTCCTACTTCATTCCAGAAGTGGAACAAACCTGCATGACTTGCAAACACATGCACATCATTTGCTCTGATCTCATTGCATCTCTTGCATCAGGAGCTTAAATATGAGAATCTAGCCATCCTTTTGCGTGACCAGTTAATCCTGTTAAGGGAAAAGAAATGTTTTTTTATAAGGCAACCGATTTAACTGTATATTATAGCATTCTATAAAGATACTAGGTCTCCTAGTTCCAATGTTGGCAACCATCTCCTCCATGTGTTGCAAGGTTTCGCCATCCTCTTCTCTTCTGCTTTAATTAGCTCCCGATACTAGACCAAGTCTTTTTTTCATTATTGGATGAACCCTTTCTTCAAGTTCCCAGTTATCCTCTTCCAGACATTTTTGGGTTGACCACCAATACTTTAACTGAATCTATTTGAATCTTGATATTTCTCTTTATGGTAGGTCTGAGATTTTGTCCTACCCAATGAGACAATTCCCATTCGGTAGGTCTCCCAACAGTATATTCCAGCCTGTTTTTTTGGTAAACTGAGCTTTTCCTCCAAACATGCCAGAGTCCCAAGTGAGTCTTAGATTGGAGCTAGTTGTAAATAGTATTGGCTTCTCTGTACCTTCCTTATATAAACCCATACTCTTAGGTAGGGTTTTAAAACTTTGAGGCAAACCTTCCTAAACAAATTTGGATCCCGAAACTTAAATAACAAATGTTCCTGACAAAGCTCTTTTAACATTGCTGCCAACATATTCCTTCGTAGTGAGTCATCTGGTTGTAACATTAGCATTTTACAGTTTTTAAACTGGAATTCAAAGCAGTATGACTGGAAGTCTGGAAGTGCCAGGCCACCCTTTTTCAATTCCCTTCTAAGCTTTTTCAGTGAGAGTCCGGCTCCTTTGGATGACCATCTAAAGCTAGTGATTTTCCTTTGTATATTTATTAAGCTGTTTTTGAGAATGAGAGAAGAATGGAATAAATAGGAAAGCTTGTTTTGGGAAGACTATCATTTTGATTAAATTGACCCTGCTGTATATGTACAATGGTAAATGTTCCCATTTCCTTAGCAGGCCTTCTATTTCTTTAGTAACTTTCTTTAGATTTGTATTTGATAGCTCTTCTAGATCCTGTATCATTTGTATGACCAAGTATCTGATTTGTGCCCAAGCATTCTGTATATGGCATTTTACTCCCATACCATCACCAACATTGTGTTCGTTATTAATTTTGTAGCAAGACAATTTTCCAAACTCTTCTGCTAACTTCTCATCTTCCATTATTGAGAGAGATGGTTCAGCTTTGTAGAGTATTATATCATCTGCATATATTACTGCTAAACCCAGAACCTTGAATGAAATTGTGTTTTAGCATCATTGAATCCATTGAGCAAATGGGTCTATCTACACATTGAACTAGACAGGAGAGAGCGGGCACCCTTGTCTCATCACTCTTGTTATAAAGAAGTTGTTCGCTAGTGTTCCGTTATGAGTAGCCTTTCAGGGGAGATTTTATACAATGTCTTGATTCTGGTTGTTATAGTCTGATTTGATCCAAAAGATGTTAAAACTTCCCATAGGTATACCCAGTTCACCCAGTCAAAGGCTTTAGCTGTGCGCAAGGTAGCTATTATCAATGCTTTAGCCATGTCTATTGTACTGATCAACAAATGGGTTAATTTATGTAGTTGTCTGCCTTGTTTGAAGCCTTCCTGATCTGGTTGTATGATTGAAGAGCAAAATAAGACATTGAATATAGTTATAGAGATCGGAAAGCCATTCTGGTAAATACAACTTATGGTTTTTGAACATACCAGAAAGAGCAGAGAGCCGCACCTTAAAGTCTTTATAATAAAGGTACTGCAAGTGTGAATCTTTAAGGGATACATAGCTACCCTTAACGGCACAACCCAGATCGAAGAACATCCAGGAAGGTGCTGGTAATTTTATTGCCTGTGCTATCAAAGAGAGAATACTATTGAGAGCCCTAAATTCGAGAATATTGACACAAAATGACTTATCAAATCAGGTCGGACATTGGCAGAATGACAGTACCACAGCAATGCAAACTGGGCAGCAAATTAGACAAGCTAAAGAAATAAGGAGCAAAGGTGCAACTTAAATTCCCAGCAATGTCAAAAATCATGTGGAACAATGAAATGTTTAATCCAACAGAAGGAGGAGAGGTAGACAATTTGAGAAAGAAAATGAAGGTCAGAATATGAGGGAACATCGAAGATTATAAGATGAAAAAGAGATCCTGAAAGCAAAATTATGTTGCCAAGCGATAAACAGGGAGTTCCTTGCGGTCTTGGGAGCAACAGCATAGGGTGGGGAGCACACAGGAAAAAGAAAAAAGTCCTCAAAAAGTACTTAAGGAAGGTTAGGAACAACCCAGTAGAGAGTAGGCACTCAAAACATAATAGGTACTCAAAAACAGAGGTAAATAAGAGTACAAATGAGAAAATGAATTGAAATAATAATTTAGACCATAAATGAGATAGTTCTAGTAAAAAACACAGCTTAATAACACAAATGCTCAAATAGTAATATTACAAGAGATGCACTTAGATATGATCGAATGTTGTCACTAGGAAAAAAAGCTAGGTCGAAGATAATATATGCACTGATCAGACAGGAAGTACGAGAGGGGTACCAGTTATTATTAAGAAGCATTATGCTGGAAGATTAATAGATTACAAAATTGATACTAGTGGGAGATGGATCTTAGCAGTAATTAAGATTGTGACCTTTATATTTACATTTTTAAGCATATATGTCACAAATTCTGTCAACCCAACATTTAATAACTGCTTTGAGTCATATGCACTAAATGATTCATCAACCATACTTGATTGAAGGAGAATTCAATGTTGTCCTGAATAAAGATTTAGATAAATCATTTGAGAGCAAATATGTTGCTAACAAGAAGGTGTATCACAAACTCAAAGAAGCAATGCAAGATCTGGGTTTGTTTGATATTTGGTGTGATAAGCATGGGAATAAAAAGCAGAATACATGTTATAGCAAGAAGAACATACACTCTTCCAGCATAGAAGATTTCCTTCTCCACTATTCCTTGATAAAAACAATAAAAAGGGTGTTGCATGTCCCTGTCATACATAAGACCTTTCCGGATTAGTCTTAAATGTAGAGCTGAAGGCCATTAACTCAGAGTCAAAATGGACATGAAATAGAACAATATTACTTGATTCAAAAGTTATACATGAATTAAGAGATAAGAGCCAGGAGTATTTTAAACATAATATAGGCTCATCTTCATACATGATGGTGTGAGATTCCTTTAAGACCAATATCAGGATAGTCATAAGGGAAAAGAGTATAATGATAATACAATGAAATGAATGAAAAGGAAATAAAGGGAGGTTCAGCCAACATATAAGGAGGATATAGGCAAAATAGTCAAAGTGATAATTTTATAAGAAAACATGCAACATGAGTTAAGGTTAGTCTTGGAAAAGAAAACCCATAAACCAGTGGACGTAAATTACAACATTTTGAGAATGGGGAAAAAATTGAATTCTTGTAATAACCTTAATCAATAATGATTCAGGGAGTGAGATAAGATCCCCAGAAGAGATAGAAAGGCAGATGCTTGAAAATCTCAACGCATTATATAATAAGAACACAGACCAGGATAAAAGATTAGACAGTGGACGTCAGAGAGAACCAATCCGGTCCTAACACCTATCCAACAGACAGTATTAGACAGCAAAGCTACTGAAGGACAAATTATAAGCCACAAAAACAAACTGAAGAATGGGAAAGTAGCAGGCCCAGATTGAATCCAGTGGAACATTACAAGAGCCTAGTACACTAAATAGTATTAATTTGGAAAATATTATTTAATAGGGTATATTTCAACAAGGGAGAAGCTCCACCATCCTGGAATGAAGCCCCTATGGTACTGATACTGAAATCTAGCACAAATTCTAAGAAAACAGACTCCTACAGGACCATATAATTAATAAATAACAACTACACGCTTTCTGCAGCCATCATAGCTTAAAGAATGGTGGGAAGTTGCCATGAAATAACTTAGCAACAAATGATGTTCTAGGATGCAATGATACAAGTACTTATTCAAGCTCCAGAACTTATTTATGTGTGCATAATGGTCAATGTCCTATAAAGTATCACACCAACAGAAGCAGAAAATGTGCATTTTCATAGGATATGTTATATTATTTGCAACCATGCTTTCAATTCTGTACAGAAGATCCCCGCAGATGAATTGTCAAATCCACCTAAATATCAATGTTATTTTAAAATCCTGCCAGGGCATTGTGCGTCATAAAATGCAAAGTTTTTTTCAAATTTCTCTAATTTCTTTTGAAAAGAATGACCATATTCTCTGTTCTGGCTGTTCATAAATATACATATATATATATATATATATGTGTGTATATATATATTAATTATAGCAATTAGGCTGGTTTGGGTAGAAAAAGGGACAACCTTGAATAGATCACACGAGAAACACAAGACAGACAACATGGCTACATGTTTTTCATTGTAACACTGGAACAAGTAGTGCACAAAGTATTGTATAAGTTTATGAGTGAGTGTGTGCCTGGGTTTGTCAGTGTATGTCTCAGTCTGTGCCTGAGTGTATCTGTATGTCTATGTGCCTGGGTGTGTCAGTATCTGTACCAGTGTGTGCTTGGGTTTGTCTATGAATGCAGCAATTTCAGCCTGTGTGTCTTCTTGGATGTATCTTAAAGGGTAAATATGCAATTAGTCACCCACATTACTGCAATAAATTACTCCGTTGATCTGTGTAAAAAGAGAGAAAACAAAAATGTAAGCTATTGGTACATGTTATAAATTTGCACATTAACGCTAACGCTTCTGCAAAACAAAAGTTCATGTTAATAATAAAGCATTAAACAACTGTACCACTATAAAGCAATTTTACATTTAATTTAAACATTGCCTATTCCCTTTTTCCTGTTCTCAGCTTTTATACTTGTATATTATAAACAATGGACTGTATAAAGATTTGTCCTTGAACAGTGGGGAAAAATCAAACACAACAATTGCAGATGAAAATAACAGAACTGCACAGAATGTCACTATCAATAAGTGACACTATGCATTGCGCTCACTACAAATACTTAATCAATTCATTCACCTATAGGTACTAAACGAATCTAAAGAAACATATCTGAAATTATTTTTTATGATATTACAAGTGGTCCATTAATAGTAATAGATGTAAAGCACTCTTGAATTTTTATGACCATTTTGAAGACAACAAAAGGTCTGAATTTGAAAGTTTGAAAGGCAGTTTTTGTTTCAATGTAGGCTGTCATTGCATTCTGTCCATCCAGTTACACTTCTTAAGTAAACAGCATAGTTTCCAGAAGTCATAATAAGTCCTTCATGAAAGATTATAGCCACTGTAGTATACATTCTTCGAGAAACTGAAATTTGCCCAGCTTTGAAGTTTGTAATTTTAATTTCCAATGTAGATCCATCTGCTCTGCATCATTGAAGCATCAATATAATATATTTCCCACTTCTCCATACATGCAATGTCGATGTTACATCTGCTCATATTTTGGTCATCCTTTTTGATCAATCAATTGAAAGAAACGTAGTGCGCCTCAACAGGCAAGGGTCCTAAACGTAGTGCGCCTCACTACGTTTTGGGCCCTTGCCCGTGGTGGGTCCTTAGGCCTCCCACACGAGTGAGGCACTGTTTTTATCAGGAGACCTGGGGGAACGCTGGGTGGTAGGAAATTTGTGTCAGCCCCGTGATGCCACAACTTTCCCACACAAAAATGTTTGAAAAAGATGATTTTTCCAGTTAAATTTGAGGTTTGCAGGGCATTCTGGGTAAGGAAACGTTGGGGGATCCATGCAAGCCATACCTCCCTGGAATCCCCCGACTGTCTAGTTTTCAGAAATGTGTGGGTTTTGTAGGTTTCCCTAGGTGGCCGCCGAGCACTGGGCCAAAAACCCAAGTGACCCCCCTTGCAAAACCAGGTCGTTTTGAGGTAGGCAATTTTCATGTCGCCTCAATACGTTTTGGGCCCTTGCCTGTCGCGGGTACTTGGGCCTCCCACACGAGTGAGGCACCGTTTTTATCGGGATACCCGGGGGAACGCTGGGTGGTAGGAAATTTGTGTCAGCCCGGTGATGCCACAACTTTCCCACACAAAAATGTATGAAAAAGGTGATTTTTTCAGCTACATATGAGGTTTGCAGGGCATTCTGGGTAAGGAAACGTTGAGGGATTCACACAAGCCATACCTCCCTGGAATCCCCCATGTCTCTAGTTTTTAGAAATGCATGGGTTTCTTAGGTTCCCCTAGGGGGCCGCCGATCACCGGGCCAAAAACCCAGGTGACGCCCCTTGCAAAACCAGGTCGTTTTGAGGTAGGCAATTTTCATGTCACCTCAATACGTTTTGGGCCCTTGCCTGTCGCGGGTACTTGGGCCTCCCACACGAGTGAGGCACCGTTTTTATCGGGAGACCCGAGGGAATGCTGGGTGGTAGGCAATTTGTGTCAGCCCAGTGATGCCACAACTTTCCCACACAAAAATGTGCGAAAAATGTGTTTTTTTCAGCTAAATTTGAGGTTTGCAGGGTATTCTGGGTAAGGAAACATTGGGGGATCCACGGAAGCCATACCTCCCTGGAATCCCCCGGGTGTCTAGTTATCAGAAATGTGTGGGTTTGGTAGGTTTCCCTAGGTGCCGGCAGAGCTAGGGTTAAAAAACTACAGCTAGGCACTTTGCCAAAAAAAGGTTCATTTTTCACTGCGAAATTGAGGTGTGTCCACGATGCGTTTTGCGCCGTTTCCTGTCGCGGGCACTAGGCCGACCCACACAAGTGAGGTACCATTTTTTTTGGAAGACTTTGGGGAACACGGGGTGGGTGGAAATTTGTGGATCCACGCAGATTCCAGAACTTTCCACCACAGAAATATGGGGAAAATGTGTTTTTTTTGCCAATTTTTTAAGTTTGCAAGGGATTCTGGGTAGCAGAACCTGGTGGGAAGCAGTCAAGTCACCCCATCCTGGATTCCCCTGGGTGTCTAGTTTTAAAAAATGTATAGGTTTGCTAGGTTTCCCTAGGTGCCGGCAGAGCTATGGTTCAAAAACTACAGCTAGGCACTTTGCCAAAAAAGGGTCATTTTTCACAGCAAAATTGAGGTGTGTCCACGTTGCGTTTTGCGCCGTTTCCTGTCGCGGGCACTAGGCTGACCCACACAAGTGAAGTACCATTTTTCTCGGAAGACTTTGGGGACCGCGGGGTGGGTGGAAATTTGTGGATCCACGCAGATTCCAGAACTTTCCACCAGAGAAATATGGGGAAAATGCATTTTTTTGGCATTTTTTATGTTTGCAAGGGATTCTGGGTAACAGATCCTGGTGGGAGGCAGTCAAGTCACTCCATCCTGGATTCCCCTGGGTGTCTAGTTTTCAAAAATGTATAGGGTTGCTAGGTTTCCGTAGGTGCTGGCAGAGCTATGGTTCAAAAACTACAGCTAGGCACTTTGCCAAAAAAGGGTCATTTTTCACAGCGAAATTGAGGTGTGTCCACGTTGCGTTTTGCGCCGTTTCCTATCGCTGGCACTAGGCCGACCCACACAAGTGAGGTACCATTTTTACAGCTAGGCACTTTGCTAAAAAAGGGTAATTTTGCATTGTGAAAATGTGGTGTGTTCACGTTGGGTTTTGAGCCATTTCCTGTTGTGGGCACTATGCCTACCCCTACAAGTGAGGTACCATTTTTATCGGGAGACTTAGGGTAATTCAGATTTGTAAAGGAACTCTTATTACCTATTGACTTTCGATGCATTTCTGCCTTCCAAATGAAAGACATTGTGTAAAAAAGAAGTCATTCTCAAAAATGACTGATAATTCTCATGCTAGTATGAGTATTCCCAATTTCGGAAATGTGCAAATATCTACTGTTTCTAAACTCTATATTTTGTTCCCATTTCAGAAATACATAGGTGTCTTTCATACCGATTTTTCCATGTACACATTTTTTCAGAATAATTACTATCTACCCGGTACATAATAAAAAACCATTGCAAGTTGCTGCTCAGATTTTGGCTCTGGGTTCGTCGGGTTCTTGGTGAACCTTAAAGTCCTATATATCCCCACAACCAGTAATGTCCAGCGGATGTAACGGTATATTGCTTTCAAAGAGCTGTCAAAATTAGAAGAAGTTACAGGTGAAAACGTTGACACAAAAGGCGCTTTTTTTCAACAAATTTTCTATTTATCCTATATTTAACTGTTAGTTTCTTTGACCCCTTGCTGAATTCAGAATTTTGTCTACTTCTCTAAAATGTATAGCTTTCCAGGATCCATTATTGCTTTTGTACCCATTTCTACCATTAACTGGAAGGAGGTTGAAAGCACAAAAAATAGCAAAAATAGGCTATGTCCCAGAAAAATGCCAAAACGGTGGAAAAAATGTTGGGTTTCTGACAAAAGTCTGGTATCCCCTAAAAGCTGGGAAAATGGTGATTTCAGCCCCACAAACCCTTTTTTGATAACATTTGCAGGGAAAAACCCAGATGCTTTCATTTGCAGCCCGTTTTTCCCATTTTCCCCCCAAAAAACTAAATTTTGCTGTATTTTGGCTCATTTCTGTGACCCCTCCAGGGGAATCCACAAACCCTGAGTACCTTCAGAATCCCTATGATGTTGGAAGAAAAGGACGCAAATTTGGCGTGGATACCTTATGTGGTCAAAACGTTACAGGGGCCTCAGCGCGCACTACCCCAAATAGCCAAAAAAGGGCGTGGCACAGGAGGGGGAAAAGGCCTGGCAGCGAAGGGGTTAAGGAAGATGTCTGCAACAAACAGCATTTAACTCTTGCACCAGCAGATGCATCGAGCGTCATGGCAAAATGCGGTCGAACCAAACTTGGTGTTCAATAACCCTGGGTAAGATTAACTTCAAGGGATATGGGTGGGTTTTCCAGCTGACATATGCAGACCTCGCACGTGTCACAAGCCCAGTTGTGAGTAACTCATCCAGTCAATGATATTTATTTTTTCACTGCATTCTGGTACTCATAGTCCTGATTTTATAATGGCACCAACAGGGCTTCTGAACCTGGATTAGATATGTTGTACTCTAGGTTCAGATGGATTAAATCAACTGGGCTGACACACCATAAAATGACCATTTCATAAAGCCCAAGACTGGTGAGTTACAATCCAGCGACCTAGAGGTATATCGTAAGCATATACATGAACTGATAAAGTCCATTGAGTCCTGTTTTGTGGGTTAACGAGCAAGTATGGTGTTTTGGTTCTGAGCCGTTCTGTCAAATATCCCAGATCCATGTTTGACTAGCAGCTTCAGTCACAGTGTACATTTATAAACCTAGAGACAAAAGTGGGGTGTATTTGTGCGTTTATGTTTTGTACTCAGTCGTCATTTGTCCTTTACTTAAAGGGCGGGCAAGTAATGAAGTGGAGTGATCACATGAAATCAAGATTAATTTTTGAATCAAATATACCAGACGGCTGTATAAGTGTTCGTTCCTAACTGACACCTAGCCGCATGTTGTGAGGGTGCCAGCCAGTCAGTCCTTATTTGTCAGCCAACAGCACTGAGCATGCTGGGAGTTGTAGTTCATATATTCCATTTTTTGGCATAGGCCAGCAACACTGGATGAAAGCTAGTCTCATTAAATGGGTATCTGAAGTTATGTGCAGCCAGGAAGGGAATTTTTGGTCCAGATGAGAAGAGGTGCCTACATCATAGCACTGTAGAGTCACTGTGCAGGGCCAGGAAGAGGTACTCCCAGACTCATCACACAGATAAGCGGTCAGCGTAAACATGAGCTTCGTTTTTGTGACACCACAGTGGCGGCCATAAACATTTTACATAGGGGCAGGGCAGACAGCAGAGAAGTTGGGATTGCACTTTGTCTCGTGCACATGCACTCAATATCTTTTTGAAGAAGTTGGCACCTGTGTGCCTGCATAGAGCATAGTCACTTATTCTGTGTCTGGACCGCTCCAAACAGTAATGTCATATTAGGTAACAGCAACTTTCCAATATGGGGAACACCAAAGAAACAGCACAAAATAGCAGATCTCTGAGTGACAGCGGCAAGACTTTCAGGTTGCTGACATGGATTAACAGGTAAGTGAGAATGGTGTTATAACCCACATATTCACTCACTACCCACCCTCATATTACTCTTAGTGATTTATTTACCCATTCCAGAAATCTGTCTGTAGCCTACATGTCACTCACGCCTTAATACTAAATGTTATTTGAAATTAAACTTTCACCAGTCTGCACTCCTGAATGTGCTCAGTAGGGAATGGAAGACTCTTGCACCTTGAGTGAGACTAATATTTCTAGTGAGACACCCTCATGCGCGTCCTCTGGGAAGCTGTGGGAGTTTTGAGCAGGTAGATGACCCCTCAGCCCTGTGTTTGCTGCCACCGCACGTTATGACCTCAAGCCTGTGTTAACATCTCGCCCAGGCCCCCCACCCCTCCCCTCCCCTCTCGCGGCTGAGAAAAGGAATGCGAATCGCTGTTTATCTCTTTCAAAAACGCAAGCAGTCCACATGTTTTACGAATGACATGAATTAAAACTCGTGCAATTGGGGATAACACTGAGCTACATCATAGTGGCTTCTCCTGTCCGCCTGGCGCCACTAAGAATAGGGAATAACACCATAAAGTAGAACTCTACTCCGGTGATGGAACGGACTTCAGAAAGTAGATATTCTTTTTAATCCTAATGCGTGACTCAACATCTTCCAACTGTTTTACACGGTTTGTTAAGAATAAAGTAATTCTGAAACAGAATGCTAAGTAAATGAATGTGCATGTGAAACAATACCTAGTGTTAGTGTGCAATTATCTGCTTTTTAAAACAAATAGCGAAAATCTACATTGTGTGACACATTGCTCTTAAAAGAGTACCAGTTACCTTGTAAGCAACTGGCTGCTAATGCAGTGTTTAATGAAAGATAATTGTTCAAACTGTTTGTTTTATTGACTGTAGTAATTAGCCAATCATAGGAAGGCAGATATTTACCGACCACAAGACACTGAAAAACACAGCGCTTTGAAAGACTGAGGAAGAGAAAGACGACAGAGGAAGAGAAAGACAGCAAAACATTCACAAAGGGAGAAATCACAGCTCTTCAAGAATGAGATAAAAGAGCAAAGAGTGTCTGATAGTGATTTAAAAAGACATGAGGTTGATTAAAGACTACCAGCCTTGGAATTTGGTGCGCCGACATTTAATTGCACTAGCCTCGGGCATCTGAACTGCGTTTTAAGCAGCGGCACCTTTTCTTTTACAAATTAAGCACTGCATCTACAGCTGTAGATTTGCACTTACATTCGAAAGCTGTTAACTTTTTGTAGAGTCTCAAGAATTTCCAGGACCACACAAGGAAAGCTACACCAGTCATACCATTCTAGGAGCACTACCACATGTCAGCGTTTACACATGCCTAAGTCCACAGGGTATACATTTAAGCAAGTGTAAATGCTAAGGAAATGTGTTAATGCAGCTTCTGACTTAACTTTTCTTTTTCCAGTAGAGAAAAAAAACTCCCCACACCTCTTTAGCTATTTTCATCTTTGGGAGGGATTCATCCTTGTTCTTGACAGGAGCATACCTCTGCCCAAGGTGGAAATGGGTTGTGAAAATGTTTGGGAATACCTACAAATCACAGGTTTCTGGGTTGTTCCCCAACTTTGCATGGCATCTCTTCCCTGGAAAACGACGTACTTCCCATTCACTGGACTAGACTTAATGCCACGTACAATTATAACAGTATGGAGTAAATCAATATAATAATTAATGTGTGAACTCACATCTGTAACTCCAGATTGGTATTTATAGTAATAAAATATGCCATGTGGGCATCTAAGTTTAACTTATTTGCACAAATTGCTCCGAGAATAGCGTCTTTAATTATTTGCATGCCAAAACAGAGGAGGCAAGATTCTTTACTGTGACAAAAGTTTCGTAATTTGTATGCAATTTCATTTCTCGTATACAATGCACTCGCTTCAGCAGAATTAATAATTCACCTCCACAAAGAGCAGCAGACTACGCTTCTGCTTCATCTCATTTTGGTAAAAATGTGGATTAAGCTGCCAGGATCCGCCACTCTTTAGTATTTCCTACATTTGGCATGGGAGAGACCATTTAAAAAAAAAAAAAACGTAATGTGCTCTGAAAGCAACAGAATATAGCTTAGGTACCTTCTCTTAATTATTTAAAATTAACTTCAATTAATTTATGTTCAGATATCATCCATTCCTGGCAGATTTCGCCAGAATAATCAATGAGTGATTTTTCCCAACACTTAACAACAGGGTTTAATGTTCCTAAGCACAGATTCAAATTAGGGAAAACATAATGTGCTATTTAGTTTAATGTCTGATACAAAAAAATGAATTAAAGCCATTTACTTCATGCAGTGGAGATACTTCTGTCATCCTAATGGAGTGAGAATGTAATGGTGCATACAAACAAAACATTTTTGCAAATCATGCTGATGATCAACTGCCGCCAACACTTAACTCGAAAGAATATATATGGATATATAAAGAAATGGTGGAGTCACAGATATTATAAAAACCCAGTATTGTAGCGCATATCCAGCTATATTGTGATCTAAATAAGACAATAGATATAATGTTACAATCATAAAATGAACGCTAAAATACATTGTATCTGACAAACGTACAAAAATATTGCGTTAAATCTTGAGATTTTTTCGAATGATATTATAAAAACTATAGAATTTACTCACCAGATTTATATGGTGTCTAGCTCACAACTTTAGAAGTAAAATGATCACTGTTCGCATCAATATTTCTTATGGCCATTGCATGTTCTATTTCCTCTTATATTACAGAACTGTTAATTTAGCACCTACCACCTGAGACGCAATTGTAATTGAGTAAGGGTCCATCACCACCATATCATTCTTCTCTAGCCTTTGTGACCATATCACTCTGAGCAAGCAGTGATGTTACCAGAAAGGAAGCAAACTGAGAAAGACCATGGTCCACACATACACAGAACCTTTATGTATAAAAAAGAGCTGTACCACTTGAGGTAGTACAATTTGGGTTGTCCGACGTTTACAACACGATGCTCTACAAAGACAGGCAACAGCAAAAATAAAGCGACACAAGGCAGTGTTTGCTTTGCTAATCATTTAAATCCACTGCACATCGTTAAAAAACTCACACACGTTGAGATAAAACAACCAACTATTGAGGAAAGGAGGAGGTATAACAGTGGCAGACAGAAAGAGACAAGAGAAGGACCTTGGAACCCAACGAGAACTCAGGAGTCGACCGAAGAGTCCACCCCAGAGGCAACCCAGGGAGGAGGAAGGAAAAGAAAGGTTAAGATCACACAGGATGATAATAGTTTCTGGGGTGACATGATTAGAGAATAAACTGTTCGTCACATCTCAGCTTCCTCTAGCAAGGAAGATTGCCTTGTGAAATTGAATATTTGACCAGATTTATGCTGGAGCACCAACACACACGACTTTGGTTGAATGTAAAAAAAGAGGTTTCCTGGCTACAAAAGCAGAACTAAGGAAAAGTTATTGCAAAGCAGAATGTCTGCCTTGGCAACAGGGGTTGTCAAGAGACACAGATGCAGCTGACACCCATGGAGGAGCAAGTGGCAGCAAAGAATAGGTCAGACCTGGTTGGCGGACTGGAGGGACAAACATCACTGACATAGTGGACACCATAGCTCATGATAAGCTGAGTTAAATACCAATAATATTGAATAAGAAACATAGGTATGATGACGTGTATAACATTTTATAGATAATGTGGCACACCTGCATTGACTCAGCATCAGGCTGTATTCTGTGACTGATAAATCGAAAACTATCATAGCACTCCTTCATAAAGAGCATAACGGCAATTGCCTTATCAGATCTGAACAATTTCGACAAATAAGGTGTAACACACTCTCACTCTATTATTGGAGTAACATCACTTCTTATGCAAAATGTGCAATGAATGCATTAACAAGTAATCCTTGCCACAAGTCCTATACTGGCTGCAGGTGTCACACACAACAGAAGACACTTGCACGGTGATACTCTGCAGGCTCACTGAAAATGTTTTCAAAGCACAATAGAGGTCTTGCAGTGATAGGATTTGTTGGAAATATTTTCCTTTCTCTTCTTTAATTCACTACCTATACCTTGCATTACAGAAGCCTGTATGAATTTTCACAGTCTACCCTAACTGCATTGGCCCCTACAACGATTAGCGTAAACTCTCCCTTGGGATTATCCCTCTAACATCCCGGTCTATAACCCAGAGGTGTAGACCTCCCTGATGGATCTTTATTTCGATGATAGAAGGGGTGATTCTAGAAATTTTCAGACATCTCTGTTATCTACTCAACATGGACCAAATCCTACCCAATGCACAGTTCAATGGATAAACATTTGACACTAAGGGTGTCTCAATCAATTTAGATTTCATAAATTATTGAATTAGAGATTCAAAATTCATTAAGATAAGCACTCTTTTTAACATTTCAGTTAGTAATATAACAGTTTTAATAAAATCAGTCGGCATTTGTGCAAGAATACATCTAAACCCACTAACAGAGTTACAAAGTCCTGCTACCCATGAAATAGTAGGGTGATTCTAAAACTAACAGAAACAACCTACTCTGACCAAGTAAAAGAAGATTACATTTCTCAAGGGGCATGTCCATTTAGCATAAAGCTTAAGCAAAGGGGGAGAGTTCTAGTTCGGCAAGAAAGTTCTCAGTCCATCTACTACTAACTGTAGCATCAACAAATAATCCAGAATCAAAATATTTTGGATCCTCAAAAGTAAGTCAGCATGGAAAATTAAATGAAAGCATAGAATGCATTGTGCACCTCATAAGGAAAGAATTAAATGCTCTCCAAACAAAATAAATTGAGTGAATAGCAAACAAAATAAACCAAGTGTGTTGCCCTCTTCCGGGGTTTCTTCTTTTATAAGTTCACAATGAAATGTCTGAGTCACGTGGAGTCACACCACCATCGAAAGACCATCATCAATTCAGAATATGCATTAAGTAATTCAAAGAATAGCAACATCAGCATAGTTTCTCATCCTTGGCATGAGAACGGACAGATTCATGATTCCACTTCAACTGTCAAAAAAATCATAGTAGCAACACACAGTATATTAGATGACAGAAGTTATGGTCTTGCCATATCCATGGGAATATGTTATATAGAAAGCAAGGAATGCACAAATGCAATATGGAATACAACTTTCTTCTGAATCACTAAATCAGTGTTCATTCTTAGAGTAAATGCCAACACTAGACATGTCCTACCATAATGCCATTATCTTGACTTCACATATATTTCATTTAGTGTATTATTGAACATTACTAAAATGAGATAAAATCATAATAACTATAAAATTCATGTTCATGAATTATCATCGTAACATACTAATGATCCCTAGAGATGTTCGATTCCAGCAAAAATTCATTAATTCTACATAAATGCATGTTTTTTCTAATTTCATGATATATAAATAATTTCAACATTTTCATAAACTATATCATTCTTTATATTAGTCTGCAAAGTTTCAAGCTCACAACTCATTGTTTAATAGCTAAACCACCTACGCTTCTATGCAATGACATTTCTTCATACTACTCTTCAGTGACGCTAGACCATATCTCATCGTACACAGATTTTATCCCTTTTTAATGTAATAGTGTAAATTTGCATATACTCTTATATTTATGTTTAAAACACTCTTTTACGGTGTTTCTACTTATCTCATTATTTTTCATACAATTTATATATAATGTGTGCAAAGTGCAATTTCCAAATTCGTGTTGGCAGTTCTAATTTGATCACATACTCTGTTTATAACATTTACACTCTATCAAAGTCATTCTTAGTGTACTAACTCCCTGCTTCTAGACAATGTAATTTTAAAAGCGGTCCCAGAATATATCCAAGACATCTCGCATTCAACTGAACAACACACTAAATTGATCTGATAACAAACAATATCCTGTGTAATAAGTATACAATGTATCCTATTAAATTGCCTTTTAAAAATAAATTTGTATCTTATATTTTTAATGTACAAAAACTAAGGGTATCATGCAAGGGAAAGCAATACTGTCTTGAAAATTATACAAACATTACATGTTTTCTTATCGGATATCCAAAGATGGAATTCAATGTAAACACCACTTATTCATGACTGACAAACATATCCAAGGTTGCCAGTAATGGAACAGGTCAGGCATATGGGAAATATGTGCACTGACTGGCTTTAAAGTCCCAAATTTGCTTGAAAGGCCAAATTCCCAGTGCGGGAATGACATGAAATGGCACAAAATATAAGGCTATTCACTATAGCACATTGCATCTACCTACAAACATATTTATTGGTCACATGCAGATATTCCATGTATGCTACAGTGATTGTGCATGATGTCACATCTTTGTCTTTAAAAAAATGAACTTGCAAATGGAGATAGTGCTATAATGTGAAGTCCTTCTATAAGTTTGACCAATAGATGCTGCTCAATGAGGTGCAAGATATAGATCTTTCAGATAGAATACACATATTGGGCAGCCTAATGTACCAAACGTGACTACATGGATTTCCAAACAAATGTTGTTGTAAAACCTCAGAATCTGTAATAAAGGCAATATAAAGTGCATACATTCACAATATCTGTCAAATGCTCGTATCAAAATCAAACACATGTAATGTAGAAAGTATCAAGAGTGAGGTTTAATCTCAGACATTGTGATCAAGTTGGAGACATGGACTTCCAGTCCTCAACATCATTCTCATGGTCAAAAAGGTGGCAGGTTTTCTCAGTTCAAGTTTTCATTTTATCCATATGAAAATGGGCAACAATATGTAGTGGTGGACATATGTGAGTGACTGCATAGAAGTTTGTGTTGTAAACATATGCACATTAGAAGGACTGCTCACAATTTTTTCAGATTAGATTGTTCACTATTACCGTAAACCTATGGAGTACAATCATCTGGAATATGTCCTTTCCTGACAGCTAAGGTAAGTAGAAAAAATGTTTTTAAATGTGTGGTATGTGCTTGTTTGAGGGTGAAAGTAGGTTTATGTGAGAGAGAGTGTGTATATTTCTGTATGTGGGTGTGTGTGTAAGCATGAGTGAAAGTGATGGTCAAAGGGCATGTGATAACATAAAAAGACGCACCTGGACTAGGTGATTAACAACTTGTTCAGGCAAGACAGTTCCAAGGCAAATACAATAATGATCACAATATCATTTATGATGAATTATCAAAAATATTTATTATTGATATATTTTTTTATTTTTTTTGTTTTATATCACAAAATATATAACTTTCTTTTAGTAGGGATACATATGGTTACGGATGTATACAAATACAAATATATTTTAAAATAAAGTCATTCTAACATTCCTTCAGTGATTGCATACATAGATCGATACAGGATTAAGGCAGTACATATCATAATTCAACAATATCTTTATGTTTCGATCTTTTCTATTTTTTGAAATTCTTGACAGGGTCAATTAACATTTAAGACCACAGTATCATGATTTGCAGAAACTGGCGGTGTGTTGATGAGCTACGCACGTTCCTGCATTGCCTTCATCATGACTCCGTCCTAGTAATCACTGTAATTTCAAAGGTTGTCGTCAAGAGAGATGACCAATCTTAAACCAATGGGAAAAGGGAGGAGCAAGTAGGTCTCTGTCCTCTTAGAGATTCCATAAAGGATGTTCACAAACCTACATGAACACGTTCTTCCGTGTGGTAAGAGGAAGACGATCAATGCTTCCTAACAGCTCTTATGGCTAAAGTAGCCCACTGTTGTGGGGGAAGTCTCTTTGATAAGGTGGAATGGCCGTCTATCATTAGGCGCAAAGAAGATATTGACTTGTTCGATTAATGTAGAATGCAGGCGTCAAGGGATATATGTAGATAGGTGGTAGTCTCTCCGGCGTATTTATACAGAAGAATACTTCTTTTGCGAATACCTGAGGTCGCAAGATTATCGTTTTAGGGCATGTGGTGTCACTTACACTACTCCAGGCATTTTGGTGAATTGATGTCCATGGTATTGCCATTTACATATGCCAACAGACGAGGACAGCAACAGATATACTGGCATCCTCCCACCTCACTACCACAGTTCTGAAGTGGCATTTTACATAAGGGATTCTCCAGCACTCATTTAATGGATGCGCTGTCAGAGGACTGATGTCCTGCAACCTTAATGTTTCCTAAATCATGCTTGCAGAGAGATTAATTCTCTCCCACTTCACGAATAACACCAGGGCCACCTTTGAAGTTTCGTCATCCCCATGCATGTGAATCATATCAGAGACATGCTATACATTGAAATTTATACTTTTAGTGTGATGCTTTAGGATCACTATGGCTGTGTTTTTCAAAGAGTCAATTGATTTCGATTATTCCCTCCTTTTTCTGGGAAAGCCTCCACTGTTTCATACAAACTGCATTGTGGTCTCTTCCAGGAGAATTGTACAATTTTTTCTGATTGATTATGGAGTTGGTGGCACTGCTGGTATTATTCTGCAAGCACATTTAGAAGCAACTATGTACTTGAAGCATGTCAGGCTGTATTCCTTAAGTCGCATGGTTTAGGCATTGCACAACACACCCGTCTCCCCCCCACCTTTGTAATGATAATTGTTCTAATTTCGGTCCAATATTATGAATATTTTTTCCAGAATATTATTAATATTTTTTCCAGAATCTTTTTCCAAAATAGCTGATTACATATGCTAATTAGTTCAGAATTAAGTAGATAATTTTGTAAAATATTTTCTGAAGTGTTTTCTCATTAGTACTTTATTGTTATCAGTAGGGTATACTCTTGCACTGAAATCCCTTTTGTTGTTCTGAAGATGACCCTTAGTCACCTGATGAGTCGAACTGCCATTGACAGATGAGGGCATAAAGGCACTATCTATTAATTTCAGTGGTCTAGTAGGAGTAATTAAGAAGTTGATGGGCTCTTCTCTAAATATATTAGAACTTTAATTGTATTAGCCCTTTAAATAGAGCGTGCCATTGTCTATTGACTTTTCATGATCACTTTTTAATGTAATTTTCACTGCTGCACCAGCTTGCACAGTGCAATTACTAAACTTCACAGAACACCATTATTGCTTTTTGTAGATCCTTTGGTAAAGTGTCTTAGTTGGAAATATTCTTCCTTTTAAATGATTGTGTACGTACGGAATGTAGCATATCACAGCTATTAACATTTATCATTGCTAGTCATTTTGCATTAATGATTTAATTTATCTGATATTATTAGATAATTTTTGTTAATTGTTTAATAAAACCGAGAGGGATATCTGTAGCTTTTTGATTACATTAGGCCCCTACCTCATGAGTAT
Source organism: Triturus cristatus (assembly GCF_964204655.1). NCBI lineage: Eukaryota > Metazoa > Chordata > Amphibia > Caudata > Salamandridae > Triturus > Triturus cristatus. The sequence goes on from NC_140593.1 coordinate 178,977,604, forward strand.
AAGGGTTGCTTCTGTGGTGAATGTAAAACTTTTAGAAAGCTGCCATTTTCTTGTCCTAGCCATTTGGTTTCTGCAGCCTACTTCCTGGGCCACATGACTAGATGTAGCTGGCAGGTGGCTTTTGTGTATTTATTCTAGACAGCCACACAATAGAGCTCTGGGCGCAGTCCCACTTGCATTGCAAAGACATTGTCTCAGATCACACATCAAAGATTTTGAACTAGCCTATCGTAACTGCAGTCAGACTGGGACCAGGGCATGGAGGCAGGGAATTCTAGACACTTCTGGGGAGGTAAAACTCCAGAATTTGCTTCCACTGCATAGATGGCATCAGGCATAAAAATGGGACCCTCTAACACACTCTTCAGTACACTCCTGGACCTGAGGATACTACAGAAGAAGGACTGCCATGTTCCTTGACGCCTGCTGTACTGTCTGAAAAGGAAGGCTTGCTCCCTTCATCCCATGCTACCTGAAGTGACTCTAAGGGTCAGCTGACTGACCTCCTGTTCAAGGCCACAGGAACATTACAGGCTCCAGAGGCCTCCTTGCAACTGCCCAGCTGATCGCTGCACTGTACCTGCTTTGACCTGCAACTGCACTTGCCTGAGCCCTACAGGGCTCTGCCTGAGTGAGTTCATGATCCCCAAGAGGTGCTTTCCAATTCCTGCATTCTCTGTGTGGCATTGGTTGAGCTCCTCCTGTAAAAAATCATCCTCAACGCTCTCATTGCTCCTTGCAGACCTCCTCCACCGTGAACTGGACTCTTTGCACCTGACTTTGAGAGGGTAACTTTCAGCAGGACTAACTTGGTCCCTCTATCCAGCCACACTGCATCACAGTTGGCCTGAACTTGTGACTTTTTAGCAAGACCAGTTGACCGCAAGTGGCGCTTTGTGCTTTTAGGTGCCAAAGCTCCTTAAATCTTTGAAATGTAATATGTCCAGTTCTACTGATTAGATGTGTGTCATTTTCATGTCAAATATGTTTTTTTTTATTTTACTCTATTTTTCTAAATTGTTGTGGGATTTTTCTTGTGTTGTGTGTACACTGTGGTATTATTTGGTTTCTGCATGAATACTTTACACATTGGCTCAACAACCTAATTTCTCACAGGTTCCATGGTTGCATCAGATCAGCATGGGTATAGCATGAGCCAGATAAGGATATGCCATACAGAGGCAATAGAACTGAATCTCAATGGATAGCAGACATTTTACACCAATGGTAGGCCCAGAGAGAAGTAAGTCCAATACTCCTACCAATACATCTGCCACAACCACTGCCACCACCACTGCCTCAAGCCAGAAGGAGTTCAAGGACCACAACAGAACATGTACAACATAGCGGAGGGGTCTTTTACAAGCCTATAAGTCGTGATAATGTCTCTGTTAGGTTGATCAAAGAGTGAGACCCACAGCCTGAACATTTTCTCCTTCCTCTTTCTTCTGCAAATCTGAGCAGTGCCGTCTGTTTCACAAGATAAAAATAGTCATAATTGTTTCCCACTGGAAAATGTGTTGTGCTTCTTTTTATAGTGCTAGTGAAATAGCACAGCCTTGCGCATTAGCCTTGAGCTGGTGTGTTTTTTTTTGCTGCTGGATGTGTTTTTCCTACTTTGCGTTAAATGAGTAAGTAGATTTTGTGACATGTTTTCTAGTTGTGGGCACTGACTCTACCTGAAACGCCCATCTAAAAAGATTAAACCGGACAATAAAATCAAATGCAAGATTGTGGCTAGGCATGCACAATCTTGGTATTTTGTTCATGCAAGGACAGGAACCCAAGCTTTATCAATTCGGAGCGATAGGTTTGAGGTCATGAAAGCAAGCAGGAGTGTAAGACTGTGACAGCTGGTTTGGGTGGGATCAGTGGCGTAGGAAGGGGGGTGCTGTGGGTGCAGGCCGCCACGGGTGTCATCACTGAGGGGGGTGACAAAATGGCAAAAATATGTGTTTTAAACACATATTTATGCCATTTTGTCAAGCAGGGGGGTAACAAGAAATTTTCCGCACTGGGTACCATCTGATCTTGCTACACCACTGAGTGGGATCTGGGGTTGGCCTAGACACATGACCATAATTTTCATGTGAGCTAGGGTCTATTTCAGGAGGAAGTCCAGAACTTCTGCTTGATTCTAAAGCTGCAAGGCTTATTTGGTTCAGCCTAGTATTTTTTTCAGGATTTGCCCTAATGATAATGGTGTACTTTTCAAGACATGAAACCAAGGCACCAGTCCTGTTATTTGATGTCAATATTCTCTTTTCTTAGCGTTCGACACATGTCCACCATTTGTTTAGGTTTAGTTTGGGGCAGCCAAAGGAACCCCTAAAATAATCAACCAACAGATATAAAATATGGGTATCTACGTTTTGCTCCCCTGTGTTTCTTTCTCTAATTCTACTTGAATTGAAATAGTCGTTTGCGATTCATAAGAAGAAGGTTCCCCCCACTGGTGTTGGAGCCAATAGCCAATATTATGGTATGCTAGCAATGAAAACACTACAACTAGCACCTAATTTCATTTGAAAGTTGATGAACCTATCATTTTTTAGTTTTCTTGCCAGAGAAAACACAAGCCATGGCATTTATTATATGGCTGTTGATAGTCTGTCTACTTCGACAAGAGAATACATAACCTCTAATAAAAATAGAATGTAAAACGAAAATCGTGTGAAAATATTTCCAGATTCATGCAATTAAAAAAGGTCATACACACCACTGATCACTAACAGAAAGATATTAATCTAAACTCACGTTAATTTACACAGGCTATGAACAAAAGGGACTCAATTCATTTTGTCATTTGTGGAAGTTATTCAGAGATATAAGTAACAAATAGGAGGATTTGTGGCTGCTATTTACCGCTGTGGAGTTCTTCACCACAAGTCATATCAGTCTGCAGTAGTAAATACCATGCATGGGGTGGAGTGTGGGCATATGAGCGTGGATTGCATTGTAAATTTGGGTAAGCACCCTCACCTGTGCGAATGTGTGTATCCACAAGGTCCTATGTCTCACAAGATCTTCATCAACTCGCCTTCCAGAATAGGAAGCTGAATGGATAGCCTGCAAAATTGGTAGATTGTAGAGGAAGGAGTTTCTCCACAGAGAAGAAAATTAATCATTTGCACATTAGTCGGCCTTTTCACAGTACATATTTTGCATGAGAAAAAGATCAGCCGTTTGAAAATAGCACAAGACACACTAAGTCCTTTTTGAAGGAGGAGGTTCTGGAAACTCCCGCCTCTCCGTAGCACAGGTGATCAGAGCTCCTCCCACCACGGAGAAGACCGCAGACTGCAGTGAACGCTACACGCCGAACGTCGCAATTGTGGCGGCATGAAACACGGAGTTTGGAATCGTTGAGAGCAGATAGTGGCGAGGGTGCCGGGAGCTGTGCTGAGACGCGCTGAGACTCGCCGTGACTCGCTGATGGACGAATAGCTTATGCTGACTTTGCCATGAGCCCCCAGAGAGACTGAGCTGTGGATTTGAGTGCAGACTTCTGCTCAGTGAACACCGCCGAGTACTGAACTTCGAGGACCAAGGAGGGACCAAAGGAGGTAGAGGGAGATAGACGGCAGGAGCCTCAAGGGGGATAACATTTTACTTCACATTGGCGGTAAGAGGATAACATGGTGAAGGCTGCCCGGTGTTGGAATACTTTTACATAAGACTCTGCACTGCAAAAGCTTAAAGTGAAATAGCAAAGCTGCCCATGCTGCCTGACTGCCTAAACTGACTGCCTAAACTGCCTAAACCGCCCAACAGTAAAAATATTAAACAGCAAAATAGAAGGCGCAGATGCTCTCTTGTGAAGCTGACAGGAGCTGATAGAAGTTGATGGGAGCTAACTGCGGCAATTGTGAACTGTAGGGGGAGCTGGTGCTTGGTGTATCACACAGTAATATTAGCATTATAAAAACTGTCACATGCTCTCTTCTCCTTCTTTCGCTTGCTTGCTGTAGCAGTGATCTAAGACTTGGGTGCTCTGGCAAGAATGCCTAGGGTTTAAGAAACTTATAGTAAAATGGGAAGACATTTGAAAGCAAATACTGTAGCCAAAATGGATACAGCAATGGGGCTTAAAGCAAAAAAAACGCTTATTGCAGGCAAAGGAGACACTAACCTCAGCTAAGGCCCCAAGCGCGGTAAATCTTTCTAGATTAAATTCAAGCGCCGAGAACTCTGCTCAGGATTTATCTGAGCCACAGTCTGAGCTACAGTTACAGCAAGAGGGGGTGGTTCCCACTCATTTAATGGATGGATCTAATGAGGGTGATGGTGATTGTGCAAGGAGATGGACCTGCAAATCCATGTCAACGATCAAAAAGGCAGAGCTGAAGAACTATAAAGATTTTCCGTTGTTTGTGAAAAAGAATACTCAGCCAATAACTGCTCAAGGTTTACCACACCTAAGTGCCGCTCTCCCAGGAACACCAGAGGAAGATGCAACAATGAATTCCCTTGAGATGTTACACATATCCCCACCCTCTCGAGCCCCAACCTCAGTTGCCGAGCTCCCGGCACCTGTTTATTCATAAGAGGGAAGTTTGTCACACTGCCGGGCAAATCTATTGGTCTCATTGTATCAGCATTTGCTTCCTGATCCCTAGTCTGCTTTAGAAAACATCTTAAAACAACACTCAGAGGGCTGTCCACAGCACCAGGGAAAATTCATTGCAACAATGGAGAAGGGCTCAGAACTATTAGGCCAAATAATAAATTAAGAGCCCACAAGAGATCTTCGAGCCCCTACCTAGTGGATCCAACTCGCAACAGATTGAAATAAAAATTTTACTTAATCTCATATTGGATGAGATTCGGGATATGAAAAAGACCCAGGAGCAGGAGACGGTCACACTCCATCTTCGGTTGGAAAAAATTGAAGAATCAATAGCAGGTATTCCCGCAAGACTCCAAGAAGCAGAGTCAAGGATAGCTCACCTTGAGGATCAGATGAGCACCATGATCCAGAAAATCAACTCAGTGACGGCAGACAAGATTATCCTTGAATATGCGAATACAACAAGGACCCCCTGTTAGGTCCAATTCCTAGGACAGGGTGAAATATATTTGACAAAAAACAACCTAGGCAATCATCACTGATAAAGCTGAATATGTGTCACAAGGTCAAAAGGACAGAACTAAAAACAACAATGGACATGAAAATAAGTATATATTTCTTTTCTTAGTTAAAACCATTCATAAGAAACTGTATGAAAACAACAAGGTATTCTACAGATATCTAAAGTTAAAATCATGACAATCATAAAAATAGTATTATACATGAAAAATGAACAATATTATAACGTGAGTGAATATTATTTGACGCGCGTTTCGGCGTGAGTAATGCCTTCGGCAGGAAAGAGTCACAGTTCCTGTAATTAGTAAAGGGTATTTAAACAATAATTTAACAACTAATTTTCATACAATATATTTATCATTGTTGTCAATTACAATGTTTGAATATGACTGACACATAATTTATGGTATGTTTTCATAGTGAGTTAAAGTGCGTATAGTGAAATTCTTCTATCAACAAGCATTGTTCAGTATTGAACGGGATTCTGAAAATGAAAAGAAATGAAGATGGTGAAAAAGAGAATGAACAGACATGAGAGTAGATTTAGTAAAATAAGAGCAATCTAGATAGAAAGTGATAAAGTGAATTCCAAAGCTTCCCTTAGAGAAATGATATATGTTTTGGGGTCCTCAAGGGTGGAAGAGATTCAGATATAAGTTGGATCTATATACCTGTGCTCTAAGTAAGAGCTACAAAGGAATGGAAGACTACTGATGTCTTCAGGAGATAAAAAGCACCCGATTAAACAAACAAACAAAAGTTGGTAAGATTGGTATAGATACATAACTATATCATGATGATATGATATCTAAAAAATTATAATATATACCTAAAAGGTATTATATCGGTTAAACCATCAATGTTACGACATGTAGGTTGGTACGGAAGAGTACTTCGTGGACAAGGTAAGTTGGTCAGCTCAAAGACTGTGAAATCTGAAGAAAGAAGAGAGAGGGGGACATAATTATTCTCTTGTGGACCGCAATGTATGCGTCCCCTTCGATTTTTTACAAATCATGGATGAAGATACCTCCTGAGATGAGAGATCTTGTTTGGTAGACAATTATTTATAATCGCTTGAATGGCAAACTTGTTTCATATAGTTGTTTCATATAGTTAGTGAAATTCTACAGGGTCAATATAACCTATAAAAGAAAAAAGAAAGATAAGAATAATGTAAAATATAAAAAAGAATCATGAAGATAAATGAGTACTAGACGTGGTTTAGATGGGACATTTGTATGGCATACTGAAAAAGTCTCTGATCTCTTAACTGATTTAAATTGTACTGTCAGCAAATAAAGTGGCTATTAAATATTCAAACATCAATTGAATATAATAGAATTATATCAGTTATTGTGTACGATGCATATGTAACTAATCAATGCAAGTGCTACCGGGTGTCAATGGTAGGAATATATGGATTCTAAGTTAGAGCGCTATTCATATTGTTAACAAGTGAGTCAACATGGACAAAACCGTATAGTTAATATGTGCTAAAGCTTAAAACTGAAATGAGTCATTGGGTATGTACTTAAAAATGAATACTGCTCCTACTGAGGAAAATAACAAAAGGAGCCGTGTGTGTATGTGTATTTTTGTATTTCTTTTATGGTGACTACATACACGAAAGGGAAGGCAGAGAGGTCGTCATGATTTTAACTTTAGATATCTGTAGAATACCTTGTTGTTTTCATACAGTTTCTTATGAATGATTTTAACTAAGAAAAAAATATATACTTATTTTCATGTCCATTGTTGTTTTTAGTTCTGTCCATTTGACCTTGTGACACATATTCAGCTTTATCAGTGATGATTGCCTAGGTTGTTATTTGTCAAATAAGATTAACCTTGAAGACAAACTCGAAGAATTGCAAAACCATTCACTTTGTTCCAATCTTCAGATTGTTGGAGTGCCGGAGGGGAGTGAGGGGACCAATACCGTCTTATGGGTGGAAACATTCATTAAGCAAAAAGTGCTCCCGGACTCACTGGAGATCTAACATTAACCAGAGCACATCGGGTTCCTGCTCACCCTATTCCTAATTCAAAGTACTCTCGTACAATTCTGACCAACTTTGCCGACTACAGAATAAAAGAGAACATTCTGGCTAAAGCGATTCAGCAGAGACAGTTTTCTGTCAATGAGGGCACTAAATGTCGGATCTTCCCAGATATGTCTGCAGGGGCGGCACGCAGACGTAAAAAGTTTGTGAAGCTTTTGTATCAATTTAAAGTAGGCCTGGGTGAAAATTTCGTTCCGCTCGCGGAAATTGCGATAATTTGACATTTTCGCGTTCCGCGGAGTGCGCGAAAATGTCAAAAATTCCGGTTTCCGCAGCTTGGCGATAATTTGTTTCTTGCTCGCGCTGTAAAATAATACATTCTCGCGCGCGCGATCGCCTTACCTGAATCCCTGCGTTCGCCGACAAGTTTTCTTGATCCGGTCGCGTTCTCCATGAGATGTTGTATTGTTTTTAGCCATTTGCGCTGTCTCGCAACAGTTCGCGCCCGCAGTGACGTCATGCGTCGCGCGATCACGTCTTTCTTCTCGCGATCATGCACCGCAAGACAACTCAAAACAAGATGGCCGCGCTCGCAAGCAACCACATGGGTAAGTTGGCGACCCGCAACCATGCAGAAAATCTCGCGAACATGCCGGAAAAAAACTTCCGCATCTTCGCGATATTTCCGCTTGTTTGCGATAATTTTAAACATTTTCGCGATAATTTGCGAAAGTTAACTTCGCAAATTCCGCCCACCCCTAATTTAAAGCACAGGGGCTTAAGCATCCATTGCACAGCAATCTAAGCTAAGAGTGTTGGTTAGAGGAAAAATGTATATGTTTTCACACTTAGAGGAAGCCCAGGAGCTACTGACAGAGATTACTACAGCAAAAAGATTCTCTGGGATTTACTAAATATTTGATTTCTGTTGTTTGCTAGGTCTTCGCTGGAGTGGGGGGGTAGATCACCAAGGGTGCAGAAATAGGGAACCCCTAAGTTCAGAAGGGGGGGAGAGATGTGGTGTGTGGGGACTGGGAAGCCACATCTCACGGGGAGGGGGTTTTGGGTGAAAGGTGATGGGCTTACAGGGGAAAAAAATGAACAGGAAAGATTTAAACTAATTTATAGAAATCACTCTAGATTGTGTAGGTCAGGCAAGATGGGATCAAATTACAGAATACAACAGGTCAAACAAAAATAAATCAACAAATGCAGAACATAAAGATTGTGACTTGTAATGTCAATGGATTACTTAACCTGTGAAAAAGTGCCTTTTTTAAATTGGGTCACCTCCCTTTCTCCGGAGATTGTTTTATTACAAGAAACTCATCTTAGGACTGATATCCTGAAGATAGCACTTCTTAAGAAGCACTCACAGGCATATTTTTCTTCTGCTAATTTGGCTGTATGAGGGGTAGGGATTTTATTAGCGAGCACCTTTGACTGTCTGGTTATGGAGGTGCAACGAGATGGGAAAGGCAGATGGATTTGGGTAAAAGTTAAGCTGCAGGAAACAGTTTTGAACCTGGTGAATTACTATGGTCCTATTGAGGACGAGACTGCAGCTTTAGGTCGAATATATCAATTAGCAGTACGAATGGAAGGCATACTGATTTTAGTGGGTGATTTTAATTTCATTCAGAATCTGGCTCTCGATACATCAAACAAAGTGAAACGCCAACTAAAGCCGAAAACCGCAAAATTAATAAGCAGCCTTACAAAAGACTTTTCACTAATAGACCCTTGGAGAATAGCACATCCTTCTCTCTTGCAATTCACCTGCTATATAGCAAGGTTTAGATCTGCTTCACAACTGGATTATTTTTTAGTTGATAAATTGGCTGCCAACGGCCCAGCAGAAATAGTGGCCAATTCCTTTTCTGATCACTCGTTAGTTTCATTTACTTTAAGATTAAATAGTACTTCTAAAATGACGACCAGATGGCAATTTGATAAATCCTTATTACAAGACTTGACCTGGCTAACAGAAACTAGAGAATTCATTAAGGAGTTTTTTCAGCATAATTCAAACACAGCTCCCATGTTTATGGTTTGGGAGGCTTTTAAAGTTACTTTTAGAGGCCAGGCTATATCTTACAAGGCAAGAATAAATAACGGAAACATAAGATTTTGGTACTCCAGACTGCTGTGGAGAAGGCCAGACTAAAGGTGACCTTAACAGACACCCCAGAGCCAATCATAAAAACACAGCAGCAAGAGTTAGCTAGGGGTAAGGACAAATTGAAAGATTTCTTTTTAATCGAGGAGATTATAGGGAGTAAGGCCTACCAAAAAAAAAAGCTCTATGACGAAAGTCAGCAGATTGGTAGATTTCTGGCGTGGTCTACGAAATCTTTAAAAGCTGCTTAATTAATCAGCCAAATCAAAAATCCCTCAACAGGCATGTTAGAAGATGATAAATTGGCTATCGTTCAGGTGTTCCTTACACATTTTAATCAAATCTATGCAGAAACTGAGCAGATAGATGAAGCAGATTTAATGAGTTACTATGATACTCTGGAACTGCCTTTGTTATCGCAGCAGCTGGCGGAGGAATTGAATGCCCAAATAGGGATCTCAGAAGCTTAATCAGTATTAAAAAGTATGCCTAATGCTAAGGCCAGTGGAGCTGATGGGATCCCGGTAGAAGTATATAAGGCATTTCAAGATGAGTTACTTCCTTTTTTACTAAAGTTGCTCAATGAGATAAAAGCAGGTATTGATATACCTAATAGTTTTAAGGAATCGGTGCTAATAGTCTTTCTTAAAAAAGATAAAGATCCTTGTGATCCATGTTCTTTTCGTCCTATTAGTCTATTGAACACAGATTATAAACAGCTCATAAAAGTCTGGGCAAAAAGGATAGCTCCTTGTGTACAACAAGTGGTCCATAGTGATCAAAACGGTTTTATTCCAGGACGTCTTATGGCATCTGTTGGAAATCCCCCACTCCCACGCCTGAAGAGGTTGGTGGTAACGGGGTCTTTCCAGGACATACACAGTGGTAGCTTGGCTCGAGTGGTCAGGAATCAGGCACCGTGCTAAGCATACGTCATACCCATACAATAACCATGCGTGCATCCGTTCCAAAAACGACTCTACACCGTAAAAATTATGAAAATATCTCTGTTTATCTTCTTTTTCTCTTAGTTACCGATTAAATAAATAATAACACAATCACCATATACAAGGCTTTTTCTGTGGAAGGGTACGTCAAATAAATACTATCTTAATGATTCAATAAATAGGGGAGATCATAAATAATTAAGGCATAAATATAAGTGCATTACATACAGGCAATTAAATATTATGAGGCAATAAATACTGCAAGCCAATAAATATTGTGCGACAATAAATACTGTGGAACAATAAATACAGTGAAGCAATAAATAGGTTAAATACAATAAATACAGTGCTCTCAATAAATAATTAAAGCTGACAGTGACACTTATAGAATCAGATCACATTTAGATTTCTATGGGCTGATTTGGCCCAGTCACAGCTTGTGGTTAGATGGATGGCTTGAGGGTGTCTATTCCCTGGCTTGGACAAGGCTGAGGCCCAAACTGAGGTAGATAAAGGGGGGAGATTCTAGAGACCTGGCTCTCTCACTCTACACAACCCCTCTGAATTAGTCTCAGCTCACCCCTGGCACAATCAAGCTGGTTCCAGCACCTCTCTAGCCCCTAGGGTAGTCTCTCAGGATTCCACAGGGCCTCAGGCGCCCTCTATTCCACTTACTGCCCTTTTTCTGAAGCTCCGATGCCGCTGGAGTCGTGTCGACGCCGTGAGGCGGTTCCGGTTCGATGTCGGCGGCCTCGGCGCAATGTCAGTTCTTGACGACGCCGGTAGGCGGTTCCGGTTCGATGTCGGCGGCCTCGGCTCGATCTCGACCTCCGGTTCGATGACGTCGGGCAGTCTTGGCTCGATGTCGACTTCGGGCGGCTCCGGTCCGATGGCGACCTCAGGTTCGATGACGTCGGCCGGCCTTGGCTCGATGTCGACTTCCGGCGGCTCCGGAGTGCGATCCCCACTCCCGACCTCCGGTGCTCCTCTCCTCAGGTTCCGGCGACTCCGGAGTGCGATCTCCACTCCCGACCTCCGGTGCTCCTCTCCTCAGGTTCCGGCGACTCCGGAGTGCGATCTCCACTCCCGACCTCCGGCACGCTTCACCTCGGTCTCCGGCGACTCCGGAGGGCGGACTTCACTCCCCCGTCGACGCCGCTCACTCGACCTCGGGTGACTTCCTCCTCGACCTCTGGTACTCTCTACGACCTCCGTCGGCGCCCTCTCTCGACCTCTGGCGGCTCCGGGTACGACGTCTGCTTTTCCAGTCAGCGCCGCCTCTCCACCTCGGGCTCCGGATCTCTAGGCTTCTCGACGTCGGTCTCCAGGAAAACCAATAATCAGGTCAGGACTTTGCTGTTCTTTGCTTCTAAGGCCTGTTCCTGCTGTCCAGGTCCTCAAGATGGTTTTTCTTGCTTCTTCCCACACAGGGCTCCAGGCTGGGCTCAGTCAGTAGGGACTAGTATCAAGGGTGGGTTTATGAACCCCACTCCAGGCACAAGTTTCCACCCCTGCTGCCTCACTCCTTCCTCCTTCAGGTTTCTGCTGCTCTCCCTTCACCAGTCAGGTGCCAACTGCCAGCTCCAACTGCCAACTCTCTGACTTAGCTTCCCAACATTCTAAACCGCCTCCAACTGTCACAGGGCTCCAGAATGTTGCAGAAGGTTCTAGTAGGTTCCAGTGGGTTCTGATGATGTCACAGGTGGCCACCATTTTGTGCTCCAGGCCCTCAGACAGAAGTTCCAGGGGTAGATAAAATGGCTCCCTGAATCTGCATCAACACTAAAAAGTCTGGTGGTTCCCAAAAAGGAAAAATTCTAACAGGGTTTGAGGCAAAAGTGGGACAAAATAAATAATGATGAGGAGGGACCACCCAAAGGGCTGACAGGTCTAACACGCGTCCCCCCCAGCTGAAAGTGGGGAGAGCTACCCAACCCCTTGGGAGTTCTCATCACTAAGGCGGAAATACCTTGAGAGACCGTCTGCATTGGCGTGGTCCACTCCAGGCCGATGTTCCACCTGAAAGTCCATTCCCTGTAGGGAAATAGACCACCTCAACAACTTGGGATTCTCCCCCTTCATCTGCATCAGCCAACGAAGGGGTCGGTGGTCGGTCTGAACCAGGAAGTGCGAGCCAAACAGGTATGGCCGCAACTTCTTCAGAGCCCATACCACTGCAAAGGCTTCACGCTCTATTGCACTCCACTTCTGTTCCCTGGGAAGTAGTCTCCGGGATAGGAAGACCACGGGTTGATCCAGACCCTCTTCATTGAGCTGCAATAACACTGCCCCAATGCCATGTTCTGATGCATCCGTCTGGACAATGAACTCCTTGGAGAAGTCTGGGGCCCTTAAGACCGGGGCCTCGCACATGGCTTTCTTCAGTCTCACAAAGGCCTGCTGACAAGCCTCCGTCCAGACTACCCGTCGAGGTTGTTTCTTGGACGTGAGCTCCGTGAGGGGGGCTACAATGGTACCGTACCCCTTCACGAAGCGGCGGTAGTATCCCGTGAGGCCCAGAAAAGCTCGGACCTCAGTCTGTGTCTTGGGGGGTTCCCAGGCCATGATGGCCTCGATCTTCGCCTGGAGGGGTTGCACCGCTCCCCTACCCACCAAGTGTCCAAGGTACACTACCGACCCCTGCCCGATCTGGCACTTGCTGGCCTTGATCGTCAATCCAGCTTGTCTCAGGGCCTGGAGAACAGCTTGCAGGTGATGCAAGTGATCCTCCCAGCTGTTACTGAAGACGGCTATGTCATCCAGATAAGCAGCAGAGAAACTCTCCATTCCGGTGAGGATCTGGTTTACCAGGCGCTGAAACGTGGCAGGTGCGTTCTTGAGCCCAAAGGGCATCACACAGAACTGGTAGTGGCCATTGGGCGTGGAGAAGGCTGACCTTTCCCTTGCTCCATCAGTCAAAGAGATCTGCCAGTACCCAGAAGTAAGGTCAAAGGTACTTAGATATTGGGCAGCTCCCAGCCGGTCAATCAATTCATCCGCCCTAGGGATCGGATGAGCATCAGTTTTGGTCACTGAATTCAGTCCCCGGTAGTCCACACAGAACCTCAGTTCCGGTTGGGCACCCGGTGGTGCAGCTTTTGGTACTAACACCACCGGACTGGACCAGGGGTTGCTAGAAGGTTCGATCACTCCTAGCTCCAGCATCTTAGTGACTTCACTGTTAATGCTGGCCTTCACCTTGTCTGACATCCGGTAGATCTTGGACTTCACAGGTGGGCTGTCTCCTGTGTCCACGTCATGGACGCACAGGTGAGTCCTACCCGGGACAAGGGAGAACAACGAAGAGTACTGCCCCAGGACCTGGCGGCAGTCCTCCTGCTGTTCAGGAGTTAGAGATGGGGAGAGAATCATTCCCTCCAACGACCCATCCTTTTCTTGAGACGCAAACAAATCGGGGAGAGGCTCGCTTTCCACGTCCTCTGCTCCGTCAGTCACCATCATCAAGATGACTTCGGGCCTCTCGTGGTGGGGTTTGAGGCGGTTGGCGTGCAGCACCCGTAGGGGCTGACGAGGGGTCTTCAGGTCCACCAAGTAGGTAGCCTTACCCTTCTTCTCCAATACCTCAAAGGGTCCTGACCAGCGATCCTGGAGGGCGCTAAGCTCTCCTGGTTCGATCACCCACACCTTCTGGCCAGGCTCCAACTCCACCGGGTGAGCATTGTGGTCATACCACACCTTCATTACTGCTTGGCTGGCTTCCAAGTTGTCAGAAGCTTGCTTCCACAACTTAGCCATTTGGCTCCGGAAGGCCAGCATGTAGCTCACCACGTCCTGGGGAAGTTTCTGGGAGTTCTTTCCCATCCGTCCCTCACCAGGTTGAGAGGTCCACGTACAGGGTGCCCATACAGAAGTTCGAAGGGGCTGAAGCCCACTCCCTTCTGTGGCACTTCCCTGTAAGAAAAGAGTAGACAGGGTAGGAGGACGTCCCATTTCCTCCGCAGGCTTTCAGGCAGACTTCTGATCATGCCCTTCAAGGTTTTGTTAAACCTCTCCACCAGACCATTGGTATGGGGGTGGTAAGGAGTGGTGAACCGGTAGGTCACCCCACACTCCTTCCACATGGCCCGCATGTACGCTGACATGAAGTTGGTCCCCCTGTCGGACACAACTTCCTTGGCAAAACCCACTCGGGTAAAGATTCCCATCAGGGCCCTAGCCACAACAGGTGCTGTTATGGTCCTCAGAGGTATTGCCTCTGGGTACCGTGTGGCATGATCCACCAGAACCAGGATAAACCTGTGACCAGCTGTAGTAGGTGGATCTAACGGACCCACAATGTCGATGCCCACCCTTTCAAAGGGGGTGCTAACGACAGGAAGTGGTTCCAGGGGAGCTTTTAGCTTCACCCCTGTTTTCCCACTGGCTTGGCAAGACACACATGTCCGGCAGTAGGTATCGGACGACACTTTCATTTGAGGCCAATAAAAGTGTGGGACAAGACGGGCGAAGGTCTTGTCTTGCCCCAGGTGTCCTGCCAAGGGGATCTCGTGAGCCAACTCCAGAAGGAAGGCTCGATAACGTTGAGGGACTACCAAGGCTTGTGACGATCCATGTAGGGGTGCCTTGGGTTCACTGTAGAGGAGGCCATCCTCCCAGTAAACACTGTAGTTCCCTTCAACGTTCCCTGCTGCCTGGGCTTCGGCCTGTCGCCTCAGCCCCTCAAGGGTAGGGCACTCCCTCTGGCCCTGGCAGAATTCCTCCCTGGACGGGCCTCCCTCCACATGCCACTCGGCCGGGATGGGTAGGTCCTCCAGTTCGGTGACATCCCCCACCGCAGACTCCTGGTCCACCACCTCCGGTGGCCTATCCGTCCTACGGGGTGTGGACGCCGAGGCAGGCTCCTCCTGTCCTCGGTTCTTCCCTTGACTGGCAGCTGGCTGGGCCTTTGTTCCAGGCTCCAGCCTGAACGAACTCCCTCTCCGGGTAGTCGCGGACCTTGTGCTCACACAGGCCCAGTCAGGTGTACCCAGCATCTCAGTATGAGTCCGGTATTCCACCTCCTTCCAAGCATTGTGCTCCATGTCATTCCCCAGTAGACAATCGACTGGCACGGCAGGGCTTACGGCAACTCGAAGTGAACCTGCAACCCCCCCCCATTCAAAGGGAACCTCGGCCACCGGATAGTGGCCTGTTCTGCCGTCAGCCATCGCGGCTGGGTGGAGTACATGGGGAATTACCTGCTCTGGAGACACCAGTTGGCTACGCACCATAGTCATACTGGCTCCTGTGTCTCTCAGAGCCTCCCCTCTTTGGCCGTTGATGGTGACCCACTGCCCGTACTTTGCGGTATTTGCGGGCACCTGGATCTTAGGAACCATCTCCCGTTCTCCCAGGGACACTAAAGTGACACCCGCCCACTCCCTTCCCTTAGTTAAGGGCATCTCCTCCCCGAGCACTGCACTAGCTACTCCGGGGGTCTTTCCTCCAATGGGAGGGGGTGGTCGTTTCAGGCACTTCGGATCTCCCTTATAGTGTCCAACGCCACCGCACTCGTAGCAATGGACAACCCTTGGCTGCTGACTCTGGCCAGGATTAGGGTTTCTGGGTGGGTTAGCCCTAGGGGTGAATCCTGTTCCCTTTCCTTGGAAATTATTTTGGGGGCCTTTGGAGAACTCCTTTTTCTTTTCCCCTCCCTCTTTCTTCTGGGGGGGCGCCCTGTCCGGCCTTTTGAGTATCCCCTCCAGTCCCCCTTGTGGACACCCGGGTACTAGCCCAAATGTCCGCCTCCTCAGCAAGCTTCCGGGGACTGGTCAGCTTGCTATCCACCAGGTGTTGACGCAGTTCAGGGAAACATTTCTCGAGCAGGTGTTCCTTCAGTACTAGATCAAACAACCCCTCATAGTTCCTCACTTCACTGCCCTGAATCCAACCCTCTAGTGCCTTCTTTGCATAGTCCAGGAAGTCCACCCAATTCTGTGTGCCCAGTTTGTGACTACCCCTGAACTTCTGTCTGTACTTTTCGGGTGTTAGTCCAAACTTTCTTATGAGCGCCAGTTTCATGGTGGGGTAGTGGGTCTGCTCATCCTCCTCGAGGGCCAATAACGCATCCCTACCAGCTGGAGGCATGTACTTGTACAATCCCCCTCCCCAGTACTTCTCTGGAACCCCATGGGCCCTTAACGAGACCTCATAGGCCGCTAGCCACTTGGCGATATCGTCACCCGCCCCATAGCTAGCTACTATGTCCTTTGGCAGGTAGGGTTTGGGTTCCCTGGTGTACTCTCGTGCTTCGCTGCCACCGTTAGGTACAGGGTGTGCCCCGATTCTCAGGATCTGAAGATCTATCTCTTTCAGCCTTATCTCATGAGCCATCCTCTGTTCCTCCTTCTCTTTCTCCAGCCTTGCTAAGTCCCATGTGAGCTGTCTTTTCTCCCTCCGGTCTGTTAACTCCACTTCAGACAAGCCACCGCTAGAGGCACTACTGCCCTTCCTGGAAAGTGTCCTGGGCCCCGCTAACAGGTTCCCCACCTCAGGTTGGTACAAACCAGCTCCCTCACTGTCGGGCTCTCTATCCCTGTCCTCCTCCTCAGCCTTGCTTTCTCGGCGTGCCTCCCCCCAAGCCCTTAAGCTGGTTTGGAGTGCACCCTTCTTTGCTCCTGGGAGACAATACACCCCCTCCCGCTGGCAAAACTCCCTGAGTTGGGCCACAGTGTACGTTTCTAAATTCTCCAGTACAAACTCCATCTTGCCCACTCAGGTCAGAGGACAGTTATTTGCAGTAACTATGCAGGGGGGTACCTTATATAATACCTCCTCCCACCACCAGAGTAAATTTGGAAAAAACAAAAACTCACAATTAGGAAGGCCGCTTTGAGAAAACTCCCGGTGTAGGCCTATGGACTACCCACAGTTATTGTCGAGTATACGTAGGCACAGCTCTATCCCACCACTGAACACCAATTATGTTGGAAATCCCCCACTCCCACGCCTGAAGAGGTTGGTGGTAACGGGGTCTTTCCAGGACATACAAAGTGGTAGCTTGGCTCGAGTGGTCAGGAATCAGGCACCGTGCTAAGCATACGTCATACCCATACAATAACCATGCGTGCATCCGTTCCAAAAACGACTCTACACCGTAAAAATTATGAAAATATCTCTGTTTATCTTCTTTTTCTCTTAGTTACCGATTAAATAAATAATAACACAATCACCATATACAAGGCTTTTTCTGTGGAAGGGTACGTCAAATAAATACTGTCTTAATGATTCAATAAATAGGGGAGATCATAAATAATTAAGGCATAAATATAAGTGCATTACATACAGGCAATTAAATATTATGAGGCAATAAATACTGCAAGCCAATAAATATTGTGCGACAATAAATACTGTGGAACAATAAATACAGTGAAGCAATAAATAGGTTAAATACAATAAATACAGTGCTCTCAATAAATAATTAAAAGCTGACAGTGACACTTATAGAATCAGATCACATTTAGATTTCTATGGGCTGATTTGGCCCAGTCACAGCTTGTGGTTAGATGGATGGCTTGAGGGTGTCTATTCCCTGGCTTGGACAAGGCTGAGGCCCAAACTGAGGTAGATAAAGGGGGGAGATTCTAGAGACCTGGCTCTCTCACTCTACACAACCCCTCTGAATTAGTCTCAGCTCACCCCTGGCACAATCAAGCTGGTTCCAGCACCTCTCTAGCCCCTAGGGTAGTCTCTCAGGATTCCACAGGGCCTCAGGCGCCCTCTATTCCACTTACTGCCCTTTTTCTGAAGCTCCGACGCCGCTGGAGTCGTGTCGACGCCGTGAGGCGGTTCCGGTTCGATGTCGGCGGCCTCGGCGCAATGTCAGTTCTTGACGACGCCGGTAGGCGGTTCCGGTTCGATGTCGGCGGACTCGGCTCGATCTCGACCTCCGGTTCGATGACGTCGGGCAGTCTTGGCTCGATGTCGACTTATGGCGGCTCCGGTCCGATGGCGACCTCAGGTTCGATGACGTCGGCCGGCCTTGGCTCGATGTCGACTTCCGGCGGCTCCGGAGTGCGATCCCCACTCCCGACCTCCGGTGCTCCTCTCCTCAGGTTCCGGCAACTCCGGAGTGCGATCTCCACTCCCGACCTCCGGTGCTCCTCTCCTCAGGTTCCGGCGACTCCGGAGTGTGATCTCCACTCCCGACCTCCGGCACGCTTCACCTCGGTCTCCGGCGACTCCGGAGGGCGGACTTCACTCCCCCGTCGACGCCGCTCACTCGACCTCGGGTGACTTCCTCCTCGACCTCTGGTACTCTCTACGACCTCCGTCGGCGCCCTCTCTCGACCTCTGGCGGCTCCGGGTACGACGTCTGCTTTTCCAGTCAGCGTCGCCTCTCCACCTCGGGCTCCGGGTCTCTAGGCTTCTCGACGTCGGTCTCCAGGAAAACCAATAATCAGGTCAGGACTTTGCTGTTCTTTGCTTCTAAGGCCTGTTCCTGCTGTCCAGGTCCTCAAGATGGTTTTTCTTGCTTCTTCCCACACAGGGCTCCAGGCTGGGCTCAGTCAGTAGGGACTAGTATCAAGGGTGGGTTTATGAACCCCACTCCAGGCACAAGTTTCCACCCCTGCTGCCTCACTCCTTCCTCCTTCAGGTTTCTGCTGCTCTCCCTTCACCAGTCAGGTGCCAACTGCCAGCTCCAACTGCCAACTCTCTGACTTAGCTTCCCAACATTCTAAACCGCCTCCAACTGTCACAGGGCTCCAGATTGTTGCAGAAGGTTCTAGTAGGTTCCAGTGGGTTCTGATGATGTCACAGGTGGCCACCATTTTGTGCTCCAGGCCCTCAGACAGAAGTTCCAGGGGTAGATAAAATGGCTCCCTGAATCTGCATCAACACTAAAAAGTCTGGTGGTTCCCAAAAAGGAAAAATTCTAACAGGGTTTGAGGCAAAAGTGGGACAAAATAAATAATGATGAGGAGGGACCACCCAAAGGGCTGACAGGTCTAACACGCGTCCCCCCCCAGCTGAAAGTGGGGAGAGCTACCCAACCCCTTGGGAGTTCTCATCACTAAGGCGGAAATACCTTGAGAGACCGTCTGCATTGGCGTGGTCCACTCCAGGCCGATGTTCCACCTGAAAGTCCATTCCCTGTAGGGAAATAGACCACCTCAACAACTTGGGATTCTCCCCCTTCATCTGCATCAGCCAACGAAGGGGTCGGTGGTCGGTCTGAACCAGGAAGTGCGAGCCAAACAGGTATGGCCGCAACTTCTTCAGAGCCCATACCACTGCAAAGGCTTCACGCTCTATTGCACTCCACTTCTGTTCCCTGGGAAGTAGTCTCCGGGATAGGAAGACCACGGGTTGATCCAGACCCTCTTCATTGAGCTGCAATAACACTGCCCCAATGCCATGTTCTGATGCATCCGTCTGGACAATGAACTCCTTGGAGAAGTCTGGGGCCCTTAAGACCGGGGCCTCGCACATGGCTTTCTTCAGTCTCACAAAGGCCTGCTGACAAGCCTCCGTCCAGACTACCCGTCGAGGTTGTTTCTTGGACGTGAGCTCCGTGAGGGGGGCTACAATGGTACCGTACCCCTTCACGAAGCGGCGGTAGTATCCCGTGAGGCCCAGAAAAGCTCGGACCTCAGTCTGTGTCTTGGGGGGTTCCCAGGCCATGATGGCCTCGATCTTCGCCTGGAGGGGTTGCACCGCTCCCCTACCCACCAAGTGTCCAAGGTACACTACCGACCCCTGCCCGATCTGGCACTTGCTGGCCTTGATCGTCAATCCAGCTTGTCTCAGGGCCTGGAGAACAGCTTGCAGGTGACGCAAGTGATCCTCCCAGCTGTTACTGAAGACGGCTATGTCATCCAGATAAGCAGCAGAGAAACTCTCCATTCCGGTGAGGATCTGGTTTACCAGGCGCTGAAACGTGGCAGGTGCGTTCTTGAGCCCAAAGGGCATCACACAGAACTGGTAGTGGCCATTGGGCGTGGAGAAGGCTGACCTTTCCCTTGCTCCATCAGTCAAAGAGATCTGCCAGTACCCAGAAGTAAGGTCAAAGGTACTTAGATATTGGGCAGCTCCCAGCCGGTCAATCAATTCATCCGCCCTAGGGATCGGATGAGCATCAGTTTTGGTCACTGAATTCAGTCCCCGGTAGTCCACACAGAACCTCAGTTCCGGTTGGGCACCCGGTGGTGCAGCTTTTGGTACTAACACCACCGGACTGGACCAGGGGTTGCTAGAAGGTTCGATCACTCCTAGCTCCAGCATCTTAGTGACTTCACTGTTAATGCTGGCCTTCACCTTGTCTGACATCCGGTAGATCTTGGACTTCACAGGTGGGCTGTCTCCTGTGTCCACGTCATGGACGCACAGGTGAGTCCTACCCGGGACAAGGGAGAACAACGAAGAGTACTGCCCCAGGACCTGGCGGCAGTCCTCCTGCTGTTCAGGAGTTAGAGATGGGGAGAGAATCATTCCCTCCAACGACCCATCCTTTTCTTGAGACGCAAACAAATCGGGGAGAGGCTCGCTTTCCACGTCCTCTGCTCCGTCAGTCACCATCATCAAGATGACTTCGGGCCTCTCGTGGTGGGGTTTGAGGCGGTTGGCGTGCAGCACCCGTAGGGGCTGACGAGGGGTCTTCAGGTCCACCAAGTAGGTAGCCTTACCCTTCTTCTCCAATACCTCAAAGGGTCCTGACCAGCGATCCTGGAGGGCGCTAAGCTCTCCTGGTTCGATCACCCACACCTTCTGGCCAGGCTCCAACTCCACCGGGTGAGCATTGTGGTCATACCACGCCTTCATTACTGCTTGGCTGGCTTCCAAGTTGTCAGAAGCTTGCTTCCACAACTTAGCCATTTGGCTCCGGAAGGCCAGCATGTAGCTCACCACGTCCTGGGGAAGTTTCTGGGAGTTCTTTCCCATCCGTCCCTCACCAGGTTGAGAGGTCCACGTACAGGGTGCCCATACAGAAGTTCGAAGGGGCTGAAGCCCACTCCCTTCTGTGGCACTTCCCTGTAAGAAAAGAGTAGACAGGGTAGGAGGACGTCCCATTTCCTCCGCAGGCTTTCAGGCAGACTTCTGATCATGCCCTTCAAGGTTTTGTTAAACCTCTCCACCAGACCATTGGTATGGGGGTGGTAAGGAGTGGTGAACCGGTAGGTCACCCCACACTCCTTCCACATGGCCCGCATGTACGCTGACATGAAGTTGGTCCCCCTGTCGGACACAACTTCCTTGGCAAAACCCACTCGGGTAAAGATTCCCATCAGGGCCCTAGCCACAACAGGTGCTGTTATGGTCCTCAGAGGTATTGCCTCTGGGTACCGTGTGGCATGATCCACCAGAACCAGGATAAACCTGTGACCAGCTGTAGTAGGTGGATCTAACGGACCCACAATGTCGATGCCCACCCTTTCAAAGGGGGTGCTAACGACAGGAAGTGGTTCCAGGGGAGCTTTTAGCTTCACCCCTGTTTTCCCACTGGCTTGGCAAGACACACATGTCCGGCAGTAGGTATCGGACGACACTTTCATTTGAGGCCAATAAAAGTGTGGGACAAGACGGGCGAAGGTCTTGTCTTGCCCCAGGTGTCCTGCCAAGGGGATCTCGTGAGCCAACTCCAGAAGGAAGGCTCGATAACGTTGAGGGACTACCAAGGCTTGTGACGATCCATGTAGGGGTGCCTTGGGTTCACTGTAGAGGAGGCCATCCTCCCAGTAAACACTGTAGTTCCCTTCAACGTTCCCTGCTGCCTGGGCTTCGGCCTGTCGCCTCAGCCCCTCAAGGGTAGGGCACTCCCTCTGGCCCTGGCAGAATTCCTCCCTGGACGGGCCTCCCTCCACATGCCACTCGGCCGGGATGGGTAGGTCCTCCAGTTCGGTGACATCCCCCACCGCAGACTCCTGGTCCACCACCTCTGGTGGCCTATCCGTCCTACGGGGTGTGGACGCCGAGGCAGGCTCCTCCTGTCCTCGGTTCTTCCCTTGACTGGCAGCTGGCTGGGCCTTTGTTCCAGGCTCCAGCCTGAACGAACTCCCTCTCCGGGTAGTCGCGGACCTTGTGCTCACACAGGCCCAGTCAGGTGTACCCAGCATCTCAGTATGAGTCCGGTATTCCACCTCCTTCCAAGCATTGTGCTCCATGTCATTCCCCAGTAGACAATCGACTGGCACGGCAGGGCTTACGGCAACTCGAAGTGAACCTGCAACCCCCCCCCATTCAAAGGGAACCTCGGCCACCGGATAGTGGCCTGTTCTGCCGTCAGCCATCGCGGCTGGGTGGAGTACATGGGGAATTACCTGCTCTGGAGACACCAGTTGGCTACGCACCATAGTCATACTGGCTCCTGTGTCTCTCAGAGCCTCCCCTCTTTGGCCGTTGATGGTGACCCACTGCCCGTACTTTGCGGTATTTGCGGGCACCTGGATCTTAGGAACCATCTCCCGTTCTCCCAGGGACACTAAAGTGACACCCGCCCACTCCCTTCCCTTAGTTAAGGGCATCTCCTCCCCGAGCACTGCACTAGCTACTCCGGGGGTCTTTCCTCCAATGGGAGGGGGTGGTCGTTTCAGGCACTTCGGATCTCCCTTATAGTGTCCAACGCCACCGCACTCGTAGCAATGGACAACCCTTGGCTGCTGACTCTGGCCAGGATTAGGGTTTCTGGGTGGGTTAGCCCTAGGGGTGAATCCTGTTCCCTTTCCTTGGAAATTATTTTGGGGGCCTTTGGAGAACTCCTTTTTCTTTTCCCCTCCCTCTTTCTTCTGGGGGGGCGCCCTGTCCGGCCTTTTGAGTATCCCCTCCAGTCCCCCTTGTGGACACCCGGGTACTAGCCCAAATGTCCGCCTCCTCAGCAAGCTTCCGGGGACTGGTCAGCTTGCTATCCACCAGGTGTTGACGCAGTTCAGGGAAACATTTCTCGAGCAGGTGTTCCTTCAGTACTAGATCAAACAACCCCTCATAGTTCCTCACTTCACTGCCCTGAATCCAACCCTCTAGTGCCTTCTTTGCATAGTCCAGGAAGTCCACCCAATTCTGTGTGCCCAGTTTGTGACTACCCCTGAACTTCTGTCTGTACTTTTCGGGTGTTAGTCCAAACTTTCTTATGAGCGCCAGTTTCATGGTGGGGTAGTGGGTCTGCTCATCCTCCTCGAGGGCCAATAACGCATCCCTACCAGCTGGAGGCATGTACTTGTACAATCCCCCTCCCCAGTACTTCTCTGGAACCCCATGGGCCCTTAACGAGACCTCATAGGCCGCTAGCCACTTGGCGATATCGTCACCCGCCCCATAGCTAGCTACTATGTCCTTTGGCAGGTAGGGTTTGGGTTCCCTGGTGTACTCTCGTGCTTCGCTGCCACCGTTAGGTACAGGGTGTGCCCCGATTCTCAGGATCTGAAGATCTATCTCTTTCAGCCTTATCTCATGAGCCATCCTCTGTTCCTCCTTCTCTTTCTCCAGCCTTGCTAAGTCCCATGTGAGCTGTCTTTTCTCCCTCCGGTCTGTTAACTCCACTTCAGACAAGCCACCGCTAGAGGCACTACTGCCCTTCCTGGAAAGTGTCCTGGGCCCCGCTAACAGGTTCCCCACCTCAGGTTGGTACAAACCAGCTCCCTCACTGTCGGGCTCTCTATCCCTGTCCTCCTCCTCAGCCTTGCTTTCTCGGCGTGCCTCCCCCCAAGCCCTTAAGCTGGTTTGGAGTGCACCCTTCTTTGCTCCTGGGAGACAATACACCCCCTCCCGCTGGCAAAACTCCCTGAGTTGGGCCACAGTGTACGTTTCTAAATTCTCCAGTACAAACTCCATCTTGCCCACTCAGGTCAGAGGACAGTTATTTGCAGTAACTATGCAGGGGGGTACCTTATATAATACCTCCTCCCACCACCAGAGTAAATTTGGAAAAAACAAAAACTCACAATTAGGAAGGCCGCTTTGAGAAAACTCCCGGTGTAGGCCTATGGACTACCCACAGTTATTGTCCAGTATACGTAGGCACAGCTCTATCCCACCACTGAACACCAATTATGTTGGAAATCCCCCACTCCCACGCCTGAAGAGGTTGGTGGTAACGGGGTCTTTCCAGGACATACACAGTGGTAGCTTGGCTCGAGTGGTCAGGAATCAGGCACCGTGCTAAGCATACGTCATACCCATACAATAACCATGCGTGCATCCGTTCCAAAAACGACTCTACACCGTAAAAATTATGAAAATATCTCTGTTTATCTTCTTTTTCTCTTAGTTACCGATTAAATAAATAATAACACAATCACCATATACAAGGCTTTTTCTGTGGAAGGGTACGTCAAATAAATACTGTCTTAATGATTCAATAAATAGGGGAGATCATAAATAATTAAGGCATAAATATAAGTGCATTACATACAGGCAATTAAATATTATGAGGCAATAAATACTGCAAGCCAATAAATATTGTGCGACAATAAATACTGTGGAACAATAAATACAGTGAAGCAATAAATAGGTTAAATACAATAAATACAGTGCTCTCAATAAATAATTAAAAGCTGACAGTGACACTTATAGAATCAGATCACATTTAGATTTCTATGGGCTGATTTGGCCCAGTCACAGCTTGTGGTTAGATGGATGGCTTGAGGGTGTCTATTCCCTGGCTTGGACAAGGCTGAGGCCCAAACTGAGGTAGATAAAGGGGGGAGATTCTAGAGACCTGGCTCTCTCACTCTACACAACCCCTCTGAATTAGTCTCAGCTCACCCCTGGCACAATCAAGCTGGTTCCAGCACCTCTCTAGCCCCTAGGGTAGTCTCTCAGGATTCCACAGGGCCTCAGGCGCCCTCTATTCCACTTACTGCCCTTTTTCTGAAGCTCCGACGCCGCTGGAGTCGTGTCGACGCCGTGAGGCGGTTCCGGTTCGATGTCGGCGGCCTCGGCGCAATGTCAGTTCTTGACGACGCCGGTAGGCGGTTCCGGTTCGATGTCGGCGGACTCGGCTCGATCTCGACCTCCGGTTCGATGACGTCGGGCAGTCTTGGCTCGATGTCGACTTATGGCGGCTCCGGTCCGATGGCGACCTCAGGTTCGATGACGTCGGCCGGCCTTGGCTCGATGTCGACTTCCGGCGGCTCCGGAGTGCGATCCCCACTCCCGACCTCCGGTGCTCCTCTCCTCAGGTTCCGGCGACTCCGGAGTGCGATCTCCACTCCCGACCTCCGGTGCTCCTCTCCTCAGGTTCCGGCGACTCCGGAGTGCGATCTCCACTCCCGACCTCCGGCACGCTTCACCTCGGTCTCCGGTGACTCCGGAGGGCGGACTTCACTCCCCCGTCGACGCCGCTCACTCGACCTCGGGTGACTTCCTCCTCGACCTCTGGTACTCTCTACGACCTCCGTCGGCGCCCTCTCTCGACCTCTGGCGGCTCCGGGTACGACGTCTGCTTTTCCAGTCAGCGTCGCCTCTCCACCTCGGGCTCCGGGTCTCTAGGCTTCTCGACGTCGGTCTCCAGGAAAACCAATAATCAGGTCAGGACTTTGCTGTTCTTTGCTTCTAAGGCCTGTTCCTGCTGTCCAGGTCCTCAAGATGGTTTTTCTTGCTTCTTCCCACACAGGGCTCCAGGCTGGGCTCAGTCAGTAGGGACTAGTATCAAGGGTGGGTTTATGAACCCCACTCCAGGCACAAGTTTCCACCCCTGCTGCCTCACTCCTTCCTCCTTCAGGTTTCTGCTGCTCTCCCTTCACCAGTCAGGTGCCAACTGCCAGCTCCAACTGCCAACTCTCTGACTTAGCTTCCCAACATTCTAAACCGCCTCCAACTGTCACAGGGCTCCAGAATGTTGCAGAAGGTTCTAGTAGGTTCCAGTGGGTTCTGATGATGTCACAGGTGGCCACCATTTTGTGCTCCAGGCCCTCAGACAGAAGTTCCAGGGGTAGATAAAATGGCTCCCTGAATCTGCATCAACACTAAAAAGTCTGGTGGTTCCCAAAAAGGAAAAATTCTAACAGGGTTTGAGGCAAAAGTGGGACAAAATAAATAATGATGAGGAGGGACCACCCAAAGGGCTGACAGGTCTAACAGCATCCAATACATACTTTTTAACGCAGGCCATCGACTATTTTTCTTTTATTATGATTATGATGATGGATGCCGAAAAGGCTTTTGATTTGGTAGATTGGAGGGCTTTATTTTTTATTATGCAAAAGATTGGGTTTCCGCTACAATTTGTGCAGATGTTAAGAAAAGTCTATAATTGTGCAGAAACCAAAATCATTATTAATGGGTCAGAAGCTGGTAAGGTTATGATTAAACGTGGCACTCGCCAGGGATGCCCGCTATCCCCCCTCCTTTTTTCATTGTTCATTGAACCTCTAGCTGCGAAGATCCGGAAAAACTTAATGATCCTGCCGCCCATTGGATGGGATGGCAAAAATTAAGCTTTATGCAGACGACATTATTTTATACCTGAAAGCAGGGGCAGATAATGTACAGATTGCTTTGGACGAAATTCGAAAGTTCACACAGGTGGGTGGTACAAAGTTAATCAAGCGAAAACCGAGATTATAACATTCAGCGTGACTGCTTCAGACATTCCAGCTTCTATCCATCTAAAACCACCCCATCCAGTGAAATATCTGGGGATATACGTCACAAATGATTTTGGGCAACTATATTTTTTTAATTAAATTAATATGCTTACAAAAGTGAAAAAGCTATTAGATAAATGATCTCTGCTTCAATTGTCCTTAATAGGGAGGATCTCCATGGTTAAAATGTCAGTCCTCCCACTGTTTCTGTTCCTTTTTATTAATCTTCCCTTGAAAATTCCGAATCATTATTTTAAGGAGTTGGATCAAATAATTAGGATGTTTGTGTGGAATAATATACATCCAAGGGTTAAGTTAACTACATTACAATTTGATCTAAAATCAGGAGGATTGGCACTCCCACATTTTTTAACTTATTATCAGGCTGCGTTAGCTAATCTACTCTCCCAATTGGGCGAGAAAAATTCAGTTTTGATAATTTCTTATTGATTCATAGGTTGAAGGAAGGTGATATAGAACTCCCCGTGTTTTTACAACTTGCGAAACTCCCTAAAAGAACAAGATATAAGGTGATATTCACACTGGCTGAGAGAACCCAGTCTTTTTTAATTCACAAGATATACCTGTATTCCATGCATATACCCCTATTCAGGACAGTGCAGCAGGAGGTCTTATATTGTCCAGGGGGCTTGATCAGGTATGGCAAGGGCTGGGTTATTCCCAGCTTTGGGATTTTTACATTTATGAAACATTGATTACCTGTAAAACGGTTCGTTTCCAGGCTACCACGTTGACTACTGCCCTCTTTTTGAGTTTTTTACAAATAGTGAATTTTCTTAAAACTAATTATTCAATGCTGGGGGAGATGGTATATCAAATCACTAAGCAGATGGCTAATAAAATGGTAGGGGTTGGGTGTTGGTATCGGCTACTTCATCAAAATGCCAATTCTGAAGAGATTTTGACGAAAGAGCTCTTAAAAATCTACTCAGAAACGGGCTGTAAGTTCAATACCATAGAATGGAGACAGCTTAGTGAATTCGCGGATAAGGTACTCAGAAGCGCTAATAATAAAAGGATGAACTTTTTATCAAGAGGCTTATTATATTATACACCCCAGAGACTGTCTAAAATGTTCTGAACAAGTCTGAATCAATGTTTTAGATGTAATAAAGACGGGGAAGGCGGATGGCTGCATATATTTTACAAATGTGATAATTTACAGCAATTTTGGAAGGGGGTTTTCACCTAAATCTCTCGGATTTTATCATTAAAAATTGAGCCTTAGCTGGTGCTATTTGGTTCTTCTGGAGAAGTGAAATGCTTCACAAAATATCAACAGTACTTTATTTTAATTGCTATCGCAGTTGCCAGTTCACTTGTTCTTCAAAATTGGAGAACTAGTATACAACCCAGCATTGAGCACTGGCTTAATAAAATGTCCAGGACTTGTAAATTAGAGGAAGCCTATGCTAAACGTATAAGAGCGACTGTAAGATTCAGGGGTATCTGGTGCAATTTCTCTTCTAATGAGGCTGCAGACGAAAACTGATCAAAAGACTTGGGTCCGTACCGCTCCCACTAGAACAATGCACTTTAAAAGAATGTATGTCATCGACGTAACCGTTAAAATTGATTCTTGGTTTTTTGCACATTGCACTTAGCACTTTATACTCTATAAAAACATTTGCTAAATGGTTAGAGATACTTCAGCTACTATATTTATAGATGCACTTTATATAAGAATGTCATCAATAGTGATTTCATATCTTAAGATCAAATAGTGTGAAATCGATAATTAGTTTCAGGGAGTTTGTACCTTTCAGTTAGTCATTCTATAACCCGGGGACTGTCAAGAAATTAGTTTTATACTCGATAGATAAATCATGTATTCATTATGGATTCGATTTTACAACTGTGTTCAACTATGATCTGTCAATTACTTGTCTAGCTGCAGCTCTGTAAGCAAAATTGTTTTCTTCTTTTTTTTCCACCTATGCTTTTTTAGATGTTACTGTGATTGTTTGTATATTTCCTGTTCTATTAATAAAAATATATAAAAAAAAGACACACTAAGTCCCTCCTATACATCTCAATTCCATGAGAGATCATGCTGCTCATGGTTAGGCTTGCATCGTTTTGCACAGCACCCATAACCGCAAACATGCCCAGTCACCTCGACCTCTCTCCAAGCAGAAATTTATTTTGTATTTTTTAATTTTTAATCAATCAAACTTACTTATTTAGTTGACCCATCTTGACATCATGGTGATTGCACAGATCATCGAGTTTATTTATACCTTAAATCTAAATATTGTGTCAAGTCTTGCATTAGTACAAAAATATCGTGGTCAAGAAAAGTGTTCATTGGTATATAATATGGTTTTAAATAATAGTCCTTTATTTAATATTGTTCACTTAAAAATACTTATAAAAATATTGTTTTGTGATTCATTTGATATACATTAATAAGGATATCATTTTAGGTGTTAGTATTGTAAGTAATCACCACTCATGTTTAAGGAAGGTGCCTGCCACAGGGTGCAGGGAAGAACTGCACCTCTACAGTTAACAATGCGAGCATGCATTCCATTTTGAATGCATGCTGCCATTGTTAAGTATAGGATTGTGACTGAACCTACATGCTGGTCTGTAACTGTTGACAGGATGTCGGTCGGTTACAATTCTTGAACAATGTCGGTTGGACGGACTCCAGTCCGTCCGACATCAGAATCGGGTCCTAAGTTAGTAATTTATAATGTAGTTGCTGATTGTTGGCCTCATTTGTTCTGGAATAGGGTGAGAATGCCATGAAATCATAATCAATTTAAATGTGTTGTTAATTTTAGAATGTAAATGTAATATTTTATTTAATTTTGTTTTATTTTCAATTGTTTATTTTTAATGGGAAGTACCTTATATTTTAGTAGCGTTTCACTGTTTTCGTAGAGGAATAGGGTGAGAAGTTAATTAAATTACAAGTAATTTTATAAAAATGCTATTTAATTTTAATTGTTAATTAATTAAGTAATTGATTATTAATTATGTAAGCTGAGTTATTTAGTCATTTTTGATTTAGTTAAATTAAATGTTTTTTGTGTTTACTTTTTTCCTTTGGGTAGGGAGATACATTTTATTTAAATTATTTGGATTTTTTTTTATTTCATTTCATTATGTATGCTATTGTTTCACAAAACCATGAAAGAATATACATAAAATACATTTGCTTAAAAACTCATTTTCAGATAGTAAAAACATTTCATTTAAAATCTATAAAAGCTCTTTAAAATTTACAGTGTGGGCAGAACTTTGCATTTAAATCTCTATTTTATCAGAGAATCATTTGCAAACAGTTCTGGATATAAAGTGACTGAGTGCATAAAAATTATTAAAAAACGATTTCATAGCAGGTAATAAAAATGTAGGCAAAACTATTGTTAAATCAGACACAATACGGCGAACTCCTCACATTTCATTTTCCCGCTGATCTACACTGCTTGACTACAACTGTAATAAATCTATAAATTGTATAGCAGACCATTATGGGTTACAGCAGTTGGAGGTGCTCCAGTGCCGCCTTTTACTCCCTGATGTTTTGAATCCTCAATAGAGGGTTTAAAATGAGTATTCTTGGATCTAGATATAAGTTGCAGAAAAAGAGCAGGTGCAACTGAGACTGGGAAGATGTTGAATTGAATGGACAGGTTATCAAATCACTATTCACAGCCGGCACAAAGAGAAATGGAACGTAAACTGACTGAGCTTCTAAAAGCAGCTCTTAAGAACAGAAGTACTCTAATGAGATTGTCTGTGATCAGGAACAGATGAAAGGCCTATCGGGCCAAAGCATGAGAAGTGGCCAGGCAAAGGGAGGAAGCACTGTGGATTGATCTACATGAGGCATCAAAAGTAAAAAAACTCTACTAAATTCTGAAAATGAGTTCAGATAAGAACAACTGAAAACAACCTGAGGGTCTCCCCCTCAATCACCACTCTTAAGTGGACTAAATACAACTTGAATCTCTTCAATTTGGAGAAAGATAAACCTGTCCCAGTCCACTTACCAGACAATAAGGGGCGCCACTTTCAAGAAAAGCTGGAGCATTGGAGTGAAGCACTGGCTGACAAAAACCAAATCAAACAAACTCTGGCATAATTCCGCTTAGCTGAAGTCACAGAACCAAATGGTCTCCTACCTAGAATGTATAAAACCACTTCTGAGGAATGGGCCTTCCTGCTGAGGCCCCTCTTCAATAATTGTACTGCTGGACAGTAGGAGAGGCCCCAATTTGACACCACTTCACAAAAGGCGACATATGATCAACCGGTCAATTTCAGCTTTATTGCCCTCATGGACATCACGGGAAAATGTTTTGCAAAAATCGTGAATAATGAGCTTGAGGAATGGGTTAATATGAAGTCTATAATTTCCATTACCCAATCAGGCTTCAGATGCGGCCATGGTACTGAAGATAATCTACGTATCCTTTTCTCTCTTATTGTCGATGCTAACATCAAAGATTTTCCATCGATTCATGTTGCCGCCATTGACTTTACTACTGTGTTTAACAAAGTGGAAAGACAAAGACTTTGGCAC
Organism: Triturus cristatus; assembly: GCF_964204655.1. Classification (NCBI taxonomy): domain Eukaryota; kingdom Metazoa; phylum Chordata; class Amphibia; order Caudata; family Salamandridae; genus Triturus; species Triturus cristatus. The sequence continues at coordinate 179,008,843 of NC_140593.1, forward strand.
AAGCTGACCAACTGGGGTATTTCAGATAAACTACTCAGAGCCATCAGGAGCCTCTATACTCAGAGTGGAAATATCAGCCGTGTTACAACCCATAAGATCTGGACCAACACAGGTGTTAAACAAGGGCACATCTAAGCTCCAGTTTTATCCACTCTTTATGTGGTACATAAATGATGCCTAAGCTTCAGTCCATGCCTTTCCTCCCAAGTTGGCGGGTACACACATCGACCGTCTCCAGTACGCCAATGACAAACTGCAAGTTGATCAAATGTCTGTAGAGCTGCAGCGTTCATTGGAGGCTCCTTTGTTGTACTGCAAGGATAACAAACTAGCAGTCAACCACTCAAAAACTAATATTTTGGTATGTGGTGCCAGAAGCAGCAACTCAACCCCTACATTTAAGTTCACTATGAATGAGGTAACCCTGCAGCAAGTCCCAAGTCTAAAGTACCTGGGTTTTCATCTTAACCACCGTGGGTCACACATAACACAGTTCTCTGATTTAAAAGAAAGCGCCTTTTCCTTGACGACATGCTTTAGAAAACTGGCAGTACGGATGCGCAGCCCTGATCTCACAGACATATGCAAAGTGCTCAAGGCCAAGTTTATACCAACATTAACTTAAGGTTCAGTAATATTCAATAATCAAATTGATTCATGGCTGGATAAAGTGCAAACACAATGCTATAGGAGACAGTTTTCCATCTCAAATTTGGCTGGAAATTGGTCTGAGTAAATAACCATTGTTATGTAAGCCTGATTTTTGGCCTACTACGTCAACCTCATGGCAGCCTCTAAAGGATGCTTCAAAGACCTGATCTGGTTTGACATTCAGGAGGAAATTCAGATGGGAATCCAATGCGAGAACTGCAATGTATCTTTTAAGAGTCAAAAGCATCCTTAAACAAAATCTGCCCCCAAAGCTAACTTCTAATATGCTAATTGAAAACCCAGAAATAAAATCAAGGGAAGGAGATTTGAAAGAGCTAGCTTAAAATGCCCATGTTGAAAACTGGCACTCAAAAAGGATCTTATAAGGCTGTGATTAGGATTAATTCCCCTGAAAGCTTTAAAGTTTGGGCATTGAAAAGGCTCTATATCTTATCAACACGTGAAGGTGCTGAAAAGTATCCCAGTGCCTAGGGGGTTTACAAGGTAATCTCAACCGGAGTATATCCTCCCTAAGTAGTAATAGACAGACCCAAGAATAAAGGGAAACCGGGATCTGCCTGAGGTATTTTATTTTTAAACCCCCTGGTCTTTTGCCTATCTAAAGAGCCCAACACTGTGGTTGAGCCCACCCCGACTTTTAGGGGTCGGGGTGACCCGATAATGAAGCATGACACCACTAGGGTGTGTGAGGGTAATTAAAACAAAAAAAAGTATTTTCCCCACATTCATGGTTGGGTTAGGTGCAACCTTTCACTAGAGAGTTTTCTTCCCCCCACCCCCTCCTTATTTTGTCCCCTACCTCGGGGATAGCTAGTTCACTAGCACCACTGACCACTAGATGGTCAATTGGAGTATTCTTTTGTGATTAGCATTGAAAAGGCTCCACAGAACAGAACTGTTGACTGTGCAATTTTAGAAAACAACCTTTACAGCACATCTTTATGCCTTTATCCCGCCCTTTTAAGTATAAGGTCTACTGGCTAAAACCAATATTACGGTGCTTGGGCATCGGTCAATGCAACAAAGTAGATATGGCTTGCCTGAATGTTGTCGATGTATAGCTTTCAGTTAGATGTATGACATTTCTCGGGGAAACTCTTATTATTGAACTCGAGCTCTACGGACAATTAAGAAGCCGCACCTCTGTCATGAACTTAAGCCACTGCTGTTATTCGCCCTTGCTTTATAGTTCTGCTGTTACAGCCTAGCGAGGGTCAGTGGGGAACAGACCTAGTAGACCATTCCTTTCTCCAAAGTGCATTTTAAATTTCGAACAAGAGTCTCATACTTCTTTCAGCATGTCCAACAAAGGCCCACACGGCTTGGAATTGACTGTCAACTGCAATATGTGTTAGCATAGTAATCAAACTTATTTTAGAATGAGTGGGGGAACGGTGAGGCTGGGCTTATCTTTGTCCATGGCTACACACTACCGAGCGGTGTCATCACCCCGACTATTGATCAACTTTTTAAAAAAAACATTTTTATTGATTTTAGCATGTTGCAGTTGCAGTATGTGCGAGCAAATTACATTATGGACATATGCAATTGTAATGGTACACATCGATCAAAGCGGTGAGGTAGAGCAGAGATGCTTTATTCAAGTTCTTTACAGCAACACCAGGAGGCAACTGCAACCTGGAGGAGAACATTCCAAGAGTCACCACTGGAACACTGAACATCAAGTGTTCCACACAGAGCCCACATACACTAGGAGATTACCAAAACATCTCCCTTTTTCCCAACCAAGAAATAAGAAAACAAGTTTAGCAAATCCCTTTTCCCTCCCACAACTTTAACAAACAACAACAAAGAAATAAAATATTAATAGAGAAAAATTAATACATATATATAAGAACAATCATCATTACATGTACACATGCATAGGTAGAGAATACCTTACATATCATCACCATGTAAAAAACATAATATGGCTTCATCTGTATCTTAAAGGTTTTTTGATGACTCATTTTTTATGCTCTCCGCTCCCGGAATATATTGCACCCCTCGGTCACATCTCACTTTCACATTATCCATCAGACGTGTCTTTGTGATCAACCTTCACAACCCTTGAGTTATTCTGCCACTGATTACCCATCCCACTGATGGAATGATAGCATACTGCCTCAACCTGCACTGGTTCCCTGAATCTAGATTGGCCTTTGGAAACATGAGAAGGTTCTTTTATGCAAATCCAATCTCCCTTAGTAAAAGCTTTGCCGTGTATTTTCGTCCCATGTTTGTTGTCAAAATTACATTTTTTCTTGCCTTGTGCTGTTTCTACCAATGGACGGATCCATTTGTCAACATCACATTCATGAGCCAAACCTGATCTGTTTTCTTTCAACCATGCTGAAAAAAAAACACTGACAGGTACACAGCCTCTCATAATAACAAATGGAATCTTGTTTGAAATGGCATTGTGACTGGTACAACAGGCAAAAAGCATTTCATCTGCTGCATCGGTAATGTCCACACCATTTTTGACTTGCCACTGGGTACATTCCACCAAAATGCGATTCATCCTCTCCACCAAACCATTGGCTTGAGGATGATACAGGGCCACTCTTTTGTGTACAATTCCAGCATTAGATATAAAAACCCTCATCTCTCTAGAAACTAATTGCACCCCATTGTCAGAGACCAGATCTTTGGGCATGCCTTCCCTTTGAAAAACTTTTTGAAAAAAAATAATAACCGCATTGGTGTTTGGTTCTCTTACAAACTCCACCTCCCACCACGTGCTGTAATAATCTACCAGAACTATGGCATACTTGCATCTGGTAGGCAGGATACCAAAACTGAAAATAAATTCCTCCGCAAATTTGGACCAAGGTCTGCCCGGTAACTCTACAGGATGTAAAGGTAGGTTTGTAGTTTTAAGTGACTTATCACTGGTTGCACAAATAACACAATCTATGACCATCTCAACAATTTCTCTGTCCATGCTGGGCCACCAATACACAGACCTAATCCTTCTCTTAGTGACCGTTTGCTCCAATTGACCTTCATGAGCTGATTGTATAATATAGCATCTCAGAGACTCCGGAGGAACAAACTTGTCACCCCTCATGATGAGATCATCATCTTCCAACATTGACTCTTCAGCCTCTTTGAAAAAAGGTTGGACACTTGGATAAAGAATGGATTTCTTTGGCCAACCACACACAACATACTCATGTACCTTTCTCAGCAACTCGTCTTTGCCCATTCCATCCATCCATTCTTCATTATCAAAAGCACTCTCCAAACACACATCCATTGCAGCTATCAGACACTCTTTGTCTTCCTCCTCAGGTTCAACCTCTAGGCACTTTAAGGTAGGGGAGACCTAGACAGGAAACCTGCTCTGAAATTTTTCCCACCAGGAATGTGTTCAACCTCAAAGTTGTATTGGAGATGTTTTGCACTGAGTCTCGCAATCCTGGGAGTCAAGTCTCTAATAACATCTCCACTCAAAATACCCAGAAGAGGTTTGTGATCTGTCAATATTTGTTATTTCCTTCCCCACACAAAACACTTGAATCGCTCTACAGCCCAACAACACACCAGCAATTCTTTTTCTATAACTGAGAATTACTCCTTATTTTCTCGCAGAGCTCTTGAAGCGAAACCGATGGTGAGTTCACATGAATTAACCTTTTTTTGACAAAGTGGCTCCTAACCCAGTGTTGCTGGCATCCACACTGAGAATGCACACCCTTTCAGGATCAAAAGTTGCCAGAATCTTTCCAGACCTAATATCTGCCTTCAACTTATCGAATTCCTCTTGACATGCTCCATCCCACTTAAAAATACTTTGTTTCGTTAAGGAGACCACGTAGATTTTCTGTTTTGCTTGCAAAATTCTCAATGAACTTCGAATAGAACTCACACACCCCCAAAAATGATGACACTTATTCCCCTACTGTTGGGTGCGGGTGCTCCTATAGTTGCCTCGACTAAACCAAGACGAGGCTCCACACCCTTGAATGAAAACACTTGCCCCAAATATTCAATACGTGACTTTGCAAACTCACATTTTTGTGCATTCATAAGAACACCTGCTTGTTCAAGACTTTTCAAAACAGTAAGCATGATGTCATCATGTGTCAGGATGTCACTTGCTTCTACCAAAATGTAATCTTGAAAGACAACTAAGTAATCAATGCCCTTGAGAATAGATTTCATAATGCGTTGAAAAACTGACGCCCCAGATGCTAACCCAAAACGCATCCTTCTAAACTGAAATGTACCCGGAGGTGAGACAAAAGCTATGAGGTGACTGCATGATTGATCTAGTTCCACTTGATGATAAGCGGATGCTAAATCAATTTTGCTGAAAGCTGCAGCACCCGCAAAACTGGATACAATGTCATCAATCCGAGGTAGGGGATGCAAGTCAACTCAAATCACTTTGTTCAAGCTTCAAAGGTCAATGCAAACCCTAAGGTCCCCAGATTTCTTCCTTGCACTGACAAACGAAGAAAGCCAGAAGGAGGACTCAATGGGCTCAATGACACCATGGATGAACAGCTTTTCTAGAATATTAGCCTTCTAGTCCCAGATGCTGAAAGGCACCATCCTAAGTTTATGTTTCACAAGGATGACATTGTCATGCACTTTGATCTTGTGCCTCAACCCATTAATGTTTCCAAAACCTTAGTCAAAAACTTTGGGAAATTTCAACATCCACTCATTACTGGTCTCCGAAAAAACATCTTTGACCAAAGACACTTGTACTTCTCTTCCGGGTCGCAACTTTAAACCAAACAAACCTTGGTGATACCACCCTAAGATGTTGAGTCTCTTTATAGCAACATACATTTTTCCCCAAATGGTTTTCTCCTTAAATCTATGAGTAGATTAAAAAAACACTACCAACTCAATTCTTTCCCCATCATATGTAACTGGACACCTGTCAGGCGCCAACAACACTTTGTCTTCCCATGTGCTCTTAAACAATTTCTCAGTGATTATGGTAATTTTAGCATCTGAGTCTATGAGTAATTTCAAAGACTTCCCATCTACCTGAAAGTAAGAATAAGGATCTCTACACTCATGTTTACACTCATCTTGTAAGACCAAATCCATGCCTCTTGTTCCATCCATCAATCGTGCCATATCTTCACTAGGCCTGGGCTAAATTTTCGTTCCGCTCACGGAAATTGCGATAATTTGACATTTTCGCACTCCACGGAGAGCGCGAAAATTTCAAAATTTCCACATTCCACAGCTTAGCGACAATTTGTTTCTTGCTCGCGCTGTAAAATGATACATTCTCGTGCGCGCGCGATCGCCTTACCTGAATCCCCGCGTTCGCCGACAAGTTTTCCCGATCCGGTCGCGTTCTCCACGAGATGTTGGATTGTTGGTAGCCATTTGCGCTGTCTCGCGACAGTTCGCGCCCGCAGTAATATCATTGGTCGCGCCATCACGTCTTTCTTCTCGCGATCATGCACTGCGAGAAGAGTGAAAACAAGATGGCCGCGCCCGCGAGCAACCGCATGGGTAAGTTGGCGAGCCGCGACCACACAGAAAATACCGCGAACGGGCGGGAAAAAAACTTCCGCATCTTCTCGATATTTCCACGTGTTTACGGAGATTTTTAACATTTTCGCGATAATTTGCGAAAGTCACTTTCCCAAATTCCGCCCACCCCTAATCTTCACAAGACTCATCCACTATCACATTCGACTTATTATTATTTTTCTTAGCTTGTTATACTGACCGAGTCTCCCACAGCTCCTGCAAGTTGCACTTTTTGCAGGGCAGGGGTGGCCATTTGGAAAATGTTGTTCATACCAACACCTGAAGCATATATTTTTTGTTTACAAAACACATTTTTATCTCTCGTATTAGTGTCAAATCTCCTCTTTTGACCCTGTAATTTTGTGTAGTCTCCCTTAGTAGGCCCCTGACAGACATTGCACCTACACTCTCTTTCTTAATCGGCTCTCTTGAACATTTTTGAGAAATCTCAATACTCTTGACTATGTCAATTGTCTCACATAATGACGGATTCTTGCAAGTGAGTAAATTTTCTTGAACTTACTTGTCATAGCATCTTACCACAATTTGATCCTTAATCAATTGATCTAAAATCCTCAAAGTCACAGTCTGGAGAAAGCATACGTAAAGCTGCTACATATGAGTCCACAGAGTCCTCCTGGGGCTGCTCTCTTGGGAACACTTTATGTCTGTTTACAATCAAACTAGGTACCACATTAAACTGTTTATCCAATTTCCGAATTTCCTCCTGATATTCATCCAACTCTTCTTCATCATCGGAGGTAGATGTTGTGCTCAAGAGGAAACCTTTTCCTCTCCAGGCAATAACAATTACCTCCCACTGTTCCTAAATAATTTGTAAAAGCCCTATACCAAATATTTCATTTTATTGGTGGTTCACCTGGGGATTGTAAAAAAGGCAGAGGTGAATGTACTGATTGCATGTTACAAACCATTCACACACATCTGATGTTAACGCAAACAAACCCCGGACCAAAAAATGGTAAAGAAGACTGGAAGAGTAATTCCTGTTCACTCAGTAATAGCCACAAATATTGACTCTTTAAAAAGACCCAGGCTATAGAACATTTGTCCCAATGTGCTTGTCACACATTAAGTACGCTGGGAGGAAAACCTCAAACAACACAACTTAAATTGAGCACAGTGCTATAATGTTTGTAAGGCTCTGTCAACCCCTTACTGGAAAATACATGCACCGTAGTTCTCAGTAGAAGTGTGCATGTCACTGAAAGTTTACGAAGGGTGAAATGCACCATAGAAGCAAGTGTGCAGATCACTGCAAAAACTGTGATACAGACACGCCTCTTGAGCTCCGACTTCGTCAATGCCGGGAACACGCACTGACTCCGAGCATGATATTGCAGGATATACTCCAAATGGCCGAAAAAATAAACACCTGCTCCGGAAGAGCTCCCAAAGTGCACGTTACCGTAATGCAGAAGGAGAGGGGCATGCGCACACAATAAAATCCAGTGTGCCTATGACTGAGGAAAACAAACACGCTGCCAAGGACCACGGCGATCCCTGACAGGACACACCCCGTTAAAGATAAAACTCCATCGCAGGGTGGAATAAAACTGAAGGAATTCTCACTGCGCACAACAGCACCGCTCCAAACCCTGGCCGAACACTAACTCCTTCACGAGATTTCCAACTGTGATGAGTCATGAGGTAAGGCATGCAGCACTTTCTTAAATGATAAAACCGTAAACCCTCACAAAATAAACGTGTTTCGCCCGAAACAAGAGTTTTGACTCCTTCTTTTATACAAAGTTATTTGAGCGTAGCATAACGCTCTCATCTCGTGTGAGTACAGGCCCGTGGAGACTCACCAACCTGACAGCATGACACAGTGCTAGTCACACCCAGCTTTGCGAGGTCCAGCTACTCACCCACTGCTTCAGGAGGTCCGAAAACCCATTTGTTCCCAAAATTGTAGTGATATACAGCAATCAAAGTGGTGCGGTAGAGCAGAGATGCTTTATTCAAGTTTCTTAAAGCAACACCAGGAGGCAACTGCCAATCTGGAGGAGCACATTCCAAGAGTCACCAGTGGAACCCTGAACATCAAGTGTTCCACGCAGAGCTCACATACACTAGGAGATTACCACAGCGATATAATTGCAGTTTGATTAGGAGAAAATGGCTTAGTTTAACGGAAGAAATGCAAGAATAAATCAGAAAACAGTAACTGACATCAGATCACAACAGTACAGATCCAGGTCCAAAGGTTATTCTCCCTATGTTAAGAGCCCATCTTCTGTCACCCCCTTCTTTCGGCCCCCTATCCCCCTTCCTATCCAAGTGCATTACATCCCTTGGGTTGACAGAATATAGGGCATGCAGTAAGAGCAGCTATGGTCTACAGAACAGAAGTGAGGGGGAACCAATATCAGGCCTGTGAATAATATTAATCAGTTTCTGTATCGACATGACCTTCTTGAATGCTATATGTCTGAGAGGCAATTGATCAACTTAAGGTCCACATACTCCCTAGGCCAAATGGAACTATTAGCTACAAGCGCATAGTGATCAATTGCTTTTACCTGATTTTATCCTGTTTTTAACTGTTTATTTGTTCTACGGTACATTGATTTTGTTTTAAATAATTTCAAACAATTTTTTTTTCTATTAACATAAGTGTCGGAGGGATAAGACACTAGGAAATGGACCATCCCCAATCTAAACCTTGTCAAATAAAACCTCTGCACTTTAGCTAGATATGGGTAAGACCTTGACCCAAGACCTTGACCTCGGTCAAAGGCCTGCACTCTCCCCGGCAGCTCCTCTCGCTCCGCCGCCTCCGCTGAGCCCCCAGCCTGGGTTCGAGCCTGCTGTTTGCCCGCCTGCTACATCACGGTATCTGTTGACCTCTGACTGTACTGTTGGCATCCTTTTCCCTCATTGTTGCTTTTGTTGTCCCGGTCACTGTGTTTCTCTTTTTTCACCACTTATTGTGCATTGTAGTCCCCACTGTCCCTCTCACTCCCCACCCTGCTCCCTTTCTTCCTGATCCCCGCCGCTGCTGACCCGTGGCCCCTCCCTTGGCCCTCGCCCATTTCCCACCTCCCAGCTGAGCGTCCCTCCCCTACATATTGCAGACCACCGTGGGGGAGCTCTTGTAAGACCTTGACCTCGGTCAAAGCCCTGCACTCTCTCCGGCAGCTCATCTCGCTTTGTCGCTGCCGCTGAGCCCCCAGCCTGGGTTTGGGCTGCTGTTTGCCCGCCTGCCACATCACCGTATCTGTTGACCTTGGAGTGTACTGCTTGCATATTTTTCCCTCATTGTTGCATTTGTTGTCCCGGTCACTGTGTTTCTCTTTTTGTCCCCACTTATTGTGCATTGTTGTCCCAACTGCCCCTCTCTTTCCCCACGCCGTTCCCTTCTCCCTGATCCCTGCCACTGCTGACTCGTGGCCCCTCCCCCAGCCCTCGACCGTTTCCCACCTCCCAGCTGAGTGTCCCTCCCCTCTCCTACATAATGCAGACTGCTGCGGGGAAGCGCTTGTAAGACCTTGACCTTGGTCAAAGGCCTGCACTCTCCCCGGCAGCTTCTCTCGCTATGTCACCACCGCTGAGTCCCCAGCCTGGGTTCGAGGCTGCTGTTTGCCCGACTGCCGCATCACGGTATCTGTTGACCTCTGAGTGTACTGTTTGCATCTTTTTTCCTCGTTGCTTTTGTTGTCCTGGTCACTTTGTTTCTCTTTTTTTCCCCACTTATTGTGTATTGTTGTTCCCACTGCCCCTCTCTCTCCCCACACCGTTCCCTTCTCCCTGATTCCCGCTGCTGCTGACCCGTGGCCCCTCCCCCAGCCCTCGCCCATTTCCCGCCTCCCAGCTGAGCGTCTCTCCCCTCCCGTACATAATGCAGACCACTGTGCGGTCACGCAGGAGACGCGCACACCAGGTGCACCGCTGGCGCGCATAGGGCAATCCATTCTGCGCCGACCACGGCCAGCACCAGGAACCCTCGCCCATCGTAGCCCCACCGATATGATGCCACCACCCTCCTTGCTTTCAAGCCTGGAAGACACCCAGACTGCCAGAACTCCTCACCAAACACCACCAACGGACCTTTATCCTGCAGACACTGCCAACGTTCCTGCATTATCTACAGCGCCCCCACGTCCGCCACAGGCCCACGGGAAGCCCGCACCACCGCAGACTTGACGTGCATCCACTTCAACGTGCGCTCCCTCCACAGACACGCCGTAGAGATCTAGGACCTGAAGGCCGCCTGGTTCACTACCGAACTCCAAGTCGCCAGGCACACCTGCAGACGCCTTGGGAAAAAATGGCAAAGCCGGAAAACCACAGAAGACCTAAACCACTTCAGGAGCGCCGTGAAGGAGTATCACCAGCTCATAAGGGACACCAAACGGAACTTCATCAAGAACAAACTCGACACCAAAGCAACCAATGCGAAAGAACTCTTCAACGTCATACAGCAATTCACCAAACCCCCCAGCGAGGCCACGGACGTCACACCTTCCCAGGAATTTTGCTCAGCTCCTACTTCCATCGGAAAATCAAGGCCCTCACTTCAGCGACCAGACTCCGCTCACCACCCTTTACCCCTCCGCCGACCTCCAACCGACCATCACCACCTGGACTCCCGCCACAGTGGATCTCATCACCACGACCATGAGGAAAACCTGGTCCGGAGCCCCCACGGACCCCTGCTACTGGACCAGGGACACACCACAGCCCTCATCCTACTGGCTCTCTCTGTGGCTTTCGACACTGTCTCACACTGCACCCTCGCAGCCAGACTGCATGACGATGGGATACACGGCACCGCCCTCGACTGGATTCGATCCTTTCTCTCCGGCAGAGTCCAGAGGATCAGACTCCCGCCTTTTATCTCTGAACCTACATAGATCAACTGCGGAGTACCACAAGGATCATTGCTCAGCCCCACGCTCTTCAACATCTACATGGCCCCCCTCGCCACCTTCATCAGACAGCATGGGCTCAACATAGTAGCTTGTGCCAATGACACCCAGCTTATCTTCTCCCTCACGAAGGATCCCTAAGACACCAGGCTCAGCTTCCAGGAAGGAATGAAGGACGTTGCGGCCTGGATGAAGGACAGCTGCCTGAAGCTCAACACTGAGAAGACAGAAGTCCTCGTCCTGGATCCCTCGACCTCCGCCCAGGACAACACATGATGGCCCTCTGCCCTCGAGAGCCCGTCCACCCCAACAGCCCACACTCAGAACCTCAGCATCATCCTGGACTCCTCCCTCACCATGACCCACCAGATCAACGCCGTTGCCTCCACCAGCTTCAACTGCCTCCGCATCCACCGAAAGACCTTCAAATGAATCCACCCCAAACATAGAAAAACCGTCACCCACGCACTCATAACCAGCAAACTGGACTACGGAAACGCCCTCTATGCCAGTGTCAACAGGACCCTTCAACGCAAGCTTCAAACCATCCAGAATGCCGTGGCCAGACTCGTCCTTGGGACCCCTCGACACGAACATATGACTGAACACCTGCGAGACCTACACTGGCTCCCTGTCGAGAAGAGAATAACCTACAAGCTTCTCACCTACAAATCCCTCCACAACACCGGACCCAAATACCTCAACGAGAGAGTCTGTTTCAATGCAACCAAAAGAAACCTCCAATCCCCCAACCTCGCCCTAGCAGAGACCCCCTGCATCCGCAGAAGCAGAGCAGGAGGAAAGGCCTCCTCCAACATCACAGCCAATACCTGGAACGACCTCCCAGTCAGCATCAGACGCTCCCCTAACCTGCAAGCCTTCAGGAGGGACCTCAAGACCTTGCTTTTTGACTGAGCCGGAGCTGCCTACCCCCTCTGCCCCCAGCGCCTTGAGACCCTCACGGGTGAGTAGCTCACTCTATAAACCCCCTGATTCATTGATTGATTGATTGTTCCACATTAACACTTGTAGTCAGTGGGAGATAAGTTTTAAATGCCTTTTTCATTATTTCCATTTGAGCTCTTTTCAAGGCTACTAAGCCTAATATTGCCCTCTTCACTAGGGACCAATTGAGGCTTTGCTGGATTTCATACAAATCTAGCCCGCAGTTCTTCTCTTATATGTGTCATCGATTCGATATTTTGAGCTTTTGCAGTTTAAGTCAGTCCTTAGCAGTAGAATCTATGATGGATATTTGGCAGTAATACACTGAGCCCCCTCTATTCCCTGTCTTCAATCGGGGGACAATAATTGCCCAAGACCAAGATTTAGGAGGGCCAACGTGGATCGCGCTATGCAGCAGGTTCATTAAATTGGGGCCCAAAGGTCTAGATTGCTCTTAAAAAAGTCGACCAGGACCCCATCGGGTCCTGATGCTTTATTGCTTGGACACCATTTGACAGCAGTTGTGATATCGTTGGGCTACTGGGTGCTCATCCTTCACTAGGCTAATTGCCCCATTTACTATATTGCCATCATGGTAAGCAGGGTTATAAGAATCAGAAGCATTTGTAAAATGGGTGGCCTAGGCATGCTCTGGGACAGTTGCATCTATGCTAGTGGTAGAACTATTTGCAAAGAAAGATGCATTAACTTCCTGCCAATCTTGGGACACATTATCCCTGACACAGCAGCTGTTAATTGCTCTCATGCCTCACTTCAAATCTTCTCTTTACTTGCATCCTTATAATACTTCCTACAGGATCTGACTTCTATCATTTCCTTTGGGCACCTTTTGACTGCCCGTAACAAACTGTTGAGAGCTTGTGAACAGGACTTATCAATCCATATATATATATATATATATATATATATATAACAGTAGGTAGTTATAGTTAGGACCTATTTTCCATAGGAAATCCGCAACATTCTATTTGGAATAACGTTGGTGCCGATTGACGAATCTTTGCGAAATTTTCCAAACTTTTGGCCAGCTCCGGTCTGCTCCTATCCTGTAAATTTCACGGTGATTCGTCAAGCGGGGGCCGGGATAAAAGGGGGTCCCTAAACGCATTTTCCCATACGACCTGTTGACGCAGCTACAGCCCGAGCTGCTGAACGGAATTACACCAAATTTGGCAAAGAGGTAGTCCTCAGTTCAGACTCGTGCCTTTTGCTTAAATGGTGTAAATCCGTTCAGTAGTTTTTTGAGAAAATTAGAGTTAAAAAGATAGATATATCTGGGCGGAGCCTAACCACACATCTCATCATGAGATCTGATTGGCTGTCAGTACTTCATCCAAGAAGTGTTGGCAGCCATCGTGGGACCAATATACATGATAGCACCTCATTAAAAAGCATTGCAGTTAATAGAAGGTTTTAAGACTTTAGTTACATTATAAATCATTTGCTGATGGTACCATACTCATTTTAGGAATTGTGGTGTGTTCTAAGGTGATTTTACTATGTGAAAAAGCCTTCTGCTGTGATATCATGAATCATGTTTGAAAGAAAACTATTTTCTCATGCTTTTCCCACAGAGTTTTGGAAGGTGATCTATAAGCTAAACTGAGAGCATATTTTCTGTAAATTCATATTATCTTTCTCAGTCATGTGAGAATGAAGTCTGACATTCTCACTAAAACATGTACATCCAACAAGGGCAGAGACTGTCAGTTGATTCCTTTGTGTTCTACTGCAGCTTGCCAGAGTGTTCCAAAGAACAACTAGAGCGCTAACAGTCCTACATATGACAAACGTATGGCACACCTGAAGCCATCTTGGTTGGAATAAAGTGGTAACTCTTAAAACATTTAATTTAAAAAGGAACAAAATGAGGGGGTTTATTTTGCCATAGAAAGTATGATTAGTGCTGCAGAAAGAAAAATTAGGGCACATTTTGAGTGACTTCTCAAACCCTCTTCTGTTTCATTAAAAAATTCTGACATGCAGACTGAAACATGCACTTTCAATACCAGCAGCGGACTTCCCTGGTGAGCAGTAGCTTTACTACAGTGATCTAATAAGCAACTAGAGTGCTAACATTCCGAATTTATGGCAAATGTGTGACACATCTGAATGCCTTCTTGATGGAATCAAAGTAAAAAACTGAAAGTATTTCCTACTGAGGAGACTGTAGTAAATGAGGAAATTAGGAAACATCATAACAAATAAGTCTCTCAAAATGGCCACCAGAGACAAAAGAGCCCAAATGTAGCCCAAATATCACCCAGATGTAGCCCAAGTATAGCCCAATGACAGAATGTCCCAGAGTGTTCTAACGAACAACTAGAGCGCTAACAGTCTTACTTATGACAAAAGTATGGCACACGTGAAGCCATCTTGATTGGAATAAAGTGATAACACTTAAAACATTTAATTTACAAAGGAACAAAATGAGGGGGTTCATTTTGCCATAGAAATTATGATTAGTGCTGAAGAAAGAAAAATTAGGGCACATTTTGAGTGACTTCTCAAATCCTCTTCTATTTCATTAAAAAATTCTGATATGCAGACTGAAACATGCACTTTTAACCTCTTGAGTGCCCATGACGAGCTGGACTCATCATGGGCCGCGGTTGCGCTGTGCCCATGACGAGTCCAGCTCGTCATAAACCCCGCCCGCTAATGAAACGCCCGGCACAGGGCGGGGAAAGGGCGGGGCACTCAAAGGGTTAATACAGCAGCAGACTTCCGTGGTGAGCAGTAGCTTTACTACAGTGATCTAATGATCAACTAGAGTGCTAACATTCAGAATTTATGGCAAATGTGTGACATATCTGAATACCTTCTTGATGGAATCAAAGTAAAAAGACTGCAGTAAATGAGGAAATTAGGAAACTTCATAACAAATAAATCTCCCAAAATGGCCACCAGAGACAAAAGAGCCCAAATGCAGCAAAAATATCACTCAGATGTAGCCCATATGTAGCCCAATGACAGAAGTGTGCAAAACACGTATTTGTTGTGTATTTGCAGTTTTATATAGTGCAGACTTGTCAGGTATTGGAGTGCTTTACATGAGCATTGGTTACATCACACAAGATCAAATTCATTTTGGTTGTAGACATGGGGAGATTAAGTGATTTGACCAGAATCACAGAATGTTGAGCTGAAGCAGAAACTCCAACCTGGTTTCCCAGTTGCAAAGTCTGCAGCTCTGGAAGTAACGCCACATCCTCTCCCCTAAGTGCAACATTTAATCAAGTGGTCAACTGGATAAAAAAACATAAAGATTACAAATAATTTAAAAGTTCTTTGTCGCTATTTGAAAACTCAGAAAATATGTCCTCATTTTAGTTTTTTAGAGCACTAACCATAATTTTGATGCAAATAAGACCCTCTCATATATGTAATTTCTAAAGGAAATGCTCTAGGTATTACAGTTTTGATTACATCAAGATGACGTCAGGCGTTCCACACTTTTGTAATAAATATAGAATGTTAGCAATCTAGTTGTTCATTGGGATACTGCTGAGAGGCAGAGGCCAGGGGCACGGACTCTGAAAATTGAAGGCAGGTAGGAGAGTGCAGAGGCAACAATTTGACCAGAATGGGTAGGCAGGAAGGGCAGTGGCAGCACAACAGACTATGGAGGGCAGTGGAAAGGGGGGCAGGGGCAATAAACCAACAATACAGGACTGGAAAGAGAGGCTGTGGCAATATAATAGACCATTGTGGGCAGAAGGAAGAGGCAGTGGTAGTACAACCATACATGCCAACAGACCCGTTTCAGCCAGGAAACGTCCAATGTTTTTAAGCTCAAATGGGCTTTATTTGATCTGTCTCCTGTCTACAATCTCCTCTTTTTCAATGTAACTCAAAGGGGAAAATCAATACCCCAGTTTTTTTTCAAAATCTCCCTCTTACCAAGTTCAAAATGTTCGCAAGTATGGTACATTGGATCATGGCAGGCAGGAGGAATTGGGGTAGGGACATGGACTCGGATAACAGAAGACAGGAGGGACATGGAGAGGTGCATCAAACTGACCCTACAGGGCAGGCATCAGGGTTTGCAGCAGCACAATACACCACACAGCGCATGCGGGACGGGAGTGCAGTACAACAATCCATAGAAAGCAATAGGGAGGGGACAGGACCATGCACATGGACAACAGAGAACAGAGGGGAAAGAGGCAATGGTAGCTAGCTGATCCATAATGGACAGCCAGGCGAGAAAGCTGCAGCATAACAGACCATAAAGGGCAGGAGGGACGGATCAGGGGCATTACAATGGAACAGACAAGCCAGGAGGGAGGGAATAGGGGTCTGCACATGGAAAAAGAGGGCTAGGGGCAAGTGGGCAGGACAGGAGCAGCAAGATGACCATGGAGGTCAGGCAGGATGGGCACTAGAAACAAGACACACCATGGAGAGCAACAATGAGACTATGATGGCATACACACAGACCATGGAGGGAAGGTGGGAGGGGGTCAGGGGCAGCTAGCTGACCACACAGGGAAGGTGGGAGGGGCCATGGCAGCACAGAAGACCATGCATGGCAAGCGGGAGTGTTAGTGGCAGCACAATGGCTATGATGGGCAAGAAGGAGGGTGCAGGGGCGTTCACAAAGGACCATGGAGGATAGAAGGGAGGGTCAGGACCTGGGCACAGACAAGAGAGTTCAGGGGAAGGGGCCTCACAACAGACCACGCGGGGCAGGCAGGAGGAGCAGTTGCAGCACAACAGACCAGGGAGGGCAGAAGGGTGTGGCAGTAAAATGGACCATGAAGGACAGGAGGAAGGGGATAGGGGCATGGCATGTGGACAGGCAGGGTAGAGGTGGCAGGGACAGGATACAATCATCTGACAATGCTAGGCAGGTGGGAGGGGAGTGGCAGCTCAACAGAACACTCAGAGTAGATAGGAGTGGCAGGTCCATGGTACATGGTGGGCAAAAAGGATGGAGCAGGGGCATGCACAAAGACATCGGAGGGCAGGGGGAAGGAGAATAGGGGCAGAAAGAAAAGCACAGAGGCTAAGCAGGAGGTCAATGATGGGCCATAGAATTGGGCAATGGAGGGCAGGAGGAGTGGACTGGTACATCATGCTAAATGGAGGGCAGTGGCAGCACATCAGACCATGCATGGCAGGAGGGAGGAGGCTAGTCCATGGATTCAGACAACAGAGGATAGGAAGGAGGTGGATGGGGCAGCAAGCTAACTGTTCAGAGAAGGTGGGTATTAGGAACTTTATTGTTTTTAAAATGTGTGTCTGTGCGAACTACTTAAAATATGAACAAGCATGCAGCATAATCTCACTTTTATTCAGGAAGAAGAGGACGTTTGTGGCTGTGACTCCGGGCTCACTTGGCAGAAACACCCCCTGACCCTCCACCCCCATCGCAAAATGTAATGCCTGTGAAAAGGGTAGGTGGACGCAGTGTTATATAGAACATAGTCCTGAGAGCACAATTGAAAATGAAAACTAGATATAGTATATGGTATAAACTATGCACCAAAAAGTGTGATATAAGATGAACCGGGGCGTGAAATATAATATGCAATACATTGTGCGCAATGACAGATTCAGTGGAGAGCGCGAGATAGCACAGGCACTAGCGTGTGCTATGCGATATGTGCCTTGGAGTGTAATATGCACAGGGCAGTGTTGTGTAACCTAACTAGTCTCTAAAGTTGTAATAGAAAATATGTGCTGGGGAGTGTAACGTTGCATATGCACTGTGACAAAGATATGGATCCCAGATTGTAATATGTATGGCATAGCGCTGTGCGTTATAACATAGGCATCGAGGAAGGCATGTTACATGGGGCAATATAACCCGTGCGAAGGCAAGTGTGGCATGACATATTCACTGGGTGGTGTTAAAGTGCACATGGGCTAGAGAGTGTCATAGCATATGCACTAGCTGGTGGAATACAACACAGAGGTGTGAGGCACTCGGCAGGCACTGGTGGATGTAACACAGCATTGGGCTCAGCCAGGAGCACGCTGTGACTCTCAAGTGAGGTTCGTCTCCTTTCCAGAGAGTAAAATAAAAAGTATTACACATCCAGCGGTGGATGTGTATTTTATTAACCGTGAGGGGGTTTCTTGCATAGTTTGGTCGAATTTTTGTCGAATCCCCTTTAAATGGCTTGGTGTGCGTGTACATTAAATGTGCCCGTCAATAGCTACCCATGTTTGTATAAATAAATGACAAGGGTGTCTATTTGGAGAGTACCCAATGGCAGGGGCTCCGGGATAAGGCACAGTAGGGCGTCAGACACGTCAGAGCTTCACTAGCGGTGTAAATACAATCCATGTGAATTCATTCTATGCATAGTCGACTTTTAATGAATATCACGCAAATCATCATGGTGATAGTTACGTACGGTTTGTCCAGCATGTCCTAGGTGTTTCTATAAATAATTTTTTTTTTTTTAAATAATAAAAAACAAAGGCCGGCCCCGGGGGATGGGGTCCCCGGGGCCATAAGTGGCCTGAGATGGGGGGCAACGCAGCCCCCACCTAAAGAATATTAATAAAAAAAAGGCCATGACCCGGGGGTTGGGGTCCCCGGGGCCGATTAAGGCCTTGGGAGGGCCACATTTATTTTTTTCAACAAAAAAAATTAGGGTGCAGGCCCCAGGGGATGGGGTCCCCAGGGCCAGTAAATTCGAAAAAGAAGGGGGACCACACAGCCCTCCTTCTTAAAAAAATAAAATAAATAAAAGACCGGCATCGCGCCGGAGGCCATGCCCCCTCCTTGCAGCACTCTGCAAACGCGCCCCCTGGCCAGTTGTAAGTTGGGGAATTAATTCCCCTTCAATACTGAGGGTCCCTTTGGGCCAACTAGCCCAACAGGTATCTCCAGTATGCACCAGGGAACTGCGTTGCAGACAGGTGTTCTGAGGCCACGCCCCTTTTTACACCTCTATGAAACGCAGCTCTGTTTAGGCTAGTTTGACCCTAGGGACCCTTAGGATTCAAGGGGACTTAATCTCTCGACTTAGAACGGCCACACGGCGCATTTACACAGTGGTGAAGGGAGGGGACGGGGCCTGAGGTGACGTGTGCAAACACGCCCTGTGGCGCGTTTTAAGTTGGGGAAATAATTCCCCTTCAATCCTGAGGGACCCTGGGGGCCAACTAGCCCAC
This sequence comes from Triturus cristatus, assembly GCF_964204655.1. Taxonomy (NCBI): domain Eukaryota; kingdom Metazoa; phylum Chordata; class Amphibia; order Caudata; family Salamandridae; genus Triturus; species Triturus cristatus. The sequence goes on from NC_140593.1 coordinate 179,028,021, forward strand.
CAGGTGCTTCCAGTAAGCGCCACTGCTCTGCGTTGCAGAGAGGTGGTGCAGGCCGTGCCCCTTTTTACATCTCTCTGCAATGGCGCTTACTGGACGTACCTAGTGAGATATTTTGCCCCTAGGGATCCTCAGGATTCAAGGGGACATAATCTCCCAATTTAAAAAACGGCCACAGGGCGTGTTTACACAGTGGGGAAGGGAGGGGACGGGGCCTGAGGTGACGTGTGCAAACATGCCCTATGGTGCGTTTTAAATTCCCCTTCAATCCTGAGGGCCCCTGGGGGCTAACTAGCCCACCAGGTGCTTCCAGTAAGTGCCACTGAGCTGCGTTGTAGAGAGATGGTCTAGGCCGTGCCCCTTTATACATCTGTGAAAAGTCCAGCTAACTATAACGCCCCTGAAACCTATGTTTTTTTCTGTGAATTTCTAAGGTTTTTACATGCTAATTCCTAACTATAACGTGCCTGAAACCTATGGTTTTTTCAGTGAATAAATATATATATATATATATATATATATATATATATATATATATATATATATATATCTATATATATATATATATATGTATATATATATCTATATATATGTATATATATATATATCAGTGTCCCCTACGAATCAGGCTTAAGACTTAGGCATAGCTAGAATTGCTCCCTCTTGGCTTCCAGAAGTAGAAACAAAAATGCCTCGTTGTCGATGTTCCGCCATTTGCGTCGAACAACCATCGTTCTTGATCAACTCGATTGGAGGGGCCATCACACTAAGGGCCAATGTTGAAAGCCCTAATCAAAGATCTAATACCAGCATATTGTGATGACTCATAGAACTTTTAATAATGGGAAACTTATGTACCCTCCACAGCCATGCCTTTGGAGCTGCAATATAGTCAATCACAGACCCAATGCCCCTTCCTGTGCATGTTATCTGCCCAATATCCTCAACTGAGACCAGATCTTATGCTAAGGAAAAGGTCATAGGTCACCATTAGCTTGTTCAACATATTCCCACAAAGATTATGTTCAAAGTGCAAGTGATTCATTTTCTCCTGTCCCACAAACAAGATCGTTGGATATATAGGGCACACTCTAGAATTGAAATCGCCCCCCATAATATAACATATTCTTCACTCACACCTGCCAATACCTTGCCAAATGCATAAGCAAGGGGCTCAGTAATTAAAACAGTCTTGCTGTCAAAATTGTTCTGGTAGAAATTATTTAAGACAACAAGCAGAAACCCAACAAATGCCATACAGAAAATCTGGAAATAGTGAGAGTCCACAGAGGTTTTAAATATTGTGGCTTGCACTGCAATGCTTACTAAAGTTAATAAGCCACAACTGTGATTCCCCGATGGCGACAAGGTGTCAGGAGTGAAGACTGAATAAAAGCCATTAGCGTGTGTGTTCGTTCAAGACAATGCCTCTTGTAGGGACACGATCTGATGGTTGGCTAGATCCGTAACCCAGTTATCATCTTTAAGTTTCCTTAAGATGCCAGCAATATTCCAGTATAGTAAACTCAGATCTGGAACTGCAATGTTACTATTTGTGCCACGTATCATAGCCATGCTTGTGTTGGAAAATTGCGCAGATACACTGGGCTCAATGGGTGGAAAATCAATAGCGTGATATGAATGGATATTAGGCTTGTTAGTGTCAATAGAAGGCCAAGTAATGGTGCTTGTCATATGATTATTTTCAAGATGTAAATGATCAGACCCATATTTGATAGACATATTGTTAAGAGGCTGGAACTGTTTTGTGTACTCTTCCCCAGAGTGACATAGCCCGGTAGACCCAATAATTGAGCTTGATCTTGTATTGGCATACTCTAGCCAATCAACCTCCTTGAGAATGACAAATTGAGTCTATGTTGGGATAGCAAATGTCCTCATGCCCTCGGAGTTGTAGATGGGTGCAGCTCAGAGTATGTCTTTCAGGGGTCTATAACAGTACCCCAACAGGACCGGCTGTATACCCTCCGTAGACCCTTGAAGACCGGACAACCAAAGCAGAATGGGCCTGACCCCCCCCCCCCCCCCCAACGGGACCAGCGTACACCCATTATAGCCCTGGAAAAGGTATTGCAGCTAATATTTATTAGGAACGCGCTAAGCCAATGGTTCATCTTCGGCTTAAGTTGGAGATCCAACTCCAGGAAGTTTGAATAGAGAGGTGTAACAGTTTTTTACCACAATCACATATAGGGTACAATCCGGGGATGCTGTAAAGGTGGAGCATTCTTTGATAGTGTGTCAGGACCACATCTATAGCAGACCTCTCTCTAGGGCATCGACCTGCATTAGCCAGGACAAACTGAGTCCTCGATACTGGATTGTGATGCTTTGGACTTCCATCATCCCTGGGGAGAATGCCGAGCTTGTTAATTGTGGGGGGCATTCTTCACAGGTTGACATGTGCATTCAGTATACTCGATAGGGCCAAGTAAGTTGTGATGATTTTGTGCCACACACTCTCTCAAGAGTTTATCAATACTCTCAAGTGTAGCCAATACCGGGCTAAGGAATTAATGAGCCCTTCCAATTGATTGATGCTTCCATGGGCATCGTCATTTTTCCCATCATCCATTGTAGAAAATTTCACCTGGGTATGTACCTTGGGCTCCCTGGACCCATTCCTGGTTTCCCCCAAAAAGAGCTCAGAGTCTTGTTTCCCTTAGCCCATAGGTACATGCACTGGACGAGCTTTACCCTTCTTTCTTTTGGTTGGAACGGAACCAAAATGTCTGTATTTGGAGACCTACCAGGACAAGATGGTATCACCTGTGACATTGCTACAATGTCTACATCCCCTATATGCACACTGTGTTTGTTTGATGCTTCACCAGCTTCGTATAGGACTCTTGGAACTCCCCCTGTATCAACAATTGCATCTGACCTGACTTGTGCAGAGTTAGATACCAGGTCACCAGTAGCTGCAAATAACAGGGTCTTTCTGGTTGTCCCCAATCACTCTTTCACACTCTCAATCTCAGAATTAATGGCGCTCATTGCGGTATTCAGATGGCTGGTAATTGAGACAGCCACCTGTCAATCTCTAACTGGCGCAGTGATGATGCTAGATTTTCTCTTACCCATGGTTTTCCACCAACAGTAATAGGGAAAACAGGTGATAACTCTAAATGACCAAGTCAAGAGGGGTGGCCCAGCCCAGCCTCCTCCGGGTTCTGACATGTGCAGATAGGCCCGCATTTGGCCCGGAATTTACCTGGGTGCTGCCCACATGCATCCCATGTCGCAGGATTAGAGACAGTGCTTTCTTTTAGCACAATCACCAGCACCTCCGTCTAGCAACAACTGTGGATGGGACAGGAGCAGGAGTACCCTGGGGCAGCGAGTCCCACCAGGGCTAAGTCAATGATGTGGCAAAACAATATCGAATCCTGCACCGTGGGGGCAGAGGCAGTGCTTCAAGCGTGATCACCAACGCCTCCCGCTAGTAGTAGCTGTGGACGGGACAGTAGCAGAAGTACCCTGGGATAGTGAGTGCCACCAGATCTAAGTCAATGATGCAGTCCAACAGTGTCATGCTATGATTTCATGTATTTCAGATTTAAGATATTTACATGTTTTGTACAAAATGATTAGGAAGTGGAGTGTTATTTTTAGTCCCAACAAATTCCAACATTTTCACTTTTTTTTATAGACTGGTGTGGGAATAGTATATCTAACTCCTCCAGAGTCCAACACTTCCCCTACTGTTGCATACCCCGGAGTGGGAATCGTAAATCTAACCCCTCTGGAGTCAAACACTTTCGCTCCTGTTGTTTAGACTGGAGTGGAAATAGTAAGACTACCTCCACCGGAGTCCAGCACTTTTCTCTACTGTTTCGTAGATTGGAGTGGGAATAGCAAATCTAACCCCTCTGCAGTCCAACATTTTCCCCATCTGTGGCATGGACTGAAGTTGGAAAAGTAAATCTAAACCACCCTCCCCCCCTTCTCCCCCCCCCCCCGAAACCCAAAACCTTCTCTGCTGTAGCATCAACGGGAGTGGGAATATTCAATGTAAGCCTTCCACTTACCATGCTGTTTCATAGGAGGGAGTGAAAATAGTAAAGCAGCATCTTCCAAGTTAAATACTTTATGTAATTTTTGTTGAAGTACATTCATAGTAATGTTTTGTATTGTTATATAATATTGTATATCTTTAGTTTTTAATACATGGAAACAGTGCTGCTCTACCTCATTCCTTCTTTCTCGTGTCTTTGTTTCCTCATCTAATGTATAATTAATATTGACTTTTTCTTTTGGACCACATTTGAAGGGTTCTTTCATTTCTTAATCAAATGAACAGTAGTTGTTTGCCCCATCTACACAATTTATTATTTAGTCCGTTTCCATAAGGAAACCTGCATTTCTTTTAGCTGTTGCATCCTTCTTCGCTTCTCCAGTATTGCCCAAAAATATTTTGGTCTTACATAAAAAGAATGTGTTCCACAGTGGCTTGGACATGTAAGACACACTACAGAGTACAACATTTCTCTCAAAATAAAGTTACAAATATGAATCAGAATAGTTTCATGTTGTTTCAGGTAAACCATAGTTTTGAACTGGAACCTATGTGTTCTCTGATTCTGTGAGAAAAAACCTACATTAAGTCTGGAAATTCCTGAAAAAAAGATCTGTAAAGACGTTTTTAGAGTCATTGCCTTCAGTACCCCCGACAAATTCCTCACGTTTGGTATGGAAAAATACAAACTGTTCTGTATAAGCTTGGACCGGCTTTCTTGTGAAAGTCATTCCTTTTTCAGTTTCTGACACATTTATTTCCTGTCTTTCCGAAGGGGTTTGGCAGTTCCTCAGACATCTACTTAAGTGCCACTTTACTTTTTCTTGTCGAGATCTGTACAACAAGGGGTTCTATATGAGTCTAACTCCTATGTTTAGTCTGTGATTTTTATATAGCTGCTAGACTGTGCTCTTCTTCAGCTGTGATCTGTATGTTGCAGTCAGCAGCTGTCACATTTTCAGTGGGGTACTCTGGGTCACAGATAACCCCACCCAATTGTTATTCATATGCAGAGTTATTCCATCAAAATATACAGGATTGGGCCAAGCCTTTCTCAGTGTCTTTCTTAGAGTACCTTTCAGATACCCTTTTTCTACTTGCAGGCATCTTTATCTTCTTCCATGGGCTCTGATGATGAGAAATCAATTCCTCTGGAAGATGTGCTTTATTGTGGATCTTGTGATGTCATTCCAAGTCTTTTATTAGCTCAATTTCAGCTAAATTCTAATTTGATCTTACTACTGCACTCTGAGGTGCTTATTTTGAGTAGACTGTTGAAATTCCTATTATGTCCTTGGACTGAAATTAGCGTTACTGGGGTATAAACATTTTGAGGACTAACAAGCAAGAATCAATGCCTCTGTGTTTCACACAGAGTGTTACACAGAGGTTTTAGCCGAAATGTCTGCCAGAATTTATAATTCTACTGGGCCCAATAACTTTGGTTACCAGGCCGATCGGAATTTATGGGCCACTCCAGAGGACCTATGAGTAGCACCTCCCCCGGTCATGTGGCGCTGGGCTTTTTAAATAATGCATACATGTTCTATACGAGTCAGGCCTGCTTGTATCCTGACCTTAAGGTACTAACTCTTTACAATGAGTGTGTGTCCGGCCTAGGGTCATGAAAAGCTAACATTTTAAAAAGGTAATGCTAACAGTGTGTGCTCGATCACCATGTTATTTCAGATATTATTTTCAGAGCTGTAAGTTGACATTGGTAACGCTAACCAAATAGACAACAGAAATGTTCAGTTCTCTGAAAAGCTGCAGGACTACGAGATATGATTCCAGCTGCAAGGAGACCCAGCCTTACACAAATCGGGCTGAGAAGGAAATTAAATGGCAATATGGCACTATCGCCTACCTTCTGTGCACTTCTACTACAGAAGCATTGCAAGTGTTCCAGAGCAATGACATGAGAAGCTCCACAGGAATTCCCCTTCCTTCTCCATGGAAACTCATTAGATGAGAAGGTATAAAAAGTACTAAGGATTTTGGGTGGGACAGGCATAAGTAATGCTATCCGACTGCAGACACAATGGCTTTCTGAGGTAATTGGAAATACTTCATGGCATGGCAATTAAACAGTTTGGGAATTCTAATAACTATTCAGTCAATATAATAACCAGGGAATAACACCAGTTTTTGGACTCCTTCCTGGTGGCCAGACCTAATGGGGAAAGCCCCTGTGCCAACTAGAAAGGTTAAGAACCTGGGTATTATACTGGACGACAAATTGACCTTAGGACCTCAAGTAAATGCACTAGCTTCTAAAATCAGCTATACTATTAAAATGCTGAGAAAAGTCCTGCCCTTATTGCCTAAGGATAGCAGACAAATTGTAGTTGGTGCCATGGTAATGTCCAGATTGGACTACTGTAATGGACTCTACCTTAATATGCAACTAAAAGGATTAAAAAAACTGCAGATACTGCAGAATGCAGCAGTTAGATTACTCATGGACTCTTCAAATTCTTGTTCCGTTTCCAAAGAAAGGAAAGCCCTACACTGGCTCCCAGTAAAGAGCCGTATACAATTTAAAGTACTATGCTTTACCTTTAAGGCCTTACATGGCATAGGTCCAGAGTTTCTACAGCAAAGACTGCACTGGTACGTCCCAAGCAGACACTTGCGCTCTGAAGATGCCAACCTGGTTTGGGTGCCTCGTATAAAGAAAGCCCGTTGGGGAGGCAAAAGTTTTATCCATGGCACAGCGAAGGCTTGGAATGAATTACCTCACTATTTGAGATCTTTCACCGAGCTCTTACCTTTTCGTAAGGAATTAAAAACCTGGCTCTTTTCCAAAGAGTAGGCCGCCTCCTTTTTACTCTTTTCCTGCCAGTCTTAGAGAATCTAGAAGCGCCAGGACACCTCCGGGTATTTGTTGCGCTCTACAAATGACATTAACATTAACATTAACATAACATTAACATGAGGATTGTGCGATATGACATGTTTGAGACATTTCTGATCTTCGCCTTGAATGGTATTATAACTGCTGTGATTACCATAATAATTGCCACCAGCCTGATACATATGATTTATGTGTAAATAGTGCAAAATAAATAACCTTTTATTGTAAAATTCCAGCAACTGTAGGTGCCAACTGTTTTTTAAGGTATGGGTTGGGGGTTTCCAGCGGAAGTCTGTGCAGGTAAGCACGGTGGTAGTGCGGTGGGGCAGTGGGGCGGGAGGGGGGAAGTCGACAGACAACGGAAAAGGGATAGTTAAATAAATAATTAATTCCTATTCTGTTATCTGTCGACATCCCCCACCTCCCCACCGCGCTTACCTGCACGGACTGCTGCTGTGGGGGTCCATATCTAGATACAATCATCCCACTAGATAACAGAGTTACTTTTACAGAGTTGTCTGACTCCTAAGACTCCTTATCTGTATGCAAAAGACACACAATTGATGGACGGAATGCAGAACAAATCAAAACATTCACCCCAGTCAAGAGATCTGGGTTAAATCGATCATTCTTTTGCTCACCGTGCCACCCCAGTTTAGACCTGATCATATGCAAATCAGTCTTGACCCTGTGCCTCATGAGAACAGTCCAGCTCAAACTGCCAAGCCAGGTCCTCCCTGGACCGAAAACAAGCATCCTAGGACCGGTTTCTGGGTTTCACCCCTCTTCAGCCAGGATAGCTTGATTCCAGTGGCACAGTGAGCCCAGGCCCCATGTCTGGGCATACCTGGCGCACTTAGGGCAAGAAAGCAAAAGACACACAATTGATGGACGGAATGCAGAACAAATCACAACATTCACCCCCGTTGAAGAGATCTGGGTTAAATCCATCATTCTTTTGCTCACCATGCCACCCCAGTTTAGACCTAGCCATATGCAAATCAGTCTTGACCCTGTGTCTCATGGGAACAGTCCAGCCCGAACTGCCAAGCCAGGTCCGCCCTGGAGCGGAAACAAGCATCCTAGGACCGGTTTCAGGGTTTCACCCCTCTTCAGCCAGGATATTTTGATTCCAGTGGCACAGTGAGCCCAGGACCTACGTCTGGGCATACCAGGCGCACTTAGGGCAAGAAAGCAAAAGACACACAATTGATGAACGGAATGCAGAACAAATCAAAACATCCTCCCCCAGTCAAGTTATCTGGGTTAAATCCATCATTCTTTTGCTCACCATGCCACCCCAGTTTAGACTTGACCTTAAAGATTGAGGATGGTTGAGAAAGCTGGACTACTAATTGGCAATATGCACTACATAATTAGCCACTATATGATGTCTCCCAGTTCTGATACCAGACAATATTGAAGAAGTTAGTCAAATTGTTAGTGATTAGGTGGTGTCAATTTCTCAAATAATGCTTTAAAAGCAATTACTGGTAGTTTGTACAGTGTAATGCCCTAACAGTGATTGCTTCTAAACATATGATCAGTTGTCTATGGAACTTATTTGGACAAGCTCACTTATACTATATGGATATTTTAATTGCATACTAACTCCCAAAATTGATACAACTGATTTACATCCCTTGAATTAGATGCAAAACTAGCCCAAGGCATAGTCAGGCTTATGGAGATATTTGATCTGGTTGAGGTATGGAAAAAATTCCACTCCCTTCCCCTTAAGCAGAAATCATGCATTGATTTGTTTTTAGTGCTGCCACGAATGAAGAGTCACCCTATGCTGTATCAATTTTGATGGCTTTGGACAGCAGAAGCCACCTTTCAAGTGCCCAGGACTTGATTGGCGCCACTTCGCAGGGCTTGACCCGCAGATGGCATAGTCCAGTTGCTGTTGCAGGGTTGAAGAAGGTCTTTGATGGCCCTGAGATGTCCGAAAAGGGGGCAAGATAGAAAGCCCTTGGAGTCAATCTGGGATCAAGTGAAATGGGTCCAGTCTTTCTCCTCAGCAGGACAGAGCAGGCAGCAAGGCAGCATAGCAATGAAGAACAGCAGTTCTTTCAGAGCAGCAGTCAAGCAGGGTGTAAATCCTTTTTCACAGTTCCAGTACCATACTGTCGGGTAGGGTCAGAGGCCCAGCACTTATACCCAGTTACTCATACCCAATTGTGCATTCAAAGTGGGGGTGACTTCAAAGCAGGCCCTTGAAGTGTACAGGTTCCCCTTTCTTCCCAGCCCTGGCTTCAGACTGTCAGTAGGGGATAATCAGCCCTTTGTGTGGGAGACAGGACACTGCCTTTTCAGGAGTGTCAGCCCCCCTCCTTCTGCCCAGTAAGAGCTATCAGAATGCAGATGAATCGCAAATGAGTTCCCTGTCACACCCACCCTTCCTGTGTTTGTGGCTATCTAGAGGGAATGCACAAAGTGTAGTTGTTACCCACTCCAGAGGAGTATTAGAGAGAAGCTGCAAGGCAAACAGAGCAGTAAGAGCAGAGAAGTGTATATTTTCTAAAAGTGGCATTTTTTAAAATAGTAATGTTAAATCCAACTTTATCAGTAAAAAGGATTTATCATCACCATTTCAAAGATATGAAACTTGATCATCTACTCCTTTCTAATCAGGAATTACAGTTTAAAAGTGTATTAAGGATTTTTTCATGCTAGCCTATGGGGGGAGTAGGCCTCACAGTAGTGAAAAATTAATGTGGGTGTTTGTCACTACCAGGACATGCAAAACATAAGAGTAAATGGCGTACCTTTTACATACACAGCACCCTGCCCATAGCACTACTTAGGGCCTACCTCAGAGGGTAACTGAGGTGTGATAAAAGCGGAGTTTAAAGCTTGGCAAGAAGTTTTAAATGTCAAGTTGAAATGGCAGTAAATTGCCCACACATGCCTTGCAATGGCAGGCCTGAGACAGGTTTGAAAGGCTACTTGTGGGGGTGGCACAATCAGTGCTGCAGGCTCACTAGTGCTGTTTTGGTTACAGGCCCTAGGTATATGGTATACCACTTTACAAGGAACATCCAAGTAAACTAAATATGTCAATTGGGTATACACCAATGTAATCATGTTTAGGGAAGAAGCAAATGCACTTTAGCACTGGTCAGCACCAGTGAAAAGTGTTTAGAGTCCTAAGGCCTATAAATATATACAACAGCAGGCAAAAGGTTTGGGGGTGACCACCCTAAAGACGACTGGTCTAACACCTAAGTATCAACACTGTAAACTAATCTCAAACACTGTGTCACATCCATACAGTTAGTTGTAGAGGACACTTAGGGCCTCGTTTGATGATTGGTGAACCGATTACTCCGTCGCAAACCTAATGGATATCCTTTCCATCTAACTACAAGTGCCATAGGATATAATGTACTTTCAATAAGGTGCGTGGGTTATTTGTCACATTTGTGACAGAATAACCTGTCTGTCAAAGTCTAAATTAGGATTTAAGACACAAATCTGATATACATTTTGACCAGCACTTCACAAGTTAAACATGCTTTAATTAACTTGGAAAATATTTCCTCTCTGTTTTACCATCTTTTTAAAGAATTATCCCAACTCACATAAAAAGTAATTAAAGCTCAGATTGGGATTTTGTACTTTGAAATATTGTTGACAGCAGTGTTCTGCACATGGAAAATAATAGTAGCCCATGTCCAGGATTTACTATTGTACATATTTGCTATAAACCGTGCACAACTATATGGACCACAGTAAAACCAAAACCATATGTCGATACCTAAGCCACCTTTTGGTCTTCATGTACTTTCCGAGGACCTGGATGTCTTATGCAAAGTGTAGCCTGAAGTACTGGCTAAGAGATACTATGGGGTACTTTTATGTGCACCACATGAGTATGAGTCTCATAATTCACTTGATGAAAGGGCTGCTTGGAATTATTTTTGTGGGCAAAATCCATTATTAACAGATATTACATTGGAAAAGCGACAAATACAGTATTGCCACTTGCCTCATCTATAGTTGACAGTTATGTTACTGCATCACAAATGTGAAAGATATCCTATCCACCTTATTACAAGTGTATTGACTGAAAATACACTTTTAATAAGGTTGAGGAGACAGCTGTCACACTATTGATGGAAAGGCTGTCCAGCAAACTTCAGACCTGGGCCAACCTCTAAATAACCTATGGTACATGTAATACAAACTTATCTTATACTTTAAACTTTTACATGTTATGTTGCAAACTGAAAATCTAAAACAAATGGTTAAAAACAACATACAATACATTTTCAATGATTACACTCACCCCCTTGTTTGCTGCGCTATGACCTTCAGCTCCCCATTAGCTCTGAGGTAGGTGGCTGGCAGAAGATACAGCATTATGGGAATAAGGGACTGTGGCACCCACATTTTTCTAGTGTCCCAGTTTTGTAAGGGTGATGTGGTGGGTCCATCACCGAAGGTCCTCCAACCATTTATTGCAGTGGATGTTTTGGTTCATTAAAATGGTCTTGCAATGGCCGGTGAGATCTTTTTCTTGTTGTGAGACCTGACCTACAGAGAGCAATAGAAGAAAACAAAATAATAAAAATATATCATGTTTACTTAAACAATGCATGTTATCAAACATACTTAGGTATATATATTATTTCTTTTTATTATTAAAAGGATTGACATTTTGTGTGACATGTTACAGCATCACAACTGTCACTGAAATACTGTCCACATTCTTACAAGTGTGTGATGTGCGATGTAAAATATAATAAGGTGGAGGAAATCTCTGTTACCTTATGACAAACTAAAACCATGATCAGGGCTAGACTGGAAACCGAAACCAGCCCAGGCAAAGAGCTTGGCCGCCTATGCTGCAAAACTGGCCCCGGTAACAAAAATGCCCCCCTACCAGGGTCTAAAACTGGCCCTCACCTTGGCGGGCCATCGGGGAAATGCCCGGTGCATGCTACGGCTAGTCCGGACCTGACCATTTTTTTTTTTATATTATTGTTTAGGAAATAGTGGCCAGCATTCAATGTTGTGTGCTGCCTTTACGGTCCATACTCAAAAACACCTTTTTCATTTTAAGACAAGTTACTCTATGACAATGTGATGGATGAGCCCTCAATCTCTGTATAAGTTCATTAGTGTTGAACTTATAGTGAAGTGTATGGCCTACATGTCACATTGTAATGGTGTAGCCATTTCGGAAAAATAGAACTCAAGACAATTGTGATTTTTGTAGAGGTTACTACTTTCAAAATTTCAAGAAATACCCCAGTCCACAAATAATGCATTGCAATATCAAGTGTAATGTGAATTGTTAAAAGGCAATTTTATCATTAGCTTCATAGTCTGAATATTATCCTCCACAGGCAGGGGCCTCCCTTGGCTTTGATAGTCCCATGTCCTAAAACGTTAATTCCATTAAAACAACATTCACAGAAAAACATGAGCTGCTTAGTGACAACATGGATCTTAATCGTTTTGTCACTCTTATTGCTCTTGCCCTGGTTGACCACACATATTACCCGTGGCATAGGGATGTCCTGGATGAACTCACCAATGTCTGAATCATTTGTTTTTCATCACAACATAACTTGCTGATAAAGTCTTTTGGGTAAACTATTTCATTGTTTGTTTAGCAATCAATAATGTTGATAGAGTTCATAACACACTAATTCCAGACATACATGAGTGAATAAAACACTACCCAGACCCAAAATAGTTTTGACCCATATCTATTTCTAATAAACAAAAACATATAGTTGTGCATTTTGGCTAGGCATTGCTTTTTAGTGGTAAAAGATGGGCGAGCACCCTGGGGACGATGTTTTTTCTAATATATTTGCCATATATTCATAAGGTCACTCATACATTTGTCACACTCAAGGCCAAAGTAATATGTGGTTTTTCAGTGGTTTGTGTGCAAATCACATATAGCCTGATCATGGGACTGTGAATCATTTTTCATATGGTGGATCTGACTTTTAAAGCATTATGGTCAGACTATGAAGTCACTCACAATATTATTAATAACTAACTGCACATGAAATTAAATGAATTTCATGTGTACAGTTTGCCTGACTCTTTGCGGAAACATACAGGTGGCTGTAATTGGTCAGGGCCCCCTCCTGAAGGATATCCAACTTGTCAGGAGTGAAGCTAAAAGATGCCAATCAAGGTTTCAGTTGATAATGAGTAACACCTGTTGAGGAGGTTGTCTACTGGCTACCACACTGCTGCGCTTGCGCTTGCATTAGCGCTGTGTTTTTTAGCATTTCCTTGTTTTGTATTTGTGTTTGAGATTGTGTTGAACTTACCCCTGTTTTTAAGTTCTTGCTTGCAGCTCGCACTCCTATTTCCCTCACTGCATTTAAAAGAAGGCATTTTTGCCAGAAGCACCACCACTTTGGTGGGTCCGGGTCCCGGGGGCGAACTTTGGTGGGTGCCATTTTGGATTGGGGCACTTGATCCGGCGGCCGCCGCCATCTTGGAGCGGACTCGCGCGCTAAGGGCTTATTGGAGGGCCTATTTAAAGTCGCTTGTTCCCGCGCAGCGGGACGCGTAAGTGGACGCCTTCGCTTAGCCTGAGTCGTGCCGGAGTCCTGCCCGTCTGCGCCCGTCAGCGTCCCGGAGGCGCCGGGGCGGCGGTGGACTGCGGCCCGGTAAGCCTCGGATGAGGATGATCTGTTACACCTCAGCGACGCTGCGCGCCCTGCAGACTGTTTCTTGTTCTTGTCGCTCTGTTTTCCCGGGCCGTGTCAAGGGTAAACGGCATTGCCCGGGCTGTGGCTGGTCGCCTGTGTGGACTCCTGTCACCGTCCACCGACCAGCAGTGGCTCGTGTTAAACATCTGTGCCTGCTGCTCAATACGAGGTCAGTAGGTAGCCATGCCCTGTACATTTATGATCTCCTTGTCAGGGAAAATCCATTATGTCTTCTACTGACTGAAACCTGGTTGGGCGAGGCGTCCAATCCGGACATTTTCTCAGCCATTCCTCCGGCGTATAATATCTTCCGGCAGGACAGAGCGAAGGGAAGGGGTGGCGGGGTTGCTTTGGTGGTAAAGAAGAGCGTGTCCTGCTCAGTTCTCCCCCTGAATTCCATCGGGGGTTCCGAGTCCCTTGCCTTTACGCTCAGACTGTCCCCGTGCCAGGCTCTGAAGGGGCTGCTGGTATACAGGCCGCCTGGCCCTGTGGGTTCCTTTTTGGATGACCTGCAGATGGCCATTTCCGAACTGGCGCTGTCCACACAGCATTGTGTGGTGGCGGGCGACTTTAATTTCCATCTGGACGTGGCGGACGATTCGGACTCAACTAAATTGCTGGATATTACATCCCCGCTGGGCCTTGTACCTTTTGTGATGGGTCCTACACATGAGAAAGGGCATACCCTGGACCAAGTGTTTTCGTCGGTCCCGATTGTTGATATTGAAACCCTGCCCGTGCTCTGGACGGATCACAGGCTGATTAGGTTCTCCGTGTTGGAGAACGGGCGAACGAACAGCAGCGCCCCCATACTGCCCAGACCAGCTGTGAGAGCGTTGCATAGAGTGACGCCCGATCTGCTGGAGCTTGTGGATCATCCATGCCCCTTCTCGGGCGATTTGGAACGGGACACTGAGGCTCTGCAGCTGTGGCTGACTGAAAGGTTGAATGATCTCGCCCCAAGGGCGGCCCCCCGGTCCACGGCAATACGGCGATCTGCGCCGTGGTTTACGGAGGCGCTGCGCGTGGCTCGCAGCCAATGTAAGGTTGCTGAGCGGGCCTGGCGCCTTCAGTATGACGGGAAGGCCAAACTCGCCTATAGGTCGGCTGTGAAGGCTTATCACCGGGACATCCTGTGTGCAAAGAAGGAATATCTTGCTAGGAGGATCGAGGCGTCGGTGAACTCCTGTAAGGAGATCTTCACTGTGGTGAAGGAGTTCACGACCCCCAGCTCCAACTTGCCCCTTCCAGTTTCACCTGACTCGTGGGCGTGTGATCTTGCCAGCTTCTTTACAGATAAGATCAAGGCGATTCAGGCCTCCTTCTTGGAGAGGTCGGAGGAGGGGTGTTGCGGCTCCGGGGCGGGACGCGTTCCATCGTCCACGCCTGTTGCTGTGCTGTCGGACTTTCCATCTGTTTCTAGCGATGCGTCCCTGTTGCTGCTGGCCAGCCTTAAATCAGGCTCGCCGCTAGACCCCTGCCCTGCCAAATTTTGGCCAGGATGGCGGCGATGGTGAACCCACTGGTCAACCCCCTTCTCAATGCCTCCTTGAGGGAGGGGAGTGTCCCACGCACCTGGAAAAGGGCGATGGCGATCCCCCTCCTGAAAAAGCCCGGTTTGGATGCCGAGGTCCTGGCCAACTACAGGCCAATTTCTCTTCTTCCGGCTCTGGCGAAGATCACAGAGAAACATGTGCATGGCATCTTGTCTGGTTTCTTAGAAACAAACAATCTACTTCATCCATCCCAATCCGGATTCCGTCCTAATTTAAGTACGGAAACGGCTCTGCGGGAGGTCTCGGAGGTCATTCGCGAGACTTTGGATGTTGGAGGCAAGGCCATGCTTGTCATGTTAGATCTGTCGGCGGCCTTTGACACCGTCCCCCATGTGGCGCTCCTCGCCAGGCTCCATGACATTGGCCTTAGGGGGACGGTGCTCAAATGGTTTACATCTTTTCTTGAGGGCCGCCGCCAGACGATCTGGGTTTCCCAGAGCTCCGCTGAGATGCCGCCATTGGGAGTCGGAGTTCCACAGGGTTCTGTGTTGAGCCCGACGTTGTTTAACATCTTCATGTCCCCTCTGGCGCCCTTGGTGGAGGCTTATGGGGCCCAGATCGTGTCATACGCAGATGACACGCAACTCCTCTTCACCTGCGGAAAAGATCAGGCATTTGATGGAAAGAGTATTCGGGGGTGCTTTGGAATGGTCTTCGACTGGTTCCAGCGGAATAGCCTGAAGGCCAATTCCAGCAAGTCGGAGGTTTTATTCTTCGGCTGTGCTACTGACCCGGAGTGGCAGGAATGGTGGCCGTTGGATATGTGTCCTCCTGCACAGTCATCGCTGGTTGCCAAAAACCTGGGAGTCAAGCTGGACAATAAGCTTATGTTGAGAGCGCATGTTCGCAGACGCTTCACTGGTTGCCCATACGGAAGCGGATTATGTTTAAATCCTTGACGCTGATGCATAAAGCACTTTTTGGCTCTGGCGCTAGGTATTTGCAACGGAGGCTGTCTTTTTACCGTCCAGCCCGTTCACTGCGGTCAGAATCTCTTTTCATGGCCGTGGTTCCGTGTGTGAGGAAGGCCCGTACTGGGGGGCTCTCTTTTAGCCTCAAGGCCCCTCAGCTTTGGAATTCGCTTCCGCTGGTTTTACGCAGCACTTCTAATTTGCTTCAGTTTAGGAAGAGCCTACAGACTTGGCTTTTTAACCTTTAGGTTTTCTTTTCTCCTTTTTTTGTGCCTAGTGGTCTGTTATTGGTCTGTTGTGTTATTTTACACTGAGCTGCATGTGGAAAGCGCCGGGACACTCTTTCTGAGTAGCCGTGCGCTATATAAACACAATATAACATAACATAACATAACAGGAGATCTGCAACACTTGATGGTTAGGAAAAAAGTGGGCTCAGTGGACTTAATAAACGTATTCGCCAATGTGACTGAATTTCTGTCAAAATACACTTACATGAAGGACCATGGATTCCGTCAGTCACAGACCATTATAAACAATGCAGGACCATGGACGCTGGAAAAGACAGCTACACACTACACTGAGGGCCTGATTACGAGTTTTCTCATGTCTGGCAGGCTGTTCTTTGGTGTTCCTAGGGCTGTACCTATCAAATAGGCCCCACAATTGTAACATCAAAGTTAGTACCTGCATGGCATGGACTGCTACAGTTCATTCTGTGCAGCTACTGGAGTGCATGCACCCAGGGGGCAGATTGAGGCCTTGAGGCAAAAGGGGGCCCTGGAGGAGGAACCGCCATGAAAACTGTGGCAGAGAAGAAACTCGCAATTTGCTTGGCAGGACGGTGGCGGTCTAGCCAAGCATTTTGCAGTCACAAGACCACCGCGCCACTGCCAGTGATCTCTGATCCCTAGCGGTTGCAACAGGGCGGTCCGACTTCCCAAGTCATAATTGCGTGGTCGGAAGACCGCCAGCGCTGAGCCCCTATGAGTCGTAATCAGCCCTTTAGTAGTCCAACGTCCATGACAGATACATCAAATATCCACCATGTTTGGACTAACATCCAAAAACAACATTGGCAGTATTATAGAAGAATCCAACATCTGTTACGTTGCTATTATCAATAACAACTGGCAACCTTGATGCCAATAATATGAAAAAAACATATTCTGGGCATTTTGGCTTTACATTTCTTTTAAATATTAAAAAAATAGGAGGCTTTTTTAATAATAAAAATATTTGTTTTACAACTTAAAAACCCTATTTGTTTTATTATTTTCCTTGTAGTAGATTGTCTGAAAATTAAAGTATTGCATTGTTACAATTGTTTTATTATTTGCATGTGCTTGCAATAAGACTATATCACAAATTAGAAAGTTGTTCTGTTATGTCCATCAAACGTGTAAGCATGTTGCGCTGATATGTTACAGATCGGCCTATCAAACACCTGAGGGAAGACACAGAAGGATAGTTCCACAGAATGAATGAGTGAACACACACCACAACCAGATGTAGAAATCATGCAGTAAAAGCACAGCATAAACATGTACAGGCTGAACCGAAATACCATTGAGGGTTTGTAGCAAACATTTTAATCTGAGTTTTTGCCAGACATCAGAATTCAGACTCCCATTGCACCTATTCTGAAGGCATTACAATTCTGTGCTACTGGCTCCTTTCAGGACACTGTGAACAATTTCAATGGGATGTTGCAACCCGCGTTATCAGATGTTCTCATACAGGTTTGGGGTGTTATGCTCAGACATATGACATACTATGTTTTATTTCCAAACGTTGATGCTACACTGAACAATATACAGGCTGAGTTCTATTGCTTGGGAGGAATAATTTTCACTCCATCAATGTGCAGGTGGTTTGAATAACAGATGTCTACATAGCCTGTGTCTGTGCAAGATTTCCGAATTCCATTCATCACTCACCTGTGCTATGCAGACGCTTCATACAACAGACAGCAGACCTTGCACCAGGGAGGGATTGGCTTGTTGGCAAGTTTTTAAAATGTATGGTAATGTGAATTCTTGTAGGAAAGTGGTACCCTTCGAAATATTATTCAAATACATTTTATTTAGGGATGATATTTTCCAGGGGACTTAGATTATTCTTGCTGTGTTTGACTTTTAACGCCTCTGAAAAACCCAACAGTGCCAGGGGATATCTGCTTCAATGAGGTCCACGTGTCAACAAGGGTTTCTGTGGAGCAAGCTTTTGGGAATCTGGACACAATCAGAGGGGCCCTTCTTTTGTCTCCCAGGTAGGTGTGCAATATTGTTGTGCTATGTTGTATGCTTCACATCATTGCTCTGCAGAGAAATGTTCCATTCATCTCCGATTACTATGACTAGTGGGAACCCCAGGGTGATGGTGGCTGCAAGTATTAGCAAGTTGATAGTGATGAGGATGAAGGCAGTGACCTCAGGCATGTACATCTTTGCCTGATGATAAGCTAATGGAAGGGAACGTCGCTTGTTTTATTCCCTATGGACATTTCATCTTTTACAATTTTTGCCACTAATGACATTCTGGATTATTTCATTTTTAGTACATTGAAAGTGTGTTGATTTATTATATATGTTTTGAAACTACAATCGTATATTGCCAGTATCTTCCATAAAATGATAATCTCTGTAGGAAATCAACCTTTACTGTATGGTTACCCTAGTTTTTCACCTTTTTCTGGACCCTATTTGTGCTGGATTTACGTTTCTGTGCACTGTTAGCCCTGCTAACCAGCAGTAATGTGCATGTGCTCTCCCTAAAATGTAGAAATTGAGTTATTCCTACTTGACTAACGTAACTTGCATGTAAGTCTCTAGTATATGATACATAAAATGGACCAAGGGACTGGAAGTTAAAGGCCACCAATGGGCTGCAACACTTATTGATTTAAGATTTGTTTATTAGTCATTAAAAATCATACACTTTATTAAAAATATACAATGAGCATCACAGATAAATTAGTAAGAAAAAGGGAGGAATTTAAAACAATCAACCTTCAGGCACCTCAAAGCAACTCTAAAAGACCAGATCCCTTTACCCTAATAGCCTTCATTACTATAGTGTCAGGGTGCCTACTGTTAAACTTCCAAGGGGCATTCCTCCCCAAAAACAACAGTCATCGACCCCAAGATAAGGTGCTGCCAATTTTAGATTCATGTGAAATTCCATATGCACATTAAGCTGGGGGATATAACAAATAATCATTTCAAATTACATTTGTGTGCAAAATAACGCATAAATTGCAACAGTGTAAATATTCGGTCATGGTAACATCAAGACCCAGTAAGGTGCAATAGGGAGCCGATGAAGAACAGCTCTCTCTAGCAGCCTGCCGTGATAATGAAATGATGTAAGGTTAACCAATCCCTGCACTCTATGCAAAATTATGCTTAGTGCCACAGTGCTGATATTCGGATGGTGGGGGTTCTGGATCAAGTAGGGCGGTATAGGGTGCCAATAGCCCTGACAGATAAAGAGCACAGGTTCTCCCTAGTGGCCTGCCATATTATGGATGGATGCCATGGACTCTTAAGGGAGCATCTCCTTCTCCAGTTGACTTGGCCCCCAACTGGACCTGGGAATTAGTGTTGATGAGCATCTTAAAAGTGTCCAGAAATTGCACCAGACAGATGTTACGCATTGTATTTCTTGGGTCCAGTGACTCAATTACTGATGACCTACAAATCCTAATACCTAATGCATTAAATCACTTCTTCAACAGAGTTCTCCACTTGTGACCTAGGGTGGGGCAAATACAAAGGACGTGCTGCTGCGTTTCGTCTATCTTGTTACACAAGCGACATTTCAGCTCCCTCCTTTGACCTTCTTCCGCCACTTTGGCCTGAAGTCCAAAATCCAGATTTCTCTGTGTCTTAGCGACAGTAGTGTGTGCTTGATCTTCAGGGAGTAGGTGGCTTCCAAAATGGGCACCTCCTTTTGATTACCGGATGATGTCAACACTAGCCACCCATGTGACCGTTTGGCCAGTAGCGGCTGCTACTTAATGGCATTGGGGTGTGGGTCAACAGGGGAGGGAATGACCATTTTTTTAAAAACCACCGCTGCGGCCTCTCAGTCATCTTCACCTACTTCCAGGGCTCCAGGGCAGGAAGCAGGAACAGGAAGCACCCAGGCTTCCAGACTCCCCTAGCCTATCAAGACGCTGCTGATAGCAGCTTCTTGATTTGTCTGAGCATCATGGTTCAGTGCTCAGAGAGGGAGTCAGAGCCTGTGCATGGTCTCCACCCAGGCTGTAATGCAGCCTGGGTGGAGAACATGCAAAGTGCGCATGTCTGTTTGGCCGGCCCGAGACGGTCGGCTAAACATTCACGCACCCTGAGGAGAAATTCTCCTTTATCTTCCTGCCAGCTTTGCAGCTTGATGGATTTGTTTAACGTCCTTCTGAATACTTGGGCAGATGTATCTAAACTCCATAGTCTGTCTTGCCCTTCAGTTGCAGTGAAAACTGGCTTCAGGCCCATCCTGTGTAGCCTGACAGCAGCAGCTTGAACCCTGCTGCACAGTACTTTCAAAAGCATCCATTTCACAGATACCAACGCCCAATTTTAAATATTAAACAAGTCAGACATAAGTGCACATTGATGCTCACAAGGTAGGGTATTAGTATTTAAGAGTGGAACAAGTGTGACATTAGAAATGGCATATTTCCCCAGTGATTAGACCCAAACTGACATTGTCACTAATCCGGCTATATTTTGAACACAGGGAAAGTTAAAAAATGTATTTATTTGTTTTCTATTTAGAAAGGTTTTATATAGCGCTGGCTACACCCATGGGTATCAGAGCACTTTAAATAAGTATAAAGATAGTACAGTCAAAAATTATCATAAGAAATGCACATCGTAAAGTGAAAATACAGCAGAAAAGTGCGATATCCAGATGAGATCAGTATAGGTAAAGATATTAAACATATGATTTGCGTTGGTAGATAAGCAACGGAGGCAAATAATTGAAGGCAAAGATAAAATGGGTATATACATTTTTAAAACAACAGGAGGATTAGCTGCATGATAAGTGTATATAAGGAGCAGGTTTGATGCGAGCGGAGGGGTGAAGAGGTGGAGGGGAGGTGTCGGGGAGAGGGAGAGGGGAGAAAGGGTAAGGGCGAGAAAAATAAAATGGGGAGGAGGGGGAGGGGGGAGGAGGGGGATAGGTGGGCGGGAGGGAGAAGGGGAAACACACGAGGAGTGAGATGGATTTAAGGGCCCCAATATTTGTTGAGCAGGTAGAGTTTGAGGTCTTTTTTTAAGCTGAAGCAAGAGGGATTGCAGTGTAAATCAATGGGGAGGGTGTTCCATATGTTGGGAGCATTACCAGAGAAGGAACGAGATTGAGAGGCTTTCTTTTTTTGTGGAGGGGGGACAAGGAGGAGAGTGTTGGTGCTTCTCATCGGACGGGAGCAGCCCGCTATTTTGAATTTGCTCGAGAGGTAGAGCGAGGACTTTAGGTGAAGGGCTTTGTGTGTAATGCAGGCGATTTTGTAGGCAGATCTGCCTTCGAGGGGGAGCCATTTAAGGACTTTCAGGGCAGGCGAGATGCGGTTGAAACGTCTAGTGTCCGTTATAAGTCTGGCCGCAAGGTTGAGAATGGTTTTGAGGGGGGCGAGGTGGATTTTGGGGGTTCCAGAAAGGATGATGTTGCCGTAGTCGATTTTCGAGAGGATAAGGAATTGGACTACTGATTTGAAATCTTCCGCAGGGATGAATGGTTTAATTTTTTTGAGTTGGAGGAGTGTGCAATATGCTCCTTTAGCCAAGTTTTTTATGTGTGAATTGAGAGTAAGCTTATTGTCGAAGGTTATCCCCAGAGTTTTAACTGTTTTGGATAAGCAGAGTGGGCAGTTGAGAGCATTGAGGTCAGAGATCCACGATTGGATAGGGAGTGAGTTGTTTTTAGCGGAGAAGAGAATAATTTCAGTTTTGTTAGGATTGAATTTGAGGTGGTTGTAGTGGAACCAGGATTGGATCAAAATCAGGGTGTTATTAAGGTGCAGGACATCAGAATGGGATTTAATTTTATAGTATAGTTGAGTGTCATCTGCGTATAGGTGGTAGTTGATTCCGGCTTGTTTTAGTATGGAAGTAAGGGGTTCCACAAAGAGGTTGAAAAGTGCTGGAGAAAGAATAGAACCTTGGGCCACACCAAGAGAGACTTGAGTGGGATTAGAGAGACAATTTTGGATTTTGACTTGTTGAGCTCTATGTTGAAAATAGGAAGTGAATCAATTGAGGACAGGACCATTAAGGCGGAACCGACATTTGAGTGTGTTAAGTAGGGTTGTGTGGTTGACTGTGTCAAATGCAGCAGAGAGGTTGAGGAGAATGAGTAGGGAAGACACACCCTTATCCAGGGTGTGGTGGATGTCATCAATGATTTTTAGAAATGCGGTTTCAGTGCTACAGCCTTTACGCAAGCCGGATTGTAGAGGGTCAAGTAGGTTGAAGGTGTCAATGTGTTTGTCCAGTTGGAGTATAGCACATTTTTCAAGGGCTTTGGAGAGGGGGGGAGGTTGGAGGTAAGGCGGAGGTTGTTAGGGTCATCAGGATCAGCTTTAGGGCTTTTGAGAATGGGGTGATGTGACCAAGTTGGAGGGAGACTGGAACACACCCCGATGTAAGGGAGGAGTTGATGATATTGGTCCAGTATGGGACGATTACATGTTTAAGATCTTGGACAAGGGAAGAAGGGAGAGGGTCTTTTGTGTGAGATGACGGTTTTAGTTTCGACAAGATATTAGAGACTTTAAATTCGGAGACAAAGAGGAAATTATGCCACGAGGCTTTGTTTTTAAGTTGTTGGTGGGCGTGGTTGATTTCAGGAGTGATTGGCGCAGGAAGGAGTGGGAAAGAGACAGGGGGCAAGGTGGATAAGGCGAGGAGTATAGAGGTGGCGTCCGGGGTACCCTGACGTATGAGAGGGGTCTGAGTATGAGCGAAAGATTTATCAATTTTTGCAATTTTTTCTGTGAAGTAGAAGGCAGTTTCTTCACATTTAGTAATGGAGGCCGTACGCTTAAGTGGGGTAGCGGAGGTTTGTTTTCTGACAATGTTGAACAGTTCTCTGGGTCTATTTTTGGCACTTGAGAGTTGCAAACGGAAAAAAGATGCCTTTTCATTAAAGATGTGTTTCTTGTAGGAGGATCTGGCAGCTCTGAGGAGGGCAAGATGAGAGGGAGAAGGATGTTGTCTCCAGTTTCTTTCAGTCATTCTGAGAGGACGTCTTTCTATGTTGAGGTCCGAGTCAAACATGATTTAGAGGGGATATTTTTTTGAGTTCTGAGTTTAGGTGGGGCTATTTGGTCTAGAACCTCAGAGACCGATTTATTGAAATGCTCAGTGAGCTCATTGGCGTTAAGAGAAAGAGGGGTGAGGCGAAGTTGAGCTTGGAGTTTGGACTCTAATACTCCTGGGGGATGAGATTAAAGTTTATTGTTAATTTCACAATTTTGGTGTTTTTAGGTGGAGGGGTCAGGGCCAGGGGGGAGATTGTGAAAATAATTAGGTGGTGGTCTGACCAGTCAATAGGGATGATGTTGGAAAGGGAGGCCAGATTATTGTTAGAGATGATGACATCAAGAATGGCACCTTTAGAGTGAGTTGGGGAGAGGCAGAGTTGTTTGAGGTCGTTTATCTCTAGGATATTAGAAAGAAGTTTAACTGAGGGCTCTTTGGTTCATTCCAGTGGAGATTGAGATCTCCAAGGAAGAGGTTTTTAGAGTTAGAGAGAGACAATTGAGTAAGCAGATCGGATAGTTTGTCTACAAAGTGAGGAATGTCACCAGGAGGGTGGTAGATATTGTGTAGGCAAATCGGAGGATTACCTTGGACTTTGAGTTTGGCACTGAGGTATTCAAAGGTTGAGTAATCAGTATTCTTGGCAAGAGAGATTTGGAATTGGTTTTGGAAGATTATGGCTGTTCCCCCTCCTTTCCCTACTGGTCTGTCTTTTCTGATGATAGAGTAACCAGGGGAGTATGTCGAGGATGGGTGATGAGTAGTCACTCAGCCATGTTTCAGTGAGGAAGGCGATGTCAATTAGTTTATTCAGTATGGTTTCGGAGATTTTGGATGCATGGCAGACGGCACTTAACCAGCATACAAGTTAGGGAATTATGATTGATTTTGGGGGGAGAGCGGGAGTGGATGGTGATACGTTGCGGGGGAAGTTTCGGGGAGCTAGGAGAGAGGGGGATTGCACTGGTCCCAAGGATAACAGGAATGAGGGGGTGAGGGGGAGAGATCTTTAGTCTGTGTTGAAGGGGGGTAAGAGATCTCGGATGCATGGCAAACGATCGAGTGGCCGTTATCAGGCATACCGGTTAGGGGGTTAGGGTTAGTTTTGGGATCACTTATAGATCACTATACAAAATTGGGTTCCTGGGTGAGGGGGTGAAACCATATTCAAGCACCAACCACAATCCTTGTCCGGATGAAGTCAGCCCCATGGTAGGTTGGCACAGAGCAGCCAGGCTTAACTTAGCGGCAATGTGTAAAGTAATTGTACTACACTTCAAACAATAACACAGTGGAAACACACCATGAAAGGATCCTACACCAGATTTAGAAAAATCGATTATTCTTTAATAAAGAAAAGAAGACCAAAACAACGAAAATCCTCACAGTAAAACTGCAGACATGCAATTTTAAAGATTTCAGTAAAAATAGTGCCACAAAAGCTAAAAGTGACAGTTGTGGATATCTGGTCATACCTGACCGGGACAGCTCTGCTTGCGTTTACGCAGCACAGAAGAGGAGATGCTTTGGTTCCGCTCCATCCACAGATAGGTTGTATAGCACCTTTAGGCCCACTTCCAAGGGTCCAGGACTGGAGTGGTACCACTTGGCAGGGTAGGACTCGCAGATGGCAGACTCCAGGCGCAGGGTTCAAGTTTTTTGGAGCGTTCTGTCGCTGGGGCTGTAGTCAGGAGGTCCACCAACTAGCCATTGGAGTCACTTTAGAGTCCTGTGTTTTACAGATGCAAGTCCAGCCCTTCTCATACAGGCAAGAGGTCAGCAGGTAGCGGGGCAGTACAGAAGGGCAGCAGTTTGTGAGGGCAACAGTCCAGCAGAGTGGCATCCCTTTCAGCAGGACAGCAGTTCATCTTCCTGTCAGAGTATCAACAGGTACAGAATTAAACTGAATAATTGATGCCTGAGGTCCAGTGCTTATATCTTGGCCTTCCTTTGAAGTGGGGAGAAATGTACAGAGGTTTCCCTTTGAAGTTCCCAGGCATCCTGCCTTTCCTGTCCTTGCTCAAGACAAACTACAGGGGATATGCAGCTCTTTCTGTGGAGGCAGGACTCAGACTATTCAATAGTACGTAGGGTTGGGCCCAGCTCTGCTCTCCCATTCTCCCAGTGATGGCCTATCCAGGCACACCAAATCTTTCTATTTTGTGTGGCTATGCAGAAGGAATACACAAAGCCCAACTGTAAGATACATCCATTCATGTGACCAAGAGAGAGTTTACAACTACTAAATGGCTAAGGCAGGACAATGCCAACTTTCTAAAAGCTATGAACATCAGGAGCAACCCTGAAAACCTGAACCAGGGGCAAATGATAGAATCCTAACAAGGGTTCAAGGTGACAATACATACATCAAATAACAAGCTACGCACTAAATCGCAAAGAATATATCAATTTAAGGGGTCAATAAGGAAAAGGAATTGAGTAGAAAAAAAGAGGAGAAAAAAGGGGAGAAAAAGAGAAAAAGAAAAAGAAAAAATGGAAAAATGGGGGAACGCATGTACAACAGAATTAAGTTCATAGAAAATTATTTTAAAACTTCTTAAAATGCTAAAACATGTAAGACAATGGCGCTCAACACAGTACACAAACAATAAAAATTACCAACAATACAATGTGTAATAGAACAAGTGGCTGAGGGAAGGGATTATACATAGATAGGGAGTTCAGAAGACAAAACCTTTGTGTTTCAGTTTTGTTCTGAACTCCCTATCTATGTATAATCCCTTCCCTCAGCCACTTGTTCGATTACACATTGTATTTTTGATCATTTTTATTGTTTGTGTTCTGTGTTGAGCGCCATTGTCTTACATGTTTTAGCATTTTAAGAAGTTTGTTAATAAATTTTCTATGAACTTAATTCTGTGGTACATGGGTTTCAAAGAAAAGAAGAAAATAAATCTTGAGTCCCCTCACTCACCCAGGGTTGCCCCTAGGTGACATGCCTCATCATTGGGGAAATCCCAAAGAGCTGCTGCTTGGGGCGTGCTGCGACTTGCGGAACTACGTAGGAGCACTTTTTTGTAAAGAAATGTGTAGTGCAGTGTTCATGGAGTGGTGAAAGTGATGTTAAAAATACCTAGCTAGTGAGCTAGGTGGACCCAGAAATACATTAACTTCAAAAGACCCTGCCTTTTCACATGCAAATGTTAGATGACACCAGGAAAGAGTGAGCCTTAGTACCCATTCTAAGGCTGGCAACAAACCCAGAGGGAGCAAAGCTACCTCCAGAATCAGCTTTGAATGACCACAAAGGAGGGAAATGCTGATTAACCTGAAAACACCTCTGGGTGGGCACATATACTTTGCACAATGCAAGACAACTTTCCCCATTTTGGAATTTGAGAGTAAGGGGCAAACTTGGATTGTTTGCAGTAGGGCAAACAACAACTGCTGGGTAGGGTTCCCCGTGTGAAATTTAACCCCATTGTTTAGGGAGAGCCATGGCGTTACTTCTACCTACTAGGTGGTGCTAGGAATAAAGGTAGCACCCCAGGGCACCATCCTCAGAACACTTTCCTGACCTGTGAAAGATCAGAAAAAGACTGGACCTGGTAACCGTGAAGCCCCCTAAAGAACTGGACTTGCTACCTCCTGTACCCAGGACAAAGACATGGACCACACGGGTCAGTTGGCTGAACTCCTGTGTGACTTCAAGGACACAACAAGCCACTAAAGGCCCTTTCCTTGAAGTGCCCAGATGAACAGTGGCAGCAGGTTCTGGACTGGATTTTGCTGTTTCCCTCAGGCTGACACCATCAGAGCCTCTAAATGCCTTCCCCTGAGTTCATGTGGGCCTTAGAAGTGAACTATTGTGGTTGTTCAGACACCATTAGAAAGATTGGAAACTTTTAAAAATGTTTCCTCCAGCGCTCCAGATCTCCTGCGGGACCCACCGGAAAAAGTACCTGACCAGTAGTTCCACAACATCCAACTGTATTTCAGATTTGTCCCACTGAGGGATCCTCACACCTCTGAAAAAATGACTAAGTCCCATTATGTATTGGGAATTAGGAAATCTGCAGCAAGAAATCTTTAGGGGGACCAGCCTGCTTCAAGTATCCGGCCTGCAGTTCTACAACAGTGGCTACAGTTTCAGTGGGGACCTGCATGGGGAGGATTTTTCTTCTCCAAATATGGCAACGTCCTATTCTCTTTTTGGATGTAGAAAACATTTCAATGTTTTTCTTACAAAAAGTGAAACAGTCCATTTCTGAGGTGAGACTTAGTTACTTTTTTCAACTTTTTGACCTCCATACTTTCACCGGGATCAATCCACTTAGTGTATCAAACTCAAGCTCCATCGTCAATGGTCTGAAATTGCACCTTGGTCCTTGTCTACCATTAACATTGGGCGGTTCATTTTTCTTTGAGATTTTTCCACTTATATCTTTAAAAAGTTTATTTCCGGTTCCACTATTTGGATTTTTCTCATTTGTATGCCTTTCTGCCTAATTACCAGGTGTTAGTAGGTGATTTATTAGTAGGGGTAAGTAGGTACCAACCTCTAGTAATAAGGCCACAATCACAATATAAGACCCAGTAAAGGTCTCAATAAATGATTCTCTTGCTCAACCCTTGGTAGCTGGCTACAAGCAGGCAGACTTAACTTAGGAGACAGAAGTGTAAGAAACTTAAAAACACCAACACATTAAATAAGTATGCCCATACACAAAATAAAAAATCCAACACCAATGTATAGACATAGGAAATATGTGTATGATTAAAATGACACCAAAAGGACAAACATTCAATGTAGGGAACTGGAGATATGAATTTTCAAAAATTAAACACTTTCTAATGCCTAAAAGCTAAAAGCGCTACTTTGGGACATCTGGTTGCGCTTGACTAGGACAAAGTTGAACTTTCAGGCTGACTGTGATGGAGCCTGGGTCTGATACAGTGAGCACTAGGGCCCAGTCAAGTTTTTTACCTTCTGTCTTAGACACTTTTATAGAGCTTTTTCAATCGACATCAAGCGAGGCACCTTGTCGAGTCGAGGCTGGCGGCTTGGTTTAGTGCGAGGCCTCTGTGAAGTCCTGGAAGTCATGAGCTCTGGAGCTTTCAGCGGATTAATCTGAAATTAAGGCTGGCTCGCGGTTCGACAATGGTGGCTTGACTCTTGATGACGGGTCATTCCACTTACCAAAAACTGTCCAAAGGTTTCTAAACATCTGGAACGTCTTCCAGAAGGTCGTTTTGGGGTTCCAGAGTGTCAACAACACCACTCCAAGGTTTCAGAAGCACTGAGTTGCTCCTAGGGATGTTGGGCCCTGGTCAAATACTTCAACGTTCAGCTGAAGATTGTCAGCTGGTTTCTTCATGTTGGAGATGATACAAGTGGAGCTCTTTCAACCTGTTGCTTTCAGGGAGTACACTTCTTCACTTTTTCAAGCAAGGAAATGTTCTTATGGGCTGAAGATCAAAGTGTGGAGCAGGTGCAATATTTAAGAATGAAGTCTTATTGGTGCATGCCAGAGGTGAATCAGGGCAGTCTGTCTTCTTCCTGCAGTCTCAGGTAGGAATCTGAGTTGCTGGACAGCACTTTCATATTTATCCAGTATTCTTGGGTGACATGCAGTGTGGGCACCACTGACCCATGGGTTACAGGGTGCCACCCAAAAGTATGACAGCTTCCTACAAAGCGTGGCATAGCACTGCTTGATAAAACTAAAAACGGAAAAAAACTCTTCTGGAGTTTAAGATCTGGCCAAGCCAATCCACTTGTGTTGCTGACTTTCACTAAGACTCCCCTTCCAGTCCCTCTACTAACTAAATTACTGGGGCTCCTATTTGGCGGGGGTGCAGGAAGTGGGGTGAGCTTGGCTATTCCACCCTCATCCTGCCTTTGCTCTGCAGCTGCAGATCTCCTCCCACCAGATGTCCTTTGACTCTATGCAGGCCACTTTACACCTCACCAGAGCAGTTTGGCTCGTCTGTCAATGGCTGGCCAATCAGGAGGGCTGCTCGTCCTGGGGCCAGGATTAAAACAAGGGCACTAGCAAGGGTAGTATATGCCTGCGGGTTGGTGACGAGAAGGAAAAAGGTCCTTGACCCAGGGCAAGCTAATCAAGTTGTATGACGTACCTGGTAGCCAGTTTTACCTCACTTTTTCACTATCTTGGTTCCATGACAAAGCAGGTCAATGCTGTCTCGTCCTCCTGCTTCAACACCCTCCGCATGCTCCGCAAGATCTACAGGTGGCTCTCCACCAAAAAAAGAAGAACGGTCACCCAGGTCCTCGTCAGCAGCAGGTTGGACTACGGAAACGCCCTCTACGCAGGAGCCTCGGCCAAACTCCTGAAATGACTTCAACGCATTCAGAATGCCTCCGCATGCCTGATCCTCGACATCCCTTGCCGCAGCCACATCACACCCCACCTAGGAGAGCTGCACTGGCTCCCTGTCAACACCTTCAAGCTCCTCACCCACGCACACAAGGCACTCCACAACACCGGTCCAGCATACCTCAACAGAAGACTCAACTTCTACACCCCCAACTGCCACCTCCGCTCCGCCGACCTCGCCCTTGCCACAGTTCTCCGCATCAGAAGAGTGACCTCCGGCGGCAAATCGTTCTCTCACATCGCGGCCAAGACCTGGAACACCCTCCCCATCCCCCTACGGTAGACCCAGGACCTGCTAACCTTCAGAAGACTCCTCAAGACCTGGCTATTCGAGCAGTAGCAGCATTTCCCCCCCAGCGCCTTAAGACCCTCACGGGTAAGTAGTGCACTCTACAAATGTACTAATTGATTGATTGATTGATTAATTTTGCGCTGCGTACCTAGATGTTGTCTCTCTTCTTTTTGTTGTTGTCTTAGACCCGAGGGTTCTATGTAGTGTTAAAGTTGTTGGGGTTATCATATTTATTCTTTTAAGTCTTTGCACTAATATTTAAGCTCACTCCAATCAATAGTTATATTTTAATAGTAAAGTATTCCCATGTTAGCATATGAAGTCAATATGCTACAATGGGGAAAAACGAAATTGGCAGTTTTCCCTCACCAGGGCATATAAAACTTTGTTTAAAATGTCCCAGCTTATTCTTACATGGCATCCTACCCTGGGGAAACCCAGGATAGACCTTTTGGTGTGACCTATATGTAAAAATAAGGCAGTTTAAGACTTTGGCAGTACTTTAAGATCCAAAGCCATATTGAGCATAGTTTTATTTTAAAAGCAGCTTGGAAAGCTTGGCGGATATTAAAATTAGGGCAAAATACACAGCAGTGCACACTTAAGTGCAACCTGCTGGGCTTCTAAACCTCCATGCCCTACCATATACCAGGGGCTTATTGGTAGGTTGTCATAACAATTGTAATTCCACCTAATTGCCATCTAATGTTTACACAGAGCACTGGCCCTGGTTAGCAGTCAGAGTTAGTTACCACCAGTATCAGTCAAAAAATGGGGGTGATCAGGGCAAAAAGGACGACTTTCTCACACAGCCTCCCCACCCCCAGAAGAAAAGTGATGGGTAGTTAACTACACCGTGGTAGTCCTCATCAACTAAGTGGAAAAATCTGGAAAGTCCATCTGGATTGGCATGGGCGGTCCCATGTCTGTGTTCCACTGTGAAGTCCATCCCCTGTAGGGAAATGGACTACCTCAGCAGGTCAGAATTTTCCCCCCTCATCTGCATGAGCGATCTGAGAGGTCTGTGGTCAGTTTGAACACAAAAGTGAGTGCCAAGCAGGTATGGCCTCAGCTTCTTCTCGGACCAGACCACAGCAAAGGTCTCTCTCTCAATGGCACTCCATCTTTGCTCTCCAAGGAGTAGTCATCGGCTAAAGAAGGCAATTGGCTGATCCTGGCCCTCCTCATTATCTTATGCACAAACGGTCGCAATCCCCTCTTCTGAAGCATCTGTCTGAACCACAAATTCCTTTATGTAGTCAGGAGCTAGTAACACTGGTGCTGAACACATAACCTCTTTCAGAGTGTCAAAGAACTTCTGACACTCTGGGCTCCAAATGACTTTACTTGGAGTTCTTTTTAGAAGTGAGTTCTGTCAGGGGAGTCACAATAGTTCCATAGTTTTGAACAAGTCTTCTATCATACCCAGTCAGACCAAGGAATGCCATGACCTGGGTCTGGATTGTAGGAGTTACCCAATCCAAAATGTATTGACTTTTGGGCTGGTGATTGTACATGGCTTCCACCTACAAGGTGGCCTAGGTACACCACTGAACTCTGCCCTATTGGGCACTTACTGGACTTGATAGTCCGGCATGCCTGTTGCAAGGCCAAAGCACTCCCTTCAGGTGATCCAGGTGATCCCCCCAGGTGGAACTGTACACAGCCATGTGATCCAGACGAGCTACACTGTGCTGTTCTGCTCCAACCGAGCCAGGACCCTGTTCACCAACCTTTAGAAGGTGACAGGTGAGTGTTTCAAACTAAAGGGCGTTACTTTGAATTAGTAGTGCCCCTCTGGTGTGGAGAATGCTGAGCTCTCCTTTGCTTCTTTCTTGACTTAGGGCAATCTGCCAGTAGCCTGAGGTCAAACAAATGTACTGAGGTACTCTGCAACCCCCCAACCTATGAATGAGCTCATCAGCTCTAGGTATAGTTTGCGCATCAGTCTTAATGACTGTATTGAATCCTCTAAAGTTCACACAGAACGCCTGCTTTCCTACTTGGGGATCAGGTTTGGGTATCAGCACCGCTGGACTGGCCTATGGACTATCAGAGGGCTACATTACCCTCAGCTCCAGCATTTTAGCTACGTCAGCCTTAACGCTGGCTCTGACATGGTCAGACAACCTGTGCAACTTATTTTTGACAAGTAGGCTGTCACCAGTGTGAACATTGTGTGTACACCAGTTGGTGATACCTGGGGTCAAAGAGAACAGCCTACAAACTGCTCCAGCACCTGCTTTCAGTCTCTGCGCTGCTGGTCGGTCAATTTGAGAGAGAGTACAGCTCCCTTCACTGACCCATCTTGAACATTGTTGGAGAAGAGATCTGGCAATGGATCAATTTTCTCATCTCCTCCTTCATCAGCGACCATCAGCATGGTCATGCCTGCCCTATCTTGGGGACGTTTAGGCCTATTGACATGCAGGACCCTGTGGGGTTTCATGGTGGTGTTAATTTCTACCAGGTAGGTAACCTCACCCTTCTTTTCCAGGATTGGATAGGGCCCAGTCTACTTGTCCTAGAGGTCCCTGGAAGCAACAGGCTCCAACACCCACACCAATTATCCTGGAGTGTACTAAGGCATAGTAGCCTGTTGGTCATACCAGAGCTTCATGAGCTATTGGCTTGCCTCCAGTTTCCTGCTTACTTTGTTCATGTACTCTGAAATGAGAGATTTCAGGCCTAGTACATAGTCCAGTACATTGTCCTTTGCTTCCTTGAGAGCCTTTTCCCAAGACTCTCTCACCAAACACACTTACAGGGTGCCCAAACAACAATTCAAAGGGGCTGAAGCCAACCCCATTTTGTGGGACCTCCCTGTATAAAAACAATAGGCATGGCAGGAGAATGCCCCATATCCTCCTGAGTTTGTCAGACAAACCCATAATCATGTCCTTCAGGGTCCTATTGAACGTTTCCACCAGACCATTAGACTGGGGATGATATGGGGTGGTGAACTTGTAGGTAGCACCACATCCTTCCTACATCACCTGCAGATAGCCTGACATGAAATGTGTGCCTCTATCTGAGACCACCTCCTTCGGGAAACCCACTCTGGTGAACACACCGTATAGGACCCTAGCTACTAAATGAGCAGTGACTGGTCTGAGGAGTATTGCTTTAGGATATCTGGTGACATGGTCCACCACCATCAACATATATCTGTTCCCTGATGCAGTTGGTGAGTCTAGGCGACTAACAATGTCAACCCCTACCCTCTCCAAGGGACCATAGTATATTTGTTCCCTGATGTAGTTGGTGGGTCTAGGGGATCAACAACGTCTACCGCCACCCTTTCAACGGGCGACCCAACCATTGGCAGTAGTATCAATAGAGCCATTGGCGTGTTGCCTGTCTTGCCTCTGGCCTGACAAGTTCCACAAGAGTAGGAAAACTCCTCCAGTTTGATGGCCATATTGGGCCAATGGAAGTGGTTAACTTACCTACTCTATGTCTTGCTCTGACCCAAATGACCTGTCATGGAGATGACATG
This sequence comes from Triturus cristatus, assembly GCF_964204655.1. NCBI lineage: Eukaryota > Metazoa > Chordata > Amphibia > Caudata > Salamandridae > Triturus > Triturus cristatus. Next base: position 179,061,497 of record NC_140593.1, read on the forward strand.
GCTCAATATGAGGAGTAATTCTCTATACATTTGGGGGACCACCAACCTCTTGGTGGCTCATTCCTTGAGGTCTCTGGCCTCAGTATATAGGACTCCCTCATTCCAGTAGTCTTTGTGGAATCCACTGACTTCCCCTTGCTCTTGCCTGGAGTCAGTCTGCTTCAGACCCTCAAGAGTGCAACACTCTCTTTGTCTCTAACACAACTCCTTTCTGGAGGGTCCATCAGCTTCTTGCAATTCTGATCTTGCAGGGGAGAAATCCCTACCTCAGAGGTCATATCCTACCCCTCAGGGTCAGATTCCTCCTGCACATCTGGAGTCCTTTGGGCTGGCTCACCAGACCATGTGCCCTCTCTATTGACATTAGAGACTTGGCCCATTGTTCCAGGGTCCACGTGTCAAGCTTTTCCCTTCTGTGTAGAGTGTGACCTGGTCACAGCACATACCCACTCAGGGAGATCCATCGTCCTTGCATGGACCATTCTTTCCATTCATGACCAGTCAAACGCTTAAAGATAATTTCCCAGTAGACACTCTACTGGGAGTGCAGGAGACACAACTACCTTTTTAGGGCCTGCCGCGCCTCCCCATTCCAAACTCATCCTTGACATGGGATGGAGTTTAGCTCTGCTGTCTGCATAGGTATTCTGGTGATGCACACCAGGGGAGATCAGCCCTGGGGAAGTGAGTTCCTCTATGACCAGAGTCACACTGGCTCCTGTATCCCTCAGAGCCTCAACCTTAGTTCCATTGAATTTTGGCCTCTGCCTGTAACTCTCCATATTGGGGGAGGGAGCAAGGAAGCCAGGGATGCAATTCCCATACCACCCAAGGACACTAAGTTTGCCCCTGTGAAACCCTATCCATCTCTAGAACATCTTCACCCCCATACCTACATTGACAATCCCCTTGAACTGCCCGCGAGTGGGAGGCTACTTTAAGCAGACATCACCTCCTATTTTGTGTCCTGACTGATTACAGTCATAATACCTTCCCACCTTTGAGGGTCAAAGACCTGTCCTGCCTTTGCATGGTCAAAAGGCTTTCCCTGATACCCCTTACCCTTGAAGTTGGAGTGGCTCGGGCCCCCCTTCTAGTGCAGGTTTTTGTGGATCTTGTGGGGACTCTTTAGATTTTTCTGCATGTTTCCCCTGGGCTTTCCCCTGGGAGTGTGAACTGACCTTCCAACTTCTGATCGCCCTACCCGCCAGAATTGATTGAAAATCCCAGTTCTTATCCACTCATCGGGTGTCTACCCCAGTTACCTTTGACCGGATAGCTTTGAGTCCACTAGATACTAGTGTAACTTTTCTTGTACAAAATTAGAAGGTGTTCTTTTTAAGGAATAAATTGGACAGCCGCTCATAAGTACTTACCTGATACCTTTAATCCAGCACTCTAGTGCCTTTACTTAGATGTCTACAAAGTCCACTCAGGACTGTGTGTTTACTTTCTGGGTATCCCTGAACTTCATCCTGTACTGCTCTACAGTGAGACCATATTTTCTGACTAGACATTTTCTCATGTGGGATTAGGGATTTTGCCTCATCCCCCTCTAGGGTCAGGAGCCTATCCCTCACAGCTACTGGGATCAACTCTGTAGGGGTGAACCCTAATATTTGTAGTGGGCCTTTCTCATTTTAAGGGCCCTTTCAAATGCAGTCAGCCATTTATCAATATCATCCCCCTCGACATACTTCGGAACTATCCCCTTGTAAAGTCTGGGATTATACACACCACCCCTGGAAGGGAAACAACCTCTACAACGCAGTCATTACTACGCAATACCTATACAATGCAGTCATTACAATGCAACATCCTTTACATCGCATGCAATTGCAACGCATTATGAGGTAAGTAAGGGGGAATAGTAATATTTACCCCTACACTATCCAACACTTACCCTGCTGTTGCAGTCACTGGAGTGGGAATAGTAAATGTTACCCCTACACTATCCAACACTTACCCTAATTTTGCACTCACTGAAGTGGGAATAGTAAATGTTACCCCTACACTACCCAACACTTACCCTACTGTTGCCCTAAAAGTAATATGCGATGTAATGGTATGCGTTGTAATGGTATGCGTTGTAATGGAATGCATTGTAAATGTAGTTCCTAAACATGCATTGTGATGGCATGCGTTGTAAAAACATGCGTTGTAATGGATGTTGCGATGTAAAAATTGCATTGTAGAGGCATGCGTTGTAAATGTTTGCATTGTAACGTCATACTTTTCCCCTGGACATCTCACCATCTTCCTCTTTTTCGCTGCCACCATTCTTTCATCATTTCACTTCTGCCCACTTCTCTTTAGCTAGGATCCCCTTTTACTTCTCTACAGCTAAGTGTGCCAGTTGAGCCTCAAGCCCTTGCTTTCTGTGGGCTCTATGTGGGCCCTCTGGGGGGGTGCCTCAACTCCCTCCATTAGCTGAGTTTTTGGGTAGAGGCAAGGACATGCTGTCACCCTCCCCCTCCTCTTCAGTCCCTGGTGCTGACTCTGACCATGCGTTAAGGTACCTAATCGTTTCTTCTTGCCTAATTCAATTAGCAGCAGGTAACCCATTGGCCCTACACTGTACCCTATGCTCAAACACTGTGTGGTTTGACAAGTTAGCCAGATCAAGCACCATGGTATCCCTAGTTTTGGGTCAACTTTTGCAAACAGTTATAGAACAAATTAGAAAAATATAAATTGAATTAAAAACAGTTTAGTCAAGGGGGTGTGGCCGACTGCCATGTAAGGTGGTCTCCTCGTGAAACGACTCTGAGCTTTGTTCAGCCACAAGACATCCACCCGTCACAATTATCCTTATCCAGTGCCCTAAAACGATGGGTGTAGCACTTACCCAACGTCTGTAGTTCCACGGAGCCGGATCGTGAGAGGATTGCCACTAGAACCACACACAGAATCCCAAGACTTCTGGAGGCAACAGCCTGATGCCTCTTGCACGTGGGAGCTGAGGAACCTGTAAGTGGCAGAGCTGCAGCTGAGGGCAGAGAAGATGAGGGAGAATCGCCCCTCGATCGCAGCCAGCCCTGACACCATCGTGTTTGGATGGCAAAAACGAGATTCATGCCCGGAATCAAACCGGTGGCTGGCGCTGCAGCCTGAAGGCCAGCCCTGACAGCATCCTAAGAGGTGAGGAGATAAAGACGTGGAGGAGGCACAGAGGCAGCAGCGTGTATGCCTCACTCACACTTCACTGCCTCTAATCACAAAGCCCATGCTCCCAGTGAGGCGGTCTGAGCAGTGACAACACCCTGCAGCGCAGCAGCCTCGCCGGGCCCACCGGCCAATCTGGATCCTAGCAGTGCGGCCACCTCTCCCCCTGGGAGACATCCCAGTGACCATGGCTGTGCCTGGAATGGGCGGGACAGAAAACCACGGCAACGAGAGGTCCAGTAGGACAGTTCTGAGACAATCTGACAATCTCCTACCTAGAAAACAATCTACTGCTGGACAAAGGGCACCCACACTGTCACCAGAAGGCCGCCCAGGTCTGGACTGGCTCGTAGCAGGCGGTGGTGGCGGCGGCGCCCCATAGAGCATCGCAGAGCCCTCCTCAGCCAGGAGATGGGGGAACTCCCCCAAAAAATAAAACGGGAAAAGAAACTCTCTTCAGGGCCGCAAAATTACACAAATGGCCACCAAAGGGCCCAAGAACAGCCACCAAACCAAGTTGCACAAATACACGGTCACGAAGGAGACCTCAGTCCAGAGCAAGACTGCTGCAGTGCTGCCACCCGTGACAGCTGCTTCTCTTGCAGAGGATGCTCTCATACTTTGTGATGTGATGGCAGCTATCCAAGGAGTGCGAACATCTCTGGAAAACCTAAATTGACACTGTGAATATTGAGCTGATCTGTGTAATATTGGAGAAAAGGTTGAAACAACCACAGTGACGCTGAAGGAAGACACGTTGTCTCTCAAAGCACAGGTCAGAGACCTGAAGACTGTGGCAGCAGACCTTGAGGCCCACCTGGAAGATGCAGAAGGTCACTTTAGGCGGAACAATATCCTGAGAAAGCAGAGGGCCAAATGACTGATCTCTTTATTGAAGAACTAATATTTAACCTCACGGGCTCTCCAAATTCTTCTCGGTTGAGAGGGCGCAAAGGGTACCCGGGGCTCCCTTCCGCCCCATCATAGCATGAATATTCGACTTCTGCGACCAAGATGTAATCTTATAGTCAGCGCGGAGTGCCCTGCACTGAAATATGACAACGCCACTATTACAATATTTCCTGATTTTACCCTCAAAGTCCAAAAGCTGAGACGTTCCTTTTTGGAGGTCAAGAAAGTCTTGAGAGAAAAAGGTATCAAGTACTCCTGCGGGTCGTCTCTGAAGATAAAATACGTTTTTTTGTCTCACCTGACGAGGCCTGGGAATGGCTGGAGGGGTGGAGAAGAGTCCCTGAAGGAGATGAGCGACATCAATGCGACAGACTGCACCGCGGAAACGAAAAGAAAACTGCCCACTCGGGGCTGAACCCACTGGGTGGAGAGGGAGGCTCTCCACATCCTGAAATTTACCTGAATGAAGTCAATGGGATTCTACAATAGTAGTACACTATAGCACACAGTTATTTGTTTAGAGTCTAAGGGATGATAGGTGCTCTGCATGGTTGGGGTGACGGGCAGTTTAGATCCTGTTTTTCAGGGGGGAATAATGTTGGGAATCTGTTATGGGTTTTGTTTGTGTCATACCATGCAGATAAGGTCAAGAGTCGTTTCACACAGGTTACACAGCCACATAAGAATGATGGTGCAGGTTTTTATAACCGCACAGATGACAACATGAAACACCCATGCCGGACATGGTAGATAAAACACTATTGCATATACTGTCAAGGAACGTCAATGGTCCGGGTGACAAAATAAAGCGAGGAATAGTTCTCCAATATATAAAACGTTATTTGCCCACCGTTGTTTTCCTCCGAGAGACACATATGACCGATAATAAGAGTAAAGCATTAGACAGATGGTGCTACAAAATGCTGGTTCACGGTAGCTACACATTGGGTTCCCAGGGAATAGGAATATTGATTAAAAAGATGCTATTTTTCAAACCCACACCACTCAAGTGGGCAATTAAGGACGCTATGTGGCAGTCGTGGGTACATGGGAGGGAACACCTATTAATCTTGTCAGTGTGTACTTTCCACCAAAACTTCAAGACACCACGCTGGCGGAGCTTAGCGACAATTTACTGGCCCTCCTGGAGGGTGTGCTCTGTATGGGGGGACGACTTGAACTTAGCTCTCGATGACACCACAGACCGTTGGCCCGCACAACAGTGTTTGGTGGTTTGATCCCAATTAGGAGGTTCTCTCAACGCCATGGGCCTAATTGACATCTGGTGCGCCAGCAACCCGGTATAACTTCAATACACGTTTCACATGGCTCCCTACCCAAAATAAAATATCTCCTGATGTTGTCCTGGGACCTGCCACACTTCCGAACTATTGAGCACCTTTAAAGAGGCATATCGGATCACTCACCCATCTGGGATATTTATAGAGGTACAAATCTACACCTTCGCCAATGTATAAAACTACAGCTGTACCTCCTCAAGATCTTAAGCATCCGAGAAGCGATAAAAGTAGCCACTGAGCACTACTTCACCTAGAATGAGGCCTCAGTGACCTTGGCCATGGTATCATGGGAGGCATACAATTACCTATGAGCCCTATGCACATTGCCCCCGAAGGCTCGACAACAGAGTCACACAAACACTACACTTCAAATATGGCAGGCTGCACACAGAGCGTTAGGCCGGGACAACAAACTGACAAAGTCTACCCCCTTTTGGGACTTGAAGGCCCTGGGAACATGGGGAAGATACCCGGGATTCGACAAATGAGAACTTATAGGCCTATCCAAAATTGGGGACCTGTGGACCTGGGGTGCAATACTTACTTTCTCAGACCTACAAATTAGATATGCGCTGCAGTCTGCAATTCCCATGGGTGACGATCTCCCAGAGTACTCACCACTTGAAGACCGCCTGTTTGACAGTCACATTACCCGTAAAGCCACTTCCCTCACATTAAAAAAATTAACACATAAGTTAACTGACATTCTCATTCAACTACGGGAAAAGTGGGATTTGATGTAGGGGGATTAGAAAAGGATAAATGGGCAGAAACATTAGCCTCACTTAGAGAGGTGGCTGTCAAGGCAGGATTTAGGTTGATATAAATCAAGATACTACTAGGGTTTACTACGCATGCACAACACTCCTGAAAATGGGAAGAATGCGCACTGAGAACTGTTGCCGTAGGTGCACTCAAAGTGTCAAGTACCTCAAGCTGAAGTTTGGTTTCCACAGGAGCAGATGCTGGTTCTCCACTCCCCTACTCCGCTGCCGCGAACTCAAAGGCTCACGAGCAGCGAGGAGGGGGAAAGGGGAATTGGACAGACAAGAGAGACTGCACTGTGTCTTCTTTCTGGTCGGGTCTCGAACCTTCTTCTTCTAGATCCCTGTAACGAGAGTTAATAAACAACTGTTCCACAACTACTACCCTTAAGAATTACAAATGAAATTATTCCACACTATACCTGTCCTGACACAGTGGGTAGCTACTCTCTATACTCAATCAGCTGGGTATCTTATTGTGAAAGAGGGGCAGTACTGTTGGCGTGCAGCAAATCCTGTAATGAAAATTCACATGTAAAACCCTGTCTTCTTCCTTAAGCCCACTCCACCCAACTCTCTCCCTCCAGCTTACCCTGTTTTCCCAACAAGAGGTTATTCCATATTTTAAGTGAAGAGCTGAGATATGAGGTTGAGGATAATTGGCTAATCTTCTTGCTGGACTCTGCACTCCGAAGATGATGCTGGTAGGTGAATGCTCTTAAATAAATATATATATATATATTTGCAATTGCTTATTTGAGATCAAAGCTGAGGAAGTCTTTATTTGACTCAAAACTACTCCTTCTTCTTTCTCTTGTTTCAGTCTCTTTTCCTTTCTTACTATCCACTGGTATTCTGAATTGATTCTGACTGGCAACTCTTTACTGAAGACTATTGTTGCTGGAATACGTGAGTCATAAGCGGAACTGAAAAGCTTACTGACCCACAGAGTCTCTAGTCACAGAAACGAAGTTCACTGGAAGGTTGACGCTCCAAGAATGTGAGAGAAAAAAGGCACACTTACTTCTCAAAATGCCCAGCTCTCTCGCCTAACCTCTCACCCTCCTTACTCATGAAGAACTTGACCTCACGTCTTGAACGAGATGCCCACTTTTCCGCAGATTCTCCCTTCGAAGTCCTTCGAAGATACAGCGGGCTTTCTCGAAATAATGTCCCACTGCGGGACTGAGTGAAGTTCTCAAAAGGTAACTAGTTTATACTTGAAGTCCAAAACTCTGACTAGAAATTTACCGGGAGAGGACGGAGCTCGAGAGAACCCCGCCACTCCACAAAATTAGACAGTTGAAGTGCGCCGCGTATTGGAAGCGCGCGCACAACTTCAAAATAGAAACACTGCACCACAGCAGAGGAACAGTGGGAGGGAAGAAGCGGACCGACCAGCGGCCATCTTGGAAGGAAGGGGTAGAAATGTTACTACACTACCAATGACCGTAGGAAGGCGGAGAGCGATCTTACAGATACGCATCGACGCCTTCCTCGGACCAGCCTAGCCTGACTATGAGATTCTTGCCTCAACCGGGGAAAACTAGCCCTTTCAGCTCCAATCCTGACAGTACCTCCCACCAAAACCCCCCTCCTCTCCTCCTTGGGTTTAGTGGGATGAGTGCGATGAAACTCTCTGAGCAAACGTGGAGCATGGATGTTGGAAAAGGGCTCCCAGGATCTCTCTTCAGGACCATAACCCTTCCAATCTACTAAATAGAAAATCTTACCTCTTTGAAGCCTAGAATCTAGAATTCTCTTCACCTCAAATTCCTCACTTCCCTGCACCAAAACTGACGAAGGGGACCTCTTGACTTTAAAACCCTCAGGACAACGCTGGAGCAAGGAAACATGGAAGACTGGATGAATCTTTAACCTTGGAGGAAGACGAACCTTAACACTGACAGGATTCACCATCCGGTCTACCCGAAAAGGCCCCACAAATCTAGGCTGGAACTTCCGGTTCCCCTTCAGACGTAAGTTTCGGGTGGAAACCCAGACCAGATCTCCCTTCTCATAAACTGGATTTGGACGCCTCTTCTTGTCTGCCTGCTTCTTATAGGAAATCTTAGCCTTAGACAAATTTCTAGAAGCTAATCGATAAGCCAAATGTAATTCTTGTACTACTGTCTCCACTGCTGGCACATTGCTGATTTCTTTATCAACCAGTGTGTTAGGATGCCTTCCTGAATTCAAATAAAATGGGGAGTAACCAGTAGATGCATGAACGGCGTTATTGTAAGCAAACTCGGCTGCCCATATCAGGTCAGGCCACTCACCTTCCTGATCCAACAAGAACATGCGCAAGTATTGCTCCAATTCTTTTTTTTTTTTTTTTTTTTTTTTTTTGAAACCGTTTATTGCAGTTTATAGAAGTTACAGGTATGGGCCTACAACCAGACGGCCGGCCGCTAGAGCATCAAAAGCACATTACATACATACAGCAAAAAGCTTTCTCAGCGGTGCACAATAAGAAGACAGGAGTGATCAATGGTGCAGGCCTCACAGCTCCATGCCCACAGTACGGTTCCATTTTCTTAACGCAAAACAACGTAAACAAACCACAACCGCAAGGCAACCCTCGATCCAACGTGACAACACGTGCTCCATAAGTGGGGGATCCAAACCAGCAGCAAAATTCTGAAGAGGGGGACGGGAGTAGATCAGGGACTGGGGGACCGCGCGCCCGCGGCCAAGGGAGGGGCGCCATCTAGGGAGACGGAGCCGGCGAGGCCGCTGGTAGCAGTGGCGGCTCACAAATACCCCCGCGGTAGGCGTTCCAGGGGCCCCAGAGTTTCATCCACGCCCCAGGCTTACCCCTCGCCACATACACCACCTTTTCACGAAACATACACCAATCCATATGCTCTTTCCAGGCCGACACCGCAGGGGGCCTCTGGGATCCCCACAATTGGGCAATATCACGCTTGGCTATCATGTATCCCAGAGTCACCCACCGCGCCTGCGGGACCGAGTAGTCATTTGGTTCCCAGACATTCAGCAAGCATCTCCTCGCTTCAGGCAGCAGCGCGACACGCGTAACCATTCGTAGAACCTCATGCACACCACGCCAGAATCGCTCCACCTTCGGGCACTCCCACAGTATATGCATGAAAGTCGCCAACGCACCACAGCCACGCTTACACATTCCGTCACCGGCAAAACCCATACGTAAAAGCCTTGGCCCCGTCACGTAGACCCGGTGAAGGATCTTGAGCTGGACGAAACGAAGGCGAGCCGGGATGGCCACCTCTTTCGGAGAGGCCACCGCGGAGATCCAATCCTCGTCGTCCAGCTCCAGCCCGTCGGCAACCCAAGCCTCGCGGAGACTAGTCAGCAGACACGATCTATCGTTAATCAATTTTTTGTATATGAGGGAGATCGTGCTGTCCGGGACATGGCCATCTAGCACTCTGTCCTCCAGGGGGGAAGACTCCGGAATGGATGCAACATCCGGGAAGACGGAGCCCAGCGCATGGCGGACCTGTAGGTACCGAAAGTACTCACTGTCCTGCAGCTGAAACTCCGCCTGCAGCGTCTCAAAAGTTTTGAATCCCCCCCTCGTCCAGAGATCTCCCACCGTGCTGATTCCGATCGTGTCCCACTTCTCGAAGCCCTTCGACGTCCACAGGGAGCCCAACCTCTCAGATGCATACAGCGGAGACGCTCGGGTCAAACGGTCCTTCCACCCCATAGCTGCATTAGCCGCGTGCCAGACACGCACCATGACACGCGTCGGTCCCGTCAAACGGGAGTCGGGCGCGCCAGAGTAGAGCGCTCGATTATAATCGCCACCGGGCAGAAGCGTCTTGTCCATCTCAAATGCCGGGTTCAAGGCGGGCCCGTAAAGGCCATGATTAATTGCAGCTAGTTGGGAGGCCCAGTAATACCGTTTGATGTCCGGGAGGGCGACCCCTCCATCGTACCACGGGAGCGTCAATTTAGCCAGAGCAATACGTGGCCTCCCGTCCCAGAACAGGCGCCGCTGGAGGCCCTCCACCTCGCGAAAGTAGCGTGCCGGGACCAGGTCCATGGTATTCTGGAGGGCGTAGAGGAAGCGCGGCAGGGACATCATTTTAAATAAGGCCGCTCGGCCGAGCGGCGAGAGCGGCAGACGCCGCCAGCGCACCACGTCCTCCCTCAGACGCTGGAGGGGGGGCAGCAAGTTCCGCTCATAGCGGGCCTCCGGGTCAAGAGTGATATATATACCCAGGTACCGGAAACCCTGGGAGGCAATCTGGATCGGACAGTCCCGCGGCAAGACCGGGGCCTCCCCGGAGAGCACATAGACACAGGATTTCGCCCAGTTGATGACCAGGCCTGAGTTGCGACCGAAGGAGCGCAAAACATCAACCAGGACGATCAGTGACTTGCGCGGGGAGGCGAGATACAAAAGGATATCGTCAGCATAGAGGGACACGCGGTCCTCATGCTCGGGGGTCCAGCGGAGACCACGGATAGAAGGGTGCCACCGCAACCACTCCGCCAGGGGCTCCATGGCCAGGGCGAACAGGAGAGGCGACAGGGGACAACCCTGTCGCGTGCCCCGCCCCAGCGCAAATGGGGCAGATACTCGCCCATTCACCACCACCTGCGCCAACGGGCCCGAATATAGCAATTTGACCCAGCTGACGAAACCCGGGCCGAACCCAAACCTCGCCAGCATCGCCCAAATATATGGCCATTCGAGCGTATCAAACGCCATGGTGGCGTCCAAGGACGCCAAGATGGCTGGCTCCCGCACAAATGGGACACGCGCGAGCACCCCGTGTAAGCGCCGCAGATTAAGCGCCGTGTTGCGGTGTGGTATAAAGCCCGATTGGTCTTGGTGGACCAAATCGCCCACCACGCCAGCCAACCGGTTGGCCAACACCTTGGCGAGGATTTTGGGCTCCGCGTTCAGAAGCGAAATCGGCCTATAGGATGTGACCCGCTCACGGGGCTTCCCCTCCTTATGGATCACCACAATTGTAGCCAGACGCTGGTCCGGCGGGAGGGAGCCCTGCGAGTGGGCCGCAAGGAACATCGCGCGCAGGTGGGGCGCCAACACATCCGGGCGTAGCTTGTATAGCTCAATGGGAATACCATTGGGGCCCATGGCCTTGCCGGATGCAACCGAGCGAATAGCCGAGGCAATTTCGTCCGAGGTGGGCGGGCCATCCAGCGAATCCCTGTCCTCCACCGTAAGGGAGGGCAGTGCGATGTCCCGAAGCAAGGCATGGGAATCTTCCTCCGAGCAGGGAGAAACCGGGGAGTAGACTTCGCGGAAATAATCCGCGAAGCAGGAGACAATGGCTTCCGGCTCAGTGACGCACACACCATCCACGCTCTCAATCAGAGGCACCACGCGGCCCGCTCTTTCCCTCTTGTCCAACCACGCAATCAATTTGCCAGCCTTGTCACCCACATCATACAATCGCCCCTGCTGCTCTCTACTGAGGCCCCTGGCCGCCTCCGTGACGAGGGCCCGATAGGCCGCCTGCTTTAAGTGCAAAGCATGCAACTTGACGTCTGTTACCCCGCTCCCCAGGTCACCCTCCAGTTCTGCAATCTCGGCCTCAACCCGGGTCACCTCCTCCCGCTCGCGCCGCCGGGCATTGGAAATAAAGGAGAGGGCCTCCCCTCTAAGAACCACCTTGAAAGCCTCCCACAGGGAGATGGCAGACGGGACCGACCCCACATTCTCATCGAAATAGCGCTGTAAGGATTTGATCAAGTCGGCACGAATGGTGGGGTCGCGCAAATACCATGCATTGATCGGGGCCACCCTGCCATCCCCCCTCGGGAAGACATCGAAATGCAACAACAATGGGGAGTGGTCTGAGATACCCCGTGCCAAATGGCGCACCTCCCCCACCCTCCCTGCCTGGGCCGCCGGGACAAGGATGTAATCAAGCCGCGAGAGGCTACCATGGGCCCCCGAGTGGAAGGTGTACTGTTGCAATACGGGATGCTTTAAGCGCCAGCAATCCACCAGGCCCAGCGTGTCTAAGAGGCCGGGCAGCCACGCCTGTGCCCGGGGGAGGTCCCTAGGGGGATGGCGATCCATAGACCCAGAGGCAACCGCGTTAAAGTCCCCTCCAACCACCAACAGGCCACCCGGAAGGTCCAGAAGGAGGCGCCCCAGGTCCGCAAATGTAGTGGCTTGTAACCCAGGCGGGACGTACACTGATATAAAGATAAACACTCTACCCTCCATTCGCCCCACCAGAACAGTGTAGCGTCCCCTCTCATCATGGCGCACCTCGTCAATCTCCAACGGGAGCGAGGTCTTGACCATAATACCCACCCCCCGCGAGCCCGAAGTGAAGCCGGAGTGGGCCGCCAAACGATATCCCCGCCTATTCATTGCATGAAAGGTGTTACCTATAAGGTGTGTCTCCTGCAGGAAGACAACATCTGGAGAAATACGTTTTAAATACTGCAGGACCACACCACGCTTAATCCTATCCCCCAGGCCGTTAACATTCCATGACAACAGAATCAAATCCCTACCCCCCATCATACGTCAAAACAATCGGTCGCCCCCCACCGAGCATCTTAAAAACAACAAAACAGTTGCGGGTTTGCCTTGCGGTGCTAACAAACAACACACCCCCCCCACCCCCCGGTCCCAACAGAACTCCCCCCTCCCTGCACCCCTGCATGAGCCCAGATAGCCCCCCCAAAGTGCAGTGTGCCTGTCGCCCCATAGCTAAGTACTAACTAGTCCCCCCGAGGAGGAGGGAAGCCCCCAGCAGACCCCACCCGACCTCCATGGGAGGGGAACATACGAAAGCAATATATGGTAAAGGAACAATATCCAGAGCAAGGCCTATACAGTCACCCCTCAATTCTGATCCGGCGGGCCCTCCCCGCCAGCCGCGCCCCCCCCACCCCGATCTCCAGGCAAAGTATCTAACCAGTCCCCAGCCGCCTCGGGCCGGTCGAAGAAGTGCGTACGGCCATCCACCTCCACCCTCAGCTTAGCCGGAAAGAGCATTGAGTACTTGAGGTTTAGGTCCCTTAGGCGACGTTTAATACCAAGAAAGCTCTGTCGCTGCTTCTGGACCGCCGGAGTAAAGTCTGGGTAGAAGTGTACATCCATGTTATCCAGCCTGACCGGTCCCTGTTGCCTGGAGGTCTGGAGGATGGCGTCTCTGTCCCGGAAATTAAAAATCCGGGCAATAATAGGCCGCGGCGGTGCACCGGTCTTAGGGCGGCCCCCAGGGACCCGGTGGGCACGCTCCACCGCAAAAAGCTTACTCAGCCCCCGGGGCTGGAGATGGGTCAGGATCAGTTCTTCCACGAAGAGATCTGCCGCCTCCGCCTCTCGGCCCTCCGGCACACCAATAATGCGAACATTGTTCCTCCGGGCCCGACCCTCGGAATCCTCCAGTCGCCGGTCCATCAGGGCGCTCGCCTGGCCAAGCCGGCGCACCTCCCTCCGGAGGGCCACCACGTCCGTAGTGAGGCTCGTTGTGGTGTGGGCCAGGGAGTCAACCCGGTCGTTCGTTTTTGACAAGTCTGCCCTCACAAGGCCCACATCCACCAGGACCGAGTCAATTTTTTGCGCCAAGGTATCGAAACGCTGGTCCACTGAGGCCTTCATCTCTGCGATGGCGCCCATGACGTCCCGGAGGGTCAGATCCACCGGTTGGGCAGGCGCCTCCGTCGGGCCCACCAGGGATGACCGCGATGTCTCCGGAGAACCCTTCTGGAGCGTGTAGCGATCCATACTATTGGCCTGGTGCGCCGTGCCACGGCGGGTTGTCTTCATCTTCGCCCGGTCGCCATCTTGTTTGGTGGACATGCTGGCCCTTCCACCGTCGTGCCAAGATCTCCAGACGGACCGCCACACCAAATCACGGGTGTCAGGGGGGGGCGGGGGCGACCACCGGGCCACGGGTCAACCCACCGCCGGCGGGTCAGCCGGGCACCTGGACGAGGCAACACCACCGCACCCCGCTCCGCAGCCCGACCCCGCCTGAGGCAAGGAGGGCGCAAAAGCGAAAGTGAAAGTGCGGGGTACGCGAGTCGCCCAGCCCCGCTCGCCGCTGTTATTCACTTCGTCCCCGGATCGCCCCACTACTCCAATCCGGGGGGCCGGCGGGGAGAAGGCCGCAACCTTCAATCGATGCTCCCACCGGTGTTCGGGGTCCGATTCGAGCCCAAAAAACGGGTGGCGCCTCCGCTCGGGTTCACCGACACAGTCCCCTCAACAAGGACAGGATATCGCCAGGATTAATTCAGGAGGTCGCGGAGGTCCTCGGGAGCCTCGCACCTACGCGGCCATCTTGGTTGCGCGCTAGGCTCCTCCCCTGATTGCTCCAATTCTTGATTTACTCTTTCCGTCTGTCCATCCGTCTCTGGATGGAAACTGGTGGACAGACGAGAGTCAACGCCCAACCTTCTTAAAAAAGATCTCCAAAAACGAGAGACAAACTGAGGACCCCTGTCTGAAATGACTGTCTTTGGAATACCATGTGCCCTTACAATGTGTTGTGTGAACAGTTTGGACAACTGAGTGGCATTGGGAAGAGCCTTCAAAGGGACAAAATGACTCATTTTAGAAAAATGGTCCACCACCACCCAAATGACGGAGAGGCCACCACTGGACGGGAGATCCACAATGAAATCCATGGAAATGGTATGCCAAGGGTATGGGGCTATCGGTAAAGGCTGTAAAAGACCTTGTGGAGCCCTTCTAGGAGTCTTTCCCTTGATACACAACTCGCAAGTGGCTACATACTGCCGCACCTGAGCTTCCATTGTCGGCCACCAAAACTCTCTTCGGATCAGCTCCAATGTCTTCTTCACCCCTTTATGTCCAGCTAGAGGCTCATCATGGAAGTGTTCGATGATCTGCCTTCGCAAATCCACATTAGATACGAACAACTTGTCTTGAAAAATAGGGCCTTCCTTCTTTGACTTGGAATTCTTTTCCCTTGGCAGTCCAATTCCTCACTTCTTCTTGAGACTGTGTATTCTGTAGTTTCTTTTCTATGTCTGTGTAAGTGAGAGTTCCGATAATTCGATCTACAGGAATGATAACTCCCTCTTCTCCAGTCTTGCCCTCTTCGCTCACACTCAAACGAGATAAGGCGTCCGCCTTTCCATTTGCTGATCCAGGCTTGTAAGTTAAAACAAAATCATAATCGGCAAAAAAGAGTGACCATCTCAATTGTCGTGGCGTGAGGGTGCGGGCGGATTTTAAAAACTGAAGATTTCGATGGTCCGTGAAAACGGTCACTACGTGCCGGGCACCCAATAAATAATGACGCCACTCCAAAAACGCATCCTTGACTGCCAACAGTTCCTTATCCGCGATGGGATAATTTATCTCTGCAGCTGTTAACTTCCTGGAGCGAAAAGCTACAGGATGTAATTGTCCTGTCTGCTTATGGCGCTGAGACAAAATTCCTCCAATGGCCAAATTGGAGGCATCTGCTTCCACAAAGAACGGTTCTCCAGGATCTGGATGAAGCAACACTGGAGATGACACAAAAATGCTTTTGAGTTCATTAAAGGCTGCTTCTGTTTCCGCATTCCACTCGAACTTCGCCTTTTTCTTGAGCAACTTCGTGAGGGGACAAACTCGTTCTGAAAAGTTCATTATGAAACGCCTGTAAAAATTGGCGAAGCCGAGGAAACTCTGTACTTCCTTCACTGAACTCGGGGAGGGCCACTCCTTGATGGCCCTTACCTTAGATTCATCCATGGAAACACCATTGGGGGACAAGACAAATCCCAAAAATTCCACTTGTATCGAATGAAACACACACTTCTCTAGTTTGACAAAAAGTTGGTTCTCAAGCAGCTTCTTCAGAATGGACCTGACGTGCTGAATATGTTCTTCTAAACTGGCAGAAAAAATGAGGATATCGTCAATGTAAACCACTGCACATCGATCCAAAAATTCTCGCAACACATCATTTACAAAGTGCTGAAAAGAGGCTGGAGCGTTACATAAGCCAAAGGGAATAACTTGGTATTCGAACAAAGCAAAACGAGTGCGAAAGGCCGTCTTCCACTCCTCTCCTTCAGCCATGCGGACCAGATGGTAGGCGCCTCTCAGATCCAATTTAGTATACACCCTCGCTCCCTTTACCTGATCCAAGAGCTCTGAAATCAAAGGTAGTGGATAACGATTTTTCTTGGTCACCAAATTGAGGGCGCGATAGTCTATGCAAGTTCTCAGCTGGCCATCCTTCTTCGGAATGAAGAAAAGTGGAGACGAAACCGGTGACTGTGAAGGGCGTATGAAGCCATTAGCCAGATAATTACTCAAATATTCTTTTAAATGGACATTTTCTGCTTCGGTCAATGCGTAAATTCGGCTACAGGGCAGAGAGGCTCCCGGCTCCAGCTCAATGCGACAATCGTATTCACGATGGGGAGGCAAACGGTCAGCTTCTCTTTCATCAAAAACTGAGGCAAGATCTTCATATTCTTGTGGAATTTGTTGAGTATCTAA
This sequence comes from Triturus cristatus, assembly GCF_964204655.1. Lineage (NCBI taxonomy): Eukaryota > Metazoa > Chordata > Amphibia > Caudata > Salamandridae > Triturus > Triturus cristatus. The sequence continues at coordinate 179,078,098 of NC_140593.1, forward strand.
AGCACAAATGGTCTTTGGGATGCTGGCTAAAATTTGGGACTGTGAAGCTTGTGAAGCAGATGATGGTTCTGGATGGGATTGGAAACAATGTTGCAAACAAAAATGTGAATTCATGCGAATGGATCGCTGAGCCCAATCAATTTGAGGGTTATGCTCGGTGAGCCAGGGCAGACCCAAAATAAATTGAAACTGCGGAGCATCGATTAAGTTGAATTGTAGAGAGCTCACGTGTTGGCCGGGTCCAAACAACAAAATCTCCTCAGAATCGTAGACTATAGGACCGGAGGACAAACTTGTTCCATCTACAGCACGTACAGGCTCCGGCCGTTCCTTCTTCAAAAAGGCGATTCCAAGAGCTCTAGCAAATCCAATGTCACAAAAATTTCCCGTGGCCCCTGAATCGATCATGACTGACATTCCTTCCTTGATCTGACCTCCAAACTTTATCCGAACCGACAAAATTAAATGTGGGGCCGAAGATTGCAAAGTATTTGCCACTAATTTCGAATCTGGAGTTGACTGTTCCTTAGCTTCCACCAGGGCAACCCCTTCTACTGGTGGAGCCGATCTTTTACCCAGGAATTGTTCTTTGGCTTCTTTGGACATTCCTTCACAAAATGACCAGAGTTCCCACAGTACATGCACAGCTTTCCCAGACGTCTCTTCTCTCTTTCTTCTTTAGACAACGGACCTCGAACGGAACCAATCTGCATTGGTTCATCTTCTGACGTCGATTCTTTTTGCTTTGATCCTTCTGCTTTCATTCTGTCAAAACGAGGAGGGATATACCTGGTTTCTTTCCGCCTCTCATTCTTTCTTTCATTTTGGCGTTGATCAATCTGAAGAACTAAGTCAATTAATTCTGAAACCTCCGTGGGACGTTTTGGAATCTGTGATAGACCATCTTTGATCTCATCCTTGAGACCACGATAAAAAATCGCAGCACGTTTAGCCTCTGGCCAGTTGGTTTCTACAATTAATTTATTAAATTGCGCCAAATAAGCAACTAATTCTCGATTCCCTTGCTTCAGATCTAACAACTCATTATCAGTGGATTGCGAGATGGACCGTCTGTCGAAAATTCGTAGAAATTCTCTCTTGAAGCCTTCAAATTCATATAAAATGGGGTCGTTGTTGTTCACCAACGGCATAGACCAGGCGGCGGCATCTCCACTCAGGTACGACAGCATGAACGCCACCTTTGACTGATCTTCCTTGAAAATAATTGGCCGACAGAGATAGTGTAGGGAGCATTGAGTAAGAAAAATTTGGGCTTTGTTCGGATCCCCACTATATCTTTCAGGAGCAGCCAATGGAATAGTTGGCGAGATAGCGTGGATCACCTGTGTAGTGAGTTCGGCAGCGGAAGGGGCTGGGGCAAAAGAGGAGGGCTTATCTTCTTGGACTGATGGACGGGTTCCCCCAGAAAACTCTTCAAACTGTTGGCGCAAATAACTTGCATCTAAGACAGACTTTCTGACCTCTTCTCTCAAAGACTTATTCTCGTCCATAGTATCACTTAACTGCTTCTGAATACTGTCTAATACTGTAGCTAGAGCCTTAACATCAATCCCCTCAGCCATCGTGCTCGGGTGGAATTCAGTTTTTAGGCACTTCAATCTGTCAAGTACCTCAAGCTGAAGTTTGGTTTCCACAGGAGCAGATGCTGGTTCTCCACTCCCCTACTCCGCTGCCGCGAACTCAAAGGCTCACGAGCAGCGAGGAGGGGGAAAGGGGAATTGGACAGAAAAGAGAGACTGCACTGTGTCTTCTTTCTGGCCGGGTCTCGAACCTTCTTCTTCTAGATCCCTGTAACGAGAGTTAATAAACAACTGTTCCACAACTACTACCCTTAAGAATTACAAATGAAATTATTCCACACTATACCTGTCCTGACACAGTGGGTAGCTACTCTCTATACTCAATCAGCTGGGTATGTTATTGTGAAAGAGGGGCAGTACTGTTGGCGTGAAGCAAATCCTGTAATGAAAATTCACATGTAAAACCCTGTCTTCTTCCTTAAGCCCACTCCACCCAACTCTCTCCCTCCAGCTTACCCTGTTTTCCCAACAAGAGGTTATTCCATATTTTAAGTGAAGAGCTGAGATATGAGGTTGAGGATAATTGGCTAATCTTCTTGCTGGACTCTGTACTCCGAAGATGATGCTGGTAGGTGAATGCTCTTAAATAAATATATATATATATATATATTTACAATTGCTTATTTGAGATCAAAGCTGAGGAAGTCTTTATTTGACTCAAAACTACTCCTTCTTCTTTCTCTTGTTTCAGTCTCTTTTCCTTTCTTACTATCCACTGGTATTCTGAATTGATTCTGACTGGCAACTCTTTACTGAAGACTATTGTTGCTGGAATACGTGAGTCATAAGCGGAACTGAAAAGCTTACTGACCCACAGAGTCTCTAGTCACAGAAACGAAGTTTACTGGAAGGTTGACGCTCCAAGAATGTGAGAGAAAAAAGGCACACTTACTTCTCAAAATGCCCAGCTCTCTCGCCTAACCTCTCACCCTCCTTACTCATGAAGAACTTGACCTCACGTCGTGAACGAGATGCCCACTTTTCCGCAGATTCTCCCTTCGAAGTCCTTCGAAGATACAGCGGGCTTTCTCGAAATAATGTCCCACTGCGGGACTGAGTGAAGTTCTCAAAAGGTAACTAGTTTATACTTGAAGTCCAAAACTCTGACTAGAAATTTACCGGGAGAGGACGGAGCTCGAGAGAACCCCGCCACTCCACAAAATTAGACAGTTGAAGTGCGCCGCGTATTGGAAGCGCGCGCACAACTTCAAAATAGAAACACTGCACCACAGCAGAGGAACAGTGGGAGGGAAGAAGCGGACCGACCAGCGGCCATCTTGGAAGGAAGGGGTAGAAATGTTACTACACTACCAATGACCGTAGGAAGGCGGAGAGCGATCTTACAGATACGCATCGACGCCTTCCTCGGACCAGCCTAGCCTGACTATGAGATTGTTGCCTCAACCGGGGAAAACTAGCCCTTTCAGCTCCAATCCTGACACAAAGAGGTACTTTCTTTCATATTATTTGGGAATGCCTAGGGATACAACCCTTTTGGAGGGTAGTAATAGCCAAAATGAATGAGATGTGGGAGACATCGTTAACCCCTATGCCAAAATGGCGCCTACTGAATATCTCGGAAGAAGTAACCGTCACAACACTTAGGAAACTTTGAATGACGTTGGGCTTGATTGTTGCCAAAATAAAAATAGCTCGTAATTAGGGGGCGGCGTTAACTCAAAGACTGGGAAAAGGACGTGGACGTATGTATGGTAGCAGACAAGTTAGTTTATACTAATAGAGGATGCCCCGGAAATTAGGTAAAGGTCTGGGGCAAGTGGAATGATGTCTGAGGCATGCTGTGTACACCCCCTGCCCCCAGAAGAGAGTTGAGAGGTGAGCAGAGTGCTCAGAGCTGAAAGGGCCTCCTTATAACAATAGTGATGTGTCACTCAGCTGTATGACCCACCGATTTTAACTGCTTAAAGCTGTCTCTCAGCGCTGGACCGAACTGTGTTGGTTGATGGTCCCTGCTGTCTCGGTCCCCCTCCTTCCCTCTTTCTTCCCCCTCCCTCCCTTTCCATCTCAATAAGAAATATTCATGACCCTACTTGGATTATATCCTGGTTTGCTTAGGAACTCCTTGCTAAAAGCGTATGCTCTCGACCGATGTTGACTTTCATATCGCTTCATGGTGTTACTAGATTGTCACCATGACCTGATCTTCTGCACAGTTGTTTGTATTGATATTAAATGCTGATAACAATATATATATATATATATATATATATATATATATTTATATTTTTTTTTAAAATGTTTAGTCCAAATTTGGAAAACAATTCAAAAAACTATTTTTGTTCTAAGTCAATTCACTGTTTTTTTAAGGATCTTCACTCAATTACTTTATGATGTGGTCAAACATCACTGTGCACCAAATGTTGAAAGACAGTTTATAGTGGGGGTAAGTAGGTACCTACCACTAGTAATAAGGCCACAATCACAATATAAGGCCCAGTCAAGGTCTCAATATTTTATTCCTTTGCTCAACCCTTAGTAGCTTGCTGTGAGAAGGCAGGCCTAACTTAGGAGACAGGTGTGTAAAGCATTTTAAAAATGCCAATACATGAAATAAGTAAGACACAACACAAAATAAAAATCCAACTTCAATTTATAAAAATAGGAAATACTTTTATGATTGAAATGAAAACAAAAGGACAAAAGGTCAATGTAGGGAACCAGAGATATGATTTTTTAAAGATTAAATACTTTCTAGTGCTTAAAAGCCAAAAGTGCCACTTTCGGACATCTGGTCACGCTTGACTGAGACAAAGTCAAAGTTTCAGCCTGACCGCGATGGAGCATGGGTCAAATATAGTGAGCGGTCAAGTTTTTACCTTCTGACGTAGTCAAATTTTTTGTGTTTTTTTTTTCTACATTGAGCGAGGCACCTCGTCAGGACAGAATTCGGTGTGACAGCAGTGGCTTGGCTCAGCAGTCATCGATGAAATCTGGGAAGTCTTGAGGTATAGAGCTTTCAGCAAGATGACCCTGAATTTCAGGCCATGTCACGGTTCAATGTCGGCGACTTGACTCTTGATGACAGGTCGGTCTACTTATGAAGCTTTTTTGCCGAAAGTTATCCAAAGGTCTCCAAACTTGTGGAACTTCTTCCTAAAGGACTTTTTGGGGTTCCCAAGTATCCTCAACACCACTCCAAGGTTCCAGAAGCTCTAAGTTGCTCCTTGCATTGTTAGGACTAATTCGCCCACAATGCACCTGAAGGTGGTCAGCAGTTTTTTGTTGTTGCTGGAGATGATGCAGGTGGAGCTCTTTTAACCTCTTGCTTTCAGGGATTCCACTCCTTCACTTTTCAATGCAAGGCAAAGTCCTTATGAGCTGAAGCCCAAAGTGTGCAGCAGGTGCAGTATTTAAGAGTGCTGTCCTCTTGGTGCAGGCTAAGGGTTCAGCAGGGCAGTCCTTTTTGTAATTTCAGAGTTTCAGACAGGGACCTGAGCTGCTGGGCAGCTCTCCCATATTTATCCAGTGCTCTTGGATGACAAGCATAGGGGCACCCATGACCAATGGGGTGCAGGGTGCCATCCAGAAGTTCGGCAGCTTCCTCCAAAGTGTGGCATATTCTTGTCTAGAAAGCACTGTTTTGTACAAACCAAAATGGAGAAACTCTCTCCAGGAGATTACGATCAGGCTAAGCCAACCCACTGTCATGGCTAACCTATACTAACACTCCCCTTTCAGTCCCCCTGGAAATAAAATTATTCGACTCCTGCCTGGCTGGTGGTGTGGGAAGTGGGGGTGAGCCTGTGTCCTGTCCTCTCAATCCCTCTTCGATGAACAGTTTGAGTACTCCACCCCTTCCTGCCTTTTGCTCTGCAGCTGCAGATCTTCTCTGCTATCAGAGCAGTTTAGCTTGGCCTGCAAAGGCTAGCCAATAAGGAGAGGCTGCTACAAGGATGGATTTTGGCACATCAGAAAAGCAAACTATATAACTTATTTTCTGTAATAGTTATAATAAATCCAACCTTGGCAAGTTCTTGGGTTTATCATAACTTTTCCTTTAGGTCTTCAAACTATTATTTTAGTTCACCTCTGTCAATAGGTATAATTTATTAAAGTCTTCCCATGTTAACCTATGGAGCCAATGTGCTACAACTAGGTTAGTGGGTCAGGGTTATTATAAAAACCTATAGGTTTTTCTTACACAAATGTTTTTTTGAATGCAGTAAACTTTTCCTGAGCCCGTTCTTTTTCTGATGGACTGCCTGAAAGTACAAGAAGTAGAAGGACTACCCTGCTGGAAACCTGATCTGCACCCGAAAGGTCTGCATTCTTAAGGCCTGCACCTGATGCACATTCTGGGACTGCAGCGCTAAGTAGTTTACCTTGCTTCAAGAGGGATTATGGGCTGGACTCCCTGAAATTTACAGGTTAACGGAGCCCACCTGCATCATCTCCACCTAGAAGTCCCCATCCTGGAGTGCGTCCAATAGACTTTTAAGGATATGGAAGGTGTGTCGTTTTAGTCTCAAAATCCAAGGACCATTTTAGAGATTCTAGACTCCTGGATTGGCGTTGTGAACACTTTGAACCCTCAAAGAGACCATCTGGAAGAAGATCTAGAAGTTTGGTGAAGTTTGGGAATTTTTGGGTAAACTATGACTCAGCCTCGATTTCAGGTACATCCATCTGAAAGTTTCGGAGTTCTAGACTTCCAGGATTTCAATGGGACCTCGCCAAACACCAATTCAATGACATTGATCCAAATCAGGCCTGAAGAGGAGCATCGCTCGACATCCAGAAATAAAGCTGCAGAAAAACTGTACTTGGCCTGACTGGGTATGGTAGATGGTTTGTTCAAAACTATGGAACCGTTGTGACTTCCCTGACAGAAATCACCAATGCATGAAAAAGTCATTTACCCACAGAGTGTCAGAAGGATTTTGACATTCTGAAAGAAGCTTTATGTTAAGCACCCAGTGCCCGTTGTCCCTGACTACACAAAGGAATTTGTGGTTCAGACAGATACTTTAGAGCAAGGGAATGGGGCAGTGTTGGCACAAGTAAATGAAGAGGGCTTTAATCAGCCAGTTGCCTTCATCAGTAGGCAAGTTCTTCCCTGAGAACAAAGATGAAGTGCCATTGGGATTAAAGCCTTTGCTGTGGTCTGGTCCCTGAAGAAGTTGAAGTCATACCTGTTTGACTTTCACTTTCATGTTCAAACTGACCACAGACCTCGCAAATGGCTCATCCAGATGAGGAAGGGGAAATCCCCAACTGTTGAAGTGGTCCATTTTCCTACAGGGAATGGACATCACAGTGGAACACAGGCATGGGACTGCCCATTCTAATTCAGATGGACTTCTAAGGTTTTACCACATAGCAGATGAGGACTATCAGGTTGTAGGTTAGTTACCCATCAACATTCTTCTGGGAGGGCTGTGTGAGTAAGTCATCCTTTTGGTGCTGATCACCTCCTTTTTTTGCTTTATACTGGTTGCAACTGACTCTGATTTGCCCTGTGCTCTGCTTACCAGACCCAGGGTCAGTGTTCTGCTTTGAAGGTATATGGTTGCTGGGTATACTTCAATTAGCAATGACAAACCCCTTTAAGTTCCTGGTATATATTAAGGCAAGGGGGATTCAAACTAGCTATAGGTACCTAGTATAAAATAGGGCAGAAAGGTTTAGAGGCCCAGTAGAATTCCTGAACTGGAGTGCATACCGCTGTGTTGCTTGCTGTCATTTTAAAGCGTTACAACAAACAAATGATGGACGGAATGCTGACAATGCAGACATTCTCCCCCAGTCAAGAGATCTGGGTTAAATCCATCGTTCTTTTGCCCACTACGCCACCCCAGTTCAGACATGGCCATTTTCAAATCAGTCTTGACCCTCTGCCTCATGGGAACAGTCCAGCCCGAACTGCCAAGCCATGTCTTCCCTGGACCGGAATCAAGCATCCTAGGACCGGTTTCTGGCTATCAGCCGTCATCAGCCAGGATAGCTTGACTCCAGTAGCGTAGTGAGCACGGGACCCACGTCTGGGCATACCCATCCCACTTAGGGCGAAAAGCGTTACAACAAACAAATGATAGACGGAATGCTGACAATGCAGACATTCTCCCCCAGTCAAGAGATCTGGGTTAAATCCATCGTTCTTTTGCCCACTACGCCACCCCAGTTCAGAAAATAAAAAGGCAGCCCTGATTTGCAGACTGTCTGTAGAATTAAATTATATGCAAATTCCACTCTGGAATTAGAAGGACTTCTAAAGTAGTACTCTACCTTATTTTTACATATAAATCACCCCTAAAGTTTCCCCTAGATGCCCCAGGGAAGGGTGCTATGTAACTATAAGCAGGGTCATTATAAAAGATGCGTTATAAGCCCTGGTCAGGAAAAAACAGCCAAATGTGTTTTTCCCCATCGTGGATAGCTAACTCGCACAGCCTAACATTAGAATATTTTATATAAGTATAAATATTGACAGAGCGAGGTAAAGATATTATTCAAGGATGTCAAATGATGATTAACATAAATCCAACAACTTACCACTCTTAGATTTATAATAACTATCACAGAAAATAAGTTATTAAACTTTCTTTTCCAAAAGCCAAATTCCAGCCTTCCATCTGGACTCTCCTGATTGGCTAGCCTCTGCCAGGTTGAGCCAAGCTGTCTTAATGAGGTGTGAAATGGCCTGCTAAAGAGACAAAGGGTTTCCTGTGGGAGGTGAACTGCGGCTGCAGAAGCAAAAGGCAGGATGAGGGAGGGGTGGCCAAACCTGTCTTCAAAGGAAGAATGACACTCTAGGACAGCACAGGCTCACCTCCACATCCTGCAACCCCAACCACACAAGAGCCCCTGTAATTAGATCATGGAGAGGGTTGGAAAGGGAGTGGCATGGGAATCATAGCCGCACCAGTGGGTTGGCCTAGCCTGATCTAATCTCCAAGGAGAGAAATTTTCCATGTAGGATTGTGAAGAATAGTGCTTTCCGAAAGAAGAATATGCCACAATTTGGATGTAGTGGTCATACACCTGTGTCGTACCCTGCATTCCATTGGGCTTTAAGAAGGGTGGCCGCCTTTTTGACGCCCAAGAATCCAACATAAATAAGGAAGAGCTGCCAAGCAACTCAGATGTGCTTCCTGAAATTACAAAGAGAAGAAGGACTGCCCTGCTGGAAACCAGATCTGCACCCCAAAGTTCTGCACTCTGAAGGACGGCACCTGCTGCATATTATGGGACTACAGCCCTAACGTTTATCTTGCTTCAAGAATGATTAAAGGAGTAGACTCCCTGTAAGCTACAGACTAACTGAACCTACCTGTGTCATCTCCACCAAGAAGTCCCCATCCTGAAGTGCTTCCATTGGAGTTTTAAAGATTTGACCAGGTACATTGTGGGAATTGTAGTCCCAACATCCCATGAACCGTCTTAGAGAGTCTAGACTCTTGGATTGGTGTTGTGAACACTTCCAACCCCAAGGAGACCTCTGGAAGAAGATACAAGAGTTTGGTGACATTTGTGAACTTTTTGGTAAAAAGCTTCATAAGGTGACCAACTCAACGTCTAGAGCCGAGCCAGCGACCTTCAACTGCAACCCAGCCTTGATTTCAGGTTCCTCCCACTGAGAGCTCCAGACTTCCAGGATTTCACCGGGCCTCAAAGAAAAAAAGCTGACAAGGTTGACGCAAATCTGACCTGGAGAGGAACCTCGCTTGACAGCGAGAGAAAGAGCTCCAGAAAAATGACTATATGTGAAGGTAACATTTTGACTGAACCCTCCCATTTAGTGTATCCGACCAGGGCTCCATTGGGGTCAGCCCCAAATTTGACTTTGTCCCAGTCAAGCGTGACCAGATGTCCTAATTTGCCGCTATAGGTTTTTAAGCACTAGAAAGTGGTTATTCTTTAAAAATTCATGTCTCTGGTTCCCTGTATTGGGTTTTTGTCATTTTGGTGTCTATTTGTTCATATAAATATAATCTATTTTTATAAAATGTTTTTGGATTTGTGTTATGTGTTGTGTCTCACTTATTTAATGTTTTGTTATTTTTAAATGCTTTACATACCTGTCTCCTAAGTTAAGCCTACATACTTGTTGTCAGCTGACAATGGTTGAGCATGGCTGAATCTATTGAGACCCTACCTGAACCTTTTATGTGTTTGTGGCCTTATTAATAGTGGTATGTCACAACTTATCGCTGGTTATCAACCACTTTCAACCAGTGTTTATTTCTTGACTTGGCCATCTACTGTTCTAGGTATATATTAGATTTTGCCACTGTAAATGACCATTGAGAGAGTTGATGAAAAATAATGTTTCATTCCAGTGGTCACATGAATGCTTAAACAGTTTCAAGAAAATCAAACAAGCCATTGAGAATGCTACTGAAATGGCTTATTTCAGTCCTAAACTTCATACAGAGGTAGTCGTTGATGCTAGCCCATTTGGGTAAGGGCCTATCTTTGCACAGCACAGTGAACACCTGAATGCTCAAAGGCATATTGTGGTGTATGCAAGTAGGAGTTTGTCCCAACCAGAAAGTGCTTACTAACATCCTGAAGTTTAGGTGTGGTATGGGCATGTGAACACTTATATGTATTCCTGTTCGGAAAGTCTTTTACACTGGTTATGGATCATCAAGCTTTACTAACAATATTTGGTCATCCAAAGGCCAAGATTCTTCCTCCCATTAAACGCTGGGGACTACAACTAAAAGAGTACAATTATAACACTGCGCATCATCCAGGAAAGGATCATAACTCTGCTGATTATTTTTCCAGAGTACCCATTCAAGTCAGATGAAGTTTATATCAACTTCGTCATAAAATCAAACACACCAGCTGCCATTTTGTTAGCCCAGATTAACATTGCCACGAGTCACGATAGTGACATGCTAAATTTGAAAGATATAATTACACATTAGTCATGGAACCAGCACACTCGACCTCTCGCAAGTGAGGGTGAATATCAAAAATACAGAAATATCAAAGATGAACTGTCCATACCTCAAGAGGGAGTTATATTGCAGGGTTAGAGAATATTGATTCCAGTGAGTTTAGGGCAGAAAATGATTGAAGTGGCCCATGAAGGACATAGGGGAAGGGTTGCCAGGAAACAAGCTCTCAGAGACCGACTCTAGTTTCATTATCTCGACGAGCGATTTGAGAAGGAATTTAAGGCCTGTGATCTATGCAAGTGCCTATCTACAAAGGTTACTCAACACACTCTAAACATGTCAGAACTTCTGAAGCATGCCTGGGAGAGAATAGCCACATTGACTTTTTTAGTTCACTCGACAATGGGCACCACCTGATGGTGATTGTGGATGAATACTCATATTTTCCATTAATTGAGGAACTATCATCCACCACTCAAGAAAAAGTGATGGAGAGACTGTATGGCATCTTTGTGACATGGGGTGTTCCAGCCATACTAAAATCTGACAGTGGCCAGCCTTTTAATAGTCGGAATTTCAAGGACGTCTTAGAGTGTCTAGGCATAAAGCATCAAAAGAGCACTCCTTTGTGGCCGCTGGCCAACAGACTGGTTGAGAGTTTATGAGCATGTTAAAGAAAGCAGTGCAGTGTGCCAGACTTGAAAAGCGCAATTTGCAAACTATGTTAATCTCTCCATTTCAAGCTTACCTTTCAACACCTACCATGACCACCGGTGAAAGTCCGGCAATATTGATGTTCAGGAGAGCAATGACAACCAAGATACCTCGGTGGACCAATCAGAGAGAAAGAGATGACACTTGTTTTGGGGACTTGGTTCAGAAACAAAAGACAAAAACATATGCTGACCAAAGACAACATGTGAAAAACATCGTCTCCAGAGAGGAGAAAGAGTGCTCCCACGGCAGACGCGGAAACGAAAATCTGATGCTCTCTTTAATGCAGAACCTTTCCAAGTAGTGTTGCACAGATTCTTCTGGTGATGCAGAACTGTGTGTTATGATGACAGGGCGTCAGAATGTAGGGACTGAGGGCCAGATGTACGACCATTCAATTTGCAAATCGCAATTTGCGACTCGCAAAATAAAATGTACCACAGTGTCTCAGACACTGTTTGTGATTCCTAATGTGGTCGCTAAAGACCTACCTCATTATTATTATTGAGGTAGGTCGTAATTTTCGACCGTTTAGGAATCTCACATATCACAGGGAAGGTGGCCTACTGGGTGTCAGCAGACTAACATGTCTGTGTTTGCTTTTTAAATAAAGCAACTATGCTTTTCAAATGCAGCCCATTTTCCTTAAGAGAAAACGAGATGCATTTAAAAGAGAAAAATTAGAAGTTTTCTTTTCAATTTTTAAGGGCAGGCAGTGGTCCGTGGGACCACTGCCTGCTCTTAAGAAATATTTTTGCATATATTCACAAAGGGGAAGGGGTCCCCTAGGGACCCATTCCCATTTGCGACTGGCTAACCATTTACTTGAAGTAGGCGGTAACTGTGATTGTTTTGCGACAGCATTTGCGATTGCAAAACAATTGTTCATACCAGAGTGATTTGCTCTGGGAAGGGACACCCTTAGCGCGTCTCTTTCTTATAGCAACCTGCAAACCTTATTTTGCGAGTTGGTAATATGTTACGGACTCGCAAAATAGGGTGTGTACATACCACAACCTTTTTTAGCTGTCGCAAGTGGGAAAATTGGACCATTTGTGATCGATAAAAAGGGTTGTACATCTGGCCCTTGGTCTCTCTATGACGTCAGGGTCAGTAATCCCAATCTTGGCTAGCTACAGTGTCTCACCTGTACTCCTTCTTCCTAGAGTAACAGGTGGTTGTGGTAACCTCAAACACAACCCTCTACTCCCCAAGGGAACCATGGAAACAGATCCTCCTCTTTTGTTACTCACTTACTCACTAATGATTGCCGGTAGTAAACCTAAGAAAAGCACAAAGAAAGCTGGCAAAACATTTATTGAAACGATCATAGTCAATTATGAAGCAAATTGACGGCGAGCATCAAGCAGATAGAACTAAACAAAAAATTTGCATTACTAAACAAGTGCACAGGAAAAACATCCCAACTATGACAAATTATATATCCGTCTAGGTTTACCCTTATTGTGTGAGCACAGGGATATATTTGTGATCTCTGGGATTGGCTATGGACCGCATAGCTGGTGTATATAGTTAGGTATTCAGCATCATGAATGTAAGCTTAGTTTACACAGGGCTGCATGTCAGGCACTGCTGTCATTCCGATCTTTTCTCTTAGAATTCTACTCTCTGGCACCTAAGGGGACTGAACAAAGCTTATTGATAAACTATTGTGCCAGAGAGGCGGCTGTGCAATCATTTTATGTCTAAAACATTAAGAACTGTTAATGAATGAGCAAAGTAAACAGCACATTATGTTGTTATGTATTCAAAGCAACCTTGTACAAGATGTATAGACTTATGGGCTGATTACAAATTTGGCGGTGCATCGGACTGCCAAACGTTTGGTGGCATGGCGGGAACCATCATATTAGCTGTCTGACCGGCTCATTACGAGTGTAGCAGTCCCACCGCCATAGGACCATTGCAACCACCAGTAATCAAGCATGGGCAAGCATATTATGACTTCCTCGCAGTCTTCATTGCAGTGAGTGTGCAATTAACTCTGTGGTGGTGAGGAAACTGAGGGGGCCCTACTATGCCCCCTGTTGCCTCTGGGCTAGGGGATGCAAGCAGGGGGGCACATGGTGTGTTCCCCTGTCTGCATGCACCCCCTGTTCCTGTACACCATGGACTTCACAGTCCTTGCCATGAAGGAACATGCTTTGGCACTCCCATTGCGGTGCCTTTCTAACAGGCACTGCCGTGGGACCGCCCGCGCACCGCCTGCCAGACCATGAGCGGACAAGTTTGGCGGTGTGGGAGCGGGGCGGTGGCGCGGTATGACAGCCAGCTCCCACACTGCCAAACTAGTAATCAGGCCCTAAATCCCAAGAAGAGTCCCTGAATAAAAAACAGCATGTACAGCGTATTCCAAAAATTATGTTGTGAAAAGAAATGTGTTATATGTGGCTATGCAGAGTGAGCAGATGCAGCCTAAAACGTCTAAGACTCAAAACTAAGGGAGAACCAAAGTGGGCCCAGAACAGAAACCACTACAGTAGTGTTGACAAAAGGACACATAGTGACTGTCCAGCGCCCTAGGAAGTCTATTACCAGAAACTCTTCTCACTTTCGATGTTTCATAGTTCACAGATCTCCATGGTGAAAGAGAAACTGATTCCAAAAACCCATGACTGCTGCTGCCTTTTCTCCATTCCAGCAGATCTTAGCTCATGATGGTGCCAGGTCTCAACTTCACATGGTACATTCAGGTTGACCCATTACAGCACCAAAGAGAATAATTGAAGATATTTAAATGTCTATATGTGTGTATCTGTTTGTAAAATTGGCAAGTTTTCATTTAACAGAGGGGGAGATGTAGTGTCTTGTGAATTAACTATGACGGAACTCTTTTGGCTTCTGATGAACTCCGTATAGCTATGACGTAATGGCTAGAGTGCCTTGTGGTGAACGCTGCTTTAAAATGTTGAGTTTGCAGCTACACTCAGATGAATAAAGACATGTATTACTAAGCTCCATGTGTAATGCTGTCATTGGCGTGTACCTCGAGTGGGAAGATGCTACATGAGTCTGCACTGCAAGGTTGTGCGTCGCCAATGGGGATCCAGTCAACTGAGACTTGCAGTGTGAAGTCCAGTGTCAATGATGTGTTGCGCAGCCAAGGCGATGCATCAGTTCCAAGGAGCTGCAGGGCTGAAATGCGAGGTCCTGCATCATTGTCGAGGATCCCGTCAACGAGAGCTTGCAATGCAAACTCCGGCACAGAGGATGTGTTGCACAGTAGAGGTGATGCATCATTCCGAGAAACAGCGGGGCTGCAATTTGGAGTCCTGGCACCAGGAAAAGTCCATCCGGCAGAAGCGATGCTTTGGTTCTGCTTGTGATTGCCCTGTGAAGCAGAGGAGATGCGTAGGTTTTAGTGGATGGGCTGGCAGAGCACCTTCAGGCCAAATTCCAAGGGTCCAGGACTGAGGTGTGATACCACTTGGCAGGGCAGGACTCAGAATTGCAGAGTCCAGGTGCAAGGTACAAGAAACTTGGCCCTTGGAGTCACTCTGGTGGTCCATGGTACAGGTTGCAGGTACAGTGGTGACCCACGCAGGAGGGCAGCAGGGCAGCACAGCAAGTCAGGCAGTCCTTCAGGGCAGCAGTCTAGCAAAGTGTCTGTTCTTGCAGTAGAATAGAAGTCCTTCTTCTTGGCAGAGACTTCCACAGGTCCAGACGTTTGCTAAAGTGTTGGTGTCAGAGTTCCAGTATTTATACCTAGTGCCTCCTATGAAGTGGAGGACTATTCTAGAGGTCTCCCTTTGAAATGCCCAGGTTTCCTGCCTTGGCTCCAGACTAACTACAGGGGGTATGCAATGTGTTGTGTGAAGGCAGATCACAGCCTGTTCAGGTGTTAGTGAGGCTGTGCCTAACTCTGCCCTCACTTCCAGGCAAACCTATGTTCTCCAGTGTGTGTGGCAGTCTAGGAGGAATACACAAAGTCCAACTGTCAGCTACATTAATGTAAAATCATACTTCATCATAAAAGAGGATTTTTCATTACATATCCAAATCTCAACTGTCAACTACACCCAGTCATGTGACCCACAGACAGGCTGCAGGCACTAAACGGTTAAGGCATGAAAATGCCAACTTTCTAAAAGTTGCACTTTCAACATTGTAATCACTAATCAGATTTTATCATAAGAGAGGATTTTTGTTACAATTTCAAAGACACGAAACATGAACTGTTTAGCATTTCGACCTTGCAGCTCATTAAATGTAATAAGGCAACTTCAAGGTTATCCTATGGGAGAAGGAGATCTTCCAATTGTGAAAAATGAATTTAAGAGTTTTTCATTATCAGGACACGTAAACCTTAAAGCTACATATCATACTTTTCAAATACATTACACCCTGCCCTCTGGGATGTCTAGGGCCTACCCTAGGAGTGACCTTATACGTATTAAAAAGAATGTTTTGGGCCTGGCAAAAGGTTTATTTTGCCAGCTCGAAATGGCAGTTTAAAACTGCACACACAGACTGCAATGGGAGGCCTGAGGCATTTACTTAAGTAGGTGGCACAATCAGTGCTGCAAGTCCACTAGTAGCATTTAATTTACAGACCCTGGGTACATGTAGGACCACTTTACAAGGGGCTTACAAGTAAATTAAATATGCCAATTGGGGATAATCCAATGTTACCATATTTTAAGTAGTGAGCACACATACTTTAGCACTGGTTAGCAATGGTAAAGTGCACAGAGTCCTAAGGCCAACAAAAATAAGATCAGAAAAATAATGAAGAGTAAAGCAAAAAAAACAACACGTTTGAGGGAGGACCACCCTAAGACTGACATGTTTAACAAGAGAGCATGAAGAAAACATGTGAGAGTGAAGCAGGGTAATCTTACTCCAGGTACTATTGATGCCAATAGGGTTGTTTTCTGAAGGTCAATTGGTAAGGTTATGTTGGTCTTTGTTAGTAGAGAGAACCATAGTGTGGTGGGGTATCATAAAAGGAATTTAGAAAGCATCTGCCTGAAGTTGAGCTATGAAGTCTCCAGACTTACCATATATTTGCTTCAGAGATTCAGTGAGTGATTGAGTTTTCAGAAATTATTAATGTATCGACTAACATTTTGGTAGCAGATGTGTGAATGTCTTTTAATGTTATTGATGTTGTCCTACAATTCAATCTAACCACTAATAGAAGCCACTTTACTTATTTTTGGACCAGGGGACGTGGTTGTATCCTTATTCTGCTCTAGAGGCCAACCTGGCTACTGTGTGAGGGCTTGCTTTTAGAGGCATGAATGTGAGAGCAGGGATACCAGTTATATCTTAACCTGAACCATTTCTAAAAGTTCTTGAGTGGTATGATGTATTTTATTACCTTGATCCTATTTTGTAATCCTGGTGGCTGATTTTAAAATTCTGTTGTTACAGAAGCCCATGTTGAGCTGATTTGTCTAAAACAGAACCTGTGAGTTTTGTGTGTGTATCAATGGTTATGCTTAATCCGTTTGAGGAAAGTATTTCTGTCTATTGTTTTGTGTTTAGATGGCTGATTTTATTCTAAATTACCCTTTAGTCTTTGTTAACATCCATCCATTCAGTTATTTGACCCAGTTCCACATATCATATACCCCTTATCCATCAGACCTACTCTGTCATGGATTCGCCGTATGGTCCATAGTTCCGCCTGTATCTGTTGGATACAGACAAGCATGAGGTCTCCATGTTGTCCATGGTGCTATCCGTATCTGTCATAAACAGTTGGAACAGTAGACCATATTTAGACTCCATGGCCAAGTAGGTGTGCCATCCTGATACCACCACAAGTTGATCAACCAATTGATGCACATACGTGACTGATTGGACCACTATTTTTTAAAATTTAACCATGAAGAAGATCTATGCCGCCTTGCCACCAGTGCCAAAATATGTGTTGGCTGATCTAGTCGCCATTATATGTATGACTCCATTTTGTGTCCATTGCTCAATAAACACATTTCTAAAAGAATAATAAAGAACTCTCTGAGGATAAATACTGATTGAATTTCGTATAGTCGCTGCATGGATATGTCATATTAAGTCAGGTTAAGAGCCCAAGCAGGCAATAAGAAGCCTTCTGAATACAAAATCTTATGTGATAAATGCATTTATCAAATACTGAATCTTGCATATACTTTTAAAAAGTGCATTAAAAATGTGGTTTGTAAACTAGCGCTTTGACGTTATTCACACTATTTATGCAAAGCAAACAGAGTTACACTTTGAGACAGGTTATCCAATCACGTTTTTAGAGAAGATTTTTAGAGCTGGAGGGTCCTGATATTAAACCAGTTTCTCAAATGAGCAGCATCGCCTGTAGAACATGAAGCATCACACACTCTCAGATATGGTGTGGTCAGACCGAGGCAACATATTCGCAACATCAAATGGTCGTTTTCATTTCAATTCTGTTGTGTTTTAGAAATTATTTTAATGGAGATGATTCAAATAATTAAAACTAATATACAAGTTCGGATGAAACCTAAATTTAGCAACTAGCTTAGGTCTAGTACTTTTCCCCAAGTTATTCTCTGAATAAGACACAGTTGATGAAGCTCTCCCATTGTCCTTACTCCTGCAGCTAAAAGGTACCTAATTGAGGGGCATATCAGCAACAACCGGCGATAATTATCGCTAAGCGCACTTAGCGCTAGGATAATTATCGCCGGCTAGCGTGGATTTTTATCGCTGAATTAGCGTGTTATTAGCAACGCTTATCTCAAAAGCGATAAAAATCCTAGCGCTAACTGCCAAACGTGAGATTATCGCTGGAAACCCAGCGATAATCCCACGAAGAATGGCGATAGCTTGCTGATAGGGCCTCACATACTTAGCCATGATATCCACCTTCCATAGGATATCATGGCTAAGTCAGTTTCCAAGCAGGCGTAAGGAAAGTAGCGATAACAGAGGTTATCGCTACTTTTCTTGTTGCTATGCTGCTTTGCGTGAGGCTTGATAATAGTTGAAATGTCGCTTAGTGACATTTCTCCCATTATCCTGGGGAGGAACGCCCACTTTGCATCTCATTAGAGATGCAAAGTTGGGCGTTAAGGGAAACGGCGATAAGGCAAGGTTTCACGCGATAGCGTGACCTTGCTGATAAGGCGATAAAATTATCGCTGCTTTTCGTCCGAAAACGGACCCAAAAGCAGCGATAATTTTCTATCGCCTGCTTGCTGATATGCCCCTTAGTACGATGTAAATTGCTATTTCATTTATGTGTCCACTGACCTACACAACGCCTGGCAGAAAGAGTGTTGCCCCAAGCCCCTTCTACCTTCGATGTCAGCATACAAGGGCACTCATAGAAATGTCCATAGTATGTATGTCCTCTAAGCATTGGTGAGGTTGCTCATCAATACTTACAAGACATACTCGCTTTAGAAATCTCTAGTGTGGTTGTAATGGAGCCGTGCGTTATAGCTGGATCATCTCACCTCTCTAACTCCTTCAGGCAAATGAAGAAAAAAACCTCTCAATTTCTAAGCTTAAATCCAATCCTTAGGCTAAGCTATCTTATTTCCAGATGTGTTAGTTTCTTGAGCGGGTATTTGTGGTTGTCTGCTTTAGCTGTAATATCTTCATCTTATGAATTTTAATGAAATTAAAAGAGCTTTTGTCTACGGCAAACCGATTTTTCAGGAGCCTTGCTATTGCTTCATAAATTAAGATGCTCAAATCAAGTTGGAGTTAGATAATCATGGCGGGAGACAACAGTGTAATCGGAATAAAAGTTGCTTTGAAGAGCGCTGTCAAGGCCTGGACATTGCAGATAACTTAATGTAATTACCATTATGGTATTTTCATTATTCAGCCCCAGGAGTGCTGGGTGGTACAATAATTCCTTGCTTCGTTCATTCCTCACTGCACGGAATGAGGAATTCTTGCTCTGCAGTCATCACACCTTCATTTAATCTTTTTTAATGTGGGGCAAGTGGATGCGAAACCATGGGAAATGGGGCATTACCCTCAGTTCCTCACCTGAATTTTTATTCGTCAACTGCTGCATGTCATGTTCTTCTTATATTGCCAGTTCAAGATCTTATGTCTCACCCTGAACAAAGAGATTACCTGATGTAACTGGAAAAATAACTCATCCAGTGTATCTGTGACTGCAGCTTTAAAAAAAAATGCATAAACAAAATATTGCTATTACAATATGGATGGATTGCTGCCATCTTTTGGTCATTCGGGGAAAAACACCGACAAGCTTCCAGTTGCAGAACACTACAGCATTAAACTCATTTTCATATGTAACTGTACACCTACGCTTTCCATGTGTGGTTTGCTTTTATAGGTTTCTTAAGCATTCTTCCCAGCTCATTTATTTTCCCATTTAGCTGCTAAGAGGCACAGTCCTATTTCTGCATCTAAACAAGCAGAACAGAAGCACTTATTTTACTCACGATAAAGTGTCCAGGACAGCAGATTCTTTTCAGCTTCCCCAAGAAGCTGGAAATGCATTTATCATCGCAATTAAACACTCCCGGCGGCCGTATTCTGGCATTCTAAACATGCTCCCGGAAAGAAACGGTATATTTCTATTTGGTGTGTAAGAGGAAAGTGGGCAGATTTCTAGGGCAAGTTGCAATCGACAGATGGAAAGAGCTCAGTGGGTTAAGAGCTGTCAGCAAACATTTTACTTGACCTGCAAGCTGGAAGTTCAAAGCTGGCAGGGCAAATGAAGCACTACACGCAAACGAAGCATTGCTGTTGAAATGCAGCTAATAGCAATAAAATCAGAACTGTAGCGTCTTTAATTCGACACATAATCGTACACTATGACCCCAATTCTCAAAGTTTTTTTTATATGACTCACTCTTATAAGACTCTTGACTTTCTGATAACTTTCAGGAGCAAACCAGGAGAACACCTGGCTTACAACTGGAATTCAGTATTTAGGCAGACGTACCACAAAAGTAAGTCACACCTATTGATAGCCGAATCTTTGTGAATCGGACCCATGTAGGTGAACTGTGGACTTCCATCTTAAAGTGGCCATGGTCGTTCGCTGATTTAAGGACTGCAAATGGCATGTACCTCTCAAGATACGTCACAGATAACACGACAATATTCTTTTCAGCAGATTAGTGCTGATGTCTGCCGGAGGGGCTTATGCAACCATCTGAAATGTTAGCAAGCACGCTTCATCGAACTATTCATTCATTAATAACCCCCTCTAATGATCTGGAGAGAAAAGGACTAATCTTAGGGCAACTTTAGTATGAAGAAAGCCAGACTGGTAATAGTGGTGGTGTTAACTGGGCAATATAGCAGATGCTAAAGTAGTACAAAGCTTAACTACCACCAAGCTCTACATTTCACTCCACTACATTACCACTCATTATAAAACCCAGCAAGCACAGCTCCAAACGCCACCACCCGAGCACCTGCGCAAGCCTTATTAATAATATGTCACAGCAGAGCTGTTGCTTTGAAATGTGTGGTAGAAACATTAACACTGAGGTGATGAAGGAAGACAGGTTCGTGCTGCTGAGACACCCACATCGTTGCAATATTCAAATATGAAACTTGTGGTATATATATACCTCACACAGTATTTGTTTAACTGCTGGAAAGACAATCTGCCAGCTGCACATCAATACTATGATCATTTATATAATTTATTCAGAGGTAAATATACTCAACAGAAAAATGTGTCTGTCAACACATGCAGAATTATAAAAACAGGTTCCAAGTTAAATTGCAGAACTTTAAGGTCTGATGATTATGAGTTCAGTCGTCCCAAGAAGACTGCCGCAGTCTCCTGCCCGCCGTATTACAATATCACCGCTAGGCCAATGGCAGTGTTTCTGATGGCGGGCAATATTTTTTCTTGTGTGACAATTCATGTGTGTATATTTTGACTTCACAAGTGTTAAATGTACACATATGCATGACGGATGAAAAATACCTACTATTATTATTATTATTTTTACTTATAAGGCACACAAATCATCCCCAGGGGGATCTCTCGGCGCCTGGGCGGCAGGCTTCTACAGTAACATGTCTCAGTTGAATAGCCAGGTTTATAAAAGTTTCTTAAAACTGGTTAGCGAGGGGCAGGAGCGCAGTTCTAGAGGTAATGCATTCCAATGTTTTGGAGCCATATAGGAAAAGGCACGGCCCCCTGTCTTTGCTTTTTTTATTTTGGGCACTAGGAGAAGCTTTTGGCTGCTAGACCTTAAGAATCGCGATGGAGTGTACCATTCCAGCTTTTCCAAAAGGTATTTAGGTCCCTGTCCATGGAGTGCCTTAAATACTATGCACAGAAGTTTGAAGAGTGCCCTTTTTCTGATGGGCAGCCAATGTAGCTCTTTTAGTAGTGGCATGGATGCCGTCCGTGGAGGTTTAAGGTTAAACGGCGGCCATGTTTTGCACTACTTGTAGCCTGGAAAGTAGGTCTTCCCTAGCCCCCACCAGGAGAGCATTCCCATAGTCCAGTCTGCTTACTAGAAGTGCCTGGATCAGGGCCCTTCTGGAGGAAATGGGAATCCATGGGAAGACCTTCCTTAACATACGCATCAGTCCAAAACATTTACCCGAGAGGGTTTTAGTCTGTTCTTCCATGGATAGATTGTTATCCATTAAGATACCTAGGTTTTTTACACTGTTTTTGGGGAGGAGGGCTGATCCTAGTTCCTCTGGCCACCACTCATCTGTCCAAATCTCTGCTGCTTTGCCAAACAATAAGATCTCCGATTTGTTGGAATTGAGCTGCAGATAGTTGTTTTTCATCCATGCCGAGATTTTCATCATGCAGCTCTTAAATCTGTCTCTGGTCACCCTGGGGTCCTTCTCTATGGGAATTATCACCTGGGTGTCATCCGCATAGGAGATGGTTTGGAACCCACAAGATTTTATAATGGTGGCCAGGGAGGAGACATAGATATTGAACAGGGTGGGCTTAAAATTGAGCTCTGAGGAACCCCCTTATCTACCTCCGAGGTCTGTGAGACGTAGGCGTCCAATTGAACACATTGCGATCTGTCCGATAGGAAACTCTGCAGCCACTCTAAAGCCCTTCCCATGACACCAATCTCTCGCAGTCTCTTCAACAGAATTTTGTGAGAGATGGTGTCAAAGGCTGCTGACAGATCTAGGAGTACTAGAATCACAGGGGTCCCTTCGTCAAGCAGTATTTACGAGAGTACGAGTACTTTCCCATTGTTGGAGTCTGCATCATATGTGCCCAGTCCAGTCAATGGTTAAAAACTGCAAAACAGACTTACCTGGATTTCAGCACCAACAGGGTACATTTGTGGGGGTCTAGATGCTGCTGTGAAAGGGGGACCTCGAGGAAGGGATCCATGTGAGAGACTAAAGGTAAGAAAAGTAAATGGGTGAGTATGCATCCAAATTCCTTTGATTCCACCGACTTAAATCAGGCAGTCTTTCCACCATGGTCGGATCTATGGAAAGCCAACTCATAATTCCGACTGCAATTAACTTGTCAGTACCGCCCTCTGACAGTTGCTTTGCACATGCAGCTATCGAGGTGGTCGGCAGCTGGTTGAAGGGGGCAGCGGTGCGCTAGTGGTCTTTCATTGTCCAAACTGGCAAAGTCATAATACAGCAGGTGGACCGCCAACTAGGTGGTGGGGTTTCCGAAGCTATTTCAATGGCGGTTCCCTTACCGACAAACTCATAATCAGGCGCCTAATATTGTCCAGTGAGAACTAAAATGTATTTGCTATAGAATGATGCGCCCATCCAATGTTAAAATGCACTATTTGATTTTACATATGTTTCTTACTACTGACACAAAATTTGCAATACACAAACAATACAAATTACAACTAATATTAACCTTCATTGGTCTATGGTCCATTATATATTAAACCGACATTCCTTTTCCAAAAACATGTGGCATGTAGCAAGCACTGGACAACTGCACAAAAATTACTTCTATGTTGCACAATATTGAAATAACATTTCCAAACAAAACAAGAATGTACCAACGCCAGAGGTTGAGCCTTGCCCAACCCTCTACCAAAGCCATGCATGGGCAGAAATATACCTATCATACTAATGTACACATTATAAATTTAATATATTTTCACTTCAATTGGTTCCTCTCTTCTATGAGCCTTCTTAAATGTTAATGTATTCAAAATGTATTACATTTGTGCCTTAGCACTCTCATTCCACAACTACCCACAAGATATCAGAAATTCCCACAATTGCCACAGTGCCTGCGATGAAGCTATCTTATAAGATAATCTAAAGATAAAGCACCCTATGCAGGATCAGGGTGATGTTGTCCTCAAGAACATTAGAGTTAATGTGCCCAATCATAGATTAGATTGTCAGCAAATCAAATGGCATAAACCTTCTATAGACAAGATATAAGTTCCAAACCATAATGGTGTCCTACGCTACACTCTTTTGTGGCTGTCTTCCCATTGGGTACACGCTATTGGGCACCGGCATCTACCTTCCCTCTGTAATATACACGTGGGCACCCTCCTCAATACATAGTGATATCTCATCTGCCATCTCGGAACCAAACCCTCTGTGTCGTGTCCATGAATTTTAATGGCCTGTCCAGTTTTGTTAAACATAAAAGGATCCTTAATTACTTCCACCACCACAATTCTAATTGGGCATTCCTACAGGAATTGCACCTGCCCACAGGAGAGGGGGAAAAGTTACACAGGGACTGGGTGGGAAAGCGGTGGGGAGTAGCCGCACTATAGCTTTGGATACTGGGTCCCCTACTCGCTAGACTTCTTCCCGATAATACAGAAAACATGGGGTTCCTATCTTGATACATAAATTACTTCCACATATCCTATTGAAAACCTTGACAGATCCTGCTGGCAGATACATATTTGCGAAATTGAAACTAAGAACACACATCATTGTCTTGGGTTTAGCATATGAAACTGCAAGCAAAGGGGCTGCTGACTTTAGCCGCCTGACCGTCTGACCGTTCGGCATGGTGAAACTGATAGTGGAGGTTGACTGGAATGTGACACCTGATACTATCCTCAATAGGACTGGTCTAACTGACCGACACAATGCCTTCGACAGGGCTCAGCTCATGGACTTGCTGGCTGACTGTGGCCTAGTGGATGTTTGGCACCTTGCCCACGCCTCAGATGAGGACTACATTTACACTTCGACGATCCATAATGCTTCCTCTAGGCTTGATTATTTCCTACTGAACCACTCAATTCTCTCCCACCCACTTTACTCTAAGATCCTATCAGGGGGCCTCTCAGATCATAGCCTAATAGTACTGGAGGTGAGGTTAGGTTCTAGGCTGCTGGCAACCGGTTTCTGGTATATGCAGGGCTCCAGATATAACGTTCTGGAGGACAAGCAGCGCTGAATGCTCCTGTTAGAATCTACTGAGTGGAAAATGAGTACTCAGTAGCCTCGCCCCAGGTGGTTTGGGCAGCAGGGAAGGCCACTCGGAGTGGCCTCTTGATGAGAGACAGTGCATTGACGAAGCACCGCGGAGCTGGCAATAGTACTTGTCTGGGAATGCTGGTGTCCTCCCATATGTCATCCCAAAACAAGACACCCTCGCTTGTCAATCGTCACAGGCCAGAGGCTGCTAAATTTGAATTTACTACACTCTACAGCTCGGCGATGGATAAGGCGCTCACTAAACTCAAATGAAAGCACAACGAGAGGGGAGAAAAGGCAGGCCACATTTTAGTCTTTGAATTGCACCAATGAGAGGCCCAACTCTCCATACCGATTATTCACTACCCTCAAGGGCTACCTTCTTATGCACCCCGTGGACATTACAGAGGCATTTGCCTCCTTTTATGACCATCTCTCTTACTCTGAAAGTCACTATCTCACTTCCATGGCAGACCGGTTCCTAAACTCCATTCAGTTGCTGGTGTTGTAGGACAAAGTCAGAGCTCTTTTGGCAGGGGACATCACCCTCAATGAAGTTGAAGATGCTATAGACAGTTTGCCAACATGCGAATCACCGGGTGAAGATACCTTCCTTGTGGAATTTTATAAGACATGTTCACTTCAACACTCCATCCATCATCCCCTTTGGTTTTGCTTTGTTCACCCTAAGTTGGCAGGATATGCCCAGACGTGGGTCCCTTGCTCACTTTGTCACTGGATTCAAGTTAGCCTGGCTGATGACGGCTGATTAGCCAGAAACTGGTCCCAGGATGCTTGTTTCCGGTCCAGGGAAGACATGGCTTGGCAGTTCGGGCTGGGCTGTTCCCATGGGGCACAGAGTCAGACTGATTTGCATAGGGCCATGTCTGAACTGGGGTGGCGGAGTGAGCTAAAGAATGATGATGGATTAAACCTAGATCAGTTGACTGGGGGTGAGTGCTTGCAATGTTCAACACTCCGTCCATCATCCCCTTCGGTTTTGCTTTGTTCGCCCTAAGTTGGCAGGGTATGCCCAGACGTGGGTCCCTTGCTCACTTTGCCACTGGATTCAAGCTAGCCTGGCTGATGATGGCTGATTAGCCAGAAACCGGTCCCAGGATGCTTGTTTCTGGTCCAGGGAAGACATGGCTTGGCAATTCGGGCTGGACTTTTCCCATGAGGCACAGGGTCAGACTGATTTGCATATGGCCATGTCTGAACTGGGGTGGCAGAGTGAGCTAAAAAATGATGATGGATTCAACCCAGATCAGTTGACTGGGGGTGAATGCTTGCAATGTTCAACACTCCGTCCATCATCCCCTTTGGTTTTGCTATGTTCACTTCAACTGGCACAGATGTTACACCAAGCGTTTCAGGAGGCATCCACATCTGGTATCATGGGCCCCCCTTTCCAATAAGGCTCTCATCAGGGTACTTTTTAAAGACGGGAAGGACCCTCCCGCCTGTGGTTGCCGTTGCTCTATCTCTCTTTTGAATGTTTCCAAGTAGATTCTGGCCAAGGTCCTTGCTAACCAACTACGAAGGTTTATACTATCCCTGACCCACATGTTACACGGGGGCTTCGGGCCTTGACACTCCTCTCTGAATCATATGTGCATATTGGCCCACCTTCTCTGAGACTTGTAAAATGCTGATGCTGAACAGGTGGTGCTGTTGCTGGACGTATAGAAGGCATTCAACTGTGTTGAATGGAGTTATTTTCCATATACAGGTACCCTAATATAGGCCCGGGTAATATCATACACCTTTACCTACAAAACCTCCCCTACACTACACAGTAACAAGCCTTTTAGGATTGAACCTTTACCTAATTCTAGTCCTGGGCGTAGAAGGAGGGTTTTCCCTGAACATTACCGCCCTATAACTCCATCAATAGACTCACACAGTATGAATGAAAATTCATAAGGGTTCTTGGAAACCAGGCAGGGGCTACACCACTTGCATAATATCTACGTGCAATATTCCTCCCATACGTCATCCTCAAATCGAACAATGTCTAATTTAAAGAAACAAGGGACAAAGAAACCCTAGATACTTTCTGTATAAATACAGCACTTCGTACTAGTGTTACTTAGCAGTAAATGAGACTTCCAGGCCGACACACTGACCAGAGATGCTGAGGCTCCTGCATGCAGATGCTCCAGCTGACAGTGGTCTGACACATCCCTAGTGGGGTGTCCAACTCGAGACTAAGATGGGGTTCCACACTTTCACTTCAGGTAATGGGGTTAGACTAAATCCTAGAGGGATTCTTGGCTTCACACCTACTTACATTGCTAAGTGCACTAAGGTACATCTAGATAGGCATCGAAGGAGTACGCGCTTTCCTTTTATCATGCATTTTATATTCATGTATGTATTCATGATAATTGCAAGATGGTAGAACTGTACTATCCTTTTATATTCACTGTACTGCTGATCATATATATCTGCTACTGTCTAACGGTTGTTGCAGCACATCTGTTTTATACTAGAAGAACAACTGTGCAATAAATTCTTATTGTAACACGCCCGACTATTTCTTCTGTATAACTCTCTGAGACCGAATAAGTGAGCACAAGTGACTGAGCGAAAGGTAGTACAATGTTTCACGATTCTGAGGGATCAAGGTTATCATGTTCTAAGCTTGCCAGAAACTATTCTCTCCCAGATAAAAGGTGATTCTAGTGGCACTGTGAGCTAGCTAATGCAAACAGGGTAACATTCTCGGTGGGGGTGCTCGGAACCAGTACGCCACCAAACCCACAGTTTATGTTATCCGAACGCGCAGATTCTGTATAGGAATATATAGGAACTACACGACAATGGTTCTACGTGCTTTGGGTTATGAGGCACTTTGGCATCTACCGGAACTTTATTTCTAAAGTTAAATGTCTCAGTGAAGGGCAGACTGAGCAGGTTAACTGTAGATGCCACATATCTTGTACTATTTGCATCAAGAGGAGCACATGGCAGGGTTGTCTGCTCTCCCCCTTACTTTTTATTTTGGCCCTTGAGCCTTTAGCTATTGCCATCAGGATATCACCCCTTATACATGGCATTCCAACTGTGGCGGGACCCCCAACCAAGGACGTCCATACTGCCTCTAATGTCATCAGGCTTTTTCAGTTACAGGGTGAATTTGGGGAAATTGCATACGGGGTGTGGGAGGGAATGGATTCTGAAAGACCTGAAATATCTAGGCATTTATCTATCCAGGGGACTGCACCGTCTAGAACAAGACAACCTATCCACTATGTTGGCTTCCTCCCAACTAGACTTTGCGAAATAGACCAACCCCCATTTATCTCTCTGGGGCAGAGTGCAGGCCATAAAGATGGTGACAGCACCACAGTTCAACTATGTACTTGGGGTGCTACCGATTCGCGTTCCCTGTTTCCTCTTGACCTCCATCGATTCTCTGAGCAAAGATTTCATATGGGGGGCCAATAAACCCCAGATTCGAATGCCCAAACTTTATACTTATACGGGAGAGGAGGGTTATGCCTACCCCACATTGGTACGTACTATGTGGCCAACTACCTCATGCAAATGGCCAGCTGGTTGGAAACGAATGCGGACCCACCAATCTGGCGTAGGATCAAAAGTATTATAATGCAGTGCAGGGCCACTCTCAATGCCCTTTATGCTACACAATCAGAGACTCGATGGATTGACCACTCCATCCTTACCCACGTTTTCATTACTTGGAACCAGACCCATGAGTCCTTGAAGGTGAATTTGTGGATCCATACAGCTGCTTCTATATAGAACAATGCTAGGGTGCGTGTTGGTGGCCGGATGATCAACTGGAAGGTGTGGAGAGAGTAAGATATCCTCACGCTTGACCATTTGCTTGCTAATGCTCCTTTAAGTCCTTTGATGATCTTTCCCAGGAATATGGTCTCCTGAACATATCTTGCTGGCAATTCCTTCAGCTTCACCCCAGCCTCTGGGGAATACCTGGTAGGGATCTGATTCCCTTAGACACTTCGCCAATCCAAGCGTATCTAACTAAGTGAGATATGGCCCCAGGAGCAATATCTCGACTTTAAATTCCGCTTTTAAACAATTTTCACTTTAGGCATCTCAGCTTTTCTGGCAAGGAATGGTGTGCCATGCTACACCCACCCACCCATGCCCCCACTGACTCTTCAAACTCAGAAGCAACAAGATCAGCCTCCATCTCACCAACATCCTCAATGCCTCCATAACCACAGCCACCTCCCTGATGCATGTAAGCATGTGGAGGTTACATCCCTCCTCAAGGAAAATCCGGCAGATCCCAGAGAGCTCCAGAACTACAGTCCCATCTCCCTCCTCCCATCCTCTATAAAAGTCCTTGAGAAGGTCATCCACTTCCAACTCAGCGACCATTTGGAAAGAAACAAACTGCGGAACCAATCCCAATCAGGGTTCAGAGCAAACCACAACCCCAAGACAGACCTTAATGCAGCAATAGATGACATCCGAGCCCTACTCAACACAGGAGTATCAGCCGCCCTCATCCTCCTGGATCTCTCTGCAAGTTACAACACCGTCTCCCACTACACACTTATTGACCGCCTGCACCAGACTAAAATCACAGACAATGCACTCAGATGGATGGCATCCTTCCTCACAGCTTCACCCAGAGAGTTTGCCTCCCTCCCTTCTCTTCGCAATCCAAACACACCATCTGCAGAATTCCCCAAGGCTCATCCCTCAGCCCCACCCTCTTCAACATCTACATGACGCCACTCATCGACACCGTCAAATAGCACGCCATCAAAATCATCTCCTACACCGGCGGCACTCAACTCGTCCTCTCACTCGACATGGATACAAGACAACTGCCTGACACTCAACACAGACAAAACAAAGTGCTGATTTTTGGCAGACACACTGCCCTTTGGAATGTCTACTGATGGCCAGGGGAGCACAGACCCACCCCCATGCCGAAAGACCATGACCGCATCCTCAGCATTATACTGGACAGTGAACTCTCCATGAAATGTCAGGTTAACGTTGTCACCTAAGCCTGCTTCAACATGACCTGTATGCTCCTCAAATTCTTCAGAGTGCACCCCATCAGCACAAGGAAAACTGTTATGCATGCCCTCATCTCCAGCCGGCTCCACTATGGCAACTCACTCTATGCTGGCACCTCCAACGAACTCTTGCAAAGACTCCAGATACACCACACCATAGCAGCAAGACTGATTCTCAACCTTCCCAAGAGAACACACATCACCCAGCACCTGAAAGTCCTCCACTAGCTCCCCATCCAGAAGAGATGCCAGTTCAAGCTCCTGACTCACGCATTCAAAGTCCTTCACAACCAAGGACCAGACTATATGAACCACCACCTGGTCTTCAGCCAACCCTCCAGAAACCTCAGCTCTGCACACATCACCCTTACTCAGACACCTAGGGCCTCATTACGATGGCGGAGGACCTCCACCGACATGCTGTTGGTGGCGGTCCCTCCGCCATCACAATGCAGTTTTCCCCAGCCATATAATGATGGTCAGGGGAACCATGGTGGTCTGAAAGACCGACTGCCACGGTCCAGACATGTGCAACTTATCCAACTGCCCATTGGACCTACTGCTAATCCCTGCATTGCGACGGTGCCTGGCAGGCACCGCCGTAAGGATTATGATATCCCTTTAACTCTGTCGTTCTGTGGCGGTCAACCCACCGCAAAACGGCTGATGGAAACGGATTTGGGTGTCTGTAGCGGGCCCCCCTTAATCCCTGGGTCAGGGACATGTACCCTAGGGGGCAGGGACATGTACCCTCGGGGGCATCTATGGTGCCCCCCACCTATTGTGCCCCCCTACATATCCCTGCACCATTTGGCAGGCACCACATGGTGCCTGACACATAGTACAGGGATATCCGTGCACCCTATTTTTTGTATTGCGGTGGGGGCTGCTGACTGCATCCCTGCCACAATACAAAATAAATGTATAGCGGCTGCCACGGTGTCGGGCGCTTCATAATTCAGATGGTAGGTAGGCTGCTTCGTAGACAGCCGGTCCCAAATCTGATACAATGGCAGATGGACTGAAGTCCGTCTGCCATCGTAATGACCCTTCAAGTATCTGTTGCAGCCACTCCAGAGGACGCTCCTTCTCCCATTTCACAGCCAAACTCTGGAACACCCTTCCCCTCCACTTTCGCACTTCTCCTCCACTGAACCACTTCAGGAAGGGACTAGAGACCTGGCTCTTCAACTGATACCTACAGACAGCACAGTGCCTGGATATCCCCCAGGGTGATCAGATGCACTATACAAATACTACTTGAACGATTGATTGATTGACTGATTGATTAATTGATTGAATGATTGACTGGTTATTCAATTCTAGATGATTTCTGGCATTCCTTTGTTTCCGTAACCTTCTAACATGCCAATAAAAGGATCAATGGCATAGACACAGCACACATCAATTACCCTATCATAGGCCATACCAGGGGTTATGGTAAACAAATATAGATTGTAAAATTTTGTGACATCATATTACCATGGTTTAAATATTGTGAGTGCCAAATTATTGTGGGATATATTATTGAAGGTAAGTGTATAGAGTTTTTATGATTTTTATTAATGTTATTGTTATTCACAAGAACGTGTGCTAAACATCACCAAAAAATGCTAACACAACTTTACACATCGCAGCCCATCGCGGGAAAATAACCCCGTGTTAACATAGAATTCACAACATGGCGGTAGCATGCGATAGTCCGCCGAAAACGTGGTCAATGTCCGCGATACAGCCACCCGGACAGAAATAAAAACACAAATCACAACACCAGAAAACGTGCGATGAGCCTATTCGCGGTGAGGAAAGCAGGGATAAGCACCGCCAGGACCGCAAAACACACGTCAGGCGGGAATAAGCACAGCAAAAGCCTTAAAAAGTAAGACAGACCAAACAGAAAACAACAGCCAACTACAATGGAGGCGACCATAGCCAGCAGACAACCCCACCAAACCCATTGGCAACAAAACATTGTACATGACAGGCCATCTTGGACAAGATGAATGCAGCCTGAGAGCGGAGGAGGACAATGGCAGAAAACCAGAACTCCTGCAATGATGCGAAAGGCACAAACAAGCAGAAACACGCCAACAACAAGAAGGCAGCAATGCACACCGGAGGTGGGAGTCCAGCGCCACACCGGAAGCTGGATGACATGGAGGAAATGGTGACCACCACATCAGTCTGGAGATGTTGCCAAGACTCGGGGACCGGAAACTGCTCCGAACAATAGACACAACAGCAACAGGGAGAGGAGCCAGCAGGGACTGAGGGACGAGGGGAGATGGGCACAATGGCACACATTAGTTTAGTTTAGTTTATAGTTTATAAAGCGCGTGAATCACCCCCGCAGGGGTCTCTCAGCGCTGGACACCGAGTGCAAAAGTGGTAAAGTATGGTCATTCTGAGAAGAGAGTGGTCTTAAGAGCCTTTCTGAAGCCGAGATAGTCGGGACATTGTCTGAGTGGGAGAGGCAATTGATTCCATACCGAAGGAGCTTGGTAGGAAAAAGATCTACCTCCCAAACGTATTCTCTTAATCCTCGGAACAAGAAGCAGCGCTTTGGATCCAGACCTCAAATCACGGTTTGGAATATACCTATGGAGCCTTTCAGTCAGGTAGAGAGGACCGGGACCCCACAGTGCTTTGTGGGTCAAGCAGCAAAGTTTGAACTTCACACGCTTCCTCACTGGCAGCCAGTGCAGTTGCCGGAGTAGCGGAATAGAAGCAGATCTGCTAGGAGCTTTCATAACCAGTCGTGCAGCGGTGTTTTGCACCACTTGCAGACGGTTAAAAGCAGATTCATTGGCAGCAACCAGTAATGCATTACAATAATCCAGCCTGTTCAATACCAAGGCCTGGACCAGAGTCCTACGAAAAGGGTCTGGAAGAAATGGCAAGGCTTTCTTCAGAAGGCGCAAGGTGAAGAAACATGTGCTGACGGTGTGAGAAACATGCTCCTTCATAGACAAGGCCTGATCCAGACGGATGCCCAGATTTTTTGCTGTCTGCTTAGGTAATGGAACAGGCCCCAACTCAGTAGGCCACCAGGTGGGAGACCACGAAATGGTAGCGTCTCCAAAGAGAATAATTTCTGTTTTACTGGTGTTGAGCTGTAAAAA
Organism: Triturus cristatus; assembly: GCF_964204655.1. Taxonomy (NCBI): domain Eukaryota; kingdom Metazoa; phylum Chordata; class Amphibia; order Caudata; family Salamandridae; genus Triturus; species Triturus cristatus. The sequence continues at coordinate 179,110,800 of NC_140593.1, forward strand.
ATTACTACTCATCCACTCAGAGATGGCAAGCATACCATGTGAGAAACGGGTTTGAGCAGAAGATGAAAATTTGTCAAATGGAAAGATTAGTTGAGTATCATCCGCATAAGAAATGGGGATGAACCCAAGAGATCTTAGAAGAGAGGCAAGGGGAGCCACATAAATATTAAACAGTATAGGGCTCAAGCATGAGCCCTGCGGGACACCCTTGGACAGACACTCGGTGGGCGAACGAAAAGGGCCAAGGTTCAGCGTCTGAGTACGGTCAGTGAGGAAGCTGGCTACCCAGCTAAACGCCGTACCTCCAAGTCCTGCCCCTTTTAATCTTTCGAGCAAGGTCCGATGGTCTACCGTATCAAATGCGGCAGAGAGATCTAAAAGGACCAAGATAGCAGACTGTCCCCGATCTAACGTCCGTCTGATACAGTCGGTTACTGCAACCAAGGCCGTCTCAGTGCTATAGTTAGCACGGAATCCTGATTGTGACGGATCCAGATAGCCGGTGGATTCAATGTGGTTAGAGATATGTTTCTTCACATATTTCTCTAGGACCTTGCTCAAATGAGGGAGGAGGGAGATGGGTCGAAGGTTTGTAAGATCCTCCATGGGAAGCTTATTATTTTTTCGTAGAGGTATAACCTGAGCAGCTTTCCAAGAGAGGGGAACTAAGCCCGTACTTAGGGAAACGTTAAACAGCGTGGAAACAGAATCCGCAAGTGCGTGTGCCAGAGATGCTCCTAATTTTGCCGGCATAACATCAGCAGGAGAGCCAGAGGTAACATTATGTAATAATGTAATAGTCTCCTCTCGAAGGATAGGGGGAAAGGACATCAATGGTGCTGGATTAACGATGGAAGGTTTAACAGTGTCATCCGACATTGAGGGGTGGCGGATATTCGGAAATTTATCGTAGATAGTGTCAATTTTTTGAACAAGGAAAGAGCTAATTTTATTACAGAGGGCTTGAGAGTGCAGGTTGTCCAACTCGCAGGCTTTAGGGCAAGTGAAATCCTTCAGGATTTGATGCAGGATTTTTGGCGCATTACCCGCTGATCTCAATTGAGCAGCTATGTATAGTCTACGTGCTTGTTTAATTTCTTTGTGATAGAGCAAAAGTGCTGCTCTAAAATTTCCTTTCTCAGTGTCTAAGTTAGTTCGTCTCCACTTTCTTTCAAGATTTTTACATTTACTTTTCATTATTCGCAATTCAGGGGTAAACCACACCGCCAAATTTTTCCTAGGGGCTTTGGAGCAGAACTTTTCGGGGGCGATTAAGTTAATGGCTGATGAAACAGTAGTATTAAAAAGAGTGAGATTGTCTTCTATATTATTACTCGGAGGAAACTTAGGAGGTATAAAGGCTGATGCAAAAGACTCATGATTTATTTTCGCCCATTGTCTATAAGGGAATTGAATATGAGCAGCCATCTTCAAAGATGTAGAGGGGTACTGCACTTGAAAATTAATGAGGGCATGCACAAATAAGCACAGCACAACTGCAGACAAACCATGCCCAAAATTAACAACACCAACCAGGAGCCCAAGTCACACAACCCGGCAATGTAATAGCACTGAACAAGCACAGAAGTGAAAACAACACCGCCTGAGGGGGAGAAAGGTGAGCCAAATCAGAGCTGAAGGGTCATCTCACACACAATGCAGCACACACACATAGGAAGCAGAGCACCCCAACATCGAACAAAATGTGGTACAAACACTAACTTGTGCACAACAAAACACAGGACACAAGTGCACCTGCCTGTGGACGGTTAACGGCCATACGCAACTGGCAAAGCATGAAACAGGTACATGATAATGCACAAGTACAAACACACAGTCCTGATGGGGTAGCAATGCACGAATGGCAGGGAGCCAGAGAGTCCATGACACACACATTGGCATACAAATCATGTCCCAACACAGTTGGAGACAAGTGAAAGTGTGGAAACTTTATCAACGAGTGTGAGTCAGTACCGCCAAGAGAAGTGCCACGATATGCAGCAGCATGTCTGAATGAGGAACGTAGGAAAGTGCCCATGTCCACCTTGGGGGAGTCACTCACCAACACACGTCAGTGCCAATCTGCATTGGTTGTCCGCGCCTGGAACATGAGTCCTGGTCAATGCAGCCATGTCCACTGTTGTCTTGGGACAAGTGACCATAGCCACACAATGCAACCATGTGTCAGGACACGTGTAATGGCTCACGTCCAGTTGTGGCTGCAGGTATCTTGTCACTTGTCCATCAACACGAGTGCAGCTGCGTAGGCCAACATCTCCAATGAGCGATCGTCGTCCAGCACATCTGACATGTCATCGCCGTAATCCATCAGCTGAGCCGGACAGATGTGCTGACTCCAACCACTGGACCCAATGTGCACCAAAGCCCAATCGGGTAGAGGCTCAATGTGCTCTTTGCACACGACGACTCGTGCAATCTCCCAGGTCCAGTTTCCAGCCTGCATGCCAAACATCCATGCATGTCATAAGCGGTCATTCTGGTGGCACTCCTGGTTGTGGGCGCACACACACGCCGCAATCCAGGTCAGCTACCGTTACGTATGAGAGGCAGACATCCATGGACCACTCGACTATGCACGAGCGACAATGCAACACAGGCTGCATGCAGGTGACGTGCGCAAAGCGGAAGATCAGCCGGTAACTGATCCACAGCACTGCCAACGGCAGTGCCCCCAGTACATGCATGGTACAGCTCCACGTGACTGGAGTCGAGCATGTGTCCGGGATGGTCTGCCATTGCGTCAGTGGCTCTGCTTGAAGCGGCACTGGCTTGCCCTGAGACAGTCCGGTGGATGAAATGGCACAGCTCTGTGCAATGAGCAGTGTTTGTGTGCAACGGGTGCAGGCCTTGAGTGGGGTGGGAGTACATGTGAAGGGCATTTCATGCACGCCACCTACGACCAAGGACTACTGCATGTGGGATGTGTACACATTGGTCTCACGTCGGGCAGTGCATAGTGTGTGAGTCGCAAGCAAATGCTATCATATCTGTCAGGTGGTGCTGGACACATGCAAGTTCCTGCTCGGAGCTGCAGATGTGCTACCGCCTGATAGTACAGACAAAGGACCTTTCATCCCTACAGTAAATTCACCAGTTGCATCCATACAGGTGACGTACAGAGGCCGGTCGTGGGTGTGGTGTGAGGTCTGTGACCCCGGGAATCATGGATGATATGCCCAGCACGATGCACATGAGAGGACTCACTGTGTATCATGTTGCCACACAGCTGCTCCTCCCTGCCATGGGCCCCCACACTTGTGTGCGCTGCGCGGTTGCATCATGTGCACTCCTACGGGACACCATTCTAATGCCTGTCCGCGCATGTCCAGTGCCATGCCAACAACACCGCGATGCTGGCCTTCGAAGGTGTGCGACCACTTGGGTGTAGGCCAATGGTCCAGACAGGGCGGACACAGGTGTTCACCCCATGGCTGGCAGGGGTCGCGCTGCGAATTAGGCCAGGCAACAGACTCATGCATCCGCAAGACTGATACACATAACACCTGGCAAGCATTGTACCAAGACCATGAGAGTTCTTGCGCCCCTACATGTCCCTGTGGGCCCGTCCTCCTGGTACATGTCACTTTGCAACATCATGTACTGTGGCCCTGGTGGTGACAACACCCCAATACAGAGACACACTTACCGCACTTCCTGCACGGGGCCAGGTCTGGACCACGCCCTGCCCCCGCCGAACCAGTACATGCAGCCTGTGCATGCAGGGTGGTAGGTGCGGGGCTACATATCCAGGGTCACTGCCAATGCTGAGGTGACATGGCAACGTCCGCAGAAGACAGCACACTCTGATGTTGCAGGGCCCATGCCCATCATGCTGATACAATGAACACAAGGACACACTTCCTCAGATGGTGTAAATGGCTACGGGCAAGTGCTCATGACCATATTTATTATCAGGCACACTTACCGAGTAACACCTGTTTTGAAAGTGTGTGGGGTGTGTGCACACCAGCCGGCAAGGGCTGCCTGGTGCAGCCAGAAATCAACAACAGTGTACATCGTAAAGGACACAACCATTCAACCATAAAGGCCCCATGATTTATTTGTGCTGCACAGAGTTAGTGGTCCCAGATGCACTGCATCCTGCACAGACCTAACGTCACGGGCTTCCAACTTGTGGTGCACTGGGGCAGGGTGACAGGTGCAGAGCAGCACGTTCACGGTATGACAAGGGGCCTTGTCGCGGAGTGTCTCGATGGACTGTGAAAGGTGTACCCCCAGGGCAGGATGCAGAGGGCAGGCCCGCGCTGACAGTCACTATGGTGGAGATTAATGGAACAGACATATGTCGGATACCAAGTCTGGTCCAGCCAGAAGAAGATGCAGAAAACCACCGGGCCGTGGGCTCTGACGCCACCAAGGTCCAACCAGATGGTGCCCATGACTCATTGCGCAGAGAGTTAGTGGCACCAGTGCTGTTAGGGGGTGCCACCTACGATGAGGCGTGTCTAATGATGTGGATTCCTCCACATCTTACCCAAGACACAGTTCCACATGTGTGACCTACTGGACCGCAGTGTAGGCCTGAGGCAGCGGCCAGCAGGGGCTATTCACAGAGTGTCGCCGGCATAGGTTGGATGGCCCCACCAGCCTGCCTAGTTCAGGTTCAGTAGCACCACGGGACGCGGACTTGCGATGAACAGGGTTGCTGGCACCACGTCAGTTGTTGATAGTATTCGGTCACCTCCGTAACTGTGACCCGGCTTTCGTCCGGAGTGAGCCGCATCTTCCGCTTCCTCCTCTCTGTGCGACCACTGGAGTGGACTCTGCCATTTGTGATTCACGACTAGGTGCTGGATGTGAGACCTACTGGTCTGCAGGGTAGTCCTGGTCCCTCATCCATGTGTCGCTGGCTGGCGCTGAACAGGGTTAGTGGCACCACATGTCACCAGCTGGCGTTGAACAGGGTTAGTGGCACCAAATGTCGCAAAATGCCCATATGCAACTATGCCTCACTGATCAGGGGATCTGGTGCTGTGGCTGCTGCCCCGGCTTTGGGGTCACTGCCATTCAGGACTCAGGACACAGTTTCACATATGGGACCTACTGGGCCGAAGAGGATGCTGGTGTAGTATGTGAATGAGAAAGGAGTAATGTGGGCCAGCGTTGGGGTGCTAGCGATGGTCTGAGAGGCTGCCAGGGTCGCGGCCCTAGGGCTTGGAGCTTGCACCTGCACGTGGTGGGCCCTCCGTGACACATGCCAGTATTTGCAGGTGATCAGTGTGGCCTGGCTTCGCAGGGGCGGGCCTGACGGGTTTGGGGTTCAGCGGGCCAGGGTACTGCAGGTGCACAGGATTGCAGGCAACTCCACTCACAAGGACGGCGTCGGCCTCATGGCGTGGTGAGAGCCGCCAATCTGGCAGAGATGTTGGGCTTTCCGGAAGAGGACCATGCCCAGGGCTATGTGCTTTTTATTCACACTCCTAGGCTGGCCTGGCGTACGCCGGGCCATCTCACTCCACTCACGCTTGCGGGGGGGACATAACAGGCAACATTTCCATGAACTACCTGACTGGTCGGGGTGACATGGTTACTTCCACTGTCCACTACACTCCATACACCAGAGGTGTATGTCGCCACGGATATGGGTGTGTTCTGCATACTGCAGTTTGTCCAGCACATCTCTGCCACTCTTGGCATTGTGTACTTTTCCAATCATGGTTCTCCTGCCTCCTTCACACATGCCTGGTTGCCACCTCTCCCCACATTCGGCTAGTGTGTGGCAGAGGTGCCATGCCGTTGATGGCTCATGTTCAGGGCTTGCCCAGGCTACCATTGTGAGTTGGTCTGTCTTGTCTGGTGGGTGAGCATGTTGTTTTGCATGTTGGTTTGTGACGTGTGCATTGCCAGAGTTATGAGTTGCATGGTTGTGGAGTTGAGGTGAGTGGGGTGTTCATTTGGAACTTGCCAAGGGGCTGTGCATTTCCCTTGGTGCCATCCTGGGAACGCTGGTTGCTAATGGACTGTCGGAGGATGGAGGAATCATGCACACTGGCTGGGTATTTGGAGGCGACATTGGTGGAAATTCCACGGTGTTCGGTTGTTGCCTGCATATTGATGTGACACGTGTGCTTTCTGTTGTGGCGATTGTGTGCTGTGTCAGCAGGGGGCACAGGTATGACATGCGTGCTATGGATTGCCACCAACATGTGCGTGCATCCAGCTATGGTGTATGGTCCTTGCATGGTGTCCAGCGGATCCTGCGCATTGTGTTGGACGTATAGGGACTGGGGTACCAGGCTGATGGTGATGTCCAGGACAGGAGTGAGGGACTTGGATGTGGCTGGCTGTGTAACTCCTCCAACTCTCGCGGGTGTTGGTTGGGGGTACCAGGGGCCAACTGGTGCAGCACAGCCAGCAGCTTTGTGTGGGGTGGGGTGTTGGTTGTCCGCTGTGTTAGTGCCATTGGCCTGTTGGACGTTGTTGGTCAGGATGCCTAGGATGGTTGTCCTTTTGAGCCTGTAGTGGACAATGACATTGTCAGGTGTTGGGTCTGTGAGGCTGGTGCGTTTCCTGGGGGGCCGCTGTTTTTGTCTGCGCTGCCTCTGTGGTGGTCTGGGGGGGTTCTGGGTGGGGGTTGGGGTCCTGGGGTGGTGGCGGAGGGTGTTGTGCCCCTCTTGGGTGTCCGGGCAGCATGACCAGTGGCTCCATGGAATCTGTTGCCCTTCTGATGTGGCTGTGGGCTGTGCTCCCTTTTGTGGTGCAGGCTGTAGTCCAACTTTGCACCAGGTCAGAGCAGGTGTTATTTTCCTGCTGCTAACGCGTCTTATCACCTGTTTTGTGTTCTTATCGCAGTTCTGGCTGGTCGTTGTGAATGTTGTGGAGTGGTGTTGTCGCGGCTTTTGGCACGGGAACGCCTACTCTGAATCTCATTAGCAATAGTTGCGGGGGTCTTCTTTGGTGATGTTTTTTGCGGCTGCTATTGCGGGTAAACTGGTGCTGGGGGCTGTTAACACCAGCTTGTGAATGGGGCGATAAATTTATCGCAACTTTGGCGGCGCTAAAGTGCCATAACTCGGCGATAAATCCTTGTGAATATCCCCCATAGTATACTAAAACATCATGATAGCTAATATTGATATTTTTAGTTTTAATTTTATGTGTAAATATATGTTACATTTATTGGCCTTTTTTGTTTTGGGATGCACTGGAGCATTGGGTTTTATTTTAAATACAATAACAATAAATACATACGTATTTCTGTTATAATTTTAGTAGTTTTTATTAAAATTCTATATTACAATATTGTTTAACAAATTATGTTAATTTTTGGGGGGAAGTGAGTTTATTAGGGAATGTGGTACATAGTCTTTTATTTATAGATCTAATAATTAATATGACAGTCTTTCTATTATTATTATTATTATTATTATTATTACTAGTGGTGATGTTATTATCAACACATTTAAAATATGATAGGATAAAATATTGGAGTTTCTTAATTTTGTATTTTTTGAATATTCAAAATAAAAAGAAACAGGTGTAAACTTTGAGGGGGAATTGGTTTAATAGTTTAGAAATATTATTGTGCGTAGATATTGGGTATTATTGTTTATTGTAATGATAATTCATTTATTTTTATTGTGTTTCAACATTTTAAATAATAATCTATGTAAAGAATAGTGTTCAGTATTGATGTTAATATCTGTATATTTGTTGAGGTTTAAAACTTTATAAAATAAAAAATAATTATTAATCAAACGAAAAGAATCTTTAAAAATTAAATACACCTCATTTGTAAATTATTTTTTCATTCTTTTTGATTATTTATTAATAATGATAAATAGTAGTATTGTTGTCAGTATAGGTATTATTTCTTACCCAACATAAATTAAAATTGTATACATTTTGTGTGCTTGGATTTAAGTTTGACCTCCCCATATATCTACATTGCCCAATGTTTGTGAGGCTGGTGATAAAGCAGTAAATACTCCACTCCCACAATAAATATTTCCATATGCTGGTTTTTAAAACGTTAATTGAACTGTAGTTATAATCGTACATCTGACCCATCCTAATCCCAAAGGAACTTTCCCCATTGAATCTGACTAAAGTTAGAATGATAAATCACACCTTCTCAAATATGTAAACATATCACAATGTTTGTGGGGCTCGGGTTAGAATAGTATATCTGATCACCATAAACATATGCACTTTACTCAATCTTTGCAGGACTGGAGATAGAATAGTAAATCTCATCTCTTCTCCCAAAATATATGCCCTTTCCTAAAATGTTTGCTTGACTGCATAGTAACTAAAACCTCTCCAAATATATGAAGTCTCTACAATGTTTGTGTGAGTGGAGTTAGAATAGTAAATTATGCATCACAAAATATAAATGTCCAACTTTTCACAGTGTTTCTTGGATTAAAGTTAGATGAGTACATCTCACGCATGTCTTCCTACCACATATATGCACATTCTATAAAATAATGGGGTTGGGGCTAGAATAGTAAATCCAACCCATCCAAATATATGAACTTTCCCCAATGTTTCAGAGATTAGAGATAAATTGGTAACACTAACCCCACCAACCCCAGAAATGTATGCACCTCGCACAATGTTTCTTGAGCTGCAGATATAATATTTATTGATTGTAAATAAAACACAGTTACTTCTAATTACATAATCATTTAGGTACAATAAACAGAGAACATATTGTTAAATATCATATAGAAACATCTGAAAAAATATTTCTAACCATATGAAAACAAATGCATTCGTAAAAATTAATATAATATTTAAAAAACATAAAAATATAGACATATTTTATTTAGAGTTCAATGTAATTAAATTCTATTTTCATTTATTTTTTGCCACCATTTTATTTTCCCGCAAACTCCATACTACAGCCTTTTTCCACGTTTGTGTTCAGTGGTCAGCAATGGAAGAAAATGGATGCAAGTTTCTGGTTCTTTGTTTCAGGTAAGTGAACAATATTTATATGTTTCGGCTAGCAATGGGTAAGATGGGTCTCCGCTATTGCTCTTCAGGGAGTCAGGTAGTAAATCTATATCCTTGATTCAGTTTATAAAAACCAAAAAAGAATTAAACAATTAATGCATAAACATAAGACATTAAATTATTATATAATACATTTGCCATACAAATACATATACAGATGTATTACACTTAAAAGAACCAGATAGTTCCACATTGATTTCCTACAATTTATTTAAATAATAGATCAATAACAGACACGTAAATCTAGTTTCTAATCGCTGCAGGAAAATAAGTGCTGGTCTACATTGTTTAAAATATGCACTAAGGGCTTAACGTACCGACCGCCCGGATTTCCGTAGAATTTACAAAATAAAATAAAGTGCAAAGTGCTTTATTTTGAAGTCCGATCACTAGGAAAGGGCTCGAGAGCCTTTGCGCATGACAACAATCGCAGGAAATGCTGCTATATGATCGATCAAATTTAGACAAAAGTGGGCCAATACAAAGAGCTGATGCATGTTTGTCACAAACAGTAGGTAAATTCGTGCAGCTTCCTTTGTTAGTAGCAGCTTACGTGCAACTACTGTTCTTTCACTATATTCAGTACACCGTCTTATCTCTTCAAGCACAAATTTACACTTATATTTCAATTCTAATTGAACATTTTAACAGTAGCCCCAGGGTCAATGACACCCAAAGGAATACCAATAATGTGATCCATGCTCCTTGTAGGAGCTAACCATGAGATGTTATAAGCATTGTCTAATTTTAGACAATCTACTATTAGTGATCTGTTAAAACTTGTTTTTCCTTGCAGCAAATGGAATGCGATAACAGTAATGAGTGAATGACTGCCTCTGTGTGTATGCCATTACTTCTTGTGATACTCTTCATGGGTGAGACCAAACTTATGCATCCTTCATGTGGGCATAGGCCTCTGCTACCTCCTAATCTAAAGTTAGGAATAAATTCCTGCCCTGTTTAGGCACCAACCCGTACAAAAATGGATTAAAAATGTTACAGAATAGACTGTTGCCGAAGGGGTGGGACTTCAGCAATGTAGGAGAGAGGACCATGGTGTGGAGCACCTGCAAACATGGCAGGTGACATTTGATAGTTTCAGGGAAATACCCAGAGTCACGGAAGAGAATGCACAGGATTTGTGGGGTTGACATACAGGGAAGAAGAGTTAGCGGGTAATGATTCCTATTGTTAATTTTTGTATGCAATAGTCCCTTTGTGCCGACATAATGCTATTTTACGACATGCCTGGGAAGTTGAATCAAAACTGTGGAATTATTTTTATTACACTGTTTTTACTGTACTAATTTAATAAAATAAAACATTATTTAAAAAAAAAATGTCCCATGGCTCTGCTCTGCTCTTGTCAAAAATTCCAAGCCATTGTCACTGCTCTGAGAGCTGTTTTCACACTTCATCTAGAGGAAATCTCTTATAGGGAGGCAGCTGCAGATAGGTTAAAGCTAATTAGCCGACTGTACCAAAATTTCTAAAAATCTTATTTTAATTGTATTTATGTATTTTTCCCATGGAAACACCTGCGACTATCTATATACAATGAAAATATGTTTTGGGGGCTAGTCACTGTAGGAACATTCCACCATAATCTTTTATAAGCCCTAATATTTAAATATGTGCCACCCTACTTTGTGGGCTGCCAAGCCTACTTATGGTGACTTACTAAAAATGAAAAAGGGTTATGTCTGCAGGTTTAAAAGCTGCAGCAGTCCAGCTAATCATGGAGTTGTGACAATAGGTTTTCCTTGTCAGCTTAGTAGGTTTCATAATATGTGCTTCGGTCCACAGATGAAATTTAAATCTCCATGCCATTTTAACTTCTTGTCATTATTGTATTTTCAGTTCCCTATATGGCCATAATGCAAAGTTAACTAGGCCAGTTGGGGTTTAATCATATGCTAAATTTATATCCAGCTCACTCAAGAATGGTTCGGATAGCCCACATAGAGAGTTGGCTGTATGTTTAGTGAAAGCTGGTATAATTTTGTATTAGACGTTTACAGTCATGGATAAATGATTTAGAAACATAATGCCAGAAAATACATTTCACTTGTTTGAGTTTCAATACAGATTACAGAAAGCACGTGACCAGCAAAATACCACTGCTATTACTTACAAGATGCCAGTTTAAACAGCTAACTTCAAGAGCTAATGATCCATAAATGGACAAAAAGGTATCCAGTCTATAGCTTTGATTTCCTAGAGCCAACAAAAGCACAGAAGCATTGCAGCAATGAACGCAAGGTACTTCTTGCAAGTGTACTTCAACACTCCAGCAGAGATGCAGGCAGGCGAGCTTTGCAAAACCAACGACCTTATGTAGATACATTAGGCCTAAACTTAGAGAATAAAAACGCATATGATGGAAGGGTTTACAAAGTAAGTTGAAACATGCTTGGGGTAAGGAAGTTAGATAATCTTCAAACACATTTCCCAAATTGGTGTACAGAAAACACAAATCTTGGTGGGTTGATGAGAAGACACACTGGGCATATTAACAAGCCAGGCGATAAAATTACCGCCGCTTTAGCGCCAGAAAACTGCCGCTAAAACGGCGATAATGGGCTTGATAATATGTTCTATGGAATTCCAATTGAAGCCCATGTTAGATGTGAAGGACATCTAACACGGACTTCAGCTAAAGCGGCGGTAATTTTATCGCCTGGCTTGTTGCCCCACTGAGTCCTAAAGGGTGCTATAACAATTGCATATCTGTAGTTATGGCGTATTATTGCTAGGAGTGTATATTGCTTTTGCAAGATTGTGCAAAAGTTCAGCAACATTACGTGAAATGACGCATAATTACATGAAATGCTACTCCGTCTTTTCACGCTACATAGTAGCGCGCAATGCATCCTCGTGTCAATATTTGGCTTGAGGAGGCTTTTAAACAAAAGCAGGGCATACAAGAGCTGCTAGTGATCTTTTGTTCATATGCAGTAGCAGAAAATTGTACTATGATGTTTGCTGTAAGATTTTACTCTGAACAGCGTGTCCTGAAGTAGCCTAGTGGTGTGATTTTCAGGAATGTCGCCTAACGAGCGAAACGCAAATTTCATTTCATTTCCCTTAAAACCAATTATATATTTGGATTCTACTACATGTCCATGAGCAACCTTTCCCACAAATGTCCCCAGCTGATCAAATGTCTTTGACTGTTCGGTTATATTATGTATTTTGCATATTGTCCAACCAAAATTGTATCCTGACGAATTAAGAGTCCCTTATATTCGCTGTTGTCCAGGAGTCAGGCCTTAAATGTCACCTTACTCTCAAATGTTTCAGTGGACCTTCACACATTGGGGAAGATTTATGTTTCCTGGCGCATCCCTGCAAATCAGCAAGGATGCGCCAGGAAAGATGCGTCACGCAAGTTTACCCTTGCGCCACCCATGATGCGCCGCATTTACAATGCGGCGCATCATGGCGCAGGAATAAACAGATGCGTGACGCATCCGATGGCGTAAGGTTGGCGCAGTGCTTAAGTTGTGTCGCAAGCGCGACGCAACTCCAGCACTGTTCCAACCTGCCCCATCCCTAACATGGCGCCTCAAGCCTTACGCCTGCTTCAAGCAGGCGCAGGGTTTTGACGCATCAGTGTCGGAAAAGTGACTCAGTCAAATCTTATAGATTTGACTGAGTCACTTTTCCGAGGCTTTTTCCGCCGTAACGCCCACCCTGCATACATTAAACCTGACGCAGGTTTAATGTAGCGCAGAGCTTTACAGCGTGACGCATCTCCATAGATGCGTCACGATGTAAATAAGGTGCAAAGTGGCGCAGGGTTTACGCTGCCGCTGCGTCACAAAAGTGACGCAACGGTGGCGTAAAAGGGGCGCAAGTCCCTCATAAATCTGCCCCATTGTCTCCATTATCGCAACAAAGGTGTATCATCACTAATCAAGCAAACAAGGTTCACTTGTTTATTCTTTGCTTCCAGCAACAAATCTCTCCTGTCTTCACCAAAATATCTCCGTTTGACGCAAGAAATGTCCTTGATTAATCTGAACAAAACTTGTCAAAATGAAAGTCTATCACAGAGAAGTGGGCAGTTAAAAACTTTCTTAGCCTGAATTGTAAAATCCTTTTTCTTGGAGGGTCTGCACCACTTTGGTCCCATGCCTGGTCCGTCTTCAGTGGGAGCCCAGTTATCAAAGTTTAACAATACAATATGAAACATTTAAGTGTAAGCTTAAGATATATTTTAATGTAATTGTTGCTGTTCTCTAGAATGCTAGATTAGTCAGCAAGTTAAAATCATTTTAAATGTGGGTTAATGATCATCTTAACAGTATTGCTTTTTGCTGGAGTCTTCACCAGTCTTATAATAAACAGAAGTAGTGCAAGTTGCAATAAAGATTTCATCGCGTATAGCTCTTCCACTAGATCTTCTAGACTTAATACCTGCAATGTTGGATTTTAAATTTTTATTAGACAGAGTTTCAGCCCTAACAAACCACAGAACACTTTGCATCTTTTCACTGAGGATAGGTGATGTGTCAAATATCACACATATTGCAAATGTGAAGCTATGACTTAATTCCAGGAACGTTCCTGTTTCAATGAGTTTCTGTATGAAGACACACACCTGCCTTCATGTTTTTATGATCGTGTGGTGCTTACATATATGATTGGCTGGATATTTCGAAAACAAGATCTATATATTAGTTGCAGAGGGGGAGATTTTGCATTGCAAAGCATTAATACAGCATATTGTGGAATATGCACACTGGTTTGGTGTAAACAATAGCCTTACATCGTCATCACTAGATTATCACTGAACTGTGTATTTATCAATCAAACAACTATTTTATTGTTATCATTCCCCAGATTCAAACAACCTTGCATTGTCACAGGGTATGGTATTGTTTATTTAAATTAAACTGTGCATTTCACTGGCACGGCACATTTTGTTAACAGCTGTGGGGGTCTAACAGGTATCAAAAATAAACTGCAGCACGGTTGGGACAGACTTTATTTTCCTGAATTCTTTGTGCTGCGAAAGACAGAACAAGGGGGGAGGGAAAAATCAAACCCCATTTCCAGGAGGTGCAGCAGGGAGCTTTCTGTGCAAGCTGGCAGCGGCAGAAGAGCCATTGTTTTGTAGATATTATTGTTGATAGGTTTGATATACAGCATGGTTTGTGGGAGCCAATGGGATATCGCCTCCTTAACAAATCTCATCACAGCAGCAGTGCTGCTTCAATGGGGTGGCTTATCAGCGCCAGCCAGAGTCGGCCGCTCTTGCACGCGCCTTCGTAGCCTGAGAGGAAAATAAATTGTACCCAAGCAGTTAATAAGAAAGAATTATTGTGAGTGAGATGCATGACAGTACGAGAAAGCATCGTGTTTTACTGACTAGGTGTTGCTCTGCAAAAAAGACAGGTTTTATTTTTTAAAAAACGGAGCATTTTTCATTTCTGCAGTAGGCACGCGTTTTTACCTTTCTATAGACATAAAAAGAATAATTACAACAACGGTAATAAAAGGGGGTCGAGTGTTTTTTTTTTCTTTTTTCGCTTGGACTTTCGGTACCACTGAAGCCGTTTTGTTTCGTGCAGAAACAAAAAAACACAAATGCTTTGTCCATTCAGACCTTATTGAGCCAGATGAATAGAAACGTAAGAAACATTAAAATGGCTGCCACACGGTGCAACCTTATTGACGTCCGGAGCGTTCCAGAATGTAGCTCTGGGTGCAAGGGGCAGTTCATATTCGGTTCCCAGGGGAGTCTGCCTGCTCGAATGACTTTAGCAGACCCTATCCTAACATTTTAATTACAAACACAGGCACCACATTTCCTGTATAAAGCACGCGCGCAGAACAGTGAGATTGGCAAACGTGCCAGCATTCTTTGGACTTAGAATTGGTTGCACCCTGGCAGCCTGTCCTCTTGCATTCAGCAAATGTAAATATATGGGCAAGGGCCCAATGCCACCGGAATATATTATTCTGAATGTGGCCTGTGGACAGCTTCCATGATGTGCTTTGACTGATAAGCAAGCGAGGGAAACAGCGCTCATCATTTGAATTTGAAAACATCGCTCAAGTGTCTCCTTTCGGAATATCTAGGCTAAAACAGGTATGATCACTTTCAAAAGGAAATGCTGCTATGCACCAGCGCCATTCCTGCACCTGCTGCTGCTGTGCAACCACATTGCCATTGCTAGCCTCATCTTTAAGGCAGTTTCAACTTTGGGGATGTATAAATAAAGTGTTTCAATGCCTCAACCGTGGATTCAAATGTTTCCAATGTTAGCCATTGTCCTAACATTCCTAATAAACTGAAAACATTTGTTGATAAACAGAATTGCTTATATCAAGTGGTCTTTACATTTACGTAGGCCTTAAATGCATGCCACCTCATGCACATCTTTGTGCTTCCAGATTTATCATACATAGGTTGTTATAGAAATTTGTATTCATTAATTCTTGGAGATGGCAGAGAAGTGACTTTCTTGGAACTAACAGAGAAATCAGCTTTCGGAGCGCAGGATACCGCACACATGGGTGTGCAGAAGCCAGCAATCTTTGCTGCCAATTGCTGTCAAGCAAAAGACACACAATTGATGGACAGAATGCAGAACAAATCAAAACATTCACCCCCAGTCTGGAGATCTGGGTTAAATTCATCGTTATTTTGCTCACCACACCACACCACCCCAGTTTATACCTGGCCATATGCAAATCAGTCTTGAACCTGTGCCTCATGTGAACAGTCCAGCCGAACTGCCAAGCCGGGTCCTCCCTGGACTGGAAACAAGCATCCTAGGAGCAGTTTTGGAGTTTCACCCCTCATCAGCCAGGATAGCTTGAATCCAGTGGCACAGTGAGCCTGGGACCCACGTCTGGGCATACCTGGCGCACTGAGGGTGAGAAAGTAAAAGACACACAATTGATGGACGGAATGCAGAACAAATCAAAACATTCACCCCCAGTCAGGAGATCTGGTTTAAATCTATCATTCTTTTGCTCACCATACCACCCCAGTTTAAACCTGGCCATATGCAAATCAGTCTTGACCCTTTTCCTCATGGGAACAGTCCAGCCCGAACTGCCAAGCCAGGTCTTCCCTGGACCAGAAACAAGCATCCTAGGACCGGATTCGGGGCTTCCCCCTCATCAGCCAGGATAGCTTGAATCCAACTGTCAAGCATGCTTGGAGTAGGTGTGGAGAGTAAAGTGGGTGGCAGCTGCCGTTTAGACCCAGTCAACCTGCCTGAATTCAGGCAGACAGTGTCAGGGCTGGCTTTAGCGCTGGTGGCGCCAGGTGTGACAATGTTTGTTGGTGCCCATCCATCCATGGGAGAGGTGGTGACCACCTCCACCACGGATTCCCTCCCCACCACCTTTTAACAGTGCCCCTCAAGACTCCACAACCACTCACTTTCAGATGCATTTAATTAGTTATATAGTGCCACTCATATCAGTGTAGGGTGTCAGAGCAGTTTGCATCACACACACATTACTCAGAGACAATCAATCACACAGGTGTAAATCAGTGTATAGGAAATGTTACATAAGACTGCAAGGTGTAGGAGTGACATGTCATTTTTACTGGTAGGCAGTATTGTTTAAGAGTGCTTGGTCTGGAGAAGCACAAGGTTGTCTCTTAGAAAAGCAGTAACCCACTGACCAATTTACATTATATGCACCTTGTGATCTGCATGGTCCATGTCCTTTGCAGCAGGCATATTAACCCTCTGTGCTATTTTATGATCAGTCAAAACCTCAACTAGACAAAACTCTGATCTCTCTCCAGGAAGAACATTAATCACTGGAGTCATCTTAACATTTTTATTGTTGCCTGGAAATTGCTGGAGGTAAGGAATGTAGTAGGTGCTTTTAAAACCAAAATAAACTTGCAAACTCAGCGCCCCCTGAAGTCAGCTCCCTGTGGGTTGGCATCGGTCGCACCGCCCCAGAGCCGGCCCTGGACAGTATTCAACAAGTACTCTGGAGGGCTTAAGTGATCAGACCAGCTAGGGGGAGTATTTCAGACTGGATTTCTTCGTAGTGTTATGGGAAGAATGAACAAATTAGTCTGATGTGAGGCACAATTTCCCTTCTAGCAGCACACCCTCTCTTTTTTACCTTTCATATTGTGCAGTGGACCTGCAGGTGGTACAGCAAAGAGAAAATATTGTTTTAACATTTTCAACTGCTTTTAACCTCAACATTGATCCTAAATTCACTCTTTAAACTTAAGATGTAGAAAAATATGTATCTTTAATGAGCAGCACAGCATTGCACGTCTTGCCTTCATCCGTGCAGCAGGAAACTCTCATTAGGGCATTCTACATTATAAACAGTCCTTAGCAACAGAGAAACACATTCAAAGCATAAAAGGAATGCCTATGAACAAAACATAAACCATAGGCAAATAAATAAATACAAAACAGAACACAACACATCGTGTTTTTTAAAACACAAACAGATTAATAAACAGTGAAATCCTTAAACCTGCAAGGTGTACGTCTCATTCTGCAGGTCCCCTTGACTCTAGATGCCACAGACTCACATCGTACATTTTCCCTTCTACAATCCAACCCGAAATTACCATTCCCATGTTCCTCTTCCACATCATGACCATAGTCTTCAAACAGTTTACCACCTTTGATGTCTTTACATTTTGCCACACATCTGACATTCCAAACTGTACCATCGTGTGGGACTACACTGCTAATATTCACCATTACAAAACAGAATATAACAACTTACTTTCTACCTCTGCCTTTTTATTCCAAATGAAGGTCAGAATCAAGCTCCCTCTCAAGAATTTCAAAACCTCCAGATCACCCTGCCTGTCAGTGTCTGTCTGTGTTCAAACTAAGGAAAGAAAAAGACCGGAGGAGCGAGGAAGAAGGAAGGGTCTGTGCGGCTAGTTGAAAAAGGTAAGGATGGGGGAAAAGAAAGGCGACTATTCTAAGTCAGATAATGAGACACCAACACTAATGTGGCAGCATATTGCCCCCCCTACCAGGTAACAACCATACATATCAGACACCAAATAACGGACAAAGTGGAGAATTTGCCAATTGTTTGTGAGGAAAAACAAACATCCTAGAATGAATATGCCAGCTAAACAGGGAACTAGAGGCCAGATGTACAATCATGTGTAACATTCGCAAACCATACAGTGAATTTAATTAGCAGTTTTGCAACGCTAAAAAGTTTTGACATATTTACTGAATCACACAAGTATTTGCAATTTAGTAAAGAAGTTCAGAAATGGTTTATAAATCAGTACTTGGAAGGGGCGTGTTGTGGAAGGGCTTTCCAGACAGGAATTAGGTACCATTTGTATCAATGGTCTATACCTGCTATCCCAGTCACAGACAATTGAATTTACCGACTCTTCAAAGGAGGTGGTAACCATTCTCAAAGGGAACAGGGACCCTTTGGGACCCCTTTGTGAACTTTTGAATACATTCATTGGTAAGTATTTAGCTGTACCAGGGGGTTGTGTGATGGAACCCCACATGTATTTACCCCGCATGCCTTCACAACGCAGTCACTACCCCGACTGCAACGAAGGTATGACGTTACAACACATACATTTACAACGCTAGCCTTTACAATGCCGTTTTTAAATTGCAGCATCCTTTACAACGCATACATTTACATCGCATACCACTACAACAAATTTTTAAAAACTACACTTACAACGCATTCCATTACATCGCATTACACCTTTACAACGCATACCATTACAACGCATACCATTACATTGCCTTTAGGTAAGTGCTGGATAGGGTAGGGGTAAAAATTACTATTCTAACTCCAGGGGGTGCAACAGTATGGTAAGTGTTGGATAGTGTAGGGGTAAAAATTACTATTCTAACTCCAGGTGGTGTAACAGTAGGGTAAGTGTTCGATAGTATAGGGGTAAAAATTACTATTCTAACTCTAGGGGGTGCATCAGTGGGGTAAGTGTTGGATAGTGTAGGGGTACTTTGCGTTGTAATGGTATGCGTTGTAATGACATGCGATGTAATGCCTGCGTTGTGGTGACATGCGATGTAGTGTCATGTGATGTAGGGACATGCACTGTAGTGGATGCGTTGTAGTGACATTCGTTGTAAAGTATGTTGCGATGTAATGACTGCGTTGTAAATGTAGTGCGCTGTAATGACTGCATTGTAAAGGTTGTGTCCCGTGCCATGGGTGTTGCTGTGGGTGTTCCCATGGAACACTCATGGATTCTGCCGCATTCCCAGAATTACGTTTCGTAAACCTGGAAATACATCAGAATTTACACCTCCCCAGGGAAGAAGTAAGGAGGTGCAAAGAGGAGAAATACTTTTATTTCTCCTAGTTTTTTTCTCTTTATATGTGTGCTGCATACCGAAGCACACATAGAAAGAGGAAAACACCTCTTGTGAATGAGGAGAGCTCAGAGATACATCATATTGTTGACGAATCCCTTTGCTTCGGAAGTAATGCAGCGTGGCATACCCAACTGGATTGCAGCACTGCACTGCATTAATTCCTTGTAAAAATGGCCCTTAGTATACTTAACTCTACATCGATGCACCTTGACTACATATAAACCTTTGGAATAATATATCTATACTTACCTATATATACTTACCTTCAGAATATTATGGTAGGCCATTTTCTGCCTATGATGTTTTTCTTGCATAATGTTTTTTGCTTGCAATTCTTAAATAAAGTTGTGTTACCCTGGCCGCACTTTCATCCCCTGCTTTGTCTTCTGTTTCTATGTTTCTCTCTCTGATTGTGTATTGCCCTCAGTGATCAGGCATGGAAAGCGGTCAATGAATGAACTTCAGGAGCTGCACAGGCCAGAAAAGAATCGATAAACTGAGAGAGAGGGTGCTATAGATGAGACGGAAAGAAGGAGGGAGGAGAAGAGGTGTTGCCAGCATGTCTGCTTAAGTGAACAGGCTAAATTGATTTGAGAGTGATGCCACCTTTGTGGGTGAGTGGATTTAGTATGCAATTCCAGTATCCCCAATGTTCCAGTTTAAATGACTTAAAGGACATGGAAAGATGAAATAGCATTTATAATATTTGATATCATGCACGGCAGAGTATGAAAACTTCATAGAAGTGCATTGAAATATATGTGTTCTGCAAAAAAATCTAATTAGTAAATTGAGTTGCGATATCGAAAATCACTGAAAGGTGTGCCAATTATACCAGAGTCGGTTACTGCACTAGTGTGCAAGAAGTGATAGAAAGACCCATTTAAGTCATTCAAAATAAACAAAAAAGGTTTTCACCCAATGCAAAAATCTCATTTCATTAAGCTCTATAGAAATAATGTAAAATCACAAATAACCATAAGAAGTGCACTGAGCACTAGGGGTTATTAGAGACTGCCCAGCACAAATGGTATCCTCCTCAAAAAATGGTAAAGGCCTTATTTACAGTTTGGCAGACAACATGATCCATCTAAACGCCATATTATAAGTGGTGTAGACCATAATGCACTTGTAGTAGGGTGGACGAGACATCTGCCATGTTTGTGACAGAGCAGGGGCGTAACATGCGGTGCGGGGGGGGGCCAGCTGCAGGGGTCCCCCCTTAGCACAGTACTCAGTTCTGAGCGCTCCAGATAAAATCCGGAGCGGCCCCCTCCATGTACATTGCAGGTGGTCCCCTTAAACTTTTGTTACGCCACTATGACAGAGTATCCCATCTGGCAAACTCTAACTAAGGTCCTACTTCTGGAGCAGACATCTAAGATCAAACATAGCAATCGCACCAACTAAAAAAGCCTACATTTCAAACGCTCCACTGGCAAATGGAAAAATTGATTGAAATTACTGAAATTGTGACATGGAAGACAAAACACATGGCCATGAGAGGTGGGGAAAGATGCTCAGTGACAATGTATTGAGCCCTTAGAAGAAGGAGGGGATTCAATGAATTAATTGCTTCAAAAGCTGGCATGGGCAGAAATGTGTCAAGAGGAAACCTTGAAAAAAAAGTACACAATAAAAGTTGCCATAAACACCATTCAAATCAGAGAAGATCAAGAAGCACCCTAAAATGTTTATTTGGCAACTGCTGATCACATTTGAGAGGAGTGTTAAACTAAATATGGGTCAAGCCAAAATGAAGCAAGTTGTACTCTCACATACTTTGTGATAGCTGCAAGAGATATTCTGCCCTCTGCACCATGTTGATATGAGTTCCTTCTCATGTCGAGCAATTACATAAAGGTCAAAATACATTCTATGAGAGTGAGCAGCATTGACCACAGTGAAACTAAGAGCAGGGTAGTATCATGGATTGGAAAGTTGTTCTGCATTGATTTGTTGAAGTCAACAGAAGGTCAATGTCTCTTCAGGATATGACTTTAAAGAGCCCATGTGCAGGAACAGGGCAGATCTTGCTGTTGTACAGGTAGTACTGAATCTCTATTTGGAACCCGAGAGACAAGGACGATCCAATAATTAACTTGCTTTGGAGTAGTGGAAAAATCTAGGCTGAAAGACACAACTGGGCTTTGAAAGAGTGGAAAGGGAAAATAGACTCACACAATTTGGTAGTTCTAGCATTTAGGAGAAATGCTTTCTAGGACCTTGACGACTGCAAAGGGAGTGAAGCTCAGTTTGTGCTTGGGCCTGCACGATGGCAACCATACCATTTAGAGTGCAAACACATTACTTCATTTGTTAAAGATTTGAAGACATCAAGGGAAGTAATGGAATCAAGAGAGTCCCAGTAGACCAATGGGATGAAGAATGGCTGAAGGCTGAGACTCTCCTATTGTAACAGGTTCAGTAATATGCTAATGGACAGTGACCGTTTTCAATATATTTCAGAAAACTATGGACAACAGTATTGCATAGGCGCTCAATGTGAGCCTGACAACTCAAACATATTACCATTTGGAAAGTTTGTGAGTAGTTGTAATACCCTAGAAGGTAGGGCTTCTGACTTTAGTCGTAAGTGTAAATAAAATGAGCTTCATAAGGAAAGATGAATACAAGCAATATTTTGCTTTTTGCAGAGTGATGCCTATCATTACAGACACCTTTAAACTCTTCACATGTGGAATCTAATAATGAAGAAAAAAAGATCATTAGAAATCAGTAGTGGCCAGGATGCAATCTGCATGCAATCTCTACTTATAAGTGTGAAGAATAATGATGAAAGTGCTCGCAAACTGCTTAAAAAGTGGCCCATTTGGGAATGCAAATACAGCAATGGTGCCATGTGCCGGGTGTCTGTAGCCAATTGCTGGTGTCACAAAAAGCGAGCTTCCTAATAATATTCAATAGGCAGCTCACTCTGCAACCCTCTGCGACTGGAGATTTTGGAATTTGACCTCTTAGTGTGTAGATTGCTCCTCAAAATAAAGACTGGTTGCAAAACGTTAGTGCAAAGTTTGCAACCAATTTTGGGGACCAGTCTTTTAATACAGTGGACTCGTAGTGCCTGAACTGGGTAAAACAAATGCAGTGCAAGTTTTAGGCAACTGACTGGTTCGGCAAGTCAAAGAGCAGAGGATGGAGATTCACAGTGAATACACAAATCTAACTCTAGACCTACAGGAAAAGCTGAGCTTTCCAACTCCTGATTTTAAGAAAATCATTTTGAAGCCTTAATTGAAGTTTTAAAGAGTTCCACAGTGATAAAGTCTGGACAACTGGATGTTATCAAATTTGTACTGCCAGCATGGCTGTATGGTGAATAAGTTCAAGTTTGCTAATTGAATGTTTATAGCTTCAAATGGCGAAATAGTTCAGGAGAATATTCTGCTCAAGAGCCATGTAACATGTTATGCATGAAACCCAGGCTTTTGAAATTGTATTTTTCCATAATGGGGGATCAATGGAGGGATCTCAATGTTGATGTGATATGTTTGTGCATCTCAGACGTAGTAGGACAAGAGCAGCATTATGAGTTGTATGATGCAAAAAATATGTCTATAGTACAACACATCTATCAATTGTTTTGGCAACAAACAAAACAAATACACACTGAGACACATAGAGGCTGCTACAATGCTATTGGTTTGGTAACTATGCTATTTAAGCCACAACTGAGATGGCCCTATATCTAGCTTTCACAGATATCAAAGGCAGATTGACCAAAAGGGAAGGCTAGCTGGTGTGAGATCTGGGTTGGCAAACTGTTTCTTAAACTTGACTGTACCAAATGTAGAGGAGTTTGCAAAAACGATGCTGTGGCCTACTATTAGTAACAGGGGAAAGATGAAAGTGATACATTTGCTTCCAGACACATGTAATCGGCTTTGCAGCAACTATTTGCAAAATCCACACTCGACTGAATTAATGCATATGCCACTGTACTGTGAAGCTGGAGGTCCATAATTGGCACTTTGTCTGAGTTTCCAGAGACAGTTTTTGGTGATTAAACAAAATCAGGTATTTTACACTGAGGCATCTGGCCAGAGAATAGCATCCCATTATGAAAGGTATGTGGTTGTAGGAAGATGATTAGTTTTGTTGGAATTTAACTTTACAAATATGGCAAACCTCCTTCATCTTGTTGTGGGCAGGCTGTTGGTAAGTGAGACAGCCCCATGATCAATGATGATGACACCTTACGCCTTATTTGAAGCCAAATAAAAGCTGGTAGCCATCCAGGCCCATATGTAAATAGTTCCCACCTTTCTGAAGTAGGGATGCCAAGGGTCATATATAGATGTTGAACAGATAGGGTGATAAAATTGAACACCGTGGAACATCCCACTTCAAGACTTACAGGCTTGACTTGGAAGGGGCAGAGAGGCTCCTGAGATCTGTTAGATAAGAAAAATGTAAACCAGTTCCTCACCGTCAGTTTAAAATCAGCTTGGTCTAGTCTCATAGCTAGGAGGTTATGATCGATAGTGTTAAATGGCACCAATAGTTTAAAGAAAATTAAGGCTCAATACCATCCACATCCACGCAACAAGGAAGAGGGTGAAGGCTAAAGAAACCGCACTTGACAAATGAATAGTGTTTTCTTATTCTTGAATTCTGTAGTGCAATGAACCGAGGAGCACTTCCCTCTGAACTCCTCAATAGGAAAATCCCATCATAAACATAAGCACAAAAGGGTTCATCACTTAACAATGAAGAGTCAACAAATATATAAAGGAATGTCCAAAACGTAGAAGTGTTCTTTCATACAAGATTCTTTTCTTTATTCCATATATTCACAGATATAGAAGATCAAAACTTCATGATCGTGAAAAAGCCATAGCCGACGCGTTTCGTCTCTTATAACGAGACTTCTTCAGGGCTATTGAGAAAACATATATAAAATGTGATTAATTCCCAAAATTACTAACAAATATACAAATACAAAATCAGAACAATAAAAAGCCATCAATCTAGTAATACAAGATTGCTGCATAATTGCCATATGTAATCAGTGGCCAATGATTGATTAGTATCATAGAAAAGAGGGCCTATATAGCAACAAAAATTTCCTTGAAGGTGACAGGCATCTTCGCACATTGGTTTGTTTCCATTGTGCGAAGATGCCTATCACCTTCACAATTGTTTTATTCATCCTGAATCACGAATGCTTGATGTGTGTTTATTATACCACACTTTGTCAGCATTAATAATATCTTTCGGATCTAGCTATAATCTCATTATAGAGCTCACCTCAATAAATTTTGTACGTTTTCAATTCATTTTAGAACTCCTTACAATGCTCACCACTGATACGGTTTGTGGTTCTCTTACTCAATCCATTATAATTCTGAGTGACTCTTTAGATCTGGCATTATGATGGACTCAGTGATAAATGCCATTTATTATCTATCGATGTTATTTTTATAATGGCCTTTAATCATGGCACCTCTGCATTCATATTCCATACGTTTCAAGACTTAAATTTTACCCATTTTCATCAACTATGGTTTTTTGCTAAAGTATTGCTTTTTTAGGTTATGCGCACTATTAACATCTGCCGATATAATTTTAAGGGGTTTGTTGCGTTTGTTTTTGCCCTACGTGATACTTTTTAAATGACATCATCCATTGGCAACTCATCTTCAAATGCTTGCAATATGAAGCTATTGGCTTCGTACATTAGATTTACGCGTCATACTATTAACATGACGCGATCGGTGGATATGATTTGCATGAATATTGATGGATATGAACTCATTTTTTGACATTACAAGATGGCCGCTGCGTTTACTTACGTTTTTCACAGCTTAGGCCGTCCTTGATTTTTACCATCCATCAGGTGCTGCGTATTCCGCAGCGGGAGTTTAAAAACGACCGCGTTCGAGAGCTCGGTTTACACACTTGAGATCGAAGAGACCGAGGTGCCGATTACGATCCGGCAAAAACCGGGTACGAACCGTCGGACGGAGGCTTTTTTCCGTCCGACTCGTACCCGGTCGTAAAACTTTACAAACATGCAAGTACGATTCGCACGGAAACACCATTTCCGTACGAGTCGTACAAAACACCGACCGACGAAAAGATACATACAAATGGGATCCGGGGAATGCGCCGACGTGACGTCGGGACGCTCTCAGGCCGCGTTTCACGACCCAGGAATTACGATTCGAACCGACAGCAGTCCGGACGGCAATATTTTTACGGCACCCAAAAAGTGCCGGAAAAGCGAAGTACGGCGCGAAACGACCAGAGTAGGTGGCCCGGTAAGCGCCGTACCCCCCCCCAGCCCCCGCATGTACGCGCCGTACCCCCCCCAGCCCCCGCATGTACGCGCCGTACCCCCGTGTATGTACACCCGTGTACGTTCGAGTCGTACC
The DNA here is from genome assembly GCF_964204655.1 of Triturus cristatus. Classification (NCBI taxonomy): domain Eukaryota; kingdom Metazoa; phylum Chordata; class Amphibia; order Caudata; family Salamandridae; genus Triturus; species Triturus cristatus. The sequence continues at coordinate 179,136,550 of NC_140593.1, forward strand.
CCCACCCGTGTATGTACACCCGAGTACGTATCGAACCCCCCGTGTATGTACACCCGAGTACGTGTCGAACCCCCCCGTGTATGTACACCCGAGTACGTGTCGAACCCCCCCGTGTATGTACACCCGAGTACGTTCGAGTCATACCCCCACCTGTGTATGTACACCCGAGTACGTGTCGAACCCCCCGTGTATGTACACCCGAGTACGTGTCGAACCCCCCCGTGTATGTACACCCGAGTACGTGTCGAACCCCCCCGTGTATGTACACCCGAGTACGTGTCGAACCCCCCCGTGTATGTACACCCGAGTACGTGTCGAACCCCCCGTGTATGTACGCGCTGGGGGTACGCACCGTACATACACGGGTGGGGGTACGACTCGAACGTACACGGGTGTACATACACGGGGGGTTCGACACGTACTCGGGTGTACATACACGGGGGGGTTTGACACGTACTCGGGTGTACATACACGGGGGGTACGGCGCGAACATGCGGGGGCTGGGGGGGGTACGGCGCGTACATGCGGGGGCTGGGGGGGGCTACGGCACGTACCGGGCACCTGTTTGGACGTCTCCATGGTTGCTATTGGAGTTCGGTGCGGACGGTCTTTTAACCATACGGTTGTACATTCGGACGCCTGGGACGGATCGTGATTCCCCGGTCGGACTTCGCTTTTCATGTTTGTACGGTAAATCATCCGAGGACGTGTCGGACACATTTTCCGACCCGAGGACGTGTGGGGAATAATTCCCAAGGCGGTTCGTATGGACTTTTTACCATGTGAATCGTGATTGCCAGTTTGTACGGCACTTGTACGATTCGTACGGTAAAAAGACCGGATACGAGTCGTACGGGAATTTTTTTTACCGGATCGTAATTGGCACCCGAGAAATACAGGCAACCATGCCGTTTGGGTGAGTTTATTGATGATAGAAAATCCTTTGATAGTATTATCCTTTTTACTTATACGTAAGGCAAGATGTAGATATTTCTTATTCTTAAAATATGATTTTGGTTACACTTATTCACAATGCGTATTAATTCTGTTAGCAAACAAGACATTGTGATTTAAACATGCATTAGACTCTATAGAGTTGGTCCCCTTTGTATGCTTCTAATTATTGAAAGATGAAAGAAGTGATTCTCATTTTTCGTTCCCTTGACAGATAATGCATAATAAAGAGTGGAGGCTTGAACATATCCTCGCTTAGGTGCTTCATTTACCTTTTGACCGTCGACATCGACAAAATAGGTCACTACGTTACTTTGGTGAGTCTTGTTCAGGAAATTTAATTATCATGTATCAGATTTTATAGAGCATATTCCCATCTTTTCCTTTTTTGATTTTTTCTTATTTATGGATATATTGACTCAATATGTATTGCCTTACACGTTTTCACAGCCAAGATTTCTCTGGTTGTCTCGTTTAAGTTAATTTTGAAATGTGCCTACTTTTTGCACGCCTTATTCTTCTTGTAACAGTTATTGCTTTCCAATCTTTTTAACAGATAGTGCATATTAAGAAATTGAGGCTTATTTGATTCCTCGAATAGTTGCTCGGTTTATTTTTGGCCGAAGACATTGAAAGAACCAGCTCACCGCGTTACTCTGGTGAGTTACATTGGGAAATATTATTACCCTGGTATACACAAAACTAGATAGCGAGATTCCTTTATCAAAAAATAGGATAATGTGCTTTCTAAATATTGTAAAAATAATAGGTGACCATATATTGATCAATGATCGATTTTAGCGACCTCAGATCAGTATAGGATATGCACATAAAACCTCTTTGGGGAATATGGTTCTTGTTAACAAGTCTTGGGATTAATATTGATATCCCTTTGGTCTTAACACTGCTAGTAGGGTTATCTGTGATAGCATTATGAAGATGCTGACCTAACGGTTTTGGATATATAAACTTTATTGTGTTCTTTTAGACCTTGCTCTCATTTCTGGTACTGTTTCAATCCTTCTAATTTTTAGTTTTGTTACAAAAGATGCAACTGAATATGAGTTTATGCCAAATTTGTTTTTTGATTACTGTATTAAATGTACATGTGACGAGATAATATAGCTTGTCTTCTTAGAAATGCATGTATATATCGTGTAAACATTGTTTGAAGCCATTTCATTAGTTGTATGTTTAATAAATTTTTAGCCAAACTCTTATAAGAAGGCTATTGAAGCTCTGGATTTTGATAACTAACCTGATTATACTTGTTATACTGTCTTTCGAAGGTATGATTTTAATCATTACATTACTGATTTTGACAATGTTTTTTTGATAAACAAATGAATATGTACATAGGATGCAAATATTTGTATTAGCATTTTTTGAGACCTATCTAGTTTTATTTAAAATACATATAATACATTCAAGGAAATTTTTGTTGATATATAGGCCCTCTTTTCTATGATAAGAATCAATCATTGGCCACTGATTACATATGGCAATTATGCAGCAATCTAGTATTACTAAATTGATGGCTTTTTAATGTTCTGATTTTGTATTTGTATATTTGTTAGTAATTTTGGGAATTAAATCACATTTTATATATGTTTTCTCAATAGCCCTGAAGAAGTCTCGTTATAAGAGACGAAACGTGTCGGCTATGGCTTTTTCACGATCATGAAGTTTTGATCTTCTATATCTGTGAATATATGGAATAAAGAAAAGAATCTTGTATGAAAGAACACTTCTACGTTTTGGACATTCCTTTATATATTTGTTGACTCTTCATTGTTAAGTGCTGAACCCTTTTGTGCTTACCATCCACATCCACCACCGATCTTAGTTCATAATGCACCGGGAAAACCACCAGCATGTTGCTCAATCGTAGCTAGAAATCCAGGTGACGATAATTAAACAAGCCAACTTAACTAAGTACAAGCAAACTTAACTAAGTAACTCCTTTTTAAAGTAGCCTTCCCGAACACGTAAACAATAAAATCACATGAAATTTGTGAAGTGCTCAGGGGTGCAAAGAAAAACTTCTTTAACATTTTCAGTATAGTGGATTTTAGGTCGAATGGTATGGACTGCAGTTGAAGGGATTTAAAATATCCTTACTCCAGAGATGTGCCTTCTGGCTCAGGACCCTTATCAGAAATGACTATGATGGAAAATTCTCCCCCAAATTTGTTCAAAACCCCCAAAGGAGACATTTCATATGTATTTGGCACCAGAGAGACAGAATCCATTCAGGGAATGACTTGTTCCTTATACCCTGCCTAATTTTTAATTTGAAATAAAATTGGCTGTTAAGTCCTTGTAAACCTTCCAGGAGTGATTGTGGATTCATTGACACATGTAGTGAATAATACTGTAAAATGATTTTAAATTGTTCTTTGGAGGTTTTGGCTGTCCTAACTACATGCTTAGCAACATAAGCTTACATTGCCATGTCATTGTCATGTGGAGCTCTATGAAATTTCCAGAGTAAATAATATGGAAGGCGAGCATGTTAGACCTCCTGCCTTAGGAAGGTCTTCTCCCAAACCTTTTGCCTACCCCCCTCCTATTTTTGCTGATCTCGTTTTTGTTGGCCTTAAGACTTTGTGCACTTTACTACTGCTAGCCAGTGCTAAAGTGCTTGTGCTTTCTCCCCTAAACATGATAGAATTTGCTTGTACCCAATTTGCACATTTACTTTACTTGTAAGTCCCTAGTAAATTGGTGCCCCATGTACTAAGGACCTGTAAATTAAAGGCTGCTAGTGGGCCTGTGGCACTGATAGTGCCACCCATTGCAGCCTGTTAGTGCAGTTTTAAACTGTCATTTTGAACTGGAAAAATAAACCTTTTTTCCAGGCCCAAACCTTCCTTTTTACTGCATATAAGCTACCCCTAGGGTAGGCCCAAACAGCCTGGAGGGCTCAGTGCAGTGTGCTTAAAAAGATGGAGATGTACTTTTAAGTTTTATATGACCTGGTAGTTAAGAACTCTTACATGTGTCTTTCACTACTGCAAGGCATACCTTTCCTATAGGATAACATTGGGCTTCCTCATTACATTAAACACGTGATCACTTTCAATCGGGAGCAGGTGGAAAGCTCACAATTGCTGTTTAAAGAATTGTAACTAAAAAAAGCCATCTTTAATGGTAAAGTTGAATTTGAAGTCAAAATTCAGAAAATGCCACTTTTAGAAAGTTGGCATTTTCTTGTCCAAACTATCTGGTGCCTGCAGCCTGTGCCTGGGCCACAAGACTAGGTGTAACTGCCAGTTGGTGCTTATACATTGCTACCAGACAGTGAGACAAAGGGAATCTAAGTATTGGCAGGGTGGAACAATTTGAGTTAACAAGAGGGTAGAGTTGTAACCTACCACACTTGCAAAAAGACCCATCCTGAACACACTCAAAAAGGGTTTGTAACTAGTGTTATTTTGTCCCCAGACAATGTACGGCCAGGGCAGGGAGTAAGGGGATGCCTGACTCCTCAGGGGTGTGGAAACCTCCATAACCACTCCCTAAATGAAAATGGTCACCAGGTATAAGTAAAGGACCTTCAGGCCAAACTCTTCACTACACATCTGGACCTGTGGAAGACTCCGAAGAAGGACTGCTGTGCTGCTTTGCTGCTTTGCTGCAAGGACTGCTACTCTGCTGTCCTGCTATGCTGCCCTGCTGCCTTCCTGCCTGAGTGAGAAGGACTGGACCTGCATCTTGAACTCAGGGTCACCAGAGTGACTCCAAGGGCTAGTTGGCTGGCCTCCTGATCAGAGTCTTAGGGACCAAACAGACTCCAAAAACCTTGAATCCAGCACCTGGACTCTGCCTATTGTGAGTCCTGCCTTCGATTTGGACCCAGCAGAAGTGCTGGAGCGCAACACCTCACCTTGAAAAACCCCTCATTAGAACCACTGCGTAACGCATCATTTATGCACGACTGCGCATTGCGTCTCATCAACTCATCAGAACCACCGCCCTGTGACACATCCTCTATGCAGACCTTCGCACTACAAGCCCCTCGTCAACAGCATCCTCGATGATAAACCAGGACTTCTCATCGTAGCCTCAGAGCTTCCCAGAATCACGGCTGCACAATGCGTCTCCATACCAGAACTTCACATTGCCTCTGCTGAACTACGCATCCTGACGCTTAAGTCCGCATTGCTCCACAACCAGGATTTAAGGTACTTTGTTCAGAGTGCCTAACTGTGACCCGCACTCCAATGCAGTGGGACTGAACTTGTGACTGTGTCCCTGGCTAGCGGAACCAGATGACGGCAGTTTGCACCATTTTCTGCATATCTCGTGTTCTACTGATTGGATTTTTGTCATTTGGTCTCAAAGTATTTATTAAACGGTGAGCAGCCAAAATATCGAAAATGAAATATCGAGATACACTAATATCGAGTTTTAAATATCGAAGGGACACAATATCGATGTCAAGAATATCGATGGACAGAATATCGACCCTAAGGTAAGTAATATCGATTTTTTTATATCGATGTTAGTAATATCGAAGTTAGTAATATCGATATCAAATATATCGATGTTACTAATATCGATGTCACTAATATCGATATTTATAATATTGCTATGTATTTTATTATGTATTTAATATGTATGTGTTAATTATTGTTTGATAAGTGTTCTATTGGTTTTAAAATATATGTATACAATTTTTATATGTTAATAATGGTTTTTTTAAGTTAATTTTGTGTTTTAGTACCATAGCGGGTTGTGGATTTATAGGGGAATAGGGTGGGAAGTAATTTAAATATATGAATTTTATAATACATTTTTGGGAATTATAAATTCATTTAAAATAATTTTTGAGTTTAAATTCTGTAGCGGGTTGTGGGTTTATAGGGGAACAGGGTGGGAAGTAATTTAATTATATAAAATTAATTATAAAATTTTAGGAATTATAAATTAATTTTAAATAATTTTTGCGTTTAAATTCTGTAGCGGGTTGTGAGTTTATAGGGGATTACGGTGGGAAGTAATTTAATTATATGAAATTAATTATACATTTTTAGGAATTATAAATTTATTTTAAATACATTTTGCGTTTAAATTCTGTAGCGGGTTGTGGGTTTATAGGGGAATAGGGTGGGAAGTAATTTAATTGTAATTAAGTAATATTTTTATTTATTTATTGGTATTGATAATTATATTATTAATAATTAAGTATTAATTGGTAATTATTTTTTATTAATTGGTAATTAGTTTTTATTAATTGATTAATTGATAATTATGTTAACTGTATTATTTTATTATTTGAGTGTTTTGTGCGTTTATAGGGGAATAGTGTTGGAAGAAATTGAAATCTAATTAAGTAATTATTAAATTTGTTGTTGGGTATTGATAATTAATTAATTGGAGATTAATTTATTAATTGGTAAATATTTTAAATTATAATATTTTAGTTATGAAAAATAATTTATTGTTGATTAATAATCAATTGGTAATTAAATATGTTTAAATATTATGTATTGATATTTTTAATTAATATAGTAATAAGTAATTATTAATTGATAATTAATGTATAATAATTATGATTTTGGTTATAAAAAATATGTAATTGTTTAATTTTTTTTAATTGGTAATTAATGTTTGATAAATATTTTTTTGTATAAAATATGTAATTGTTCAATAATTTTTAATTGGTAATTAATAATCATTAATTATTATTTATTGGTATTTATTAATAATTTATTGCTAATTAATTATTTATTGGTAGTTATGTTTTTAATAAATATTGATATTTGTAAGTAATTTTGAGTTATTTAATAATTAAATTATTAATTATTTTAAATAATTATTTTATTTATAAGTATGTTATTTTTAACTTCTAAGCAATCCAACACTTTCCCTACTGTTGCACTTTCTGGAGTTGGAATAGTAATTTTTACCCCTACGCTATCCAACACTTTCCCTACTGTTGCACTCTCTGGAGTTGGAATAGTAATTTTTACCCCTACGCTATCCAACACTTTCCCTACTGTTCAACTCTCTGGAGTTGGAATAGTAATTTTTACCCCTACTCTATCCAACACTTTCCCTACTGTTGCACTCTCTGGAGTTGGAATAGTATTTTTTACCCCTACGCTATCCAACACTTTCCCTACTGTTGCACTCCCTGGAGTTGGAATAGTAATTTTTACCCTTACGTTATCCAACACTTTCCCTACGGTTGCACTGTCTGGAGTGGGAATACTAATTTTTACCTCTACGCTATCCAACACTTTCCCTACTGTTGCACTCTCTGGAGTTGGAATAATAATTTTTAACTCTACGCTATCCAACATTTTCCCTACTGTTGCACTCTCTGGAGTGGGAGTAGTAATTTTTACCCTGATGCTGTCCAACACTTTCCATACTGTTGCACTCTCTGGAGTGGGAATAGTAATTTTTACCCCTACGCTATCCAACACTTTCCCTATGTTGCACTGTTTGGAGTTGGAATAGATTATGTTACCCCTACGCAATCCAACACTTTCCTTACTTTTGCAGTCCCTGGAGTCGGAATAGTAATTTATATCTCTACGTTATCCAACACTTTCTCTACTGTTACACTATCTGGAGTGGATATAGTAATTTTTTGATATCCGCTATCCAACATTTTCCTTTCTGTTGTTTTTTTTGGAGCTGGAGTAGTAGTTTTATTCTATCTGCTATTTAGGTGCCGATTCGGATCCTGGAAAAATTTCCCCCGTCCGAATAGAATCTGGACTTTTTTCCGTCCGAATCGTACAAGTAGCGTACAAACTGCCAAGTACGATTCGCATGGGAAAAACTCCATACGAATCACATCCGGAAAAGTTCCCCACACGTCCTCGGGTCGGAAATGGTGTCCGACACATCCCCGGATGATATACCGTACGAATCGGAAAAATGAAGTCCGACCGCGCAAGTACGATCACTCCCGTCCTTTCGATTTCACAACTGTATGGAAAAAACACCGTACGGACCGAACTCCCATAGCAACCATGGAGACACGTGCCCGCATACGCGCCGAACACCCCACCACAGACCCCGCATGTACGCGCAAAATGCCCGCCAGCCGCGGATGTACGCGCCGAACCCCCACCAGTGTATGCATGGAGCGTACCCCCACCCGTGTATGCATGCAGCGTACCAACTCCCCACCCGTGTATGTACAGACCGTACCCCCACCCCACCCGTGTATGTACGGACCGTAACCCCACCCCAGCCGTGTATGTACGGACCGTACCCCCACCCCACCAGTGTATGTACGGACCGTACCCCCACCCGTGTATGCATGCAGCGTACCAACTCCCAACCCGTGTATGTACAGACTGTACCCCCACCCCACCAGTGTATGTACGGACCGTACCCCCACCCCACCCGTGTATGTACGGCCATACCCCCACCCCACCAGTGTATGTACGGACCGTACCCCCACCCCACCAGTGTATGTACGGACCGTACCCCCACCCGTGTATGCATGCAGTGTACCAACTCCCCACCCGTGTATGTACGGACCGTACCCCCACCCCACCCGTGTATGTACGGACCGTACCCCCACCCCAGCCGTGTATGTACGGACTGTACCCCCACCCCACCAGTGTATTTACGGACCGTACCCCCACCCGTGTATGCATGCAGCATACCAACTCCCCACCTGTGTATGTACGGACCGTACCCCCACCCCACCAGTGTATGTACGGACCGTACCCCCACCCCACCCATGTATGTACGGACCATACCCCCACCCCACCAGTGTATGTACGGACCGTACCCCCACCCCACCAGTGTATGTACGGACCGTACCCCCACCCATGTATGCATGCAGCGTACCAACTCCCCACCCGGGTATGTACGGACCGTACCCCCACCCCACCCGTGTATGTACGGACCGTACCCCCACCCCACCAGTGTATGTACAGACCGTACCCCCACCCCACCAGTGTATGTACAGACCGTACCCCCACCCATGTATGCATGCAGCGTACCAACTCCCCACCCGTGTATGTACGGACCGTACCCCCACCCCACCCGTGTATGTATGGACCGTACCCCCACCCCACCAGTGTATGTACGGACCGTACCCCCACCCCACCAGTGTATGTACGGACCGTACCCCCACCCCACCAGTGTATGTACGGACCGTACCCCCACCCCACCAGTGTATGTACGGACCGTACCCCCACCCCACCAGTATATGTACGGACCGTACCCCCACCCGTATATGCATGCAGCGTACCAACTCCCCACCTGTGTATGTACGGACTGTACCCCCACCCGACCTGTGTATGTACGGACCGTACCCCCACCCCACCAGTGTATGTACAGACCGTACCCCCACCCCACCAGTGTATGTACGGACCGTACCCCCACCCGTGTATGCATGCAGCGTACCAACTCCCCACCCGTGTATGTACGGACCGTACCCCCACCCCACCTATGTATGTACGGACCGTACCCCCACCCCACCAGTGTATGTACGGACCGTACCCCCACCCGTGTATGCATGCAGCGTACCAACTCCCCACCCGTGTATGTACGGACCGTACCCCCACCCCACCCGTGTATGTACGGACCGTACCCCCACCCGTGTATGCATGGAGCGTACCAACTCCCCACCCGTGTATGTAAGGACCCTACACCCAGCCCCCCCTGTATGTACAGTGCAAAACACCACCACCGATGGACGGTGCGGACCAACACCCTGCCCGTGTTCGTACGCACCCTACCCCAGGCCCACACACCAGCACCCTCACCCAACATCGGGCATGTTCGAGTCGTACTAAGCCATAGCAAAGGACAGCACTGTACAACAACATGGCCCATGTACGCACCGTACAGACGCTAAAAACACTCCTACTGAACCAGGACTAACCAAAAAAACACAAGGACAGTCAATCCGAGGCCCACAACACCACAAAACATATCAAACAAGGCCAAATACATCCTATACACTGACCTGCAACTGACAAACAGATAAACAGAGGCCCAAACCACTACCACTCCTTATAACACACCCACCCAAAGTTCAAACACAGCCACACCCACAAATGGACCAATAAAAAGGCCCAACACACACAAACCATGATCCTTTGCAACAGATCCACTGCTGCCAGACCCCAGAGACAACGCACTGCACCATACTTCAACCATCAATACACCTTACACTTGCACTCTTTCACACAACCACCATCACAAACACACCCTCATCACATTCACACACACACCCACACACCCACAACCATCCACACCCCCACAACCATCCAAACCCACACCCCACACCATGCCCACCAACAAGAATCCAAAGTTCACAAAGGTCGAGCTGGAGTCCCTTGTCGACGAAATCATCAGAGTCGAGCCACAGCTCTTTGGAACATTGGTCAGACGGACCAGCATATCAGAAAAAACTGCCATGTGGGAGAGGATAGTCAATTCCGTGAATGCTGTTGGGGCCACCAGAAGGACCAGGCATGAGTGCCAAGCCAGGTGGTACGATCTGCGGAGGACGGTTCACCGCAAAATGATGGATGAGCACAACCAGGCCAACATCACTGGAGGAGGTCCGTCCTGCAGACCGGTACACTACCATCCCTGGGACGAGAAGGTGATGGCCACGCTGCCGCCGTTGGGAGTAGACGGACTAGAAGGAGTCCGAGAGCCTGGTGAGTACACAAACAACTCATCTCACATAGGGGGAACGCCATATACAACCCAAATACCAATCATGCACGCAACCCCCACAAAGCCAGCACCGGACACAACCACACTCCAAAAACACACACATGCCACTAGCGCCTCCATGCCCCATGCCCCAAGCAAGGCCATGCCAAGTCACAGGCCACACAAAACACCAACACAAGACAGGATGTCCCCGATGCCGGGAGGGTGGGCCTCAAAACTAACATACAGCAACTCTGAAGCACACAACAATGCCCTCAGCCCATATGGCTTAGGGCAAAGCCATACCAACAGTGTGTCCCCACACAATACTGTTTTGCCTGCTAATGGTGGCCGCGTTGCAGGACGACATGGGTATGAAGGCAAAATTTGCACATAACAGCAGCCAATGAAGACGCAGCACACTGAAAGAGTGTCAGCACACACCGCCACAGCAGCAGCGCAGACTCAGACACTCCGCCCAATGGGTGCCCGCAGAGAAGAAACAAACCCACATGAACAAGCCAATGGCCTTTGCAAGACCTGCAAACTGTGTGTGCCCAGGAAGCTGGGCTGAGGTGACAGAGGGTGACACACAGAGGGAGGGAGAGGGGCAGAGAGAGGGACACAGACAGAGGTGGACACAGGGAGACAGACAGAGGGAGGGAGGAGGCTGACAGAGGGAGGCAGAAAGGGAGATGAACAGAGGGAGGAGGCTGACAGAGGGAGGGAGAAAGGGAGACGGACAGTGGGAGGAGGCTGACAGAGGGAGGGAGAAAGGGAGACAAGGTTTGGCAGTGCCTTAACCCCCCCTTCAACCTTTGATAAACACTAGGCCATGTGTCAATCTGTGCACGAGTACATCTGTGCTGCAGGCACAAACAGAACCTTACACCCAGTATACCTACCCACTGTGTTCGTCAGAACCCTGTCACAAATTGTTAAGTTACCTACCTGCATTCTCAAATAGCATGGGATAAACACCTTTTGGCCACGTACAGTGCAACACGTAAGGCGGCTCTGCATGGCTTGCTACGCCCGCTCACTACACTGCTGACTGCGTTCCCAAAATATGCATCAACTAAGATTGTGTCACACATAGGTAAAGTGTCGAAAGCTGTGGCCAAGGGACATACCCATGCACAAGTGCACTGTGTGAGGAATGCTAGCCAAATCCAACCACCCAGAGGAACTGTGCCAAATCAAAAAAGAATGAAACATGGATGTTGCATGTAACACAATTAAAACTGTCTCTCTCATACACAGGTCAACGTCATCGATCCTTCCCCAACACTGGGGGGGAAGACTCACAGGACCAGGCTCTGCGTGAAGAGAACACCACCGGCAGCGACGACTCTCACCACTCCGTGGATGACCCAGACCAACCTGGCCCCTCTGGTGTCCAACCACCTGCAGCACCTGCATCAGGTACAACTGTGCCAACCACCTCCCCCATTCCTGCCACATCCCAGGAGACACCCAGGAGCCCTGCCCGCACACAAGAACACAGCCAGTCTGTTCACGAGGGACAAGGTTCTCCGGGCACCCAGGAGGAGGCAGGCGACACCGCAAATGCCATTCCTCAGGGGTCCCGGAGACCCAATGTGCCCACAACGGCAGGCCAGGCACAAGTGGGCAGGGGTGGTGGGAGTGGAGGACGGTGGAGGCGTGAACCTGCCCAGTTGGCTCAGGACCCAGCTATGGCACATGTCAGAACCATCCTGGACGCATACCGGCACAACCTATGTGCACGTCAGAACGCCTTTTTAAATATGGATTTTTATGATCAGTTATGTCCCCTATCTTGGACCCCAACGGTTTCATGTATAAATCACAAGTACATGTATGTTCCCTCCAGTTCCAGTTATGAAGACGCAAACACATGTGCGTCCACCGTCAACATGTCCTCTTTCAGATCCGCCATGAATGGGCCGGATATTCTATTCCTAAGTACGAAAGGCCACCGGCTTTATATGGTTCATTTATCCCATTTTACAGTCCAGGCGAGTAGGCCCTGATTCTGCCATTAAGCCTTTTCCTGCCTTCTGCCTCTGAAAGCTCCAGTCTGAGCTCGCATCTGTATCCATGAACTTTGTCCTACTCCCTGCGCGGCTAACGGTGCCTGACTCGGCCTGTCTGCTTGCCAAAAACTGTATTTCACCTTCGAGATTATCTGCTCCGCTCCCCATCCAATGCATTCCTGTCTAGTAGTTTAAGTAAACATTCTTCCAGCTACCGAGCAAAAGGCCCGGCTTCTCTGTCTTTATGCAAGTAATTCATAGCCCTGTTACTATGGAAGATTTCTGCCCTTGCATCTAGTGTAGACACTTAGACGCTTGTACACGCACACACAGTCAGTATAGAATAGATTTTATTCGAGAGACCTTTCCTTTTGGATAACATAGTTCTTTAAACATAGGATGTTAGATATGATTTGGGATTAGGTTGACTTGACCCCCCCAGACTTCTGTCTCCACATGTAGAGCTAAATGTCAAGTCCCCTTCACCCCCTAGTTGCACGTCAATCACACGTCATGCTGCTGCGCGCGCATCTCTGCCAAGTATTTCTGCTGACATTGCGAAATTCTTTCATGGAAACACCCATTTATGACATCATACCTGATGACGTTCTTTAGTTACGCCTCGTTACACCCATTTTAGTTACGCATGTATGTTTTTATCTTTGTTATCAACTGTTACGCCTCCTGCATCTGTTTCACTATAATGCCTCTTGTATAAAAATGATTACCTGTCAATAAAGTATGTTCCTTCACTTCCTGAACCTTCGTGGTGATGGAATATGGAGTCCTCAATTCGAATTGATTTTGGAATAAAGCCCGTTCCGAACCTCTAATACCACGGATTCTGCCTCTTATTTTACTGAGCTATTATTATAGATTTTCTGCATCAAATTAAGTACCGGTAATTAAATTATTTACCACAGATATGGCGCCCGAATAGGGACACTTTCTCATCTCACGCGCCGGAGGTGCGTTGCAGGCCCGGTCTCCTGCCACAGCTGGACGGACAACAACGCGTACCCACAGGATTTCCTGTATCTCCCTCCTGCCGAGCGGGGATAACTGAGGCTGCGATCAACACCCAGACGAGGCGGTGAGAAGTGCGAAGTATCCCGACCAGAGCCTAGCTGAGAGAGCAAGATCCGAGGTATACAGAGGCCCACCAGTTTCCGAGGTTCCGAAGTTTCGAGTCGAGTCCAGTCCGGTTCAAGTCCAGTTCAGTTCAGTTCCGAGGCCTTCCGTTCCGAGCTACCCGGTGAGTACCATTGTCGGGGAGGCGTTCTGACGTGCACATAGGTTGTTCCGGTCAAGACGGGTTTGGGTACACAAATCCGGTCTGCACTGTTTCAGCAGTGTATCTGTACTGTTCAGCAGTATATCTAGTATGTCTAGTATATAATTCAGAATTACCTAGTTAGTGCCGAGTATTATGCTTAGTGACTAGTTCCCTAAATGGCCATCATTGTTGTTCATTAAATGTTAAATGTTAAATGTTTTAAATACGTTCTGCATATTGTGGTATGAATGACTGTTCCTTATTGTGTTTTGTTGTATTAAACGTGTTCAAAATTAGGTATCAGATCAGTTCTCAATATGCCGCTCTTTTCGAAATTAAAACAAATCAAAACCAGAAAAGGGGTACTCGAAGAAGCTGTTCCCATTCCTCCTAGGGACACTCCAGGGTACTTCATGTATCATAAACATGGCCTAGACGCCATATTATTTCTTGATTTATGGGTAGACTACACCAAGGAATTACCCGAAAGTCAGAGGTGGCCCGCAGCTGGGACCTGGGATGCAGATTGCATCATGAAAGTAGAGGAAGAATTATGGAAAAAGAAAGCTAGACAGTCACAGAAAGATGCCATTGAATTATGGCGTAAAGAATCATATAGACGTACAGAAAAAGCGCTCAGACAGGAAGAGAAAAGTAAGGAGAATTCAAATAAAGTCCGAGAAAATGTATTAATTGAAGAAGGTACTCGAGTAAAATCAGAACAAGTAGACAGACAAAGAAATGCCCTTATGAATAGTATGTATCCTCTTCTGGCCGAAGGGTTACCTAAGGCTACTCCGGAGATACCAAAAGACTTGCCACCCCCATTGTTTCCGATAAAAGCACATCCCAAAGGGCATCCCAGAACCGCAGAAGATGTTTTCCTTTCCTCTTATTTAGACGACGCAGCTCCCGAGTATGCTAATACTGCACCACATAGACCGCCTGCCGAGGAGGTTCAACGCCAAGACCCTCCTCCGTCTGTACCTCCGCAACAACAAACTCCGACACAAGTTCCAGCAAGCACATCTGTTTCTACAGCTGTATCCACACCTATGGTTGCTATATCACGTTCAACGAATCCTTTCACATCTAGCACCCCAGGTGGTGCTACAGGAGGTACATCAAACATTTTTTCCACGCCACCCAGAGTAAATAAACTTTCCTTTCAAGAATTAGCCCACCAACGTACGCCCAAACTAGTAACTCCCGACATGCTTAAGGAACTTCTAGTAGATTGTAGATATGACCCTGTGCCCGGCAAAGAGGACGAAATGCTGCTGGCATCATTACGTATCCGACGAGCTGCAATATATTTAGGGAGGCTACCAGGAATGACTACACATTTAGAAAATATATATCATTTTGTCCAGTCAGGGCGAGATTCTGAAAGTATTAATCGAGCAATGGAATACCAGAAAGTGGAGATACAGGGGGAACTGTTACGTTTCCTCATAAATTGTGTGATCAGAAATCAAGACCGACCAGGGGTAAATCCGGAAGAAATGCGAATTCTTACCACATGGAGTCGGAATATATCAGAGGGGAGACATGATAAACGATTAAGTATAGTAGCTATGTGCCGAAAGATCCGCAAAGAAGTAGAACGAATACACGAAGAAAGATTAGCAGTAGACCAGCCTGAACAAACCGAGGAGGAGGAAGAATTAGAACTGCCCGCAGGACAGTTAGAAACCATGGCCTATGTAGGTAGAGGAAGATCTTGTAATAATACTAGATGCTTTACTGATCCGATACGTCCGATATGTCCAGATAATAACAGAAATTTCCAAACACCTATAATAAATATAAGGTCCCCCGAACATTCGTTCCAAGCCGCTGACAAATTACTCCGAGAACGAAGGGGTTATCATATACTCGATTCTATGGACGAACAAGAATTAGCCAGGTCAGCCGTTCACTGGGTTGATAGTCCCGGAAAATATAGTGATGATACACTAGCGCATACGTTTTTGAACCTCACCCCAGATGAACAGCGTTTAGCTGGTATCTATATGATTCAACAACTCCTTATATTATATAAAAGCCAACACTCCGATCCTGGTCCCTTACCTAATATATTGACTGAATTACTCACGAATAAATGGAGAGGTTCAGGTATTGAGTTAATTAGAGAAATACTAGAATCCAGAAAGCAGTACATTCTTTTTGTATGCCCCGAACATGTCTCACTGCCCATCAAGGAAAGAATGACGTATTACATGGATAGACAGAATCCCTTACGCGAAGTGCACCCGATAAAAGGTGATGACAACCAGTTTAAACGTGTGTTTGTATACACACCCATATCTAAAATAGAACTATTAGAAATGAAGAAAGTGGTACCCAGTCATGATAAAGATCCAGCGGGTTTCCACCGAGAAATTAAAGACATGTTGCTCATGGGAGAATATACCTATCCCGACATTATGAAAATATTGAAAGTATTAATGCCTACGGGCATTTACGAAAAACTCAAGGAAAAGGATTGGGAGGTGGGAGACCAAAAGATAGATTGGACAGCATTAGAAAACGAAGAAAAGGCTCGAGGTCCAGGTTCAGGGCTTGGGGACAAGACCAAAACACTACCAGGTTTACTAGTACAGGTACTGCCACGTTTATTAACTACGAAAAAGGAAGACTGGGGTGCAATCTCAGCCTGTAAACAAAAGCAAGATGAAGACACTAGTGATTTCTATGCCCGATTCGAAAAATGTTTTGGTATAAATAGTGGAATAAAAGCAAGTAGCGAATCGTATCCACATCTGTTTGTGACAAAATTAGTTGAAAATTCCTTGCCCCAAGTTAAGAATAGAGTATTGAAATTCGAGAGTACCTGGCAAGGTAACACTCCGTCACAAATGTTACAAATGCTACAGTACCATCACAATAGAATTAGAGAGGAACAAGAACATGAACACAGACGCATGAAAGACACGAAAATAAAAATGCTAGTTTCCCAGACAGTTCCAGCTGACGGTCATAAAAAGGGTATGACACAGTCCAGTGTTTCAGCAGGTCCTGTAAAAGGGACATGCAACTATTGTAAACAGCCAGGTCATTATGTACACGATTGTCCAGTTTTAAAACATAATATCGCCATAGGTAATACAAAAGAAAGACCACGGCCACTTAGACAGGATCAGAACCAACAAGGAGCCCCGCAGCATGCACAGTCCATGCCAGCTCTGCAACAGTCTATGCCAGCTCCCCCACCGCAGCCTATTGCTGCCACACAAACAACGACACAACAGATGTACCAGACCGCACAGTATGACTATCCTGATTATCAACGATACTCATGAAACAGCCTAGAGAGGGAAGTTGGCTTACCCCTTATCGAGGTCCCTGTGGATCAAGAAGGACCTTATGTACACAGTGAACTATTAGGCCAAGATAGAAAGTTTTTACTTGATACAGGGGCAAGCCGAACAACCATAAAACGTAGTGAAGCTCCAGGGGCACCCCTCTCAGGCTCACAGAATATTTCCCTTGGCTTTTCAGGAAAACCTATCATTAACGAAGTATCACAGCCTCTTCCACTTACGATTGGTCCCTTGACACGAATTACAGATTTATTGCTTACTAAATCATGTCCAGAAAACCTGTTAGGTATAAAAACATTGAAAGCTCTAGGAGCTATAATATGTTGTTCTCCGGAAGGAATAAGATTGTTTCTACGTGATTTCAAAGGGCACTATGTGTCCCGAGACATGGATCACCGACTGCAGACTTTACCCACACATTTATGGGCACAAGGCCCTACAGATGTTGGTTGCATGAACATTACACCATATCGAGTCACACTAAAGACAGGAGTGGTATTACCACGAATGCGACAATACAAGTTACCCCCAGATGCTGTAGTGGCTTTACTACAAATCATTGACGAGCTTATTACCCAAGGAGTGGTTGTGGAAACCGACTCCAATGTATGTAATTCCCCGATAATTCCGATTCTTAAACGAACTGATCCAAAAGCCCCGCCAGTATATCGATTGGTTATTGATCTGCGCGAATTAAATAAATGCATTATACCACAATACCCCGTAGTCCCAGACATTTCTTCATTACTGACAGCCATTGATTCCGAAGCAACTTTCTTTACTGTAATTGATCTCAAGAATGCCTTTTTCAGCGTCCCAATAGATCCGGAAAGCCAATACTTGTTCGGATTTAGTTTAAATGGACGAAGCTTTAAATTCACACGCGCACCTCAAGGATTCACAGAAAGCCCCAGCATCTACAGCCAAGCACTGAAACGAGAACTTGACAGTATACACATGCCAGTCAACACTGCCCTGCTTCAATATGTCGATGATCTGCTGATCACCGCTAGAAGCGAACTTGAATGTGAAAAAACCTCACTGACGGTTTTACAATTTTTGGCCGAAAAGGGGCACAAGGTGTCCCCTTCTAAGCTGCAATTCTGTGTCCAGCGAGTTGTTTACCTTGGGCACTCGCTGTCCAAGTAGGGAAGGCAGCTTACACCAGATCGCATCCAGTTAATTGCTAACATGCCAATACCCAAGACACAAAAGGAGGTACGGGCTTTCATAGGCCTCACTTCATACTGTAGGCAGTGGATCCCTCAGTATGCATTTCTAGCAAAACCACTCATTCAGTTGACAACGCAGGAGGCAGCCACATCGACTGTTCTCCCTTGGACTCAGGAACATGCACAAGCTTTTGAAAGCCTAAAGAAAGCTTTATGTCAAGCACCTGTTTTAGCAACACCATGTTACAATAAACAGTTTACACTCTTTGTTACAGAACGCGAAGGTACTGCCTTGTCAGTACTCACACAGGAACAAGCAGGATCACATAAACCATGTGCTTATTTTTCTAGTACATTAGATCCCGTAGCTCAGGCTCTGCCTGCGTGCCTGAAATCAGTGGCAGCGACAGCTTTGGCAATCCGACAAAGCGATGCCATAGTGTTAGGACACCAATTGACAGTACAAGTACCACATGCAGTAGAGGTTCTCTTGAACCGCACACAAACACAACACTTGACTATAGCAAGACTCACCGGTTACGAATTAACATTGTTCCAGCCACACATAGAAATCAGACGTTGTAGTACATTGAATCCCGCCACACTGTTACCAGTAAACGGAACAGACCCACTAGCACATGATTGTATTGAAGTTATCACTATCACGACGAAACCCAGACAAGACTTGACAGACGTCCCATTGTCAGATCCAGACCTGACGTTGTATGTAGATGGTTCATGTATGAGAACAAGTAAAGGAGAGTTAGTGGCCGCGTATGCAGTCACAACAGACACTGAAGTCATTGAAACAAATTGCATAAATACCTTGTCAGCTCAAGCAGCAGAGCTTATCGCTCTGACACAAGCCTGTATTCAAGCTACAAATAAGAAAGTCAACATATACACTGATTCACGTTATGCATTCGGAGTTGTACATGACTTCGGCGTGCTGTGGCGAGAGAGAGGTTATTTAACTTCTCACGGTGCCCATATTCAGCACGGACCCCTCATTCATGCCTTATTAGATGCCATACATCTACCCACTGCAATATCAATTATGAAATGTAAAGCTCATACGAAAGTTACTGATATCATTTCCCAAGGCAATGATCTAGCTGACAGAACAGCTAAACGGACTGCTCAAACTCACACATCTGACATGACAAAGACAATAGTCCCGACACCAACACATTGCATGACGGTTAAGGATCCCGCTCTTGACGTAATTGACATCCAGACACATGCTACACCAGATGAAATAAAGAAGTGGACTGAATTAGGAGGGATCCAAACGGATCAAGGATGGATGACGAAGGAAAAATCTGTGTGGTTCCTTCCTGATTCAATGGTCCAAGTTATCATTAATACAATACATAGTCCAGCGCACCTAGGAGAAAAAGCTATGCTAGACAGCATTCAACACATTTGGTTCAACAAACATTTACGAGCAGCAGCTAAACAAAAAGTTCGTACCTGTATGATCTGTTGTCAGTTTAACCCAGGTAAAAGCATTCCCGTAGAACAGGGTGGATTTCAGCCTCCTGAGCACCCTTTTGAAGTCCTCCAGATGGATTATATCCAGATGGAACGATGTCGAGGATTCAAATATGTTCTTGTAGTTGTCTGTGCTCTTTCCCGTTGGACAGAGGCATACCCGGTTTCAGATTACACTGCCCCGACTACTGCCAAACAGTTGGTTCGAGAATTCTTCCCACGGCACGGTTTACCACGTGTTGTCTACTCAGATAACGGCCAGCCGTTCTCATCCGAACTAATGAAACACGTTTCACTTTTGTTAGGCTATCAGTGGAAATTTCACTGTGTTCGACACCCCGAGGCAGCAGGTCTCGTGGAACGACATAATCAAACTCTGAAAATTAGATTGTCCAAGATATGTAGAGAGAAAGGTGTCGACTGGGTAGTAGCCTTACCCGTTGCACTCTTTTACATGAGAATGGTAGCGCACTCTCGAACAGGGCTATCCCCTTATGAGGTGATCTTCGGTAGACCACCAAATATGTGGGGGACGCCTATACCACGCAAAATAACTGATGTTGACTGTAATATGCTGACA
Organism: Triturus cristatus; assembly: GCF_964204655.1. Lineage (NCBI taxonomy): Eukaryota > Metazoa > Chordata > Amphibia > Caudata > Salamandridae > Triturus > Triturus cristatus. The sequence goes on from NC_140593.1 coordinate 179,157,021, forward strand.
GATTACTTGGCTTCCTTGATGTCTGCACTACAATCTTGTCGTTCACAGGTAGCTGCAGCCTTTCCCGACAACACCGAGGTGAAACCCCATGACGTAGTTCCCGGGGACCTGGTGTTAGTGAGAAATTTTGACCGGAAGACTCAGCTGGATCCTAGGTGGAAATCGCCTCAACTTGTACTGTTAACCACGAGGACAGCCGTGAAGATCGAAGGTCGCAAAGGCTGGATACATTCAAGTCATATCAAGAAATTTTATGGACTACCGTTCGATGTAAACGATACACCTCGCGTGTCTTCACCGATTGACTCAAAGCTTCCTTTGGTTGAACAGACTAATAAGGAACTATATAAACTAAAACTACGGTGTAACAAGTCAGACAATTTGATTGTTTAAGTCCTCTCCAAGGTGAATCGGTCGAATTTGTCTCTGACATGTATCCCTTAGACCTGAATAGAGAAAGAAACCGAAGGATGCAGTTGAAACAACATGCGTACTGTAAAACACTGCGTAGTCATTGCACAGTGACGTTATTAATTTTGTTTTTCTTAAATCTTTTAATAATCACTGCAAGTATATTGTTGCATATATATTATCCTATTTCTAAACATGTTTACAATGTTACTGCTGAACATTCTTTTAGTGAATTACCCCTGCATGAGTTGTCCTATAGATTTGCGCTGCGCAATAACACTTTTATTAGTATGTTACATCATTCCCATCAGGCTAGCAATGCTACAAATTGTTGGATATGTGGCCGACTCCCTCCCTATCAGAACTATAAGGGAATTCTGCCTCTCTTTCCATATCCGTTCACACACAATGGCTCCTGTGGAGCATGGTTTAGTTTAATTAATTCCTTCAATTCAAACTCAGTAACTTATCAAGACAATTGGGTATGGGGAAACCTGAACCTAGTTTTACTCAAAGCCTGCTACCCTAATAAGGAGGGACTTCCTAAAAGAACAGGAACTGATCTAGAAAATGAAGTATATGGATTAGGGAATTTCACGCTTAATCTCATGATCCTGAATGTTGAATCCGAAGCTGCCCCAATTTTGCCCGCTATGTCAGTATTTCCAGTTAAAGGTGAATTATGTGTAAGAAAGAATGGTTCCATACATATGGGCCATAGTAGATGCACCACTGTAATAGAATTCAGTGATCAAGGCAAGTCTACATTTAGAGCTTCTCGCCATTCCTACTTCGTATGTGGTCAGACTGCATATATACGTTTGCCTCTAGATTGGGATGGTACCTGCTACATCGGATTCCTTTTGCCACCCGTTTTCCTAGCTCCTCCTGATTATCACAGAAATACTCATTTAGTACACAATAGAGAACGGAGAGATCTCCCAATAGTCGATTACACTGAAACAGCATGGGAAAAATACACAGATTTCAATAAAGGTCTCTTTCCCTATATAGGTACAGTTACCAATAGTAAGCTGATACGTAGATTAACCAGAACCCTTGAAGCAGTAGTGAACGAAACTATTTCCGCCTTAGGCAATTTAACAGAAGAGCAGTCTGCTATGCGGATTGTTGTGCTTCAAAATCGTCTTGTCCTTGACGTCATCCTGGCCGATAGGGGCGGAGCTTGTAGGGTCATCGGATCAAGCTGTTGCATTTTCATACCAGAAAATTCGCCATCTGTATATAAAGCCATAACTCGCCTTCATAAGATTGTAAGCCAGATACACCAGAATTCAGGCACCTGGACTTGGTCCGGTTGGTTTTGGGGTGTATTGTCAGCCTGGGGATGGAGGGTCCTATCCTTCCTAGGTATTGGCTTTCTCATACTATTCAGTTGCTGCTTATGCCTACAATGTGGACCAGCGATTTGTGGTCTGTGTGCCACATCGTGTATTCCACCACCAAGATTTCATTCATCCCGGAAGAAGAAGGAAGAACAAATGATGCTATATGAACAGATCAACGGATTGATGAAGATTGATATCTCTTAAGGGCAAGTAGGGGACAAGGAGGGAATGTGGAAATATGGATTTTTATGATCAGTTATGTCCCCTATCTTGGACCCCAACGGTTTCATGTATAAATCACAAGTACATGTATGTTCCCTCCAGTTCCAGTTATGAAGACGCAAACACATGTGCGTCCACCGTCAACATGTCCTCTTTCAGATCCGCCATGAATGGGCCGGATATTCTATTCCTAAGTACGAAAGGCCACCGGCTTTATATGGTTCATTTATCCCATTTTACAGTCCAGGCGAGTAGGCCCTGATTCTGCCATTAAGCCTTTTCCTGCCTTCTGCCTCTGAAAGCTCCAGTCTGAGCTCGCATCTGTATCCATGAACTTTGTCCTACTCCCTGCGCGGCTAACGGTGCCTGACTCGGCCTGTCTGCTTGCCAAAAACTGTATTTCACCTTCGAGATTATCTGCTCCGCTCCCCATCCAATGCATTCCTGTCTAGTAGTTTAAGTAAACATTCTTCCAGCTACCGAGCAAAAGGCCCGGCTTCTCTGTCTTTATGCAAGTAATTCATAGCCCTGTTACTATGGAAGATTTCTGCCCTTGCATCTAGTGTAGACACTTAGACGCTTGTACACGCACGCACAGTCAGTATAGAATAGATTTTATTCGAGAGACCTTTCCTTTTGGATAACATAGTTCTTTAAACATAGGATGTTAGATATGATTTGGGATTAGGTTGACTTGACCCCCCCAGACTTCTGTCTCCACATGTAGAGCTAAATGTCAAGTCCCCTTCACCCCCTAGTTGCACGTCAATCACACGTCATGCTGCTGCGCGCGCATCTCTGCCAAGTATTTCTGCTGACATTGCGAAATTCTTTCATGGAAACACCCATTTATGACATCATACCTGATGACGTTCTTTAGTTACGCCTCGTTACACCCATTTTAGTTACGCATGTATGTTTTTATCTTTGTTATCAACTGTTACGCCTCCTGCATCTGTTTCATTATAATGCCTCTTGTATAAAAATGATTACCTGTCAATAAAGTATGTTCCTTCACTTCCTGAACCTTCGTGGTGATGGAATATGGAGTCCTCAATTCGAATTGATTTTGGAATAAAGCCCGTTCCGAACCTCTAATACCACGGATTCTGCCTCTTATTTTACTGAGCTATTATTATAGATTTTCTGCATCAAATTAAGTACCGGTAATTAAATTATTTACCACAGTGTGAGGAATGCTAGCCAAATCCAACCACCCAGAGGAACTGTGCCAAATCAAAAAAGAATGAAACATGGATGTTGCATGTAACACAATTAAAACTGTCTCTCTCATACACAGGTCAACGTCATCGATCCTTCCCCAAAACTGGGGGGGAAGACTCACAGGACCAGGCTCTGCGTGAAGAGAACACCACCGGCAGCGACGACTCTCACCACTCCGTGGATGACCCAGACCAACCTGGCCCCTCTGGTGTCCAACCACCTGCAGCACCTGCGTCAGGTACAACTGTGCCAACCACCTCCCCCATTCCTGCCACATCCCAGGAGACACCCAGGAGCCCTGCCCGCACACAAGAACACAGCCAGTCTGTTCACGAGGGACAAGGTTCTCCGGGCACCCAGGAGGAGGCAGGCGACACCGCAAATGCCATTCCTCAGGGGTCCCGGAGACCCGATGTGCCCACAACGGCAGGCCAGGCACAAGTGGGCAGGGGTGGTGGGAGTGGAGGACGGTGGAGGCGTGAACCTGCCCAGTTGGCTCAGGACCCAGCTATGGCACATGTCAGAACCATCCTGGACGCATACCGGCGTGACTCCAGAGGCATCGCCCAGGTAGTGGGACCCTCAATGAGATGAAGGCCCTGCAGGTTGAGCATCATGCCAGGATGGAGGCAAGACTTGCAGAGCTCTTGGCGGTGCACAGGGACGTGAGCCAATCCCTCCGTCAGATTGCCCAAAGCCTGGCAAACCCTCCCTGTGCCACCAGGCATAGAGCAGCACCAGACCCAGGGAGGGAGGAGGAGGAGGATTCATCTGACGGAGCGTCCCTTGCATCGTCAAGGCAGGCGTCTGAGGGTCCCCGCAGGAAGGTGGGTCATCCACGAAAAAGACCGTGAGAGTCAGCGGAACATCACCATATCCCAGGTCACCTGGCCTGGCACCTGGCACTCTGGCCCAACAGCAGCACAGCAGCAAAGGACATTCTCTGCCACATGGCCTTGCTGGTCACTGTCTGACCAATGTTGACAAAGACTGTGGCACAGACTCTGATGACTGTCAATGGCAAGGACACCAACTCCCCCTGTGAACTTTGGATTCTACACTCCCGCCAAGCACCTCTTGTCACCCCCCCAAACACGTACCCCACCACTAATAAAATTCATCACAAGATGATGCCGTCATTTTGCATTATTCCAATACATGTGTGTGTTGTAAAGTCAAACCATGCCTGATTTCAGAAGTAACTCCAAACATCCATACCCTGGGGTCTGAGTCTGGCACAGGACACACATGGGTCACAACGTACCATCCAAGACAGACATGGAGCACCATACTCACCCGTGATGGGCCCAACCAGCTGAGGGGGTGCCCGCACAACTGTGCCTACAGACCTATTTAGAAGAGCAACAGTCATGCACAGAGGTCAGGGATCATGTGGAGTGTCCTGGGGTGGGAGTCCCAGGTATGTGTAGACACGTGGCAGAACCATGTCCTGCATGCTTGAGTCAGGTGGATGTGGAGAATGGTGGGCCAGCCAAGGTTGGATGCATGGAGATGGCACAATTGGGTGTTGGATCACAGTGCCACAAGGTGGTGCTGTGGTTGTGGGCTGCATCCTGAGTGTGTGCGTGGATTGAGAAGGTCATCCTGCAGCTGGCAGTGATCCACTCCCCCCATTTCTTTTGGACGTTGATGTGGCCTGGTCGCCGGATGTAGTAGCAGAGCTGTGCAGATGCACCCTGGATGCGGACAAGTATCATGGGATTTCTAACGCACATATCCGTAGAGTGCAGGGTAGGATTAGACACGGATGTCGTAGTTGACCTGAGGGATGGTCTCCCTCTTGCCTTGAGGTGGATGGAACTGGGGATCTTGTGCATAATGCAGAGTGTGCTGCCGCATGAGGCACAGATGCTGCTGATCAGCATAGCACATGTCAGCAAGCAATCCATGATAAACACCATCTCGTTTGCGTGGACACTGGGTGCCCTTGCTGCAGGGCCTGCAGCAGCATGCGCCATGTCAAGGAAACAATGTCACAAGTAGCACACAAAGACAAGGATCTCAGGAAGGAACTATGTAAAAGGTGTATGTCAAGGAAGGAATGTCTGGTTCAACATGACACACACACACAATGGATTCACATGCAGCACAGTGGCCGTCGTGGAGACTGACATGCCACAATACCTACACAGCCATGGACATCATGCACAATACAGAATCTAATCCCTGACAAACAGCTTGCATCTTGCTACTCTACACATAGACTCATATGCACCATCTCTGAGAACAATGCCAGACATGCCGCATGCCCAGTGGCAACAGACCACCATTGACAGAGATGAGGCACCTTGGAGGCAGAGGGACACCTTTATTACTCGTGTGTCGGAATGCTAATGCAACTCTGTCAACACATACACAGGTCATGTGGATGAACACGTGGGTCCAACACTGGCACCCCCCTTACCGCCACAGATGCTGGAAATCCATGGCACTGGCACACAAGTGACGGGTTACAGCTAAACACCCCCTGCTGCTCACGGAGAGCCTGCTATACACCATTGAGCCCCTAATGGGAAATTCACACACAATGTCAACCCGGTGCAACCCGTATGTTTCCGAGGCCAGTGTTACACACATTGATGGCTCCATCACAATCCCATTACAGATGACTGTCACCAAGTCTGACCATCAATTCAGGTGAATTCTGCTCCAGGTCATGTGCCCCATGGTGATTCTACATGTATGCAAAGTAACCAAACATGAACAGGAGCAGTGCACACACATTCAAAACAAATACCACTCCCAAAAAGCCGTGCTGCATCCCTTACCCGAAGGAGATTTTCAAACTTGTCCGTGCATGTAACGCTGATTCAGCACAGGTTGCTGTGTTCATGAGGAATAGCAGGAGCACAACAATGCCACCAGCAGACAGCATGCGCAAGTACCTGTGGATGGGAGACACACCAGAAGTCAGCCAAAAGAAGCACATCCGCATGCATGTACTCGACACGTATTAGGTTGTCAACATGCTAGGTGACAATGATGACTCTGGAAAAACATTCTACTATTGCACCATCACTCGAGTGACACATCCAAACACTCCTCAGACTCACTTGGAAGACATGCAGATGGACACACACATTGCAACACATGCCACACACAGCCCAATGCATGCACACTCAGACACTGGAACTCACCACTAAGCAAAGAAGTCGCGTATGAGCCGACTCCGCATGTCCTCTACCGCCTCCTCCTCCTCCACATCACTTGCCTCGTGCCCAAGCCCTTCATCCTCCATGGGTGGATGGTCCTGCTCATCTGGATCCAGGATGAGTGGCACAGCTTTCTCCACTGCCATGTTGTGCAGCATGCAGCACACAAGGAATATCTTGCAGACCTTCACCGGTGCATATGGGAGTGCGCCACCGGTCTTGTGGAGGCAACGGAATCGGCTCTTCAGGAGGCCAAACGTCCTCTCTATCACTCGCCTGGTCCGCCCATGGGCGTTGTTGTAGCGGTGATCGGCAGCCGTGCTGGGGTTGCGGAGAGGCGTGATCAGCCATGGCATGTTGGGATAGCCAGCGTCCCCTACATGGAAACATCATGGACAAGAGTGGGTCAGGAGGAGCAGTAAGACAGGAAGATGACGTTAAATACAGGACTGCCAGAGTATACCCACCAACAATACATGCTCGTTCGTTGCGCAGCTGCAGCATCATTTCAGGCACCCTGCTACGCCTCATGATGTACGCATCGTGTGCTGATCCTGGAAAACGAGCACAGACATGTGAAATCACCATGTTGGCAAGACACACCGCAAGGGCATTAATGGAGTGGTAATGCTTGCGGTTACGGAAGGCTACCTCCTGTGCCTGTGGTGGTACCAAAGCCACATGTGTTCCATCTATGGACCCAATGACATGGGGCATCCCTCCCAGGGCATAGAACTCACGCTTGACAGCTGTCAACTGCTCAGGAGTTGGGAATTTAATGAACTCATCAAGGTGCTCCAACATGGCCTCTAAAAAATCATGCAGAACACGGCTGAACATGGTTTGGGACATCCCACCGACATGGGCAATGGTATGTTGAAAGGTACCCGTGGCCAAGAAATGTAGGGCTGCCATCACCTTCATCTTGGGTGTCAGTGCACCAGGATACCTGTGTAGCGGTTGGAGGTGTGCTGCCAGCCGTGTCGTCAAGTCCTCAATCAAACGTTGGGGGAAGCGGTAGCGGCGTATACAGTCATTTTCCTGCATGTCAGCCAAGTCCGGAATTGGTCGAAGGAGAGGCGGAGCCCTGCAGTGAATCAGAAGGGACAACGAAGAGTGAGTACAGTACACCACCAATGTCAATGTACAGAGCACATGCTCAACAGGCAATACACATATGCTACATACAGAGTCAGGTCTGTGCAATGTGCCCTGGACACGTATGCCAGGCATGTGACACTCCTACCAAGAGCCAGCTACAAACGTTGATTCTCAACCTTATTATGCCATGCAATGAAACTAGCTGTGGGCCAGTGTAAGTGAGCAGGCAGACGCATTACAGGAGTTACAGACATCCAAATATGTGCAGAAGAAGGCTGTTTATTGTACAGACAGGTTGCGGAACACTAGAGGCACAGGTGACATGTCATAGAAAAAGGACAGACCACACACCTTGCCATGAAGGATTGCATGTCAAGACTGATCACACATACATTGAGAGTATGCAGATATGTCCTTGTTTTGAAACTCCGTGTCGATGCATACATACACACCTTACGTCGGATTACACATGTGTGCTGGTGTGCGTAACAGTGTACCATGCCCATCTACACACAGACACATGTTGGTTGCAGCAACAGCAGATGCATTTGACCAAACACCTACAGCAAACCTATGGGAAGACATGACACACACATGACATAGCTACAGAGTGCAACACGGGCATTCACTTGTCAGGGGTAAAATTCCGTGTACCTGGCATCAGGGGACATTTGCGGGTGTCGGTGACTGTGCCATGCCAGTGATGCATGGCCAAACAAGTCAGTACTACATGCACACATGTCAAAGGAGTGAAGGGGATGTGTGGCACATAGGGCACCATCACACTTGACATGTGTACACAGCCCATCATACTGTAATTAGCTTCACAGCTCAGGAGTATGGTGCCACATCACAGCCTGACCCACCTGTGCCCGACACATGTAGTACTGCACAGACGATGCCTTGATGTCCAGCCCTGGCCATGTATGACAGCTCAATTCATTCCTGTGTGCCGCTTGTCACCACTGTCAGGTGTGAATCCCACCGTACATACGCTCCGAGGGCGTGTGTGGGGTCCCTATCACTATGGTGGTGCTGGCGTACGTGTACGCCATAGTAGTCCGGACCGTACACACGCGTGTACGGTCCCTATCACTATGGTGGTGCTGGCGTACGTGTACGCCATAGTAGTCCGGACCGTACACGCGTTTGTACGGTCCCTATCACTATGGTGGTGCTGGTGTACGTGTACGCCATAGTAGTCCGGACTGTACACACGCGTGTACGGTCCCTATCACTATGGTGGTGCTGGCGTACGTGTACGCCATAGTGATAGGGACCGTACACGCGTGTGTACGGTCCCTATCACTATGGTGGTGCTGGCGTACGTGTACGCCATAGTAGTCCGGACCGTACACATGCGTGTACGGTCCCTATCACTATGGTGGTGCTGGCGTACGTGTACGCCATAGTGATAGGGACCATACACGCGTGTGTACGGTCCGGACTACTATGGCGTACATGTACGCCAGCACCACCATAGTGATAGGGACCATACACGCGTGTGTACGGTCCGTTGCAATGCTTTTGGGGTGCCCTAGGGATGTGGGACGCACCGTACTTGTGTTGTGACATAGGATTGCCATAGGGGACACATGAGGGACAAGTATAGGGGCCTAAATGCATGCTGGTTGTCATGGAGACCGAGTTTCAGGTTTGAATTTTGCATCATGTGGCCAGCAGAAGTCGGTTGGAGACAATTTACTTTGTTGCAATGTGGTTGTTGACATTACATCATGCTCAATTTTAAAACCATGGATAGCCTGTCACTGGGGTAGTTTTAAATTGATTGGAGGACACGTAGGATGCTAATGTGACTGAGCCAATCACTCTGTACTTCTGTAAATGAAACAGGCCAGCAAGGAAGATATAAGGCAGCCAGGTACCTTGAGAGAGCACTTGCCTGCACATCCCTTCATTACACAACACTGCTGCTGCTTGTCATTCCTCTGGCACCATGTCCATGTCTGTGGAGAGGGCCCAGCCATTCACCATGGAGGAGAATATGGCGTTGCTGGATGTGATCCTCCCACAGTACACCATGCTGTATGGTCGACCAGGGGAGCAGGTGAGTGCAGACCCCACTAGCTTAAACTGTGCCCCTCATTTTTACTGTGACTTCTGGCATTGTGTCCAGGTGTGATAGACATGCAGGGTTCTTCAAAGTGGTTCCCGGGGGGGGGAAGGGCTCATGTCTCCCATGCAGAGCATGCTGTAGTTCCTGTGTGCACAACGCACTAGCATGGTGCTTACTGTGACGATCACTGCATGGTGCATGCCGCTTTCGGACTGCCTAATCCTCCTGGAAATGTTGTTCCTACAGTCCTGATGTGAGTCTGTGCTCCCCCCAGGGTGACAGGTGCCAGGACCCACAGATGTGTGTCTGTTCTGTGTACCTGTGGTGAGAGTGTCTAAATGATGTGTTCGTCCCCTGGACATTGGTGTGTGTGTGTGAGTCCCCTGTCATGTTGGTGTGTGCATATGTGGAGTGTTGCACCCCAGCTGCATGTGGGATGGACACACCCTGGCCATCTGATGTGAGCAGGGAGCTGTGCTGGATGTCTGCCGTGCTGAGACAGCCCCACATCTGTGACACCCCCAGTCTAGTGGCACATGTGCAGAGTGAGGTTTGTAGCGGCAGTTACCAATGCCAGGTGATTGTTCAGTGCCTGTGTGTGTCTGTGTACTCTGCTGAGGTGGCGTAAGTGGGCTGGGGCATGTGACTGCTTAGGGGTACTGTTCAGATTCCTGTTGTAGCTTGGGATGCACAGTGTGAGCCTGCATCATTGATTGTGTTGCACCCCTCATGCCACCTGTGTGCTTTCAATGGCACCTACTGCATTTGCCCATTCCCAGGAGGATGATGTCACTATGACAAAGGTGCAATGGGTTGGCTGCATACTGTGGCCAGTTCAAACATGCATGATTTGTAATATGTGTGTCTCTGTGTCATTGATAAGGTGGATTGATGTATTGTCACTTTTGCATCCTCACAGGTAGGCGTCTGTGCCAAGGGGGAGATCTGGAAGCAAGCCGTCAGTGCCGTGAGGAGGACGGATGGTCGGAAGCGGCGCCTAGCCCAGGAGAGGAAACGCTGGCAGGACATCCGGTGCTCGACGCGGAGGATCGCACGGTTCCTGCTGGGGGACTCTCCTGAGAGCCACAAAAACCGTGGGCGCCTTCGTCTGACCCACATCCATAAGCGTGTGCTGGCGGTGGTCTTCCCTGATCTGGATAGGCGCCTAGCGGAGAAGCAGCGGCAGGAAGGGGGTAGGTACTTGTGTGTTTGTTGTGTGTCACCAGCTTTTGGAAGTGCGCAGTTGCATGGATACACTGCCAGGGTTTAAATGTGCAGTGCGTATCCTGTTCCCCAAAGTAAAGCGGTGCTGTTCTTCCTCCCTTCCCCTCCTTGCCATGTGTTCCCTGGTCTGTGTGTAGTCACTCTTGCACAAGGTCATCTAGGCTGGCAGTAACTCCAAGTACCCAATGCTTGCAGCATCATGTGTGGGGGTGGTGTGTAACAGGTTTTTGCACGTTGCCTGTGCCCTGGCCAGTTCAGTCATTGTGGGGTCCATGTTAGTTGGCACTGATGCTGAGTCCCGACATGGGAATATGTGTTTCATGTGTACTGCCTTACTGCCTGCATGACATGGGTATGAAGGCACAATTTGCACATAACAGCAGCCAATGAATACGCAGTACACTGAAAGAGTGTCAGCACACACCGCCACAGCAGCAGCGCAGACTCAGACACTCCGCCCAATGGGTGCCCGCAGAGAAGAAACAAACCCACATGAACAAGCCAATGGCCTTTGCAAGACCTGCAAACTGTGTGTGCCCAGGAAGCTGGGCTGAGGTGACAGAGGGTGACACACAGAGGGAGGGAGAGGGGCAGAGAGAGGGACACAGACAGAGGTGGACACAGGGAGACAGACAGAGGGAGGGAGGAGGCTGACAGAGGGAGGCAGAAAGGGAGACGGACAGAGGGAGGAGGCTGACAGAGGGAGGGAGAAAGTGAGACGGACAGTGGGAGGAGGCTGACAGAGGGAGGGAGAAAGGGAGACAAGGTTTGGCAGTGCCTTAACCCCCCCTTCAACCTTTGATAAACACTAGGCCATGTGTCAATCTGTGCACAAGTACATCTGTGCTGCAGGCACAAACAGAACCTTACACCCAGTATACCTACCCACTGTGTTCATCAGAACCCTGTCACAAATTGTTAAGTTACCTACCTGCATTCTCAAATAGCATGGGATAAACACCTTTTGGCCACGTACAGTGCAACACGTAAGGCGGCTCTGCATGGCTTGCTACACCCGCTCACTACACTGCTGACTGCGTTCCCAAAATATGCATCAACTAAGATTGTGTCACACATAGGTAAAGTGTCGAAAGCTGTGGCCAAGGGACATACCCATGCACAAGTGCACTGTGTGAGGAATGCTAGCCAAATCCAACCACCCAGAGGAACTGTGCCAAATCAAAAAAGAATGAAACATGGATGTCGCATGTAACACAATTAAAACTGTCTCTCTCACACACAGGTCAACGTCATCGATCCTTCCCCAACACTGGGGGGGAAGACTCACAGGACCAGGCTCTGCGTGAAGAGAACACCACCGGCAGCGACGACTCTCACCACTCCGTGGATGACCCAGACCAACCTGGCCCCTCTGGTGTCCAACCACCTGCAGTACCTGCGTCAGGTACAACTGTGCCAACCACCTCCCCCATTCCTGCCACATCCCAGGAGACACCCAGGAGCCCTGCCCGCACACAACAACACAGCCAGTCTGTCCACAAGGGACAAGGTTCTCCGGGCACCCAGGAGGAGGCAGGCGACACCGCAAATGCCATCCCTCAGGGGTCCCGGAGACCCGATGTGCCCACAACGGCAGGCCAGGCACAAGTGGGCAGGGGTGGTGGGAGTGGAGGACGGTGGAGGCGCGAACCTGCCCAGTTGGCTCAGGACCCAGCTATGGCACATGTCAGAACCATCCTGGACCCATACCGGCGTGACTCCAGAGGCATCGCCCAGGTAGTGGGGACCCTCAATGAGATGAAGGCCCTGCAGGTTGAGCATCATGCCAGGATGGAGGCAAGACTTGCAGAGCTCTTGGCAGTGCACAGGGACGTGAGCCAATCCCTCCGTCAGATTGCCCAAAGCCTGGCAAACCCTCCCTGTGCCACCAGGCGTAGAGCAGCACCAGACCCAGGGAGGGAGGAGGAGGAGGATTCATCTGACGGAGCGTCCCTTGCATCGTCAAGGCAGGCGTCTGAGGGTCCCCGCAGGAAGGTGGGTCGTCCACGAAAAAGACCGTGAGAGTCAGCGGAACATCACCATCTCCCAGGTCACCTGGCCTGGCACCTGGCACTCTGGCCCAACAGGAGCACAGCAGCAAAGGACATTCTCTGCCACATGGCCTTGCTGGTCACTGTCTGACCAATGTTGACAAAGACTGTGGCACAGACTCTGATGACTGTCAATGGCAAGGACACCAACTCCCCCTGTGAACTTTGGATTCTACACTCCCGCCAAGCACCTCTTGTCACCCCCCCAAACACGTACCCCAGCACTAATAAAATTCATCACAATCAAAAGATGATGCCGTCATTTTGCATTATTCCAATACATGTGTGTGTTGTAAAGTCAAACCATGCCTGATTTCAGAAGTAACTCCAAACATCCATACCCTGGGGTCTGAGTCTGGCACAGGACACACATGGGTCACAACGTACCATCCAAGACAGACATGGAGCACCATACTCACCCGTGATGGGCCCAACCAGCTGAGGGGGTGCCCGCACAACTGTGCCTACAGACCTATTTAGAAGAGCAACAGTCATGCACAGAGGTCAGGGATCATGTGGAGTGTCCTGGGGTGGGAGTCCCAGGTATGTGTAGACACGTGGCAAACCATGTCCTGCATGCTTGAGTCAGGTGGATGTGGAGAATGGTGGGCCAGCCAAGGTTGGATGCATGGAGATGGCACAATTGGGTGTTGGATCACAGTGCCACAAGGTTGTGCTGTGGTTGTGGGCTGCATCCTGAGTGTGTGCGTGGATTGAGAAGGTCATCCTGCAGCTGGCAGTGATCCACTCCCCCCATTTCTGTTGGACGTTGATGTGGCCTGGTCGCCGGATGTAGTAGCAGAGCTGTGCAGATGCACCCTGGATGCGGACAAGTATCATGGGTTTTCTAACGCACATATCCGTAGAGTGCAGGGTAGGATTAGACACGGATGTCGTAGTTGACCTGGGGGATGGTCTCCCTCTTGCCTTGGGGTGGATGGAACTGGGGATCTTGTGCATAATGCAGAGTGTGCTGCCGCATGAGGCACAGATGCTGCTGATCAGCATAGCACATGTCAGCAAGCAATCCATGATAAACACCATCTCGTTTGCGTGGACACTGGGTGCCCTTGCTGCAGGGCCTGCAGCAGCATGCGCCATGTCAAGGAAACAATGTCACAAGTAGCACACAAAGACAAGGATCTCAGGAAGGAACTATGTAAAAGGTGTATGTCAAGGAAGGAATGTCTGGTTCAACATGACACACACACACAATGGATTCACATGCAGCACAGTGGCCGTCGTGGAGACTTACATGCCACAATACCTACACAGCCATGGACATCATGCACAATACAGAATCTAATCCCTGACAAACAGCTTGCATCTTGCTACTCTACACATAGACTCATATGCACCATCTCTGAGAACAATGCCAGACATGCCGCATGCCCAGTGGCAACAGACCACCATTGACAGAGATGAGGCACCTTGGAGGCAGAGGGACACCTTTATTACTCGTGTGTCGGAATGCTAATGCAACTCTGTCAACACATACACAGGTCATGTGGATGAACACGTGGGTCCAACACTGGCACCCCCCTTACCGCCACAGATGCTGGAAATCCATGGCACTGGCACACAAGTGACGGGTTACAGCTAAACACCCCCTGCTGCTCACGGAGAGCCTGCTATACACCATTGAGCCCCTAATGGGAAATTCACACACCATGTCAACCCGGTGCAACCCGTATGTTTCCGAGGCCAGTGTTACACACATTGATGGCTCCATCACAATCCCATTACAGATGACTGTCACCAAGTCTGACCATCAATTCAGGTGAATTCTGCTCCAGGTCATGTGCCCCATGGTGATTCTACATGTATGCAAAGTAACCAAACATGAACAGGAGCAGTGCACACACATTCAAAACAAATACCACTCCCAAAAAGCCGTGCTGCATCCCTTACCCGAAGGAGATTTTCAAACTTGTCCGTGCATGTAACGCTGATTCAGCACAGGTTGCTGTGTTCATGAGGAATAGCAGGAGCACAACAATGCCACCAGCAGACAGCATGCGCAAGTACCCGTGGATGGGAGACACACCAGAAGTCAGCCAAAAGAAGCACATCCGCATGCATGTACTCGACACGTATTAGGTTGTCAACATGCTAGGTGACAATGATGACCCTGGAAAAACATTCTACTATTGCACCATCACTCGAGTGACACATCCAAACACTCCTCAGACTCACTTGGAAGACATGCAGATGGACACACACATTGCAACACATGCCACACACAGCCCAATGCATGCACACTCAGACACTGGAACTCACCACTAAGCAAAGAAGTCACGTATGAGCCGACTCCGCATGTCCTCTACCGCCTCCTCCTCCTCCACATCACTTGCCTCGTGCCCAAGCCCTTCATCCTCCATGGGTGGATGGTCCTGCTCATCTGGATCCAGGATGAGTGGCACAGCTTTCTCCACTGCCATGTTGTGCAGCATGCAGCACACAAGGAATATCTTGCAGACCTTCACCGGTGCATATGGGAGTGCGCCACCGGTCTTGTGGAGGCAACGGAATCGGCTCTTCAGGAGGCCAAACGTCCTCTCTATCACTCGCCTGGTCCGCCCATGGGCGTTGTTGTAGCGGTGATCGGCAGCCGTGCTGGGGTTGCGGAGAGGCGTGATCAGCCATGGCATGTTGGGATAGCCAGCGTCCCCTACATGGAAACATCATGGACAAGAGTGGGTCAGGAGGAGCAGTAAGACAGGAAGATGACGTTAAATACAGGACTGCCAGAGTATACCCACCAACAATACATGCTCGTTCGTTGCGCAGCTGCAGCATCATTTCAGGCACCCTGCTACGCCTCATGATGTACGCATCGTGTGCTGATCCTGGAAAACGAGCACAGACATGTGAAATCACCATGTTGGCAAGACACACCGCAAGGGCATTAATGGAGTGGTAATGCTTGCGGTTACGGAAGGCTACCTCCTGTGCCTGTGGTGGTACCAAAGCCACATGTGTTCCATCTATGGACCCAATGACATGGGGCATCCCTCCCAGGGCATAGAACTCACGCTTGACAGCTGTCAACTGCTCAGGAGTTGGGAATTTAATGAACTCATCAAGGTGCTCCAACATGGCCTCTAAAAAATCATGCAGAACACGGCTGAACATGGTTTGGGACATCCCACCGACATGGGCAATGGTATGTTGAAAGGTACCCGTGGCCAAGAAATGTAGGGCTGCCATCACCTTCATCTTGGGTGTCAGTGCACCAGGATACCTGTGTAGCGGTTGGAGGTGTGCTGCCAGCCGTGTCGTCAAGTCCTCAATCAAATGTTGGGGGAAGCGGTAGCGGCGTATACAGTCATTTTCCCGCATGTCAGCCAAGTCCGGAATTGGTCGAAGGAGAGGCGGAGCCCTGCAGTGAATCAGAAGGGACAACAAAGAGTGAGTACAGTACACCACCAATGTCAATGTACAGAGCACATGCTCAACAGGCAATACAAATATGCTACATACAGAGTCAGGTCTGTGCAATGTGCCCTGGACACGTATGCCAGGCATGTGACACTCCTACCAAGAGCCAGCTACAAACGTTGATTCTCAACCTTATTATGCCATGCAATGAAACTAGCTGTGGGCCAGTGTAAGTGAGCAGGCAAACGCATTACAGGAGTTACAGACATCCAAATATGTGCAGAAGAAGGATGTTTATTGTACAGACAGGTTGCGGAACACTAGAGGCACAGGTGACATGTCATAGAAAAAGGACAGACCACACACCTTGCCATGAAGGATTGCATGTCAAGACTGATCACACATACATTGAGAGTATGCAGATATGTCCTTGTTTTGAAACTCCGTGTCGATGCATACATACACACCTTACGTCGGATTACACATGTGTGCTGGTGTGCGTAACAGTGTGCCATGCCCATCTACACACAGACACATGTTGGTTGCAGCAACAGCAGATGCATTTGACCAAACACCTACAGCAAACCTATGGGAAGACATGACACACACATGACATAGCTACAGAGTGCAACACGGGCATTCACTTGTCAGGGGTAAAATTCCGTGTACCTGGCATCAGGGGACATTTGTGGGTGTCGGTGACTGTGCCATGCCAGTGACGCATGGCCAAACAAGTCAGTACTACATGCACACATGTCAAAGGAGTGAAGGGGATGTGTGGCACATAGGGCACCATCACACTTGACATGTGTACACAGCCCATCATACTGTAATTAGCTTCACAGCTCAGGAGTATGGTGCCACATCACAGCCTGACCCACCTGTGCCCGACACATGTAGTACTGCACAGACGTTGCCTTGATGTCCAGCCCTGGCCATGTATGACAGCTCAATTCATTCCTGTGTGCCGCCTGTCACCACTGTCAGGTGTGAATCCCACCGTACATACGCTCCGAGGGCGTGTGTGGGGTCCCTATCACTATGGTGGTGCTGGCGTACGTGTACGCCATAGTAGTCCGGACCGTACACACGCGTGTACGGTCCCTATCACTATGGTGGTGCTGGCGTACGTGTACGCCATAGTAGTCCGGACCGTACACGCGTTTGTACGGTCCCTATCACTATGGTGGTGCTGGTGTACGTGTACGCCATAGTAGTCCGGACTGTACACACGCGTGTGTACGGTCCCTATCAGTATGGTGGTGCTGGCGTACGTGTACGCCATAGTAGTCCGGACCGTACACATGCGTGTACGGTCCCTATCACTATGGTGGTGCTAGCGTACGTGTACGCCATAGTGATAGGGACCATACACGTGTGTGTACGGTCCGGACTACTATGGCGTACATGTACGCCAGCACCACCATAGTGATAGGGACCGTACACGCGTGTGTACGGTCCGTTGCAATGCTTTTGGGGTGCCCTAGGGCTGTGGGACGCACCGTACCTGTGTTGTGACATAGGATTGCCATAGGGGACACATGAGGGACAAGTATAGGGGCCTAAATGCATGCTGGTTGTCATGGAGACCGAGTTTCAGGTTTGAATTTTGCATCATGTGGCCAGCATAAGTCGGTTGGAGACAATTTACTTTGTTGCAATGTGGTTGTTGACATTACATCATGCTCAATTTTAAAACCATGCATAGCCTGTCACTGGGGTAGTTTTAAATTGATTGGAGGACACGTAGGATGCTAATGTGACTGAGCCAATCACTCTGTACTCCTGTAAATGAAACAGGCCAGCAAGGAAGATATAAGGCAGCCAGGTCCCTTGAGAGAGCACTTGCCTGCACATCCCTTCATTACACAACACTGCTGCTGCTTGTCATTCCTCTGGCACCATGTCCAGGTCTGTGGAGAGGGCCCAGCCATTCACCATGGAGGAGAATATGGCGTTGCTGGATGTGATCCTCCCACAGTACACCATGCTGTATGGTCGACCAGGGGAGCAGGTGAGTGCAGACCCCACTAGCTTAAACTGTGCCCCTCATTTTTACTGTGACTTCTGGCATTGTGTCCAGGTGTGACAGACATGCAGGGTTCTTCAAAGTGGTTCCCGGGGGGGGGAAGGGCTCATGTCTCCCATGCAGAGCATGCTGTAGTTCCTGTGTGCACAACGCACTAGCATGGTGCTTACTGTGACGATCACTGCATGGTGCATGCCGCTTTCGGACTGCCTAATCCTCCTGGAAATGTTGTTCCTACAGTCCTGATGTGAGTCTGTGCTCCCCCCAGGGTGACAGGTGCCAGGACCCACAGATGTGTGTCTGTTCTGTGTACCTGTGGTGAGAGTGTCCAAATGATGTGTTCGTCCCCTGGACATTGGTGTGTGTGTGTGAGTCCCCTGTCATGTGGGTGTGTGCATATGTGGAGTGTTGCACCCCAGCTGCATGTGGAATGGATACACCCTGGCCATCTGATGTGAGCAGGGAGCTGTGCTGGATGTCTGCCGTGCTGAGACAGCCCCACATCTGTGACACCCCCAGTCTAGTGGCACATGTGCAGAGTGAGGTTTGTAGCGGCAGTTGCCAATGCCAGGTGATTGTTCAGTGCCTGTGTGTGTCTGTGTACTCTGCTGAGGTGGCGTAAGTGGGCTGGGGCATGTGACTGCTTAGGGGTACTGTTCAGATTCCTGTTGCAGCTTGGGATGCACAGTGTGAGCCTGCATCATTGATTGTGTTGCACCCCTCATGCCACCTGTGTGCTTTCAATGGCACCTACTGCATTTGCCCATTCCCAGGAGGATGATGTCACTATGACAAAGGTGCAATGGGTTGGCTGCATACTGTGGCCAGTTCAAACATGCATGATTTGTAATATGTGTGTCTCTGTGTCATTGATAAGGTGGATTGATGTATTGTCACTTTTGCATCCTCACAGGTAGGCGTCTGTGCCAAGGGGGAGATCTGGAAGCAAGCCGTCAGTGCTGTGAGGAGGACGGATGGTCGGAAGCGGCGCCTAGATCAGGTGAGGAAACGCTGGCAGGACATCCGGTGCTCGACGCGGAGGATCGCACGGTTCCTGCTGGGGGACTCACCTGAGAGCCACAAAAACCGTGGGCGCCGCCGTCTGACCCACATCCATAAGCGTGTGCTGGCGGTGGTCTTCCCTGATCTGGATAGGCGCCTAGCGGAGAAGCAGCGGAAGGAAGGGGGTAGGTACATGTGTGTTTGTTGTGTGTCACCAGCTTTTGGAAGTGCGCAGTTGCATGGATACACTGCCAGGGTTTAAATGTGCAGTGCGTATCCTGTTCCCCAAAGTAAAGCGGTGCTGTTCTTCCTCCCTTCCCCTCCTTGCCATGTGTTCCCTGGTCGGTGTGTAGTCACTCTTGCACAAGGTCATCTAGGCTGGCAGTAACTCCAAGTACCCAATGCTTGCAGCATCATGTGTGGGGGTGGTGTGTAACAGGTTTTTGCACGTTGCCTGTGCCCTGGCCAGTTCAGTCATTGTGGGGTCCATGTTAGTTGGCACTGATGCTGAGTCCCGACATGGGAATATGTGTTTCATGTGTACTGCCTTACTGCCTGCATGTCGAATGCTGTGCCCTCTGACATGATGTGCTTGAGTGTGAGATGTGCATAGTGCAGGGATGGTGGCTTGTGTTCCAGTCATATCCATCCAGGGCCATGGAGTAGTGTGGCCACTACAGTCCCCTGGGGCACCTTTTCCTAGGTATCATGTGTGTCATCAGACAATGTGGACATTCTCTGTGTCTTCAGCATAGTTTGGGCCCTGTGTCATAGTACCATGGCCTCATTAGAATTCACGTATACTGTGCTACATGTGTCCACTGTACAGGGTGACCTAAATTAGCTGGTGCATACTCACAGGGGCCAGTGCCTGTGTGTCTTAGTACAACTATCTGATGATGGTTGTTTGTCAGTGATATGTGTGGACAGGCGCACCAGGGGTAGTTTGTGTGCGATCAGGATTAATTGCAGGCCATGTGTTTTCATCCCAGACTAAGAGGTGTAAGTACTTCCATGTCTCAATCACATTGTCTCAGGTAGGGGGGGGGGTTGGTGCGGGCAAGGCCTACACG
Source organism: Triturus cristatus (assembly GCF_964204655.1). NCBI lineage: Eukaryota > Metazoa > Chordata > Amphibia > Caudata > Salamandridae > Triturus > Triturus cristatus. The sequence goes on from NC_140593.1 coordinate 179,177,338, forward strand.
TCCAAACCTGAAGTCTCCTTGCTCGGTCTGGCCAGTGTGTGATGTTTGTGTGGCCAAACACTCAAGGTGCAGTGCCCCAGTCATGTTGGCTATGGTTTACTGTATTACCTTTGCAGCATGTCCCAAGAGTTGCTAGACATGGTTCCTGCTCATTCCTTTCTTGGCTACGCTGTGTGTCGCTGATGCTGTGCTAGATTGTCCCCAGAGCCTGGCTCCTCTGTACAATTTGATATCAAGTTATTTGCTATTGTGTCATGCTCTCCATATTTTAACAGTGGCATGGTGGGTCAACAAACTGTGTGTTGCAGGGACTACATATGTGCCTTGTATTGTAGATGTTACTCTTGTAGCTTTTCAGGCTATGCACTGTGACCTATGTAGAGTTGACTCATGTGACATATGTATACAGGTGTCTGCTTTCTCCTGTCTCTTCACCTTGCCCACAGCATCGTCGGGGGACTACGAGGGAGACACTGGCATGGACCGTGAGGAGGGAGCGAGCACCAGTGCCAGTAGTGCAGAGTTGTCTGGCACATCGAGTGGCACGGAGGCCGACGGGAGTGCAGCGGAGGACCTGTCCAGTCAAACCACCACCGACTATGACACAGACGGGTCCAAGGCTGAGCACTCCGAGGGGGCGGAGGCTGCTCCCACAGCTGACACCAGCACTCCATCGCTACCCGCCCCCTCCATTCCGCTCACCGGCCTCCCACTTGCTCGTGTCCCTTCCCAGCGTGCTAGGTCACCACGTGTCTCCTTCTTGCCAGGCACCGCACCCCCTGCCCCTGTCTCCACTGCTGCCACCAATGCCGAGTCTGTGGACATCCTGCGGCAGTTGCAGGTTGGTCAGACTGCGATGCTTAATGTCCTCCATGGCCACAGCCAAGTGATCAACCAGATGGAGGCATACATGGAGGGCATTTCAGCTGCGCAGTCTGACCAACGCAACTTGCTGAGGTCCATAGACTCAACACTGGCTGCAGCATTGGGTCTCCTGCAGCGCTACGTCCCCCCCTACCCCTGCAGCATCCACACTTCCCACTCCCATGCCTGTCCACAGCACACCCAGACGTAGCCATGCACGCACACCACCAGACACAGGCACCACACCACCAGGGAAGGCAAAGCGCACACCTCCTGGCACGCACACACAGGGTGAAGTAGGCACACCCACTGGGTCGGGGGGGAAACGGAAGACACGCAGCCAGAGTGGGAGTCCACATTCCTCACGACCACCACCCTCCAAATCCACTCCCCTCAGCTCTCCTGGCCAGGATTCCACCAAAGACTCCTTCATGGCCGCTCTGTCCCTGAGCCCCACAGTGACACCACCCCGCAAGCGGTCAAAGGAGTCCCCGGTCAGGGTGGTTGATTCCCCCCGTGTCCCCACCCTCCCCAGGTAGCGCTGCGACCCATCCCTGCGACCCCCCCCCCTCCTTGGGGCCTGTGGTTCCTTCGGGTGCAGGGGAGACGCTGGGCGACCTGGCAGTAGTGTGCAGCGCCGTGCTCGAATCCACCTTTGGCGCTGCCCCACCCCCTGTGTTGAAGTCGTCCGTCCCTGCACCCACAACACCTACCCTTGCCCCTCCTGTCCCTGCGGTGCCTGGTCCTTCCCCCCACATGATGCCGCCCCCCTGTGGATGACAAGGTTGTCTGAACTGTGCAGGCAAGCTAGGGGACACGCATCCCAATGTGTCCCCCACCTGGATTGGAACTATAGACTGCCCTATGGGACTTGTGCATTTTGAACTCTTCGTACAATTCATTTTAAAACATTGCTGAATGAAGCTATTTTATTTTCCTTGGCACACTACTGCTTTTCGGGCATTGCTGTTGGTGGTGCTGCTCTATGATTTGGGGTGGTGATAATGTGTTAGGTGTCTGGGATATGTTGTAGTGTGCTGTTCGTGGGGTGGACCCTGTTATCTGTGTGCCATCACACGGTATTTGCTATCAAACTTTGCTCATGTTAGCTGTTACTGCATGGTGACATTGTCCAAGGTGTGTACCTTCCTCTGTGGACCCTGACATCTTCCCTGCAGGGTGTTGTGAAGACATTTGTGCAGTGCTGTGTCTACATTTGCTGGGTGTGTGACGGACCCCTTCAACTTTGGCCATGCATGCTGGCCAAGGTCTCCACCTGCATCATTTGTGTCATCCTTGGGGGTCACTGTACTTGTGACTGGAGTATATTGACAGGACTTCATGTGTACATGTTCCCTTTTCCGCAGTATGCATGTGTGTACTCCCAGCCTCGCACACATGTGTTTCGTGTTCTGCTGGGTCTTTGAGCACCTGACTGACAATTGTGGGCATTGTATCTGTGTGTACTCAACCCCTTTCTTTCCATGGGCACAGCTGGGGGGACTCTGCACACACCCCTCCTGTGTCTGGGCACTGCTGGGAGGACTCTGCACCCACCCCTCCTGTGTCTGGGCACTGCTGGGAGGACTCTGCACCCACCCCTCCTGTGTCTGGGCACTGCTGGGAGGACTCTGCACCCACCCCTCCTGTGTCTGGGCACTGCTGGGAGGACTCTGCACACACCCCTCCTGTGTCTGGGCACTGCTGGAGTGATAGGCACACACCCCTCCTGTGTCTGGGCACTGCTGGGAGGACTCTGCACACACCCCTCCTGTGTCTGGGCACTGCTGGGAGGACTCTGCACCCACCCCTCCTATGTCTGGGCACTGCTGGGAGGACTCTGCACCCACCCCTCCTGTGTCTGGGCACTGCTGGGAGTAATAGACACACACCCCTCCTGTGTCTGGGCACTGCTGGGAGGACTCTGCACCCACCCCTCCTGTGTCTGGGCACTGCTGGGAGGACTCTGCACACACCCCTCCTGTGTCTGGGCACTGCTGGGAGTGATAGGCAGACACCCCTCCTGTGTCTGGGCACTGCTGGGAGGACTCTGCACCCACCCCTCCAATGTCTGGGCACTGCTGGGAGGACTCTGCACCCACCCCTCCTGTGTCTGGGCACTGCTGGGAGGACTCTGCACCCACCGCTCCTATGTCTGGGCACTGCTGGGAGGACTCTACACCCACCCCTCCTGTGTCTGGGCACTGCTGAGAGTGATAGGCACACACCCCTCCTGTGTCTGGGCACTGCTGGGAGGACTCTGCACCCACCCCTCCTGTGTCTGGGCACTGCTGGGAGGACTCTGCACACACCCCTCCTGTGTCTGGGCACTGCTGGGAGTGATAGGCACACACCCCTCCTGTGTGTGGGCACTGCTGGGAGGACTCTGCACCCACCCCTCCTGTGTCTGAGCACTGCTGGGAGGACTCTGCACACACAACTCCTGTGTCTGGGCACTGCTGGGAATGATAGGCACACACCCCTCCTATGTCTGGGCATGTACGGTCTGGACATACACGGGTGTGGGTACGCTCCATTCATACACGGGTGTGGGTACACTCCATTCATACATGGCTGTGGGTACGCTCCGTACATACACTGGTGGGGTGGGGGTACGGTCCGTACATACACGGGTGGGGAGTTGGTACGCTGCATGCATACACGGGTGGGGGTACGCTCCATTCATACACGGGTGTGGGTACGCTCCGTACATACACTGGTGGGGTGGGGGTACGCTCCGTACATACACTGGTGGGGTGGGGGTACGGTCCGTACATACACTGGTGGGGTGGGGGTACGCTCCATTCATACACGGGTGGAGGTATGGTCCGTACATACACTGGTGGGGTGGGGGTACGGTCCGTACATACACTGGTGGGGTGGGGGTACGGTCCGTACATACACAGGTCGGGCGGGGGTACAGTCCGTACATACACGGGTGGGGAGTTGGTACGCTGCATGCATACATGGGTGGGGGTACGGTCCGTACATACACTGGTGGGGTGGGGGTACGGTCCGTACATACACTGGTGGGGTGGGGGTACGGTCCATACATACACGGGTGGGTGGGGGTATGGTCCGTGCATACACGGGTGGGGTGGGGGTATGCTCCATTCATACACGGGTGGGGGTACGCTCCGTACATACACTGGTGGGGTGGGGTACGGTCCGTACATACACGGGTGGGGAGTTGGTACGCTGCATGCATACACGGGTGGGGGTACGCTCCATTCATACACGGGTGTGGGTACGCTCCGTACATACACTGGTGGGGTGGGGGTACGGTCCGTACATACACTGGTGGGGTGGGGGTATGCTCCATTCATACACGGGTGGGTGTAAGCTCCGTACATACACTGGTGGGGTGGGGGTACGGTCCGTACATACACGGGTGGGGAGTTGGTACGCTGCATGCATACACGGGTGGGGGTACGCTCCATTCATACACGAGTGTGGGTACGCTCCGTACATACACTGGTGGGGTGGGGGTACGGTCCATACATACACTGGTGGGGTGGGGGTACGCTCCATTCATACATGGGTGGGGGTACGCTCCGTACATACACTGGTGGGGTGGGGGTACGGTCCGTACATACACGGGTGGGGAGTTGGTACACTGCATGCATACACTGGTGGGGGTACGCTTCATTCATACACGGGTGGGGGTACGCTCCGTACATTCCTGTACCCACGGTTTGCAGGCCTGGGGACGGTACGTACCCAGGCCTGCAAACCGTGGGTACGGGCCGTACCACGCCCACCACTACGTCACCCCGACAATGGCGGTACGGCCTGTACCCACGTTCGAATGGCCTGGGTACGGGCCGTACCAGCATTGTTGGGGTGATGTGGGGGTACGCGTGGTACGACCCGTACCAACGCTCTGAGGGCCTGGGTATGGTGCAGACCCCCAATGGGGTGCCGTTGGGGTACGCACCGTCCCCAGCCCTTCAGAGCATGGGTACGGGTCGTACCACGCATACCCCTACATCACCCCAACAATGCTGGTACGGCCCGTACCCAGGCCATTGGAACGTGGGTACGGGCCGTACCCCCATTGTCGGGGTGATGTAGTGGTGGGCGTGGTACGGCCCGTACCCACGCTCTTAAGGCCTGGGGACGGTACGTACTGGTATTGTTGTGTTGCCGGTTCGCGTCAACATCCACTTCCGTTGTGGCGGATGCTTGCGTTGCTGGACACGCCCCCACCCCCTCGAGGTGACCAGGTCCTGCAGGTCAGGTATGTCCAGGGCATGTGTGATTTGTGACTTGGGTTGGGGTTATGTGTCCTGCCCCTGCCCCCCCTTTGCCCCTGGGTGTTATTCTGACCTTCTGCGGCATCTGCGTCGGTGCCTGTAGAGCAGGTGGACTGCTTTGAGGGCTGGGATGACACGTAGGTTCGGGTCCATGGCTGTCCGTCGCGTACAGGTGCTCCTTGTGCACGTCGTCCTGGTTTCCCGGCAGTTTTTGGCAGCCGGGAAATATAATCCATGCGGGGTGACGTCGGTGCGGATCATACTTCCTGGTTCGTGAACTGCAGCCTGCATGCGTCCCGACGTCACGTCGGAGCATTCCCGGATCACATTGGTATGTATATTTTCGTCGGTCGGTGTTTTTTACGATTCGTACGGAAATGGTGTTTCCGTACGAATCGTACTTGCATGTTTGTCATGTTTTTTTCCCAGGTACGAGTCGGACGGAGAAAACGCTCCGTCCGACGGTTCGTACCCGGTTTTTCCAGGATCGGAATCAGCACCTTAATATTTTTTTTATTATTTTAGCTAATGTAGTATATAATTCATTTTAACAATATTTAAATTAAATGTAATTATTTAATTTGTTATACATAATTATTTAATTTTTATTAATGTTATTGTTTTATGTGTGGAATGTTTTTGCAATATTTAATATTTTTATATAATTTATAATTTATTAAATAATTATTAAAACATTATTAAGTAAGTATATATATTATATATTATATGTATATGTTTAATTAATTTTTTATTAAAATATATTTATTAATTATTAATTTTCAACATCATGAAATATGTTTAATTATGTTTATTTTATTTATAAGTATTATTATGTTTAGTTTACATATATTATTAAACTAAAAAAAAACTATATTTATTACTAACGATATTTTTGACATCGATATTTAATTATCGATATTTTTGTACTTACCATGTTGTAGATAGGATGTCGATATTCTTGTCATCGATATTTTTGTTCCGATATTTTTGTAGGTCGATATTGTGACCTTCGATATTTAGTCAGTGATCCTTATTAAACATTACTCTATTTTGCTAAATTTTCTTATGTAGCGTTTCTCTTTATTACTCTTTGAATTGCTTCATAAATACCTTACATATTGCCTCTAAGTTAAGCCTAATTGCTCTGTGCCAAGCTATCATAGTATTGAGCTCAGTTTAATTTAGAGTTTTCTTGTGACTTCACTCTGACCAGGATCGTGGTAACATTCATCATAGCATCCACAGGTGGTGGAATTCTATTGCAGAGGTAGCATTTACTTGGGGAGTGAAGGATAGTTTGTTGATAAAGAGAACTCCCCAGTTACAAACCTTTTCACTGGGAACCCTGGAAGAACCTAGATATTCTGACAATGTAAAGGGAAGAGTGAATACATTTGCATCAGTTTTTTTTACCTAACCAGGCATTGTCTTGCGTTTCAAGTATGTGGTGAGAAGAAACTTGTATCAGTTAATGAGTAAGCATTAAAGAGTACAATACATGGTTCCCACAAGAGAGGTTGATGAAATTGAGAAAACTTTGCCCATTTAACTTGGTGAGTACAGTTCTCAGGAAGGTAGCAAATCATTCAGTTCACATTTAGGCAGTAGATGGGGAGTTAAGAACACTGTAGATTTTACATGTTGAATGTGGTTAAGAGGCCTAAAAGTAGTGGAGCAAAGAATTTCTTAGGTCATGAGAATCATGCAATTATTCCTGAAGGATCAGAATTGTCACACTTCCCTTGAGAGATCTGATGCCTAATATGTGTGGCATATGTGTGACTGTGATGTATACAAGTTGCACAGGTAGGTTCACAGCCACAAAAGTGTCCCTTACAAATTATAAGGGTCATATTTCTAGATGTGGACTTCTCTGTGTTCTAATGTATTTGTGTTGGAGGACAAATCAATTATCCTAATTCATGTGACAAACAAGAACTTAAAGGTACTTGATGGGCACATATGATGTATCATATATGATGGTTTATAAAACTCAAACAGCTCCCCAAAAGGGTGTCCCGGTGTTAGGTATAAAACCAACAAAATGAAAACCCAAACTTCTACAGGGAGGAAAACAGCCAAGTAACTGCTTTCTGAACAGAGCTTAATCATCCATCTCTCGTAGATAAAAAAACGAAGATTGTTTCAGAGTTTGACTGCTACGTAGGGGAAGGCTTTACTTCTTCTTTTCTTTAATCTAAAAGTGGAGGGCTAAAGTGGCCTGGTTTTTTTCTGGATCACTTGTTTCTAATAGGGTTGTAATGTGGGAATCTGTCTATAAATTAGTTGATCATTAACAACCACAGGGGAAGGCCTGTACACCTGAACCAGAGGCAATCAATATTTAATCCAAACAATGGTTCAAGGTTATGAAAAGTTTCAATTTCACAAACAGATAATAACAATACTCAATTATTTAAGAGCATCTGTGCACACAGAAGAAAGTGGAAATAGGAAAAACAAGAGAAAGGCCCATCTGAGAAATATTTGGAAAAATATACAAAATGTATTCAATATATAGATAAAAGCAAGCTTATAAGTTTAGTAGTGCCACACAAGGTAGAATGAGGCACTACTATGGGTACACCCTCACCTCTTAGGGTCACAAGCTGTGAATCAGACACCGAACACAATGAGTATGCAGTCGGCTTGTCGCAAGAGAGAATGTGGCACGATCGACGAAGCGGGCCATGCTGGATCCCACAATTGGTGAATCCGCTAACCACCAAGACGCTTGTGCCTGTTGAGCTCCCCACAATGCAGGGGTCCCCCTCCTTGGATGTGGTCACAGTTTGGGGGCTCTGCACTAAGGCACAATTTTTAGTTCCACGCTCACGCCGCACTACAAGTTGGGATCCAGCAGATGATGTGTGCACTTAAGAGGGCGCCGCTCTCCAGGTGTCACAAGTAGATGGTGAAGGTCCCTTGCGGGAGGTCTTTGATGTCTTCGAGACCTCCACAAGAGAATAGGGGCCAAACCAACAAGCCCTTGGGGAGCACACTTCAGGGTGCCACACAGCAGCAGGTAGTCAGCGCAGGTCAGTCACTATTCAGTAAGGGTGCATGGTCCCTTCCAACGACAGTGATCCTCCTTGTGCACAACAGATTCCTCTGGGAGTGTGCACCCCAAAGTTTCAGGTTCCCCAGTCCCACATCCCCACAAGTGTATCACTGCCCTGCTGAAGTATGGCACCAGTAGTTATACTGTAGTGTGCCTCTGAAGTTGAGGGGGTTCAGATGGTTTCCCTTTGAACCACAGATGCTTCCCCTAAATTTCAGTCCTGTCTGCCATGAGGCCATGGAATGCAGATCTTAATCTGTGGTGGGGCCATGATCCGGCTCCCAGAGGCTAAAGGGGCTCATTAGGATGCCGTAGCAATAATTGAGTCCGACCGCCATACGTGCAGCGGTCCCGCCCATCCATTTATGATGGAACCGCCACCTCTGCGGTCAGATTCCGCACCCTTAACATTGCGGCGGTGGCTGCTGACAGCAGCACCGCTGCGATGTTAAAAAGAGCATGTTGTGTGTTTCACTGCACTACGTGGCAGGCACTACACTGTGCCTGCCACTTTGTGCAGTGAAATGAGTGCACCCACATCTACCCCAACACAAGGGGGGCCTGCAACAGGCCCCGGATGACATTCTCCGCCAGCCTGTCAATGGCGGTTCAACCGCCACGGAAAAGCTGGCTACCACCATCATCATAATTGTGCCAGCGGAGCCTGCTTGGCTCCACCGCAATTGTGAGCATGCTGACCGCTCCGCTGGGCAATCATGACGATTGCTACCGGGGGAAAAGTGGCGGCCAGACTTTCCCTCTGCCGCTGTACTCACCGCCATCTCGATTGGGCAGTGGGTAAATCCTGTGTGACTGCGGAAGGACCGCCACCACAGGCCCGGCGGTGCGGCCAATCGGCCATCCTAATCAACCTCTAAGAGTCATAACCTCTCCCTCCAATCTATCCAGCCAGGCCTTCAAATGATAGAGGTCTGTCGTTTCAATTGCATGCCCAATGTTTATAGCTGTCACTGGGGAATGCACAGATGTGCACTTCCAGCCTCCGGTATGAGATGGAGTTAATCTAAAAGGCACAAAAAGAGTTTTAGAGACAAGAAATACCCACTTTCTAGAAGTGACATTTCTCAGCTAATAATGACGAATCCACCTTTACCACAGGAAAGGGGTTGTCTTTGTGATTCCAATGATCATTATGAGGTTGCTCCACTGAAATCCACTATTGCAGCCTGAAGTAATTTCAACCATTCCCCCATGTTAGCCATTGGGAAGAGGAAACCTCATAGGTAGTGAAAACACACAAGGGTATTCGTCACTACCAGGGTAGGGTACACTCATGTGTAGCTGCCCTGCCTTTCACCTCCCATGCGCTTCACACCTAGGGGTGCTCTATTGGTGGTGAAAGGTCCCCTCAGGATTGCCTAGGGTTTAGAAATGTCAACCTGAGCATAAGTGCAATTGCGCACTCACAGACCTGCAATGGCAAGCTTGGCAAGAGTTTAAAACACCATAGGTACAAGTGCGTACTCCCAGGCCTGCAATGGCAGGCTGGACACATGTTTAAAAATACCATAGGTGCAAGTGTGCACACACAGGCCTGTAATAGCAGACTTGTGATATGTTTTAAAACATTAAGTAAGCACCACTTCCTAACGCGTTTAGGAAGAGTGCCCACACTTTCATACTGCATTTACAGTGGAAAGTGCACAGAGCCCTAAGGCCATTACAAGAGAATCAGCAAAACCTAGGAGGAATAATCAAAATGTTTAGGGAAACACTACCTGAAGAGTATCAGGTCTAACAGAGCTGTCCTGACTTTTGCTGTTTTTGAGAAACGATATCATTTTCTAAGTTCAAGGTGAAGAACTTTGTTTATTTGTCCTCAATGCTCCTAAACCAGGATGACAGATTCCTCCTCAGGTCACTACAGGACAAAGTTGCATAACACTACTGTACAAAGCAAGTAATAATTCTCTTTGCTTTACATTGCTCCAAAGTCTCCATTCTCCATTGACCTCTATGTTCACTTGCACCCATCAGTTTCTCTATTCAGGAATTTTGCTTTGTTTTGCTGTCTTTTTGCAGTTGTTTGCTAAGTGTTCCTATTTTATATATTTATTCACACTAATTTATGTGGAGTGCTATGTCTGTGGCTATTTTGCCTGTTAATTCATGCTGTGGGGACATTTTCAAGTGCCAACCTCTTCTTTACTGTCACCTTATTCTGCTCCCCACTGTTTGCCTTCTGGGCATTAGAGGATCCAGGAGGCAATGCATCCCTGTGCCAGGAAAAGAAAAGGGCTGAATAGGGGTCTTTTAATAACACTGTATTCCCGACCAGGCCATACAGAATTATTCATCTTGAAAACCTAGACCAATTGTGGGGGAATCCTGTCAAATTTCCAAAGCGGAAACTTAAAAACAAATAGATATTCCTTTTGGTAGCTGGTTCAAGATGAACTTGAGACCCACAATACCCATCCACAGAACTGATGTGAGTTTGAAAAACATGATGAGAATGCGAAAGACATATCACTGACTCTAGACAAGTGACGTCTGGTATCTATTATGTCTCGATTTAAAAGGAAATGTACAACATCTTTGAAACAAGTCAAAACTGGTATGAAAGGTTGATGGGGGCGTACAGTCCTGAAATTTTGACATTTCTAACAGGCCATGGTATTAAAAAAGCCTTCCAAGAAAGACAGATAACTAAAAATTGTGAGTTTGAAATGTTATTGTGTACTACAAGGAAAGCCACAAGAAACATATGAACTAGATATTTTGGAGAAGTTCAAACATCTTGTCTTTCATGAGTGGTTGACAACAAAAAGGCAATGGAACAATAGGACTATCTCTGGTGCCTTCCCCTACTGCTGAACACAACAACTCTGAAGGTTGCTGTCCCTGGAACCTGTGTTCACTTTTTAACTGTATGTTCCAGAACTTTCTACATTTCCATTACCAAACACATTCTATTTTTTTACTCCTGTCCATTCACCATTGCACAGCACATTTCACAACCCTACTCCTTGCCTTTTGCCATTCTTGACACATTTCAATCTCATTGTAGATCTCCTGCAGGGGCGTACCTTCAGGGGGGTGTTAGGGGATGACACTCCCCCCAAATAAATCCACCCTTGGCTTGAGAGTTGAGTCTGGGGGCCCTTAGACGGGTCTTCTATACCTTTGTAGGTTTTTCTCGATGGGCTCGGTCGGAAAGGAATCCGACTCGGATTTCCGGATGGCTGATGACAGGCTCGGAGAGCCCGCCCGTCGTCCGGAAATCCCTCAGTACTCCCCTGACCGTCTCTTTACAACAGAGGGAGTACGATGGCAGTTTTTCACTGCCTTTTCGTGCCGGTCATTCAGGCACGAAAAGGCAGTCAGAAACTGTCTTCGGAGGGCCCCACGGGTGTGAGGCTGCCAAATGGCAGCCTGGGGGCACCTATGGTGCCCCTCTGAGGATCCTTGCACCCGGTGGCAGGCACCTTGGGGTGCCAGCCACAGGGTGCAGGGATGAACTGCACCCCTGCTTTCCACAATGCATGCATTGTGAAGTACACAAGTGTGACCGAACCCTGTTCGGTCGCATCGTACTTGCAGGGCCGTAACCGACGACAGCAGGTCAGACAATTACGGCTCCTGACCGATGTCGGACGGTCCTGAGTCCGTCCGGCATCGGAATCAGCCCCTTTATTGTAAAAATTGGAATAGTGAAAAATACAAAAAATTCAACCATGGTAATGGTTTATTACTTTGCTAATGTTATGTTACTCCTATCTATTACTAGCCTCTATGCTAAAGAGAGCATATCGGGAGTACCCATCTGCATGTCTTTTGGAATAATCTAACCCCATACCTTTCTAGTGTAGTCAGGAACCCAGGCTCAGCGCATCCATTGATGCACCTCCGAGTGTACAGTGAGGAACTACGATTTTCGATCACGATCGAATCGACCCGCCATTTTGTAACCCGCCGCCATTTTGTGTTGCCATCACTCAGGCAGCACGGCGAACGAAGTCTATTCTGCTCTTCCCGTAGTTTGGTGTCAAAATACGTCCCCGGCCTTGTTTGTGAAGCTGATGTTTGGACTAGCCGAGTACACTAATCCATGTCTGGCTTTTCTAATCCCTGTTTCAACTATCTGTAGGATCACACTATTCTTTCCCGATCATATCTTATCGACTGGCCTTCACTGTCTCCTGCTAGCATTCTCTTGTGTCATGCCTGTCCTCCAATACACACAAACGTATCTCACCACCTGCAAGTCAGTTGTAATCTGTTAATAAATTAAGTTCGGGGGTGGGATGACAAACAGAGTTGGAGGAGAGGTCTCTTCGAGTCAGTCATCTGATCTTTCTGTTTTCGAACCCTTCTTACTGGTTCCGCTTTGTTTTCCACTTACCCTATTGGCTCTTTTCTTCTTTACTTGGGGCGTGTGTTTTGTTAATAATTCTGTATTGTATGATATTTAATCTGATGCGCCACAGAGTGAAGTGGCAGTCTCCTGAGAACCTACTTTGTGTACTTCTAGGATAACTGTACTAGCTGCAGCTAAATAAATCCAATCTTCTAACGCTGACAGAGTGTCCCGTGTCTCTGTGTAACGAAACAGGTGAACCCAGAAGACGGAGGGCGTACCATGCGCCGCCAGGTCCAAAAGGTTCTGGTTCTTTAATTGGTGCCCAACGCGGGGCGGCTTCAGTGGTACCGGTTCTGCTCGAAGGTCGTGAGGAACCTCGCAAGAAAATTCTGGAGGGTTTGCGAGCCACACTAAGCGACCCCTGTATGTCGAAAGTGGTCCGAAGGTCTTTTGCAGCGCGGTTACTCCTTCCTGACGGTTACTGGCGACCGCTGCCCTGACTGCTGCCCTGCTTTGGCCCATTCCTTTGGTAATGTATGGTAAAGCGAGACTATAGACGGGCCTCTGTTGGTGGAAGAAGACGTCCTTAGTTAAGTTTAAGGGTGGGCGTAGTTCGCGAAGTAGCACTTCGCGAAGCTACGCAAAGTGAAGTTCGCACTACGCGAGCTACGCGTAGCACTTCGCGAACTGCGTAGTAACATGTTCGCACTGTGCAAGATGTTGTTTTCAATGATTGCACAGTGCGGACAAGCAACCGGCACTGTGCAATCATTGAAAATGGCATCTTGCACAGTGCGAGCTGTAGTTTTCTGCTGCTCGAGTAGATTTTTACTCGAGCTTCAGCTTTCTCAACGCGAACTGGTAGTTTCTCATCGCGAGCGGTCGCGAGCATACGCGACCACTCGCAATGAGAAACCTGACCTCTTCGCGTTGGGAATCTCGCCGGGAGGTTTATTTTCTATGCTCGCAATCGCCAACTTGCAGTTGCTGATCGCGAACAAGGAAAAAGTCTCGCCGGGATGTCATTTTGCTTGCTCGCGGTCGCCAACTTGACGTTGAGGACCGCGAGCTAGCAAAAAATGACCGCAGCACTACGCAACACTACGCTACGCGTGTTCGCACTGTGCTACGTGCAGTTCGCGTAGTGCGAAGTAGCGCGAACTTCGCAAACTACGCGAGCGTAGCGTAGTGCTTCGCCCAGGCCTAGTTAAGTTAAGTATTTTCGTGGGTCACGCCCACAAATTTTGGTTCTTTGTTTGATGTCCTTAGGTTACTTAGATTTAGTCCTTGCAAAGACTAAAGCCGAGGGTATGTGCATTTGTGCTGCGTAAACTGAGTTTTACTCCCTTGAAGTTTGTGAACAGTCCAGAGACATTGTGAAATGTCTGGTCTGACTAAGTTTGGAAGAATTTTTTGTCTTGGTTGTAATAGGGACTCCCGACTTGAGGACTCTTGTCAGATTCCTTCGGTTGGAACTCCCACATATGAGCTCTACTCAAAACAGGGTATCGGCCCCATCGCCTTTAACGAGACATGGACTCGATACACGAAGAAGGATGGTGTTCTTAAATGGCCAGAAAATGGTAGTTTTGACTCTGATGTGCTAGATAATTTGGAAACAGTTTTGTTCAAAAGAAAAGCCCGGCCGGCAATGTTTGACTCTCTTCGCCTTTGGCGTAAGGAAGCCAAACAGAAAGAAATTAAACAAGCAAAACGAGCTAGAAAAGCACAGGGTATGACGATTATACAGGCTGCCCAACAGTTCAAGAATGATGAAATTGACAATGCGACTGAAATTTCAGAAAGACAACATTGTATGGCGATAGATAAATGCTATCCGGTGTTGCCTGTTTCTCCTTCTGATAACAAGAAAGATATAGAAGAAGATCCCCTAATGTCCCGTTTATTGAGGTTGCCTCCACTCTATGCGCAAAATGCTAATGTGCCTCAGCCGTTACAGCCTGCTCAGTTGCTGGTAGTACCTCCGCCGGTTCCGGCTCTTCAGCATTTGCCTCCTCCAGTACTACCGCCCTTGCCGGTTTTACCATTAGTTTCAGCTTCTCAGCCTTTATCTCCTGATCTTAGCTCTCCTTTGCCTTCTGCTCCTCCTGTGAATTCTAGTTCTCCTCTTGATAATTCTCCTAATATTCTGTCTCCAGTTCTGATGTCTAATTCACCGTCTATGCGTAAGCGTCTCACAGATTCTGTCACTAGTATTTTATCTCCTTTCTTTGGAGCTCTTAATGTGTCTCCGGCTTTTGCTCGAAGACAATCTCGTAGTCAGTTCCCAGATTTCGAGGAACGAGAGAAGCTAGATTCTCTGGCACGAAGATGGATCAAGAAGGGTCCACAATATAGTATGTCTGATATTATGCCTACCTTTTTGCAATGGAATGCACCTACGCAAAGGTATGTTTTTAATAATGTAATGTGCGATATTCTCATTAAAGAATGGGAAGATGTGAGTTCGAGTCCGATCTCACACGATTTGTTAGATGTCCAAGCCGATTTTGAAAAAGGACTTATTGTAGGTTCCAAAGTTGAGGAAGCTGTAAGGACACTCATCTCTTATAGAACCTTATTGTTCTCTCAGATTTTTCTTGATTCTGATCCGTCGGTTAAACTGACGTCGAAAAATTACCCTATGAGAGAGGTTCCTCCAGTATGGAAGGAAGAGGTTGCGGCAGCAGGTGCTAATCCAGCTATTCCAGCTCAATTTCAGCGTATATGGGTACATGTACCATGGAAGAGATCTGAAGTTTTGGCCCTTAAGCAGACTCTACCAGATCCTCGTAAGAACCCTGCAGGTTATTACAAAGAATTATCGCAGACAATCGATGCTTGTATTATGAATCTGGCAGATATTGATATGTTAATGGGTAATGTAGTCCCACAGACAATATGGGCTAAGATTCGTAGAGAAGATCATGCACAGGAACTGGGTGCTACTTGGGATGTCATAGCTGATACGGATAGAGACCAAGTGGGTGGTGCAAAGCCTGACGACTTGATCTCGGAGCTTCCTGGTAGAATCATTACGTTAATGAAAACTATGATGCCTGCATTGAGAGGGAATTGGGATAAGCTAGCAACATGTAAACAAAAGAAAGATGAAAGTGTCTCTGATTTCTTTACTCGTTTCGAGGAGACATTTATTGATCATAGTGGTCAGGATATGGCTACCGAGAGTGGACAGCGACTATTCGTGGACAAATTTGTATTCAATTTGCTTCCCGAGCTGTCACACAAATTAAAAGATTCAGAAAGTTCTTGGGCTGTTTCTTCTTCTGCCCAGATATTGGCTACTGCACAATATTACGAGAATAGGGACAAAGTAGAAAAAGAAAAGCAAGAGAAAAAGACGAAAGATTTAAAAACGAAGGTTCTCTTGCAGCAAGCTTATCCGCCACGTTATGTTCAGCCTCAGACTCAACAGCCACCGCAGTTTCAGAGATTGTATCAGAAACCTGAGCCATACATTCCGCGACCTTTGTTAGGTCCTAATCAATGTGCCTATTGTAGAAAGGAAGGTCATTTTAAGAATAGTTGTCCGGTTTTATTGCAGCGCAATGGAGCGTCATCTGCTCCACGAGGTCGTGCTGGCCTCCAGTCAGCAAACAGAGGTAGAGGTCGAGGTATGTTAACTCAAGAACAGCGTGCCCTTCCTTCTCCTAATTCTATGAACTACTTTGATCAGCAGAATGTGAGATCCGCTCAATATTATAATGAGGACCATTATGTTGAAGGCGAGAATGAGAGTCTTCATGCCAACTAGGACAGCCATGGACAAAGTAGAGGAGTTGTGCCAATCCCAGTAGATCAAAATGGCCCTTATGTCAACGTCACTACTATGGGTGTATCAGAGCCATTTCTTCTAGATACTGGAGCAATGAGAAGTTCTATTATTCATTCTAAACTCCCTGGGGCACCTTTGTCTGGCTTAACGAATGTTTCTGTAGGATTCTCTGGCGCCCCTGTTCGCAATCCGGTTTCTTGTTCTTTGCCTATTTCCGTGGGTCCTTATGACTTGGAAGCTTCACTTCTGTTAACGAATGGTTGTGGTGAGAATCTGTTGGGTCTAGACCTATTGAAAAGAATGCATGCTACAATATATTGTTCTCCTTCAGGCGTACATCTCACTCTAGGTCAGAAGTTGATCTCCCCAATGTATCTGTCAAAAGATCAGTTTCCTCCTGAGTTGCTTTCTCTACCGACAGCACTTTGGGCCACGGGTCCGAACGATGTGGGTTGTCTTGAGATACCGCCTTATGTTGTTACTCTCAAGCCCAATGTTGAAATACCACATATTCCACAATATTGAATTTCTGCTGAAGGTGAAAAGGCGCTTTTAGAAATCATTCATGATCTCATTCGGAAGGGTGTGGTCGAAGAAATGAGAGGCAACACATACAATAGTCCTATTCTTCCTGTTCTTAAACGTACTGATCCTTCTCAGCCTCCTGTGTACCAGTTTGTGATTGATCTGCGAGATGTAAACAAAATTGTGATTCCACAATTTCCTGTTGTTCCAGATATCACTGCCTTGTTGACTATGATACCTTCCACAGCGACTTGGTTTTCTGTTATTGATCTAAAGAATGCCTTCTTCAGTATTCCAATTGCAGAAGAGAGTAGGGACATTTTTGGTTTTTCTCTTGGAGGCCGAAGCTTCCGATTTAGGCACGCACTCCAAGGGTACTGTGAAAGTCCCTCCATTTACAGCCAAGCTTTGAAATGTCATCTTGATACTTTTCACTTGCCGTCTGGTGCTTCTCTTATCCAATACATGGACGACTTGTTAGTCGCTGCCGATTCAGAAGATATCTGTAAGGATGTCACTGTTGCACTATTGCGTCACTTGTTTAAGCTGAAACACAAGGTTTCACCTTCCAAACTACAGTATGTTTGTCGAGAGGTTACCTACTTGGGTCATCTCATATCAAAGGAGGGACGACGATTGACACCAGAACGAATTCAGGCGATTGCTCGAATGTCAGTACCATCCACACAAAGGGAAGTACGTGCTTTTCTGGGAATCACTTCTTATTGTAGACAGTGGATCCCTAACTTCTCTTTGATTGCTAAACCTTTGTTGGCACTCACTTTAAAAGATACGCCTCAGCCCCTTCCTTGGACTGAAGAGTGCCAAAAGAGTTTCACTGATTTACGCACTGCTCTGTGTTCTGCTCCTGTACTGGGTACCCCAGATTACACTAAGACTTTTACGTTGTATGTTCACGAGAAAGAAGGTTGTGCATTATCAGTCTTGTCACAGCAATTTGGAGATAGACAGCGGCCATGTGCTTATTTTTCGGCTACGTTAGATCCCGTAGCTAAAGCATTGCCTAGTTGTCTCAGAGCCACAGCAGCCGCAGCGATTTCTATCCGACAGTCCGCTGGGATAGTGTTAGATAACACTCTTATTGTCATGGTGCCACATGCAGTGGATACCTTACTAAACAGAACGAAGACACAGCATCTCACGAGTGCACGTTTAACTGGTTACGAGCTGACGCTATTGGCTAGTCACGTACACATCAAACGATGCAATACTCTGAATCCAGCTACTTTGTTGCCCCTTCCAAATGAGGAGAGTGTTGAGGATCAGCATGATTGTTTCTTCCGTACTGAGGAAGAGACAAAAGGAAGAATTGATTTGAGAGACACACCATTAGAGAATCCAGAAGGGACTCTATGGGTAGATGGTTCTTGTTTTAAGATGCCTAATGGAGATACGGTTTCAGCCTATGTTGTAACTACCTTACATACGATTGTGGAAACTGCACATGTTAGACACAATTCAGCGCAAGCAGCAGAGTTGATAGCACTGACGAGAGCTTGTGTATTATCAAAAGGGAAAAGAGTGAACGTGTACACTGACAGTCAGTATGCCTTTGGTGTCGCGTTCAATTTTGGGCGTCTCTGGAGAGAGAGGGGTTTCCTAACTTCACATGGCAATAAGATACAGCATGGTCAGTTAGTGACTGATCTCCTTGAGTCACTTGCTTTACCTGTCCAAATAGCGATAGTGAAGTGCAGTGCTCACAAGAAGATTACGGATGATGTTGGACGAGGAAATGCATTTGCTGATGAAACAGCAAAGAAAACAGCGAGAGATTCAACGAGTCGAATGTATATGGCAGGTCCTGCGAATTGGGTCAGAGAGAGAGGAATGTGTGAGAATACAGTGGAAAGCGTGAAAACGATTCAGAAAGAGGCTACAGAAAGAGAGATAAGCAAGTGGAGAGAAAGTACGGGAATGTTAGATGAGATGGGTTGTTGGGTAGAATTATCCGAACATCAACGTTGGTTGTTACCGGATGCTTATGTACTCCCAGTGGTTACTATGGCTCATGGTCCAGCTCACCTTAGTGCAAAAGGCATTTGTAAACTTCTAGCTCCAGTTTGGCAGAATGAAAATATCCCGAAATGTGCAGACAACGTAGTGAAGCATTGTATTGTTTGTCTGATGTATAATCCAGGAAAGGGAACCCCCACTCCAGCAGGTCACTTTGCTCCTCCGACATACCCATTTGAAGTGTTGCAAATCGATTACATTCACATGGATCGATGCAACAACCTCAAATATGTTCTGGTGGTAGTATGTGCCTTTTCAAGATGGATAGAAGCATACCCTTTGAAAGACAACACAGCTTTATCCACAGCCAAAATCCTTCTGAAAGAGTTCTTTCCCAGGTTTGGATTGCCGCGCATTGTCTGGAGTGACAATGGGAGTGAATTTGTTGGCCAAGTCATGCAGAAAGTTTGTGCAGGTCTTGGAATCAAGCAAAAGTTCCATGCGGTGAATCATCCCCAATCAGCGGGTTTAGTAGAATGCTACAATGGGACCTTGAAGTTAAAATTAGCGAAGATTCAAGCAAGTACGGGACTTAATTGGCCTGATGCTTTGCCGTTAGCTCTGTTATCCACCAGAACTGCAGTACACTCTCGTCTGGGACTTAGCCCTTACGAAGTGGTGTTTGGCCGTCCGGCCAACGTATGGGAAATACCTCGTCCTAAAAAGTTCTCAGATTTACCCTACCCAATGTTGATTGACTACTTGCATGACCTTACAACTAAATTGCATGTCCTTCATCGGCAGGTTCAGAGTGCTTTGCCAGAGGCTTCCACAGATCCAGGTCACTCCATCCGACCAGGTGACTGGGTCTGCACCCGAAATTTTCAGAAGAAAAAGAATTTGGAGCCCAGATGGCGGGAGCCCCGAATGGTCCTATTAACGATGAGGACAGCAGTTAAAGTTGAAGGAAAGAAAAATTGGATTCACGGTGTGCATTGCAAGAAAGTACCTTTGCCCTTGCCTTTTGATCAGTGGGTTCGTAGAGGGGTTGGTGACTGTGAAGGCGAAACATTTCCACGATTTGTACCCTTTAGCGATGCACACCTGAATGGGAAATTGTCTGAAAAAGAGGACGACGACATTTTACAGGAAGCAATTCCATTGCATCGTCGCTTGAATACGACTGAACCAAGAACATTGTTTCAAGATCAGAGTGTTCTAGAGAAGGAGCACTGTAACCTCAGGCCCAGACCAAAGAACAATTGAACTTTCTTTTTCTCCCTTGTGTAGTGTTCTGTTTAGGTTGCAGGGTCACGGTAGGAGTCTAGGTCACGACCTGAGTAGTGACAATAGGTCTGCAGGATTTTCAGTGTCATAGGACTGTTGAGCATCGTGACTTCAGTGATTGAGGAAGATTGCCGTGAGCATCCACTAGTGAAAATGGAAACTACACCAAGTAATAAAGAGAGAAGAAATAAAATGAAGACAGCATCTTGTAAAATAATGTACAGTCGTTACAATGTAACTCTATGTGTTTTGATATCATTATGTATTGCTTTGGCGATTATTGGTTGGATAGTTTATGTTTTGCAGCCAAGAAACACCTCCCCTTCCTCCTCTTTGCCTTCTTCTACTATCTCTCCACACTTCTTTCATACTTTTCCTTCACATGAACTTGTCAGAAGAACCGAGTATTACAACAATTCCTTTGTCCAACTATTACACCAGCATCAATTAGTGGTTAACACAACTGATTGTTGGGTATGTGGTCTTATGCCGCATACTACTGAGAAGGGAATACCATTTCTAGTTCTTCCTTTCTCCTACGAGGGTTCTGCTTGGGCATTCTTTGTTATTTTCTCAAATGCATATCAAAGTAAATTCAGACGGTCTGTTGCTTCACAAATTAATTATCCAGATTTTAGTCATAGTTCTTTGATTAAGGGTATGGTAGTAATGGCTAAAATCATGGAGAATAGCAAGATTTCTATCGATGAAAGAAAAGCATACACCAATTGGAACGTCACCCAATACATGTCGAGTCTTAATAATAAAATGGGAAAGGAGAAATCCTCACTAATGGGGCGCTAGAGGGCGCACAAGCAGAATGGCCGCACTGATGTGAGGCTCCTGCTGCCTAGAAGAATAATCCTTCATTTATCCTCCTAAACCCACCGATTCCCCGGCGAAAGCTGCGGCGGTCCGCTCCTGCTGCTGTGGAGGTTGCTCGGTGGAAGTTTGAAACCTGTGGGATAAGAGGTGCGGAAGATATCGCCGTCTGAAGTCTGAGCGGGTGCAGAGCTGTGCAGCGGCGGAGCGCGGTATTGGGTGTGCAATCCACGACAGCCCGGGGCGCACCACGAGGCTGGTGGGCCCGGACGGCGGCCTGAGACCGAGTCGCCTTGCGGTTCAAGATGCTGCGAGCGGCGGAGGACTTCTGAGAGCGGCGCAGAGCGGGTGTGACGGCTGTGGCCCCGGAAAGATCTGCCGTGCGGCTCGATCGGCTTTGGAGGAACAAGCGGTTGGCCTGATGTGACGGCGAGCCGTGCGGGAGGAAGGCAGGACACCACGGTACACTGTGAGGAGCTGAGGGGAGACTGCGCGCCGCCGCTCGCGAAGTGGTGAGGGAGCATACAGCGGTGTCGCTGGGGCGCATGCCATGTTTGTGGGATCCCTGTGCCTTGCAGCTGTATGGCGGTGATCCCACTGTGACGAGAGGCTATTTGTGTTGTGAGGGCCCCTGGAGGGCTGGGCCGTTGTCCATTCCTGAGCATACTGCACATTCATTGCTGGTCCTGCTGCCCATTTGATGGTGAGGCTTCGTGGCTGCTGAGGGGCCCAGCTAACGTGTGAGCGTCATTGGGGGGCCCGCGGCGGTGGCTGTCTCCCCCCCCCCTGCACTTTTGGACTGCGGATACTGGCCCCGGCTGTGGGGGTGCTCTGCTCTGACTGGCACCCTTGACCCTGATTTGGCCGGCACCGGTGGCTCGCCGCTCTGAGCACTGCCGTGGGCCCACGATATCAGCTCCTGATGGGTAAGCACGACAGCCGCCAGCCCAAGCTGTCGTTTGAGGTCCCTGCAGCGAAGAAAGATGCCCGTAATGCACAGGATGCGGGACGATCTAGCGTCCCACCGGACAATGGGGCAAGTAGTGACCCTCCGACAGCGGATTTGCGACAGCTGATGCAAGAAATGAGGCAGGGATTCGCTACTGTCGTGGATAAGGTGGATCGGTTGTCATCGAGAGTGGACGCATTTGCGCAGAAACTAGACTCACATGAGGAGCGTATCACTGAAGCAGAAAGGAGGATATCTGACCGCGAAGACACCGCTGCATCCCATGCTGCGCAGCTCACGAGGATGGATAATGTATTAAGGGTCATAGCTGCAAAGAACGAGGAGTTATAAGCTCGTAGCCGCCGTAACAACATTCGTGTGGTTGGTGTGCCAGAGTCCACCAATACCGGACGCATGGAGGACTACGTGGAAAAGATACTCCAGCCACGGTAGGAGGTGAGACGCTGTCGCGGCAGTTCATTGTTGAGAGGGCACATCGCTCCCTGGGACCGCGGCCCAAGCCTGGCGCCCCGCCTCGGCCCATAATTGCCCGACTATTGAATTACCGTGACCGGGATGCGGCGCTGCGGGTCGCACGCACGAACAAGACACTTTCGTGTGATGGGGTCAGCTTCACTGTATACCCGGATTTTACTCCTGTTGTGCAGGAGCAGAGGCGTAAATTTCTGGAGGTCAAACAGAAGCTGCGGGCTCTGCAAATTGATTATGCACTTTTATACCCGGCAAAATTGAGAGTCACGCACCAGGCTAAACAGCATTTCTTCACCAACCCGCAACAAGTGGACGATTTCTTGAAGACTCTTAAGACTGTGCGGAATGGGGGACCTGACAGGGATGCAGAGGACCATGTGGCTGACACCTAGTTGGTGAATCTGGCGCTTTTTGTTTCTTGCCGTGCCGGCGGCCTGTGGCGGTGCTGGCGGCGCCGCGGCGCACCTGATGGACCCGCGGCACGAGCTAGTGCCTCTATACAAGGAACTGCTATGGCCGGATTTGGGATGGTGGCGGTAATGTATTCCAGGCACCTCTCCCCCCCCCCGTTTCTCTCCCCTGCTGTTGGGATGGGACGGGTTTTGGGGAGTGGCTACGGGTGCCCTCTTGCTGTACCTCGTGGGGAGTACCCCGATGACCATATTGACTCAGTTGCTCACGTTGAGCGGGTTGTGGGGGTTTTTGGGTGGGGGGTGGGGTTGCGATGCTGGCAAGTTGGGGACGCTTCAGTGGGTGGGGGGCGGGGGCGAGACCTTCCTGGGGTTTTATGTCCCTTGCAAGCGCTTGGGTCTCTCTGAGGTAGCCTCATACTGCTTGGCGACAAGACTGTGGCAGGTACCTGTGTTACGAATAATGTCTGTTGGTGCAGCCTTGAGTTCCTCTAGGCGGGGAGTAGGTCAAAATGTGATTTGGTTACTGGCAAGACCTGTATCATGTTGGGAAATTGTCCTGGGACGGTTCTTCATACCTCTTGGTACTATGCCTCATCTAAGGGGATTGTTCTCACGATCTGGTGGGTGGGGTGGGCTGCCAGTTGAGGGTTGTTCTGGGAAGGACTCGTGGGTTGGAGAATGGGGGGGGGGATTTTTTTGCAATGTTCTTGTTATGTTTAGCACCATGTATTTTACAGTCTTATTGCACTGGGAGCGTACATGTCTAAATACTGGGGTAATGCGAGGAGAGCACTTTCTAGTACTTGAGATGCAGGCGCACGCCCACAGGCTATCGGGTGGCACCACATGCAGGGTTGTAGAATATGGAGCAGACTGTCGCAGTAGTCGACAGGCAGGGCCGAGCTCTCGCATGTGCACGCAGGCTAGTGGTATGCGGGGTGACGTACTGGTGGACTGTGATTCCTTTTGCTGCGAGCATGGGTAAAACGGACACTGACTTAAACGTATTAACTTGGAATGTGCGAGGTTTGGGGGACCCCAGAAAAAAGAGGCAGATATTATCTTATCTAGATCGACATAATATCCACATAGCTTTCCTTCAAGAGACGCATACGCGACCGCAGGCTAACCACACATTTGCTTGTGGCTGGGCGGCTTGCACTTTGTTCTCTTCCTACTCCTCATACTCTAGGGGTACAGCAATACTGGTGAAAAGAGGGGTGCACTGGATTATGGAGGGAACGTATAGTGATGATCATGGGAGACACTGCCTATTGTGGGGGAGATTGGGTGGGGTAGCGGTTGCCCTGATTTGCTGTTATGGCCCCAATGTAGATGATCCGCAGTACTTTGTGGACCTAAATGCGATCATCGTGGGCTTGGGCCCTAGGCGCCTTGTCTGGGGAGGGGACTGCAACACCACGCTGGATCCGCAAAAAGACAGATCGCACCCGGCCCCGCACCACTACACCAAAGCACGCACACTGTTTTCTGAAATACTAGCTGAACATACAATGATAGACACGTGGAGAAGCCTTCATCCTGATGCTCGAGAGGGCACACATTTCACGGCACAGGCCGGATCCTGGGCCCGGCTGGACTATGTCTTCATCTCGCCCCCCTTCTATACAGCTCTGACTAAAGCGGAGCATCTCCCTAGAACCTTGTCGGATCATTCGCCAGTCCGCGTCACACTGCGAGCGGCTGACCTGGGCCCCCCAATGACAGCCTGGCGTATGCAACCACGGATGCTGCTTGATGCGGTGTTTCAGGAAGAACTGCGGGAAGAATGTCTAGATTTTTTTAAACGTAATAAAGACTCGGTACAGTCAGTGGAAACTATATGGGATGCATTTAAAGTGACCCTAAGGGGTATCTGCATCGCCAAAGGTTCTGGTGTACTAAAAAGTATACTATCACGCTTGAACACGCTGGAAACGGAGCTTAAGACATTGGAGAGGTCACTGGCTGACATGCCTGATGACTCTACGCTTGCACTTCTACGCACAAAACTGACAGACTACTCGAATGAGGCCACTAGGGAACTGAAGTTTAGAGGTAAACATTGGGTTGCCAGACGATATGGGGAGGGTGAGCGGCCGGGGAAAGCTCTTGCGGCGACGATCCGATTGACGCGGCCTCCCACCACCGTTTTCGAAATCAAGGATGCGGAGGGGAGAGTCTATAACGACACCAAAAATATCCTTAATGCGTTTGTGGAGCATTATCATCAGCTCTACAAGTCAACTCACACGGGGGATCTGCAGATACAGGAGTACCTAGAGGATGTCTCCCTGGGGTGGCTTAGTGATGCCCAGAGGGAGTTCCTGAGCACCCCCTTTACATTGGATGAAGTGCGTGAGGCCATCATGCACATGCAATCGGGCAAGGCGACTGGTCTAGACGGGATCCCAATAGAATTCTACAAGACTTACATAGAGTTTATGGCTCCCGTCTTGCGCGAGGTATACGAGGACGCCCTGGAGACAGGCCACTTGCCCCCATCGATGCGCATGGCCCTCATTACGTCCTTACTTAAACCTGGGAAGCCCGCAAATGACTGTGACTCCTATAGGCCCCTCTCATTGCTCAATTGCGATGTGAAAATACTGGCGAAATTAATTGCTACTCGTATCAATCTGCTCCTCCCTAACCTGGTTTTGCCTGATCAGGCAGGTTTCGTGCTAGGCAGGGCGACTTCCCATAACCTGCGCACTTTTTTCTCGATCCTTAATTCCGTACACGAGGACCTCCCTATGGCTGCTGTTTTTTTGGATGCCTCGAAGGCTTTTGACTCCCTGGAATGGGATTATGTTTTTAAAATACTGGAACATATGGGGTTCCCACTCATCTTCATCTCGTGGATAAGACTCTTGTATACGGCGCCCAAGGCCACGGTGTTGATCAATGGTACTCTTTCTGCGGCATTCCCCATCTCCAGAGGAACCCGTCAGGGTTGTCCCTTATCGCCCCTTCTATTCGCCATAGCTATGGAGCCGCTTGCAGCCAAACTTAGGCAACACCATAAAGACAAGGCATTGAGATGCTTTCAAAGGCAGATATTGATCTCAATGTACGCGGACGATATTACTCTGTATATACGAGACCCCAGCATTAATCTAAATCCGATTCTGAGAGAGTTCATCCGATTTGGCAAGCTATCGGGGATTCTGATTAATTGGAACAAGTCGCGGATTTTCCCTCTTACTGAAGCTACTGAGCGTTTCGAGCTGGAGTACCCCCTCGCCTGGAGTGAGGGAGACTTTAAATACCTGGGTATTCACATTGAAAAGGGCAAAGATGAGTTAATGAGAGCCAACTACGGAACAACGATGACTCGCATCTCTGACTGCATTACTAGATGGATAACGCTCCCCCTCTCGATGGCGGGACGAGCATCATTGATAAAAATGGTAATCCTACCTCAGTTGCTTTATCTATTTTTAAATATACCCTTTTATCCGGGCAGTTATTTTTTTCGGTACCTACGTACGGAGCTCCTCAGACTGGTTTGGGGAGGAAAATCGCCTAGAATCAAGTGGGAGGTCCTTACTCGGCCCTATATTCAGGGCGGGTTTGGGGTACCTAATTTTGAGCTATATTTCCAAGCAGCGCAGGCCCACTACGCCTATTTCTGGATTCACCAGCCGAGATATATGCCCCAACTTGCTGCTGAGCATTGGCTTTCGCACCCGGTACCCATAGAGGGTGCATTGTATAGCCCGCTACGGGGGGAGGATGCGCTGGCTGCGACGGTGGCGAGTACAGTGACGGCCTGGAATAAAATAATTGCTAAACTAAAGGCCCCTATGTTATATGCACCGCTTCTGCCCCTTATTTATCATCCCAGCATGCCCCTGTTGCAGGAAGGGGGGTTCCGGAGGTGGGCTGGCTCTCTCAATGTTAGGACGTGGGGAGAACTATACCATAATGGTACATTCCGCACGCTGGAGCATCTATGCGGTGACACCCAACCTTCTCCTCTGGAGGTTTTTTTATACATCAGACTTCGGCAGGGGATTAAGGCCTTAACGACTGACTTCCCGAATGAACCCCAAGCTGTGGCTCCTCTACAGCGCATCCTTCTTGATGAGGCCCCCGCTAAGTTGGTCTCTAAGATCTATAGCTCGGTACATACCCTTGTCATTGCCCCACAGCTGGAGGTTCGGGAGAAGTGGGACCAGGAGTTGCAGGCTCCCTTAACAGACAGGCAATGGGAGTTCTGCCTGCAGCAGACAGATCGCATTTCTGCGAGTAGTCGCCTCAGAATAATTCACTATAAATATATCCACAGAGTGTACTACACCCCTGCTCGACTTCATAGATATCGCCTTCGTGAAGATGACAGATGCGATAGATGTCGCGCCCCTATGGCGGATTTTCTTCATTTGGCGTGGGCGTGTCACGCAGTGAACCAATATTGGAGCGAGGTATTTGAGGCCCTCTCCCTAATGATTAATTCGGAGATTGTACCCTCGCCTGTTCTGGCGCTCCTAGGGTATGTGGAGCCGATACAAGCTGCGTACCGTAAATTCGTAGCGCTCGCCTTCCTACTTGCCAAACGGAGAGTTGCATGTAGATGGGGCAGGGGAAGGGCCCCCAAGTTTAAGGAATGGCTGCAGGATCTCACTTACTGTCAGGAACAACTTAACACATACTCTGAACTCTTACCACCTACATCGAGACCTGCAGATATATGGGCTCCGCTGCACTGTTACTTATTGAGGGCGGGACATGCTGATGAGGCTGGGTCGCCTAACTAATTACCTGATGTGAGGTTCGCTGATGGCTGGACTTTGAGGGGGTGGGGACCCCCCCCCTATCACGCACAATGAGGCACTCTGAGTGCTTCATGCCTTGGGACGGTACTGTGATTCTCCCTTTTATTGCATGGGGTAGGAAACTGTTGGAGGGTGGTGGGGTGGGGATGGCCTTGAGAATGTCGCGAGATATCAATGCGGAGTTGCTTTATTGATGGGGTCTGTATTATCGTCGCCTGCCTATTATTACGTCCCATGTACTTTGTATCGCTCTTGGTTGTACACTGAACCCAATGTCTAATATATATGAGGTGCTGTATGTTCATGTGTTTAATATTGAAAATAAAGTTTAAAAAAAAAATTAAAAAAAAGAAATCCTCACCAATCTGGACTGTACCGCATCAAGGTAACTTCTGTTTAAAAATAAACAATCGCTCTTCTGACACTGCACCAAAGAGTAACTGTTCCTACACATACATTTATTCCTCTCTGAACTCACCTCCTCTAGTACCGTCTCAAGGCACCTATTTCATTTGCCATGATAGAGCTTATACCTGGTTGCCAACGGGTTTCTCTGGTACCTTCTACATAGCTTTCCTTCTTCCTCCTACTTACACTGCTTCTGCCAATTATCACCGAACCCGTCTCAGCCGAGGAGTTATTGACTCAAAAGACACCGCGGGACAAGAAGGAGGAGATTTCCTTAAAGGTTTTCTTCCCTTCTGGGGTCCAATGGCCAATAGCAGAAATATAAGGCAACTGGTCCGTGTTGTAGAAACTACAATAGACATCAATGTAGGAGCCTTGAGTAATATCACGGCGGAACTACATGCGGATCGTCTTATGACCTTGCAAAACCGAGTTGCCTTAGACTTTATTCTTGCCGATCGTGGTGGAGTATGTAAATTGATCGGGTCAAGCTGTTGTATTTTCATTCCTAATGATGCTCCGACAGTATACCAAGCTATTTCCAGGTTGCATATAATCTCCGAGTCTATTCATCAGGACGCAGGAGATTGGTCCTTAACGTAATGGTTTTGGGGACTACTGTCCAAATGGGGCTGGAAAGCATTGACATTCCTTGGAATCATCTTGACAATCGTATTTTCCTGTTGCCTTTGTATGCACTGTGGTCCCGCTATCTGTGATCTTTGTGCTACCATGTGCATTTCAAGACCCAAACCTCAAGTAACAGAAAACATAAGGATGATGTTACAACAACAGCTTGATGATCTCATGGCTATTGATGTGGACTCAGATTAACGTGAGTCTATCTTGCCTGAGTTCTGGCAGAAGGAGGGTCTGAGGAACTTCAATTTTCGATCACGATCGAATCGACCCGCCATTTTGTAACCCGCCGCCATTTTGTGTTGCCATCACTCAGGCAGCACGGCGAACGAAGTCTATTCTGCTCTTCCCGTAGTTTGGTGTCGAAATACGTCCCCGGCCTTGTTTGTGAAGCTGATGTTTGGACTAGCCGAGTACACTAATCCGTGTCTGGCTTTTCTAATCCCTGTTTCAACTATCTGTAGGCTCACACTATTCTTTCCCGATCATATCTTATCGACTGGCCTTCACTGTCTCCTGCTAGCATTTTCTTGTGTCATGCCTGTCCTCCAATACACACAAACGTATCTCACCACCTGCAAGTCAGTTGTAATCTGTTAATAAATTAAGTTCGGGGGTGGGATGACAAACAGAGTTGGAGGAGAGGTCTCTTCAAGTCATCTGATCTTTCTGTTTTCAAACCCTTCTTACTGGTTCCGCTTTGTTTTCCACTTACCCTATTGGCTCTTTTCTTCTTTACTTGGGGCGTGTGTTTTGTTAATAATTCTGTATTGTATGATATTTAATCTGATGCACCACAGAGTGAAGTGGCAGTCTCCTGAGAACCTACTTTGTGTACTTCTAGGATAACTGTACTAGCTGCAGCTAAATAAATCCAATCTTCTAACGCCAACAGAGTGTCCCGTGTCTCTGTGTAACGAAGAAGGTGAACCCAGAAGACGGAGGGCGTACCCTGCGCCGCCAGGTCCAAAAGGTTCTGGTTCTTCAACAGCTATCTTCCTACTCAGGATGAACGTCGGGAACAGTGGCCTGCATCTCAACACCTAGTTCCATGATGACTCCGGCAGAAGCGCACCTCTACCCGAGTTCAGCATGGACGTGGTTTAAATATTAAAACAACAAGCCAATCAAACTGTGTCTAAAGTCCAGAACAGGGTGTTAATTAGACTCTTAGATAGTCTCTTTGTGAGCACCGAGAATAAAAGAATGCCTCGTTCTGAATTTGTGCGACACTGGAACTAACTGTGCAGAGTACAGGGCATTAATGCCTATCAAAAATTAATGTGTGCAAGGACCATTCTTGTCATAGAAAAACATGTACAAAGCACATTTAGAAAATGAAGCTAAGTTAACAACCTCCACCCTTCTGAACACTGTTTTTTAGTTGGAAAATGTGTGACTCACACCCCCCCCCAAATCTCACTGACTAAGCTATACCCTTGTTCTCCTGCATGATTATCTTGGCAGTAAGTTTAACTTTGGCCACATTGACTAATTCCAATGTGCCAACTTATAAAACATGCTCACGTTGTTTAATTTCAAACTCCACGTTCTGTAAGACAGCTTTACATCACTGATTAACAATGAGCATTTACCACCTTAGCACTTTCACGCTCTCTGCTCAAAGGATAATGCCCAACAACCCCCACTAATGTAACTTTTTTTCCAACTCTTCTGCTTGTGAGGCCAGATGATCTCTCTTACTGACCATTCCAGGTTTTCCTACTCTCTTACGTGCTTTTTCCCTTTCCTAAAGTAAACATGCTTGTACAGATTCATCATGCCTTCACCAAGAATAAAGACCAGGAACACTGCATTTCAGCTACCCATGGGCAAACACATAAAAGTCTTTGTTTGCGCAATGGCCTTCCTTTTTTCAAGTGCGCCGGTTGCAAAAAGGGTCAGTGGTGTGCCTTATTGCAATGCATTTCTGACCCCCAGGACTGCCTCGAACTTGTGCTGCCCTGGGGACAGCACATTCAGTGAAATACAGAGCAGCAGCTTCACAGATGCTCAGTGTTTCTCTGTACAGGCGACAACCTGACTGCACATTAAAGATAGGAGAGAGATCCCCTTGCAGATGGGTTCAGTGGGTCCCTACACCCTCTTGCAAGGATGGGACCCACTTCCCCCTTCCGGAGGGCTGCCCTTAGGAGGTGCACTGGAAGAGAGTAACTTTTTGGTGGCATTCTTTGAGTATGCCACAAAAAGGCCTCTGTGTCCCCATTGGTAATACAGTGTGGGCGCAGAGGCAAAGTGATTCCTTCTTTTGCATGTGACTATGCTCTCTGCAAAGGAGAAAATTCCCTCTGAAGATAGCATTGCCACTACATATGCTCCAACACTGCCAGTATTGCAGAAGGGACTGTACAAGTGTCTGCTGCCCTGTCTGTATTACCATAGTTCCCAGGGGGCACCCACCACTTTTGTGCCCCCGGTGCACTATGTGTAGTACAACTCATGTCTTCAGTGCCAAGGCTACACATGATCTGGAAGTATATGTCCTTTTCATTGTGAGTCCTGGCTTGGAAACCAATCTCAAACAATTATAGACATCCTGGTGCCACCCAGATGCAATAGAATTAGAACTGATAGGGCAGCCGATTGTTCTGCTTCGCCCTCATCAGGTCACTGTTATAACCCTTCTTTCTTGGCCCCTGAGTTTCAGAACACTGCAGACCAGGTCTGCCTACCTCTCTGCTCTATTCCTGGGCATATTCCTTTGGGCTGTTTTCTTGTACAATAACCCCCATCATCTGGATAGGTGCCATAAATTCCATTCTTCATAGGCTGAAAAGAGTGACTATGCTACTATGGCAGACCTTCACAGGGATGTTGAATGCATGGACCGAGAAAATATAGTTTTCCTTGGCTCTCAGATCGTCCATCCTTCCTTTCTCATCCTGCCAGTGTCATCTCCTTTTCTCCTCATTCAACTGCCCCACAAATCTATTAGGATTTGAAAGGAACTTCCCAATTTATAATGGCGTATTAAGCACTTCCTGTTTTTTCCCTATGTAAGGAGCGGATTTTCTATTAAAGTGGAATGCATGAAGCATTTAAGTGGATTGGTCAACCTATTCCATTACCCATCTGGATATTCACCTGCAAGATGCCCCGTTACTGTAGTGTGTGACATGTTACTGATTGTGACTGGGGTTAACACTACTTACCGATTGAAGAACAACTATTTATGGTCAATAAATAAGGTGCAGAGAAAGAATATCGATGGAAAAAAACCCACTTGCAAGAATATCGAGGAGCGAATATCGATTGTTTTTAATAAGCGAGGTAAGTTTTATCGATGTTAAAAAAATTGGGCCCGATTCACAGAACTAACTTAAGACAAAATCCTAAACTTACTACCATTTTGGTATTCACAGAAGGCACTTACTCATTTTGGTATTCACAGAAGGCACTTACTCATTTCGGTATTCACAGAAGTTAGGAGTCCTAACTTTAGGACTCCTAAATGCCTTCTGTGAATACCGAAAGTCTTAAAATTAGGATTTTTCTCAGTTTAGTAGTAGTATAGTTAGGACTCCTAACTTTAGGACTCCTAAATGCCTTCTGTGAATACCGAAATTCTTAAAATTAGGATTTTTCTCAATTTAGTAGTCCTAAGTCTAAATTTAGGACTACTAAATTGAGAAAAATCCTAATTTTAAGACTTTCGGTATTCACAGAAGGCATTTAGGAGTCCTAAAGTTAGGACTCCTAACTTCTGTGAATACCGAAATGAGTAAGTGCCTTCTGTAAATACCAAAATGAGTAAGTGCCTTCTGTGAATACCAAAATGGTAGTAAGTTTAGGATTTTGTCTTAAGTTAGTTCTGTGAATCGGGCCCAAAGATTTTAATTTTTTTTAGAAATATTGAATTTGAAAATATTGATGGTAAAAATATTTTTGTAAATAATATTGATTTTATGGTTTATATCTTTTGAATGTTCAGTTTTTTTTATTTTGAGGTAATTTTGTATTAGTAAATTTATAATGTTTAAATATCTTTCATGTTTAAATAATGTTTTTTTTGTTTTAATATACTTTTTGGGAGCGGGATTTTGGGTTTATATGGGATGGGGTAATTTAAAAATGTTGATGAAAAATGTATATCATTTTTAAATTTGTA
Organism: Triturus cristatus; assembly: GCF_964204655.1. Lineage (NCBI taxonomy): Eukaryota > Metazoa > Chordata > Amphibia > Caudata > Salamandridae > Triturus > Triturus cristatus. Next base: position 179,210,061 of record NC_140593.1, read on the forward strand.
TCTATATAGGGAATAAGGGAGGGGAGTAATTTAAGAATATTAAGTTAATTTTTTTTCTTTTTACAAATTTTTAATTATAATTTTTATAAATTTCAAAAATATTTGTGTAGTATAATATTTTATGTAATGTTATTGAAACAATTATGATTTTTAAGGATAATTTACAAAAACAAAAAATCGAAAATGTGTATTTTTAAATTAAACACTTTTTTAAAAATAAAATTAAAACATTTTACATTTTTTGTATATTTAAAATATTAAATATTATAACATTTTAAAAACAAAATTTGTATTTTTTTAAAAAATATTAAAAATTAAGTAAAATGTTTTTTGTTAAGAATATATTTCTGTTTGTTTGAAAGATCAATATAGGGGGTTTATTTAGTATTTTCATTTACTTAATTTGTATTTGGAGTTGGAATAGTAAATTATTATGGTTTACTATCCATCAATTTCCCTGAGTTTAATTTAATTTGGAGTTGGAATAGTACATTATTATGATTTACTATCTAGCACTTTCCCTGCGTTTAATTTAATTTGGATTTGGAATAGTAAATTATCATGGTTTACTATCCAGCAATTTTTCAGAGTTTAATTTAATTTTGAGTTGGAATAGTAAATTTTTATGGTTTACTATCCAGCACTTTCCTGGAGTTTAATTGGATTTGGAGTTGGAGTAGTAAATTGATATGTTTTACTATCCAGCACTTTCCTGGAGTTTAATTGGATTTGGATTTGGAGTTGGAGTAGTAAATTGATATGTTTTACTATCCAGCACTTTCCCTGAGTTTAATTGAATTTGGAGTTGGGTTTACATATTTTTATGGTTTACTATCCAGCACTTTCCCTGAGTTTAATTTAATTTGGAGTTGGAATAGTAAATTATTATGCTTTACTATGCCGCTCTTTCCTTAAGTTTAGTTGGATTTGGAGATGGAATAGTAAATTATGATGGTTTACTATCCTGCACTTTCCCTGAGTTTAATTGGATTTGGAGTTGGAATAGTATATTATTACGGTTTACTATCCAGCACTTTCCCTGAGATTAGTTGGATTTGGAGATGGAATAGAAAATCATGATGGTTTACTATTTAGCACTTTTCCTAAATTTAATTTTATTTGGAGTTGGAATAGTAAATTATTATGGTTTACAGCATTTTTCTTTTAGTTTATTTGTGTTTGGTGTTGCAATAGTACATTGCTATAGTTTATTATACAACAGTTTTGTTCAGTATAGTCATTTTTGTTATTGGGATTGTAATTATTCTGATTTGTTTCAGAGTTTTTTTTATTTGGAAGTTAGTAATAGGATTTTTTAAATTATTTATTATGTAAAATATTTTGTATAGTTTATATATATGTGGCGATTCCGATCCTGTATTTTTTTTTCCCGCCCGACTCGTATCGGTAAGTTTTTCCATACAAATCGTACAAGTCCCGTCTGAACCGTGAGGTACGATTCGTACGGGAAAAATACAACTTTTCCCGATCCAATTTGTACGGATCGGCCCGATCCTTACAAATCGGATCGGGAAAGGTTGCACCAGACGGACCCAGACACTTTTCCATACAAATTAAAAATGCAGTCCAACCGTACTAGTACGATCCGGACCGTTTTTCCGATTTACGATTTGTACATGTGGAATGCCATTACCCGCTATGAAGCGAACTTTGTATGACTCGTATCCCGGGAAAGTTGTTCCCGGGGTGCGAGTCGTACAGGGGTACGAGTCATACAGGCATACACCCCCGTGTGTTGTGTATGTACGGTGCGTACCCCAACATCGCGTATGTACTGTGCATACCCCCAACATCGCATACCCCAACATCGCATACCCCAACATCACGTACCCCAACATCGCGTACCCCAACATCGCATACACCAACATCACATACCCCAACATCGCGTACCCCAACATCGTGTATGTACTGTGTGTACCCCCAACATCGCATACCCCTACATCGTGTACCCCAACATTGCGTACCCCAACATTGCGTACCCCAACATCGAGTACACCAACATCGCGTACCCCAACATTGCGTACCCCAACATCACATACCCCAACATCGTGTATGTACGGTGCGTACATACGCGATGTTGGGGTATGCGATGTTGGGGTACGCGATGTTGGGGTACGTGATGTTGGGGGTACGCACAGTACATACACGATGTTGGGGTATGCACCGTACATACACAATGCACGGGGTGTATGCCTGTACGACTCGTACCCCTGGGGACTCTGCTTTTACAGCTGTTTTTGGCTCCCGTAAGAAAAGAGCCGTATGGAGTGCCATAGGGACGAATCATACTTGCTGGGCTGGAAACCGCTGCTTAAATACATACAGACGTCGCGTGCAAGCTGTTCCGGATCAGAATCGTCGGGTTATTTTAGCTGTATGGTCTTTTGTACGATTTGTATGGAAAGAGGCTTTCTGTACGAATCGTACTTCCTAGGTTGTAAGAAAAGTTTACCGGGTACGAGTTGTATGGGAAAAACACTCCATACAACGATTTGTACAGCCTTTTTCCAGGATTGGAATCGGCCCCAGAGTGTTAATACATACATTAATACTTTTCAATAATCAATAAGCTATTTACAAGCAATAATCACCAAACCAAAACAATAAAAACCATCATCCTGCTACCAGAAAAACTGTTGCAGCGCGGAAACCTGGGTAACGGAGATCAGGACAAAGCCCGAACCAAATATCCTCCCTTCGTCACAGACCAAATATCACTTTAACACATTCACTCATACAGTCATTGGGGGGGTCCATATCACCAACATTCACGCTTCACTTCTCACTGGCCTGCACTTACAGGAAAGATGAATGTTCCAAGCGCTGACATGAAAGGAATATCTTATAACCTATAGGAAAATTATTATTTTACATAACTATGCATGACTATCTTCACACCTACAGACTTTAGTCCTAAACATCTAGATACTCCTCCCACGTGATCAATGGATCATTTAGTTGGATCAGTATGGTGATTTAGACCAGCTAAAACCACATTTAGGATTTGATCTATCCTCCCTCAATAAACAACAAAACACATTTGCTCATTAATCAATAGTTGTTTATCTAATTATAGCAAGAATTTTGTTCCATCTAGTAAGTTTTAAACCTTTCGGAAATCACAGAACACCATATTTACCTAATCTGGCTATCGGTCGTCCTCTAAGTCATCAAATTTAGTAGTCAATCAGTCGGAATTCAAAAGTTCTTCATGCAGCACGCTACAGTCCCAATAATGGACAAGGACCAGAGACGTGCAAGCATCTATCAGTGCCCATAGATTTTATAAAGTTCTCAGTTCGTCAAAGAAATGGGCAGCATTCAGTCTGTCAAAGATTCAGTAACGCAGCAATCACGTAGCGTCACTGTCGTCTCCGTCAGCAAAATGGAAAGCACGCGTATATCCTCTCTATTCTACCGTCATTTTTATAATAAAAGTTAAGTCAAGATGTCACATTTTGCAAAATTTGGGCTTCTCCCATTGGTCGGTTGGAATCGTCCGGTGAGGTTTCATACAGTTCAAGAGGTTATGTCACTGTTCATGATCTTTCCGGTTCCTTGTATCTTTCCTTTGTTAGAGTACTTGGCAGGCATCCCACCGTGACCTTGCTTGGGCACAGTACGACAAGGGTCAGGACAAGGCCACAGGAACATATTGTAGTGCAAGCGCACTTCGCCCAAAACCTCATGGAATAGTGGCCATCACGTGTTACGTCGGCGGCCATCTTTGCTTTAGGCCCAAAGGACAACTTAAGCGAAACAAACACAAAAGAGTAATTAATACATAGAAATAATAAATAAAATGTTAACCCTTTACTAATCCCTCTATGTGCTTGCCATTATCTAGCATATAGCGACATTTAAAGCGTTCATATTCACCCATTTGATGTCATCTGGTGCAACATTACGAAAACATCACAAAAGCCACATTTATCATGCAGTATTCTATTTACTAAATATACTACTGTTAGTATGCGTACGTATTTTAGTAATAACAATTATTCAGCCATGCAAAATGCAAATCCCATGTATATTTCGTATATTAATAAGGTTGATTAAATATTATGCAAACACATTAATAGTATTATATAATAGATTATTCTAATTAGTATAGGCATGCAGAATAGGGGGTATAGAAAATTTTGTACTACCCGCTCCATCAGCTACATTTGACGATAGTGACCACACACCACATACCTCAAGCTCAAGATTTAGCACACACAGCACACAACAGCAGCAGCCCAAGCAGTACAGAGCGCAGACACCATCCCCCAAAAAATTAAAGCCACCCCAGAGCGCAAAAGCCCTTCAGATGACACTCAGGGGCATAAAGCCAAGAAGCAGGCCTCAGGCTCACTTGCTTCAGAGGCATCCCCAGCCAAAGACTCTCCAGTCCCAAAAGCCTCTTGCAAAGCCAAGACAGTTGCCAGGCCCACTGAGAAGCTGGTGCCTGCTAAGAGTCCACACAATATAAGAGCTCCAAGGCAGATTCACCCACAACCTCAACTCCCATCCACACCCCTGTGAAGCAGGGAAAGGAGGACACTGTAGGGGGTACACCTGGTAAACAGGGGATGTAGGGGAAAAGGCAAGTCCAGGCGAAGCGTACCGCTGAATCCAGCATGTCCTCAGAGGGAGGGCCACCGACTGCACCTGATGGAGCTTTGGTGGAGAGTGTGCCTGTTGTGTCTACCCCACCGCCCACTCCTACCAAGACAGAGAAGCCATTTAGACTCCCCAAGAAGTGGAAAGTCCCCCCTCCCCTTTCTCTCACCCACACTGTATCTCACGGCAGCATAACTCCACCTCCACTTCCACGTGCCACCACACCACCCGGTCCAAGCAGCCCTCAGGCTTCCAAAGCCTCTACCTCAGCTGGGCCTCTCTCGCACCTGTCCGGTCCTCCAACTGTCCCCGACACTCAGCCACCTCCCAGTCCGACTGACAGACAAGTCTGAGTCAAAGTCCCCCTCACACACCTTTCTCTCCCACAGTGGTGCCTGGACTGCCAATTGTTATCACCCTAACTGTGTTGCTGACTATGGCAGGGTACAGTCTCACTCAGTCCCTGTGCAGGATCTAATGCACACATGTACCTACTCTGCATTGTGTACTGTCCACTGGCCTTGATGTTCACTGCTGTTTGCCCACTCCCTGTGCAGGATCTCATGTACCTACTCTGCACCTTGGACTGGCCACTGGCCTTGATGTTCACTGCTGTTTGCCCATTCCAAGTGCAGGATCTCATGTACCTACTCTGCACCTTGGACTGGCCACTGACCTTGATGTTCACTGTTGCTTGCCCATTCCCTGTGCAGGATCACATGTACCTACTCTGCAATTTTCACTGGCAACTGGACTTGATGTTCACTGCTGTTTGCCCATTCCCTGTACAGGATCTCATGTACTTACTCTGCATGTTGTATGGCCACTGGCCTTGATGTTCACTGCTGTCTGTCCATTCCCTGTGCAAGATCTCATGTACCTACTCTGCACTTTGTACTGGCCACTGGCCTTGATGTTCACTGCTGTTTGCCCATTACCTGTGCAGGATATCATGTACCGACTCTGCACTTTGTACTGGCCACTGGCCTTGCTCTGGTCTACTTTTGGTGCCTATCTGCGTAATATGTGAAGAAAGACAGTTACTCCTGTTGTCTGTTTTGTCAGTGTCCTTGCCAAATGAAGGGTTTTCTGTGTGGGTATGGTTTAATGTGACACATGCTGTGTATGCCACTTCAACATTGCCAATGGCTTGTTTCACTTTTTCAGGGTTTTGCAGAGATGACAGGCACTTAAGTTCTTCTTGACTCTGAGGCTTGGGGGTGCAATGATGGTGGTTTGTGATGAACTACTGTTAGCATAATCATTCTTTGGTCAGGTTAGCTAAACTGTAGACATGTCATGTTTGGATGCACTGCCAGCACAAAGTGGGATTCTATCCACAGTATTGCAGGCAGGCTGGCCAGTGCCATCATGTCTGTGTGATATTTCTTGATGTGTGAACAGCAGTGTTTGTGTATTATCATCTTGTGATGGCCAGTCATCCTGGTCACATGGGTAAATTTCAATGTGTGCACTTGGGTAGTCAAGAAGTGTGCAGTGTGAAGGGGGTGACTTTGTCAGTGGTGTTGATGTGTATGCCCCTGCAATGTCAACTACACACATGTCACCCAGGAGTTGAGTGCCGGTTAGTTTGATTAGTCAGCCCTGGGCTTGTGATTGTGTGCACATGTGGGAGTTGTAGGTTGTGCACTGTGCAGTGTGTTGGTGTGTCCTTACACTTCTGGGGGACACCTACTTGTTGTTGGTGGCAATTGTGAGTAAGCAGAGTGTGTGACTGGCAAGTCAGTGTTGTGTTTTGTTGATCAGCCATGTGTCATGATACTGTTTGTGCCCACTGTGCAGACCTGCTCAGCCACACTGACGTGGGTGTGTTTTCACATGCATTGCTGTCACTTGAGGCTTTTTTGACCCCAGTATGGTATGTGGGTTGTGGAGTTGTAACATCCCCTATCTGTGCTTCTGATGCCTATCCATTGTGAGTGTGCACTCCATCTATTTATGTACGGGGCACTCCTCACCTGTCCACTACTGAAGAACATACCACTTCATTCTCATGTCTTCCACCCCATGGCTTGCCAGTGTATGAGCCTCCCTACCACTTCATGGTGTGACACTATACTGTTGGAGGCTGGTCTGTGCACAGGACCGATGTGACATTCAGGACAGTGTCCCAATTGGTTATATGTGATTTTCTTGTACTGTTTTGCAGTCATGGTTGCTCATATGCAGTTGAACTGTTTGTGCTGCACAGTCCTCTGGTCATGCTGTTTTCACCTGGTGTCCCACACTTATGCATCTGTGGGTGATGAGTGAGCTGTATGTGTGTTTGTTGAGGTACTTCTTCCCTTCCTGTGTGTGATGTTGTCTGTGTGCTATGGTGATTTGTGTTGTGGGTGTTCATGGTGTGGCACTCATGTCTGTGTGGAACTGGTATGTTTGGTGTGCCCACAATGCTTGTCATGCATGCAGTGCTGTGAGTGTATGTTGCCTTGTACTTGCCTGGTATGCATCCCCTTATGTCCAGCTGTGTTTGCAATGTGATCGATTGGCATGTGCGTCTGTTGTGTGTTTGATGTAGATGTGTGCAGTGTTTGGCCTGTGTTGTCTCTTGCAGATGATAGATGCTCTATGTGGGATGTTCTATCTGCATCTCATTGTGTGTGATTTGTTTGTGCATTGTGATACATTCAGATGTGTGTTGCAAGTGTAGTGTGACTACTTGTGTGTCTGTCACATGCACTTAGGGCTATTCTTGTTCCTGGGCTTGTTTTGAGTGCATCCTTGGGGTTTTCTCCTCTTATATTTGACCTGTCACTTGTCAGGATTGTGCATGTGCAAGCAGGTGGTACACTATGATACCATGTCGACTCAATGGGGGGTGTGGTATGTCTTTCTGGGTTTTCTTATTGGTCCATTGCTCTCCGTTTGTGTCCTTGATTGTTTTGAGATGATGCACCTCTTGTCTCTGTTGGGGTATGTTGTCTGTGCATTGTTCCTGAGTGATGAGGTTGTTTATTCCTGTTCTGTCTGGGCTCCCATTGCCTTTACACTGTTTTACTGCTCAGGTTTGGGCTTGTTGTACTTCTGTATAAGTTATATGTGAGTTTTGTGTTTGACTGTTGTATTTATGCCAGCATTGGTTCAGGCATCCCTGAGTGTGTGTGTGTGATTTTTGTGGATGCCCCCTAGGGAGTGTAATTGTTTGTCAGTGTATTCTTTGGACATTATTGGCACCATTCTGTGTGTTTGACACTGGTGTTGAGTGTTGCAGATGTGAGGTGGGTGAGGAGGGGTGTGTGTGAAGGATCCAACTTGTGTTTGACAGTCATGCAGTGTGACAATGGACCCTGTGTGTTGTGCTGATGAAATACACCTGTCAAGTTGTTGGATTCAGATGTGTGGCTGATCACTGCTTGACTTCAGAGACTTCCTATCATCCCTGTGCCTATGCATGGGTTGCCTTGCTGTCTTCCTGAGTTGTTGCACAGAGGTGACTGTGGTTTATTTTCACTCACTGTGCCAGCCATGTGTGATTTGATGGGCTAAGGGTGTTGTTATATGTTCCTTCTATTGCATGTGATGTACACATGCTTTGTGGCTGGCTCCTTGGCTTTCCATAAGTGTCCACCTCACTTTAGCTTTGACCATTTCTTGTCCTCCACCTCCATTGCTGCTGACATCTGGTCTGTGTATGTGGCTGTGTGTCAGTGTAGGGTGTGTCTAGTTGGGTGATTGTTCATATTCATTGTGGGTGTTCATTTTGTGATTGGACTCAGTTTTGCTTGACATGAGTGTAGTGTGGGTGTGGTGAGAGGGTTGCCTTGGCCCTGAGCTTATGTGCTGTGTGTTCCTCTGCAGCCCCACCTGCTGAGAATGTCTCCCTGGTTGTTTGGTGTGTGGTGCAAGGTGTGAGTTCACCTGGCTGGTTAATGTGCATGGGGGAGCACAGGAGGGGCACATAGCATGTCCCTTAATGGGTGTGGGAGGTATAGTGTGTGGACTGGAGGGTGGAGGTGTGGCACTATGATCTTTCTGGACTGCCCATGCCTGGCACTAGCCCTGCCATCTGCATTGTGCGCATTTTTTCCCACGTCTGCACTGCTGTGGTAACGTGACCGGGACATTGCATTGATATCGCGGTAGAATGGTGACCTGGATGCGGTGGGGTGATTTTGTGACAGGTAAGACATGTGTAGGTACACTTGTGGAAATGTTCTGGTCCCCACCAGGGTGTCTGGTGTGGACAGGAACCGTATATCAGCCCTGGAGTTGTGTGTTGTGGTTGTGGGTGGAGTTTTGTGATTGCATACCTGCGGTGGCGTCCGCAACGGTCCATAACTTGCTGGCAGTGTATTAGGTACAGCACTGGGAAGACGTGTAATGCCGGATCCATTGAGGTTGGGACCGGGTGGAGGGGGTCGGGTCTGGTTTTGTGCTCCGCTGTGGTGCTTCTGCCGTCTCTGGTTGGGCAGCGTGACAGGCTGTTGGGGACCCTGTGATTTGTACGGCGGGCTGGACGTCATTCTGCATGGCGGTGGGTCTCTATTGGCTACCACTGCCACAGTGGCGGTTCGCGTCGCACCGCGGCGGATGGGAAATGGGCTATGTTTGCCCATACTAATATGTCGGCCGTGAGGACCGCTGCTCGAGTGCGGAAATTGACATTTTCCGCCAGCACAGGATATAATTAGAATGTTATGTAGTGATAGTTATGTCTTTATTAAATGTATTATTGTGTTCTTAATGTTGATATTAATGATTGTGGGTTTGTATTTGTGTTGTGGGTGGGTGCTGTTTTCTTTTTTATTTACAGGTTTTGGCGTTGGTAAACAGATGGATTTACTGACGCGTTTTTTTTTAATTAAAGTTATTTCTTGTTTGATAAGTTATTTTACATTTCCTTTTTTTCCGGGTTGTTGATGTTTTTTTTTTCTATACTATTTTTCGGTTTTTGAAGGTTTCGTTAATAGGAGGATTGGGGGTTGGATTTTTTTTTGTACAGGTGTGTTTTTTTAGGCTTTGTTATCTAATGGTTTCTTATTAAATTGGTTTGCTGTCGATTTTATCATTTTTGAGGATATTCTACTGCTACATAACTTTATTAATTTTTTTACTATGGGTGGGAAATGTATCTCTTTTTTCATTGTTTCAGTTTGTATTCAGTATTTAAATTATGTCATGTAATATTGTGCTATATTTCAAATTTTATGACATAATATTAATTATAAAGTAAAAAATAAATTATGGTGTTTATATGTTTTATACTTGCAAGATTTAAATGACGTTTAGTATTTTAGTATTTTGTTTAGTTTAAAGAATTGATTTAGCAATTATGTCTAGGTATTCTAGAACTTGTGAAGTTGGATACAACTTAGTTTTATGTTGCAGGTATTCGCACATGGTTTTAGTTGGTTTGCTTAGTTTAGGGCCTATTTTACTTAGTGAGTACTTTGTAGCTCTGTTCTTTTTTAATTGCTTCAATTAATTTGTGTAGTGTTGGTTGTCCCCTTCCAATCGTCGCTTGGAAGGTATTATGCCATCCTTCCACCACGTCGTTTTTTTGGCTTTTAGGAGGGAGTTTGAGATGTAGCTTTTTTAGTATTTGCTATTAGTCATTTCAAATTAGGGATAGAAGGTAATTGTCCTGTGACATGTTCTGGCACTCTAGTCAAAACATTTGTCAATATTTGGGTGCTTATTTGGTGGGAACTTGTACTTGCTTCCCTTATTGTCTCTAGGGCATCTCTTACTTCAACTTCAGTTACATTGGGGGGATGGTTGTGTTCTCTAACATTTACAACATTGGTATCTATTGTAGTGGCTCTCCCATAACAGACATTGGAATAATATTTGCTACATTTCCAATGTGTTTTATTTTCAATAGCTTTCTCCTAGGTATAATTGTAACCTATGTAGCAAAGCTTTTGTTTCCCTTGTTGCAATGAAATGAACTATGCTCCTTCCGTCATTTTTGGGGTATATCTGTGAAGATCTATATATATATATGTTTAATAATTTTGCAATGTTAAATAATAAACATGCTAGTATAATTAATATTATATAAATGTTATTTACATTAGTGTTACTTTACTTTTATTGATGGTATGTTTTGATGGTTGTTGTTTATTCATGGTTATATTTCCTGCTGGTATGAAAGCAAAATGTTTCTGTAATAAAAACTTTACACATGTTTTTTTATTAAATTGTATCCTTTTGTCTTTAGTAGGAAAACAATTAATACTTACTATTTGTTGTTGATTCATTTAATTTCGTGGAGGTTTTTTGTTGGTGCACTTTGCAAAAGCTGAGGAGAGAAAAGAATGTATTAGCTAAAAGTGTTATTTAATTTAATTTATTGTTTAATATTTTGTTCTATTTGTTAATTCCTTTATATACTTACTTTGTTTGATTATTTTTTTTAATGTAGATTTTGTAGTTTTCTTCAAAGTTGTCTGTTGTAACCTTTTTTGGTGCAGTCGTATTGAAGTGTAAGCTGTAAAGTAAGAGAAAAGGTTATATTTTTCATTTATCAGATTATTTACATAATTTATGAACACATGCATGAAGCTAAAGAATTGCGAAACTTTAATAGCTATGTTTAAGAAATTACTATTAAGGGTCCGATTCCGATTCCGGCCGCAAAACGTACCGACCGGCTCGGACCCGAAATGGAGACCGACCGACACGGACCGGCGCCGTACGACCCGTGCAGAACGATGCAACGCCTGTGAATGACAACCGTCACGTACGGAATACAAGCCGTATGACCGAGCCGTAGGGAAAACAGTGACTCACCCGGAAATTGGACACGATTAGCACCGACCGACACGCACCAGGAATGAACCCGACAGACACGTACACGCGATGTCTGATCTGCGCAGTACGATGCAATGCGTGTGAATCCAGACTGACTCGCATGGAGCCCAAGCAGCATAACCAACATGCATAGAAAACAGGGACCTGAAGCAATAGATATCTCTGTGACCGACGTGTATGAAACACAGAAAAAAGTCAGCTTTAAAGACCTGGAGAAGCCCGCACGAGCCAACATCAGCATCCGTCTCGGTCAGAAGAACGTCTCCTTCATGCCTAGAAAACCCAAAAGGAAAAATACAAAAAAAAGGACCAAACAAGAAACGACAAAGTCAATAAATATTTTAAACTATGAACAAAGACACACCCACAACTGCACCTATATAAAGGACACCAATCACTACCATGATCCTTTGCACATTGAATACAACAGCCAGCAGAGAACACCATCACACAGCAACCACAGACACACTCACAACTCACCCATCACACAACTTTCACACCATTAGCACCTCACCAAAAACACTCACACATACACCTAGCAAAACCGACACCCACCCACCCTCACTTGCACCCTCACACACACATCACTCACCACCACCACCCATCACCATGCCCCCAAAGAAGAATCCAAAGTTCATAGATAGTGAGTTAGAAGTGCTGGCAGACGAGATCATCAGAGTTGAGCCACATTTGCTTGGTACATTGGTCCAAAGGACCCCCATGTCACAGAAAACAAAGACGTGAGCGAGGATTGTGGACAAGGTGAATGCACAAGCAACAACGTTGTGCACAAAGGATGATATCCAGAACAGGTGGTATGACATGCACAGGAGGGTCAAGAAACTCATCGAGAAAGTTCATGCCTTGAGTCAGCGCACTGGTGGTGGCCCTCCTGCCAAACCAGTATACTTCAGGTCCTGGGAGGAGAAGGTGCGGGACATCCTACCACCAGAGTGCATCCATGGACTACCAGACATACCAGAGCCTGGTGAGTACACAACCAACATACTCAATATTGTGTGGCAAGGGGATAGTGACACCATGCACCGTTAGCAAAGCCACAGTAACCAATAGATAATCATCCCAAGATGTGTATGCTAGTCAGACAAACACAATACCTGCCATCTCATAGTGACTTGTAACTGTGTCATGACATGTACAAACCTACCAACAAATAGAGCAAGGCAGTGACACAAAGCTAAATAAACACTGTCAGACAGTTTGCCACCACAAACACACTACCTCACAGTGCAGTTGACTGACAGGAAGGAATAGTGGGTATGCAGGTGAAGTGAGTGTATCCAAAAGCATGATGGGGTTTGTTTTCATAGATAATGCTCCCCCTCCCAACTAGCCCATCAAGACCTCTCTGAACCAAGCCCACATCACAGGGAGTGGAAAATGACTGACAAGATGGCTAACACTGGGTCCTGCTGTGGGGAGCACAAGGCCCTGGTAGGGGTTGTGCACAAATCAGAAGCAGGACACCACTGCCTGACATCCTGAAAGACAACTTGCATGCCCTCCAATGGAAGCACATTTCATGGTGGGATGTCTGACCGGGTGGGAAGGAGGACTGACAGCTCTGACCATACTTATCAGCATGTGGAGACACACACACCCCTCAACACAAACTCCACACAACTCACCTGGTAGAATGCATTGACTCACACTGCAGTGAAATATCACCCAAAGATACACTGCACTGGGTGCTGCTGTGTGAAGCACAGGGGCTCTCTTTCGACTTGTAAACCAAACAAACACCAGGACTTTACAGTCAGCAATCTTGCCATTGCTGTCACACCCCCTCACAGGGAAGCAGAGTCAAAAGGAAGGAAGTCTGGGCATGCTGGGAAGGGGGATGTAGCCAAAAGCAGGATGGGAGCTACAGTCACAGACATTCCCCACCCATCCACATGGCCCAGCAAGCTCACACTGAACCATGTTTGCCTCACAGGGAGTGGGAATGGACTGACAAGATGTCTGACACTGGGCTCTGTTGTGGGGAGCACAAGGCCATGCTGGGAACTGGGCACCAACAAACACCAGGACTGCACAATCAGCCATCTTGCCATTGCTGTCACACCCCCTCACAGGGAAGCAGAGTCAAAAGGAAGGAAGTATGGGCATGCTGGGAAGGGGTAGTAGCCAAAAGCATGATGGGAGTTGCAGTCACAGACATTCCCCACCCACCCACATGGTCCAGCAAGCTCACACTGAACCATGTTCGCCTCACAGGGAGTGAGAATGGACTGACAAGATGTCTGACACTGGGCTCTGTTGTGGGGAGCACAAGGCACTGCTGGGAACTGGGCAACAACTGCAATGATGGCACGCTTCATGATGGGATAACTGGCCTGGGGGGAGAAGGAGGTCCTGACTTGAAAACAAATAACACCAATGCTGGCCATACACACACCTTTCTATTCCAAAACACATTGCACACGTGGTACCAGTCACTCACAAACTCAGTGCTGTTGTGAGCTGCATTCCACTCCTACATCATGCTGCAACATATGCATCCTTCACACAACACACCACTCACTGACATAGACATTGTAGACACCACGTCTAACCTGGACTGCATTGGAGGAGACATGCTACTCACAGCAGCCAAACCGCAGCACACACACCACCGGCTCTCACTGTCATGAGCATTGAAAAGCTTCCTTGCCCAATCCATGTCACCATGGAGAACATTGACAAGTCAAATCACATATGCACGTGCAAAACTCAGCACCAGACTCCTTAACGATGGTGACATCATCACTTGTATGAAATGAGATGGGAACTAGGAACACTGTAAAAAAACACTTTCTCCCAAGAGATCACAGGCATACCTGACTGTGACCATGTTGTACCAATACACCAATGTGACACACAAAGACTAGCAAAATCTGCTACCACACATGCCCCAATCTTACAACATATCCTCAGTGGAATTGCACGTATATCCTTGTTAAAGGTCAAATGTGAACAGGGATGACACACCTGTGTCAGCAACGTGATGGCCCTTGAGTAGTAATGTCCATGTACAGCCAAATCTATACATGAGCTGGGCATGCACACACTTCGACATGCACATTGAAATGTTTCATTTTGGCTGGGCAATGTGCTACAACAATACCAATCTCTGTCCGTGACAACTTTGGACATAGCAGTGTTCAGGCACGCATCCTGACGTACAGTAGAAAATGTAATGTATGTGAACCATTGATGCCTGTAGAAACAGAACTTACTTTGTGTGTCTCTTCCAAACACAGGTGGTGCTGGGGACAGAGCAGCAAATGAAGAGGAGTCCCTGTCCCAGACTCTGGTGAACCCTCAGCTCTCTGGTGTGGATCCGTCTCTGTCCTCTTCGGATGACAACAAATAACCTGGCACCTCCGGTGTGAGTCATCATGCAGCACCAGCAGTATTAACATCTGCACCCCCTGTACCCACGCCTCCAGCATCTGGCAACAGACAGGACACCCCCGCCAACATGGACAGACCAAGGCCACAGAATACCGACAGCACAGGGACACAGGACCCCCAGGAAGCCACGGACAACACCACCAGCAACAACACCCAAGGGGGCCCATTGTCACCTGTGCGTGCTGCCACAGGTCCTGCCCGTGTGGATAGGGGTGCTGGGAGGGGTGGTAGGCAGAGGGAGCGCCTTACAGAGGGGTTTGGACTGCATGATGACCCCCAACTGGCAAGCATCATAGATGAGTACCAGGATAGCACCAGAGGATTCTGCCAGGTAGTGGGGATCCTCAAGGACAATCATCAGGAGCATGCTGCCCATCATGCCCGCATGGAGGCAAAGTGGGATGCACTTACTGCGGTGCATCAGGACATACTCAAATACCTCCGCCAGATAAGCACCAACATGTCCACACCTCCCTGTGTGACCACAACATCTGTTGCCGCACGATCTGCCAGTGCCACAGGAAGGGAGGATGACTATGGCAGAGAGTCCTCTGCACCGCAGTCGCCTGCACCTGAGGATCCCCCCCGAAGAAGAAGTGGGGTCATCCGAAGAAGGACAAATGAGACGCAGATGTCCATGCACATCCCCCAGGGCCTCTAAACCTGTTCTGGACAATGTTCTTTGTGCGCAAACCGTTTACCTTGTCGTATCTAACACAACTCGCCTACATGACATGGAGGGTTCATGTTGGTCCAATGTAGCAGATAACTGTGGACTTTACTCCGGACATTTCAGCTACCAACACTTCCAACTCTACTGTGAACTTCAGATTCAAAACCCAATGTACAGCACCCACCATCCTGTGCACTATCCTCACACATGTTTGTAAATAAACTCACCAGTACACTATACTTGCCTCTGTTGTGATTCCAACTTGTCATGTGTCATGGAGATGTTGATCTACTAAACAACACAGTGCATACCAAATACACCAACAATGTGATCACCGTTATATGACTCATGGTGATGTGACACATGTGAGGGAGACACACCACTATGGCACCACAACACATACTCACCATGTCCATGTAACTCATTCCACACAATGATGTTGACCTGAAATACATTGGCATGCACAGACACCACACCTATCCACAGTCAGTGGTAACAATCCCACAGGTGAGGTAAGCAAATGTCAGTCAGATGTGAGAAGACAGACAACGCACATAACAAAGCGTAGCACAGTTTTATTACACATCAGCAACATGTTTATTCCAAAATAGTTGCAAGGTAATTCTACGTTACAGTGGACACACAATCACAAAGTGTCGGAGAATTGAAGTCCAGGGGTGTGTGGTACATCACTTGATTGGAATTGACAACTTCCACACTGGTGTTGGATTCTGGGTGTTGGGGGTCAGTGTTGACCAAACAACAGGCAAAGTACCCTGGGAAGGACAGACACAAGACACAGTCAAAAGCACAGCAGAACAGGAGAGAAATGCAATACACATGCACAAAACATGTCAAAATAAACCTACACAGAAACAAGTTAGCAGTTTGACACTATTGTGGAGTACAGGCCACCTGAAAGGACACATCACTGCATGCATCCAGTCAAGTGGCACACAGACACTCAAACAGCAACAGAGCAGCCCCAACACATTTCAGG
This sequence comes from Triturus cristatus, assembly GCF_964204655.1. Classification (NCBI taxonomy): domain Eukaryota; kingdom Metazoa; phylum Chordata; class Amphibia; order Caudata; family Salamandridae; genus Triturus; species Triturus cristatus. Next base: position 179,226,554 of record NC_140593.1, read on the forward strand.
CTAACTCAATACATTGACATAACAACCCTGTAAACTCACATTCAGGTGAAGAAGTTGTTGATGAGCTGTGTGCGGACTTCACCCTCATCATCATCATCACTGGCATCGTGGCCCAGGCCTGGATCCTCCACAGGTGGCGGAGGTAGGTCATCGTCATCCTGAATGAGAGCTAACTTCTTCCACACTGCCATGTTGTGTAGCATGCAGTATACAAGGATAATTTTGCACACCTTTGCAGGGTCGTATGGGAGGGCCCCTCCGGTCTTGTCCAGGCAGCGGAAGCGTCTTTTCAGGAGAACAAATGTCTGCTCAATCACCCTCCTGGTCCGACCATGTGCCTCAGTGAAGCGCATCTTGGCCGGTGTCACAGGGTTCCTGAGGGGTGTCAGCAACCACGACATGTTCGGGTATCCGGAGTCACCTACATACAAACAATTGAACAATTAGCTGAGTTTTGAAAGAGGGTGGAATACAACATTGCCAAACACACTCAATGGTAAACAGTCAGTACACACCGATAAGCCAGGCCCGCTGTTCTGGCATCTGTGACATCAGCGTTGCAATGCAACTACTCCCCATGATGTAGGCATTGTGCGCAGAACCCAGGAAACGTGCACACATGTGTGATACAGAGCATTGGTGGAGTGGAAATGCCTGCTCATGTGCCCATGGTGGTACGTTTGGCATCCTCCCCAGTGTATAAAAAGCATCCTTTATTTCAGTGAGTTGACCTGGGCTAGGAAACTTGATGTACAGGTCAAGGAAATGCAACATCCCCTCCAAGACATCGCGTAGCACACGACATACCACCAGCAGTAGCCACAGTGTACTGGAAGGTACCAGTAGCAAAGAAGTGCAGGGCTGACATCACCTTCACCTCTGGGGTCAGTGCTGTAGGGTATGTCCGGCCAGGTAGCAGATGTGGCGCCAACTGCTCCGCCAACTCCTCAATCAGTGGCCTGGTGAAGCGGTACCGTTGGATGCAGTCGCGTTCCTGCATGGTTTCAAGGTCTGGTGCTCTGCAGTACAGAGATGAACAAAGGAAGATTTTCGATTCATCCACCCATGTGGCTATGACCAAGCAAAATATCACATGATACATCATGACAATACACAATGTACTGAGGTGTGTGCTGTTGGGTATGGACATATATGTCACCTACATGCACATCACCTCACATTACAAGTCCACATGTCTACATAAGTTCCATGTAGTGCAATGGCCAATCATTGGGCTGTGTCACAGTACCTATGTACTGCTGTCACGTTACAAACACACACCACAGTGACAAGTGAGGCCTGATGTCTCCCAGGCATCACAGCTCTTTGACATGCAGATACCCAGGGTCCCTGTATTGTCACATGGACACTGGCAGGACATGGTGTATCATGTACATGCCACAAAACAACCATGAGTCCCACAGGTAGTCGCCGCTGTTGTCTCTGCAGGCCCTACATGGACGTCTCATAGACTCACACACAACATCAATGTTGATGCACAAACCACATGGATGTGGAGACGGTCTCCCATTTGGCACATTTGATCAGCCACATCTGAGACACAACATGCACAACGACTGTGGGTGCACATCAGAATTGGGGCTATAAGTCTCACTGTGATATACATACTATCACACCCAGGACTCAGGGTGTATGTGACATGTCCTAAACATATCCAACCTGCAACTGTGTCCATGACTCATGACCATAACTGTACAGTTGCACATCACAGTGGTAATGTGAACAACACACAAAGGATTCTGTCCCCATGAACACGTGCACAGCCTGGGAGTGGCTGCACAACAGTGCCACACAACAAACCAAATGTTGCCCCCCCAAAACACACAGGTAATGCAGCCTTACATGCCATGGGACACAGTGTGGCACATGTTGTAGTGTGGTAGTTGTGCACCTGAGTCCCTGGCAAGTAATTGTGTGTGGAAGCCGTCAAAAAGTCACACCAATGACAACCGATGCGGTTGACTTCTACAGGGATGCATTGCACAGTTCAGGACCGAGCCATGCGTATGCTTAGCCATTGACAGCAATGCGAACCGATGTGGGTGACTATCAGGCGTACGCATTGCACAGTTCAGGACCGAGCCGAGCGACGCTTAGCCATCGACTGCAATTCAAACCAACAAGGGTGACTATCATGTGTACGCATTGCACAGTTCAGGACCAAGCCGTGCGTATGCTTAGCCATTGACTGCAATGCGATCCGACGTGGGTGACTATCATGCGTACGCATTGCACAGTTTAGGACCGAGCCGTGCGTATGCTTAGCCATTGACTGCAATGCTAACCGATGCGGGTGACTATCATGCGTACGCATTGCACAGTTCAGGACCGAGCCGTGCGTACGCTTAGCCATTAACTGCAATGCGAACCAACGCGGGTGACTATCATGCGTACACATTGCACAGTTCAGGACCGAGCTGTGCGTATGCTTAGCCATTGACTGCAATGCGAACCGATGCGGGTGACTATCATGCATATGCGTCGTGCAGGCATGGACCGAGACCTGCACACGCCTTGGCCATTGAATCGTATGGAGACGGGTACGTGTGTATTTTCAAACTACGCGTTGTACAGTCAGTTGACCGAGCCGTGCGCACCCATTGGCTCTGCACTGTCATGGAGACGGATGCGGATTCAAAGCTTGTACGAGTTGAGCGCTGGAAATTCAGTTGGATGCCTACAACAATGTTGCAATTACTAGGGTTTTATGAAGGTGATGATTTGAACGATGCGGAAGACGTCTACGAGTCGCACAATTCCATGGATTGGCCAGATTCATAGAATGTAACCGTGTTGGACCTATCACTTGGGACACATGGCACAGATTCTGCCTCTGCAGCACAGATATAAGGCTGGCTGGCCCCCAGGGAACTCACTTGACTGCACTACATGCTACTGGACCACATCTTTGATACCACTGCTGCTGTCTCTGCATCCTCTGGCTACTGCTATGGCACGTACTCTGGAGAGGGCTCCAGCCTTCACTGAGGAGGAGAACCAGGCCCTGCTGGACGGGCTCCTTCCACAGTACAGCAAGCTGTATGGGAAACCAGGGGAGCAGGTGAGTGTGCAGTCCACTGCCTTCCTAATTGTGCATGTTGTCTGACTAGCAGTACTAGCAGTGTGTACACCAGTGGCAAGCATACTCACTGAGTACTTTCATCCCCCAAAGTGTGTAGGTACATGTAATGAACAGGTGTTCTGCAGCTAAAGGGCATTTGTGCAAGCTTAAACTTCCCATGGATGTCAGATATGCAGGGCATTTGTCCATTTCAATGGGTGCACTACCTGTGTAACTCATTTTCCTTTGTGATGACGACATGTATATCCAACTGTGTGCAGCACAAATATGGGGCATGTGTGTTAATGAACTTGTAACTTTGTCATCCTCACAGGTTGATGCCCACCAGAAGCAGGAGATATGGCTGACCATCGCCCGGGCAGTTCAATCAGTGGGGGTCTACAAGCGCCGGATCCGCAACTGCCAGAAGAGGTGGCAGGACCTTTGGGGCTAGACCCGGAGGATCGCAAGGGTCCAGCTGAAGCTGTCGCCTGCTCGCAGGAGGGGCAGACACCGGACCCTGATCCCCCACATGCTCAGGATTCTGGTGGTGGTCTTCCCGGACCTGGATGGGCAGCTGAAGGCCAGAAAGCAGCAAGGAGGGGGTAAGTCCATGCCTAATCTGTGTACTATGTCTGACATGCTATTTGCAGTCTTTTGGCCTGGTCCCACTTCCACATTACGTAGGTCTTGTAGTCCAGGACTCATATCCCTCAATTGTGTGATGCACCCTCCTCATCTGATCCACAGGTGTGGATCCTACAGTCTGTGGCTTGTGTCACTAGGGCACTGTGTCCCTGCAGTCAGCTATGCTTCAGGTTCCGGACAGCATCTGTTACCGTGACTCTGTTGTGTGTTTCATGGGTGGGTCAATTGTTTACACAATGCCTGAGATCTGACAGGTGATCGGTGTGTGCCCTTGATATGTGTTCCAATTGCTGGTCTGACTCGCCACATGTGCCTGGGGTATTTCAAACACACCCATGCAGCAGGGGACTCCAAATTGTGGGCCTCAGGAGTATGTATATCAACTGTGTCAAACTTGCTTAGCCACCTGACCACTGTCCAGGGCTATACACTGTTTCATGTAGCCCTGGGCAGTCATGCCTTCTCAAGGGCATTTAGAAACACTCTGTAATCCCACTCCTGTGTATCAACTTACAGGTTGTACTTAGTGACATGTGCCTTCAGGTGTCTGCCGCTCTGTCATTGTGTTGTGGCTTCCTTTTCTGGACAACTGGGGTGTTCATGAGTTTGAGGATCAGCAGAACATCTGAGATGTGACTATAAGAGACACGACCTGTGTGACATATAGGTATGTGATCACTTGACAGTGCACAATGGTGTATGCAAATGTGAACTTCAGGCAGCTGTGTTTCATGCACAGCAGACTGTGATATGCCCATGTACAGGGAGTTGTGTTCGCAGAGACTCATATGTCTGTTTTGTATGATGTGGGGTCATCTGGGTCCGGGATATGTTATTTGCAGGGGATGGACAAGTGTCCTTGTCAGCTGCAGAGTTTGCTTTATCCATGACCTATGATTGTGACACAGTCCATACTGTTGTTGCCTGGATGCCCTCCCCCTGTGACAGGAGACAGTGATGACTGACTTTCCAGGCATGCCAGTGCCATGGCATTTAACTTGCTATGAGTGATCCTGCATTGGGGTCAAATGTGCTCCATGCACCCCATTGTGGCATTTACTATCAGGACATGAGAACATCCTAGTGTGTGTTGCTGGTATGCATCACAAGCATGTGAATTGAGACTCTGGCCATCCCTTCATCCTGACACCTGTACTGAGTCAGTGGCAAGAGATGTGATGTGTGTATAGTGACATACTCCTACATGTTCACTTGCATGTCCAACAAATGTGTAGGTGGTGCATGTCTGCATCCAACATGCAACAGACATATGGGTGCAAGTCCAGGGGGGATATGAGTGCCTTGGTTGATGGTGAGACTGACAATTGGCTTATTCTAAACAGCAGTGTTCAGCTGACTTAGCTCACTTTGCCACCCCAGTTCAGAAACAGCTGTATGCAAATCAGTGTTGACACAGTGCCTCATGGGAACAGTCTAGCCCAAACTGCCAAGCCATGTCTTCCCTGGATGGGAAACAAGCATCCTGGGACAGGTTTCAGGCTAACATCCCTCATCAGCCAGGCTAGCTTGAATTCAGTGCAAAGTGAGAAAGGGACCCACGTCTGGGCATACCCTGCCAACTTAGGGGAACAAAGCAAAGACAAGGAGATGATGGATGGATGGACGGATGACAGACACAGCTATATGTAAATCAGTCTTGACCCTGGGCCTCATGTTACCCCAAAACCGGTCCCAGGATGCTTGTTTCCGGCCCAGGGAAGACATGGCTTGGCAGTTCGGGCTGGACTGTTCCCATGAGGCACAGGGTCAAGACTGATTTGCATATAGGTGTATCTGAACTGAGGTGGTGAAGTGAGCTAAAGAATGATGATGGATTCAACCCAGATCTGCGACTGCGGGTGAGTGTTTGAAAAGTTCCAGCACTCTGTCTATCATCTCCTTGTGTTTTCTTTGTTCTCCCTAAGTTGGCAGGGTATGCCCAGACGTGGGTCCCTTGCTGACTTTGCCCCTGGATTCAAGCTAACCTGGCTCATGAGGGCTGTTAGCCCGAAACCGGTCCCAGGATGATTATTTCCGTTCCAGGGAAGACATGGCTTCGCAATTCAGGCTGGACTGTTCCCATGAGGCACAGGGTCAACACTTATTTGCATATACTTGTGTCCGAACTGGGGTGGTGAGGTGAGCTAAAAAACAATGACGATCTGTGACTGGGGGTGAGTGTTTGAAAAGTTTCAGCACTCCGTCCATCATCTCCTTGAGTTTGAATACGTCCACTAACACATTATAGGGCTCAGTATAAGTTGTAGAAAGTTATTTGTGCCTCTATCTGACACCACCTCTTCTGGAAAACCCACTCTGGTGAACACACCAAGAGGCTCAAGCCACTGCAGGAGCATATATGGTTTTCGGAGGGATTGCTTCAGGGTACCTAGTGGCATGTCCTCTACCACCAAAATGCACCTATTCCCTGATGCAGTAGGTGGGCCCAGGGGACCAACAATGTCCATTCCCACCTTTTCAAAAGGAACCCCAGCCACTGACAGTGGTATTGGGGGAACCTTTGTCTTTCCCACAGCTTTGCCACTGGCGTGACAGGTGACACAGGAGCTGCAAACCTCCTTTACCTTTTCAGACATATGGGGCCAGTAGAAATGGTTTACCTAACCGGTTCCATGTGTTTGTCGGTCCCAAATGTCCTGCCAACGGGATATCATGACCCAATGTCAGGAGGAACTCTCTGTACTTCTGGGGCACCACCAACCTCCTGGTGGTCCCCTCCTTAAAGTTTCTGGCCTCAGTATAAAGCAGTCCATCTTCCCAGTAGATTCTGTGAATCCCACTGTCATCCCCTTCTTCCTGCTTAGAGGCAATCCGTCTCAATCTCTCAAGGGTGGGACAGTCTCTCTGTCTCTTACTGATCTCCTCCCTGGACAGTCCACCTGCTCCTGTCAGTTCTGCCACATCTGACAGCTCTGGCAGGGATGGAGTCCCTCCCTCAGAGGCCAGATCTTCCCCATTAAGGTTAGATTATTTCTGCATCTCTGGAGCTCCCTGGGCTGGCTCACCAGGCCCAGTACCCTTCTCCTGGAATGATTGGCCCTTTGTTCCAGGGTTCAAGTGTCCCGCCTGTACCTTCTGGATAGTCTGTGACCTAGTCACAGCACATATCCACTCAGGCAGTTTCAATATTTCCGTATGGAGACACCTCTCCACTTCTGACCACTCAGATGCTTCAAGATCATTGCCCAGTAAACACTGGAGTCGGAGCACAGGAGATACAGCTACCTTCATAGATCCTGTCATACCTCCCCATTCCAAATCCACCACAGCCATAGGATGGAGTTTGGTAGTGAAGTCTGCATAGGTAGTCTGGTCAAACTCACCAGGTAGCAACCTCTCCTGTGGCACCAGCTTGTCCAGGACCATAGTTACACTAGCCTCTGTGTCTCTGATAGCCTCTTCTTCAGCCCCGTTAACTTTAGGCCACTGCATGTACTTATCCATGTTTGGAGGTAAGGCAGCAAGGGTTGCAGTATTCAACCCACCCAGGGACACTACGTTTGCTTTTACCACCTGTCCACCCTTCTCTAGGGCACCACTCTCCACCCACATACTTGCGCTAGCAATCCCTGGGATAGGTCTCTTGAGGGGGAGCTTCTTGGTACAGACTGCATCTCCTTGTTTGTGCCCCAGCTGGTTACAGTCAAAGCACTTACCCACTTGGGAAGGATCAAAGAACCTACCATTCTTTCCCTGATACCCCCTCCCTTTGAATTTAGGTTGGCTCGGGCCCCACTTCCTTGTTTAGGGTTATGTGGGGCTTTGAAGGAGTCCTTCTGTTTTTGACCTTTTTTTTCCCTGGGCTTTTCACTGAGGAGGGACCTGTCCTGCTTTCTTCTGGTCAGCTCCCTGGTGCTGTGGAGAAACACAGGTTTTCACAGACTCACCAGCTGCCTTCACTAGGTCTCTAGGACTAGACATCTTTGAATCCTTTAGCTACTGGCGAACCTCTCTTCAGCACAATGAGTCAAAATGTGTTCTCTCAAAAACAAATCATACAAATATGTGTTAACATTGTCACCAACCATCCAGCCTTCCAGTGCTTTCTGTGAGATGTCCAGAAAGTCTACCCATGACTTTCTACTCACTTTATGGGTGTCTCTGATCTTCACCCTGTACTGCCCTGGGGTTAACTCATATTTGTCAACTAAGCATTCCTTCATCTGCTTGTATGATTCTGCATCCTCTCCCCTCGGAAGCCTATCCCTCCAAGCTACAGGAATCAACTCCCACAGGAGTGCACCCCAATACTTAGAGTGGACCCTACTCATTCTAAGGGCCCTCTCGAAGACTGCTAGCCACTTACCAATGTTATCCCCCTCTGTGTACTTGGGTACTATACACTTGGGAAGTTTGGGCTCAAATTTACCCCTGTATATCTCAAACTCTTTATCATTTTCACTGCCATCAATTTTCTTTATCTCCTCCTCCCTCTCCCACTTCTTCTCAGCCAATTCCAGTTTCCTTTGCTCTAAAGCTGTAAAAACTAATTGGGCCTCAAGCTGTGTCCCTGCAAGGGACAATGGTGGTTCCTGAGTAGTGACCCTCCCCCCCCAAGTATCTGGAATCATATGGTCAACACTGAAAAAAATGGAAGAGGCACCATCCTCACCCCCCTCTTTGGTAAGGCTGGGGGGAACCCCTCCACCCCCCCCTTGAGTCTCCTCTGCAGCCCCAGCCCAAGCCCTAAGGTACTTAAACAACCCCGCCTTCCTAATCTTGTTGGAAGCAGGCAGCCCCCTGAGCATACACTGTACCCTAAGATCAGCCATCCTGAACCTAGACAGTTCAGCCAGATTTAGCTCCATGGTTCCCTAGTTTTGGGTCACAACAACTGGCAACACAGATTTAGAACAATTGGGAAAAATCAAAACAATGGATTAAAAATCATTTTAGTCCAAATTCTAAAATTCAAACTCAAACGTTTGGCTCTAAGACAATTATTTTAGGATTTTTTAAATCTTAATTCACTTTACTGAAAGGTGTAATTTTTAAACACAAGTCCTCATCCACACCACTGAACAGCAAACATTGGAAAGTGGGTTATTAGGAGTGGTAAATATATGCCTACCACTGAATAGACCATTAACGCAATGTAGGGCTCAGTACCGGTATTGGAAAATTATTCCCATGCTCAATCCATGGTAACTTGCTAGTAGCAGGCAGGCTTACCTTCAAAGACAGATACGTAAAGCATTTAAAAACACCAATTCAGTCAATAATTAAGACACCACAAACAATAAAAATCCAACACCAATTAAAAAAAAAGAAATATTTTTATCTTTAAAATGACACCAAAACGAAAAAAAAAATCCAATGTAAAAAGATTTAGCACTATATAGCACATAGAAACCTATAGCGGCTATTGGGACATCTGGTTGCAATAGAACAGGACAGAGCCCTGCATGACTACCCCACAAGGCAGTTCTCTGTCAAAGTTTTTATCTGCGGACTTAGAGACTTTTCTGGAGCTTTTCTTCCAGGGGACCCTCGAAGCTCTCAGCCAGTCCGGATTTGGTGAGGGTTCGCCTGCTTGCCTGCGAAAAGCTCCCGGTCAAACTTATGGAAGTCAGACCTCCGGAGCTTTCCAGTGGGATGAACCAGAGATCCAGGCCAATTCACGGTTGAAGGTGGGTGACTTTACTCTCGCGGTTGGTCCCTCTCACCTCTCCCACGTTCGGACTTAGACACAATTACAGAGCTTTTTCTTGTGGGGTCTCTCGATGCTCTTCACCAGGCCGGATTTCTTGAGGGTTCGCCGGCTTGGGTTTTCAGCCAACTCCCGGTCAAACTCTGGAAGTCGGACCTCCAGAGCTTTTCAACAGGATGAACCTGGGCGGCAGGCCGACTCGTGGTTGAGGGTCGCCGGCTTGGCTGGCAGGTCGAGTCGGTCCACTTATGGAGCTTTTTTCCAAAGTTGCTCCAAACGTCTCCAAGCTTGTGGAACTTCTTCCTGAAGTTCCTTTGAGGGTCCCAAAGTGTCTAAAACTTACTCCAAGAGACTGGAAGCTCCAAGATGGTCCTTGAAATTTTGGGACTTCACTTCCCACAATCCACTTGGACAAAACCCCTACAAATCCACTGGTAGTACGCCAGTCTGGGGATTCTTGGTGGTGATGGTCCAGGTGAGATCTGTTAACTAGTAGCTTGAAGGGATTCCACTCTTTAGTCCTTTTGTAGCAGGTTTGATCAACAAAGCTGTAGTTCCAGATTGTGTAGCAGGCACAGTCAGTCAGAGTGCAGGGCCTGGTGGTGCAAATCAAACTTCCAGCATGGACCCTTCCGCTTCCTTAACTTTCAAGCAGCAGATCTGAGAGGTTTTGCCCCTCTCAGATACGTATTCTAGATTCTCTTAGTCAAGCAGGAGGGCACCCATGTCCAATGAGGTGCAGAGTAACACACCAGGGTATGACTATTTCCTCCAAAGTGTGGCAGTATAGTCTCCAAGAGAGCACCATTTCTCCAAAATTCAACATGGCTGATTTTTCCAGCTTAGAGAGAAGAGCTGGCTAAACACACCTCCAGGATGGTTACTCTCCATATTCTGTCCCCCTTGTATCTGCTGATTCCTTCCTTAATCCTACCATCAGGCTGAGCTCAAAGAGCATAGGTGTAAATGAAACTGGCCTCTCCTGCCTGTCTCCTCCTTCTATGGAAGAATATTGTTTATGACCCCCTACCCTGCTCTGTCACTCCAATGTAGCAGAACTTTCTCCTCCCCGAAGTACTATCTAACCCCAGGGGCTACTTATCACCTCATCAAAGAAGCCTGGCTAATCCACGTATCTCTGACCAATCAGGACAGACCACTGAAAGGCTGAATTTTGGCTTACAGACAAGAAAGACTTATAACTTCTTGTCTGTACATTGTAGGATAAATTCAACAATAGCATATTGTTGAATTTATCAAAACCATTCCAGGCAGTCCTTGACATCACCTCCTTGATGTATGTTAACCCATGTGGCTGGGGTTCTGCAATGGGAAAAATGACTGGCCATTTTTTCAACACCAGGGCTTTATACGTCATCTTTTATAAGGACCCTGACTATATACACCAAACTCCACACCCCTGGATACCTAGTGGAGACTTTAGGGGTTCTGAATATGTAATCATATTGCAGAACCTCACTCAACAGTGCCCCTAGCATAACAATCAATTTTGTGAAGCGCTTTGCCACAATGTGGGGAGTGAAAGATGCCATTTTACTAAACCTGGGGCATATTAAGCTCATTTAAAAAGGGTCCTCCTTGTAAATATATGAACTGGGATAACCACCCACCCACCCCTGGGACACCTAGTGGAGATCTTGGGGGTACCTAATATGACAAAACATTTTAGTTTATTAATTGTCTCAAACACCAAAGTCGACTGCATTTTCAAAGCAGTCCTGCAACAAAGGGCTGCTTTTAAACTGATATCAGGCCTCAGTAAGGGCTGCTGGCCTCTAAACTGCCATGCCTTATTATATGCTAGGGACTTAAAGGTAATGTTCACCCCCCTGCCCTATTATGTATTAGCGCCTAATAGGGGAGGTCATGCCAATGAGAGGGGTACCCAAATCCCAAGGTGTATCCTAGTGTATGTAGGTGTTTTCACTGTGTTCTAAGTGTCTTTTCAGCATAGCACTGACCCTGGGCCTGGTTAGGCAGAACCCAGAGACAGTCAGTGTCAATTACCACCATTACCTGTCAGCAGAAAATGGGGGTGCCCAGGGCACAAGGATGACTTTGCAACAGTAACTAATAACATGCAGCAGGTTATGGTGGAACATACCTCTTCTGGCAGACACTTGTGGTGCTCCTCAGGTTTGTGTTCTTGCCCCCGTGTTGCTCAACCTTGGTATGAGAAGGTTAGAAATCCTGAGGTTGGAGACAGAGTTTGCTATACACCATAACGCAGAAGTCACACAGCTCTAGCAACGAATCTACTAATTTTTAGATACCTGCACACTCAAAAAGGATTATACAGATTAACTTTGTTTTGGGTTTAAAATACTTTATTTAGTATCAAGAAATACCATAGTAAAACATAAAGAACTCTGATAAATACTTACATATGGCATTAAGTACATGAAAGAAATAGTAACGTCTAAATTTTGTAAGGGAGGGCAGGAAAAGGGGTAGAAAAACAAAAGGATAAAAAGGAAATAATCAGAATCCTAAATATAACGACCTAAATAAACAACTTTCTCATCTATATCTTAGAATAAATAAGTGAAACAAATATAAAAGCAGAGAGAGAATTTTCAGGGGGATAACAATTCTCAGATAATACAGAATTGGTGGTGCACATAACAGTTTGAACCTGGTTAAGAAATGCAGTGAGGGGTAACCATAACAAGTCAGCATTATGAGAAGATAAACATTGAGCAGTATACACAATATATAATTTATGATGTGAGCATACCGAATCCCACCACATCTGATAAGATAACTTAGATGATGATTTCCAATTAAAACTAATTTGCTGAAAAGCAATAGCTAATAAAATGTCTAATAACTTATGCTTAGGGAAAGATGATACAAGGTAATTAGTTAAAGAGCCTGGAAAAATATACAGATTATCATAGGAATGTTTTAAACCAAAATATTTTCTAAAAAGGGGCCAAACCTTTCACCAAAAAGAAAGTGTTTCGGGGCATCTGAACAACATTTGCCTAAATCTACCTTAGGAAAACCACAAGTCCAACAGATATCAGAGGTATCTGAGCAAATTCTGAAGTAGTGTAGCGTGGTAAAATACAGCATAGGGTAAATAGAAAATAGGGACTGAGTAATACTCGCTGACCTAGACATTTTATAAATAAATGTGTGCCCATATCTCATTCCAAAAAGTAACCTCCCAAGTAATATCAAAATCCTGTTTCCATAGAAGTTCCAACTTGGACTTGGTTCAAGAGGGGTTCGGAAGAGAAAGAGTTTTATAAATAGGTGAATCTTTAGGACTATTTTTCAAAAAAATCTGGAAATCTGCAAGAAAAGGAAACAACAATCATTAACAATATAAAACAAGGATAAAAAGATTTGGGCCAATGATAAGCAATACAAATTGAGACAAAATTGAGGGAAAGAAATAGTGGAACTATTATGAAACAGTTGAGCTATCCACATAATACCTCTGTCTTTTCCAGATACGCCAAAATGGTGGCCTGTTATTCAGATTAATCAGAGAGTTATACCATAACGGCATCTGCAGAAATATCGAGGAAGTCAAAGTTATTGGAAGATATGTGAATTTGATCAATGAAGCAGTTTTTTTCCAAAATAGAAGGCTGGAGAAGCGACTTTTCAGAAGAAAAAGATAATACCTCATTGAATGTAAAAGGACATAACAATGCTTTTTCAAGCTCAAGCTCAAGCCATAATGGAGAAAAAGATTAAGTCAGTTTTATTATGCCATAAAAATCTAATAAGAAGAGCATCAACTTTCTTGAAGAAGTGCTTTGAAATACGAACTGGTAACATAGAAAGAAGATATAATAAAAAAGGAGACATCATCATTTTAACAGAGTCTAAGCAACCCCACCAAGATAAAAATAAAGGATTCCAGGAAGATATAATATTCTCTATTTTAGTACTTAAATCTTTAAAGTTGATTTTGATGGTCTCAGGAATAGAAGTGGTGAACAAATATTTAATCTTGCCAGAAGTCAGATTATCTTTCTCAAAGTCAATTCAGAGAAAAAACATTATTGCCTTTAAGTTCAAGTAAAGATTTGTTGAAAAATTTAAGTGGTTGTGAAAACAATACTTCATACAGACAATCATTTACCAATGCATAAAAACAGGAAAGAATACTTAAGGATGCTATTGATATACAAAAAACCTTCAAGGCAATAAAAGTGTAACTTAGAAAGCGATATGAATACATTCAGAGGTTCATAAATATCACGAATCTCACTACATGCCAAAAACACACAGTTAAAAAGGTATAATAGGGATAAACTAATCAGAATTATATAAAGGCAAACAATAGGAAGTCAGGGAGGCTTGGTAAAAACATTATTACCTTTAAACACCTACTTAAATTCTACAGATCTTAGCTTGCCACCTGCCATGGGCAACAACGTCAAGTATTTTGGGTTGTGGTTTGATCTGCGAGACTCGGGTGTATGGGCTGGAGTAGGGTACAAAAAATTCAAAATGAAATATAGCTTGTGCATTAATTCAGGTTGTTTTGTGTCTGTTTTCAAGTTTTTGCTGGTCTATGGGAAATGATTTTCGAAAACAGTCTTTGTATCTGTTTTGTGCATGGTGTGCTCAAAACTACATGGTTTTGCCCAAGAAATTCACTCCAGGTAGTAGCACCTGAAGGAAATTGAGTATGCACAAACTGCGAAATAAGATTTCTAAAACTGGGCAAAAACACTGTTTTAGCCTAGTTATAGACTTAATATGACACCCAGGATGAATCAATAGGGTGGCTCTACAATTTAAGTGCCTGCTACTATCACCTGTTACAAAGTGTCCCATCCTCCCCGAAGTGCATACAATAAGTATAATTACATTCGGAAAGAGTAACTTCCATTGCAATGTTTCGGGAACAGCAAAAATGCAATATCACATGTTGCCTACAAAGACTAATTCGTGGTAAAATTAAATGTAATGGGATCATCATTATTGTTTGTTTTGCCAACCTGTGCTATACATTCAATTCTTTCACCATCGGTCACAATGTTCCCATTTACCCCTTTGTGGTGCAACCTATTAAGAATGTTCATCATTGTCCTTCGAAATACCTGTAATGTTCCACACATAGACTGTGGCATGATCAGGCTGAGCCACCCGCTCCGCCCCCGCAAATGGTTCACCCCAGCATGACCTAATGCGGGGGTATATAGGGAAAGGCGTGGGCCGATGACGTCAGTCACAGAGCACAAGTCCAAACCATCTATGGCTCTGCGTGCTCTGTACCTTGCGCCGCACCAGGTCTCAACAATACCTAGCCCAGAAATGCAAAGAAATACAGCAGAAATCCTGCACAATGCAGACCTCATTACCATTGGTGGGTTACAATGTGTGTATGGTATGATCACTTTAGAGGGCAGTCGGTGGTTTGCCCCTGATGTCTCATAGTTCTGTGCAGAGGGGGTATCTTGTAGAAGAATCGTCTCCTTTTTTGTCTATTTCCTATTAGAAAATGAGCTTGTGCCAAAGTTAATGATTTTCCACACATGTTAACGGCAATGCATGTAGTAGATTGGCACAATATTGAGGTGCACATTGCAGTGCAACACAGGTTAACTAAAGATATTTCCCGATATTTAAATTCAGCAAAATAGCTTTCAGAACTGCAAATCCAACTTGTGCCAAGGAATGGCTGCAGTAATAGTACACAAACTGTAAGTTAATACAATCCTCCAGGGGCATTTCTTATCAATTAATTGCATTGTCTGCATGCAGCATGTGTGGGAGAACTGCAAAGCAAAGCCGAGGAACCGTGGTGCCCACAGAGTCCCAAGATCAAAGACTGACAATTATGGATTTTAAGGTATCCAGGGGGTCTCCAACGCCTCAGGCATCCTTTCATGCTTGGAACTACAAATGTACAGTCTTGATGTCCGTTAAGAAGGTACCTTACAATTTGGTAAACTATTGCAAAAAGTATAATATGCATACATTCCCCGAACTCATGTCGTTATTATTACATCTCATCACTGTTTACTGCATTTATGTATGCATGTCTTCTGTATGTACGTTTGCATGTATGAGAGCTGGTCTACCACAGAGGAAATAGGAGCAAGCCCTCCATCGTACGATTTAAAACTGCCCTCGAAAAACTCATGGGCTGTTAGAAAATAAAACAAGCATTGGCAACCCTAAGAACTCTGGTTATATTCCAAGTGAAAGGGCCTCTTCATTGACTGTGATCTTACTGTTTCAGCTTTATGGATGACTGGGCGAATGTGATAATAGGTCAGTGACTAAATGCATGGATAATTATTAGGTGAGTGTCTGGATGATTGTTTGAATGGGTGAGTGCCTACATGAATATGAAACAATTGCTGGATGGCTTGATGAATGACTGAGTGCATGGAAGGATGCAGACAAATTACATCAGCCTTATAAGCCGAGCATCAGCAAAAATAATAATGTTCTGAATTACCAAGAAGAATATTATACCAATGCACACATTGTATTCGTGCCATATTCCATTGGCTCAGCAGTGCCTAGAATATACAAAGAAATACCACCTATAGACCAGTGCAGTCATTACACAGGAGTGGGCATCATGATGCCATAGGGATTAACAGTATGCCTAAAGTGTCACTATGCCACGATCAGCACTGTGTTCCTTGTGGGCTCAATCATGCCTTGGAAGCCCACATTCTGTCAATACTTACCACCATTATGCCAAGAAATACCAGCATAATGACATAGCCAGCCAAGTCAGTAACATTATTACCTGGATGTCAACATAACATAATGCTGTATGTAACTAACTCCTTTATGCCAGTGCCTTCATTATACACTCAGTGGCCAAAATCATGTCATAGATACCAATATTATGTCAATGAATGTCAATTGTGTGTATCTAAGGGCCTTCCTAATGATGACATTCAGTTACACACATTAACAAAGAATGCAGCGTAGTACATAAAAAATACACACTAAGTGAAAAGTGAAAAATCACCATAAGAATATATTTCTATAACAAACACAAGCAAATGTTTCTACTTTCAATGTACCCAGACCAGGTTGCAGAATCATGTCACTTTCTTTCAACAAATATACTGTGGTATATTTTGCCATTTAAAACCCTGCAATAAATTCCATTTGTACTCCCAATATAACATAATAATATAAAAGGACAAAACAACACAGCAACCCAACAGTACATCTCAAATTTAACATGCCCTAATTACACAACCCGAAGACAATACTCCATAAAATACAATGCATCCTAACCAAACACAAACACACGTAGTTGTTTTGTTGCTGTCTTGTTTTATATTTGCTAGTTGTTTTTCATTGTGTTGCTCTTGTGTTGTTATTGTTTTCCTTTTGTGTTGTTTTTGTAGCGGAGTGTTGTAATGAGGTTATGTTCGTGTGCTGTATTGATATTATTTTATTGGTGTGTTGTTTTTGCACAGTTTTGTGTTATTTGTGTGTGCTGCATTTTCGCTTTGTGTAGAAATTATATTGCTGTTCAAGTCTGTTATGCTTTGTGTTGTGTTATTATTGTTTTCTATGCAGTTTCTATGCTGCATTGTTGTATAGTGTTTATTTGAGTTGGATTGTTCTGTTGTGGTTGTGCTGTTAATTTTATGTTTTGTTGTTGTGTTAGGTTGCATGTTGTGTTGCCTTGCATTGTGTTGTATTGTACTAGGTTTCGTGACAGTTGTGTGCTGCTATGTTTTTTTGTTGTCAAACTTCTGTTTATTGAAGGTTATTTTCCCCATACAACAAGGCTATAAGCCTCTAGAATTCTCCCGCAGCTCCCCCCAAACTAGAGAAAACACAGTGTCTTAAGATGCAGGAGTTACAGTATTATAACGCTTTTCTCAAGCCTCATTCGTACCCATAGAACATACATACAACTTTTATAACTCCCCCCTTCCCTCCCCCTCCCTCGTGGTGGAGAAGCTCTAACCGTCCTCTCGTCTATCCTCTGTTAATATCCAGAACGAGGGGTGAACACCTCCCTCATGATCTCTGGGGAACCCCCAGCATCCCACTGATGAATATTGTCTAGGATCCCGCCTCTCGAGACCTAACATTGAAATAAGTGTAGACATCTCAGAGTAGGAGGGCATACCGCCAGTGGCAGATCCGATGTTAGATATGACACCAAAGGACCCCATTTATACTCAAAATTCTTATCGCCATCTCTAAAGATATCTGACATTCATTCCATAGTAAGTATCTTCCACAGGCGTGAGTTCCACTGGGCCAGCACCGGGGCCTCCTTTCTCTTCCAGGCGGCCGCAACGGCCTTCTTCGTTGCCCCTATGCATGCCCACAAGATTTCCTTGTCCGCCCTTGTTTGGTGCTCTAAAGATGCTTCTCTAAGGCCTAATAGGGTTGTGTCTATTGTGTTCGGCAGGGGGTACCCCGCAATCTCTTTCATTTGGGCCAGGATCTCCTCCCAAAATGGTTTGATGGTTGGGCAGTCCCACCAGATGTGGCGAAAGTCCCCCATTAAGCTGCATCCCCACCAGAAAAGATCTGAGGTTTGTGGGAAAATCTGCTTTAGGTTGGTGGGGACTAGGTACCAGTCAAACAGTGTTTTGTAGTGGGCCTTCTTCAGATCCAGAGAGTGATTGTTCCTAGCAATATCAGCCCATAAGTGTTTCCACTCCCTCTCCATCACCTCTCTGCCCAGGGTTTGCTCCCAGACATGACTGTATCTTGGTTTCAGCGCCACTGTTGTAGAAACCAGCAGCCCGTACAGAAACGAGATTACCCCTTTCATGAAGCCCACCCTTCTAACAAAGGATTCAATCAGTATCAATTCCCACATTGCCGCCTCCCTAACTGGAGGTCCACCCCTGGCCCCGAGCGACCTCTTCCCAAACCCTGAGAGTTGTCTGAGGGGGGGTACTAAGATATGCATTGAGGGGTCTATCCATTTTGGGCTTACATAGGACGTCGCGGACTGTCCTGCCCACAATGGCGCGATCCATATGGAGCCAGTGTTTGTCCGATTCACTCATGGACCACTCCACCACAACTCGTACCTGGGCCGCCCTGTAGTATAGCCCGAAATCCGGGAGCACTGCCCCCCCCACCTCGGCCGCCTTAATATATGGAAGGGTAAACGTGCTCTACCGTTTTGCCAGATATAGCGTATAATCATGGATGTACCAAGTAGGAACTCTTTTTCTAAGTCCATCGGGATCGCTTGAAATAGATATAGTAATTTAGGGAGGACGGTCATTTTGATTGCGTGTATTTGACCTAACAAGGATACAAAGAGTGGCTTCCAACTTTTAAGATCTTTTGTAGCTGGGTGAGAAGGGGTAGGAAATTCACTTTAAACAGACCATCTAAACGGGGGGTGATCTGGATCCCTAGATATGTAGGCTTATGTTTGGCCCATGTGAATGGAGTTTCCTCCTGCACAAGAAACTTTTATCTGTCTGATAAGGTTAAGTCTAAAAAAGATGATTTCGCCAAGTTAACTCGAAAGCCGGTGATGATCTCAAAGTTCTTCAGCTCCTCCTAGAGTGCTCGTAGCGAGGTTCTGGGGGAAGTGAGATTCATCAGGATATCGTCATCAAATAACGATACCTTATGTTCTTCCCCCTGAATCTAATCCCCTGGATGTCTGAGGTTGCCCATGGCCGAATCTCCAATGGTTCGATACTCAGGGCAAACAGTAAGTGGGATAGAGGACACCCCTGTTGGGTGCCTCGACCTAGCTCGAAGGGGCTCGAGCTCACTCCATTGACCTGTACTCGCGTGCATGGGTAAGCAAAGTTGGCTCTTATCATATTGATAAATGCCGAAGCTCTTTAGAGTGAGGAAAAGGAAGTGTCAGTCCACCCTGTCGAAGGCCTTTTCTGCATCCAGTCCCACCTTCTACCTCTGGCACCCTCAATTTGGATACCTTCTCTATAAGGTGTGGAGTCCTGCATATATTGTCATGTGTTTGCCTCACATTTATGAATCCAGACTGATCAGGGTGGATAATGTCTGACATTAGATTCTCTAAACAGCTTGCCAATATTACAGAGTACAGTTGAGAGTCCAAGTTCAAGAAGGCTATTGGCCTATAGGAGGATTCTCTCCCGGCTTAGGCATTACTATAATCAGGGCTTCTGCCATGGAGGGGACACCTTTTGCCCCGTCGCTATTTCATTGAATAGCGCAGTCAGGTGGGGTGTCAAGTCCGTATGTCTTGTAGAAATGCGCTGTCAGACCATCTGCCCCAGGTGATTTGTGTGGCTTTAGTGCCGCATCACTTGTCTCACTTCTTCCTCGGAGATCGGGGCATCTAGCTGATCCCTCCAAGTTGGAGCTCATTGTAGAAAGTACCAAAGATGTTTGCCTTGCCTATATCGTCATGTTCTATCTCCCCTTCATCCTTAATTATTCCTCCTATGTACCCTCATTCCCTTTTTTTCCGCAGTTGTCACGCCAGGTGTGTGCCCACTTTGTTTGCCTGTGCAGATGCACTACGGCACATTCACAAAAGTGTGAATTCCGCTCTGTTAGTATAGATTGCACCGAGTTTCCCTTTTAGTTCACTTAACTGGTGCTTTAAACTCTATGTGGGGTTCTTTTTTAAATAATATTTTGTTCTGCTCAGAGGGGCTTCGAGCTCCTCCCTTTCCTTCGCTCTCTGTTTATTCAGTGCTGAGATCAGTGCAGTGCACTTACCTAGCAATACCGCTTTGAATGTATCCCAGTTATTTAAATGTGACGTGACAGTCGGGTTGTTCAACTGAAAAAACTCCTTGATTACAACCCTCAGCTCGTCAAAGAAACGGGAAAATACCACCTCGCTGGGCCCTGCATCTCCCCCCCCACTACAGCAACACAGCCACAGGGCTGTGGTCCGACATTGTGATGGGAAAAATCTTGGCTTCTTGGATTTAACCCAGCAATTCCTGAAATCCCTGGGAAATGAAGACATAATCCAGCCTAGAATGTGTCTGGCGAACATGCGAGAAGTATGTGTGGTCTTTTGTTGCAGAGTGAAGGAACCATGAGGCCCAGATCGTGAAATGTGTGTTTCAGTGTTTTGGGGTAACTTCCTCCCACAGATCTGTGGTGGTGAGTACTATCCTCTGTCGGGTGCCACGTAAGGTTGAAATCCCCATTAGAATTATCATTCCTTCAGCCAAGCCCCCTATCATATCCAAAAGTGAGCTCACAAAGGCTGCTTGGCCCATATTGGGACATAAGCTGTGACAAGGTGACAGCTCTCCCTCTAAGGTTCCCCTTTACCATAACAACCCATCTGCCCTTGTCTGTTTTTATCCCCTCAGGTTGAAATTTAATGTTGTTGTGAAACATTAACGCCAGCCCATTGTGTTTTGTGCTGGCTGAGGATCTGTACATAAGGGAGTAGCTTTTGAGCCGTAGTTGCAATTCATCCTGTCTCTTTAGGCGTGTCTCTTGAAGAGCCACCACATCTAATTGATGGTCTATCAGATACTTCCAATTCTTTTGGCGTTTAAGAGGGGAATTCAAACCCTTCACATTCCAGGTTGAAATGGATATCATTTTTCGAGCACACTGAACTTGCCTGCTTGTTGTCCCCCCGATGTGTCTTCACCCGCTGTCCCCCTAGTCTACGCTGCAGGTGCCTCATCTCCCCTTCCCGTCATGCCACCTGCTAAATTAAAGGATATCTACATTCTCCTTTCTGTACCTGCTTCTCTACCACCCCCCTGGAAAAAAACACCCCTTAGAAACAAGTAAACAAAGAACCAAAAAATTAGACCTGGGTAGCGGGACCACCTGGTACTCCGCTATAGTGTCACTCCAGGTTGTGAACATGGCAGCTGGGGACTCGGCCCAAGCCCGCCACCCTGCTGTTGTTGTAGCAAACATAACGTAGCTCTTTTTATATTCAGTATACGGTTTGATCAGAGATTGTCAGTGGATCATCTTCCTAACATGAGGTCGAGCAGGCTACTTCCCGTACACCTCTCATGGGTCAGATCTCGGCTTGATATGTGCTGGTACATGTCCGCCAATACCCTCGGCTCTTTATCCTTATCTCCGCCTGTGGTTAGCCTATACTTGCTTCCTCTCCTTGAGCTATGTCTTAGTTTGGCATCCCTTGGAGACCGCAATCCATTGTGAGGTTTTCATCCGTGAAGACTCTCCCGTGGTCGCAGGTCCTCTGGCCCCTTCCTTCTCAGGGACCAGCAGGCCCAAAATTTCCAGGCCATCCTTGAGTTCAGTGTTGTGTCGCTGCTTGTTCTGGAATTCAAAGGCTAACCCAAATGGGTAAGTCCAACAATACCTCATGTGGTCAGCTTTCAGTTTTTCCATGAGGATCTGAAATGATTGCCTGCGTTGAAGGGCGCTTGTGCCAGGTCTTGCAACAGTGAGCATGTGAAACCCTGAAAGGAGATTGAATCTTTCTGTTTGGATTCTTGTAAGATCGCTTCTTTAACCTTGAATGAGTGGAGCTTGACTAGGATATCCCAGGTTCGTCTCCTCTCTCCGGGTGCTGCGGGCCCAACCCGCTGCGCTCTTTCTATTTTAATCTTCAATTGTCACAACCCTAGGATTTCTGCAAATAGCCCCTCTACAAAGGCCGCAAGGTCGGGCCCCTCCGCGCCCTCCTCCAGGTCTCTGATGTGGATATTGTCTCTCCGTGACCTGTTTTCCAGCTCTTCGTTCTTTAACAGGGCCAATTGTAGCTGGGTATGAAGACTCTGCACCATGGCGTGGGTATCCGTCACTCTCTTGTCCAACTCTGGCGTTTGCGCCTCCATCTCCATCAGTCTCATCGCACTGGCTTCCACGTCTTGTTGAAGAGAAGTCATCTTCTTTGATAGGTCAGCCTACAGTTGTTCAATAGAGGCCTGGATGTCACCTTTAATTCTGCGTGAAATTCCATTTTAAAGTCAGGGAAGCCAATAGGTCCTCTTTAGTCAGTGCCATGCTGGATTTAGCGCTCCCCTGCTCCGGCACTTGTTTCTTCTCTGCGGGGATAAACAAGTGGGATACTTTAGCTGTAGTTTTTTTTGGTGACATAGATGCGATTTCCACCATTCGCAAGAAGCTCTCTGGCCCAACTGCTTGCTGGGCAACCCAGGCCAGATATCTATGTCTAATGACGCTTCCTCACTGGGTTCTCTGCTGTGCACTATCGGGTTTCTCTGGGGTGAGAGAGTGGCAGCTTTACATGTCAGAAGTCCCCGGAGGCGGCCATCTTAGGGTCAGGCATTGGTTTTGGACCTGTATTTCTCTCACGTCTGGTCTCCACAGAGCTTCCTCAGAGGCCTTAGGGGACTCCTACTTGTGACCGCTCCTTCATCTATTGCCCCCCAGACTACTATGTGGGCGTTCTATTTCCTGGGGTGGTTCGTTTGCCATGTTGGGGTGAGGTGGCATGGAGGGGGGAACTTTATTGCACTCATTGCTGCCTCCCTTCTTGCTGCAACACCTCGCTGGCTTTAGGGTGTATAGGGGAGCCCACCCCTGCTGGTTCACCTCGTACTCACCCCTCCTGTCCCACCACTCATGGCAGTGGGCCTCTTAACTCCTTTACCCGGCTTCAGCAGCACCGCCGTGCATGTCAGTAGGCCCTTTATCTGTCGGCCTGTTAGCGCCCTCTCAGCTGCACCTCAGATAGCACACTGCCAGTCTCTTCCACTGGTGATCAATTTTGGTGGCCGCAATGGTTCGGCGCCATTTTGGAAAATTCTACCGCACCAGTCCGTCCAGAATTTCCCCCTGATTCCTTGTAGAAAACAGATTCCGCTGAGCCCCCGTGGCTCCTCACGTCATCCGGTGCCTGCTCCTATAATTAGCAGCTACGTCGGTGCCCTGTAACCGCTCATGACAGCAGGTTGGCGGTAGAGCCGGCACGGATCATGTCCATCCGGCCATCTTGCCTACCCACGCCCCTGCTGTGTTTTTTTGTGTGTGTTCATGTGTGTCTTTTGTTGGAGTTGTGTTCTGTTGAGTTGTGTGCAGTTGTGCGTTTTTATGCTGGTCCTTGTGGGTCTATAGACTAATGCATCCACTGCAGGGATCTGTGTTTGACCTCATGGTCAATGGTTCTTACCCCTGTACATTCACTCAGCCTTTCATTCTTCTAAGTATCCATGGAGACTGACTACTTAGCTTTTACCAGTGGGCTATTAGCACAGTAGGAGATGCAGCAGAAGGAAGGAGCAGAACATAGCATGCACCTTCCTTCCAACACTGTTTGCCTTGGGTCCACTGCAGGTGCAGGCAATGATGACAAACACTTAGGGGTCCATTAGGAAGTCCGCCCGCCAACCTAGCGGTGCTGGGACCGGCCACCAGTGGTGCCTGCCACCTTGTGTATGCCAATGTAGGGGGGTACCGTGGGCACCCCCCAAGTGTAGCCCCCCCAACCCCCACCCCCTGGGGGCCCACAACAGGCCCCCAGAGAGATTCCCGCATGCCTTTCCATGGCGGAATCTCCGCCATGGAAAGGTATGACACCGCCCACATCATAATATGGATGGCGGTTCCTGCAAGGCACCGCCACCATATTATATACCTTTTCCGCCCGGAAGGCAATCGTGACGATTGCCACCGGCGGAAAAGTGGCGGACGGTCTTTCCATCCGCCGCTGTACCCCCCGCCATGCTAATGTGGCAGGGTTAAAAGGCCGTCCGTCGAGGTGTTTTGGCGGGCGGATCGCCACCGCCGGTTGAGCGGTGACGATCCGCTCGCCATGCTAATAGGCCCCTTAATGTGGTGGAAGAGCAATGCTGAACTGGCTTATTTGGAGCTATCTTAGAGCACCTGGCACAGTCATTTTCCATGTGTCACCAAAGAAGAAAGATTCAGGTAGCAAGCTAACCAAATGAAAGGCGATGCTAGTGCTTTACATCTTCATGCGAATGGAACTTGTACCAATATGAGGCACAAGGGCTCAGAGGCATCCAGTCCTGTGGCCACCACAGAGAGGGGTAGGTTAGTGTTGCTGTCCTTGTTGGACTCTAGCTGCCAGCATAACGTTTTTTGTGGTTAGAAGCAGCAGGTACATGATGACCACACAAGTCACAATGTAGATGGAAGATGACAGGTAGGCAAAGAATGTGCTCTTGTTTTCAAAGCATAACAAGCAGAAGCATTTCTCATCTGCAGACCAACAGAATGCCTACTTCAGCCTAATCACTTTCGAAATACCATGAACAGTTTATCCAAGCAAATGACAAAGCGTGGATCTGTTTCTTTTGTCCTAAAGTCTATTATCCATGCACATCTTTAGTTATATTTATGAGAATTAAGAAAATCTCGATTTGGTTGACAGTAGGAGTTACCAGCTGTATCAAGATTATAATTTGTGTGGAAACACAGCAAAAATAAACTTGTGAAATATGTACTGGGAAAACAGTCGGACAATACAGGAGACATGTGGGAATCAGTGTGTGAACACTAGTTTCCCAAGTTATGACAAATATCTAAGGATACAATTTTTAATAGTCAAGTGACCTGCTAAAATTTAATGGGGGATGCAGTTGTTATGGCATTCAGTATTTACTCGGTAACGGAAAATGGAAAACTCATAATTCTGTTATATGTGGTACCAGGAGTCATAAATTATTGCCCACTCCTAATGAAGGCCATACTGTCTAATGTTTACCGGACCAATGTCACTTTATGTGAGTCCCTCTGTACCCAAGCCCCCTACACTTATGTCTCGGTACCCCCCATTTTCCCTACCCCATCAGGTTTGTTGTCAAGGGAGGACACAGCTGCAGGAACTGTGACAGGAACTTTCATTCCTACACTTACACTATTTAAAGACACACAGGTGCCGATTCCGATCCTGTAAAACCCGGGTACGAACCGTCGGACGGAGCGTTTTCTCCGTCTGACTCGTACCCGGGAAAAACACCTTACAAACCCGCAAGTACGATTCGTACGGAAACACCATTTCCGTACGAATCGTAAAAAACACCGACCGGCTAAAAGATAACCACAAATCGGATCCGGGACACCGCGTACGCAACATTCGCACGGAGTCAGGCAGCGTTTTACGGATCAGCAAGTACGATTCGTACCCACAGCACTTCGCACGGCAACATTTTTACGGGACCCAAAAAGTGCCAGAAAAGCTAAGTACGCCGTGATGCACGACGAAAAGGGGGCCCTGTACGCACCGTACCCCCATCCCTATACATCCGCACCATAACCCCAGCCCCCCGTACGTCCGGAGTGTACCCCCACCCCCGTAGGTACAGAGCGTACCCCCACCCCCGTAGGTACGGTGTGGACCCCCACCCCCGTAGGTATGGTGCGGACCCCCAACCCCGTAGGTACGGTGCGGACCCCCACCCCCGTAGGTACGGTGCGGACCCCCACCCCCGTAGAAACGGTGCAGACCCCCACCCCCGTAGGTACGGTGCGGACCCCCAGCGATACGCGCGTATGCGGGCACATGTTTGGACGTCTCCATGGTTGCCATGGGAGTTCGCTCCATACGGTGTTTTTTCCATACGGTTGTGCATTCGGACGGACGGGACGGATCGTACTTGCGCGCTCGGACTTCAGTTTAACGATTTGTACGTAAAACTGTCCGGGGACGTGTCGGACGCTTTTTCCGACCCGAGGACATGTCGGGGAATTTTCCCAATGCGATTCGGATGGATTTTTTAACATACGAATCTTACTTGCCAGTTTGTACGGGACTTGTACGATTCGTACGTAAAAAAATCCGGATACGATTTGTACGGGGAATTTTTTTAATGGATCGGAATCGGCACCACAGTGTTCACTAGGCAAAGAGGAAAATCAAGGGCAGAGGGAAGCTGCATGTCAGTTTGTGCGGTCGTAACTTTGGCACCCATATATAAATTACATTACCTATTACTAACTAAACTGTATATCTTTCTGTGGATATAATTATATAGCACTCCTAGAAAAGCTACTATGTAGATTTTTCTAATAGGTGACTGTTAGACCTGTCATCCTTAGTATGGTCTTCCCCTAAACCCTTTGCTTTCACCCCTCCTGTTTTCTGAATTTCGAATTTGTGAACATTGTTACTCTGTGCACTTTACCACTGCTAACCAGTGTTAAAGTGCTTGTGCTCTCTCTCTAAAACATAATACACTTGGCTTACATCTATTGGCATATTTAATTTACTTTTAAGTCACTACTATATGGCACTACATGTACCCATGACCTGCAAAACAAATACTACTAGTGGGCCTGCTGCCCATTGAAGAAGGACTTTAAACATTCTTCAGGCCAGCCATCACAGCCTATAGGGCAGTTTTAAACTGCCAATTTGACCTGGCATAATAAACCTTTTAGGATAGTGCAAGAGCCTCGTAAGGTCCCAGTCCAGGGTGCACAGAGAAGAGAAAAATTCACAAGCAGTTAGTTACATTCCAACAATTTCTTCAATAATTAATCTGCTTTATTTCTTCCAGATTTCAATCCATGCCCATTTTAACCCAATCATATTCAATATTTCAAATCATGTTCAACGTATGCCTATCCAGGCTTTTTCGACAAAACACATGGGGATTCCCCCTTCGTCATATTGTGACGTTGATTATATAACCCAATGCATTTCGGGCAACAACTGCCCTTCCTCAGGGGTAACTGCAATAAAACAGATTTAATTTAATTTACCAATACCCATCCAAGTCTCGAATGTACTGTTGTTACGTGTGGCACATCTTCATGATCATAATCTAACCTCCGCTTTCATTACCAGAGGAATCAGAAATTCTGAGTTAGATGTCTCAGTAATTCCTCCTTTTAAACCGTAATTTACACAGAGGTTTGGGCTGAAGTGAAGGGATCTGTGATGCTCCCTCAGATCGCATAAAGCCGATGGAGCTGGTAACTGCTACTACCAGCCCACCAAAATTAAAAGGCCACTCATGATAGGGGGCCATAGCTCTGTAAGTAGAGCAGAATCATCAAGCTTCCATTTATATTATACTTTTATTAATCAGGCAAATGCAATGTGCAAATCTAAGGCATGGACTAGCATACGTTTGTTCATTGCCTAATTTTAGATCCTTTCTCTACAAAGGACCTTTAAGATGCCTACTGTGAGTGTGGATTGATAGAGGCATGGAGCCCGAACTGACATCCACTATAATATATGTTTTTATTATACTATACTATATAAAGTCTTTGTCGCAAATGCCAAGCATTCTAAAGTGACCCCAAGGTAACTTGTGAGTGTTATACAACACATCTTAATAACAGTTGCGGCTGTCATGACTCATGGGGGGGGGGTCATGCAGGGACGGGATTAGCAGGGGGGGATAATTTAAAATAAATTCTTTTTTTAAGTTTACTTAGCTTCGCTGGCCAGGTCCCGCGTAATCTCTGCTCCTCTTCGGCTCTCCTGCCTCTGGCAGGAACAGGAAGTAGGCAGCCACCCTCCCCTCCCCTAAGCCAATCACAACACTGCAATGGCAGCATTGTGATTGGTTGGGACGTCGACCAGCCAGGCGCCGATGGGGAGGCCATTAGAAAAGGCAGAGTGTGCATGACTGGTTTGGTGGGCCCTAGAGGGCCGACCAAACAGTCAGCACCCTCAGCAGTGGGCAAGCCACTCCTCCCCTGCCCTAAAGCAGCTCCAAGCCGACGACCAAACCCCCCCCAACCAAACACTTCTGCTTTCTCGCAGTGCAAGCAGAAACATAAAATGGTAGTTTTTCCATTTTATGTTTCTGCTTCTTGCACTGCGAGAAAGCAAAGGGCGATGCTCCTCTGCCCTAGTGGAGGAGCCACCTCTGCTTAATAAATAATAATGTAATAATGTATTAAATGTATTTTTTATGCCACTTTCTATTTATGTATCACAGCAATCGATAAAATGTACATCCCCTGTAAAATGTAAAATGTTTCACAATATGATTGAGAATTCTGAATGGAAATCAAGTTGTGGCCTATTTTTGTTTTATTCACCAACTTCATTCAGTGTATCATCACACCAGTGTTTAGATTCCATTTTTAAAAATGGAGATGTTACTGGTCTTTGCTGGGCATGTCTGGAGTCATCTTTCCTAGAGTAAAAACAAAATAACTGATTTTCTATGCCTGATGCTGGGCAACATGTTTGTAAGGGTTACCATTTGTTTTGCAACATTGTTCTTTAGGAATAGATGCACACATGAGGGGCTTTTTGGACCAGAGTAAAACGTGGCATGCAATAATGACATAAATGCATCAACTCATACTTAAAATGTTTATCATTTGCATCACTGGGTGCATCATTCATATTCCAATATATACGTATGTCAGAAATAGGGTTACTAATTTGGGAGGAAGGCCCCACTGCCTATTCTATAGACCCACTCTTGTTAGGTCAATACACAGTTCTGAGAGAACCTCTGCTCAACCCTTGGTAGCAATGGTACATGTTGCATGCAATCCCCAGACAACAACAATGTTAAAGTTTAAAGTAAAAAACACAACACAATAAATCTCCAAAACCATTTTAGAAAGATAGAGAACAATTTAATGAGCAAAAATATATCATGATCAATAGACTATGTTAAGGGGAACAGGAGATATGGGTTTTTAATAGTTTGAAGCAAAAAGCACCCAAAAAACATCAAGCACTATAGAAAGACAACAGTTTGTGGTGGCCTATGACCAAGGAGTAATTTCATGCGAGTGGTCAAGTATACCGGGCACAGGGCATGACCAAGCTCAAATTGGCATATGATGCTCGCTCAAGAGCACCGCCGGCCGCGCCATCAATTAATCCTGCCTGAACAAAGACCCTCCTAAGGGATTGATGGCTGGGGCGAGACCTTTGGGGCCACCCCTCGTGCCAGACTGCAAGAGTAGGCAGAGGTGATACTGTGTTGCCCTGAGGGGCCTCTTCAATGCCTGGGATGAGGAGACACCAGAGCAACGCCAGAGGAGAGGCTGGGGGGCAACTGGGTCCCAACAAAGATAGTGGAGACCCGCTAAGTTCTGCCGGGCCGACTAGAGTCAGCTGACCAAAACAACTATAGTGAAGAACCCACTTACCCTGCAGGGAGAATAGGATCTGATACGAGGCATTAGTGAGTGAAGTTATCCCACCCGAGAGGTGAAGGTGAGACGGAGGAATTGCACAATCATACATGGAGGAGCTGCAAACACCCGTGAGCAAGCACTTTGGTGCATATATAGACATGCGGCCAGGGAGGGCCGCTTAGGTATTTACAGTGGCAGCTGGAAGCAGACTACAGAGGGAGCCTGCCCCCCCCCCCCCCCTTGTTTTTTTACTGTTCCTCAGCTGCAGGTCCTGAGCTGGAGATATGAGGCAAGGAACGTAACAGAGCACAGAGAGGGGTGAGGAGGACAGCTGTAGCTGGGAAAGAACCAAAGCTTTTGGGGGCTCCAGTGCTGGTGCTGAATGCCTACTGAACACCTGACCGGCACTGGGGGAGCCCAACAACGGGGTGCTGCCCCCCTGAAGTACTGGATATGCCACCAGGGTGCTGGAATAGATGCATGTTTAAGGCTGGCTAGAGAAGGATTTCCTCCCGTGGGATTTACTTGTAGAATGGTCAAACCAAAACAAGACAAATAGGCAGTGGATGTAGGGCATTCTATTATTGTTTGGAGTTAGATCTTTTATGTGTAGTAAAAAAATCAATAAAACACTACAAACAGCCATATGTGTAAGAAATCACAATGTGACAACAAACTACTGACTGGAATAATTTGTATTCCCAGGATCAGTTTGTAAAATATATCTACGCAATAAACCTTAAACATAAGATTCCCTGAAATTTGCCAACCCTTTAAATATGAGGTGGATAGCGGTTTCATCGTTTAAAATACGAATAAAATAAGAAATAAAGAAACAAAACACATTAAAGGCATTATTAAAAGAAAACGCTACTAAATAAATGCAACAAGCAAAGAAAATATTACACTGAAATTCAATGCACAAGTCAAATTGCACAATTTCAGGCTTTGAATGGCATACAAAATGTGTAATGGAAAGTGCAGTAACATCATAATTGGCAAGTATGCCTTTGGGTTTTTTGTCTGGGGAAAGCGCAGGCTCTAAAGCTTCATGCGGATTATGCTTGAAAGTAAATGTTAGAATAAAGATTTATGTATTTTGCTCTTTATTGCAGAACCCTGTGAGCCCAGAGTGTGAAATGATTAACTAGGTTTCTTTTTTGTCGAACAGGTAGCTGTTTCCTGTTATTTCTCTCTTCCACCCCATGCCCACATTCGTCTACACAATTTGTGTTTGATGTATGTAGCAGACTCCACAGTAAGCGAGCTGTAATAGGGGCACCACAAATGCCCCAGGAACATCTCCCGTGATTTCCAAGGCGCATTGTGAGTTGAGCATCTGAGCAGGTTTTTATAAGAACAAAAAAAAACATTGTGTGATTCTTTGGGTGAAATTGAGTCTATATTATTTAGAGAAAAGGGCATACTAAACATTTCAGAACAAATGAGGAATGTAGAGGGTTTCTCCGAAAAGCAGAGCAGAAGTTGCATCAAATAAATATTCAGAGCACAGGTAAGACAGTAATAAATGTGAAAACGTACAGATGTCCATTAATAATTAAATGTCTCAATCTAGTAACTCAGAATTATGCCTACTACTTATTTCGATATATTCGTTCCGGACTATCACAACATATATATGTTTGTAGATTCTTTAGGCGCGGCTTTAGGCTGTTAAAAGTAAATAGAAATGTTTGTGAATACTCACAAAATGCTACCTTTGTGTGTGTACCCAACATTTCTTCTGGTCAGTGATATTTTAGTGAGATCTGAGGGATGTAATATTTAAGAAACATAAAAACACAAGCAGCAATATATATAGCATCAAAGTTAAGTGAAACTTCTGTTTTTTTTTTTTATTCTACCTTGGCTACTAGCCGCCCCATGACCCATCTCTGGTATTTCTCATTGTGTCATCCTGAAGCTTAGGGCTGTGGAAAATGAGAGACGTTGGTAGATGTCCTGCAGTTCAGTATGCTTCCATGTTTCATTCACTTAGAGAATTAATCTGGTCAATCACACAGGAACTGTTAAGCACAAATATATTCACAGGGCTCATGTTTCACTCAGGCAAGGTGAAAAAACAGCACTCTTGGAGGAGAATACCATTTACACCTGCTGAGAACCATGTTGTGAAAATGCCCTTTCCTGCACAAATGCTAACCTGCCTTCAATGCAGGCACCTTTGCACTATGGCGTAAGGGCGTCTGCATTGGCGCTAGACATCGCACAGTGTGTCAGCGCAGATCGAGAGCAGTAATGCACCACATGTTACTAAATATGACAAGTTCCTGTTCTCTCCATTCGATGCAGCAAGTTGTCTTTCTGCGTAACACTGCGTCAAATACTGATACATCTGAGTATCATCTGAGTATCTTTAGAGGTATACAACCTTTTCCCTAATAATGTTCGGGATCAATCCCTGCCGCTGGTCCCCAGCCTGGTGGCCCAGTGACTTGGGTCCCCCCCCCGCTTTGAAAGTGAAAAATTTGGGGGTGATTGTTGACAATAAGCTCTCCTTTGAGAAGCAGATTAATAAAGTGACATCCACTTGCTTTCTAACCATTAGGACGTTGAAGAAATGAAAGCCCTATCTGACTACCGACAGCTTCAGGTCTGTTGTGTCCGCCTTAGCTCTGTCCCATCTGGACTACTGCAACAGCCTTTTTCTTACCGTTCACAAAAAACAACTAAGCAGACTCCAGTTGGCACAGAACGCGGCAGCCAGGCTACTAACTAATACTCCTAAATTTGTGTCTGTTAGCAAAGAACTACGGGATTTGCATTGGCTACCCATGAAACATCGGGTTCTTTTTAAGTCCCTTTGTATAGCTCATAAATCACTTCACGGAGCCGGACCTCTTGACCTTAGAGATCGCTTCCAGTGGTACCTTCCGGGGAGAGCTCTTCGCTCTAGCGATGCCAAACTGGCTGTAATAACCAGGGCCAAAAAGGCAAACTGGGGCGGGAGGAGTTTTGTGCGCAAGGCCGCCTACGCCTGGAACGAACTTCCTCTATCTCTTAGGTCCACTACTGATCTCCTTTCCTTTAGAAGAGGTCTGAAGACCTGGCTGTTCTCAGTCTAGGCTTCATTTCGTCTCTGGTTACAGTTTGTTCATTGCCTCTCCAGACACTCTACTACAGCGCCAGGACACCTTCGGGTATTAGAGCGCTCTATAAGGTGATATAACATAACATAACATATAACATAACATAACATAAGAGCTACTTATGTTCAATGAAAATTATTGTGAGCTAATAACAAATATTGTTGGTGTTGTAATAGAGTATACCTCACACACGATAACATTAATAGTCACCCTGTGCAAGATTACTAGAAGTGATGACCTTGGTGATTCAGACATAATGTCAAAAAATGCTTTATCAATTTGGAATGCCTCAACATGAGAATCACATAACAGCCATAGTTACAATACCACTTGCATCGAGGTGATAACATTGGTAATAGATCTCTCCAGTGCAACACGATTTATCATTCAAATATAGGCTTTAAATATATTTTGAAAATGTAGTCAATTTTCTCCACACCTCAGCTTATGAGTTCTTAAAATATGCACATTTTTCATATTGTGTATGGATCTAATGATTAAACCAAGGAAAAGCCTAAAGAGGCTGGGCTGCACAGGGGGAGCTTCTTGCAGATAACTGAAAAACTACTGGTAGCTCAGAAGCTACTCAGGGGGTCTCCAACCTTTTCTGTAGTGAGAGCTACTTCTGATCAGTGAAATCATTATGAGCTACTGAAGGCTAAATCACTTGCGCAGTGTTACCAGACACACCCACACCCAGCTTCATCAACCGTAAGCCTGATATCCATAGAGCCTGATACTATGGTTTGAACAAAATACGTTGACTAGGGACACTTTGACAGGGCTGCCATGTCAGTGAAAGTGTGGTCTTTGGTGATGTATGAACATGTGTGTGTATGAATGGGATATATGTGTATGGGTCACTGAGAGTCTATACCATATGACATACATTTTGCCATATGTCGCACCGTTACGTGTACAACACAAACATACAAATGGGGGAAATTTAAAGCGAAGAAAAATGTTCTGCAAAAAAAATCATAATAAGGAACATTTTAATGCACTATAAATTACTACCACCTAAAATAATGGCTGTATTTTACTGCTATAAATACGGCATCATGTCTATCAGCCAGCTGTTTGTAAAAGCATAACTTTGAAATTGGAAAAATTAAACTGAAGAGTTAACTTTATGTCCATATGGATTTCATTAAACTCATCATTTAAATGTTCTCCCATTAGCAGGTGGCACATTCACAAACACCAAGCATCTTGCTCCCCATAGACACTGTCCTATATTTCTAACAGAAAAGGTCAGTCATTTTTTTGGAGGAATATAAAGTGAAGACACATGCTTGCGTAATTGGCTTACTTTAAATTTGTATAAAGACATGTGGCCTAGATGTTTCATAGATATATTTGTATTCACTTTACATTCCTCCCATTCAAAAAAATGACTTTATTTCTCAGTTTTAAATATGGCAGAGTGACTACTGGTCACTTAGAGCAAGAGGCTTCTGTTTGTTAATGCGACAATTTGAAATGGGAGAAAATTCAAATGATTAAGGTAACTTTTCATTTTTAATTTTTTCCTATTTAAAAGCATTCAGAAACATAATTGTGTCCTCACACTCCAATATTGGGTTGTTAAGGACTTTTATTTAAGAGTTAAATACCTGAGTGCCTCAGTTCTTCACCTTTGTGCCCCAGCCTGTGTCAAGAATGTGACTGAGCACCACTTATTATCAGGCCCTGCTATCTGCTGTCTGATGATAATAACTTAAAATAAACACAGCCTTCGCTTATCTTTAAAAGGAAATTGTAAACCTGTACTTATTTAAAAATGAAAAGGCTGCGAGTTACTCTAAAGGTGTCTGGTAGTTACTGGTAGCTCGTGATCCACTGGTTGGAGACACCTCAGTTACTCTATGAAGAAGCCTGCTTGAGAGTCACTCTGTGTTGATGCAGAAAATCTACACCTTTGAAAGTTGTCCAACTGTACCAGAAAATGGTTCTGTTCTCTTCTTTTTCTGAAGAGCACTAATTTCTGAACCATCTTTACGTGTTTGACATTTGGAAAATATTCCATGGAACATCTGTGCAGGAACAACATCTTACATTTCACATGAAGATGAACCAATTAAAATTGCATGGAGACTGAGAAAACAAATATCATATTTAAAATGTCAAGTTCTAAGTGAAAAAGCAGAAATGAGTGAATGCAGGCGTAAACAAGAAATACATAAGTAAAGGTGACGGTTTTTTATGTTTGAATCTGAAATAACCTGTTTCTACCACGAGGAATTAGCCAGATGTGATGATTTCTGTTCAGAAATCAAATCCTTTCTTGATCTAGGAAGATCGAATTTTGCCATTGTTACAGTTTGGTAGACATTTAAACTGCACAGGGAGAAAATAGAACCAACAAATATGATGAAATATTAGTATCAAGGATAATAAATTGGATTTCACTACAGTGAGACTCAAATCCTACATGGATTCCACTGCCATGTTGTAGGTAAGCTATGTATGTCCACCTTTGCAGGGAGAGATGTAGGAGGGTTGTAGTGAGGTTGATGAATCTACAGATCTTTGAACCATAGCTGGATCTTTTGTTATAAAATAAATCAATATTCTCCATTTTGTTTAATTTTAAACAATATTTGTTGCATGAGAACTGTGTCGCCAAAGGCTTGTGACATGAATTGATAACAAGACAAATAATTTTCTGAAAAGCTGTTTTGAGCATCACATGATATAAGGAGCAGGCCTGGATCTGCCACGATATAAATAGGCACATTTTGATAGCTTGGACATCCTCCAATTGTGTAATTTTAATATAAAAGCTGTGGCTGGCCCTTTTTTATTTTATCTAGCTTCATAATGCTTCCTTGCATCCATACAACAAGACAGTTAAATCTATTTTCCCTGAATAGCTTTGTAAATGTGTTTCTTGGGTTGACCTGAAGACAATCAGAAAATAGAAAACAATCCAACATGCAATTTTAGTGCGAATGTTTAAGAGACAGTTATGCTTGATCATCTAAAGCAAAATCCTAATAACTCATCCCCACAGAAAAAAAAAAATAATAATCATGTTGAATCTTGAGTCTTGATATTTATACAATGCTGCCAAAATACAAAACCTTGGTCCCAACTGATGCAATGCAAACTATTAACCAAGTCAATAGAAGCCCAATTCATGGACTTATTTGTGCTCCTACATGAATGCACCTTCATGTCAGCGAACGAAAAAAATTGATTTTGCCATCATAAATGGATATACACACAGTTATAAGTAGATCTGCTCTAAGGGACAGGTTATCAATGTTCTAGGCGATGGATCCCTTTCAAAGACAGTGAACATCCACAAACTTGCAAGGTTGTTGTGAGTTAACAAACCTGTGAGCATGCACATTTCAACTGTGAATCTGGCTGCAGATGCATCCCTGTTAAGTGCATGAGCAAGTATGCATCCCTGATAGGCACAGGCATATAACAGCCCAATGTGTTTTTTAAATATGCAGTGGAAGGTTTTCTATACATGGAAAAACATTTTCTCAAAGAAAACACAAGTTTAAAGTACAAATGGGCTTTTGTACTTCTTTACACATACACAAATGTAGCCTTATTACATCTGTGTGTGTGTAAATGTTTAAACATTGGAATACTCCTGGGAACCTGCAACTGTAGCAGGCCTTAAAGAGTACTAATAGAATTCTGTGAGGATCACAAAACACTGGGTAATTTAAACAAATAATACGTGTACATATTCAAGAATACATTTTTGACTTGTGAACCTGGACTTTTGCAAATCAGTTTGTTTAACACCTTAACTGATGCTCCCCCCATCCTTTCCCCCAGTGCCGAGCCCTTTTTAGCTGTTTGGGGTGAATATATGACGCTATTTAGCGTGCCATTACTAAGCATGCTTTTAGTGAGATGTTTTTACATCACAACTTCCATTACTCCACATATTTCACATATTTTTAATGCGCAAACCATTACTACGCAAAAGCATTTATAATATCAGAATCTCCTTTTACTTCGCTGTTAATTTCTTCGCATACCACTACTACGCAAAGAAGACCATTTTTAAAATATTTTTTTTATTAAAGGTACCTAAACCCTGGGACGGGATTGCAGGGAAATAGGGGTTTTGGGTGGGGGAGTAATTTAAAATATATTTTTATAATTAATACTCGGGTATGTAATTCAATACACAGCATAGTTTAACTTCGCTTTATTTCTATTAATAAACACCCAATCACTTAGAAAGGTATTATAATATTTTTAATACATTTAAAAAATAAATAAACACCCCAACACTACGCAAAATACTCAACACTACTCTAATCACTTCAACACTACCTTTAGCACAACACTACCCTGTTCCACAGTCCTGCCCCTACACGCAAACACTTCCCTACACGTCCCCCTCACACTGCCCTAAACCCTAAAATATTACCCAAACACTACAACACTACCCTAAACCTTAAAACACTAACTCCAGGACAACCCTGCCCATACTCCCAGTCCGTCCCCTTCACTTAAACACTACCCTACACGACCCCCTGAGAATACCCTAAACCCTAAAACACTTCCCTACACTACACAAACACTACAACACTTCCCTAAACCCTAAAACACTACCCCCATAACAACCCTACCCCTACCCCCAGTCTGTCCCCTACACTGAAACACTACCCTACACGACCCAATGACACTACCCTAAACCATGAAACACTACCCTACACTACACAAACACTACAACACTACCCTAAACCCTAAAACACTACCCCCAGCACAACCCTACCCCTACTACCAGTCCATACCCTACACTGAAACACTACCCTGCACAATCCTCCGACAATACCCTAAACCCTAAAACACTACCCTACACTACATAAACTATACAACACTACCCTAAACCCTAAATAACCCTCCCCAGCACGTCCCTACCACTACTACGAGTCTGTCCCCTACACTGAAACACTACCCTGCACAAACCACTGACACTACTCTAAACCCTAAAACACTACCCTACACTACACAAACACTACAACACTACCCTAAACCCTAAAACACTACCCCCAGCACTTCCCTACCCCTACTCCCACTACGTCCCCTATACTTTAACACTACCCTACACAACCCTCGGTCACTTCTCTAAACCCTAAAACACTACCCTACACTACACTACAACACTACCCTGAACCCTAAAACACTACCCCCAGCACTTCCCTATCCCTACTCCCACTCCATCCCTTACACTTTAACACTACCGTACACGACCCTCCGATACTACCCTAAACCCTAAAACACTACCCTACACTACACAAACACTACAACACTACCCTAAACCCTAAAACACTACCCCAGCACTTCCCTACACCTAATCCCACTCCGTCCCCTATACTTTAACACTACCCTACATGACCCCCTGTCACTTCCCTAAACCCTAAAACACTACCCTACACTACACTACAACACTACCCTAAACACTACAACACTACCCCGTGCACTACCCTAAAACTAAAAAAACTACTCCTCAAACTCCAACCCTTAAAAAAGATACACAGTCCCTCTTACGTCTCTCTCCTCTTGGCACGTCACGTCTCCTCATAACTCACACAGCTCGTAGTAAAGAAATGAGTACTAAATACATTTGCAAAGTAAAAGCATGCTATGTGGCAGCATGCGTAGTAATGGTAAACGCGCACTAAAAAATGCAGAGGAAAAGCACATCATAGTAATGCCCGCGTAGTTTAGGTGCATTACCGTTTGGGGTAGTTTGTACTTAGGGCTTCATAACATTTTTCCACATAAGGTATCCACGTCAAATTTGTGCCTTCTATCCTAATATCCTGTGGATTTTTTTCATTCATTCATGAAAACTTTATTGCGGCTATTACAGCCATAAAAGCACATTGAAAGCTTACATCAATTTGGAATCCATACTAGATAAAAAGTAGAAGATCATAAAATACATTAGAGTATAAACGTATATAGATAAAAATGCCATTACGGTAAATAAAAACAGAAAATTGTCATTAAAAAATTTCATAGGTTAAAACACACAATTCATAAAATTCTAAAAAGAGCCCGGGGTCGGCTTCCAGGCTGCTAGTGCAAACTTCTGCCACTCCCTTAGGTTTACCTCCAGTAACATCCTACTGGCCATAAAAATCACAGAAAACACAAGGTTAGTCAAAGTGGCGGGGGCAAAAAGGGAGAAAGCTCAGAATTACTTGAGGTCTGATCTAGTTTTAACAAATTCCTACGTATTGACCACATAGAAAAAAGGAATTTCGAAATTGCAACCACATGAACCAGGTCAGTGTCAGATTTTAGGATCCTAAAAAATTCACAATAGTTCCTAATGCCCAGGTTTCTACAAAGTTGGATGATCCATTTCAGCCTAATCTGTTTGTATGCCACGTAGAAAAGCATAACATGAACTATTGTTTCTTCCTCCACATGGCAACCAGGGCAAAGGCAACGGGACACTGCCGCCCACTTATTTGTTATCGCATATAGCGGTAGTGTCCCATACCTAAATTGCAAGATTAGCTTCTTAGCTAATAACGGTTGTATAGAATCCAGCACCCGCTCAAATTCATAGTGACACTTAAAAACCAGAACCCCATAAATTAATGTCGTGGGATTAGCTGACTGCAACATTTTTGTCAATTTATACTCTTTCAGTGCAGTTGCCAAGATTTTTTTAGAAATGGCTTGGCAGAGTTCTTCTGGATTAATCCATAGATTCTCCCTTCCAATTGCACGGAAGGAGTGCCTTACAAATGATAGCCAGGGTATACTGCCAGCCCCGAGTGATGTCATTACCGCTTTTAATTCCTCCCTATAATAGCCCAACTCCGGAGTGCTCCATAGCCGCCGCCAATAAAGCAACGGACAGAACGAGATAAGATCCGCTATTGGAAGGATATTCAAATTCATCCTTAGCGGAACAAGTGGGGTATTTTTTGGTAAAGTCAGGATTTGTCTAATAAAATTATTTTCAGTTATTGAGAGAGCATTAGATGGACGGTGCCCCCAGAGTTCCGCCCCATATAGGGAGGCTGACCTAGCTTGGATTTTATAAACTTCAAGCGGTGGGCTTATAATTTTTGAGATACAACTCTTCTGGACTTTTGAGATTCCCCCAGCAGCCTGGGCTAGCTTTAGATTAGCCTTATTGATTTGAGGACCCCATCCCATTTTATCGTTCAAGGTGAGGCCCAAGTAGTCAAATATGGAGACCCTCTCAAGGGGTCTATCATCCATCATCAGGTGTGGACAGTTGGTGGAAGTGGCATTAAAGACCATGGGGCTGTTTACAAGCCCCTTGCGCCACTTTTGCGTCACTTTTTCCATGTTAAAAGTGACGCAAAAGTGGCGCAAGGAGCTTGTAAATCTGCCCCCATGTATTTAGTTTTGTTGATATTAACCACAAGATTCCTCTTTTTACAGAACTGGCTAAACCCCTTTAACACACGCTGCAGTCCCATAGCTGACTTTGAGAGCAGCAGGGTGTCATCCGCGAACATTAATGCGGGAAATTTACGAAGTGCCAGTTTCGGGGAATCTATATCCTTGATGGCAAGTAGATCTTCAATTAGCCCGTTGAGGAAGAGCGAGAAAAGGGTCGGCGCAAGCACACAGCCCTGCCTCACCCCCTTGCCAATGGGAAGCGGTGCTGTCAACTGCCCGTTCTTGCCATACCTTACTCTGGCAAATGTACCTTCGTGGAGGCGTTTAAACTGGAAGCAAAGATATGGTGGAACTCCCATGGCCAGCAAGGTACTCCACAGCTCGTTACGGTCCACCATATCAAATGCTGATCTCAAATCCACGAAGGTTAGGTACAGGCTCCCACCTTCCAAAACTACATGCTTCCAGTAAATTAACTGAAGCCTGAACAACTGATCTACAGTGGAAGTTTTAGCTCTAAAACCTGCTTGCAACGGGGTCAGGATATCATGGTCTAGAATCCATTCCTGCAATCTTTCCAATAGTACCCTTGCAAATTTTTGGGGAGATACATCAATGAGGCTAATTGGCCTATAGTTGGCCGGTTCAATGGGGGACCCTTTTTTGTAGATAGGTATAATCTCTGCCCCAGCCCACGTAGGGGGAGCTGGGAGACCGTGAATAATTGCGTTAAAAAGTGATTGGAGATAGGGAGCCCACACTACCTGTTCGTTTCTTTACAGGTCCCCAGGAATTCTATCTAATCCTGGCGCTTTATTCAGTTGTAGCTTGCCCAAGGCTGATAATACCTCAGCCAAGGTACATGATGGTATATTCCATAGGGGATCAGGGGTAGAGCAATGGACCGAAGGCTCGCTCAATTCAATTGGCAAAGTTGAATATAACTCCCTAAAATGTAGACGCCAGGCTTCCTCACCAATATTTGGTTCAATATTGGTCTTACCCTCTATTTTTCCAGTGTGAATCAGATTGCATCTTTTGAGTCTAGGGCAACCTTAATAGCCTGCTATCTACCCATTTCCCATTCTGACTTGGCTTTAAGGAGAATTTTCTTAAAAGCAGCCCTGGCTTCCCTGATACGCAAGCTGACACCCCCTTAAGAGATGCTAACAGGGTTCGCTTTGCCTCCCTACACCCCCTGCTGAACCAGGGTTTTTTATCTTGACGGTGTTTACACTTGGGAGGCCTATTACTATAGAAGAAGTCCGCCAAGGTTGTAACCATTGCCTGGTGGATTTTCCCCAGGTCTTCACCCTGTCCTAAATTAGCAGGATCGCCGGATGCGAAGCTTGCCTTTTCTAGAAGGGGGATAATACTGTTGTACATTTTTGTCATTTTTTCCGGGGATTGGTTTTTTGTGGCCCAGCGGATGCTTCTCCCTCCATCGATCACTGTGAGATCATTTCAGGGGGGGTTTACAGGACCGTGATCTAATTCAGTCATACAAAAGTCTAGCAATATGACCAAAGGATTATGGTCGCTTTCAATATGTGAATCAACACTGAAGTCTGCCACTTTGTGCCAAATTTCGACACTAGATAAAAAATAGTCAATTAGTGATTCCTGGTCTAATCTCTCAAAGGTGGGGTGCCCTGGATTATCTCTCGGAAATCGTCAGTTGCAAGCCCTCAGAGAGAAGGTAAGGGTGAGAGATGTCATTTGTAGGACTAGTGGGGTCCACCCCATTATCGGGTATGTATTAGGCGCTGGGATTGACCAGATTGCATCCTCATCACTGGTAATAGGTTTCATAAAACCATTGAGGGGTTAATAGTGACAATTAAAATCTCCACCAATCAAAAAGAACACATTACTCGAGAGGGAGTTAAGAAGACTAGCCAAGGAGTCTAGAGTCGAGGATGTCCCCCCGTACTGAACTGACCGAGAATAAACATTAATAATGGCCAGTTTTGGTAGATTTCTGTGGGTCAGGAGAATGCAAATAATATTTGGGGAGTGGGTATCAACTCTTTTTACCACGCATCCGAGGTGAGTTCCCACCCATATACATAGACCCCCATGATGGTCTACCTCTAGGGCCCTTGACGGCTGGCTCACAATACGCCACAAACCCTACTCTATAGAGGGGACTTAGGGCCCAAGTTTCTTGAAAGAGACAGATCTCATGGGAGTCGATATAATCTCCCCAGGGCGGCAAATCAAGTTTAGCCGCGAGGCCCGCAATATTCCGTGACAGTATTCTAGGGCCACCAGATTGCAGTTCCAGACCACTCTCTGCATTTATCTCTAACCCCTCGCTATCTGGCAGTCCAGGGAACTCGGCACAAGAAGGGGGGGGGGGATTACTAGTACGGGGTATGATCTATCTTTACTAGGTGGAATATGTATATTGGTTAAAAAAACTGAATTCTCATCCTCTGCATCAAAGTCAACTGTGGGTGCTCTTTCACTATCAGTGGGGCCTATTGCTTCACTAAACAGATGGGCTCGATTTATCGTTATGTAAGCGCCGATACAGCAGGCTCAGGTGTTGGCTCTGGCACACGCCCCCTGGGACTTGTAGTTTCTCTCCTGACAGGTACCAAAACGGTGAAGCGGCTCCCTGTGGATTTTAAAAGTACCCAAGGTTTGTGGACTCCCCTGGAGGGGACTGAGAAAAAAGGCAAAATATTGTTAAATTTTGAGTTTTTGGGAAAAATTTGATTGAAAGTGCTCTTGATAAAAGTGTCTATTTTTTTCCTAAAAATTGCATCAACTAATAGTTTTCTGTGTTATCCATCTTGCCAGCTTTCAGGAACATGCAAAACTGTTTTAAAAAACAGCTAGAAAAAATGTCCACAGTTTTGGCATTTTTCAAAGAGGTAAGCCATTTTTCTTATTTTTGTGCTCTCAACCTACTTACAGTTTGTGGTGGACACCAATGTGAAACCCATGGGTGATCAAGTAAAGCTATAGATTTCCCAAAAGTAGACAGCATTCTGAATTCAGCTAGGGGTCATATGTGAACCCTGTTGGAAGGTGATTTATTAGTAGGTGTAGGTAGGTACCTTCCACTACTAAAAAGTCCACAATCACAATACAAGGTACAGTCAAGGTCTCAATAAATTATTCCCTTGCTCAAGCCTTGGTAGTTGGCTGCAAGCAGGCATGCTTACCTTGGGAGGGGTGTGTGTACAGCATTTTAAAGGATGTATGACGTTACAATGCATACTATTACAACGCATACCTTTACAACGCATTTTTTACAACGCAAAATCCATTACAACGCATTCCATTACATCGCAGGACACTACAACGCATTTTTAAAAACTACCTTTACAACGCATTCCATTACAACGCATACTACCTTTACAACGCATACCATTACAACACATTATATTAAATTGCATTTAAGGTAAGTATTAGATAGTATAGGGGTAAAAATTTATTTTCTAACTCCAGGGGGTGCAACAGTAGGGTAAGTGTTGGATAGTATACGGGTAAAAATTACTATTCTAACTCCAGGGGGTGCAACAGTAGGGAAAGTGTTGGATAGTATAGGGGTAAAAATTACTATTCTAACTCCAGGGGGTGCAACAGTAGGGTAAGTGTTGGATAGTATAGGGGTAAAAATTACTATTCTAACTCCAGGGGGTGCAACAGTAGGGTAAGTGTTGGATAGTATAGGGGTAAAAATTACTATTCTAACTCCAGGGGGTGCAACAGTAGGGTAAGTGTTGGATAGTATAGGGGTAAAAATTACTATTCTAACTCCAGGGGGTGCAACAGTAGGGAAAGTGTTGGATAGTATAGGGGTAAAAATTATTATTCTAACTCCAGGGGGTGCAACAGTAGGGTAAGTGTTGGATAGTATAGGGGTAAAAATTACTATTCTAACTCCAGGGGGTGCAACAGTAGGGTAAGTGTTGGATAGTATAGGGGTACAAATTACTATTCTAACTCCAGGGGGTGCAACAGTAGGGTAAGTGTTGGATAGTATAGGGGTAAAAATTACTATTCTAACTCCAGGGGGTGCAACAGTAGGGTAAGTGTTGGATAGTATAGGGGTAAAAATTACTATTCTAACTCCAGGGGGTGCAACAGTAGGGTAAGTGTTGGATAGTATAGGGGTAAAAATTACTATTCTAACTCCAGGGGGTGCAA
The DNA here is from genome assembly GCF_964204655.1 of Triturus cristatus. Taxonomy (NCBI): domain Eukaryota; kingdom Metazoa; phylum Chordata; class Amphibia; order Caudata; family Salamandridae; genus Triturus; species Triturus cristatus. Next base: position 179,270,571 of record NC_140593.1, read on the forward strand.
CAGTAGGGTAAGTGTTGGATAGTATAGGGGTAAAAATTACTATTCTAACTCCAGGGGGTGCAACAGTAGGGTAAGTGTTGGATAGTGTAGTGTAATATTATGCGTTGTAATTGTATGCGTTGTAAAGGTAGTATGCGTTGTAATGGAATGCGTTGTAAAGGTAGTTTTTAAAAATGCATTGTAGTGTCCTGCGATGTAATGGAATGCGTTGTAATGGATTTTGCGTTGTTAAAAATGCGTTGTAAGTGTAGTGCGTTGTAAAAGTTGCGTTGTAAAGGTTGTTCCCCCATTTTAAACCACCACAACATTAAATAGATAAGACACATTAAAAATCCAACACCAATTCATAACAATAGAATGTATTTGATAAAGAAATAGTCACCAAAACAACAAATATCCAATGTAGGTAAACAGAGACATGATTTTTTAAAGATTAAAAGTAGAACTAGAGCTTAGAAGCAAATAACGCTCAAAGGGTTAAAAAAAAAGTTTGTGCTGGACCGTGACAAAGTCAAGAGTTCTTTACACTTACTTCCAGAAGTATGTATTGATGCTGGAAAGTGGTCCACAGCACCAGCCATGGGTTCAGATGCTCTGGTTGGCCTCTTGGGTCTGGGACTGCAACTCCCACAATGCACCTGGTCAACTTATGGAGCTTTTTGCAAAAGATGCTCCGAATATCTCCAAACTTCTGGAACCTTTTCCAGAAAGTCTCCTTGAAGGTTCAAAGTGTCCTCAACTCCAATTCAGTGGTATAGAAGCACTGAGATGGTTCTTCGGATGTTGGGACAACAATGCACATGGCCATGTCCTTAAAACTCCACGGAATGCACTCTAGGCTGGGGATATCTTGGTGGGGATGATGCAGTTGGGCTCTGTTAACCTGTAGCTTTTAGGGATTCTCCTCCTTAATCCTTGTGAAGTCAGGCAAAGTCCTTGGCGCTGTGAAACCACATTGTGCAGTAGGTGCAGTTCTTCAGAGTGCAGTCGTTTCGTTGCAGGTCAGGGTTTCAGCAGGGCAGTCCTTCTTCCCCTTATTGTTTCAGGCAGTAGATCTGAGTTGCTGGGCAGCTCTTCCCTTTTTATCGATTGTTCCTGGGTGTAAAGCAGGGGTGCACCTCCGACTAATGGGGTGCAGGGTGCCACCCTCAGGTATGACCACTTGCTCCAGAGTGTGTCATATTCTTGTCCCAGAAAGCACTATTCCTCCAAAATCCAAAATGGAAAAAGTCTCTCCTAAAGAGTTAGATGTGGCTAAACCAACCCACTGCTGTTACTGAGGTTCCCTAACACACCCCTTCCAGCCCCTTCACTAATCTATTTGCAGGGACTCCTGGGTGTAGGATGTGGGGGTGAGGTTGTGTCTGTCTAAACTGTCATTCCCTCTTTGAAGACCAGTTTGACCCCTCCACCCACTTCCGGCCTTGGACTCTGCGGCTTGCAGTTCTCCTCCCACAGGAAATCCATTGTCTCAGGGCAGGCCACTTCAAACCTCGTTAAGACAGTCTTGACTCACCCTGGCAGAGGCTGGCCAACCAGAGAAGTGCTGCCGGAAGGCTGGATTTTGGCTCACAGAAGCAAAAGTTCTACAACTACTTTTCCATATTAGTTATTATTTATAAATCTAACAGTGTCAAGTTGTTGGATTTATCATAAATATTATTTTGAGCCCTAAAATTCTTTTTTGGCTCCTTTCTATCAATAATTGTACCTTAATAAAGTATTCCTATGTTAGGCTGTGGAGCCAATGCATTACAATAGGGAAACACAAAACTGGCAGGTATTCCCTCACGAGGGCATATAAACATCTTGTATAATGTCCCTGTTTACAGTTACAAGGCACCCTACCTCTGGTGCACCTGGGGAGACCTTAGGGGTGACTTATATATAGAAATAAGGTGATGTACTACTTTGGAAGTCCAAAGTCAAAGGTATATACTATTCTACTTTAAAGGCAGTCTGTAAGTCAGGTCTGGCTTTTAAAATGACAGCAGGCACCACAGTAGTGCACACTTAAGTGCACTAAGTTTACTGGACCTCTAAACCTACATGCCCTACCATATACTAGGGACTTACAGGTATGTTTTCAGTACCAATTGTAATTATACATAATTCCTTTGTGCTTTTAATCAGAGCACATGCCTTGGGTCTGGTTAGCAGAGCCCAGGGCATAATCAGAGTCAGAAAATCAGCATCTAGAAGTCAAAATGGGGGCATAAGGTAGGGGAAGACTGCAGAAAGGTTCTGGTCACCACCCACCCAGCCAACAGTCCAGGATATTCAGCCCTCCCTGGGAGAGTTTCCCTAGTCTATCAAGTGAGGAAGAATGTGAAGAAACCGGGCTGCACAATTGCAGGGCCTAGTCTGCCTTACATCTTCCTGCCAAGGTCACTTACTCTGGGAGGCAGACCCATCCCTACAGTAATAGGACCCGTTTTATAACAGAAATTTCATCCAAGCTGTTTCATTTTCTTTCTCCCTCTATAATTTGGATAGTAAGGTGCCCACCTCCCCTATCCCTAACTTTGCTAGGTCAACACCTATCTTACCCACAGAGGGTACCCAACCCTTGAGCAACCCCACCATGACCAACAGGGGGCCTAACTTACTTTTGGCCATGGGGTTTGCCTCCAGTGCCAAGTACAGTGCTGCCATGAAGGCCAGCACCCAGCAGAGGCTACTGACAGCTATCAGAATCCAGAACCACACCCTAAGCTCACCACTGACAGGTGGCTGAGCTGCTTAAGGGGCAAATGTGGGTTCCTGGAAACTCTCTTGCTTTTTAGAGTGGTGGGCTACCACATCCTGTGACAGGCAGCCTTCCTCCCCTCTCCCTTCTGTTATAGCAGGGGTGGCACCCTGCTAATTCACAGCTGCCTGACTGCTTAGGACTTCCTTGCAGTCAGGTGAAGCCTTACCAGTGCCAACCTTGGGTGTCTCCCTTACTGCGACAAAAGAGCCTTGGACCACTGGAACTCTCTTTAAGAATGGTTTACCCTTACTCTTCCTTTTCCCTTTCTCTTGGGACCCCTGTTTCCTAACAGTAGGGACTTGCTCCCCAGGAAATTTGGGTTGGGGGGACCCTGGGAGACCACCCAACCTGGGATCAGACGAGCTTCCGGGAGGTCATTGCCCAGGATTCAATCCAAGGGGAGGTCTGCATTGACAACCACCTTACACCAGCTAAGGGTACCCTCCTATTCTATGGGCACTATCACTGCAGGTTTCGTTGTGACCTCACCTGGGGCTGCCCTTACCCTTCTGGTCTCTCCTGGCACATACATGTCTGAGGACACTGATTGACACATGTGTCTCACAGGCCTGCCTCCAAACAATATTTTGGAACAGGCAGTCAAAGCACACCCTGTTGTCCAAGTACGTCTTCAGCCCTGAATTCCCCTGCCTCACTAGGCACAGCCCCGGAACCCACGGACCACGCACGCAACCGGGGGGTCATCCTCGACTCCACTCTCTCCATGACCAGGCAAGTCAACGCCGTCTCCGCGTCCTGCTTCAACACCCTCCGTATGCTCCGAAGGATCTTCAAATGGATCCCCCTCAACACGAGAAAAACCGTTACCCAGGCCCTCATCACCAACAGACTCGACTACGGGAACGCCCTCTACTCAGGAACTACCAAACAAGCTCCTGAGACGACTCCAACGCATCCAGAACGCCTCAGCCCGACTCATCCTCGACGTCTCCCGCCGCAGCCACATCACACTCCACCTGAGAGGCCTGCACTGGCTCCCCGTCAACAAAAGGATCACCTTCAAGCTCCTGATCCACGCACACAAAGCACTGCACAACACCGGACCCACCTACCTCAACAACCGACTCAGCTTCCACACCCCCACCCGAAGCCTCCGCTCAGCCAATCTCGCCCTCGCCACAGTCCCCCGCATCCGAAAAACCACCGCCGGTGGCAGATCCTTCTCCTACCTCGCCGCCAAGACCTGGAACAAACTCTCCCCACCATCCTACGACAGACCCAGGACCTGCTGGCCTTCAGAAGACTCCTCAAGACCTGGCTCTTCGACCAGTAGCACCCCCTCTCCCCAGCGCCTTGAGACCCTCTCGGGTATGTAGCGCGCTTTACAAATGCAGTGATTGATTGATTGATTGCCTCTGCTTTTCTCTGTGGTGGGCTCACCACCTCCCTCCTGAGGTTTTTGTGGGCCTACCCCCCCTTCTGGGTTCCCCCCCCGGTGCTGTTTGGTTATGTGGGTTTGCACCCACCCATCTGCATTTAGAGCCAGCTCTCTTGGACTAGAAAGCTTCTAAGGCAATAGAGACTGGTATAAATCTTCTGAGAGGCAGCTAGCCTATATATACTCCTTCATGAACATATTGTAAAGCCTCTCATAGGAACTTGCCTGTTTAACCTCAATCCAGCCCTCTGGTGCCTTTGCTGAGATGTCTTCAAAGTCCCCCAAGCAATGCGTGCTGACTTTCTGGGTGTCCCTAAACCTCTGCCTGCACTGTTCTGTGTTCATACCAAACATCTTGACAATCATTTCCTCATGTGTGGGTAGGATTTCACCTCTGCCCTCTGTTGGGTCATGAGCCTATCCTTTCCAGCTACTGGGATCAATTCCAACTGAAGTGAACCCCTAAACTTGGAGTGGACCCCCCACATCTCAAGGGCCTCTACAGACATGGGAACTATTCTCTTGGGAAGCCTCGGAGCAAACCCACCATGCCCGGACATCTCAGCATCTTACTCATTATCGCTGCCACCATTTCTTGTTTGTGCCTCCTCCCACCTCTCTCTAGACAGTTCTAACTTCTTCTCTCCCAGAGCTATGGAAGATAACTAGACCTGCTGCTCTTGCCTTCTGAGGGCCCTATCTGGGTACTCCGTGGAGGGGCCTCCCTTCCCCTCCCCTCATTATCTGGAAGTATGAACCTGGTACTAGAAGAAATTGATGAAGTGTCATCATACTCCACCTGGAGTTTGTTGGAGGGGTCATTTTCCCCCTTCACTTCACTATCTGGAACTGTCTGTGCCCAGGCCTTAAGGATCTAATCAACTCTGTCTTCCTGATCTTGTTGCCATTAGGGAGCCCCTGGACCTACACTAAACCCTAAACTCAGCCACTGTGAGTTTGTTCAGGTTAGCCAGATCAAGCTCTATGGTGGCCCTAGTTTTGGGTCACAAAAACTTTACAAATCAGAAATAGAACACCTTTAGAAAAATTTAAAATATAGATTAAAGTCTAAGTCAATTTAGAGGCTTTTTAAAGATCTTAACTTTATTTATTGTATGGTGAAATTTAAACACAAGTTGTATCCTCAATGCTGAACACCAAGGTGCCGATTGCGATCCTGTAAAACCCGGGAACGAATGGTCGTACGGAGCGTTTTCTCCGTACGACTCGTACCCGGGAATTCCATCTTACAAACCAGCAAGTACGATTCGTACGGAAATACCATTTCCGTACGAATCGTAAAAAACACTGTACGGCTAAAAAATACATACAATTCTGATCCTGGACAGCGCGTATGCGACGTCCGCACGGAGTCAGGCAGCGTTTTACGGACCAGCCAGTACGATTCGTACCTACAGCACTCCGCACGGCTATATTTTTACAGGAGCCAAAAAGTGCCGGAAAAGCTAAGTACGCTGCGATACACGACGAAAATGGGGCCCGGTACGTGATGTACACGCCATCACCCATATCGTACGTGTCATCATGTATGGTGCGTACCCCAACATTGCATATGTACGGACCGTACCCCCACCCCCGTATGTACGGACCGTACCCCCCAGCCGTGTACGTCCGCACCGTACCCCCCACCTGCGTACGTCCGCACCGTACCCCAGGCGTACCCCAATCCTCGCATATGTACGGTCCGTACATACAGGGGTGTGGGGATACGGTGCGGACGTACGTGGGTGGGGGGTACGGTGCGAACATACGCGGGTGGGGAGGTACGGTCCGTACATACGGGGGGTGGGGGTACGGTGCAGACGTACGCGGGTGGGGGGTACGGTCCATACATACAGGGGGTGGGGGGTACGGTGCGGATGTACGTGGGTGGGGGGTACGGTGCGGACGTACGCGCGTGGGGGGGTACGGTCCGTACATACGGGGGGAGGGGGGTACGGTGCGGACATACACGGGTGGGGGGAACGGTCCGTACATACGGGAGGGGTGGGGGTCCGGTGCGGATGTCCGCGGGTGGGGGGCTACGGTCCGTACATACGGGGTGGGGAGTACGGTGCAGACGTATGCGGGTGGGGGGTACGGTCCGTACATACGAGTGTGGGGGGTACAGTGCAGACGTACACGGGTGGGGGTACGGTGTAGATGTACACGGGTGGGGGGTACGGTCCGTACATACGGGGGTGGGGGGTACAGTGCGGACGTACGTGGGTGGGGGGTACAGTCCGTACATACAGGGGTGGGGGGTACGGTGCGGACGTACGCAGGAGGGGTGGGAGGCTGCGGGGGCCGTACGACTCGTACCCGGGCACAAGTGTAATCAGGGTAGGGATCGTCCAGAGTTCGCTCCGTACGGGGCCTTTTCCATGCGCTTGTGTTTTCGGACGGGCGGTACGGATCGTACTTGCACGCTCGGACTTCAGTTTTACGATTTGTATGTAAAACTGTCCGGGGACATCTCGTAGACTTTTCCCGAAGCGATTCGTATGTATTTTTCACGTACGAATCGTACTTCGCAGTTTGTACGGGACTTGTACGATTCGTACGTAAAAAAATACGGATACGAGTCGTACGGTAATTTGTTTTAACGGATTGGAATCGCCACCCAAATGTTGGAAGGTGGTTCATTAGTAGGTGTAGGTAGGTACCTACCACTAGTTATAATGCTACAATCACAATATAAGGTACAGTCAAGGCCTCAATAAATTATTCCTTTGCTCAACCTTTTGTACCTGGCTGCGCGCAGGTAGGCTTAACTTAGAGACAGGTGTGTAAAGCATTTGAAAACACCAGTAAATTAAATAAGTAAGACAATAAACAATAAAAATTCAGCACCAATTTTTAAAAATAGGTTATATTTTTTATGATGAAATAGACAACAAAACTACAAAACTCCAATGTAGTGAACCAGAGATATGAATTTTGAAAGATTAAAAGTAAAACTAGCACTTAGAAGCAAATAGTGCTCAAAGGGTTAAAAAACAGATTTACTAAACCAGGACAAAGTCAAGTGTTCTTTACACTTACTTCCAGAAGTGTTACTTGATGCTGGATAGCGGTCCACAGCACCCGCCAAGGGTTCAGATGCTCTGGTCGGCCTCTTGGGATATGGGACTACAACTCCCACAAAATAAGCCTGGTCAACTTATGGAGCTTTTTTCAAAGGTTGATCCAAACATCTGGAACTTCTTCCATAAGTTCTCCTTGAGGGTTCAAAGTGTCCACCACACCAATCCAGGGGTCGAAAAGCTCTGAGATGGTCCTTGGGATGTTGGGACTACAGTTCCCACAATTCACCTGCCAACATCTTTAGAGGGTCCATTGGATGTACTCCAGGTTGGGGATGTCTTGGTATAGAGGATTCAGATAGGCTCTGTTAACCTGTAGCTTTCAGGGAGTCCATGCCTAATCCTTGTGAAGCCTGGCAAAGTCCTTAGGACTATAGTACCAGATTGTGAAGCAGGTGCAGACCTTCAGAGTGCATTCCTTTGCATGCAGATAAGGGTTCCAGCAGGGCAGTCCTTCTTCTCAGACCTGAGTTGCTGGGCAGCTCTCCTCTTTGTATCCATTGTTCCTGGGCATCAATAAGTGGAGCCCCTGACCAATAGGGTGCATTTTTCCTCCCTCAGGTATGACCACTTCCTCCAAATTGTGGCATAGTATTGTCCTAGAAAGCACAATTCTTCCAAACTCCAAAATGGAAAAAAGTCTCTCCTGAAGAGTTAGATGCAGCTAAACCAACTCACTGGTCTGAGAAAGATTCCCTAACACCCCTCTTCCAGCCACTTCACCAATCTGCAGGGGCTACTGTGTGGCTGGGGTGCAGGATGTGGAGGTGAGGTTGTGTCCTGTCGAAATTGTCATTCCCTCTTTGTTGACGAGCTTGACTCCTCCACATACTTCCTGCCTTGAGCACTGCAGCTTGCAGTTCTTCTCCCACAGGAAATCCTTTGTCTCATTGCAGGCCACTTTATACCTCATATGACAGCTTGGCTCAACCTGGCAGAGTCTGGTCAGTAAGATGAGGGCTGCAGGAAGGCTGGATTTTGGCTCATAGAAAAGAAAGTTCTATAACATATTTTCTGTATTAGGTATTGAACATCTAGTAGTGGCAATTTGTGGGATTTATCATAACTATCATGTTAAGTCCTTGAATTACATTTGTAGGTCCTTTCTATTAATAGTTATACTTTATTAAGGTATTCCCATGTTAGCCTATAGAGCCAATGCATTACAAAGGGGAAATACTAAATTTGCAGCTTTTCCTTCGGTAAACACCCAAAATATCGATTCCAAAATATCTACTGCCCAGAATATCGAAGTTAAAATATAGAGTGGACAGAATATCGACTCTACAAAATATAGATAGGTCAGAATATCGAAATTGGGGAACAAAATATCGAATACCAAAATATAGACCTTAAAAATATAGATTACCAAAATATAGACCTTAAAAATATCGAATACCATAATATCGAATTTTAAAATATAGATTACCATAATCTCGAATTTTATTTTGTGTTATGTATGGTAGTATATGTGTTAAAATAATGTATTATTGTTGTAATGTATGTTTAATTTATTTAAACAAATGAATGTTATGTAATTTAATTATTGCGTAATTTAATTCCGTAGCGGGTTGTGGGTTAATAGGGGAATAGGGTGGGAAGTAATTTAATTATGGTTAATTAAATGTTAATTATATTTATATGTTTTGATAATTAATTAATTGATTATTAATTATTAATTGGTAATTTATTTATATTAATTGATTAATTGATAACTATGTTAATTGTATTTGTTATTAATAGGAGCGGGTTGTGGGTTTGTAGGGGAATTGGGTGGGAAGTAAATTAATTGTAATAAAGTAAATAATTATTTTTTTATTTATGTGTATTGATAATTGATAATTAATTTGTAATTGGTAATTAATTATTATTAATTGGTATTACATTTTTATCAATTGATAATTAATATTTTTAAATGGTAATTAATTGTTATTAATTGGTAATCATTTTTAATTAACTTTTTATCAGTATTGATAATTAATGTCATCTTATATTTAATTTAAATCATTACTTTCCCTACTTTTGCACTCTCTGGAGTGGGAATAGTCATTTTTACCTCTACGCTATCCAACGCTTTCCCTACTGTTGCACTGTTTGGAGTTGGAATAGTAATTTTTACCCCTACGCTATCCAACGTTTTCCCTACTGTTGCACTCACTGGAGTGGGAATAGTAATTTTTACCTCTACGCTATCCAACGCTTTCCCTACTGTTGCACTCTCTGGAGTGGGAATAGTAATTTTTACCCCTACGCTATCCAACATTTTCCCTACTGTTGCACTCACTGGAGTGGGAATAGTAATTTTTACCCCTACGCTATCCAACGCTTTCCCTACTGTTGCACTCTCTGGAGTGGAAATAGTAATTTTTACCCCTAAGCTATCCAACGTTTTCCCTACTGTTGCACTCACTGGAGTGGGAATAGTAATTTTTACCCCTACGCTATCCAACGCTTTCCCTACTGTTGCACTCTCTGGAGTGGGAATAGTAATTTTTACCCCTACGCTATCCAAAGTTTTCCCTATTGTTGCACTCACTGGAGTGGGAATAGTAATTTTTACCTCTACGCTATCCAACGCTTTCCCTACTGTTGCACTCTCTGGAGTGGGAATAGTAATTTTTACCCCTACGCTATCCAACGTTTTCCCTACTGTTGCACTCACTGCAGTGGGAATAGTCATTTTTACCCCTACGCTATCCAACGCTTTCCCTACTGTTGTACTCACTGGAGTGGGAATAGTAATTTTTACGCTCTCAGTATCCAACAAAATCTCGACTTTTTTAAATTACTTATATTATGTTTACATTTTAAGCTATTTTATATTATATTATGTATGTTTTATTTAATTGTTTTTAATATTTAATTATTTTTATATTATTTTTAATACATTAAAAAAAATCGATATTTTGGCTAACTATATTTTGACAGTCTGGTGCCGATCACGATCCGGTAAAAAATGTCCCCGTACGACTCGTATCGGGTCTTTTTACCGTACGAATCGTACAAGTGCCGTACGAACTGGCAATCACGATTCGCATGGTAAAAAGTCCATACGAACCGCACTGGGAATATTTCCCCACACGTCCTCGGGTCGGAAAATGTGTCCGACACGTCCTCGTACGATTCACCGTACAAACGTGAAAGGTGAACTCCGACCGGGGAATCACGATCCATCCCGGGCGTCCGAATGTACAACCGTATGGTGAAAAGACCGTCCGCACCGAACTCCCATAACAACCATGGAGACGTCCAAACAGGTGCCCGGTACGTGCCGTACCCCCCCCAGCCCCCGTAGGTACGCGCCGACCCCCCCCAGCCCCCGTAGGTACGCGCCGACCCCCCCCCCAGCCCCCGTAGGTACGCGCCGACCCCCCCCCCAGCCCCCGTAGGTACGCGCCGACCCCCCCTGTGTGTACACCCGTGTACGGTGCGTACCCCCCGTGTACGTTCGAGTCGTACCCCCACCCGTGTATGTAAGGTGCGTACCCCCCCGTGTACGCTCGAGTCGTACCCCCACCCGTGTATGTACGGTGCGTACCCCCCCGTGTACGCTCGAGTCGGACCCCCACCCGTGTATGTACGGTGCGTACCCCCCGTGTACGCTCGAGTCGTACCCCCACCCGTGTATGTACGGTGCGTACCCCCCCGTGTACGCTCGAGTCGTACCCCCACCCGTGTATGTACGGTGCGTACCCCCCGTGTACGCTCGAGTCGGACCCCCACCCGTGTATGTACGGTGCGTACCCCCCCGTGTACGCTCGAGTCGAACCCCCCATGTACGCTCGAGTCGGACCCCCACCCGTGTATGTACGGTGCGTACCCCCAGCGCTACGCGCTGGGGGTACGCACCGTACATACACGGGTGGGGGTACGACTCGAACGTACACGGGGGGTCCGACTCGAGCGTACACGGGGGGGTTCGACTCGAGTGTACACGGGGGGGTACGCACCGTACATACACGGGTGGGGGTACGACTCGAGCGTACACGGGGGGGTTCGACTCGAGCGTACACGGGGGGGTACGACTCGAACGTACACGGGGGGGTCCGACTCGAGCGTACACGGGGGGGTACGCACCGTACATACACGGGTGGGGGTACGACTCGAACGTACACGGGGGGGTTCGACTCGAGCGTACACGGGGGGGGGTACGACTCGAACGTACACGGGGGGGTCCGACTCGAGCATACACGGGGGGTACGCACCGTACACGGGTGTACACACAGGGGGGGTCGGCGCGTACCCACGGGGGCTGGGGGGGGTCGGCGCGTACCTACGGGGGCTGGGGGGGGGTCGGCGCGTACCTACGGGGGCTGGGGGGGGTCGGCGCGTACCTACGGGGGCTGGGGGGGGGTCGGCGCGTACCTACGGGGGCTGGGGGGGGTCGGCGCGTACCTACGGGGGCTGGGGGGGGGGTCGGCGCGTACCGGGCCACCTACTCTGGTCGATTTGCGCCGTACTTCGCTTTTGCGGCACTTTTTGGGTGCCGTGAAAATATTGCCGTCCGCACTGCTGTCGGTTCGAATCGTAATTCCTGGTTCGTGAAACGCTGCCTGAAAGCGTCCCGACGTCACGTCGCAGCATTTCCGGATCACATTCGTATGTATATTTTCGTCGGTCGGTGTTTTTTACGATTCGTACGGAAATGGTGTTTCCGTGCGAATCGTAATTCCATGTTTGTAAAGTTTTACAACCGGGTACGAGTCGGACGGGGAATTCGCTCCGACCGACGGTTCGTACGCGGTTTTTAACGGATCGTAATCGGCACCTCTATGTTTTGGAATCGATATTTTAGTACTTACCTGTTTGTAGATAGGGAGTCGATATTCTGTCCCTCAATATTTTAGTGTCGATTTTTTGTATAGTCGATATTTTGTCCCTCGATATTTAGTCACTGAACCCTTTTCCTTCACCAGGGCATATAAGATATATAAGATACATAAGATATATTTTATAATGTCCCTGCTTATACTTACAAGGCATTCTACCCCTGGGGAACATAGGGGAGACCTTAAGGTTGACCTACATGTAGAATTAAGATAATTTACCACTTTGGAAGTACCTCTACTTCCAAAGTCAAATGTGCATAGAATTCTACTTTAAAAGCATCCTCCAAGGCAGGGTTGGCTTACAAAATTACAGTAGGCACCACAGTAGTGTACACTTAAGCATTTCAAGTCTACTCAGCCTCAAAACCTACATGCCCTACTAAAATCTAGGGACTTACAGGTAGGTTGTCAGTACCAATTGTAATTATACCTAATTACCATATACTTTTAATCGGAGCACAGGCCCTGGGTCTGGTTATATGAGCTCAGGGCACAATCAGAGTCAGAAGACCAGCATATAGCTGTCACAAAAATTGGGGGGACAATGCAAACAGGTCCGGCATTCTCACAATCCCTCAAGGTTTTCTCAAAGAAATGAACTGTTGTAATAAAGAAATTTTGAAAATGAGTAGGAAAATATGTCTATTTGTGACAATGTTTTCATCTGTAACATTTTTTTCACAATGGTAGATTTACAAAACCAATATACCATTACATCAGCTAGGCCCTTATGGTTGGGTTAGATATGGTTTGTAGGCTCTCCAAGAACCCAAGGTACCCAGAGCCAACAACTCAGTTTTGCATTGTGCAAAGGTTTTTCATTGTAACCTGAGTATAGACCAATTCACATGGTGAAATGTGCAGAGTGAAAAATGTGTATTAAGGAAACCTGTATATTCCTGAAATGGACAGAAGATATGGAGTTTAGGAGAAGTGGTTATTTCTAGATCTCTGAATTTGCAGGTACCCATCCTAGCATATAATTCAGAGGGTATGTTTTCTTTCTTATACACTGGCTTACATTTGGAAGGCACAAATGCAGTGAAATCCAATTGGTTATAACAAATGTTCTACTATTCTATGCACAAACATGTCTTCTGATAAAAATGGGACCTCACTTGTGTGGATAGGCCTATTGCCTGCAACAGGAAATGAGCTAAAACACAATATGGATGCATCATATTTTTCCACTGAAAACTGACCTTTATTTTCCAATCTGGTAGCTGTGGATTTTGGACCATAGCTCAGCCGGCACAGAGGGCAATGTAGCAAACCTGAAAGTTTTCAAAGATTAAGCACCAAGGGGAATCCAGGGTAGGATTTTTTACACAGAATCCCTTGCAAACCTCAAACATAGAAATACACATTTTACTCACATTTCTGTAAAAGAAAGTTCTGGAATCTGTGGGGAGCCCCAAACTTCCTTTTACCCAGCATTCCCAAATGTCCCTATAACAATTGTAACTCACTTGTGTGGGTAGACCCAATACCCACAACAGGGAATGCCCCAAAACGCAACATGGATACATCACACGTTTCCACTCAAAACTGGCCCTATTTTGCAAAGGGGTTAGCTGTGTATTTTCGGTCCTAGCTTAGCTGGTAACCTTAGGGAAAGATATCACACCTTTTTAACAAATAGTCACCAAGGGGAATCCAGGATGGGGTGGCTTGCATGGTTCTCACCGTTTTCTTTTTACCCAAAATCCCTTGCAAATCTCAAACTTTGTCCAAAAACACATTTTTCTTGCATTTCTGTGATGGAAAGTAAGTTCTAGAATCTTTGAAGAGCCACAAACTTCCTTCCACAGAGCATTCCCCTAAGTCTCTGATTAAAAATGATACCCACAGGTGTGGGTAGGCTTAGTGTCTGTGACAGGAAACAGCCCAAAATGCAAAATGGATACATCACATTTTTGCACTCACAACTGACCCTTTTTTTGCAAAGTGGTTAGCTGTGGATTTTGGGACCTAGCTCTGCCAGCATTTAGGAAGCCTCACAAACGTGTAAATTCTTAATACTAGACACCCAGGAGAATCCAGGGTGGAGTGTCTGGTGTGGCTCTCACCAGGTTTTTGACCCAGAATCTCTTGCAAGCCTCAAACTTTGACTAAGAAAACACATTTTCCTCACATTTCTGTGATGGAAAGTTCTGAAATCTGTGGGAAGCCACAAAAGTCCTTTGACCCAGCTTTCCCCTAAGCCTTCCAATAATATCGGTACCACACTTGAGTGGGTAGGCCTAGTGTCCATGACAGGAAATGGCCCAAAACGTAACATGGATACATCACATTTTTCCAGTGCAACTGACACTCACAGTGTCTAGTGGGCTTTCTGCCCCCTCGGAGGCAGATCGGGGATAATTACCTCAATCCTCCCCTCCATGGGGGGCAGATAGACTGCTTCCTCATTTGGTTGGGGTGGGGGAATAGCCATGCCCTTTCTGGTTAGCCTCACCACTACATTTAAAAAATAAAAACATTTCCTGGTGTCTAGTGGGATTTTCTGCCCCCCCTGTGGGGCAGATGGGGGTAATTACCCCTGTCTGAACCCCCGGGGCAAAAGGACTGGGGCACTATTTGATAGACAGCACCCACTCCCATATTTTCGTAAAAATAAATCCCTGGTGTTTAGTGGGTTTTCCATTCCACAGAGGGGCAGATCGTGGATAATTATCCCATCTGCCCCTCAGGGGGGGCAGAAATAATGTTGTCTCATTTAGTTGAGGGGGGTATAGCCATGCCTATTGTGGGCAGCTCCCACCCCTATATTTAAAAAATATATTTCTCTGGCTTCTAGTGGGCTATCTGTCTTCCTTGGGCGACAGATTTGGGACAATTACCTACATCTATCCCCCAGAGGGAGCAGAAAGACCGTTGCCCATTTGCATGGGGTGGGAACATTGCCACGGCAGCACCCACCCCTATATTTTAATAAGAAAAAAACCCTGGTATCTAGTGGGCTTACTGCCCCCTGTGGGGCAGATCAGAGGTAAATGCCCCATATACCTCCTATGGGGGCAGAAAGTCTGAAATAATATATTCCCCTTGGGGGAGCACAAACCCTTGCCCTGGTGGCTGGTGAGTGGAACACTGTTTGGGGATCGCTCACCTATGGCGATCCCCAAATAGTGATCCACTGAGCAAAGGTACCATTGGAAAAGGAAGATTCTCCCCTTTCCATCAATACCTCTCCTATGAGAATCAGTATTTAGGGGCTGAGATATACACCAAGCACTAATTCAATGAAAATAAAATGAGTCCATTGGTTTGTTATGCTTTCGCTTTACTGCAATGACTTCAATGCGCCATGCGGGCTGATTGTCATTACAGTAAACAGTCTGCTCGAGAAGTTCTTCCCGAGCAGCATGATGAAAACAAAATAAAGAAATATCTCTGGTTCACAGCACCAGAGGGGCTTTATTACCCTCCCCGCTGTCAGCCAGATGCCAACACCCACACTGGAGAGGAGCGTGGCCATCGACCATTGGCCGACTCCCGCACTAAAGGGTTTAAAAAAACAATTCAGATGCATTTGAGAAAGTGATACGTCAAGAAGGAACTATTACTTACTTATTTATTTATGTATTTTTATATAGTGTGGATATTACCCAAAGGTGTTGGAGAGCTTTCCAATAAAATATAGATTGTTGCATAAGATTCAAAATGACAATCTAGCATTAGATGTGAGAGCACATTTCCACTGGAGAGTTGACTAAGGGGACTTTTATCAAAAATGTCTTTAAAGGAGATGGATTTTCAGCTTTGTTTGGGATATTGACAATGAGGTGCTAGTTCATAGGTTGGAAGTAAGTAGTTCCATATCGTGGTCTAGTTTTCTGAGCAGGATTGTGCCTTGAGTCATTCTGTTTTAAAGGGTGGGGGTTCAAGCAATAGAGCTTCTACATTTCACAATGGCCTTGTTCCTCCAGATAGCTTACATTTGACTGCTATGTAGAGAGGAGTAGATGTGTTTAGAACTTGTGGGTGATACAATCCGTCTTGTATATGGTCCTGGCTTCAATGGGTAGCCAGCGAAGAGTAACCACCATAGGAGAGATATAGTCATTTCCTTCAGCCCCATAGACAAAGTGTACCCCTGAATGTAGGATTGATTTGATAGGGGTGAGATGGATGTTAGGGACACCAGTCAAGTGAGAGTTACAATGGTCAATTCTGGAGAGCTGAAGTGATTGACCAAGAGATCTCACAGATTTAGCGGACTGTGATAGAAGGCCTTTTGCCCTCATCCATTAAAATAAATACACTCAGTGG
Organism: Triturus cristatus; assembly: GCF_964204655.1. Classification (NCBI taxonomy): domain Eukaryota; kingdom Metazoa; phylum Chordata; class Amphibia; order Caudata; family Salamandridae; genus Triturus; species Triturus cristatus. The sequence goes on from NC_140593.1 coordinate 179,286,912, forward strand.
TCTTAGGTGGGCCCCTTACTTCGAGCATCGCATGATCGGAATCAGGTTTGTTAAAATGATGATGACATTCTCACATGGTGACATCAAACACAGGGGCATATTTACTAGGAAGTGTTGGAGCGTGTTGTTAGCCACCTTGGCTTAATGTCACGCTCTGCCACTTCCAAAACGCAGGGTTGCACCGTATTTAAAGGGATATGGTGAACCCCTGCGTTTCCCCCTGCGCAGGCGCTAATTTTAGCAGCCTAGCGCCAATGCAGACACTCTTGCACAATAGTGCAAGGGTGCCAGCGTTGTAGGCGAAGATTGCGTATGTGCAGGAAGGTGTCCCCTCCTGCACATAAACAATCTGAAATGGCATTTTGAAACGTGTATGTGTGCTGCTTAATGCAGCACACAATGAAGTTGCAAAACATCATTTTTTTAAATTGATTGTTTATGTGCAGGAAGGTTCACCTTCTTGCGGATAAACAATGAATGGCCTATTGCTGTTTCTATGTGTGATGCACAACGCAGCACACATAGAAACACAAAAACTAGGAGAAATTAAGCATTTCTCCTTGTTGCGCCTGTTTAGGACCAGGTTTTCCCTGGTCTTAATTTTGCCGCTGCCCCATATTTACGATGCCCTTGTTAATATGGAGAAGTGTCAAAATCAGGGAGTGTTGCGGTGGAGTGCTCACCACAACACTCATTGCCTGCCCCTTTCATGCTAAGTATAGCATAAAAATGGGGCCTTATTTGCAAGGCAGCGTTAAGCCACGTTAAGTGGCTTAACACTGCCTTGTAAATAAGGTGAAGCTCATATCGCCAAAGGAACGTCACTGTGGCGATAGGGGCTTATAAATATGCCCCACAATTGTTTATAACTCATGCACGTTCTGCAGTGTTATTTAGAGGGCATGAACCTAGTCATGATGCTTTGGGAGATGATCGTAGATTGTGAACAAGTGAGGATTACACAAATACATTTCACACACAACGTTATATGTTGAATGAAATCCTGATGGCTAGGTGAACATAGTTAAAGTGCCATCCTTTTTACTGGAGGATGTGTATCCTTCCACTGCTTACATACAAGGAACTGCAATTTTCCTTTTGCTTTTAGCACTTCATTGTACATAATTTGTCTTTTTCATCTCTTCTCTTTTCCTCTCCTTTTATTTAATATATTTTACCTTTTAAGAGGGCCAAACAGCATCAATTTACTACAGAGACACTCTTTCAAAAAAATACGCTTTGCTTTTTGTAACATCTAATTTAATTAAATAAACCTCTTCAAGGGCACCTTGGAATGGTAAATAAAAAAGACCAGTGATTTCACAACGTATGCATGTGCATGCGTGATGATGCATGGGCCTCTATGTGTCATCACGCAGCAAGTGGTGTAGCATCATGAGACACACATGCATATTCATGATAACGCATCCACACATATATATCTCCATACTTTTTGTGTGGAGAACTTTCTGTTCAGCATCGGTAAAAATCATTAGTTTTGTCTCAGGAAAAAACCATTGGCAAAACCAATAAGTTAGTCTTGGCAAATCCAAAAGGCTAGAACAATTTGCTTTACCAATGCTTGTTACATAAAGAAAAATACAGCCTATATATAGTCACAGATGTAAATGCAAAATAGAGGGTAAAAAGTGCATAGAAGTAGCAGTTGATTTGTTGAGTATTGTAGCAAAACAACATTACTACGTCTCCTTCCACTTCATTGCAAGACATATTGTAGCAAACCAGCATTGTGCATTATTAGTATAATTGACTCTTCATTAAAACAAGTAAAGGGAAATAGTCTGACCCCTGTGTACTGTGGACTAAAGCTGTCAATTATTTTCGTAATTTTACCGCAATTGATTCCACAGGAGTGTGTTGCTGGGCAGAGCACCTGTTCTCCTGTTGTGTTTATGCAGCTTGCGAGCTCATCTTGAGTGGCTCATTAGCTCTGCGATTTCAGTAACTAGAGGCAATGCATCCATAGGTGGCACTAATGGGAGTGGGCTGATATTCTAGGCTTCCATTTCGACTGATGTATGCCTCCAATTTAAAATGCCAGAAGTGAAGTACATGATGTATTGCAATCCTGATGTTCTGAGATAAGCTTTATTGTTATAAGGAAGTATAATGGCATTTGCATGTCAGGTGACACAATGCTTCATTTCATTCTTCTTCTTCGCATCTCCTCGGCTCCAGACAATCCAGTATCTGTGCACAACAAGCAGCCCGGGTTGGAAGGTGACGCTCAACAAAAGGACTAGATTTCCAGCTCTATATCTATTAATATGTTTTGATTCTAGTCTTAAAAGATGAGTTAAGCTGCCATTATAACTTCTAACCCCAAATGACAGCAGAGTGGCTCGTAAAGAGGAGCTTTTGGGTTGGGAATAAAACCTGCAGAAAAACATAAAATGAACAAGAGATTGTTTTGTGATGCCATCACAGGGACACAGGGGTAAACAGTGAAACCAAACATCCTGTTGGGGGTGAGCTACCAGAATATGGACCGTAACAAATCTAAAACATGTAAGGTAGAACCTATTTTCTATATTAGTGACCCAAATGAGATAGCGTTCAACCCCCGCCTCTCGTTTGAAACCTAGGTAGCGAGACAATGAGGCTGAAGAATGTTAATTGCAAAATCTCAACTGGGTTCTGTGATGGTGCAGAGCTATTTTCATCTCATCTCTTGCACTTCCAGTAAGTTCATTTGGGTAAAAAAAAGAAATGGAGAAGTTCCATTTCCAAAATTAGTATTTCTTATTTAAGACAACCAGGTGATGGTTTTAACTTGTTCTAATGTTAGGCAGTCCATTTTAATTTCTTTGGAGAGTAAACAAAAGAGAGAGGTTCTAGCTTTAATCCACAGGTGCAAAGGGGCAGCTAGAACTGCATCTTTAAGAACAAAAGGCCAGATTCCAAATAGGTTATTAACCTGGCAGTGCTCGGGGGGGGGGGGGGGGAGTAGCTAACAGCCTACATCGAAACATATTATCAATTATTTGCAAAGGACCCGAAAAGTGTAACCTAAAACTCCTGCCCTGTAGTTTCCCAGAGCGATACACTTCGCTTTGTACAAGGCAATCAACTCCTGAATTGGTATATGGCCTAATTTACTTACTCTCACTTTCAGGAGTGTGTTAGAATTTGATTCTGCAATGTACCAGGATTAAAGCTGCCTAACATTTTTACCATGTCACCCCCCTCTGTTGTTGACTGAAATTGCATCGATTACATAAAATGTGAGGCCACTGATATCACTTTGGTGTTGTTCCTCAAAGTGCCTAGCAACAGGGTAGGTTCTATCTCCATGTTTGATGGCATGTAAATGCTGTACAATCCTTTTATGTACTGGGAGTGTTGTGCTGCCTACATTTGTTATTTGCAGGGGCATTGTAGAATATAGACTGCGTGGTCTGTTTTGCAATGGTAATTGCCATTTATATGGTTTTTTTGCAAATGGAGACTTGTATTCTTTGGTATTAATATCATGTTGGCAGACTTTACATCCGCCACATTTCTTGAACCCCAAGCAACGGCGCAACCAAGTGGTTTTGGTTGATACAAATGTCTTGGGACTACTCCTAACTAGATCGTCTTTCATTGGCTTAGCTTTTCGAAAGGTCACACTAGGTCAACAAGGGGCAAACTTTCCTAGTACTGGGTAATTTTTTATGAGATGCCAATGTTTCCATATGATGGATCTCACAGCTCTCTCTTGTTTGTTGTTATCAGCCTGAAGTGAGGATCTACTCTAATATGATTGGTAGTTTGATATTTTGATTGCTACATTCCCAAAGAGCAGCTGCTCCCTTAGTTTAGATTTGTACTCTCTCTTTGCCTCGTCTATACATCCCATGGAGTAAGCCCTTAGCTTGGAATTTCCTTGTTAGCATTTCTGTATGTTTCCATAATCTCAGGAACACAGAGGTTGTTAAATTGTTTTGTTGTAGTAAAAAAGTTTAAAGATACTTTTGATTTCTTTTTTTAACACTTATTATAAATTCAATTTTATTATAGTATTGCAATATTGACTAAAACTGGCAGTTTTTAACAGAGAGGATACTCCATTTTATAATCTACCGCAGCTATCATCAGTATGCAGAAAGGTATGTGCAGAGGGAGCAGTCTCTACCCAAAGCCTACTTTGCATATGTGTTACTCTGGGGAGATATTTCAGCTTGCAGTGCAGTGTGTTTCCATATCATACTCTCTATAGTTGTATGCAGACTTCTTATCACAGAGATAATTTCATCCCCACGCCTCACTTGTACATCTGCCATCTTGGGGAGAGGTGTAACCCTCTTTTCACACCCTAAATTTCACACCCATCATCTAAGCCACAAGTTACAGGAGAGAGGGCAGTCTCTCTCCACACTGCTACGCAGACTTATCATGCAAGAGAGATGTGTCAGCAAACATGGCAGTTCCTCCCTAAAGCCTATAATGCAAATCTGTCAGCATGGGAAGAGGTATGAGCAGATAGATCATTTCTTTTCAAACCTTACTACAGACATTTCTCTCTCTGGCAAGATGTGTTAGTGGACAGGTCACTACCTTCCCAGACACCACTGTGTATCCCTGTTGGTCTAGGGAGAGGTGTCAGCGGTCAGACCACTCCTTTCTAACACCGTACTGTCATTTATGTTGTTCTGGAGATATGTGTTAGTGGAGATGAGAATGTTTTCATGCACACTACTGTATATGTGTGTCATCCTGGGGAGAGCTGTGAGTGGATAGTCAAATCCATTCCCACACCCCAATATAAATGGCTATTTTCCTGGATTGAGGTCTCAGTGGAGAGGCCAGGACTTGTTATATTTATTATAGAATAGTAAGGCCTTTCAGGCGAGGGGTGTACCTTCCCCACTCTGCATATTATAGAGTTTGGGGAAAAGTGTGAGTGGGAAGGCAGTGTCTCTTTACACCATACTCTACACACCGGTTACCTGCATGGAAGGTATCAGTGGAGGGACAGACTCTCCTAATACTCTACTGTACACAATTGTGTCAGTGAGATTGCAGTGTGTCTTTACACCCTTCTATGCACTGTTGTCATACTGTGGAAATATCTCATTGGAGAGTCTACTTTCTTCCCATGCCCCACTAATAGGGATTATAAGGCATCAGTACTGTAATAATTGAAAGTGTAAATTCTTTCTCCTAAAAAGGTTTACGATCCTGGAAGACTCTTGCGAGATCATTCAATAAGAAGTGGGGTATACAAAATCTTGATGCAAGGTGTTAGTGGAGAGGATGTCTCTTTCCACACCCTACTACACATACATGTAGGCCTATGTAGAGATGTTATTGAAGAATTCAGTCTCTCCTCACACTATACTGTGCACTCTGTCATACTGTGAAAATGTCTCATTGGAAAGGCCAATTTCTACCCACATATTTCTAGTGGAGACAATAAGGCATAGGTACTGTAATGAAGGAAAGTGTAACATCTTCCCCCAAAAACATTTACAATCTTGTGAGACTCTTGTGGGATTGTATAAACAAAATGTAGAGGGGTATGGAAAATCTTTCTCAAGAGAAAGGTTACAGTACAGAGGCTAGTGTGTTTGCACAGTCTAATACTGACACCCTACCATAAAAAGCTATAATCCATTAAATATAGTTTGAATGTTTGAGATCGCTAGACTCTCAAGAGAGCCCAACAAATTTACAAGTAAGAGCAGTCATTTGTGTGCTCCTGTGAGCCACTTGCATATGTCAGTACTCTAAAAATATGCATTGGCATAGCCATTAGGTCTCACCTTTGGGACCTTATAAGTGATTAGCCAGATGTTTTGGTTTGGCCTTTGTTTTAAGCTATGTTGTAGAGCAGGGTGGCTGCTGTGCAGCTGTGTTGCTTTGTAATGTTGAGCTGGTTTTGTGTTCATGTTGTTTTAGTTTATGCTGATATAGTGCATCACTTATGTTGAAGTTGTGCTTTGTTGGTGCTGAATTGCTGCTATGGTATGGCTGTGCTGGTGCTGATTTCCGGCTGCACTGCTGGTGCTGTAGTGATGCTGATGTGGAGCACCGCTGATGCTGAGGTGGTGCAGCACTGTTGCTGAAGTGGTGTTGTGTTGCTCCTGATTTGCTTTTGAATTTTGGCTGCGTCGGTGTTGGTGCATTGATGCTGGGTGGAGCTGCGCTGATGCTGAGATGGTGCTGTGTTGTGCTGTGCTGTGTTGATGTTGAGGTGTTGGTGCACTGGAGCTGAGGTGGTGCTGTGCTTTTGCTGTTTTGGTGCTGCACTGTTAGTGGTGCATTGATGATGTTGTGCTGTGTTGGTGCTTATGTGGTGCTGTGGTGGTGTTTATTTGCTGCTGTGCTGGTGCTGATGTGTTGCAGAGTGATGCTGAGGTGGTGTTTAGTGATGTTGACGTGTTGTTGAGTGATGCTGTGGTGCTGTTTATTGATGCTGATGTTGTTCTGTGTGACACTTTTGTGTTATGCTGGTGTTTAGGTGGTGCTGAGTGGTACAGAATCACATGACTTTGAGCAGAAGCCAGGATGTTGTCTCGGTTCAAAGTCAGCAGAGCTTACCACTATGCTACATCCCTTTCGCTGTGACTGCATGCTGACTGATACACAAAATGAATATGTGACATGCAAAACGTGGGTATATTGCGTGTGCAGTCTACCAAGATTAGTGCATCGTGACCGGTACAAGGGGCCGTGTGAAGAGCAGAATGGCGCACATTGCCTGGTTACTGCAGGTCGAGTAGTACACCAACATCACAGACGTACATTGCAGATGTGTGTGCCTAGGCATTGTTCTGTTATTACTGCATGCTAATTGGCGGAGTTCACATGTAAAGTGGAACGTGCGTTCCAAGGTGGTACAGAATCACACGACTTTGAGCAGAAGCCAGGATGTTGTCCCGGTTCAAAGTCAGCAGCCTCGCTTACATCTATACTACATCCCTTTCGCAGTGACTGCATGCTAACTGCTACACAAAATGAACATGTGGCAGGAAAAATGTGGGTATATTGCATGTGCAGTCTACAAATATTACTGTATAGTGACCGGTACAAGGGGCCGTGTTATCCCATTATGTTTGCAGCTACAAAATTAGTATTATCAAAGAAAAAATACACTCTTTTGTAGCAATACGATTTGAACTTTGGGGCCCATTAGGACTAATTAGTCCTAATATCATCGCAACACAAATGCAAACCTTTCAAACTCACCGTTCGCCCCACCAACAATACCATGCAAGAACAAATTAGGAACGCCACCAAAAACAAAAATAGTTCCAAGACAAATACATCTGCCTTTGACATATATCAGAATATATGAAGGCATTGTGAGTAAAGAGAGACATCAATTGTGAAAAGGTCTCCATTTGGATTTCAAGTGCAACATCTGTGATTGTGCAAAGGCCATTTCCTCCACAGATGCTCACAATCTGAAATGCTCTCAGTCATTGGTAATAATTGATGCCTATTCATACCTCTATGACCAGTCCATGTATGCCGATGACGTGATTCTGCTTAGCCACACCCAGGTTGGCCTGCAACATCTTCTCAATGAAATGTAAAATTACGCATCAGAGAATAACCTAAAAATCAACTTTAGGGAAACAAGGACAATGACCATTAATAAAACAAGAGGACTCGGCAGAGGAGTTGGCATCTGTGTGGCACAAAAATAGAATCAGCAACCTACAAGTACCTAGGCATCATCATCAACAAAGAAGGGTTTTTCGCCCGTCAGAAGGAAGAAAATAGAAGGAACGGCTGGTTATAGTGATAACAATGTAAAATCTTGCATTAAAACTGATTGGGCCTACATTGAGCCCTCTCCTGAAGGTAGTACAGGCAAAACATCTCCCTACAATAACCTACAGCAGCGATGCGGAGCAGAGACGCCAAACTAGTGGACAACACTTTAGTTAAAACGTACAGACTCATGTTCAGTCTCCCAAGTTACACCTCGCCAGCTCAAATAAGGCTGGAGTTCGGCTTATTAAAACAATCTCTGTCCAGGCATAGCGCTTATTTCACCTGCTGGAACAAGATCAGATCCTCCACCTCTAATGCCTTACACCAACTTCTATGGCAAGAACTCTAGCAGAGGGACACCTCCCCTGCACAAAACTACATACAGGAATCCTTGGAAACTTCTGGGCTCTCCGATCTCTGGAAAGCACAGCTCCCTCACTCGACCTTCAAGAAACTCGTTTGAAAGTCCGTAAAACTACTCTACCTCAAAAATATTTGAATCAGTGTTATTCCAAATTTAAAAAAATAAAATGTGTCAGGTACCATCTGAGTCTTCTTCCATGTGCCCAGAAACTTGCACCCTGGCTGAGGGCGCCGACCCAAACTTCTTGTTGCTTGTGCGACATGAGATCAGGAGATATTCTGTATTTAATCTGCACCTGCAAAGAGCTACTGCTGGAATGGAACCAGCTGCTAAAGGCCCCTTTTATTCAGCGAGTAATTGCACCAGGAGGCAAGCGGTGCTGGCATGCTTTGATCCAGGTGCCCCACTACCTAATTGCAGATTGGTAAAATTCCTGATGTCAGCGGAGAAAAAAATGCCACAAGAATCTGACTGCAGAGCCAGTCAGGTTACCAGCTGAAGACACACAAGGAATCCACGGCACCGTATGCACAGGCAAAGATCTCTGCACCAGGCTATCATATAAAGAACTCAAGTTCTAAATGATAATGTCACACCTGTAACCTCATCAAAGCAAAGTACCTGACCCCAGAAAACGTCTTGCTTTTAACATTGTCTAAGTGACATTCTAAATGGTTTTAAGTCCGTCGAGTGGGGCTACTCATTTATAAGTGCACTTCTTCACCCCTTGACACATCTGTAGGGTACCCTGTACAGTAGGTAGGCTCAGTTATTCGGCAAACAATCTAAACATGAAAATACAGTTGAAGCTTGAGCTTGAGCTTGAGGCTGAGCATACCACACCAGGGATGCCACCTGAGAGACCTTCTTCATTTTCTCTTGCCTTTTTCTTTTTTCTTTTTCTTCTCATTTTCACTATGAGCACCTGGCAATCGACCTGGCATTAGGCCGAACGCAAAAAGGGCTGTTCTTAAATGAAAATGTAGCTCTTTTTTATCATATTGCAGCAATAAAAAAATGTGCCACAATGAGTCATATCTTGGCCGCTGCACTCCTGGTAGGTTCAATTACCGAGCTACATATGTTGCACTGCACTCTACTGTGTGTATTAGGCTGAGTGCAAACAGTCTGGTATTTATTCAGGTAAATACTGATCATTCTAAATTACCTCATAGCAACAAAAAAGTGATTTACGATGTGTCCTATTCTTGTCGCTCCATGCCTGCAAGGTGTTTGTTACCAGACATGTATGCCCTGCACTGCACTTTAACATGTGTATTAATGGTTTTATTGGTATGTACGAATGGTTTTATTGGTTGTTTTACTGTATAGCAATGGTTTTTAGTAACTATGCAAAATAAATAAAACATGAAACTATGAGCAATCCAAGTTAGGTCCAAGTTTGAAATCCAACATTTGTGTCAATACCACAACCAATGGCATATTCTCTAGCCCAGTGGATGAAGCTATGTCCCAAAATCCAGAGGTGAGCCATGGTGTGGTATTGAAATCTCTATCGCAAGAGTGTTGTGTTCTGGGAGATATTTTCCATTTATGAGTAAGCAAAAAACAGGCATTAGGCCAATCCAAAACAGAAAAAACTATATTCCAGTTATGATCCAGACCAGGAGCCTAGGTGAAACTAAGTAAGTATTTTTCAGAAAAGTGTAGAATTCACGAATGTGTTGCTTACGGTAAACTGGAGCTGGTGTTGTCTCAGGTTCACTGGAATCAAGAGAGAAGGTATCAAAATGGATGAAGTAGCCAGGCGCAGTTCGATCAATCTTTGGTAGCTAGGCAGGTAGTGTAGAACGGGCAGCTGTTTCTTGTCGAGGCATATTGATGTAGACATCGGTATTAGGCCAAATTTAAATTTGTCTTTCATTTGTGCTTTGAATTTCTGTTTCAAAGGGAACAAGTTCCATTTCATTGTTGGAAATTCCATCATTTTTATTGGTGACTCTTCGAATCTTATGAGTCTTTCTGTCTGAACTTTCTGTAAGGTAGCGAGAGGAGAGCATCGGCTACGCAGGAGCCGATGAGGCCTACAATTCATTATTGGCAACATAGGGTTATTTGATCAGATCAATGGAGACAAATCTCTTTTCTTTTTTGCCGGCAAGAAGCAGAAGAAGTACTGTTCTTGTTCCTTCAACAGCTAGGACAGGTCAGGCTTTCTATATGATGGCCCAAATTCTTTCTTGTTCTTGATCTTTTCTCTGACCAGATCCCTGACTTTTGGGATCTAGATGGGTCTTGTCGTGACAGATTTGACTTCCCCAGTGGGGGTGCGTTTTACTTGCACGTTGCTTAGTAGTACCCAGGATTAATTTAAGATCCTGTAAAACAGCCAAACATTTATTGATATCAAATGGTTTTTCATCCCTTACTGTGCTTTCTTAATCGAGATCAGGCACCCACATTCTCGTCCCAAATAGGAGCTTGTGAGGAGTGACACCCCTAGCGAACATCTTGGCATGTTGTTGAGAGCTCGTTGTACCCCATATAAGTGATTGCCCCAACTATCACCTGAACCCAATATTCGGGCTGTTAAAGATTGCATTAAGTCTCGGTTTTTCCTCCGCATGACCAAATTTCCCCTTGGGATGGTACGGAGAGGAGTACCGCAATGCTACACCCAAACCTTCCATGGCTTCCTTGTAAGCACTAGAGCTAAAAGCGGGGCCACGGTCAGAATGTAATGTGCCAACTGAGTATGTGCCTATAAAGACTCGCAAATCTTTTATGACAGTTCGAGGGTCAGCCGAGTGCTGAAGCCATACCCATAGGAATCTAGAGCATGAATCCACTGCCAACCAAGATATACTTGTTAGCACCATCTGATTGTAGGTGGCCGAAGTAGTCCATATAGACACATGCGAGTGGTCTGTCTGATATCAGTAATGATGTCTGCGCTGGATGAGCCATGGTGGAACTCTTCATTTGCTGACAGATGTCGCCTTTTAAGGCAAAATTCTTTGTCTGTTTTGTTAAACCAGGCCACTAATAGCATTGTTTCAGTAAAGAAACTGTTGCGGTAATCCCTGCTTGTGCAGAGCCTAGACCCTAGTGTGCAACTAGTATTAAGCCTAATCTGTGATCCATGTTCGGTATTACTCTATCCCCCACTCCTGGAATCTGAGCTACGGAATGTTGTGCGCATCTAACTTTTAGGAGTATTTGATTGGAAATCCTTTCGGTAAGGCTGGGCAGTTTTTGCGTGAAGCAATGACTCCAACCATTATCTGTCTGCCTATTCTCGTTTTTGAACAAGTGATTGCAGCTATGGCAGCAGTTCATACTGCCCCCTTTGCTGCTTTATTGGCCAATGAATTCCCTTCAACGTGAATGGCATCACTTTGATGAGTCAGCGTGTGTATTACATGAGCTCTTGGTAGCTCATTTTTCAACCCAGCTACCTGTTCCCATAACAGTTTGTGCTTAATTGTGCCACATTTTGAGTCTTTAAACCCATTTTGACCCCAGTAGTGAAGGTATTTGTTGTATGACGGACACAATAAAAAGAATCGCACACAATCTGTGTGGGGAATTCCCGATCCGTATTTATTAGTGCCAGTAATAGGGCTTTTAGTTCTGCCAGATGAGCCTTGCAGTCTCCTAGAGACTGTGTCTTCGTATCGCTGGGATGGAACTTGCCATTCTGCATTCGACCCTTCACAATCGCACATGCGGCGCTGTATTGCTGTTTACTTCCTACGGCCAGCTGAGCAGATCAGTCAGTGTAAGTAATGTATTCATACTGATCTAGAGGCATTATTTCATTTGGGAGAGGATATTCTTGTTCATATTGCAGGAATGCTCGTGTTTTTAGACTTGGGTCATATCTGTATTCTACATCTGTTGCAGTGAGAGAATTAGCTCATTGTATCCATCTTAGATGTAAGCCTTTAGCATTAGGAGCACTTCCCTTTGTAGCAGCCGCTAGGGCTGGTACTGGAGTTACAACAATTATTTGTTTCCCCTGAGCCAGTGCTCTTTCTCTTACTACAGCGGTCTGTCCTGCTATCAGTATTTTCTCTGTGAAAGTAAAGCACATTTCAGCATTTGTGTACAAATGTGATTTGTATGCTATGGGTACCATTTCACCTTCATTGAAGGTTAGGTAAGTGTACCCAGATTGACCGGCTATAATGAGAATTACCAGGTTGCGGATGTTTACGCGTGTCTGCAAGTGTTTTGAAGCTATCAATTCAGCTTGTAGGGAACAAAGGATATCTGTGTGTTCCTGTGTCCAACGCTTAACTGAGAAATCAGGTCTTATTAAGTCGTAGAAAGGTTTGACTCTTTCTGTGTAATCCAAAATGTATGTTCTGTCAAAATTAAAAAATACCAATATGGATTGTAAGTTTTTCAGCAATTTTGGAGGTTGGAGCAGTGCACACTTTTCCAAAAAGTTGGTTGCCAGGCTTTTTTTCTTCTCTTGAAAGCTCGTATCCCAAAACTAGGACATGGGATATCATTGATTTTTTAAAGTTGAATTTGTAGCCCTCAGGGGTGACCTCCGAAAAATGTTGCTCACCCTGGTCAAGTGATCCTATAAATCATCATCTGTCAGATAAATATCATCCAAATTGGACAATGCTTCTTCATTCAAATTTTGAAGTAACTCTGTTACCCTAGTGGAAAACATCCCAGGACAAAATTGATGCTGAGATCCTAGTGCGAAAATGCGGTTAAATACCTGCTTTCAGGTTCTATGTTTTGGCAAAAGAATCCATTTGAGATATCTAGTGTTGTTTTCTAATGTTTCCACACAATGTTGTTCATTAATACGCCACTATGTGCATTCTGTGCTGCAAATGTCTTTGTGCATGAGTTCTGATGTCTGTAGTCTAAAACTAGACGGTATAAATGATCAGGTTTCATTACGGGAAACAAAGGATTATTCATTGGAGAGGTGCAAGTTTGAATTACACCTTGGTATTCAAGTTGATCTAAGATCTCCCTGACATGTTTTTTCACTTCTTGTTTTATTGGGTACTGTCTCTATGGAGTTGGAGTAGTTTTTACTGGGATTACATGATGTGGTGACTCGGCATCCCACCCAACATGGTTGCAATATAATGCTGGAGAAAGGGCTACCACCCACTCCTGCACGTATGTTGGTTTTAAGTAAATTGAAACGAGTTCAGAAAAGGAAGGTAAAATTATAATTTCTCCATCTGGACAATCCATAACAATTTCAGACGGACAAACTTTTTCAGCTAAAAGGATGTCATAGCCGTAAGTCAGGTTCTCCCAAAAGAGACCTTTAATTTTTCTGGGTTTGTCCCCCTCCATTTGGAGTGTTATCTTATGTAACCTATGTGGGACACTCACCCTTGTATCAGTTGTTTCCACCGTGATATGCTCATTCAACTCTGCTGGCACCAGAAATTCCATCAGGTTCTGGCGAGCTAGCATCTGTTTAGCATCATCAGAGCCCATTCTCCATTCAGTAGTTGAGTCCTCACATTCTGGCCATGTCTAACTTTAAGACTTGCTACTTTCTTCTTTTTAAATTGAGGGTTTGACTCTCGCTTCTCTTCTTTCTTGGAAGTATAATCTGATGTGCGTGGCATGTCTCTGGACTGTGTACGCACTTCTTTTCTGTGTTCTGACCATCCTTCCCTCTCTGAGTTTTTGGTGAACCCTGAAAGGGATGAGAGGAACGCGTATCAGTATCCTGATACCTGTCAGGTTTTTTAATGTTATCTCTATTCCTATGGTTGTACCTCCTTTCGGAGGGCTCCTGTTGAGGAGACCTACCCTAGGACTGAGATCTGTTCTTTTGCTTTTTATTGTTATCCAATTTCTTCTTAGAAGAATCAGGTGCTTGCTTGGTGTTATCCTTTTCAGGACCACCCATGAGTTGAGGTTTTGTTGCTTTCGCTCTCAAACTATCTCTACCTAATTCAGCATAGGTGTCTTCAATAATTTTAGGTAATTCACGTTCCTGTTGTTATGGAGTACAATCCCGCAGGCGTTGGCATATTGCCACTGCTGCTGCCTCCCCTTTTATATTTGCTAATATTAAAGCTGATACCTGAGCAAAATTACCTAATAATTTCATCCCTAAGTTAAGAGCAGGTTCTGCTCCATACTCAGTTTGTATTTGTCTTGATACGTCTGGTATTACTCCTAATGAATGGAGGCCATGTGTGCTGGTATATATGGCAGCGAAAACTGTACCCCAAGTGGCACAATCGTCCATTTGGGGAGCTATCCCCATCGGCAAGCAGATTGTTAATATTCTGTGTTTTTCTTGAGGGCTTGTGTGTGGAAATACTGCCTCTAGCTGTGTTATTTTCTGAGCTATCCAGAATGGCATTTGCTCACGTTTAGTGGGCATTTTAACCATAAATGCTTGTAGCGTTAGTGGTGTAATTTTAGTTGTAGATCCCTGAATTTGTCCTGTTTGTGTAGCACTTGTTGGCTGAAGTGTAAGTGTTCTCATCACGAACTGTGTCTGTAAAGTTTTATTATTGCTTTATGAAGTGGATGTAAGTCTGCCACTGGCATTGAGTCAATGTCAGGATGTCATGTTTAAGCAGCTAGGACAGGCCAAGTGGCTCCATCTCTTCCAAGTGGACCAAGTCTTATTTTGTCTTTTGTGTGAGGGAGGCCACCTTTAAACCAGTTAATATGCTCCTGGTAGGTGAGCAGAACCTCAATGTCCTCATACGGACAGTAATCCTCTGATGTTTCATCTTCAGTGTAAGAATGAAATGTATTTGATTGTGCATCTGCTAGTGGGAATTTAACCCATGAATAGAATACCTCTGGTCTATACGATTCGTGTGCCTCAATCACAAAAGTTACTGCCCCACCCCTAGTTGTGACTCCGTAGTCTGCCAGTTTTAGAGTAAGGGCATTTCTAACATTTTCTGAAATAATGATTTCCCCTTCTAGTTCTTCCTCAACGACAGCACGTTGTACACGCACAGCGGCGTCCTCGTCAGCCATTGTTGACAAAGGATTCTCAAGGAAGAGTTTCAAGGAAACTGAGATAAGGTTTTATGCACAATAGGAACAATTTGTCCTACAAGCTAAATAAACCTACAGCCAATACATAGAATATGCTTATCCAGCTGTGGCGGATAGTTCCCTTCCCACTCCAGACCTCTCTTGGGAAATATGAGTAGGGGTCTCTGAGAATAGCACGACTGAACTACTCAGATTTGACTGTTAAATAAGTACCAAACCAACGTTGGCCGTGCCATGTCGTGTAGTTTCTATAAACCTATATAGGATCTGCGTGTTTAGACAACATACACTGTAGGATTGCTGAATCTAGACACCCCTAACGGGTATGTTAGCCTGTATACCAGCTAGCTCACAGTGCCACTATAAACCCCTCTTACCAAGGAGGGAATAGTTCTTGGCAACTCTCGAACATGACAACCCGATCCCTCAGGATCGTTGAAACAGTATATTACATTTTGCTTAGTCACTCCTGCTCACTTTGTCTCAGAGAGATACACAGAATAAACGGTGGGGATGTTTTTCAATAAGCATTTATTGAACTAGTTTCATTCTAGTGTAAAATAGGTGTGGTGAAACAACCACCAGACAGTAACAGATATGAAAGATTATAAGTACTAACAGAGTAAAAGGATGGTACATTTCTACCATTGTGCTAAAACAATGAATACAGGCAGGTATATAAAATACGTGAAAGTAGTAAATGCGTACTCCTACGACGCAACCCTAACAAGATTTACCTAAGTGTACCTAGCATGTATATAAGTGTAAAGCCAAGAATCCCTCTAGGATAAAGGCAACCCCATTACCTGAAGTGAGAGACTGTGGGACACCGCCTTGTTCTCAAGATGGACACCCCGCAAGGGGTGTCAGACCACTGCAAGCTGGAGTGTCTGCGTGCCGGAACATCATCGTCTTGCGTCAGTGTGTCGATATGGAAGTCCTTTCCTCCTCTCACTACCTCAGAAAGATGTGGTGTTTATATACCCAAAGTGGTACCCTCAGGGGTTCTACCTTGCTGTGTCATGTTGGACTTAGGACGACGGTAGGAATGACCCTTATACATAGTTATTATGCAGAAGATGGTAGTCCTGCTGAGTTTTCAAGAATCCTCATGCATAATGGATGAGGCTAGTTTTCAGGGAAAACCTCATGTCCTGTACGCAGTAACGTAACTAGGTAAATGGTCAGTCCCAAGAACTGTTATGTAGTGTAATGGTAGGGGAGAATATAGGTGAACGGTTAGGTGACTACCTGAGCCTATATTGGGGTACCTATATGGAACATAACAAGAAGAGTGTTCAGCAGAAGGAGTAAGCTTCAGGAGCAATATGGAGTTATATAAGGAGAGAAAAAATGGGAGGGTTGCAAAATTATAAATATAATTGGTAGATTGTTGGCAGTTGCAAAAATAGGCTAGGTTGTGGCCAACTGTTGTTTCTATGGTGCACAGTTGCTTGATAAACAGTACAAGCTTTTCTGATGGCTGATTTTCAAATTTTGGACACTGACAAGCTTCTCCGGGTGTAACTTGATGTGGTGGCATCTTACGATCCCGTGAAACTCTCACGAGGGTCACATGGAAATTTACTGAGGGACCCTGCCATGCGGTTTTGGCTCGATTTCGCAAGAGTCTCACAAACTAAATTGTACAGGGAGAGAAAAGAGTGTGTATTACTACAGCACAAGGGCTATTAACTGGTTAAAACAAAGATAAAGCAACATAAATAAAGCAGAGGTTGTGAATGTTATTAATTAAGCTAAATAAAAGCTTTAGAAAGACCATTAAAGGGGATTATCATACAGGTATTCATGTTTTTTTCACTACTTAATTATTGATTAGCATTAAAAAACTAAGAACATGATAAAGAACCATATGCAATAGAAACAAATTTAATTTAGAACTGTTCAATACCGCAAGTGCCCTGTGAGCATTTTGCAATCCTCTTTCCTCAAATGAAGTTTGCTTGTGACATATTTTGATATCAGAGTTACAATAACTGTGCAGAGAAACAATTTCTATTGAATATTTATCTGTTTAATACTCACACACATTTTACAAAGATTTTGCAAACTGTGAATGTTACCCTGTTTTGTTGCAATAAAAAACATTCTTTTACTAAAATAATTTCCAACCACAACATATATCATAAAGTGATTCTACCATACATACACTCACAAAAATAATTAATTAACTTAAAAAAAAACAAGAAATTCACTGAAAAAAACAAAGGTTGAAGTAACATTATAGTTCAGTGAATTTCTCAGTGACAACGTTAATGTTTTAAAATAAAAAAACAGAGAAATTAAGCAATTATAGTTAGTAGTATTTTTCACCACAGTATGGAGGGTGCAGGTATTATGCTCTTTAGCACCTTCAGATTTTGGTTATTTTTTATTAATAGTGCGGCCCCCCTCCCCGAGTCTTATTAGGCCCTGGTGATTCTATCCCCAAGGGCCATTTCTTTTTATTAAAGGGAGGGGGCCATTTCTTTTTTGCCTACCCAGGGTACCCACCATATGCTTAGTTCCTGAAATGAAAGTCAAAAATCCTCGGCGGGGCTAGCAGAAGGCTATGGCCGAAGAGGGCTCCACAACATCGGAAAGCTACTGAATGTCCCAGTGAAGCCGCTGACTTGTGGAAGGAAATCTCTAAGCGAAAGGAATTTGAATTTCACGTCCAAGGAATGTCCCTGGTCGATCAAAACCTTTTGGTGTCTTAGCCCAGGGAAGATTACTACTTTCGGACAAAGGGCCAGATGTACGCATATTAAGAATAGCTATTTCCAATTAGGGATTTTTGCTGAATTGCTATTTGGTAATCTCTATTCTTAATGTACTAAACTAAAGTAGGGATTCCTGGTGGATCATAAATTGACCTACCTCATGAATATTAATGAGGTAGGTCACTGTTTGTGACCCATTAGGAATTATAGAGATCACAGGAATTGTGATATGCTGGGGTCAGTAGACCACCATTCCTGTAATTGATTTTAACTGAAGCAATATTTTTGCTTAGTAACGCATCCTTTCATTAAAAGAAAACTAAATGCATTTCAGAGGAAAAAAAATGAAGCATTAAAACTTTCACTTTTTAACCACTTCCTGCTCTTAAAAAAATATATTTTTTAACATTATCAAATGGTAAGGGGCCTGTTGGGGACCCCTTTTAATTTTCAACGAATTACCACTTCCTTTCAGTAGTTAGTAAACAATTGATGTTTTGCAACTGAAATTCGCAAAACATTAATGCATACCACTTCAATTCAGTATTTGGAAGCTATGCTCTAAACATGCCCCGTACAAATACTGAGGCGTAAACCCAAATTGCAATTCTTCAGAATTGCAATGTGGTGTTTCTACATCAGAAAACACATTTCTGTAGTTGAAATAGCCCAGTTCTGCAAATCGGGCCATTTTCAACCTCCAAAAAGCTTCGTACATGTGGCCCTAGTCATTTTTTTTGGAACTCGTATTCTTCCAGCGGGGCATGGCTGCAGGGTGTAAGCTGAAAAGGGCTCCATGAGGATTGATACCTTCTCCACATGGTCACGCTGAATCGAAATTGTTGCTACAAACAAACTCTAAGCATGAGCAACTTGAGTTTTTGGCCTAGCGGCAGTACATCTTCAGCAAATCGGCTTGGAAGGTTGGTCCCAGTCCTTGAGAGTTTCTTGAAGCTAAATGGATTCTTAAGTTTGAGGTTTCAGTCAATGATAGGGGGCACACACTTTGACATCAGCCTTGGAGCCAGTGGAGAAGTGTGGCTCAATGATTAGAGCGGCAGACCCTGATGCAGAGGTCTAGCCTGGGACCAGGGTTCAATTCCCTGCCTCGGCGGGTCTTGGGCTAAAAAATTCCACGGACCTGATAATTCTCGCCTCGGTGCCTATTCCAATCATGGAGTCCCACTCTGCAACTCTGGGCAATAGCTTGCTTAATCTCCACAACAGCCCCCACAACACTAAGGATGCCTGGCCTCCACCTTGGGGGTGCCCAGGAGTGGACGCCTCACAGGGAAAGCCAGGATGGGTTCCACAGCGGTATTTGTACAAGTGCCTTGAGACCCTTACGGGTGAGTAGTGCGCTACACAAGTATCAAATTTATTTATTTAGGGACGGGACTTGGGGGTCATGAATCACCCAAGTAGAGGTAGTGGCGTAGCAAGGGAGAGGAGGGATGCGGTCTGCCCCGGGTGGCACTAGTTTTGGAGGCGGCAGCTTCCCCCCTGTATGGGGTGGCAAACACAGGATTTGATTGCCAGGACACCCCCCACGGGTCAGCAAAGGCTGGACCGCAACAGGTAAAAGGAATAGATATGCCACTGAGTAGAGGAGGCTGCAGGGTCCAGGTGAAGTCCAGTTGGAACTGGTCAGCTAGGCAGTTGCATAAATAGGCCAGGACGGTATTGAGGATACGACATTTATGCCTGGTTGCAGCCTGTGGGTGGAAGAAACGATTGGCTGCTCCCTAACCAAAGGAATAAGGTTTGCAGGGAATGGACATATCCAATTTCACATCATTTCCCTCTTACAAACAACCCAACAGGGCCCTCACCACCTCAAGCCAAGATGGTAGAAACTTTCTTCTCTTGAGTAGACCTCCAGTACCCGATACAGAAATATAGCCAGGGTAATGAGCAACCAATTCTCTATCATCACTCTAAACTATTTCTGGGAGCAGCGTAACTCCCCCTGGGATTGTTACCTGCCTGACAGGAGGAATAAAGGAAGGCCCTGCCAGTTGTCAGCTAATCTATGCCTATGACAGGGCAAGCCTCTTTGAAGTTAATCAAGTTCTTGGGCTTAGCCTGGATGGTCAATCTGCCAGCGGAACAGACACACTTCCTCCCACCCAACCCTTTTGTCCTCCTCTGGAAGCAGTTTTCAAAACTCATCGACGGCACTATTCAGCTACCAGGTAACAGTTGAGCTAATGCAAATGGGCCTCTAGAGGCTTTAGGCAGGGAAAATGTTACTTTAAAAAAGTACTTTTTCCAAAATATTTATTACACATTTGACTTTAGTATTGGGCTTATATGTCCAAAAGTCCAAGAATGAAACTTGTTGGTGTTTCTGAGCAGGAGATAACAATACTACATTTAATATTGTAGCCCAATGCATTCTTATGACACAGCCAGCCTTCCTAAAATGAAAATAGCTTTTAGGGCTTTCAGTTATGGGCAATAAGGCCTACTCAGAATGTCATTAATATTTAAAAGGAAAGTTTTGCCCTACCTGCATTGGAAATTTTGGCATGTCAAAATTGCTGTTTGAAAACTGCACAGACATGCTATAAATTGACTTTTTTACACTGTCACTGCAGTGGTTGAGGTAATGGGTGCTGGAGTCGACTTGTGACATTTAACTTACAGGCCAAGTGTACACTCTTTCTATATTCTAGGTGCTTAGAGTCAAGTAAATAGACCTTTCAGGGATTTGCCAACTTTGTCATATTAAAAGGAGGAGCACAGGCATTTTTCCACTGGTTAGCAGATGTAAAGTGGACTGAGTTCTACATCCAGCAGAAACAGTAGAGGTAAACATTGGGTGGTATACTATGTGAAAGACAGACTTTTCCAACAGTTTGGAACTCATAAATCTGGACAGTCAATACACTTTCCATCCATTAAATATCAAAAAGATAATTTCTGATATATTCATGATGATGGTCAACCATAATATATTGAAAGAGATTGTGACATTTGTTATTATCTTTCTTTTCATGTGTGATTAAGTTTCACAAACCATTCGGGCAGTCATAATTAATATAGGGCCAAAGAATACAATAAATCACTTGGTTAGCTCATACAACAAACTTGCCAATCGAACCTTTATAGATAAGGGGCTGGGGTACCTTTCGCCAACTTATTGTTCCTCTGCCTCTCTGAGAAGTGGGGATTCTGCAAAACTTTTCCCACAGAGACTAAGCTGACTTCACTTTTAGAAACACTTAACCCACTGGATCACCACATCATAATGACGTTTGCTCTGTCCTATTAAAGATTGGGCAACCAACACTGTTTTTTTCTTCTCGGGATTGGCATGAGATGCATGCACATGAATGAGAGAGAAATAAATCAATGGGTCTTATGAGGACGGAAAACGTCTCCAGGCATCAGGGTGTAGGTAATCTGCCTTATATCTGTGGTCACCCCGTATTTTTCACCTTTTGCTGTCCATATATATTTGCTGAGTTTTAGAACTCTGTGCACTTCCCCCCAGCTAACACGTAGTAAAGTGCCTGTACTCATCCTTTAAGCATGGTCAAATTAGCATATCTCTAAGTGGCATATTTAACTTACATATAAGTTCCCAGTGTGTGGTACATAATGCACCCAGTGCCCATAAATTAAGTGTCACTAGTGGGCTGCAGCACCTATTGTGCCTCCCACTACAGGGACAGTGTACAACATGGCTACAGGACTACCAGTGCAGTCTGACTGTAGCAGCATAAAAATGGCAATTTGACCTCCCAAAATGAACCCTTTTGACAGGTCAAAACCTCCCTTATAAAAATTAATAAGGCACGCCTATGTAGGTCTTTTCACCAACAAGGAAATGTGCAGACATGTAGAATGTTTACAGGTCCTTACAGTGACTAGCACCCAAAAGCTATTTTCACTGTGGCAGGCCTAGCTGTCCTATGTAGAAAACTGGGGTTCAGATTAAAAATCCTCATACAATATTTCAGAAATGGGACTAGCAAAAAATAATTAATTCAACAATGGAGTGAGGTTTTTAATACATATTAGGAAAAGTAACTTTTAGAAAGTTAACTTTTCCAATTCCTGAAGTACCTAGAAGCTAATTTGCATTTGCTCTCAAACTTCTCCCAGCCAAGGATTAGCATTTAAATAGGCATAAAAAATTTGTGGAGTTCTTCCCAGGTGTAAACAGTGGGATGGTCTGAAAGGGCAGAAATGACTCCTCTGGCCATCACCGAATATGCAGGTTGGGGTCATGAGCATCTTTTTGCCATTACAGTGTCAAATCTTGCTTATATGTTAAATCCTTCTTGAAAAGGTCTGCTGGACTTAAATATGACGCTTTGGAGTGCAGATGAAAGGAAGATATATATGCACTGTCTGGCTGCTAAAAAATGCTACATGTGTTCTATCTGGCTTCTGTTTTACATATATCACTGGGACACACTTGAAAGGAAGTGAAAACAGAATGGCAAAACAATTCATGGGTATCCACTATCTGGTCGCTGGAAAACCCTATTTTACTCTACTACGTAGGACTAAAGCGTCTTGAAATTAAAAGCGGTGGATTGCGGCATGAAAACAGATGAAGAATTGAAATACTTCTTGGGTGAGTAAATAGAAATAACTAAGAGTATTTCATAGTGCTAAACTATGCTAGGTATATTAAATACCATTACTGTTAGTTATTAACAAATATGAGGAAGATTAATTTTGGATATTTGTTACTAACATCTCGTCAATATTATGTGGATTTGTGTATGCCGTATGATGCAAAACACCAACATGATACTTATCTGTAAAGAACTTGGGTATTTGAAGAAGGTGCAATAAAAAAAATAGATCTGTTTATGATCTCTTGTTAATGTTATTTATTTTGTTTGGGATTGAATAGAAAATATACTTTTGCAGGGTAATTATGTGGCTGGTTGCAATTAAGAATACGATATTTTAAGATGGCTACCTGAGTGATTATGGTGCTCTGTAGTTTCCATGGGGGTCTTGACAATGTTAAGGTGGCATTGACTGAAGACACCGCAAGAGTTTGGCAGACAAATGGTACAAAGGCATGGTGATTTAGTTTGAAATATAGGTGCTAATTGCTCTATAGGAGTGATATCTGGTTGTTCCAATTTTGTTATGGTCAGTGGAATGACTGGAAATTATAAGAGATACTTAATGATGGCCGTCCAAGTGATCATGGTGATGGGTAATGCCTTTTCTTTGCTTCTGTAAAGGTTTAACTCTGTTCAGCTGGCACACAACGAAGATGCTGAGATCACCTGGCAGACACCAGGTGTGTTGAGGTGGGTACTTTGATTTGAATATGAGTGCTACTTTTTACAGGTCTGAAAATACTTAGATTTGATGATAATTAAGTCAAGCGAGGAGCATCCTCTTTTCCTAATGATTGGATTTGTATTGTATAGCGATTTGTTGTCTCACACACAGCTGTGTTGATTAGCTGAACTAAGGATTGTAAAGATAGATGATTAAATACACAAATATGAAAGTAAGTGAAAGGTTGACAGATTACCTGCAGGATATTTGCAGGTTTTTAAATGATTATGAAATGGATATTAATTTATTAGATTATGCTTATATTTTAGCTCGCGATGTATACATGGTAATTCAGCGACAGGGAGTGATTTAATAATATTGTTCTTTGATAATTAAAGTGCATGGCACTCTCTCATTATTCACTCTATGTGAGTGACCTACGTCCATTGTTTGCCAATAGTAACTAAGAATATACTGATATGCTAGCTGTGAAGCTCACTGCTTGATTCACAAGGATAAGTGTGCGGGAGTGGGAAATGAGAAAGCTCTTGTTGGAGCTGATAATCTCAAACTCACAGAGTGGCACAAATTTTCTCTTTCCTTTTTTCTCTTTTTCTTCCTTTTTGGTGTTTTAATGTTGCTGAGAGAATATTTAGGATACATTCACATACAATTTTAGGTGAGAGTATTTCTGCCTTATTACTTCGTAGTATTTCCACATGTCTTTTTATTTGGGTAATTACGGACAGGAGCTGGATTTTTTTATGCACTGATGGACATATTAATGGCTCATTTGTTCGTTGTTGGATTACACTGCAGTTGTAAACATAATTTGAAAGCCCTGACTTGTTATATGTTAATTTCGCATTTGCTTTTAAACAGGTTACTGGTGTCAACTTATAGGGCATCATTAACAGGAATTGAGAAGACTACAACTCTTGTATAGCAATTTGGATTCATTTAAGGTTTCTCCTTATTCTACCAGGATCCAATGGGCTTACAAATTCTGTTTGGGCGACACCTATATAAATTGCTAACTACAATTTGTTTGAAGCCTTCTCCAAATACCTAGCTTCACAGCTGTAATTAGCTTTACAAATGACATAGCTAGTAATGAGTTGTTACCTTGAGAAAACCAATTGAAACTTGTTTAACACCATGTCACTTTTAGACTTCGACCATAATCTTTAATTGATCACTAATTCCATGATTAATTCATTAACAACTAGGTGATGGGAACATCCCCAACGAGTTACTAATGAGTAGAGTTAAAGAGTTATTTTGGTATATGATATCTAGCCCTGAAGAATTTAAGGAAAAGAAGTTGATGAAACGTGTTGGCTTGAGGAGATATATTGAAGAAAGTGGCTCAAAAAAGTCATGGAAGAATGAAATAAAGTATTATAATGTGAACAAATCATTCGATTACTTGTCATGTCATAAGATTGTTTTCCTACTTTTGTTCTACCAGACTTCTGTCTCTGGGTTTACTGAGGGTACTGTGGATGTCCCAAATTGGATTTTAGTGTTATGTTATGTTATGTATCTTTTATAGAGCTCTCAACTCACCCTGGGGCATCTAGGTGCTAACTAGGAGAGTGTACTGAGGGTAAAAAGGTCTGAAGAACAAGAGAAATGTCATGTTAAAACAAAAATGCTTTCAGCTGTTTCCTGAAAATGCTTAGCGTTGGAATTTTACGCAAGGCTGGAGGGAGCTTATTCCAATAACTTGGCGCTAGATATGAAAAGGCTCTACCTCCGGTGCGGGTAAGGCGAATTCTGGGAAGCTGAAGAAGATCCAGAGTACTGGATCTAAGTTTCCTGCCGGGGGAATATTTTAGAAGTTTTTTCCGCAAATAGAGAGGGCCTCTTTCATTCATTGGATTATGTGTAAGACAGCAGATCTTAAAGAATGATCTTTTCTTTATTGTTAACCAGTGCAATTCCCTCAGCAAAGGGGCCGAAGCCGATCCTGCCGGGCAATTCAAGATCAATCTTGCTGCCGTGTTCTGAATTACTTGGAGTTTGGCCAATTGAGTCTGTCCCACTTTTGCTAGAAAGGCATTGCCATAGTCCAGACGACTAATGACCATTGCCTGGACTAAAGCTCTGCGGTGGGAGGTAGACAGATAGGGAACATTTTTCCTGAGGAGCCTTAAACCATAGTAGCATGAGCTTGCTATTGCCGCATTGTGATTTTTCATGGTCAGGGTCTGATCCAATTTTAGGCCTATATTTTTTACTGACTGTTTAGGGGAGGGGGCCTGGCCCAATTCGACAGGCCACCAATCATCTGACCAACTTTTGATGGCTTTCCCCATCAACATAACCTCTGTCTTTTCCGGGTTAAGCTGGAGACAATTTCTTGTCATCCATTCGAAGATGGCAAGCATTCCGGAAGCAAAACGAATGTTGTCGAGCTCTGGGTTGGGTCCGATGGTAAACATAAGCTGAGTATCATCAGCATATGAAATGATCTCAAAACCCAGATGCTCGACAATTCGTGCCAGTGGGGCCATGTATATATTAAAGAGGGTGGGACTTAAACAGGAGCCCAGAGGGACTCCCCTGTCAAGAAGCAGTTTTCCTGTTAGATGTGGGAGGACACTAGGATAACCACCAGCCCTCAGAGCCAAGGGGTATCACCATCTTGAAAATATCAAAAAGATGACCCTGGGAGCTTTTACCCCATTGGTTGGGCTTGTACAGGAGTCATTCCATCTGACTAGCTCATGTAAGATATAAATGGTGCAACTCCAGGCACCCACTTCAGAACATTCCTGGACCTGAGGAAGAAACGAGGAGGAATGGACCTGTTATCTGTGGCCTGAGAGGAGGCCTGAAGGTCGCAAATGTGCCAATTTGCCCTTTGCTTCTGCTAAAAACAGCCGTACATCTGGGCCCATAATCTTTACTAATACACTTTGTTAATCCATATCACTCTATTATTTCTAATTCTTTCGGATTAATACCTTTCCTTCAATGGAGGACGCTTCTAAGCTAAACGTCAAATGCATTTCTTAAATTGAGTATAGTATATATATGAACTAAACATTTAAAGCATTCCATTTCAATTCCTAGTGAGTATTTGTAGGACTTGGCCTTTTTGGCCAAAGTCCCTAAACTGTTTTCTTTCCCCCTAAACCTTTTTACATGGTGTTGCAAACTTAGATGCTTTGGACACTTTGTCACTGCTAAACAGTGTCAAAGTGCAAATGCTCCCTGTATAAAGTCTAAGGGTAATTGGTTGTCCGTGATTGGTATTTTTGCCTTACCAGTAAAGTCCCTTGTAAAGGCCACTATGTGTGCCAGGGCTGGTAATGCAAATGCTACTAGTGGGTCTGCAGCACTATTTGTGCCACCCACACAATTAGCCTTAAAAAGGGAACTCAGGCCTGCCATTGCAGCGCCTGCATGCAGTTTGTTAAACTGCCATGTTGTTCTGACAAGTGCACTCACTTGCCAAACCTTACCCTTCCCTTTCTATGCAAATCAGACACCCCTATGGTAGGTCTAGGGTACCCACTGGGCAGGGTGCAGTGCATGTGAAAGGTTGGACATGTACTAAGGTGTGTGCCATGTCCTGACAGTGAAAGAATCTCCATTTTGTTTTTCACTGTGAAAAGGCCATTTTGCCCATAGGACAGAATAGGGAGGCTGTGTAATACGTTTTCCAGCCTATCTTCCCAAAGGCTTAAGATTGAAAGGTGAAGTTTAGTATGCCTGAACTCACAATGTAATAACACATCTTTTTATGAAGGTGGTTTTTGCATTGTGCGTTTAGAAGCCATTTTTAGGTATCGCCTACGCAGCGCGAATGTGCTGCATAGGAGAACATTTAGCCATCGTTCTTCTCTTTTTCGAAGCACATACTCGTGCTTGTGGCGGCATACACCTTGCGGGAGCGCGCAGGGGTGCGCCACAAGCATGAGCATGTGCTTCCAAAAAGAGCAGACTGCCCGCGCACCACTCCCGGGCTCACCTCCTGCTCCCCCTCTCTCTCATGCGCATTCCTTGTTTTTTAAAAAACTTTCAGAGCGAGGCGCGCACACTTGTTCCTTAAAGTCACACATATGAACACCTTCAACTATGAGTTCATGATTCGCGCTTTACAAAAACTTTTTGTGGTAGTAAGCACTATATACATTCAATTTCAATACTCAAAAAATAAGTTTATTTCACGAATATTACATTCCAAACATTTTCAAGAATCGATCGGCATGCTCTTGGAGCCAGAGCCGACCCTTGGCTCGGTATTCTCTGTTAATATTTTGGCTCGACCACCTATAGCTAGTAGTTGACTTCAACAGGCTCATCATACTGCAATGGGTACTAGCCCCCCTCACCCCATCAAAACCCAATGCTTGGCCCTCCCCCAAGTCTGGTTTTCTGACCCCCATCCTGCTGGGGTTTGACCCCCGCACTCACTTGACAGTGAGACTCCCCCGGGGCGGGTCACTTCCACCCCCACTCCACATCCACCCAGGCAGAGTAACGACAGCAGCAGCAGAGCCTCCATTTCAGGGATAACAGAAGCACCTGGGAAACAGAGCAGCACCCGGAAGAACTCCGGCTACGTTCCTTCCTTCCGCACACCCACTCCTGTTTTGTAGCCCTCGGATTAGGATCGTGGGCATGCCATTCACTACGGAGATGAACTTTTAATACCTCGTGAAGTTGACACACACATACTCATGTTTATCAGAATTCAAAAACAAAGGCACAGCTAACGTGAAAATTGCTTTGAGGCAAATAACACTAACATGTAAATTTACTAAATGTTGTTTAGGAATAAGCATAGCAAAAGCCCAATGTACTAGTTTGCGTGTAGGAATTACTGTGTTACAGTGTGCGTTGGAAAATAGCAGCATTTCCATGGTGGGGTATGTTTACACACTTGTTATAAACTTTGCAAGTGTTCAAACAGTGTTATTTCCCATGAAGCAAATTGCACTTCTCTATTCTTCCCAACTCATATGCACTCTATTCCCTTTGCTCTCTCTCCTCTCACAGTATCTTATCTGTGCTGAGTGTGCTCCCTGGCTCCTGTGCAGTCTTGCCCCTCCTCTCAATAGCTCCTATACAGTCTGTTCCCTTTTCTCCAATCTCAATGGCTCCTGTGCAGTCTCTCCCATCTACTGTCACGGATTTCCATGTAGTCTCTTCTTTCTGTGGTATTTCAACTGGCTCCTAAGTTCCCTCACACCCTTCTCTATTTTCACTTGCTCGTGGGCAGCCTCTTCCCTCCGTTTTGTTCTTGCAGGTTCCTGTGATGTCTCTTCCCTTTGTGGCCCCGTTGCTCCTGGGTAGTCTCTTCCATTCTTTCTGTTTTCGCTGGCTTCTACACAGCCTATCCCCCACCTTCACTCTCACTGGTTCACATGCTCCTCTGCTCTTACTGGAGAGATGTTCTCTTTCTGCTCTCACTGGCTCCTGTATAAACTTTTTCTGCTCTCACTGGCTCCTGTAGAGATGTAGAGAGTCATAGAAT
This sequence comes from Triturus cristatus, assembly GCF_964204655.1. Lineage (NCBI taxonomy): Eukaryota > Metazoa > Chordata > Amphibia > Caudata > Salamandridae > Triturus > Triturus cristatus. The sequence continues at coordinate 179,315,467 of NC_140593.1, forward strand.
AATGACTGACACGAAACAGCACCCATCATAATATGCTGCATGGCTACACACTTAAAAGGTCCAAAAGGCGAGACCTATTGGCTATGCCAATGCTTGTTTTAGAAGTGGCTGAGTTTTTGTGCTCCAACATTTCTGTGTGTTTCTTCGTGGTTGTGGATTGACTGCCTGGATTTAAAAGCGATAGGATCTGAGGAATGTCTTGACCCGGGGGGAGGTGAGACAGCAACAGGCTGACCTACATCTGGAGTGTAGGGGGAGGAGAAGCCTCTAGAGGTGAAGAGCTCTGGGTTGCTGCTATAAAACAATTGTCCCATCTCCTGCTGAGTGATTGAGAATCCAGACCCCCACTAATCAAAGGAAGAAGGTGTCACTAGCAGAGAGGCACCCAGAACTGGTTTGAACAGGGGTCAGTGCCTCCTGAACACAAAGACTTCAAAGCCATTGAGGGGTATAACTATGAGAGCTGAAGCCCCTGATCTTTGAAGAATGGCTTGATCAACTGTTAACAAGACTGGACCTACTTCGTGGTCAAGAGGACCTTTGCCAAGGAAGAAACAACTGAAGAGACTGAAGGATAGGACTTACCCTTGCTGTGTGTTCTGGGACTGCCCTGCAGTTTGCTGTTTTAACCAAGGAAAGGCTAAAGGGACTTTGCTGTGTGCTGTGTCCCCCTGCTTGAAAGGACTTTGCTGTGTGCTGTGTTCTGACGTAACGTATCCACAAAGGCATGAGGTGAGCTGGCTCTCTGTTGCGGAAATACAGTAACACAAAGGTTTCCATGAGAGTCTCAGCGGCGCTGTGTTTGCGTGCTTGTTGCAGCCTGAGACCCTCGTAAAGTGTGCCCTGTGATCGTGGGCACCTAGAGTCCAAGCAAGGATCAGCGACGTGGTGTGCGTGTGCTTTTTGCAACCTGAACCCCTTTGTGAGGATTGTCTAGTTATCGTGTGCACCGGAATCCAAGTGAGTCTCATCAACACTGTGTGCGTGTGCGTTGTGCACTGTGAGCCCTTCGTGAGGATTTGCCTGGTTATCGTGTGCACCTGAATCCAAGTGAGTCTCATCGACGCTGTGTGAGTGTGCGTTGTGCACCGTGAGACCTTCATGAGTATTTGCCTTCTTATTGTGTGCACCAGAGTCCAAGTGAGTCTCATCGACACTGTGTGCGTGTGCGTGGTGCACCGTGAGACCTTTGTGAGGATTTGCCTTGTTATCGTGTGCACCGGAGTTGAAGTGAGTCTCAGCAACGCTGTGCGCGTGATCTTCATGCAACCTGAGACCTTCGTGTGGTGTGCCCAGTGATCGTGCACCCGAAGCTCAAGGAAGTCTCAGTGACGCTGTGTGCATGTACCCTGTGGCAGCCTGAGATCTTCGTAACTGTAGCGGCCCGGACCAGCCGCCCTGGAGGAGCTGAGCCGCCGGCCTGAGCCCACCATTGCCAATTCACTAAGATTGCATTGGAGGGCCAGCCACTGGACGACGAGAGGAGAGTCAGTTCGCGCCCCCCCAGGTAACGTGTGTCGACTTCTGGGGAGGGGTGCGGGCTCAGAGTGAGACGCTCTCGGCCTCTCTCTCTCGTTCTGGCAGCACGAGCCTCTACTAAGGCTCGTATCGTGGCCCGTATTGCTAAGGGAGTGGCAGTACAGGGGCAGGAGTGTGGAGCTGCACTTTTTGATTACACCGTACCCGTGTTGGGGGCAACTGTTGAGAGGCGGACTGCTAGTCAGAAGGAAAGGTGGAGAGACCGCCTAAGGCACAGTGATCGGTGCCTGAGTGTATTACGCATTATTCCATTTCTGCATAACGAAGTACCTGACTGTCGTATTACACATTGCATCATTTCTGCTTAACGGAGTACCTGATTAGAGTATTACGTATTGCATTATTCCTGCATAATGAACTACCTGATTAGTGTATGGCGCATGGCATTTTTTCTGCATAACGAACTACCTGATTGTCGTATGACGCATTGCATTGTTTCTGCATAACAAACTACCTGTTTAGCGTATTGCGCATTGCATTATTCCTGCATAACGAATTACCTGATTAGTGTATTACGCATTGCCAACTTTCTGCATAACGACGTACCTAGTGGTTGTATTACGCATTGCATTATTTTTATCTTGCAAAGTGTCTGATTGTTGTGTTAGGCATTGCATTCTTTTTACATTGCAGAGTGTCTGATTGCTGCGTTACGCCTTACAGTATTTTTATATTGCAAAAGTGCCTGATTCTAGCATTACAAACTGTATGACATGATATTAGGATTACAGGAGAATGTTTAGAAGTGCTCAGTAATACCGCCAGATCTTACAAGGGCTGGCTGGCCTAACAGCCGGCCAGGAGAAATAGTACACAAACTCATATTTTGGATTTATATTCCTTTCCCTGACGTTGCTACGCGGGTCTGTACTTTGCCTAAGATACCTACCTCAGCCAACCAGGGATCCCGGGTCTAACAGTATTCCATATGAACAACCATACATTTTAAGGTAACGACTCTGCATCAGCAGTGTCAGATGTAATTTTTGCAAGAATCATAAAGACACTTAGTACTTATGTGCAATGTGCAAGTAAATTTTGCATCTCAGGTGTCAATTGTATTTAGGATTTAGTGACATGTTAAGAGTGAGCAACATTGCGCTCCACCACAGACGGCATATGGCATTTGTCAGATTAACTACTCAAGAGCTTCCTAAAGCTTTGGTCTACCTTCAAATCTATAGATAAAATAAGGATGCTATGATCGACTTCAAGTGTCACCTTCCTGCACATAAACAATTATTCTCCCCAACTCAGGCACTCTTGCACTTTTGTGCAAGGGTGCCTGCATTGGCGTTTGTAAACACAGTGCATCCCTGCATTTTCAGAATGGCGGAGAGTGGCGTTAGCAGGTTTTGCTTAAAGCCACGTTCCATCATTCTGTTGTACATATGCCCCTATGTTTTGAAATGAGAGGCCAGAAAGTAATATGAAAGTTTTGAAATTGGTTGTGTAAGAATAAGTATTAGTTGAGGGTGTCAGTACAGACCTCAAATAATAACCACGACCCTTGTCAAAGTGAACCACTAGAGTCAGTAAATAAACCTGAGCTCAACCCCAGGGTAACTATGTCATAGAGTATACACTAGTATCTTAGAGGCAATGTGTAACACAAAAAACGCAACAGAAAAATATAAAAAGCAATTTAGAAAAGAAAACTAAATTTTTTTTAAATTACACCAAAAGAACAAAAATCCCTGAAAATTAAGTTAAATATAAAAAAGCTCTAAACAGCTCTATGTTCCAACCATGTTCTTCTGGTTGTGCTTGACTGACACCTATGCACAAGCTAAGGCTGATCGTGATGGGAAGCAAATTGGACTAAAAATCCACATCCTAAAGTTTAAACTTCAGATTTAGTTGTTGAAATGAAAGTCAAAAATCCTCTGTGGGGCAAGCAGAATGCTGTGGCCGATGAGGGCCCCACAACATCGGAAAACTGTTTGACGACCCAGTGAAGCTCCTGACTTTTGGAAGGAAATATCTAAGTGGAAGACATTTGAATTTCACGCCCAATGAAAGTCCCTGGAACGATCAGATACTTAAAGTGCCTTTGCCCGGTGAAGATTTCTGCCTTCGGACAAAGGGCAAGACGTCCTTATATTAAGAATAGCGATTTCCAATTAGCGATTTTTCCCGAATTGTCATTTGATAGTCACTATTCTTAATGTACTAAATTAAAGGGATTCCTGGTGGATCGCAAATTGACCTACCTAATGAATATTAATGAGGTAGGTCACTGTTTGCCACCCATTAGGAATTATTGTGATCACAAGAATGGTGGCATGCTGGGGTCAGTAGACCACCATGCCTGTAATTGCTTTTAAATGAAGCAATCTTTGTTTCTTAGAAACACATTTGTTTTCATTAAAGTAAAACTGAATGTTTTTCAGAAAAAAAAAAAAATGTTACTTTTTAACCACTGCTTGCTCTTAAAAAATATATTTTTAACATTCTCAAATAGTATGGGGTCCCATGGCGACCCCTTTCAATTTGCAAAAGATTACCACTACCGTTCAGTAGTCAATAAATCCTAATTCAGTCACAACACATGAATACATACCTCTACAATTCAGTATTTGGAAGGGATGCCCTAAACATGCCGCTTACAAAAACTGAATCGCAAATTCAAATTTCGATTCTTCAGAACTGCAGTGTGGTGTTTGTACATCAGAAAAGGCCTTTTTGAAGTTGAAATTAGCAAATTCTGCAAATCAGGTCATTTGCAACCTCAAAAGAGCTTCGTACATGTGGCCCTTAGTCACTTTTTTCAGAATTCGTATTCTTCCAGCAGAGGAAGGTTGCAGGTTGTAGCTGAAAAGGGCTCCATGAGGACGGATACCTTCTCCACATGGTCATGCTGAATCGAAATTGTTGCTACAAACAAACTCTGAGCAGGAGCAACTTGATTTTTGGGGCCTAGCGGTAATAAATCTTCATCAAATTGGATTGGAAAGTCGGTCCCAGTCCTCCGCAGTTTCTTAAAGCTAAAAGGTTTCTAAGTCCTAGTTTTCAGGCAATGATAGGAGGCATACACTTTGACATCAGCCAAGCATCCAGGACCTAAGGGTGGGACTTGGGGGTCAAGACTCCCCCAAGTAGAGGCAGCGGCTGAGCAAGGGAGAGACAGGGGTGGTCTGCCCCGGGCAGCACTGAGTAGAGGCCAGCAGCAGGGTCCAGGTCAAGTCCAGTTGGAACTGGTCATCTAGGCAGTTGCATAAATAGGCCGCTTGTAGCGTGTTGTATCCCTGTAGCTTGAACAGGAGGTCAGCCTTAAGATCTGTGGAGTCTATTTCTTTATCATGAGTACTAGGCTCTTCTCAGGTGACAAGACACAGGTTCAGTTCTCTTCTATTCTTCCACAGTTTCCGAAAGTGCTCTGAGGAGGGTATTGAGGATACCACATTTATGCCTGGCTGCAGCCTGTGGATGGGGGAAACGCTCGGCTAATCCATAACCAAAGGGATCAAAGTTACCAGGGAATAGCCATATCCACTTTCACAGCATTTCCCTCCTACAAACAATCCCACAGGGCCCTCACCACCTTAAACCCAGATGGCGGAATCTTTCTTCTCTTGAGTAGAACTCTAGTGCCCAGCCCAGAGGTATAACCAGCGTAATGAGCAACCACTTCTCTGTGGTCACTCTAAACCATTTCTGGGGGCAGCGCAACTCCCCCTGGGATTGTTAACTGCCTGACAGGGGGAATAAAGGTGGGTCCTGCCAGTTATCAGCAAATCTTTACCCATGACAGGGCAAGCCTCTTTGAAGTTAATCAAATTCCTGTGCATAGCCTGGATGGGCATCCTTCAGAGGAACAAACACACTTCCTCACACCCAAAGCCTTAGTCCTCCTCTAGAAGCAGTTTTCAAAACTCATGAAAGGAGCTATTCAGCTGCCATGTAACAGTTGAAGCTCTCGTAAATGAGCCTCTAGAGGCTATAGGTGAGGAAAAAGTTACTTTCTAAAAGTACCTTTTCCAAAATATTTATAACAAATCTGACTTTACCAGTGAATTGGGTTTGTCCAAAAGTCCAAGAATAAAACTTGTAGGTGTTTCCGAGCCGGAGATAACATTATTACATTTAATATCATAGCCCAGTGCTTTTCTATGGCACAGCCAGACTTTCTAAAATGAAAATAGCTTTTAGAGCTTTCAATTATGGGCAATAAGGCCTACTCAGGATGACTTATTCATATTTAAAAGGACAGTTTTGAGCAATCAGCAGGGGATATTTTGGCATGTAGAAATTGTAGTTTAAAAAACTGCACAGACAGGCTATACATTGACTTTTTTGCACTGTCACTACAGTGGTTGACATAATGGGTGCTGCAGATGACTTGTGACATTTAACTAACAGGCCATGTGTACACACTTACTATATTCTAGGGGTTTAGAGCTAAGTTAAAAAGACCTATCGCCAGCTTTTTCATGTTAAAAGGAGGAGCACAGGCATTTTTCCACCGGTTAGCAAGGGTAGCAAGGGTAAAGTGGACAGAGTTCTACATCCCGCAGAAACAGTAAAGGTAAATATCTGATGGTATACTATGCAAAGACGGTAATTTCCAACAGGTTGGCATTCATATACCTGGAGAGAAAATACAAACGATACTTTCCATCCATTAAATTTCAAAAATATCATTTCTAATATGTTCATGATGAAAGTCAATCACATTACATTAAAGGAGATCATAGCAATTGTTATTATCTTTCTTTTCATATGTGATTAAGTTTCATAAACCATTTGGACAGTCATAAATAATCTATATAGGGCAAAAGAACACAATAATTCCTTGGTTAGCCCATACAACAAACTTACCAATGCAAACTTATATAAATAAGGGGCTGGTGTCCCCTTCACCATCCTGTTGTTCCTCTGCCTCACCTGAGAATTAGGGATTCTGCAAAATTTCTTCCCACAGAGCCTAAGCTGACCTCACCTATAGAAACACTTAACCCAGCAGTCAGTACTACCCACTAGATCACCACATCATGATAACGTTTTCTCTGTCCTATTTAGGATTGGGCAACCAACACTGTGTTTTTTTCTTCTCAGGATTGCCATGAGATGCATACAAAACCCTAGCAGAGGAATGAATTAATGGGTCTGATGACGGAAAAAGTCACCAGGCATCAGGGTGTAGTAAATCTGCCTTATCACTGTGGTCACCCGATATTTTTCCCCTTTTGCTGTTCCCATATATTTGCTGTGTTGTTTTAGAACTCTGTGAACTTTATCCTAGCTAACATGTAGTAAAGTACCTATACTCAGCCTTTAAACATGGTCAAATTAGCATATTTTTTATTGGCATATTTAACTTACATATAAGTTCACAGTGTATGGTACATAATGCTCCCAGTGCCTGTAAATTGAGTGTCACTAATGGTTTGAAACACCTATTGTGACGTTAACTGCAGTGACAGCGTACAACATGGCAATGAAGACACCGAGATCACCAGGCAGACACCCGGTGTGTGGAGGTGGGTACTTGGATTTGAATATGAGTGATATTTTTATAAGGGTCTCAAAATACTTTTATTTGATGATAATTAAGTCAAGCGGGGGGGATCCTGTTTTCCTTATGCATGGATTTGTGTTGTATAGAGATTTGTTGACTCATACACAGCCGTATTGTTTATCCGAACTAAAGATTGTAAAGATAGATGATTAAACACACAAATATGAAAGTAAGTGGAAGGTTGACAGATTACCTGCAGGATAATTGCAGGTTTTGAAATGATTATGAAATGGATATTCATTTGATAGATTTTGCTTGTATTTTAGCTGGCGATGTATACATGGTGATTCAGCGACAGGGAGTGATTAAATAATATTGATCTTTCATAATTAAGGTGTATGGCATCCTCTCACATGCACTCTATGTGAGTGACCTCCCTCCATTGTTTGCCTATAATGACTAAGAAGATGCTGATATGCTATCTTTGTAGCTAACTGCGTGATTCAAAGAGGAAAATTGCTGAAGGTATGGGAAATGAGAAAGCTCTTGTTGGAGCTGATAATCTCATACTCACAGACTGGCACAAATGTTCTCTTTTCTTTTTTAGGTGGAAGCTCTGTGAAAGCTCCTCCCACTCTCCGCCTATCTTTTTCATTGGCTTTTGTCTTAAATGCTGCCTTCCAATTGGTTTGAGGCTTGTTAGTTCCTCCTCATGACGGCCATGTTGTCATTTGCATCCTTCCATGGTTACTGGCCCCTTTACTTCCAACACTATTTTCTTCCCCTGCTTCCCCCCGCCCATAGTCCATGACTTCTCGCCCCCCCACTTTGTATCCTTCCATGGTTACTGGCCCCTTTACATCCAACACAATTTTCTTGCCCTGCCTCCCCCTCTCATAGTCCATGACTTCTCGCCCCCCCCACCCCCACACTCCTGTTCGTGCCATCTTTCCCACCCGCATTTCCATTTCCAATGCAATAGGTCTTGCGTAAATGCGAGTCCTATTGCATTTCAATGCTTGGTTATAAAGTCCTCTCTGTGACATACAAGGCGGATTTGATATCCCGGCATGCCTCTGTTCGCACTTGCTTCTCGCTGGCATTTAGACTGTTCTGGTTACTTCATGGTGCAGGTCCGTGGCTCACTGTGTTCAGAGGAGGGCTGGAACGGGTGAGGTGGGAGTGGGCTGGAGTGGAGTTTGCGGGTTAGGGATGGGTTTTCAAGGGGAACTCGTGACGGAAAATTTCCTAGTGAAGTTTGGTTACGGACGTTGCGAAAATTGTTACTGTTGGAAATCTAATCGTTTGTTGGTTGTAGCGCCATATTAAAGACATCTGGCATTTTACTTTACGTTACCTCGTTCACCCTTACCTCAGTGGTTCATATTCCGAAAATGTACAAAGTTGCAATTTGGTGGCCCGGCAGTCTCCGTTATTTAGCTATAAATATCAAGTCCTGTTGGAGTCTTAATTTCCACAATCCTAGATGTCTCATTGACTTGAACAGTTTTTATTTCTTTTTTTTCTCCCAATAAAACTGTTACGATTTGATTCACGACTATCAGACCTCACTCGGGTGAACTCCTACATACATATTGAGCTCACTGGGATTTTGAGGATGGGTGTGTCTATGTAACCAGTGCTGTGTCGTAGTTCTGCTCCAGGATGTGAGGCTGCACACTGCTGAGTTAGATTTAAAGAGTGTTGAAGGTAAATTAGACAGTCTTTGACCGTCTGAAAATTGGGGGAAAACACTTTCATAATTTACTTTTTACTTGTCAAATGTAATAGCACTGGCTATTTCCTCTTGATTTTTCATCATTCTTTATTCATTTCTCCCAGCGCCTACGGCAGGGTCTGACCACTATAATGTTTCCATCAAAATTATCGGACCTTCCACCCCTATCCTTCCCCTTCCACAGGTAAACGTGGAGTTAAATGTATTTTACTGTAAAGTTCTGGATAAATATTTTATATCAAATACTTATTAACGCATTTTTATAAATCAGAACTGTGTTTGTGGCTTTGTTTGCCTATCGATGCTGTATTGGTCTGGTTTACCAAATTGCAGCAGCACGCATGGACCTAGGAAACATGGCATGGCTGACCAGGTGCCCTTCCTTAACTTTCAGGATTTCAAACATGCTGGAATTGAACAAGGGGAAATGGCACAGTATTTACACAGAAATGCAGGTTGTTAGTGAAGTAAACACCAAAATCCGCAGGCTGTTTCCATAAAACTTTAAATATGCAATAATTCACGCGTGCAATAAAATCCAATCATCTCGATGTTGTATTTTTATTGAATGTGATAATTATTGAATTCAACAGGGCCAGCTTGTATATCGGCCCTTTTTGTAATGCATGTATGTTTGCGAAAAGTCTGCTTTAGCATTACAATCAGTGGTCAAAGGGTATAAAAATACTTAGGAACTGTCATCCAAAGTTCAAGAGAAGATACTGGTGACCGGGTCAGTGGAAGTGTGAACCTGGTCAGCGACATTGCTGAAAGGAGTGCAAAATACTTTTTTTTTTGTGACGTTTTCTCTTACAGAAAACTGCATACAAAATATTTGGTCTCTGTACCTTCGAAAGGGCTACCTTACCTTGATTAGAGCCAGTGACATTGAGGTTATACAAGGTCTCTGCAGTAGGTGCTATAGCCCACTGGTCTGTCTCATAATTGGAACCTGGGACCAGTATCTCACTCAAATCTCTGCAGTAGATACATTAACCCACCAAACATTTTCATTGGGATTTGCATTTGTGGCCTGCAGGATACACACAGATCTCAATCATAAGTTTTCAGTTAGATTTGAATCCGTCCCCTGCAGGCTACGTGTCCTAATGCTCTCTTTCTCCAATCCCCTTCACTCTGTTGCATCCCCCACCCACATTCTCTCACAAAACCAGTATTAGCCGTTCAGGAGTAGTGTAGGAAGTGCTTTTATTAAAAAAAAAAATTACAAAAAATGCTTGAGAACGTTGTTCCCAACACTTCCCATCCACTACCTTCTTCGATTACAAGTGAGCCAAACCGTGTGAGCGAACTAAAACTATAGCACTACAGGCGTCTCCACAAAACATGTCAGAGGGAGAGCAACATTGTCCTTATTCATTTTTTTAGATATTCACTAACCAGCTAGTATAGAAACCTATCAGGATCGGCTTACCTTAGGATACCTACAATAAAGCATCCAGCATGGATTTCAAACGTGTATTCCTGAATCACACTGCATGGCCCAGTGTGCAGTAAATGCATAGCACTTCAATCACAGGAGTCCAGGATAATGTGCTGCATGGCTAAACGCTTATAAGGTCCCAAAGGCGAGACCTATTGGCTATGCCAATGCTTGTTTCTTTTATCTTCCTCTTTGGTGTTTTATTGTTACTGAGAGAATATTTAGGATATATTCACATTAAACCTTTAGGTGAGGGTATTCCTGCCTTATTGCTTCTTGGTATTTCCACATGGCTTTATATCGGGGAAATTAAGGACAGGAAATAGAATTTTATGCACTGATGGACATATTAATGGCTCATTTGTTTGTTTTTGGATTAGATTGCAGGAGTAAACATAGTTTAGGAGCCCTGACTTGTTATATGTTCATTTGGCATTTAGTTGTAAACAGATTACTATTGTCTACTTATTGGGCATTGTTAACAGGAATTGAGAAGACTTATATAGCACTTTGGATAAATTTAAGGTTTTTCCTTATTCCACCATTATCCAATGCACATACAAATTCTGTTTGGGCGACACCTATAAATTACTAACAACAATTTGTTTGAAGCCTTCACCAAGGGCCATATGTATCAAAAAAGAGTTTCGCGATTCACAAATTGCGATTTTTAGCGAATCGCAATTTGAGAATGTAATGCAATATATGTAGGATTTGCAAAAATATTTGCAAATCCTACATATTCCTTACTTGCGAATCGCAAATTGAGATTCGCAATTAGGGAATACCTTCCCATTCATTCCTATGGGCTAGGAGGCCCATAGGAATGAATGGGAAGACATTCTGAATTTGCGATTACCAAATAGAGAATAGTAAATTGAGAATGCATTTTGCAAGGTTGCAAGGGTGATAGGAGGACACCCTGTTGCACCCCTGAAATATGCATGTGTGCACATTTTGCGCACATACATGCCCTTAGGGCATGTATGTGCGACATATGGCACTTTTAAAAGATCAAAAAAGTTATTTTTTAAAGAAAATCTCAAATTACCACCAACTTGAAGTTGGTGTTAATTTGCAATTCCTTAAATCCAAAAAGCTAATTTCTGGTGCTTCCAGAATTGCATTTAAGGAATCGCAATTTGCAATTCCTTAATTACATTCGCAAAATAGAGAATCACACATTTTGCAATTCTCTATTTTGCAATGCCCTTTTGGAATGATACATCCCAAAAGGCTTTTTCCAATTCGCAAACGGGCCGATTCTGAGAATCTGCCCGTTTGCAAACGGGAAAAAGGTTTGATACATATGGCCCCAAATGCCTAACTTCACAGCTGTAATTAGCATTACGACTGATATAGTTACTAGAGGGCTCTTACCTTGAGAAAAACACTTGAAACTGTGTTTAAAAAATGTCACTTTTAGACTTCAACCATAGTCTTTAATTGATCATTACTTCCATGAATGATTCATTAACCACTTAGTGATGGGAACACCCCCAACCAGTTACTAATGAGTAGAGTTAAAGAGTTATTTTGGGATATGGTTTCTAGCCCTGAAGTTGTCAAGGAAATTAAGTATGATGAAACATGTGTTTGCTAGAGGAGATATATTGAAGAAAGAGGCACAAAGAGTCATAGAAGAAAGAAATAATGGATTATGTTATGAACAAATCATTCAGATTACTTGTCATGCCATAATGTGCACACAATATTGGTTTTCCTACTTCACTTTTACCAGACTTCTGTCTCTGGGTGTATTGAGGGTCGTGTGGCTGCCCCAAACTGGATTTTAGTGTTAGATGTGAGAGGACACTAGGATTACCATAGTACGCTCCTCACATCCCCCAACCCTCAGAGCCAAAGTCTTTCACCATCTTGAAAATGTCCAAGGGATGGTCCCTAGGACTTTTACCCCCATTGGTTGGGGCTTGTCCAAGAGTCATTCCAACTGACTAGCTCATGGAAGATATAAAAGTCGCCACTCCAGGCTCCCACTTCAGAAGAGTCCTGGAGCTGAGGTAGAAAAGCAGAGGACTGGACTTGCTATCTGTGACCTGAGAGGAGCCCTAATGGACGGGAGCTGTTCCCACTTGTACACAGGACAAGAAATGAACTCCAGTGGTCAGTTGGCGGATCTCCTGCATGGCTCTAGGGAGACAACATTCTACAAGAGATATTTCCTGCAACTGCCCAGCTGGCCAGTGGCAAAGGGACCTGGACTGGACGCTGCTGTTGGCCTCTGCCTGACATGCTGTGAGTCTCTCGGTTCCTCCCCTGGGATTCTGGGGAGGCTTTACCAGTGTATACCTGTGGTGGATTAAGACTTAAAGGACAAAAGTCAGAAAGTTAAATCTTTGACCAGGATGAACCTTGTTGGTGTATCTGATCATCATGGTCAACCACAACCATTGGCCCTTTGGGCTTCTGGGACCTATTCCTACTTAAAACTATGAAAAATCTAATCCGTGGTTCCTCTTATATAACTTATGTAATTTTGGATTCATTTTGTTCATTAAATTTTACTAAACGTTTCTTATTTGGCTAAGCTATTAATTGTTCTGCATTTTTACTTTATTACTGTTTTGTTACTGTATAAATGCCCCACACATTGCCAATAGGTTAAGCCTGTCTGCTCTGTGCCATAGCTATTAGGGGGTAGAGTTCATATTTATTCAGTGAAAAGCATATGATTATAACTTGAGGTGGGGAGTCCCCCACCCCAATCAACAATGCAATGTTTTACAGAGCACTATTACTTTTTTCTGAAACAAACTCCTGTAATGGGGGTTTCTTTGCGTAAAACAAAAGAGCTGCTAAAATTAAAAAGCATGCCTCCCAATTAGCACATAGCTTTTCTTATAACACATGCCCCCACAGTGACTGATGTCTAGTAGGCAGTAAGATCCCTGCTAGGCAGACAAATATCTGAAATTATGTTGACAGGTCCTCCACCAGCGTGGAGAAGGCCAGGGCATCTATCGACCTAGGGGCAGGGCTGGAGGATAACTCAGAAGGACCTAAATGTGTCCCAAAGTATATAGATTCATCAATGTGTAAAATACACCTTATTAAGATTGATTTTTAATAGAAGGGTACCAAAAATGCACCAATCTCATCTGGCCATTTAAAGTCCTTTACACCCCACTAGGAGGAACAATTGCACCATGAGGTGTGCCAAGATGTAATGTTAACTCTGCTAAAGAAGGCGGCAGTTTACACATCTAATCTTCAGTAGTAGATTCACCACTATCTTGGTGTAGTTAATAGAAGGACCGCCATGGGAAGAGTGATAGCCAATAAATAAGAGGTGAACATTCTGAGGAGGGAAACCAATCCCACCTTGTGAGGAAAACAAGATACGTAGTTTCTAACGTGGTAACACCACTTTTAAGGTAGATTTCAGCTGCTAACATTAGCAGGAAGGAATTCAACCTTCCAGCACTGGTTTTCTCATATCTTCTGCCATAAACTACCCTCTGACCTACCACCACCCAAAGCAAAGGCTGACAATTTTAGAGTGAAAACACCACTGCTACAGTAAATTGTCTACTACTAGTGTGGCAGACAACAAATCTGCAATACTGGTAGACTCTAATTCCCCAAGCAGACCTACAACAAACTTAACGTGGTTGACTTAAATAAGCTCTTGCACTGCACTATGATATTCACACGGGCATGCGCAAAAGACCAAGCAAAACAGTGTCATTAACAGTGAAGGGCAGCCAATCAGTGAAGTAGGGCCCTCCTTTGCCCTACATTGTATGTTGTAGTGAGTGGAAGCAAAATGTAAATAGAGGATGAGAATGACCCAAAAGACCCTCTGTTTATGTAAACGTGTGTATCTTTTAATTTTGTTTTTATTATTTGAGGCTGGAGATCAACTAAAACTATCTCTATCTAGACCAAAAGATAAGGCTGTCCTCTACCCATGTTAATGGAAGCATAATACTTTGCAGAGTGCTTACTCTGTACAATTGTATTGAAAGTAGGGTAATAATGTACATTCCAACAAAACTGGCCTAAATTATTACTCACACCTTTTTCAAAAATGGCTTATAAAGGTAGGAAGGACTGGCCTATTTAAACAAAACAAATGAGCGTTGATACAGATCTGAGCCCTCAGCAGAGATCAAAATTGGGTTGCAGAAACATATTTGGACTGATATAAGAGCAGCTAGGATGACTGTGAGAAATTGTTGGTTGAGGTGGGATGAATCCTGCATGAGCAACAGCCAGAATCCCGGTAAGGGTTAACCCCAAAATTCACTACATTAACCCTCTGGTAGCTTGGCACAAAGTATTCATGCTGCACACAACCAGTTGTAAAGTGAAAACACAACACTAGGAACATCTCAAAATATTTTAGAAAAATACATACATTTTAATAAATAAAATTGTACTGATATGACAAAAATCCAATTAGTAGAACCAGGGATCTTGACTCTGAAAGATTTTAGTAAAAATAGCGCCAAAAGCACAAAGCGACTATTGCATTTATCTAGTCATGCCAGACCAGGACAAAGTCCCAAGTGCAGGTCAATTGTGATGGAGCGTGGGCCAGACACCCGGACCAGGCTAGTCATGCTGAGAGTTGTACCCCATGTCCTTGATGTTAAGCTTTGCATTGCTAGGCTTTGGTTCCAATCAGGGGCTGTTCGGTGCTGCGATGCAATGTATTGCATTGAGTTGCGTTGTGCAGCGTCAGTTCTGATGAGGCAGCTGATCAAGAGACTCAAAGGGCTGCTGTATGAGTCCTGTATGGAGTTGTGTCATGCTGTGTCAGTTCCAATGAGGCTGCTATAAGCAGGGAGGAGTACACTCAAATACCAGCCAAGGGTCTAGGACCTGGTGAGCACCTCTTGGAGATCAGGACTCACTCCAAGCAGAGGCCAGCAACAGGACTCAGGCAGATCCAGTTGCAGGTCAAGGCAGGCCCAGTGCAGCAAGTCAACTAGGTAGTTGAAGGGAGGCCTCTGTACCTCACACAGGAGGTCAGCCAACTGACCCCTGGAGTCATTCTGGTTAGCTTGGGATGAAGGCAAGCAGGTCCTGTCTTCCTTCTCAGACACCAAGGCAGTCAATCAAGCATCAGGGCAGTCCTTCTGTAACTGCCACAGTGTTCTGAAGAGGGGTTCTGAGGGTCTAATGTGTATGCCTGGTGCCAGCCTTTGTGTTGGGGAACACCCTGTTCTACCATCACATCTGGTTCTGGAATGTTCTTCCCTTCTCCTATAAAGGCTCCAAACAGTCTGAGGTGACAAAAGGCTGGTGTCATTTTCCTTTGCTTGTGCTGAAGGCAAGCCCTTTGAAGTGTAAGTGGGATGGGGCACAGCTCTTCCCCAGCTATTCTGGCAGGATGGCCCATCTACCCACAACTAGTCCATTTTGTGCCACTGTCTGGGAGAAATAAACAAACCCAAACAATAGAGTCATTCACAGTCATGTGACCCAGAATACTGGCAGAAGGCACAAATAGATAAATAAAGAAAATGCCAACTTTCTAAAAGTTGAATTTTCCGAAATGTGACTTAAAATTGTAATGTTGCCACTAACAATTTTTTTCTGCAATCCATTTGAGTGTAAATAGTACATACCCATCTGCTCCCAATCCAAAGTTATCATTGATTAAATGTAATAAGGTAACCCAGTGTTAATCAATGGGAGAGATGGGCCTTAGAGTAATGAAAAACAACTTTAGGATGTTTTCATTACCAGGACATGTACATTTTAAACCCACATGTCCTACTTCTTAAATACAATGCACCCTTCCCTATGGGCCTTAGGGCCCACCATAGGTGTGACTTAGATGTAATAAAAAAGAAAGGTTTACGTTTGGCAAAAGTTTTTTTTTTGCCAGGTCACACTGGCAGTGTCAAGCTACACTACACACTGCGGTGGCAGGCCAGAGACAAGTTTTGTAGCATTTAATTTACAAGTCCTGGGTATAAAAAGTTTGGAGGAATAACACACCAAGGATGAGTAGACTGACTGAGTGGTGTGACTCTCTGTTTGTTAAGATAGTTTAATACAGTTTTAGTCAATGCATGCAGTGTGTAGCTATCCTTGAACACTTTGACACTTATGAATTTCCCACCAAAATCTGGATTATAAAATCTACGGTATATGCTGCAACTTTTGTTTTTTCATCTGACATACTCTGTGCCCGGGAGACTCCAAAATGTTGACACCCCAACAGTTTTCGAGGAATTAGAGAAGGTGGTAAACCTAGATTTCATGAGGCAATGTGTTCCCAAGGTAAGGCATCTCCCCACACATCGAAAATATGAAAATACAGTCAATTAATTAAAAATTCCACCCACTAACTGAATTGTAGGTCAGCAGAACAGTTAAATAGTTTAATTACAATATTCAGAAAAAAGGCACTACAGATTCAATGCCATGAAGGCAATACAGAGAAATGCAAAATCTAAAACTAGTCCCAAAAGGGCAGCAAGATAAGGAGAGAAATTACCAGAATGCATAGCAGAACAGGAAAGTCTCTGGCTGACCCCTAGGGTTGTTATACATTATTATAACACATGAAATTAACAGAACTGCAGAATCAGTGTGTTGTGAGCAAATGTATCATTTTATTAACAAATCAGATCACAGAAATGTTTAACGTCATATTACCTTAGCGCTGAAGCACTATCTCACTGCATGAATAATTATTCTGCCCCCTCTATGCTAATATCATTTGGAGATGCTAGCATAAACTGGATTCATAAACAACTATGTGTTAAATTAATGAATAGGGCACAGACATCTAGCAGGAAACATTTGAAGAAATAGTTGCAGTTTTGTGACAGATCTAGCAGAAAGACTTCGAAGAAATAGTTGCAGTTTTATGACTGAGAGGGGAAAAGTTAATTCGAGACAGCATGAACAAGGACAATGGAAATAAACAAATACTATTCTTCTTGACTACATTCTGCAGAATTGGCAGGCAGTATCATATGCAGGGAGAACAAGAGTGACAAGTGTGACATCTATTTTGAAAATTATTGTGATTGAGCCTAAATTGAAGCCTAATTCACAAATGTCCGAAAAAATACACTTCTACACATCATAGAAAAATTGTTTCAAACAAAAAAATAATATATTACTGTGTACACATGTCATAAAGAGTGAAAATACATTTTGCTCATTGTTAATGTTGCACACAATCATACGAGCACACACCAATCCTTAAATAAACTTCTTCTGTGACAAGCGGAAACAATTTTTCTTGGGAGAGGTGCATAAAATGAGGAAAAGACCAGGATGGTACTGGGAGAGAAAATAGATGAGGTCACCAAATTAACCATGGCCCTAATTAGCTAATCAATATTCTTATGTCATCGAACAATGAAATGTTGGTTGAAAACATTATAAATTTTGAAGTGCGCACTTGCCATTTCATGGGGCTACTCGACTAAAATTAAGTTATAAGCATCACCTCCAATTACCAAATCTATTCCTGAAAATTTGACGCATCTCCCTTACTTTTTGCCTCCAATAGCCCTGTCTTGCTACACGATCAGAGGCATCTAACCTGAATGCAATTGATTGACTGACCCTCCACGTTGAGTCTGCTATACAGTGTACTGTGCCAGGAAATGCAGCCCCGGTCAGTAATGTTATAACAATTGGGCATGATAACATAAGGACGCAATCAGGGGGAAATAATGGCAATGTAGCTGGCCTTGGTTTGGTTTGCAAGGTACAATCAGGCAACAACTACTATCTAAGAGGCGATTATATTCCTCAAACTGGCACTTTTATGATCTCATGTAACCTGGCAGGTGTTAAACTTAAATTAGTCAACTTTGAATGGACTACCTATATAGGAGATTACGATGTTTGTATAATCCAGAAAACCTGGGCAGTACCGAGGGTGTTCATCACTGGTTTCACAACCTACAGTGTGGAAGCTAAACCCCAGGAAAATTTGGTGGATAGTTAATCCTAGTAAAGAACGGTGTTTGCAAACAGCCGGGATGGTTGACTCTCCTGGGAATCACACTTAAATTCCTCTCTGGCATAAATTTGGTACCAATAAATGCTCATGCAAGGTCATTGCCTGCCAGCAGTGAGTCTCCTGTTTTAGCTTTTTTAGATGAGTTAATTGAATCATACCAACAACATGCAAAGTTAATAATGGAAGGAGATTGCAATGTTTCCTCTGAGCCATCCCTTTACATTAGTGAGTTAATAGAAATGGAGGATGAACAATGGAACATTCCCCACTTGAAGGGAAAATATCAGTGTAACTTTACTGCCACCGCCTTTCAACTATCCTGCATGTCTGTTGGCCGGGTCTAAGGGCTTGCAACAAACACACTCATTCAGATCCTGTGAGCGCATCCACGTGCAAAAGAGGGACCTATTAGAGTGTCATTGATTACTACTTTCTAGACCGCTATTTAACATGGAAGTTGAAGGCCATACAGACATGCAATCATAATCCTTTGATTATATTTCTTTTTGTGGAAGCCCTAAGAAGGGCTCCAATTGACTGTTACACTTCAGTAGCAGAACTTTTGTTAGCAAATAATCATAGGTGAGTTTCCTGGGCACATGTTACCCAACAAAAACTAAATACATGGGGGGCACCTTGCTGCACTGCTCTACGCCAAATTGAAAGGGCAGGAATGCACCGCATTTAACAATACACTGCATTCCTGTCCATCTGCTGGCACCAACATAGACATGCTAGCACCATGGTGCAAGGGTGCCTCTGTTGCATGCAGGACAGGATTGTTTTTGTGCAGGAAGGGGCACTGTCCTGCACAAAAACAATCCTAAGAGGAGCTTTCCTCTTTCCATAGAAAGAGAAAAAACGAGGAGAAATAAACATATTGCTCCTTGTTACGACTCACCTCGGGAGGTGTGTGGACTTGGCAGTTCCCCAGATTTTCATGTTTTCGTAAATCTGGGGCAACGCCACATTCCATGTGTGTTGCATGGGAAGACCCACCGCAATGCCCATGGAATGCCTCCTGGGTGGAGAATAAGGCGACACAGCAATTTGTGTTGCATTACCTTACTCATGATTTAGGAGGCCACTCAAAGTCATGCCGGGTGGCTTTGCATGGCTTCATAAATCAGCTGGAGAGCCCTGCCTCATGCATGGACCACCTTACGTGGTGCAAAAGTGACACATGGCTCTCATAAATAAGCCCCATGGTGTTTGGGACTGGTGAATGGTGTAACAAGGAACTATACAGTAAGGACTGGCAATGAACTCTTGGAAAGAGCTAATAGCTTTGATTATTTAGGGGTCAAATCATCAGATATATTTAAGTGGGAACCCCAACTTAACAAAAGTTAATTGCTACTTCAACACTGATATAAAGCAATTCTTTGACTGCATAAGAGAACATGTTCCCGCTCAGTATCCCCTGCACTTGAAACATAATGAGTTAAAGAGCAGAGTGTTGCACTTTTTGAAGCTAAGCTATGGGGGTATGTTCATACCCAGCACTTGACCAGAGCAGAAAACAATTTTGTAAGATTGCTTGTTTCAGTCCCGGTTAGCATCCCCCTTATTCCACTCTTTTTTGACCTAGGTATAAACAGAATTTCAGATCTGGTATCATTGAAGCCCTTAGTTTTTTGGGTATGCTTCTGGTCTATGCCGGAGTTAAAGGATTATAGAGATTCTCTAGGGGAATTAGTGAACATGAATAATGCAATGCAATCTCCCTGTCTCAAATTTGTATTGAGCTGGCTCAAAAGACTAGGCTTGCAAAGATTATGGAATAATCCAAGAACTATTTGTAAAGCAGTGGTTGGTGGTCGAAATTCCCACTACTAGGTTTACGTCTATGAACAATATGTTGTGAGTGGGTCAAAAGGGTATCTAACAAACCAGTTTTTCAAACTTAAGAACACCCTGTGCATCTATCCATTCTTGGACATTATTACACCATCACTAGCCAAGAGCTTGTATGTGCACTTCTGGCTGGTTAATCTGCCACTGAAATCTTTCTCAAGCAGATGGAAATCTTTCACAAGCAGATGGAACTCTTTCACAAGCAGATGGACGAGAGACCAGGCTTCTAATCTATGTCTAGCTTGTGGTTTGGTTCCTGAGACAGAGAGGCACATTTTGTTCTTCAGCCCGGAATATCTAGGTTCCTGCTGGAAGTGGATACGTCCAGTGTGTTTGAACTTGGGTTTGACCCTCAATCTAATTTCCCAGAGGATTCTGAAAAGCAACACCTCAACTTTAAATGTGTTTGCTGTTAGCTGCTTTCTGACGAATGAATGGTATAAGCGGGCAAAGTTTTTATCTCACTTAGTTCCATGAACAGTTTAACTGAGAGTTTGAATATCTTCAAGCTCCCATCTTTTGACCATATGGATAGAAATAAGACTGTTTTAAAACTGATTTTAAAGCAATCAACCCATTTTGCATCATTTTTATTGGACCAGGAGACGATTGCAAAAAAAAGCATGGCTGGTCAGTTATTAACTCTAATAATAAAATCGAGCCCCAAACTTATCTGACCTCTTATTTAAATCCGCCCGTAAGGGATAGATTGCTTAAATTAAGGTTTGGCCACTATCTAACAAAAGATGGGATCCCAAGATGGGTACGAGATTGGCAATCAGATAATTGTAGATTATGTGGCTTTCCCAATTAAATATATTTTTGCATATTGTATGTATTTGCCCCAGATTGCATCTAGAAAGGTTAACACTTTTAAAACCGATATTTAAGGCACTTGGGGTGAGAATGTGTCGCCAAGCGATTATACTGTGCATTCAAGGGCATATTATTAATTTTGAAGTTTACCTCATTAAGTTTATCCTGAGCTGAGAAAAAACGGACTCAGGATTATGCTTTGGTCATGCTATAAGATAAAGTGACTATGTTAGTAACTGTATTGACTTATCTACACAGGTATCGTAACTGGAAACTTTTCACTATGTCCATTATCATTGATGATATAATATCCGAGGCATAAAGAAATCTTAAGAAGCATGAATGTACTTTATACATTAAGTTTCAAGATTATAATTGTAGACACTACATGTCTGCTTTATGTATAGCTTCTTTTAAGGGACTGCACAAAGACACTTTAATTAGTGGGCTGAGAGAGGCTCTTAAGACCAATATTATCGATGGATTTATCAATATGCATGGTGATCAATAATGAAATGAAATGTTGTTATTAGGCTATGAATTAAATATTGTTTTATGATATTTTATGCAATTTCAATAGTTATTAAGGTATTTTATTAATACCCCAATACTTGCAATGAACATATGTAATAGCTTTGTTTCATGACATTGTTGTTTTTATTGTAATGATTTTTATTTATTGGACACTAAAGATTCTGATAGGCAATGCAGCACAGCACCTAAAGATGCTGCACAGCATTACATGAGAGGGAGGGAGCAGGAGGGCACCATATTCACATAGAAATGGCTCTCTCCTCCCCTCTCCCTAGCCCCGGCACTGATTTCAGCTGCCGAGCGGCAACGCACACACCTTAGCACCATAGCGCTATGGTGTGTGAGTCTAGCAGGGTATCCATCCTGTACAAAATGCTATGCTTAGAGAAGTCAAAAAGCTTTTCCTACTTTCGATGTGTGCTGCACAGTGCAGCATACATGCAAAGACAGAAAAGCAAGGAGAAATGAAAACATTTCCCTGTTTCAGAATAGAGTTTAGTGTCAAAAAGCATGGATGGTAGCACGGGTATGCTCATGAACCACCCATGAGATGCCCCCTTGATGCAAAGTGATGCAAAGTAGCATTTTGCGCTGCTTTGCATTACTTTTCCATACCAATTTGTGTTGCTTTGTGAATCCCCAAAAAGATTTTGCCTTGGATTAGCATTACAAAAGTAATGCTAACCCAACGCTAAACCGTTAAGAATCTGGGTCCAGATTTGCTTTTACTGCATCAGTTTTTCAGCAGATCTTGTATTGAGAGTTTTTGTAGCAGTTCATTTGACATAGTAAATACAGCTCATTTATAAATACAAATGATTATAAATAAACTACTGTGCTGTACTGTGAGGTACTATTTTTATTGGTATTAGACATTAAGAAGCATGCCACACACTGAAAATCTGTCAGTGGGAGCAAGGGAGATTATGAAATTGTCCGTTATTGATTCAAACCACTTTTGCAAGAGTTACAGCTTCAGTACACTAACCATTGATGGAGAGTCCATGTGACCAGCTCCAAACAGCATGCTTTACTCAGTTTTGTGTGTAAGCAGCCAACTTGAGGCATTACTCACTTGGTGGAGTACACAGTCCACCCAGTGTGCAACACATCAACGTGGTCCCATTGGTACAATGAACACAAAGGTGCATGAGTCCACACCTGGGGCAATTGGTTACAATCCCTGCAGTGATCTGACTCTCACAAATTAGCAATGATGTACTTTGAAATTATGAATATCAGCATTGTTTAGGTTTACTCACTGCATTACTATGAATGTGGAAGTTCCAGTTTGCAACCAGTCCAGTGAGCAGCAACTCAATGTCACCTGAAACACACAGAGCAATGTCTGCTAACCAATGTGTTCAGAATCAGTGGTTCTCAACATAGTGGAGGGCTCATGTTCCAGAGAGTATGAAAAGCTGAGTGTTATGCAAAGAGTGCTCAGTGTAGGCAAGTTACCTTAATATGGCACACACAAAAAGTTACTGACAGTAATGATGGGGTTATTAGGATTGCTCTGAAAAGGGCTGCCTCAAATTATCAATATCTTTCCGATATTACGTAGCCAGAAAAACAGTTTGGTAGTATTCCACATTGTGACTTGTACACACTGATGACATACAAGGGAAATGGGGTAAAGCTTGCAATGCCATTTTAAAAAAGCTGTAAAACCTGGTACTGACATAAAGTCCTCTGAGATTGTCTGATATTTAAAACTGCATTACTATGAGAAAATGCTGCTTGATGCGTAGCCATTTTTTGCTGACTTTTATTGCTGGTTTTTAGATTCTGCATAATGGACACTGCTGTATATTGCCCAGTGTAACTGTTCTGACCCCTAAAATATGTAGAAATTGGCCAATCCCCGATTGGCCTACAAAACTCTCCTGAAAGTCCAAAGTGTATGGTGTAGAAACTGTACCCATGGCATGCAAAGTTAAATGTCACCTGTGGACTCCGGCACGTAGTGTGCCATTCACTAGTGTGACTAGGAAAACATGACATCAAGCCTATACTTGTAGCCTGACTACTGCGGTAATACATCTGCAATGCAACCTAATAAAATAACATTTTAACAGGTAAAAGTCACCCATCCAAATATTAGTAAGCCACTTCTGTGTAGCCCACAAAGCAGGGTACATGGTATTTTAAAGTGGGGCATGTAGGAAATTAATGTTATTGTGTACATACAGTGACAAGGCTCAAAACTCTATTTTCATTATGACAGGCATAGATGTCCTATGCAGAAAACCAGCATGCATATTAAAATACTAATACTGTATCCCAGGAATGGGATCAGCTAGAAAAATATTTAAACCCTAGGTTTAATAGGAAGTTGGATT
The DNA here is from genome assembly GCF_964204655.1 of Triturus cristatus. Classification (NCBI taxonomy): domain Eukaryota; kingdom Metazoa; phylum Chordata; class Amphibia; order Caudata; family Salamandridae; genus Triturus; species Triturus cristatus. The sequence continues at coordinate 179,339,164 of NC_140593.1, forward strand.
CATAATAAATATTAGGGAAAAGTAACTTTGTTAAAGTTACCCTTTGTCTGCCTGTGCTATCATTGGTCTAATTACCATTACCCTCTGCCATCTCCTAGCCTGTGCTAAGCCCGGGAAGTGGTCTGAAATAGGTGTGAGACAGGTCTGTAACAATTTAGCATAATCAAAAGGGAAAGAACAGAATGTCAGGACAATTTGTGGGTATGCCCTCTCTAGTTGCTGTAGGACCCTGAGTTTGTTCTACTAGACTTTTGTCTCTGGGCTTGTTGCAGGTGCAGCGACTGCTTCAAATTTTATTTTAGTGTTAGATAAGGAAGGACACTAGGAGTGCCATAGTACACTCTCCCCTAAGACTCAGAGTCAAAATGTAGTTTAGACCTTTGCCATTGTTGATTTGGCCTGACACATTGCATTTTGGTCTTGCTTGCAGTAAAGCAAACAGGGACTACTGCAAACATAGGCAGATCAGGGCCTGGCAACCTTTACTTCATTGGCCAGAGAGGACCAAGGTGTGCCTTATGGTTTCCCACACCCAGAGTCTGGTGAACCTTACAATGCTGGCCCATCACCCAGCATTCCTCACTGCTTGGCTTGTTAAATGATACCAGGATGACTTAGCCTTCTGAACTTGGAATCTGTGACCTGGGAGAAGGGCCTGGGGAGATTGGACTCTCTTCAACTTAATATCCAAGGACAGAAAGCACTCCAAAGATCATTAGTCTAATTCTCTGTGTGACTCCAGAAACATGAAAAATCATAGGAGGACATTTCTGCAAGAAACCCATCTAACCAGTGGCAACTGGATTTGGACTGAACTTTGCTGTTGCCCTAACATGAGAGTCTCTAGGTATTCTCCCTGATGTCCTGGGGGCTAGGAAGTGCACTGCTATGATTGTTTGGGCACCAAAAGAAGTTTGTGAACGTTTTCGAAACTTTTGCACCACAGCTACAAGGGGGCCGACCATGAAAAGTATCCGAACAGCAGTTCCACATCATCAGATTGAGGTTCAGCTTTGTCCCATATTAAGAAGAGTATTTAATCTGAAAAACAACAAAGTCCCTTTCGAAGTTTGAACATAGAAACCTTTTTGAACTTCCTTACTTCCAGACCCTACTGGGCCAATCTACTTGGTGAATCTGACCTGTGCTCCATAGCGATCAGTCTCTAACAGTATTTAGGTGCCAGTCTACCATGACCATTGACTACCATTTACCCTTTGTACTTTTGGTACTATTTTCAATTGAATCTAAAATCATATATCCGGTTCTCCTTATTGGGTTATTATCATTTTGATGTAATTCTGCTTAGTAATTTTTTTCAGTATGTTTTTAAATTGGAGTGGAATTGTTATTGTGTTGTGACTTTGTTTTTATAATTGTTTTGATACTTGACATTTTCTGTGAGTTATCAGGGCTCATATTTATAAAGGTTTTGCATCACCCTTGCACCACATAAAGGGGTGCAATGGCGACACAAAACCTAAGTGGGATTTATCAAGCCACGCAAGGCCTGCATAGCTTGATAAATCTAGAGTAACGGAAGACAGCTCAATTCACTGTCTTGCTTTGCTCTGCCCCAGGGAGGCATTCCATGGGTGGGGCATGGGTCTTCCCACTCATCCACCCATGGATGCTGGTGCATTCCCAGATTTGCCATTAGTGGTAGACCTGGGAATATGTCAAAATGCTGTGCCTCCCCAGGTGAGCAGTAACGAAGAAAATATCTTTATTTGTCCTAGTTGTTTCCACTTTCTATGTGTGCTGGATTCTGCAGCACACATAGAAAGAGGAAAATGCAACTCAGTCTACAACGCACGCACCCTTGCAACATCATATATGGGTGTCTGTATTGCCGATAGGCAGCCAAACCTGCGCCAGCGCTAGGAAAGGAGTGGAATGCACCATATAATGTTCAATACTGTGCATTCCTTTCCTTTCCTTTTCACACAGCACAAGGTAGCATGGTAACATGCTGCATGAAAGTTTGATAACTCTGCCCCTGATTTAAATTATATAGATACCTTTTACTGGGCCTAACAGGATAGTGACTTCATAACTTGTGGTGGACTTCCATCCATCCCAGCTAATAATTCACTTGTTCACAATCATTGCTTGCCCCAGAATGAAAGGATTTAGCTTTTAAACCAGTGCCACAGTGCAAGTGCTCCCTATGTAAAATGTATATGTTGGTTGGATTCCATGATTGGCTTATTTGGTTTACTATCAGACCCCAGTAAAGTGCACCAGGAGTGCCAGGGCGTGTAAATACAAATGCTGCTAGTGGGCTTGCAGCACTGGTTGTGCCACCCACAGAAGCGGCCTGGTAAAATATGTCTAAGGTCTGCCATTGCAGAACCTGCGTGCAGTCTGGTACTGACATGCTGACCGGCAAGTGCACACACTTGTCAGTCCCTAAACCTTCCCTTAACTTCATGTTAGTCACCCCTATGGTAGGCCCAAGGGCAGGGTGCATTGTAGCCTAAGGTAGGACAAGCCCTGATGTGTGTGGCATGTTTTAATAGTGAATTACAGCCATATTCGTTTTTCACTATTGTAAGGCTACCTGTTCTCATAGGCCAGAATGGGCTGTTAAGATTGTTACATCTTATGATCCTAACAGACCCAGGAACATGGTAAAAAATCGAGTTTAGTATGCCTGAACTCAGAATAATAAGGTACATCTTTTAGTAAGGTTTATTTTAATATTCTGCGTTTGCAAACGCCACTTTTAGAAAGTTGGCCTTTGCTTGCCTAACCATTTCAGTCCGCCTCTGCGTGATGTGTATCTGCTGTCTGGCTTGTGTGAGTGACAGGGCTGGGTAAACCCAGATGGGCAGGGTCTAGGTAGCCTGGTGGTGAATAGGAAGATTGACAGATAGATGGGTGGGAGGAGTACACCTGGACTCTGAATAGGGTTGTGCTCTGCCACCACAATGCTGGCTCCACCCCCTGTGGAGCGTCTGATGACTCTGCCCTGCACCCTGAAAGAAGCAGCCTGCATCGCGTAAACAAAGTGCTCAGAAACCGGACTGGACTAGGCAAAGGCCCCCTGGCCTGGCAGAACAAAAGAATTGCTGTATAAATGAAGGAGCCCTGCTCCCAAGAAATTTGATCCTGTCATGCCAAGAAGAAACCTCTGTCCGACCTGAAGGAACTGGAAAAGCTGCATGGAGGAGTACTGTCCCTGACCTGGGGGATTGGCCTGCAGTGGTTGCCTTGCTGCTGAAGAAGAGGAAGAAAAGACCCCAAAGACTTTTATTTGACTTGTGCTGAAGATCTCCAAGGGCTTGTGAGTGAGCTTGCCCCCTGAACGAAGTCCCAATACCAGTGGCCTTCACCGCCATGGAATCGCCTTGGAAAACGGACCGTTTTCCTCGCATCTTCGCTTCGAACTGCTGGGTACGTCTCCCTGATCACAGCGTACTCCCTGTAAGCTGATTCCGCGCTGTCCGGCACGAACAACGCGTCTGTGGCCCCTCTACGAGCCGTACCTCGCACCACAAAGGAAGGTACTGCCAGCCTGAGCAACACGATTTATCGCCCCTACGAGCCGTAGCTCGCACCGTGACTGAAGGACATCACCGTACCAGCTTGCACCCCCCTACGGACCGTATTATTAATGTACGCGCCTCTCCCCTGCTTTGGGAAAGGCCGTGGTACGTGTGGTGGTCGCGTACGTCTCCTGTCCAGAGCGTACTGTTCGCCTGTCCCAGCAGCCAAAGTGAAGCCCAGTGATCCCGGTACGTCGCGTACCCGAACGTCTGGCAGTACGAGCTGTACTTTCGCCCGTCCCCTGAGCCGCGCACGCCCAAGGTCTCCCGTACCGTAGTATGCACCGCCCGGAGGACTTCGCACCGTACTGTGCGCCTGCTGCCGAGGAAGTGTCCGTGACAAACTCACCAAGAATCCAGGTACTGTGCCCGTTCGCACCGTAGGGTGTACGCTTCATCGGAAGCGCCTGCAGTGCATGTACGACCCGTCCCAAAGCCTGAGTCTACCGCGTACGACCCGTACGAAGAGGGACGACGCGCTCAGAACTGGAAAATTACGCTGTAACCAAGAACTCTTTCCAATAAGTATTGTGTGCCATTTAACCCCTTCAGCGCGGCGCGGATTTCCGCGCCACGCTGAAGGTTCTGAGCGCGGGCGGGGCCATGACGGAACGGTTCCGTCATAAGCCCAGCCCAACCGACGTGCATGACGGAACCGTTCCGTCATGCGCGTCGAAGGGGTTAAAACGTTATTTTGGTCTTGTGCTAAGCCTGATAAATCGATATAAAGTATTTTTTGATATATACCCAGTGTGGAGTCCATCTGTGGAGGGTCACTGTATTACTGTGTGGGTATTCATAAATGCTTAGCCTAAACACCTTGGGATAACGCCTTATCTGCTCGTGCCAAGCTACCTAGAGGGTGAGCAGGGGTTATTTCTAGAGTGTGCCCCCTACCCTGACTAGAAGAAGGACCCTCTGCCTGTCCCAGGTACCTACCTGTGCCAATCAGAGAATCCGGATTCTAACACTTGCAATATGTCTAACCCATGGCAATCATTCAGGATAGCATTCTAAACATTGTTCTTTGGCTTACCATCTCCAATTGGACCCAGTCATATGCAAATAAGTCTTGGACCTGCTCCAAATAGGCACAGTCCATCTTGAACTGCAAAACCAGGTTCTGTCTGAACTGGGACACAAGCAGCTCAAGATGGATTTCGGCATTATTGTACCTCTTGAGTTGGGTATAGCTTCTTTACAGTGGCTCAGTGAGCAAGGGACCTACATCTGAGTATAGCCTTGGCCACTAAAGCATTACATCAAACATACAAAAAGTGATGGGAGGAATCCTTGGAGTAAGTTTACCTACTGGCAATCGCTCGGGTAGCATTCCAACCCAATCCATTAATATTTTGCCACCATGCCACCTCATACTATACCGAGCCATATGCAAATCAGTCTTGGTCCTGCTCCAATAGGAATAGGCCAGCTTGAACTGCCTACCCAGGTCCTCTCTGAACCAGAAACAAGGACCCAAGACCTGAAAATCTTGGTTCCAGAGCACAGTGAGCAAGAGACACACATCTGGGTATAGACTTGGCCACTAAAGGCGTTACATCAAACACAAACAAGGTGATGGGAGGAAAGCTTGCAATAAGTCTACCCACTGGCAGTTGCTCGGGTAGCATCCCAACCCATTTTTCTTTTGCCCACCATGCCACTACAGAATAGACCCAGACATATACAAATCAGACTTGGTCCTGTTCCTCTAGAAACATGCTGGTTATTGTTATGTTCATTATATGAAGGACCAGAGAAGGTAAGAGAAAGAATATGAGGGTGAATTATGGGTTGGTGTACTATATACTGTGACCAAACAGGACAAAGTACCCTGTATGACAAAATGACTAGTCTACTTACCCTATTTCGGGTTATGAGGACCTTCAGCTATCCGGCAACAGAAAGCTTCCCCTGACGGCCCAAATAGGGAGGATGGTGGCATGTCTTTTTCTCTGTCCATCACTGTGAGGTACAGAAAAAATAAATAATGACTTATACGCCCCTACAACCCTGGGTGTGGGGGTCATCAGTTTTTTTCCTCAATAACAACCTCCCACTTAGAGAGCTTGTTTATGAAGAGCATAAAATATGTTACATTTTGGTGAATGGCTTTCAAAACTGACAGTCATTTTGCACCCTGACAAGAACCACAAAGATGGAGGGCCTGCAGTTATCTCTAAATTTGGCATACAGTAGTTCATCACGGCATTGGACGTAATATCCTTCACCATATAAGTTGATGGAGTACCACCCACCAACTCTAGAACTGGCCCATAGTTTAATAATGTTCTCTAGTTTAACTTTTCTTTCTATTTATTTCAAGTCTAAAAGAGATGGCCCAAGTAGCAATAAAACAAACATCGAAAAGCCTTTGTCCCAGGGCCCTATTGTGGGGTTCCAGGTTATGTCAAGCCCAGAGCTTTCTAGCAGCCACAAGACTAGTCCATCATGAGGGACAAGACTTGAAAACATGGCCTTCTCTAACCAACTGCTGTTTCTGTTGAAGGGGAACGTGATTATCTCTAGTGTTCTACTCTCCTTTTCAGCGCCTCCTGCTGAATTTGCTTATCTAAAATGTTATTGCGTAGCAGGTGACATTATCATTACGGACTTCAATTCAATCGAAAAACAGAAGTGACATTAGTCACTCACTGATCCTAGCCTCAGTTGATTATTTCTCTTCATTTCCATTATGCTCCAGAAGTGAAGACACTACAGAAGACCGTGGATGCCATTTAGGAGTCACCAGAGCTAAGGACTGCTATCCCTGGCTTGTGAACTCTGGCACTGCCTTTGCAACCCCTGACCTCATAGGTAGCAAAGAAAAGTGCCAATGAAAGAATACATGCAATGTCCTTATGAGCACTGTTTACCTCCTGCAGTGTCTGCTGGGATCTAGGACAGTATCTTCTCAGTTCTCTAAAAAAACATAAATTCAGCAGTACATTACAAACTCTTATCACTCAATAAAAAAAATAATAATCCAGTGCATAGTTCATACTCAATATATGGCCCATATAAATTAATACAAGTGTACATAACACTTATTGTTTTTTATTCTCTTTTATGCATACACTTCAATACACTTAGCAATAAACCTTCTCATTCAGGTATACACTGGGGAAACACTAAAATCAGGATATTTTGTGGTATAAATAATTTTGGCTCCCTTTCCATTCTGTGTTTTATGGAACTTTATCCTCCTGTTAGAAGAAGCACACATTTTTTCATGTAACAAAAATATTAATGGGTAATGTTAGCTCTCTTGGGATATCATGCCAGCATCCTAAGTAAACTATAGGGGGTATCTAAAACTAACATTTTTCTGTGCTAGTAACTCTTGAGTAGTTATATTAATCCTGCACCTATTATGGCATTAACTTAAACAATGGCATTTATTGTTGTGTCATCATGGTCAAGATGTTGTGACGTCACTTCTTGGGAAGATTTGGGATCAAATTTCAGATGAGGTCACTTCCTGTGATAGCATTAAAGACAAAGGGTATGTGATGTCATTTTCATTGCCCTGGCATTTTGGTGAATCAGAATCAATGCAGAAGACCTCAGAGATTGGACCCCCTACCCACCTTCTGCATTTAGAAGCTCCTAGTTTGCAACTGAGATTTTAGGGGTACAGCAAGGACTTCTATAGATCTATTGTTTACACATTGTTGCTGAAACTGCCTTTAGAATCCCAAAAACCCAGTACAGCAAGGACAGCGCCTGGGGTAGCGAAGGTCATGTCATGTGTAGCAACTTCTACCATTGCCTATCGTAATGGGCACAGATAATCATCAGAAATGTCTTCTCTGAAGATGTTATGTGTGGGGAGAATACAGCATCAACTGTACGATTCATATCTCAAACAAGAAACTGAGGAGCATAGTTATGTGCCCCTTGTGCCGCGTCACTTTTTTATGATGCTCAGGTGGCGCAAACTACAAAATCATATTTATAAGTTCACGCACACCCATTTTGCATGGTTCTGAATGGCTTCATAGATATGGAGTAAGATGCGAATACCTTGCGCCTCTCCAGGGGAGGTGCAACGAAGAAAAGTAACTTTATTGCTCCTTGTTTTTTCCTCTTTCCATGTGTGCTGCCTTCTGAAGCAGCATAGAAAAAGGAAAATGCCTCCCAGGATTGTTTTTGTGCAGCAAGGTGCCCCTTGCTGCACAAAAATAATCCTGCCTACAACAAAGGCACCCTTGAACCACAGTGCAAGGGTGCCTGTGTGTGGCACTAGGCTGCCGAAATGGCACCAGCGCACGGGGAAAGGACAGGATTGCACCGTATTGGATAAATACGGTGCATTCATTCACTTTCACTTTGACATAGGGCAGCGCAGCAAGGTGACTTGCTACGCTGCCTTACGTCAAAACCCCTTAAATGAGGCCCTGAGTGTGGAAGAGGAAGATTTTAATGACGACATTGCGCATCCATAGCTTATAAGTCAAATTTCACGCACCGTGATGCCTGAAAGTACACATTATTTCTACATAGTGACATTTACAGTACAGAAACTCCACCACTCTTAATGACAATACAATTACCTACGCAGGGCATGCAGAATAAATAAAAGATGCCCTTTATGTGGGACGGAAGAACAATTCATTATTTCTTTTATTCTCACCCGAAACAACAATTTTTTTAAAGAAAACCTTAGTTTATCCAGTTTTATAAACATTCCTTAAATTACTGTAATTTCTCTTATTCATTAGATATCAAGAGCAAAAACTGCTAGTGCCATCAAGCCATTTCGGGCTCGAGCACAAAAGCTTTTGTCTGCAGTTCTTCATGTGCTTGGTGGTAAGTAAGACAGTGCTTAATGCAAACACCTTTTACCACAATATATATAAAGCACATTTATGAGAAGGTAGTAACGTATGACAAAAATGTTAATGCATGTTTAATCAGACAGGTTAAGGTACAGAAACACCACATAAAATAATATGTTACAATAGCGTACTACAATAACTGCAATACAGCACAACATAACAACACGGTTTAGTAACAATAAAGCAATGAGAATTCAAAAGGACAACTCGACAAAACAACAACATGGCAATACAACATTGCATAACAACAAACAAATGATGGACGGAATGCTGACAATGCATACATTCTCCCCCAGTCAAGAGATCTGGGTTAAATCCATCGTTCTTTTGCCCACTACACCACCCCAGTTTAGACATGGCCATATGCAAATCAGTCTTGACCCTGTGCCTCATGGGAACAGTCCAGCCCGAACTGCCAAGCCATGTCTTCCCTGGACCGGAATCAAGCATCCTAGGACCGGTTTCTGGCTATCAGCCGTCATCAGCCAGGATAGCTTGACTCCAGTGGCGTAGTGAGCACGGGTCCCACGTCTGGGAATACCCATCCCACTTAGGGCGAAAAGCGTTACAACAAACAAATGATGGACGGAATGCTGACAATGCATACATTCTCCCCCAGTCAAGAGATCTGGGTTAAATCCATCGTTCTTTTGCCCACTACACCACCCCAGTTTAGACATGGCCATATGCAAATCAGTCTTGACCCTGTGCCTCATGGGAACAGTCCAGCCCGAACTGCCAAGCCATGTCTTCCCTGGACCGGAATCAAGCATCCTAGGACCGGTTTCTGGCTATCAGCCGTCATCAGCCAGGATAGCTTGACTCCAGTGGCGTAGTGAGCACGGGTCCCACGTCTGGGAATACCCATCCCACTTAGGGCGAAAAGCGTTACAACAAACAAATGATGGACGGAATGCTGACAATGCATACCTTCTCCCCCAGTCAAGAGATCTGGGTTAAATCCATCGTTCTTTTGCCCACTACACCACCCCAGTTTAGACATGGCCATATGCAAATCAGTCTTGACCCTGTGCCTCATGGGAACAGTCCAGCCCGAACTGCCAAGCCATGTCTTCCCTGGACCGGAATCAAGCATCCTAGGACCGGTTTCTGGCTATCAGCCGTCATCAGCCAGGATAGCTTGACTCCAGTGGCATAGTGAGCACGGGTCCCACGTCTGGGAATACCCATCCCACTTAGGGCGAAAAGCGTTACAACAAACAAATGATGGACGGAATGCTGACAATGCATACATTCTCCCCCAGTCAAGAGATCTGGGTTAAATCCATCGTTCTTTTGCCCACTACACCACCCCAGTTTAGACATGGCCATATGCAAATCAGTCTTGACCCTGTGCCTCATGGGAACAGTCCAGCCCGAACTGCCAAGCCATGTCTTCCCTGGACCGGAATCAAGCATCCTAGGACCGGTTTCTGGCTATCAGCCGTCATCAGCCAGGATAGCTTGACTCCAGTGGCGTAGTGAGCACGGGTCCCACGTCTGGGAATACCCATCCCACTTAGGGCGAAAAGCGTTACAACAAACAAATGATGGACGGAATGCTGACAATGCATACATTCTCCCCCAGTCAAGAGATCTGGGTTAAATCCATCGTTCTTTTGCCCACTACACCACCCCAGTTTAGACATGGCCATATGCAAATCAGTCTTGACCCTGTGCCTCAGGGGAACAGTCCAGCCCGAACTGCCAAGCCATGTCTTCCCTGGACCGGAATGAAGCATCCTAGGACCGGTTTCTGGCTATCAGCCGTCATCAGCCAGGATAGCTTGACTCCAGTGGCATAGTGAGCACGGGTCCCACGTCTGGGAATACCCATCCCACTTAGGGCGAAAAGCGTTACAACAAACAAATGATGGACGGAATGCTGACAATGCATACATTCTCCCCCAGTCAAGAGATCTGGGTTAAATCCATCGTTCTTTTGCCCACTACACCACCCCAGTTTAGACATGGCCATATGCAAATCAGTCTTGACCCTGTGCCTCATGGGAACAGTCCAGCCCGAACTGCCAAGCCATGTCTTCCCTGGACCGGAATCAACCATCCTAGGACCGGTTTCGGGGTTTCACCCCTCTTCAGCCAGGATAGCTTGATTCCAGTGGCATGGAGAGCACAGGACTCACGTCTGAACATACCTATCCCACTCGGGGTGACAAATGCAAAAACAACAGTTGATTGACAGAATGCAGAGTTTTCTCCTGTCTGGCGGACGTTTTTTTGGCGTTTCCAGGGAGGTGCCTATGGGGCTTGCCTGTAGGGCCCTCTTTGTAAGCTCAGCGCATCACGGCCGCACCGCCATGAAAAGTGAGGAAACCTGGTGGTGGCGCGGCCTCAAGACTGCCGCGCCACCACCAGGGTTCCCTGATTCCAGTCAGTTGCGGCAGTCCCAGGGTGGCACCAAGATCAACGATGAACACATTTCTTTCTCTTGATCGTGGCATTTGCTCTAGTTTTGGTAAACAGGATCAAAGAATATGGAAATTGGTTTCTTACATAAGGGTTGTGCAAAATTTTGTTTTGGGAAAATCACTTCACAATAATGTCAGCGTACACAAATTTGTGTAATATTTACTTCACCGTATCTTGTGTAAAAATTAAATATGAGGGCATACCTCACATTTAAAAGTCAGAGATACTGGCAGGAGGACTGGTTTGAGGAGAAAATGTGCACTCTATAACATGAAATTCTCATTTTCTTGTTTTTCAAGGGTGTAATATACATTTTGCATAGAACTAATTTTAATATATCTTAGCTATGCTTCTGTGAGACACTCCCTAGCAGGTTTGTCTATCAGGTCCGATCATTTACCTATAGATGCATACTGCATGCACTTTCTTCCATTTAGTAGCTGTTTGAATATGCTCCCTCTAAACGCAGTAAAAACTTTGAAAAAGAAAACAAACCCAGGAAATTCACTGAAATAATCCAATGAAAGTGATGTTTTAGTTTAATTTCAAACCCCTGAAAATCGCCAGTTAAGACATGGTACTCTAACCCACTCTAATTGCAGCAGTTACGTTACATAGCATACATAAAGTGTAAATGGTCTCACAGAGTGCTTTTGGGTGGTGACTATTGAAAGATAATAGGCTATTACAGTCAGTTTTGCTTTTTTAGGTTCTTACGTGTATTTGGCCTTGATTAATTCGGATAAGAAGGTCCAGGGATGGAATCTCTGTCAGAGATCAACCATGTGAAACGTAAAAAAGGGTCAAGGGAGCTGACTGTAATAGCCTATCATCTTTCGATAGTCACCACCCAAAAGCATCCGGTGAGAACTTCCCCTATGACCAGTACCTATGCTTTCAGAGGAATTGCAGTATCCTTGGAGATTTCGATTAACAGGCTAAAGACCTCCTAAGAACTTACTTGATAGAATCTTCCCTAAAAGAGGAATTAGACAGGCTGAAAAGAGAGCCCGCAACAACAACTGAGAGGCCTTACTGGAAAACACGATACGCCCAACGTAAGACATCATGACGTAGTTAACCACATTCACCCCTCTATCTAACAAGGTTAAAAACATTGTTACGAAACATTGGAAAATCCTCAATACAGGTGACGTAGAGCTAGAGTATCCATGCTTCGCTTTCAAGAGAACATCTAATTTGAAGGATAAAGGTAGTGCACACTAGAACACGGGCTAAGAAGTCCACACCCTAAACCATCCTATGGAACTTACCTCCCGTAAACGGACATAATCATCTGTGGGAACTGCACCGCTTGTACTTCAACTAAACACTCTAAGACACTACAACTGGGCAAATTTACATGGACATGGAAACAACACAAAACTGCAATACTAAGAATTGAATCTATTCTCATTGAATGCTCGAGTCAAATGTTCTATAAAGGGATGAAAACCCGGCCAGATAAAATAAGAATAGGGAAACACAAGAGTACCATAAGATGTGGACGCAATGCCACAAAAATGTGTATCCACTGCAACAAATTGAGACACTGCACTGAAGACTTGAAGTGGATGATTTTAGAAGCAAACCATACACGGAGCACCACCGCACTGTTCAGACAGGAACAACAATGGGTTTTCCATATTCACGCTAATCACAATGGTCTAAATGATGACATTCCTAGGATCGAGGTATAGATACATCAGGAATGTCTCTAATTCTGAACTACCCAATGAAAATTGAATATGTTTAATTAACACATCGAACCCACATAATCAGCAGCCAACTATGGGAGTCAATCTACCAGATGGGCTCAGGAGTTATTAATTATCCATCAGTATCTATGAGTACAAGCCAAACCTACTATAAGACAGGTGCATAACCACAACATCATGTGCTCAGTGAGCACTTTTACCTAAAAACGCTGCCCTGTCATGACCTTTCACTAGAAAATATACACATGTCTTTCTCTTCCCCTAACAGAATCAATAGGGAGTGCCATATCTCGACGGAGAACTACTCTCCCAAAATAATTGTCATAATCCTCTGGTAGAGGTGGGAATCTCACTTTGCAATCTGAAAAAATGCAATATAAAAATGGATATTATTAATACCTACGTCCATTGGGATACATAACATACACATATGATTCCGGCCATTGTATTTGGTACATTGCCGATATCTAGCAACTAGACAACGGCAAGTACCCACTCCATCATGGCCACCAGATATGCGAATTGAGACACTTTTGGGTTTCCCTCTGCAGTCTGGATGGATGCTGCAGATGAGAAAACTACATTGTCAGAATCTTTCAGGAGAACGGAGGACCAAGGTAGGTGCGCCAAGCAGCTCACACTAAAAAAATGTGAGTACTGGGGGCGGACACTAATTTGATGAGACAAAACTAATCCAAGAGTCGATGCTCGGTTCCAAACATATTTGAAAAGTAAACTTACCAGGTCCATTTCTCCCCATTTTTCAGTTGAACACGCCAGTATGTGGCACCTCTGCTTCATCCTATGGGGTACTATAACACCTCAATTTAGGTAAGGCAGTTTCTCCTATATCAATGCCATGAGATATGGGAAAACAACCAGTCTAAAGATATAAGCATGTCGCGATTACTACAATACATTCACTCAGGCCCTAAGGTGGCATGTCGCTATCATCGCCAATCTATGATTGGCTTGTTAGCATTTGTGAGTTTACACAGTAATGTCTCTTAAATGACAAGGGCTGGCAGGGGTTGGGATTAGACACTATGAGATGATACAATGGTAAAATACTGCTTGTGATATCAAATGCCAGTATGCATCGTCATGATTGTTGTGCGTGGATCTGTTTGTCTGTCTATGCCTAGTGGCCACTTCAGCTCCAGTCACACACATTGGTCCACTATATGGGACATTCTGGTCAATAACAAGGTCTTATGCCAGAAACATTATAATTATACTGTTATCACTATGTGCATTGTTTTCCCTCTTTCTATCTAGTTTGGACATTCAACGATAAGACAAGTAGGTACCATTTCTAGGGTACTACCTTTTGACACAAGTGTGGGGTAGGAAACTCACCCGTATATAAGGTCCTGAAGAAGTGCCATGGATCATTTTTTTACCACAAGGGGCACAAAACATGTTGACCAAAGTTTGACCCTAACAAGGATAACAAACCAGACTACGAGGGCACCTCAATAAACCCTCAAGTAGCACTAACCGATTAGGTGTTTTAACCTGACAGGTGAATCTGTATATTAAAGGTATAAGCAATATACACATATCAGTTTTAGCTCGTTCCACACCAAAACTTCCCCCTAACCCACCAAGACATCCCTTGAACTCATCAAATGGCATAAACAAAAGATCTCCTCTAAAGTGACCCTTCGGGAGACTCATAGGGCATTGCAGCGCCGGACCGAAGAGGAGCAACTGCCCTATGATGAAGCATGCCATCCTTCAGGATGTGTGAAGGGAAGATGAAACAGTCTAGCTGACTGTCCCTCACAGTCTGGCCAACTCTTGGATACTCCTGCTTTCCTTCCTCTTGAGGAACAGTGACCCCTATCTTTGTATTAATTTCAACCCCAAGAGCACAGCCACTGGACCTTTAATAGCTCCTAGTCCCCCCTTCTCCTATTTATTGATAGATCCTTATTTATGACTCCACAGACAAGGCCTGCATTCGTTTACCAAAAAAAGGATAAAAGGAAGTGATTTATGATACTCACAGAAATGTATAAAAACGATTGATTGTACTTTGAGACAGTCCTCGGACCCGCTTCTGTACCTGTGCTCCCAGCCAAAGTGTTTAATTAAACCAACTTTTCCTGTTTTGCCAAAGATTTCTAGTCTTTTGTTTCTTTCAAGTTAAATTCACATTCGAGCAACACTTGGCTTAGCCTTGTTCCTATCCACCAAGTCCTCTTTTCCGCAGGCCCCCTTTTAGCTTGTTATGTTTTATTTTTAACAGTGTGACTTTGAAAATATGACAAATTCAACAAAAGTTGTGATCAAAGGTTGTTTATACCACCTTTTCAGAAGATAGAAATAATTTTACTCTCATTTTGTCTCATGCCCTCCCTCACGCTGCCTTTAAATGTATTATACCCATATGCTTCTTGTGCTAATTTATTATTTAGTGTCTTAAAAATTGCAATAATATCACATTGTAGTAAATGACCATCTTTTGTGTGGTCTCCCCCCAGATATTTGCCTTTTTTTTTTTTGCTGACTGTAGAGCTCTGTGCAATTTACCGCTGCTTACCAGCAGTAAAGTCGCTTTTAACTTTGCTAAATTGGTATACTCCTAATTGGCACATTTCACTTCTATAGTATGTGGTACAAAGAGTAGCCAAGGCCTGAAGGTTAAATGCTCCTAGTGTAGTGCAGCACATGCAAACTTCAGACCTATTATTGTAGCCCGATGGGAACAATGTAAAAACTGCAATTCTCATCATCATCAAACTTTATTCCGTCATTTCGACCATCAAAGTGCATAGGCGGGCAATACAGTACATTAGATAAGACAAAGACTTTCATGTTAGGTATTGTGGGCCAAGATGGATGACATTATTTACACAAAAGCAGAACATAGTAAAACCAAACCATTAAAAACTGAGAAACAGGTTAAAATGACAACTTCGACAAGGTAAAACCATGAGAGCAATACATGCAACCAACCATGTCTGTGTTTGAGAGGGTAAAAAAAAAGAAAAAAATACATAAAAGAATTCCTGAAACAACAGTTCATATAAATCACTGAAGGGGACACAGTTTTAGTACAGGATAGAAAAAAACAAAAAAATGGAGCCATAGATATACATAAAGTGCTAGTGCATAACGTGCTAGAATACAATATTGCACAAGTTCTCAGTAATTTAGGCATGAGTCATGTATTAATATGTACAAAAGATATCGGATGTGGACTAAATACTAAATGAGGATTGATATTTGATCTGAGGGTGTGCTTAGTTCATTTTTTGCATCTGCCTCCTGATAAACCACATTCTCCCCAGGAATTTAGCCACTGCACATACTATTAGTGGCCTTGCATCTGTTCTGAGGATACGTAGTGCCTCTAAATGACTATGGGTTCCTAGTTGTCTACAGGCAGGAGCTAACCATTTAGATCTTGGGTTTTTATACAGAGGGCATGCAAAAAGAATATGCTTGGTCGTCTCCTCTGTCTTAAAGCAGCATGGACAGTAGCAAAGTGTGTCTAAAGAGCCCCTGTTCTATGACGCAGTAAAAGAGTTCAAGGAGAGACATCCAAATCTAAATTGGATAAATAACTTCCTCTCTTGCGGGACAGTGATGAAATCCATATAAGGTTCATACACACTAAGCACCTTAAACTCCATAAATGCTATCGTGAGGCGACCCCCAGATTTCAGCCCTGTACAGGGCCGAGCCAACCACCTTCTGGTCATATATCTGTAGCGGGGCTGCAGTCGGTCTCATTTGTGATATCCTATGTTCTAGAATTAGGGCCCCTGACGTCTTCCTTTGCTGTAGGATTTGCTTCGAAAAATGTTGTTTCCATGCAATTTTCTCTGTGAGAGTTACACCGAGATATACAATGGAATCCACCCTTTCCAGTGGAATCCCCCCAATGATAATTTCCCTTTAAAAGATTTGTGGGGATTCATTAGCAGGAGTTTTGTCTTGGAGGAGTTGACTTTTAATCTTCTCATCAGAAAGACATGAAGCGATCAAGAAGCAGTTGAAGGCCACTGAGTGTTTTAGACACTAATAGCGTATCATCCGCAAACAGCAGGGTAGTTATTTTTACACTCTCCAATGAGGGATCTGTATGGAATTCCACGAGGGGTTTCACCACCCCATTTATAAAAAGCAAAAATAAGGTGGGGGCTAGAACGCAGCCCTGCCTCACCCCTCTTACGACCTTTATTGGTCCGTCAGTTGCATTTGATCTCCCCATCATACTTTAGCAAATGTCCCTCATGGAGTCGCATTAGAAGTGCCAGAATGTTATGAGGGAGCCCCAGATCTTGTAGGACTTGCCAAAGTGTGGCCCTAGGGATAAGATCAAAGGCTGACTTCAGATCAATAAAAGCAGTATAAAGATTGCCCTGCTCTAATATCACAGACTTCCAGGCCAATAGGGTGAAGCGGAAGACTTGGTCGATAGTACTAATTTTTCTCCTGAACCCTGCTTGGAAAGGGGGTAGTATGTTGTTCTCCTCCATCCCATCGGTGATTTTGGTAAGCAGGGCATGGAATAAAACTTTCTGCACCCCATCTACTAAACTTATCGGCCTGTAATTTGAAGGCAACGATTGGTCCCCCTTCATGTAAACCGGGATGCTCTCCGCTCCTTGCCATGAAGGAGGTATAGGGTCCCAGCAGCGATACCATTTGCTAGTAACCACATATAATTAGACAATTTAGGAATATCAGCTAGAAAGACGTCTCCAGGTATTTCATCCAGACCTGATGCTTTGTTTTTAAGTATAGAGTTAATACTTTCTGTAATATCAGCTACAGAAAAAAAAAATCAACATTTGGCTGCAAATTGGTTAACTCTAGGGAAGAGCCTCCAGTGATGGTCGCACCTGGTCCAGAAAAAATACCGAAAATATGGTCCAACCAGGCAGCCTCTGTGATATTGTTAGTGGGTGATCTTTTGATCTTTCTGTTTACAAGCGACATTGATCTGCAACCAACGATCCTCCACCCACTCCTTTTTTGCTTCCCTTTTTCTTATTTACTCTTCTAGCTGATCTTATATTGATAGGAATCTTGGCTTTAATCTCAGCTGCCAGATATGACCGTGCTTCCTTGCATTTTTGGTTAAACCAGGAGTGCTGTGAATTGACTAATGTCTTCTTACAATGAGATCTCAGCCAGGTAAAATGGGAATCTAACTGTATAAAAAAGGACGAGTGTATGCCTGTAACTGTTTTAAGCTCATCTTGCTGTTCGCCTCTATTATGAAGCATTTTGATGCTTTCTTGAAGGGTTTGGTTTATAGTTTCAGTCTTAACAGTGTCCATCGCTACCCGTGCCCACTTTAATCATCTATTATCATTCGTGGGATATAGATCCTTAGACAAGAGCATGATCTCTGACGTATCATTGGATTTACTCAGAATGAGGTCATGGAGAGCTCAAGCGGGTTATGACCGCTATCAATTGTTTCCCCCATCACCATATCCAGTACTTCTGGCCACAACCTAATATCTATCAAAACATATCGATTTGGTTTATATTAGATGTCCTATTAAAAGTATTGGCTCCCATCTTATCAGAGTTAGTACGGCCATTTGCTGCCCTAGGCCTGTAACCAAGAGTTATGGCCTGGAGCTGCAGGGCAGTTTGTGTCCATTTTCCAATTGGTGATAAATCGAGGGGGGAACATGCCAATATGCCTCTAACCGGTCGCTGTTGGATACATCTATTGTGCATAATGGTTCGTACGTACAATTAAAATATCCTGCAACTATCAGAAGTAATGATGACTCCCTCTCCTCAAGAGTGTTTTCTAACTGAGGGTTGGTGAACATGTGCCTGCCTTGGTCCCATGCGTTTCAAAAACAAGGGGACCCCACACGTTTGTGACCTGGGGATCCTGAGCGGAGACACGCTACGGACTGCTGCCAGCGCGTCTCACTCCGGGATTTGATCACTCCGGAATAATCCCTCTTCCAACATCACCGGGACTATTGACTCTTCCTATCAATCAATCAATCAATCAAAGCATTTATATAGCACACTACTCACCCAGAGGGTCTCAAGGCGCTAGGGGAGGGGGGTCCGCTACTGCTCGAACAGCCAGGTCTTGAGTTGCTTCCTGAAGGCGAGGTGGTCCTACGTGTCCCTATGTCAACATGGGCCCTTATCTCCCGTTCAGGATCCCTCGGCCAAATAAGTCTGGCTCTTCGGACCTTACCCTTGCTAATATTCACGTAATCTTACGTGCTCGCACTTTACATTGTCCTGATGATGATCTTGAATTACTAAGATCGAAACCCCGTCGACTACAATTTCAAAGTTCCCTCAAACTGTCTAAACCATCTGGGTTCTTTTGATCTGTTTTTTTCAATGCGATGCAAAGTTTTTATTGTCACTAAACACTTCACTTCACGCACCCTCACTTATGTATCTGTGAGCACTGTATATAATGTATACTCTTGAAATGCAAAAATTACAGAAACGGAAGCTACTCCATTTTATGATGTTAAATAAAATGTGATGCCTTCCTCTATTCTTCTGTGTCCTTGCATACATTTCTGAACTCGATCCGACTGGGTTCAATATATCAATGAATGTAATTGAATTATTCTTAAACTTAACAAATGTAGCCTTGCTACCTGAGGATCCTTGACCTCACCAGACCACTGTCTTTCTGAACTAATGCCTTGGTCCCATGAGCATAGACATTGAATATGTCAATCATCCTACTATTTCTACCCCTGAGGCTAGTTGCATGTATGTTGGGACTATTGGTTTTAATCTCTCTAATTGTGCATAGCAGATCCATTCCAATCCAGGTCAGTAGCCCCCCGCTGGTCTTCCTGGGGTACCAGTGACAGCTGGTCGATACAAAGTAACATACCCAGGAATGTAGACCGGGGTTGTCGCCCACGTTTCTTGAAAAATGCAGACATCGAATTGTTCAATATATGCAATCCAGTGGGGGAGTACCATCTTAGATCTTGCTCCAGCCACATTCCACGTCAGTACACGAAATGTTGAATTAATTTCTTCTAGTCCTCGATGGATGGAATGAGGACATCTCTCTGATACATTGCACATCTGTAGAACTCGGGGAGTGATTTGCTGGTCTGGCCTTGCCAATATTTGAGTTCCAACAATAGAATGAGATGGATCAAGGGGCTCAGAACAAGGAGGCGGCATTGTAGTGAGGGAGACAGTTGAAGAGGCTCCAAGTTGGTGTAACTTCGGAGCCCAATTGGTGTTTTTATCATAGTGGCTGGGGGTCTTACAGCGTGTAATATTGTAACACCTCAGTCAGTCGTTCTAAGATAAAGAGGAGTGAGACCCAATCAAGGCATTAACTCTTCTGTGTACTTGTGGCTGTGCTGAGACAGAGGGGCTATATTTCATCTGAATATTAGTGGTTGTCGGGAGCAGGTTCTTGCCTCTAGAGCAATTAAATTGTGGACTAGGTTTTCATCTCTTAGGTGGAGTTCGATGGAATCTGTAAGGGAGGCACCATATGAAATTCTTTTTGCCCAGATAATAGCGTCCCTAATAATGGACCTTCACCCCCTTATTTTATGAATCCAATGGATTGATTTGTTGAGTAATGAATGGTGGTCCTCTTGTCTGCCTACCGATTGGACTTTAGGCACATTAATCATATAAATACTCTTAGAACTCTTAGTGGGACCATGATCCTACCAGATCCTCCCAAGTGCGGTATTCGTGCGTCCAAAAGGAAAAACCACAATGATCCCTGGTTCTCAAAAGACCTGGCGGATCTCCATCTGCATTGTAAACAGCTTGAACGCAAGTGGCGAAGGGGATATGAAGTAACTAACCTACACATTTTTACATCATTTAGGAAACAATATCATTTGCCTATCAAAGTTGCAAAAAAAGAATATTTACACAATCGAATCACCATAGCAAAGCATAATCAAAAAGAAATATTTAAAATTGTAAAATCTTTCACAGATCCTAAAGTTTTACACTCCGTGATCCCTCCGTCACCTACACTTTGTAATCAAATTGCACTCTACTTTGAAAACAAGGTTAAGAGCATTCAAAGGAATTTTGAGACGTATAGACCTCAGGACCTCTCCGATGGAAAGGTATTAGACCATAGAATAGACAGTCCCGCCCCTCAAGCATTTCAAATTGCCTCATTAGCTCAAACGAAAGAGGCTATATTAGCCTGTAAATCAGGTTCTCCACTGGACGCATGTCCCCCAACTTTTTTACATCATATCATTGATATTGTGAATCCGCTGATCAATAGAATAGTGAATTCCTCCCTACCCTTGGGCATGGTACCTGATGAATGGAAATTTGCTATCGTGAAGCCCCTCAAGAAAAAACAGAATGTTGAACCATCTAATCGGTCTAATTATAGGCATATATCCCTTCTACCAATTTTGGGTAAGATAACAGAGAGAATAGTCTACAAACAACTCTCCAGGTTTTCTGAGTCTACATCTGTTTTTCATCCCCGCCAGTCTGGATTTCGCCCAAAATACTCAACAGAATCAGCATTACTTGAGATATCAGACACCCTAAAATTCATAACGGCTAGTGGCAGGAAGGCAGTCCTGATCCTTTTGGATCTGTCTGCCGCTTTTGATACCATCTCCCATGACATCCTGCTAGCCAGATTAAGATCATGTGGCATTTCTGACCTTGCATTGGCATGGATTATATCCTTCCTGTCAAATAGAGAGCAGGTTGTCTCTTTGGGCTCCTGTCTATCATCTGAACGTAACGTATCTACGGGTGTCCCACAGGGGGCTTCTCTTAGTCCTCTCCTGTTTAATATATATATGGCTCCACGCATCTCATTGATCTCGTCCTTTGGGATCGAAATCCCATCTTATGCTGACGATACCCAACTAATTCTGTCATTGGAAGAGAGATCGACGAAAGCCGAAGGAAATTTTAAGGCTTGTTTTACGGCAGTCATCAAATGGATGAACAACAACCATCTCTGCTGTAACACTGATAAAACAGAAATCCTTCCTATTGGAAAAAATATTTTTTTCCAGCCTGAGGCCTGGTGGCCAGATGATACTGCAGCCCCCCTTCAACGGTAGAGGTCGCAAAAATTCTGGGAGTACTGTTTGACTCTTCCCTTTCATTCAAACCTCATGTCTCAAAACTAACAGGGACTTGCTTTGGCCTCATTAAAACATTGAAAAAAATGTTTTCAATCTAATCCCGCTTGCAGCAAGGAAAACGGTAACAGTAGCTCTTATATTATCACGGCTAGACTACTGTAATAGCCTCCTTGCAGGGATGAATAAAGCCTCCCTGAGGAAACTTCAAGTAGTTCAGCATGCGGCGGCCAGATTGGTCCTAGGGCTTCCACATAGAGCGTCTGCCTCTGCTGCTTGTTCAAACTATTGTTGACAACCTTTAGAGCATCTCGCTGTTTGGGCCCTGCTTATCTTTCGACTAGATTCAAATCATATACCACAACAAGGACGCTCAGATCTAGCTCTGCAAATCTACTTACAATAACTAGGTTCAAATTGTCAACTAGAGGAGGGAAATCAGGAACGGTCTTGGGTGCAAAGGCGTGGAATAGCCTGCCAAAGGAACTGAGAGCGATTCAACAGGAAGAGCAGTTTAGAAGAGCCCTAAAGACTTGGATATTCGGATTAACAGATGTTTGCTCCTTGACCCTGATTTAGCCTATATTGTTACAATCGTTCTTAGTTATCTGCAGCCCCAGGAGACTCCATTAGGAGTGACAGTCGCGCTATACAAGCCGCACTTTTCATTTCATTTTATTTCATGATCCTGGATCTGCCTTGGAGTATGGTGGCCTCTATTCACCACCCACATTATTCTGGGAGGACTTGTATTTCTATATTCTAATGGGCGACATGTTTGGATGGACATTAGGGGAACTGGATTACTTATAAGCCTTACAGAGGAGTTACTATCTATTGCTGGAACATGATTTAATAAAGGACTAGTGGGCAGGTCACTAGGGTTTGCTCTCAATTGCTCATTTGTTACAAGGAGCTTCACTTGATTTGAGAGCACTAAAATTTGCGATTTCAACGAATTAACGTCATCCCTTAGTTCAGTAATTATCTTACAGGTGTTACTTTCTTCGGTTGGATGCTGTAGTCGGGAAACCTCCCCCCTCTCCCCAAGGACCTCGTTCTGGCTATTCGTGCATACAACACCTTAACTGAACTGCGGGGTATCTCCCTGCACTTCTTCCTGCCGATCCACCGCTAGTTCTGTCTGGTCTTGGAGTAGCAAAAATCGGTTAGATAAGGGAATAGTAGTGTCTATATAAATGTCATTCCTACTATTATCGGCATTAATGCTTGCCCCTAGGGTGGAAGGAGGAAAAGCTCCTAACTCCCTATCACGCTCCTCAGATGCGCCTTACATGTCAGTATTATGCCCAAGAACCTTGGGGACAGTGCTTTGTGTAGTGCACTTAGTGAATATAGACGGAATTCGCTTAGTTTTACTAGCGTGATTGGGCTGGTTCAATGGTAGAGTGCTGTTCCCCTAACATAGATGTGATAATAGGAGGGCTTAGACGGTGGAGCTAGGATGTCTTGAAATTCTACCAATAAATCGTCAATGCGATCCAAGACACAGTTTTGGGCTGCAGATTTGCGAGCAATTTTGGCTTTACTAATTTTCCTGCACCCCCCCTCAGTTGACCCACCCTCCTTGTTGTCGCTCACAATTGTTTTCCTTTTCCCCATAACAACAGGTAGCTATTGGGTCAGAGACTGGGATAGATCTTTAATTGCCCAATATATCCAGCTTTTCGTGGGCAGATATGGAATAATACCACCTATACAGAGTTTGTGCATGTTTATGCATATATAACTCACAGTTTATGAGCAGCTACAATCCACAAGTCCACGAGTCTCACAGGGTTCCACTATATCTTCGGAAAATGGCAAGCCAAGGAAGGTGGCCTTGCCCTGCCTCTTCCTGGCGATGATAGGCAAGGATGGGCTTGCCCTTGGCCCGGGCTTAGCCCGGGCACAGCCCGTGCGCAGTCCGCGCTGCGGAAGATGATGGCGCTTTTTAAGCACGGCAGCAGCAGCCTCCTCCCTCCAGGGAGCAAAGGAACCTGGGACTATGGGTCCCCTTTAGCAAAGTTGGTGTTCAGCAAACAGCACGTCCTGCGCTGCGGTAGATGACAGCACTTTTTAAGCGCAGCAGCAGCAATCTCCTCCCTCCAAGAAGTAAAGGAACCTGGGACTAGGAGTCCCCTTTGGCAAAGTTGGTGTACAGCAAACAGCGCATCGCACGCTACTGTAGATGACAGCGCTTTTTAAGTGTGGCAGCAGTAGTCTCCTCCCTCCAGGGAGCAATGGAACCTGGGACTAGGAGTCCCCTTTGGCAAAGTTGGTGTCCAGCAAAGAGCACGTCCCGCGCTGCAGTAGATGATGGCGCTTTTTAAGCACGGCAGCAGCAGTCTTCTCCCTCCAGGGAGCAAAGGAACCTAGGACTATGAGTCCCCTTTGGCAAAGTTGGTGTCCAGCAAACAGTGCGTCCCTGCCTTTGAAAAATAAACCATTTTGACAGGTCTAGACCTTCCATTGAAATATTAATAAGTGAACTCCAAGTAGGCCTTGGAACACACGAGGCTGGGTGCAAAGCATTTGAAAACAGAAAACGTAGAAATGTAATGCTAGCATGAGCTTACAGTGGCTATCACTAAAAACCTATTTTCACGTTAGGAAGGCCGAATGGCCCATAGATAAACAGTGGGAAGCAAAATAAAAATAAAATGTTTACTATCTCAGTGTAGGGACCAGCTAGCAGTACGATTCGGAATGATCTTTAATAGTTATCAAAAGACTAATTTAATAGTGAAATGAATTTGTTGATAAATATTAAAGAAAAGTAACTTTTAGAAAGTTTCCCTTTTCCTGCCTGAAGCATCTGGGGGTTACATTAGCCTCCAACTGCATCCCTCTGAATGTTCAAACCCTGATGGCATATTAATACTGATCCCAGAGCAGACCTGGGTGTGGGGAGGTGTTTTTGTTCCTCTGGAAGAATGACCATTTTGGGTGTGTCTAAGAACTTAAATTACTTCAAAGGGGCCTCCCCATCACAGGCAGATATCAGATGACACCTGGACTGAGCCCTTCTTTTTTCCCCATGCATGCAGGCACCAATCCTAATGGGAGGAGAGCTGACCCCAAGACTGGTTTGGAGTGACCACAGAGGTGGGTTGCTCATTACCTTGACCACACCTCTGGGTGGCCACACAGGGTCTGCACAAGGAGAGAAGGATTTCACCAGAGAGGGGCACTATGGATTTTTTTCCAATAGTGCAGACAGGAACTACTACAAATGTGGGCAGGGATTTTCTTGGGACCTTTTGCCAATTACTCAAGGTGGGGCTAGGCGTCACCCCCAAGTCTCAAGTTACTACGAGGCATAAATGTGGCATTCTCTGGCAGCCTGTATTCAGAAGAGGAACAACAGAAAAAGATGGACTGGACCTGCAGTCTGTGGCCTGAAAGTATCCCTGAAGGACTGGGCCAGTTCCTTCATTTACCCAGGACAAATGAGTGGATTGCAAGGGACTTAAGGCTGACCTCCAGTTCAAGCTACAGGGATACAAAAAGCTACAAGAGGCCTTTCCCGCAACTGCCAGGCTGACCATTTCCAACTAGACCTTCCCTGGACCCTGCTATTGGGTCCTGCTGGAGCAAGTCCTGACCCTCAAGTGCTGATCCTGAGCTCCTGGAACTCTTGGCTCTGTCTGGCTGGACTTCAACTACCACCTCTTAAAACCTGGGACATAGAAACCTATTCAACTTCAAGATCTCCAGAGGACCAGGACAAACCTACCATGCTGATCTGACCAAGGTGCTTGCTGATGTTCTGAAGATTCTGGTTTCTCCTGCTTGGAGCCTCTCTGCAGCAGCAAATCTGATTCAGTGGGACTTCAAGAAGATATCCAGCCTCAAGGAGAAACATAGAGATCTTGACCGAGCACGCCAAAAGTATCCAGCCAGCGAGTGAACCAGTCTTTCAAATTTGTCCCGCATCGAGATTTCTTGCCAAAAACAGCGTCACTGGGACCATATTCAATGGCTATCTGATCTCATGAAGGCTTTCTCAGCTACATACTGCTGCTTTGCCCTGCTGAAGATTTTGGACTTTTATTTTTTAGGCTAGTCCCAAGGCAAATCTTCCAACCAAGTCAAACATGGTTCCTCTATCCTACCTGCACTGCATCTCAGTCAACCTCAAATTGTACCTAGTAACCAGTCTATTGTGATCAGTTGACCATGGTTAGCACTGATAGCTTTTTTGGCAATATATTTATTTAAACAGTTAATGATTTCTGGTCCCCCTTATTGAATTTTTGTTGTTTAAGTGTCATTTTGTTTATTTAGATTTACCTTAATGTTCTTATTCAAGTTGGGATTTTTATTGTGTTGTGTTTTGACTTTATTACTGTTTTGATACTGCATAGATATTCTGCACATTGCCCTAAGTTAAGTCTGTCTGCTCTGTGGCATAGCTTCCAGCGGTTTGAGCTCAGGATAGTTTAGTGGCTTGGAGTGGCAGTCACTCTCCTCATCTACAAGGTTTGTAAGTTGAGGAGGGTGACTACTCCCCTCAAGTATCAATTACACTCCGTGTCACAGTAAACCTTCCAAGTCATTAAACTTGGGTGGCTTATGCAGATGTTATAAACATAGGCTTCAAGTGCTCTCTTGTAAGTACCACTTGTGTGTACCCTGTCTCCATGTTGGACTTCTTTGTAGGTCATGTGGCATAGACTATGCTGCATTCCCCATTGTTCAATTTAATTGAAAACAATAAAAGCAAGCAAGGACTGAGTCACATCCATTTTAGATTATACACTTCTCTGTTTTATTTTTTAAATGAAGATGTTTATTGTCTATTATATCACAGCCGTTTCTAAATAGATTTGTCCATAAAATGGTTCTCCTTTTGTTTATTTTGCTGCTTTCACTTTCAAATTTACGTTTTCTCTAATGACTTGCTTAAATACAGTTACATGTTCAAAACGTCTAGCCTATCATCTCTTTTGTTTATTCATTTACGTTGCTAACAATCCAACCCGTTTGGTGGTTCCCTTCTTGGTCCTTTAACTGATGTGCTATTTCTTTAGTTTTCTCTTCGTAAAAGAGTGCCTATATGATCCTGATGATGTCTTCATCTTCTGGACATCAGGGTCCTGCTGGAGAGAAAGGGTTGCTATGTCAACCTTTGATCTCTGCTCTGTTTTCTTTTCTTAATAGTTTAGCTACATTCATTTTGTAATTGTGAAACTGGCATGATGCTGATCTGTATTTATCCAGTCAATCCTTTGCAAAATGTACTGTTTTCTCTATTTAACATGATGTTCTTTTATATTTTCTGGCATAACACTGACAGCCTTTCCTCAAGCACTAAAAGGCAGCTAAGTATTTCACCACCACTAATACCCTGTCCAAACACCTCCTTAAGGTCCAAATGCCTGTCTCAAATCATGAGACAAGATAGGCTGCATCCACTGCAGCTTTATCACCTGTAGCACCTATTCTACATCCTTTTGTTGTATCCACACCTGACGCCCACTAAGTAAATGGTGGCACAGCTCTTGCAACATCAATCATTCCCCTGTCAGCTTATGCTTTGGGCAGATGGTGTGATGCCACAGTAGTGCCGCATAACTAGACACATTTGTGTTAGTTGTTTTTAACAGTGTTTCTCATTGCAAGGAGTTGTTTCCTATATCAGTATCACCTCTTGTTGTATCAGTTTTTTAGCCCAGTCTTGCTTTTTTGTGATTTTTATTTTTCTTCTCAATTTTTTGGGCCCTCCACATGCGCCCAGGTTGCAATAGTCAGTTGCTTCAAACTCAGGGGCATATGTTCAAGGAAGTGGCAGAGTGAGGCGTTAGCCGTCATGGCTTAACAGCTCACTCCGCCACTTCAGAAACGCAAGGCTGCACCATATTTACAAAAATATGGTGCAGCCTTGAGTTTCCCCCTGCACTGGCGCTACACTTAGCAGTGTAGCGCCATCGCAGGCACCGTTGCACCATAGTCCAAGTGTGTCTGTGTGCAGGGGAAAGATTGTTTATGTACAGGAAGGTCCCCTTTCCTGTACATAAACAATCTTTAAATGCCATTTTGTCACTTCTATGTGTGCTGCTTAATGCAGCACACATGGAAGTCATAAAATAGCATTTTCATTTTAAGATTGTTTATTTACAGGAAGGGGTCCTTCCTGTACTTAAACAATCCAAGGCATTTTGCTTTTTCCATGTGTGCGGCACAAGGCAGCACACATGGAAAAAGCAAAAATGAAGAGAAATAATGCATTTCTCCTCGTTTTACAAGTTACGATCAGGATTTCCCTGGTCCTCGTTTTGGCGCTGCCTCCTATTTACGCTGCCCTTGTAAATAGGGGACAGCGTCAAAATCAATGTGTGTTGCGTTGGAATGCCCACCGCAGCACCCATCACCCATCTCTTCCACGCTAAGCATAAAGTGAAAGGGGGCCTTATTTACAAGGCAGGATAAAGATGTGGGGAAACCCAACATAGCCTTGGAGGCTTGGGCAGTCAAGTTAATGATAAGTAAGGGTTGCCTACAAAGGATTTTGTTTCAAATTTATTACTTTAGTGTACTATACACAAAATTGCTTAGTGGTTCAATCCAAATTGATCCTGGACCTTTAAACCATCAGAGCATATGTCAAATTAGATAATGTTAACACTCAATTAATTGAGAAAATAATATCGAAAACACGGAAATATCTTTTTTCAAAAAATGCAAAAATTTCATATAGATTAAAATTCAGAGGAATGTCCCAATCAACCTACAATTCATGAATGTAAACATCTATTCCAAAAAAGATAGAGTAACATGTCTAAAGATGCACAGTACAGTTACTAATACACAATAAATGTTACAGAAATAGATGAGGGAGACGACGTTTCGGTCTGTCGTGGCATTAGTCCATCAGACCATCTTCAGGACATTCAATTGATTTGCATAAAACAGAGACCCTTTGTAGCGGTCCGATAATAAAATGGGACACAAACGAGTCTTGGTATGGAGACAATTCCACCAAGCGACATCACTATTGCAAAGGTCACTCTAATATTAAATCGCTTGTTGCTTTATTTAATATGGAGCATCAGTCGATATGAAATTTGCAACTGTAACTCTATACATGAGTTAGAAAAACCTCATTGCGAGTGTAGAACTTAACACAGAGTTTGCCTGTTAATTAGATCTTTACGTAGCGCCTTCATTGGCATCTGTCCTGTGGATGTGGAGCATAAACCCTACGAGGATTAGGCCATTGCAGCGTCGGTGCATCACTTTTGATTTCAAAAAGATTTTTATTGGCTGTTTCCAAATAAGGCAATACATACTATGCGGTAAAATAGGAGCATACAAAATAGACATACAAAAATAAGCAATGAGGGTAAAACAATGATTAAATGGTCAGCAGAAGGGATTGATAACCAAAATGACATAGTGTTACATCCCAAATTAAACAAATAAAACATATGTAGTATCGAACATATGTAGTATCAGTGCAATGCCCCTCAGATGGTGGCATCCGCTAGCGATAGCAGGAGGGGTATCCAGAAGACCAGTATAGAGCGGGACCGTGAGCATAGGTAACGAGGTTCATGGCGGTTTGTGAGAACTAAAGTAATGGTCGAGAGTGCATCACTTTTAATATGGGAAAACGTGACATACCGGCGGTGCAAGGGGCTTGTAAATAAGCCTCAACATTTCTCTGCAAATGACTGTAATAGACTCTCACACATCACCCACATTAAAAATTAATTAAAGTAAAACTGTATTTAAAACACTATATTTATTCATTAATCAAGTTCATCTGAGCAAGACTCTCTGCAGAACAGACCTAACTCTATTAGGGGCCCCTTTTAAAGTCTGGGGCTCTGGGCCAGAACCCATTTTGCCAATGCCCTAAAATGTCTTAGGTCAAAAACCAATAATAATAAAGTGTTACAGTGCCGTGCTTCCACTTGAGATCGTATGCGACGGAGGGGTGTATGCTAGTGAGTCCTTGCAGTATGCATTCTGAAATCGCCCCTTTGTTTTGTTGCAAGGGCCAAAGTGCAAAATATATGACGTGCCTAATGCACAATAAGCTGCTAAAGTGCAGTGCATTTGTCATTTGTCAAGTGTTGATCCAGTAACAAATGGGGGTGGTAGGCCAGTCATATAAGTGGGTTATAAGTGTGCTCTATTTGGGTTCCAAAGATTTGGTTGCGGATTGTTTGATGCAGGAGTCCGCCTTTATAAGAAATTTTACAAAGCATGCCATGGTTTGTGGCGCTGAACCCTTCAGGTAGAACAAAATTGATTAGCGGTGAGATAGGATGCCATTTGAATTGAAGAAGTTTTGAAGATAGATTTTGCGCCAAGGTAATAAAACTGGGATAATGCAGAGCATGTGCCAGAAGTCTTCCCTGGGATATTGGCAAAACCTGCAGTTGTTTTCCTCTGTAGGTTGGAGCCATATTGTAACGGTGTTGAGTGGGGGAAGAAGCCCAAATCTGGTGTGGAGCACTTTTATTTTTATGTGATTTCCTAAGCAGGCATCCACGTAGGACCGCACGGTCAGTGCCTTGTATGTACTGATGGTCGTCCATACATGGCTATGCAGTCTAAAGTTTGCTTTGTCTTTGCGTCGGAGAGTTGCTTGATTTGTTTGTTGAATGCTAGCTTTAAAGCCTGGTTAGGTAGGCTTTTTTGCCAAAGTTGCTCTGCCCGCAGGTGTTTAACTGACACCGCTATTTCCTCTGACCAATAATTTGGATTTGGGTGCGTGTTGGATGCAATTTCTTATCATAACAAGGCTCTTAGTGAGTTTGGTTGTGCCTACCTCAGCAGGGATTCATGTTTGAGAAAAGAACCCTCTTCTACCAGTTCTTGATCCTGGAGGCCAAATTCTAGTCTAATTTGAGCTGAAAAGGGGCTTTGTGACAGTAGAAAGATGAGGCGGAAGACTTCGCTCTGTGCCATGATCAAGTAGCTTGCAAACTTTCAGGGTAAGATTTCAAGCCGTATGTTAGCGTTAGTAGGAACTTTGCCTTTATCTCTGTAAGCAGTGGGTGCCAGGTTGGACTTTGCAATTTGGTTGCCAGGACTTGGAGTGCTAAGATTTGTGACACCACCCTTGCTTTCAGTGTATTTAGGTGCAGTCGATGGGAACAGCAGTCCTCGAGCCATACACCTAGGTCTTGCAGTTTCCACTTCTGCCCACTAGATTTCCCCAACAATGCCATGTCTTTTTCTTCATTATCCTTTTACCAAATATGATAACCTTTGATTTCTCAAGGTTGATAGATATCTTATTGGGTGGGCAATATTGGTAGAGGGAGGTTAAGTGATTTTGCAAGGCTATGGCAGAAGGTTTCAGTAAAACAATGTTGTCTACATATATTAGTGAAGTGATTAGTTGTTGACCCAGCTTTTGAGGATGGGAGCTGGTGGAATGCAGTTGAGAGCACAAGACTGCCAAGTGTAAGTTAAATAACGTCAGGGCAAACACGCACCCTTGTTTTTTACCTCTATCTATATGGATTTGGGATCTTACACTCCTATTACACCCAAGTGTGACCCTGGCCCAGTTCCCCGAGTGTAGAATCAGAATTCCTTTTAGCAGGTTTGAAGGAATATTCCATTCTGCTAACTTTCTTCACATGCGGTTTCTGTCAACCGAGTCAAATGCTCTTGACAGGTCTAGAAAACGAATGTACTACGTAACTATGCCATCCATTACCCCACAGTAGGTTACAACGCGGATGTTACATTGTCCGCGTTGTTACAACGCATGACTTTGTATCGCAAGTCGTTTCTACGACTTGCGCTAGATGGCACACTAGACTTAGGAATAGTATAAATTAATAGTCCTACTTCAGTTAGCGCAACAGCAGGGAATGTGTTGGATTTAAAATCCAACACATTCCCTGGTGTCTCGCGCCATCTAGCACAAGTCGTTGATACGACTTGCGATGTAATGCCATGCGTGGTAACAATGCAGACGATGTAACGTCCGCGTTGTAACCTACCCACAGGGTATTACCAGCATTGTAAATGCTGTTTCCCCTAGAAAGCAAAAACCAAAGGAAATGATGGACGGAGTGTTGAACATTGCAAGCACTCACCCCCAGTCAACTGATCTGGGTTTAATCCATCACTGTTCTTTAGCCCACTCTGCCACCCCAGTTCAGACATGGCCATATGCAAATCAGTCTGACCCTGTGCCTCATGGGAACAGTCCAGCCCGAACTGCCAAGCCATGTCTTCCCTGGACCGGAAACAAGCTTCCTAGGACCGGTTTCTGGCATTTCAGCCGTCTTCAGCCAGGCTTGCTTGAATCCATCCGTCCATCACCACCCCCTTTTGTACCGTTTCCCCTAGAAAGCAGGTGCATGAGGGTAGTTTTTTCCTTGTATATTTTTCTGTTAACATGGCCAAGGCTGCAAAATTGTCAACGGTGCTCGATGTTGGGCAGAAACCTATTTGGTTAAGCGGTATTAAACTTGAATGTATTGCCCAAGTTTCCAGTTCCTCAAGTAATAGGCTTGAGAATATCTTTCCATCGATGTCAAGGAGTACGATCATGTGGTAGCTGTCAGGGTTTCCATATTGCCCTTTCTTGCAAATAGGATGTATGATTGCTCCTTTCCATGAGTCTGGGACCCTGTTATCCTTTCGGTAGGTATTGTATATTCTACTTAGTTTGCTGCTTCAAAAAGCATGATTGTTTCTAAATACTGCTGTTGGCAGGTCATTTAGGCCTGGAGAGGCTCTGCTTCTGCAGGCCCATAATCTTGCTTCGATATTTTGTCCCACAAAAATTAGGGGGGTCTTCCACTGAGTGTGCTTGGTAATGGTTCATTTATATTTGGATTCTGATACAGTATAGAGATGCACTCTACCCACTTTTCTTCGGGCACTGTGTTTCCTAGGGATCAAGTGAGTCCTCACTCGAGTTAGTTAATGATGGATCATAGTAGCTTGTTATGAACCCCAATGTACCCCAATATAGGCCTAGGCAGTTGCAAGACCCTTTACCTACATTTGTCCTGCCCTTGTTCTACATAACGGGTCTGGCGCTGACCTTTTACTAGTTAGGTGCTGAATAAATGTTGTGTGGTTTTCTCCGAAATCTAGCCTCATTCATTATGCATGAGAACTCTTAGTAGCACAGCAGGATTACCATCTTCTGCATAATAACTCTGTATAAGGGTCACCATTATCATCAATCTTGGCTGACATGCCCATAGTACACATCTACATAGAAACCCTGAGGGTACCTTTTGGGTATATAAGCACCACATCTGTGCTGGGCAAATCCTAGCAGAAAAGACTTCCTTGCTGACACACTGACGTGAGACACTGAGGTCTCTGCACACCGACACTCCAGTACGCTGTGGTCTGACATCCCTCACGGGGTGTCCATCTCGAGGCCAAGACGGGGTCCTTCACTCTCCCACATCAGGTAATGGGGTTGGTTCTATCCACCCACATACATGCTACGTACACTTGGGTACATCTAGTTAGGGTTTGCATCATAGGAGTAAGTGTTATTATTGTCATGTATCTATATGCTTGCATATATTCATTGTTTTAGCACTATGGTAGAATTCTACCTTTTCTTTACTCTGCTGGTGCTTATAACCGTATATATATGTTTCTATAATTTTCTGTCTCATGGTTGTTGCAGCACACGCATTTTATAATAGAATGACGCTGGTTCAATAAATGCTTATTGAAAACTTCCCCACCGTTTATTCTGTGTATATCTATGAGAATAAGTGAGCACGAGTGACTGAGCGAAAAGTACTGTACTGTTTCCACGATCCCTGAGGGGTCAGGGTTGTCATGTTCGATAGCTGTCAGAAACTATTCGGTCCTTGGTAAGGTTAGGGGACTTATAGTGGCACTGTGAGCTAGCTGGTCTACAGCCTAACATATCCTCTGGGGGTGTCTGGAATAAGGCTGGACACCAATCAATTAGTTTATGTAGTCTAAACGGGCAGATCCTATATAGATTGGTAGGAACTACATGACAAACTTGCTGTTATTTACCTTGCATGCCTCCACCAATCTTACCCACTTCTGGTACCTGTGCAACTGCAAAAGGCACACATTCTGACTACATTTTTATTTTCATGCCAAGCTTGGCGTAAAAATGTTCAATGTTTGTTTGCTATAAAAGAAAGCTGAATTGTCTATGAAAGCTAAAATGGAATATGTTTTTTTCTATTAACCTGCTCATTAAGGGTTTTTTCTCTCTTAATTGATCTGCACAAAACATGACTTTCCAAAATGGCTTTAGGAGCTTCTTCAAATGCTGCGAAATATATTAACAAACCAAAAAATGCCTTTCCAATACAAATTGCATCTGAACAGCACCCAATAAGCTATTCTGTCCCTCTGGCCTTCAGTGGCAGCTAGTAATTTTAGAGGATGTATGTCGTTACAACGCACACTTTTACAACGCATGACACTACAACGCATTTTTAAAAACTACCTTTACAACGCATTCCATTACAACGCATACTACCTTTACAACGCATACCATTACAACACATAATATTAAATTGCATTTAAGGTAAGTATTAGATAGTATAGGGGTAAAAATTACTTTTCTAACTCCAGGGGGTGCAACAGTAGGGTAAGTGTTGGATAGTATAGGGGTAAAAATTACTATTCTAACTCCAGGGGGTGCAACAGTAGGGAAAGTATTGGATAGTATAGGGGTTAAAATTAATATTCTAACTCCATGGGTGCAACAGTAGGGTAAGTGTTGGATAGTATAGGGGTAAAAATTACTATTCTAACTCCAGGGGGTGCAACAGTAGGGTAAGTGTTGGATAGTATAGGGGTAAAAATTACTATTCTAACTCCAGGGGGTGCAACAGTAGGGTAAGTGTTGGATAGTATAGGGGTAAAAATTACTATTCTAACTCCAGGGGGTGCAACAGTAGGGTAAGTGTTGGATAGTATAGGGGTAAACATTACCATTCTAACTCCAGGGGGTGCAACAGTAGGGTAAGTGTTGGATAGTATAGGGGTAAAAATTACTATTCTAACTCCAGGGGGTGCAACAGTAGGGTAAGTGTTGGATAGTATAGGGGTAAAAATTACTATTCTAACTCCAGGGGGTGCAACAGTAGAGTAAGTGTTGGATAGTATAGGGGTAAAAATTACTATTCTAACTCCAGGGGGTGCAACAGTAGGGTAAGTGTTGGATAGTATAGGGGTAAAAATTACTATTCTAACTCCAGGGGGTGCAACAGTAGGGTAAGTGTTGGATAGTATAGGGGTAAAAATTACTATTCTAACTCCAGGGGGTGCAACAGTAGGGTAAGTGTTGGATAGTGTAGTGTAATATTATGCGTTGTAATGGTATGCGTTGTAAAGGTAGTATGCGTTGTAATGGAATGCGTTGTAAAGGTAGTTTTTAAAAATGCGTTGTAGTGTCATGCGT
Source organism: Triturus cristatus (assembly GCF_964204655.1). Taxonomy (NCBI): domain Eukaryota; kingdom Metazoa; phylum Chordata; class Amphibia; order Caudata; family Salamandridae; genus Triturus; species Triturus cristatus. The sequence continues at coordinate 179,374,189 of NC_140593.1, forward strand.
TGTAATGTCATGCGTTGTAATGGATTTTGCGTTGTAAAAAATGTGTTGTAAGTGTAGTGCGTTGTAAAAGTTGCGTTGTAAAGGTTGTTCCCCAATTTTAGCATGCAAAGTGGGGATGGGGGCAGGGTGACCACACATACACACTCACACCCATGCATTTACAAACTCGCAAACACATACCCTTTCACTACATTCACTCACAAATATTCACACATGCATACGTATATTCATACATCCATGCACGCACGCACCAAACAAAAAAAACTTGATACTTACCTTCACTGCAGATCTTTGGGAGGGAAGCCTCGGAGGTCCCAGGATGGTTGGGACTGCTGCTTCCTCGCATTGGCTGAACTTCAGTTAGCCAATAAGGGTAGGCAGCAGTCCCTCACCCATCACTGAACAACACTCTGCCTTGGGCACTTCAGGGCTTAAAACTGAAGCGCCCAGGTCCAAGTCTATCAGTGACGCTCCCCTTTGTCACAAGGGCCTTGAGGCACATTTTCCAGGCTGAGGAAGTCCCACCCACAGCGCTGCAAAATACTAAGCGTGTCAAAGTTCAGCTCAGGCAGACAAGAGCCTGCGCATTTGACACATTTACATCTCCTGGCTGCCTGACCTGAACAAGAATAGTGTCTGTCAGGCTGACCTTTGTTCAGCCTGACAGACACTCTTCTTGTTGGGGAAAACGGTGGGGGGTGTGGCCCTTCGGCCCTAAGGACAGACCACAGCTCTCGCTGATGGGCTGCAAGCTAGTAGACTGCTTTTAAAGCTGGGTGATTTGCTAGAACGCAACCATGAAAGTTGTCATAGCTCTATTCTGATTTTGAACATTTTTGCCAGGGCTGATGTTGCTTTTCAGTCCAGCCCTGCATCAGCACCATAACTACGGCGCCAATGTCACAATTGCAATATCGTCTTTTAGATTGAAGGGTGTTTTTTTGTATTTTTTGTATGCCAATTGTCCATTGGTGAAGATGCGTGCATTATGTTAAGAATTTAAAAAAAAAAAATAATCGTGATCCCAGTCCATTGGGTAGGCCATGAGAGAATAGTTGAGACACCTTGTCAGGGGCATCGAGCCTGCATATTTTCAAGGTACAGACAACCTCACACTGACGAATCACTGGCATTTCATTACTGCGACCCTACCACATGACTTGCTAGCGGTTAACCTCATGTTGTCTGGGAAATCCTTATTAGAAACTGAACAGAGAATCGAACTGCAAATTTTGGATGCATTGAATATGTTAAACCCAAACAGGTTGACACATTTTAAACCAATGATGGAAAAGCGCCAGTCATCGAACGGCATCTCCCAAATCGTGTCATCCCATTATTGACACAAATACGTCGAGGCATTTAAGAAGTAGAGAAACTCTTTGTTTTGGTATTTGTTGTCGTGCCATAGCAGTTTTTAACAAGCGTTGCGCTCCCGTCAAACGAGGAAACCAGCTGACCTCGAGTTGTAGAGAATATCCGTTCCAAGATTTTCGTTTTTTCCGAAGCAGCTTGGGGAGAGCAGGAGGCTGTGAATTTGTGTCACAATTGAAAAATAGCGGGTAATCTTTGCTCTGGGAATTACTTTAGTGCTTGATACACTGAAGGCGGCGCAGCCTCTCCCGCTCAAGGAGCGCCGTTATTTCCTTGTCAGCAGCGAGTCATTTCCAGGCGCCTTGGACACAGTCGTCAGACTCGACTGTCTTCTCTCATTTCCAATAAATGCTGTTTGGAAAAAGCCCGTGCGGCAGCTGCCTCGGCGGCGAGTGCAGCCCGAATATGACTGCAAATCCCCGACTTAACAGGCAATCTATCATTTAAGTGAACATGCTGACATGATGTATGCCGGAGCCACCGATGACTAGCAGGACGGGTTTAGCAGTTGCGGCTGTCCTACATTCACCAGCCAAACAGTTCGAAGCATCGAGAGCAGCTAAACGAGAAATAAATGAATGGGAGGCCCTGTGCATGTTTTTTGGATGCACAGGTTAGAAGCTAATAGAAGACATTATGGGGAGGCACGCCAACCTCCAAAGAAAGGGATGCGTTTCTTCACTGCTTGTCAAGGCTCCAAAACAGTTTTCACACATCGAGGCACAGATTTACTAAGATTGTATGTAGGGTTACCTAATTTTTTTGGGCGCCGCCCCGAGGCAAACCTTTTTGGGGATTTACAAAGTCAGGCACAGCCCGATTTCTGTGGATTTGTAAAAAAAAATGTAACGCATGGGAGCACTTAGAGCTGCCCTGCGTCACCGTGCATCAGCTGGTATTTACTAAGCCATGCAAGGACATGTACTTTTAAGTTTTATATGACCTGGTTGTGGAAAACTTCCTAATTCTTTTTTCACTACTGTGAGGCCTACCCCTCCCGTAAGATAACATTGGGGTGTTCCTTATTGAAATCATAATTGCATGTATATAGCGCTTACTATACTTATAGAGGCGTTAAAGCACTTTTTGGCAAGTAGCATGCTCCTACGGAACCCAAAAAGGATTTGTGGTGAATTACTATACAGGACTATGAAATTAATTTGAGCGGTGGATATACGAGTCTGTTATTTGGGTTGAAAAAAATAGTGGAGTGATAGAAGAGGGAGGGGTTGGTATTTATATAGCTCTTGGTACCCCTTGATAAAGCAGGAAAGTGCTTTTCGGAAAGTAGCATGCCACTCTGGAACCCAAACAGGTTTGGTGGTGAATTAGTGTAGGGAAATATGAAAATAATTTGAGGCTGTTAGTTGGATTGATAAGAATAGTGGCGAGATAGAAGAGAGAATTGTCTAGAAAGTGTTTATTTGAAGATCGTAGCAGCAGGAGGCGGTTCGGTATGAGTAGAGGGGAGGGGGGAGAATCAAAGGGAAGGGTTTAGAAAGGCTTGTTTGGGAGATATGAATAGTAAAAGAGGTTTGAGATGATGCAAGGAGGGGTAGAGGAGAGAAGAGTCTAGAAAGGGTTATTGTGTGGGTCATAGTAGGGGTAGGGGAGGGAAGAGTTTAGAAAGGGTTGTCTTGGGGTTCATAGTAGTCAGAGTGGAGGTAGAGAGTATATTGAGAGAGGAATAAGGTGAGAAATAGGGTATTGCATTGGAGAGAGTAGTAGATTGAGGTTTGGGATGAGTCAAAGAGTTGAGGTAGAGGATATACTGAGAGAGGAATAGGGTGAGATATAGGGTAGTGCTTTGGAGATGCTGAATTAGGACTAAAGTAATAAATATAAAGATACATAAGCACATGGAAGGTATGTATGTTTAAGTAAGGTAATATATCTAGATTTAAGTTGGAATAAAAAAACTCAGACTTTCAAGTGATGCTCTACTTTAAGCTAATTTGTTCAATAGTGAAGCAATTGTAAATGAATATTAATGCAGTTACCTAAAAACATGTTACACATAGAATAATGTAACCATAAGTAATATGTACATTTTTTAAGCAGACTAATGAAAATCTGTATATTTATGAACATGATTATTATACAAATTTATACAAAGAAATACAAATATCTAGGTACACATATATCAACCAAAATAACTGCCTATATACACAGGGATATGCTGTATATTTATGTTTGAGTATCGTGAATATGTGGAGAACAGCTAACTCTTGAGTAATCTTCTGAGGATAAGGTAGTTATCCATGGATCTTATGTTCGGGGTAAAGATTTCCGTAATTTGGCTGCTTGAACAGAGAATGTTGTGCCACCTATGGGTTTTTTCTTGCATAGTGCGATTTTGCGAGATAAGGTGCCAATCTAGAGCAGAGGTTCCTTTGTTGAATGTATTTCCTGATTTTATTCCTGATGAAGAGTGTCCCTGTTCCATATATCATTTTGTCCACAGGTCCATAAATTAATTGTGTGATATTCTTTGGAAGGAATGCAGAGGCTGTGTTAGCCTACTCTTGGAGGTTTTTTTTTGGAAAGGGTTGGTGCTGGTGGCTTTTCTTTGTTTGATATAGGAGTCAAAAGTGTCTGCTTTGGTTGTGTAATGAATTGGCAGTTTGTCTATGAATTATTAAGTAATGGGATGAGCTACTTGTAGGCAAATTGGGTTACAAAATTGAGTGAGAATTTGATAGAATCCTTACTTGTGCATTGAGCATTTTGATTTCTATCTAAATACTGTATTTTCTTAGAATGTATGACCTTACAACGCTTTCCGTTGTAACGCATGTCTTTACCACGCATGCATTACAACGCGAATGCCATCACCACGAACATCCTTTACCACGAAAATGCCTTTAACACGCATATTTTTACAACGGTTTTCGTTGTTAAATTATGCATGTTAATGGCATTTTCTTGTTAAAGGATATCGCACTTATTATCTACTCTTTACATTTTTCCCTTGCGTGACACCAGCCCCTAATTCCCCCTCACCTCTCCTCTCCTCGATCTTCCTTGGTGACGTTCCACGTCGTTAAGAGGAAGCGGAAGTGTCCTTCCGTTTCCTCTAACAATGTGGATTGCCTCCATATCTCTCTTTAATTGACGGAATCAGGTACGGTTTTTTATATTTTATTTTTTTGGGTGCCCCCCCCCCCTCAGCCCTCTTTTATAATCCCACTTTTTTTTGGGGGGGGAAACCCCCACAGCCCCCCTTTTTATTTTATTTTAACTTTTGCACACATGCCTTTACTATGAATTTCGTAGTAAAGGTATGCGTGGTAAAGGCTTTTCGTTGTAACCACGCATGCGTTGTAATGCATGCGTGGTTATGGATATGCGTGGAAACGGCCGCGTTGTAGTGGCCGTTTCCCATTTTCTTAGCTTTTTTGATTATTGACTTATAAAATCTGTTAAGTTTCTGTATGTAGAGCTTGTCTTGATTGGTATTTGTTTTGAGCCAGGCAAGTTATAGCTTTCTAATTTGCAGTTTTACCTCTTTTAGCTCTGTATTTCTCCAAGGTGCCTGTTTTCATTTGTTCTTTTGTGTTATTGTGAGTGCTATTCGGACATCAAAAGCTTCCTGTAGCCACTCATATAGTTCTTAAACTGAATTTATTTTCTAGATTTGTATTGGATGTTAGTTGTGTTTCTGACTGTTACAAATTGAGTTTGTTCCATGGTCAATAGGTGGATGCATGTACAGTGGTTTTAGATGTGTTGCTTTGTGGTATAATATATTGGAAAGCAAGCAAATGGTGGTCTGACCATGTGACTGGAGAAATCATTTGAAAGGTAACTATTTCTGGATTTGCAAAAATAGCATCTAGGATGTGCCAAGCAATGTATTTGGGTTTGAGGATGATCTGATGTAGGTTTGGTGCATTTAGGCCAGTAATGCTTGTTTTTGGATGTGGCACATTTTGTTTGCAAACCAAATGTTTAGGTCACCAAGAATGCATAGGTTGGAGTGTAGTGTTATCAGGTTTGAAACCTTGTCTAGAAGTGTGTCTGGGAAAGTTTCATTGCTAGGTGGAGGTCTATAAGGAGTAAGAAGTTATAGGAGGAAGATGGTGTAGGGTTACATCTGGTAAAGAGGTCTTGACAACCTTGTATGGAGAAGTTGTCAGCTTTAGGTGATATTTAATGTTTGTTTCAACACAACAGCATGGCCACCTCCACTTTTGCCTATACGATTTTGTGTGATAGATGTGATGCTTGTTTTGTGACAGAGATCGAACATTTATTAGAAGGCAGTTAAGAGAATGTCTTTTAGTGATGGTGTGACTTTGTTTTGTAGAAGAGGAAGCAGTGCTTTATGGACTTATAGCAGATGTATCCTTAGTGCTGGTATTAGCTGTGTGAGGATAGCAATAATGTTGCTGTACTGTATCGTAGTCCTCAACCACCAGGCGAAGAAGGCATTTTGATGGGTCTGCCTGTTTAATTGGTGGAGATGGTGGTTGAGAGTCAGCTGCTGAGCTGTGTTGTTTTTGTAGAATTGTCTTTTTGTGAAGTAGACATGGAGATGCAAAGTTGTGAAGAGTGGTATGTTGTTTATTTTGTCTGCGTCTGTTTATGGTGAAAGGTGGTGGTGCAGCAGCATGTATCTTATTTTTTAATGTTCTAAACTGTCATATCGATGAGAGGCAGTTTAAAGAGAGTTGCTGTATATGTGTTAGGTGTGGAGGTAGAGAGAAAGCTTGGCAGTAGAGTTGGTTTAGGATGTGTATTGTTTTTGTAGCCAGCAGGGTGGAGTGGGTATATGTTTCTGGTTTGTTATGAAAAGTATTATGAGGTAGTGTTTGTGTGAGATTTTGTTGTGCTGGTGTGTGTGCTATATTTTGTTTTGAGTAGTAGTCAGAGGAGATAATGATGTATTTATTTTCTGAGAAGTATTTGTATGCAAGTATTGTTGGTGAGTGGAAAGAGCAAGGTAAAGGAGGTGGTGATGTGTTTTGGAAACAAGTGTATGTGGAGTGTGAGGGGAATAGACAAGAGTTCAGAGTGTTTTTGTTAGATTTAATTGTTGGAAGAGGAAATATGAGTAGTTGAATGGAGTGTAAGAGCTGTGTAGTTGTGTTATTTTCGTAAAAAGAGGAGGAGGGTGTTGGTTGATGAAAAGATGGAAGGTTGAGTAGGGGTCTGTTGGGACTAATTAGAGGTTAGAGCTGGTGCTTTGTATGAGCAGGGAGTGTGAGCCTGGATGGGATATAGTTATGTATGGTGTGGATTTGGGTGCATTGGTAATGAGTGGACTGGTTAGTGGTATGGGATAGAGTTGTGTTTTGTGTGTGAGTGAAGGTTCCATTATGTGTTAGTTGGGGTAGAATGATGTAAACGTGTGGTTTGTGGGGTTTTGTAGTGGGAGTTGAGACATTGAAATGTGTGTAGGGTTTGTTTGTAGTAAATGTGTGGAGTACATTTGTGTTCAGTGTGTTAATATGTTTGTGGGTATGGGTGGGATAAGGTGGGTGCTGGCAAATGGGAAAAAGGGCAGCATTTCTGGCCCTAGGCCCAACCAGGCCCAAACAGACAACTGTCCTTGTCCTCTCCACCCTTAGCCTCGACACCCGAGCTGAGACGCCCTGAACCCAGACCTTAAATAGCCCTAATGATCAGGTGACCCCTTCAACCAATGGAAAGCCTAGCCCTAACCCTGACCAGTCAGCTCACTAGCCCTAAGCCCTAGGACCAATAGGAGACCAGCCCCTTATAGCCAATCACAGCCCGATTCCTAGCAGCCAATCAGAGATCTTATCCTAAGCCCTAGGCCCAATAGAAACCCTTATCTCAGAGAACCAATCAAAACTCTAGACCTCCTCCAAAAAGATTGCTTTATTGGAACAGAAGCACAGACCAAAGACAGAAAATGCCAATAGTTTGAGTGTTCATTACAATATCTATTTTGAAATGTGCAGTTCTGCTTGTACATATATAATAAAAGACTTCATACTGAAGTGCAGTATTGTTATTAATTTGGTTGTTCAGTCAACTGAGAATGAATATGCTCTTACAAAATGGACTTCTAACCATTGGTGTTTTTCTCTTGCTCACCTGTTTACAGATAAACCTTCAGTTCTCTGATTAATAACAATACTTTAACAACAGATGTGCGTCCCACCATACCAAAAGAATATGCATCTCACATGCTGCTGGATAACTTTTTAAAATGTATTTTTAGTTTTTACAGATAAAACGAGTGTCTTACTCCGATACAAGTGGAAAACAGTAGTATATTTTACCGGCCTCTCATCAAATATACATTATAGATAAATTGCATTTATTAAGCTGTAATTCCTAACTAGGAGCAGGTAAATATCTCATGTTTGGTACCTATGAAATTGTAGTGATAAAGCTTCTTTAATGGTAAAGTCAGATTTTTCATTACCATCTGTCTAGGGCCAAGGTTGGTTGTAGCAGACAGACTTTCTGAATTTCTCCCAGACAGTGACACAATTGAGGGATTAGGTGTGCCTCAATGGGCCATCTGCTGGCAGGATGGATGTAGAGAGCTGAGCAAAGCCCCACTTACACCTGAATAGCCTGTGCTCTGCCTTCACACAAATGGCTTAACGACCCTGTAGTTTCACTGCAGTCAGCTTGGAGGCAGGGAAGGGGAGTCAGGAAATTCCATGCACTTCAAAAACCTTTTCCATAAGCTTATTCCACCTTCCAGAAGAAGCGCATCAGGGTATAAAAATAAGACCTTCAGACCCACTCTTCAGTTCACTACTGGACCTGCTGAAAACCTCTCATAGGACTACCTGCTGCTGTGACCTGCTGTGCACTCTGCCAGACTGCTGCTGTACCTGGAAGGACTAATTTGCTGCATGGAGCCTACCTGGAACCATCAGAGGCCAGCCCTCCTGTTGAGTCCTGCATCAACACTTGCACCCAGGACCACTAGAAGTGACTTCAAGGGCTAGTTTGCTGGCCTCCTGTTCAGAGCCACGGGGATGTAACAGGCTCCCACCATCTTGAACCCGCACCTGGACCCAGCCTGAGTGAGTCCTGAATCACGAAGTGGTGCCCCACCAGTTCTGGACCCTTGGTTGTGGTGCTAAAAGTGCTCAGATGACCAATTTCCCAAACTGACAAAATTAGGCCAAAAAGTGCACTGAGAACCAGGAGGAGACTAACACCAACCTGCTCGCATTGTCCGCCCAGGTTGCATCGCCAGTTGCATTGACTTTGCTGCTTCTCCTGCTACATTCTTCTCCACAGCAGCAAATCTGTTTCAGTGGTCCTTCGCCAAAGTGGTATCCAACCTCGTGGAACTGTCTTCAGCTACAGCCCTCTGCTTTGTCCATCTGGAGTTTTTTGACTTCCAATTTGGTGACTAAGTCTGTACACAGGGATCTTCACCGTGGCTTTGACAGAGGGCCATCCAATGATGAAGTTCCTTCCTCGGTCACCTCCTGCAGCCATTCCGTGCTGAACTTTACCTATTCAGACATTTTTCTTCAAGACGTTTCGAAGTCCGAAGGTAAGCGTTGACCGCGCAAAATCCACTTCTTATATCTGAACTGCACTCCATCACGGTTAGCTTTAACTTTTGACTTTAACCTGGTTGCATGTGACAAGATGTCGATGGTTGGAGCTTTGATCTTTTACGTGCTATTTTGAACCTAAAACTTTAAAAATTCATAACTCCGGTTCTACCTATTGGATTTTTGTTGTTTGATGTCAAACAATGTATTACAATTTACTCTATTTTTCTAAATTGGTTCGGAATTTTTATTGTGTTGTGTTTTCACTTCATCACTGTTTGTGTGCTGCATAAAAACTCTTAGTATTGCCTCCAAGTTAAGCCTGACTGCCCTTTTTTGTGCCAAGCTACCCAGGGTGGAGCACAGGTTAATTTAATGATTTTCTATGGTTCAACCTGCAAGGGATTCTGGCTGTTGCTTGACCAGGCCTCACACCCCAGTCAACCAACAACCCAATTTCTCAGACCGATAAATGCAGACCAGCATATATATCTTTGAATAGTCAACAGTGGCTTAAGGGAATTATAGATACCTACATTGCTCTATTGGGCATGGATTTCCAACTAAGTGCAGTTGTGGTGCAGTTGTGACAAAAATGCTTGGAAATTACTCTGTGCCATGGAGATTTTAATACATTAAGTTCTAAAATATATATGTAATTCCTCATTACTGGGGTGGGGGACTATTTGTTGCAACGAATAAATTCGAAGTCCTGGGGTGTCAGGTATTACCAGGTGCATTAAAAACCAAATACCCCTCCAGGACACTCCCAATCGAGATCCAGGTGTCATCTTCACTACCTCCCCTCCCTACCCAGTCTTCCAAGATGAAATATGCCTCAAGGCGACAGACTACGAGGAAATGTCTGTCCTAAATTCTATTGGCACTCAGTCCTTAATGGCCTTAAAACAGCATGACCTAAGAACAAATCCAACATCACCTATTGAAGGACCAATATCCACATATATAGCAATACTCAAGCAAAAATGATGAAAGCAATTCACTCTTCAACGTCGTCCATCACTGTACCATCCATCCCCCTGTTCCCTTTCCCACCTTAATACAAACTAGTATAGCTATTACTGATTAATTTACCACACAGATTTACATGATGTGGTGCAAGCTGGACAGGCCAAGAGACAACTTTGACAACCATTATCCACCTGCACCCTTACAAGGTACTCCAACAACCCTTTATCTCTAGATGAACTCTGTAATTGTATCGAATCTCTGAAAGTCAAAATTCAAGAGGATGTCATCACTATTACCATGCCATGCTCACTTTAGGAGTTCCTTGTAGAATTGAGGTGAACTCCACAAACCCATTTCCCAACTTGCACTCAGTAGATACAATTACAGAAATGCAACTCAAGCAGAGGAAAAAGTAGTATTTCTCTACTAGCAAGGATAGTAGTAATACTGTCACATGTGGTCTGCTTGCTTGTCGCATCTACAGTATGTGACAGAGAATGGGCAATTTTCACAAAGTACACTACATTGCAGTTTATATGGCTTACCTCTGCTATCTTGGTAACAAAGGCTCCGGAAATTGACTACACTAAATTTGTGAAAATTCAGTATTAGAAATTGCAATGTAAATTTTAAAGCCATTAGTCCAAAAATGTCAATTTTTCATATGAATAAGATACAATTTTACTGCTACAGTGAATACAACAAAAACACAATATTGAAGGCCATTAAATGTATGGTAATTTGCATATATCCCATAAGTCTGTAACCACAACATAGATCAAAAACTTCACAGTTATTAAAACAATTTTGAAGCTAATGCAGTTTTTAGTTTTCAGTGTTTTCAGAAGCACTTTATTAGCTGCTCAAACAACTTTGCTTGTCTTTTTTATCCTTCTTCTACTTGGTGCCTAGTCAATGTCCTTGGTACATAATTGGATGTTGCATTGATTTCAGGATAGGAGCTGCTTTTGAGTTATTCCAGAAATATGAAGGCTTTGGCTATGTGTAGCTTTGCTTGTATTTCAAGGCTTTGTATTTGATGAGTGAAAGTATTTTCTAGCTACTTAAAGATATTCTTATTGCAGAGTAGAAATGCCTGGAGATGGTTCAGGATCACTGTTGAATGAGACAATGAGATGATTCAACAGTCTGAACTCAATATGAATCAAGGATGGCAACTTGTGTTTTAAAGGTATTGTGAAAGTTATCACCTTATACGAGTTCTAGATTTAGATCAGTAAAGGTAGGAAGCTATCTCATGTGCGAACAAACATCAGGTATTCGTACAGTTCATTCTATGGATATAGCACTGCTATGCTTGACCCCTCAAAGGTGAAGTAACCTGGTTCTATAATAAGCAAGTTCAGTACTCCTGTTTTGCTTGCCAAATGAGATATTCTTTAACCTAGATGAAGACAAGACTTTGAAAACTACATCTCACTTTTACAAGCCTCTTGCCCACAGAATGTTTACATGGCCCTTCAGACTCGGTGGAATTAAAAGCTTAGAAGTGCTAGAGGCATGCATGATAATGCTAGCCCATGATGGCTGTCCTCAGACTCATAAAACATTCCATGAAACTAAATAATACCAGAGTTTTGAACTCTAATTGCACCCAAAATTACATAAATCTCAAGTAGGACCCTGAGGACAGAAGTGAAGTGGTCAGATCAGTTCAAACATGTATGGCGGGTGCATTCTGGATTTGCTGCCATTTGCTAATTAGACACTTTGTATACCCAATGTAGAGCCCATTGCCATAGTCTGTGCTAGACAGATTGAGCGAAACATACATAGTAAGCCCAAGTGGGGAAAGATCTTTGTAATATAGTCATAGTGTTGAATATGTGTTTTTCTCACATTTTATACTTGACTTTTGAGTGAGAATTTGGGGTCCATATTTGCACCCAGGTTCTTTACTTCTGCGGATGTGTTGGCAGAAGATCAAATCTCCTTCAGCCATGTTGCGGTTGGGTCATAGGTTCCCATATACTGGTTATTTAGGGATTTAGTTTCAGATGACGTTTTAACATCCAGTCATCTACTGCCAGCAGATATTCTCCAAGTCCAGGTATTCCAAGCTCCAACAGGTATTCCACTTTAAGTATAAACTGTGTTTCATTTGCATAGTTGCATAGTTGTAATAGGTATGTTTAAAAGGGATGATACGAACGGGGCCAGGATAGGTTGAATAAAAGAGGAACAGTCGTTGAACATTGAGGAACACTTTCCATATGCAAGAATGGGGCTGAAATGAATAGAGGCAGTGTCACTATTAGTGTTTTAGCAGTTAAGATGAGAAAGATGAGGTATTTATAGAAAAAGGGTCTAAACTATGTCTAGCAAAATGAGTCAGTAGAGTTGCAACTGCTTAAGCATTAACCAATAAAGGAAGTCCAGAGAAGAGTAGGTTAATCAAGCCAAGTATTCAAATCTCAAAGAATGGTGAAATCAGAGAATGTTAGGGTGTATGGAGAAATGAAGCAGTTAACCAAAATTGTCTGCAGGATCAGAAGTGCAAGACTGGCTGATAGAGCTGTGCTAGATGCTGTGGGACTAAACTCAGCTCTATACATGAGTCTTAGGAAAGAAAATTAATTAGTAGTTAACATGGAGTCAGAAATAAAGGCACAATAAATATTAGTTGCTCCAGTTTCAAGGCTTGATGAGATCCAGGTCAGAAAGTCTCAAAACTACATTATATGTGGAAACGTATATAAAGTTTGTAGGTAGGTGGAAACTGGCTGCATGGTTGCCCCCATTTTTTTCCTGGTGCTTTGCTGGTTTTTGACTTAGTTTGGCTGGGAACCTGCTATTCAGGTCCCCAGCCTCTCTGCTTTCTCTTATAAATTGATTGCCGGTACACCCCTGATTGGATCCTGAGGTACCCTTGTGAGTCCCTAGTATATGGCACACTATGTACCCAGGGCATAGGTACCCCAGAGGCCTACCAGGTGCTGAAGCATGTATTATGCCACCCCTGGAAAGCCACCTAAAATGACACCACAGGTCTGCTACTGCAGCGTGGGTAAGGTGTTGCATGCACCGCTTACTGTGATATAGGTTACCTATATCACTATATATATACACACATATAAACCTATAAGTCACTCCTATGGCAGACCTTATCAATCCTGAAGGCAGAGTGCTTGGTTCTTATGTGAGAGGGTGACCCTGCATGAGCAGAGCCCCTCTGCAGCATTCGGAGACCCTTCTCTGATGCTGTTTGGAGTGCAGCATGACTATATACTCTTAAGTGCATTATAACCTTGCGGTAAATGATAACTTTGGGATGGGTGCACAGAAACATGTCGTATTTGGTGTCAAACACTTTGGAATCCTACCCCACCACCAGTTCTGGTGGTGGGGGTAGAATTCCACCCTTCTAGAGGGAGAGACATGTCACCACTGGTATACCCGGTAGAAACTTAATAGAGCACTGGCATCACAAAATGGATGCGGAAGCCACAGACACGGGTCTGGCCTCCTGCTGCTGACCGAAACTTCGGCAGGAGAGGCCTGGACAATAGGTTTCCTGTCACAGGGAAGTGTAACCACCTCCCAGACAGGCTTATGTGTTTTGGGGCTAGGTGGGAGCACTCTCTGAGTGCTTTGAAGCCCTGCACTGGGGGCACATTTGGTGTCCCTGTGCATAGTCCAGCTCAAACCGGTCCAGGGGCTTCCAGCCCCTGCTCTGGCATGAAACTGTACAAAGGAAATGGGTGTAGCCACCCCTCTTTCCAAACCCTCCCATAGGTGGGTCCCCAGAGTTAGTCCAACCCCTTTCTTAGGTATAAGTAGGGAACCTCTGTAACCAGAACTTTAGATATCCCTGGATGAAACTCTGAAGCTGAATCCTGGAACTTCGATGCTCTACTCAAGACTAGTGGACTGAAAAAATCTCCCTTGGGGTCAAGGAGTGACTCCCCTGCTTGGCAGGCACCAACAAAGCAATTTGCCAATCTGCATTTCCGAAACTCCACCAGACTCCAAAGTATTTGCAGTCCAGGAAGAGGATTTCCAAACATCTCACAGGCCGACCCGAGTCCCCAGCAAAGCTGAGACCCACAGCCCTCGTGAGTAGCGTGGAACCGGAACTCCTGGTCACCGTGCACTTTTGCAAGAGCATTGACTTCTCAACGTCTCCTGAAGTCGTGCTTGGGCTGACTTGTAGCCCCTACCTTGGGCACTGAATCCACCAAAGATTGTTGGCCTGGTCACTCCGAGTGACCCTTGGGCCACCATTTTATGTTTTGTCTCATGGTCCCTTCGCGATCCTTGGTCCATTGACTGGTGGGTCCCTAAGGGGGTAACTTTGAATTTCCTTGGGCTTCCCTGGCTGCTCCAGATGTGCCCTGACTCCCTACCAAGTGGTGAGTCCCACAGACCTTGCTGGTCTGCACCGAAGCATCTTTCTTGTTTCTGCATGGGTTGCTGTTGCCAAGGCTTGTTGTGTCCAATCTGGGCACCGACACTGCAGCACTCAACTTCCTTTGTAGGACAGCTCGAATCCAGCTCCTGGTCATCCTCAACACCTCCTGGTCCTCGTGTCTGAAGAGTCAAGCTTCGCCTTCTTCACCTGAAATCACCCGACATCGGTGGGTATCTGCCTATCGCCTTCCTGATCACTGGCTAGTGACCCAGACTCTGTCCCCTCTGCTTTCAGGTTCTTCTCATCTTCAATCCAGGCTTGGATCTCTTTTGACACTTTGCATCTTCCTGGCAGCAGCACTTCTTCACCAGCTCCCATTGAAATCGGCGACGCGACCCGACACCAAAAGACACCTATGCACCCGGCTTCCCTAGGTGAGGTAACACAAGTACTCTGGTGCTCCCGTGGGTGTTGACCCTAGAACTTCCTAAGTCCAAGAGGGTTTGGTCCTGACTCATTTCTAAGTGTCCCTAATCTTTACAAATCTAACCGCGACTTTCCCCATGGAAACTAACGGGAGCTCGCGGCTGTGTTCAAACACTGCACACGGCCCCAGTGGGTCCCCTGTGTCACTACCTTGGGTGGTTCCTTGGTGTCCCAGCAATTCTACAGGCTCTAGGCCTTGTGTCTAGTTAAGTCGTGGTTCTTATACCACTATTTTAGTATATGGTTTGGCTCGCCCCGAGGGCCTGATGTGTATTTGTGCTTATTACTGTGATTTTTGAATTGTAACTTATGTGTTTTGACCTCTAGTCTCATAAAGAGTCTAGGAGGGTGTGTTTAGAAATACATACATATATTTTATATATCTCCCTGGTGGGGTTATCTTTCATTTAGGCACTAAAGAGATTATAGACTGGTAAAACAAGCTGCTTTACATTCCTTCAAGACTTAGCCTGAAGGCTGCTCTCCATAGCTACCACTAGGATAACTTTCAATAAAGGTTGTCTTTAACCTATAACCAATAAGGGGTTGTTTGGACTGGTACAGGGTGCCCATTATAACTAGTGGACAGCATATACCAGGACAACTTCTCACAAAGTTTAGTGGAGATAAGATAGCATTCTGCTTCATTTCAGGAAACAGATAAAAATCTTCAGGCTGGAATCACACAGGTATATATACTCCTGTATATTTAGTCACCAGTATGTTTACACCTACACCTAGGTGTGACTCCACTTAAATGCTTTTTTGCCATTTTTTGGTGAAGATTTACATGTCTCCACTCCCTGATATGAGTGGGGAGCCTCCAACGACCGAATTTACAAGTGTAAAGTTAGTACTAGTAACCGGGGTGGAGATGTACCTATTCAAAAGGAAATACAAATATAATAAAGCTTAATATTTAGAAGCAATAATTAAAAATATGCTAAGAATATATTATAAATATTAATTAATTTAACATATTTATTTTCGATCTGGGAAAATAAAACGAAATTTTACAGCATATTAATATGTCAAAATAAATGTGTTTTAAGTAATTAATATTTTACATGTATTCATTTAATTTATAAATGTTCATTTTTAAACAATAATTAAAAAAAATATAATGAACCTCACTAACTTTTTTACATTAATATTTACTAAACTTTGTTAAAAGTTTTATATTTAATTTGTCTGATTTTTTTTTTAACATTTTGGAAATGTAATTTTATTTTATGTCGTACGTCATTTTTTAAAAATTATTCAATAATCATATATGCTTATCAATTAAATATGTTTGTATGTGTGTACATATATATGTCTGTTTGTTTGTGTGTAAAAATATATTTAGCTATATCTCATAGGAGTGTAAGTTATACTTAGGTCAGTTATCTATAAGAGGTGAATTTCAGTGTTTTTTCATTTTTTCATATTATTACAAGAACTACGCATAACTCCGCTTTAATCATTTGGTTTTTTTGGTGAATTTATAAGGATTTTTTATCATAAGCTCAAATTTTAGTACCTTGTATAAAACATTTTAACATTTTGCTCTTTCAGTGAATTTCAAGGGAGTTTTTTTTTTACAAAAAGTAAGATTTTATAACCATACCTAACTGTACTCAAGTTGCTTGCAGAGGTGGGTTGGCTGCCTGCAGGGAGGTGGATGAATGGCCCTGTCCCAAATCCTGTGCAGGCTGCCAACTTCCCCATTGCTGGTGAATCCCCTCATAGTCCTAAACTTGACTCCCACCGCACATTTATTTAAAATTTTATTTTGGTACCAAACTACTCTTGCAGTAGTAACACCGTAGTAGTGGCATAAGGTTATTTCTTTATTTTGACCCTTTGGGACCCCCACAAAATGGCCCTGGGGTCAGGGTATCCCTACCCAAACCCCTTGTGCCTTATTGTGTTCTTCAACTCAGAACAAAGGTACTGAGTCCCGAGCCCTTAAAACGGTGGACGCAAAACTTTTGTTAATGTCATGGCCTGTCAACACCCAGATTTCACAAATTTTGCATCCTTAATTTCTGAAAAACAGCATAACTAGTGCACACCAAATCATAAAAAGCACACTTTCTGAGTAAGCATCTAGCTTTCCGCCACATTTCCTATGGAATATTGCATGAGGAAAACATGTTTTGGAGCGCCTACCCATTCTCTCAGCCCCCGTTTGATGGATCACCCGGAAACTTTCCAGAAAAAGGCTGAGGTAGGTGAACTTTATTTATAGGTTTCATGATGATCTGCACCAAATTCATTAGCAAAACAAAAGAGTCTCTTCCTATGCAAATGCTGACCTACATATAACTACACCATAGTGACCGCCACTGTGCAATATATATGTATGTATAGTGCAGTCTGGAAAGTGATGTGCTCTGCCTGCCAGTGCAGGAAGTGGGAGTTAGACCACCACTCCCCATTATTTATACATATAAAGAAGAAAGAAGGCTGCACTCCAGGGAGTTTTTCTCAGCAACTTCTTTTAATGAATACAGCAATCACTTTCACTTTCCAAAACTACCATTTTATGTTTCTGCTTCTCGCACTGTGAGAAAGCAGAAGTGCCTGGAGTGCCTGGGCAGGGCAGGTTCTGTGGGTTTTTGAGGACTGCTGGCTGCAGGACGTACTGAGGTTCTGTTGGGGAGTCTGAGGTCAGGACAAGCTGGTAGAACTGGGGCCAAATCAGTTAGTGCCCTTCTTTTCTCCTCTCCGCACGGCTGTTTGGTCCTTCTTCTTGCTTCTTCTTTTCGGCTCGGATCTGAGGTTGCAAGGTTCAGGGCTGCCCCTAAATACTAAATTTAGCGGCGTTTCAGGTAGGTACAGGTCAGGACCAATAGGTGCCTTCCTTGGATTAGGTACACCCCTACTATGCCATCCTCCAGTGTGAGGGGGCATAGGCCTCACTCTGGTTGACTGGTTCCCCCCATCTGCAAGATGGGAGGGACTGAGAGTTGTGCTTCACCTCGCCTCCCCCACCTGAGGGGTGAGAGGGGCAAAGGTGGGCACACCTCTCTTCCTAACTTGGGTTTCTCGCTGATTTTCCCACCCAAAGTGGGGGTCAGAACGGGTGGGTTCAAGTTGCTGGGAGCAGCAAATGGCTGGGGTAGCTAACAAAGACGGAAGGCCTTTGAAGTTTCCCCTTCGTGGACCCTGCCCATCATGGGGGAGGTGGCTTGGCCCCTTGTCCCAGGATGTGCTTTGTTTCAGGACCCCGAGAGCGGCAGGCTCTCAACCCAGCGGTCCATAAACATGTCTGGTGGTGGCAGCTGGCAAGCAGCCAGTTAGCCAGGACACTAGATTTAGGTTGTTTTTCAGGGGTCATCTCTAAGATGCCCTATGAGTGCATTTTCCATTAAATCCCACGCTGGCATCAGTGTGGGTTTAATGTGCTGAGAAGTTTGATATCAAATGTTCCAGTTTTCAGTAAAGCCATTATGGTTCTGTGGAGTTTGTAATGACAAACTCCCAGACCATATACTGTTTATGGCATTACTGCACTTACAATGTCCAAGAATTGACTTGTTTACTGTAGGGGTAAAGGGCTCATGCACCTGTACCCTCACCACTGCTATAGTGCACCCATGCGCAGTCTGCCGAAAACGTACAGCATAGGGGTTTTGCACAGGCGAGGGGACAGCCAGAAGGGGGAGGAGGACAGCCCAGGCATGGAGGAGAATTCCAGATACAGGACCAGGTAAGCCTCGGCGGCCTTCCTAGGGTTGGGCGCCACGCTGCAGAATTGGAGTTTTTGCCAAACTCTGTGTTCCCAGTGGAGCGAGGAGTTGAAAAAGCTCTGCAAACTCGACTGGTGGAGCGGAGTTCACCACCCACCCTTAGTAAAGACACCAATGAGGGCCTTAGCTACTGCTGGAGCTTTAGTAGTCCTAAAGGGAAATGTTTTAGGATACCTGGTGGCATGATCCACTACCACCAGTATAAATTTATTTCAGGAGGCTGTGGGAGGTTCCAGTGGACCCACTATGTCCACACCTACCCTTTCAAAGGTAACACGGACCACTGGTAGTGGAATTAAGCGGGCCTTTGGGTGCCCAACTGTTTTGCCACATTCTTGACAGGTGACACAGGAGGTGACAAACTCCTTTACCTTCTGCGACATCTGGGGCCAGTAAAAGTGGCTGACTAGCCTTTCCCAGGTCTTGGACTGGCCAAGATGCCCAGCTAAGGGAATGTCATAACCCAAAGTGAGTAAGAACTCCCTATACATTTGAGGCACTACCACTCTCCTAGTGACACCAGGGTTGGGGTCTTTCTCCATACTCTCAGGCTCCAACCCTTCTTTTTCACCCTGGTTTCGGCTCTTTGCTCTAGTTTTGACAGAGTTCAGGGATATCCAGCATTGCTGAATGGGTTTTCAATTCAACCTCAGCCCATGCTGAGGTCTCCAGGTCATTTACAAGCAGACAGGCAGCTGGAAGTGTTAGAGAGACCACTGTCTGTTTCATGCCATTAATCCTTTCCCAGTCTAATGTCGCCATGACATGGTTAGTAGTAACACTGTCAGCATTGGTCACTGGATAAGATTTTCCAATCAGGTATTTCTCTGGGGAAACCAGTGTGTCTTTCACCATATTGACACTGGCAACTGTATCCCTCAGGGCTTCTATTCTAGTCCCATTTATCCAGGGGTAAGTTGGGTGGCCATACACCTAAAGTGGCAAACTCAACCTCACCCTCAGTGACTAGAACTGCATCAGTTTGAACCCGGATTTGCTCTGGGCACACTGTTGATCCCATCTGGAGATTATCTACACCAATACTAACTGTAGGAGGACTAGGGGGCTTCTTGCTAGGACATGTAGCATCTCCAGTTAAGTGTCCCAACTTCTTACTGTTGAAACACCTGGCCTTCTAGGGATCAAAGTTCTTCCCTTTGCACCTACCATTGGACTGGTGTTGCCTAGCAGTTTCAAAGAGTACTGGGACCCCTGCACATAAACCTACCTGCTACTCCGGTTGTTGCTGCCTCATCTTCCCCTGTTGCTGCCGCCGCGCTGCTGACCACGCGGCCGCCGCCGCGTCCAGGGAAACTACAGCCCCCAGAAGTCATAGCTCCTGAGAGCGGGCCAGGTGTTGGAAATTACGCGCCCGGAGGCACCATAAAACTCTGAGCATCTGCGGGGGAGCGGGTGTTGCCTAGCAGTTTCAAAGAGTACTGGGACCCCTGCACATAAACCTACCTGCTACTCCGGTCGTTGCTGCCTCATCTTCCCCTGTTGCTGCCGCCGCGCTGCTGACCACGCGGCCGCCGCCGCGTCCAGGGAAACTACAGCCCCCAGAAGTCATAGCTCCTGAGAGCGGGCCAGGTGTTGGAAATTACGCGCCCGGGGGCGCCATAAAACTCTGAGCATCTCCCACGTCTCGGGACGCGCGCGGGCTAAGCCCGGGCAAAGTGCGGGCCCTCTGTGGCCCTCAGGGGACCGAAGGAGACGGGACGGGCCATCCCCCTAACAGCTGTTATCAGGCCGGGACAAAGCATTGAGGTGACATCAGTTTCATATTTGTAGGTCAAATGGTAGTTTGTGTGGTCTGTTTATTCTACTTAGTTTCAATTTGGTACTCGTATTAAACTGTATCACTATTGAGTTGGGTAACCAGTATAAAATGACGAAGGTCAGAAAGAACACCGTAGCGACTAGATCAACTACTAGAAATAAGCCTGATCCAGTAACTCCACTACCATCCCTCACAGCCATAGACCTAATGTTACAAAAAACTATTGGTGTGGTTGCTGATGCAATCCAAAACACGGAGAGACGTCTTTCAATGACCCCAAACATGTGCTTTCCAAACCTCTCAATGCATACTACTGTGCAGAATAACACCGTGGAGTCTATTACCAACACGGAGGATTCACTTTTGCTGCAATCTTTCTCGGGGTTGCCTAGCGGTAAAAGCTGTAGAAATAATACGTCTTTAGCCTCAATTATTCCACCAAATAGCACTGAAGGAAGTCCTCTATTTGTTTCTAATGGTGGGGTTAACTCATGTTTATTACACTCAGGAAACATGTCATTGAACTCCCCAGGGGTAGTACCTGCAGAAAGTTCCCCTTTAATCAACATACTAGAAGCAGATAAATCTCCCTCCCCAAAAATGAAGAAACGGCGTTATGGAAAGAAAAAAAGAACAAAATCTATAGTGAGGAAGACATATAAACCCATAGGCAACCATAAACCTTCAGCAAAAGACGTATGGATGAATTTCAGATTGGCTAAACCGACAACCAGTACTTCTAATACGATTACAACATCCACAGAGCAAGCTGTACCATTGCTCAAAGAAAATCTGCCAAAGAATAACAAAGCTTTTATAAATGAGACAATACAGACTGAAAAGGTGTGTTTAACAGAAAAATTATATCTGACAGATCTGGAACAGTTGATCAGATCCCTTTTTCAGCCTATAAGTGAGAACATTATTAGTATAGAACAAACCCTAATGAAACTTGAAAAATTTCAAAATAAGGATTTTACTAGTATGCCCAAATCCATTAATACCTTTACCCAGACAGATAACTTAGAAATCGTGGGTCATAATTTAATATCCCCCACTCTAACGAAAGCTAAAGATCAGAATGATCCAAAACAACACACAAGTGTATATAAAAATGTATTAGTTTCCTCGATTATGCCTACCACCTTGCCGGGCCCCTCAGTTGGTAGTGACGAGAGCGAATGGGCCACGGAAGGTATATCTCTTGTTCCACTTGATGATCAGGATGAGCCTGATAGGCCTACACCAATAGTATTATTAGCCTCCAATACACGATCAGTGCAAAAATATACGCAGCCCCAACAAAATAAGAAACCCATCCACATTAACCTCCCTCCTGAATCCCAACTATACACCATAGTGATGATAGGTGTACCGCAATTAGAAATGGGTAAGGTGGAGAGATATGGGGATCTGAAAAATAAAGTAAGTCACTGGTTAACCGCCCATAGACCGATCCCCCGCCACATTAGTGGCAAAATTACAAATGTCAGGAGGGTCGACTGGGTGGGCCATAGATTCAAATCAACCGAGGGTGACTGCATTGTTGTTACTTTTGATGACAACCGCGCAGTAAGGCACATTATTAGTTGGAAGGACGATCTGATCTATAGTTTAATCCGTACAAAGGATTTAAGTTATTTCTACCCCTCAAGAAATTATAGCTCTTCACATCCTATTATTGAGGATGAGGTAAATTACGCAATCCGTAATCTAAACTATAATGGAGTAACATCAAGGAATCATGATCGTCATACTATAAGAGATCAAAGACACCCTAGAAGTGATACACTAGGTGAGTTTAGAAAAGTTAACCACCCAGTAACCTATTACGAGAGATGGGAAGACAAAAACGGTTCATACAATCATCGTAATCAACCTCGACCAACACATCCCAATACTTATTATAATGTACCTATCTCAAACAGGTTTGAT
Organism: Triturus cristatus; assembly: GCF_964204655.1. Taxonomy (NCBI): domain Eukaryota; kingdom Metazoa; phylum Chordata; class Amphibia; order Caudata; family Salamandridae; genus Triturus; species Triturus cristatus. The sequence continues at coordinate 179,396,347 of NC_140593.1, forward strand.
GTTTTTCATGAGCAAAATGGCTTGGAGGGGGTCGATTGACTGTGTGATATATCAGCTACATCTATGTCCACCGATTCTAAGTCAAGTAACTCTGTCCATGCTGATAACTTTCCCCTCCCATTCACTGATTCAGTTAGTAATAACCTTATAGAGCCAGTTACAGACTTTTTTATATTCAGCCCCGAACCAGTCGGTTACGAGCATACTAGTATACTGCACTATCAGCCTGAAGTCTTTAACTTTCAAGCAACTCATGTAGACTCAAAACCCCCTACAGTAGAAACTGTGGGAGTTATAAATGCTGAACAACTAAACCGGGTACTAGAACGCACTATCACCGAGGTTGCAATCGATATAGAGAACGGTGATGCTTGTAACGCGAGTTTAGTCTCTTGGAACATAGCAGGCCTGGCTGACAAAATATGTGATTCTGCCTGGCTCGCATTTGTTAAAAAATATGCAATTATATGCCTCCAAGAGACATGGATGGAAGGAAATAATGCCTTCATTGAAGGATATCAAAGCTTCCTTAGGCCAGCAGCCCCCTCAGTTAGTGGCAGAGCAAAGGGGGGTCTTGCTATTTGTATTAATTTGGCTCTTTCTTGTGACATAATTAGCCAACAAAATGCAAACTGTAATATTCAAATGCTCGTACTGAAGAGAGGCAAACACGCTCTAACTTTAGTTAACTTCTATAACGCTATAACTAGCCAAGGGGAGTGTAATATACTGTCACTGAATGAATTGTTGAAAGATGGACCTGGCACATTGCCATGTAATGTATTGATTGTAGGAGATTTTAATGTACATCCCTGCGGTAACCCTCGAGACACCCCTATGGGATCCCTGGGGTGTAACAGCATGGATGGTTTCCACTTTCATCATACTAGGCGTGGATCACATTTAAATGATTTGCTAAATGAAAATAACTTGTTTGTAGCTATGTCATTGGTCCCTGAGACCAAAGTCTATGAAGTTCCAACATTTAAAGGCTCAGGTCCTGGATCCTTTATAGATCACATATTATTATCTGCCGACTTGTCAATCAGGCCTCTAGTTTTACCATCCAAACAAACATCTACAGTGATCACAACCCCCTTACTATTAAATTGAACGGGGGTGTATTCGAACAGCGAAAACACTGTGAAGATGTGGGAACTTTAAAATGTATAAATGGTAAACGTCGTCTGAAATGGCAGTTGGTAAACCAAGAAAATCTCTATAATGAAATCAACAAGATATGTGGCAGGGATTTAGTGGACTGTGTATCAACATTTATGCCCCCAGAGCAAATTTTAGCTATCTTTGATGGTGTAGTGACAACAGTAGGGTCTATGTTATCAGTTTCAGTGAAGGGGCAAGTCAAAAACAGTCCCAAATGGTTTGATCATACATGCTCCTTGGCAAGTAGAAATCTAAGAAATGCGTTAAAAATTAAACCCAGAGACCCAGGTCAAATTAAAAATCTCCGTCTGATATACAAAAAAACTCTTGATAAACGGAAAAAGGAAATTAAAGCCTATACCTGGGAGTCTTTGCTTGACCCCTCAGTCTTGGGTAACAGCAGTAAATTTTGGGAAATTGTCAACAAACCTTTGTTTGACAACCCGAGTGATTCTGCATTAGGTACTAATATCTCAGAGGTAGATTGGGTTACTCATTTTAGTGCAATTTTTAAAAGTGACGAACAACAGACAGTATATGACTTTTTATTATTAAAGGAGAATTCTCCATGTTTTTCAGTCAATGAAGTAGAAAAGGCTATCCAAGGGTTAACTGGCAATAAGGCACCAGGCCCGGATGGCTTGCCTCCGGATCTTTTTAAATCTCGTATCTCATTATGGGCCCCTGTTCTCACAAAGGTGATAAACGCAGCTGCAATTTTCGGCTGCCCAAAGTCTTGGGGGCAATCAACCATAGTTCCTGTGTTTAAAAAGAGCGACCGTAGCAGCCCGCTATGCTACAGGCCAATATCTTTAATTAATTCTGTAGCAAAAGTGGTAGGAGGAGTAATTCTGAACAGGCTAATAACATGGGCGAATGAGAATAACGTTATATCCTCAATACAATATGGTTTCAGACCCGGCCATTCAACAATAACTCAATGTCTGAACCTATACTTGATTGTAGGCAAATATACCTTGGCCCGGAAGGGAACCATTCATATGGCTTTTATGGACCTATCGTCCGCTTTTGATAGTGTGGATAGAGCTAAACTATGGGACATCATGCTAAGGTTGGGCGTCGAGCAGAATTTAATTCATGTATTGGCTGACTTGCATTTAGATACAAGAGCAAATGTCCGCTACACCCAAGACTTGAAAGTGACAGGTGACATTAGAATTAATCGGGGAGTCCGCCAAGGGTGTATACTAGCACCATTTTTGTTTAACCTGTATATCAACGAGTTGGAGGATTACTTGATAAGAACAGGTGCGGATTATCCCTACGTCGGCCGAAAAGGCGTCCCAGTTCTGCTCTACGCGGATGATGCTGTCCTTATTTCAAGGACAGCAATCGGTCTTCAGTTACTTCTTAACTCATTCTATGATTTTATGAAGTCTCGAGGCCTAAGCATTAATAATTCAAAGTCTTATGTCATGAAAATAGGCCATGGATCGCGTAAACCTAATCCCTTCATCATAAATGGGGAAAAAATTCCAAATTCCAAAACCTTCTCATATCTTGGGGTCCTCCTTGATGATCAATTATCCTGGGGCCCAGCTGTTGTTAAAAAGAAGGGCGAGGTAACACGCGTCAACACAGCCATACTTGGCTTTGCTAGAAAAATGGGCAATAGCCCGGTGGCTGCTTTGCTTAAATTATATCAAGCCAAGAGCGTTGCCACTGCCTGTTATGGCAGCGAGCTCTGGGGTTATAGCCAGACGCGAGACTTGGAGGTCGCAGAAAATAATTTTTTAAAGAAGGTCTTGAGGCTGCCAAGGGGAGCCGGAAACTTCTCGGTACATGAGGAGTTAGGTGTACCTTTCCTCAGTGACAGACTAGCAGCAAATCCCCTATTATGTTGGTTGAACTCTTGGCTAAACAACGACATACCTCTTACTCATGACATATTAAAAGAAGCCTTAACTTGGGATGGCAGGTTCAAGGTTCCGTGGCTAAGGTATATTAATGACCGTCTCACTGAAATGGGACGGCCAGACCTGTTCTCATCCCCAAACTCCATAATTAAAGCTGATGTTATTTTTGTGAAAAAAACATTCATGTCTACTAGGTATCTTGCCCGGGAGGAGGGAGAACTGATGAAAGTCAGTGTTAGGAATCATGCCCTACTTAAAACATGTTTATGTATGGAACCATATCTATCATGGCCTATGTCGGCTATGAACGCTATTTATTGACACGGTTCAGTTTCGACCTATTTCACCTCCTGTTGGCAATACCGAGAGGGACCCATCGAGGTCAAGTGCTACCTGCTTGCGGCTGCGACGGGAAGTCTCCGCAAGATTTGGCGCACTTTTTATTTATTTGTCCTTATTATACAGTACCGCGGAAGTTATATTTAAAGCCTTGTTTAAAAGATTTAAATCTCACACAGATTAAACCAGCTCTTTATTACCTTCAACTCCTGAATTGCGACTGCACTTTATTTATATGCAGTTTTTTGAAATTAGCCATTATCTTCAGGAAAAGTATGGAGGGTTAATCATGCTGCTACTATCATTGTACTTTTTAATCATTTTAATCTTGAATGCCTATTTATATTCTTAACTTGTTTATTCTGTCTGTTGCTCTGGTTCCATAATAATTCTGTAACTTATTTTGTCTCACAAATGTGTTGTCTCATAAATGATTTGGACGGTTTGTTTTTAATTGTTTATTTATGAAATTTGTTTATGATTGTATGTCTGTGAAAGGAACTTTTATGATTGTAAAGAATACAATCGAATAAAGATATTTGAATTGAATTGACTGGGAAGAGTTTTGGGACCCACCTCCCTGAGCAGGTTTTTAAAGCCGTTGAGAACCCCTTTCTTTTGGTCACCCACATAGGTTGTTTTGGTTACCCTCGTCCTGACCCTCTGGTCTGCCTTCTTCCCCAATTCTTGGAGAGAAATTAAACCTAGGTCCACCAGATGTTGATGTAACTTCTCATTAGTGAAATTACTCAAAATACGTTCATTCATAAAAAGATTGAAAAGTCCATTGAAATCATGCACATTGTTTCCAGTTAACCATTCATCTAGTGTCTCAACTGAGTAGTCTACGAAGTCAATTACGTTTACATAGAGACCTTAACTCCTTAAAGGCTAAATAGAGATAAGGAGTGAGGTCAAGCTCCTCAACCATATTCTCTATCTCATTAGTGATGTTTTCACTAACAGTTGGGTTCTTGTTAAGAGACATTATAAAATAAATTCAAGCCCTTCTTACCCCTAACTATAGTGAGCTTTTTATTTTTCAAAAATTGTAAAGGGACTTAACCAAGGCCCTAACAAGTCTTTTAGTTATTTGGAAAAATTGTCAATTCAAAAATATCAGAATTCTAAAGACAATTTAGGAGTTCTGTTGTGGGATTAGATGTTGACCAAGTTAGTCCAACAAATGCAAAGTTGTATATCCCACCGCTGCCACCAATGGAGGAAGCTGGCTCTGCATATATTATACCAAAGTAAGGTCCAGTGGATCCCCACAGGTAGGCAGAGGTTAAAGTAGATAGTACCTTACTCTCTATTTGTGGTAGTGTGGGTGAGCAGTACGTCCTTATCAGAGGGTACTGCTAAGCATTCATTATACACACTCAGGCAAGAAGTGATTACACACTGTCAAGGACTGAACTCTGACCAATGTATTCTTGTAGAAAAATAATATTTAGTATGTTTATTTTATAGAACCAAGCCAGGCCTAGTACCGGTAAGCATAAAAATACTTTGCAAGCATAGGCAGTTTAAATACAATTTGAATGCAGTGAATCAGTTTACCGAATAATTACTGTATTCACAAACAGTCAGGATTACTTTTCAGTTACTATTCTTATGCAGCCAGGTATCTCTAGTTACTAGGCTGGTGCATTTCCTGCAGGAAGGAAAAAGGAGAGAATGCGTTTTACAAGCCTAGTAAAAGTTTACAATATTACTCATGAGTCTCATTTAGTTCTGAAAAGACAGAACTGGATTTACGAGTCTGTGAGTAGGATTTGGTCATATGGGCACTCGAGTCACACCCCCAGCAGCACAGAGGTGGCTGGGTGCAGAGTGCAGAAACCACACGTTAGCCAATGGACTAAGCACGGTCGTGGGCATGGGGACTGTGACAAGTTAGGGCGAGCACTTCCCCAGCATGCCATATTGCTGTGACACTAGGTGGGATACCTATGAGTTTTGTGGATTTAGTTAGGGAGGACGTATCCCCCTCCTTCCCGAAAGGTGAAAGGATGGATCCACAATCCAAGACTGGGCAGTGGTTCCCCACCACTCCCAGCTCCTAGTTTAATACAGTGGCAGGCCTACAGTTATGTTTGCAGAGTCACTGTAGTGAGTGGAACAAAGGAGGTTGCAGTCCATTTTTGACATTTAACTTACAGATCCTGTGTGAACTTTGTACAGTATACTAGGGACGTATAGGTAAGATAAATATGTCAATTAGGAGTATAGGCAGTGCATAGAGTACAAAAACAGGGGTATCTGTCCAAACATTTTCTCCCCTTAAAAAATTGCTTGTGTCCACTGAGCTGATAGTGGCAGACTATCAGGCTCACCTAGCTCCATGTACTATGCAAAGCATCCCCTCTCCACGGGTTAGGAAAAACAACTATTTTTTCTGTCAATCTTTTTTGTCTCTATTAGATTTTTTACTTTTTTAAACATTCATTGATGTGGTGGTGCTGTTGAAATGTAGCAAATCATGCTGTCTTTTTAAATGTTATGTCATGTTAGTAAGTTTATGTTTTAAGTAATAATAACCTGTTTTTCAAATCAGAGGTTCATGATTGCTAGTTTACTACTACAAATCAATTTGTACTGCTCTGAGCTAACAATTACACTTTTGTTACAGGTTGTTATTATTTCATTGCATTTTTTGTTTCTATGTAATTTTAATTGATTCTTTGATGCATCAATATTTTTCAACTCATGAGCAAGTAGATTGGTTTTCAGTACCACCCCGTGTAGACAGATCCCCAAAATTATAGTTGAATTCTGTGAATATTAAAAAAATGTAGAGACAATAAACATTTTGCAAAGACCTTAAAACAAACAAGCTTCCCAATCCATCGTGGGGATTTTACTAGACCACATGAAAGCGAGGTTCCCCACCCAGGCCTGGAAACTAGAGAAACACTGCTGTGAGTGGCATACCCATACCAAGACACACGCATTCCCCTGGCCTGAGGGGTGCACATTTCACACCATCACCATGGAACACACAAAGACTTACATGAAGACCAGGTATACAAGACACAAGAAGGCTAAGCGGGAGGCTCTACTAGAGCTGTGGGCAATCTTGAGGTGCCTCCGGCTTACAAGACTATCCCTGAACCCACAAGTAAGGCATCTGACCCTCCCCCACCATACTCTGTCAGGGATGTGCTCTCACTAATACCTGTCATCCCAGTTGCCACTGCGCTGGGTTAATCCAATCCCAGCTTTCAGAAGCTCGGGCACAATCAGGCCCAGCTAAGACTGGAACCTAGCCCCCTCGGGGTTCGACCCCTCAGCCATCGGCCGTGACCCAGCCAGTCCGGACCGAATAAGGAGCGCATACGCCTGAACGACCCACCAGGTGCCATAAGGTCAGGATTAAACTGCCCTCATTGATGGACAGGGCAGGGAAATGGATCTCCTCCTTTGGAAAGAACACAGCGGGTATAAATCTGGCTATAGGTAATAACAAAAGTCTGCTCAGCAGCCTCATTGGTGAGCAGACCTACCCGGTGTTCTCCTGAACCCACATCCCCGCACTCACACTCATCAACACTGAGCATGACGGCCCACATTTAATTAATTCAGACACCCGATCTGGATGCCCTGAGGGAGATGTTCCCTTACTGCCCAGACGTAGGAGAATTAATAGCAGGGAGCATGAAACCTGGAGAAATCATGACTGATTTCCTAGACAGAATGAGAGCACAGTGGGGGAAGGAGACAGGATAGCCCTAGATGGGGTCCCCAGGTTGCATTCATATACAACATCCTCAAAAGGGGACTACCCATGGAAATCTAGACCAGATTGGATAGTGTAGTAGGGCTAGACACCATACAGTGAAGGGATAATACAGGCCCACATACTACACTACTACTGGAAGAGACAGGAGAAGGACAGAGATAAGCAGGAGCAGGTCCTGAAAGACATTGCCAAGCTGGTCCAACAGAACTTAAAAAAGACTACCCTCAAGGGTCTCGCATTAGCCACAAACATCTAGATGGCACCTGTCTCAAGGAGACCTACGCGCATGTGCACCAGAGGGTATCCGCCCAGTCCTAGTGATCGAGATCTGGGAGGCTGGGCCCCAGCTAGCCTTGTAGAGTGCCACTACTGTCACAGAATAAGCCACATGGCCAAAAGATGCTGCCTAAAAATATACCATGCGGTACAAAAGGGGGTGGTAATGGACGGAGCATCAGAACCAATCAGACACTCACACCCAGTCAACAGATCTGGGTTTGATCCATCACCGTTCTTTAGCCCACTCTGCCACCCCAGTTTAGACATGGCCATATGCAAATCAGTCTGACCCTGTGCCTCATGGGAACAGTCCAGCCCGAACTGCCAAGCCATGCCTTCCCTGGACCGGAAACAAGCTTCCTAGGACCGGTTTCTGGCATTTCAGCCGTCTTCAGCCAGGCTTGCTTGAATCCAGTGACAAAGTGAGCAAGGGACTCACGTCTGAGCATCCCCTGCCAACTTATGGCGGACAAAGCGGTACCAAAGGGGGTGGTGATGGACGGAGCATCAGAACCAATTAGACACTCACACCCAGTCAACAGATCTGGGTTTGATCCATCACCGTTCTTTAGCCCACTCTGCCACCCCAGTTCAGACATGGCCATATGCAAATCAGTCTGACCCTGTGCCTCATGGGAACAGTCCAGCATGATCCAGGGAAGGCATGGCTTGGCAGTTCGGGCTGGACTGTTCCCATGAAGCACAGGGTCAGACTGATTTGCATATGGCCATGTCTGAACTGGGGTGGCAGAGTGGGCTAAAGAATGGTGATGGATCAAACCCAGATCTGTTGACTGGGTGTGAGTGTTTGATTGGTTCTGATGCTCCGTCCATCACCACCCCCTTTTGTACTGCTTTGTTCGCCATAAGTTGGCAGGGTATGCTCAGACGTGAGTCCCTTGCTCGCTTTGCCGCTGGATTCAAGCAAGCCTGGCTGAAGACGGCTGAAATGCCAGAAACCGGTCCTAGGAAGCTTGTTTCTGGTCCAGGGAAGGCATGGCTTGGCAGTACGGGCTGGACTGTTCCCATGAAGCACAGGGTCAGACTGATTTGCATATGGCCATGTCTGAACTGGGGTGGCAGAGTGGGCTAAAGAATGGTGATGGATCAAACCCAGATCTGTTGACTGGGTGTGAGTGTTTGATTGGTTCTGATGCTCCGTCCATCACCACCCCCTTTTGTACTGCTTTGTTCGCCATAAGTTGGCAGGGTATGCTCAGACGTGAGTCCCTTGCTCGCTTTGCCGCTGGATTCAAGCAAGCCTGGCTGAAAACGGCTGAAATGCCAGAAACCGGTCCTAGGAAGCTTGTTTCTGGTCCAGGGAAGGCATGGCTTGGCAGTTCGGGCTGGACTGTTCCCATGAAGCACAGGGTCAGACTGATTTGCATATGGCCATGTCTGAACTGGGGTGGCAGAGTGGGCTAAAGAATGGTGATGGATCAAACCCAGATCTGTTGACTGGGTGTGAGTGTTTGATTGGTTCTGATGCTCCGTCCATCACCACCCCCTTTTGTACTGCTTTGTTCGCCATAAGTTGGCAGGGTATGCTCAGACGTGAGTCCCTTGCTCGCTTTGCCGCTGGATTCAAGCAAGCCTGGCTGAAGACGGCTGAAATGCCAGAAACCGGTCCTAGGAAGCTTGTTTCTAGTCCAGGGAAGGCATGGCTTGGCAGTTCGGGCTGGACTGTTCCCATGAAGCACAGGGTCAGACTGATTTGCATATGGCCATGTCTGAACTGTGGTGGCAGAGTGGGCTAAAGAATGGTGATGGATCAAACCCAGATCTGTTGACTGGGTGTGAGTGTTTGATTGGTTCTGATGCTCCGTCCATCACCACCCCCTTTTGTACTGCTTTGTTCGCCATAAGTTGGCAGGGTATGCTCAGACGTGAGTCCCTTGCTCGCTTTGCCGCTGGATTCCAGCAAGCCTGGCTGAAGACGGCTGAAATGCCAGAAACCGGTCCTAGGAAGCTTGTTTCTGGTCCAGGGAAGGCATGGCTTGGCAGTTTGGGCTGGACTGTTCCCATGAAGCACAGGGTCAGACTGATTTGCATATGGCCATGTCTGAACTGGGGTGGCAGAGTGGGCTAAAGAATGGTGATGGATCAAACCCAGATCTGTTGACTGGGTGTGAGTGTTTGATTGGTTCTGATGCTCCGTCCATCACCACCCCCTTTTTTACTGCTTTGTTCGCCATAAGTTGGCAGGGTATGCTCAGACGTGAGTCCCTTGCTCGCTTTGCCGCTGGATTCAAGCAAGCCTGGCTGAAGACGGCTGAAATGCCAGAAACCGGTCCTAGGACGCTTGTTTCTGGTCCAGGGAAGGCATGGCTTGGCAGTTCGGGCTGGACTGTTCCCATGAAGCACAGGGTCAGACTGATTTACATATGGCCATGTCTGAACTAGGGTGGCAGAGTGGGCTAAAGAATGGTGATGGATCAAACCCAGATCTGTTGACTGGGTGTGAGTGTTTGATTGGTTCTGATGCTCCGTCCATCACCACCCCCTTTTGTACTGCTTTGTTCGCCATAAGTTGGCAGGGTATGCTCAGACGTGAGTCCCTTGCTCGCTTTGCCGCTGGATTCAAGCAAGCCTGGCTGAAGACGGCTGAAATGCCAGAAACCGGTCCTAGGAAGCTTGTTTCTGGTCCAGGGAAGGCATGGCTTGGCAGTTCGGGCTGGACGGTTCCCATGAAGCACAGGGTCAGACTGATTTGCATATGGCCATGTCTGAACTGGGGTGGCAGAGTGGGCTAAAGAATGGTGATGGATCAAACCCAGATCTGTTGACTGGGTGTGAGTGTTTGATTGGTTCTGATGCTCCGTCTATCACCACCCCCTTTTGTACTGCTTAAAAATATACCATGACAGAAATGGAATAGTACAGGGACATCCTCCACAAAGCACTCACCCCCACATCCCAAACTCAGAACATTGCATCTGCATCACCTAATCAGCTTCAAGGAAATCAGGCTGCACCCACCCCATTGGGTGGGTGGCCAAGCACACGACTATCGCTGCAACAAACTGTGAGTTCAGTCCACCAGGTGCAGGAGCTGCACTTACCTGGGGCGGCAATGCCCTAGCACAATCACAAGGTACAAAAACACCATATTGCTAAACCTTTGCCCAAGACGACCTACCTCCTTCACACCACTACCAGTTACACTTCTTTACCTGCCTCCACAGCCTGTCTTCAGGACATCCATGCTATGCTTATTGGGAATCCACACTAGAGTCTGCCATGTGGGTGCCCACAGGAGCCCAGGGCCCCCTCTGCTGATGGTCCCCTGGAGAAGGGTTAGCTGATCACACCCACGGGGGAGGACAGTCTGATGAGTGAGTACCGTGGGCCCTCACTGGTGCACAAAAACAGGCACCCAGGACCAGGCACCCAAGTCCAACTTTGAGCGGACTATGTAAGTCACAACTGCCTTAGGGTTTACCACCAAGCGGAGGCCCTCCTATAGTTTCAAAATAAGGCAACCGCTCCTGTGGCAGAAGCAAGGCTTCTCGGTGACGGGAGGGAGAGGGATTCCACAAATGACTATTGCACCCAGGGTGCAGGGATAGGCTCACCAACCGTCCTAGGATGCTTGTTTCCGGTCCTGGGAGGACCTGGCTTGGCAGTTCGGGCTGGACTGTTCCCATGAGGAAAAGGGTCAAGACTGATTTACATATGGCCAGGTCTAAACTGAGGGGGCATGGTGAGCAAAAGAATGATGGATTTAACCCAGATCTCTTGACTGGGGTGAATGTTTTGATTTGTTCTGCATTCCGTCCATCAATTGTGTGTCTTTGGCTTTCTCGCCCTAAGTGCACCAGGTATACCCAGACGTGGGTTCTGGGCTCACTGTGCCACTGGAATCAAGCTATCCTGGCTGAAGAGGGGTGAAACCCCGAAACCGGTCCTAGGATGCTTGTTTCTGGTCCAGAGAGGACCTGACTTGGCAGTTTGGGATGGACTGTTCACATGAGGCACAGGGTCAAGACTGATTTGCATATGGCCAGGTCTAAACTGGGGTGGGATGGTGAGCAAAAGAATGATGGATTTATTCCAGTTCTCTTGACTGGGGGTGAATGTTTTGATTTGTTCTGCATTCTGTCCATCAATTGTGTGTCTTTGGCCATCAAACGTGCCCAGCTGCTCAGAATGGCACAGGACCTTACAATCATCCTAGTTCAGCAATGGCTATTACGGCAGCAGTATCCAATAGATAAATTTCGTCAAATTCCATAGTGCCACCTCCCTCAAGCCATGGCAAATAAAAGTCCCAATGAGACCCCTGACTCTTGCCGAGAAAGCACTGCAAACCAACATAGTCCCAGCCATTTTTCCCTACGGGTTTCAACGGGGTCCACACACAACCTCCAGTATCCTTTGTTGAAGTTAGCAATGCCCAAAAACCACAGGCAATTGCCCCCTGGGACCCTCACAAAACAGCCTGACAACAGCCAAAGTTTCTCAAGCTTTCCAGCATAAGGGCATAACCCAGTAACTCAGCCCAATTAAAAAGAAACCACGTTCCACACCACGTGCAGAGACCTAACAGACGCTCACTTCTCAACCGAAACATTAGCCTACATTCAAACATCTGTCTCTCCTTACAATTTCACGCTACCCATGGAGGTCAAAAGGACATCCCCACACTGGTTAAAACATCACACCTTTAGAAAGAGCATCCCACAGGGAAGATTACTGTGCCCACTGTGGCAAGGAGAGGGAGGAAACCCATAATGCTAATGGCACTAAAAAAGTTTAAAAGTCAAAATTTTCCCAGGATTCTAGCACCTACTAAAATTAGGTTAAAAACCCCACCATTCCACTAAAATGCTATAACCACCATCCAAACAATCCAGCAGGAGAACATTTCGCCCCCAGTAAAACCATAGAGTGTACCATTTACAAATAAACACAGGAATGTTCACAAACTACCTAATAATATATTTTTTCCAAGCTAACCTACAACTCTCAGCTCTCATCATGCAAGTCTGCAATCAAACTACAAGTGCACCAACACTGCTGCGGTCCACCTTTCCTTCGATCAAAAAGTTCAAAGACTTTTTCATAAGGCCAATTGCTCAAGGAACACAGATTCCGAACTGACTTTGTAGCCTTGTTTTAAAAGACATTTTTCTGCACCGCACCAGGACAAGACACTTCTGGACACCCAGACACCGGACAACAAACAGCAACAACAAACAGGCACCACAATAGATGACAGGCACAGACAACAGACATCTCCCTTAAAGACGACACTACAGCCTATGAAATGCTTCCTAGATTATATGTTTTTGCATTTTTGTACACTCTCTCTCTAGCTGGAGTGCTCTCAAGCCCCTCTTGAGCCAAAAGTATGCCTAATCTCATGAGCTTGACTTCTCCATTCATGCAAACCATGCGCACAGAACTCTCTCACCTCACATACACCAATACTAAGACAAACGCTTGTATTCCTCATGCACTAAACAGTGCACTACTTCACAACACCTGGTATCAACACATGACCGACATAGGCACACAAAGTACGAACAGGTCATGTTCTATCTGTTCACTTATACCTAACCCTGGGCGTTACACTACGCTTCGCCCACGTAGTGTACGTAGCGCTGCATGCTTCGCAGTTTTCAAAGTAGGCGAAGCAGGCAAGCGCTACGCACACGCCAGGGCGAAGCGTAGCTGCCTGCCGCCCGCCACCCGCCTCCCGTCCGCCCTCCTTTTAAAATATATCTTGCATGTTAAATAATTAAAAGTAAAGAGACTTACCTGAAGCGCGGCGTGTCCGGGGCTCCCTCTTCCTCGTTTTCAACTTCTTGTGACAAATGTGCACGCGCGGACGCCCGCGCATGCGCATTTGTCACAAGAAGTTGGAAACGAGGAAGAGGGAGCCCCGGAGACGCTGCGCTTCAGGTAAGTCTCTTTACTTTCAATTATTTAACATGCAGGTATTATTTAAAAGGAGGGTGGGCGGGAGGCGGGCGGCGCGTAGTGGGGCTACACGGAGCACGCAAGTGTGCGTAGATTTGGGCACACTACGCGCTGCTTCACGTAGCCCCACTACGCCCACTACGCCCACCCTTACTTCTACCTCATGTCGTAGGCGCAGACAGGCTTACTTATCACAGGAGATAGCCCCCAAAAAAGTAAAATGCCTTATCAATCTGTACCTATGCAGAATCAAGGCAAAAATCCAACCCAATAGGGTAGAACCCTGTGGGATATTAGTAAACATCACACGGTATGAGACCAACCCCACTGCACTGTATTTCTTCTTCGAGCCAAGTGACATCCAATCTGAGGTAGCCAGGATGCGCAGGAAGGGCACGATAGGAGAGGACACTGTTTGGCCCCAGGACTTTGTACAAAAGAGGTTCCTGGAGGTAGCAAGACCACCGCACCAGTGCACAAGCATGTCCTCTGATGCTTCTGTCTGCGGCCCCAGCTCTTAACATCTTTGGGGCCCCCTTCTACTGGGCCGCTCATCTCAATTTTGCAGGGAGAAATTAAATGAGTCCCATGGAGGGGGTCAAATGTCAGCATTGACACCCCATGTCAGGAAATCTGGGATGGCGAGATCGATAGGTTAAGCCCGGGCAGCATACTCCGCTGGGAACGTGAAGTTGAGGAAAAACTCAGACTCCATGGTGGAGCGGAGTACGCCCCTCAGCCCCTGTGCCATGGCCCAAAAAAGGGTAAAAAAACCCACTTACCTTTTCTTCTGTCATCTTCGGGCTGCCCTCCTCCTCGCCGCGGTGTCTCCTCCTTGCTGTCATTCTCCTCCTTGCGTTGCTGGTCGCAACCCCCTACGTTTTATGTCTTGCGTTTTTAACTCTGTGAAACTCCACGGAGTGCCACTCTGCATACTCCTCCCAGGGTTATGATAGGTGCAGATGGTTGGAGGGGAAGGGGCAACTCCAAATTGTACGGAAATGTATACTGTACTCTATATTTTTCAGAGGCAGAGGAACCATACCGTTGGGCAGCTATGAGAATTGTGGCATGATAATGCACATACTGGACCTGCAATGGGGCACCTCCACATTGGTGGATTACTACTGGCAGTGTTCAAACTTTGCCCACACCTGCCTCTGCACCCTCATGACCATACACACCCCAGCCCTGGTTATCCCTGGCGAGGATGTCTGAGTTATCTCAACATCCGTTACAGAAGAAAACAACTCTGTTGCATCAGGCTCGAAGGAGAAGAACTACAGAGAATTTTGACTAGGCTCAGTACAAGGACATTTCAGAAGAATTCAGACTGTTCCCAGAGGCTCAAGTAAAATGCTGGAGGTTCAATATCCTTCTTCACCATGGAAACAAAAGCTTACACCAGCTGGTTGCAAATAACCAGATGGGAACTGATGAAGATGTTAAACAGTACTGAGCTCAGCATAAACACTCTCAAGGAGGGCTAGAGTGCCATCCACCTCATGGTGATGCAACATCCGTACGCATTGGACTTGATGACCGCTATGGAGGGTGGGGTGTGTGCCAAGATTAATGCTTCGTGTTATACTTTTATTCCTGAAAATGACCTGGACAAAAGGACTTTAGCCCATGCTGCATCATCTGCAAGCTGTCATGAAGAATAGAGAGGTGCACCGGAGCAGGACTGTTTACATAGTATCTTTTTGTGGATCCCTTTATGGGTATACAAACTATTCAAGTCATTGATGCCGATTCTCATGGCTGTAATTGTGGTTTCCTACAAGTGAGGGTTTCCTGCGCTGTAAAAAAGCTGACAAATTAGGTAGTATGCACATAGCTAGGCAACACATACACTTTCTAATAACATAGCAATCATGACATATGAAGAGGATAGAGTAGTTGAAGAATAAACTAGAGGGGGGAATGTTTGAATTGGTGAATATGATGTCAATGATTACTGTGATGTGTGGTTGCACAACAGCAGAAATACTGATAAATGCAATATCAACGTATTCCATAACCTGTGCCTGAAAAACCATGCCAATACCCATCTATGCAATGTTAATGCAGGTCATATGTACCTACAAAGTAGTGCTGACACCAGCAATGACAATAGCAATGTATGCCATAATCCATGCTCAAATGAAAAAACTGTTACAGGTAAGTACATTATGACATAAGCAAACATAATTGTGTCATCAGAGGTTCAAATGAACTCACATCATTGCTGTTGGATTCACCCAAGGTGACCTCCCCATCAACCCTGAGTCAGAGATACGTGGTTAGGCAAGTGCTATGACCCACGCCCATGCCTATCAAATACGAGCTCACAGGTGGGGTCTCTCTTAACTGAAAGACAAAGAAGTGCCCAGGGACAACCCTGATGTGTCCCACAGATAGATTTTTGCACCATAAACAGGTCCAAGGAAATTGGTGCCAATAAAGCCTGTTAGGCCAAGGGTTCGCGTTCCCCAAACATACCACCAAGCTAGATACCACATGTAGATGGAAGCACTCAACCAATCAGCACACGACATGCACACCACATGTAGGGTTGACGCTCTCCTCATGCCGGACATCTGGACACATAAACAATGACCCACACTAGCTCTCGCCGAGGTCGAGAGCCATCGGTGTCCTTATCAAATGCTTGGTCTTGTGATTCACAACTGAGATGCCTTTTTGAAATGTAGAAATTGTTGTTTTTTTACCTCATGAACTGTATATAACAGCAGCCCAAACTTTGTACAACACCGAGAGACTTTGAGCAGATGCACTCTGTCGAGGCTCTCCCGGCGGCAGTGTTTATTTGAACCAACTTGTTCCTGTTTTGTCAAACAACTCTTGTCTTTTCATTTATTTAAGGTAAATTAATATGCAATCAACAAGACCCCTCAGACAAAAAGAGATATAAGGTGACCAGAACATGTGCGAAGTAAAAAAAAAAGAAATAACCAGATCGAAAATAAAAGATGGTAGAGTGTGAGTGCACCATAGCGTAGGAGAAGGCGAGGAGAGAAAAACAACCTTAGTACATGACAGCTTGGAGGATCATCAGCTGGGCACGTGGACAACCTCGGGCAATGGGACTTTGGGGCATTCAGAGCGTTAGTATTTTTAACTAATTTTGCACAGGGCAAAATAACCTATGTGCCCTGGCAAGCGGCCACAGACATCCCACGATTCTGAAGGAAGGGGTCGCAAAGTTGCTGTAGTAATGACTCCTTTCTCGCCAGACATTTGACGTACAGGCCCTTTATATTACAGAAAGAATGCTGCTCCCAATGTAATATAACCTCTTAAAGCTGTGTTGTGGAACAATATGTTCACACCACTGCAGCATAAACGGAGCGCTCTGCGTTCTCTTCTTTTCGGTGACAACCAGAGACCGAATATTAATGACGCGATCCGGGAAAACGTGTACCGGATTGTCACAACCAGTGAAAAATGGAACGAATCTCCGTGACAGATTTCAAGCAGTAAATTCAGGGTAATCTACACTGTAGTTTTTTTTCTATCACGGACATGTTCATACCAATATATAAAGATATAATAAACGAGGCCTGCTTAATAGAGCCTCCTGCGCGGATGGCAAGGAACAACATGCCTTTCGTGTTTGATTTAATAGACATTTGTGACATTCAATGAGGGAGAGTGAAGTTGAAGCACCGGATACTTTCCTAAATGTAGGGGAAAAAACAGTGTGTGTTGCTTTTCCATTTTAAGTGTTGCCTCCCCTTTAGTGGTTGGCAAGACAAATAGAATGACATACTGTGAGTGACTCGGAAGGCAGCCTCGCTATCCATCAATCATCAGTGTGGCTCAGCACAAAATCTGTAGGGCATTCAGGACATTGTGCTGTCTATGAATATTTTAGACAAGAAATATCCCTGAAAGCTTCCTGATGGATTAATACTGGAAAGGGGGACTTTTTTTCTACTTTTTTAGCTGTTTGCAAAGGCAAGATTGTCATTAGAGCTCTTCGAAGAGAGACTGCCTATTTCAACATAAAAACGGAGCCCAGCGGAATATCTTTAGTTCCCTTTATTACAAACTCGTTGGAAAGTAATGATATTTATTGTATGAATATTGCATGAAGTAAGACAGTGGAAAATGGAATGCCTTATTAAGTTTCTGAACTTTTAAACTTTTCAATAATTAGGGAAAGGGAATAAAGCCGGTGCTTTATGGGAAATCTTATCTATTTTATTATCCAATTGGAATGGACGTCACACTTTCTCGGTTTTTATCGTCCAGAAATATATTTCAATATTTGTGGATTTTTCAAAGTGAAGATTGCTGTGTTCGCTCCTATTGTTTGGCTGAAGTCATCTAAAAATAGCCCTGTAAACTTATTTATCTAACTTGCATTCCTAAAACTATCTTTAAAGTAAATTAAACATGCCTGGACGTACCATAGTGCAAAGTTTTTATTATATAAGTAAAGTTTTGCGACGTCCTCGAGTGCTGGTTGACATAGTTTGTGAAGTTTCAATCTTCCCGTTCATCTGTGACTCAGCAGAAACGAAATGAAAAATAAATAAATGTATAAAGCGCAAACAAATGCCCAAAGGTGTCAAGGCGCTGGGAGCACAGATCTTCACACGCTTGGCACCAGAGCCGGTGTGCCACAAGCCTGTCTTGCATGGTGTATCCTCGTAGGTGACCACACTCAGAAGGAAAGGTTGGCCAATTAAAAGGTGGAAATGGGGAGTATGAGATATTTCAAGTGATGTGAAAGCCCTAATTTTGACTGAAATCACACTCGAGCGCTGCATATTTTTCATAGTTTTGGGGAGGAATATACATAGGATCCCAAGCAAAATAAACTTGCAACTAAGAACGCATCTCTTCTGTATGCACCGCTGTGCACACGAAAATTCACTTCAGACAGGAGCGCCAAAGATGGATCTGATGTAACAAATTCAAAAGTTTCAACATTTGCAAAGTGTTACAACTATACTGTTACAAATATGCATTCATTCATATTTGCAAAAGGTTTATTCCGCTATGTAAATCGAGGGTGAGACTACAGGCAGACCGAGACCATTAAAAAGAAGGGAATAAATGATCTCACTCTATCATATTCAGTGGGATTGATGGAATGTGAAATGAGTTCCTTGGCAGGAGAGCTTCCTCGAAATGCAGCACTTTATCAACAGGATATGAGGTCCTAGGAGTTTAACAGAGCTGTGTTTGGTGTCTGCGCGAAGATCTTCCCTACGAGTCCTTCTGCACTAAGCCGGGAGGCATCCTAGGAACACATGATTACAAAATAAATAATGAACATTTTAGCCATTTCAGTAAGAGAATTTTAGAAAAGACAATAAAACTCAGGTGAGATTCTGCCGTCTGATCTTCACCCATCTGATCTTCACCCATCACCTTCTACCCTCTTTACCTGGACAAGAGTCACAGTGGGACCCAACAATCTGATGCCTCAAACGTGTTGGAGTAGCTCTATTTCCTGAAACTAGTGAGTGTCATTTTCTTTTTCTTGGGCAATAACAACAACCCCTCCATGACAATATCTCTGGCCTCAATGGATGGCACAACTCCACGCCTCACTCTGTCTGGATGTTCCAAAAACATACACTGCGGGTGAGGACAAACAAGGCCAAATCCGCACAGTGCCAGCTGGAAAGCAACATCCTCCAGAAATGATTTTTTATCCCATGGCAGTACCATGGCTCTCCAGGACCTGCTCATGGTGCACTGCATGTATTAGACAAGAGGAGAGTAAATGAGAGTTGGCAAAGGTAATTAAGCAAGTGCAATGGGGAGCGAGATGGGACAAAGAAGGCCACAGTGCGGTAGAAAAGTAGGGCGAGCTTCTGATTTCAGCCGCTATTTCATGGCTATCGCAAACATTGTGTAATTGCTACAGCACTAGAAGTAGAATGCTCGATGGAAACCAAGGGGCCAGTCCTTAAACCAGCCACTCTTCACCATTCAAATCCAGTGATGACCTCAGAGTCTTTTATCTAGCCTCTCATTGTGCAGATTCATAAGAGCTGTGTTGAAAAAGAGGACAAAACTAAAGGACAAAACTAAAGGACAAAACGATGCTATTTACATGAAAAAAAATCTAATTTGTTACCTACGTTTTTTCAGGAAACTAAAAGTAGATACATCCCTTGCAGCACGCATGACAGAGTGCCTGAATGGCCTTCAGTACTCAGCAGAATGAAAGCGCATAGGAGAGACTTTATAGACGACAAATATAACATTATCAATAATGTTAGACAGCTTGTAAGCACTGGACCAGCGATTCTAGCCAACACACTGACGTAATTATGCAAATCCTATAGAAGATTGATAAAAACCAGAGCCTGTTTTTGACAGGATTCCACCTTTTCAAGTTCTGTGACTCAAGTTAGAGCAATGGGGAAAAGGTTTTGTACATTTGTAGGGGTGCAGATTGTTAAGTTATCATCAGTACACCTTGAAAGGTGAAAAATATAGAATGTTTGATTTCTACATTACGAAAACATAAGGAGTTTATGGCTGCAGTTCGGTGCCTCAATCCAAGAAACCCATGAACTTCAAAGAGCCTTCACAAGTCACTCTTTCACAGAGCAAACTGACTGCCCTAGCCCAAAACTAAAAGCAAAATATCAAATTGACCTCAGATGCAGGTAGAGAATAGTCCCCAGACTGCTATTACCGACCCATTCTGTCTCGAATTCTCTATCTGAAACAGAAAAGTTAATAGTAATCAGTGTCAGGTGGTCACCATCTGAGATAGGTTTAGTTCCTTGTACCTGGGTCTCTACAAGCTCTATATAAGTCAGGATTGTAGACCAGATTGGCGTAGGAAGTAACCCCAAAATCCACCCAAAATTTACGTGCACGTTCTCAGTTTTTTCCCATGAACTTAAGGGTAATCTAACTGTTTTAACATGTAAATTTCTGCTCTTCATGGCATCCTCCCTGATACCTCTATGTCAAGGACAATCTATAGGCAAAATATCCCTGTGCTCATCCAATCAAAAGACATCATCATACAGGGATTTTGCACTGTAGTTGCATCATTACTAAAGGACTCCAAACAATGACCCCTTTGTGCCTGGAAACCAGAATCATAATCTCTGTGGGCCCCAGCAGCTTTTGGAGCAACGGCATCACCAGAAAAGAAACTGACATGTGCAGAGAAGGTGTAAGCATACGCCATTTCCTGCTACATCCCAAGAATCAGAATCCATGAAGCCCTCTGACCTTCTCTCCTCCTCCTCTGTAAGCAAAGGAAGAAATATCTCTGTGCACAGCATCTCAAGATATCCTAATAAACCTCCTTGGATGATCCCTTTTTTTCTAACAAACCTTCTAGAAACTTCTTGAATGCAATCACATTTCTTGTTGAGGTAACCTGTCTTATAACTCTTGCTTTCCACTACAGGTGATTCACAAGCATCCGTAGGTTTGCCTAAATGCCTACATGCCTGATCTCATATCCACTGATCAGTTTACTGTACACATGACATGAAGTATAGACAAAGAGCTTAATTTACAAAATGGAAGGAGAAATGTCTGTGTAACGCCCTGAACGTCTCAGGATCGTTTAACAGACACGATAATGAGGACGCAACCACTTGTGAAGGGTTAGTTATTTTAATGAAGGCAAAAACAATACAACGAATAAACAAAAGTTATAGTCACTGGAATCCTCCAGGCTAAGTACGTTACCAGCCCACAGCACGGATGGTCCTAACCGTCCTCTGCATATACGCCGATCCCGGCGTATGCCAACAGAGGGCAGAAATGAAATGGCCGACAATGCCAATCGGTAGGCTGTGAGGGGCACGAAGAGTGTTGGGGAGAATCGAGGAGTCAGGGAAACACCCAGCCGGGGTCTCTACCTGAAGGGAGCAGCCGCTCAACCTCTTCCTCAGACTGCACCGGGACGCGGAGTCACCTCCTGGTGATGCGTCACCGATACCCCAATCAAAAGCAAGAAGACTGAACCGAGAGCAGCCGCTCGATCGATCCTGTGGACTTCCGAGTCTGTAACGCGGCAAACACCTCCTGGTGTGCGTTACAGCTGGCAGTCCCTGTATCTCTGGTCGGGCTGGGAGTTACGACTCCAACCAGCAAAAGCGCCACTGCGCTTTGACTCAGCCGAGTCAAAAAGTGAAGCTCAATGGTTGACCGGTAGAGCTTCCGGGTCCTTCACAGGTGACGATGGGGCAAGACACGGCCCAGGGAGTAACGACTCGACCTACCTCCGTTCTTGCCTTACTGGAGCACCACTCCGGAACACTGCTCTTCACGAAGCAGGTACGTCGGTGTAAACACAATATCCGACAGCCTTGTACCTCCCGGTTCCTCCCTTTATAGGGCGTGTTTTCCTTGAGTTATGTAACAGCTCTCCTGTTTACATAAGGGCGTGTTTTCCCTTGAGTTATGTAACAGCTCTCCTGTTTACATAAGGGCGTGTTTTCCCTTGAGTTATGTAACAGCTCTCCTGTTTACATAAGGGCGTGTTTTCCTTGAGTTATGTAACAGCTCTCCTGTTTACATAACCTCTCAACCGCTAAGCATCCTGGGAGATGTAGTCCGTTTACGCTGGTTACCGTTTTCCTCCCCTCGCATGACAGGAATTCTTGACAGTCTGTTTCAAATATCTGTCTTTTTGGAATTCTCCAAGAATCTCAGGTGCAATCCAGGAAAAATACAACAACAGCAGCTTATATAATATTGTAGGATATAGATATCCCCACTGTTTACACTACTGGAGCTGACCCGGATGGACAGATCTAGAATTTAATATCTACTATAACGCATCAGGTTATATGTATATATATATATTTGTTATGTTTATTTTCTATTTTTGTTTCTTTGATTGTTTATATATATTTATTTGATTAATTCTAGGTATAGCCCATGTCCTCCACTACCTATCGGTCTACGCCCTGATGAAGGTGGGGCCCTAGCCTGGGTCCAATACCGAAACGCGCGTTGGCGCCTCAATTTTCGGCTCTTTTGACCTCATAGTATCGCTTTTGTCTAACTGGATGATACATGAGCCAATCACCTATACGATCACATCTGGAAGCTCCACTATCTTGACCGAAATTTGTTAGTGGAATGTTGATGGAATGAATGTTTGTATGTATGAGTTGAGATATGTGTGGGACATTGAATAATCTTTTGTGTAATATGTTTCTTCTGTCTTCATTATTTAATAAGTTGATGTGTAAAAACTGATCAATAATATTTGAAAAAAATTTTATGTAGAAAAAACAAATAAAATGTGAAATACATATTTTTGTATTTATAAACCTTGTCTGGTGCATTTACTTTCCTGTTCTGTTCGCTCTGCTCCAGTTCAGTGTTGCGTTTGATACTGGGACCTATGTTTTAGGCCCTCTTACATATCTACTGGGTGGGTTTCTTTTTTGATTTATATTTATAAGCCTGCAAGTTATGTCACTGTAATGACGGAAATTGCGGAGGCTTACCCTGATTCGACCTGATTCATACTGAATTCACTGTAACCAACAGACTACGTGCCGCAATATATCTAGGTGAACTTACCATTTTCGTCATTATCGGCAAGGCGGTGGATATGGTTGATGCACGACCCGCTGTTTTCACTTTTGAGTATCGGCTCTAAAATACCTGTGCGAGCTCCCTGTTATCGATAGATGAATGGCAGAGGGGCAAGTGGAACGGCAGATGGATGCGGCTGATCTGTGAAGTGCTGCGAGCTGTGTTTTGATTCCGGGATTTTTATCTCTTGAATTGTTTATCACCGCTAGAAAAGCTGGAGGTGCTGAAAGGCGGCAGAAAACGAATGCTACTAATCTCTGTGGTGGGTTTCCTCAGGTATCGACGTACTAGCTGGGCGGTCTCCCTCTGTAGGGGGTTGACTGCTTTCACCTGGGGCTGCTCTCGTATTCGCATTGCAGGACGTGAGCGCAGTGCAGAGATGACGCCGAAAGGGGCACGAGGAAAATCACGAGCTCAAGAGGAACAGCACGCTAGCGGTGAAATTGAGGTGAGCGACCTGAACTCGGGTAATCCTCCTAGAACCGCAAAAAAAGTTTCCACTTATTTGGATCATACAAAGGCTACGTTTGGTGGCTCTGATAGTAGAACTATTCCTTCGATTTTTTCCATGACTAAAGATAAGCGCAAGGGGGAAAAGGTGCTTGAAAATGAATTAGAGGTCTCAGAAGTAGTAAATATACCGGTGATAGATATAGCATGGAGTGACAGACTGAATAATTCTGCAACTATGACGGCTATCTCGAGCCCACAGATAGAGCCAAATACAACCCCTCCTATTTCTGCTACTAATGAAGAAGGGGGCATGGTTCAAACCAGGATATCGATCAACATGTCAACCTTCGGCTTGGTATACCCCCGGGAGCGGAGCAAGTTCAAATACAGGACGCAGAATCAGGGGACTTTTACTCTTTATCAGAAGACTCTATATCATCGTGTGAGGATTTAGCTGTACAATATGCCAAACAGATGATCATGACCGGTGGCAGTGCTCATAGTAGCATCAGTTTGGATGACTCAGCGGATTTGGCTGATGAGAGCCCTTGCACAGTGCGTAAAAAACCTGAAACGGCAGCTGAAAATGAGGGGGGGCAAAGTCTAAATCAGCAAACTGTATGAACGTACGGTACATGTGGAAGAGGAAATTTCCTTATCATTAATCTATCAGTCAATCATGTCCCTTCGTGAGGCAACAAGGGAGGAGAGTCAAAGAGTCCAGAGCTTGTGTCGTAAATTACAGAATTCAGTGCGCCGGTTGGCCAAATCCCAAGCTAACTTTACGTCTAGGTTTAACAACGCAGAGACTCGGATAGCAAACATAGAGGATGAGATCACACAACAGAAGGCTATGACTGAATCGCTTCGTGCAATAAAGGAGGATACTCAATGGAAACTGTCCGATTTTGAAAACCGCGCACGTAGGAATACCTTGAGAGTTCTTCAGATTCCGGAAGGAAAGGAAGGGCAAGACCCTCGCAAGTTTATTGTGGAATTGTTCAAAAATGCGTTTCCAGAGCGTAGCAAATGGGACTGGGATAGGGAGATCGAGCGAGTGCATCGTTTTCCTTTTAACATTCGCCTTCGGGCAGGACAAACTGATGATAAACACAGAGCATTTCTAATTTCTTTTAACAGTTTTTTGGCTCGAGAAGAGGTTTTTAAGTTGGCTCATCCCGATAAGAAGAGAGCGGGGGCCGGTTTTGAATTCTTTGTTAGACCTGGTTTTTGTAGATACACGATGGAGAATCGCTGGCAGTTACGCCAGCTAATTGCTCAGTTTCAAGCTAAAGGGGCGCAGGCATACTTAATGAATCCTGCTAAGCTCAAGATTATTTTTCAAGAACGCACTAGCTTCTTTACCTGCGAGGGCCCTGCCAAAGAGTATCTACAAACCATCTAGAGGTATTAGAACTAAGGAAGTAGTACGTGTGTATGTATAATAGGGTGATATTTTTACTTTTACCTGCAACGTGTTTTTTTATGGATGAGGTGGGCCACTCTTGCTCCGTCCAAATTTGAAAAGTAATAATTTGCAAATTGATTTCCTACCATTTCGGGCAGAGAGAAGGTTTTGCTCTCCATTCCAAAATGGAGGAACTTGTAGGTAAGGGCAATGGATGACGGTAGCTGACATCTGCAGGACCATTAGTCCAAAAGCCTTGTTAAAGGGTGGGGTTGGGTGGGGAAGGAGGATGAGGAGTTGTGGGAGGGTAGGGAGGGGTGTATGGCCACGGGGGTGGGGTAAAAAAGGGGAAAAATCCACAGTCTCAACGAGGGAAAAATGAAATAAAATAGAAATGCAGCAAAGAGTATGGCGTTTATTCAGTCTGATAAAAATACTATTATGTTATCTATTATTGAACTTGATTTGGCTATCTAATGTAACCCTGGGCGTAGTTCGTGAAGTAGCACTTCGCGATGCAACGCAAAGTGCAGTTCGCACTACGCGAGCTACGGGTAGCACTTCGCGAACTGCGTAGTACCTTGTTCGCACTGTGCCAGATGTCGTTTTCAATGATTGCACAGTGCGGACAAGCAACCGGCAATGTGCAATCATTGAAAATGGCATCTTGCACAGTACGAGCTGTAGTTTTTTGCTGCTCGAGTAGATTTTTACTCGAGCGGCAGCTTTCTCAACGCAAACTGGTAGTTTCTCATCGCGAGCATACGCGACCACTCGCAATGAGAAACCTGACCTCCTCACGTTGGGAATCTCGCCGGGAAGTTTATTTTCCATGCTTGCGATCGCCAACTTGATGTTGCTGATCGCGAACAAGGAAAAAGTCTCGCCGGGATGTCATTTTGCTTGCTCGCAGTCCCCAACTTGACGTTGAGGACCGCGAGCAAGCAAAAAATGACCGCAGCACTACGCAACACTACGCTACGCGTGTTCGCACTGTGCTACGTGCCGTTCGTGTAGTGCGAAGTAGCGCGAACTTGGCAAACTACGCGAGCATAGCGTAGTGCTTTGCCCAGGCTTAATCTAATGGCTCCTAAAGGGATTAAAATATGTTCTTTTAATGTCTCCGATCTTAATAATATTAATAAAAGGAGGAGGATAGCTGCCGAGGTACGAAATATTCAGCCGGATTTTGTATGTCTTCAAGAGACACATTTGCCTTGGAGCAAGCGTTATCTCTTAACTGATTTACGGTTTTCAGTGTTTGTGGCTTCTCAACAATCAGTAATGATCCGGGGGGTTGCGATCTCAGCTAGGCCTAATGCTTAAACAGTTAGTCGCTGTTTGGCAGATAAGTTTGGTCATTGGGCCATAGCGGAATGTAGAGTCGGCAATTGTAATTTTACTTTATGCACTATTTATGGGTCTAATTTAGATGAGGCTGCAATTCTAGAGGAATTAAATTTACAGCTAGCGACTTGGGTAACTCCGCTGATTATTTGTGGAGACATAAACATTAATTTAACTAATCAGGATTTGATGAGGGGCTTTCAATGTTATAGAGGGTGCAAACCCCGGGTCTTTAAGGCCCTATACAATTTACTTAAGGATCATGGTTTGACAGATGCATGGGGTAAACTACAGCCGACGGACCCAGGATATACGTTTTATTCTTCTCCCCACAAAAAAATGGTGAGATTGGACTATTTTTTTTTAACTACTGCTTCTTTAGTGGGGGCTGGTATGCAAATATTTCCTAGGATTTTGTCGGATCATGCTCCCATTGTATTGGCAATGGCAGGTTTGGGAGACGAGGTTAGATCCAAAAAGTTCTCCTTTGACCGGAAACTATGTGTGAATGACCATTTTAGAGAACACATCTCTAAGTGGCTCACGGAATTTTTCGGTAATAATAGACAATCGGCCAGAATAGAAATAGTATGGGATACTTTCACGGCTTGCTTCAGGGGCGAAGTATTGAGTTATGGTTTGTTCCATCAAAAAAAACTTAAGTCAGAGATGCAGGGCCTATACTCCGCTTTGAGAGGGGCAGAGGAGAAACTGACTCAGGGTATAGCACAACAGGGCAACATTTCGGATCTAGAGGATATCGTGGCTAGAAGCCATCCCAAAATAAGGGGAGTGTGGGATAAGGAGAATGCAAGAAAATTTCTGATTTACAAAAGGCAATGTAATGAGTATGGGGAAGCAGTTGGGAGATGCCTTGCACTCAAGCTACGTATGAATGAAACTTCCCGGCGTATTACAGCATTAAAAAATAGCTCAGGGATATTATGCTCTGATCCGCAAGGGATCTTGTCTATTTTTCGCCAGTTTTATACAGATCTTTATACACAGCAGAGAGGGGTGGTAGAAGGTGATAAGTTAATGCAGTGGGGGGCCTTTCCCGAATTGAATGCAGAGGTAGCTGATCAGCTTGATGCCCCAATTTCTATGGAGGAGTTAGAAACTGCAGTCAAGACTTTAGCGATGGGAAAAGCCGCAGGCCCTGACAATATTCCGGGAGAGATATATAAGCTCTTTTTTGATCAATTGAAGGAAATGATGTTGGCTACATTTAGAGCAGCTCAATTGGGGCTGGCTCCCAAATCCTGGGATGAAGCCACGATAGTTGTTTTCAGTAAGAAGGGCAAAGACCCAGAGATGCCTGGTTCATATCGTCTGATTTCGCTATTGAATTTCAGTTGTAAAATATATTAGAAAATGTTGGCTAATCATCTATCAAAGGTTATTATTACATTAGTATCACACATGCAGCACGGATTTATTCCTGGCAGAGGATACTCTTTTTGATATTGCCCAGGCCGAGAAACGTCAACTTGGGATAATTTTATTGGACGCAGAAAAGGCGTTTGATCGCGTAGAATGGGACTACCTGTGGAGCTTAATGAATAAATTGGGCTTTCGGAAGGGTTTTATGACCGCTCTACAGGTTTTGTATGCTTCACCGGTTGCCAGAATAGCGGCAATGGGAATGACCTCAGAGGTAGTTAAAATTACTAGAGGGACGAGGCAGGGATGTCCTTGTTCCCCTTTACTCTTTGCTCTATCTATAAATCCGTTTGCTGATATGCTTTATAAGATCATTTGATTAGGCCTTTTGTTGTGCATGAGGTCCCTTATTCAGTATTTGCATATGCAGATGACATAGCTGTGGTTTCTGAGGATCCGGCTACTGC
This sequence comes from Triturus cristatus, assembly GCF_964204655.1. Classification (NCBI taxonomy): domain Eukaryota; kingdom Metazoa; phylum Chordata; class Amphibia; order Caudata; family Salamandridae; genus Triturus; species Triturus cristatus. The sequence continues at coordinate 179,424,289 of NC_140593.1, forward strand.
ACTTCAAGAGATTGAGCGGTTAGCTTTTGAATTTGGCCAGGTGTCTGGTTATAAATTGAATGTTACCAAAACACAACTTGTATGTACTGATAATATTGTAATACAAGATCCTAGAGTGGTTACTGAAGCTACATACTTGGGCATAAAAATTAGGACATCGATGACAGAATTGGTAGATGCTAACCGGGGAACATTACTGCGTAATATTAGTGAATCTTTGGAGAAATGGGGATGATTATATCTTACTCTGATAGGTAGGGAAGATGAATGTTCTCCCCAGGGTACTATATTAATTTAGATCTATCCCACTTGAAATATCGACCACTAAATTGCAAAATTTACAATCACTCTGTGTCAAATTCCTTTGGGCCCCCGGAAAACCTTGGCGTGCCAGTAGATTTATGACTCTTCCAATTCTAAGGGGAGGTCTGGCAATACCTGATTTTCTCTTTTATTACTATGTCTGCTTTTTGCAGAAAATGCTCGTACTACTGACTGGTGAGGATGTGGGCAATATAGATGCTAGGGCTGATTGCTTAGAAGGAAGGGGTGGCGGTGTGGCGGTTATATTTAGAGAGAAGTGGGAGTTCATTAGGGGCGAGATCCATGCTTGGGGGACAGGAGAAGCGTTGGATTTCAGTATCAGGTTTTCCCCCCATTTTCTATTGGGTGGGACGTTGGTCTATCGCCCCCCTGGTTCTGCCCATGCCACCATTCAGGATTGGGGCGATGAGCTGATTTCTAGGGCGCTTCGTTTTTCGCAGTTCCTGTTCCTCGGAGCCTTGAATATACATTTGGATCAAGGGTCGTGTACTGATGCTATTGCCTTAAAAGATATGCTTCAGCTTGCCCAACTGTCTCAATGGGTTGTCCACCCAACACATCAGGGTGGTCACATTCTTGATCCTATCTGCTCTAATTTTAATATTTTAGTAGAGGATCCTCTTCCCCTTGTGTGGTCAGACCACTTCATCACTTTTTTCTCCTGGAAGGTAGGCCCGCCCCGTGGTGCTGAATCCATCTCGCGGAAACCAGCCTTTAAGAAGGTGGATCCTGCCTCCCTGGCTGGCGCCTTGGCGGCCTCCAGGCCGACCCTTACCGGTGATCTTGAGGGGAGCCTCGCTGGCTTTACTAACTGGTTAGACAAGTCAATGACCTTGCTGGCTACTCCCACCTCCTCTCGGTCCTCGAGAGTTTCGCCATCAAAGCCCTGGTTTTCGGCTGAGCTGCGCGCGCTTAAACAGGATTGCAAAAAGCAACGGATTTGGCGTCGCCGGGATTACTGTCCTTTGGCTAAGGCCGCTTTGAGGGTTAGTCAAAAGATCTATTACTCTGCCATCTTCCAGGCAAATAAGCAATATTTCACCGAGCGTATTGAGCAGTCCTGTAATAATTCGAAGGAGATTTTCCATATAGTGCAGAGTTTTACATCTCCTGCCGCTCTCAACTGTTCTGGCCCGGCCACGGATGGCTGGTGCAACACCCTCTCCTGTTTCTTCTCGGATAAAATCCGTTTGATACAGCAGTCCCTGCCTGTGTGTGCGGCTTCCCTGGTGGAAGATGGACGGACTGCGCCTCTCCAGGGTGCTTTGAATCACGCCCTGTCGGTCTTCTCTCCTGTCGATCACGCTAGTTCTCTGAAAATACTTAAGGGCCTTAAGTCCGGTTCGCCTCGGATTTCTGCCCAGCCAGATTGCCGGCAGCAGTTGCGGAGACCATCAATCCTGAGGTCAATGCCATTATTAACTTCTCCCTTGGGAGGCTTGGGTTCCGCCGGAATGGAAACAGGCCAAAATTCTTCCTTTACTGAAGAACCCGTCCCTTGACCCCGCGCTGCCTGGCAACTACCGCCCAATCTCCCTTCTCCCCAGCCTAGCTAAGGTCTGTGAGAAGGCAGTGACCAGACAACTCTCTGAATTTGTGGAAAGATCTGAGGCTTTGCACCCAACTCAGTCTGGGTTTCGGGCATCTTATAGCACGGAGTCAGCGCTAGTTGAGATCTCGGAAGCAATTCGGGACTGCTTAGATGTAGGTGGCAGAGCAGTTTTGGTGTTGCTTGATTTGTCAGCAGCATTTGACACTTTGCCGCATGCCAGACTGCTCTCCCGCCTCTCTGAGATTGGGGTCTCTGGCTTGGCTCTGGCGTGGCTGAGGTCTTTTCTGGAGGGTCGTACCCAACAGGTTTGGTTGCCGCCGGCACCCTCTTCCCTGCAGGAGGTCTCCAGAGATGTCCTCCAGGGCTCGTCCCTTAGCCCCCTCCTCTTTAACATCTATGTTACTCCTCTGGTCTTTCTGGCCGAGAAGTTGGGGGCTAAGGTGATAGCCTATGCCGATGACACCCAGCTTCTTTTCACCTGGGGCAAGGGGGATGATTCCGTCTTGTCTGTGCAGAAGTGTTTGTCTTCGGTATTTGGTTGGCTTGCTAGAGCTCAACTCAAGTGCAATGAAGACAAATCGGAGATCCTTCTTTATGGTCCCTTCCCCTTGGACTTCAGATGTAAGATCTGGCCCCCGGATTTCCCCCCTCCTTCTTCTAATGGGAGCTCCGCTAAAAACCTAGGAGTCTGGTTTGAGGATAATCTTTCATTTTCTGTCCAGGTGAAGAAGATCTCGGGCGGCTGCTTTGGCCTTCTTAAGGTTCTTAGGAGTTTTCTCCCTCTTCTCCCTAGATCTACCAAGGAAACGGTTGTTCGGGCATTGGTATTGTCCCGCTTGGACTATGCCAATGCCCTATATGTGGGCATACCCCGCTATTCCATGAACAAACTACAAGTGATCCAGAATGCGGCCGCAAGGCTGCTTCTTGGTATCGCTAGAAGTAGTAGTGTTCGCGCTCATCTTCATGCCCTGCACTGGCTGCCCATGGTTGAGAGGGTTAAGTTTAAAGCATTGGTCATTGCCCACAGAGCCCTCCACAATTTGGGTCCCATCTATTTGCAGAGGCGGTTTGCCTTTTACGCTCCGACTAGAGCACTACGCTCATCAGCTCTTTAGTTGGCCAGGGTTCCGTGCTTCTCCCGGTCCAGGATAGGGGGCAGCTCGCTTGCGGTCAAAGCCGCCGTGGCCTGGAATGCTCTCCCATTTTTCCTGCGTAATACTCAGGACCCACTCTGTTTTAAGCGTCTCCTTAAAACCCATTTGTTTCCATAGCGTTCTACTCTGTTTCTCCTCACTTGGCTTCGCGCTGGGACACTCCTCGGAGTAACTATTGCGCGTTATAAAAATATCTAACATAACATAACATAACATATAGCAGAGGCCCCTTCGATTTTCAGTTAATATTAGGATCAGAATCCAAACAATGTTTATTCAAATCAATAGACGGCAGCTATTATAAAAGGACCAGGTTTAAAGTTTTGGAAGTCGCTTTTAAAGACTGGAAAAAAATACGAAAACTAGTTGATCTAGAAGGACTAACATACTATACACCAACGAATGCGACAAAGCTCCTCCCAACAATATTTTGGGACAGGGTGGCTTGGCTTTAGGGTGGAGACATAAGGGTATTTGTCAGATTGGAGATTTGTATGTGGACGGGGGTCTTATAAAGCTGTATGCAGATCTAGCAAGACAATATAGTTTGCCTAAATTTCAATTTTTTAAATTTCTCGCAAATGCAGGAGTTCCTCAGTCGTAGAAACTTGAAATTGAACCCAAACCCGATTATTGAAGCTGTGAGGGCCCAGGGGAAAATAGGAGTGTTATATAAAATATTATTGTCATTTAGAACAGACGATTTGGGGAAACATAATGTACAATGGACTGCGACTTTGGGAGATTCTGATATATTTATAGAAGATGCAATTGCTAGATCTATCGAAGTTTTTTTATCTGCAAATTTAAAAGTACAATTCTTCAAACGGTATTTAATTTATATTATACTCCTGCGCGTATGTATAAGTGGGGAGACCGATATGATGGTAAATGTTTTCGATGTGGGGGAGACATTGCAGATAGTATTCATATATTCTATAGCTGTGTTAAACTGAGTAAATATTTGAGGGATATTGAAAAATTCCTATCAAATATTCCTGGATTTTCTATAAACATAACACCGGCATTAATGCTTCTGAGGATTGGTCAGGTTGTAAAAAAGGGTAACTTTTTCTATAAACATCGTTATTTCTTGTTTGTGGCAATGACTGTTGCACGACTTTGTATAGCTTCTGATTGGTTACGACCTGACCCTCCCAATTTTGAAAGTTGGCGGATTAGAATGTACAATTTAGCCAACATAGAACTAAGTCTGTGCTCTATAAAGGGGACAAGGAAACGAAAATTAGGATTGCATATATGGGGAGCCTTCTCTGAATATATGAATGCATGATTTAATGTGTATTTACTTACTTCATTTACTCGTTTGTCGTTTATGTATTTTTGTCTTTCATTTTTCTTTTTTTTTGGCTATGTGGCCAATCTTGGCTGTTACTCCTTGTGTTGACACTGTGGAATTTAAATAAAATAAAAAATAAAAAAAATCTTCAGCACCTATATGTTCTAGGTGCCCTAGAGCAATGAATGGGCCAAGCTCAATCTGTAATGTTCCCCACCAACCACCAACATGATCCATTTAGAAAAATGCATCAGCACATATGTTCATTACCTATACATACCCAGATATTCCTTAAAACAGGATGTGACACCTGAAATAATGAAGGAAAATGTGCTGGCCTCCAACATGTGACTGGAGGTCAAAACACTGAGAGTACCTGATGGTCTCATTGGTGTTGTCTTAATTATTGCACTAATATACCATTAGTATCTCATTAATATCTTATGAGGCCAATTAGAACTTGGCTCAATGTAAGAATTGGTGTAAATCTGTGGTTCTCCTGCCCCCCTGTGAAAAATATCACCCAGAGACCAGCACCCCTTTTTAGTACCTGACTCTGAGTGAGGCAAAACAGTCCAAGGATTACTCAGGGTAGATGCAATGGGCTAGATACTCAGAACCCTGCAAACACAACAAACAACCCTCAATAAATTGATATCTGGACAGTGCTTATTCTTATTTTATAAATCAAAAAAAGCTAAATACTACCCACAATGTTGGAAAGTGGGTTATTAGTGGTGGTAAATATGCATCTACCACTGGCAATAAGCCGACTAACAGTGTAGGGCTCAGTACAGGTCTCCATAAATTATTCCCATGCTTAACCCTGCACAGCTTGGATGTGAGCAGGCAGGCTTAACTTAGGAGACAGGTATGTAAAGCATTTAGAAACACCAATTCAGTAAATATTAAGACACAATAAGCAATACAAATCTAACACCAATTTATAAAAATAGGAAATATTTTTATCTTTAAATGACACCACTTAAAAGCCTATAGCCTAAGCCTATAGCACCGCTTTGGGATACCTGTTGTGCTTGACCGGGACAAAGTCAAACTTCCAGGACTAGTGCTATGGGGCCCTGTACAGATGCACTGAGCCAGAGGCCCTGGTCAAAATGTTGCCTTCTCCCAGAAAGCACTATTTCTCCAAAATTCAACATGGCTGAAATAACAGCTGTCTAACCCAACTCTCAGTATGGCTCACTTCCATAGCTCTCTACACCCCTAACATCTGCAGATTCCTTTCTTAAGCCTCCCATCTGGCTGGGTCGCAGGGGATGACCGTAGATGGACCAGGCATTCCTTGCCTGTCCTATTCCTCCTTTGAAGCTACATGCTTTACGACCCCTACCCCTTGCTCTGACATTCCTGGGTGGGAGAGCTCTCTCCACCAGCTAGCCTCTTCCTGGTTGAGACTCTTATCACTTCATCAAAGCAGCCTGGCTAATCCTGATAACTCTGACCAATCAGGAAAGACCACAGGAGGGCTGAATTTTGGCTTACAGACAAGAAAGTATCATAATTTGTTTTCTGTCTACTTTAGGATAAATTCAACAATGGAATATTGTTGGATTTATCAATACCATTCTCCTAAGTCCTTGAATGATCATTTATATTCAATATTTATGCATTCATAAACTATTGCAATGTTATCCTATGGGGATAGGCATCTACAATAGGGGAAACTGCATTGTGCATTTTCCCCATCACCAGGGCATATAAAACATCTTTTATAAGGGCGCTGCTTATAGCTACATGACCCCACTCCTGGGACAGCTGGGGGAGACCTTGGGGGTCCTGAATATGCAAAAATAGTGTAGACCCTCACTCCACAGTGCTCCTAACACTAAAGTCGGCTTTGGGATGCACTTGTAATTTAGATGCTACTAATGGGTCTGCATCACTGATTGTGCCACCCACTTAAGTAGACATTTCAAACATGTCTCAGGCCTGCCATTGCAGCCTGTGTGTGCAGGTTTAAACTGCTATTATGACCTAGTAAAATAAACCTTTTGTTAGGCCTAGATCTTCCTTTTTAATAAATATATGTCACACCTAGGGCAGACGCTAAACAGCCCACAGGGCAGGGTGCAGTGTATTTAAAAAGTTGGACATGTACTTTAAACTTTTACATGTCCTGGTCGTAAAAAAACCTCTCAAATTTGTTATTCACTAATGCAAGGTGTTAGAAATGGGGGTCTCTAGTTGGCAATGGTTTGCACCTTTGTCCAAATAGGAACCCTTGCTTCTAGTCAGGGAAAGGGGGATACACTCCTAAAATAAGCCCTGCTCCCCCCCTTGGTAGCTTGGCACGAGCAGACAGGCTTATCTCAGAGGCAGTATGTAAAGCATTGTGAACACATACAGTAATACAGTGAAAACACTACAAATGGACACCACACCAATTTAGAAAAATAAGTAATCTTTATCTAGACTTAACACAAGCCCAAATAACAAAAATCCATAATACAATATCAAGAATATGACTTAAAATGGTAGAAATAGCTTAGTTCAATGTAGATGGTAAATGCAACACTTTACTCTCAAAGTACCTTGGATGCGTAATGCAATCAACACAAAAAGGGTCGCAGGGAAGGTGATGCGTTGGTTCTTTGCTTCGGGGTAGGTGATGCATCGGTTCCTTACTGCAGCGCAGGGGAGGTGATGCGTCTGTTCTTTACCGGAGAGGAGGTAATGCATTGGTTTCTTACTGCATTACGGTTACGATGCGACAAGATGGCGCCTCGATGCGATGCGACGATCCGGTGCGATGCGACAAAATGGCGTCTTTGATGCGATGCGCCAACTTGGATGCGATGCGTGCACGCTCGACGGCTGTGTGGCAAAATCGATGGTTTCTTGAGCCGCGACAGGCCTGGCAATGCGCTACTAAGGTGATGGGACGGCAACTTCTGCAACAGCGGCACGCTTCTCCGGTAATGCGACATGCTTCTTCGGCAATGCGACGGCAAACAGCTGCGGCACGCTTCTTTGGCAATGCGATGATATGAGCTGCGGCGGCAACACGCTTCTTCCTCGTTGCGTTGCGCTTACAGCTCCCAGTGACATGCAGTCTCTAGAGGGCCCACAACAACAGCAGGCACCTCTCTGCAGGTAGAATTCCCATCAAGGAAATTCAGGGGAACTGGTGGTGAAGTCTTTGTGTCCCTGAGACTTCAGAACAGGAGGCAAGCTCGGCTTCAAGCCCTTGGAGATCTTCCTCAAGATGATAAAGTACACACAAGGTTCCACTTCTCCGTTCCTTGGCAATACGTAACCACTGCCGGCTAACCCCAAACAGCAAACAGCACAGATGCAGTCTCCTCCTTCAGTTTTCTTGGTTTCTCTCCTTGGCAAAGGTTTGTCTTGATTCCCAAAAGTGATCCAAAGTTCTGGGGTCTGGGCCCCAATATTTATACTGCAAAATCCTTTGTTCTCTGAAGGCAGAGAGTGTCTGTGCCCAGTCAAAACAAGTTCTGTCCTCCCTGGTGCAGCTTCCTGGTAGGTGGTGGAGACAGCATTGTTGAAAGCAGACCTGGCCCAGGTAGCTGAAAGAAAATCTCCTCCCCCTACTCTCTATTCTATGAAGTCTCAGGCAAGTGAAAGGAAATCTCCTCCCCTACTCTCTATTCAATGCAGGTCCTATTCAGCTCAGCCCTGACCCATCAGACTGCTGGAGCCAAGGCCCTCTCCAGCCCCCTGTCACTCACAAACCAGACATACAATACACAAACCTAGAAGAGGCATACTGGATGGTTAGGCAAGAAAATACCTACTTTCTAAAAGTGGTATTTTCAAACACAGAATGTAAAAATCACCCACACTAAAAGATTTATTTTAACATTCTGAGTTCAGGCATACTAAACTAATTGTTCTACCTTATTCCCTGGGTCAGTTATGTTTATAAGGTGTTATAAACTAACCGCCCATTCTGGCCTAAGGGAACAGGTAGCTTTGTAATAGTGAAAAATGAAATTGACTGCAATTCACTCTCAGGACATGCCACACACATCAGGGAAAGTCCTACCTTTCACATACAATGCACCCTGCCCACAAGTGTACCTTGGGCCTACCTTAGGGGTGACCAACATGTAGAAAAGGGAAGGTTTAGGGACTGGCAAGTGGGTGCACTTGCCAAGTCGACATGGCAGTTCCAGACTGCACACAGGATCTGCAATGGCAGGCCTGAGCCATATCTTACAAGCTGCTTCTGTGGGTGGCACAATCAGTGCTGCAAGCCCACCAGCAGCATTTAATGTACAGGCCGTGGGCACATATGGTGCACTATACCAGGGTCTGACAGGTAAATCAAATAAGCCAATCATGGGGTCACTAATCCATTACAAAAATTTACAATAGGGAGCACTTGCACTTTGGCACTGAATAGCAGTGGGAAAGTGCCCAAAGCATCTAGACCAGCAAAAACATAGCAAAAACACAGGAAGCAACAGCAAACAAAATGGAATGGAGACCCACGCCAATGGTACCAGGTCTAACACAAGGCCTATCCCTCAGATAGGATAACATTGGCTTGCCGTATTACATTTAACAAAAGATAACTTTCAACTGGGACCAGGTAGGAATGTTGAGTTTGTTGTCTAAAGAACTGTAATTTAAAAAACCCTCATTAATGGTAAAGTCAGATTTTATGTAACAGTTATGAAAATGCCTCTTTTAGAAAGTTGGAATTTTCTTGTCTCAACCAGTTGGTACCCCAGGAAATATAAAACAGTTTTTATAAAGACCCTCCTTATAATTACATGGCCCCCTTAATCCTGGAACACCTGGAGGTACCTATTATGCCAAGATATTATAGATCAGTGTTTCCCAAACTGGGGTCCGAGGACCCCCAGGGGTCCGTGGCACATTCCCAGGGGGTGCTCAGCCAGCAATTTTAAAAGCACGTCAAAGTTCTTTGTGAAATTAGCAGTTTTTTGAGCAACTATAAAAGTGTGAAGAAAATGCCAGTGATTAATGTACCTGCTGGAGAGAGATGAGAGTTTTGTCCAGTGGCAGTTTTGACTTATCTAATGTGACACAGAGAGTTAATATGCCTACTGCAAAGAACGTGTACAATGCATTTTAAAAAACAGTATTTTATGTGCATAGGTCAATGGGTTACTGATTTTGTCACAGAGATTCTTTCGTCACTGTGCAATTCATAAGGGACAATCGTAATCTAGCAGTGTCCTATAAACTGTCATCAAAGAGCTGCTTGCAAACTGCATGGTAAAAGTTAGCAACATATGTTTATTCCCAGTCTATCATTATCCTGATGCTGCTATGTTCCCACTTCCTGCACATGAACAATTTTGTAATTCTGTTTTGTCACTTCTATGTGTGCTGCCTAATGCAGCACACATGGAAGTTACAAAACTTCATTTTTATTAAAGATTGTTTATGTGCAGGAAGGGTCACCTTCCTGAACATAAACAATCAAAGGTGTTTTGCTTTTTCCATTGGAAAAAGCAAAAACGAGGAAAAATAAGGCATTTCTCCTCATTTCGCAAAGTTAAGACCAGGTTTTTCATGGTCTTAATTCTGGTGCTGTCTCCTATTTAAGCTGACCTTGTAAATAGAGGGTAGTGTCAAAATCAATGGGTGTCAGAGTGAAACGCCCACTGCAACTCCCACTGCCCACCTTTTTCACGCTAAGCATTGCGTGAAAGGGGGCCTTATTTACAAGGCAGCGTTAAGCCACAATAAGTGGCTTAACGCTGCCTTTTAAATAAGGCGAAGTCCCTATTGCCACAGGAACATCGCTAAAAGTGACGTTCCCATGGCGATGGGGACTTGTAAAAATGCCCCTGAAATCCTTAGTAATTCGAGTTTTTGTTTTGTGTGCACACGTGTTTTTATTTTTTTTAATTACTGTTTTAATGTTTGAAATTTAAATCCTACAAATTGCTTGGGGGTCCCCGGCTTTCAGTGGTGACTCAATGGGGGTCCTCAGGAGTCAAAAGTTTGGGAACCACTGTTATAGATAATCACTTTATAAGGGTCTCTACCACCAAAGTCGAGTTTTCACTTTTAAAAGCAGTGCTGCAACATAGGGCTGCTTTTAAAATGACCTCAGGTGCTCAGCAGTGAACACATACAAGGGACTTATTGTCTAGGTCATGCCAAGTGTTAGTGTACCCTAATACACAGTGTACCCTAATGCATGTGTGTGTTTCAACATAACAGTGGATCTCTTCAACATAGCACTGGCCCTGGGCCTGCCAAGCAGAGCCCATGGCACTCTCAGATTCAGAATGCCTGCATCCAGGGTTCTCAAATGGGCAAAAAGTGGGGGGATTCTGCAAACAGTTCCTGATTTCCAGCACACAAATTAAAATAATGGCAGGTGAAAATACCTCTGTTTAGTCTCACAAACTACAAGGAGTGCACACTAAATAATGATCACATGGGTGAAGTAAATCCTTAAATGACCCAGGGACCTCTTGTACTGGAGGCACCACTAACGTTCGCCAGCAAACTTTATTCTTAAAATCACAGTACCTCTCACATATCTAACACAACACAAGAGGTTAATTAATAACAAGGAAAGACTACTGGCTTTGTCTTGCTGTCATCATTACAGTTTAATGTAAACTAAGACCTTCAACCACAATATCCTTCAACACTGAAAACCTGCTCCTCTTCGCGCTTGCTATAGAACCACTGGCGAACTGGGTGCGACGAGAAGCATTGGTCCGGTGGTCCGGAGAGGTGTGAGATTGGATCACACTACATGCGGACGATGTCCTATTCTTCCTTACCAACCCAGAATATATGGGCACATGGATACTGCAGATCCTGAGGGTGTTTGTGGAAACTTCGGGCTTCTCCACGAATCCGTCCAAGTCCATACTATATCCGATTTGTGAAGACCACGGGCGGGGTATGCGGGCGACGCAACTGACACATGCATCTGATGGTTTACATATCTGCAAGTTTTCATATCAACAGATCCAACGAAGTCCTGGGCCCACAACATAATCCCCTAATACCCAAGGTCAGAAACGAGGTGCGTGCCTGGTCCCCTCTCCCCTTGATCTGCGATCTTCAAGATGGTCTCATTACCGTGAATCCTGTATTAGCTCCAAAATTATCCATATGACATTCCCAAATCGTGGTTCAAACAATTCAGCTCGATCCTCAATACGTTCTTATGGGGCGGTGAGGCTATACGCATTGCACTACGGACGTGTATTTAATCCACCTACTGCGGCGGGATAGCAGTATCCAACATTTTCACTTATTATGCAGCCCCCCACCTCCTCAACATTAACGAATGGTGGTATAATCCCCAAACAGACCCTGCCTATTTTCAATTATGTTAGAGAACCACGTGTTGCTCGACATGCTGTATAGCCGCGGCCATTTGGACTACTTGCTCCCAGCCACTAGAGTCATATTCCAGCTATGGAGACACGTGGTCCGGCAGATGGGATGGGGAGGGCGATTAACGCAGACTCCTCCGTTATGGCAAGGATCCTATCTTCGCCAGGTGACGTCGCTAACAGGGTTACGTTCATGGGACCTCATTGGCAGATCCACATTAGGGGACATCGTGAAGGGGGGAGTTCTAGAATCCTTCCAACAACTACAAGGAGAATTTCATCTTCATTGTAACCAATTTTATAAATACCTTCAATTGCGACATGCCCAATCCCCGTACATCGCAACACTGACAGAGCTTCCAGAATTCCACCCGCTAGAAGGGCGAATATTAATAGAGGATATTGAAGCCCATAAGATTAGACCGATATACCAAACTAAAGTTACGCACAACAGTACAACACTAGATGCACTCTGACAGAGCTGGGAAAGCGACATACCGGATCTCTCAGATGTTGATTGGACAGAGGCACTGGCGAGCCCCCGTGGCACGGCCATAGGATCCTGTTATCGTCTGATACAATTCAAATTTCTGGACAGAGCCTACTATTCTAGGCATCACCTTTGGCGCATGGGGGTAATACCTTCGCCGATGTAGCTGAGGTGTGCACGGGAGGCAGGTACTTTCCTGCTCACAGTGTGGAACTGCACTGCCCCCCAGCCCTACTGGTATAAAATACTGGCCTGCCTGGGCAAAGTGCTCTCATGGAGTATTTGGTCTATTCTCAAAGTCATTTTTTTACATAGTACAGATGGAATTGGAGGCAACAAGTACAAACAACACTTGCTCTTCATTGGATTTACACTAGCCAAAAGGGATATTGTCCAGTACTGGAAGAGTAGCTCTCCGCCACCCATGGGGAAGTGGAAAAAAGCTCGGGATTGGTGCATGGGAAAGGAGTTGGCTGTGTTTCAGGCACGGGGTTGCCCACAGAAATACTGAAGGATATGGCAGAGATGTGCGGAGTACAGGGGTATTAAATTACCAGCAGCGGAATCCCCAGACACTTTCATTCAACAAGAATAGTAATGTAATGGTGTAGCCCTCAGACATTAGATACAGTTATCCAGAGGACATATGGCATCAAAGATCAAGAGATGTGGGGGGAGCCGTTCCGGTGCCTAGATTAGCCAAGGTGATTGTATATGTTCTTTTCTATTTTCCTTGTATTATTACTCTGGTACAATACGACAAAAGAGATGTATCTTATTGATGTGTCTGCCTCTGGCCCATGCTGGACCACTACAAAACTGAATAAAATTTGCTATTGAAAATAAAGAAATGTGCATTGTCTAAATCTTCATTTCATGTTTAATACAACAGTGCCAAATGACCACAGCACTAAATATTATAAGTCCAAACACCGAAGGACTTCTGGGCAAAGGTCCCAACTTCAGGAGTACCTGAATCAATGGAGAACTTCTCCCAGGATAAATATATTTGTGTCCCCCCTTAGGTAGGTAGGTACATTTTTCTTGTTTTAAGTTAATTTAAACTATAACAATATAAGAAAAGCTCACAGGCAATATAAAACATAAAATCCCATAATATCATAATCCATGCAGGAGCCCTACAAGAGTAATAGAAACAAGATCAAATCAGGTAATATCAAGGCCTGTATGTTCATGCTTTGTGCCATTCGATCAATTCATCCAAGGGACATAGGCTTTTGATAAATGTCAATTTTGCATGGTAACACCACTCAGAAGCACTTATAATATGAAGCATTACAAATGTCCTGCCTGTTTCCCACTCTGTCTAAATTTAATGCCATTGCTAATCTAAGGCCTATGAGTAGGGGTGAAAACATTGTTCTGACAGGCTAAGGATGTTAAAAGAAATGGCCCTATAAATGAAAGGCTTGATGCAGCTTTGTAGAGCATTGAGACTGCCTATTTCATAAAGTGCAATATAAAGTGGCTTCTGATAATGGTAGTGGTTGCATGTATAACAGGCTCTATGCAACTTTGTAGGGCATATGAACAGCCAAATTGCTAATGTGCTAATGTGCTTAAGGCCTAAAAATGATGGCTTGTGCAAAGCCTCACTTGCCTTGAAGAAAAGGCTCTCAGGCTGCTTAGAAATGGGCCCACATCTGATTTATTCCAATTCTGGGGCTCAGGAAATCTCAGCCTGATCATAAAGTGCTAGATCTAATAGAGAGGGGTCTGCTACCTCACCCTCACTGGACCTAACCAAATATTTGGGCTAGATGTAATACAAAGATTTATCTTGGAGTTGAGTGGAAAGCCCACCCTTTCAACTGTCTGTAGAGCTTGAGTTCAGTAACATTAAACACTTCCTTGAGAAATGTCATGCATTTTTTAGAAAGCTGTACATCGTCGGCACACAAGCATGCAATAACAACGTTATAGCTGTAAGTGGTACTCAAGCATCGAAATATGTGCTTTAACCAATAGCACCTTAAGCTTTTTTGAGCAGGATAAAGGCAGATTACATGGGTTAGTGATTTCTGCCTAAAGAAGAGCAGTCGAAAGTTATAATTGGAAGATCCTTTTAAGCACCCACGTTTGTATGCTTTTAATCGAATCAGCCTGCATCGCATCGTCAAGCGTGTCCTTTTAAGGGACGGATTTGTGGGGTTGGGTAGATATCCGCTTTTCCCTAGAACTTAGTAAAATAACATACAGAGGTCTGCGTGGGCCTTGTGCGCTAGTTCTTGCAGGTCTTCTTCCCTCAATATTATTTTTGCGTTTTTGACTAGAGTCATGGATGTTAGCTTTGGAGGCAGATTTTGTGTGAGAATACTCTGCAATCCTAAACGCTCAGTTGCAATTGACACATAAGGTTCCCATTGGAGTTTCTCTTCCTGGAGACCAAGCCTCATGAGTTCTTTGGGGGATCCTTTGGGGAAGTCTCCTTAAGCTTAACGAAGTAGTTCAAGAATCAATCTTTCAACATAACTGATTGTTTATTCAATCCAAATTCTATTTCTATATGGGAGATGGAGCACAGTAGGAAGAAAATACAGATTTCTATAGCCCAGTGTTTGTGCTTTTTCCAGCCATGAGTCAATGTGATCTTTAGATATTAATGATCTGTAACTTAAAGTTGGCATGAACTTAGGTTCATACACTTTGCAAATGTCTGTGAGGTCGGGGCATGCATTTGCTTTGCCAGTTTTTTTAAGCTGATAATCATAGACAAGGAAATTTCTTTCAGAGAAGAAAGGTGTGTTGTGTGTGTGTCTCGCTGTTTAAGGTAGATGCCCTGGTACCTTAGGCTTTAAACTTCATTCAGGGCTACATCACTTATGGTAAATGTAAACTTCTGTCTATTGAAGGTGTTGTTCCTTCTGGCACCAGATACCGTAGTTTTTGTTTTGGAGTGGTTTACTGCTAATTTGTTGTCCTTGCAGTACTGTGTGAGAGCCTCCACCAACCGCTGAAGCCCCACTGCAGTCCTGTCAAATAGTAATGCATCATCTGTATACTGGAGGCAATGAATATGGGAACCCACAAATTTGGGAGGGAAAGCATGAACTGAGGCTAGTGCGTCATTTATAGCTGACACATAAAGATTAAACCAAAGGGGAGCTAAAATTATTATTATTATTAAGGGAATTTTGTAAAGCGCTTGGTTTCGCTCGAAAGCGTGTCCCCGCGCTGAAACTGAAAGACTCAGAAACAGAAGGGAGGAGTAGGCCCGGTTATCTAGAGAATAGGTGTGTTTTTAGTTTCTTCCGAAAACTAGATTCAGATGGATCCATGCGAAGGGTAAGAGGTAGAGCATTCCAGCTCTTCGCCACCAAATAGCGAAAGGATCTTCCTCCCATGCGTGCCCTTCTCACCATAGGGACCTTTAATAGGCCTCCATGTGAGGAGCGCAGGGCGCGTGATGGTGCATGCCTGGTGACTAGGTTCTGGAGTGGTGCAGGCGCCTTCCCAGTGAGGATGCGATAACAAGTACAGAGGGCTTTAAATTCAACTCTGCTCCTTACTGGCAGCCAGTGGAGGGTCTGAAGGGCAGCCTTGGAGGCCGATCTTTTGGGGAATTTTAAATTGAGGCAGGCTGCCGCATTCTGTAACACCTGAAGGAGATTTATTGCCTTACTGGTTGCTCCCAAATACAGTAGGTTGACGTAGTCTAGACGCGATGTGACGAGGGCGTGCACCAGCGTTCTACGGGCGGACGTAGGGAGGAGAACTAGGACCTTCCGTAGACTTTTTAAAACGCTAAAACAGACACCCGCCACCCGGTCTATCTGGGGTCCAAAAGACAGGTCAGCATCAAGCCAGACCCCAAGGTTTCTGACTTCCTGACGAGGTGTAGGGACCTCACCTAAGCATGGGGGCCACCACGCCGACGACCAAACAGATGGGCTCCTCCCCACCACGAGCACCTCGGTCTTGTTGCCATTTAATTTAAGGCAATTAGTGGACATCCAGGTTGCAAGATCTTGCATGCAAGCCCTGAAACTGTCCATGGCAAGGCCGGGCGCGCGTGAAAGGGAGATAACCAGCTGCGTGTCATCTGCGTAGGACACAATTTGCAGCCCATGGCCCACAGCAATCGGAGCCACTGGGGAAACATAAAGATTAAAAAGAGTGGGGCTCAGGGACGATCCCTGGGGAACGCCCTGGCCCAATCCTATGTCCCTGGAGTAGTAATCACCCTGGCGAACCTGGAAGCTTCTCCCAGTCAGGAACGATTGGATCCATTGGAGTGCAGCTCCAGATATTCCTCCACTGTTCAGACACTGTAGCAAGGTGGTATGAGCTACAGTGTCGAATGCTGCACACAGATCCAATAGGATGAGGGCCATGGTATGACCCTCATCCACCCCCTGACGTAGGGTCTCCACAGCCATCAGGAGCGCAGATTCCGTTGAATGGCGGGGACGGAAGCCAAATTGGGTATCGTGTAGTAAGGCAGCCTTTTCCACGAAATCCATCACTTGCAGATTGACCGTTTTTTCAGCCACTTTGGCCAGAAAGGGTAGAAGGGAAATTGGCCGGAGGTTCTCTAGTATGGGTTTCTTCCTAAGGGGTAGAACCACCGCCTTTTTCCAGTCTTTGGGCACGGTCTTGGTGCTGAAGGACACGTCTAATAGATGTCTAATGTAAGGTTCCAATACCACTAGGCTATCCGCTAGACGTTTAGGTGCAGTAGGGTCCCGCGGAGATCCCGACTTTACAGATCGACAGATTTTTAAGAGATCTTCTGGAGGCGGGGTGACAAAGTTGGTCAGTCTGTATCTATCCCCCCATTCCCTAGGGCTTTCCACAAATTCTGTCCCATTAATGGGTTGAATCGGAAATGCCGAATAAATTTTAGATATTTTTTCAGCAAAAAAGTCTGCGATCCTATCGCAGGATTCAGGCGAGCAATCTTCTGGGGCAGTAGCTGATTTTCCACTCGAGAGAGTTTTATAGAGCGAAAAAAGCTCCTTCATCGAGTTACCAGCTTCGCTAATTTTAGTCGTGTAATATGTTGTTTTAGACTTTCTAATTAGCCCATGGTAAAGTCGCCTCTCAATCAAGTAGGCATCTCTCGTTTCTTTGGAAAGAGCTCCGCGCCATTGTCTTTCGACTCTCTTCAATGCGGCTTTCATGACTCGTAGTTCATCGTTGAACCATGGGGCAGTTTTTTTAACCCGGCCACCTGATTTGGCTTTTGAGAGAGGAGCTATATAATCCAGCGCCTCATTGATGCGTTTACAAAGATTAGTGTTGGCCGTGTCTACGTCATCCCCCCCAGGGCTCCCCCTTTAATCAATGCCTCACAGAATTTAGACTGGGAGAAGGTGGCCCATCTCCGCCTGAGGTGGTACAGTGTCGTTGGCTGCGGAGATCTTCCTCCAAGAATTCGTATAGAGAAAGGTACTATATGATGATCCGACCAGGGGATAGGGATAGGGGTCATGGCTTCTACTTCCCCCCAATTAACAAATATAGGATCAAGCAAGTGTCCTAACTGATGAGTGGGACCATTTACAATTTGATTTAATTGGAGGGCTCCTAATGCCTGACAAAAATTCTTGCTAACATTGTCTGAGGGGTTGTTAAGATGTAAATTAAGATCTCCAAGCACCAGAAATTTATCTTTACATAGCGCAGTCTCCATAATGCCCTCAACCAGACTCTCCTCAAACCTGGCTATGGGGCCTGGGGGTCTATAGATTAACATGCCCTTCAGCGTGCAGCCGTTATTCACTTTAATAGTGAAACTCCCTGCCTCGCTGTCCAGGATGGGGGAATAGTCTAGTTGGCAACGTAGACTTTCCTGGACTACAATTGCAATACCCCCTCCTCTACCTATGGGTCTATCCAGTGTATGTATTATATATCCCTCTGGGAGCGCCTCCAGGGCATCAGGTGTAGATCCTTCATCTAGCCATGTCTCAGTTAGAAACACAAGATCCCACTGTTTCTCAGTGAGTAGATCATGTAAGTCCAACTTGTGTTTCCGTAGCGAGCGTACATTAAGCAGTCCACAATGCATGATGTAGTCCGTAGTGGTCATATTCCTACCAGGATCATAGGAGAAGTGACAGTGTTCGCAGCCTATGTTATCCTCCACTCACAAGTTATGCTTACAAGACTCAGCCAAGTTGCAGTGGAAGGTTAGTAGTTCCTGCTTGCTCCATCGTATGGGGTCCTCCCCAAGGGTATAGGGTATGGCCCTGGACCGCGTACGATCGCGGACGGGCGCAGACGGGCTTGCCTTAGGCGCGCCTTCGGCACGCTGACGGCGCGCCCGCTGCGCTCGTCCGCTGCGCTTACGTGAGAGGCACATTTATAGGGGTATTGAAAGGCGTGGCCTCAAGAGTGGGCGTGTCCCAGCGTTCAAGCCGCGAAGGCGGCAGTGGAATCCTTCCCTGTAACAGCGCTCAAATCCGCTGTAACAGGGTTAAAAGCTGGCGTTTTTTTTCCAGGGAAAAGTGCTCAGGGTAAGTGGACACAAAAGAATTAAAACACAGAAATACACTTTAAGTTTTAAAAATATCGAGCAATCTCTCCCGGCTTCCGCCTCAGGAGTCGATCAATTGTTTCACCCCAGTACCGGTGTGGACCTTATGGGTTGGAGCTCTATTGGCTGATGTTTTCACTCGCACCCAAGATCTGGTATAGAGGTTCCTGTTGGCTCTGAGCAAATTTCTCAGACTGCCCCAGTTCACCAACTTCTGCCTGAGCCTTGATCTGTCCACTTTGTCGAATGCTGTTGCGAAATGATTAGATGCGTCATACAGCAGCAGTGCATCCTAGATGCTGGCAGCTTGAATTAAAGAGGAAAGCATAATTAAATTAATCTCATTTCCATGACCTCATCTGAAGCCAGATTGAGCAATAGGAATTAAGGGCTTTGAGTTAGTCCATTCAGAGTTTTTGAGAAGCATTTGTCCTTGATCTCTAGGAGGGGAATTAACCTAAAGCTGGTGGGTTGGTCTTTTGTGTCCTTTTTGTAAATTGGCGTTAATATGACACCTCTCCAGCTGTCCGGCCTTTTGTTTGTTGCGATGCAATTCTCGAAGAGAGGGCATAGCAAAGTAGACCATTCCACTACTGCTAATGTAAATATTCTAGTTGGTCGACCATTTGGTCCAAGTACTCCTGCTGATTGAATGAGGCCAATATTCATGCAATCTTATCCTTATCAGCCAAAACCTCCCTCCATTGCTCTTGATTTTCATGCAGGTGTCCCAATTTGTCCTCTTGCAGATGGACTGCGCTAAGTTCATATTCCACAGAGTGGTATAGGTTTGAGATATATTCTGTCCACCTAAGGGTGGAAATCGAGGGATATACCTTCAGGTTATTTTTGCTCATTGTTTTCTGTACTAATGTTCAGAATTTTGCAGAATTTGTAGTTTTTGCAGCTTCATGAAGTTCAGTCTTTAGGGGCATATTATCAAGAAACGGCGTTACAATTATCGCCGCTTTAGCGGCAGAAAACTGCAGCTAAAGCGGTGATAATGGGCTTGATAATATGCCCTGGAGAATTCCAATAGAAGCTCATGTTCTGGTGTCAACATGGGCTTCTATTGGAATTCTCAAGGGCATATTATCAAGCCCATTATCGCCGCTTTAGCGACAGTTTTATGCAGCCAAAACGGCGATAATTGTAACGCTGTGCTTGATAATATGCCCTCTGGTGTGTCCTCCGCTTGTCTGGCAATTTCCCATACTTTAACTCTGTAGGCCTTCCTCGCATTCCAAATCTCGTCAAGTCTTATTGAGATACTTCTGTTCTTGTGTGCTATTCTCAGGAGCTTGTTTAATTTGCGTTTGAGATTCCTCGGTCCCAACGGGCAATTGCTTGTTTGCCTCCTTCTTGCAACACTCTCCTTATCTAATAATTTATTATAGTGCTTCTCCAGTATCTTGGCCCAGTATGAGGGTAAGGATAATTGTTCACTTGCTCCTATTTTTAGGATTTCTAGCAGTTCCTCATTTTACCTGTCTAATGGCACAGTTGACCATTTTATTCTAAGTAACCCACAATTGCCCTCTTCATTGCCGATTGTTTGAATCTGTGGGAGTCTGGTAGTTTCACTAGAAAGGGTGCAGACTAGCCTTGCTTGGTCACTGGTCAGACAATGCAGGACTTGAAAATTGCTTATCTGAGGAAAGCTTTGGATAGACACCCATATATGGTCAATTAAGTATGAATTTGAGCTTGCTATGTATGTGCAAGAGGTGGCTTGGTCCAAAATGCTTTTTCCGTAGAGGGTTCTGAGGCCTAATGAATTAAGAGTGGTGGCAAGTTTGTCTCCTGCCTTTTCATTCTTGTTTTTCCCCAAAACAATAACAGGGATGTCCCAAGCGGAATCTTCTCTACTTGTTGCCATTTGTCAGGATCTACAATGCCAAATAGAAACATGTTGAAATCTCCCGCCATCACCCATGTGTCTGCAGCAAAGTTTTGCTGTGGGGTTCTAATTATTTTTAAGATTTCCCCAAGGCTTGAGGTGGAACATCTGCCTCTCTCCAGGCACCATACTAGTGAAGATATTTAGTCATGTGTCTGCTCTACGAGGTGCTACCTCACCAAATATGCAAACTTTTATTAGTAGTGTCTTCTGAGGTGCCCACAGTGTTTTTTTCCTACCACTATGGGGAATTCCTCTCCTTTCTTTGTTCTTTTTGCAAACACAAATCACGTTGCACCATTTTTTTTTCAAAATGAGTGCCTGGGCTTCGAAATATCAGACACCCAGGTTATTTATGTGGGACTGTGTGAGAGCCGAGGCCCATCCAGCCAGGACAGCCACACACCTGGCCACTGCATTCTTCTCAGCTCCAACATGTCATCTGGCATCAACTGCTTATATCTCTCGCCTGCCTCCACCTAGTGCAGCTCCTCCAGACTTCTTGTGAGAGAGACATGTTCCCTTTCTGTGTCCTAGGGAGCCGCCACCTCACAGGTTGCCTCAACGGGTGAGCAGTCAAAATATCGATTTATTTTATATAGACCTACAGTAATATCGAGTTTTTAATATGGTAGGGACAGAATATCGATGTCAAGAATATCGGTGACCAGAATTTCGACCTTAAGGTAAGTAATATTGGTTTTTTTATATCGAAATAAGTAATATCAAAGTTAGTAATATCGAAGTAAGTAATAACATTAGCAAAAGTATTGTTGTTAATAATATTGATATTTATATTAGTGTTATGTATTTTAGTATGTATTTTATATGTACGTTTAACATTTTTTGTAATGTATTTTTATTATTTTTAAATATATTTATAAAATGTTTAGAAATTAGTAATTTTTTTAAGTACATTTTGCGTTTTAGTATCATAGCGGGTTGTGGGTTTATAGGGCAATAGGGTGGGAAGTAATTCAATTATAATTAATATGTTTTTATTTATTGTTATTGATTATTAATGTATTGTTAATTAAGTATGACTTGGTAATTAATGTGTATTAATTGATTAATTTATCATTATAATAATTACAATTAATGTATTATCTGTATTTATGTATTGTTATTGTTAATTAATTTATTGTTAATTAATAATTAATTGTTAATTAATTTTTATTGATTGATAATTAATTTAATTATGTTACATTTTTTGTGTAGCACGTTGTGTTTTTATGGGGGAATAGGGTGGGAAGTAATTTAATTATAATTAATTCATTGATATTTTTTTATTTATTGTTATTGATAATACATTTATTGTTAATTTGTTATTAATTGGTAATTCATTTTCAATAATTGATTAATTTACAATTAAATTAATTGTGTTCTTTTTTATGTGTAGCGGGTTGCGTGTTTATAGGGTAATAGGGTGGGAAGTAATTTAATGTTATTTAAGTAAATATAAATTGTATTTTATTGGTATTTATTATACATTTTTTAGCTAATTAATTATTTATTTTACAAAAATTATTTAATAATAAGTATGTTCATTTAACCCCTACGCTATCCTATATGTTCTACACTGTTGCATTCACTGGAGTTGGAATAGTAATTTTAACCACTACGCTATCCAACACTTTCCCTTCTGGTGCACTCACTGGAGTGGGAATAGTAATTTTTACCCCTGTGCTATCCAACACTTTCCCTACTGTTGCACTCCCTGGAGTGGGAATAGTAATTTTAACCCCTACGCTATCCAACACTTTCCCTACTGTTGCACTCCCTGGAGTGGGAATAGTAATTTTAACCACTACTCTATCCAACACTTTCCCTACTGTTGCACTCACTGGAGTGGGAATAGTAATTTTTACCCCTACACTATCCAACACTTTCTCTACTGTTGCACTCTCTGGAATGGGACTAGTAATGTTAACCCCTACGCTATCCAACACTTTCCCTACTGTTGCACTCACTGGAGTAGGAATATACATTTTTACCCCTACGCTATCCAACACGTTCCCTACTGTTGCACTTCCTGGACTGGGAATAGTAATTTATCCCCTACGCTATCCAACGCTTTTCCTATTGTTGCACTCACTGGAGTGGCAGTAGTAATTTTAACCCCTACGCTATCCAACACTTTCCCTACTGTTGCACTCACTGGAGTGGGAATAGTAATTTTTACCCCTACGCTATCCAACACTTTCCCTACTTTTGCACTGTTTAGAGTTGGAATATTCATTTAATTACCTCCGCTATTCAATATTTTTTGTATTATTTTAGTTAATGTAGTGTATAATTATTATCAATAAGATTAAAAATATATTTTTTTTAATTTGTCATATATATTTATTCAATTTTTATGTATATTATTGTTTTATTTGTATGGATGTATTTATAATTTATGATATTTTTTAAAGCATTATAAGTTATTAAAATAAGTATTAAAAATTATTAGTCAGTATATATATTATATATCAAATGTATTTGTTTAATTTATTTTTACATTATCTATATATTACTTATAATTTTTAAACATTTTAAAACATTTTTGACTATGTTTATTTTAATTATATGCATTATTTACTTTATTTTACATTATTTTTTTAACTTAAATAAGAAACTATGGGGCCTATTAGGATGGCTGGTGGAAAACCACCCCGACCGCCATGGATCCGGAAATCAACCGCCCACCGGCACCGTGGAAAATCCGGCGTCCAAATTAGGAACAACCGCCAAAAAACACCGACCGCAGCGGAATGAGGCCAAGAAAAAACGCCCGTAGCGGGCGGAGATGGCCAAAACCCGTCCGCGGCGGTCGCATTCATGGCGGAAAACAATCAAACTGCCGCCAGGACAGTGGAGATCCCGCATGGAAAATTAGGATAACCCCAATGCCCACGCTGTACGCTCCGCAGTTTCCAACCACCGCGGTCACAAACAGTGATGAATGGGAGAGCCGGTGGAAGAGCTGCAGCACAGCCACCGCTGTGGACACTCCGTGACAAATATGGCGGACGAAAGAAAAAAACCCACAACAAGGCCACAAATTGCACCCAGCAAACTAGCCGTGCCCCCAAAAACACAGAACACACCCCAATGACACAACCACATGGCAAATACAAAAATACAAATCCCAGGACAACCCACACAACACACCTGACAGAAATAATCTATTTGGACACACCCACATAGCTGAGTATAAAACCAGCCCCCTTCCCTTACCACAATCCTTTGCAACATTCTAAGACTGTAGGCCACTAACCCTGACAACAAAGGATAGGCAAAGCAACACACCAGCACTACTCACATCACACACAGCACCACTACCACTTCCACACCTGCACCACTGACCCCCTGCACATCACACTCCATACACATCACCCCCTCCACCTCTCACACCACTTCACCCATAACCCTTTTGCACATCACACACCATGGCAACACATAAAATGCCAAATTTCACAGAGAGTGAGTTGAAGGTAATTATAGATGAGATAGTCAGAGTGGAACCACAACTGTTTGGTAGCCTGGTCCAACAGACACCATTAGCCACAAGAGCTCAAATGTGGGCAAGGATTGTCGATAAGGTCAATGCAGTAGGGACCATCATGAAGCGGTGGAATGACCTGAAGAGGGTTGTCAAAAAGAAGATGAGCAAGAACCGTGAGCTGGCTGAGAGGACTGGTGGTGGTCCTCCCATCCTACCAAAACCATTCACTGCATGGGAGGAGAAGGTGCTCTCCATACTGCATCCAGAGAGTCTCACAGGAGTAGCCGGGGGTGTGGAGGCTGGTAAGTACAAACAAATGACTATCACCACACTGCTCTGTACTGGCTTGCACAACTACAAAGCTACACCTCCTAGGCACAAGTACATTCATATGCACCACACACTCCCCAACACATGTCTCACAGATCCAACATTCACTCACTCACATCCACCCCAAACGTACCTAGCAACATCACCATGGGGACATGTACACAGTCAGCCAGCACAACAACTCCCACCAGGCCCCCTTGTCCCACAGCTCAGCAAGATGGAGCACTCCACACCAGAAGCATTTGGAAGCTATTGTCCCACTACAAATAAACTAACAGGTAGGTAGCCATCTTGCCATGGAGGCTGTGTGGGGGTGGGAGGCCTGCACGACAACTCCCACCATGCCCCCTGTCCCACCCCTGAATATGATGTAGCACTCCACACCACCCAGAAGCATTTGGAAGCCATTGTCCCACTACAAACAAACTAACAGGTAGGTAGCCATATTGCCATGGAGGCTGTTTGGGGTGGGAGGCCTGCACTGCAACTCCCGCCATGCACCCTTGTCACCCAGCTCATCAAGATGGAGCACTCCCTCCCACCCAGATGCATGTGGCAGCCATGCTATCACTACAAACAAACTAACAGATAGGTAGCCATCTTGCCATGGAGGCTGTGTGGGGGTGGGAGGCCTGCACAGCAACTCCCACCATGCCCCCTGTGCCACCCCTGAGCAGGATGTAGCACTCCACACCACCCAGAAGCATTTGGAAGCCATTGTCCCACTACAAACAAACTAACAGGAAGGTAGCCATCTTGCCATGGAGTCTGTGTGGGGGTGGGAGGCCTGCACAACAACTCCCACCATGCTCCCTGTCCCACCCCTGAGCAGGATGTTGCACTCCACACCACCCAGAAACATTTGGAAGCCATTGTCCCACTACAAACAAACAGACAGGTAGATAGCCATCTTGCCATGGAGGCTGTTTGGGGGTGGGAGACCTGCACTACAACTCCCACCATGCAACCTTGTCACCCAGCTCATCAAGATGGAGCACTCCCTCCCACCCAGATGCATGTGGCAGCCATGCTATCACTACAAACAAACTAACAGGTAGGTAGCCATCTTAACAGTGAGGGCTGTTTGTGGGTGTGAAGACTGTACTACAACTCCCACCATGTACCCTGTCCCACACCTAAGCATGATGGAGCACCACCCCCACCCAAAAGCATGTTGCACACAGTGCATTGTTGGCCGTCATCTAACAGGTAGGTAGCCATCCTCACAGGGAGGTTGGGGTGGGCCTGCACTACACCTCCCACCAGGTAGCCCTGTCCCAACACAAGCAGGATGGAGCACTCCACACCCAGAAACAGTTCCAAGCCATTGGCTCTGTACAAACAAACTAACAGGTAGGCAGACATCTTCCCTGGGAGGTCTGTTTGGGGGTGGGATGCCATAACAACAACTCACCCCAGTCCAACTCGTCCCCAGACCATCAAGATGAAGCCTCTCCTCCCACACAGATGCATGTATCAGCCATTGTATCACAAAAAACAGGTAGGTAGACATATCATGCTTGCTAGTCACACCCCTGAGCAGGATGCAAGCCTCCACCACACACACACACACAGATGTGTCAAGTCATAGCCAAATGGGAAAAAGGAACAGGTAAGTAGCCAATATGTGCACACAGCCATTGTCCGCAAAAAGCATGGTGCCACATGACAACACC
Organism: Triturus cristatus; assembly: GCF_964204655.1. Lineage (NCBI taxonomy): Eukaryota > Metazoa > Chordata > Amphibia > Caudata > Salamandridae > Triturus > Triturus cristatus. The sequence continues at coordinate 179,450,338 of NC_140593.1, forward strand.
AGCCCTCTCATTGCACACATACACACAGATCCTATTGCCACTCAGTGTGCACACAGCTAAGCAAATGAAACTGTCACAGCAACCAAAGTGTGACACACCAATGCACATGTAGAAGAAAGTCTGGGCACAATCATGCACAGCACTGAATTCCATGTGTAAGTGCCATAGGGCTAGAGCAGCAAGGACCAAATGAGAAACAAGAAAGCATGGTTGGTGGTACAAATCCAGATATGCACATGACAAGACAAAGGGATGCAGGAGATGTCAAAGGCCAGTTCATGGCCAGATGTAACGTCTGACATGGCAGAGTACGCAAAAAAGAGTCCTCACCGAAAGATTTTCTAGATGGAAACATGTTCCTTTACTCAGAAATTATGCACGTTGTGCATGGTAGGTATTGACATCTCACACCATGGACAAGTAATGCATGTACCACAGCACCATGTCAGGAAGCATAGTAGTGCACATACAACAAAATGTGATGATTAGTCAACTGTGTGGTGTTCAAACAGTGAACAACATACAGCTAACACAAAGCTTTCGGGGTGCACTATAATGATCATCTCACATCTGACCCACAGGTGACCAAGAACTCACTGCAGACGACAACACCAGTAACCTGCACAGCCAGTCTCCCCCCCACTGGTACATGAAATCTCGGATGTTGACTCCCGGGATTCTCTGGACGATGAGCTCGAAGCCGGCCCATCTGGTGTGCCACGGTGCAACAGGTCCCAAGACCCCATCGTTCCCCCCACCACATCTGCTGCGTCTGTGCAGACCCCTGCTGTTATGGCCTGTGCGTCCTTAACTACCACCATCACCACCACCAACATCACCACCACCAGTGCTGACTGCAACACTCCCCCTGTCCCAGAGGATAACCACCCCGCCCCACTGACTGAGGAGGGCAGGGAGAGGATGCGGGTGCCTACAGTGGTGAGGTAACAGGTCCGTGGCAGCAGGGAAGGTGGGAGGGGCAGGATCACTCACAGACAACAAGAGGCTGGGACCCAATCCCTGGACCACATCAACAGAGTCCTTGGGGCATATGAACGGGCCCAGGGACGAATGGGTCGGTCGGACGAAGTGTTCCACGAGCTCATCCTGCTGATGAGGTCCATCGGCACCCGCATGGTACAAATTGTGGACCTCTTGGGCCAGCAAGTGGCGGCACTGAGGGACAGGCCTGCACCACAATCAACACCTCCACCACCCTCTGGTGGGCCGCAGGATGACAGTTCACCATCCTCCCCTGTGCCCACAGAGAGGGGTGAGTCCTCAGACCCCACAGGCCCTAGAGCAGGGGCCCCACTGCCTAGCGACGAAGGGGCCGTCTTAAGAAAACCCTGGGAGTATCTGGAGGCAAAGCACCTGCCAAACGCCAGTCACGGAGTCAGCCCTGATGGCAACCCTCTTCACCACTGCATTGACTTTTTAGACAGTCCTTCACCACACTGCCTTGTGAATGGCAATTGTCTGTTGGACTGGGTCACCACATCAATGTGGTGGCCACTCGATTATCTCATCTACCATAACTGTCAACTTACTGCTCCACTAATCACCTCAATGTAAATGTTCACTCCTCACATGTCACCATTGTAAATAACAAATCCTTACACACATGTTGTTGAGTCTGCTCCGTCTTTATTCCAGGATGTACTGTCTTCAACATGATTACAATGTACCAGGAGCATGGAATATATGTAGGCAAGGAGAGGTTGAAGGCACCTAGGAAAAAACACATCAGAACAACATTCACTAGTCTTGTTTTGGCATCACAGACATCATACAACACCTATCATCAAGTTAATCCAACATGTACACATCACAATGGGCAACAAGTGCCAACATACACATCCTGTCGAAGTACAAAACTGCCCTGTTCCAGAAACATTGTCAGTTACCACTGAGTCAACAACTGGCTGCAGTCACAAAGCCCACATACACCTTCACAACACCAGCAACATCATCAGACAATGGATCCGTTGTACATTGTCACTCACCTTCAAGTGAAGTAGCGGGTGATGAGCTGTTGACGCAGGTCAACACCTTCCTCCTCTCCACTGTCCTCATCACTGGACACGGGTTGGTTTGTAGGCAGGGGCCTTTGCTGCTCATCAGCATCCAGGAGCAGGGGATCCTTGAGAATGGCTAGGTTGTGGAGCATGCAGCATGCCACTACAATCTGACACACCTTCCCGGGCGAGTACATCAGTGCACCTCCGTTCTTGTCCAGGCATCGGAAACGTGACTTCAGCAGACCAAAGGTGCGCTCCACCATACGACATGTCCTCCCATGGGCATCATTGTAGAGGACATCAGCTGGTGTCCGGGGATTCCGCAGTGGGCTCAGCAATCAAGGACGGTTGGGATATGCAGAGTCACCTATGTGTGACAAACACAGATACACATTTCAATGTTGCTGGGTCAGAGGACAGCATTTCACACACACAGCATGCTATTTGACTAGGCTTACTCACCCACAATCCATGCACGCTCGGGAAGCAGATTAGCCATCAGCTGTGGTACAATGCTGTTCCGCAGGATGTAGGAGTCATGGGCCGAGCCTGGAAATTTGGCACACGTGCAAGATGATCATGTCTGCCTGGCACACCACCTGCACATTTATGGAGTTGAAATGTTACCGATTCTGGTAGATGTGCTCATGTGCCTCTGGTGGTACAAGCCCAACATGGGTGCAATCAAGGGAACCAACCACATGGGGATATGTACAAGTGGATAAAAATCTCCCTTCACAGCAGCCAATTCCTGCCCCCTGGGGAAATGGATATATGTGTCCTTGTATCTCATCATGGCGGACAAGACATCCCGTAGCACCATGCTGAACATGGGTTGCGACATCCCACCTGCGCTGGACACCGTGTGCTGGAACGATCCAGTGGCAGGGCCGCCATCACCTTAGACGTGGGGGTGAAAGCTGTTGGATATGTTCTGCGAGGCTGCAGGTGGGGCTCCAACTGAGCACAAAGGGTCTGTTGGGTGGTTCTATCCATACAGAATTTCTGGATGATCTCATTCTCCATGTCTGCCAGCAGTGTAAAGGGATGATGCAGATGTTGTCTCCTCCTAGTTGAGATGAAAGTGGACACATGTCAATGCAATACATCATGAGATGGGCACAGCATCTCACGTTTTGGCAGACACAACGCCAACAATAACTGTCATCTACATTGTGTTACAGACCAGCTGACATGTAGGGACTCCTTCAGCTACACTGATCGTACACCTGTCAACTGACACACACAGCAAGTACATCCAAATCATACTCGCCATATGCGAATGCCCATATGTATATGGCCACGTTCACCATGGCATGCCTGGGAGTATCATCCAGCATTGGTGTAAAAATGCAACACCACTGTCTCACACCTAGCTGCTGCACCTGACACACCTTCAGGCGTTAGTCGAACCTGGCACACATCAAGAACACAATGACCACAGGCTGAGCGTACATGACGAATGTGTGCATGGTCAAACATAAGCGAACGGGCACATATGGACAATCTTCAACTTGAAATACATCACAGTGATATTCCCTGCACTTTTACACCTTGACATGTGTACACATTGGGGAGTCCATAACAACACTGTCCTGTGTACAGGCACATCAATATCACAAATGACATGTGAGGGAGTACATGCCAATCTAAGAAATCACATACACAAACATGGCATGTGTGCTCAGCAGTGGGGTACATGGCACATTGGCATTGTGTGCACTGTGACATGCCATCAACCATGGGGACACTGTGCACAGTGGATGACTGCCAGATGGCCATTGACACAGCATGATGTGTCCATTGGTGCTGTCACAGTCACCCGCCACCAAAATCCCGGTTACCCATGTCACTGTATGGCACCCAACTCATGGTAGCTACCACCTGGCCCCTGCGGTGTGTCACCGCCAATGCCCAGGACACAATTGTGGTAGTCATTGATATATATGTATTGCCAAATGGTGGTTGGCATGCTCTGCCACCAAAATCCTGGTCACTCGTGTCACTCATGTCACTGTATGGCGCCCAACTCACGGTAGCTACCGCCTGGCCCCTGCGGTGTGTTGAGGAAATATGAATTTTTATGGTCAATTGTGTCCCCTATCTAGACCCCAACGGCTCCATGTACATGCTACAAGTACATGTATGTTCCCTCCACTTCAAGCTATGAAGACGCAAATACAATTGTGTCCAACGTTAATATGTACTCTTTCATATCTGCCATGAATGCAGGCACCTGGACATGGTCCGGTTGGTTCTGGAGCGTGTTGTCAGCCTGGGGATGGAAGGTCCTATCCTTCCTAGGTATTGGCCTTCTCATAGTATTCAGTTGCTGCCTATGTCTACAATGTGGACCTGCGATTTGCGGCCTGTGTGCCACATCGTGTATTCCACGTTCAAGTTTTCATTCAAGATCCCGGAAGAAGAAAGAAGAGCAAATGATGTTACATGAACAGATTGATGGATTCCTGAAGATCGATATTTCATGAGGGTCCGTAGGGGACAAGGAGGGAATGAGGAAATATGAATTTTTATGGTCAATTGTGTCCCCTATCTAGACCACAACGGCTCCAAGTACATGTATGTTCCCTCCACTTCAAGCTATGAAGACGCAAATACAATTGTGTCCAACGTTAATATGTACTCTTTCATATCTGCCATGAATGGGCCAGATATTCCGTTCCTAAGTATGCCTTGCCACCGTCTTTATATGGTATACTTTTCACGTTTTCCAGCTCTGGCAAGGTAGGCCCTGAATTCTGCCATCGAGCTTTTTCTTGCTTCTGCCTCTGAATGCTCCAGCCTGGACCTGCATCTGTATCCGTGAACTTTGTCTTACTTCCTGCGCGGCTAACGGTGCCTAGCCCGGCCTGTTGCCTGCCAAAAACTGTATTCAGCCTTCAAGTTATCTGTTCCGCTCCTCAAGAAATGCATTCCTGTCTAAGTAGCTTAGGTAAACATCCCTCTAGCTGCAGAGCAAAGGGCCCGGCCTTACTGTCTCCGTGCAAGTAATTCATGACTCTCGTTACCATGGTAGGCCCATGCCCCCTCGCATCTCATGTAGACACTTAGACGCTTGTACACGCACTAGCAGTCAGTATAGAATAGGATCTGTCCGAGAAGACCTTTCCTTCCAGATAATATAGTTCCTTAAACACAAGATATTAGATATGATTCAGGACTAGGTTGCCCTGACACCCCAGACTTCTGTCTCCTCATGTAGGGCTAAATGTCAAGTTCCCTTCACCCTCTAGTTACACGTCAATCACACGTCATGCGGCTGCGCGCGCATCTCTGCCATGTATTTCTGCTGACTTTGCAGGATTCTCTTATGGATCCACCCACTTGTGTCATCATCATAATGACGTTTTTAGTATACGCCTCTATGCACGCCTATTGTAACGCCTTTTCTATTACGTATGTGTATTCTTATCAGCTGTTACGCCTCCTGCATCTGTCTTTACTGTAATGCATTACTATATATGCCATAACCTGTCAATAATGTATTGCTGATCCCTTCCTGAACCTTCGTGGTGACGGAACTCGATTGCCTGGTTCGAACCATCATTCCTTTGTAAGGAATAAATTCCCTATTATACCCTCGAATACCACGGATTTTGCCTCTTATTTTTACTGAGTTATTCGTATTGTATTTTACCGCATAAATTAAGTCTAGGTAATTTAAATTTACCACATAATTGGCGCCCGAACAGGGACACCTCTCACACCCCACGCGCCGGAGGTGCGTTGCACACCCGGTCTCCTGCCACAGCCGGACGGACAATTACGCGTACCCGCAGGATTTCCTGTATCTCCCTCAGGCCAACGGGGGCGACTGAGGCTGCGATCAACACCCAGACGAGGCGGTGAGGAGTGCGGAGAATCCCGACCAGAGCCTAGCTGAGAGAGCAAGATCCGAGGTATACAGAGGCCCACCAGATTCCGAAGTTCCGAAGTATCTAAGTCACGAGTCGAGTCCAGTCCAGTTTGGTCTAGTCCAGTCCAGACTTCCGAGGCCTTCCGTTCCGTGCTTCCCGGTGAGTACCGTTGCTGGGGACGCATCTAGACGTGCACATTAGTTTGTGCCGGTCAAGACGGGTCTGGGTACACAGACCTGGTCTGCACTGTTTTAGCAGTGTATCTGTGCTGTTTAGCAGTACATACAGTATATTTAGTATTATGCAGTTAACTAGTTTTATTCTAATTATTATTGTTCGTTCTAAAATGTTTTGATATGTTTTAAATGTCGTGGTATGAGTGATTGTTCGATCTTCATTATTGTGTTTATTATAATTATTGTGTTCAAGACCGAGTAAGAATTAAGTAACAAGGTTCAAGATGCTGTTATTTTCAAAATTAAGACAGATAAAAACTAGAAAAGGGATACTCGAGGAAGCTGTTCCCATCCCACCTAGGGACACTCCAGGGTACTTTATGTACCATAAACATGGCCTAGATGCCGTATTATATCTTGATCTATGGGTGGACTACACCAAGGACTTAGCAGAGAGTCAGAGATGGCCCGCTGCTGGAACATGGGATGCAGATTGCATCATGAGAATAGAAGAAGCGTTATGGAAAAAGAAAGCCAGACAGTCACAGAAAGATGCTATTGAACTATGGTGTAAAGAATCGCATAGGCGCACAGAGAAAGCGCTCAGAAAGGAAGAGAAAAGTAGGGAAGATTCCGAAAAAGCCAGAGAAAACATTTTAATTGACGAAGGTACCCGAGTAAAATCAGAACAAGTAGACAGACAACGAAACACTCTTATGAATGGTATGTATCCTCTTCTGGCCGAGGGTTTTGCCTAAGGCCACCTTGGAGGTACCAAAAGATCTGCCACCTCCGTTACTCCCGATTAAAGTACATCCCAAGACCGCAAAAGACATTTTCCTTTCTTCCTATTTAGACGATGCAGCCCCCGAATATGCTAATGGTGCGCAGCCACGCACACCACCCGTTAACGACGCTCAACCCCAAAATCAGCTGCACCCACCTCCGCAGCAACAAACTCCTACTCAAGTTCTAACCATTCCATCTGTTTCTACAGTCCTTCCTGCACCCACACTCTCTACCCTACACCCAACAAATCCTTTTGGACTTGGCACCTCAGGGGGTGCGACGGGAGGTTTTTCCACGCCACCGCCAACAACTAGATTGACTTATAGGGATTTAGCATACCAACGTACACCCCAAAGAGCTAATGACAATATATTAAATGAGCCTCTTTCCGATTGTAGATATGATCCAGTGCCAGGAAAAGACGACAGAATGTTGCTGTCTTCAGTACGTTTGCGACGAGCTACACAATATTTAATGACGTTACCAGGAATGGTTGAACATCTAGACAAAATATATCGCTTTATCCAAACAGGGCAAGGTCCTGAAAGTATTGCCGAAGCCATGGAATACCAGAAAGTAGACATACAAAAATTATTGTTACGCTTTTTCATAAACTGCTTGATCAGAAATAGAGATAGGCCTGAGGTAGATTCGGAGGAAATGCAAGCACTTACCAAATGGGGTCAGAATATAACAGACGGAAGACATGATAAACAGAAGTGTATAGAAGCCATGTGCCGAAGGATCAGAAAAGAAGTAGAACGAATACATGAAAGCAGAGTAGATGCAGATAAAACTGAATCAGAGGAAGAGGAGGAGGAACAGTCAGAAATGAACATAGGACAAATTGAATTACCAGCTAAACAAATGATAGCTTATGTAGGAAAAGGAAGATCTTTTAATAAAACAATACGTCCGATACGTCCAGAATGTAACAGAATTTTTCAAACAGTTATCTCAAATCCAAGGACCCCTGAACACTTATTCCAGGCCACTGATAAATTACTTCGAGAACGAAGGGGGTACCATATGCTCGATTCTATGGATGAACAAGAATTAGCTAGGTCAGCAATACAATGGGCTGATGGCCCTGAAAAATACAGTGATGATGCGCTAGCACACACGTTTCTGAATCTCGCCCCAGACGAACAGCGTTTAGCTAGTATATACATGATACAACATCTCCTTATATTATATAAAGGCCAACACTCCGATCCTGGTCCCCTACCTGATATATTGATAGAACTGCTCATGAATAAATGGAGAGGTTTAGGTACCGATCTAATTAAAGTAATTCTAGAATACAGACATAGATATAGTGCCTTTTTGTGTCCAGAACATGATCCAGCTCCTTCCATGGAGAGAAAAACGTATTACATAGACAGACAGAATCCCTTACGCGAAGTACACCCAGTAAGAAATGATGACAATACGTTTAGACGCGTGTTTGTGTACACGCCCATAACCAAAATAGAACTATTGGAAATGAAAAAATTAGTGCCCAGCCATGACAAAGATCCAGCAGGTTTTCACCGTGAACTAAAGGACATGTTACTCATGGGTGATTATACCTATCCTGACATTATGAAAATATTGAAAGTATTATTGCCTGCCGGTATTTATGAGAAACTCAAGGAAAAAGAATGGGAGGTGGGAGACCAAAAGATTGATTGGACTGCATTAGAAACTGAAGAAAATAGCAGAACTGCAGGCGTAGGGCTTGGGGACAAAACAAAAGCATTGCCAGGACTATTAGTACAAGTATTGCCACGTTTATTAACTACGAAAAAGGAAGATTGGGGAGCAATCTCAGCTTGTAAACAGAAACCCGATGAAGACACTAGTGATTTTTATTCCCGATTTGAAAAATGTTTTGGTATTAATAGCGGCCTGAAAGCAAATAGCGAATCATATCCACATCTTTTTGTAACAAAACTAGTCGAGAATTCCCTGCCACAAGTTAAAAACAGAGTATTGAAAGTTGAGAGCACTTGGCAAGCTAACACTCCTTCACAAATGTTACAAATGTTACAGTATCACCAGAATAGAATTAGAGAAGAACAAGAACACGAACAAAGACGTATGAAAGACACGAAAATGAAAATGCTTGTCGCTCAGTCAGTTCCAGCTGACGGTCATAAAAAGGGTGCGACACAGTCCAGTAATTCAGCGGTTCCCGTTAAAGGGGCATGCAACTATTGTAAACAGCCAGGTCATTATATAAACGATTGTGCAGTTCTAAAACATAATATCTCCACGGGTAAAACCAAGGAGAGACCACGTCCGCCTAGACAGGATCAGATCCAACAACAAGTACCTCAGAATATACAGCCTATGCAAGCTGCACAACAGACCGTACCACAACCACAGCCACAGCCTATTGCTGCAACACAAAACACGACCCAACAGATGTACCAGTATGCACAAAATGACTATCCAGAGTATCAGCGTTACACATGAAATAGCCTAGAGAGGGAAGTTGGCTTACCCCTTATTGAGGTTCCTGTAGATCAAGAGGGTCCTTATGTACAGAGTCAAGTATTAGGGAAAGACAGAAAGTTTCTACTTGATACAGGGGCAAGCAGAACAACTATAAGCCACGATGAAGTCCCAGGGGCACCCCTCTCAGGCTCACAAAATATTTCCCTTGGTTTTTCAGGAAAGCCTACTATTAATGAAGTATCGCAACCACTTGCATTTACAGTCGGTCCATTGACACGGACTACAGATCTATTGCTTACGAAATCCTGCCCAGAAAACTTGTTAGGTATAAAAACATTGAAAGCTCTAGGAGCTATAATATGTTGTTCTCCGGACGGAGTACGACTATTTTTGCGTGACTTTAAAGGTCACTACGTGTCTAGAGACATGGATCACAGGTTACAGAATCTACCTGCACATTTATGGGCACAAGGCCCCACTGATGTAGGTTGTATGCACATTACACCATATCGAGTTACACTCAAAGCAGGAGTGGTACTACCACGTATGCGACAATACAAGTTACCGCCAGATGCTGTAGTGTCTTTACTGCAAATCATTGACGAGCTCATTGCACAAGGAGTGGTTGTAGAAACCGACTCCAATGTATGTAATTCTCCGATTATTCCGATTCTTAAACGAACTGATCCAAAAGCACCCCCAGTATATCGATTAGTTATTGATCTGCGCGAATTGAACAAATGCATTGTACCACAATATCCCGTGGTCCCAGATATCTCTTCATTACTGACAGCTATTGATTCAGAGGCAACGTTCTTTACTGTAATTGACCTCAAGAACGCCTTCTTCAGCGTCCCAATCGATCCGGAAAGCCAATATTTGTTCGGATTCAGTTTAAATGGACGAAGTTTTAAATTCGCACGCGCACCTCAAGGATTTACAGAAAGTCCTAGCATCTACAGCCAAGCACTGAAAAGACAACTTGACAGTATCCACATGCCAGTTAACACTGCACTGCTCCAGTATGTCGATGATCTGTTGATCACCGCCCGAAGCGAACCCGAATGTGAAAAAGCATCACTGACGGTTTTACATTTCCTAGCCGACAAGGGGCACAAGGTGTCCCCTTCAAAGCTGCAATTCTGTGCCCAGCAAGTTGTGTACCTAGGGCACTTGCTGTCCAAATGGGGGAGACAGCTCACACCTGACCGCATCCAGTTAATTGTAAACATGCCACCACCCAAGACACAAAAGGAGGTACGGGCCTTCATAGGCCTCACTTCGTACTGCAGGCAGTGGATTCCCCAATATGCATTTTTAGCTAAACCACTCATTCAGTTGACAACCCAGGAGGCAGCGACATCGACTGTCCTCCCTTGGACTCCAGAACATACACAAGCTTTTGAAGACTTAAAGAAAGCTTTATGCCAAGCACCTGTTTTAGCGACACCATGTTACAGTAAGCCTTTTACACTCTTTGTTACAGAACGTGAAGGTACTGCTTTGTCAGTACTCACGCAGGAACAAGCAGGATCACACAAGCCATGTGCTTACTTTTCTAGCACGTTAGATCCCGTAGCTCAAGCTCTTCCTGCGTGTCTGAAATCAGTTGCAGCAACAGCTCTAGCGATCAGACAAAGCGATTCCATAGTATTAGGACATCAATTGACAGTACAAGTACCACACGCAGTAGAGGTTCTCTTGAACCGGACACAGACACAACACTTGACTATAGCACGACTGACAGGTTACGAACTCACATTGTTTCAGCCACACATAGAAATCAGACGTTGTAGTACATTAAATCCTGCCACACTTTTGCCATTAAGTGGAACAGACCCACTGGCACATGATTGTATTGAAGTCATTACTATTACGACGAAACCCAGACAAGACTTGACAGATGTCCCACTACCAGACCCAGACCTGACACTTTATGTAGATGGTTCATGTATGAGAACAAGTATAGAAGAGTTAGTGGCCGCTTATGCAATCACGACAGACACCGAAGTCATTGAAACAAATTGTATCGACACATTATCAGCTCAAGCAGCAGAGCTTATTGCTCTGACACAAGCCTGTATTCAAGCCAAGAATAAAAAAGTTAACATATACACAGATTCACGTTATGCTTTCGGAGTCGTACACGACTTTGGAGTCCTTTGGCGAGAGAGAGGTTATTTGACTTCTCACGGTGCCAACATTCAACACGGTCCCCTCATTCAAGCTCTGTTAGATGCAATACATCTACCTACTTCAATATCTATCATGAAGTGCAAAGCCCATACGAAAGTCACCGATATTATTTCCCAGGGTAACGACCTAGCAGACCGAACAGCTAAGCAAACAGCACAGAATCAGACTCATGCAACTGACTTGACAAAGACAATAGTTCCGACACCGACACACTGCATGACAGTTAAGGATCCCGCCCTTGATGTAATTGACATACAGACGCATGCTACAACAGAGGAAATAAAGAAATGGACTGAATTAGGAGGGATCCAAACAGATCAGGGATGGATGACGAAGGGAAAATCTATTTGGTTTCTCCCCGACTCAATGGTTCAAGTTATCATTAACACAATACATAGTCCGGCACATCTAGGAGAAAAAGCCATGTTAGACAGTATTCAACACATTTGGTTCAACAAACACTTACGAGCTGCAGCCAAACAGAAAGTCCGAACTTGTATGATTTGTTGTCAGTTCAATCCAGGTAAAGGCGTACCTGTAGAGCAGGGTGGATTTCAACCTCCCGATCACCCTTTTGAAGTCCTCCAGATGGATTATATCCAGATGGAACGATGTCGAGGATTCAAATATGTCTTCGTAGTTGTATGCGCTCTTTCCCGTTGGACAGAGGCGTATCCCGTCTCAGATTACACTGCCCCGACTACTGCCAAACAATTAGTTTGTGAATTCTTCCCACGGTATGGTTTGCCCCGTATCGTGTACTCAGATAATGGCCAGCCGTTCTCATCCGAGCTAATGAAACACATTTCACTCTTGTTAGGCTATCAATGGAAATTCCACTGTGTCCGACATCCCGAGGCAGCAGGTCTCGTGGAACGTCATAATCAGACCCTGAAAATACGACTTTCTAAAATCTGTAGAGAGAAAGGTGTCGACTGGATAGTAGCCTTACCGGTTGCACTATTTTACATGAGAATGGTAGCACATTCTCGTACAGGGCTATCCCCGTACGAGGTGGTCTTCGGTAGGCCACCAAATATGTGGGGGACGCCTATACCTCGTAAAATAACTGATGTTGATTGTAATATGCTGACAGATTACCTTGCTTCCTTGATGTCTGCACTACAATCTTGCCGTTCACAGGTAGCTGCAGCCTTTCCCGACAACACCGAGGTAAAGCCCCATGAAGTGGTTCCTGGGGATCTCGTTTTCGTCAGAAACTTCGACAGGAGGAGCCCGTTGGAGCCTCGCTGGCTACAACCAAAGCTGGTTCTTCTAACGACGAGGACAGCAGTGAAGGTCGAGGGTCGCAAGGGTTGGTTACACTCGAGTCATATCAAGAAATTTCATGGACTACCAGCCGATCTGAACTCTCAGCCCTGCCCCCTTCCAGAGACTGATTCAAAACTCCCCCTGGTTGAACCGACCGAATCTCAAAACTATAAACTGAAACTAAGGTCTAGCAAGTCAGACAATTCGATTGTTTAGGTCCTCTCCAAGGTGAATCGGTTGAATTAAGTCTTGACATGTATCCTCTAGACCGAATGAGAGAGAGCAATAGACAGAAACAGCTCAAGAAACATGCATACTGTAAATCACTCCATAGTCACTGTATAGTGACATTGTTGATTATGTTTTTTCTAAGTCTTTTTATTATTGCTGCAAGTATACTGTTACACATGTACTATCCTATTTTCAAGCGTGCTTACAATGTTACAGCCGAACATTCTTTTAGTGAACTACCTCCACATGAGTTGTCCTATAGATTTGCGCTGCGCAACAACACATTCATTAGTATGTTACATCATTCCCATCAGACCAGCAATGCTACAAATTGTTGGATATGTGGCCGACTCCCTCCCTATCAGAAATACAAAGGAGTTCTGCCTCTCTTTCCGTACCCGTTTACACACAATGGTTCCTGTGGAGCATGGTTTAGTTTGATTAACTCTTTAGATTCAAACACTGTAGTTTACCAGAGCAACTGGGTATGGGGAAACCTGAACTTAGTTTTGCTGAAAGCCTGTTATCCTAACAAGGAGGGACTTCCCAAAAGAACAGGAACTGACCTAGAAAATGAAGTATATGGATTAGGTAATTTTACACTTAACCTCATGATTCTAAATGTTGAATCTGAAGCTACACTAGTCTTGCCTGCTATGTCCGTATTACCAGTCAAAGGTGAATTATGTGTAAGAAAGAATGGTTCAGTACACCTGGGTCATAGTAAATGTACTACTGTGATCGAATTCAGTGATAAGGGCAAGTCTACATTTAGAGCTTCCCGTCATTCCTACTTCATCTGTGGTCACACCGCATATATACGCCTACCCCTAGATTGGGATGGTACCTGTTACATTGCATTCCTTCTGCCACCTGTTTTCCTAGCCCCTCCTGATTATCATAGAAATACCAATCTAGTACACCATAGACCCCAGAGAGATATCCCGATTGTTGACTACACCGAAACAGCATGGGAACAATATACAGACTTCAATAAAGGTCTCTTTCCTTACATAGGTGTTGTCTCAAACAGTAAACTGATACGTAGATTAACCAGAACCCTTGAAGCAGTAGTGAATGAAACTACCTCTGCCCTAGGCAACTTAACAGAGGAACAGTCTGCGATGCGGATTGTTGTTCTTCAAAATCGTCTTGTCCTTGACGTCATCCTAGCAGATAGGGGCGGAGCTTGTAGGGTCATCGGATCAAGTTGCTGTGTTTTCATTCCAGAAAACGCGCCATCCGTATATAAAGCCATAACTCGTCTTCACAAGATTGCAAACCAGATACATCAGAATGCAGGCACCTGGACATGGTCCGGTTGGTTCTGGAGCGTGTTGTCAGCCTGGGGATGGAAGGTCCTATCCTTCCTAGGTATTGGCCTTCTCATAGTATTCAGTTGCTGCCTATGTCTACAATGTGGACCAGCGATTTGCGGCCTGTGTGCCACATCGTGTATTCCACGTTCAAGTTTTCATTCAAGATCCCGGAAGAAGAAAGAAGAGCAAATGATGTTACATGAACAGATTGATGGATTCCTGAAGATCGATATTTCATGAGGGTCCGTAGGGGACAAGGAGGGAATGAGGAAATATGAATTTTTATGGTCAATTGTGTCCCCTATCTAGACCCCAACGGCTCCATGTACATGCTACAAGTACATGTATGTTCCCTCCACTTCAAGCTATGAAGACGCAAATACAATTGTGTCCAACGTTAATATGTACTCTTTCATATCTGCCATGAATGGGCCAGATATTCCGTTCCTAAGTATGCCTTGCCACCGTCTTTATATGGTATACTTTTCACGTTTTCCAGCTCTGGCAAGGTAGGCCCTGAATTCTGCCATCGAGCTTTTTCTTGCTTCTGCCTCTGAATGCTCCAGCCTGGACCTGCATCTGTATCCGTGAACTTTGTCTTACTTCCTGCGCGGCTAACGGTGCCTAGCCCGGCCTGTTGCCTGCCAAAAACTGTATTCAGCCTTCAAGTTATCTGTTCCGCTCCTCAAGAAATGCATTCCTGTCTAAGTAGCTTAGGTAAACATCCCTCTAGCTGCAGAGCAAAGGGCCCGGCCTTACTGTCTCCGTGCAAGTAATTCATGACTCTCGTTACCATGGTAGGCCCATGCCCCCTCGCATCTCATGTAGACACTTAGACGCTTGTACACGCACTAGCAGTCAGTATAGAATAGGATCTGTCCGAGAAGACCTTTCCTTCCAGATAATATAGTTCCTTAAACACAAGATATTAGATATGATTCAGGACTAGGTTGCCCTGACACCCCAGACTTCTGTCTCCTCATGTAGGGCTAAATATCAAGTTCCCTTCACCCTCTAGTTACACGTCAATCACACGTCATGCGGCTGCGCGCGCATCTCTGCCATGTATTTCTGCTGACTTTGCAGGATTCTCTTATGGATCCACCCACTTGTGTCATCATCATAATGACGTTTTTAGTATACGCCTCTATGCACGCCTATTGTAACGCCTTTTCTATTACGTATGTGTATTCTTATCAGCTGTTACGCCTCCTGCATCTGTCTTTACTGTAATGCATTACTATATATGCCATAACCTGTCAATAATGTATTGCTGATCCCTTCCTGAACCTTCGTGGTGACGGAACTCGATTGCCTGGTTCGAACCATCATTCCTTTGTAAGGAATAAATTCCCTATTATACCCTCGAATACCACGGATTTTGCCTCTTATTTTTACTGAGTTATTCGTATTATATTTTACCGCATAAATTAAGTCTAGGTAATTTAAATTTACCACAGTGTCACCGCCATGGACCATGCCCTTAAAGCCAATGGGATCCGCTATCACGGTAGCATGATGCAATTTTGAAAATCGTGGTAGGCGTGCTCCGCCACCACGGAGCTGGTCATTGGAGACCCCTCACCTGCTGCTGCCTCCAGGGACTGCTGCCTGAGACCCTTCACCTGCTGCTGCCTCCAGGGACTGCTGCCTGAAACCCCTCACCTGCTGCTGCCTCCAGGCTCTGCTGCCTGAGACCCCTCACCTGCTGCTGCCTCCAGGCTCTGCTGCCTGAGACCCCTCACCTGCTGCTGCCTTCAGGGACTGCTGCCTGAGACCCCTCACCGCCCACTGCTGCCGATGCTGTCTCATGTCCACAGTGATGGCAAGGACTGAGAAGATCTGTGCCAGTCCCTTCACAAGCGAGGAGCGGAAGGTCCTGGTGGACAAGGTGCTCACACAGTACCCAATGCTATATGGTGCCCCAAATGTTGTGGTAAGTCTTCAACAGTGGGGGTGAGAGTGCAGGGGGGCACACATGTAGTCGGTCTGATGCAGTATGTGCCTGAGAGTGTGGGGTTGGGTCATGCACTGCCTAACATGCTGTCTCCAGGGGTAAGGGGTGTGTAGCCTATTTCACACGTTTCCCTGCCTGCACATCAAGATTGGAGGGGCATGTCTTGTCTTGTCAGCCATGCAGTGATGCAGCAAGTTGGTAATGCAGGAGTCAGGACAGTGATTGCTTGTGTGAATGGCTGTGTGGGTCCCTGTTGTCCATCTCAGTTTGAGCCCACCTGGCCTGCACAGTCACCGCCCAATCTGACAAGGACACATCACTGAATGTAAAGAGTGTTGCATGTGTGTGTTTTTGCAGGACTCTCCATCAATGAGCCATATCAGCCCTGTAGATTGCACACAACTGGCCCTGTGAGAAGGGTGTGGGTTTGTGAGATCATGTCCCTCAATGTGACATCTATGACACAGTGACCTTATTCACAGGGCAAGGTCGTTAAGGCCTGCGCAGTCTTGGACACAGTGAGTCTCCCCCCAAACACATGTTGTCATGTGACGTATGTCTTGCTCTACCTGGAAATGGACAGTAGATGTGGGCAGACTACACATGGCTTTCTGTGCTAGCATCCTGCTTGTATGTGAAATGTGCAGGTACTGTGTCCCCCCTTACACCTGCATACATTTACGTGTGCTTCTCACATGCAGATATACCCTGTGAGATGCATTCCTGTCTCTGCAAGACATATCTGTGGAGTTGGGAGGAGTCAGTATCATGCTACTGTACTGAGAGATTTTGTTACATAACCCTGTGTCCCTGATGTTTTCACACTCTTGTCTCCCATGCCTGCAGCTCAAAGTACACCAGCGTAAGGCCATGTGGAGGGCCATTGCGACCAAGGTGTGGGCCCTGGGTGTGTCAAACTGCCGGCGCACTCACTGCCACAAGAGGTGGGACGACATTTCACGGCTGGCAGAGAACATTGTGGAGATGACACTGGGGCGGCTCCTTCGCAGTGGCAGGTTGGCATAGCGCAGCATGACACCACTGATGCGCTGCATCTTGGTCGTGACAGACCCTGAGCTGGATACACGATTGAAGGAGCATCAGCTGCAAATTAGGGGTAAGTATTCTGGGAAGTGTGACTTTGGCTTTGTGTGGCTGCATGTGTACCATGCCTGTGCCAGCGCTGGGGTATGTTATGTTGGTCGGGTCATGCAGTGGCTTGTGAGTGGCCTCTGTGCTGGGTGCAGCTGTCATGCATTTGTCCTACCTGTACTACCTAGGAGAATTCGAGTACTGGGCATTTCAATAGCATTCTGGGCGGTGGGCTTCGTGTCTGAGCTATTTGTGTTACTGTTTGAACTGAGCCACATGCAGGATGTTGTGCCGTGTGGTCATCACATGGCTCACTTATGCCTGGTTCTCTTGTTTACACGCACTGTTTGAGTAACAAAAGTGTGTTTGCACAATGTTATTGCACAGGTTGGCGTGCAACATGTGGATTTAGTCATCCTCAGTGTTGCTTTGCTTGCATATGTTTGTTCTGTTGCTGCCACTGATCTGACCCTACATCTCTCTCTCTCATGCAGCATCTCCTGTGGTCACGGAGGGACAGGAGACGGACACCAGTGGTGGGGAAACAAGCACAACAGCTGCACAGGAGCCTAGTCACACAGATGTGATCAGCACCTCGGAGGGGGACAGGAGTCTGCTGGAGGAATCACAGCCCGAGATGCAAAGTTCTACATCATCTGATGCCAGCGGTGACGCATCCATGTTGGTGGGCACAGGGAACGGGGACTCTGCATCATCTTCCACCACACAGCGAACAGTTCCCACCCTCCCAGCCACTTCCTCTGGTGCTGCCCTTGTTTGCACCAGTGAGAGGGGAAGAGTGTCCTTCACCCCAGGCACCGCTGCCCCTGTCCCCCCTGCTGCCATCAGTGCTGAGTCTGTGGACCTTTTGCACCAGCTGTAGGCCAGACAGCTCTCCTCAATGCATTCATAGACCATGAAAAAAAATTGGCACATGTGGTTGCTTTCATGGAGGGCATACATTCAGATGTGGGTCGGCTGCACCGGACTGTCCAGTCAATGTTCTACGCAGTGACAGCAGACCTTCAACTGGCACAATCTCGTAGTCCAGCTCCAGTCCCTTTGTCCACCCCCATGCCAGTGGCCACATCTGACGATAGTGACCACACTCCACAGACCTCATGGTCACGATACAGCTTACGTAGCACACAGCAGCAGCAGAAGCAGCCCAAGCGGTCCAGACCACAGACACTATCCCCACAGAAAACCAAAGCCACCCCAGAGCACAAAGAGAAAAACCCATCAGGTGACACCAAGGCCCAAAAACTGAAGAAGCAGACCTCAGGGTCACATGCCTCAGAGCCATCCCCAGCCAAGGACTCTCCTGTCCCAAAAGTGTCTCGCAAAGACAAGCTGACAGTTTCTGTGCCCACTGAGAAGGTGGTGCCTGCCAAGGCTACAAATAAGAAGGGCTCCAAGGCAGATTCACCCACTACCTCGACTCCCATTCCAAGCCAGTGAAGCAGGGAAAGGACGGTACTGTAGGGGGAACACCTGGTAAACAGGGGATGGAGGGTCAGAGGCAAGGACAGGCGAAGCGTCCCGCTGGTTCCAGCACATCCCGAGAGGGAGGGCCTGAGTCTGCACCTGATGCAGCCTTTGTGTTGCGTGTGCCTTTTGTGTCCACACCACTTCCCATTGATCCAACGTCAGGCAAGCCATTTAGAATCCCCAAGAAGTGGAAAGGCACCCCTCCACAATCCCCCTCCCATACTGTGTCTCACGTCCGCATGACTCTACCTCCACTTGCCACTACACCACCTGGTCCAAGCAGCCCCCTGGCTTCCCAAGCCACTGATAGCTCTACCTCAGCTGGGCCTCTCTCTCCCCAGTCAAATGCTTCAGCTGTGCCTGACACACAGCCAGCTCCCAGTCCGACTGACAGCCAAGTCTGAATGTTGGTCAACCTCAAACGCCTGTCTCTCCCACAGCAGGGCCTGTGCTGCCCATCGCGACACCCTAGACTATGTTGCTGACCATGGCAGGGTACAGTCACACACATTCCCTGTGCAGCTTCTCATGGACTCACTCTGCACTTTGTGCTGCCCACTGGCCTTGTCATTCACTGCTGTGTGCCCCCTACCTGTGCCACTTCTTATGGACTCACTCTGCACTTTGTCCTGCCCACTGGCCTTGTCGTTTACTGCTGTGTGCCCCCTGCCTGTGCAGCTTCTCATGGACTCACTCTGTACTTTAACATGCCCACTGGCCTTGTCGTTCAATGCTGTGTGCCCCCTGCCTTTGCAGCTTCTCATGGACTCACTCTGCTCATTGTTCTGCCCACTGGCCTTGTCGTTCACAGCTGTGTTGGACTCTTCCAGGTGCAGCTTCTCATGTACCTCATCTGCACCTTGGACTGGCCACTGGCCTTGCTGTTTGCCCCCTGCCTGTGCAGCTTCTCATGGACAAGCTCTGCACTTCATTTTGACCACTGGCTATGTTGCTCCTCGCTGTGTTGAACTATTCCCTGTGCAGCTTCTCATGGACTCACTCTGCACTTTATCCTGCCCACTGGCCTTGTCGTTCACTGCTGTGTGCCCCCTGCCTGTGCAGCTTCTCATGTACAGGCTCTGCATTTTGTTCCTTGCTCTTGTCTAATATTGGTGCCTATCTGTGCAATTTGTGAATAAAGACAGTTGTTCCTGTTGTCTGTTTTGTCAGTGTACTTACTGAATAAAGGTTTTCCTGTGTGTATATGATTTACTGTGCCACATGCCCTGTGTGCCACTTCAACATTCCCAATGGCTTGTCTGACTTGTTAAATTTTTTACTGGGGTGACAGGAACTTCAGTTCTTCCTGACTGTGTTACTTGTGGGTGCAATGATGTTGTTTTTAGATGGTACGCCATTGTCATTTTCATTCTTTGTTCACGTTGGATATCTTGTACACATGTCAGGTTTGGGGGCACTGCCAGCACAGTGTGGAATTCTTTCCACAGGATTACAGGCAGGCTGGCCAGGGTCGTCATGTATGTGTGTTCTTACTTTCTGTGTGTCCAGCAGTGTAGGTGTATGGTCATGTTGTGATGGGCAGTCATCCTAGTCACATGGGTTACTTTCAATGTGGGCACTTGGCTGGTGAAGAAGTGAGCAGTGTGAAGGGGTGAGTTTGTCATGGGTGTTGATGTGTGTGTGCCCATGCAATGTCAACTACACACATGTGTCACCCAGTAGTGGGTTGCCTGTTGTTTGGATTGTTCAGGCCTGTGATTGTGATTGTGTGCACATGTGTGAGTTGTATGTTGTGCACTGTGCAGTGTGTTGGTGTGTCCTTGCAGTTCTAGCTGACTCCTACTTGTTGCTTTAGGCAATTGTGAGTATGCAGAGTGTATGACTGGCAAGTTAGGGTTTTGTTTTGTTGAACAGCCGTGCGTCTTGATAATGTTTGTACTCACTGTGCATACCTGCTCAACCACACTGACATGGTGCTTTATTGCCTCCAGTGTGGCATGTGGGGTGCGGTGTTATACCATCCCCTATCTGTGCTTCAGATGCCGTGACATTGTGAGTCAGTACTCCCTCTTTTTGTGTATGGTGCACTCCTGCCAGGTCCACTACTGAAATACACACATCACTTCACTTTGATGTCAGCTCTCCCCTTGTGTTGCCTGTGTGTGTGCCTCCCCATCACTTCGTTTGTGACACCATGCTTTGTGGTGCAGATCTTTGGCCAGGAGCACTGTGCCACTCATGACATTTCCCCAATTAGTTATCTGTGTTGTTTTTTTACTGTTCAGCAGTCATGGTTGCTCATGTGCAGTTCAACTGTCTGTGCTGGCCAGTCCTCTGCTCAAGTTGTTTCCACTTTTGTGTCCCAGACTTGTGCATCTGTGGGTGTTGTGTTAGGTGTATGTGTGTATGCCGGGGTACTGCTTAACTTCCTCGGTGTGATGTTGTCAGTGTGCTCTTTTGATTGTTGTTGTGGGTGTTCATGGTGTGTCACACATGGCTGTGTGGGACTGTTATGTTTTGAGTGCACACACTGCTTGTTGTGCATGCAGTGCTACAGGTGTATATTGCCTTGTCCTGGCCTGGTGTTCATGCCCTGATGTCTTGCTGTGTTTGCTATGTGATTTATTGTCATGTACATCTGTTGTGTGTTGGATGTGGCTGTGTTGTTCTGTGATGGTGCACTTCTTGTCTGTGTTGTGGTATGTTGTCTGTGCATTGTTCCTGCCTGATGAGGTTGTGCACTCCTGTTGTGTCTGTGCTCCCATTGCCTTCCCACAGTTTGGCTGCACAGGTCATGTGTGGTCTTGTTGTGGTTCTGTGTGTGTTTCTGTTGAGTTATGTGTTTGGCTGTTGTTTTGGAGCAGACATTGGTTCTGGCATCCCTGTATGTGTGTGATGTTTGTGGAAACCCCCAGGGAGTGTGATTGTTTGTCTGTGTATTGACTGGACATTATTGACACCCTTCTGTGTGTCTGACACTGGGGTGGTGTGCTGCAGGTGTGACATGGGTATGTGTGGAGAATCCTACTTGTGTTTGACATTCATGGAGTGGGTCAATGTGCCCTGTGTGTTGTGCTGCTGTCATACCCCAGTGTAGTTGTTGTGTACATATGTGTGGCTGTTCACAGTTTGACTTCAGGGCATTCCTTTCATCGCTGTGCCTATACATGGTTTGCCTTGCTGTCTCCCTGAGTTGTTGCACTGAGGTGAATGTGGTTTGAGTTCACTCACTGTGCCTGCCATGTGTGCTTTGATGGGGTGAAGGTATTTTTCTCTGTTCCTTGTCTTGCATGTGATGTACACATGCTTGTTGGTTGTCTCCTTGGCCTCCCATTTGTGTGCACCTCACTTTGGCTTTCCTATATGTTGTGCTCCATTGCTGGTGGCATGTGGTCTGTGTATGTGGCTGTGAGTCAGTGTGGGGTATGTCTGTGTGACTTGGCAGGCTGTGTGTCCAGGAGGATGTTTGTTCATTGTATGTGTGCGTGTTCATTTTGTGCTTGTACTCAGCTTTCTTGCCATGAATGTGGTGTTGTTGTGGTGTGTGGGTTGCCCTGGGCCTGTGGTTCTGTGCTGTGTGTTCCTTTGCAGCCACTCCTGCTGTGGCTGTCTCCCTAGTTGTTTGTTGTGTGGTGCAGGGTGTGGATTCACCTAGCTTGGTGTTGGCCATGGGGGTGCACAGGGGGTGCACATGGCATGTCCCTTCATGTTGGGGGGGCAGTGTGTGGAGTGTGGAGGTGTGGCCCTGTGTACTTTATGCCCTGCCCATGCCTGTCGCTGGCCCTGCCTTCTGCATTGTGCGCATGTTTTCCCTTGTCTTGACCGCTGTGGTGACATGACCGGGACATTACTTGGAGATCGTGGTGATGTGTGACCTGGCTGCAGAGGGGTGACTTGGTGGCAGGTAGGAACTGTTTGGGTACACTTGTGGATGTGTTCCTTTCCCCACCAGGTCGTCTGGTGTGGCCAGGGACCCTGTATCAACCCATGAGTTGTGTGTTGTGGTTGTGTGCGGGATTGTGTTGTTGCGTACCTGCGGGGGCGTCCACGACGGTCCATGAGTTGCTGGTGATGTATCAGGTACAGCACCGGAAAGACGTGAAGAGCTGGATCCATTGCGGTCGGGACCGGGAATCAGGTTTCGCGCTCCGCTGTCGAGCTTCCTCCGTCTCTAGTTGGGCGGTTTCTCCGCTGCAGTGCGAATGGCTTTTTGAGGCATCCTGATTTGTACAGCGGACGGGACGTCATTCCGCACGGCGGTGAGTCTCCATTGGCTCCCACTGCTTCGGTGGCGGGCGCACTTTGATGGCGGTGCGCGTCACACCGCAGCAGACGGGAAATTGGCTGTGTTTCGCCATACTAATATGGCGGGCATGAGGTCCGCTGCTGGCGTACGGAAAAAGGCCTTTTCCGCCACAGCAGGCCACCGCCCGCCATCCTAATAGACCCCTTTATTTTTAACAACAATATTTTTGACATCGATATTTTTTTCTCAATATTTTTGTACTTACCATAATGTAGATAGGATGTCGATATTTTTGACTTCGGTATTCTTGCGTCGATATTTCTGTAGATCGATATTCTGACCTTCGATATTCTGTCAGTGATTTGCCTCAACCAGATCCACTAGCCAAGTGTATTGCGCTCAAAGATGACTGGTTCCCCAAGGCCCTCCTGTTGTATTACTGGTTCAGTGCACATTTTCTTGGCCCCACCTGGAAAAGGGTTGGACGTTTTTTAATGTGGTTTTCACTGCTGTGCTCCTAGTGGCGGCTTCCAGCCAATAGGATAGTTGGTTTCGTGCCTCCTGTTCTCTACAATTTAATTGTTTTTTAGAACTTAATTTAAATTGCTCTATCTTCTATGAGACAGAGCTAAGTGACATGCTATGTTGCCTCTTCATCTCCTGGTAGCCTGGCCTCAGGTCTCACAGGAGTAGTACCCTGTGGACCTTAATTCAAGGTAAGTCACCTGCTTCTGCTTCTCAGGTCACATGGCCACAGGTACCATTGTCTCTTGCAGGGATCTGAGATACTGATTTCCAGGGCTCTTCACTCAGAACTGGTCCACATGGTTCCAAGGCAACCCTCTATCAGTATTTTGGCTGCTCAAAAGGCACAATCAGGCATAGGTTGGATTGGTTTGGAAACAGTTGAGAATGGGCCAGTGGAAACTCAATAATTTGGGACCACTAAACTTCTAATTTACAGACCGTTCAATATACTTACTTCCTGGTTTTGGAACACTTCTCATTGAAGGCAAAGCCTTATTTAGGATGATTAATGACACACCGCCTTTGCGTGGCAGCATGTCATGGTCTGGTGTGACTCCACCTTTGTACCAATTTGCACGTTCCTACATTCCTCACATTTGTTGCTTTTTCCCATATTGGTTCCCTTGTGGTTGATCTTCTATTAGGCTTTCTTATCACCCTAGTGCTCCTATTTATCCCTCTATCTGTTGCTTGCCGTCTGTCTCAATCTGGTGGGTTTGCAGTGGGGTCCAGGGAGTCTCAGCTTGATACCTCCTCTGCCTAAGGAACAACACAGCAAAATCCACCACCAAAACCAGTAAACCAATGAGTGCTCTACCCAATATCAAATCCTTGACTGCAAAGGTATGGAAGTTAACTAAAATTTTTGTGGGAGCTATTCTATCTGGGTGTTGCCTAAAAGGATCTCTATGCGCCCTTTGAATTTCTTTTTCGAGGTCAATATCTGATCTGTCTTTTAGTACTCCTTCTCTAAGAAGTTTACAGATCAATGATTTAACATCCCCGTTCTCAGCTCCCTCTGGAATCTTTAAAAATGTCAAGTTATTTCGTCTAGCTTGAATCTCTAGCCTCTCGATGTCCATTTGAAGTGACTTGTTCTGGGCCTTCAATCCCGCAATATCTTTTGTGTGTACTCGACCCACTTCCGAGAGTGTAGCAACTTCCGCTTCCAAGGCCCCAGTTCGTTTACAGATATTGTCCAATTTAGTTTCTAAATTTGCACACTTCTCGTGTATCCCCTTTTGGTTTGCCTCGGAAATCTCACATTTAGAAAGTAAGTCTCCTCTGAGGGACTGTAGAAGTGACTGTAGCTATAGATGTCCGCCACTCGGATCCCCATGTCTGGCCCCAGAGCACCCTGGTCATGCCTTGCCCCCACTTCAGCATCAATAGAGGGTGATGAGCCTAAGGCTGATGGGAGAGGAGCTGCTGTAGAGATCTTAATGTTATCAGTAACCATAGAATCTAGACCTTTAGCTGGTTGCTGAGTTAGGGTCGAGATAGCAGATTCAGGCAGGGCTGGGGAGTCAAAAAACTCTAGCCCAGAGGGGGCCGTCTCTTCAATCTCGAGATCCGGATCGCAAGTTAAGGGAGAGTACCGGTTTTCAATAGAGATTTGAGAAATAATCCGAACGTGGGAAGATGGTGGGGGAAACCTCCCCCCCCTTGGAAGCGGCCACTTGCTCCATTATCTCAAAATAAGATTTTAACGAGGGGGTGGGTTTTACTGGGGGGGCACATTTTTTCAGAGACTTACTATTTTTGAACTCCCCTTTCTTTATGTTTTTTTCCTTTCTTTCTTTCTTTTTCAGAGGGGTTAATGGGACTACTGCATCAAACCCCCCTATACCTCCCCCCTGTGAGGCCAATAGATCTTTTCTTTGGAGTTCCAGCTGAGAGCGAAGCTGGTATCTGTTTTTAACAGGTAACGCTCTCTCCCCTCTCACGTCTTCTATAGCCGAAGTCTTTTCTCTGATTTTAGAACATAGACCCGGGCCCTGTTTTAAGATGGTATTAAAGCGTTCAGAACTTAATAGGGAAAAGTCTCCTTCCATTAGCAGTTCTTGAGGGGCCCCCAGTTTACTCCGTGCTCCTCCACCGATAGAATTCTGAAAGATTTGCTGAATGCGACCTTTCCCTGCCCCCTCTGACCCCACTGACCGTGTCACCGCAGCTCCTCGCCCCTCAGGGGCTCGAAAGTTGATCCTAGCAACCGCCACTCTGATTCTCTTCCATAGCCTTGCCCGATGCACCCTGAAACCTCCGCCGGTCTCAGAGACTGCAAACCCCGCCTCTGCTGCTGCCTCGGCTCCCATACAGCTCGCTCGGCTCCTCGGTCCTAACGCCGCCCCTCGCAGAGCCAACCTCGGGCGGGACGCGGGAGAAGCGAGAGAAGCGGGAAAAAGCGAAAGAAAAAGGTCAGAACAACATCCTCAAAAGAAACGGGCGCAAGGTCTCCCCTGCACTCTCACCATAAAAAAATGGGATCAGTTCATCAAAGAAAAGCGGGTCGATACTCCGGATCAGATTGGAGCTCCCGCGGCCAGCGTCAGCCTGCCGCCATGTTCCTCCTGGCTCACTTAGGAAAATTTTCTGGTGAAAAAAAACCCTTTTCTGGTGATAAAAACCCTATTTACCGGTGAAAAAAACCCATTGATACATCTCTTCAGTTCGATTCTAAAAAATATCTTATTCGTTCTGATGTGGGTAGAGTTACAGCACAAAGGCAATGGGATTTGGGGTCCAGGATGTCCGATCTGAGGAGCTTTGGCGCACACGTTCAGATGAAATTTCCCGCCTCACTGAAGGTGATGTGGAGAAATAAGTCCTATAACCTCACCTCCCCCCAAGAAGTAGACTCATTGCTGATTTTGATGAAAGAAAACTCACATTAGAATTATCATTTTTTTGGGAAGGTGATGCCTGCATCTAAGTGTATGGGAAGCGTACTAAATTGAAGGGGAAAGTATAGGTATTGGGAGGAGAGGTGAAGGGAACTAGGAGAGAAGAAGAGGGAAAAAAAACCAGATTGAAATTTAAAAATAAATAGGATATTCATATGTGTGTAAAAGAAGGGAGGAGAAAGGGAGGGGAAAAAAAAAGAAAACGAAAGGGGGGGTAAAAGGAAGAAAAAGAGGGTCAGAGCACATGAGGGATTTTAAACTTTTATCAGATGGTCGATCCTGGTATCGGATCAAGTGAGGTCCCGATAGGCGACTAAGATCGCCAAAGAAGAAGAGGGAGGGTTCCTCAGGGGGGGTGGAGGGTGGTTGTGGGGCACGGGTGGTTGGGGTAAAAATGGGAAAAAATTAGTCCTCATACAACGGTGAAGAAAAGAGAACTATAATGGCCGGGCGGGAGCAAAATTTAGTCTATCTAAGGAAGCCCCAAGATGAACAGCATTCCCAATAAAATCAAGATAATCAGCTGGAATGTCAATGGGTTGAGAGATACGAGAAAGATGTCTAGAGTGTGTGAATATTTGGGCAATTCTAAGGCTCATATTTGCTTGCTTGAAGAAACGCACCTAGAGGCAGAGGAGTGTAAGCTAGGGTTTGGCAAGCTCAGATGGGTCCAAGATCTTCTCTGCTCCGAACAAAATGGTAGTACTAGGGGAGTGGCAATAGTAATCGCAAATAATGTTGGGATTAAAGTAGAGAAGTTCGAGACAGATCAATCCGGGAGGTGGCTGGTAGCTTCAGTGTTAATAGGGAGATCCCCATTGGTGTGTGCAGTTTACTATGGGCCTAATCAAGATGTTCCAGCTGCTCTCTTGAAATTAAAAGCTAGCCTCTCTGATATGGCAACACCTATTATCTTAGGGGGAGATTTCAACTTGATCTTGGATGAATTTCTAGATCGTACCTCAAGGGTCAAATATGCCCCTCCCCGTAAATCACATTTGGAATTGAGGAATATTATTAAAGAGTTCAATCTGATAGATATTTGGAGAGTAAAAAACGGATCGAAAAAGGACTTTTCCTTTTACAGCCGGAAGTACAGACATCACTCCAGAAATGATTTTTTTTTATTAGATCAATCCCTTTTCTCAGCAGTAGACTCCATCCTTTATATTCCAGCATTACTCTCTGACCATTCTGTAGTAGAGCTGGTAGTTAACTATAAGCAAAAAGTATGTCAGAGAAGGTGGACCCTGGATGGATCCTTATTACTAAAGGAAGAGGTCAAGTTGGACCTGGTAAATCAGGCAGAGGAATACTTTAAGTATAACTGCAGCACCGCAACTGACCAGGTGGTCTGGGAGGCATTTAAGGCCTTCCTTAGAGGATCACTAAGCACACTGATGATTAGCAGAAATTTGTTCAGGAGGAGGCTGGAGGAAGAGCGCCTTTCTAAGATCAAGCAAAAAGAACAAGAGCTTCAGATGGCATCGGCAGAACACCAGAATATAGTACTACACCTACAAAGTGAGCTGGACGGATTAAGGGCAGAATTCCAAGCTAGTTTGGATAACATTTTAAAAGATAGGTGGGATGCCAGTAAGCTCCAAAATTTCTCCTATGGCGAAAGATGTGGTTCCTTTCTAGCCTGGAAAACCAGGGTAGATAGGATAAGGAATCAAATTAAAAGCCTATCCCAGAGCAGTACAGGAGCCATCATATATGATGACGACCAAATTTGGGAGGAGGCAAGAATATTTATGCAAGATCTCTATAAAGAAGACACCTGCTCTGTACCTCAAAGAGCTAAAGATTGGTTGAATCAGCTAGGGCCGCCTCAGTTATCTATGTCGGACAGAGCCTTTCTGTGCTCGAGCATACAAGAGGGCGAAGTTAAAACTCAGATTAAGAAAATGGCCAGAGGGAAGGCAGCAGGCCCAGATGGGCTCCCAATAGAGCTATACTTGGTATTCCTCGAAAAGGTTGTCCCTGTCCTAACAAATTTGTTTAATAGAATCTATTTATCAGGTGAGACCGTACCGAAATCATGGTCTGAAGCCACAGTCACACTGATCCTGAAGTCCAATAAAGACCCGTTAAAAATTGAGTCTTATAGACCCATTTCCTTGTTAAACACGACTTATAAATTTTTTGCGGGTTCTTGGCAGCGAGAACAGCAAGAATTATTAAAACAATAGTACATTCGGATCAGAGGGGTTTTATTCCCGATAGACAGTTGAATGAATTAACTTTTCAAGCTATCACGGCAATAGATGTGGCAACAGATAAGAAGCTCCCATTGACTTTAGTAGCCATTGATGCCGCTAAGGCTTTTGACTTGGTGAACTGGTCATACTTATGGGAAGATCTATCTGGGTTTGGTTTTCCCAATAATTTTGTTTCAGCCGTTAGGTCTCTCTATTTCTGCCCTCGGGCAAGAATTCTAGTCACTGGTGCGCTAACAGATTGGGTTACAATTGCTCGGGGCACCCCTATTGTTCAATCTTTATATTGAACCTTTTGTTTGTCAGCTTAGGTCCGATCCATTGATCAAACCCTTTAAAATTGCAGAACTGGTGTTGAAATTTGCTTTATGCGCAGATGATCTGCTTATGTTTACATCTAATCCAGCTGGAGCTATCTCCTGATTAATAGATCAGGCTGAATCGTTTGGGGAAATCTCTGGATATAAAATAAACAAAGATAAGACCGAGATTATGGAATGGAACCAAGATGTCGGGACACAAGGGGCTAAGCCCCGAATGAGGTATCTGGGGATCCATCTGGCCCAGAAAATTGGAGATATATCCAAAGTCAATTTGACCAGAGTCTCTAAGGTTGTTTGTGGTTTGCTTCAGCGGTGGTCAAGCCTCCTTCTAAATATTTTTGGAAGGGTTAACTTGATTTAGCGCAAATCCGCTATCATTTATGACACCAGATATTGCGAAACTGCAGGGAAAACATTGGCTCTTTTATTTGGAACACTAAGTCCTCTAGAATCTCCTGGAAAAAGCTTAGGAGAAATCTAAACATGGGTGGGCTAGCTCTACCAGACCTACTCACGTACTGTCACTCATTTCACTTTAAAAACTTTAGAATATTGGCCAATAAGACGGATGCATCCTCACTGGGGTTATTGTTTCAGGCTCTATTGTATGACATCCCCCAGGGGCAAGAGTTTTTTCTTTTTCAATTTGGAGACCCGAAGTTTTATTAAAAAGTCAGGCTTAAGATTCTGGGTGCTGCCTTGAAGAACTGGTTATACATTAGGAAAAGTTTTAAAATCCCCTACTATACATCTCAGGCCCCAATTTGGGATTCCCCTGGTACCCCTGACTGTCTTAAAGATCAACTCTCCCGGCCCTTAAAAATGGCAGGCATAACATGTTGGGGTGATCTGCAGAAGGATTTGCAGCTCTTGAGCTGGGAGTCCCTCTCGGGCTTGACAGGAGGGACACTCACCAGATTTAAGTATTACCAGTTGTCAGGATGGTGGGCAACGAAATCCTGGGACTTTGAAGCATCAAACTCCAAATTTGATTCAGTCTCAAGGAGGGGTGAATGGAAACGGGAGGTCTCTTTTTGGTATTGGGCCCTTTTAGAAACCGGAGGAGTGACTTAATCCGAACTCCAAAAACTCTGGGGCAATGTCATTAGTTGTAATTCTAATGAAATCAAGGGCATCTGGGGGGACTCCTTCACTATGTTGCAGGCAGTTGTTAAACCTGCAGCACTTAAGAGAAATCATCTATATACTATACATAGGGTAAATTTAACACCTGGAAAATGAGTTAAATTAACAGGTCTAGAATATCATTGCCCTAGGTGTATGCACCCAGCTGCGGACGACCTCCATATGTTCGTGGATTGCCCGAAGATTTCTAATTATTGGATTGAGGTACAGGAATTTTTGGAGGACGTGTTACATCAACAAGTGGAGATTACTCCAGGGACTATCTTCCTTGGCCTTACGATGGATTACAACCTTAAAGATTTAGCCTCTAAATTTATTTTTTATGTCGTTATCCTGGCAAGGCGTGAGATATGCAGGGCCTGGAAAGACGTAAATGCTCCAACTTTTACGGAATGCCTGAAACATATAATTTTTACGAGTGAATCAGATATAGCCTGTGACAGTTCAAGCGACAATACGATCTGGGCGGCCCTAGTAGCATGGCGAAATAGGTAATGGTGGTCCTATGATTTTGCCAGGGCACTGTTGGTTCTTAGTCTCCATAGTAGCACTGGGTCCCGCTGGTAGTGCGAACTGGAGAGGACTAGGAAAACAGTATCAGCTTGTGGGATCTCCATCTCTCCCTCTCTCTATGGGCCTCGGAGTCGGGGACTGGAACAGGTTGGCCGTCTGAGAGGGGAGATGTCTTGTCTCCCATCAAGAATGCTCTTCATGGTTTATGAGGACACAAAAAAAACCACAAAAAAAACAGTAAACCTATGAAAATGCTAATATATACTATTTGCTCACTATAGCTGTATTTTTTTATGGGCAATACCTTTGCCCCAAGTCTAGCCTGTCTCTACATGTCTAACTTTGAGAAGGAGTTTATCCAGGGTGACAGTAACCCCTACCCTACCAGCATCACAATATGGTGCTGCTACATCGACGACATACTTGTCCTCTGGTGGGGAAACAATATACCCGTAACACCTTCTGTGAATGGATCAACACCCTGAACCCTTTCTTGTGATTCTCAAAGAACATGTCCTCTGAGAACTTCAGTCTTCTGGATCTACTGATCACTCTTGAAGATGGTCACCTTCAGACCACTACATACAAAAAGCCAACAAACAATAACAGCCTCTTACGTTATGACAGCCATCACCCAAAACACCTCGGGGATAACCTGCCGTTCGGACAATTCCTGTGACTACATCATAACTGCAGCTCCCCCAGAGGTTACAAATCTGAAGCGGTTGATCTAACAACTAATCTGGAGGCACACCACTATCCGCCCCATGATGTCAAAACTAGGCCTGGGTGGTAAATTCCGTTCCGCTCGTGGAATTTGGGTAATTTTGCGTTCCTGCGGAGAATGCGTAATTGCCAAAAATTTCGCAATCCGCACCTTCGCAGAATATTTTGCTTGTTTGCGCTTTTCAAAATGCGTGTTTGCCCCGAGCTCGCAAACAACGTTTGCAAACAGGAAAAAAGCAACGCAAGCAATTCTTCGAGTTTGCGGAATTTCTGCGTGCTCACAGAGATTTTTTACTGTTTCGCGGAGCTTTGCGTAGCGTGACTACGCAAATTCTGCCCACCCCTAGTCAAAACAACCTGTAACAGGGATCGAAATTACAACAGGGCCTCACTACTGAAACCACAATAACTAGTCCCAAATGAGACTTTGACATGTGTGACCTCATTCACACCACAATCGAACAAAGTAAAGAAAATCATCAGGAAACATTGGGACATTTTACAAACAGGGTGCCATGAATACCCGAGCCAAAGGTTTGATTTTAAACAAATCTATGACATCAAAGACACTATTGTTCACACCAGACCCAGGGCCATGACAAACCCACACAACAATCTTTACGGGGTCCCCCCCATGACAGTATATTTTCCCTGTGGCTCATGTGGTGTCTGTGCCCTTACTAAACCTTCAAAAACGATCCACTGGACGATACCCAGGTATGGACATAAAAGTCGCGCAAAAATTGCAATTCTAAGAACTGCATACATAGGATCACCTGCCCTTGTAGCAAACACTACATACGAAGGAACACTTGAGTAGCAAAAACTAGAATCATCGTACTTTGCAGTGGTATACGTTGCAAAAAACCCACCACAATAATCAGAACACTACGTAGATGTGTGCCATTCCCCTGATGACCTACATTGGACTGTGCTGGAGGCACACCCTAATGTAACCAAGACCAATCTGTTCTGAAGAGAACAGAGCTGGATCTTTCGTTTGTCCACACATCTGACAGATCTCAATGATGAGAAACAATGGGGTGAGATACGTGCCTGGGATTCCACCAGGATTCACTACATCATACTCCCCCCTTTTCAGTGCCCACACCACAAATAACCTCTCCTGACATAGCCGCTCTGTGGGCTGACACTCTCGTAGACCCCTTTCCATCTATGATGAGTCAATACTGACAATGGCCCAGTACTAGTACATGGGGGGACATGTCCTTCACCCGATTAACACCTAGATACTGCAGTACTTTCATACACCTGCCACTCACCACATGTCAGCGGACCCACCACAGACCAGTGACCAACCCGTAGTTTCCCTTGAGCAGTTTGGGGACTAACAATCCGACCACCCCATTATTCACTGTAACCTGCCAGTGTAACGCCCTCACACAGGCACCCCCATACATATGACACCCTTTTTAAAGTTGTCCTAGTGTCCCTTAGACCGTATGTCATAGGTCATTGCATCAGAAGCAATTTAGTCTACGTACTGCCCTAATCAATAACCCTCCGCTTGGGATTTCACAGCTCTAGTCATTACTTTGATACAGAAGTCAGCTCCCTCCAATATGGCACCGGACTTCTGCCTCGCCACAAGTCAAGTAGCAGTCCAGAATCGCAGGCCTGTCAGTTCCAGCGCATGCGACAGCTACACTCTTTACCATGTTTGCTCCGCTCATGCATCACTCTAGTGGTAGCAGAGATCGGGGTAGGTCGCACACTGTGCCCGTTGACAACCACCGTGTGTACACACCATATCTTAGCCTATTTTCTTACCTTGGACAATTCGACAACTGATTCCAATCTTCTGAACTCAGTTTATCCACATATATGTCTGTTTATGTGTTTTTAGGTGGTTTGACACTAAATAGAGCAACTCAGCTACTGACTGTGGGGTCTCATCCCACCATGTAGGTGGTAAGACCCCTAGTGTTTCTCAAATTTGGTGGCACCAGCCTATAATCTGTCCCCACACTTCGCATTAGTATTTTATAACTTTTTTTACACTTGTTTCAGCTTTGGGTTAATCTTGGGAATTGACATGAGACTTCGCCTGTTTGGCTTGCCGTTTGACGCACCTACTAAATTACATGTATCTTCACGAGGCATTATCTCAGCATGCAGATTGATTACATGTACCTTCACGAGGCATTATCCTCAGCATGCAGATCGATTTGTGCACTGCATGCGAACCAATATCAATTGACTAAAGGCTTCCATTTGATGTTATCTTTTGTGTTTCCTCTTCTGTTCCCTCCAGGTCGGTTCATATACTGATTGTCTAAAGGTTACTATATATAATTTACAGCTCGATAAAGTACAGCTTTAGAGAACACCTGTACTTCTGACCAGCCTACCCTTGAGTAGTGTAGCTTTTACATTTTCAAGGTCCTGAAGAATTGCTGCAGTCACTTCTGACACACTAATGGCAAGAAACATGTTGACCTACACTTGATTTTAGAGTCAAAGTTAGTCATTATATCCACCTTTGGCCACCACCTGGTTTTATCATAACAGAGTGATCCACACAATAAAAATTAGTTTTTTAGATTACCTCTAGTTATTTTTAGAATCACCACACACCAGTTTACTCACTAACAGCACCTTCACACAACACATCAAACCACACAGTTCACAAATGTAAACCTTAGCAGCTGAGGGTTTTTTAGCGGCTCTTTAGAAGCCTTTCTCCAAATGTTCTTAATTCATTACAGTAATGCACACTTATTTTCATACTGGCGCCTTACAAAGTTGTTTCTTCTATGTAACCATACCACTATTCACAGAAGCATTTCTCTTTAACTTATTTTTCCTCTGAAAGTCTGTTTTTGTCTCTAATAGAAACTTTTTTTTGGTAAAGATGCTTTATTGAATGAAATTGTAGAACAATACATAGTAAATTGATATACATGTGGTCTAGCATTATGTAAAAATAATATATAAAGCAGTGAAAATATCATAGCTAGGGATTAACATTTAAGAAAAAATAACAAGAGAAAATATAATGCCTAGAGTCAAAAGAACAATATTAATGCAAACTGTAGCATTTTCTAAAAATGTTAAGAAGAAGAAAAAAGATGAAAGAAGAAAAGAGAGAGAAGGGAAAAAGGAAGAAGAAATGAGAAGGAAGAAAAAGAAGAAAAATCTAGAGCAAGGTTCAAATAACATAAGTAGCAATCATCTGTTGTAACTAAAATAACCTAAAGCAAGATAGTGATTACCTATGGGAGTCCAAAAAGGTGCTCACATGTCTAGCAGGGGTAATGGTTCTGGATAAATGTGACGTTATAGGAAGCCAGAACAGATCTTGTTTAATCATTAGTGATATTGAGGTAGCGGGTGCTCTGTCTAACCTGTGATGATGGCATAGTAAATTCTTCCAGGCTATGAAGGTGATTTTTGAAGTGTCTTTCCAATTGGATGTTATAATTTGTAAAGCCAAGGCTATAGTCAAGTCAATAAACTTCCTAATTACCTTGCAAGATTGCCATAGACGGGAAACACTACCCAAAAACAGATGTACGATATTAAATGTATAATTTGTAGACAAAATGTTATTAATCTTATCCAAAATTAACAACCAAAACTCCGAACTTGGGAACATTCAAAAATCATATGCAAAAGTTCACAGTTTTCTTGGGTACATGACCAACATTTGGTGTCATTGGTCAGATGAAACTTATATAAATTAGTGGGAGTGTAATATAGTCTATTGTAGAATTAGAATAGAGTCTGGGTGATGGCAGCAGAGGGAGAAGTAGAATGTATCTTGGCCCAAATATTTTCCCAGGTGTGTTGAGAGAATTCTTGATTGAAGTCCAATTCCCAGCATAATTCAATTTTAGAGTTGGGTCTACTCTTAGGTGGGAGGCATAAAAGTTTGTATGTATACAAAGCTTTCACCTTTGAGGAATAATCAATGGAGGGAAAGGGAGACAATGGGAGATTTGATGAAGAGGAAGATTGAGAATAAATCTGCAGAATGGTGGGTCTAATAATGTTGAACTGAACTTCATAAAAGGATGAAATATAGTATTTAAGTTGGATGTCCATAAATTCTAACACAGAATCATTGAAAATTATTTGACCAAATACTAATATTCATTTATCTATCCATTCCTTCCAATAAAGAGCTCAATTGTTTAATTTAATGTGCTTGTTGTACCATATCAGGGTTTGTAAAAATAACTTTAGTAGAGAATTAGACTTAAGGAGAAGAGGTGTGACAACCAAGAGAGAGAGCGTGTAAGTAGGGGTGAAAGGAAATTCCTAGGAGCTTGAAATACGTAGGCGGTTTCTGTAAGTGAAAAAGGAGCAATACGAGTTTGCTCCAGTTGGCTCCAAACTGTTTTATCTTCCAGCAAAGGAACAGAAAGAGCGGTCCAAATCTGCTTTAGAGAAAAACTGTAATGGTATCTACTAATAACAGAAAAATTTACCCCTCCATTGTTCCTTGCCTGTTGAAGCTGAGAAAGAGATATTCTCAATTTGCGTTTTTTCCATAAATTAAGGGCCCGAATCACAGAACTAACTTAAGACAAAATCCTAAACTTACGACCATTTTGGTATTCACAGAAGGCACTTACTCATTTTGGTACTCACAGAAGGCACTTACTCATTTCGGTATTCACAGAAGTCCTAACTTTACTACTCCTAAACTGAGAAAAATCCTAATTTTCAGACTTTCGGCATTCACAGAAGGCATTTAGGGGTCCTAAAGTTAGGACTCCTAACTTCTGTGAATACCAAAATGAGTAAGTGCCTTCTGTGAATACCAAAATGAGTGAGTGCCTTCTGTGAATACCAAACTGGTAGTAAGTTTAGGATTTTGTCTTAAGTTAGTTCTATGAATCGGGCCCTAAATGATTAACAGACTTGAAAAAAGTAAGAGGGAGTTTGACTGAAAGCATGGACAAATAGAAATTAATTATCGGTAACATCATCATTTTAATCAGAGCTAGTCTCCCCCACCAAAGATAAAAAAAGAGGGGACCATGCTAGTGACATATTGGAATTTTTTTAGTTTACTTTTTATTTGAAAGGTTTCTTTAATGTTATTAAAATATGGAATACTCAACAATTTGATGTGTTCAGATGTCCAGATAAAGTCAGTGTACTTAAACATATCAGGGAGACAATATTAATTTAATGGTAGCACCTTTGACTTATCTATATTGAGTTTATATCCGGATACCATGGAATATTCGTTTAATAGTTGAAAAAAAGCGGGAAGCGTATTTAGTAGGTTAAAGACATATAATAATTCATCATCTGCATAAGCGGTGAATCTAACTTCTAGATGCTGATATTTAAATCCAGAGAAAGCCGATGATCTATGTATTTTCTCTAGGAAAGGTTCCAGAGAAAGAATAAAAAGGAGAGGGGAAAGTGGGCAGCCCTGTCTCGTGCCTCAAAAAAGAGGAAAATATGAGGATTGTATGCCATTAGCATAGATTGAAGTGAAAAGCTGAGAATATAGTAGATGAATATATCTAAGAACATGTGGACTGAAACCATGCCATATTAACGCACCAAACATAAAATCCCAATTAACACGATCAAAGGCCTACTCAGCATCCAAAGTTATGTTTGCATAAGGTATTTCGTACCTAGAGGCCATATGGATTATATTGAGGAAGGTTCGCAAATGATCTGAAATAAGACAACCTTTCACAAATCCTCAATGATGGATGTCTATTAATTCCGGAATAACCTGTTTAATACGTAACGCTAGGGCCTCTGCAAACATTTTGCAATCCTTGTTAATTAGAGAAATGGGCCTATAATTCCCACACTTACACAAGTTTTTATCCTTCTTAGGAAGCAAGCAAAACATAGCCTGTGGAAACATTCCTTCTGTGCATTTTTGAGTGATAAAATAGGAAATCAAAAGAAGTACTTTTAGAAGTAGGAGATATGCAAAATGTGAGTAAAATTGAACAGAAAAACCATCGGGACCGGGAGCTTTGTCTTTGGGATGTTGAAGAATGGCATTCTTGAGCTCCAACTGAGTTAAATCGTCATCTAAGACAGAGAGGTCTTAGAGACCAGGTGACACCGGACTGAGGTAACGCTGGCTCCAGTATCTCTGAGAGCCTCTACCCTTTTTCCATTGATGGTCACCCAGGTGATGTATTTCTTTGTGTTAGGGGGCACCTGGTTTCCTGGCACCATCTCTGTCCACTAGTGAGATGAGGGTCATTTCTGCTAGCTCCCCATCCTCCTGTGGGCACCCCTCCTCCCCAAAGCGCTACACTAGCCAAGACCTTGGATGACCCACCGGTGGGTGGCTGTGCCCTCTTGGGACACTTGGGGTCCCCTTTCAAGTGACCCACCTGATCACATGCAAAACACTTGCAGGGACCAGTCTCAGCAGGATTTCCTGCAGAGACCACTACTTTCTTATCTCCTGGGAGATGGGAACCTTTACCCTGGGTATTAGTTTGGGGCCCTTTAGATAACTCCTGTGCTTTACCCTTGTCCCCCCCACTTTTCTGCTGGGGACCCTGCCAACCTTTGGCTGAGTCTCCCCCAAATGCTTTCTTGTGAACCCGGGTACTCACCCAGTGGTCCTCCTCCATAGCAAGCTTCCTAGGGTCAGTTAGCTTACTATCAGCCAAGTGCTGGCGCAGATCTGCACAACATAGACTAGACAAGTGCTCCCATGTAATCAAATTGTAGAGCCCCTGAAAATCTGTTACATTACTGCCAGTCACTCAGCCATCCAATGACCTGCAGAACGAATCTACACATTCCAACCAAGTGTTGGCATCAGACTTTGTACTGGACCTAAACTGAGCCCTGTACTTTTCAGGAGTGAGTCCATACCTAGTGAGGAGACCGTCCTTCATGTCAGCATAGGTGAGGTTCTGCCCCTTACCCAAAGATATCAGGGTATCCGTTGCTTCCTCTGGAAAGAGAGGCTATAACCCTGCCCCACAATGCCTTTCAGGGACCTCATTCATGTGAATGGATGACTCGTACCCTTGAAACCACCTCTGTATGTCATACCCCTTCTTGTACTCTTTACCTCCATTCTTGGGGATGTGCATAATCCTATCTGCCTGCACTGAAGAGATGCTGACACCATCCATGCTGGATTTGCTCCTCAATTCCAGCTCCTTGAGCTCACGCTCATGGTTTAATACCATCCTTTGTGACTCCATCTTGAGTCTCTCAAGCTCTATCTCATGTCTCCTAGATTCCCTTCTGTCCTCCAGCTCCTCTGGGGAAAACCACTGCTACCTGGCCTGGAGCCCCCCTCCCAACAGCACATCTTCCCTAGGAGTGGACACCTCGACCACCCCCACTAAGATCTCCAGACTGCTCACTGTCATGTCTGGCTGCTACCCAGGCCCTCAGTGCCATTTGTAGCTCCTCCTTTCTGATGAGACCTCTGACTTGGACCTTTAGGTTTTTACAAATAGCCTTCAACTCCTTGATGCTGTAGGCTTCCAACGTGTCCGCCTCAAAGGCCACCTCCATGGAT
The DNA here is from genome assembly GCF_964204655.1 of Triturus cristatus. Lineage (NCBI taxonomy): Eukaryota > Metazoa > Chordata > Amphibia > Caudata > Salamandridae > Triturus > Triturus cristatus. Next base: position 179,489,274 of record NC_140593.1, read on the forward strand.
GCATGTGATGATGCTACTGTGTCAGGCATGATGCAGTAGGAAGTTAAAGTTCCAAAATGATAGGATCACAAAAATAGAGCCCAAAAACTGTATGTGGCACGTTATGGTCTGCGATATGGTAGTAGTGCACACCAATCACTGTAAGTCAAGTGGAAACACAGGTCCTATCTTCACCGCTGATAACCAATATTAGAAATGGGGGTCTCTAGTTGGCAGAGGTAGGTACCTTTGTCCAAATTGGGACCCTTCTTCCTAGTCAGGATACACTCCTAAACTAACCCCTGTTTATCCACTTGGTAGCTTGGCACAAGCAGTCAGGCTTATCTTAGAGGCAGCGTGTAAAGCATTTGCACATAACCAACAGCAATACAGAGTAAGCACTACAAAAGGACAACACACCAATTTAGAAAAATATCCCATATTTTTAAATACTAAGACAAGACCAAAAACGATAAAAATCCAGAACACAGTAGTTAGGAATCTTCAGTTATCAAAATAACCTTGAAAAACATTTCCTTGAATTCGATAGCTCCCTCTGGGGCTATCACGGCGTCGTGAACAAGCAAATCCAAACAGTTCTGGCTGACTGCGGAGTCTCGGGCCAGCTACGGTGTCGGGGAGACACGCAAAAAAGTACCTTTATAAATGCAGGGCGTCGGAGACCTCTCGTTGAGCTTGCGAAAGCACGGCGTCTGCAGGCGTCGGTTCCAGAGGTCGGTGCAGGAGTCGTCGGGCCCTTGAAGTCACATGCGTTGCAGATTGAACTCCTCGTTGTTGAATTCAGGAGCGCTGGCGTCGGCAGGCATCAGGTGCTGCGGGGAGAAGTGCAGCGGTGCGCCACGCGATGCCCACAGGCCACGGTGCGAGCAGTGGCTCAATGGCGGCGGCAGATGGCATCATCGGTGAGACCAGGGTCGCAGCGCAAAGTGATGTGGTGCTAGTTGCGGTGCTGGCAGGTCACGGTGCAAGCAGCGGCGTTGTCGTTGCTGAGGCGCTGTCTTTGACTGACGAACTGGAGTCGATGGCGCCACCGTCGGTAGGCCAAGGCTGCAGTGCGGGATGAGGGCAGTGCATCGTGTAACCTTACGAGCGGTGCCCTTGAGCCATGGTGCAAGCAGCGGTGTCGAAATCGGCATGGAGCGACAGCATCGGGTATGCCAAGGTTGCGTCGTGAAGTGAGGCAGTGCGGAGTGCAGTGCCCACAGGTCGTGGTTCGATCAGTGACTTGGTGGCGGCATCAGCAGGCACAGTCGGTGAGATCAGGGTCATGGTGTGGCATTGCGACGGTGCCCTCTGTGGTGCCTTCAGGACATGGAGTCAGCAGCGGCGTCATAGACGGCGTTGGGTTGCTTTTTCTTCTGTTGCAGCAAAAAACACACAGTCCCCAGTGCTGAGGACAGAAGAACTTGAAGTCTTTGCTGTTCCTGAGACTTTCTGAATGCGGGGCAAACTCTACCTCAAGCCCTTAGAGATACTCAAAGAAAGAAGTTGTAGAAAGTTCAGTCCAGTCCTTTCACTGCCCAAGACAGAAGCAGCCACTGCAGGCCAACACAGCAAAGCACTCAGCAAAGTGGTAGTTCCTCCTCACAGCTTCTCCAGCTCTTCTTCTTGGCCGTCTTCTTGGTCTCAAAAGGTTGTAATGTTCAGGGGTTTGGGCCGCACTTTTTATATCCCCAAATCCTTTGTCCTCTCAGGCAGGAGGCGTCTGTGCCCAGCCAGAACCAGTTCTGCCCTCTCTGGTGTGGCTTCCTGGCAAGAGGTGGATACTGCATTGTCAGAAGCAGACCAGGCCCATTCAGGTGAAAGGAAATCTCCTCCCCCTACTCTCAATGCATCCCAGGTCTATTCAGCCCTTTCCTGACCCACCTAGACTATCTGGAGCCACGGCTCATCCCCAGCCCCTGTCATCCAAAACCTAGACAGTCAATCCACAAACCTAGCAGAGGCCTACTGGATGGCTGAGCAAGAAAATACCTACTTTCTACTTAGATTCTGAGTTCAGGAATTCTAAACTTTATTTTTCTACCTAGTTTCCAGGGCCAATTATGTTTATAAGATGTTATAAACAAACTCCCCATGGCAACAGGTAGCCTTGCGAAAGTGAAAACGAAATTGGCAGTAATTTACTATCAGGACATACCACACACACCAGGGCATGTCCTACCTTTCACATACACTGCACACTGCCCACAGGGGTACCTTGGGCCTACCTTAGGGGTGACTGACATGCAAGAAAAGGGAAGGTTAGGGCCTGGCAAGTGGGTACACTCACCAAGTGGACATGGCAGTCCCAGACTGCACACAGGGTCTGCAATGGCAGGCCAGAGTTACATTTACAGCCTGCTTGTGTGCGTGGCACAATCCAATGCTGCAGCTCACTAGCAGCATTTGATTTACATGCCCTGGCACACTCAGTGCACTTTACTAGGGACTGACAAGTAAATCAAATATGCCAATCATGGATACACCAATCCATAACACAATTTACAACAGGAGCACTTGCACGTTAAAACTGAACAGCAGTGAGAAAGTGCGCAGAGACACTAAGGCAGCAAAAACAGAGTCAAAACCAGGAGGTCAGAAAGCAAAAACTCTGGGGAAAACACGTCAAAAGATGCCAAGTCTAACAGTCGATAATAGTGCAATTCGATATTTCCACGTTGATATTCTGTCTCTGCACCTTCCTGAGTATGGTCTATTGTCCAGTTATGAACTCACATACAAAACACTTGCAAGATACAGGTGCATCACGGTTTTAGAGTACTCACAAGGGAAAGGGAAGCTAGGTAGGCAATTGATACACAAGATGCTTGCAAGTTACAGTATCAAGCAGAAGTCGAAGAACAGTATTCTAGTAAGTTTAGACCAGATTTACTAAGATTTTTCCTCAGGTTGCATTGATTTTTTGGGACAGTGTGGTATTTCATACTTCATGACATGTCCTTCTTAACATGTCCTTGTTATGGTGCTTAGATTGTTGTGTATGTCATAGGGTTCTCTGCTTGAGAATGTAAAGTGGGTCAGTTGGAATTAATGCTGGCTTGTGATGGATGGGATCTTTCTCCTGGAATAAACTTCAGTGAACCAGCCTTCCTGTGTCCTCAATTTATCCACCAGGAATGCTTCACTGTCGTAGTTGGCAGGATGGAGAAGATCCTAACTCAAAGGATTGGTGATAGACAACCTTTTAAATGTTTTGGATCTCACAAAAGGAAAAAAAAAAATCTTTATCTGTCTTCATCAACTGACATGCCCTTACACTCCCTCAGTGTATTGGAACTGTAAGTTGTATACTTCACTCCGTTTTATGATCAAATGATTATTTATTCCATGACTTTGAGATTTAAACTGGCAGAAATTACGAAATTCTCAGCCATCATATTTAACTTTCATAATTTGAGTGACCAGTCACTTTAAATATGATATTGAGCTCTTGTGCTAAATTTTCAACAAAACATGCTGTTCAATACAAGTTGAAAATCTTCAGTCTTGGTTCATGTTAAATAGTTGCCTCTGCTTTCCTGACAGTTTGTCGTTTGGAGTTATGCATCAGTGCTATTCTTACTCAAGTTGGGCAACATGTTAATAAACTTGAATTCTGGAGATATCTTTGGTTATACTTGAATTCTAGAAGTATTGGCCGGCTTTATTCTAATGTAAACTGCATTATAGCCTCTGCATCGTTCAAAAGTAAACTTTCGGTTCACAGCGTGCAGACATTTCAAATGTAATCTCTACGTGTGCCTTGTTCAAACAAAGGTTTACCTCATTTAGATTGTGGGGCGTTGCTGCCATTCCTTCACGACTTGTACCAGCGTTGATTCTCTATTCCTTCTCGACGCGTACCAGCAATGATTCTACGTCCTTTGTATCACGTCAGCAGCATGATCTGTTAACAGCCATTTTACTGTTCGTCGCCTAGCAACGCCTCCGCCATAAACGTGGACGCTTCAGCATTAAGTTTAATGTTCGGTGATGCGCTCACCCAAGACTTGCGTGTATTGGTCAGCAGTGACACGCACACTTAAATTTGAAATCCAGCTTTAAGACAAATATTGCGTGTGCCCTGCTCAACAGTGACATGCACACTTATATCTAAATTCGGGTTTGTGTTCCTCTTGTGCAGCAGTGATACGCACACTTGAATATGAAGGTCAACGTTGTGAAAAACATTGCGTGTCTTTACATTACAGTGACACGCACACTTGAATTTGGAAATTCCTCAATATGTTTGCTAAGCTTAGTGTGTCTCCAGTTCAGCAGTGACACGCACACTTAAATTTGGAATCCTGCATTGAGATAAACATTGCATGCACACTTGATTTTGAAAGTCAACGTTGCGAAGAGCATTGCATTTTTTTTTATTGGCCTCAACAGTGACACATACAAACTAAGAATAGGTATCCAGCATTCAGTATTATACACTTTTGTCCATAAAGTATTCACACACTTTGATGTGCTATCTGATTGCGTGTTTCTGCACAACAGTGACACGCACATTTGGATACAGTGTGGTTCTCACATTTGGATACAATCTTTTCTATTTCAGTGTTCTGAGTCTTGCAGTGACACGCACACTGTGTGACTCACTCTTGCATTCAGCGACCATCTGTTCTGTAATATTAATATACAATAGAAATGTAAGTTGTATTTGATATTGTTTATTACATTGGCATAATGCAGAATGTTACTGCAGCTCCATTTTTCTTATCCAGTCCAGGTTCTCCTCCTATAAAATGGAAAAAGTGGAAAGTTATTTTTGAAAGATACACGAAAGTGTGTAAGGTCCTTCACTCTGGGCAGAAAGAAAATCGTCATTACTTCTTCACTGCTTAGGGTCGGAGGGTCAGGACATTTTTGATCATCTACCTCATCTCAAAAGTACATGTTTTTAAGGAGAAAAATGATAGGTCAATTCCTAAAAATAAGATGGAAGTTATAAAATCGGGGACTGAAAGAAAATGTTATAGGTGTGGCAAGTCAGATCATCTTGCCAATGATAGGAAGTGTCCTGCACTTAATCAAACTTGCACTAAGTGTAAGAAAAAGGGACATCTCACATCGTTGTGCAAAAGCAAACTAAAAACCAAAGTTAAAAAAGAGGAAATTTATGATGAGAATGATGTTGAATCTAGCTCCGAAGATTTTGAATGTGGGCAGATAGTGGTGCAAGTTGAAAGTAAGCAAAATTGCAAAGCGAGTCCCTTCAATGAAATCTTGAAGGTGTAACTACAAGAGTTCTTTTTGACTCCGGCGCAAAAATTACATTAGTCTCAAATTAATTTTATGTTAAGAAGTTGAAAGGAAAAATTATACTGTTAAAGCCTGATATAAGTCCTCTGGCGTATGGTGGTGAGCCTATCAAATTACATAGTTATTTTGTAGGTCTCATAGAAAATAAAAATAGGGTAGTTTCTGGGAAAATGTACGTATCCAAGAGAGCAGACAATATAATTAGTTGGTTACATCAAGGTGACTTAGGAGTTTATTTTGATCCTAATGCTGATCCATCCATTCAACTTAGAGAAGAAGTTTGTTCTGTCTCAAAGTGTGGTGATGATGAATTTGTACGTACAATGAAAACAGAACTTCCTAATGTTTTTAAAGAGGACTTGGGGTGTTTGAAAGGAGACTGTCATAAGATTAAATTAAAGGAAAATGCCACTCCTATATGTTGTAAAGTAAGAAATGTACCTATATCTGTCAGGGAAGATATGAAAAAAGAGATCTTAAAATTGAAAGAAGGAGGGATGATTGAGGAAGTTGAAGGAACGGAATGGTTGGCTCCGGTTGTGGCAGCACGCAAAGCCAATGGAGATCTTCGTCTCTGAATTTATTTGAGACAACTTAACAAAAATGTTGTGGTTGATAGGTATACCTTACCAAATATTACAGAACTTTTGGTTCTTCTTGGTGGGGCTACGTACGCCTTTTGGGCTAGTATCTGCTTCTTCAGTATTTCAGCGGGTTATGGAAAGGTTTCTTAAAGGTCTTCCTGGTGTTTGTGTATATCAGGATGATATTTAAATATTTGCAAAGGATGTTTGTGAGCATGATGCAAGACTTAAATAAGTCTTAACGAATTTGAGTGATCATAACCTTACTATCTTTCTTTCTATCTTTCTTTATTCGGTTTTAAAAAATAAGAAAACCATAAAAGCAACACATCAGTTAAAAACATTTTCTCGTAATGTTACAGAATTACTGTAATTTGTCGTCACTATCTGTACATAAAAATCATCCAATTCACAGATAAAAGACTATTCACAAATTTGTTCTATTTTTAAAAATGCATTTTAAAAAATTAACAACATGATGGCAGATACATTCGGAATCTAGAAACTGGAGTCGTAACATAGCCGGGCGACAACGCCTAAGGCCCCAGAATTTCAACAGAGGTAATAACCAGAGTTTGCGATGGCCCTGATAGAACTTACAGAACAGGACAGTGTGTGTAGTCGTCTGTTCTGATATTTCATCGCAGGGGCATGGCGAAAGAATTGGGTCCCAACTATTTCTTAAAGGAAAAGCGACTAATCGGTGGAAGAGATTTAACCTGAATCTCGTCAGAACAAGTCTCTCAAAAATGTTGAGGTCAAATGTCAGGTAGGGCTGGATTAACAGGGTGGTCTGAACTGCAATTGCATGTTGGGCAGAAGCTTTTGTTGCTTCATTCATGAGTCTTACATTTTCTAAATGGCTCAGTGCCCTTGCTTTCAGACCTTTCCTTGAAATCTCACTGATTGTCTCAGGTGATGTATAGTAAGACTCTAACCCTAGGTCAGTTAAGAAATTTCGCACATAGAGGAGCAAACTAATTTGCACTGAGTGATCTAATAACATACAATCTGTCATGATTTGTTTAGTTAATATGTTCTTTTCAGAGATCCATGTTCGTCGCCAAAGAAGGAGTGGTTGAATTTTTGCCAAATCCCCTAAATACGGGATCCCCAGTTCCATGTGGCATGCTAATGTGGAAATACATTTGGGTGCCGCTAAAAGGAACCTTAAAAATGTATTTTCTGCCACCTGCCAGGCACTTGTGTCAGCGTGCCCCCATACTCCCGCCCCATACAGGGCTATTGCCTGGCATTTAGCACTATACATTTTTAACAATTCTACCGGGGACCTTTTACCCAGCCTTTGGGAGAAACTTATAAGTGCAGCGATAGCTCTCATGAAAGAATGTTTTCGTGCCTCAACTGCGGCTTTCCAATCCAACTTATTGTCTATCATGATGCCTAAGTAGGGATAATGGGTCGTAACTTCATTTGTTTACTAAGAAATATATCTTTGACCCGTTTTTTCCCTATACCTGCTGCCATTACATATGTATTTTTTATGTTGATATGTAAGTCAAGGCTTCCCATAAAGTCCGCATACCTGTCCAAAGCCTTCTGCAATTCGCGTGGGGTACGCGCCAGTATCATGGTGTCATCCGCGTAGAGCAGAGCGGGGATTGGGTGTTTTTTTACCTGCGGAAGGTCCTGGCCCCCCCTCAACAACTCCACCTCCAGACCATTTGTATACAGTGAGAAGAGAAAGGGGGCCAGGACACAACCTTGTCGAACCCCACGCTGTACTCCAAACGATGCAGACAATTCGCCTTTTACACCGAAACGTACCCTCGCGGATGCCTTGGAATATAACTCCCTTCAAAAATCTACAAGAGGGGCATCAACTCCTGATTGTGACAGAACTGACCAAAGTTTAGAATGGGAAACACAATCAAAGGCAGCGGACAGGTCTACATAGACCATATATAGCTTGCCCCGTTTTGCGTGTACATATTTGCTCACCATCAATGATAGATTCAGGGCCTGTTCTGTTGTGCCTAAGCCCTCCTGGAATCCAAATTGGAGATCGGAGAGGGCCCCACCATCCTCCACCCACAGCTGTAGACGCTCGAGCACCATTCTACCCACGACCTTGCCCAGCGAATCCAACAGTGAGATTGGACGATAGCAGGATACCTCTTGCCGGTCTCCTTTTTAGGTCTCGCTGAGACAGCGAAAGCTGTCTCTTTGAGACATTTTGTAAGTGGGCTTTCAAAAGTGCTACCCAGATGGTTTTGAGGGCCTAGGGCTTGAGTGCAAGATGGCGTGCACGTGCACAGCTGCTCCTCTGCTCCTTGCATTCCGCCCTCCCTTCTCATCCAGCCCTTTGATGCTCTGCTCGATTACTTTCACTTTAGCCGCTTTGACCCTTGCATTGCCCCCTCCCTTCTCACCCAGCCCTTTGATGCTCTGCTCAATTACTTTCACTTTCGCCGCTTTGATGTTTGATCGCAAACGCGATCACTTTCGCTTGGCATAGCCTGTACTTGTTCTCTTTGTCCTCACATATGCTCTTTCCCCTATGTTTTTCTCTCTGGTCTCACGTGTGCTATTCCCTCTGTATTTTCACTCTGCCCTCACATGTGCTTTTCCCTCTACATTTTTCTCTCTTTCCTCACACATGCTATTCCCTCTGTATTTGTCGCTCTTCCCTCTAACATGCGCCCTACCCTCTGTATTTTTCGCTTTGCTCTCACATGAGCTCTTCCCTCTCTATTTTTCTCTCCTCCCTCACATGGACTCTTCCCTCTGTATTTTTCTCTCGGCCCTCACGTGCTTTTCCCTCTGTATTTTACTCTCTGCCCTCACATACTCTTCCCTGTATGTTTTCCTTTTTGCCCTCAAGTGCACTCTTCCCTCTGATCACATGCATACACAACTATGCACACATACAAACACACACATGCATTTACACACACATATGAACATATACAAACACACACAGACATGCATAAACATATGCATATACATGCACACCAACACACCAACCCCACATACACATATAAACAAGCACGCACACCAACATACTCAAACACATATACATACACACAAACATGCATACACAGACATAGGTATACACACAAACATATGTGTACACATCCATGAAGACAAATGAACACAATGACACACCCATACTTGCACACCAACGCACACATGCATACACAAACATATACACATACAAACACACACACATGCATACACACACAGATATATACATATAGACACACACACTATGCAGACACACGCATCTCCCGTACTGTCTCAGGGGAAGAGTCGGCGTCAGCTGTCTCCTAGAGGGAGATCTCGCATGAGACAGTAAGACTCAGAGACATGTGGCGGTGGGGAGAGACAGACATGCCTCCCTTTAATTGTGTTGTTGCAAGATGGTGACTATCTTCTGCCACTGGTGCATTCAGATAAGCGGCAGGAAGTTCGTCGGACACATGCACTGGTTGCCCTCGCATGTGTTCTTCTCTCTATATTTTTCTCTCTGCTCTCACATACTCTCTTCCCTCTATGTTTTTATCTCCGGTCTAACATGCGCCCTACCCTCTGTATTTTTCGCTTTGCTCTCACATGAGCTCTTCCCTCTCTATTTTTCTCTCCTCCCTCACATGGACTCTTCCCTCTCTATTTTTCTCTCTGCCCTCACGTGCTTTTCCCTCTGTATTTTTCTCTCTGCCCTCACATACTCTTCCCTGTATGTTTTCCTCTTTGCCCTCAAGTGCACTCTTCCCTCTGATCACATGCATACACAACTATGCACACATACAAACACACACATGCATTTACACACACATATGAACATATACAAACACACACAGACATGCATAAACATATGCATATACATGCACACCAACACACCAACCCCACATACACATATAAACAAGCACGCACACCAACATACTCAAACACATACACATACACACAAACATGCATACACAGACATAGGTATACACACAAACATATGTGTACACATCCATGAAGACAAATGAACACAATGACACACCCATACTTGCACACCAACACACACATGCATACACAAACATATACACATACAAACACACACACATGCATACACACACAGATATATACATATAGACACACACGCTATGCACACACACGCATCTCCCGTACTGTCTCAGGGGAAGAGTCGGTGTCAGCTGTCTACTAGAGGGAGATCTCGCATGAGACAGTAATACTCAGAGACATGTGGCGGTGGGGAGAGACAGACATGCCTCCCTTTAATTGTGTTGTTGCAAGATAGTGACTATCTTCTGCCACAGGTGCATTCAGATAAGCGGCAGGAAGTTCGTCGGACACATGCACTGGTTTCAATTTCGAGAAAGTGGGGTGAACGTTTCACAGATCGGGAGTGTGTGTCAACACGTGTTTCTCCTTCACGGCAAGGCCAATCAGTACGTTTTGTTTAACCGTGTGGTCATGAATCCTTTAATTGCATAAGTGAGCGGGTATGGATGTAAACAAAAATGTAACACTAATACCACATTTTCTGTCACTCTTGTGAACAGGTTTGCTGTGCATGTATGAATGAGAATGGCGTTTTAGAATACGTTGCATGGAAAAGGGTCAACATGGTGTATACGTGTTTTTGGGTGTTTTTTTATTTAAAAAAAAAAAATGTATTGCATGGTTAACGTCATGATATACCGGATTCGGATGCTTCATTGCAGATCAGTTGTTTGGCCCGTGGTTATTTACGAGTATACTTTTGTATTGTTTCGATTCTTTTTGTCTCTGCCCTATCTCTTGGCTGCGTCCTTACTCTCTCCCATCTTCTCTCTCCACCTCTTTGCTACATGTTCTCTCGTAATGTTTTCATTTTCCCCAACTCTCCTCTTTACTCTCTCTAATTCTTTTTTTGCTCCTTTTCTGTCTCTGTCCCTTCTCTCCTCTTTCTCTCCCCGCCTGTCCCTTCTCTAACCCCACTCCTCTTCCTCTGCCCGCCCCCCCATCCCTCTCTCTCGCAGTACTGCAGCATAGGCAGCACCAGGTCTCTGATGCCTTCTCAGTGTTGGCCCTGGGGGTGGAGGAGGTAAGTCAGCCCCCCAAGTGAATCCCATTATCAACAGATAGTGAACCTCTATTTATCAACAAGTACGGAGCGGTCTCGGGTGACGGCTGATGCGAACAGTGATCTGCTCTCGGCCCCGGCAGGGCCTGTGGGGTGGGGGCGTTACCTTACACTAGGAGAGGAAGCAAAAGTGATATCCTCCCCTCCCCCCACTCCACCACTGTCTCTCCTCACCCTCCACCTCTCTCTCTCCTCCACTTCTGATTCCCTTCCAACTCGATCTCTCCTTACCCTCCACCTCGGTCTCTCCTTACCCTCCACCTCGGTCTCTCCTTACCCTCCACCTCGGTCTCTCCTCACCCTCCGTCTCTCCTCACTCTCCACCTCCGTCTCTCCTCACCCTCCACCTCGGTCTCTCCTCACCCTCCACCTCCGTCTCTCCTCACCCTCCACCTCCGACTCTCCTCACCCTCCAACTCTCTTTCTCCTCACCCTCCACCTCACCCTCCACGTGTCTCTCCTCACCCTCCACCTCACCCTCCTCACCCTCCACGTGTCTATCCTCACCCTCCACATCTCTCCTCACCCTCCACGTGTCTCTCCTCACCCTCCACACGTGTCTCTCCTCACCCTCCACATGTGTCTCTCCTCACCCTCCACACGCCTCTCCTCACCCTCCACACGTGTCTCTGCTCACCCTCCACACGTGTCTCTGCTCACCCTCCACATGTGTCTCTGCTCACCCTCCACGTGTCTCTCCTCACCCTCCACACGTCTCTCCTCACCCTCCACATGTCTCTCCTCACCCTCCACACATCTCTCCTCACCCTCCACACGTCTCTCTCCTCACCCTCCACCTCACCCTCCACACGTGTCTCTCCTCACCCTCCGTGTCTCTCCTCACCCTCCACGTGTCTCTCCTCACCCTCCACGTGTCTCTCCTCACCCTCCATGTCTCTTCTCACCCTCCATGTCTCTCCTCACCCTCCATGTGTCTCTCCTCATCCTCCACGTGTCTCTCCTCACCCTCCACACGTCTCTCCTCACCCTCCACACGTGTCTCTCCTCATCCTCCACACGTGTCTCTCCTCACCCTCCACATCTCTCCTCACCCTCTACACGTGTCTCTCCTCACCCTTCACACGTGTCTCTCCTCACCCTCCACACGTGTCTCCTCACCCTCCGCCTAACCCTCCACATGTGTCTCCTCCTCACCCTCCACAGGTGTCTCCTCCTCACGCTCCACATGTGTCTCTCCTCTCCCTCCACATGTGTCTCTCCTCACCCTCCACACGTGTCTCTCCTCACCCTACACGTGTCTCTCCTCACCCTCCACGTGTCTCTCCTCACCCTCCACGTGTCTCTGCTGCACGCCTCACACTGCTGCACGCCACACACTGCTGCACGCCTCACACTGCTGCACGCCTCACACTGCTGCACGCCTCACACTGCTGCATGCCTCACACTGCTGCATGCCGCTGCACACCACACAATGCTGCACACCTCACACTGCTGCACACCACACACTGCCACACACTGCTGCATGCCGCACACTGCAGCACGCCACACACTGCTGCATGCCGCACACTGCTGCACGCCGCACACTGCTGCACGCCACACACTGCTGCATGCCACACACTGCTACACGAAACATTGCTGCACGCCACACACTGCTGCACGGCACACACTGATGCAACCGGCACACTGCTGCATGCCACACATTGCTGCACACTGCTGCATTACTCACTGCTGTGTGGTAAATATTTCATTACCGGTACTATTTTTTATGCGGTAAAGTCTAGTAAGAATAACTCAGTAAAAATAAGAGGCAGAATCCGTGGTATTAGAGGTTCTGAAAGGCTTTTATTCCTCTACATGAATTACAGTTCGAACTGTAGGCTTCAAATTCCATCACCACGAAGGTTCAGGAAGGGAAGGCAATACATTATTGACAAGTAATGATATTTATATGAAAAGTATTACATTAAGACAGATGCAAGAGGCGTAACAGCTGATAATACAGATAATGATACACATACGTAATAGAAAAAAGGCGTACATATAGGCGTAACTAGAAACGTCATTAAACATGATGTCACAAGTGGGCGGATCCATAAGAGAATCCTGCAATGTCAGCAGAAATATTTGGCAGAGATGCGCGCGCAGCCGCATGACGTGTGGTTGACGTGCAACTAGAGGGTGAAGGGGACTTGACATTTAGCTCTACATGTGAAGACAGAAGTCTGAGGGGTCATGTCAACCTAATCCCAAATCATATCTAATATCTTATGTTTAAAGAACTGTATTATCCAAAAGGAAAGGTCTCTAGGATGGAATCTATTCTATACTGACTGTTAGTGCGTGTACAAGCGTCTAAGTGTCTACATGAGATGCGAGGGGGCAGGAATCTTCCATGGTAACAGGGGCTATGAATTACTTGAGTGAGGACAGTGAGGCCTGGCCCTTTGCTCGGTAGCTGGAAGAATGTTTACCTAAACTACTAGACAGGAATGCATCGGATGAGGAGCGGAGCAGATAATCTTGAAGGTGAAATACAGTTTTTGGCAGGCAACAGGCTGGATCAGGCACCGTTAGCCGCGCAGGGAGTAGGACAAAGTTCATGGATACAGATGCGGGCTCGGACTGGAGCTTTCAGAGGCAGAAGGCAGGAAAAGGCTTGATGGCAGAATTCAGGGCCTACTCGCCTGAATCTGTAAAATGTGGAAAGTGAACCACATAAAGTCGGTGGCCTTTCATACTTAGGAATGGAATATCTGACCCATTCATGGCGGATCTGAAAGAGGACATGTTGACGGTGGACGCACATGTATTTGCGTCTTCATAACTGGAACTGGAGGGAACATACATGTACTTGTAGCATGCACATGGAGCCGTTGGGGTCTACGATAGGGGACATAACTGATCATAAAATTCATATTTCCTCATTCCCTCCTTGTCCCCTACGGACCCTCAGGAGATATCGATCTTCATCAATCCATCGATCTGTTCATATAGCATCATTTGTTCTTCTTTCTTCTTCCGGGATCTTGAACGAAAACTTGGATGCGGGATACACGATGTGGCACACAGGCCACAAATCGCTGGCCCACATTGTAGACATAAGCAGCAACTGAATAGTATGAGAAAGCCAATACCTAGGAAGGATAGGATCCTCCATCCCCAGGCTGACAACACGCTCCAGAACCAACCGGACCAAGTCCAGGTGCCTGGACTCTGGTGTATCTGGCTTTATATACTGACGGCGAGTTTTCTGGTATGAAAACACAGCAACTTGATCCGATGACCCTACAAGCTCCGCCCCTATCGGCCAGGATGACGTCAAGGACAAGACGATTTTGAAGCACAACAATCCGCATAGCAGACTGCTCTTCTGTTAAATTGCCTAAGGCGGAAGTAGTCTCGTTCACTACTGCTTCAAGGGTTCTAGTTAATCTACGTATCAGCTTACTATTAGTGACTGTACCTATATAGGGAAAGAAACCTTTATTGAAATCTGTGTATTGCTCCCATGCCGTTTCAGTGTAATCGACAATCGGGAGATCTCTCTGCTGTCTATTGTGTACTAAATGGGTATTTCTGTGATAGTCAGGAGGGGCTAGGAAAACAGGTGGCAGAAGGAATGCTATGTAACAGGTACCATCCCAATCTAGAGGTAAACGTATATATGCAGTCTGGCCACATATAAAGTAGGAATGACGGGAAGCTCTAAATGTAGACTTGCCTTGATCACTGAATTTGATTACAGTGGTGCATTTACTATGGCCCATGTGTATGGAACCATTCTTTCTTACACATAATTCCCCTTTAACTGGAAATACTGACATAGCGGGCAAGATTGGCGTAGCTTCGGATTCAACATTCAGAATCATGAGGTTAAGTGTAAAATTACCTAATCCATATACTTCATTTTCTAGATCAGTTCCTGTTCTTTTGGGAAGTCCCTCCTTGTTAGGGTAGCAGACTTTAAGCAAAACTAGGTTCAGGTTTCCCCATACCCAGTTGTCTTGATAAACTACTGAATTTGAATCTAGGGAATTAATCAAACTAAACCATGCTCCACAGGAGCCATTGTGTGTGAACGGATACGGAAAGAGTGGCAAAACTCCCTTATAGTTCTGATAGGGAGGGAGTCGGCCACATATCCAACAATTTGTAGCATTGCTGGTCTGATGGGAGTGATGTAACATACTAATAAAAGTGTTGTTGCACAGCGCAAATCTATAAGACAACTCATGCGGAGGTAATTCGCTAAAAGAATGTTCAGCAGTAGCATTGTAAGCACGCTTAGAAATAGGGTAATACATATGTAGCAATACACTAGAAATGATGATCAAAAGACTTAGAAAAAACTAAATTAATAATGTCACTATGCAATGACTACGAAGTGATTTACAGTACGCATGTTTTCTAAGCTGTATCTGTCTATTTTTCTCTCTATTTCGGTCTAGAGGATACATGTCAGAGACAAATTCAACCGATTCACCTTGGAGAGGACTTAAACAATCAAATTGTCTGACTTGCTAGACCTTAGTTTCAGTTTATAAAGTTCGTGTTTTGTCTGTTCAACCAAGGGGAGCTTTGAATCTGTCTGTGAGGGAATGCAGGGCTGAGTGTTCACATCGGACGGTAGTCCATAAAATTTCTTGATATTACTCGAGTGCAACCACCCTTTACGTCCCTCAATCTTCACGGCTGTCCTTGTTGTCAGCAAGACGAGTTTGGGCGACTTCCACCTGGGCTCCAGCTGGGTCTTCCGGTCGAAATTCCTCACAAGAACCAGATCCCCTGGAACCACGTCATGGGGTTTCACCTCAGTGTTATCGGGAAAAGCTGCAGCTACCTGTGAACGACAAGATTGTAGTGCAGACATCAAGGAAGCCAGGTAATCTGTCAGCATATTACAGTCAACATCAGTGATTTTGCGAGGTATAGGCGTCCCCCACATATTTGGTGGTCTACCAAAGATCACCTCGTACGGGGATAGCCCTGTTCGAGAATGTGCTACCATTCTCATGTAAAAGAGCGCAACTGGTAAGGCTACTATCCAATCGACACCTTTTTCTCTACATATTTTGGACAATCTAATTTTCAGAGTTTGATTATGGCGTTCCACGAGACCTGCTGCCTCGGGATGTCGGACACAGTGGAATTTCCATTGGTAACCTAACAGAAGTGAAACGTGTTTCATTAGTTCGGATGAGAATGGCTGGCCGTTATCTGAGTATACAACACGTGGTAAACCGAATCGTGGGAAAAATTCTCGAACTAACTGTTTGGCAGTAGTCGGGGCAGTGTAATCTGAAACCGGGTAGGCTTCTGTCCAACGGGAAAGAGCACAGACAACTACGAGAACATATTTGAATCCTCGACATCGTTCCATCTGGATATAATCCATCTGGAGGACTTCAAAAGCGTGATCGGGAGGTTGAAATCCACCCTGCTCTACGGGGATGCTTTTACCTGGATTAAACTGACAACATATCATACAGGTACGTACTTTCTGTTTGGCTGCTGCTCGCAAGTGTTTGTTGAACCAAATGTGTTGAATGCTGTCTAGCATAGCTTTTTCTCCTAGGTGCGCTGGACTATGTATTGTGTTAATGATGACTTGAACCATGGAGTCGGGAAGAAACCATATAGATTTTTCCTTCGTCATCCATCCTTGATCCGTTTGGATCCCTCCTAATTCAGTCCATTTCTTTATTTCTTCTGGTGTAGCATGTGTCTGTATGTCAATTACATCAAGGGCGGGATCCTTAACTGTCATGCAATGTGTTGGTGTCGGAACTATTGTCTTTGTCGTGTCAGTTGTATGAGTCTGATTCTGAGCAGTCTGTTTAGCTGTTCTGTCAGCTAGGTCATTACCCTGAGAAATGATATCGGTAACTTTTGTATGGGCTTTGCATTTCATAATCGATATTGCAGTAGGTAGATGGATCGCGTCTAATAGGGCTTGAATGAGGGGTCCGTGTTGGATGTGGGCACCGTGAGAAGTTAAATAACCTCTCTCTCGCCACAGTACGCCGAAGTCATGGACGATTCCGAATGCATAACGTGAATCTGTGTATATGTTGACTTTCTTATTTTTAGCTTGAATACAGGCTTGTGTCAGAGCGATGAGCTCTGCTGCTTGAGCTGACAAAGTGTTAATACAATTTGTTTCAATGACTTCAGTGTCTGTTGTGACTGCGTACGCGGCCACTAACTCTCCTGTACTTGTTCTCATACATGAACCATCTACATACAATGTCAGGTCCGGATCTGATAAAGGGATATCTGTCAAGTCTTGTCTGGGTTTCGTCGTGATAGTAATGACTTCAATACAATCATGTGCTAATGGATCTGTTCCGTTTACTGGCAAAAGTGTGGCAGGATTTAATGTATTACAACGTCTGATTTCTATGTGTGGCTGAAACAATGTTAATTCATAACCGGTGAGTCTTGCTATAGTCAAGTGTTGTGTGTGTGTGCGGTTCAAGAGAACCTCTACTGCGTGTGGTACTTGTACTGACAATTGATGTCCTAACACTATGGCATCGCTTTGTCTGATTGCTAAAGCTGTTGCTGCCACTGATTTCAGGCACGCAGGAAGAGCCTGAGCTACTGGATCTAATGTACTAGAGAAATAAGCACATGGTTTGTGTGATCCTGCTTGTTCCTGAGTGAGTACTGACAAGGCAGTACCTTCGCGTTCTGTAACAAAGAGTGTAAAAGGCTTACTATAACATGGTGTTGCTAAAACAGGTGCTTGGCATAAAGCTTTCTTTAAGCTTTCAAAGGCATGTGTATGTTCTTGAGTCCAAGGGAGGACAGTCGATGTAGCTGCCTCCTGTGTTGTCAACTGAATGAGTGGTTTTGCTAGAAATGCATATTGAGGGATCCACTGCCTACAGTATGAAGTGAGGCCTATAAAAGCCCGCACCTCCTTTTGTGTCTTGGGTGGTAGCATGTTAGCAATTAACTGGATGCGATCAGGTGTAAGCTGTCTTCCCTCCTTGGACAGCGAGTGCCCAAGGTAAACAACTTGCTGGACACAGAATTGCAGCTTAGAAGGGGATACCTTGTGCCCCTTGTCGGCCAGAAATCTTAAAACCGTCAGTGACGCTTTTTCACATTCAGGTTCGCTTCGGGCGGTGATCAGCAGATCATCGACATATTGAAGCAAGGCAGTGTTAACTGGCATGTGGATACTGTCAAGTTCTCGTTTCAGTGCTTGGCTATAGATGCTGGGGCTTTCTGTAAATCCTTGAGGTGCGCGTGTGAATTTAAAACTTCGTCCATTTAAACTGAATCCGAACAAATATTGACTTTCCGGATCTATTGGGACGCTAAAGAAAGCATTCTTGAGATCAATTACAGTGAAGAACGTTGCTTCTGAATCAATAGCTGTTAATAATGAAGAGATATCTGGGACCACAGGGTATTGTGGTACAATACATTTATTTAATTCGCGCAGATCAATAACTAATCGATATACTGGTGGTGCTTTTGGATCCGTTCTTTTAAGAATCGGGATTATCGGGGAATTACATACATTGGAGTCGGTTTCCACAACCACTCCTTGTGCAATGAGCTCGTCAATGATTTGCAGTAAAGCCACAACAGCATCTGGTGGTAACTTGTATTGTCGCATTCGTGGTAGTACCACTCCTGCTTTTAGTGTGACTCGATATGGTGTAATGTTCATGCAACCAACATCAGTAGGGCCTTGTGCCCATAAATGTGTAGGTAAATTCTGCAGCCGGTGATCCATGTCTCTGGACACGTAGTGACCTTTGAAGTCACGTAAAAATAATCGTACTCCTTCCGGAGAACAACATATTATAGCTCCTAGAGCTTTCAATGTTTTTATACCTAACAAGTTTTCTGGACATGATTTAGTAAGCAATAAATCTGTAGTTCGTGTCAATGGACCAACCGTAAGTGGAAGGGGTTGCGTTACTTCATTAATGATAGGCTTCCCTGAGAATCCAAGGGAAATATTCTGTGAGCCTGAGAGGGGTGCCCCTGGAACTTCACTGCGTCGTATAGTTGTTCTGCTTGCCCCTGTATCAAGTAAAAACTTTCTGTCTTCCCCTAATAGTTCACTATGTACATAAGGTCCCTCTTGATCTACAGGAACCTCGATAAGGGGTAAGCCAACTTCCCTCTCTAGGCTATTTCATGTGTATCGCTGATAATCGGGATAATCAGTTTGTGCATACTGGTACATCTGTTGTGTCGTTGCTTGTGTTGCAGCAATAGGCTGCGCTTGTGGTGGTGCTACAGTCTGTTGTGGAGCTGTCTGTTGCGGAGCTGGCCTAGATTGTGCGTGCTGAGGGATTTGTGATTGGTTCTGATCCTGTCTAGGTGGACGTCTTTTGTTTACAGGCTGAGATTGCACCCCAGTCTTCTTTTTTCGTAGTTAATTCTATTGTGGTGATATTGTAACATCTGTAACATCTGTGACGGGGTGTTACCTTGCCAGGTACTCTCGAATTTCAATACTCTATTCTTAACTTGCGGCAGGGAATTTTCAACTAATTTTGTCACAAACAGATGTGGGTATGACTCGCTACTTGCTTTTATGCCACTATTAATACCAAAACATTTTTCAAATCGGGAATAGAAATCACTAGTGTCTTCATCTTGCTTTTGTTTTTACTCGGGTACCTTCCTCAATTAATAAATTTTCTCGGGTTTTATTCGAATTCTCCCTACCTTTCTCTTCCTGTCTGAGCGCTTTTTCTGTACGTCTATATGATTCTTTACGCCATAATTCAATGGCATCTTTCTGTGACTGTCTGGCTTTCTTTTTCCATAATTCTTCTTCTACTCTCATGATGCAATCTGCATCCCAGGTCCCAGCTGCGGGCCATCTCTGACTTTCTGGTAAATCTTTGGTATAGTCCACCCATAAATCAAGAAATAATACGGCATCTAGGCCATGCTTATGATACATAAAGTACCCTGGAGTGTCCCTAGGTGGAATGGGAACAGCTTCTTCGAGTACCCCTTTTCTGGTTTTGATCTGTCTTAATTTTGAAAAGAGCGGCATTTTTAGACCTTATTACTTGAACACACTTAATACGATAAACACAATAATGAACAATCATTCACACCACAATATGTAGAACGTATTAAAACATTTAACATTTAACAGTTTAACGAACGATGATAACTAATAGAAAACTAGTTACTGACATAATACTAACACTAGATAATACTGAATTATATGCAAGACATACTAGATATACTGCTAAACAGTACAGATACACTGCTGAAACAGTGCAGACCGGATTTGTGTACCCAAACCCGTCTTGACCGGCACAACCTATGTGCACGTTTAAATGCCTCCCCGGCAACGGTACTCACCGGGTAGCGCGGAACGGAAGGCCTCGGAACTGAACTGGACTGGACCGGACTGGACTCGACTCGACTGGACTCGGAACTTCGGAACCTGGTGGGCCTCTGTATACCTCGGATCTTGCTCTCTCAGCTAGGCTCTGGTCGGGATACTTCGCACTTCTCACTGCCTCGTCTGGGTGTTGATCGCAGCCTCAGTCACCCCCGCTCGGCCGGAGGGAGATACAGGAAATCCTGCAGGTACGCGTTTTTGTCCGTTCAGCTGTGGCAGGAGACCGGGCCTGCAACGCACCTCCGGCGCGTGAGATGAGAAAGTGTCCCTTTTCGGGCGCCAATTTATGTGGTAAATATTTCATTACCGGTACTATTTTTTATGCGGTAAAGTCTAGTAAGAATAACTCAGTAAAAATAAGAGGCAGAATCCGTGGTATTAGAGGTTCTGAAAGGCTTTTATTCCTCTACAAAGGAATTACAGTTCGAACTGTAGGCTTCAAATTCCATCACCACGAAGGTTCAGGAAGGGAAGGCAATACATTATTGACAAGTAATGATATTTATATGAAAAGTATTACATTAAGACAGATGCAAGAGGCGTAACAGCTGATAATACAGATAATGATACACATACGTAATAGAAAAAAGGCGTACATATAGGCGTAACTAGAAACGTCATTAAACATGATGTCACAAGTGGGCGGATCCATAAGAGAATCCTGCAATGTCAGCAGAAATATTTGGCAGAGATGCGCGCGCAGCCGCATGACGTGTGGTTGACGTGCAACTAGAGGGTGAAGGGGACTTGACATTTAGCTCTACATGTGGAGACAGAAGTCTGAGGGGTCATGTCAACCTAATCCCAAATCATATCTAATATCTTATGTTTAAAGAACTGTATTATCCAAAAGGAAAGGTCTCTAGGATGGAATCTATTCTATACTGACTGTTAGTGCGTGTACAAGCGTCTAAGTGTCTACATGAGATGCGAGGGGGCAGGAATCTTCCATGGTAACAGGGGCTATGAATTACTTGAGTGAGGACAGTGAGGCCTGGCCCTTTGCTCGGTAGCTGGAAGAATGTTTACCTAAACTACTAGACAGGAATGCATCGGATGAGGAGCGGAGCAGATAATCTTGAAGGTGAAATACAGTTTTTGGCAGGCAACAGGCTGGATCAGGCACCGTTAGCCGCGCAGGGAGTAGGACAAAGTTCATGGATACAGATGCGGGCTCGGACTGGAGCTTTCAGAGGCAGAAGGCAGGAAAAGGCTTGATGGCAGAATTCAGGGCCTACTCGCCTGAATCTGTAAAATGTGGAAAGTGAACCACATAAAGTCGGTGGCCTTTCATACTTAGGAATGGAATATCTGACTCATTCATGGCGGATCTGAAAGAGGACATGTTGACGGTGGACGCACATGTATTTGCGTCTTCATAACTGGAACTGGAGGGAACATACATGTACTTGTAGCATGCACATGGAGCCGTTGGGGTCTACGATAGGGGACATAACTGATCATAAAATTCATATTTCCTCAGCTGCATGCTGCACGACACTGCTGCATGCAGCACACTGCTGCACGCTGCACACTGCTGCATGCCGCTGCACGCCACAGTGCTGCATGCCTCACACTGCTACACAAAACACTGCTGCACGCCACACACTGCTGCACGCAGCACACTGCTGCATGCCGCACACTGCTGCACGCCGCTGCACGTCACAGTGCTGCATGCCTCACACTGCTACATGAAACACTGCTGCACGCCGCACACTGCTGCACGCCGCACACTGCTGCACGCCGCACACTGCTGCACTCCACACACTGCTTTTCTGCGAGTTTATGCTACTGACATTGTAAATGACAATGCCTTTTATTTGTTTTAAAACCAAAACATAAATAAAAGGCATTGTAATTTTACAATGCCAATAGCTCAAACTCTTATAAATGCGAGACCTATTGCATTGCAAATGCTTGTTTAAATATAGGCACCATGATGGATCTGGTCCAGGAATCCAGCAGGCCCTTCTCTGTTACAGCCATAAACACCCTGGTCAATATTGGGGCCCAGAGATCTGTATTATACTTAAATAGGTCCACAGGTACCCCATCGGGTCCCGGAGCCTTCCCGTTCTTACTCACTTTTAATGCACGACGCACTTCCGGAATGTCAAATTCCAACGGGATAGGATATGAGACCGGAGAAGGACTACTAATATGAGATACCTCAGTCCCTATTTGTGCTGGACCTTTCTGAAATAATTTTGAGAAATGGGCCACCCAAGCTGATTCCTCAATTGCTACTTCTATTTTTGGGAGGTTTGTATCATCAACTAGAAATGGGGATTTTACCACTCTCCAAAAGGCCTCGCTGTTTTTCTCTAGGGAGCTTTTATGGAGTTGGTCCCAAAGGGCTTGTTTTAGTTCGCCCTTTCTCTTCTTCCGTACAATAGTATACTCCTTTCTGAGCATGCTGATTTCCTGTCGATCTCTATTAGATTTATTCAGTGCTGCTTTTCATTTGTTATTTGCTGCCGTACAGTCATGGTTAAACCACCCTACCTTCCTAAGTTGATCTCTTTTAGACTTTGCTATCAGTAATTCACTTGTTTTTTCAAGAATTACCGCAAAGTTACTTAGAACTTCCTCCTCTGTGGCTTCTAGGTCTAGGCATCTGTACTGCTCGACTTTCCCGGCCCTATTGTGTTGATGGGTGATTAGGGTGACTTCAGTCTCTCTACCATTCAAGCCTAAGGGTTAGAGTAGTGAATGAAGTCTTTTTTCTAGGCACTTCGACATGATCCTGTGTCCTTCCCCATAGATTAGGGCTTGCACACATATCCTAGGGGATAAATTCGTTAGTCTTAGGGATAGCCTGCCCTGTAGTGAGGGTATTTCATGGAGCCGTGCTGAATTCAGGCCTGGTAGGCCTCAAACGGGGGAGACTCCATCTTTCTTTCTGCTCCAGCAGCTTGAGATGCTTCTAGGTTAAAGGGGATGTTTTAGTTATGAGGTGTTATTCGCTTGGAGAGAACCGGTTCAGACCGGCCCTTATCGAAGGATTGTATTTTTCTTCATGCCGAAGACGCTACATCAGGCCGGCCGGCTGGGAAAGTGTCCTTGGCACGGGGAGGTACAAGAATTTGGTGGGCGGCAGGTTACGGGCTGGAATTTTCCATGAGAAAATGCACCTCTATATTAGTGAAAGTCTGAGGCAGATACTGGCACTTATTCTTTCAATCCATAGGCGGCACCTAGCCGTTAGCAGAAAAGCTATTACTTATTCCAGAGAAGACAGATGACAAACTTGAGGGCGGAGAAAGACCAAGAGACAGATACTCTTCTAGCAGAATTGCCAGAGAGGAGAGAGTAGCCGATGAGGAAGAGGTCCCAGTGACTCGGAGAAGGGAGCTACGGAGGTGTGATCTCCAGGCGAGCCGAGGCACAGACGAGAAGGGAACCTAGATGACCATTGAGTGCAGGCTACACACGACTAAGGTGATGTCGACCCCTTTCTTATTAGAGTGTACAACCTAATCTTTCACTTTTCTTTACAGGTTATGTGTTACACAGTAATGTTATGTGCTTGCGTATATGATATATAATAAAGTCAGTTTGTAGTGAATCAACATGTGCTGCGTGTTCTTGTATAAGAGGGTAGCCTATTCTTCTAGTCAGCTGTGACTTGACATGAACAGATGTTAACCCTGATCAGGTAAGTGGTAACTGAATAAGGGAGAGAGGAGCCCCTCGAACCAGAGAACAGGTTGTGCTCAAACTGGCAGTTCTTGTGTGATCTGATAAATGGTAACACTGATTCCCTTGTTGTATGTTATGGTGATCATAGGATGAACTCGTGCTAAGGCTGCCGTCTGGGTAGGAAGTCCTGGATCCATCTAGGACCGCGAGGCTGAGGCTGCCGTCTGGGTAGGAAGTCCTGGGTCCATCTAGGACCGCGAGGCTGAGGCTGCCGTCTGGGTAGGAAGTCCTGGGTCCATCTAGGACCGCGAGGCTGAGGCTGCCGTCTGGGTAGGAAGTCCTGGGTCCATTTAGGACCGCGAGGCTGAGGCTGCCGTCTGGGTAGGAAGTCCTGGGTCCATCTAGGACCGCGAGGCTGAGGCTGCCGTCTGGGTAGGAAGTCCTGGGTCCATCTAGGACCGCGAGGCTGAGGCTGCCGTCTGGGTAGGAAGTCCTGGGTCCATTTAGGACCGCGAGGCTGAGGCTGCCGTCTGGGTAGGAAGTCCTGGGTCCATCTAGGACCGCGAGGCTGAGGCTGCCGTCTGGGTAGGAAGTCCTGGGTCCATCTAGGACCGCGAGGCTGAGGCTGCCGTCTGGGTAGGAAGTCCTGGGTCCATCTAGGACCGCGAGGCTGAGGCTGCCGTCTGGGTAGGAAGTCCTGGGTCCATCTAGGACCGCGAGGCTGAGGCTGCCGTCTGGGTAGGAAGTCCTGGGTCCATCTAGGACCGCGAGGCTGAGGCTGCTGTCTGGGTAGGAAGTCCTGGGTCCGTCTGGGATCGCGAGGCCGCCACTTGTATTATAAGAGGTCTTGGTACATATAGTAGGAATTCCCTGTCCTTAGGTGGTATATATATATGTGGTTACTAATTGTGAATAGGCCCTAGGGAGGGGGTAACGTTCTGGCTGGGTTAGAGAGGCTCTGTTGAGCGGGTTCTATCTGATCCCAAAACCCAAGCAGAACATTTGGCGTCACGAACCGTTTTCGAAACCTGTGTGCGTCGTGTTGTCTCGTGTTCGCTTTCGGCGTGTGCGTGGTTTTGTTTGTATATTATTTGTGGTATAATTGTGTGTATAGTTTTTCTTCTTCTTTCTTTTCTTTTTCTTTCTTTTCTTCTTTCTTTTTCACAATGTTTTCTAGAAAGTCAAAATCTACTTTTAAGTTGCCCGTTGATATTCCCGGATGGGATTCAACGCCTTATGAAGCCTTAGCCCGTGAGTGGGCTGATTCTACTGGTTTGAGTGAGAATTGGAATTCTTCTTTGGAGCTGGCGGAGCCGGCTAATGTGATTACTTGTTTACAGAAGGCACCCATCTCGAAGGGTGAGGAGATTCCCATTTTGGGGCGCAGAGGTTGGATTGTTCTGTCTGCGTACAGGATTCTGCATGAGAGGTTGTTGAAGCTACAGATCTCTCTTAAGGATGTTGAAGCGCACTTTGTTGAGATTCAGAATTCTCATACTTTGTTGCGGTGTCAAAATAAGTTGCTTGCTGACAAACTTGAGACTTACCAGACTATTGCCGAGAGGGCGGCTGTGCGAATTGCCCGTTATAAATACAAAAATCGGCGCGGCCGGGTTTCGACGCGAAAGGTGCGTCTGGTCGTGGCGAAAGCCGGACTGGATTGGAATCCTGATGAATGGGATGGTAATATCTGGAATTCGAGTGATTCTTGTTCCTCGGGTGAGGAATCTGTTAAGTGCGAGTCCTCCCGCTCCCGCCATGATTGTAAGCCTGCTTCTCGCACCCCTGATGGTGCACCCCGTGATTGCGCTCGTCCTTCGAGTGGGGTTGATGCTTCTTCCACTGGTTATTCCTCTACGTGTACTGGTCGAGCTCCTTGTGATGCTCACCCCGCGGTCTCGGTGCATCCAGTTTTTCGTCGGAAATTGCAGCAGTCTCCTGCTGCTCCGCAGGGTGTTTCTTTAGACTCTTTAGAGGACTTTACTCAACAGGAAATTAGTGATATTTTGCAGCGATTTCGGCAGCGAGCTGGTGAGACATTACTCACATGGATGGTGCGCCTTTATGAACTGGGCGCTGCTGGTATTATGTTGGATAATGGTGATTGTTTGAAGTTTTGTTCCTTGAGCTCGGATTCTACTGTACAGGATCATTTTCGTAACTATAATGGTGGTGGTCAAATTTCTTTACTTCAATTGGCGACTGAGGGTTGTAATATAAAGTACCCTACTGAGTCTGATTGGCCTGTGAATGACAAACAGTGGTATACTTTGCGCGACGCTGCACAACGTCTCAAAGAAGAGGTGATGAAAACGGCGATTTTTCTAGGTACTGCTGACAGGTTGCTTGATGGTTCGTTGACATCTTCTGTGCGGAATCGTATTATTCGTTCTTCCCCTGTTGCTTATAAGCAGGTCATGATGACTTTATTGATTAATCAAACTGGTAACGTGTTATCTACAGTACTGGAATCGGTACGCCAACTCGGTGAGTTAGGCGAGTGGTTTAAACCTGAACGTCAGTCCCGGCCTGACACTCGTACTCCTGGTGACAATAAACTTACTAGACGTGATATTTTTTCTGGTCTTCTGGCCGATGGTGTGCGGAGGGAGGACATTGACGGTGAGACAACTGCTCGGTTGTGGGAGTTGTTTCGCAAACGTGGCTTGGATCGGAAGGAGGGTGCCCGGCGTGTTCGGATGTCTGAGTGTGATCGCGGTGGTTCTGACGGTAGCGGTGATGACGACCGCCGTGGGCACTCTGTTCGTCGTGATGACCGACGTTATGTGCGTGATATGTCCCCCCGTCGAGAGAGAGACAGAGAGAGAGAAGAGGAAAGAGAGAGGGGAAAAAATGATTATATTTACAGCAGATGTAGAGATGATAGGGATCAATCCCCTGAGTTGAGGAGGAGAGAGGATCGTCATAATCTGGCCGATCGAAACCAGCACTGTACTGCAGAAGACACGAATCCATTTCGTACTGGGAATGGATATGAACAGGAGGTACCGATACCTAAGAAGCGTGAGAGTCTTTATCCTGATTTATCCTGGTACACAGAATGCAGTAAACATGACTAGGAAATAGGTCAAGCTCCAGTACACAGATGGGCTCACAGAGATAATAGACCCTATGTAGATATTGAAATTTATTGGAGACATCGTAATATCCAAAGGGCCCGAGCATTGGTAGATACAGGAGCGGAGGCCACTCTTATTCATGGTAAATCAAAGAAGTTTAAAGGTCAGCCTTTTACAATTACCGGATTAGGTGGAAAGGAAACTCCCGCAATTCAAACATTACTTGAAATGAGAATAGGTAGAATTCCTAGAAAAGAATACTCTGTACTAGTGGTGCCTCTCTTGGAATTCATAATTGGAATAGATATTTTGAAAGGAATGACTTTGCATTTAGATGATGGATGTTACCAATTTGGAACTACGCATTATATATCGTCCAGGCCTATACGGGTTGGTCATTTACGAATGCCTCCCATAACAGTTCCTCAAGCGACAAAAGTGGTTTGTCAGAAGCAGTATCGTATTCCGGGTGGTCATGAGGAGATTAGTACCACTATTCAGGAGTTGGTGGATGCAGGTGTTATAGCCCCAGTTACTTCTGCCTGGAATAATCCTGTTTGGCCTGTACGTAAAAGTGATAATTCTTGGCGTATGACTGTTGATTATCGAGAATTGAACAAACACACACCCTCTTTGACCGTTGCAGTACCGGATGTTATTACCCTAATTGAAAGAATCCAAAAACATCCGGGTACATGGTATGCGTCAATTGATATTGCTAATGCTTTCTTTTCGATTCCGATTGCCCCTGAGTGTCAGGAACAGTTCAGTTTTACGTGGAATGGGCGTCAAATGACGTTTAGGAGTCTTCCTCAGGGCTATGTGCATAGCCCTACTATATGTCACCGGCTGGTGGCAGAGCATTTGGCTGAGGTACCGGTTCATCCGCAGGTTCAGATGTGTCATTATATTGATGATGTTTTGATCCAAGGCGAAACACAAGAGGAAGTTCAGACCCAATTGGACAGAGTCATTGGGTGTCTGCGTGAGAAAGGTTGGGAAATCAATCCGGATAAACTACAAGGCCCGTCCCAGGCTGTGAAATTTTTGGGTATTAATTGGCATGAAGGGCACCGTGAAGTGATCCCTCATGTT
Source organism: Triturus cristatus (assembly GCF_964204655.1). NCBI lineage: Eukaryota > Metazoa > Chordata > Amphibia > Caudata > Salamandridae > Triturus > Triturus cristatus. Next base: position 179,517,381 of record NC_140593.1, read on the forward strand.
AAACAGAAAATTCTTGATTTTGCAGTTCCAAGGAATAGGAAAGAAGCCCAAAGCTTCATTGGTTTATTTGGTTTTTGGCGTCAGCATATTCCTCATTTGAGTCAAATATTGGCCCCCTTGTACCGTGTCACCCGTAAAAAGAATGCATTTGATTGGGCTACACCACAGCAAGATGCGTTCGACCTAGCAAAAGAGGCAATTCAACATGCTTTGGATTTATGGCCCGTACGTGATGGGGAGGTAGATTTAAATGTGTCTATACAGGGCCTTTATGCGAATTGGAGTTTGTGGCAGAAGCAAGGCAGGAGTAGAGTGCCGTTGGGTTTCTGGACCAAAAGGTTACCTGATGCTAGTGAGCGTTATACACCCTTTGAGAAACAGTTACTTGCATGTTATTGGGCTCTGGTGGATACCGAGCAATTGACTTTGGGACATGATATAGTTTTGCGACCTGAGATTCCTATTATGCAGTGGGTTATGAGTTCGCCAAAAACTCACCGCATTGGACACACTCAAGAGGCGAGTGTGATTAAATGGAAATGGTATATACAAGACAGGGCACGTGTGGGACAGAAAGGAGTTGCATCTTTACATGAGCAGGTGGCGCGAGCGCCATCGACTGAGACTGAGAGTGTATGTTCCGTACCTTTAGTACAGGAGTCTCCTGTCAAGTGGGGTAGACCCTTTGATGATTTGTCCGCAGAGGACAGGAACCATGTCTGGTTTACGGATGGTTCAGCAAGGTTCATAGGGCCGAAACGGCACTGGAAAGCGGTGTCCTATAATCCGATCACGCAGAAACTGCTGAGCACAACTGGTGAAGGTAAGAGCAGCCAATTTGCTGAATTGTATGCTGTTTATCAAGTCCTGAAACAAGAATTACCCGGCACATGTCATATTTTCACCGACTCTTGGTCTACTGCCAATGGACTGGCAGTTTGGTTACCGACTTGGCATTCCCATAATTGGGAATTGCATTCAAAACAGTTGTGGGGAAAAGAGTTATGGCAAGAGATTTGGGAGATGCTCCCACAGAGTACTGTTACAATCTTCCATGTGGATGCTCACACCCCTATAGATTCTCTTGACAAATGTTTTCATAACATTGCAGATGAGAAATCTAAAATTGCTGAGGCAGTGGTGGACAGGCAAGATTCTGATATGGCGGGATTGGCGAAATGGGCCCACCAGAAGGCAGGACATTTTGGAGAGAAAGCCACTAGCAGGTGGGCTGCTGATCGAGGAATTTATATTCCCTTAGATTTGATCAAGAATGTTATTTTACATTGTCCCATTTGTCAGCATATCAGACAGCGCAAAGTGCCCCAAATTGTTAAAGGTCATTTACATCGCGGGAAATTGCCCGCTCAAATTTGGCAAATTGATTACATTGGTCCACTTCCCATGAGTAGGAATTGTCAATATGTTTGCACTATTGTTGATACATACAGTGGCTTGTTGGTAGCCCTTCCCTGTAAGCAAGCTACCCAATTGAATACCATTAAAACATTGGAATTGATTATCATGTATTATGGTGTGCCATTCCAAATTCAATCTGATAATGCATCCCATTTTCGTGGAAGATTGGTACAGGAATTCTGTGTGGAAAACAATATTGACTGGGTGTTTCATGTCCCGTACTATCCACAAGCCTCAGGTCTTGTGGAGAGATTGAATGGTCTGCTGAAGGGGCAGCTGCGTAAATTAACTGATGACAAATATAAGAATTGGCGAGACTTTTTGTCCCAAGCACTATTAATTTTGAATAATCGTCCTTTTCTGAATGCTGAATCTCCACTTATGCGTTTGTTCCCTCCGAATGTTAATGCTCAGCCAAATGAAATCAGTGAGACTGTGACGTACTGGGAGATTACTCCCGGAGCTTTGGCTCCATGTAGAGCGACCCCAGGGTCGGCAGGTTTAGACTTGCATGCCATGGATGACACCGTTCTAAAAGGTAGAGATCGGGTCATCATCGCGACCGGTGTTGGTGTTCATATACCACCCGGGAATTTTGGATTAATCGCCCCTAGATCGGGGCTGGCTGTAAAAGGCATTCAGGTACTTGGAGGGGTCATCGACAGCGATTATCAGGGAGAGATTAAGGTGCTCCTGCTAAATAGCAGTGAGGCTGATTTGCTGATCCATCGAACTGACCGAGTGGCTCAATTACTGATAATGCCTGTCTTCAGTGGTGGGATGGTAAAAGGCACTGCCCCAACTTTGCTAACTGTACGAGGCCAGAAAGGTTTTGGCTCCACAGATAACCCTGGGGCCAGGGTTTGGGTGCAGTCGCCTAAGACTCCCCCTGAACAGGCAGAGGTCATCGCCACCGGTCATAATAATACCATTTTAGTTATGAGACCAGGGAAAGATAGCTGGGAAGCGGTCCCGGCTGACAAATGTTACTTACGAGAATGATTAATGCCTGTATTTGATTCTCTTTCAGATCATTCTTTGGACTGTCGCTGCAGGATGTGTCGTCGCAGGACTATTTTCGGGTTGGTTCGACGAGAGAGGAGGACTCCCGTCAACCCCGGATGAGCTACGCGCCCGAGTGTCGCGTTCCTTCGCTGCGTGGGATTCGTCATCGAACTTTTGAACCCTACTGGCGAAGAGGGTGACCGATGCCCCTCACTTTTGTTTGACGCCGATGAGATCTGTACACGACATTTTAGCGACCTGTCTGGTTGCTGTCCCTGCTTCACTGGAAACGCTAACTAATATTTTCAACATTTCAAAGGCTCGCCCCAATGTTCTCCTGGGCGATTTTGCCACCCATACATATTGCCCCTTATGTACTGAACTACCGGACAGGATACCCCCCGTCCAGTCCCAAATAGTTACCTATAATATCACACAAGGTGATATATGCTTTTTTCTTACATGTAATCCTATTGCAATTTCTGAATGTCTACATCTGAAATTGAAAGGTGCTACTTCCTTCACCTTTCATGAGCGAACTTTGTGCTTTCAAAGGACACCGAAAACATGTGCTTCGGTCATGAACAATATGACTTGCAAGAGTTTGGTAGTTACCCCTAGTCATTATCGCACGATGTTGCTACCTGCCGGATGGCTTTTCTCATGTGGTAATACTTCTTGGCCATATGTCCCCGCAAATATTTCTGGTGGCCCCTGTGCCATTACGAGACTCAGCTTACTGATGTTCTCGTCACATCCGAATGCCAATTCTCGTGTGATTCGAGATGCAGTGATGTTACAGGAGGATTGTGACTCATCTTTGCATTTATATTCCAAGTCTGAATACCTTAGCCTGGCTATTTCAATTATTGGTGTTCCTGCTTTGGCGGTTTATAATGCTAAATCTATTGAGAAAATGGCCTGCTGGATGGTAAAATCCATTAATCATACTTCTACAGTCCTATCTGACATGCTGTTAGACGCCCAGGGTGAACGAAGAGCCATCTTGCAAAATCGAGCGGCCATTGATTATCTTTTGCTTAAACATGGACATGACTGCTCTGATTTTGAGGGTCTTTGTTGTTTTAACTTGTCTGATCATACACAATCTATTCGCGCCCACATTGACAGGTTACATGATTTGACGAAGGAAGTTAGAAAACACATTGACCAGGGCTGGTTTGACTGGCTCTTTAATTGGTTACCTGACCTGTATCTGTTACGTCGAATATTAGGAGGTATTCTAATTACGATCGCTGTTTTGATTTCTATTTGTTGCTTTATTCAGTGTATTCCTTCATTACTTCAATTTTGCACATTTGGTACTAGACATAGATCAGTTAGCTTTGTTTCATATTATTCCTCCACAGATGTTAGTTCTGTTTAATGAATGTGTAATAGACTGAAGTCAAGGGTGAAATGTACTGCTCGACTTTCCCGGCCCTATTGTGTTGATGGGTGATTAGGGTGACTTCAGTCTCTCTACCATTCAAGCCTAAGGGTTAGAGTAGTGAATGAAGTCTATTTTCTAGGCACTTCGACATGATCCTGTGTCCTTCCCCATAGATTAGGGCTTGCACACATATCCTAGGGGATAGATTCGTTAGTCTTAGGGATAGCCTGCCCTGTAGTGAGGGTATTTCATGGAGCCGTGCTGAATTCAGGCCTGGTAGGCCTCAAACGGGGGAGACTCCATCTTTCTTTCTGCTCCAGCAGCTTGAGATGCTTCTAGGTTAAAGGGGATGTTTTAGTTATGAGGTGTTATTCGCTTGGAGAGAACCGGTTCAGACCGGCCCTTATCGAAGGATTGTATTTTTCTTCATGCCGAAGACGCTACATCAGGCCGGCCGGCTGGGAAAGTGTCCTTGGCACGGGGAGGTACAAGAATTTGGTGGGCGGCAGGTTACGGGCTGGAATTTTCCATGAGAAAATGCACCTCTATATTAGTGAAAGTCTGAGGCAGATACTGGCACTTATTCTTTCAATCCATAGGCGGCACCTAGCCGTTAGCAGAAAAGCTATTACTTATTCCAGGGAAGACAGATGACAAACTTGAGGGCGGAGAAAGACCAAGAGACAGATACTCTTCTAGCAGAATTGCCAGAGAGGAGAGAGTAGCCGATGAGGAAGAGGTCCCAGTGACTCGGAGAAGGGAGCTACGGAGGTGTGATCTCCAGGCGAGCCGAGGCACAGACGAGAAGGGAACCTAGATGACCATTGAGTGCAGGCTACACACGACTAAGGTGATGTCGACCCCTTTCTTATTAGAGTGTACAACCTAATCTTTCACTTTTCTTTACAGGTTATGTGTTACACAGTAATGTTATGTGCTTGCGTATATGATATATAATAAAGTCAGTTTGTAGTGAATCAACATGTGCTGCGTGTTCTTGTATAAGAGGGTAGCCTATTCTTCTAGTCAGCTGTGACTTGACATGAACAGATGTTAACCCTGATCAGGTAAGTGGTAACTGAATAAGGGAGAGAGGAGCCCCTCGAACCAGAGAACAGGTTGTGCTCAAACTGGCAGTTCTTGTGTGATCTGATAAATGGTAACACTGATTCCCTTGTTGTATGTTATGGTGATCATAGGATGAACTCGTGCTAAGGCTGCCGTCTGGGTAGGAAGTCCTGGGTCCATCTAGGACCGCGAGGCTGAGGCTGCCGTCTGGGTAGGAAGTCCTGGGTCCATCTAGGACCGCGAGGCTGAGGCTGCCGTCTGGGTAGGAAGTCCTGGGTCCATTTAGGACCGCGAGGCTGAGGCTGCCGTCTGGGTAGGAAGTCCTGGGTCCATCTAGGACCGCGAGGCTGAGGCTGCCGTCTGGGTAGGAAGTCCTGGGTCCATCTAGGACCGCGAGGCTGAGGCTGCCGTCTGGGTAGGAAGTCCTGGGTCCATCTAGGACCGCGAGGCTGAGGCTGCCGTCTGGGTAGGAAGTCCTGGGTCCATCTAGGACCGCGAGGCTGAGGCTGCCGTCTGGGTAGGAAGTCCTGGGTCCATCTAGGACCGCGAGGCTGAGGCTGCCGTCTGGGTAGGAAGTCCTGGGTCCATCTAGGACCGCGAGGCTGAGGCTGCCGTCTGGGTAGGAAGTCCTGGGTCTGTCTGGGATCGCGAGGCCGCCACTTGTATTATAAGAGGTCTTGGTATATATAGTAGGAATTCCCTGTCCTTAGGTGGTATATATATATGTGGTTACTTATTGTGAATAGGCCCTAGGGAGGGGGTAACGTTCTGGCTGGGTTAGAGAGGCTCTGTTGAGCGGGTTCTATCTGATCCCAAAACCCAAGCAGAACAGCATCTAATAATATATGGATAGGCGGCTCTAATTACCTTTTCGGTAACCTTACTATCAAAGCTGAGAAGTGTAGATTTAGATCAAATTCCATTAATTATCTGGGACACAATATAACTGGTGATGGAGTCAAACCTAAGGCTGATTTAATCAATACCATAAATAACATGTGTCCTCCATCAAATAAGACTGAGCTGATGAAATTCATGGGCATGATTGAATATTATGCAAAATTTGTGAAATATTTTGCTGTCCCTACTGTTAATATGAGATGTTTGCTGCGTAAAGGTGTAGATTTTGTATGGTCAGCTCTGTGTGAAGAGGAATTTGTTAACATTAAAGGAAAACTCAATGAAGCACCATCTCTTAGAAGTTTTGATCCCTCCATCAAACCTATTCTAAGAACTGATGCAAGTGAAAAGGGGTTGGGTGCAGTCCTAAGGGACGTGGTCCCTTAGGTATTCAAACTGTTATGTTTCTATCAAGGAGTTTGAGAGATCCTGAAAGTCATTACTCAATGGTTGAAAGAGAATCGCTTGCAGTGAATTGGGCTATTACAAAATTAAAAAAGTTTCTTTGGGGAGTTGACTTTGAGGTGCATTATGATCATAAGCCACTAGTGGAGATATTCAGTAAAAAGGGTTTAGACTCTATTTCGAGTAGGATTTCTAAGTGGATTATAGGTTTACAAGAGTATAGCTTTGTTCTTAAGTATATACCGGTTATTGACAATGGTGTTGCTGATGTGTTATCCTGTCTTGTTTCCTCTGATACTTCAAATGAGGATACATAGGATGATGATGAAGAATGGGTCTGTGTGGTGGATCATGATGTTATCTCTGAGGAAAGGTGGAGTGAGGAAATAACCTGTGATCCAATTTTATGTGAAGTAATGTCCCTGGTTCAAAGGAGGTGGAACAGTAGCAACAATGGTTCTGAACTTACTAAACCATTTTGGTTAATGCGTAATGAGTTGTCAGTGGACAAGGGATTGTTATTTCGTGGCACTAAACTAATTCCGTCCTGCAGTCTTAGGAAGGAACTTATTGATTTGGTTCACACATCTCATTCTGGAATTTCTAAGTGTAAAGAGCGATTACTCATGTCGTATTGGTGGCCTGGTATGGACAAAATGGTTCAGCATATCATAAGAGATTGCATTCTGTGCATGTTGAGTGACAAGTCTAAATGTACACACGAGCAACCAATGATGTAAAGAAAGCGTACTAATAAACCTTTGCAGGAAATTGCATTGGATATTGTTGGTCCTATTCACAGTAAGGGGTCACAATCATATATATCATCTATACTTGACATGTATTCAAGGTGGCCAATAATTTTCTTTTTATCTGCAATTGACACAATTAACCCCTTCAGTGCCCATGACGAGCTGGACTCGTCATGGGCCGCGGTGGCGCTGTGCCCATGACGAGTCCGGCTCGTCATAGACCCCGCCCGCTAATACAACGGCCGGCACAGGGCGGGGAAAGGGGCGGGCACTGAAGGGGTTAAGGTGATTCAATGTTTGGAAAATGTATTTGCTGAAGAAGGTTTTCCTGAAACCTTGTTGAGCAACAATGGGGTGCAATTAATTTAGAAGGAAATGGAAGATTTTCTTTCCTCTAAGGGTGTTGTACATAAGACCTGTTCCCTGTATCATCCCAAAGGCCAAAGGCATGATTGAGAGATTTAATAGGGTTATAAAGGAAACGGGCTGGCAGTGTGGAGTGAATGTCATGCTGACAAGTTTGTCCTTTTAATTTAGTGACTGCACAAATTTTAAGCTTATTATTTAAATTGTAAAATTGTTCACTTACTCGCACTCTTGCATCACAACACCCCTCCCCGGTCCACCGCGAGGCTAGCTCGTTTGAGTGGAGGGAGGCAGGTCTCACTTCCGGGAAAGAGGGAGGTTAGCGCTCTGGTGGCACAACCCCCTCTACAAAACTGGATGGTATCCTCGACGCAAGAGGACGCGCGCTGACAGCGTGGAGTGAATGTCATGCTGACAAGTTTGTCCTTTTAATTTAGTGACTGCACAAATTTTAAGCTTATTGTTTAAATTGTAAAATTGTTCACTTACTCGCACTCTTGCATCACAACACCCCTCCCCGGTCCACCGCGAGGCTAGCTCATTTGAGTGGAGGGAGGCAGGTCTCACTTCCGGGAAAGAGGGAGGTTAGCGCTCTAGTGGCACAACCCCCTCTACAAAACCGGATGGTATCCTCGACGCACAGCGGACGTGCCAGCGGCATACCGAAGGCGTGCCAAAGGCAAGCCCGTCTCCGCCCGTCTGTGCCCGTCTGCGCCCGTCTGCGCCCGTCTGCACCCGTCTGCGCCCGGGAGTCGCCCGGAGCCAGGGACTCTGGACAATTGCTGCCAGAAAATGGCCCCCCATTGATATTAGTGTACTCTACTAGAGAGTTGCTGGAGATAAGATCTAATCCCTGCCCTGCCGACCGGTCTGACACCTGGCCATCTCCGAAGGGCCCTTTCGCATGCCTAACTTGCCGGTTTCAGGGCTCTCTGGGTGAGAAGGCACCAATCCGTCATGCTACTGCCAATATACAACCCTCTGGCCCTCAACCTGCTATCTTTGAATGCTCTAATGCAGGATTCGCCATAACTAACACAGGTAAACGCCCAACCAATTTTCAGCAAGGCTGGAAAAGTTTACTATGTAATCTAAGATTTCTTCCCAAGCACTCTGCCGAGGTTTGGGATCTCTTTTCCTCTGTGCAGCCTGACCTTGGGTTCCTGACCGAAACTTGGCTGAAGCCCCATTCTGTCCCCTCCATCGGCATCTCTTTGCCCGAGGGATATAGGCTTGCTCGAATGGATAGACAACTAAAGATGGGGGGTGGAATTGCCATAGTACATAGACAGCATCAAGGTCACCATACTAGAACAACGAAGTGACCTGACCATGGAAGTCATGGTCTTTCGTATAGACCTCTCGTCTCAAATGAGCGGGAAGGGGGGCCATGTCTAGCGACCCCCTGGCCCTTTAATGGAATTTTCTTTACAACTCACTGAATTAATCGCTCCTCATGTGATTGCGAGCAGCAATTTTTTACTGCTGGGCGATTATAACATACACAGTGAGTGTGCCTCTAATGTGGATGCAGGGACACTCCTATCAGATTTAGCCATATTAGGGTTAGCCAAGCTTAACGAGGGCCCTACGCATATAGCTGGCCACACATTGGATATTATTTTTTCCAATTCTTCCAATGTTTCCTGCGAATGACCGCAGCCATTGCCATGGTCAGATCATGCGTCAATTGAATTCTTTATTCAGGCCCCAAGGAAGACAAGTAGTCTTAGCCATGCTACCCACCATCTTTGTAGACAATGGAAGAGAGTCACCGTGGAGGGCTTCCCAGCCTCTTTCGTAGAACCACGGATCTCAGAATTAGACAACATAGACGACGCCCTCGCTAAATACAATGTGGCTGTTTCTAGTGCTATTGACCAGTTGGCACCACTGAAATCCCTTCCCATCATTCCCAAGCGCCCCCAGAATGCTTGGTATTCTTCCCAACTGCGAGCACAGAAACGACTTTGTAGGAAGCATGAAAAACGGTGGCGTCTTACCCATGATGAGAGAGACCGAGGTAGGTTTTATGACTCCCTGGCCAATTACCAGGGGAAAATTAGGGCAGCACCCAAAGCCCATATAGCACTACAATTGGATCAGGCTCATAATGTCCCCAAAGTGCTTTACCGTGTTCTCCAGACCTTTACTAACCCTATAGCCTGTGAGAACCCAGAAGCTCCTACACAAAAATTGTGCGATGACATCAGAAACTTTTTTACACAGAAAATAGAGCTTATTTATGATAAAATAGTTTTGTCAGGGAGGCATTCCACAATCATCTTACTGCCTGAGGTGCCCGCGCAGATAGCTACTCAACTACTGGGGAGTTTCCCCTCAGTTACACAGGTAGTTACACAGGTAGAGGTAGAGTCACTGATTCGTATTGTAAAATCAGGCTCCCCTCTGGACACCATCCCGGCTAAGATCACCACCTCCCTTGCTTGTCATCTGTCCCCTTCCATTGTGCATCTTCTTAATATCTCCCTGAAAGAGGGCCTTGTTCCTTTGGAATGGAAAGCAGCACAGGTCATGCCTATCCACAAGAACACCAAGGCTCCGCTGACCGAGTTTTCCAATCTCCATCCTATTTCTCTCCTCCCATTCCTGAGCAAGCTATTGGAGAAGTACATAAACACACATCTCTCCAATTATGTCAAACGGACATGTAGCCTTAACTCTTCCCAGTCAGGTTTTCGGCCTAATTACAGCACAGAATCAGCCCTACTAGCGGTCACCGACAACATCAGGATGACACTAGATAGAGGCCATTCTACGATTCTGATGCTGTTGGACCTATCAGCCGCGTTCGACACGGTTTCCCATCAGATACTGCTCAGGAGATTGGAGGAGATTGGACTTAGAGACTCGGCTCTTAAGTGGCAGGCGAGTTTTCTATCCTCTCGTTGGCAGGCTGTCAACCTTGGCCTATATCTCTCAGCCCCCACAGAATTGACCAAGGGAGTACGCCAGGGCTCTTGTTTGAGCCCGACTCTGTTTAATTTCTACGTGACTCCCTTGGCCAACCTGTTAAGGAGTTGTGGGTTTATTCTCATCTCCTATGCTGACGATACTCAGCTGCTTTTTCCGTGCAAATTTCACTCCATCAGTGCAGGAAACCTTCTCTTCAGGAATGAGAACTATCTCTCAATGGATGAGGAGTAATCTCCTTCAGTGCAACGTGGGAAAGACGGAGGTCATACTTTTCGGGGAGGCCCAATTATTATGGACCCCTAATTGGTGGCCAACTGACCTGGGTACCCCTCCCATTTCAAAAACTTGTGTAAAAAATCTTGGTGTTCGCCTTGAACAGACCCTCACTATGAAGGAGCATGCTGCTCAGATGGCCGGCTCCTGTTTTCATGTGTTGGGTCTGTTGCATCACATTCTCCCTCTGCTCCCTGATTCGACCCAGAAGACACTGGCCCAGACACTTATCTTAAGCTGTCTGGATTATTGCAATGGCCTGCTGGCCTCCGCCAACGAGGCCACCTTCGACAGACTGCGGCACGCCTGATCGTCAATGCCCCCCCCAGGACTGCCTCCCGCCCTTTGCTTTACAAGCTCCACTGGCTCCCCATACAGGAGCGAGTGAAGTTTAAGGTCTGTTGTATCATAAATAAGGCCTTGGCCAACTCTGGTCCTACCTACCTTGCGGACAAATTCATTCCTTACATACCTCGGAGGTCTCTCTGCTCAGAATCTAAATCCCTACTTGAGGTACCTGGATTTAAAAGGGGCAGACTGGGCAGCAAGTCCCTATCTTATCTTGGCCCCCGCTATTGGAATAAGCTTCCTTTGCAACTGAGACAGTGCACGGACTATCTCCACTTCAGGAAACAGCTCAAGACTTCCCTCTTATGTTTTTGATTTTTAGCGGACAGTTCTCCACACGCTGTCCGTCCAAGCGCAGAGATACCCCTTCAGGGGCCGATTCTGGCGCTTTATAAATAAACAAATAAAACCATTGTTTTAGCAAAATCTCAATCATTAGACTGGAAAAAAGAAGTTGTGAAGAAGGTGGAAGAGTATAGACTATCTCCACATGCAACTACAGGTAAGACGCCTTTTCTTCTGTTCAGAGGTAGAGTGCCTAATACCATGGTGGAGCCTTCTTGGGTCAATAGGTATGAATTATCTAAAGGCAAAGAGAGTGTATGTGATGGTCGTATAATTCAAAAGAAGGATGAAGAAAAAGCCATGCATAGGAAGAAGTATTTTGATTTAAAAAAAAGCTGTTAAGAGAACAATTGTAAAAGTTGGCGATTGGGTGATGATAAAGCGTCCTGGGTTATTAGGAAGTTCTTCATCCAAATTCATGAAACCTACAAAAGTTATTAAGGTGTTTAACAATGCTATACAAACACAGGATCATCGTGTTTGGAACTTAAATAGATTGGTGGCAGTCAAGGGAAATCTTGATTGTGAAGTTCATGATAATTCATCCAACAAAGATTCTGTAATTGGTGGTGATAATGTTATACAGAATGCACGACGTCCAACTAGGATTATTAGATGAGCCTCTTGTTATAATGATTTTGTATAATTTTCTTTAGCAAGTTGTTATTTATAATGTTTTTGTAGTGTAGTTCTTTTATTTGATGAAGAAGGGGGATCTGTGGTATTTCATACTTCATGACATGTCCTTCATAACATGTCCTTGTTATGGTGCTTAGAATGTTGTGTATGTCATAGGGTTCTCTGCTTGAGTATGTAAAGTGGGTCAGTTGGAATTAATGCTGGCTTGTGATGGATGGGATCGTTCTCCTGGAATAAACTTTATTTTGGGATTTCCACTTTCATTATACAATAGTTTATAGATGTTAGGCTTGCTTTTAGAATCATTTAAAATGGCAGTCATTAAGTTGTATGGCAGTTGAATAAAACATAATTTACTGGCAAAATATTTGAGCTAGTACAAAAAACAGAGAGAATGTATTTTTCACAATTTTAATAGCTTGCAAAATAGAAATGATCCCAAAAATGATTAAATGTAAAGTAAAGCTTTGCAGCTTGGCATAAAATGAAGTATGCTGACTAGGCATCTTTGGTGTGCTTATATAATGTGAAATTAATAAATATATTTGTTCCGACTTATCTACTTTTCAGGGACATAATTAAGGCTCTGATTTGCTATTACTCTATTCGCAAAAAGCGGATGTAAATTGTACACCGACTTTTTGTAAATGTACTAGATTTTTGTGAACTGACCTATGTACCAATAGGTCATTCATAAAATACTGAATTGCAAAGTGTGGAAATCAATCAGAGGGATGGTGGTCTGCAAGGGACAGCAGACCGCCATCCCCAAACTGAATTCCAAAATGGAAAACTATGTTTTTTAGAAGCCGCCCATGTTCCTTAAATTAATAAGTGCTACTTTTTTTAATAGCTTGGCAGCTATGATCCATAGCATGGAATCACTTAAAAAAAGAGCTAATTTCTGTATATTTTCTTAAATAAATACAGTCAGGAAAATTGACTATTTCATCTTTAAATATGTGTAAAAATCAGTAAAAAAGGAAATTCTCATTTATAATACCGTCCAAAAGAGTGTTTGTACAGTACATCTATGCTTAAAAATATTATACAGCAATTTCCAAATAATATATACTGTTGGAGAAGTTCACATGTAAAATATTACTCACATAATGTGTATCCCATCAATTATCTCTATATACATGAACTAAGGGGCATATTTACTAGAATGGTGGTGCAGCACAGAGCGTAACCTTGCTGCGCTGCATTGTGTCACAAGGAAAGTGCAGGAATGCACAGTATTTATCCAATATGGTGCATTCCGGTCCTTTCCCCCTGTGTTGGTGCCATTTGGTAGCCTAGTGCCAATGCAGGCACCCTTGCACCATGGTGCAAGGGTACCTCAGTTACAGGCAAGCTTGTTCTCGTGAAGGAAGGGGCACCTCCCTGCACAAAAAACTGTCCATTGAGGTGTTTTCAGCACAGATAGAAAGAGAAAAAAACAAGGATAAATAAACATATTTATTCTTGCCTAGCCTAAACTGGGAGGTGCACGTTTTTACAGCAAAACATTATTTTTACCATACAAAAGTGTGTTTGTACAGTACAGCTATGCTTACAAATATTATACAGTCATTTCCAAATAACATTTACTGCTAGAGAAGTTCACAGGTAGAATATATTACAAACAACTGGCTCTGTGAACATTAACTAAGGGGCAAATTTACTAGAAAGGTGGCACAGGACACCACAGCAGGTTACTTACTGCTTTGCCCTGCAACATAGGGAAAGGACAGCAATGCAGCACATTTATACATTAAGGCGCATCCCTGTCCTTTCAATCTGCGATGGCTCCGTTTCTGCAGCCTAGTGGCAACGCCATGTTGCAAGGATGCCTGCATTACAGACAGGATTGTTTTTGTGCAGGAAGTGCACCTTCCTGCACAAAAAAAATCCTGAGAGGTGTTTCCCTCCTTCAATGTGTGCTGCATTCTGTAGAATGAAGCGCACATAGAAAGAGGAAAACACTAGGAGAAATAAACCTATTTCTTCTCGTTAAGCCTCACCCGGGGAGGCGTAAGGCTCTGACGCATTCCTAGGTTTAAAAGTCCTTGTAAATTGGAGAATGTGTCAAAAACCATGGGGGTTGCAGGGGAACACCCACCGCAACACCCATGGAACGCATCCACAGTGCAGAGTAGGCAATGCAGCGATTTGTGCTGCATTGCCTTACTCCATAGCTACAAGACCATTCCAAGTTAAGCAAAATGACTTTGTGTGGCCTCATACATATGATTTGGTTGGTTTGCACTGCTATTCTGTCACAAAAAGTGATGCAACAGCGGTTTAAGAGGCTCATAAATATGCACCACTATCTGTGGCGCAATGATGGTGGAAGCAGTACTCTATATGTACAAGATGTCGCATTTGTCCAAATGTTTCAGTTTTTGGATCTTGCTTTGGAAAAAAGTGGCACCCCACACAAATTAAATATGCAAGGTAGGCGTACTGACGCAAATGGTAACGGAAATCTAACAATGTGATATTTATGGGAATGCCAATTCATGCAGATCAGCAACCCAGGCGTAAGAAATGAAGCAGTGTCTCTGGTATAAGAAGACAAACCACACAACACAATTTGGCAAGCTTAACTACACCATGGAGGAGTCATTCTGCAGCTGGGAGTTGCCAGGACACCACCACCACGTAGGCAGCGAAGGAGAAGGAAGCCTGTGTTCCTTCAGTGCATATTCCTCATTGACCTCAACAAGGATGAAGTTATCAATTTTTACAGACTCAGGAGGGAGTCTATCATACAATTGCTCCACCAATTGGGCTAAGTCTCGAACCACCAACAGCCATGCCCAACAAACTGTTGGCAGTGCTCCACATGCTGGCATTTTGTTCCTTTCAGATCACAACAGCCATAGTGGCATGAATTTCAAAGCCATCATTTTCTGCCTTCCTACCCTCTGTCCTGGATGCTATCATCACTCTCACACCCCAGTACCTCCTCTTCCTTAATGATGCATGCCATGAATACCAAACAAGGTAAAACTAGAAATGCCTCGAAATAATATGCCTCCCCAGGTGATGTGTAACAAGGACAAATAATTTAGGTCATCCAACTCACTTCTACTTCCTATGTGTGCTTCATTTTGTGGCACAAATAGATAGAGAAGAATGTCTTTAAGGCTTGCTGAATCACAGGAAAGTGCAACTCAGGCACATTGTGTCTGTGCTAGGCACCCCATGGTGTGTCAGTTCAAGGTGAAGTGACAGGAATGTGCCAGATGACATAAATGTGCTGCCCTACTTCCTTTTCCGAGTGATTAAGTGTAGCTCCCCTAGGTGACTTGCTGCTCTGCACTGTGCCACGTTGGCAAATTACTGGCCCCTAGTGTCTTGTGCACATAGTGTGAACAACATGCTGAAATGAGTAGACAAGGATTTGCCATTCTGTCATTCCCTCACTAATGTACGGAACATCTGTGTGTAGTAAAGTGTCATTCCACACTGTGTGAATGAACGAAACCACATCATCTCCACTTGTCAACCAATCACCACAAAACCCAAGTGGTACGCCTGACAAATCAATATGAGTACAAAGACTACACAAGAGGTACGTGTGAGATGAGGGTCTCCAAAATGGCGTTCCTAGTCTCAGCATCAGTTAAAGTGCCACAATTTCAATAGTGTGATAGCAACTCCTGTGTAAATGAGCAAGTGTGTCACAAATGGCAATATAGTTGTATGTTGTTCAAAGTTTCAGGAGCAACATTGTAAGATGTATTTGCAAAGTCCATGTCTGGCATGCAATGTAAGTGTAGGCCTCATTCATGTGCAAATGTCAATATTGGGTAACAATGTCATACCAACAGTACAAAACACACATATGTCTCTTCCATTACTGACAGTCTTGGTGCACACATACACTTAGGTATCAAGCCACATTCACATATGTGACCAATGTGATAGATCATCAGTGTTGTGGTGTATGTTGGCCAAAGTATGTGCATACAAATCTATTTTGAACTCACAAATTCAAACAAGGCTGTCAAACATGACATACATCAGTAACTAACCCAGAATAAAATGCAACCAGGCCCAGGACAAGGTATCACAGTGTACTCACAATACCAATCTAAACTTTCACTGGCCACATCAATGATGACAGAATCAATGCATAGAAGTACAGAATCCCCTACAAGTTGGAGTCACACACATACATGTGAAAACCGAAAATATTGTGTCCAGGTATGTAGTTGAAAGCTACCTGTAGCCACATTAGTTAGTCGTACGTACAAATGGCCCTCATTGCAAAACCTTTGTGTCAATCCAAGTCCACCATAACAGCACATGTGTCAATGTAAAAAAAAATGTCATGTAGGCAAGTGACAACATCTGAGGTTTCACAAGGACATATGTATGTTTGACTTCCAACATGTTGGCACTGCACATCCTATCTAGGGATGAACATATAAGAGAAAATCAGATCAATATTTTGGCAATTTGCACTTGTATTGAGTGCACAGAACATGGAGTGCGCACTAACATTTTAAAACACCTAACACAGTAATCTACTGCATCTACTTAAAAGTTAGCACATAGAAGTGTCCAAGGTATCAGGCATGGTCAACATTTTCTGAGGCAGAGAGAACTGGAAGAGACATGGGTAAACCATTGTTCAACTGTATATATAACACATTTCCTCAAATATTGTAAGAAATGAGTATGAGTTACTCAGTACAGATAACACACATTGACAGGAACGTAGCCATCACAATGTGCATAGTTATTAACACTTGCTTTTTCTTGACTTTCAGCTGATCAAGTATATGATCTGCAGTCATGGGTCCTGACCCCAATTGCACATCTCCAGACTGAGCCAAAATGACACTACAACTAGGCACTTGTCAAGACCCGGAATGTAGTTGAACCATCACAGTGTGCATAATTTCTTTACTTATATTTTTGGTTACATGATCGCCAATATACTTGCAATTCTCTGAAATGTTCAAATCAATGTTCAAATAAATGTTTTAACTCATGCATTGTGTTGGTTTTTATGTCACAGTCACTCTAAACATCAAGTAACTCAGATCTTCTGAACTAGAAGCAGGCCACACCATGTGACAATCATGTTGACAGAACCGTTGAGCAACATAGGGCCATGTTGCTCAAAATATTATCTACCAACGCAGAAATGATCAGCGAGACACAGTGTACTGTATTCAAGGGACAGGGCAGGCTTGCCATATATCAGCATCCAAAATAACTATTCCTGTGTGCACAGCTAGCAGTCTTGCTGTGTTCTGCATCAGCAAATTGTGTTTCGGATAGTAGTAAGTGAGTTTTAGAACACAAGCCACCCAATATGTCCACACCTGAGACAAAGCGCTCATTGAAGTGTGTCTCACCAATGCAGTACCATGCAGAGTGGCAACACTTTGCTGGAACAAAAGTTGTTGTAGATACCATCACAGATCATGAGTGATGGTTAGCATGGACAAAGGCCTAGTGACGTGATAATGTCCTTTGTAAAGAAGGCATAATAATAAATAAATTTCTAAAGCACATGGTTATATTCACTAGTATGTCCCCGCGCTGTACATACATGCACGTGTGGCCATCATCAAAACACAACTCTTGTGACTCAATTCCTGGCCATATTGTCATAAATACCACATCATGCCACAGTTGACAACTCACACATTTACCATGCATTGCACAGCAATGCAGTGAGGCTCAAAAGCCTGTAACAAAACACTATGAACAGATGACCCTGTAATGTCTGGTATTTCCCAGAGAGGTAATAGAATAGGGGGTGTTCTTGCAACCATCACATCACCTGGAAAATACAGAGACCAAAAAAGTGGGGTGTCCATGTCACAAGTCACACAAACATACATGTATAAATACACTATTTCATGTAAAATGGTGCCATGGTGGATTTTGAATATAAACTTATCTCTGCATGGTAAAAGTAGTTTACCCCTGCCCTTTATATATAAGTGCATAGTTGAGGGGTTCACACATCTTGTTACATCCCAACTGGGAAATGGCATTATTTGAGTGTGTGCCATTACATACACCTGTGTCATGGAGTGCAGTCTTCTTGGACCAGGAGGACCCCAAAGAGACCTGCCCTCAGAGTAGATGCACTGCTACTGCCTTTGACAGGACTAAGACAGAGCGAAAGCTGGATTGGCATCATGATGTTTAATGAACTGTTGTAGTGAACATGACCATGTGACTCAGGTTCACAGCTGTGATGCCTACTGGCTCATTCACCTCTTATAAAGTACTGTTGGTGTGTCACGCTCACCCCTGCCCAACATGATGTTGTTGAAAATATGTGTGCATGATAAACCCATGTACAGAGTGCATATGACTGTGCATGACGTACACAACACATGGGTTCCATTGTTGAACAGTGTGCACATGGTGAGTGTGTGTGTGCTGGCAGTGTGTGACCAACCTCACACACTCAGGTACAGTCAAAAGGGAGTATAGTATCAATCATTATGTGGTGACTGAGTGTGTGTGCAGCATTTTGTAATGTAGGTAGAAGCCAAACACATGTACATCACAGCATTGTGGCACGAATGTCCTGTGACAGTAAACCGATGGTTAGCATATAAAGCATGGCCGCACAGTGTGGGGCAGGAAGTCCTCCTACTGCACTGCTGTGTGTGAAAGCAAGAGGGTAGGAGTGTGCTGCATCCAATAGTATGCAATGCATCTCTGCCTTTTCTCCTTCATCAGTACTGTTTTAGCTGGCTAGTCCCAACCCAACCTCCCAGGCACAATGGTACAAGGATGCTTTATTTGCATGTAGGAATGGATTGGTTCATGAAGGTGTGCCTTCCGGATTGGCAAAAGAACCTGTGAGGCATAGGCCACAATGTAATTGTGCTGCAGAATAAAGCACATATGGAAAGCTGAAGTAACAAGGAGATCCTAAGTAGTACACCTTGTTACCCCACTCCTGGGAAAGTTGTACTTACTGGGGCATTCCCGGGTTTCCTTAGTTTAGCACGTCTGGGAATTGGTCTCATACCATGGAAGCAGCATGGGCTCACCCATGCAACAGTCATGGAATCTCCCTCTGGTGCTGAGTGAGGCAATGCAGTGTTATCTGAAAGAATTTGTATCACACAAGATGAATGAGCCCCTACTGGGTTATGCAATGTGGACTTGGGTTAGAAAGATAATATCATAATAGATGGGAATTGCAGATGTACCATGTTGCATTGTGGAAGCGCCACACAACTCAGGTCATACATATCGCCCTGAGTGCTGAAGGGCCTGCACCACTACATTAAATGGAGGACCTTCTCTAGCTCTGTGTGTAAGACATGGTTGACACACAAAACCATGCTGCAATTTGGAATTACATCTGATTGTGTTAATAAATCCTGGAGATGTGCAAGCTGAGTGGGAAATATACTGCAGTATGGGTGAGCCATCTGAAGAACCAGAACCTTTTGGGCCTGGCGGCGCAGGGTACGCCTTAATCTCCTGGGTTCTCCTGCTCAGCTACACAGAGACACGGGACACTCTGTTAGGCGTTAGAAGATCAGATTAATTAGCTGCAGCTAGTACAGTTCTCCCAGAAGTACACAAGGTAGGTTCTCAGGAGACTGCCACTTCACTCTGTGGCGCACAAACTTTTATACCATATAGGTAACATATACATTAACCAAGTATACACCCAGCAAATACAAGAAAGAGCCAATAAGGAAAGTTGAAAAACAGGACAGAACCAATAAGAGAGATTTGAAAACAAAAGTGTCAGATGACTCAAAGAAACCTCTCCTCCAACTGTGTTTGTCACCCCTCCCTCAAACTAATTTATTAACGGAGTCGTAACAATCTTGCAGGTGGCGAGATACGTTTGTGTGTGTTGGAGGACAGTTGTGAAACGAGAGAATGCTAGCAGAGGACAGTGAAGGCCAGACGATAAGATAAAGTCGGAAAAGAATAGTGTGAACCAACAGATAGTTGAGATGGGGATTAGGAAAACCAGACAGGGATTAGTGTACTCGGCCAGACCTAACACCAGCTTTGCAAATAGAGGCAGAAGGACAATTTTGACACGAAGCGGCAGAAAAAGCAAAATAGACTTTGTTCGCCGTGCTGCCTGAGTGATGGCAACATAAAATGGCGGCGGAGCACAAAATGGGAGGTCGATTCGATCGCGATCGGAAATCGAAGTTCCTCAGACCCTCCTTTTGCCAGAACTCAGGCAAGGTAGACTCATGTTAATCTGAGTCAATGTCGATAGCCATGAGGTTGCTGTAACATCATTTTTATGTTTTCTGTTCTTGGTGATTTGGGTTTAGGGATGCACATAGTAGCACATAGGTCACAGATGGCGGGGCCACAGTGCAGACAAAGGTAACAGGAGAAAATAATGGTCAAAATTATTCCGAGAAATGTCAATGCTTTCCAACCCCATTTGGACAGTAGTCCCCAAAACCACTCCGAAAAGGACCAATCTCCTTCGTCCTGGTGAATCGACTCAGAGATTATATGCAACTTGGAGATAGCTTGGTATACTGTCGGAGTGTCATTAGGTATGAAAATACAGCAACTTGACCCGATCAATTTGCATACTCCACCACGATCTGCAAGAACAAAATCTAAGGCAACTCGATTTTGTAAGGTCATAAGACGGTCCGCCTATAGTTCTGCCGTGATATTACTTAAGGCTACTACAGTGATGTCTATTGTGGTCTCTACGACACGGACTAGTTGCCTTATATTTCTGCTGTTGGCCATTGGACCCCAAAAAGGAAGAAATCCTTTGAGGAAATCTCCTCCTTCTTGTCCTACTGTGTCTTTCGAATCAATAATCCCTCTGCCATATCTGTTTCGATGATAGTTTGCAGAAGCGGTGTATGTAGGGGGAAGAAGGAAAGCTATATAGCAGGTACCAGAAAAATCCGTGGGTAACCATGTGTAAGCTCTATTGTAGCAGATAAAATACGTGCCCTGAGATGGCACTAGAGGAGGCGAGTTCTGAGAGGAATAAACGTACGTGTGAGAACAGTTATTTCTTTGTACGGTGTCAGAGGAGCGATCATTAATTTGTAGACAGAAATTCCCCTGATGAGGAATCGTCCAAATTGGCGGAGATTTTCTTTGTTTGACTTTATCACTAAGACTAGTGATATAATGGGTGACGTTCCAGTTTGTATATGATTTTCTTTCATCAATGGAAATCTTACTATTTTCCATGATTTTAGCCATAGCTACCATTCCCTTAATTAATGAGCTATGACTAAAATCTGGACCACCAATATATGAATTAATGGAGCGTTTGAACTTACTTTGGTAGGCATTAGAGAAAATAATAAAATAAGCCCAAGCAGAACCCTCATAAGAGAACGGGAGAACTAAATATGGCATTCCTTTCTCTGTGGTATGTGGCATAAGTCCACACACCCAACAGTCAGTCGTATTGACCACTAACTGGTGTTGATGTAACAACTGGACAAAGGAATTGTTGTAGTATTCAGTTCTTCTAATGAGTTCATGTTGAGGAACGGTATGACAGAGATGTGGAGAAACAGTAGAAGAAGACAAAGAGGAAGAAGGAGAGATAACTTTTTGCTGCAGAGCATAAATAATCCAACCGATAAACGCCAAAGCAATACACAATAGTATAACGACACATAAGGTTATATTAAAACGACTGTACATTAATTTACAGGATTCTTTTTTCATTTCATCCTTTTTCTCTCTTTTGCCTCGTTTAGTTTCCATCTTTCTAATGGATGCTCACGGCAATCTTCCTCGATCACTCAATTATGATTATCTGCCGTCCTATGACACTGCAAGTCCTGCAGGCCTATGGCCACTACTCAGGTCACAATTAAGACTCCTACCGTGACCCTGCAACCGGGACAGAATACTACACAAGAGAGGAGAAATCTTAAGAGTTCTTTTGTCTAGGTCTCAAATTATAATGTTCTTTGTTAGGAGTAGTCTGTTCTTGGAACAATGTTCGTGGATTGGTCGTATTCAATCGATGATGCGATGGTATTGCTTCCTGAAGAATGTCGTCGTCCTCTTTCTCAGACAATGTCCCATTCAGGTGTGCATCACTGAAAGGTATGAATCGTGGAACTTTTTCACTTTCTGAGCCACCAACACCCCTACGAACCCACTGATGAAAGGGTAGAGGCAAAGGCACTTTCTTACAATGCACACCGTGAATCCAATTCTTCTTTCCTTCGACTTTAACTGCTGTTCTCGTGGTCAGAAGTACTAAACGTGGCTCCCTCCATCTGGGCTCCAAATTTCTCGTTCTTTGGAAATTCTTGGTGCAGACCCAGTCACCTGGTCGGATGGAATGACCTGGGTCTGTGGAAGCCTCTGGTAAAGCACTTTGTATCTGTTGATGGAGAACACTCAATTTAGTCGTGAGATCATGCAGGTAGTCAATCAACATTGGATATGGCAAGTCTGAGTATTTCTTAGGGCGAGGGACTCCCCATACGTTGGCCGGGCGTCCAAAAACCACTTCGTAAGGGCTAAGTCCCAAACGAGAGTGTACTGCAGTTCTGGTGGACAGTAGAGCTAATGGCAAAGCATCAGGCCAATTGAGTCCTGTACTAGCCTGAACCTTTGCTAACTTTAACTTCAATGTACCGTTGTAGCATTCTACTAAACCCGCTGATTGTGGATGATTTGCCGCTTGGAACTTTTGCTTGATACCAAGACCCGCACAAACTTTTTGCATGACTTGGCCAACAAATTCGCTCCCATTGTCACTCCAGACAATGCGCGGCAAACCAAATCTAGGGAAAAATTCTTTCAGTAGAATTTTAGCTGTGGATAAAGCTGTGTTGTCTTTTAGAGGGTATGCTTCTATCCATCTTGAAAAGGCGCATACTACCACCGGAACATATTTGAGGTTGTTGCATCGTTCCATATGAATATAATCAATCTGCAACACTTCAAATGGATATGCTGGAGGAGCAAAGTGACCTGCTGGAGTTGAGGTTCCCTTTCCTGGGTTGTACATCAGACAAACAATACAATGTTTCACTACATTGTCTGCACATTTTGGGATTGTGTCATTTTGCCACACTGGAGCCAGAAGTTGCATATACCTTTTGTACTTAAGTGGGCTGGACCATGTGCCATAGTAACCACTGGGAGCACATAGGCATCTGGTAACAGCCAATGTTGGTGTTCAGATAGTTCCACCCAACAACCCATCTCATCTAACATTCATGTACTTTCTCTCCACTTGCTCAACTCTTTCTCTGAAGCCTCTTTCTGAATCGCTCGTACACTTTCCACTGTATCCTCATACATTCCTCTCTCTCTCTAACCCAATTTGCAGGACCCGCCACATACATTCGATTTGTTGCGTCTCTCGCTGTCTTTTTCGCTACTTTGTCTGCAAATGCATTTCCTCGACCAACATCATCTGTAATCTTTTTGTGTGCACTACACTTCACAATCGCTATCTGGGTGGGTAAGGCAAGTGATTCAAGGAGATCAGTCACTAACTGACCATGTTGTATTTTGGTGCCATGTGAAGTGAGAAATCCCCTTTCCTTCCAAAGACGCCCAAAATTGAACGCTACACCAAAGGCATACTGGCTGTCAGTATACACGTTCACTCTCTTCCCTTTTGACAATACACATGCTCTTGTTAAAGCTCTCAATTCTGCTGCTTGAGCTGAATTATGCCTAATACGTGCTGTTTCCACAACTGTATGCAAAGTAGTCACAGCATAGGCTGAAACTGTATCTCCATTAGGTATTTTAAAACAAGAACCATCTACCCATAGAGTTCCATCTGGATTCTCTAACGGTGTGTCCTTTAAGTCAATTCTTCCTTTTGTCTCTTCCTCAGTACGAAAGAAACAATCATGTTGCTCCTCAACACTTTTCTCATCTGGAAGGGGCAACAGAGTGGCTGGATTTAGGGTATTACATCGTTTGATGTGTACGTGACTAGCCAACAGTGTCAGCTCGTATCCAGTTAGATGAGCACTCGTAAGATGCTGCGTTTTCGTTCTATTTAGTAAGGTATCCACTGCATGTTGTACCATGACAATGAGAGTGTTATCCAACACTATTCCAGCAGACTGTCGGATAGAAATTGCTGCTGCTGCTGTCGCTTTGAGGCAACTGGGCAATGCTTTAGCTACTGGGTCTAATGTAGCCGAAAAATAGGCACATGGTCGCTGCTTGTCTCCAAATCGCTGTGTTAAAACTGACAACGCACAACCTTCTCTTTCGTGAACATAGAGCGTAAAAGGCTTACTGTAATCAGGAGTACCCAATACAGGAGCGGAACACAGAGCAGTACGTAAATCAGTAAAACTCTTTTTGCACTCATCAGTCCATGGAAGGGGGTGAGGCGTATCTTTTAAAGTGAGGGCCAACAAAGGTTTGGCTATTAGAGAGAAGTTAGGGATCCATTGCCTACAATAAGAGGTGATACCCAGAAAGGCACGTACCTCCCTTTGTGTGGATGGCACAGACATTGGCATAATCGCTTGAATTCGTTCTGCCGTTAATCGTCGTCTCTCCTTTGATAGGAGATGACCCAAATAGATAACCTCTCGACGAACATATTGTAGTTTAGAGGGTGAAACCTTATGATTCAGATCAAACAAATGGAGTAACAATGCAACAGTGACATTTTTGAAAATCTCTTCTGAATCAGCAGCGATTAACAAATCATCCATATATTGGATGAGAGCAGCACCAGACGGCAAATGAAAAGTATCAAGATGACCTTTTAAAGCTTGGCTGTAAATAGAGGGACTTTCACAATAGCCTTGAGGTGCGCGCTTAAACCGGAAGCTTCAGCCTACAAGAGAGAAGCCAAAAATGTCCCTACTCTCTTCTGCAATGGGAATACTAAAGAAGGCATTCTTTAGATCGATAACAGAGAACCAGGTCGCCGTAGAAGGTATAATTGTCAACAAAGCAGTGATATCTGATACTACGGGAAACTCTGGCACAACAATTTTGTTTACCTCCCGGAGATCAATTACAAAATGATATACAAGTGGCTGAGAAGGATCAGTGTGTTTAAGAACAGGAAGAACAGGACTATTGCATGTGTTACCTCTCGTTTCTTCAACCACATCCTTCTGAATCAAGTCATGAATGATTTCCAAAAGCGCTTTTTCACCTTCAGTAGAAATTCTATACTGTGGGATACGCGGCAATTCAACATTGGGCTTAAGAGTGACCACGTAAGGTGGAATCTCAAGGCAACCCACATCGTTCGGACCCGTGGCCCAAAGCTTTGCTGGAAGAGAAAGCAATTCAGGTGGAAACTGATCTTTGGACAAATACATTGGAGAAGTCAGTTTCTGTCCTAAAGTAAGATGTATACCAGAAGGAGAACAATATATCGTAGCATGCATTATTTTCAATAGATCTATACCCAACAGATTCTCACCGCAACCATTCGTCAAGAGAAGTAGAGCTTCCAAGTCATAAGGGCCAATTGAGATAGGCAAAGGGCAAGAAACTGGGTTACGAAATGGGGTGCCAGAGAATCCTACAGAAACATTTGTTAAGCCAGACAAAGGTGCCCCAGGGAGTTTAGAATGAATGATAGAACTTCTCATCGCCCCAGTATCTAGAAGAAATGGCTCTGAAACACCCATTGTAATGACGTTAAAATAAGGTCCATTCTGATTTACTGGAATCGACACAACTCCCTTACTTTGTCCATGGCTGTCCTAGTTGGCATGAAGACTCTCATTTTCGTTCTCAACATAACAATCTTCATTGTAATATTGCGTAGACCTAACATTTTGCTGATCAAAATAGTTCACAGAATTGGGAGAAGGAAGGGCACGCTGTTCTTGAGTCAACACACCTCGACCTCTACCTCTGTTTGCTGACTGGAGGCCAGCACGACCTCGTGGAGCAGATAATGCTCCATTGCGCTGCAATAAAACCAGACAACTAGTCTTAAAATGACCTTCTTCTCTACAATAGGCACATTCATTAGGTCCTAACAAAGGTCGCGGAATGTACGGCTCAGGTTTTTGATACAACCTCTGAAACTGCGGAGGCTGTTGAAACTGAGGCTGAACATAGCGAGGAGGGTAAGCTTGTTGCAAGAGAACCTTAGTTTTTAATTCTTTCGTCTTTTTTTCTTGCTTTTCCTTCTCTTCTTTATCTCTGTTTTCATAATATTGTGCAGTAGCCAATATCTGGGCAGAAGAAGAAACGGCCCATGAACTTTCAGAGTCTTTCAATTTGTGTGACAACTCGGGAAGCAAATTAAGTACGAATTTGTCCACAAATAATCGCTGTCCACCTTCTGTAGCCATATCTTGACCACTGTGATCGATAAATGTCTCCTCGAAACGAGTGAAGAAGTCAGAGACACTTTCATCTTTCTTCTGTTTGCATGCTGCTAGCTTATCCCAGTTAACTCTCAATGCAGGCATCATCGTTTTCATTAATGTAATAATTCTACCAGGGAGTTCCGTAATTAAAGCTTCAGGCTTTGCACCACCCACTTGGTCTCTATCTGTGGTAGTTATAACATCCCAAGTGGCACCTAATTCCTGCGCGTGATTCTCCTTACGAATCTTAGCCCATATTGTCTGTGGGACTACATTTCCCATCAACATATCGATATCAGCTAAATTCATGATGCAAGCATCAACTGTCTGTGATTGTTCTTTGTAATAACCTGCAGGGTTCTTACGAGGATCTGGTAAAGTCTGCTTAAGGGCCAAGACTTCAGATCGTTTCCATGGAACATGTACCCATATATGCTGAAAATGAGCAGGAATAAGTGGATTAGCACCTACTGCTGCAACCTCTTCATTCCATACTGGAGGAACCTCTCTCATGGGATAGTTTTTCAGTGTCAACCTAACCGACGGATCAGAATCAAGAAAAGCCTGAGAGAACAATAAGGATCTATAAGAAATAAGTGTCCTCACAGCTTTCTCAACTTTAGAACCCAGAACAAGTCCTTTATCAAAATCAGTCTGGACATCTAACAGATCTTGTGGGAGCGGACTTGAATTCACATCTTCCCATTCTTTAATGAGAGTATCGCACATTGCATGAAAAACATATATTTGCGTAGGCGCATTCCATTGTGAGAAAGTAGGCATAATATTGGGCATACTGTATTGAGGACCCTTCTTGATCCATTTACGTGCGAGAGAGTCTAGCCTTTCTCGTTCTTCAAAATCTGGGAACTGACTACGAGACTGTCTTCGAGCAAAGGCCGGAGACACATTTAAAGCTCCAAAGAAAGGAGATAGAATACCAGTGACAGTGTCTGTGAGACGTTTACGCACAGACGGAGAATTAGACATAAGAATTGGAGACAAAGTATTAGGAGAACTGACAGGAGAAGAACCGATAATTGCAGGAGGAGCAGAAGGCAAAGGAGATCTAAGATCAGGAGATGAGGGCAAAGAAGTTGAAGTTAATGGTAACTCTGGCAGAGGCGGAAATACTGGAGGAGGCAAATGCGGAAGAGCCGGAACAGGCGGAGGTACCGCTGGCGGCTGAACAGGCTGTAATAATTGGGGTGCATTAGCACTTTGTGCATAGGGCGGAGGCAACCTCAATAAATGGGACATTAGGGGATCTTCTTCTATATCTTTCTTGTTTTCAGAAGGGGAAACAGGCAACACCGGATAGCATTTATCCATCGCCATTCGATGCTGTCTCTCTGAAATTTCAGTTACTTTATCAATTTCATCATCTTTGAATTGCTGAGCAGCCTGTATGATTGTCATACCCTGTGCTTTCTTATCTCGTTTTGCTTGCTTAATTTCTTTCTGTTTGGCTTCCTTACGCCAAAGACGGAAAGAGTCAAACATTGCCGGCCGGGCTTTTCTTTTGAATAGGGCTGCTTCCAAATTATCTAACACATCAGAATCAAAACTACCATTTTCTGGCCATTTTAAAACACCATCTTTCTTCGTGTATCGGGTCCATGCCTCGTTAAAGGAAATGGGGCCAATACCATGTTTCGAATAGAGTTCATATGTGGGAGTTCCAACCGAAGGAATCGGACAAGAGTCCTCAAGTCGGGAATCCCTATCACAACCAAAGCAACCAAATTTTCCAAACTTAGTCATACCAGACATCTCGTGATTTCACCTGACTGTTCACAAACTTCAAGGGAGTAAAACTCAGTTTACGCAGTACAAATGCACTTACCCTCGGCTTCGGCTATTGCAATAGTCGAATCTAAGAGCCACAAATGCTAAAAAGACAAAGGACAAAAATTGTGGGCGCGACCCATGAAGATACTTAACTAAGGACGTCTTTTCACACCAACAGAGGCCCGTCTATCGTCTCACCTTACCATACATCATCAAAGAAAGGGCCAAGGCAGGGTCGGCAGTCAGGGCAGCGGTTGTTAGTAGCCGTCAGCAAGGAGTAACCGCGCTGCAAAAGACCTTCGGACCACTTTTCGACATACAGGGGTCGCTTGATGTGGCTCGCGAACCCTCCGGAATTTTCTTGCGGGGTTCCTCACGACCTTCAGGCAGAACCGGTACCACTGAAACCGCCCCACGTTGGGCGCCAGTTGAAGAACCAGAACGTTTTGGGCCTGGCGGCGCAGGATACGCCTTAATCTCCTGGGTTCTCCTGCTCAGCTACACAGAGACACGGGACACTCTGTTAGGCGTTAGAAGATCAGATTTATTAGCTGCAGCTAGTACAGTTATCCCAGAAGTACACAAGGTAGGTTCTCAGGAGACTGCCACTTCACTCTATGGCGCACAAACTTTTATACCATATAGGTAACATATACATTAACCAAGTATACACCCAGCAAATACAAGAAAGAGCCAATAAGGAAAGTTGAAAAACAGGACAGAACCAATAGGAGAGATTTGAAAACAAAAGTGTCAGATGACTCAAAGAAACCTCTCCTCCAACTGTGTTTGTCACCCCTCCCTCAAACTAATTTATTAACGTAAGAGTCGTAACAATCTTGCAGGTGGCAAGATACGTTTGTGTGTGTTGAAGGACAGTTGTGAAACGAGAGAATGCTAGCAGAGGACAGTGAAGGCCAGATGATAAGATACAGTCGGAAAAGAATAGTGTGAACCAACAGATAGTTGAGACGGGGATTAGGAAAACCAGACAGGGATTAGTGTACTCGGCCAGACCTAACACCAGCTTTGCAAATAAAGGCAGAAGGACAATTTTGACACGAAGCGGCAGAAAAAGCAAAATAGACTTTGTTCGCCATGCTGCCTGAGTGATGGCAACATAAAATGGAGCACAAAATGGCGGGTCGATTCGATCGCGATCGGAAATCGAAGTTCCTCACATCCTGTCTTTGTGCTTGCACCTGTGGCACATCACACTGATGGATTGCCCACACATGGCATTAATAGAGAGCCTAGCCAGAGCCTAACCAGATATGGAAATACAATAGCATTGTACATAGGTCCCAAAAGACATTTTATATGCACAAATGAGTGTGGGGGACATCCCGGTGTGTACCCTGGTACTGGCTGTGACAGCTGATATGTGTTCCTACAGCTCATAATGTCTGCCTTACTGTGCTGCCATGCTGCCTACTGTTTCCCATTGCATGATAAGAGGGGCTGCACATGAATTCCTTGGTCACATGCTGCCTCCATGCGCAATCTGTTGCTCCACCTGTAAAGGCTGTGCCACCTGTCTTGAATTTGCAGGCACATGACAGGCTTATAACCACTCCGATTAACAACATGGACACGGCCCTTTGTCACACAAAGCTGCCAAGCGTTGCCACCTGTCAGAATCTCAAGTACTCACAGTTCGCCTTTACCTTTACAGGTGCAGAATGAAGCTAATTTCCCAACTACGAACTGAGGATTCTGCTCAGACCCCTCAGAATGAAGAAGGTCTAGGTGAACCCCGGGTCGGTGGGGGATTAGGACAGAGAAGAGACTGCCTTGTCTAGTTGTTATTGGGTTCACTGCTACTCCCTCAAACTGCTATCTCTCTTGTTAGATTGATGTGTTTTCGGATTCACAGGTGAACTGCAACACACTAACAATGTTAAAATTAAAATACTTCATTCTTTCTTCCTATTCTGTTCAGTATTTACATAGCATTTTTAATCTTACCCTCTAGACTAAGGCTGTTAGCATCTCTTCATTATTGTTGTGTTTTGATAAATTGGTATTCAAGGTAATTAGTTACTTCCTTTCTGTTTTTCTTTTGTCACACCTCTTTCTTTAATTATTTTTTCTTGCTATTTGTTATAGGCTACAAATTCTGAATTATTTTAGAGTATAAATTATTCATTATGCTATCATTTCTTTTCAGGATGAGTACTTGCATTTGGTTGTCTTCAAGACTTGGAATTCCTTCCCTGCTGCTGGATGTGAAGAGTACAGGTAGGACTTCTTTTCTTCTGTTAATTCTATTCTGTCTTTGAATTATTCCTCTCTTGAATTCCATTAAAAAAATTGTTGACGGGTAAACTTCCTGACTAACTAGACCGACAAACACAAAAGACACTTCCCTAAGCTCATTTTCTATGCACAAACTTGGAAAATCTACACTACCCTCTATATGTCTAAAACACACAAATGGGAAGCCAACGACACTCTCGCTGAGGGAAACAAGATGAAGTGCGAGCTTCTGAACCTTAATTTGTGCACTTCACAGCTTCACCTGTTCTCACAGTTTCTGATGACCACGAGAAACTAGACCTGCACGTCTAGGCTGTTTCTGGGTTCTCCCATAAGACTTGATGCCAAACGTTGATCTCCTAAAGCTCCCGCAGCCAAGTGGGCGACCCGTAACTAGCCCATGCAACACTTCAGCCACATGCTATGAGCTTGCTGTGTCTGTCAGAAGAGCCCTAACACCACCCCAGTCATGGCCCAATGACAGGGTGCCCAAGGTGTGTGATCCAGCATCGTACAGACCTCTACAGTTGAACCAACATATTTGGCAAGTTGTGTGGTTCACAACTAGTACATCTTCCCTGTTGCACAGTGCATTGTAACACTTGTTTCCATCGGAAGTCACACATCCAAGCCAATGCATGGAAATGACACCAGAATGCCAATGTTCAGTGTTGGAATGACACATTGGTTGTTTAAGTTTCGATGTGTCATTAAAAAACAACGCAAATGTCGAAAATGAGTGGGATTCCCCGAGGAAATTACCCAAAAGATGTGGCAGGCTGCCAAATAGGACGTGTGAAAGTTAATTTCACTTTCACTTGCAGTCTTTTAGTTTGTGCTGGGTGTTGGAGATGTTTTGGAGAGTGGCTTGTGGATTGCGCTGATTTTTGGTCTTGTTGGTATCTGCCTTGTCCCTGTCTTGTGCTAAATTTGTTTATTGCATATTATGTTTGTAAATTGTGTTGTTTTTGACATTGTATTGTTGGGTGTTTGTCCATTTAGGGGTTTACTAATTTAGGGGTAGTGATTAGGTTAAGGGGTGTTTTTGGGGAGGTTTAGGGTGTATAGAGGGGATTGGGCCATTTCGTGGAAGGGTAGGGCCAATAACTTTT
Organism: Triturus cristatus; assembly: GCF_964204655.1. Classification (NCBI taxonomy): domain Eukaryota; kingdom Metazoa; phylum Chordata; class Amphibia; order Caudata; family Salamandridae; genus Triturus; species Triturus cristatus. The sequence goes on from NC_140593.1 coordinate 179,548,684, forward strand.
CCAAGGGAGAGGTTAGAGGCCTGCTATTGCTGCTGGTACAATATGTACCAATCATGGCATCAGAAGGTAGGGTCAGCCAGGGCTACCCTACTACGGAATGAAAGGAGCACTGAAAGAGAGTGCAGTCGCACATGTATAGGGTGTTGGGGTCAACTGCACCCTGCACCAGCCTAAGCAACAATGGTCAGATGTGGTGTCCTGAGAGATGGATCTCCAACACAACCTTGGTTTGGAAGTTGGTGGCCCCATAGGTATGTATGTATATAACATCTGTATGTAGTTGTGTCCCAATCACAATAATATTTCAAAAAAGTTTTTAATGTAAAGGGCAGATCATTTGAGGGGTAGGATAAGAAAATACAGTGTACATCTGTCCAATTGCTATACCCTACCCCAGGCGGCTGTTCAAGTGGATTCACATGCATGTATTTGTAAACATGATCTAAATTTACATACAAGCTTGTTCAGAGCATGATCTTTGTTTTAAAAATGCCATGCACAGGTGATGTGTAAGGAGGAAAGTAATGATCAACCTCCTATTATGTTAACCACCTTATGTGTGATGCATTGTTCAGCATACGTAGAGAGTTTACCATGTCACTGGCAATTTTATTTGGTCTGCAAAGCGGCCCTTCCAGGATAGAAATGTCTCCTTCAAAGGCTTGCACCCTTGCACCATGTTGCAAGGTAGCATGCTCTGTGGCTATTCAGCAACCTATGCAGCAGTGAAATTAGTAGTCTGATATTGTCCTTACAATGTTACATAAGGCATATAACTGTACTTTACTTTATCAAATATACTTTGCATGTCTAGGTCCAATAGTTTTCCCCCTTGAGTCATGGTGCAAGCTGACATGAGATGATCCTGTCCATCAGTATACAAAACAGCACATTCCTGAGGCATGCTTCGGGCATGTGATGCGCAATATCTCTGAGTGTCAACATCCGGCTACTACTGCCATTCAAGGTGCCTAGCTGCACAACATATATACAGACAATGTCAACATATGTGTATTCAATGTTGTGAATATACCAGATCACTGGGATGTCATAGTACTATTCATAATATGCAGACACTGTGGGCCCGATTGACAGAACTAACTCAAGACAAAATCCTAAACTTACTACCATTTTGGTATTCACAGAAGGCACTTACTCATTTTGGTATTCACAGAAGGCACTTACTCATTTCGGTATTCACAGAAGTTAGGAGTCCTAACTTTAGGACTCCTAAATGCCTTCTGTGAATACCGAACATCTTAAAATTAGGATTTTTCTCAGTTTAGGAGTAGAAGAGTTAGGACTCCAAACTTTAGGACTCCTAAATGCCTTCTGTGAATACCGAAAGTCTTAAAATTAGGCTTTTTCTCAATTTAGGTGCCGATTCCGATCCTGGAAAAATTTCCCCCGTACGAATCGTATCCGGATTTTTTACCGTACGAATCGTACAAGTAGCGTACAAACTGCCAAGTACGATTCGCATGGGAAAAATTCCATACGAATCGCAGTGGGAAAATTTCCCCACACGTCCTCGGGTCGGAAAATGTGTCCGACACATCCCTGGACAATTTACCGTACGAATCGGAAAGTCCGACCGCGTAGGTACGATCAGTCCCGTCCTTTAGATTTCACAACCATATGGAAAAATCACCGTACGGACCGAACTCCCATAGCAACCATGGAGACATGTGCCCGCATACGCGCAGAACACCCCACCCCAGACCCCGTATGTACGCGCAGAACACCCCCCCAGCCCTCGTATGTACGCGCCGAGCCCCCCCCAGCCCCCACCATGTACGCGCCAAATGCCCCCCGGCCGTGGATGTACGCGCCGAACCCCCACCAGTGTATGTATGGAGCGTACCCCCACCCGTGTATGACTGGAGCGTACCAACACCCCACCAGTGTATGTACGGAGCGTACCCCCACCCGTGTATGTATGGAGCGTACCCACACCCCACCAGTGTATGTACGGAGCGTACCCCCACCCATGTATAAATGGAGCATACCAACACCCCACCAGTGTATGTACGGAGTGTACCCCCACCCGTGTATGTACGGAGCGTACCCCCACCCGTGAATGAATGGAGCGTACCAACACCTCACCAGTGTATGTATGGAGTGTACCCACACCCCACCAGTGTATGTACGGAGCGTACCCCCATCCGTGTATGTACGGAGCGTACCCCCACCCGTGTATGAATGGAGCGTACCAACACCCCACCAGTGTATGTACGGAGCGTACCCCCACCCGTGTATGTACGGAGTGTACCCCCACCCGTGAATGAATGGAGCATACCAACACCTCACCAGTGTATGTATGGAGCGTACCCACACCCCACCAGTGTATGTACAGAGCGTACCCCCATCCGTGTATGTACGGAGCGTACCCCCACCCGTGAATGAATGGAGCATACCAACACCCCACCAGTGTATGTATGGATCATACCCCCACCCGTGTATGTACGGAGCGTACCCCCACCCGTGTATGAATGGAGCGCACCAACACCCCACCAGTGTATGTACGTTGCGTACCCCCACCCGTGTATGTACGGAGCGTACACCCAGCACCCCCTGTATGTACGGTGCGAAACACCACCACCGATGGACGGTGCGGACCAACACCCTGCCCCTGTGTGTACGTACCCTACCCCAGGCCCCTACACCAGCACCCTCACCCAACATCGCGCATGTAGGAGTCGTACTAAGCCATAGCAAAGGACAGCACTGTACAACAACATGGCCCATGTACGCACCGTACAGACGCCAAAAACACTCGTACTGAACCAGGACAAACAAAAACAACACAAGGAGAGTCAATTTGATGCACACAACACCACAAAACATGTCCAACAAACCCAAATACATCCTATACACTGACCTGAAACTGCCAAACAGCTAAACAGAGGCCCAAAACACAACCACTCCTTATAACACACCCACCCAAAGTTCAAACACAGCCACACCCACAAATGGACCATTAAAAAGGCCCAACACACACAAACCATGATCCTTTGCAACGGATCCACGACTGCCAGACCACACAGACAACGCACTGCACCATACTACATCCCTCAATACACCTTACACTTGCACTCCTTCACACATCCACCATCACAAACACCCCCTCATCACAATGACATACACACACCTTCACAACCACACTCACACACACACAACCATCCACACCCAAACCCCCACAAACATCCACATCCACACCCCACACCATGCCCACTAACAAGAATCCAAAGTTCACAAAGGAGGAACTGGAGGTCCTTGTCCTCGTCCTTTAGATTTCACAACCATATGGAAAAATCACCGTACGGACCGAACTCCCATAGCAACCATGGAGACATGTGCCCGCATATGCGCAGAACACCCCACCCCAGACCCCGTATGTACGTGCAGAACACCCCCCCAGCCCTCGTATGTACGCGCCGAACCCCCCCCCCCAGCCCCCACCATGTACGCGCCAAATGCCCCCCGGCCGTGGATGTACGCGCCGAACCCCCACCAGTGTATGTATGGAGCGTACCCCCACCCGTGTATGACTGGAGCGTACTAACACCCCACCAGTGTATGTACGGAGCGTACCCCCACCCGTGTATGTATGGAGCATACCAACACCCCACCAGTGTATGTACGGAGCGTACCCCCACCCATGTCTAAATGGAGCATACCAACACCCCACCAGTGTATGTACGGAGTGTACCCCCACCCGTGTATGTACGGAGCGTACCCCCACCCGTGAATGAATGGAGCGTACCAACACCTCACCAGTGTATGTATGGAGTGTACCCACACCCCACCAGTGTATGTACGGAGCGTACCCCCATCCGTGTATGTACGGAGCGTACCCCCACCCGTGTATGAATGGAGCGTACCAACACCCCACCAGTGTATGTACGGAGCGTACCCCCACCCGTGTATGTACGGAGTGTACCCCCACCCGTGAATGAATGGAGCATACCAACACCTCACCAGTGTTTGTATGGAGCGTACCCACACCCCACCAGTGTATGTACAGAGCGTACCCCCATCCGTGTATGTACGGAGCGTACCCCCACCCGTGAATGAATGGAGCATACCAACACCCCACCAGTGTATGTACGGAGCATACTCCCACCCGTGTATGTACGGAGCGTACCCCCACACGTGTATGAATGGAGCGCACCAACACCCCACCAGTGTATGTACGTTGCGTACCCCCACCCGTGTATGTACGGAGCGTACACCCAGCACCCCCTGTATGTACGGTGCGAAACACCACCACCGATGGATGGTGCGGACCAACACCCTGCCCGTGTGTGTACGTACCCTACCCCAGGCCCCTACACCAGCACCCTCACCCAACATCGCGCATGTAGGAGTCGTACTAAGCCATAGCAAAGGACAGCACTGTACAACAACATGGCCCATGTACGCACCGTACAGACGCCAAAAACACTAGTACTGAACCAGGACAAACAAAAGCAACACAAGGAGAGTCAATTTGATGCACACAACACCACAAAACATGTCCAACAAACCCAAATACATCCTATACACAGACCTGAAACTGCCAAACAGCTAAACAGAGGCCCAAAACACAACCACTCCTTATAACACACCCACCCAAAGTTCAAACACAGCCACACCCACAAATGGACCATTAAAAAGGCCCAACACACACAAACCATGATCCTTTGCAACGGATCCACGACTGCCAGACCACACAGACAACGCACTGCACCATACTACATCCCTCAATACACCTTACACTTGCACTCCTTCACACATCCACCATCACAAACACCCCCTCATCACAATGACATACACACACCTTCACAACCACACACAAAGGAGGAGCTGGAGGTCCTTGTCGACGAAATCGTCAGACTCGAGCCACAGCTCTTTGGAACATTGGTCAGACAGACCAGCATATCCGAAAAATCAGCCATGTGGGGGAGGATTGTCAATGCTGTGAATGCTGTTGGGTCCACCAGAAGGACCAGGCATGAGTGCCAAGCCAGGTGGTACGGTCTGCGGAGGACGGTCCGCCGCAAAATGACGGACGAGCACAACCAGGCCAACATCACTGGAGGAGGGCCGGCCCGCAGACCGGTACACTACCATCCCTGGGAGGAGAAGGTGATGGCCACGCTGCCGCCGGTGGGAGTAGACGGACTAGAAGGAGTCCGAGAGCCTGGTGAGTACACAAACAACTCACCTTACATGGGGGAACGCCATACACAACCAAAATACCAATCATGCACGCAACCCCCCCAAAGCCAGCACCGGACACAACCACACTCCAAAAACACACACATGCCACTAGTGCCTCCATGCCCCAAGCAAGGCCAGGCCAAGTCACAGGCCACACAAAACACCAACACAAGACAGGATGTCCCCGATGCCGGGAGGGTGGCCCTCAAAACTAACATAGAGCAACTCTGAAGCACACAACAATGCCCTCAGCCCATATGGCCTAGGGCACAGCCATACAAACAGTGTGTCCCCACACAGTACTGTGTTGCATGCAAATGGTGGCCACGTTGCAGGATGACATGGGTATGAAGGCACAATTTGCACATAAAAGCAGCTAATGAAGACGCTTCACTCTGAAAGAGTGACAGCAATCACCGCCACAGCAGCAGCGCAGACTCACACACTCCGCCCAATGGGTGCCCGGAGATAAGCAACAAACCCACATGAACAAGCCAATGGCCTTTGAAAGACCTGCAAACTGTGTGTGCCCAGGAAGCTGGGCTGAGGTGACAGAGGGTGACACACAGAGGGAGGGGGAGGATAGAGAGAGGAAGGGATACAGAGGTGGACACAGGGAGACAGACAGAGGGAGAGAGGAGGGTGACAGAGGGAGGGAGAAAGGGAGACAGAGGGAGACGGACAGAGGGAGGAGGCTGACAGAGGGAGGGAGAAAGGGAGACAGAGGGAGACGAACAGAGGGAGGAGGTTGACAGAGGGAGACGGACAGAGGGAGAAAGGGAGACAGAGGGAGACGGACAGAGGGAGGAGGTTGACAGAGGGAGGGAGAAAGGGAGACAGAGGGAGACGGACAGAGGGAGGAGGGTGACAGAGGGAGACGGACAGAGGGAGGAGGTTGACAGAGGGAGACGGACAGAGGGAGGAGGGTGACAGAGGGAGACGGACAGAGGGAGGAGGCTGACAGAGGGAGGGAGAAAGGGAGACGGACAGAGGGAGGAGGTTGACAGAGGGAGACAGACAGAGGGAGGAGGCTGACAGAGGGAGACGGACAGAGGGAGGAGGTTGACAGAGGGAGATGGACAGAGGGAGGAGGTTGACAGAGGGAGACGGACAGAGGGAGGAGGGTGACAGAGGGAGACGGACAGAGGGAGGAGGCTGACAGAGGGAGGGAGTAAGGGAGACAGAGGGAGACCAAATCACCCTTGGGTGTTGTGGCCATGTCCGCTCATCAGCAGGTGGACTGTGTGCATGTAGACAAGGTTTGGCAGTGCGTGAACCCCCACCTTCAACCTCTGATAAACACTGGGCCATGTGTCAATCTGTGCATGAGTACATCCGTGCTGCAGGCACAAACCTAACCTTAGACCCAGTATACCCACCCACTGTGTTTGTTAGAACCCTGTCACAAATGCTTAAGTTACCTACCTGCATTCCAAATAGCATGGAAAAAACAACATTTGGCCACGTACAGTGCAACACGTAAGGCGGCTCTGCATGGCTTGCTACGCCCGCTCAGTACACTGCTGACTGCGTTCCAAAAAGATGCATCAACTAAGATTGTGTCACACATAGGTCAAGTGTCGATAGCTGTGGCCAAGGGACATACCCATGCACGAGTGCACTGTGAGAGGAATGCAAGCCAAATCCAACCACACAGAGGAACTGTGCCAACTCAAAATGAATCAAACATGGATGTCGCATGTAACACAATTAACATTGTCTCTCTCACACACAGGTCAACGTCGTCCATCTCCCCCCAACACTGGGGGGAAGACTCACAGGACCAGGCTCTGCGTGAAGAGGACCCCGCCTGCAGCGACGACTCTCACCACTCTGTGGATGACCCAGACCAACCTGGCCCCTCTGGTGTCCAACCACCTGCAGCACCTGCATCAGGTACAACTGTGCCAACCACCACCCCCATTCCTGCCACATCCCAGGAGACATCCAGGAGCCCTGCCCACACACAACAACACAGCCAGTCTGTCCAGGAGGGACAAGGTTCTCCGGGCACCCAGGAGGAGGCAGGCGACACCGCAAATGCCATCCCTCAGGGGTCCCGGAGACCCGACGTGCCCACAATGGCAGGCCGGGTTTAAGTGGGCAGGGGTGGTGGGAGTGGAGGACAGCGGAGGCGCGAGCCTGACCAGCCAGCTCAGGACCCGGTTATGTCACACGTCCACAACATCCTGGACACATACCGGCGTGACTCCAGAGGCATCGACCAGGTAGTGGAGACCCTCAATGAGATGAAGAACATGCAGGTCGAGCATCATGCCAGTCATCTACAACACCATGGACGGATGGAGGCAAGACTGGCTGAGCTCCTGGCGGTGCACAGGGACGTGAGCCAATCACTCCGTCAGATCGCCCAAAGCCTGGCAAAGCCTCCCTGTGCCATCAGGCGTAGACCAGCACCAGAAACAGGGAGGGAGGAGGAGGAGGATTCATCTGACGGAGCGTCCCTAGCATCGTCAAGGCCTGCTTCTGAGGAAGGTGGGTCGTCCACGCAAAAGACCGTGAGAGTCAGCGGAACATCACCATCTCCCAGGTCACCTGGCCTGGCACCTGGCCCTCTGGCCCAACAGCAGCACAGCAGCAATTGACATTCTCTGCCACATGGCCTTGCTGGTCACTGACCAATGTTGACAAAGACTGTGGCACAGACTCTGATGACTTTCAATGGCAAGGAAACCAACTCCCCCTGTGAACTTTGGATTCTACACTCCCGCCAAGCACCTCTTGTCACCCCCCCAAACACGTACCCCAGCACTAATAAAATTCATCACAATCACAAGATGATGCCGTCATTTTGCATTATTCCACTACATGTGTGTGTTGTAAAGTCAAACCATGCCTGATTTCAGAAGTAACTCCAAACATCCATACCCTGGGGTCTGAGTCTGGCACAGGTCACACATGGGTCACAATGTACCATCCAATACAGATATGGAGCACCATACTCACCCGTGATGGGCCCAACCAGCTGAGGGGGTGCCCGCACAACTGTGCCTACAGACCAATGTAGAAGAGCAATAGTCATGCGCAGAGGTCAGGGATCATGCGGAGTGTCCTGGGGTGCTACTCCCAGGTATGTGTAGACACGTGGCAGAACCATGTCCTGCATGCTTGAGTCAGGTGGATGTGGAGAATGGTGGGCCGGCCAACGTTGGATGCATGGAGATGGCACAATGGGGTGTTGGATCACAGTGCCACAAGGTTGTGTTGTGGTTGTGGGCTGCATCCTGAGTGTGTGCGTGGATTGAGAAGGTCATCCTGCAGCTGGCAGTGATTCATTCCCCCCATCTCTGTTGGACGTTGATGTGGCCTGGTCGCCGGATGTAGAAGCAGAGCTGTGCAGATGCACCCTGGATGTGGACAAGTATCATGGGAGTTGTAACGCACACGTCCGTAGAGTGCAGGGTAGGATTAGACACGGATGTCGTAGTTGACCTGGGGATGGTCTCTCTTGCCTTGAGGTGGATGGAACTGGGGATCTTGTGCATAATCCAGAGTGTGCAGCAGCATGAGGCACAGATGCTGCTGATCTGCATAGCACATGTCAGCAAGCAATCCATGATGAACACCAGCTCGTTTGCGTGGACACTGGGTGCCCTTGCTGCAGGGCCTGCAGCAGCATGCGCCATGTCAAGAAAACAATGCCACAAGTAGCACACAAAGACAAGGATCTCAGGAAGGAACCATGCAAACGGTGTATGTCAAGGAAGGACTGTCTGGTTCAACATGGCACACACACACACAATGGATGCACATGCAGCACAGTAGCTGTCGTGGAGACTGACATGCCACAATACCTACACAGCCATGGACATCATGCACAATACAGATTCTAATCCCTGACAAACAGCTTGCATCTTGCTACTCTACACATAGGCTCATATGCACCATCTCTGAGAACTATGCCAGACATGCCGCATGCACAGTGGCAACAGACCACCATTGACAGAGATGAGGCACCTTGGAGGCAGAGGGACACCTTTATTAGTCATGTGTGTCGGAATACTAATGCAACTCTGTCAACACATACACAGGTCATGTGGATGAACAAGTGGGACCAACACTGGCACCCCCCTGTGCACCACAGATGCTGGAAATCCATAGAACTGGCACATAAGTGACGGGTTACAGCTAAACACCCCCTGCTGCTCACGGAGAGGCTGCTGAACACCATTGAGCCTCTAATGGGGAATTCACACACTATGTCAACCCAGTGCAACCCGTATGTTTCCGAGGGCAGTGTTACACACATTGATGGCTTCATCACAATCCACAATCCCATTACAGATGACTATCACCAAGTCTGACCATCAATTCAGGTGAATTCAGCTCCATGTCATGTGCCCCATGGTGATTCTACATGTATGTAAAGTATCCAAACATGAACAGGAGCAGTGCACACACATTCCAAACAAATACAACACCCAAAAAGCCGTGCTGCATCCCTTACCCTAAGGAGATTTTCAAACTTTTTTTTTTTTTTTTTTTAAGTTTCAAAAACCTTTATTATGATTGCAAAACAATTGTACAGCATCGCGCCTACAACCCCTCGGGCCGGCTACAATTAACCACTTATATTCGCTGTCATCTTGTATATCCACAGCCACTTGTCCGACATCCCGGAGGCTCGGAGGCGATGTATTGCACTCAAGATCACAAAGCGTCCGCACATATGTTCTGGTCAACCAAGGTCCTCATGGCTATGGTGTGAGAGTGGCCACCCCACTATAAAGTGCTACCACTACAAGGTCAGATGTTTGAAATAGGTGCACCCCTCTCGTCCAGGCGGTCGCTCCTGCACGCCTATATCACCCTTTTGTGACAACATCATCTCTCACCCCGCTGTCTAGCGCCCGCCCATCCTTATCCAGCCGCACGGGACAACCCCCGCCCACGGGTGCTACCTCTCCGAAGCTGCAGCGGATCCAGCGTTACTCGCCGCAGGAGATCCAGCATTCTCAGCCATTGTCTGTGCCTCCAGATATGCTCTGAGCGGGTCCCATATATCCACGGCCCTACTACTCAATGGTTGCGTGTCTGCGTATATTGTATTCTGTTCCTGACAATACAATAAGTCCGCTATCCATTCCTTAAATTTCGGTGCGCGGCCTCTTCCCCACCTGCACGCCACCCGTCGTTTCGCCATCAGCAGAGCTATATTCCCAAACTTCCGATGTGCCTTGGCTATATCCATCGTATACCCCAGGAGCATCACCAGGGGATCACAGTCGATCTTGGCACCCAGCATCGCCATCAGCGCCGTGTGCACCTGCGCCCAATATTCAGACACCGCCGGGCACAACCACGCCAGATGTAAAAACCCAGCTCCTTCCGCGCGGCACCGTTCACATCTGTCGTTATCCGCAAGACGAAACCGTAGCTTCCGCACCGGCGTGCAGTACAAACGCTGCAGAAACTTATAGTGAATAATACGCAGTCTACAACTAGCCGATATCTGCGCGGTCTGTGCACAGCAATACTTCCACTGCGCCGCTGTAATGTCTCTCCCCAGATCCGCATTCCACTGGCCAAGCGCTCTGCACGCTCCGCCACCACTGTGCTCTCTAATACTACGATAGAGGTTCGATACTAGGTGTCTGCCATCCGCGGACGTAAGTAAGACTCTCAGAGGCTGAACCACATCGGGTTCCTCTGGGAACTGTGGTAAAATAACCTGGAGTCCCTGCCGCAGTCGAAGATAATAAAACACTTCCAGCGGAGTAGGCGGATCCCCTTGAAACCACTGGTCTCTCGTTTTGAACCGCCCATTCAGGAATAAATCGCCCCAGCTACAGACCCGCCGCCGAGCGCACATCCCCTGGAACCCTCTTTCCTGCAACAAGGACAACTCCGGGTGATACACCAGTGGCAGGGTCGGTGCATATAAGAGCTGAAGCGCCACCTTACAAAGAATCCGCTGCCACGCATCTATCGTACAAGTCACCGTAGTAGCCGGTGTCTCAATCGCTCTAACCGGGCCGTGAATAATGCCGCGCAGCGGCAGCGGCCTAACTATCCAGTCCTCCACAGCCACTTGCGGCATGAATGGAGTGGGTACAAACCAATGATAGGCATACTGAGCTTGAGCACTCAGGTAGTATGTTAAAAAATCGGGGACATCGAAGCCACCTCTATCATATGGTTGGGTTACAATCGACCACGCCAGCCTCGGCTGTCTCCCGGCCCAAAACAGTCGTATCAGCTCTGAGTCGTCGGAAGAAATATGCACCCGGATAGTACGGAACATTTTGGAACAAATATAGAAATCGAGGCAGCACCACCATCTTAATGAGTGAGGCTCTTCCCGCCATAGTAAATGGCAAAGAAATCCATCTAGTCACATCATCCGTTAACTTGGTAATGGCAGTTCCGTAATTTAGACGCACCGTCTCCTCCTGAAGCCTCGATACCTGAATCCCTAAATAACGTAAGTCCTCATCGCACCATTCGATCGGATAGTCCAGTGCAAACCGGGGCACCGCAGGAGTCAGGGGGAAGAACTGCGATTTCTTCCAATTAATCTGTATACCAGACAACCGGCCAAACACCAAAAATTCTCTCAGTAACGAATTAAGATTGGCCTGTGGATCCACCACGTATAACGTCAGGTCATCTGCATATAATGACACATCTATTTGACGCTGCTCACAGTGAAAGGCGCTGCCCTTGTGCAGCTGCCGGATACGACACGCCAACGGCTCAATTGCGATAGCGAATAGCAGCGGGGATAATGGACAGCCCTGTCTAGTACCTCTGGTCAAGGAAATCAGGTTCGACATCTCTCCATTGATAAGGACCCGTGCCGTTGGATCGGTGTACAGCAACCGTACCCATGCTACAAATATTTTGGGAAACCCCATCCTATACAAGACCGCAAAGAGATAATTCCACTCCACAGAGTCGAACGCTTTAGTGGCATCAAGAAATATGGCAGCCACCGGCTTATCCGGCGCTATGGTATGCATCAGCGAAAAGAGGGTACGGAGATTGTTAGCAGTGGACCTCCCAGGCACAAAACCGGACTGGTCCGGAAGGGCTATCTTAGTCATCAATAATGACAGCCGATTGGCCAGTACTTTCGCCAATATCTTAGCGTCACAATTAATCAAAGACAGTGGTCTATATGCATCACAATCAGCAGGATCCTTGCCCGGCTTTAACAGCGACGTAATCAACACTTCCCTCATCGACCGCGGCAACATGCCCACCTCTAAAGACTCCTCATACACCTCCTTGAGGACTGGGGCCATTATTTCAATGTAGCACTTATAAAATTCCACTGGCAACCCGTCCAAGCCAGTCGCTTTGCCATTGGCGAGGGACATGATTGCCTCCCGGATTTCATCTAATTCAAACGGCGCGCCAAGGAACTCCCTATGTTCGTCACTCAGCCAGCATAGTGCCACCTCATCCAGAAAATCCCCCCATGCAACATCCCCCACCTCGTGGGCAGTATAGAGCTCGGTATAGTGCTGAGTGAAAAGTTCCAAAATACCTTTCGTATCCCGCCGCGTGGTCCCATCTCGCGCATGCAGTTCCAATACATGAGTCATACCTCGCGGCGGCCTCGTAACCTCCGCCAACGCGCGTCCCGGCCGCTCACCTTCGCAATATCTACGGGCCTGCCAGTATTTACCCCGGAACTTAGCCTCCCGGTCCGCTTCCTGTTCAAACTGCGTCAGCCGTTCCCTGAATTCTGTCTGAACGGGGCCCATCGGTTCCCTGGTCATCCGAGACTCTAGGTCCCGAAGCTCTCCCTCCAGTCTAGCTAGTGTCCCTCGTATGTTTCGTAGGACCCTGAAGCTTTTGGATATGTAAAATCCCCTAATCGTCACCTTAAATGCCTCCCAGATGGTGTCCACACTTTCTACTGACCCCTTATTGCGAGGAAAGAACTCCGCGATCTCCTCTCCCAACTCTGTCTTAAACAACGCATCTAACAGTGCCGTAGGGTGCATGCGCCATCGGGCTCTAGCGCTCCCGTATCCCGGGACCGTTATCTGGACCAGAACCGGGCAATGATCCGAATACGAACGCGGCAAGTGCGCTACCCTTCCCAAATCCGACGCTATACTCCGAGACAAAAAACAATAGTCCAGTCGAGCCCACGTGTTAGCATGTGCCGTAAAATGCGTGCCCTCCCGGAGTCCACCATGTACAAACCTCCAGCTGTCTACCAATCCCCCCTCCTCTACTATTCCCGCTAGAGCATCTCGGGCCTTCGGATGATATTGCGGACTATTGTCTGACCTGTCCACCCCAGGAACTAAAGCCACATTGAAATCTCCGCCCCATATGATATGCATAGAGCCAGTGTCTAGTATCTTTCCCCATAGATGTGTGAAGAAGGATGGCGTATCCACATTGGGACCATAGCAGTTGACTATCGTGACCGTGTCGGTGCCCAGCCTACCCCATAACACCACAAATCTCCCCTCAACATCCACCTGTTCCCCCATCTTCACAAAGGGTATCGTTTTTTTTATTAAAATCGCAACTCCCCTGGCATACCCTGAGTACGACGAAAAGCTGCGTACTGCCGCCCACCGACCCGCCAGTGTGTAATGTGGTCTGGGACTAAGATGTGTTTCCTGCAGTAACGCAATATGCACCTGATGCTGCTCTAAATAGGCCAACACCTGTCTACATTTTCGAGCATCATTCAATCCACGTACATTCCAGGAGAGAACCGTGAGCCGTACCCCCCTCCTCATGTCAGCCATCTTACAGCGAGTCCCCACTTCCCTAGCATCCATTTGTCCCCTAGTGATAGTCTTCGCATCAGCAGTAGCTCAATGATCAACATACGTCCCAGCAACCATAGCCTCGGTCCTCCCAGGAGAAACAGTACACACTCCTCCTCCCCCAACATCCATGCTTTGTGCTTGAAATCAACTCTCAACCCCAACCCAACCCCCCCTCCCGCCCCCCCCCGCCCCCCCCTCTCCCAACCATGCCAGAGCAACCTCCCATCCGCCCCCCACCCACTGAAGCACTCCCCAACTTGCCAGCAAATAATCCCCCCCGCCCCTCCCACAAACACCCCAAAAACCGAAAACCGTAGCATTATCAAACCACCCCATATAAGCTAGGGTATTTCCCATCAGGGATTGCGTCTAGGTGGCACCACAGTTCCCCCCTCATCCGTCCCAGACTAACAAAGGACTTGCAGCCTGACTCAATGACCCAGAGGGGGGTGTCCAGCGTTATGTCCAGCAGCAGCTGAGAGAGTGCACTCCCACACAACATCTGATATGTCCCATAGAGGCGGAACTGCAGTTGTACTCACTTAGCCAGAGCCAACCCCTCAGGCCGTTCAGTAATCGTCACCGCAGCCCCTTCCCATTGCAGCATGGAAATCTTATGCAGCCCTTCAAACCAATGTGCCCCTTATGGCCATCAGATTCCACAAGTAGTGCTCTCTCATCTAGTGTTCCTGCAACCCCAGGTTAGCAACGCGCAGCCTTTATTAACCCCACTCACTGTTCACCGTCCATCTCCTCTCCGTGCTGCGGCGACCTCTCCGCCTCTGCCACAGCCCCAGACCTGGCAGTTCGCTTGTAGTGTTTGAGGAATTCCTCCACCTGTTGTGGGTTCGTGAAAAACTGTTGTTTGCCCTGGTACGTAACACGCAGCCGGGCTGGATAGAGCAATGCATAATCCAATTGTAGCTGCCGGAGTTTGGCCTTCACGGCTATAAATTTCCTGCGTTCCTCCTGGACCAGCGGCGTGAAATCCGGGAACAGCGTGAAAGAGTTGCCCTCATAGGATAAGGAGCGCGTCCCGCGCGCCGCCCTGAGTGCCGCATCTCGGTCCCGATAGTTGAGCAATCGAGCTATAATGGGCCTGGGGGTCGCACCCGGCTTTGGCCGAGGGCCTAGAGCGCGATGCGCGCGTTCCACAATAAAGTGGGGAGATAAAGCCTCCGACCCAATCGCTGCCAGTAGCATCCTTTCCACATAGTCCTCCATCTTGCCTGTATTGGTCGTCTCAGGAATGCCTACGATGCGGACATTATTGCGCCGGCTTCTCGCTTCCAAGTCCTCATTCTTAGAGGCTATCACTCGTAGTAAGTTGTCCATTCTGGAAAGCTGCGAAGTATGCCGCGTGGCAGTGTCCTCCGCATCTGATATACGTTGTTCGGCCCCATTAAGGCGCTCCTCATGTGCATCCAACTTTTGCACCACCGCATCCATACGGGACGATATGCGGTCCACCTTGTCCGCTATCGTTGCAAACCCTTGGCGCATCTCTTGCAGCACCTCGTGTAGACTGGCCTCGGCAGTCGCAGGGTTCCTTGGTCCTCCATCCGCAGTAGCCGGGGCAGGCCCTGCTTCCCCGGTCTTTGCGGCCTTCTTTCCGGAGTCAAAGGTGAGCTTAGCCTGTCGCGCCTCCGTCTTGCCCATGGCTGTCTGCAGGCAATGCGGTAACTCTCACCGTGTGCAGATCCACACCGCAAATCGTCTCAAGCCAGCAGGGCTAGCTGCACTGCAGGCACCATCCTCTCAGCAGCACCCGCCTCATCAATCCTGCCGACAATCCGTAGGCCTGCCGTACGGTCAGCGGCGCCGTCACCAGAGCCGGTGTATGTGGCCCCCAACCGCCAACACTGCAACGGCGACCCGTCCGACGCCCAGCCTGGGGGCACCAGCGGTAGCCCCCAGCACTCCTACACAGCGCCCGATACCCAACAAGCGCCACTGGGAAGGAGGATCCCTGGACAGTTCTCACCAGGCCGCAGGTGTTCTGTTTATGGATCCGCAGCTCCCGTCCGCATACCCGGGCCACAGTCGGTCCGATCTACCCAGCTCCACACTCGACAGCAATCGTGGTCCAGGAGCCCCAATGAGTCCAAGGTCTGGATCGAGTGACGATAAGGGGACGATTCCGCACACCACACCCCCGTCACCTCTGTGCCTCCTCGCACTATCTCTCAGCGTCAATCTCCGGGAGCATCGCAGGTCCCCCCAAGTGTGTGGGAGGGTGAGAGAGGGCTCCTCCGTCGCTCACAGCCCACAGTACCGCAATTGAGCCCGCAGCGGCAGCCACGCAATCGTCTCTGGGGCCAGTCGTCTCCTTCCGCGCTCTCTCGGCCCTCAGCCGTTATTGCAGCCACGCTCTGTCCCAGCCGCCGTCGCCGACAATGCGCTCCACAGTCCCCAGTCGCGCGACCCGGCCGAGCTGTCCGAGCCGCTACCGACTCGAGCGCGGCACCGATTGCATCCAAACTTCGCTTAGTAGCAGTAGACCCTCCACACCACCGCTGTGTGCAGTTTCAGCTCCCTCAGCCACCGCAAAAGGATAGTTTAATCGGATAATGTCGCCGGACTGCGGGGAGCCTTACTCAGAGGCAACCATACGCCAGCGCGCCACCTAGCGTCCCCCGAGATTTTCAAACTTGTCCGTGCATGTAACGCTGATTCAGCACATGTTGCTGTGTTCATGAGGAATAGCAGGAGCACAACAATGCCACCAGCAGACAGCAAGCGCAAGTACCTGTGGATGAGAGACACACCAGAAGTCAGCCAAAAGAAGCACATCCGCATGCATGCGCATGTACTCGACACAAATAAGGTTGTCAACATGCTAGGTGACAATGATGTCTCTGGAAAAACATTCTTCCATTGCACCATCACTTGAGTGACACATCCAAACACACCTCTGACTCACTTGACAGACATGCAGATGGACACACACATCGCAACACATGCCACACACGGCCAAATGCGTGCATACTCAGACACTGGAACTCACCACTAAGCAAAGAAGTTGCGTATGAGCCGACTCCGGATGTCCTCTACCGCCTCCTCCTCCTCCACATCACTTGCCTCGTGACCAAGCCCTTCATCCTCCACGGGTGGATGGTCCTGCTCATCCGGATCCAGGATGAGTGGCACAGCTTTCTCCACTGCCATGTTGTGCAGCATGCAGCACACGAGGAAGATCTTGCAGACCTTCACCGGTGCATATGGTAGTGCGCCACCGGTCTTGTGGAGGCAACGGAATCGGCTCTTCAGGAGGCCAAACGTCCTCTCCATCACTCGCCTGGTCCGCCCATGGGCGTTGTTGTAGCAGTGCTGGGCAGCCGTGCTGGGGTTGCGGAGAGGCGTGATCAGCCATGGTATGTTGGGATAGCCAGCGTCCCGTACATGGAAACATCATGGACAAGAGTGGGTCAGGAGAAGCAGTAAGACAGGAAGATGACGTTAAATACAGGACTGCCAGAGTATACCCACCAACAACACATGCTCGTTCATTGCGCAGCTGCAGCATCATTTCAGGCACCCTGCTACGCCTCATGATGTAGGCATCGTGTGCTGATCCTGGAAAACGAGCACAGACATGTGAAATCACCATGTTGGCAAGACACACCACAAGGGCATTAATGGAGTGGTAATGCTTGCGGTTCCTATATGCTACCTCCTGTGCCTGTGGTGGTACCAAAGCCACATGTGTTCCATCTATGGACCCAATGACATGGGGCATCCCTCCCAGGGCATAGAACTCACGCTTGACACCTGTCAACTGCTCAGGAGTTGGGAATTTAATGAACTCATCCAGGTGATCCAACATGGCCTCTAAAAAATCATGCAGAACACGGCTGAACATGGTTTGGGACATGCCCCCAACATGAGCAATGGTATGTTGAAAGGTACCCGTGGCAAAGAAATGTAGGGCTGCCATCACCTTCATCTTGGGTGTCAGTGCAGTAGGATACCTGTGTAGCGGTTGGAGGTGTGGTGCCAGCTGTGTCGTCAAGTCCTCAATCAACTGTTGGGGGAAGCGGTAGCGGCGTATACAGTCACGTTCCCTCAGGTCAGCCATGTCCGGAATTGGTTGAAGGAGAGGCAGAGCCCTGCAGTGCATTTGAAGGGACAACGAAGAGTGAGTACAGTACACCACCAATGTCAATGTACTGAGCACATGTTCAACAGGCAATACACATATGCTACATACAGAGTCAGGTCTGTGCAATATGCCCTGGAGACATATGCCAGGCAGGTGACACTCAAACCAAGAGCCAGCCACAAATGTGGATTCTCAGGCTCAACATGACATGGCATTAAACTAGCGGTGGGCCAGTGTGAGTGAACAGGCAAACACATCACAGGAGTGCCAGACATCCGCATATGGGCAGAATAAATATGTCAATCATACAGACAGGTTGCGGAACCCTAGAGGCACAGGTCACATGTAATGTAAAAAGGACAGACCACACACCTTGCCATCAAGGGGTACATGTCAAGACTGATCACACATACATTGAGAGTATGCAGATATGTCCTTGTTTTGGAACTCTGTGTCGATGCATACATACACACCTTACGTCGGATTACACATGTGGGCTGGTGTGCGGAACAGTGTGCCATGCCCATCTACACACAGACACATGTTGGTTGCAGCAACTGCAGATGCATTTGACCAAACACCTAGGGCAAACCCATGGGAACACATGACACACACATGACATAGTCACAGCGTGCAACGCGGGCATTCACATCTCAGGTGTAACATTCCGTGTACCTGGCATCAGGGGACAGTTGCGGGTGTCGGTGACTGTGCCATGCCAGTGACGCATGGCTCAACAAGTCTGTACTACATGCACACATGTCAAAGGAGTGAAGGGGATGTGTGGCACATAGTGCACCATCACACATGACATGTGTACACAGCTCATCATACAGTCATTTGCTTCACACCTCAGGAGTAATGTGCCACATCACAGCCTGACACACCTGTGCCCGACACATGTAGTACTGCACAGACAATGCCTTGATGTCCAGCCTTGGCCACGTATGACAGCTCAATTCCTGTCTGTGTGCCACCTGTCACCACTGTCAGGTGTGAAACGCACCGTACATACGCACTGATGGCGTGTGTAGGGTCCCTATCACAATGGGAGTGCTGGCGTATGCGTACGCCATAGTGATACGGACCGTACACGCGCGTGTAGGGTCCCTATCACTATGGGAGTGCTGGCGTATGCGTACGCCATTGTGATACGGTCCGTACCCGCGTGTGTAGGGTTCGTACCACCATGGTTGTGCAGCCCTAGGCGTACGCCATGGTGATACGGTCCGTACCCGCGTGTGTAGGGTCCGTACCACCATGGTTGTGCAGCCCTAGGCGTACGCCATGGTGATACGGTCCGTACCTGCGTGTGTAGGGTCCGTACCACCATGGTTGTGCAGCCCTAGGCGTACGCCATGGTGATACGGTCCGTACCCGCATGTGTAGGGTCCGTACCACCATGGTTGTGCAGCCCTAGGCGTACGCCATGGTGATACGGTCTGTACCCGCGTGTGTAGGGTCCGTACCACCATGGTTGTGCAGCCCTAGGCGTACGCCATGGTGATACGGTCCGTACCCGCATGTGTAGGGTCCGTACCACCATGGTTGTGCAGCCCTAGGCGTATGCCATGGTGATACAGACCGTACACGCACGTGTAGTGTCCCTATCACAATGGGAGTGCTGGCGTATGCGTACGCCATAGTGATACGGTCCGTATCCGCGTGTGTAGGGTCCGTACCACCATGGTTGTGCAGCCCTAGGCGTACGCCATGGTGATACGGTCCGTACCTGCTTGTGTAGGGTCCATATTACTATGGCGTACGCATACGCGAGCACTCCCATAGTGATAGGGACCCTACACACGCGTGTATGGTCCGTATTACTATGGCGTACGCATACGCGAGCACTCCCATAGTGATAGGGACCCTACACACGCGTGTACGGTCCGTTTCACTGCATTTGGGGTGCCCTAGGGCCGTGGAACGCACCGTACCTGTGTGTGAATATTGGAACAACATAGGGGACACATGAGGGACAAGTATAAGGGCATAAATGCATGCTGGTTGTCATGGAGACCGAGTTTAAAGTTTGAATTTTTCCATCAGGTGGCCAGCAGAAGTCGGTTGGAAACAATATACTTTGTTGCAAAGTGGTTGTTGACTTGACATCATGCTCAATTTTTAAACCATGCAAAGACACTCACTGGGGTAGGTTTAAAGGGATTGGAGGAAACGTAGGATGCTAATGTGACTGACCAATCACTCTGTACTCCTGTAAATGAAACAGGCCAGCAAGGCAGATATAAGGCAGCCAGGTCCCATGAGAGAGCACTTGCCTGCACAACCTTTCATTCCACAACACTGCTGCTGCTTGTGATTCCTCTGGCACCATGTCCAGGTCCGTGGAGAGGGCCCAGCCATTCACCATGGAGGAGAATATGGCGTTGGTGGATGTGATCCTTCCACAGTACACCATGCTGTATGGTCGACCAGGGGAGCAGGTGAGTGCAGACTCCACTAGCTTAGACTGTGCCCCTTTTTGTGACTGTGACTTCTGGCATTGTGTCCATGTGTGACAGACATGCAATGTTGTTTAGAGTGGATCCCAGGGGGGGGAAGGCCTAATGTCTCCCATGCAGAGTGTTGGACTTGGCCCTTCTGGCAGGTTCACCCCTGAACTTTTTTTGCTTTTTATTGGTGACTTGGTGTGGTGATATTTGGTTTCTGCGCACTTTCCCTGTGTCCCAGAGGAAAGTGTGTGCGCATTCTGAGTGCATGTGGTGAGATAGGCCTGCCCTCCCATAGGAATGCATGGGGAATGTATGTGTCCCTAGTAGTTCCTGATGCGTGGGGTGTGCAGGCCCGAGTTTGGTATGTGCGGACTCGTGTGATTGAATGCTGCGCGGTGATGTGTGCGGCGTGCATGTACCTAGTGTGGAAGTGCCACTTCGAGAAGTGGGCACTTCGGTGTGCAGTGTACAATGTGTGCCTTGTCGCGTGATTGGCTGGTTGAGGTCATGTGACGGGCTAGGGATTCCCCAGAGTCAGGATGAGTCACCCAGTGGTGAATGGGGAGATCAGCAGCTAGATGGGTGGGAGGAGTACACCTGGGTCCTGAATAGGGCAGGGTTTTCCCCACACAATGCTGGCTCCGCCCCCTGTGGTGCGGCTGACGACCCTAGCCCTGTCAGTGAATAGAGTGAGGGGCTGAGCACATCAAGGGTGCTCCCCAACCTGCTGCGACTGGTTTTTCCCCCTCACCCTGAACCCAGAACAAAGGGTTTTTCTGTATAAAAATGGGGCTGTGTCCCCACAGAAACTGTTCTCTGCCAGGATCTTACCTGAGGGGGGCTGCTGCTGCTGCCGCTGGACCAGAGGACCGCCACTTGGACTACCTCCCTGCCTGGAGGCCCAGTGAGCTGGCTCTGGGTCCAGCCTTGCCCCCCACCCCTGCCCTGCTGCATGCAGGGAAGAACATTGCTGGACTTTGGTACTTTCCTGCTCCCCAAAGCACCTGGGAGCGCTTTCATTTGCCTAAGCGCTGGGAGCGCTTTATTTGTGTCCCTCAAGCGCCTGGAAGCGCTTTTAATTGCCTTTTAGCGCTCAGAGCACTTTATTTCTCAAAACCGGTGCCCACCCGGCGTTTGCCCCGTCCTTGGCGATTCTGAAGTCCCCTGGCAGGTGCCCACCCTGCCAGGGACATTGCTGTGGCTGTAAGCGGGTGCCCACCCCGTGGGATATTGTTTTTATTATCTCGAGGGAGCCCACCCCTCTTACGGCAGGAGAAATCACCGCAGCGGCCCGAGCCGCGGCCAACAGGAAGTTAGGCAAGTCTTGAGGAGACGTGGGCGGGGCTTGGCCCAGCGCGAGGAAGTTCCGGCCGGGAAGCTGAGGGACCCCGAGGGCTGCGTCGATCTCCAGCGGTGCTCCCGGTGTGTAGGGAGCCCCGCAGACACCCCGAGGCCCGCCAAGGAAAGAAGCTAGCAAGTCTGCCCGGGGCCCTCGTGAGCTGAGAGAGCCCCGGTGTCCTGGAGAGGTCGGAGCGTTGTATGCTCCGTGTCCGCCGCCTGCTGAGACCCGGGAGCAGCCGAGAGAACCAGAGACAACGCGGGAGTCCCAGGTGAGTGGGGCTCCACGTGGTGGAAGATTCTGCCCGTTCGGCCCCTCTCCCCCCCCCAGCAGCGCCGCAGGTGCGGGCTGCTGCACTGAGGGGGCAGTTCTTTCGGGGGCATTGCTCGGAGTGTTCTCGAGTGCGAGTAGCACTCCAACGCGGGGCCATAATTGATCCTTGAGCCCCTGAGAGGCTCCAACGAAGGGGCCCATTGTTTTAAGAGCCCACGAGGCTCCCACGCTTGCGGGGGCATTATTTGTTAACGAGTCCCCCGAGCGGGACTCCAACGAACGGGGCACCAGTTCCTCCATGGTAGAGCGGCCCCCGATGGCAGCGGGCCGCTCCCCCCCTTGCCCCACAAAGTTGTTTTGAGCCCTGACAGGCTCTAGGGGGCATGTCATTTGCTTAGAGCCCAGAGGGGCTCAGGAGGCCATAACTGTTCTAAAGGCACGGTGGTGCCCACGCTCACTTTCCACAGCTGCCCAGCACTTAGTGGGCAGCTGCAACGTTTAGGTTGGGGCCCGTGGCGCTTTGCCCTGACTGCGTGCGCAGTCTTGCCCTGACTCTGAGTTTTGGACTGCGCCTCCTGCGCAGTCTTGCCCCTGACTTTGTTGGACGCCGGGCGTCCTAGCCCCGTCAAGGCCACTTGGCCTAGGGACTGCCACAGATAGTGGCTAATGTGAGTTTTTGCGCCATTGTTCCTTTCCTGCACCTCTGAATGTGTTTATGCGTCATGTGCTTTGCTTTACACCTCTGAATGTATTTTATGCATCATGTGTTTATGTGCTTAGACCCCTACAGGTAGAGTGATACTTAGGTGGTTGTTTTTCTCCTAGTACAGGTGGTGCTAGTGAGGTCCTGATTCCCTACGCAGTATTTTCCTAAGGTGGTTAGGGTTGCGTAGGTGGTGCTTACCTGACACCAGTAGTTACTGGATGTGTGCTACATTTGCTATTTTGTACTACAGTATTATTCCTATGTTCTAAAAAGTGCTAATTCCTGACAGTGGTCCAGGTGGCCCTGTCCCCTGTATCTATGATCCCTTGTAAATTCTGCCCGTGCCTGTTGGCACATTGTAAAGTGTGTGTTTTTATCTGATGTGTTGTGTATAATACAAAGGCTATTTTTATAGAATACCTTGTGTGGAGTTTCCTTTGTGGTGGGCCTTGGGTGTTGTTGCTGGGTGCGCGTGCAAACGCTTTACACATTGCCTCAGGGATAAGCCTGTCTGCTCGTGCCAAGCTACCAAGGGGGTGAGCAGGGGTTATCTTTGGCGTGTAACTTCCTTGCCCTGACTAGAGTGGTGGTTTCTGCCTAGCTTTGGCGCAAGCCCTAGCCAACCAGAAATCCCATTTCTAACTTTGGTGATCAGCGGTGGGATTTGGACTTGCGTTTGCGCTGTACCGCAGCAGCAACTGGCCGCACTACAAAACTCTGCATTTAGATAAATCACATGGTATAGGGATTATTGTTCTAAGTTTGTTTTTAATTGTCATTTCTTTGGAAATGTGTTTTTGTGCACTGTGAGTTAGGTGTCCCTAGCTCGGGAGGGTAGATCATCCCCCTTAGTGCATTGTGTTTCTGGATTCACCAGAGGGTGGGATCCAGTGGTGGCAGCGTAATAGTGTCCTGTACATTTGTCCCCCGCCCTGCGCCCAGAGTTGGTACCTGTGTCTCGTGGTGGTCAGGTTGAGGAATCAGGGGTGGTAGAAACTGCCTTACCAGTCCGAGGGGAGGGTTGTGTGTGTGCATGGATGGTGTGTGGCACTAGGCAAGTGAGTGTGAGTTCTCTGGGTTAGAGAGCTTGCTGAATCTTTTTGTGAATTGTGTGCTCCTGTTAGGCTCAGACCCCTAGGTCCCCTGTATAATCTTTTTACCATAACGTCCGCCAGAATGGAGCCTGCTTGTGATCCCTATGAGCTAGCTTGGCGCCAGAGGCAGGAGTTAGAAAGGTCCTGTACAGGGGGAGAGTCCGACACTCGGTACGAACTTCAGGACCACCTGGTCCTATGGCAAAACGGTCCATGGGATCTTGAGCACAGTATGGAAAGGGCCCGGGCCTCACACCTGGAGGGTGGTGGGTCTGTGGGGAGCCCTGAAGATTCAGAAGAGGAGGTAGAGGATGACAATACCTGGACGCCAGTAGAGAGTGAAGACCCCATAGGTAGGGAGTCCCTTGCTGGGTCCAGAGTAGGAGGCAGCGCCTCATCCCTTTCCCTGTCCCCAGAGGAGTGGGAAGATAGGAGGAAAGAAAGGGAGCACCAGCTGACGTTAGAAAAGCTCAGGTTGCAGCATGCCCAGGCTATGGCGCAGCTGGAGGTCAAAAGACAGATGTCGGAGGCTGAGAGGGCCTTTGCCAGAGAGAAACTAGATCTGGAGGGTAGGTTATCCCCTGAGCGCAGTTGTGGTTTTCTGGACTCCCCAGGGAGGGTTGAGTCCAGTGGTAGCAGCCAGATAGATTCCAGTGTAGGAAATCCCAGTCCCAGTTCCCCCAATCTGGTACCTGTTTCCCAGGAGGAGGAGTTAAGGTTGAAATTCAGGGGCAGTAGGAAACTGTCTCACCAGTCTTGGGAGGAGTTTGTGGATAAATGTGAGGATGCACTGGCTGATTGGATAAGAATTCCCGCAGAAACTGATTTTGATAAACTGTTTGATCTGGTTCTCAAAGAACACCTGCTCAGTTGTTGTGTGCCGGGGTTGCGCCAACACCTGTTGGGGTGTGGATTGTCTGAGCCATTTGACCTTGCGAATGAAGCAGAGCGCTGGGAAAGAGCTAGAGGTTCTCTAGAGTCATTAGGGAGTGACTCCAAAAGTAGTGGGTCAGGTATCTTCCAGCCCAGCGTGGTGGAAGAGGCTCAGTGTAGCCCAGCTAGGTCCCAGGATAGCGAGGAGGGTGTAGGGGCTCACTGCCTGGCTCAGTGGAGCAGGAGTGAGAGGGTGACCGAGGGTCCCCAGACGCATGAAACCCTGCCTCAGGACTTGGATGGTTTCTTGAGGGAACACCAAGTTGGGGACCTAGGCTGTCCTGTTACTCCACTTGAGGAAGATCTCTTAGTGAGTAGAGGACCTGGAGCACCCGTAACCAGGGCTCCTGTGGTTCTAGAGTCTGGCAGTACCGCTCCGGTAGGGAGGGTACAGGAGTCCAGCGTGAGGAGTGATTGGGGGATGAGTTCCCCAGTGGAAGAGCCTGTGGGTCAGGGACTACCCAGTTGGGCTAGGATCCCGTGTAGTGGCCAGGGTGGCACCACTTCTGTTCTGGGGGATCTCCGCACACTGTCAGGTGGACAGGGGACGGGAGATCAGCGCCAGACAGACAGTCGCTCGACATATGTGTCATTTGATAGCCTCAGGGGGATGGAGTGTAAATCCCCCAAAGTCCTGGAGTGCCAGGCGATTATTCCACCAAAGGTTCTAGGCCGGAGGTTGGGAGGCCAGGTTCAGGATCAGCCTGACCTGAAGGGTGGGACGTCTGTAACCAGCATCCCGACCGGTTCTTCTTCCAGAGGTACTGCCCCAGTTGGTAGGGAGCAGGGCTCTGGAAGGGGGTGCAGAGGGTGGGAGAGCCCACCTCTGGCCCCGGTACAACCTGAGGGGTTAAACCCTGGGTTGGAATGGCGTTCTAGGTGTACCCCTCGCCAGAGGAGGAGGAACCCTAGGAGAAGAGGTAGGGGGAGGAGAGCCTTCCCTGAGACTCCTGGTCCGCCTGAGGGTGCAGACCCTAGGCTGGAGAACCAGTGGCAGTCTAGTCCTGTCTTGCAGACAGGAAGAGTGGAGAATGGCCGCTATGTGCCAGGGGTTACTACCCCCCACTCTGTGATTAGGCAAGGACCGGTGGCACCTGGGTGGCCTAGGGCCTGGTCTTGGCCGCGGACAGCTTGGGAGTACCAGTGGGGTAGCCCAGTTGGTCCAGACAGTGGGTTTAGAAGAAATTCCATGGGTTCACCGTGGCGTAGAACCGGAGGGTGTCCCTGCAGTTGCGGGCCCGCGTCCGTGTTCTATCGCCCCAAGCAGGGAAGTCCATCACGGTGGTGATTGGTCTGCCCTGCCTTTTGGCTGGAAGGGGGTTGTGTTGGACTTGGCCCTTCTGGCAGGTTCACCCCTGAACTTTTTTTGCTTTTTATTGGTGACTTGGTGTGGTGATATTTGGTTTCTGCGCACTTTCCCTGTGTCCCAGAGGAAAGTGCGTGCGCATTCTGAGTGCATGTGGTGAGATAGGCCTGCCCTCCCATAGGAATGCATGGGGAATGTATGTGTCCCTAGTAGTTCCTGATGCGTGGGGTGTGCAGGCCCGAGTTTGGTATGTGCGGACTCGTGTGATTGAATGCTGCGCGGTGATGTGTGCGGCGTGCATGTACCTAGTGTGGAAGTGCCACTTCGAGAAGTGGGCACTTCGGTGTGCAGTGTAAAATGTGTGCCTTGTCGCGTGATTGGCTGGTTGAGGTCATGTGACGGGCTAGGGATTCCCCAGAGTCAGGATGAGTCACCCAGTGGTGAATGGGGAGATCAGCAGCTAGATGGGTGGGAGGAGTACACCTGGGTCCTGAATAGGGCAGGGTTTTCCCCACACAATGCTGGCTCCACCCCCTGTGGTGCGACTGACGACCCTAGCCCTGCCAGTGAATAGAGTGAGGGGCTGAGCACATCAAGGGTGCTCCCCAACCAGCTGCGACTGGTTTTTCCCCCTCACCCTGAACCCAGAACAAAGGGTTTTTCTGTATAAAAATGGGGCTGTGTCCCCACAGAAACTGTTCTCTGCCAGGATCTTACCTGAGGGGGGCTGCTGCTGCTGCCGCTGGACCAGAGGACCGCCACTTGGACTACCTCCCTGCCTGGAGGCCCAGTGAGCTGGCTCTGGGTCCAGCCTTGCCCCCCACCCCTGCCCTGCTGCATGCAGGGAAGAACATTGCTGGACTTTGGTACTTTCATGCTCCCCAAAGCACCTGGGAGCGCTTTCATTTGCCTAAGCGCTGGGAGCGCTTTATTTGTGTCCCTCAAGCGCCTGGAAGCGCTTTTAATTGCCTTTTAGCGCTCAGAGCGCTTTATTTCTCAAAACCGGTGCCCACCCGGCGTTTGCCCCGTCCTTGGCGATTCTGAAGTCCCCTGGCAGGTGCTCACCCTGCCAGGGACATTGCTGTGGCTGTAAGCGGGTGCCCAACCCGCGGGATATTGTTTTTATTATCTCGAGGGAGCCCACCCCTCTTACGGCAGGAGAAATCACCGCAGCGGCCCGAGCCGCGGCCAACAGGAAGTCAGGCAAGTCTTGAGGAGACGTGGGCGGGCCTTGGCCCAGCGCGAGGAAGTTCCGGCCGGGAAGCTGAGGGACCCCGAGGGCTGCGTCGATCTCCAGCGGTGCTCCCGGTATGTAGGGAGCCCCGCAGACACCCCTGGCCCGCCAAGGAAAGAAGCTAGCAAGTCTGCCCGGGGCACTCGTGAGCTGAGAGAGCCCCGGTGTCCCGGAGAGGTCGGAGCGTTGTATGCTCCGTGTCCGCCGCCTGCTGAGACCCGGGAGCAGCCGAGAGAACCAGAGACAAAGCGGGAGTCCCAGGTGAGTGGGGCTCCACGCGGTGGAAGATTCTGCCCGTTCGGCCCCTCTCCCCCCCCAGCAGCGCCGCAGGTGCGGGCTGCTGCACTGAGGGGGCAGTTCTTTCGGGGGCATTGCTCGGAGTGTTCTCGAGTGCGAGTAGCACTCCAACGCGGGGCCATAATTGATCCTTGAGCCCCTGAGAGGCTCCAACGAAGGGGCCCATTGTTTTGAGAGCCCACGAGGCTCTCACGCTTGCGGGGGAATTATTTGTTAACGAGTCCCCCGAGCGGGACTCCAACGAACGGGGCACCAGTTCCTCCATGGTAGAGCGGCCCCCGATGGCAGCGGGCCGCTCCCCCCCTTGCCCCACAAAGTTGTTTTGAGCCCTGACAGGCTCTAGGGTGCATGTCATTTGCTTAGAGCCCAGAGGGGCTCAGGAGGCCATAACTGTTCTAAAGGCACGGTGGTGCCCACGCTCACTTTCCACAGCTGCCCAGCACTTAGTGGGCAGCTGCAACGTTTAGGTTGGGGCCCGTGGCGCTTTTCCCTGACTGCGTGCGCAGTCTTGCCCTGACTCTGAGTTTTGGACTGCGCCTCCTGCGCAGTCTTGCCCCTGACTTTGTTGGACGCCGGGCGTCCTAGCCCCGTCAAGGCCACTTGGCCTAGGGACTGCCACAGATAGTGGCTAATGTGAGTTTTTGCGCCATTGTTCCTTTCCTGCACCTCTGAATGTGTTTATGCGTCATGTGCTTTGCTTTACACCTCTGAATGTATTTTATGCATCATGTGTTTATGTGCTTAGACCCCTACAGGTAGAGTGATACTTAGGTGGTTGTTTTTCTCCTAGTACAGGTGGTGCTAGTGAGGTCCTGATTCCCTGCGCAGTATTTTCCTAAGGTGGTTAGGGTTGCGTAGGTGGTGCTTACCTGACACCAGTAGTTACTGGATGTGTGCTACATTTGCTATTTTGTACTACAGTATTATTCCTATGTTCTAAAAAGTGCTAATTCCTGACAGTGGTCCAGGTGGCCCTGTCCCCTGTATCTATGATCCCTTGTAAATTCTGCCCGTGCCTGTTGGCACATTGTAAAGTGTGTGTTTTTATCTGATGTGTTGTGTATAATACAAAGGCTATTTTTATAGAATACCTTGTGTGGAGTTTTCTTTGTGGTGGGCCTTGGGTGTTGTTGCCGGGTGTGCGTTCAAACGCTTTACATATTGCCTCAGGGATAAGCCTGTCTGCTCGTGCCAAGCTACCAAGGGGGTGAGCAGGGGTTATCTTTGGCGTGTAACTTCCTTGCCCTGCCTAGAGTGGTGGTTTCTGCCTGGCTTTGGCGCAAGCCCTAGCCAACCAGAAATCCCATTTCTAACACAGAGCATGCTGTAGTTCCTGTGTGCACTCCTCACTACTCCTCCTGGGAATGTTGTTTCTACAGTCCTGATGTGATTCTGTGCTCCCCCCAGTGTGACAGGTGACAGTACCCATAGATGTGTGTTTGTTTAGTGTACCTGTGCTGTGAGTGTCCAAATGATGTGTTCGTCCACTGGACATTGGTGTGTGTGTGTAAGTCCCCTGTCATGTGGGTGAGTGCATTTGGGGAGTGTTGCACACCAGCTGCATGAGGGATGGATATACCCTGGCCATCTGATGTGAGCAGGGAGCAGTGCTGTGTGACTGCCGTGCTGAGCCAGCCCCACACCTGTGACACCCCCCAGTCTAGTGGCACATGGGCAGAGTGAGGTATGTACCCGCAGTTGCCAATGGCAGGTGATTGTCCTGTGCCTGTGTGTGTCTGTGTATTCTGCTGAGGTTGCGTCAGTGGGCTGGGGCATGTGACTGCTTTGAGGTGCTGTACATAATCCTGGTGTAGCTTGTGATGCACAGTGTGATCCAGGATCATTGATTGTGTGGCACCCCTCATGCTACCTGTGTACGTTCAATGCCACGTAGTGCATTTGGCCTTCCCCAGAGGATAATGTCCCTATGACAAAGGTGCAATGAGTTGCCTGCATACCATGGCCTGTTCAAACAAGACAAGTTATTAATATGTGTGTCTCTGTGTCATTGCTCAGGTGTATTAAAGTATTCTCACTTTTGCATCCTCACAGGTAGGCGTCCATGCCAAGGGGGAGATATGGAAGCAAGCCGTCAGTGCCGTGAGGAAGACGGAGGGTCGGAAGCGGCGCCTAGCCCAGGTGAGGAAACGCTGGCAGGATATCCGGTGCTGGACGAGGAGGATCGCATGGGTCCTGCTAGGGGACTCACCTGAGAGCCACAAGAACCGTGGGTGCCGGCGTCTGACCCACATCCATAAGCGTGTGCTGGCAGTGGTCTTCCCCAACTTGGATAGGCGCTTACTGGAGAAGCAGCAGCAGGAAGGGGGGAGGTACATGTGTGTTTGTTGTGTGTCACCAGCTTTTGGTAGTGCGCTGTTGCATGGATACACTGCCAGGGTTTAAATGTGCAGTGCATGACCTGTTCCCCAAAGTACACCGGTGCTGTTCTTCCTCCCTTCCCCTCCTTGCCATGTGTTCCCTGGTCTGTGTGTAGTCACTCTTGCACAAGGTTATCTAGGCTGGCAGTTAATCCAAGTGCCCAATGCTTGCAGCATCATGTGTGGGGGTGGTGTGTAACAGGTTTTGGGACCTTGCCTGTACCCTGGCCAGTTCAGTCATTGTGGGGTCCATGTCAGTTGGCACTGATGGTGAGTCCCGACATAGGAGTGTGTCTTACCAGTGTACTGCCTTACAGCATGCATGTCCAATGTTGTGCCCTCTGACATGATGTGCATGAGTGGGAGTAATGCATAGTGCAGGGACGGTTGCTTCAGTTGCAGTCATATCCATCCAGGACCATGGAGGAGTGTGGCCACTACCGTGCCCTGGGGCACCTTTTCCTAGGTATCATGTGTGTCATCCAACAATGTTGACATTCTGTGTGTCTTCGGCATAGGTTGGGCTCTGTGGCATTGTACCCTGGCCTCATCTGTATTTACGTAAACTGTGCTACATGTGTCCACTGTACTGTGTGACCCAATTTTGCTTGTGCATACTCACAGTGGGCAGTGCATGTGTGTCTTGGTACGACAATCTGATGATGGTTTATTGTCAATGATATATGTGGACAGGGGCACCAGGGGTAGTTTGTGTACAATCAGGATTTAGTGCAGGCCATGTGTTTTTATCCCAGAGTATGAGGTGTAAGTACTTCCTCTGTCTCAATCACATTGTCTCAGGTAGGGGGTGGTTTGTGCGGGCAAGGCCTACATGTAAAAATCTGAAGTCTCCTTGGTAGGTGTGGCCTGTGTGTGATGTTTGTCTGGACATACACTCAAGGTGCAGTGACCCAGTCATGTTGGGCATGGTTTAATGTATTAGCTTTGCAGCATGTGCATGAAGTTAATAGACATGGTTCCTGCTCATCCCTTTTTTGGCAACGCTGTGTGGTGCAGATGCTGTGCACGATTGTCCCCAGAGCCTGGCTCCTCTGTCCAATTTGATATCAAGTAATTTGCTGTTGTGTCATGCTCTCCATTGTTTCTCAGTGGCATGGTGGGTCAACCAACCGTGTGTTGCAGGGCCTACATATGTACCTTGTATTGTAGATGTTACTCATGTTGCTTTTAAGGCTACGCACTGTGACCTATGTAGATTTGACTCATGTGACATATATATCCAGGTGTCTGATTATTTCCTGTCTCTTCACCTTGCCCACAGCATCGTCGGGGGACTCCGAGGGTGACACTGGCACTGACCGTGAGGAGGGAGCGAGCACCAGTGCTGTCTTGTCTGGCGCATCGAGTGGCACGGAGGCTGAGGGGAGTGAGGCGGAGGACCTGTCCAGTCACACCACCGACTATGATGCTGACGGGTCCGAGGCTGAGCTCCCAGAGGGGGCGGAGGCTGCTCCCACAGCTGAAAGCAGCACTCAATCTCTGCCCGCCCCCTCCATTACCATCACCGGCCTCCCACTTGCTCGGGTCCCTTCCCGCCGTGCTAGTTCACCACGTGTCTCCTTCTTGCCAGGCACCACACCCCCTGCCCCTGTCTCCACTGCTGCCGCGAATGCCGAGTCTGTGGACATCCTGCGCCAGTTGCAGGTTGGTCAGACTGCGATGCTTAATGTCCTCCATGGCCACACCCGTGTGCTCACCCAGATGGAGGCATACATGGAGGGCATCTCAGCTGCGCAGTCTGATCAACGCCAGTTGCTGAGGTCCATAGACTCGACACTGACTGCAGCAGTGGGTCTCCTGCAGCGCTGCGTCCCCCCCACCCCTGCACCATCCACACTTCCCACTCCCATGCCTGTCCCAAGCACACCCAGACGTCCCCATGCACACACCCCACCAGACACAGGCACCACACCACCAGGGAAGGCCAAGCGCACACCTCCTGACACGCACACACAGGGAGAAGTAGGCACACCCACTGGGTCGGGGGGCAAACGGAAGACACGCAGCCACAGTGGGAGTCCACATTCCTCACAACCAACTCCCTCCAAATCCACTCCCCTTAGCTCTCCTGGCCAAGATTCAACAAAAGATTCCTTCATGGCTGCTCTGTCCCTGAGCCCCAGTGTGTCACCACCCTTCAAGCGGTCAAAGGAGTCCCTGGTCAGGGTAGTTGAGTCCCCCCCCTGTCCACACCCTCCCCCAGTAGCGCTGCGACCCATCCCTCCGACCCCCCCTCCTTGGGGCCTGTGGTTCCTTCGGGTGCAGGGGAGACGCTGGGGGACCTTGCAACCGTGTGCAGCGCCATTCTCACCACCACCTTTGGCGCTGCCCCACCCCTTGTGGTGCAGTCCTCTGTCCCTGCACCCACAACACCTACCGTTGCTCCTCCTGTCCCGCGGTGCCTGGTCCTTCCCCCCCACATGATGCCCCCCCTGTGGAAGCTAAGGAGGTATGAACTGTGCAGGCAAGCTAGGGGACACGCGTCTCTATGTGTCCCCCACCAGGAATTGGACTATGGACTGCCCTATGGGCCTTGTACATATTGAACTTTTATTACCCATTTTTTTTCATGCTGAATAAAGCAATGTTTTTTTTCCTTTGAACACTACTGCTTTTCTGGTATTGCTGTTGTTGGTGCTGCTCCATGATTTGGGGTGGTGATAATGTGTTAGGTGTCTGGGAAATGTAGTGGTGTGCTGCTCATGGGGTGGACCCTGGTATCTGTGTGCCATCACAAGGTATTTGCCAAATGTCTTTGTTCATGTCAGCTCTTACTGCATGGTGACATTGTCCCAAGGTGTGTTCCTTCCTCTGTGGCCCCTGACATCTTCCCTGCAGGGTGTATCATAAATATTGTGCTGGGCTGTGTCTACATATCCTGGGTGTGTGATGGATCCATTCAACTTTGCCCATGCATGCTGGGCAATGTCTCCACCTGCATCATTAGTGGCATCCTTGGTGGTCACTGTACTTGTGTATGGAGTATATTGACATGACTTCGTGTGGACATGTTCCCTTTTACACACTATGCATGTGTGTACTCCCAGCCTCGCACACATGTGTTACGTGTTCTGCAGGGTCTTTGGGCACCTGACTGACGATTGTGGCCATTGTATCTGTGGGTACTGCACCCTTTTCTTTCCATGGGCACTGCTGGGGGGACTCTGCACCCACCCCTCCTGTGTCTGGGCACTACTGGGAGGACTCTGCACCCACCCCTCCTATGTCTGGGCACTGCTGGGTGTGATAGGCACCCACCCCTCCTGTGTCTGGGCACTGCTGGGAGGACTCTACACCCACCCCTCCTGTGTCTGGGCACTGCTGGGAGGACTCTGCACCCACCCCTCCTGTGTCTGGGCACTGCTGGGAGGACTCTGCACCCACCCCTCCTGTGTCTGGGCACTGCTGGGAGGACTCTGCACCCACCCCTCCTGTGTCTGGGCACTGCTGGGAGGACTCTGCACCCACCCCTCCTGTGTCTGGGCACTGCTGGGAGGACACTGAACCCACCCCTCCTATGTCTGGGCACTGCTGGGAGTGATAGGCACCCACCCCTCCTGTGTCTGGGCACTGCTGGGAGGACTCTGCACCCACCCCTCCTATGTCTGGGCACTGCTGGGAGTGATAGGCACCCACCCCTCCTGTGTCTGGGCACTGCTGGGAGGACTCTGCACCCACCCCTCCTATGTCTGGGCACTGCTGGGAGGACTCTGCACCCACCCCTCCTGTGTCTGGGCACTGCTGGGAGGACTCTGCACCCACCCCTCCTGTGTCTGGGCACTGCTGGGAGGACTCTGCACCCACCCCTCCTATGTCTGGGCACTGCTGGGAGTGATAAGCACCCACCCCTCCTGTGTCTGGACACTGCTGGGTGGACTCTGCACCCACCCCTCCTGTGTCTGGGCACTGCTGGGAGGACTCTGCACCCACCCCTCCTATGTCTGGGCACTGCTGGGAGGACTCTGCACCCACCCCTCCTGTGTCTGGGCACTGCTGGGAGGACTCTGCACCCACCCCTCCTGTGTCTGGGCACTGCTGGGAGGACTCTGCACCCACCCCTCCTGTGTCTGGGCACTGCTGGGAGGACTCTGCACCCACCCCTCCTATGTCTGGGCACTGCTGGGAGTGATAGGCACCCACCCCTCCTGTGTCTGGGCACTGCTGGGAGGACTCTGCACCCACCCCTCCTATGTTTGGACACTGCTGGGAGGACTTTGCACCCACCCCTCCTATGTCTGGGCACTGCTGGGAGTGATAGGCACCCACCCCTCCTGTGTCTGGGCACTGCTGGGATGACTCTGCACCCACCCCTCCTATGTCTGGGCACTGCTGGGAGGACTCTGCATCCACCCCTCCTGTGTCTGGGCACTGCTGGGAAGACTCTGCACCCACCCCTCCTGTGTCTGGGCACTGCTGGGAGGACTCTGCACCCACCCCTCCTGTGTCTGGGCACTGCTGGGAGGACTCTGCACCCACCCCTCCTGTGTCTGGGCACTGCTGGGAGGACTCTGCACCCACCCCTCCTGTGTCTGGGCACTGCTGGGAGGACTCTGCACCCACCCCTCCTATGTCTGGCCACTGCTGGGAGTGATAGGCACCCACCCCTCCTGTGTCTGGGCACTGCTGGGAGGACTCTGCACCCACCCCTCCTATGTCTGGGCACTGCTGGGAGTGATAGGCACCCACCCCTCCTGTGTCGGGGCATGTACGCTCGGGACATACACGGGTGTTGATACACTCCATTCATACACGGGTGGGGGTACGCTCCGTACATACACGGGTGTGGGTACGCTCCGTACATACTCTGGTGGGGTGTTGGTGCGCTCCATTCATACACGGGTGTGGGTACGCTCCATTCATACACTGGTGGGGGTACGCTCCGTACATACACTGGTGGGGTGTTGGTGCGCTCCATTCATACACGGGTGGGGGTACGCTCCGTACATACACTGGTGGGGTGTGGGCACACTCCGTACATACACTGGTGGGGTGTTGGTGCGCTCCATTCATACACGGGTGTGGGTACGCTCCATTCATACACTGGTGGGGGTACGCTCCGTACATACACTGGTGGGGTGTTGGTGCGCTCCATTCATACACGGGTGGGGGTACGCTCCATTCATACACTGGTGGGGGTACGCTCCGTACATACACTGGTGGGGTGTTGGTGCGCTCCATTCATACACGGGTGGGGGTACGCTCCATTCATACACTGGTGGAGGTACGCTCCGTACATACACTGGTGGGGTGTTGGTGCGCTCCATTCATACACGGGTGGGGGTACGCTCGGTACATACACTGGTGGGGTGTGGGTACGCTCCATTGATATACGGGTGGGGGTACGCTCCGTACATTCCCGTACCCATGATCTGCAGGCCTGGGTACGGGCCGTACCCATGCCTTTGGAACGTGGGTATGGTGCGTGCCAGCATTGTTGGGGTGCCGTAGGGGTACGCGTGGTACGACCCGTACCCATGCTCTTAAGGCCTGGGTAGGGTGCGGACCCCCAATGGGGTGCCGTAGGGGTACGCACCGTACCCAGGCCTTCGGAGGGTGGGTACGGGTCGTACCACGCGTACCCCTACATCACCCCAACAATGCTGGTACGGCCCGTACCTATGCCTTTGGAACGTGGTAATGGGCCGTACCGCCATTGTTGGGGTGACGTAGGGGTGGGCGTGGTACGACCCATGCCCACGCTCTTCAGGCGTGGGTACGGTACGTACCGGAATTGTTGTGTTGCCGGTTCGCGTCAACATCCACTTCAGTTGTGGCGGATGCTTGCGTTGCTGGACACGCCCCCACCTCCTCGAGGTGACCAGGTCCTGCAGGTCAGGTATGTCCAGGGCATGTCTGATTTGGGACTTGGGTGGGGGTTATGTTTCCTGCCCCCCCCTTAGCCCCTGGGTGTTGTTCTGACCTTCTGCGGCGTCTGCGTCGGTTCCTGTAGAGCAGGTGGACTGCTATGAGGGCCGGGATGACGCGTAGGTTGGGGTCCATGGCTGTCCGTCGCGTACAGGTGCTCCTTGTGCGCGTCGTCCTGATTTCCCGGCAGTTTTTGGCAGCTGGAGAATATAATCCGTGCGGGGTGACGTCGGCGCTTTTCCGGATCACATTTGTATGTATATTTTCGTCGGTCGGTGTTTTGTTCGATTCGCACGGAAATAGTGTTTCCATGTGAATCGTACTTGCATTTTTGTAATGTTTTTTGGCCGGGTACGAGTCGGACGGAGAAAATGCTCCGTCCGACGGTTCGTACCCGGTTTCTCCAGGATCGGAATCGGCCCCTTAGTAGTAGTAAAGTTAGGACTCCTAACTTTAGCACTCCTAAATGCCTTCTGTGAATACCTAAAGTCGTAAAGTTAGGATTTTTCTCAGTTTAGGAGTAGTAAAGTTAGGAGTCCAATTACAAGGACGTTTCTCAAAGTGCATGTAGGGGCAATATGCGCAGGCCCCATAAATCATGTTTCTTTACCTGCTGTGGTGAAGTTTACTCACCTACTGTTTAAATGCATAAGGCACATGTACAATCATCTGGCACTAAATCTACAGATGGTGATATCTTCTATTGTTTTACTCCCAAACCATGGCATTAAGGTTATAACCTACCACTCATCAAATGTTGCAGCACAGTGAAATTAGCCAGGCTGAGCTTGTCTGGACATAATATGCTTGTCTATGTCCATATTTGAGCATGAGACTAGCGTTGGTGAGGTGTTACACATTACTCAGACAGTGTTATCAATAGTCAACATTACAATCTCATGAAATCAGAATTACAGTAAGATTGTGTCCAAAAGCAACATATACTATTGTTGCTTTGCATCCTACTATGCTCATACATGCTGCATACGTTTAACCTCACCCTTAAAATGAATTCAGAGTGAAAGACTATAGGCGTCATTCTGATCAACAACTAAAATGTTTTATGATCCATACCTGTTGCAGTAGCTATGTGTGATTCAAATGTCCAGCTTGGACAAACTTGTGTGACCATGTAAGTAGGCTAGACATCACAAACCAACAATTCTTCCTATGATACATGCAAATGTGGTGGTGATAAGGCAAAGTTATTCCTAATCATTGAATTGAGTCACGTCAGAGGACACATGGTATCTCAACATATGTTGCTGTAAGGGTGTTAGTACATTGTTAGTAGGAATTATTTACTTTCTTTCACCTCTTTTGCAACACTTAACCTGAGGTATGACTGCTGTAATCCAGCCTAAGACGTACCTGAGCATCCCTGAGAGTAGGTAATATCATACATATGTGAGATGTGGTGACTGAGGAATCATTACACAGATGCCATTGAGGCTGTAAGGATGTAGGCTTGCAACTCTATTTTACTGTGGTGTTGGACGAATCATCATCAGTATCAGGGTATGGACATATGGCTTGGTACTTTGTGAAAGGATGTAAGGAATCCTACCTCAGTGCAAACAGATTTGGTTGTAGTACATTGGTCACATGTCACCAGTCTGCACATTGAAATGCAGTGAAATGCCTATATCGTGGCCTCATATACCCTATGTCCCATTTCTGGGAGGCATCCATACAATGGCAAGGAGTTGGTAATTTTTATGCAATGTGGAAAGGACCACATGCAGGTATGCACTGTGTCAGCAGCATGTAGCCCAAGGCACTGCCTACCTACTGGTGGCATAACCTTTACTGGCTGGCAACAACGCTGTCACCCTTGACTCATAAGACAGGGCTACCTACAAAATTCAGCACAAAGTGCTTGTACAGATAAGAATTGCAGCATTCATGCACACACTCCTGACATGCATAGCCTAATTTGTTATGTGCGATACGATAAGGAAACCAGCCTTGCTGAAACGTGTATATACATTAGGATATGTTGAGGTCACCACGGTTTTGCTACAACTGTATACCAGAAACTATATGTTAGGTTTACTAATATTTGCCTGACTCTATATTGGTGAAGTGTATAACAGGTATGTTTTACGGGAAGTAGCTACCCAGCCTCCATCTATGTTTTGACTACCTGGCACATAGTCAATCTAGACAGCAATGTGTGTGGCCTTGTGTATATTCCAGATGAGTAAACCAAGCAGAGGCACACTACTTGTACTTGTTTGATTTAACTAATTCCACATATGTTAATGACCAATGTCAAAGCCTGTTGCATGCCTCAAATCCAACACCAAAGTTTCCATATGTGAACCATGTGTCCAATTCCATGTGGATACAACATTATACTTGCCACTCAGTCTCAGGGATGATATGGCCACAAGCAAATTTGTGTTGGCATTACTATATCGTACAGCTACACTGCCAGCACTTGAGTCCATTCTCCTTGTTTGATTTGGTAAATTATATGCACAGAATGTATATTGTTCATAGCTCGTTCTCACTATTAGGGTTTCGGGCTGGCCTGCAACATGTAATGGTCTGAAAATGTGAGACTATTATTGTAGACAGCATGTGCATTTTCAACTTTAGCTGATATGTATTTCATATACCGCCTCAGACAGCTAAAGAGGCGAAGCAGTTTAACATACGGTTGGAGCATTGCAGACACATCCGTCATGTCACAAAGTCCTACAAAAGATGGGCGTCTTGTACAAACAAGGAAAGGCGGACAGAACCTGGAATGCAGTAAGGCAGGAACAACAAGGACAGTCCAATGCCAAAAAACAGCCGGAGGGTGCCCAACAGCTGCGGGATGAACGTCAGGCCATTCCAGGCCCATCGTCTGCCCATCAGGTGCCTGCCACACAGGCCATACTCCTTATTTGAGGCCCAGGCCCTTAATGACCTCCAGGAACTCAAATGGGTATGGAAGGCTGCCTAGCCTGCATGCCAAAATGCTGACACTAAATGAGGCAATGGAGTGCATGAGTGTGTCGATTGGACATTTCCCTTTCCCCATTATTTAAAATGTTGTTTTGTTAGTTATAGTATTTTGGGCATAGTGTAGTTTAGGATTTAGGCTAGGTATGGAGTAAGTTTTTAAAATATTTTTATAGGTAGTATTTTTTAGGTGTGTCTTTAGATGCGTAGGTTTTTACGTGGGTGGGGGGATGATGTTTAGTGTGTGTTTTAAAAAAAATAAAACATTGGAACCAAAAAACTCCCAAAAAGAAATATTTATTTAGATTCAAATGTACAGGTAGATTGTGTTTAGGAAGTGGTTGTTTTCTTTATTGTGCTGATGTATGTAGATTAAGGGGGTAGGATTTAGGTGTTTAACTTGTCATTTGGGTATAGTAGTAAAGATAGTTTAGGATAAGTTAAGATAATGTAGGCTAGAGTTAATGTTAGCTAGGATAGGCTAGGTAGGTGTAGGTAGTTTCTTGGTTGTTTTTCTAGTCCTCTTTGCGCAATAAACAGGTTGAGTTGAGATGACAAGTTTTTTTCGCGGTAGGGGGACCATCTTTACCTTACTGTGCCATTCTGGCCCTGCCCCATGACACACGCCATTCGATTGGGGGTCTAAGCGTATGGGGGTATCCTATCGGCCGCTAGGCTCCCTCTGCGCACCATGTCCCACTCTTCCCTTGTTGGGAGTCGTTCATTTACTAGCAGCTCTCCCTTCTTCTTATTGCTGTTGTGCTTAATCATTGGACTTTCGAATTTCCTAGGTACTCCGTTCCAACAATTCAACACTCCCAATGTTGTTCCCATAAATCCCAGAGTTCTTGCCTCTTACTTTGTGTTCCCGCCTGGTCTAGTTTATTTATCCTATGAACTGAACCCAGCCATTCCGCTTGAGTTGGCGGATTACATTTAACCCATTTAATGCAGATCTCCTGCCTGGCCAGTAATATCAAAAGGAAGAGTAGATTGTCCTGCTTTTTGTTTAATCTGGGTCCTCCCCTATTATCATTTCCACCTTCCACCCCAAACATGGCTAACTGAAGGCTTATCTCAATTTCTTGATGAAGTACTTCCGAGAGGATCTTATCCACATCTTCCCAAAAGACATGTAGTTGGGGGCACCGCCGGAACATGTGGAAATCGTCCGTTGTCTCTTTGCCACATTTGGGAGACTCTTTCACCCCTCCTCTTTTCAATTTGTACAATTTCTTTGGTCACCAATAGGCTCAATACAAGGTGAACAAATTATTCTTATTGAGAGGTGCAGACTTGATTATGTACCAAGATGTAGCCATTGATACTTGCCATAGGTGAGACAGATCCAGCTACGGCAGGTCTTTCCCGCATGTCTCTGTGGGTAGGCTAAATTCCTCCTCCCCTTTGGAAATAAGCGACCAGTACCAAGAAGGTACTTCTTTCTTCAAAGCTTCCCCTTGAATTTTTGTCTCTAAGTCCCTGTTTCCTGTGCAATCTTTCCCTGGGGAATTTTCCCAGCTCGTCAGAAAATGTAAACTTAGATAGTGCCCCATTGTTCAGTGACACTAGGTGGTCCCAACTGACTATTGCTTTCCCTGTTAATAGTTGTCCCCACTTTGTTATCCCGCATTCTCTCGGAGGAGTTGATAACATGTCTTCTAGATATTCTGGCGTTCCTGGTGAATTCCAGATTGGGGCATAGTCACTGTAATAAGGGATTTTTTACAGGCGCCTCAATTGAACCCATAGTCTAGCAGCAGACCCTAGTATCTATAATTTCACCTTTCAAAAAAAAATTGGGTGACCAAATTTATACAAAAACTAAGTTCCTTCTGAAACTGTCATAGCTTGCATGTACCGTGGGTATAGCCAATGTTCTTTGAATAACACTCTAATGTTTTTTCAATGAAAAGCCCTGTAATATTGGAACAAGCCCGGACTGGCAATCCCTCCATGTTCTTTCTTACTCTTTATCTTCTTCCGCGCAATTCTAACTCCACTTGAAGCCCAGATGAAACTGCTGATATTCCCTGTATTCTGTTGAACCACTTTTTTTTAATTCTAAAGGTATGGAGTTACAAATATGCATAAATTTAGGGAGTATCATCATCTTTACTATATTGGAGCGACCCAGGAAAGACAAAGGGAGACTCTTCCATGCATTAAAGAGTTTTTGGGGATTCTGCTAGAACTTTGTAAAAATGTACTTGGGCGATTTTCTTGATTCCTCCCATAATCTGAATACCCAGATACCTGATCTGTTGATTTACTGTAGGATTGTTGCACTGGGTGTTCCACTCCATGATCTCCATCTTCTGTTGGTTTATCTGATAGCCAGCGATTTTCCCAAACTGCTCAAGTGTCTCTATTATTCTTGGAAGTGAACCTATCAGATCATCCGTAAATAGTATTAAATCATATGCATAAAGTGCGACCTTCTTCTCCCAATCCTTATACTTGAAGGAGGTTATCTGGTGATATGACCTTAAGGCATTTGCTAGAGGCTCTATATAAAGGTTGAACAGCAATGGGGAGAGAGGGCACCCCTGTCTAGTGAACCTTCCAATGTTTATCTTCTCCGTAAGGGACCCATTTACTAATACTCATGCTGAGGGGGTTTTATATAGAGATCTTACCACCCCTGCGAAGGTACTTCCCAGGTTGTATGCTTCTATTGCTTTATGTAAAAAGGACCAGCTGACCCTGTCGAATGCCTTTGCGGCATCAAAAGAGATTACTGACAGGGGGATCTTTTCCTGTGTAGGCACGTCTATTGCTCCCAATAATTTGTGTGTTAGCTCTTGGATTTGCCTGCCCTTTATGAAACCTTTTTGGTCCTCATGGATTGAGCTCCCAGCCACCTTGCCCAGTCTTTTTGCCAGCAGTTAAGTGTGTATCTTATAATCGCTGTTTAGCATTGATATTGGTCTATACGATTCGCACCGCTTGGGGTCCTTCCCTGATTTTAGTAAAATGCATATTGTTGCTTCTTCCCAGGACTTCAGTAGCTTCTGACCCCTTAAGAATACCTCATTAATCAAATCGGTCAACCGGGGCACCAGCTCTTCCTTCAAGGATCTATATATCTCATTAGGCAGTGCATCTGGACCTGCTTTTTTTCTCTTTTTTAGCTCTTTTACCACCCCCATTACCTCTTCTTCTGTTATTTTGGCATTTAACTCCTCTCTGTACGTTCCTGATAAGGTCTGCTTTATCCAGGTTTTAAGATAATCCTCTATTTGCTCTTCACTAGCCTGTGTGTCCTCGGTATATAAATCCCTGAAGAAGCTGTTAAACGCGCTCCCAATTGCCGTTTCTTCTATGCTGGGTTTCGCCTTATTCTTCTCCTGGATACATACAATCTTATTGCGGCTTTGTCTGTCTTAGTCTTCCATGCTACCAATTTGTCACATCCCTCTCCATATTGGTAATGAGCAAGTTTGTCCACCTCCCATTTCTCCTTAATTCTAGCTTCTAGTGTGTTAGAAAGATACAGTTTCATGTCATTCATTTCCCCATCTAGTTTATCCTTATAATATGCCAAATTCTCCTCCTCAATTCTCCTCTCTAGGGTTTGTACTCAGCCCTCCAAGCTGCTGATTTTTCTTGATTAACTTATTCCGATGGGGAGCTAGACTGATTAGTTTCCCCCTTATTACCGCCTTATATGTATCCCACCTAACCTGCCGTGAGGTCTTATCTGCATTTATTAGTAAGAAAGAATTGGTTTCAACTCTGAAATTCTCTATTACCTCAGGATTGAGAAGCAAGGTTCTCTCTAGCATCCCTCTAGGCAGATTCTGTGGACTTTGGAAATCCACCTCCATTAACACTGCTGAGTGATCAGAGTGGTGTGCCGGGAGATGCTCCATCTTTTTCACGTTACTTTTTAATGTTTTATCAACTAAAAAATAATCTGTCCTTGAAGAATGACTCAGTTTTTTATTCTTAAAGGTAAACTTTTGATATTTTATGCCTTTTTCTTGCCATATATCAACCAATCCTAAACCTTCTAGGTATAGCTTCTCCCAACTCCTCATTTTAGGCAATGTTGAGATGTTCCTTGCTGGAATTCTATTTTTCCTAGAGTCTATTATCAAATTAAAGTCGCCCCCTAAGATAACTTGAGCTGAGACATCCAAAAGCTATGTGTAGAGAGCCTGCATTGCTGTGTGGTCATCTGCATTAGGACCATAATACCCTGTCATTGCGTACGTTCTCCCACTTATACGCACATTTGCTACGGCCCTTCTCCCTTTTGGGTCACTACTAGATGACTCTATTGTCACTTTTGCTGACCTCTTGAAAAAAATGATCACCCCTTTAACACAGCAGGCCTGATATGTACATATGTAAGAATACACCCACCCCTGGTTCTTCAATATTTCTCCCCATTCTGTTTTTAAGAGCTGCCTCTTTTGAAGGATTATTATGTCACACTTTATGCATTTTAAATATTCTAATATGTTATGCCTTCTACTCTAACCCTTAAACGGTTCACATTCCATGTAAGAATATTAACTCCCATGGCCTATGGTAGATTTTGTATCTGTAACTCCCGTTTGTGCACAAGTCGGACCAACCTTTTAAAAAAAAAAAAATCCCCATATGATCCCACACCCTTAGTGCACTTTATCTTACATGACCCATTCGCACCCCACTCTTTATCCCACGCCCACCCATGGAGAACCCCCCCTTCTTTTCTTTGGTGAGTCAGTCTCACCGTTTGTAGGCCCCTGCTCTATAGGCATACTTTGCACTTGTTACGCCTTAATCTTACTTATTAGGGATTCTACTTCTTTGGTCTCCCTCAAATTATGCATCTTGTTCCACCACATTATTCTTCTCAGAGATGCCGGGAAGCACATCTGTACAGACGCCCCCAGAGATCTCAGCTCCTGCATGTACTGGTCGAGCTCCCACTGACGGTCCTGGGTTGCCCTTGAAATGTCAGATCTTATTCGGAAGATCCATTCGTTTTTTGTGTGAGAGCCGGCTCTTATTGCCTCACCCTGTGTTTACCTTTCCCAAACAGGTCCCTGTGTACCCTCTGGATATCCTCTGACAATATCTTTGTTTCTATACATGGGAAGAACTTCTTCAGGAGATTGACCACAAAGCTTTTAATATTTTCCCCCTGTGTCCCTCCCGAACATTTAGGAGTCTCAAATTATTTCATCTTGCTTGGTTTTCCAATGATTCTATTTTCCTTCTTGGATCATTCTCGTTCTCTTGCAAGACCCGAATCTCCTTCTTATTAGTCTCAACGTTTTTTCCCAGCTCCTCCACCGTGGCTTCCACTACTTTAATCCATTCCATTATTGTGTTAATCTTTGTTTTCAGTACCTCTCAGGCCCCCTGAGATCTGAGCTGGTTGTTCTCTGAGGTAGCAAAGTTTGCCCTCATTTCCGAATTCAATGTCTCAATTAAGCCTTCCGTCTCTTTAGTGTCTTCCATTTTTTGGGAGTTTTTGGAGTGGTGATGATTATCTGTTCTAGTCTCCACAGGGTTCTGAAGTGCTTCTCCCCCTGTAGCTTTGTCTGTTTCTAGCCCCTGAAACCTATTGTAACTAAGCGGTATATCTGTACTGAACTGGCTTCCGTCATTTTAGATTTCCATTTACTTTTCATCTGTTCCGCAGTGTGCGTTGTCATTTCTTTCGGGAGGGACTGCTTAACCTTAAAGTATGAGCAAAGCGAGGGGGTGATTTTGACTTTTGGACCCACTACCTTCGCACGAGTTGACACAAGGGTAGTCTCTAGGATTTGGGGGAGGAGGGGGTGAAGCCAGCTTATTGTTAGTGTT
This sequence comes from Triturus cristatus, assembly GCF_964204655.1. Taxonomy (NCBI): domain Eukaryota; kingdom Metazoa; phylum Chordata; class Amphibia; order Caudata; family Salamandridae; genus Triturus; species Triturus cristatus. Next base: position 179,593,418 of record NC_140593.1, read on the forward strand.
TTGAATCACTGAGGTGGTAGGTTTTTAGGATAGTTTAGTGGCTACTACAAGGCTTGCTGACAAGTTCCTGCTCCTAAAACAATATTGTATCCCTCTATTTAGGGTAGGATCTTGGGGTTGTTCAAGTAAGGTTTCTCTAACTATTCCTGGCTTCTTCACCTTACCGATCTGTACAGAGCTCAAAGTTTTGCCTAAGCCACCCCCTTCAGTGTTATTTCACTTACCCTGAGTGACTGTCCACCTCCTCTGTGACCTGCTCGGGGTGTTCGCTCCCTCCTTGATGGCCTCTCTCCTTTGTGTCCCATGTTAGGATATGCTGCCACCACCGCGCTGCTCACCCAGCTAATAGCACTGGTGCTACTGGGGCTGATCCTTGTCTTCCCCCGGAGGGGAACCCGGACAGCTGCTTTCCTACTCGCACGCAGGACTGATCCTGCGTGCGCCCACACGGTAATCGCTGACGCGCCGAAGTCTGGAGTTTGCACCCCAGCAAATCCGCACTGTAGCCCACTCAAGGGCGCTGGGGGACGTGGAGGTTCCTTTGTTGCTCCTGCAGTGCCAAGGGGCATGCTCTGGATGTCGAGAGAGTCCTTGCTAACCGTAAGTTTAGCACTCTGGGCTACACATCATGCCTGCCTATAGGTCTCGGGAGCTCCTGATCGGACTTCCTATCTGGCCGCCATGTTTTCCTGATCACATCTCTAGGTGTAGGTAGTTTTAGATAAGTTAGGATATTGTAAGGTAGTTTTAAGTGTAGTTAGTTTAGGCTAGATCGGTGTACTTAGATTAGATTATAGTTATATATAAAACTTTTTTCTACGTTCACTACTTCGCCATCATTTCTTAATTATGTTTTGCTAGCATGGAGTAAGTTGAGTTGAGTACATGATGTGGCTATGGATCTCCAGGCTTTGTAGGTAATTGTTGCCTTGTCAGAGGCCTTTGGGAAATTGGTAGTTTACAGGACAATTGAGTCTGCTGCGTGTACTAAGAACATTTCTTCACTTTCTTTCTTTTGAAGCTAAGAAACAGGCAGTACAGGCCCTAATAACATTGAGGCTTGACTACGGCAATGTAGTGTACCTGGGTCTTCCGGACTATCTCATCAATATATTATAGGTGGTACAAAACGCAGACCTGTTTTGTCTACCACTGAGAACATGTATCCCCACATTTGCGGGCGTTGCACTGGCTCTCTTTTTAAAAGAGAATTATTTTCAAGACCCTGGTATACTGGTGAAGAAGGACCTCCATCAGTCTGGTGCAGGGTAACTAGATAGCAATAATTATTCCCTTTGTTCAGCCTGGTATATTGATAAAGAAGGCCCTCTATCAGTCTGGTGCAGGGTACCTAGATAGCAATACCAATTCCCTTCATTCAGCCAACACTTTTTTGGCCAAAATCCGTCGGATCCCTCGGATCCAGCTCTCCGGAGCTAAAGGGATGTCCTTTTCCTTTTTAGGGCAATCACCATGGAACAAATTACCCCTGGAGTTGCGGGCCATTTCAGCCACTGCCAAGTTTTGGAAGAAATTGAAAATGTTGCTCTTAAATCAGGATTAATAGTGTCGGTCTTTTAATCAGCTAACTGAGGTGCAGAGCTGCAAGACATTCTTTAGCGTAATAGAGCGCAGAGCGCTATACAAGTGCCTTTTACATTACAGTCAAGTGTGGTGGCTTTTAGAACATTAGCCCCTATAAGTGGGCCTTCTAACCAAATTTTAGTCAAAACACAACACAGGTAGCATACTACTGTCGCACTCTGTGAGAAATTGATAGCGCAAGTATAGTTGGTAAAGATTTAGCAATACAGATTACAGATTACAGGCTGTGCTGGGCCATGCTGGTGCCTACCAGTAGCTCACACACAACCTTGCACCATTGTGCAAGTGGGTCATTATTGTTGGCTGGTTACAAATCATGAATGTATCCATACCTGCATGTAGATACATGCATCATCATCGCTATTGACTACTTGGTAAGTGGTGCACTACATGCAGGTTACTTTGGGTAAATACTTGCATTGTTTTGTGGCTATAAGTGTCCATGTCATCTTCACCTGGGGAGTTGTTGCTTTGTGCCTGCTCCTGTGCTCTCGCTCCAGTGCAGCAATATGTGTGTGCAATGTACCATAGTTGTCATGCGTGATTACACTTGCTTTCAAAACATATGAGGGCTCTCAGGGGCAGAGTAACACATTTGCACAACTTACTTCAAAGTAGCATTGATCAGCATTTAACCGTTTACACAAGGCCCCAACAGTAAGTGCGAGCATTTCTTGCATACTGGCATACAAGGTCTGGATTGACCTTGTGCAACTATGTGTGGCACAGGTATAATGCTAATTCAGGGGTATGGCCATGCCTATCTGCCTATTATTAGTGCACACATGATATTTTGTGTACTTTAGGATCTCTTCAGTGTGATATTTGGGGCTATCATATGTGTTGGATGAAGCTGTCATTTTCACTGAGCCAGAAATGTGTGAATTGCAACTGTGTTATTGTCTCACATGGCTCACTGAGCCCAATTTTTGATGGTAAAAATGTATGTGTTTACTTGGAGTTTTTCACTGTACCTTCAGCTTGTTGTTCCACCCTGACGTTCCATTGGGAATCAACACATTCCTCATTATGCCATCGTAGTGGATGTACTTGATGTTGGTGCATATCCAAAGAGAGCATATGTTGGCGACTTTGTCGTAATCTCCTTGAGATGCTATGAAGTGAGTTATATTAATACACATTCACCATGGAATAAGTAGTTCGTTCAGTAACAAACATGCAACACTCTCCGTAATAGTAGTGAATTGATTTACAATATTTGGTTGGTCAGCATGAGCTTTCTTGCAGTATTTGGGGCAACAACGCCAACATTGATTGTGAGCAAAAGATGGCCAGACAGAGTCCATTTGGGATACATATCATGTGACATGTAGAGGTGAGGAAAATTTCAGTGAGGAGCTACAAATTGCCATTCGGGAGGTAGGTTTCTTCAACAGTCCACAAGTGGATGAGCTAAACAGGTGTGCAAACAAAAAGGGACAGTACTTGTTGACAAAGGAGGTGGCATGACGATAAAGATAGGACCACTAAGAAAATGGCCAGGAAGGACAGACAAATGTTACATCGCAGTTCGCCAACAGAAAGTGATGAAGTCACATCTTCCTCCCTTGATGAGTGTTGTGCCTCCACCGAAGTTGGTGGTGTTTTTGTGGTAGACATCCGAGGACACATACATCAAGGGCAGAAGATGTGGCTCCCCTGTCCTCGCCAACAAGGAAGACAGCCAGGCCTGCCAAGGGCCTGATGGCTTCGCAATAAGGTAACAATGGTGCTGTGGAAGGCACCCATACTGGCTGTATAGGAGTCCTGCTTGTACTCCATTGATTGCAAGATGGTATGAATGACCCATAGCTGGGTGGCAACCTTCCTGGTGTCACATTTGCAGGGCTGTTGTGTTCTTGCCTCTGCCCTATGACACCAGCAATGTCAGCCAGGGACGCACACCTTCTATGGAGCCTTTAATAACCTCTGTTGTGTCTTTATTAGGACTGAGGCACCTACAGACTCCTTCTAGGGTGCCCGCTATGGTCTCCATCCCCGTCCACACTTCATCAACTAGGAGCTGGACTCCTACCACTTGCCTTTGGAAGACAACTTGGGGGTCCTCGGAGTCCACAGCTGGGCTAGGGCTGGTAGATGGGAAACATCCTGTAGTAGGCTGCTCCTCTGGAGACCCAGCGATCCTGTCATCCCTTGCATTGTTCAGAGAAGAAGTTGCATTGGAGTCCAGGAGTCGCTGGAAGGTGTCAGTGTCCATGGGAGACAGGATGTCATCATCAACAGGTTGTTTATCCCCTTCAGTGCCACGCCCTTTCCCCCTCCTGTGCCGGGCGTTGCACTAGTGGGTGGGGTTCATGACGAGATAGTCTTGTCATGGGCACAGCACAACCGTGCTCCATGACGAGACTATCTCGTCATGGGCACTGAAGAGGTTCTCCAGGACAGGTTGTTGGACAAGAGGTGTTGTTTGCCCCTCTGCAATGAAATTGGAATATGTTAATGATGATCTATGATAGATGTTGACATAAGTAATTTGGCTGACATACAGACTTTATTTTCATTCACGTTATGTTACACATTTATGTGTACGACATATGTTCCTGAAAGTAAATGAGGCCAAGAAACACTGTAGTTGCCTTTCACTTGGCAATATCTTTACATTATTCACATGACCACTGTGTGACAAGGGTGCCTCTTCGTGTCATACAACACATTACAGTGCAGTTATGCAGCTTGCTGCCTTGCCTGTAAGGATAAGTGTAAGTACAGGTAAGGGCCACAATTACCGTGTTGGTTAGCTTTTTCTCATGATGGCTATACTGATGTGAGGTTAACTTATTGCCTCCACTATAGAGCACATTGAAACAAGTCACTACATTTCCTCTAGCCATTACTGAGCCCACAGCTTCTGAAAAAGTGATGTTAGTTTGGTCATCTATTAAATTTGCTCCTGCCTTTCACACAGTACACCATGCTAATTTGCCTTGTTGTGCTGTCTTTCATCCACTTTGTGCATTCAATTAGACAATGGCTAATATTTGACACACATCGACACAACGTTACACAGATGGCAACCTTACTACACTGCAGGCATGTGTAAGGGCATGCACTTACCATGATTAACTTATTTGTGTGTAATCATATAATTTCATAACACACGCAGGCATCTCTATAGTTCATAATAGTAAGCCTTGTGAACCATGTCTGAGGGGGATAGACCCTGTCAAACTTAGAAAATGTCAGCCACTAAACCTTATCCCATTTCGTCATCTGCAGAGTGTCACACATCTCTTTACTCAACCCACTCACTTGTACCTGTACATGACTCCTCTGGCAATCAACTACTTTCACGCACTGATGACACCCATATCATACATTGACTCTCATGTGACAACAACACCACCAAAATATTTTACCATATGCAATTGACCAACATGCCTACCTGTATGCGACACCTATGGCTCAAGCTGAACCCAAGATAGTTGCAATGATATTCCTACATGTACCTACCCTGGTTGGCCACACAACTAGGCCCAAACACCTCACCCTCCAACCATCACCAAAACCTGCCAATCACCCTCGACACCCTCCTGTCACTTCACTATTCCCTGTTTTGCATCCTCCTGATTTGACATATGTGGCATAGTCAGACATTTCTTTTTAGACCTCCATCCTCCCACCTGCTACACCTTCACACAGGCCCACATCACAAGTAGGATGCAGTTCACTAATGCCCTCTTCTACGCCATTTCTTCACAGCTGCTACACAAGTGTGACACTGTCAGACACAGAAGAGCATGACTATAGCTCAGGCTACCTTGCAGTACACGCATCACAACTCACCTCCTTGCTATCCAATGGCTCCTCATTCATACACACTGACAGTTCAATGGGCGCAACCTCACCTGTATGGCACTGCATTACCAAGGGCCCACTAAGATCACACATCAGCTATCCTTCAAACAAACACTTACGGTCCTCTGGTATGTATCACTTCTATTCACCCCCACCCCAAGTATTCAATGTACAGGACAAGAGGTAAGGTGGCCTCTAACAAGACAGGCAACACCTATGTAATCTCCCCCACACATCCGACAGCTGCGTGCAATGTAGTTTCATGCTAGTGATTGTACACAGAGCTCTTTACATGATCCTACTTGGAGATACTTCACATACTCAATACCTGGATCCCCTCTCAGGTGAGGAGTTAATCCTCTGGCATCCCCAAACCATTGCATTACTTTACACTCCAATTGTGGTTGCATAGTCCCCAGACAGACACACTTGCCTCATGGTGCAAGGGGACCTGCGTTGTCTCAGTCAGGTTGCACAGAGTTCAGATGTCCATGCATGATGTGCTGCTCCAGGCCAGGTTTTTTTCTTTGCATTTTGGGACCTGTAGTCCTGGTCAGTCTTGTTATACATTCCACTACAAGTCCCAATATTCAAAGAACAACTCTGGACTGGGGCAGCACATCACACATGGACCTGGCGAACTTGACAGAGCTGGGCTGGGCTGTACTATATGTAACTGGGCAGAATTACTTACATTTATGTAATATATGAGTTGACATGTGAGACAATCCTGCACTTTTCCTTGCACACAGTGCAGTGCAGGAAAGTTGCTTTCTGAGCTGCACTGCATAACAGTTTTAACCATATTAACCCTTGGTGACCCTTACACTGTTGATCTTCCTGGTCATCCAACCCAGCACTGTGCTGTCCGGCAACTCCTGCCACCAACTCTGCTGATATGCCATATTCCACCTGCTCCTCCAAGGGGTCCAGCAACTCCTGGTCCTCAGGTCCTCCTCCTCCAGTCCGCATGGCTGCCCTCATGTTCTTTGTCAGTTTCTCTCTGGTCCTGTGCTTATAATCACTCTGCACTCGGACACTGACCTTCTTGTTTGCTCTACACTGTTTATCGTATCCACTATGGACTGCCAAATGGCTTCTTTCTTCCCTACAGGCAACTTGGAGGTGACAAAGAGGAGGTGTTCATTCATAGTCACCACAGTTATTAAAATTTGGCTCTCCTCATCACTGGGGTTCACTCTGGACATCTTGACTGGTGTTGGGGTTTATGCTCTGGCGGCTGCTGCCGCCTCCATTTCTTCCTTTTGATGTGTTGGAAATGTTTTTTTGTTTCAATGCATCGCTTTTTGAGGCTTACCAATGCACAACGCACTTCAATGTGACGCAAAGCAGATTTGCGGCATGTAAATGCGGAACATCCTTGTCGCATGAAAGTGTCATTCTGCAGTGCAACTTTTTCTGATGCATCACTACGTTACAGCAGGGATGCGTCAGATTTCATAAAAATGCCCCCAAGTGTATAAAATGTACGAGAAACTGTAATTTAAAAACAATTAAAATCGATTGCATATATAATTCATTGGAGATAAATGAGCATGTCACATTTTATCTTACGTTACCATCTAATCTACTATGAAACACCTGTAAAGCCCACCAGTCTCAACTGTGCTTTGCAGACAGACACTGATCAGTTAAAGTAAAGAATATAATATAAGGTACTCATCATTTACAAAGAAAGGAAGGGGCTGAACTCAAAATGTGCAGAAGAAACCAATTCCTATCAAATGAATAGAAATTCAAGATTACAAGAGAGAGGCACAGCTTCTCTCAGTAAAATGGAAAATCTGTCTGAGTCAAATAAGATATGAAGTGAGGCAACTGAGGATGCTCTAGTACAGATTAGTATTATGTTCCTTATTTTTAAAGGAAACCTCTCATTCCTTTCACTTAGCATATTGTTCCTTTTTTTCAAACACAGGCATGGGTTTAAAATTGTTCCTGAAACATGAAATCTTGAGTCACATATCTTAAAGAACATTTTATGATAATTGTTTTTGTTTAGAAAAGGGAATGGAAACATCATGAGCGAATAAAAATAAGCAAGATAACAGGTAAACGTCAAACAATGAATAGAAAGGTTATTGGGCGCATTCACAGAGGCATTTTGGAGTACCTAAGGTAACATACTCTTACATGCCTTTCTAAATTTATATACAATTAGTAGAATTAGAAAGGACTGCATCCTCTTTGGATTTTGTTGTTTCAGGGGAGATTCACAAAGGAATATGAGCACATAAAACCATCCTCCAGCAGCACTACTCTCCATACTCTTAAGTGCTTCGGTGAATCAGCCATAAATTTAATTTATCAATTTATTATATTGCTGCATATATAAGATAACTATCACTTCATGAATGTGCAAATTAAATAAAAGCTTTCAAAAGAGGGAAAAAGACCAAAGAAGCCAGAACAAATGAGAACAAGCAGTCATAAAGCAAAATGATCTTAGGTTCAGCAGACCTGTTGGCTTAGCAAATTATTTTTTCCGGTGATGTTCAGCATCAGCAAAAGCAGGATTTTTTTTTGCTGATTCAGCACATCAATAAATGATGTGGCCTAACGGCTGGGGCAGTCATCCTGGAAGCTGCTCGACTTTGAGTCTCGGTAGGGACGTTCAACATCCTGTGATTCTGGGCAAATCACTTAATCTCCCCGTGCTTAACAAAATGAATGTGTCCTGTAACGCAACTGGTCCTCATGTAAAGCACTCAGACACAGTCGGGTCGAGTTTACGTTATATAAAACTCCACCCAAAAAAAAAAGGCTTGATCATGTGTGCAGGTGTATGCAGTGTCATACATGCATGAGTATGCATCATGGCACTGTGTCACCCCAGCATGATGCTCAACTATAGAGGGTTATGGCCCATAATCAGTAAGGCTCGTCATGTACAGGTTAAGCTCAAAACAACACGCATGCCAATACTGATATTTAGTCAACATTTATTCCATCAGATCACACATGACACTCATTGTGACTGAAAAAACATTTCTTTTTTTATTCTTTTGTTTTAATAAAAAATTGCAAAGTCAATTTTTTGAAAATCTCAATTACATATAATACATATACTATTCATCTCATATATTGGACGACACTAGACATGACGGAGACAACAAATTATACAATTCAAAGAACGAATAAACAAGCTCAAGTTCCAAAATGTTAAAGATGTGAAAAAAACAGTAAAAAGGAAAAAAGGGGAAAAGAGGCCCAAATCGGTTGCAAATTATTTGAAAAAACAGTGTTTTGCAACAAAACAACCATGGTCTGGGAAGTGACCAAGCAGTGTACTATTCAAGGTACCCAAGCAATTTCATCATTCTTTTGTTAATAAAAAATCTTTACAAAACGCAAAAAAAAAGGTAAGCCTGAGAGTATGTTGTTAACCACTTGATTAGTCATGATGTGATCAACACGTTTCGAACCCCCAAAAAACAGTTAGGTGGGGTTCTCCTCAGGACCTGGAACACAAAAGAGCTGAAATGAGAAAAGAAGTGCTTGTGTTATCACTTGCAACACCACTTTATGCAAACCACACCTTCCCTGTGGATTTAACTCCATTAACAATTACCTTAGTTTGAGATTAGCCAATCTCTATCAAAAAGTAGGTCTTATGTTTGTCCTATGGATTTATGTTTCAGGGCTGTGAACTAAGTGAAAAGAAAAACAAAAGAAAAAAACAAAAATAGGAAGAGAAGTTTGTAGGCACGTACAAAGGGTCCTTTTGCTGTACTTTGAGTTTTCATCTGATGGGGGGACACTTATGGTGTCTGTGGTGGTGTGGTATGTTGTGGACGGTGGGTGTCCTTGGTAACTGTAAGGAATAAAAGAACATTGTTTTTGGAGGGTCTCTTGGTATGTGAATATTTGAAGGCGGGCATGATTGAAAAATTATTAACTCACTTAGTTTTGATGGCATTTGCATGTGGACGCTGTAAACGTTCTTGTTGGTGGGTGCGAGAATCAATCGCGTGCAATCCTGGATCGGAAGAAGAAAAGGATGTCTGAAAAAAGTGAGAGCGCTTTTGGTAGCAAGCTTATTATAATACAACGATGTCTGCTGAAGAAGAAGTTATTTTACGGTAATGGTCAAATCGGTTAACCAGGATGTTTGAATGCAAAGATTCCTGGCGTCATACGGACAACTCAGAAAACTTGATATTTTTTGCGCTGATTAGCGAGAGAAATAACATTTTCGTTACGATATTGCCATTGTAACATGCTTATTAGAAAACGTTGATCACAGCAAACCCTTGTAAAATGCTGTAAAATGTGTGATCCAAACATTCTAAGTCCATTACACAGAGAGAACTCCCTGTATATCAGACACCTCTGTGCGCATTTGTTATTAGGTGGCTTGTGGTATTTGTGCCACGGACTTGCAGTGAAAAAAGTACCTACTTTCTCATTGTCTTCGTTTACTTCAAGCATCCTCTAACAATCAATGTGACCGCTTCGGGTATTAGCGGCAACTATTCTTACGCTGGTGTTTGGCGTGTTCGAGTACAGCGTCAGACCGTAGACCTGGTTTTTGTGTGTATGCTCATAGGTACTGCCCATCAGACCCGTGGATTGTTAATAAAGTTAATTTTGTGAAAGGAAAAAGAGTGCAGAAAGAATTTTGGGTTTTAGAAAATGGGAAACAAATGTAGTGTATATATTGAGAGGGTAACTGTTCCTAAAGACACGACTAAGAAGGTTGTGTGTGCTCTCGAGGTGTAGTCGGGTAGGATAGAGTGTGGGGAATTTCTCCTTTAGAATATAGTGCCCTCACACACCCTTTCGAGTGTCCTGCTTCATCATAGGGCGTTGCTTCTCGTGGGGGTGGCGCTGCAGTCCCCCACGGGCCCCGCAAGAGGGCTCTTTGTCGGAGATCTTTTTGTTGGAGACGCCGCAGTTGTGCATGGGGGTGTGTGGGCCTATCTAGAGGGAGGTGGGTGGTGCGTTAAAAATTACTGGATAGAGTCCAAGACCTTTATTCACAGCTCTACCTAGTAAAAGTTAAAAGTAATAATCCTGGAGCTCCTCTTTGAAAAAAAGATATAGAGGGCAGGTGTGAAAATAACTGCTGCTCTCAGGATAGTGAGTGGAAGTCCTACTGATAGGGGGTCAACATGTTTCGCGCTTCAGAGTGGGTCCTTAAGGGATCCCAATGCGCTTCGTCAGGACCAAATATAAAGTGAGTGAAACAAATGTGAATATTCGAAACAGGTTTCAATAAGGTGCTGTGCTGTAAACCTGTGGTACCTTAATAGTAAGGGAATACAGCGTCCTCGCGCTGGTAGGTACTCCTTCTTATTTGGAAACCTTTACCCAACCTGGTAAGGTAAAAACAAAAGAGACACACACATGGACAGAGGAGAGGGAAAAAAGGAAACATAGCATCTTGTAATCATTATATGTTGTAATTACAATGTAAACCAGCACAATGAGTGTGTATTCAAACCATGCTTCTAATGATTACATGCAGGTAAAATCGCCTAATGTCGGAAAAGTCTACAGCAAGGTGCAGAAGACCGTTATAGTGGGGTGCGAGTTATGTTTTGTCAATCTACCGTAATCGTGTGCCATACAAAAGTAACCCCATGAGCGGCCAGCAGCCTGTGTAAAAAGAAAAATCTCCGACGGCACCGTGTAGATGCTTCTATTACTATCGCGGTTGTAAAGGAGAAGGAAAGTACATCTCTATAATGAAACTCTAATAATAATGAAAAAAATGAAAAAGCCATGAAACAACAAAATATAGCCTACCCTTAAAGTATAGGGAATGGGCTCCGTCAGCAACGCGGAGTCGGCAGAAAGAGAGACTGAAAAAGGGAAACAGAAAAGTATACCGTGGACATTGGTATCTGTCAAAATGTCCAAGGAGTCAGAGCGCATGAGCTCACCTCTTCGTTACAAGTGAATACTCACGAGTGCTCGTTCGCCCAGGGTGTGGAAACCTACCCCTCCTCCGTACAGCGCTGGAATGGATGAGGGAAAATGCAAGGACGTGCTTCTTAAGTATGTTCCTCATTAGGGCTGAGTTCCGGGATGGGGCGGTTCAAGGGCGCCGAACAGTGATGTCATGACGTTGCGTGTATTGTTGTCATGGTGATTTAGGGAATTCTATGACGCCTCAAAATGACGTGGTGGCGTAATGTGTGTTATTGCCATGGTGATCACGGGAGTTACTTGGTGCCGAAACAAATGTAGTGCCTACACAAGGCGGTGATCTTTTTGTTGCCTGAGAGTTGTTTAGACCACAGGGACACGTCCATATAAGTATCTTGGCCATTTAATAATCGCAAGTACAGTTGTTTGAGTAGTTGGTCTCCCGACAGGATGGTAATAATGGCTCATTTTGTGCATGCCCCCAAACGGGGGTGCGTATGACTGACCAGGGTGATCGCTCATAGTACAGTTGATACGCTTTTTGTCCAGTCAGCTTAATAGGTTTGTAGCGGAGCATCTGGTAATGGTGTGGCCTAGTCGTGCTCATTGTAGGCTCAGAGAAAACCCCGAAATGTGTCTTTGTAACAGCAGATGTGTATGTGACAAATTGTAGATTTCTGATAATTCATTCAATCCATCGACAGCTGTGTTGTTTTGAGCCCCAGCATGATGGCGTATACGTGCACATGTATTACCATAAATGAGGAAGGGCACACAACACTACGCTGCTGCAATATGTGTATTTATTTTTAGTTTTCGTCCCAACTGTTGAGCAGTAAATAAAAAAAAAATAAATGTGGGCAAAGCGCATACTTAAAAATGCGACAGAAGAACATTGTGGCAAGGAAAGGAAAAAATTGAAGAAATGAAAAAAAGTTAGGAGTGGTTCAGAAAGCAGCAAACAAAATGCAGAGGAAGTATATGGAGTGTATGGGGATAGCAGGTGTTGGGGGAGAAGCAGCAATGAGGGAGAGAACAAGATAATGTAGAGAGGTGTAATGTTGTAGGAGTTGTGGATACCTCACTCACTCGAACCTGTGGTGCAGCTTAGAAATAATGAGGCAAACGCTAGTGGATCTATTACTCTCTCATACTCTGGGGGGTCCTCTGTAACTGACCAACCCACCAGCATGGAGCTTTATTTTCTTTAAGCCACATGATTCTGGGCTGCGCCATCTCATTCCAAGGAGTGGGAAGCAACCATAACCTACCTCTGCGGGGCATTACACAGTGACCCTTCCTTTACGCCAGTTGCATCAGTGACGCAACACTACATTCCTCCTTATTACCTAATAACCACAGAACCATAAAAGCCACACATTAACAACACTCCAGCCTCCACAACTGTAATGATACTGGCAGTTATAAATTGTGAGATTATGTATTGACCATTGACTCCATTTTACTCTAACTACATTTTTGAGCACGGTTTCATCTTGTGTCTGTCTGACCCTACATTCATGGTGCGAATGCAGGCAGGCCAGGTTACTTGGGCACACATGTTGTTTTTGCTTTTCACTTCACCGAGCGAGAGAGATAAGCTGCTGGAGCATATGATGTGTACAGTGTCCAAGGATGAGAATGTGAAGAATTCTTCCTCAGCTCTCTTCGGAGCCTGGCCAGCCCTGTTGAGTGACCTCGATGCAGAGAGTGTAAACAGCACCTACAGCACAGATGATAGGAAGGGGAGCTTCTAGAAATCTCTCTCCGTGTTAGTAATGAGTATAAAGACAGAGATCTCTTATTGCTTTGACAGGAGGTCTCCTGGGAGCGGACGCGCTGCCCCGGTCTTTTGTGCGCGGTTGAGACTTCCTGCCTGAGACTGTCAACAGGTTCCCAAGTCGTGCTAGCAAGGATGATGAAGAACGGACTGCCGATGAAGTATTTCAAGGACTAATTGCTGATTCTTGTGTACATACAGTTACATTTCTTTACATTTATTTGTGTGTATTATTGCCAATTGATATATGAGAACTTGCTGCAATAAATATTCACATTTATTTGGCAAATGAGTGTTGAGCTTTGTTTATGTCGTACTTTGGTATTCTAAGTGTGTCGAGTCCTATTTTGAAGTGTGTCCTAGTTTTTTTAAGTCTTGTCCTGGTGCTCTGGAGAAAAAAGCAAGACAACAACATACTGTCACAGGTAACAAAACCCACCACACAGAGACTCCTGTTCAGCAATGATCCACTGGGAAATGGTTACCTAGACCAGAGCTCTTCTCAGAACAGACAATTACACATCATGGCATATCAAGTGAGAGGAGGGGGCTGGATTACTACTCAGGCTGCACAGTGTGCACACCCTCCGGTCGCAGCTGGACACACAGCACCCTCTCGCTCAGCATCACAGTCACCTGGAGAGCTTGCCTCTCTTTCCGCCACCACTGTCTCTGAAGAGCCACCAGATGGCATCTCAGCCACGGAGGTTCCATGGTCATTCCCCAGGTTTGAATCGTCCATTTTCACTTCAGGCGGTGCAGAGCATGGTGCGTAGAATCTTTTGAAGTGTGAAATGTTCCTAGACACTTTTTCTTTGCCTTGCCTTTGGTGCAATGTGTGTGAGTAAGAGTCTATGGAAAATTTTACTAGGGCAACCTGAACTTGCTGCCATGAAACCGGTCCATCATTAAGACCAAATTGCCCACTTGGAGGAGAGACTCTTTGACTCGCCAATGTTACCTGGCCCAAACATTGACACTTTGACATTTGGGGGCCAAGGCTGGGGCTCGGTCATTTACTGTGTGAAGACGAGGAGGTCAGGATTCCCTTGAAAGCGACATTTTCCACAGTCCCAAAGAGGCCAATAAAAGGGCAGGCAGGTGAAGGCAGGGGAGGAGCGACCACCCTCCGTGACTGTGGGTGCAGTAGTGGACCCTGGTAACCAGTCAGTGGGGCAGACATTCTTGCTTCTTGTGGTAAGACATGCAGGCACTATCTGCATCGTTTAGAATGGGGGCAATTGTGTTGCGGTTGATTGGGCAGCCACCATTCCAGGGTCAGTGCTTAGTTCTCGGGGAAACAATCATCACCCTCTTCAGGGCTGCCACTAAATTTGGTGGCAAACCTGGCAAGTGTCTTTTACGGGTAATCCTATATTGGTGGTCAGTCTACTGCTGTCCATAGGGTGCAGTTGCAGGGTTGTCCAAAGGGATAACTTAGAAAAGACAAGTAGAATGGTAGCACAGTATAGATCAGGGAAGGGAGGCCCTCAGGCTGCTGCCCATCCTAGCACCCCAGTCCCCAGGGCCAGTGCCTACCACACAACCAGTGCTGCCCAGTAAAGGCACTGTAGACAAGGGCAAGGGGCCAACTGCCAGGCCTAGGTCTTCTGTTGCAGCACAGCCGTACAAAGCGAAGGAGGTGGATTCAGCAGGTCACCTACCATGGGTGTGGTTTTGTGCAGTGTGAGAGGGGTCAGTAGGGGGCTACCTGTCAACTGAGATAAAGGAGAAGATTTGAAAAGGGGCATTCATAGGAATATTGGTTTGATTTTGGATACCCCAGTGAGAGAGAAGGCAAAACACTACAAGGAGCATTTACAATCAAGGGATTGCATGCACACATTTCACAGGAAAAGGGTGGCTGAAACATTAGTTAATTAGGTTAAGAGTTTCACAATTTTTCACACTGTTATGGTTGAGAAGTTCCCCAAACTGGGGCCACAGTTGTTAGGCTACCAAAATAGGATAGTGTGTGTGATTATGATGAGTTTGGTGTGAATGGAAGGATTACGACAGGGCATTCAGGAGAAAGACACTTTTTTGGGATCAGATGAATGTGAATGCCCGGCTCCATCATATGATGCTCAAAAAGCTAGAGTTGAACACTCCCCAGCCCTTTCGGCCAGTGTCAGGGGGTCAGGTGTGTGGTGAAAAGAGGGGTGTGTGTTTGGCATGCTTTTTGGGTATTATCAGTTGACCCACATTACTTCCACTTAACAGGATTCCAATTTGAAGGTGAATTCTATTCTGACAGATGCATTCTAATGGGATGCTCATTTTGAGAAGTTAAGTTCCATCTTGGAATGGGTTTTCAAAAGGTTAACATGAGCTCAGTGTGTTTTGCATTATCTTGATGACGTTCTGCTCCTAGTCCCCTTCTGACTTGTCGCACTGCAGTGAGACTTTCAAAAGTTTTGTTGGTCTGCCTCAGCATGTTGGGGGTAACTCCATCCCAGGGAAAGGTGTGTTGGTCTGCCACAGTGATTACCTTCTTGGGTATCGAATTGGATTCAGTCACTGGGTATGCAGGCTCCCGGAGGAAAACAGTCTTTAAGGAACTGTTTGGCAGCAAGGAAAGTAATGCTACATCAGTTGCAGTTCTCGGTGGGGAAACTAAACTTTGCACTCTGCATTTTACCCATGGGTGGCCAATTTCCAGCTCCATCTTGTAGGCAATAGTGGGCCTCAATTAGAATCACCATCACCCAAAGTTTTCCATGAAAGTTAGGCAGGACTTGAGAATTTGGGACTCGTTCCTGCAATAATTCAATGGGTCCGTGATGTGTCTGCCCACCTCAAAATCAAGTCCTGAAGTGTGTTTTGTTCATGGACTTTTGCAGGAAGGGTGGGTTTTGGGGGCATCCTGAGGGTGTAGTGGTCTGCACAGCTATGGCATGGCTCATGGGTTCATTCTTGTTTTGTTATAAACATAGACTTTTTAGAGCTGATTCCTATAGTAGTTGTGCTAACTGTTTGGTCTACTCAGCTCCACAACCTGTCAGTGTTTTTTTACACATACAACATTACAGTGGTGGATGCTCAGCATAAAACTAGCTGCATGATTATACTGAGGCTGCTTAAGGACTGATCTTGGTGTGTTTGTTGAGCAATATTGCATTTTAAGCTAAGCATGTCTCAGGGGAATTCAATAATGCTGTTGATGCTTTCTCTTGCTTCAAGCTCAAGGAATTAAAGTCCTACCACCCAGAAGCAGTTGTGCACCCCACTATGTTTCTAGACCACTTTGGAAAGCTTGGTGCCCCTTCCTACCTAAACTTGTGGCAGATGGCATAACTCATAAGTCAAATTGACCCTATGAGGGGTCATTTCACCATTATTTATCGTTCTTGGGTAAAGAGGGTGGGGGGCAGGCCTTTTCTCCATCCTCTTGGGTGGCATTCCTTGTTAGGCTTAGGCTGGTCTGCAGCATACGCAAGGGTTAGAAGGATGTTTTTTTCATATCTTTGCAAAATATGAGGGGCATAAGGACTAGGCTGAATCATTCCCCAGCAGGAAGGCTTTGAGGGGTCGGTCGATACTGGAGGGGAGGCACCAGGACTCTAGGTGACCAATGGATGTGCAGGGATTAGCTACTGTCCTTGCTAAACTACCTGAAGTGTGACACTTGGATTCCAAGGCTCAGCTGTTCAAGGCGGCCATCTGCTTAGCCTTTTACAGGGCTTTGACGGTGGGTCAGCTAGCTCCACGATCCAAAAAATACTTACATGGCAGCCTCCTGATATAAGATGTAAGCTGGACTGGTGGATCATTGGGGGTCGCATTGCCCTTCTCCAAGGCAAATCAACAGGGTGAGAGAGAGCATATTATTCCATATAATGCAACAGGCTCTCAGTGCTGTCCGGTCCCGCTCCTCCTCGATTATATGGATGTTAGCCCTCTAGAACCAGATGCAGTCCTGCTCTTATACTCTTACAACACTCTTCTTTCTAGGTTCCAGTTCACAAAGGTGTTGAGGTTGTCTTTGGCAGTTGCGGTAGTTGATCCATCTAATTTTGGCACCATCCATTCTGCATGGGGTAGCCATGTACGTAATAGGAGTGTGCTTAGATGGACAAGTTGTAAAAAAGATCAGGAGTTGGGCATCTGAGTGCCATAGGCGATATGGGTGCTTGCAAATGGTTTAAGGCCACCCTTTTTAATGTTATGCTCTTCCTCCCATCCCTCTTTGCATCTGGTTCTATGTTCACTCGGGAAGTGTTGATGCTGGGCCACTCTTCCATATGGAGGGCTCACAAGGTCTACCATTCAGACAGTTTAAAGAAACGTGTCAAGGCTAATGGATTCAACATGAGATGGTATGGTCAAGGAGGACTTAGAGTCAAGGATCTTAGGACAGCCGTGGACAAGTTGGTACGAAGGGTGCTTTGACAGCGGATTTGACAGGGATTTGTTCGATGACCTAGTTGCTGAGCTAATGTGGTTAGCTAAGTGTTTTCCTGCAGCTCTGATAGTGTGCTCACATATTATACCAAGGCAAATCTAGTGCATCGAGTTTTCTCTCAGGGAGCCCAAAAAGTCCTTCAAGCACCTGAACAGAAGTCACCTAGATTAGAGTGCATCCCCCATTATTGCATAGCGGGATAGTTTTTTTCTCTCTAATGACGTACACGTTACCTGAAGGAAACTCAATAATCATAAATAAACTCTTCTCAATTGCATGCCAGTATCTACAGCAAATGGTCTGTGAAACAGGGTGGCCAATATGTCGGGGTGAGTTCATGGTTGGTGGGTACACTTTTGGTCATCCCTGTCACACAAATACTATACATATGAAAACAGTGCACTGGGACCTCAAAGTGGGTGTGTGCTGCATTCATTATAGAAGCTGCAGGAAGCAGGGATTAGGATGGTCACTCTCCATTTCCCTTTACCCAACTCTACACATTTGCATTTACACCTTTGGGACATTGGCCCTTCCGGGGGTTGGAGGACCAAGGCATGGCTTGGTTGCCCAGACTGGATATCTGATGGTGCATGGGATGCCCCAGGGAGGGTTGCTCTTGGGTGAGTACATTTATGATCAAGGACTTTGCGCAAGAGCGTAGAGATCAGAGAACAAGGATTTTTCTAGTAAGAGCACCAATCTGGATTTGAAAGGGGGTGGTGGACCCCTTAAAGGGCCATACCAAAAAGATGCAGAGTTTCCAGGTTGTGACCATGTTGCGGCCCAACTATGAGCTCACAGAATGTACTGCATGGGAAGGTAGCAGGGATATGTGACTTGATGTCTAGCTGACTATGTTGATAAGTATCAATGGGAGAGGGAGGAAAGGTACTGGAGCCAGTTCACTTCCCCTAGTATGTGTGTTTATATCAAAAGGAACTACATCTGGAGTAGGTGCTCCTAGCGTTTGTATGTATTGAGAGGAAAACACATTATGTTTTGAAAAAAGCCCTCACTCACCAACCTAGTTGGTGACATGCTTCATCAATGGGCCCCACCCAAGGTGCCGAGTGCACCTCGGGTGTGGTGCGACGCCTGGATACAGCGGAGAGGGTATTGTAACGTGAGAGTGCAGTGGTAGTGGGTGAGTGGATGTTAAAAAGACTGTCCTAAGTCCCATAGGGCAAAAATGACTATTCTTAGATAAACAAGGGCCTAGACTGGTCCCCTTCCACATTCTTGCATTTCAACAGAGTGGAGATAGACCAAAAAAAAGTATTTCCCTGAATGTAAGCAATAGATGTATTCAAGCCATTCAATTAAAAGAAGGATAAAGAAGCTATGCTCCAGTGGAGCGACATAAACTAGATAAGAAAGTGAACTATTGATAAAAAGCAAGCAAGTGAGAGTGTCAAGAAGCCAATTCTTAAAATTAGGATTTTTCTAAATTTAGTAGTCCTAAGTCTAAATTTAGGACTACTAAATTGAGAAAAATCCTAATTTTAAGACTTTCGGTATTCACAGAAGGCATTTAGGAGTCCTAAAGTTAGGAGTCCTAACTATACTACTACTAAACTGCGAAAAATCCTAATTTTAAGACTTTCGGTATTCACAGAAGGCATTTAGGAGTCCTAAAGTTAGGACTCCTAACTTCTGTGAATACCGAAATGAGTAAGTGCCTTCTGTGAATACCAAAATGAGTAAGTGCCTTCTGTGAATACCAAAATGGTAGTAAGTTTAGGATTTTGTCTTAAGTTAGTTCTGTGAATCGGGCCCCTACTTTTTGATGCATGTCGATCAAAACCATAAGATGAAGGTGTATTGAAAAAAACCTATATACTTGTGTTTTTGTACATCAAATACCCAATGCATTTAGGACCTGCTATGTTCCTTCTTCAGGGGGACTGGTCATACTGATGACGCCGGATTCTTCTCTATCTTACCATCACCAAGAATCCTCACAGGTCGCCAGGATCTTTTTATCTGCTAAATAGTGTAGAGGGGAGGATATCAAATTTTAACACATAATCAACACATCGAATTCAATCTCTAAAAGGATCACTGACTGAATCTTCCATTTTGGGAATTTATTACAACCAAGAATAACTGCACATACAAACACCTCAGTACAAGGTGAAGAAAATAAATGGGAACGAATACAAAAGAAATCCTACACAGGAGCCTCATTCGACTCAGAATAGGAAGAAGAATCCATTCCAGTAACATCAGAAATGCGATAATTACTCCAGTCTCTACATTGGAAGTCATTAGCTTGAAGAAAAATCAGTTAAACTATCCCTACACTATCTCTAAGGTGACATCCCTACTTAGCATTTTCCCTTCCAGGCAAGAGAATAAAAAGGTGTTAGAAGTGAAGCCTTCCTTAGAAGTGCACTCACTTAGTCAGAGCTCGTTCTAAGATGCTCCTTCTAGCTCCCCATATAAGACACAACTGCTCAACCCACAGGGCACTGTCCCTAATTCAAAATCCCAGAAACATAGAACACGCCCTACGGCACACCTCTTCAGCCAGGTCTTCTTCCAGTACTTTTCCAGTGAAACTTGTATCCCATCTAGCAACGGTTATCTTCACCATGGGTCCCAGGCACCTGCTTCTGCCGGAAGTATCATCCCTAAATTCCGGTGTACTCCCATACTGGCTTCTCGTGCCATCCTAACTCCTAAAACAAAGGCCTAGTCTCTCTTAATAAGCTAAGTGTCCTTGCACCTGCAACAGAAACAAGAGAACGAGAAACTTTCTACTTCTCTAAGATTTTCTAACATCCTGAAACTCAAAGCCTTACCAAGGGAAATCATTTTCGGCCTACAACATTTAGCTAACATAAGAAATTAACAGGCCTTTCTCTTTAAATGTATATGTGATCAGGTCTTTCCACGGTTTAAACCCACACTTCTAATATTACATTACAAGCATTAACTTCGTCACACCTTATATATGAGAAAGCAAACTACATGTACAGACTTTTTAATATGGTGCACGTTTAAACCTAATGCATCGCATTACATGAAACCCAATCGTTATGCATTGGCTGGAATACATTTGCTGTGAATTACGGCATTGTTTTTCATGAAAAGCATGGTTATATGTCTGATCATACTATTATAAGCAGATTTGAGTGATACATTTCTAAATCATACATCAATACAATTTTCGATTATATGTGGGTGCGGACTAACAGTGAATATGATGCACCCCTACATTTTTCTGAATAACGTGGCGCTCTATCAGTTCCCCCCTTTAATGACAAATGGCATCACACCATTTCACAACTCCCTTGGAGAAAGAATCGACCTAAACAGTACTTATTGCCATCCTTCCCCGTTTGAGTTTCTCCCTATTCTTAAGGTTCTGATATTGACTGTCCTGCAGTCTGGCCATTCGCATTTCACTCGCTCTGAGAGCTCTCTCGACTCTGTTTCCTCTGTACCACTTATAAGCCCTGATGAATCCCCCCAAGCAAACCACACAAACCACAACAATGATAAGAGGGTTTAGCACAAAGCCAAGGAACCCTTTTCCCAAGTTGGCGAACCAACTTACCACGCGACTGAAATCCTTTAGCGACCTTTTCCCACACTCCCTTGTTTGTCAAATCCTCTATCTCATGATGGATCATGGTAATGTTGTCTATATATCTCTCCAGATCCTTGCTGTTGTCTGGGATATACGTACAACATTCCTGAACTTTCAATAATTTACAGACTCCACCCTCTTTTGCTAATAATACGTCTAATCACCATTCTTTCACTTGCGGCTCTCTTTGCTCTCGAATGCTGTCCAGTCTTCAAAATCTCCAAATCTTCTGCATGGTAGATTTTCGGAAAGATAATTCCCAAGTAACATGTACCATACCAATTCACAGGCAACCTGACATAAGCATTCTTTCCACGCACATAATAAACAGTTGGAATCACTTGCACTGAGCCTTGCAGGAAGTTCTTAGCAGAATCTTCCATGGTGAAAACATGATCACACATACTCTGTCCTACCGGAACCTTTTCATAGCAGGTCTGATAATATCTTACACACAACTTTCTCCTCTGTTCCTTGTCTAATACTATGGGACCATAACTCCCCTTTGACCGGTGTAATCTTTCCTCATCAGTCGAATCTACTGGACTGTCTCCTGTATCTCGTGTTTGAGTTTGTTTTCTATATCTATCTTCTACCTGATCTATAAATTTCTTCTCTACTTCTGACAATGAACAGGTAAAATTATGCCGATGAGCATAAGCCGTATCCAGTTCCAAAGACGGTATGAAATACTTCCGGAGTCTGTCCGCTGACTTATAATAATCATACTTATTCAAATGCTTGTAAGCTGGAACCTCAGGAAATACTGCATCGTAATTGAAAAAGAAATACTCAAACTGGCCTCTGTCATAGAAGATACTAAGTAACCCTGGGTGTAGTTAGCGAAGTAGCACTTCGCGAAGCTACGCAAAGTGCAGTTCGCACTACGCGAGCTACGCATAGCACTTCGCAAACTGTGTAGTACCTTGTTCGCACTGTGCCAGATGTCGTTTTCAATGATTGCACAGTGCGGACAAGCAACCGGCACTGTGCAATCATTGAAAATGGCATCTTGCACAGTGCGAGCTGTAGTTTTCTGCTGCTCGAGTAAATTTTAACTCGAGCGGCAGCTTTCTCAACGCGAACTGGTAGTTTCTCATCGCGAGCGGTCGCAAGAATACGCGACCACTCGCAATGAGAAACCTGACCTCCTCGCGTTGGGAATCTCGCCGGGAGGTTTATTTTCCATGCTCGCGATCGCCAACTTGATGTTGCTGATCGCGAACAAGGAAAAAGTCTCGCCAGGATGTCATATTGCTTGCTCGCGGTCGCCAACTTGATGTTGAGGACCGCGAGCAAGCAGAAAATGACCGCAGCACTACGCAACACTACGCTACGCATGTTCGCACTGTGCTACGTGCAATTCGCGTAGTGCGAAGTAGCGCGAACATCGCAAACTACGCGAGCATAGCGTAGTGCTTTGCCCAGGCTTAAAACTAAGCAACAAACTGCAAGAGATTCCATACGTCAGTGGAAGATGATGATATCTGATACCCTCGTCCACTGAGGCAGGTAGCTGCATGCACACTTAACAGTCTTTCGCATCCATCGCATCCACATATTCATATAGCAGCTTCGCATACGCATTAAAATCACTTCTAGACAAATATATGTGAAATCTATGACTCACTTCGATTGAAATAGCTCTTTTAGCTCCTATAGTGACCTCCTTTTTGCTAGAACTGGTAGATGTAGGTGTTCCCTGTACCGCCACTTCCTGCTCATGTGAAACGATAATGAGGCTACAACTATTACGATTATAGAGACTATCACTAACCCTATAAGTGTACCTATTACTAATTTGGATCCACGATGAGTATTTCCATCATCCATGATCTCGCAAAGTTCTCAAAGTTCTTGGGTTCAGCAACAACAATTAAAAGTCTCTTTTCTCCTCCGGATGTCGTTTGCTAACCAGTTCGAACGATACTTCAAGAGCTGGAAACCCCCTTGCAATTTTCAGTTCCCTATTTACACAGTCCACAAAAAGACTTCCCTAGCCCTATTTCGTCGTCTTGACAGAAAGCCCCTAAATGTATTCTTCTTCCACTCTGGCCTAGGATATCTTCTCTTAGACTTTTATTTACAACAAGGTTCACCTTTAGTCCAAAATAAGATCAGCTCCCAGAATCTCTAAAACATGCTGCAAAAGTTCAAGACGAAGCCACACTAATTCCTGATGCGGTGGTACATAGACAAAGGTTGGAAAAAACAGCTTCTCCAGAATTATTTCACGGATCTTGCTTAGACGTGGAGGATTCGGGATAGTGAGAGTCAGTATTCCTTCGATCTCCACTCCCAAAACCAACAGCAACACATCCACCTTCACATTTGGGAATTCGCTGACCAGCGTCAAGGAATATGTACCTCAACCCATTAGCCTTTGGCATCTCAATGAACTCCAACTGCATTCTATTGAAAGGCCCACCTGATCTCCCAGTGTGACTCAAAGTTACAGCGGTCTTCTTTCCTGCATTCATCTATTGACACGTGACACACCTCTGGCATACAGCTTCAGCAACCGCACAAAACTTCGGATTGTACCATGTCTGTCTGGACACTCGCACCATTGCATCTCTGCCAAGATGTACTGCACCATGTATCAATCTTGTCATCGGGCTCAACAGACTTTCCGGCAACACAGCTCGACCATCACTCGAGACCCACACATCTCCCTTCTCACATCCTGATCTTGTCCTGCCATCTCGTTCTTGGTCGGCAACCTCATCCTGCAATCGTTTTAGTTCCTCCCAAGTGTCTGCCATGGCTAACATCATGCTGAGCTTGGTTCTTTCTTGGCTTTCTCCAGTGCACCCTCCTGTAAATATGCATCCTTGTGCTGCACAGAAGCGGGCAACCTCATCTGCAAAGTTATTGCCCAGTGAAACACAATCAATCCCTCTACTGTGAGCAGAACATTTGACAACCGCAATTTCCTTGGTACACTGTAATGCTTCCAACAATTGTCTCACATATTCCACATTTCTGATGGGCGAACCTGAAGATGTCATGAAACCTCTCTGTGACCATAGCTGTCCGAAGTCATGAACCACACCAAACCCGTACTGAGTGTCAGTGTAGATTGTTATCCGAATCTGATCAGCAGCCAAAGAGGCATGGGTTAAAGCAATGATTTCAGCTACTTGTGCGGCGTGTACTCCCTCTAAACAAGCAGCTTCAACAACTCCAGTGATGGTACATACAGCAAATGCTGCTCTTAATCGACCAACATTGTCCCTTAAACATGAACCGACCACAAAGAAGGTTTCATCAGGATCAGGGAGCGGTTCATCAACAATGTATGGTCTCGGTTTGGTGCATAGTTCAGTCACATCGAGACAATCATGGTCCTCACAATCTTCACCATCTGCATTTGGAATGGGCATCAATGTTGCCGGATTCAAAACAGAACACCTCTTCAACGTCACATTTTCTGCGGCAAGTATAACTTGCTCATAGCGTGTTAATCCGTTATTTGTGAGGGGCTGTGTTTTGGTCCTTGTCATCAACAGTTCAATAGAATGTGGTACATAAACTGTAAGTGGGTGTCCCATGACAATACTCTCACACCTTTCAATACTGACACCTTTTGCAGCAACGGATTTGAGACATCCGGGCAACGCAGAAGCTGCTGGATCTAAAGTAGCTGAAAAGTAGGCCACTGGTCTACGGACACCTACATGATTCTGAGTCAAAACTGACAATGCACAACCTTCTCTCTCGCAACAGAACAATGAGAAAGCCGTGTTGTAATCAGGCATTCCCAAAGCTGGAGCGCGACACATAGCCTCTCAGCCTTAAAAACGACATTAAACACTCGTTGTCCCATGGTACCGGATCACTCACATCCTTGTGCGTCAGCCTCTGTAAAGGCTTTGTTTCAAAGGAGAAGTTGGGAATCCATTGGTGACAGTAGCCAACCATCCTCAAGAACATTCTGACTTCTCTCTGGGTGGTAGGCACAAGCATGTTCATAATTGCCTCGATGCGATCTGGTGACACCTTCCTCTTGCCCTTCTCAATTCTGTGACCCAAATACTGCACTTCACTCAGACAGTACTGCAATTTATTTGGGGACACTTGGTATCCATTCTCTGCCAAATGGTTCAGTAAAGCAATGGTATCAATCCTGCAAGCGTCCTCTTTTTCTGAGGCAATGAGCAAGTCATCGATGTATTGCACCAGGAAAGAGTGCTGTGGCAATACGAGACTCTCAAGACTCTTCTTCAAGATCTGGTTAAAGATCGATGGACTCTCAGTGTACCCCTGGGGGATACAACATCATGTTAACACAGAGTTTTCCAGCCAGAAAGCAAAAAGAAAATTGGCTCTCCTCGTGGAGTGGGATTGAGAAGAATACTAGACACAGATCAATCACTGTGAACCACTCAGCTTCGCATGGAATCTGAAACAGTATCACAGATGGATTCGGTACCACCGGACAGCATGGAACAACTATCGTGTTGGCCTTTCGCAGGGCCTGCACGATCCTGAATTTCCCACTCAGTTTCTGTAGTCCCATGATAGGTGAATTACATGGGCAACTAATGATCTCCTTCAGAATTCCATGCTTGATCATAGACTTGATTACAGGTTTGATCCCTGCAATAGTTTCAGGTGACAAATTGTAATGGGGCGTCCTAGGGAATTCTACGTTCTGTTTGACCTGAATCTTCACTGGCTCTACACCTTTGATCAACCCAATCTCTTCTCCAGTGAAGTCCCACACCTCGGGTGACACAGAATCCCTCAAGTCAAGTGGAAGTTCCTCCACTATCAGCGCTGGGTCTATTTCTATGCACAAATGTTGATTTGTAACTTTAAAGGTTGCATCATCATCCTTTGTCCGTACTTCAACTCCCTTTGGCGTGCAATAGATGGTGAAATTCAGTTTGCACAACAGATCTGTTCCTAACAGGCAAACTGGACTTGAGTCACACACCATGAACTGGTTTCGATTATGGAAAGTTCCTATTCTCACAGGAATTGGTTCTGTCAATGGACTGGTCATTCTCTTGTTTGCTACTCTAACAACTTGGATTGATTGTCCCGCGAGGGGTAGGTTAGAGACCACTGCGGATCTCACGGTAGACCGTGTAGCACCAGTATCAATCAAAAAGGTGGTAGGGTGACCATCAACATCTGCTTCTACAAATGGTCCCCTCTGGTCTACCGTCATGCCAACGGGTCTGGGCTGAACTCCTCATACCCTTCGAACAAGGGCATCTGTTGATACGTCCGAGCTCCCTGCTGAATATATTGAACTCTAGGTGGCTGGGGAACTTGTACCTGCAGACTGAAACTCCTCCCTTTCCTCGACCTTGGTCTAGTCACTGTAGGGACTGCTTCGAGTACAGGTACCTGAGCTATCTCTACTTCCTGCTGCACTTGATTGATTGGGTTCAAGGGGCACTCACGTTTCCAGTGTCCGATCTGGTGACAAAGATGACACGCAGTGGTCTTTTTCAATGTCGCCACATCCATTCCTGTCTTAGGGTCAGCTGGCTTTGGTCTTCCCTGACCTTGGACATTCTGGTTTCCTCCTTGGTTATTTCCTTGCCTCCTTCCTAACGTCCCTCCGCTAGGCTGAACCTGAGCCGTCTGCTTCTGAACAAGCATCAATTTGTCTTTCAACTTCCTGTGCTCAAAATCTATCTCATCAAAGCAGTATCTGGCATACCGCAAGATCTCATCCACCGGCTTGTTCTGCCAGCAAATCAGATGTTGCTGTATCATGAGACTAACTTCTGGTCTCAACCCCAACACAAACTTTGAAACAAACTGTCCCATGTCTTTTGAATCCAAAGCATCTAATCCACTGTACTGTTTGAAAGCCTGCAAAAGGCGTTCATAGTACTCATGTACCGTTTCTTTTGGTTCTTGGACTGTCTGATCTATCTTAACCCAATCAATATCTTGAGGCGAAATTTTCAATTTTAACCATGTAATCACTTGCTCAAACTTCTTCATAACTATGGGTGATGGGCCGTTCGAGATGGGATCTCTTTCGGGCTCTGAAGTCGGCTATTCAACAGCAATTTTACATGCAGACCATAAGTCCCCTGGAACCACAATGTCAAACAACGTGTTCAAATCAATCCGCAACACTTTTGAGATCTTGACAAAGCGATCAACCTGCTTGTACCATTCTACAGGCTTCTCCCTCAACCGAGGGAAATCGTTTGTAAATGCAGCCAAATCACCCCTACTCCAAGACACATGCACGTACCCTCCATTCTGTACCTCCCATAAAAGGAAATTCCCTATATCTACCGTCCCTCCACCTGGAGGTGGCGTCTCTCCTACCATCTTTTTGGAACCCTTCTTTTTGGACCACCTTTCCTCCCATTTATCAAGCATGATCCATGCATGCATTGCTATAATCAAATCTTTGATATGGGTCCTCAACCCCATGACCCTTTTCTCTTCCAGTTCTTGGTCACCATACTGCAACCTATGGTTCCCCTGTAATGACTTAGTTTTAGACAAATCCACCTCATACTTTTTGGCCAACTCTGTCAGTTTCTCATGTGCCGCTCTTGCCTTGCGAGTCACATCCCTGGCCACAAGAAGTAACTCATCTTGTTCATACATGTATATCCTTTCAAGAGGCAAATTTCCATTTATTATTTTGTCTACTTCTGCTTTCAATCTCATCTCACTACATCTAACATCCTCCCTTTCAGGGCACCCTTCAAAATTTCTCAACAGCCTGCACCATTACGTTTGTCGTAGTTCTGTTCTCGAGGTCTATTCTCTTCTGACATATTCCTAGAAACTGGTCGGTTTCCTGAATTACCTTGCTCCTCACTCTCTACGGTTCTCTCACACTGATTCCTTGCAGGCGGTACCCACATTCTCAAGTCTTATCTTGACTCGCCAAAGACCTTGGTCTTATTGGTCTCGCATCCACCTGTCCCCTAGAGGAGTCTGTGGTGGCTGGCAATGGTGTACTCCATTCTATAGGTCTCGGAGTCTGCTCCATCCCGCTCGCTGTCCCGTTTCCCTCAACCACACTCCTTGATCCTATAGCTGACTGTGCTAGACCACTAACTCTCTCTTGGTCTGGATTGTAAACTGAAACAATGGGTCCAATGGTAACCGGTATTTTTAAGTCATCCGGTAACCTCAAACCTCTCCCAACCTCTGTGCTCGCTACGGACTGAATTTTCATGTCCTCAGTTCCTGTCGAGATTTTCCCTACTACTCTCACCTCTGACTGAGTCTGTAATCCACTAGTCCCTTCTGCTGGAGCTGACTTCCCTTCATAGGAATCTGGATTGAATGGAGGCGGTCTTTCAGACAACAACCTTTCTACCAAGCTGTCATCCGTATCACTATCGTCCTCGTCTACACTCCTTGCCTTCACACCATCTGTTTTCTCAAGTTAGCCAGTCGCATTTCCCCCTCTTGAGGCGAAAAGCCGGGAGGTCCTTCTTTGCACTCCTGCCCTGTTTAATTAATTTTCACTGTTTGATTTGCTTGTTTTACGAAGCTTTTACTCTGCTTGTTTTAAAATTGCGTTTTTATCAGCATTTGTGCTTTGTGTCTGAAACTTCCCCCAGAGACTGTAATTTGCCTTGTCACCTGCCAAGGTGCTTCCCCGACCAGTCGCTGCCCGGGCCGCTCTCAGCTGAGCATCGACGCTAAGAGCTCGGCCCCGGGGAGGCGAACCTGGTTTTGGCAGCCATATTGGGGGTATTCCAGCACGCGGACGTGCTCTAGTCGTCTATATAAGGGGTCCCTGACCCGGGGATCGCGTTAGCCAGTCGCATTTCCCCCTCTTGAGGCGAAAATCCGGGAGGTCCTTCTTTGCACTCCTGCCCTGTTTAATTTATTTTCACTGTTTGATTTGCTTGCTTTACGAAGCTTTTACTCTGCTTGTTTTAAAATTGCTTTTTTATCAGCATTAGTGCTTTGTGTCTGAAACTTCCCCCAGAGACTGTAATTTGCCTTGTCACCTGCCAAGGTGCTTCCCCGACCAGTCGCTGCCCGGGCCGCTCTCAGCTGAGTATCGACGCTAAGAGCTCGGCCCCGGGGAGGCGAACCTGGTTTTGGCGGCCATATTGGGGGTATTCCAGCGCGCGGACGCGCTCTAGTCGTCTATATAAGGGGTCCCTGACCCGGGGATCGCGTTAGCCAGTCGCATTTCCCCCTCTTGAGGCGAAAAGCCGGGAGGTCCTTCTTTGCACTCCTGCCCTGTTTAATTAATTTTCACTGTTTGATTTGCTTGTTTTACGAAGCTTTTACTCTGCTTGTTTTAAAAGTGCGTTTTTATCAGCATTTGTGCTTTGTGTCTGAAACTTCTCCCAGAGACTGTAATTTGCCTTGTCACCTGCCAAGGTGCTTCCCCGACCAGTCGCTGCCCGGGCCGCTCTCAGCTGAGCATCGACGCTAAGAGCTCGGCCCCGGGGTGGCGAACCTGGTTTTGGTGGCCATATTGGGGGTATTCCAGCGCGCGGACGCGCTCTAGTCGTCTATATAAGGGGATGACCTCTCCCCTGCGCAGCGGACGCGCTTGCCGGACGGGCCGGACTCAGGCCGGAGTCATGCCAGAGTCCTGCCCGTCTGCACCGGTCAGCGCTAAGGAGGCGCAAGGGGCCAGGGATGCTGTCCGGTGTCTTAGCTCTCCGCCTATTAACCGGCTGTACTCAATCAGCACCCTTAAATCTCTCAGACCCCCCCTGTTAAAATGTCATCATAAACTTTCACCTGGGCAACTGCGCCGTAGTCTGACCTGTAGATGTCTGAAGGAGTCTGGGACAGAACTCCCAGCACCTGTTACTAACTCCGTCAGGAAATTCGGGACACAGGAGCCCCCACCTCCCTTGAAAGAATTAGGCTTTGTCATCAATGCCCATTCTCTGGTCAAAAATAATTTAGCCTTCAGAGACTTTGTATCTCAAAGGAAACCCTCCTGGGTTTTTGTAACTGAAACGTGGGGTTCGGACTCAGCAGGCCCTGATTTGGTTAACGCTCTCCCTGACGGCTATGCCATGGTAAGACAGGATAGAGAGGGCCGTAAAGGGGGGGGGAATAGGTATTATTTATAAGAACGCCTTTACCTGTCGCATGGAGTCTCTTCCTTCTCCCTATAATTCCTTTCAGACCATGTTCTTTTCCCGTAGTTCCTCTCCCATAGAAAATTTCTCTAGTATTCTTATTTACAGACCCCCAGGTTCCAGATCCTCGTTTGGCTCCGACCTTCTGGAAGCTATAGAGCCTTTTCTAAATAGGCCCTCCCTTACTATTCATGGGGATTTCAATTTCCACTTGGAAAATAGTAATTCTAGTGATACGCTATTCCTCGTGGATCTGCTGGCCTCCTTCAATCTTTTTCAAAAGGTATTATCTCCTACCCATACTGCCGGCCATACGCTAGATGGAGTCTTTACGAATGACCCTAGATTGGAGTTGGGTCCTTCCTTTCCCCTCTCTTGGTCCGATCATAACGCAGTTTCTATGGAATTCACTCCTTGTGCCTCTCTCGCCCCTAGAAAAGATATAAACTGTTGGGTGCAGAAGAGGAGCTTCCGGGGGTTGACTGATCAATCCCTGGGTCCCCTCATTGCCAATTTCAAGTCTCTTCCCTTTCAGGATATCGACTCTTTGGCACGGGAGCCTGCGAGCACTATCGCAAAGGCAGTGGACACTCTTGCCCCCCTCAAATCTCTATATAGTGCCAGAAAACGCCTCTCAGCGCCCTGGTACTCCGACTCTCTCAGAGTTCAGAGGCAGGCATGTAGGAGGCAAGAAAGGCTCTGGAGAGCACAGCCCGATGCGGAAGGTCGGACTAAGCATAGAAATCTCCTTAAGAGCTATAAAGCGGCGGTGCTGGTTGAAAAGCAATCTTATTTCTCTAACCTCACTTCCTCTCTTACTTCCCCTGGAGACCTGTTTAAAATTGTAGACACCTTATCTCTTGTCCATCACCCAGACCCCATAGTCCCTTCACAAGAACTCTGTGATCAGATTTCTTCCTTTTTCCACACCAAAATTTTAGACATTTACACAGCCCTCCAGACGGACAATCTGACTCGGGCCTTCTCTCCTGATTCGGGGAATACTACTCTCCCTATCGAAACCTACCCCAGTTTCCCCCTTCTCACGGTCAAGGACCTTGATAAACTCTTGGATTCTCTTAGGTCAGGCTCTCCTCTTGACCCCTGTCCGCTCAAAGTCTTAAAAAACTGTAGGGCAACTCTAATCCCCCCCTGTTGGCAGTTATGAACAGGGCTATATCCAGTGGTGCTTTTCCAGCCTCCTGGAAAACAGCTATTGTAAAGCCCCTCTTAAAAAAGGCCACTTTGGACCCTGGGACTTTAAAGAACTTTCGTCCCATCTCCCTTCTCCCTGCCCCGGCCAAGATGTTGGAGGCTCATCTGAATTTCCATCTCAGCGCCTTTCTTGATAAAACCTGCCTGCTTGATCCATCTCAGCACGGTTTCAGAAATAGTACTGAGTCAGCTCTTACAGTGGTGGTCAATAATATCCGCGCTAAGGTCGACAGGGGTCAGACCACCCTTCTGATCCTGCTCAACCTTACAGCCGCGTTTGACACCCTGTCCCCCACTATCTTGGCCTCCCGTCTCAGTGAGATGGGGGTGGAGGGTCTGGCTCTTAGTCTCCTTACCTCCTTTCTTAACAACAGGGAGCAAAGGGTTAAATTGGGTGACTTCCTCTCCACCGCCAAGCCTTTGCAGTGTGGGGTCCCTCAGGGCTCTTCTTTGAGCCCTACAATTTTCAACGTTTATGTGGCCCCACTCGCTAGGCTTGTCAGGTCCTTTGCACTGGAAGTACTCTCGTACGCCGATGACACCCAAATCATGGTCTCCCTGTCACAATCTGTTGGGTCCACGGCCCTAAACATTAGGAACTGTATGGGGGCCGTGGCAGGTTGGATGACGTCAAACTTCCTAAAGTTGAATGGGGAGAAGACTGAGATCCTTGTGTTCGGGGGAAACAAGAAGGTTTGGTCAGCCGATTGGTGGCCATCGACTCTGGGAGTATGCCCCCAGCCATCCCCCGTTGGCCGAAATCTGGGAGTCCTCTTTGACACCTCACTTGCCTTTGATAAGCAAGTGAATAGGACCGTTTCCACCTGCTGTGGGATCCTAAGGGTGCTGAGAAAGCTCACCCATTACCTCACCCCTGACGCCCGGAAACAAGTCTTGGTTGCCCTCCTATCTTCGTGCTTGGACTACTGCAATGCCCTTTATCTTGGGATGAGCAACAAACTAATTCATCGGCTGCAAGTGGTCCAGAACGCGGCAGCAAGGTTTGTCGTTAATGCCCCTAGACGCTCCTCAGGAACTGCGATCAGGAAACATCTTCATTGGCTCCCGGTGCATGCCAGAATAAAATTTAAAACCCTGATTATCATCCACCGGGCTCTTCATGACGCAGGGGCCGAGGGCATTAGGTCTCTGCTGTCGTACTACACCCCAGGTAGGGCCCTGCGATCCGCCAGTCAGAAGTTGCTAACCGTCCCACGCGTTGCGAAAGCAAGGTGGGGTGGCAGGGCCTTCTTCGCTCTTGCCCCCAGACTTTGGAACGAGCTTCCCCTTGATCTCAGGAATCAGGAATCTCTTACTCTGTTTCGCAGAGGCCTTAAAACTTTGCTTTTCTCTGAAGCTTACCCTTAATGCTTCTTCCTCTCCTTATCTTGGATCTGGCTGATTGCTTTCCATCAGTTGTGCCTTGACGCCTTCGGGCAAAGTAGCGCATTGTAAATTCCCTATCAATCAATCAATCAAGTAGCGGGTACAATCTATCTCCCTCAATCGTTTCTACTCTCCACCTCTTCCCTAGCGCATCCCATCTCGCATCCTGGAATGCCCTGATTAACTCCTTCACTCTTTCTTGACTTTTGTCTCTTCCGGTCATACGATGCTCTGATCCATGCATGTAATGCCTCGAACTGAGTTGGTCTCGGCAGAGGTCGCAACGAGGACATTACAGATTTCAACTGATACAACACCTCCAACCTGAAAGTACCATATCGTGGGAAAGTCAATTCTCCTTCGCCATAAGTCATTTTATGCCAATTTTCAAGCCAAATGATAGTATGCAATCCCACATTCTTTGCCATATAATGCACTGGAGTATCCTCGGGAGGGGCTTCTTCTCCCCCTCGAGTAACCACTTGTTTGTCTCCTCTACATAATTCTCGAAAAACCTTAAAACATTTCATGATGAACAAGTTTTCGATCGCTCACACTGTTTTCGTTCAATTCCTGATGTCAATCCACCAATAGCAGCGCGACTCACACCAACCGACCTATCGCAGCGCGACACCTTCTGACGTCACACTTCCTCCGCTCCGGTTCCAGTCCAGGGAGGACCTAGCTTGGAAGTTCGGGCTGGACTGTTCCCATGAGGCACAGGGTGAAGACTGATTTGCATATGGCTGAGTTCAAACTGGAATGGCATGGTGAGCAAAAAAACAATGGATTTAGGCCCATATCTCTGTACTGGGGTGAATGTATGACATTGTTCTGCATTCTGTCCATCAACTGTTGTTTTTGCATTTGTCACTCAGAGTGGGACGGGTATGCTCAGACGTGAGTCCCGTGCTCTCCATGCCACTGGAATCAAGCTATCCTGGCTGAAGAGGGGTGCAACCCCGAAACCGGTCCTAGGATGCTTGGTTCCAGTCCAGGGAGGACCTGGCTTGGCAGTTCGGGCTGGACTGTTCCAATGAGGCACAGG
This sequence comes from Triturus cristatus, assembly GCF_964204655.1. Lineage (NCBI taxonomy): Eukaryota > Metazoa > Chordata > Amphibia > Caudata > Salamandridae > Triturus > Triturus cristatus. The sequence goes on from NC_140593.1 coordinate 179,627,228, forward strand.
GTCAAGACTGATTTGCATATGGCTGGCTTCAAACTGGAATGGCATGGTGAGCAAAAAAACGATGGATTTAGGCCCTGATTTCTGTACTGGGGTGAATGTATGACATTGTTCTGCATTCTGTCCATCAAGTGTTTTTGCATTTGTCACCCCGAGTGGAACGGGTATGCTCAGACGTGAGTCCCGTGCTCTCCATGCCACTGGAATCAAGCTATCCTGGCTGAAGAGGGGTGAAACCCCAAAACTGGTCCTAGGATGCTTGTTTCCGGTCCAGGGAGGACCTGGCTTGGCAATTTGAGCTGAACTGTTCCCATGATACACAGGGTCAAGACTGATTTGCATATGGCCAGGTCTAAACTGGGGTGGCATGGTGAGCCAAAAAACGATGGATTTAGGCCCTGATTTCTGTACTGGGGTGAATGTATGACATTGTTCTGCATTCTGCCCATCAAGTGTTTTTGCATTTGTCACCCCGAGTGGAACGGGTATGCTCAGACGTGAGTCCCGTGCTCTCCATGCCAGTGGAATCAAGCCATCCTGGCTGAAGAGGGGTAAAACTCCGAAACCGGTCCTGGGATGCTAGTTTCCGGTCCAGGGAGGATATGGCTTGGCAATTCGGGCTGGACTGTTCCCATGAGGCACAGGGTCAAGACTGATTTCCATATGGCCAGGTCTAAACTGGGGTGGCATGGTAAGCAAAAAAACGATGGACTTAGGCCCAGATTTCTGTACTGGGGTGAATGTATGACATTGTTCTGCATTCTGTCAATCAACTGTTGTTTTTGCATTTGTCACCCCGAGTGGGATAGGTATGTTCAGACGTGAGTCCTGTGCTCTCCATGCCACTGGAATCAAGCTATCCTGGGTGAAGAGGGGTGAAACCCAGAAACCGGTCCTAGGGTGCTTGTTTCCGGTCCAGGGAGGACCTGGCTTGGCACTTCGGGCTGGACTGTTCCCATGAGGCACAGGGTCAAGACTGATTTGCATATGGCCATGTCTAAACTGGGGTGGCATGGTGAGCAAAAAAACGATGGATTTAGGCCCAGATCTCTGTACTGGGGTGAATGTATGACATTGTTCTGCATTCTGTCCATCAACTGTTGTTTTTGCATTTGTCACCCCGAGTGGGACAGGTATTCTCAGACGTGAGTCCCGTGCTCTCCATGCCACTGGAATCAAGCTATCCTGGCTGAAGAGGGGTGAAACCCCGAAACCGGTCCTACGATGCTTGTTTCCAGTCCAGGGAGGACCTGGCTTAGCAATTCGGGCTGGACTGTTCACATGAGGCACAGGGTCAAGACTGATTTGCATATGGCCAGGTCTACACTGGGGTGGCATTTTGAGCAAAAAAAGATGGATTGAGGCCCAGATCTCTGTACTGGGATGAATGTATGAAATTGTTCTGCATTCTGTCCATCAACTGTTGTTTTTGCATTTGTCACCCCGAGTGGGACGGGTATGCTCAGACGTGAGTCCAGTGCTCTCCGTGCCACTGGAATCAAGCTATCCTAGCTGAAGAGGGGTGCAACCCCGAAACCGGTCCTAGGATGCTTGGTTCCAGTCCAGGGAGGACCTGGATTGGCAGTTCGGGCTGGACTGTTCCCATGAGGCACAGGGTCAAGACTGATTTGCATATGACTGGCTCAAACTGGAATGGCATGGTGAGCAAAAAAACGATGGATTTAGGCCCAGATCTGTGTACTGGGGTGAATGTATGACATTGTTCTGCATTCTGTCCATCAACTGTTGTTTTTGCATTTGTCACCCAGAGTGGGACGGGTATGCTCAGACGTGAGTCCCGTGCTCTCCATGCCACTGGAATCAAGCTATCCTGGCTGAAGAGGGGTGAAACCCCGAAACCGGTCCTAGGATGCTTGGTTCCAGTCCAGGGAGGACCTGGCTTGGCAATTCGAGCTGGATTGTTCCCATGATGCACATGGTCAAGACTGATTTGCATATGGCTGGGTTCAAACTGGAATGGCAAGGTGAGCAAGAAAACGATGGATTTAGGCCCTGATTTCTGTACTGGGGTGAATGTATGACATTGTTCTGCATTCTGTCCATCAAGTGTTTTTGCATTTGTCACCCCGAGTGGAACAGGTATGCTCAGACGTGAGTCCCGTGCTCTCCTTGCTAGTGGAATCAAGCTATCCTAGCTGAAGAGGGGTGAAACCCCGAAACCAGTCCTAGGATGCTTGTTTCTGGTCCAGGGAGGACCTGGCTTGGAAATTCGGGCTGGACTGTTCCAATGAGGCACAGGGTCAAGACTGATTTGCATATGGCCAGGTCTAAACTGGGGTGGCATGGTGAGCAAAAAAACGATGGATTTAGGCCCTGATTTCTGTACTGGGGTGAATGTATGACATTGTTCTGCATTCTGTCCATCAAGTGTTTTTGCATTTGTCACCCCGAGTGGAACGGGTATGCTCAGACGTGAGTCCCGTGCTCTCCATGCCACTGGAATCAAGCTATCCTGGCTGAAGAGGGGTGAAACCCCAAAACTGGTCCTAGGATGCTTGTTTCCGGTCCAGGGAGGACCTGGCTTGGCAATTTGAGCTGAACTGTTCCCATGATACACAGGGTCAAGACTGATTTGCATATGGCCAGGTCTAAACTGGGGTGGCATGGTGAGCCAAAAAACGATGGATTTAGGACCTGATTTCTGTACTGGGGTGAATGTATGACATTGTTCTGCATTCTGCCCATCAAGTGTTTTTGCATTTGTCACCCCGAGTGGAACGGGTATGCTCAGACGTGAGTCCCGTGCTCTCCATGCCAGTGGAATCAAGCCATCCTGGCTGAAGAGGGGTAAAACCCCGAAACCGGTCCTGGGATGCTAGTTTCCGGTCCAGGGAGGATATGGCTTGGCAATTCGGGCTGGACTGTTCCCATGAGGCACAGGGTCAAGACTGATTTCCATATGGCCAGGTCTAAACTGGGGTGGCATGGTAAGCAAAAAAACGATGGACTTAGGCCCAGATTTCTGTACTGGGGTGAATGTATGACATCGTTCTGCATTCTGTCAATCAACTGTTGTTTTTGCATTTGTCACCCCGAGTGGGATAGGTATGTTCAGACGTGAGTCCTGTGCTCTCCATGCCACTGGAATCAAGCTATCCTGGGTGAAGAGGGGTGAAACCCAGAAACCGGTCCTAGGGTGCTTGTTTCCGGTCCAGGGAGGACCTGGCTTGGCACTTCGGGCTGGACTGTTCCCATGAGGCACAGGGTCAAGACTGATTTGCATATGGCCATGTCTAAACTGGGGTGGCATGGTGAGCAAAAAAACGATGGATTTAGGCCCAGATCTCTGTACTGGGGTGAATGTATGACATTGTTCTGCATTCTGTCCATCAACTGTTGTTTTTGCATTTGTCACCCCGAGTGGGACAGGTATTCTCAGACGTGAGTCCCGTGCTCTCCATGCCACTGGAATCAAGCTATCCTGGCTGAAGAGGGGTGAAACCCCGAAACCGGTCCTAGGATGCTTGTTTCCAGTCCAGGGAGGACCTGGCTTAGCAATTCGGGCTGGACTGTTCACATGAGGCACAGGGTCAAGACTGATTTGCATATGGCCAGGTCTACACTGGGGTGGCATTTTGAGCAAAAAAAGATGGATTGAGGCCCAGATCTCTCTACTGGGATGAATGTATGAAATTGTTCTGCATTCTGTCCATCAACTGTTGTTTTGCATTTGTCACCCCGAGTGGGACGGGTATGCTCAGACGTGAGTCCCGTGCTCTCCGTGCCACTGGAATCAAGCTATCCTAGCTGAAGAGGGGTGCAACCCCGAAACCGGTCCTAGGATGCTTGGTTCCAGTCCAGGGAGGACCTGGATTGGCAGTTCGGGCTGGACTGTTCCCATGAGGCACAGGGTCAAGACTGATTTGCATATGACTGGCTTCAAACTGGAATGGCATGGTGAGCAAAAAAACGATGGATTTAGGCCCAGATCTGTGTACTGGGGTGAATGTATGACATTGTTCTGAATTCTGTCCATCAACTGTTGTTTTTGCATTTGTCACCCAGAGTGGGACGGGTATGCTCAGACGTGAGTCCCGTGCTCTCCATGCCACTGGAATCAAGCTATCCTGGCTGAAGAGGGGTAAAACCCCGAAACCGGTCCTAGGATGCTTGGTTCCAGTCCAGGGAGGACCTGGCTTGGCAATTCGAGCTGGATTGTTCCCATGATGCACATGGTCAAGACTGATTTGCATATGGCTGGGTTCAAACTGGAATGGCAAGGTGAGCAAGAAAACGATGGATTTAGGCCCTGATTTCTGTACTGGGGTGAATGTATGACATTGTTCTGCATTCTGTCCATCAAGTGTTTTTGCATTTGTCACCCCGAGTGGAACAGGTATGCTCAGACGTGAGTCCCGTGCTCTCCTTGCTAGTGGAATCAAGCTTTCCTAGCTGAAGAGGGGTGAAACCCCGAAACCAGTCCTAGGATGCTTGTTTCTGGTCCAGGGAGGACCTGGCTTGGAAATTCGGGCTGGACTGTTCCAATGAGGCACAGGGTCAAGACTGATTTGCATATGGCCAGGTCTAAACTGGGGTGGCATGGTGAGCAAAAAAACGATGGATTTAGGCCCTGATTTCTGTACTGGGGTGAATGTATGACATTGTTCTGCATTCTGTCCATCAAGTGTTTTTGCATTTGTCACCCCGAGTGGAACGGGTATGCTCAGACATGAGTCCCGTACTCTCCATGCCACTGGAATCAAGCTATCCTGGGTGAAGAGGGGTGAAACCCAGAAACCGGTCCTAGTGTGCTTGTTTCCGGTCCAGGGAGGACCTGGCTTGGCACTTCGGGCTGGACTGTTCCCATGAGGCACAGGGTCAAGACTGATTTGCATATGGCCATGTCTAAACTGGGGTGGCATGGTGAGCCAAAAAACGATGGATTTAGGCCCAGATCTCTGTACTGGGGTGAATGTATGACATTGTTCTGCATTCTGTCCATCAACTGTTGTTTTTGCATTTGTCACCCCGAGTGGGACAGGTATTCTCAGACATGAGTCCCGTGCTCTCCATGCCACTGGAATCAAGCTATCCTGGCTGAAGAGGGGTGAAACCCCGAAACCGGTCCTAGGATGCTTGTTTCCAGTCGAGGGAGGACCTGGCTTAGCAATTCGGGCTGGACTGTTCACATGAGGCACAGGGTCAAGACTGATTTGCATATGGCCAGGTCTACACTGGGGTGGCATTTTGAGCAAAAAAAGATGGATTGAGGCCCAGATCTCTGTACTGGGGTGAATGTATGAAATTGTTCTGCATTCTGTCCATCAACTGTTGTTTTTGCATTTGTCACCCCGAGTGCGACAGGTATTCTCAGACGTGAGTCCCGTGCTCTCCATGCCACTGGAATCAAGCTATCCTGGCTGAAGAGGGGTGCAACCACGAAACCGATCCTAGGAAGCTTGGTTCCAGTCCAGGGAGGACCTGGCTTGGCAGTTCGGGCTGGACTGTTCCCATGAGGCACAGGGTCAAGACTGATTTGCATATGGCTGGCTTCAAACTGGAATGGCATGGGGAGCAAAAAAACGATGGATTTAGGCCCAGATCTCTGTACTGGGGTGAATGTATGACATTGTTCTGCATTCTGTCCATCAACTGTTGTTTTTGCATTTGTCACCCAGAGTGGGACGGGTATGCTCAGACGTGAGTCCCGTGCTCTCCATGCCACTGGAATCAAGCTATCCTGGCTGAAGAGGGGTGAAACTCCGAAACCGGTCCTAGGATGCTTGGTTCCAGTCCAGGGAGGACCTGGCTTGGCAATTCGAGCTGGATTGTTCCCATGATGCACATGGTAAAGACTGATTTGCATATGGCTGGGTTCAAACTGGAATGGCAAGGTGAGCAAGAAAACGATGGATTTAGGCCCTGATTTCTGTACTGGGGTGAATGTATGACATTGTTCTGCATTCTGTCCATCAAGTGTTTTTGCATTTGTCACCCCGAGTGGAACGGGTATGCTCAGACGTGAGTCCCGTGCTCTCCATGCCAGTGGAATCAAGCTATCCTAGCTGAAGAGGGGTGAAACCCCGAAACCAGTCCTAGGATGCTTGTTTCCGGTCCAGGGAGGACCTGGCTTGGCAATTCGGGCTGGACTGTTCCAATGAGGCACAGGGTCAAGACTGATTTGCATCTGGCCAGGTCTAAACTGGGGTGGCATGGTGAGCAAAAAAACGATGGATTTAGGCCCAGATCTCTGTACTGGGATGAATGTATGACATTGTTCCGCATTTTGTCAATCAACTGTTGTTTTTGCATTTGTCACCCCGAGTGGGATGGGTATGCTCAGACGTGAGTCCTGTGCTCTCCATGCCACTGGAATCAAGCTATCCTGGGTGAAGAGGGGTGAATCCCCGAAACCGGGCCTAGGATGCTTGTTTCCGGTCCAGGGAGGACCTGACTTGGCAATTCGGGCTGGACTGTTCCCATGAGGCACAGGGTCAAGACTGATTTGCATATGGCCATGTCTAAACTGGGGTGGCATGGTGAGCAAAAAAACTATGGATTTAGACCCAGATCTCTGTACTGGGGTGAATGTATGGCATGGTTCAGCATTCTGTCCATCAACTGTTGTTTTTGGATTTGTCACCCCGAGTGGGACAGGCATGCTCAGACGTGAGTCCCGTGCTCTCCATGCCACTGGAATCAAGCTATCCTGGCTGAAGAGGGGTGAAACCCCGAAACCGGTCCTAGGATGCTTGTTTCGGGTCCAGGGAGGACCTGGCTTGGCAATTTGAGCTGAACTGTTCCCATGATACACAGGGTCAAGACTGATTTGCATATGGCCAGGTCTAAACTGAGGTGGCATGGTGAGCCAAAAAACGATGGATTTAGGCCATGATTTCTGTACTGGGGTGAATGTATGACATTGTTCTGCATTCTGCCCATCAAGTGTTTTTGCATTTGTCACCCCGAGTGGAACGGGTATGCTCAGACGTGAGTCCCGTGCTCTCCATGCCAGTGGAATCAAGCCATCCTGGCTGAAGAGGGGTAAAACCCCGAAACCAGTCCTGGGATGCTAGTTTCCGGTCCAGGGAAGACCTGGCTTGGCAATTCGGGCTGGACTGTTCCCATGAGGCACAGGGTCAAGACTGATTTCCATATGGCAAGGTCTAAACTGGGGTGGCATGGTGAGCAAAAAAACGATGGACTTAGGCCCAGATTTCTGTACTGGGGTGAATGTATGACATTGTTCTGCATTCTGTCAATCAACTGTTGTTTTTGCATTTGTCACCCCGAGTGGGATAGGTATGTTCAGACGTGAGTCCTGTGCTCTCCATGCCACTGGAATCAAGCTATCCTGGGTGAAGAGGGGTGAAACCCAGAAACCGGTCCTGGGGTGCTTGTTTCCGGTCCAGGGAGGACCTGGCTTGGCACTTCGGGCTGGACTGTTCCCATGAGGCACAGGTTCAAGACTGATTTGCATATGGCCATGTCTAAACTGGGGTGGCATGGTGAGCAAAAAAACGATGGATTTAGTCCCAGATCTCTGTACTGGGGTGAATGTATGACATGGTTCTGCATTCTGTCCATCAACTGTTGTTTTTGAATTTGTCACCCCGAGTGGGACGGGCATGCTCAGACGTGAGTCCCGTGCTCTCCATGCCAGTGGAAGCAAGCCATCCTGGCTGAAGAGGGGTAAAACCCCAAAACCGGTCCTGGGATGCTAGTTTCCGGTCCAGGGTGGACATGGCTTGGCAATTCGGGCTGGACTGTTCCCATGAGGCACAGGGTCAAGACTGATTTCCATATGGCCAGGTCTAAACTGGGGTGGCATGGTAAGCAAAAAAACGATGGACTTAGGCCCAGATTTCTGTACTGGGGTGAATGTATGACATTGTTCTGCATTCTGTCAATCAACTGTTGTTTTTGCATTTGTCACCCCGAGTGGGATAAGTATGTTCAGACGTGAGTCCTGTGCTCTCCATGCCACTGGAATCAAGCTATCCTGGGTGAAGAGGGGTGAAACCCAGAAACCGGTCCTAGGGTGCTTGTTTCCGGTCCAGGGAGGACCTGGCTTGGCACTTCGGGCTGGACTGTTCCCATGAGGCACAGGGTCAAGACTGATTTGCACATGGCCATGTCTAAACTGGGGTGGCATGGTGAGCAAAAAAACGATGGATTTAGGCCCAGATCTCTGTACTGGGGTGAATGTATGACATTGTTCTGCATTCTGTCCATCAACTGTTGTTTTTGCATTTGTCACCCCGAGTGGGACAGGTATTCTCAGATGTGAGTCCCGTGCTCTCCATGCCACTGGAATCAAGCTATCCTGGCTGAAGAGGGGTGCAACCCCGAAACCGGTCCTAGGATGCTTGGTTCCAGTCCAGGGAGGACCTGGATTGGCAGTTCGGGCTGGACTGTTCACATGAGGCACAGGGTCAAGACTGATTTGCATATGGCTGGCTTCAAACTGGAATGGCATGGTGAGCAAAAAAACGATGGATTTAGGCCCAGATCTCTGTACTGGGGTGAATGTATGACATTGTTCTGCATTCTGTCCATCAACTGTTGTTTTTGCATTTGTCACCCAGAGTGGGACGGGTATGCTCAGACGTGAGTCCCGTGCTCTCCATGCCACTGGAATCAAGCTATCCTGGCTGAAGAGGGGTGAAACCCCGAAACCGGTCCTAGGATGCTTGGTTCCAGTCCAGGGAGGACCTGGCTTGGCAATTCGAGCTGGATTGTTCCCATGATGCACATGGTCAAGACTGATTTGCATATGGCTGTTTTCAAACTGGAATGGCAAGGTGAGCAAGAAAACGATGGATTCAGGCCCTGATTTCTGTACTGGGGTGAATGTATGACATTGTTCTGCATTCTGTCCATCAAGTGTTTTTGCATTTGTCACCCCGAGTGGAACGGGTATGCTCAGACGTGAGTCCCGTGCTCTCCTTGCTAGTGGAATCAAGCTATCCTAGCTGAAGAGGGGTGAAACCCCGAAACCAGTCCTAGGATGCTTGTTTCCGGTCCAGGGAGGACCTGGCTTGGCAATTCGGGCTTGACTGTTCCAATGAGGCACAGGGTCAAGACTGATTTGCATATGGCCAGGTCTAAACTGGCGTGGCATGGTGAGCAAAAAAACGATGGATTTAGGCCCTGATTTCTGTACTGGGGTGAATGTATGACATTGTTCTGCATTCTGTCCATCAAGTGTTTTTGCATTTCTCACCTCGAGTGGAACGGGTATGCTTAGACGGGATTCCCGTGCTCTCCATGCCACTGGAATCAAGCTATCCTGGGTGAAGAGGGGTGAAACCCAGAAACCGGTCCTAGGGTGCTTGTTTCCGGTCCAGGGAGGACCTGGCTTGGCACTTCGGGCTGGACTGTTCCCATGAGGCACAGGGTCAAGACTGATTTGCATATGGCCATGTCTAAACTGGGGTGGCATGGTGAGCAAAAAAACGATGGATTTAGGCCCAGATCTCTGTACTGGGGTGAATGTATGACATTGTTCTGCATTCTGTCCATCAACTGTTGTTTTTGCATTTGTCACCCCGAGTGGGACAGGTATTCTCAGACGTGAGTCCCGTGCTCTCCATGCCACTGGAATCAAGCTATACTGGCTGAAGAGGGGTGAAACCCCGAAACCGGTCCTAGGATGCTTGTTTCCAGTCCAGGGAGGACCTGGCTTAGCAATTCGGGCTGGACTGTTCACATGAGGCACAGGGTCAAGACTGATTGGCATATGGCCAGGTCTACACTGGGGTGGCATTTTGAGCAAAAAAAGATGGATTGAGGCCCAGATCTCTGTACTGGGATGAATGTATGAAATTGTTCTGCATTTTGTCCATGAAATGTTGTATTTGCATTTGTCACCCCGAGTGGGATGGGTATGCTCAGACGTGAGTCCCGTGCTCTCCATGCCACTGGAATCAAGCTATCCTGGCTGAAGAGGGGTGCAACCCCGAAACCGGTCCTAGGATGCTTGGTTCCAGTCCAGGGAGGACCTGGCTTGGCAGTTCGGGCTGGACTGTTCCCATGAGGCACAGGGTCAAGACTGATTTGCATATGGCTGGCTTCAAACTGGAATGGCATGGTGAGCAAAAAAACGATGGATTTAGGCCCAGATCTCTCTACTGGGGTGAATGTATGACATTGTTCTGCATTCTGTCCATCAACTGTTGTTTTTGCATTTGTCACCCAGAGTGGGACGGGTATGCTCAGACGTGAGTCCCGTGCTCTCCATGCCACTGGAATCAAGCTATCCTGGTTGAAGAGGGGTGAAACCCCGAAACCGGTCCTAGGATGCTTGTTTCTGGTCCAGGGAGGACCTGGCTTGGCAATTTGAGCTGAACTGTTCCCATGATACACAGGGTCAAGACTGATTTGCATATGGCCAGGTCTAAACTGGGGTGGCATGGTGAGCCAAAAAACGATGGATTTAGGCCCTGATTTCTGTACTGGGGTGAATGTATGACATTTTTCTGCATTCTTCCCATCAAGTGTTTTTGCATTTGTCACCCCGAGTGGAACGGGTATGCTCAGACGTGAGTCCCGTGCTCTCCATGCCAGTGGAATCAAGCCATCCTGGCTGAAGAGGGGTAAAACCCCGAAACCGGTCCTGGGATGCTAGTTTCCGGTCCAGGGAGGACATGGCTTGGCAATTCGGGCTGGACTGTTCCCATGAGGCACAGGGTCAAGACTGATTTCCATATGGCCAGGTCTAAACTGGGGTGGCATGGTAAGCAAAAAAACGATGGAATTAGGCCCAGATTTCTGTACTGGGGTGAATGTATGACATTGTTCTGCATTCTGTCAATCAACTGTTGTTTTTGCATTTGTCACCCCGAGTGGGATAAGTATGTTCAGACGTGAGTCCTGTGCTCTCCATGCCACTGGAATCAAGCTATCCTGGGTGAAGAGGGGTGAAACCCAGAAACCGGTCCTAGGGTGCTTGTTTCCGGTCCAGGGAGGACCTGGCTTGGCACTTCGGGCTGGACTGTTCCCATGAGGCACAGGGTTAAGACTGATTTGCATATGGCCATGTCTAAACTGGGGTGGCATGGTGAGCAAAAAAACGATGGATTTAGGCCCAGATCTCTGTACTGGGGTGAATGTATGACATTGTTCTGCATTCTGTCCATCAACTGTTGTTTTTGCATTTGTCACCCCGAGTGGGACAGGCATTCTCAGATGTGAGTCCCGTGCTCTCCATGCCACTGGAATCAAGCTATCCTGGCTGAAGAGGGGTGAAACCCTGAAACCGGTCCTAGGATGCTTGTTTCCAGTCCAGGGAGGACCTGGCTTAGCAATTCGGGCTGGACTGTTCACATGAGGCACAGGGTCAAGACTGATTTGCATATGGCCAGGTCTACACTGGGGTGGCATTTTGAGCAAAAAAAGATGGATTGAGGCCCAGATCTCTGTAATGGGATGAATGTATGAAATTGTTCTGCATTCTGTCCATCAACTGTTGTTTTTGCATTTGTCACCCCGAGTGGGACGGGTATGCTCAGACGTGAGTCCCGTGCTCTCCATGCCACTGGAATCAAGCTATCCTGGCTGAAGAGGGGTGCAACCCCGAAACCGGTCCTAGGATGCTTGGTTCCAGTCCAGGGAGGACCTGGATTGGCAGTTCGGGCTGGACTGTTCCCATGAGGCACAGGGTCAAGACTGATTTGCATATGGCTGGCTTCAAACTGGAATGGCATGGTGAGCAAAAAAACGATGGATTTAGGCCCAGATCTCTGTACTGGGGTGAATGTATGACATTGTTCTGCATTCTGTCCATCAACTGTTGTTTTTGCATTTGTCACCCAGAGTGGGACGGGTATGCTCAGACGTGAGTCCCGTGCTCTCCATGCCACTGGAATCAAGCTATCCTGGCTGAAGAGGGGTGAAACCCCGAAACCGGTCCTAGGATGCTTGGTTCCAGTCCAGGGAGGACCTGGCTTGGCAATTCGAGCTGGATTGTTCCCATGATGCACATGGTCAAGACTGATTTGCATATGGCTGTTTTCAAACTTGAATGGCAAGGTGAGCAAGAAAACGATGGATTCAGGCCCTGATTTCTGTACTGGGGTGAATGTATGACATTGTTCTGCATTCTGTCCATCAAGTGTTTTTGCATTTGTCACCCCGAGTGGAACGGGTATGCTCAGACGTGAGTCCCGTGCTCTCCTTGCTAGTGGAATCAAGCTATCCTAGCTGAAGAGGGGTGAAACCCCGAAACCAGTCCTAGGATGCTTGTTTCCGGTCCAGGGAGGACCTGGCTTGGCAATTCGGGCTGGACTGTTCCAATGAGGCACAGGGTCAAGACTGATTTGCATATGGCCAGGTCTAAACTGGCGTGGCATGGTGAGCAAAAAAACGATGGATTTAGGCCTTGATTTCTGTACTGGGGTGAATGTATGACATTGTTCTGCATTCTGTCCATCAAGTGTTTTTGCATTTCTCACCTCGAGTGGAACGGGTATGCTTAGACGGGATTCCCGTGCTCTCCATGCCACTGGAATCAAGCTATCCTGGGTGAAGAGGGGTGAAACCCAGAAACCGGTCCTAGGGTGCTTGTTTCCGGTCCAGGGAGGACCTGGCTTGGCACTTCGGGCTGGACTGTTCCCATGAGGCACAGGGTCAAGACTGATTTGCATATGGCCATGTCTAAACTGGGGTGGCATGGTGAGCAAAAAAACGATGGATTTAGGCCCAGATCTCTGTACTGGGGTGAATGTATGACATTGTTCTGCATTCTGTCCATCAACTGTTGTTTTTGCATTTGTCACCCCGAGTGGGACAGGTATTCTCAGACGTGAGTCCCGTGCTCTCCATGCCACTGGAATCAAGCTATACTGGCTGAAGAGGGGTGAAACCCCGAAACCGGTCCTAGGATGCTTGTTTCCAGTCCAGGGAGGACCTGGCTTAGCAATTCGGGCTGGACTGTTCACATGAGGCACAGGGTCAAGACTGATTTGCATATGGCCAGGTCTACACTGGGGTGGCATTTTGAGCAAAAAAAGATGGATTGAGGCCCAGATCTCTGTACTGGGATGAAATGTATGAAATTGTTCTGCATTTTGTCCATGAAATGTTGTATTTGCATTTGTCACCCCGAGTGGGATGGGTATGCTCAGACGTGAGTTCGTGCTCTCCATGCCACTGGAATCAAGCTATCCTGGCTGAAGAGGGGTGCAACCCCGAAACCGGTCCTAGGATGCTTGGTTCCAGTCCAGGGAGGACCTGGCTTGGCAGTTCGGGCTGGACTGTTCCCATGAGGCACAGGGTCAAGACTGATTTGCATATGGCTGGCTTCAAACTGGAATGGCATGGTGAGCAAAAAAACGATGGATTTAGGCCCAGATCTCTGTACTGGGGTGAATGTATGACATTGTTCTGCATTCTGTCCATCAACTGTTGTTTTTGCATTTGTCACCCAGAGTGGGACGGGTATGCTCAGACGTGAGTCCCGTGCTCTCCATGCCACTGGAATCAAGCTATCCTGGTTGAAGAGGGGTGAAACCCCGAAACCGGTCCTAGGATGCTTGTTTCTGGTCCAGGGAGGACCTGGCTTGGCAATTTGAGCTGAACTGTTCCCATGATACACAGGGTCAAGACTGATTTGCATATGGCCAGGTCTAAACTGGGGTGGCATGGTGAGCCAAAAAACGATGGATTTAGGCCCTGATTTCTGTACTGGGGTGAATGTATGACATTTTTCTGCATTCTTCCCATCAAGTGTTTTTGCATTTGTCACCCCGAGTGGAACGGGTATGCTCAGACGTGAGTCCCGTGCTCTCCATGCCAGTGGAATCAAGCCATCCTGGCTGAAGAGGGGTAAAACCCCGAAACCGGTCCTGGGATGCTAGTTTCCGGTCCAGGGAGGACATGGCTTGGCAATTCGGGCTGGACTGTTCCCATGAGGCACAGGGTCAAGACTGATTTCCATATGGCCAGGTCTAAACTGGGGTGGCATGGTAAGCAAAAAAACGATGGAATTAGGCCCAGATTTCTGTACTGGGGTGAATGTATGACATTGTTCTGCATTCTGTCAATCAACTGTTGTTTTTGCATTTGTCACCCCGAGTGGGATAAGTATGTTCAGACGTGAGTCCTGTGCTCTCCATGCCACTGGAATCAAGCTATCCTGGGTGAAGAGGGGTGAAACCCAGAAACCGGTCCTAGGGTGCTTGTTTCCGGTCCAGGGAGGACCTGGCTTGGCACTTCGGGCTGGACTGTTCCCATGAGGCACAGGGTCAAGACTGATTTGCATATGGCCATGTCTAAACTGGGGTGGCATGGTGAGCAAAAAAACGATGGATTTAGGCCCAGATCTCTGTACTGGGGTGAATGTATGACATTGTTCTGCATTCTGTCCATCAACTGTTGTTTTTGCATTTGTCACCCCGAGTGGGACAGGCATTCTCAGATGTGAGTCCCGTGCTCTCCATGCCACTGGAATCAAGCTATCCTGGCTGAAGAGGGGTGAAACCCCGAAACTGGTCCTAGGATGCTTGTTTCCAGTCCAGGGAGGACCTGGCTTAGCAATTCGGGCTGGACTGTTCACATGAGGCACAGGGTCAAGACTGATTTGCATATGGCCAGGTCTACACTGGGGTGGCATTTTGAGCAAAAAAAGATGGATTGAGGCCCAGATCTCTGTACTGGGATGAATGTATGAAATTGTTCTGCATTCTGTCCATCAACTGTTGTTTTTGCATTTGTCACCCCGAGTGGGACGGGTATGCTCAGACGTGAGTCCCGTGCTCTCCATGCCACTGGAATCAAGCTATCCTGGCTGAAGAGGGGTGCAACCCCGAAACCGGTCCTAGGATGCTTGGTTCCAGTCCAGGGAGGACCTGAATTGGCAGTTCGGGCTGGACTGTTCCCATGAGGCACAGGGTCAAGACTGATTTGCATATGGCTGGCTTCAAACTGGAATGGCATGGTGAGCAAAAAAACGATGGATTTAGGCCCAGATCTCTGTACTGGGGTGAATGTATGACATTGTTCTGCATTCTGTCCATCAACTGTTGTTTTTGCATTTGTCACCCAGAGTGGGACGGGTATGCTCAGACGTGAGTCCCGTGCTCTCCATGCCACTGGAATCAAGCTATCCTGGTTGAAGAGGGGTGAAACCCCGAAACCGGTCCTAGGATGCTTGTTTCTGGTCCAGGGAGGACCTGGCTTGGCAATTTGAGCTGAACTGTTCCCATGATACACAGGGTCAAGACTGATTTGCATATGGCCAGGTCTAAACTGGGGTGGCATGGTGAGCCAAAAAACGATGGATTTAGGCCCTGATTTCTGTACTGGGGTGAATGTATGACATTTTTCTGCATTCTTCCCATCAAGTGTTTTTGCATTTGTCACCCCGAGTGGAACGGGTATGCTCAGACGTGAGTCCCGTGCTCTCCATGCAAGTGGAATCAAGCCATCCTGGCTGAAGAGGGGTAAAACCCCGAAACCGGTCCTAGGATGCTTGTTTCCGGTCCAGGGAGGACCTGGCTTGGGAATTCGGGCTGGACTGTTCCAATGAGGCACAGGGTCAAGACTGATTTGCATATGGCCAGGTTTAAACTGGCGTGGCATGGTGAGCAAAAAAACAATGGATTTAGGCCCTGATTTCTGTACTGGGGTGAATGTATGACATTGTTCTGCATTCTGCCCATCAAGTGTTTTTGCATTTGTCACCCCGAGTGGAACGGGTATGCTCAGACGTGAGTCCCGTGCTCTCCATGCCAGTGGAATCAAGCCATCCTGGCTGCAGAGGGGTAAAACCCCGAAACCGGTCCTGGGATGCTAGTTTCCGGTCCAGGGAGGACATGGCTTGGCAATTCGGGCTGGACTGTTCCCATGAGGCACAGGGTCAAGACTGATTTCCATATGGCCAGGTCTAAACTGAGGTGGCATGGTAAGCAAAAAAACGATGGACTTAGGCCCAGATTTCTGTACTGGGGTGAATGTATGACATTGTTCTGCATTATGTCAATCAACTGTTGTTTTTGCATTTGTCACCCCGAGTGGGATAGGTATGTTCAGACGTGAGTCCTGTGCTCTCCATGCCACTGGAATCAAGCTATCCTGGGTGAAGAGGGGTGAAACCCAGAAACCGGTCCTAGGGTGCTTGTTTCCGGTCCAGGGAGGACCTGGCTTGGCACTTCGGGCTGGACTGTTCCCATGAGGCACAGGGTCAAGACTGATTTGCATATGGCCATGTCTAAACTGGGGTGGCATGGTGAGCAAAAAAACGATGGATTTAGGCCCAGATCTCTGTACTGGGGTGAATGTATGACATTGTTCTGCATTCTGTCCATCAACTGTTGTTTTTGCAATTGTCACCCCGAGTGGGACAGGTATTCTCAGATGTGAGTCCTGTGCTCTCCATGCCACTGGAATCAAGCTATCTTGGCTGAAGAGGGGTGAAACCCCGAAATCGGTCCTAGGATGCTTGTTTCCAGTCCAGGGAGGACCTGGCTTAGCAATTCGGGCTGGACTGTTCACATGAGGCACAGGGTCAAGACTGATTTGCATATGGCCAGGTCTACACTGGGGTGGCATTTTGAGCAAAAAAAGATGGATTGAGGCCCAGATCTCTGTACTGGGATGAATGTATGAAATTGTTCTGCATTTTGTCCATGAAATGTTGTATTTGCATTTGTCACCCCGAGTGGGATGGGTATGCTCAGACGTGAGTCCCGTGCTCTCCATGCCACTGGAATCAAGCTATCCTGGCTGAAGAGGGGTGCAAACCCGAAACCGGTCCTAGGATGCTTGGTTCCAGTCCAGGGAGGACCTGGCTTGGCAGTTCGGGCTGGACTGTTCCCATGAGGCACAGGGTCAAGACTGATTTGCATATGGCTGGCTTCAAACTGGAATGGCATGGTGAGCAAAAAAACGATGGATTTAGGCCCAGATCTCTGTACTGGGGTGAATGTATGACATTGTTCTGCATTCTGTCCATCAATTGTTGTTTTTGCATTTGTCACCCAGAGTGGGACGGGTATGCTCAGACGTGAGTCCCGTGCTCTCCATGCCACTGGAATCAAGCTATCCTGGCTGAAGAGGGGTGAAACCCCGAAACCGGTCCTAGGATGCTTGGTTCCAGTCCAGGGAGGACCTGGCTTGGCAATTCGAGCTGGATTGTTCCCATGATGCACATGGTCAAGACTGATTTGCATATGGCTGGGTTCAAACTGGAATGGCAAGGTGAGCAAGAAAACGATGGATTTAGGCCCTGATTTCTGTACTGGGGTGAATGTATGACATTGTTCTGCATTCTGTCCATCAAGTGTTTTTGCATTTGTCACCCCGAGTGGAACGGGTATGCTCAGACGTGAGTCCCGTGCTCTCCATGCCACTGGAATCAAGCTATCCTGGCTGAAGAGGGGTGAAACCCCGGAACCGGTCCTAGGATGCTTGTTTCTGGTCCAGGGAGGACCTGGCTTGGCAATTTGAGCTGAACTGTTCCCATGATACACAGGGTCAAGACTGAATTGCATATGGCCAGGTCTAAACTGGGGTGGCATGGTGAGCCAAAAAACGATGGATTTAGGCCCTGATTTCTGTACTGGGGTGAATGTATGACATTTTTCTGCATTCTGCCCATCAAGTGTTTTTGCATTTGTCACCCCGAGTGGAACGGGTATGCTCAGACGTGAGTCCCGTGCTCTCCATGCCAGTGGAATCAAGCCATCCTGGCTGAAGAGGGGTAAAACCCCGAAACCGGTCCTGGGATGCTAGTTTCCGGTCCAGGGAGGACATGGCTTGGCAATTCGGGCTGGACTGTTCCCATGAGGCACAGGGTCAAGACTGATTTCCATATGGCCAGGTCTAAACTGGGGTGGCATGGTAAGCAAAAAAACGATGGAATTAGGCCCAGATTTCTGTACTGGGGTGAATGTATGACATTGTTCTGCATTCTGTCAATCAACTGTTGTTTTTGCATTTGTCACCCCGAGTGGGATAAGTATGTTCAGACGTGAGTCCTGTGCTCTCCATGCCACTGGAATCAAGCTATCCTGGGTGAAGAGGGGTGAAACCCAGAAACCGGTCCTAGGGTGCTTGTTTCCGGTCCAGGGAGGACCTGGCTTGGCACTTCGGGCTGGACTGTTCCCATGAGGTACAGGGTCAAGACTGATTTGCATATGGCCATGTCTAAACTGGGGTGGCATGGTGAGCAAAAAAACGATGGATTTAGGCCCAGATCTCTGTACTGGGGTGAATGTATGACATTGTTCTGCATTCTGTCCATCAACTGTTGTTTTTGCATTTGTCACCCCGAGTGGGACAGGCATTCTCAGATGTGAGTCCCGTGCTCTCCATGCCACTGGAATCAAGCTATCCTGGCTGAAGAGGGGTGAAACCCCGAAACCGGTCCTAGGATGCTTGTTTCCAGTCCAGGGAGGACCTGGCTTAGCAATTCAGGCTGGACTGTTCACATGAGGCACAGGGTCAAGACTGATTTGCATATGGCCAGGTCTACACTGGGGTGGCATTTTGAGCAAAAAAAGATGGATTGAGGCCCAGATCTCTGTACTGGGATGAATGTATGAAATTGTTCTGCATTCTGTCCATCAACTGTTGTTTTTGCATTTGTCACCCCGAGTGGGACGGGTATGCTCAGACGTGAGTCCCGTGCTCTCCATGCCACTGGAATCAAGCTATCCTGGCTGAAGAGGGGTGCAACCCCGAAACCGGTCCTAGGATGCTTCGTTCCAGTCCAGGGAGGACCTGGATTGGCAGTTCGGGCTGGACTGTTCCCATGAGGCACAGGGTCAAGACTGATTTGCATATGGCTGGCTTCAAACTGGAATGGCATGGTGAGCAAAAAAACGATGGATTTAGGCCCAGATCTCTGTACTGGGGTGAATGTATGACATTGTTCTGCATTCTGTCCATCAACTGTTGTTTTTGCATTTGTCACCCAGAGTGGGACGGGTATGCTCAGACGTGAGTCCCGTGCTCTCCATGCCACTGGAATCAAGCTATCCTGGCTGAAGAGGGGTGAAACCCCGAAACCAGTCCTAGGATGCTTGGTTCCAGTCCAGGGAGGACCTGGCTTGGCAATTCGAGCTGGATTGTTCCCATGATGCACATGGTCAAGACTGATTTGCATATGGCTGGGTTCAAACTGGAATGGCAAGGTGAGCAAGAAAACAATGGATTTAGGCCCTGATTTCTGTACTGGGGTGAATGTATGACATTGTTCTGCATTCTGTCCATCAAGTGTTTTTGCATTTGTCACCCTGAGTGGAACGGGTATGCTCAGACGTGAGTCCCGTGCTCTCCTTGCTAGTGGAATCAAGCTATCCTAGCTGAAGAGGGGTGAAACCCCGAAACCAGTCCTAGGATGCTTGTTTCCGGTCCAGGGAGGACCTGGCTTGGCAATTCGGGCTGGACTGTTCCAATGAGGCACAGGGTCAAGACTGATTTGCATATGGCCAGGTTTAAACTGGCGTGGCATGGTGAGCAAAAAAACGATGGATTTAGGCCCTGATTTCTGTACTGGGGTGAATGTATGACATTGTTCTGCATTCTGCCCATCAAGTGTGTTTGCATTTGTCACCCCGAGTGGAACGGGTATGCTCAGACGTGAGTCCCGTGCTCTCCATGCCAGTGGAATCAAGCCATCCTAGCTGAAGAGGGGTGAAACCCCGAAACCAGTCCTAGGATGCTTGGTTCCAGTCCAGGGAGGACCTGGCTTGGCAATTCGAGCTGGATTGTTCCCATGATGCACATGGTCAAGACTGATTTGCATATGGCTGGGTTCAAACTGGAATGGCAAGGTGAGCAAGAAAACGATGGATTTAGGCCCTGATTTCTGTACTGGGGTGAATGTATGACATTGTTCTGCATTCTGTCCATCAAGTGTTTTTGCATTTGTCACCCCGAGTGGAACGGGTATGCTCAGACGTGAGTCCCGTGCTCTCCATGCCACTGGAATCAAGCTATCCTGGCTGAAGAGGGGTGAAACCCCGGAACCGGTCCTAGGATGCTTGTTTCTGGTCCAGGGAGGACCTGGCTTGGCAATTTGAGCTGAACTGTTCCCATGATACACAGGGTCAAGACTGAATTGCATATGGCCAGGTCTAAACTGGGGTGGCATGGTGAGCCAAAAAACGATGGATTTAGGCCCTGATTTCTGTACTGGGGTGAATGTATGACATTTTTCTGCATTCTGCCCATCAAGTGTTTTTGCATTTGTCACCCCGAGTGGAACGGGTATGCTCAGACGTGAGTCCCGTGCTCTCCATGCCAGTGGAATCAAGCCATCCTGGCTGAAGAGGGGTAAAACCCCGAAACCGGTCCTGGGATGCTAGTTTCCGGTCCAGGGAGGACATGGCTTGGCAATTCGGGCTGGACTGTTCCCATGAGGCACAGGGTCAAGACTGATTTCCATATGGCCAGGTCTAAACTGGGGTGGCATGGTAAGCAAAAAAACGATGGAATTAGGCCCAGATTTCTGTACTGGGGTGAATGTATGACATTGTTCTGCATTCTGTCAATCAACTGTTGTTTTTGCATTTGTCACCCCGAGTGGGATAAGTATGTTCAGACGTGAGTCCTGTGCTCTCCATGCCACTGGAATCAAGCTATCCTGGGTGAAGAGGGGTGAAACCCAGAAACCGGTCCTAGGGTGCTTGTTTCCGGTCCAGGGAGGACCTGGCTTGGCACTTCGGGCTGGACTGTTCCCATGAGGTACAGGGTCAAGACTGATTTGCATATGGCCATGTCTAAACTGGGGTGGCATGGTGAGCAAAAAAACGATGGATTTAGGCCCAGATCTCTGTACTGGGGTGAATGTATGACATTGTTCTGCATTCTGTCCATCAACTGTTGTTTTTGCATTTGTCACCCCGAGTGGGACAGGCATTCTCAGATGTGAGTCCCGTGCTCTCCATGCCACTGGAATCAAGCTATCCTGGCTGAAGAGGGGTGAAACCCCGAAACCGGTCCTAGGATGCTTGTTTCCAGTCCAGGGAGGACCTGGCTTAGCAATTCAGGCTGGACTGTTCACATGAGGCACAGGGTCAAGACTGATTTGCATATGGCCAGGTCTACACTGGGGTGGCATTTTGAGCAAAAAAAGATGGATTGAGGCCCAGATCTCTGTACTGGGATGAATGTATGAAATTGTTCTGCATTCTGTCCATCAACTGTTGTTTTTGCATTTGTCACCCCGAGTGGGACGGGTATGCTCAGACGTGAGTCCCGTGCTCTCCATGCCACTGGAATCAAGCTATCCTGGCTGAAGAGGGGTGCAACCCCGAAACCGGTCCTAGGATGCTTCGTTCCAGTCCAGGGAGGACCTGGATTGGCAGTTCGGGCTGGACTGTTCCCATGAGGCACAGGGTCAAGACTGATTTGCATATGGCTGGCTTCAAACTGGAATGGCATGGTGAGCAAAAAAACGATGGATTTAGGCCCAGATCTCTGTACTGGGGTGAATGTATGACATTGTTCTGCATTCTGTCCATCAACTGTTGTTTTTGCATTTGTCACCCAGAGTGGGACGGGTATGCTCAGACGTGAGTCCCGTGCTCTCCATGCCACTGGAATCAAGCTATCCTGGCTGAAGAGGGGTGAAACCCCGAAACCAGTCCTAGGATGCTTGGTTCCAGTCCAGGGAGGACCTGGCTTGGCAATTCGAGCTGGATTGTTCCCATGATGCACATGGTCAAGACTGATTTGCATATGGCTGGGTTCAAACTGGAATGGCAAGGTGAGCAAGAAAACAATGGATTTAGGCCCTGATTTCTGTACTGGGGTGAATGTATGACATTGTTCTGCATTCTGTCCATCAAGTGTTTTTGCATTTGTCACCCTGAGTGGAACGGGTATGCTCAGACGTGAGTCCCGTGCTCTCCTTGCTAGTGGAATCAAGCTATCCTAGCTGAAGAGGGGTGAAACCCCGAAACCAGTCCTAGGATGCTTGTTTCCGGTCCAGGGAGGACCTGGCTTGGCAATTCGGGCTGGACTGTTCCAATGAGGCACAGGGTCAAGACTGATTTGCATATGGCCAGGTTTAAACTGGCGTGGCATGGTGAGCAAAAAAACGATGGATTTAGGCCCTGATTTCTGTACTGGGGTGAATGTATGACATTGTTCTGCATTCTGCCCATCAAGTGTGTTTGCATTTGTCACCCCGAGTGGAACGGGTATGCTCAGACGTGAGTCCCGTGCTCTCCATGCCAGTGGAATCAAGCCATCCTAGCTGAAGAGGGGTGAAACCCCGAAACCAGTCCTAGGATGCTTGTTTCCGGTCCAGGGAGGACCTGGCTTGGCAATTCGGGCTGGACTGTTCCCATGAGGCACAGGGTCAAGACTGATTTGCATATGGCCATGTCTAAACTGGGGTGGCATGGTGAGCAAAAAAGCGATGGATTTAGGCCCAGATCTCTGTACTGGGGTGAATGTATGACATTGTTCTGCATTCTGTCCATCAACTGTTGTTTTTGCATTTGTCACCCCGAGTGGGACAGGCATTCTCAGATGTGAGTCCCGTGCTCTCCATGCCACTGGAATCAAGCTATCCTGGCTGAAGAAGGGTGAAACCCCGAAACCGGTCCTAGGATGCTTGTTTCCAGTCCAGGGAGGACCTGGCTTAGCAATTCGGGCTGGACTGTTCACATGAGGCACAGGGTCAAGACTGATTTGCATATGGCTGGCTTCAAACTGGAATGGCATGGTGAGCAAAAAAACGATGGATTTAGGCCCAGATCTCTGTACTGGGGTGAATGTATGACATTGTTCTGCATTCTGTCCATCAACTGTTGTTTTTGCATTTGTCACCCAGAGTGGGACGGGTATGCTCAGACGTGAGTCCCGTGCTCTCCATGCCACTGGAATCAAGCTATCCTGGCTGAAGAGGGGTGAAACCCTGAAACCGGTCCTAGGATGCTTGGTTCCAGTCCAGGGAGGACCTGGCTTGGCAATTTGAGCTGGATTGTTCCCATGATGCACATGGTCAAGACTGATTTGCATATGGCTGGGTTCAAACTGGAATGGCAAGGTGAGCAAGAAAACAATGGATTTAGGCCCTGATTTCTGTACTGGGGTGAATGTATGACATTGTTCTGCATTCTGTCCATCAAGTGTTTTTGCATTTGTCACCCCGAGTGGAACGGGTATGCTCAGACGTGAGTCCCGTGCTCTCCTTGCTAGTGGAATCAAGCTATCCTAGCTGAAGAGGGGTGAAACCCCGAAACCAGTCCTAGGATGCTTGTTTCCGGTCCAGGGAGGACCTGGCTTGGCAATTCGGGCTGGACTGTTCCAATGAGGCACAGGGTCAAGACTGATTTGCATATGGCCAGGTTTAAACTGGCGTGGCATGGTGAGCAAAAAAACGATGGATTTAGGCCCTGATTTCTGTACTGGGGTGAATGTATGACATTGTTCTGCATTCTGCCCATCAAGTGTTTTTGCATTTGTCACCCCGAGTGGAACGGGTATGCTCAGACGTGAGTCCCGTGCTCTCCATGCCAGTGGAATCAAGCCATCCTGGCTGAAGAGGGGTAAAACCCCGAAACCGGTCCTGGGATGCTAGTTTCCGGTCCAGGGAGGACATGGCTTGGCAATTCGGGCTGGACTGTTCCCATGAGGCACAGGGTCAAGACTATTTTCCATATGGCCAGGTCTAAACTGGGGTGGCATGGTAAGCAAAAAAACGATGGACTTAGGCCCAGATTTCTGTACTGGGGTGAATGTATGACATTGTTCTGCATTATGTCAATCAACTGTTGTTTTTGCATTTGTCACCCCGAGTGGGATAGGTATGTTCAGACGTGAGTCCTGTGCTCTCCATGCCACTGGAATCAAGCTATCCTGGGTGAAGAGGGGTAAAACCCAGAAACCGGTCCTAGGGTGCTTGTTTCCGGTCCAGGGAGGACCTGGCTTGGCACTTCGGGCCGGACTGTTCCCATGAGGCACAGGGTCAAGACTGATTTGCATATGGCCATGTCTAAACTGGGGTGGCATGGTGAGCAAAAAAACGATGGATTTAGGCCCAGATCTCTGTACTGGGGTGAATGTATGACATTGTTCTGCATTCTGTCCATCAACTGTTGTTTTTGCAATTGTCACCCCGAGTGGGACAGGTATTCTCAGATGTGAGTCCCGTGCTCTCCATGCCACTGGAATCAAGCTATTCTGGCTGAAGAGGGGTGAAACCCCGAAACCGGTCCTAGGATGCTTGTTTCCAGTCCAGGGAGGACCTGGCTTAGCAATTCGGGCTGGACTGTTCACATGAGGCACAGGGTCAAGACTGATTTGCATATGGCCAGGTCTACACTGGGGTGGCATTTTGAGCAAAAAAAGATGGATTGAGGCCCAGATCTCTGTACTGGGATGAATGTATGAAATTGTTCTGCATTCTGTCCATCAACTGTTGTTTTTGCATTTGTCACCCCGAGTGGGACGGGTATGCTCAGACGTGAGTCCCGTGCTCTCCATGCCACTGGAATCAAGCTATCCTGGCTGAAGAGGGGTGCAACCCCGAAACCGGTCCTAGGATGCTTCGTTCCAGTCCAGGGAGGACCTGGATTGGCAGTTCGGGCTGGACTGTTCCCATGAGGCACAGGGTCAAGACTGATTTGCATATGGCTGGCTTCAAACTGGAATGGCATGGTGAGCAAAAAAACGATGGATTTAGGCCCAGATCTCTGTACTGGGGTGAATGTATGACATTGTTCTGCATTCTGTCCATCAACTGTTGTTTTTGCATTTGTCACCCAGAGTGGGACGGGTATGCTCAGACGTGAGTCCCGTGCTCTCCATGCCACTGGAATCAAGCTATCCTGGCTGAAGAGGGGTGAAACCCCGAAACCGGTCCTAGGATGCTTGGTTCCAGTCCAGGGAGGACCTGGCTTGGCAATTCGAGCTGGATTGTTCCCATGATGCACATGGTCAAGACTGATTTGCATATGGCTGGGTTCAAACTGGAATGGCAAGGTGAGCAAGAAAACAATGGATTTAGGCCCTGATTTCTGTACTGGGGTGAATGTATGACATTGTTCTGCATTCTGTCCATCAAGTGTTTTTGCATTTGTCACCCCGAGTGGAACGGGTATGCTCAGACGTGAGTCCCGTGCTCTCCTTGCTAGTGGAATCAAGCTATCCTAACTGAAGAGGGGTGAAACCCCGAAACCAGTCCTAGGATGCTTGTTTCCGGTCCAGGGAGGACCTGGCTTGGCAATTCGGGCTGGACTGTTCCAATGAGGCACAGGGTCAAGACTGATTTGCATATGGCCAGGTTTAAACTGGCGTGGCATGGTGAGCAAAAAAACGATGGATTTAGGCCCTGATTTCTGTACTGGGGTGAATGTATGACATTGTTCTGCATTCTGCCCATCAAGTGTTTTTGCATTTGTCACCCCGAGTGGAACGGGTATGCTCAAACGTGAGTCCCGTGCTCTCCATGCCAGTGGAATCAAGCCATCCTAGCTGAAGAGGGGTGAAACCCCGAAACCAGTCCTAGGATGCTTGTTTCCGGTCCAGGGAGGACCTGGCTTGGCAATTCGGGCTGGACTGTTCCCATGAGGCACAGGGTCAAGACTGATTTGCATATGGCCATGTCTAAACTGGGGTGGCATGGTGAGCAAAAAAGCGATGGATTTAGGCCCAGATCTCTGTACTGGGGTGAATGTATGACATTGTTCTGCATTCTGTCCATCAACTGTTGTTTTTGCATTTGTCACCCCGAGTGGGACAGGCATTCTCAGATGTGAGTCCCGTGCTCTCCATGCCACTGGAATCAAGCTATCCTGGCTGAAGAGGGGTGAAACCCCGAAACCGGTCCTAGGATGCTTGTTTCCAGTCCAGGGAGGACCTGGCTTAGCAATTCGGGCTGGACTGTTCACATGAGGCACAGGGTCAAGACTGATTTGCATATGGCCAGGTCTACACTGGGGTGGCATTTTGAGCAAAAAAAGATGGATTGAGGCCCAGATCTCTGTACTGGGATGAATGTATGAAATTGTTCTGCATTCTGTCCATCAACTGTTGTTTTTGCATTTGTCACCCCGAGTGGGACGGGTATGCTCAGACGTGAGTCCCGTGCTCTCCATGCCACTGGAATCAAGCTATCCTGGCTGAAGAGGGGTGCAACCCCGAAACCGGTCCTAGGATGCTTCGTTCCAGTCCAGGGAGGACCTGGATTGGCAGTTCGGGCTGGACTGTTCCCATGAGGCACAGGGTCAAGACTGATTTGCATATGGCTGGCTTCAAACTGGAATGGCATGTGAGCAAAAAAACGATGGATTTAGGCCCAGATCTCTGTACTGGGGTGAATGTATGACATTGTTCTGCATTCTGTCCATCAACTGTTGTTTTTGCATTTGTCACCCAGAGTGGGACGGGTATGCTCAGACGTGAGTCCCGTGCTCTCCATGCCACTGGAATCAAGCTATCCTGGCTGAAGAGGGGTGAAACCCCGAAACCGGTCCTAGGATGCTTGGTTCCAGTCCAGGGAGGACCTGGCTTGGCAATTCGAGCTGGATTGTTCCCATGATGCACATGGTCAAGACTGATTTGCATATGGCTGGGTTCAAACTGGAATGGCAAGGTGAGCAAGAAAACAATGGATTTAGGCCCTGATTTCTGTACTGGGGTGAATGTATGACATTGTTCTGCATTCTGTCCATCAAGTGTTTTTGCATTTGTCACCCCGAGTGGAACGGGTATGCTCAGACGTGAGTCCCGTGCTCTCCTTGCTAGTGGAATCAAGCTATCCTAGCTGAAGAGGGGTGAAACCCCGAAACCAGTCCTAGGATGCTTGTTTCCGGTCCAGGGAGGACCTGGCTTGGCAATTCGGGCTGGACTGTTCCAATGAGGCACAGGGTCAAGACTGATTTGCATATGGCCAGGTTTAAACTGGCGTGGCATGGTGAGCAAAAAAACGATGGATTTAGGCCCTGATTTCTGTACTGGGGTGAATGTATGACATTGTTCTGCATTCTGCCCATCAAGTGTTTTTGCATTTGTCACCCCGAGTGGAACGGGTATGCTCAGACGTGAGTCCCGTGCTCTCCATGCCAGTGGAATCAAGCCATCCTGGCTGAAGAGGGGTAAAACCCCGAAACCGGTCCTGGGATGCTAGTTTCCGGTCCAGGGAGGACATGGCTTGGCAATTCGGGCTGGACTGTTCCCATGAGGCACAGGGTCAAGACTATTTTCCATATGGCCAGGTCTAAACTGGGGTGGCATGGTAAGCAAAAAAACGATGGACTTAGGCCCAGATTTCTGTACTGGGGTGAATGTATGACATTGTTCTGCATTATGTCAATCAACTGTTGTTTTTGCATTTGTCACCCCGAGTGGGATAGGTATGTTCAGACGTGAGTCCTGTGCTCTCCATGCCACTGGAATCAAGCTATCCTGGGTGAAGAGGGGTGAAACCCAGAAACCGGTCCTAGGGTGCTTGTTTCCGGTCCAGGGAGGACCTGGCTTGGCACTTCGGGCCGGACTGTTCCCATGAGGCACAGGGTCAAGACTGATTTGCATATGGCCATGTCTAAACTGGGGTGGCATGGTGAGCAAAAAAACAATGGATTTAGGCCCAGATCTCTGTACTGGGGTGAATGTATGACATTGTTCTGCATTCTGTCCATCAACTGTTGATTTTGCAATTGTCACCCCGAGTGGGACAGGTATTCTCAGATGTGAGTCCCGTGCTCTCCATGCCACTGGAATCAAGCTATTCTGGCTGAAGAGGGGTGAAACCCCGAAACCGGTCCTAGGATGCTTGTTTCCAGTCCAGGGAGGACCTGGCTTAGCAATTCGGGCTGGACTGTTCACATGAGGCACAGGGTCAAGACTGATTTGCATATGGCCAGGTCTACACTGGGGTGGCATTTTGAGCAAAAAAAGATGGATTGAGGCCCAGATCTCTGTACTGGGATGAATGTATGAAATTGTTCTGCATTTTGTCCATGAAATGTTGTATTTGCATTTGTCACCCCTAGTGGGATGGGGATGCTCAGACGTGAGTCCCGTGCTCTCCATGCCACTGGAATCAAGCTATCCTGGCTGAAGAGGGGTGCAAACCCGAAACCGGTCCTAGGATGCTTGGTTCCAGTCCAGGGAGGACCTGGCTTGGCAGTTCGGGCTGGACTGTTCCCATGAGGCACAGGGTCAAGACTGATTTGCATATGGCTGGTTTCAAACTGGAATGGCATGGTGAGCAAAAAAACGATGGATTTAGGCCCAGATCTCTGTACTGGGGTGAATGTATGACATTGTTCTGCATTCTGTCCATCAACTGTTGTTTTTGCATTTGTCACCCAGAGTGGGACGGGTATGCTCAGACGTGAGTCCCGTGCTCTCCATGCCACTGGAATCAAGCTATCCTGGCTGAAGAGGGGTGAAACCCCGAAACCGGTCCCAGGATGCTTGGTTCCAGTCCAGGGAGGACCTGGCTTGGCAATTCAAGCTGGATTGTTCCCATGATGCACATGGTCAAGACTGATTTGCATATGGCTGGGTTCAAACTGGAATGGCAAGGTGAGCAAGAAAACGATGGATTTAGGCCCTGATTTCTGTACTGGGGTGAATGTATGACATTGTTCTGCATTCTGTCCATCAAGTGTTTTTGCATTTGTCACCCCGAGTGGAACGGGTATGCTCAGACGTGAGTCCCGTGCTCTCCATGCCAGTGGAATCAAGCTATCCTAGCTGAAGAGGGGTGAAACCCCGAAACCAGTCCTAGGATGCTTGTTTCCGGTCCAGGGAGGACCTGGCTTGGCAATTCGGGCTGGACTGTTCCAATGAGGCACAGGGTCAAGACTGATTTGCATATGGCCAGGTCTAAACTGGGGTGGCATGGTGAGCAAAAAAACGATGGATTTAGGCCCTGATTTCTGTACTGGGGTGAATGTATGACATTGTTCTGCATTCTGTCCATCAAGTGTTTTTGCATTTGTCACCCCGAGTGGAACGGGTATGCTCAGACGTGAGTCCCGTGCTCTCTATGCCACTGGAATCAAGCTATCCTGGCTGAAGAGGGGTGAAACCCTGAAACCGGTCCTATGATGCTTGTTTCCGGTCCAGGGAGGACCTGGCTTGGCAATTCGGGCTGGACTGTTCCCATGAGGCACAGGGTCAAGACTGATTTGCATCTGGCCAGGTCTAAACTGGGGTGGCATGGTGAGCAAAAAAACGATGGATTTAGGCCCAGATCTCTGTACTGGGGTGAATGTATGACATTGTTCTGCATTCTGTCCATCAACTGTTGTTTTTGCATTTGTCACCCCGAGTGGGACGGGTATGCTCAAACGTGAGTCCCTTGCTCTTCATGCCCCTGGAATCAAGCTATCCTGGCTGAAGAGGGGTGAAACCCCGAAACAGGTCCTAGGATGCTTGTTTCCGGTCCAGGGACGACCTGGCTTGGCAATTCGAGCTGGACTGTTCCCATGAGGTACAGGGTCAAGACTGATTTGCATATGGCCAGGTATAAACTGGGGTGGCATGGTGCGCAAAAAAACGATGGATTTAGGCCCAGATTTCTGTACTGGGGTGATTGTATGACATTGTTCTGCATTTTGTCAATCAACTGTTGTTTTTACATTTGTCACCCCGAGTGGGATGGGTATGCTCAGACGTGAGTCCTGTGCTCTCCATGCCACTGGAATCAAGCTATCCTGGGTGAAGAGGGGTGAATCCCCGAAACCGGTCCTAGGATGCTTGTTTCCGGTCCAGGGAGGACCTGACTTGGCAATTCGGGCTGGACTGTTCCCATGAGGCACAGGGTCAAGACTGATTTGCATATGGCCATGTCTAAACTGGGGTGGCATGGTGAGCAAAAAAACTATGGATTTAGTCCCAGATCTCTGTACTGGGGTGAATGTATGACATGGTTCAGCATTCTGTCCATCAACTGTTGTTTTTGCATTTGTCACCCCGAGTGGGATAGGTATGTTCAGACGTGAGTCCTGTGCTCTCCATGCCACTGGAATCAAGCTATCCTGGGTGAAGAGGGGTGAAACCCAGAAACCGGTCCTAGGGTGCTTGTTTCCGGTCCAGGGAGGACCTGGCTTGGCACTTCGGGCTGGACTGTTCCAATGAGGCACAGGGTCAAGACTGATTTGCATATGGCCATGTCTAAACTGGGGTGGCATGGTGAGCAAAAAAACGATGGATTTAGGCCCAGATCTCTGTACTGGGGTGAATGTATGACATTGTTCTGCATTCTGTCCATCAACTGTTGTTTTTGCATTTGTCACCCCGAGTGGGACAGGTATTCTCAGATGTGAGTCCCGTGCTCTCCATGCCACTGGAATCAAGCTATCCTGGCTGAAGAGGGGTGAAACCCTGAAACCGGTCTTAGGATGCTTGTTTCCAGTCCAGGGAGGACCTGGCTTAGCAATTCGGGCTGGACTGTTCACATGAGGCACAGGGTCAAGACTGATTTGCATATGGCCAGGTCTACACTGGGGTGGCATTTTGAGCAAAAAAAGATGGATTGAGGCCCAGATCTCTGTACTGGGATGAATGTATGAAATTGTTCTGCATTCTGTCCATCAACTGTTGTTTTTGCATTTGTCACCCCGAGTGGGACGGGTATGCTCAGACGTGAGTCCCGTGCTCTCCATGCCACTGGAATCAAGCTATCCTGGCTGAAGAGGGGTGCAACCCCGAAACCGGTCCTAGGATGCTTGGTTCCAGTCCAGGGAGGACCTGGATTGGCAGTTCGGGCTGGACTGTTCCCATGAGGCACAGGGTCAAGACTGATTTGCATATGGCTGGCTTCAAACTGGAATGGCATGGTGAGCAAAAAAACGATGGATTTAGGCCCAGATCTCTGTACTGGGGTGAATGTATGACATTGTTCTGCATTATGTCCATCAACTGTTGTTTTTGCATTTGTCACCCAGAGTGGGACGGGTATGCTCAGACGTGAGTCCCGTGGCCTCCATGCCACTGGAATCAAGCTATCCTGGGTGAAGAGGGGTGAATCCCCGAAACCGGTCCTAGGATGCTTGTTTCCGGTCCAGGGAGGACCTGACTTGGCAATTCGGGCTGGACTGTTCCCATGAGGCACAGGGTCAAGACTGATTTGCATATGGCCATGTTTAAACTGGGGTGGCATGGTGAGCAAAAAAACTATGGATTTAGTCCCAGATCTCTGTACTGGGGTGAATGTATGACATGGTTCAGCATTCTGTCCATCAACTGTTGTTTTTGCATTTGTCACCCCGAGTGGGATAGGTATGTTCAGACGTGAGTCCTGTGCTCTCCATGCCACTGGAATCAAGCTATCCTGGGTGAAGAGGGGTGAAACCCAGAAACCGGTCCTAGGGTGCTTGTTTCCGGTCCAGGGAGGACCTGGCTTGGCACTTCGGGCTGGACTGTTCCCATGAGGCACAGGGTCAAGACTGATTTGCATATGGCCATGTCTAAACTGGGGTGGCATGGTGAGCAAAAAAACGATGGATTTAGGCCCAGATCTCTGTACTGGGGTGAATGTATGACATTGTTCTGCATTCTGTCCATCAACTGTTGTTTTTGCATTTGTCACCCCGAGTGGGACAGGTATTCTCAGATGTGAGTCCCGTGCTCTCCATGCCACTGGAATCAAGCTATCCTGGCTGAAGAGGGGTGAAACCCCGAAACCGGTCCTAGGATGCTTGTTTCCAGTCCAGGGAGGACCTGGCTTAGCAATTCGGGCTGGACTGTTCACATGAGGCACAGGGTCAAGACTGATTTGCATATGGCCAGGTCTACACTGGGGTGGCATTTTGAGCAAAAAAAGATGGATTGAGGCCCAGATCTCTGTACTGGGATGAATGTATGAAATTGTTCTGCATTCTGTCCATCAACTGTTGTTTTTGCATTTGTCACCCCGAGTGGGACGGGTATGCTCAGACGTGAGTCCCTTGCTCTCCATGCCACTGGAATCAAGCTATCCTGGCTGAAGAGGGGTGCAACCCCGAAACCGGTCCTAGGATGCTTGGTTCCAGTCCAGGGAGGACCTGGATTGGCAGTTCGGGCTGGACTGTTCCCATGAGGCACAGGGTCAAGACGGATTTGCATATGGCTGGCTTCAAACTGGAATGGCATGGTGAGCAAAAAAACGATGGATTTAGACCCAGATCTCTGTACTGGGGTGAATGTATGACATTGTTCTGCATTCTGTCCATCAACTGTTGTTTTTGCATTTGTCACCCAGAGTGGGACGGGTATTGTGGAAATATGGATTTTTCTGATCAGTTATGTCCCCTATCTTGGACCCCAACGGTTCCATGTATGAATCACAAGTACATTTATGTCCCCTCCAGTTCCAGTTATGAAGACGCAAACACATGTGCGTCCACCGTCAACATGTCCTCTGTCAGATCCGCCATGAATAGGCCGGATATTCTATTCCTAAGTATGAAAGGCCACCGACTTTATATGGCTCAGTTACTCCATTTTGCAGTCCAGGCAAGTAGGCCCTGATTCTGTCATCGAACTCTTCTTGCCTTCTGCCTCTGAAAGCTCCAGTTTGAGCCTGCATCTGTAACCATGAACTTTGTCTCATTCTCTGCGCGGCTCACGAAGCCTGACATCAGCCCGCTGCCTGCCAAAAAAAAAACTGTATTTCACCTTCGGGTTATCTGCTTCGTTCCCTGCCCAATGCATTCCTGTCTAGCAGTTTAAGTAAACATTCTTCCAGCTACCGAGCAAAGGCCCGGCTTCTCTGTCTTTATGAAAGTAATTCATAGCCCTATTGCTAGGAAAGATTTCCGCCCTCGCATCTAGTGTAGACACTTAGACGCTTGTACACGCACTAACAGTCAGTATAGTCAGTATAGAATAAGATTCTACTCGAAGAGACCTCTCTTTTGGATAACATAGTTCTTTAAACATAGGATGTTAGATATGATTTGGGATTAGGTTGACTTGACCCCCCAGACTTCTTGTCTCCACATGTAGAGCTAAATGTCAAGTCCCCTTCACCCCCTAGTTGCACGTCAATCACACGTCATACTGCTGCGCGCGCAACTATGCCAAGTATAATCTTATAGATCCACCTATATATGACATCATAACCAATTATGTTTCTGTTTTACTCCTCATTACGCCCATTTTTGGTTACGCAGATGAATCGTCATTTTCCTTATCAATTGTTACGCCTACCGCATTCGCTTCATTGTAATGTATGTTCTATAAAAGTCATTTCTTGTCAATAATGTATGTACTTCACTTCCTGAACCTCCGTGGTGATGGAACTTGGAGCAACCGATTATAATCGATTATTGGAATAAAGCCCATTCCGAATCTCTAATACCACGGATTCTGCCTCTTATTTTACTGAGCTATTTTATTATGTTTCTGTATCAAATTAAGTCCCGGTAAAGGAATTTTATTTACCACATGAATGGCGCCCGAACAGGGACACTTTCTCATCTCACGCGCCGGCGGTGAGTTGCAGGCCCGGTCTCCTGCCACAGCTGGACGGACAATTACGCGTACCAGCAGGATTTCCTGTATCTCCCTCCGGTCAAGCGGGGGCGACTGAGGCTGCGATCAACACCCAGACGAGGCGGTGAGAAGTGCGAAGTATCCCGACCAGAGCCTAGCTGAGAGAGCAAGATCCGAGGTATACAGAGGCCCACCAGTTCGAAGTCGAGTCCAGTTTCCGACGAGTCGAGTCGAGTCCAGTCCGGTCCAAGTTCAGTTTCCGAGGCCTTTCCGTTTCCGAAGCTACCCGGTGAGTACCATTACTGGGGAGGCTTTCTGACGTGCACATAGGTTGTGCCGGTCAAGACGGGTTTGGGTACACAAATCCGGTCTGCACTGTTTCAGCAGTGTATCTGTACTGTTTAGCAGTATATCTAGTATACCAAGTATATAAATTCAGAATAATTCAGTTAATGTCGAGTATTATGTTTAGTGATTAAGTTTTCCTTAGACCGTCATTGTTATTGATTGTTCAGGTAAATGTTAAATGTTAAATGTTTCAAGTACGTTCTGCATATTGTGGTATGAATGACTGTTCATTATCGTGTTTACTGTATTAAGTCTGTTCAAAATCAAGTATCAGGTCAGTTGGTCAAAATCAAGTATAAGGTCAGTTCTCAATATGCCGCTCTTTTCGAAACTAAGACAGATCACAACAAGAAAAGGGGTACTCGAAGAAGCCGTTCCTATTCCTCCTAGGGACACTCCAGGGTACTTCATGTATCATAAACATGGCTTAGACGCTATATTATTTCTTGATTTATGGGTAGACTACACCAAGGAATTACCAGAAAGTCAGAGGTGGCCCACAGCGGGAACCTGGGATGCAGAGTGCATCATGAAAGTAGAGGAAGAGTTATGGAAAAGGAAAGTCAGACAGTCACAGAAAGACGCCGTTGAGTTATGGCGTAAAGAATCTCATAGACGTACAGAAAAAGCCCTCCGACAGGAAGAGAGAAATAGAGAGAATTCAAATAAAGTACGAGAAAACCTATTAATTGAAGAAGGTACAAGAGTAAAATCAGAACAAGTAGACAGACAAAGAAATGCCCTTATGAATGGTATGTATCCCCTTCTGGCCGAAGGATTACCTAAGGCTACTCCGGAGATACCGAAAGACTTGCCACCCCCATTATTCCCAATAAAGGTACATTCTAAGGGGCATCCTAGAACCGCAGAAGATGTTTTTCTTTCTTCATATTTAGATGACACAGCTCCCGAGTACGCTAATTCCGCCCCACATAGACCGCCTGCCAGGGAGGTTCAACGCCAAGATCCAGTACCCGTATCTCTACAGCAACAAGTCCTGACACAAGTTCCGGCAAGCACATCTGTTTCTACATCTGTTCCTATAACCACTTCTATAGCTGTGTCCACACCTATAGTTGCTGTATCGCGTTCAACGAATCCTTTCACGCCCGATACCCCAGATGGGGCTACGGGAGGTGCTACCAACATTTTCTCTACGCCACCCAGAATAAATAAACTTACCTTTCAGGAGTCAGCACATTCACGTACCCCCAAACTCATAAACGCCCGTACGCTTAAGGAACTTCTTGTAGATTGTAGATATGACCCTGTGCCCGGCAAAGAGGACGAAATGATCATGGCATCATTACGTATCAGAAGAGCCGCGGTGTATTTAGGGAAGTTACCAGGAATGACTACGCATCTAGACAATATATATCATTTTGTTCAAACAGGGCGAGATTCTGAATGTATTAACAGAGCTATGGAATACCAGAAAGTGGAGATACAGGGGGAACTGTTACGTTTCCTCATAAATTGTGTGATCAGAAATCAAGACCGACCAGGGGTAGACCCGGAAGCAATGCAAATTCTTACCAGATGGAGTCAGAATATATCAGAAGGAAGACATGATAAGCAAAATTGTATAATAGCAATGTGCCGAAAGATCCGTAAAGAAATAGAACGCCTGCACGAAGAAAGATTAACGGTAGACCAGTTCGAACTGAACGAAGAAGAAGGATCAGGACTGCCCACAGGACAGTCAGACACCATAGCCTATGTAGGAAGAGGAAGATCTTGTAATAGTAATAGATGTCTTATTGACCCGATACGTCCGATATGTCCAGATAATAACAGGAATTTCCCAACACCAATAGTTCATATAAGGTCTAACGAGCATTCATTCCAAGCCGCTGACAAATTACTCCGAGAACGAAGGGGTTATCATTTCCTCGATTCTATGGATGAACAAGAATTAGCCAGGTCAGCCGTTCATTGGGTTGACAGTCCCGGAAAGTATGGTGATGATACAGTAGCACACACGTTTTTGAATCTCACCCCAGATGAACAGCGTTTAGCTGGGATTTATATGATTCAACAACTCCTTATACTATATCAGAGTCAACATTCGGACCCTGGTCCCTTACCTGATATATTGACTGAATTACTCATGAATAGATGGAGAGGTTCAGGTACTAAATTAATTAAAGAAATACTAGAATCAAGAAAGCAGTATATTCTTTCTGTATGTCCAGAACACGTCTTACTACCCATTAAGGAAAGAACCACGTATTACATGGACAGACAGAATCCTTTACGAGAAGTACACCCAATAAAGGGCGAGGACAATGAGTTTAAACGCGTATTTGTATACACGCCCATATCGAAAATAGAATTGTTAGAAATGAAGAAAGTGGTACCCAGTCATGACAAAGACCCAGCGGGTTTTCACCGAGAAATTAAAGACATGTTACTCATGGGAGAGTATACCTATCCCGACATTATGACAATACTGAAGGTATTGATGCCTGCTGGCATTTATGAGAAACTCAGGGAAAAAGAGTGGGAGGTAGGAGACCAAAAGATAGAATGGTCAGCATTAGAAGCAGAAGAAAGGGCCCGAACTGCAGGAGCAGGACTTGGGGATAAAACTAAAGCACTACCAGGTTTACTAGTACAGGTACTGCCACGTTTATTAACTACGAAAAAGGAAGATTGGGGTACTATTTCAGCCTGTAAACAGAAGCAAGATGAAGACACTAGTGATTACTATGCCCGATTTGAAAAATGTTTTGGTATAAATAGTGGCATAAAAGCAAGTAGCGAATCATACCCACATCTGTTTGTGACAAAATTAGTGGAAAATGCCTTGCCTCAAGTAAAGAACAGAGTATTAAAATTCGAGAGTACCTGGCAAAGTAACACCCCATCACAAATGTTACAAATGTTACAGTACCATCACAATAGAATTAGGGAGGAACAAGAACATGAACACAGACGCATGAAAGACACGAAAATGAAAATGCTAGTTTCTCAGACAGTTCCAGCTGAAGGACATAAAAAGGGTATGACACATTCCGGTGATTCAACAGGACCTGTAAAAGGGACATGCAATTATTGTAAAAAGCCAGGTCATTACGTACATGATTGTCCAGTTTTGAAACATAATATCGCCATAGGTAATACAAAAGAAAGACCACGGCCACCCAGACAGGATCAGAATGAACAAGGAGCTCCGCAGCATGCACAGTCCATGCCGGCTCCACCACAGTCTATACAGTTTGTGCCAGCTGCACCAGCCCTGCCTGTTGCTGCCACCCAAACCACGACACGACAACTGTACCAGACCGCACAGTATGACTATCCTGATTATCAACGATACGCATGAACTAGCCTAGAGAGGGAAGTTGACTTACCCCTTATCGAGGTCCCTGTAGACCAAGAAGGACCTTATGTACATAGTAAATTATTAGGCCAAGATAGAAAATTTTTACTCGATACAGGGGCAAGTCGAACAACTATAAAACGTAGTGAAGTTCCAGGGGCACCCCTCTCAGGCTCACAGAATATTTCCCTTGGTTTTTCAGGAAAACCTATTGTTAATGAAGTGTCACAACCTCTGCCACTTACGATAGGACCTTTGACCCGAACTACAGATTTATTGCTTACTAAATCATGTCCAGAAAACTTGTTAGGAATAAAAACACTGAAAGCTCTAGGAGCTATAATATGTTGTTCTCCGGAAGGAGTAAGATTGTTTTTGCGTGATTTTAAAGGTCACTATGTATCTAGAGACATGGATCCCCGACTGCAGACTTTACCTACACATCTATGGGCACAAGGCCCTACTGATGTTGGTTGCATGAATATTACACCATATCGAGTCACATTAAAGGCAGGAGTGGTGCTACCACGAATGCGACAATACAAGTTACCACCAGATGCTGTAGTGGCTTTGCTGCAAATCATTGACGAGCTCATTGCCCAAGGAGTAGTTGTGGAAACAGACTCCAATGTATGTAATTCACCGATAATTCCGATTCTTAAACGAACAGATCCGAAGGTCCCGCCAGTATATCGATTGGTTATTGATCTGCGCGAATTAAACAAGTGCATTGTGCCACAATTCCCTGTGGTCCCAGATATCTCGTCATTACTGACAGCCATTGATTCCGAAGCAACATTCTTTACTGTAATTGATCTCAAGAATGCTTTTTTCAGCGTCCCAATAGATCCGGAAAGCCAATATTTGTTCGGATTTAGTTTAAATGGACGTAGCTTTAAATTCTCACGCGCACCTCAAGGATTTACAGAAAGTCCCAGCATCTATAGCCAAGCACTGAAACGAGAACTTGACAGTATCCACATGCCAGTTAACACTGCCTTGCTTCAATATGTCGATGATCTGCTGATCACCGCGAGAAGCGAACCCGAATGTGAAAAAGCATCACTGACAGTTTTACAATTTCTAGCCGAAAAGGGGCACAAGGTGTCCCCTTCTAAGCTGCAATTCTGTGTCCAGCGAGTTGTTTATCTTGGACACTCGCTGTCCAAGGAGGGAAGGCAGCTTACACCCGACCGCATTCAGTTAATAGCTAACATGCCAATACCCAAGACACAAAAGGAAGTACGAGCTTTCATAGGTCTCACTTCATACTGTAGGCAGTGGATCCCTCAGTATGCATTTCTAGCAAAATCACTCATTCAGTTGACAACACAGGAGGCAGCCACATCGACTGTTCTCCCTTGGACTCAGGAACATACACAAGCTTTTGAAAGCTTAAAGAAAGCTTTATGTCAAGCACCTGTTTTAGCAACGCCATGTTACAGAAAACAGTTTACACTCTTTGTTACAGAACGCGAAGGTACTGCCTTGTCAGTACTCACACAGGAACAAGCAGGGGCACACAAACCATGTGCTTATTTTTCTAGTACATTAGATCCCGTAGCTCAGGCTTTGCCTGCATGCCTAAAATCAGTAGCAGCGACAGCTTTAGCAATCAGACAAAGCGATGCCATAGTGTTAGGACATCCTTTGACAGTTCAAGTGCCACACGCAGTAGAGGTTCTTGTAAATAGAACGCAAACACAACACTTGACTATAGCGCGACTTACAGGGTACGAACTTACATTGTTCCAGCCACATATAGAAATCAGACGCTGTAACACATTGAATCCTGCCACACTTTTGCCAGTAATCGGAACAGACCCACTAGCTCATGACTGTATTGAAGTTATTACAATCACGACGAAACCCAGACAAGACTTGACAGATGTTCCATTGTCAGATCCAGACCTGACGTTGTATGTAGATGGTTCATGTATGAGAACAAGTACAGGAGAATTAGTGGCCGCTTATGCAGTCACAACAGATACTGAAATCATTGAAACAAATCGCATAAATACCTTGTCAGCTCAAGCCGCAGAGCTCATCGCTCTGACACAAGCCTGTATTCAAGCCACAAATAAAAAAGTCAATATATACACTGATTCACGTTATGCATTCGGAGTTGTACATGACTTCGGCGTGCTGTGGCGAGAGAGAGGTTATTTAACTTCCCACGGTGCCCACATTCAGCACGGACCCCTCATTCATGCCTTATTAGATGCGATACATTTACCCACGGCAATATCAATTATGAAATG
Source organism: Triturus cristatus (assembly GCF_964204655.1). Lineage (NCBI taxonomy): Eukaryota > Metazoa > Chordata > Amphibia > Caudata > Salamandridae > Triturus > Triturus cristatus. Next base: position 179,666,510 of record NC_140593.1, read on the forward strand.
TAAAGCTCATACGAAAGTTACTGATATCATTTCTCAAGGCAATGATCTAGCCGACAGAACAGCTAAACAGACTGCTCAAACACAAACATCCGACATGACAAAGACAATAGTCCCGACGCCGACGCATTGTATGACAGTTAAAGATCCTACTCTTGACGTAATTGATATACAGACACATGCTACACCAGACGAAATAAAGAAATGGACTGAATTAGGAGGGATTCAAACGGATCAAGGATGGATGATGAAGGAAAAATCTGTGTGGTTCCTTCCTGATTCAATGGTCCAAGTTATAATTAACAGTATACATAGTCCAGCGCATCTAGGAGAAAAAGCTATGCTAGACAGCATTCAACACATTTGGTTCAATAAACATTTACGAGCAGCAGCCAAACAAAAAGTCCGTACCTGTATGATCTGTTGCCAGTTCAACCCAGGAAAAAGCGTTCCCGTAGAACAGGGTGGATTTCATCCTCCTGATCACCCTTTTGAAGTCCTCCAGATGGATTATATCCAGATGGAACGGTGTCGAGGATTCAAATATGTTCTCGTAGTTGTATGTGCTCTTTCCCGGTGGACAGAGGCATACCCGGTTTCAGATTACACTGCCCCGACTACTGCCAAACAGTTGGTTCGAGAATTCTTCCCACGATACGGTTTACCACGTGTTGTTCACTCAGATAACGGCCAGCCGTTCTCATCCGAATTAATGAAACACGTTTCACTTTTGTTAGGTTATCAGTGGAGATTCCACTGTGTCCGACACCCCGAGGCAGCAGGTCTCGTAGAAAGACATAATCAGATCCTGAAAATCAGATTGTCCAAAATATGCAGAGAAAAAGGCGTCGACTGGGTAGTAGCATTACCAGTTGCACTCTTTTACATGAGAATGGTAGCACACTCTCGAACAGGGCTATCCCCGTATGAAGTGATCTTTGGCAGACCACCAAATATGTGGGGGACGCCCATACCACGCAAAATAACTGATATTGACTGTAATATGCTGACAGATTACTTGGCTTCCTTGATGTCTGCACTACAATCTTGTCGTTCACAGGTAGCTGCAGCTTTTCCTGACAACACTGAGGTGAAACCCCATGACGTAGTCCCGGGGGACTTGGTCCTCGTGAGGAACTTTGACCGAAAGACTCAGCTGGAACCTAGGTGGAGGTCACCTCAGCTGGTGCTGCTAACAACAAGAACAGCCGTGAAGATCGAGGGCAGAAAAGGCTGGATTCATTCAAGTCATATCAAGAAATTTCATGGACTACCAGCCGATGTAAACAGCCCACCTCGTGTGACTTCACCCATTGACTCAAAACTTCCTTTTGTTGAACAGAGTGACTCTGAACACTATAAACTAAAGCTTAGGTCCAACCAGTCGAGCAATTTGATTGTTTAAGTCCTCTCCAAGGTGAAGCGGTTGAATTGTCTCTGACATGTATCCCTTGGACCTAAATAGAGAAAGCACCCGAAAAATGTTGAAACGACAGGCATACTGTAAATCACTGCGTAGCCATTGCATAATGACGTTATTAATTTTGTTTTTCTTGAGTCTTTTAATAATTACTGCAAGTTTATTGTTGCACATATATTATCCTATTTCTAGACATGTTTACAATGTTACTGCTGAACATTCTTTTAGTGAATTACCTCCGCTTGAGTTGTCTTATAGATTTGCGCTGCGCAATAACACGTTTATCAGTATGTTACATCATTTCCATCAGGTTAGCAATGCTACAAATTGTTGGATATGTGGCCGACTCCCTCCCTATCAGAATTATAAAGGAATTTTACCTCTCTTTCCATACCCGTTCACACACAACGGCTCCTGTGGAGCATGGTTTAGTTTAATTAATTCTCTAGATTCGAATTCTGCAGTTTATCAAGATAACTGGGTATGGGGAAATTTGAACTTAGTTTTGCTTGAGGTCTGCTACCCTAACAAGGAGGGACTTCCCCAGAGAACAGGAACTGATCTAGAAAATGAAGTGTATGGATTAGGTAATTTTACGCTTAATCTTATGATCCTAAATGTCGAATCCGAAGCTACTCCAATTTTGTCCGCTATGTCAATATTCCCAGTAAAGGGTGAACTGTGTGTAAGGAAAAATGGTTCCATACATATGGGCCATAGTAAATGCACCACTGTAGTAGAATTTAGTGATCAAGGCAAGTCCACATTTAGAGCTTCCCGCCATTCCTATTTCATATGTGGTCAGATGGCATATGTACGTTTGCCTCTAGATTGGGATGGTACTTGCTATATTGGATTCCTTTTGCCACCTGTTTTTCTAGCTCCACCTGATTATCACAGAAACACTCATTTAGTACATAATAGAGTAAGGAGAGACCTCCCGATAGTCGATTACACTGAAACAGCATGGGAAAAATACACAGATTTCAATAAAGGTCTCTTTCCCTATATAGGTACCGTTACTAATAGTAAACTGATACGTAGATTAACTAGAACCCTTGAAGCAGTAGTAAATGAAACTATTTCCGCTTTAGGCAATTTAACAGAAGAGCAGTCTGCTATGCGGATTGTTGTGCTTCAAAATCGTCTTGTCCTTGACGTCATCCTGGCTGATAGGGGCGGAGCTTGTAGGGTCATCGGATCAAGCTGTTGCATTTTCATACCAGAAAATTCGCCATCAGTATATAAAGCCATAACTCGCCTTCATAAGATTGTAAGCCAGATACACCAGAACCCAGGCACTTGGACTTGGTCCGGTTGGTTTTGGAGTGTATTATCTACCTTTGGATGGAAGGTCCTATCTTTCCTAGGTATTGGCCTTCTCATACTATTCAGTTGCTGTCTATGTCTACAATGTGGACCAGCGATCTGTGGTCTGTGTGCCACATCGTGTATTCCACCACCAAGATTTCATTCATCACGGAAGAAGAAAGAAGAACAAATGATGCTATATGAACAAATCAATGAATTGATGAAGATTGATATCTCTTAACGGGCAAGTAGGGGACAAGGAGGGAATGTGGAAATATGGATTTTTCTGATCAGTTATGTCCCCTATCTTGGACCCCAACGGTTCCATGTATGAATCACAAGTACATGTATGTCCCCTCCAGTTCCAGTTATGAAGACGCAAACACATGTGCGTCCACCGTCAACATGTCCTCTGTCAGATCCGCCATGAATAGGCCGGGTATTCTATTCCTAAGTATGAAAGGCCACCGACTTTATATGGCTCAGTTACTCCATTTTGCAGTCCAGGCAAGTAGGCCCTGATTCTGTCATCGAACTCTCCTTGCCTTCTGCCTCTGAAAGCTCCAGTTTGAGCCTGCATCTGTAACCATGAACTTTGTCTCATTCTCTGCGCGGCTCACGAAGCCTGACATCAGCCCGCTGCCTGCCAAAAAAAAAACTGTATTTCACCTTCGGGTTATCTGCTTCGTTCCCTGCCCAATGCATTCCTGTCTAGCAGTTTAAGTAAACATTCTTCCAGCTACCGAGCAAAGGCCCGGCTTCTCTGTCTTTATGAAAGTAATTCATAGCCCTATTGCTAGGAAAGATTTCCGCCCTCGCATCTAGTGTAAACACTTAGACGCTTGTACACGCACTAACAGTCAGTATAGTCAGTATAGAATAAGATTCTTCTCGAAGAGACCTCTCTTTTGGATAATATAGTTCTTTAAACATAGGATGTTAGATATGATTTGGGATTAGGTTGACTTGACCCCCCAGACTTCTTGTCTCCACATGTAGAGCTAAATGTCAAGTCCCCTTCACCCCCTAGTTGCACGTCAATCACACGTCATACTGCTGCGCGCGCAACTATGCCAAGTATAATCTTATAGATCCACCTATATATGACATCATAACCAATTATGTTTCTGTTTTACTCCTCATTACGCCCATTTTTGGTTACGCAGATGAATCGTCATTTTCCTTATCAATTGTTACGCCTACCGCATTCGCTTCATTGTAATGTATGTTCTATAAAAGTCATTTCTTGTCAATAATGTATGTACTTCACTTCCTGAACCTCCGTGGTGATGGAACTTGGAGCAACCGATTATAATCGATTATTGGAATAAAGCCCATTCCGAATCTCTAATACCACGGATTCTGCCTCTTATTTTACTGAGCTATTTTATTATGTTTCTGTATCAAATTAAGTCCCGGTAAAGGAATTTTATTTACCACAGTATGCTCAGACGTGAGTCCCGTGCCCTCCATGCCACTGGAATCAAGCTATCCTGGCTGAAGAGGGGTGAAACCCCGAAACCGGTCCTAGGATGCTTGGTTCCAGTCCAGGGAGGACCTGGCTTGGCAATTCGAGCTGGATTGTTCCCATGATGCACATGGTCAAGACTGATTTCCATATGGCTGGGTTCAAACTGGAATGGCAAGGTGAGCAAGAAAACGATGGATTTAGGCCCTGATTTCTGTACTGGGGTGAATGTATGACATTGTTCTGCATTCTGTCCATCAAGTGTTTTTGCATTTGTCACCCCGAGTGGAACGGGTATGCTCAGACGTGAGTCCCGTGCTCTCCTTGCTAGTGGAATCAAGCTATCCTAGCTGAAGAGGGGTGAAACCCCGAAACCAGTCCTAGGATGCTTGTTTCCGGTCCAGGGAGGACCTGGCTTGGCAATTCGGGCTGGACTGTTCCAATGAGGCACAGGGTCAAGACTGATTTGCATATGGCCAGGTCTAAACTGGGGTGGCATGGTGAGCAAAAAAACGATGGATTTAGGTCCTGATTTCTGTACTGGGGTGAATGTATGACATTGTTCTGCATTCTGTCCATCAAGTGTTTTTGCATTTGTCACCCCGAGTGGAACGGGTATGCTTAGACATGATTCCCGTGCTCTCCATGCCACTGGAATCAAGCTATCCTGGGTGAAGAGGGGTGAAACCCAGAAACCGGTCCTAGGGTGCTTGTTTCCGGTCCAGGGAGGACCTGGCTTGGCACTTCGGGCTGGACTGTTCCCATGAGGCACAGGGTCAAGACTGATTTGCATATGGCCATGTCTAAACTGGGGTGGCATGGTGAGCAAAAAAACGATGGATTTAGGCCCAGATCTCTGTACTGGGGTGAATGTATGACATTGTTCTGCATTCTGTCCATCAACTGTTGTTTTTGCATTTGTCACCCCGAGTGGGACAGGTATTCTCAGACGTGAGTCCCTTGCTCTCCATGCCACTGGAATCAAGCTATCCTGGCTGAAGAGGGGTGAAACCCCGAAACCGGTCCTAGGATGCTTGTTTCCAGTCCAGGGAGGACCTGGCTTAGCAATTCCGGCTGGACTGTTAACATGAGGCACAGGGTCAAGACTGATTTGCATATGGCCAGGTCTACACTGGGGTGGCATTTTGAGCAAAAAAAGATGGATTGAGGCCCAGATCTCTGTACTGGGATGAATGTATGAAATTGTTCTGCATTTTGTCCATGAAATGTTGTATTTGCATTTGTCACCCCGAGTGGGATGGGTATGCTCAGACGTGAGTCCCGTGCTCTCCATGCCACTGGAATCCTGCTATCCTGGCTGAAGAGGGGTGCAACCCCGAAACCGGTCCTAGGATGCTTGGTTCCAGTCCAGGGAGGACCTGGCTTGGCAGTTCGGGCTGGACTGTTCCCATGAGGCACAGGGTCAAGACTGATTTGCATATGGCTGGCTTCAAACTGGAATGGCATGGTGAGCAAAAAAACGATGGATTTAGGCCCAGATCTCTGTACTGGGGTGAATGTATGACATTGTTCTGCATTCTGTCCATCAACTGTTGTTTTTGCATTTGTCACCCAGAGTGGGACGGGTATGCTCAGACGTGAGTCCCGTGCTCTCCATGCCACTGGAATCAAGCTATCCTGGCTGAAGAGGGGTGAAACCCCGAAACCGGTCCTAGGATGCTTGTTTCCAGTCCAGGGAGGACCTGGCTTAGCAATTCGGGCTGGACTGTTCACATGAGGCACAGGGTCAAGACTGATTTGCATATGGCCAGGTCTACACTGGGGTGGCATTTTGAGCAAAAAAAGATGGATTGAGGCCCAGATCTCTGTACTGGGATGAATGTATGAAATTGTTCTGCATTCTGTCCATCAACTGTTGTTTTTGCATTTGTCACCCCGAGTGGGACGGGTATACTCAGACGTGAGTCCCGTGCTCTCCATGACACTGGAATCAAGCTATCCTGGCTGAAGAGGGGTGCAACCCCGAAACCGGTCCTAGGATGCTTGGTTCCAGTCCAGGGAGGACCTGGATTGGCAGTTCGGGCTGGACTGTTCCCATGAGGCACAGGGTCAAGACTGATTTGCATATGGCTGGCTTCAAACTGGAATGGCATGGTGAGCAAAAAAACGATGGATTTAGGCCCAGATCTCTGTACTGGGGTGAATGTATGACATTGTTCTGCATTCTGTCCATCAACTGTTGTTTTTGCATTTGTCACCCAGAGTGGGACGGGTATGCTCAGACGTGAGTCTCGTGCTCTCCATGCCACTGGAATCAAGCTATCCTGGCTGAAGAGGGTTGAAACCCCGAAACCGGTCCTAGGATGCTTGGTTCCAGTCCAGGGAGGACCTGGCTTGGCAATTCGAGCTGGATTGTTCCCATGATGCACATGGTCAAGACTGATTTGCATATGGCTGGGTTCAAACTGGAATGGCAAGGTGAGCAAGAAAACGATGGATTTAGGCCCTGATTTCTGTACTGGGGTGAATGTATGACATTGTTCTGCATTCTGTCCATCAAGTGTTTTTGCATTTGTCACCCCGAGTGGAACGGGTATGCTCAGACGTGAGTCCCGTGCTCTCCTTGCTAGTGGAATCAAGCTATCCTAGCTGAAGAGGGGTGAAACCCCGAAACCAGTCCTAGGATGCTTGTTTCCGGTCCAGGGAGGACCTGGCTTGGCAATTCGGACTGGACTGTTCCAATGAGGCACAGGGTCAAGACTGATTTGCATATGGCCAGGTCTAAACTGGGGTGGCATGGTGAGCAAAAAACCGATGGATTTAGGTCCTGATTTCTGTACTGGGGTGAATGTATGACATTGTTCTGCATTCTGTCCATCAAGTGTTTTTGCATTTGTCACCCCGAGTGGAACGGGAATGCTTAGACGTGATTCCCGTGCTCTCCATGCCACTGGAATCAAGCTATCCTGAGTGAAGAGGGGTGAAACCCAGAAACCGGTCCTAGGGTGCTTGTTTCCGGTCCAGGGAGGACCTGGCTTGGCACTTCGGGCTGGACTGTTCCCATGAGGCACAGGGTCAAGACTGATTTGCATATGGCCATGTCTAAACTGGGGTGGCATGGTGAGCAAAAAAACGATGGATTTAGGCCCAGATCTCTGTACTGAGGTGAATGTATGACATTGTTCTGCATTCTGTCCATCAACTGTTGTTTTTGCATTTGTCACCCCGAGTGGGACAGGTATTCTCAGATGTGAGTCCCGTGCTCTCCATGCCACTGGAATCAAGCTATCCTGGCTGAAGAGGGGTGAAACCCCGAAACCGGTCCTAGGATGCTTGTTTCCAGTCCAGGGAGGACCTGGCTTAGCAATTCGGGCTGGACTGTTCACATGAGGCACCGGGTCAAGACTGATTTGCATATGGCCAGGTGTACACTGGGGTGGCATTTTGAGCAAAAAAAGATGGATTGAGGCCCAGATCTCTGTACTGGGATGAATGTATGAAATTGTTCTGCATTTTGTCCATGAAATGTTGTATTTGCATTTGTCACCCCGAGTGGGATGGGTATGCTCAGACGTGAGTCCCGTGCTCTCCATGCCACTGGAATCAAGCTATCCTGGCTGAAGAGGGGTGCAACCCCGAAACCGGTCCTAGGATGCTTGGTTCCAGTCCAGGGAGGACCTGGCTTGGCAGTTCGGGCTGGACTGTTCCCATGAGGCACAGGGTCAAGACTGATTTGCATATGGCTGGCTTCAAACTGGAATGGCATGGTGAGCAAAAAAACGATGGATTTAGGCCCAGATCTCTGTACTGGGGTGAATGTATGACATTGTTCTGCATTCTGTCCATCAACTGTTGTTTTTGCATTTGTCACCCAGAGTGGGACGGGTATGCTCAGACGTGAGTCCCGTGCTCTCCATGCCACTGGAATCAAGCTATCCTGGCTGAAGAGGGATGACACCCCGAAACCGGTCCTAGGATGCTTGGTTCCAGTCCAGGGAGGACCTGGCTTGGCAATTCGAGCTGGATTGTTCCCATGATGCACATGGTCAAGACTGATTTGCATATGGCTGGGTTCAAACTGTAATGGCAAGGTGAGCAAAAAAACGATGGATTTAGGCCCTGATTTCTGTACTGGGGTGAATGTATGACATTGTTCTACATTCTGTCCATCAAGTGTTTTTGCATTTGTCACCCCGAGTAGAACGGGTATGCTCAGACGTGAGTCCCGTGCTCTCCATGCCACTGGAATCAAGCTATCCTGGCTGAAGAGGGATGAAACCCCGAAACCGGTCCTAGGATGCTTGTTTCCAGTCCAGGGAGGACCTGGCTTGGCAATTTGGGCTGGACTGTTCCCATGAGGCACAGGGTCAAGACTGATTTGCATCTGGCCAGGTCTAAACTGGTGTGGCATGGTGAGCAAAAAAACGATGGATTTAGGCCCAGATCTCTGTACTGGGGTGAATGTATGACATTGTTCTCCATTCTGTCTATCAACTGTTGTTTTTGCATTTGTCACCCCGAGTGGGACGGGTATGCTCAGACGTGAGTCCCTTGCTCTTCATGCCCCTGGAATCAAGCTATCCTGGCTGAAGAGGGGTGAAACCCCGAAACAGGTCCTAGGATGCTTGTTTCTAGTCCAGGGACGACCTGGCTTGGCAATTCGAGCTGGACTGTTCCCATGAGGTACAGGGTCAAGACTGATTTGCATATGGCCAGGTCTAAACTGGGGTGGCATGGTGCGCAAAAAAACGATGGATTTAGGCCCAGATTTCTGTACTGGGGTGATTGTATGACATTGTTCTGCATTTTGTCAATCAACTGTTGTTTTTACATTTGTCACCCCGAGTGGGATGGGTATGCTCAGACTTGAGTCCTGTGCTCTCCATGCCACTGGAATCAAGCTATCCTGGGTGAAGAGGGGTGAATCCCCGAAACCGGTCCTAGGATGCTTGTTTCCGGTTCAGGGAGTACCTGACTTGGCAATTCGGGCTGGACTGTTCCCATGAGACACAGGGTCAAGACTGATTTGCATATGGCCATGTCTAAACTGGGGTGGCATGGTGAGCAAAAAAACTATGGATTTAGTCCCAGATCTCTGTACTGGGGTGAATGTATGACATGGTTCAGCATTCTGTCCATCAACTGTTGTTTTTGGATTTGTCACCCCGAGTGGGACAGGCATGCTCAGACGTGAGTCCCGTGCTCTCCATGCCACTGGAATCAAGCTATCCTGTCTGAAGAGGGGTGAAACACCAAAACCGGTCCTAGGATGCTTGTTTCCGGTCCAGGGAGGACCTGGCTTGGCAATTTGAGCTGAACTGTTCCCATGATACATAGGGTCAAGACTGATTTGCATATGGCCAGGTCTAAACTGGGGTGGCATGGGGAGCCAAAAAACGATGGATTTAGGCCCTGATTTCTGTAGTGGGGTGAATGTATGACATTGTTCTGCATTCTGCCCATCAAGTGTTTTTGCATTTGTCACCCCAAGTGGAACGGGTATGCTCAGACTTGAGTCCCGTGCTCTCCATGCCAGTGGAATCAAGCCATCCTGGCTGAAGAGGGGTAAAACCCCGAAACCAGTCCTGGGATGCTAGTTTCCGGTCCAGGGAGGACCTGGCTTGGCAATTCGGGCTGGACTGTTCCCATGAGGCACAGGGTCAAGACTGATTTCCATATGGCCAGGTCTAAACTGGGGTGGCATGGTGAGCAAAAAAACGATGGACTTAGGCCCAGATTTCTGTACTGGGGTGAATGTATGACATTGTTCTGCATTCTGTCAATCAACTGTTGTTTTCGCATTTGTCACCCTGAGTGGGATAGGTATGTTCAGTCGTGAGTCCTGTGCTCTCCATGCCACTGGAATCAAGCTATCCTGGGTGAAGAGGGGTGAAACCCAGAAACCGGTCCTAGGGTGCTTGTTTCCGGTCCAGGGAGGACCTGGCTTGGCACTTCGGGCTGGACTGTTCCCATGAGGCACAGGGTCAAGACTGATTTGCATATGGCCATGTCTAAACTGGGGTGGCATGGTGACCAAAAAAACGATGGATTTAGGCCCAGATTTCTGTACTGGGGTGATTGTATGACATTGTTCTGCATTTTGTCAATCAACTGTTGTTTTTACATTTGTCACCCCGAGTGGGATGGGTATGCTCGGACGTGAGTCCTGTGCTCTCCATGCCACTGGAATCAAGCTATCCTGGGTGAAGAGGGGTGAATCCCTGAAACCGGTCCTAGGATGCTTGTTTCCGGTCCAGGGAGGACCTGACTTGGCAATTCGGGCTGGACTGTTCCCATGAGGCACAGGGTCAAGACTGATTTGCATATGGCCATGTCTAAACTGGGGTGGCATGGTGAGCAAAAAAACGATGGATTTAGGCCCAGATCTCTGTACTGGGGTGAATGTATGACATGGTTCTGCATTCTGTCCATCAACTGTTGTTTTTGGATTTGTCACCCCGAGTGGGACGGGCATGCTCAGACGTAAGTCCCGTACTCTCCATGCCACTGGAATCAAGCTATCCTGGCTGAAGAGGGGTGAAACCCCGAAACCGGTCCTAGGATGCTTGTTTCCGGTCCAGGGAGGACCTGGCTTGGCAATTTGAGCTGAACTGTTCCCATGAGGCACAGGGTCAAGACTGATTTCCATATGGCCAGGTCTAAACTGGGGTGGCATGGTAAGCAAAAAAACGATGGACTTAGGCCCAGATATTTGTACTGGGGTGAATGTATGACATTGTTCTGCATTCTGTCAATCAACTGTTGTTTTTGCATTTGTCACCCCGAGTGGGATAGGTATGTTCAGACGTGAGTCCTGTGCTCTCCATGCCACTGGAATCAAGCTATCCTGGGTGAAGAGGGGTGAAACCCAGAAACCGGTCCTAGGGTGCTTGTTTCCGGTCCAGGGAGGACCTGGCTTGGCACTTCGGGCTGGACTGTTCCCATGAGGCACAGGGTCAAGACTGATTTGCATATGGCCATGTCTAAACTGGGGTGGCATGGTGAGCAAAAAAACGATGGATTTAGGCCCAGATCTCTGTACTGGGGTGAATGTATGACATTGTTCTGCATTCTGTCCATCAACTGTTGTTTTTGCATTTGTCACCCCGAGTGGGACAGGTATTCTCAGACGTGAGTCCCGTGCTCTCCATGCCACTGGAATCAAGCTATCCTGGCTGAAGAGGGGTGAAACCCCGAAACCGGTCCTAGGATGCTTGTTTCCAGTCCAGGGAGGACCTGGCTTAGCAATTCGGGCTGGACTGTTAACATGAGGCACAGGGTCAAGACTGATTTGCATATGGCCAGGTCTACACTGGGGTGGCATTTTGAGCAAAAAAAGATGGATTGAGGCCCAGATCTCTGTACTGGGATGAATGTATGAAATTGTTCTGCATTCTGTCCATCAACTGTTGTTTTTGCATTTGTCACTCCGAGTGGGACGGGTATGCTCAGGCGTGAGTCCCGTGCTCTCCATGCCACTGGAATCAAGCTATCCTGGCTGAAGAGGGGTGCAACCCCGAAACCGGTCCTAGGATGCTTGGTTCCAGTCCAGGGAGGACCTGGCTTGGCAGTTCGGGCTGGACTAATCCCATGAGGCACAGGGTCAAGACTGATTTGCATATGGCTGGCTTCAAACTGGAATGGCATGGTGAGCAAAAAAACGATGGATTTAGGCCCAGATCTCTGTACTGGGGTGAATGTATGACATTGTTCTGCATTCTGTCCATCAACTGTTGTTTTTGCATTTGTCACCCAGAGTGGGACGGGTATGCTCAGACGTGAGTCCCGTGCTCTCCATGCCACTGGAATCAAGCTATCCTGGCTGAAGAGGGGTGAAACCCCGAAACCGGTCCTAGGATGCTTGTTTCCAGTCCAGGGAGGACCTGGCTTAGCAATTCGGGCTGGACTGTTCACATGAGGCACAGGGTCAAGACTGATTTGCATATGGCCAGGTCTACACTGGGGTGGCATTTTGAGCAAAAAAAGATGGATTGAGGCCCAGATCTCTGTACTGGGATGAATGTATTAAATTGTTCTGCATTCTGTCCATCAACTGTTGTTTTTGCATTTGTCACCCCGAGTGGGACGGGTATACTCAGACGTGAGTCCCGTGCTCTCCATGCCACTGGAATCAAGCTATCCTGGCTGAAGAGGGGTGCAACCCCGAAACCGGTCCTAGGATGCTTGGTTCCAGTCCAGGGAGGACCTGGATTGGCAGTTCGGGCTGGACTGTTCCCATGAGGCACAGGGTCAAGACTGATTTGCATATGGCTGGCTTCAAACTGGAATGGCATGGTGAGCAAAAAAACGATGGATTTAGGCCCAGATCTCTGTACTGGGGTGAATGTATGACATTGTTCTGCATTCTGTCCATCAACTGTTGTTTTTGCATTTGTCACCCAGAGTGGGACGGGTATGCTCAGACGTGAGTCTCGTGCTCTCCATGCCACTGGAATCAAGCTATCCTGGCTGAAGAGGGGTGAAACCCCGAAACCGGTCCTAGGATGCTTGGTTCCAGTCCAGGGAGGACCTGGCTTGGCAATTCGAGCTGGATTGTTCCCATGATGCACATGGTCAAGACTGATTTGCATATGGCTGGGTTCAAACTGGAATGGCAAGGTGAGCAAGAAAACGATGGATTTAGGCCCTGATTTCTGTACTGGGGTGAATGTATGACATTGTTCTGCATTCTGTCCATCAAGTGTTTTTGCATTTGTCACCCCGAGTGGAACGGGTATGCTCAGACGTGAGTCCCGTGCTCTCCTTGCTAGTGGAATCAAGCTATCCTAGCTGAAGAGGGGTAAAACCCCGAAACCAGTCCTAGGATGCTTGTTTCCGGTCCAGGGAGGACCTGGCTTGGCAATTCGGACTGGACTGTTCCAATGAGGCACAGGGTCAAGACTGATTTGCATATGGCCAGGTCTAAACTGGGGTGGCATGGTGAGCAAAAAACCGATGGATTTAGGTCCTGATTTCTGTACTGGGGTGAATGTATGACATTGTTCTGCATTCTGTCCATCAAGTGTTTTTGCATTTGTCACCCCGAGTGGAACGGGTATGCTTAGACGTGATTCCCGTGCTCTCCATGCCACTGGAATCAAGCTATCCTGGGTGAAGAGGGGTGAAACCCAGAAACCGGTCCTAGGGTGCTTGTTTCCGGTCCAGGGAGGACCTGGCTTGGCACTTCGGGCTGGACTGTTCCCATGAGGCACAGGGTCAAGACTGATTTGCATATGGCCATGTCTAAACTGGGGTGGCATGGTGAGCAAAAAAACGATGGATTTAGGCCCAGATCTCTGTACTGAGGTGAATGTATGACATTGTTCTGCATTCTGTCCATCAACTGTTGTTTTTGCATTTGTCACCCCGAGTGGGACAGGTATTCTCAGATGTGAGTCCCGTGCTCTCCATGCCACTGGAATCAAGCTATCCTGGCTGAAGAGGGGTGAAACCCCGAAACCGGTCCTAGGATGCTTGTTTCCAGTCCAGGGAGGACCTGGCTTAGCAATTCGGGCTGGACTGTTCACATGAGGCACAGGGTCAAGACTGATTTGCATATGGCCAGGTCTACACTGGGGTGGCATTTTGAGCAAAAAAAGATGGCTTGAGGCCCAGATCTCTGTACTGGGATGAATGTATGAAATTGTTCTGCATTTTGTCCATGAAATGTTGTATTTGCATTTGTCACCCCGAGTGGGATGGGTATGCTCAGACGTGAGTCCCGTGCTCTCCATGCCACTGGAATCAAGCTATCCTGGCTGAAGAGGGGTGCAACCCCGAAACCGGTCCTAGGATGCTTGGTTCCAGTCCAGGGAGGACCTGGCTTGGCAGTTCGGGCTGGACTGTTCCCATGAGGCACAGGGTCAAGACTGATTTGCATATGGCTGGCTTCAAACTGGAATGGCATGGTGAGCAAAAAAACGATGGATTTAGGCCCTGATCTCTGTACTGGGGTGAATGTATGACATTGTTCTGCATTCTGTCCATCAACTGTTGTTTTTGCATTTGTCACCCAGAGTGGGACGGGTATGCTCAGACGTGAGTCCCGTGCTCTCCATGCCACTGGAATCAAGCTATCCTGGCTGAAGAGGGATGACACCCCGAAACCGGTCCTAGGATGCTTGGTTCCAGTCCAGGGAGGACCTGGCTTGGCAATTCGAGCTGGATTGTTCCCATGATGCACATGGTCAAGACTGATTTGCATATGGCTGGGTTCAAACTGTAATGGCAAGGTGAGCAAAAAAATGATGGATTTAGGCCCTGATTTCTGTACTGGGGTGAATGTATGACATTGTTCTACATTCTGTCCATCAAGTGTTTTTGCATTTGTCCCCCCGAGTAGAACGGGTATGCTCAGACGTGAGTCCCGTGCTCTCCATGCCACTGGAATCAAGCTATCCTGGCTGAAGAGGGGTGAAACCCCGAAACAGGTCCTAGGATGCTTGTTTCCAGTCCAGGGACGACCTGGCTTGGCAATTCGAGCTGGACTGTTCCCATGAGGTACAGGGTCAAGACTGATTTGCATATGGCCAGGTCTAAACTGGGGTGGCATGGTGCGCAAAAAAACGATGGATTTAGGCCCAGATTTCTGTACTGGGGTGATTGTATGACATTGTTCTGCATTTTGTCAATCAACTGTTGTTTTTACATTTGTCAACCCGAGTGGGATGGGTATGCTCAGACTTGAGTCCTGTGCTCTCCATGCCACTGGAATCAAGCTATCCTGTCTGAAGAGGGGTGAAACACCGAAACCGGTCCTAGGATGCTTGTTTCCGGTCCAGGGAGGACCTGGCTTGGCAATTTGAGCTGAACTGTTCCCATGATACATAGGGTCAAGACTGATTTGCATATGGCCAGGTCTAAACTGGGGTGGCATGGGGAGCCAAAAAACGATGGATTTAGGCCCTGATTTCTGTACTGGGGTGAATGTATGACATTGTTCTGCATTCTGCCCATCAAGTGTTTTTGCATTTGTCACCCCAAGTGGAACGGGTATGCTCAGACTTGAGTCCCGTGCTCTCCATGCCAGTGGAATCAAGCCATCCTGGCTGAAGAGGGGTAAAACCCCGAAACCAGTCCTGGGATGCTAGTTTCCGGTCCAGGGAGGACCTGGCTTGGCAATTCGGGCTGGACTGTTCCCATGAGGCACAGGGTCAAGACTGATTTCCATATGGCCAGGTCTAAACTGGGGTGGCATGGTGAGCAAAAAAACGATGGACTTAGGCCCAGATTTCTGTACTGGGGTGAATGTATGACATTGTTCTGCATTCTGTCAATCAACTGTTGTTTTCGCATTTGTCACCCTGAGTGGGATAGGTATGTTCAGACGTGAGTCCTGTGCTCTCCATGCCACTGGAATCAAGCTATCCTGGGTGAAGAGGGGTGAAACCCAGAAACCGGTCCTAGGGTGCTTGTTTCCGGTCCAGGGAGGACCTGGCTTGGCACTTCGGGCTGGACTGTTCCCATGAGGCACAGGGTCAAGACTGATTTGCATATGGCCATGTCTAAACTGGGGTGGCATGGTGACCAAAAAAACGATGGATTTAGGCCCAGATTTCTGTACTGGGGTGATTGTATGACATTGTTCTGCATTTTGTCAATCAACTGTTGTTTTTACATTTGTCACCCCGAGTGGGATGGGTATGCTCAGACGTGAGTCCTGTGCTCTCCATGCCACTGGAATCAAGCTATCCTGGGTGAAGAGGGGTGAATCCCTGAAACCGGTCCTAGGATGCTTGTTTCCGGTCCAGGGAGGACCTGACTTGGCAATTCGGGCTGGACTGTTCCCATGAGGCACAGGGTCAAGACTGATTTGCATATGGCCATGTCTAAACTGGGGTGGCATGGTGAGCAAAAAAACAATGGATTTAGGCCCAGATCTCTGTACTGGGGTGAATGTATGACATGGTTCTGCATTCTGTCCATCAACTGTTGTTTTTGGATTTGTCACCCCGAGTGGGACGGGCATGCTCAGACGTGAGTCCCGTACTCTCCATGCCACTGGAATCAAGCTATCCTGGCTGAAGAGGGGTGAAACCCCGAAACCGGTCCTAGGATGCTTGTTTCCGGTCCAGGGAGGACCTGGCTTGGCAATTTGAGCTGAACTGTTCCCATGAGGCACAGGGTCAAGACTGATTTCCATATGGCCAGGTCTAAACTGGGGTGGCATGGTAAGCAAAAAAACGATGGACTTAGGCCCAGATTTCTGTACTGGAGTGAATGTATGACATTGTTCTGCATTCTGTCAATCAACTGTTGTTTTTGCATTTGTCACCCCGAGTGGGATAGGTATGTTCAGACGTGAGTCCTGTGCTCTCCATGCCACTGGAATCAAGCTATCCTGGGTGAAGAGGGGTGAAACCCAGAAACCGGTCCTAGGGTGCTTGTTTCCGGTCCAGGGAGGACCTGGCTTGGCACTTCGGGCTGGACTGTTCCCATGAGGCACAGGGTCAAGACTGATTTGCATCTGGCCAGGTCTACACTGGGGTGGCATTTTGAGCAAAAAAAGATGGATTGAGGCCCAGATCTCTGTACTGGGATGAATGTATGAAATTGTTCTGCATTCTGTCCATCAACTGTTGTTTTTGCATTTGTCACTCCGAGTGGGACGGGTATGCTCAGACGTGAGTCCCGTGCTCTCCATGCCACTGGAATCAAGCTATCCTGGCTGAAGAGGGGTGCAACCCCGAAACCGGTCCTAGGATGCTTGGTTCCAGTCCAGGGAGGACCTGGATTGGCAGTTCGGGCTGGACTGTTCCCATGAGGCACAGGGTCAAGACTGATTTGCATATGGCTGGCTTCAAACTGGAATGGCATGGTGAGCAAAAAAACGATGGATTTAGGCCCAGATCTCTGTACTGGGGTGAATGTATGACATTGTTCTGCATTCTGTCCATCAACTGTTGTTTTTGCATTTGTCACCCAGAGTGGGACGGGTATGCTCAGACGTGAGTCCCGTGCTCTCCATGCCACTGGAATCAAGCTATCCTGGCTGAAGAGGGGTGAAACCCCGAAACCGGTCCTAGGATGCTTGGTTCCAGTCCAGGGAGGACCTGGCTTGGCAATTCGAGCTGGATTGTTCCCATGATGCACATGGTCAAGACTGATTTGCATAGGGCTGGGTTCAAACTGGAATGGCAATGTGAGCAAGAAAACGATGGATTTAGGCCCTGATTTCTGTACTGGGGTGAATGTATGACATTGTTCTGCATTCTGTCCATCAAGTGTTTTTGCATTTGTCACCCCGAGTGGAACGGGTATGCTTAGACGTGATTCCCGTGCTCTCCATGCCACTGGAATCAAGCTATCCTAGCTGAAGAGGGGTGAAACCCCGAAACCAGTCCTAGGATGCTTGTTTCCGGTCCAGGGAGGACCTGGCTTGGCAATTCGGGCTGGACTGTTCCAATGAGGCACAGGGTCAAGACTGTTTGCATATGGCTGGCTTCAAACTGGAATGGCATGGTGAGCAAAAAAACGATGGATTTAGGCCCAGATCTCTGTACTGGGGTGAATGTATGACATTGTTCTGCATTCTGTCCATCAACTGTTGTTTTTGCATTTGTCACCCAGAGTGGGACGGGTATGCTCAGACGTGAGTCCCGTGCTCTCCATGCCACTGGAATCAAGCTATCCTGGCTGAAGATGGGTGAAACCCCGAAACCGGTCCTAGGATGCTTGGTTCCAGTCCAGGGAGGACCTGGCTTGGCAATTCGAGCTGGATTGTTCCCATGATGCACATGGTCAAGACTGATTTGCATAGGGCTGGGTTCAAACTGGAATGGCAATGTGAGCAAGAAAACGATGGATTTAGGCCCTGATTTCTGTACTGGGGTGAATGTATGACATTGTTCTGCATTCTGTCCATCAAGTGTTTTTGCATTTGTCACCCCGAGTGGAACGGGAATGCTCAGACGTGAGTCCCGTGCTCCCCTTGCTAGTGGAATCAAGCTATCCTAGCTGAAGAGGGGTGAAACCCCGAAACCAGTCCTAGGATGCTTGTTTCCGGTCCAGGGAGGACCTGGCTTGGCAATTCGGGCTGGACTGTTCCAATGAGGCACAGGGTCAAGACTGATTTGCATATGGCTGGCTTCAAACTGGAATGGCATGGTGAGCAAAAAAACGATGGATTTAGGCCCAGATCTCTGTACTGGGGTGAATGTATGACATTGTTCTGCATTCTGTCCATCAACGGTTGTTTTTGCATTTGTCACCCAGAGTGGGACGGGTATGCTCAGACGTGAGTCCCGTGCTCTCCATGCCACTGGAATCAAGCTATCCTGGCTGAAGCGGGGTGAAACCCCGAAACCGGTCCTAGGATGCTTGGTTCCAGTCCAGGGAGGACCTGGCTTGGCAATTCGAGCTGGATTGTTCCCATGAGGCACAGGGTCAAGACTGATTTGCATAGGGCTGGGTTCAAACTGGAATGGCAATGTGAGCAAGAAAACAATGGATTTAGGCCCTGATTTCTGTACTGGGGTGAATGTATGACATTGTTCTGCATTCTGTCCATCAAGTGTTTTTGCATTTGTCACCCCGAGTGGAACGGGTATGCTCAGACGTGAGTCCCGTGCTCTCCTTGCTAGTGGAATCAAGCTATCCTGGGTGAAGAGGGGTGAAACCCAGAAACCGGTCCTAGGGTGCTTGTTTCCGGTCCAGGGAGGACCTGGCTTGGCACTTCGGGCTGGACTGTTCCCATGAGGCACAGGGTCAAGACTGATTTGCATATGGCCATGTCTAAACTGGGGTGGCATGGTGAGCAAAAAAACGACGGATTTAGGCCCAGATCTCTGTACTGGGGTGAATGTATGACATTGTTCTGCATTCTGTCCATCAACTGTTGTTTTTGCATTTGTCACCCCGAGTGGGACAGGTATTCTCAGACGTGAGTCCCGTGCTCTCCATGCCACTGGAATCAAGCTATCCTGGCTGAAGAGGGGTGAAACCCCGAAACCGGTCCTAGGATGCTTGGTTCCAGTCCAGGGAGGACCTGGCTTGGCAATTCGAGCTGGATTGTTCCCATGAGGCACAGGGTCAAGACTGATTTGCATAGGGCTGGGTTCAAACTGGAATGGCAATGTGAGCAAGAAAACAATGGATTTAGGCCCTGATTTCTGTACTGGGGTGAATGTATGACATTGTTCTGCATTCTGTCCATCAAGTGTTTTTGCATTTGTCACCCCGAGTGGAACGGGTATGCCCAGACGTGAGTCCCGTGCTCTCCTTGCTAGTGGAATCAAGCTATCCTGGGTGAAGAGGGGTGAAACCCAGAAAGCGGTCCTAGGGTGCTTGTTTCCGGTCCAGGGAGGACCTGGCTTGGCACTTCGGGCTGGACTGTTCCCATGAGGCACAGGGTCAAGACTGATTTGCATATGGCCATGTCTAAACTGGGGTGGCATGATGAGCAAAAAAACGATGGATTTAGGCCCAGATCTCTGTACTGGGGTGAATGTATGACATTGTTCTGCATTCTGTCCATCAACTGTTGTTTTTGCATTTGTCACCCCGAGTGGGACAGGTATTCTCAGACGTGAGTCCCGTGCTCTCCATGCCACTGGAATCAAGCTATCCTGGCTGAAGAGGGGTGAAACCCCGAAACCGGTCCTAGGATGCTTGTTTCCAGTCCAGGGAGGACCTGCCTTAGCAATTCGGGCTGGACTGTTCACATGAGGCACAGGGTCAAGACTGATTTGCATATGGCCAGGTCTACACTGGGGTGGCATTTTGAGCAAAAAAAGATGGATTGAGGCCCAGATCGCTGTACTGGGATGAATGTATGAAATTGTTCTGCATTTTGTCCATGAAATGTTGTATTTGCATTTGTCACCCAGAGTGGGACGGGTATGCTCAGACGTGAGTCCCGTGCTCTCCATTCCACTGGAATCAAGCTATCCTGGCTGAAGAGGGGTGAAACCCCGAAACCGGTCCTAGGATGCTTGGTTCCAGTCCAGGGAGGACCTGGCTTGGCAATTCGAGCTGGATTGTTCCCATGATGCACATGGTCAAGACTGATTTGCATATGGCCAGGTCTAAACTGGGGTGGCATGGTGCGCAAAAAAACGATGGATTTAGGCCCAGATTTCTGTACTGGGGTGATTGTATGACATTGTTCTGCATTCTGTCCATCAACTGTTGTTTTTGCATTTGTCACCCCGAGTGGAACGGGTATGCTCAGACGTGAGTCCCGTGCTCTCCATGCCAGTGGAATCAAGCTATCCTAGCTGAAGAGGGGTGAAACCCCGAAACCAGTCCTAGGATGCTTGTTTCCGGTCCAGGGAGGACCTGGCTTGGCAATTCGGGCTGGACTGTTCCAATGAGGCACAGGGTCAAGACTGATTTGCATATGGCCAGGTCTAAACTGGGGTGGCATGGTGAGCAAAAAAACGATGGATTTAGGCCCTGATTTCTGTACTGGGGTGAATGTATGACATTGTTCTGCATTCTGTCCATCAAGTGTTTTTGCATTTGTCACCCCGAGTGGAACGGGTATGCTCAGACGTGAGTCCCGTGCTCTCCATGCCACTGGAATCAAGCTATCCTGGCTGAAGAGGGGTGAAACCCCGAAACCGGTCCTAGGATGCTTGTTTCCAGTCCAGGGAGGACCTGGCTTGGCAATTCGGGCTGGACTGTTCCCATGAGGCACAGGGTCAAGGCTGATTTGCATCTGGCCAGGTCTAAACTGGTGTGGCATGGTGAGCAAAAAAACGATGGATTTAGGCCCAGATCTCTGTACTGGGGTGAATGTATGACATTGTTCTGCATTCTGTCCATCAACTGTTGTTTTTGCATTTGTCACCCCGAGTGGGACGGGTATGCTCAGACGTGAGTCCCTTGCTCTTCATGCCCCTGGAATCAAGCTATCTTGGCTGAAGAGGGGTGAAACCCCGAATCAGGTCCTAGGATGCTTGTTTCCGGTCCAGGGACGACCTGGCTTGGCAATTCGAGCTGGACTGTTCCCATGAGGTACAGGGTCAAGACTGATTTGCATATGGCCAGGTCTAAACTGGGGTGGCATGGTGCGCAAAAAAACGATGGATTTAGGCCCAGATTTCTGTACTGGGGTGAATGTATGACATTGTTCTGCATTCTGTCCATCAAGTGTTTTTGCATTTGTCACCCCGAGTGGAACGGGTATGCTCAGACGTGAGTCCCGTGCTCTCCATGCCACTGGAATCAAGCTATCCTGGCTGAAGAGGGGTGAAACCCCGAAACCGGTCCTAGGATGCTTGTTTCCGGTCCAGGGAGGACCTGGCTTGGCAATTCGGGCTGGACTGTTCCCATGAGGCACAGGGTCAAGACTGATTTGCATCTGGCCAGGTCTAAACTGGGGTGGCATGGTGAGCAGAAAAACTATGGATTTAGTCCCAGATCTCTGTACTGGGGTGAATGCATGACATGGTTCAGCATTCTGTCCATCAACTGTTGTTTTTGGATTTGTCGCCCCGAGTGGGACAGGCATGCTCAGACGTGAGTCCCGTGCACGCCATGCCACTGGAATGAAGCTATCCTGGCTGAAGAGGGGTGAAACACCGAAACCGGTCCTAGGATGCTTGTTTCCGGTCCAGGGAGGACCTGGCTTGGCAATTTGAGCTGAACTGTTCCCATGATACACAGGGTCAAGACTGATTTGCATATGGCCATGTCTAAACTGGGGTGGCATGGGGAGCCAAAAAACGATGGATTTAGGCCCTGATTTCTGTACTGGGGTGAATATATGACATTGTTCTGCATTCTGCCCATCAAGTGTTTTTGCATTTGTCACCCCGAGTGGAACGGGTATGCTCAGACGTGAGTCCTGTGCTCTCCATGCCAGTGGAATCAAGCCATCCTGGCTGAAGAGGGGTAAAACCCCGAAACCGGTCCTGGGATGCTAGTTTCCGGTCCAGGGAGGACCTGGCTTGGCAATTCGGGCTGGACTGTTCCCATGAGGCACAGGGTCAAGACTGATTTCCATATGGCCAGGTCTAAACTGGGGTGGCATGGTGAGCAAAAAAACGATGGACTTAGGCCCAGATTTCTGTACTGGGGTGAATGTATGACATTGTTCTGCATTCTGTCAATCAACTGTTGTTTTTGCATTTGTCACCCCGAGTGGGATAGGTATGTTCAGACGTGAGTCCTGTGCTCTCCATGCCACTGGAATCAAGCTATCCTGGGTGAAGAGGGGTGAAACCCAGAAACCGGTCCTAGGGTGCTTGTTTCCGGTCTAGGGAGGACCTGGCTTGGCACTTCGGGCTGGACTGTTCCCATGAGGCACAGGGTCAAGACTGATTTGCATATGGCCATGGCTAAACTGGGGTGGCATGGTGAGCAAAAAAACGATGGATTTAGGCCCAGATCTCTGTACTGTGGTGAATGTATGACATTGTTCTGCATTCTGTCCATCAACTGTTGTTTTTGCATTTGTCTCCCCGAGTGGGACAGGTATTCTCAGACGTGAGTCCCGTGCTCTCCATGCCAGTGGATTCAAGCTATCCTGGCTGAAGAGGGGTGAAACCCCGAAACCGGTCCTAGGATGCTTGTTTCCAGTCCAGGGAGGACCTGGATTAGCAATTCGGGCTGGACTGTTCCCATGAGGCACAGGGTCAAGACTGATTTGCATATGGCCAGGTCTACACTGGGGTGGCATTTTGAGCCAAAAAAGATGGATTGAGGCCCAGATCTCTGTACTGGGATGAATGTATGAAATTGTTCTGCATTCTGTCCATCAACTGTTGTTTTTGCATTTGTCACCCCGAGTGGGACGGGTATGCTCAGATGTGAGTCCCGTGCTCTCCATGCCACTGGAATCAAGCTATCCTGGCTGAAGATGGGTGAAACCCCGAAACCGGTCCTAGGATGCTTGTTTCTGGTCCAGGGAGGACCTGGCTTGGCAATTTGGGCTGGACTGTTCTCATGAGGCACAAGGTCAAGACTGATTTGCATATGGCCAGGTCTAAACTGGGGTGGCATGGTGAGCAAAAAAATCAATGGATTTAGGCCCAGATCTCTGTACTTGGGTGAATGTATGACATTGTTCTGCATTCTGTCCATCAACTGTTGTTTTTGCATTTGTCACCCCGAGTGGGTCGGGTATGCTCAGACGTGAGTCCCGTGCTCTCCATGCCACTGGAATCAAGCTATCCTGGCTGAAGAGGGGTGAAACCCCGAAACCGGTCCTAGGATGCTTGTTTCCGGTCCAGGAAGGACCTGGCTTGGCAATTCGGGCTGGACTGTTCCCATGAGGCACAGGGTCAAGACTGATTTGCATATGGCCAGGTCTAAACTGGGGTGGCATGGTGAGCAAAAAAACGATGGATTTATGCCCAGATCTCTGAACTGGGGTGAATGTATGACATTTGTCTGCATTCTGTCCATCAACTGTTGTTTTTGACTTTTTAATATGGTGCACGTTTAAACCTAATGCATCGCATTACATGAAACCCAATCATTAAGCATTGGCTAGGATACATTTGCGGTGAATTACGGCATTGTTTTTCGTGAAAAGCATGGTTACATGTCTGATCATACTATTATAGGCAGATTTGAGTGATACATTTCTAAATCATACATCAATACAATTTTCGATTATATGTGGGTGCGGACTAACAGTGAATATGATGCACCCCTACAATTTTCTGAATAACATGGCGCTCTATCAATACATTAAACAAATAATATGAATATAAATAACACAATATTAAACCATTTGTAAGTATCAAGATAGTCAATCTGTTTATGCAAAATAACACACTTTCAATAACGAAAACAGGGTGAAAAAGCAAAAACAGGACTCAACTTGACATTGCAAACAGCATTAACACAGAATATTTTCATTTATATCCCAGAACATAAACAACGTTCTGTACTGTGACCTGACAGTCATCTTAAGTTTGTTTAAATGTTGCTGGTTAATGTGGTACTATAACAAGAATAGCTGTTGCTTGTTGGTAAAGTCACCAAACTAGAAGATGAAGCTCTACCAGTTACATAAATTGTTACAGGGAAGAAGAGAAAGCTTTTCCAAAGAAGAAGAAAAACTGCAGGGAAGGTAAAATGAACATCTACTTGTCATACTGCCAGAAGTAGTAAATGAGCGCCCCTTAATATTATAGTGAATCAAATGCCTCCATTTGATGCCCATTCTAAATCGGATGGGGAATCACATGGCCATTCCACTGACAGGCCTAACCCCCCATGGATGTCAGAGATTCATGTCAACAGGAAAAAATCCTTTCTATCCCACTTGATATGCTTCAGCCATTTTCACAACCTCTATGGGGTTTCTGGTTTTAGAACAGCGGACCATAAATTAGATTGTCACTTTTAGACTATTAATTTAAATGTAAAGTACAAATGTACAAAGGGTATGAGGAACGGTCAGAAAGAACAGCAATAAAGCCACCTAGCATAGGTGCTTCCTCCATTAAGAATGTTAAGTGGTGCCAGGGCATTTAGCAAAAGACATGTCACCTGCAAAAATCAACTGCACTATTTACAATAAGGAGTTGTTGCTGATCTAGATTGGGTTCCTACAGCTGACACTCTGGGGAATATTTATGAGGGTCTTGCATCATGCTTTCACCACACAACGTGGTACATGCACAATGCAAAGCTACAAGTCATATTTCTGAAGCCACGTTAGGCTACTTTTCATGACTTTGAATGGCTTGAAAAATATAGAATAATACAATGCAGCGCAAATCACTGCATTGCACTCTGTGCAAGGGGGCATTCCATGGGCATTGCATAGGTGTGCCCAGCAAATCCCATGTTTTTTTACGCATTCACAGATTTACCAAACCTTGTAAACTTGTGAATGTGCCAAAAAATACCCCTCCCCACGTGGGTCGAAATGAGGAGAAATATCTTTTTTTCTCCTAGCTTTTTCCTCTTTCTATATGTGCTGCAGAATGCAGATGAAAATGTCTCAACAGGTTGTTTTTGTGCAGGATAGTACCCCTTCTTGCACAAAAACAATCCTGCCTACAACACAGACACCCCTGCACCATGGTGCCTGCGTTAGCACTAGGCGGCTGAAATGACAGGCACGCAGGGGGAAAGAACGGGAAAGCACTGTATTAGATAAACATGGTGCATTTCTGCCCTTTACCTGTGACGCAGGGCAGCGCAGCAAGGTGTCTTGCTGCACTGCCTTGAGCCACAATTCCCATAAATATGCCCCTCTAGTTGGAAAATACAATTTACTCTGTGGCAGTGGTCATGGACCTTAACAATCTCACTTTTCTTCATCTTGCCAGGTGCCTTAATCCACCATAACACCGACTGATGTTCTTCTTTGAACATTTCTAGTTCATTAACAAAGTTGACTGAAACAGGGTTGCTGCACTACTTCTCGTGGACCTCTTGGCTGACTTTGACATGGTTGACCATGACATAGAGGGGACTGCTCCAGACTGGATCGCGTCCTTCCTTCGCAACAGAACTAATGTCATCCATACACCACCTTTCTCATTCAAACCATACTTCACAAAAGCAGGGGTCCCTTAAGGTTCTATTATCTCGCCCATGCTTTTCAACATCTAGATAAAGTAATTACAGGCACTGATCAATCAATTTCTCCTCACGTGCTATAACTATGCAGAGGACATGCAAATACTTCAACTGCAATGCCCCAAAGACATTGGAAACTTACCAATTTTCAGTTGTCTCAGAGCTGCAGATCAATGGATGACGTGGAGCCATCTCAAATCGAATGCTTCTGAAATGGAAATACTCACGTGTGGCGATTGGAAACATTATGACCCACTCGCCACATGGCCTGATCTGGGAACACCACCTAAAATATCAGAGGAAGTAAGAAAATTGAGAATGGCCATGGACTCCAAGCTATCGATGAATTCCCAAGTGGACAAACAAGCAAGATCAAGCTTTGTTACTATAAAAACTCTGTGAAAAATCGTCTACCATGTGCGATTTCCACACAAGGTCCAGGGTACCATCTCCCTTGTTTTGTCCAAACTCAATTACACCAATAGCCTCTACCGCAGATCACCTTTAACGACCATGAAAAGAGTACAACGGATTCAGAACTCGGCTGCCAGAGTACTCTTACATATAAAACCGCAAGACCACCTCCTTGAAAGCCCTGCATTGGTTACCGGTTGACAGAAGATCCACGTTCAAGCTGCTCTGTATCACTCACAAAGCGATACATGGAATGAGACCCTCTTTATCAGGAATAAAATCACCAAACAAATTCAACAAAGGAATCTCAGCTCTAGAGCGCCACCCTTTCTCAAAATCCCAAGATACAAAAAAAAACAATCCGTGTCACATCATTCTCTGTTCAAGCAGCCAAACTATGGAACTCTTCACCCCCCAACATAAGACTCACGGATAACCACCTTATCTTCAGAAAACTACTCAAGAATTGGCTCTTCCCCACATAACCACCATAAGCAAACAGATAGAAATATAAAGCATATCTCTCTGTATATAAGCATATATTTGTTTTATAGATATGTACCTACATATGTGTATTGCTTGGTATAAACGTGTAGCATAATTATGTTTAAAAAAAATGTTATGTATAGATATTCATTAGTTCTGCTTAACAAATGTACATATTACTGATACTTATATTATTCTATGTTTTTAACATGTATATAAGTAACTGCATAAATAAGAAAATCGTGTTATCATAACTATTTATCTACTATTGCTTCACTATTGATCTACAAAAAATATATGTGTATATAAATAAATAAATAACATTAATTTGAAGTACAACAACACTTGAAAGTCAGAGTTTATTTAAATCAGCTTTAATGTACATATACTACCTTCCTTTATGCATCTATATACCTTCCATGTACTTATGGATATATATATTTATTACTTTTGGATCTATATATTTATTACTTTCACTTATTTATTACTTTTCTTCTAATTCAGGATATCCAATGCACCACCATATTTGTCACCCTATACCGCTCTCAATATATCCTCTACCTCAACTCTCTGACTCATCTCAAACCTTTTTCTACTACTCTTTCCAATGCACTACCCCATTTCTCACCCCATATCTCTATTAATTGATCATCTACCTCCACTCTCATTCATTCATCGCAGACCCCATACCACTACTATGATCCACAAAATAACCCTTTCGAGACTCTTCCCTACACCACCCGTCCTTGCATCATCTCATGCCTCTTTTTGCTATTCCGATCCCCCAAAACAAGCCTTTATTAAACCTTCCCCTGACTCTTACCCCTCCACCTCCCTTTTACTCATCCCAAGCCTCCTCCTACTGCTATGCACTCCAAAACAAACAACAAAAGCCATTCTAAATCATTCTCTTTTCCATCCCTCCACTATCCTTTTCAATCCAAATAACAGACTAACATATCCACCGCTCAAATAAATTTCATATTTTACTATACTAATTCACCACTAATCCTTTCCGGAGTAGCGAGCTACTCACTGAAAAAGTACTTCAACACCTCATTAGGGGTAGCAAGCGCTATATATTGCAAACCTTTTCACCTCTTCTACCCCTTCGCTATCCTTCTCAATCTAAATACCTGACTAACATATCCACTACTCAAATTACTTTCATATTCAACTATACTAATTCACCACTAACACTGTATGGGTTCCAAAGTAGTGTGCTACTCAGCAAAAAAGCGCTACAACACCATATTAAGGGTAGCAAGAGCTATATAAATGCAAACCTTTTCCCCTCTTCTATCCCTCCAACTATCCTTCTCAATCCAAATAACTGACTAACATATCCATCACTCAAATCACTTTCATATTTCACTATACTAATTCACCACTAATCCTATATGGGTTCCGGAGTAGCATGCTACTCACCAAAAAAGCAATTCGATGCCTCTTCAGGGGTAGTAAGTGCTATATAAATGCAATTACAATACAATACAATACATACAAAACAGGAAAGGAAAGGAGCACTGTGAAGCCTATGTGCTGTCTAGATTACATGCCCTGAATATAACCCCTGAGCCCTTGCATATTTTGGTTCAAAAAGAAAAAGCAATTGTTGAACTTATTCTAACTTACGGAGACCAATTAGCTATCAAGTATTAGAACAGTACAGGGAACACATACCAAAATGTACTCTACATGCCAGCAATAGGTTCACAGAAATACTTACAGGAGTAGTGTGTTTATATTAGAACTGGGGGGCTCTCAGGACAAGTTTATTGCAGCATTGCCTATATTGTCTAGCTAGAAAACATACAGATAGAATACAGAGTATTCAAAAAGACATTTTCAAAATCTACTTTGGTGTGTACCAGGCCAGTCCTGGTCACAAGTGGTGGAGTTCACTTAGCCCTCAGACAGTGCAGGTATACACAATTATGATTAAAAGTGAGGAAAATAGACAGGTGTCTCATAAATCTCATTCCACAAACATGAAAGAGGCGACCCATAAAGCGAATGTATGAGTACTCAACCTAAAGATAACCCATCCCTCCCGGTCTCAATAACCATCTTGGGTTTTTATAGGGCTTTCATCCTCAGTCTTAGGCATGCTTCATTATTGAGGCCTCATGTAGGAACCTATTATACCTACACAGACTCTACTTTGTAAACACAAGGGAGCTCTTTGATTTAATTAGAGGGATCCTAGAGTTAAAATTTCCTAAGGGGTCTTCTAAAGTTTATGTGAAAGGTCACTCCTTGTAAGATTAAAAACAATGTAGGATGCCAAATGAGAGCTTATGTCCCTGGCATCAGTAGGTCAACGTGTCTCAGCCACCTCATTGCCTTGGTCTTGTGGCTTTCATCAAGACCTTCTAAGATGGATCTCTTGGACTTTCACACTTATCTGGCCTTTTTCTCTTATTATATACAGCTACCAGCCTTTTTGGTGGTCAATCATCCTTGCATGCCGGCCATTCGTACAGGCATACATGCAAATACAGACCTATTTTGGAGCCTCATCCAGGCGTATCCTATAATTGAGGCATCTGCAGATTTAAGAGCGACATGCTGGTAATTACTAGGCATATCATGTATTATTATGTCTCCACAGACTCAATGTGATGTGCCCATTGATAAAGTATATTGTGGTAAAATACAGTTATGCCTTATCGATAGATGTAGGTTTGGACACACTGGTTGAGGGAGTAGGATTATGCTGCCTCACAGTACAAGCCCGCTTCCCCATCCTTAGCACAATATAACTAGGGTACAATAAAGTACATACAAATCAAGTCCCGGAATTTCACACGAGCAAATGATGGGAGAATTATATAAGCATTTATATTGCTAAAATAAAACTTTGGTACTTGTCACAGTTCGTCAGACCACTCAGTTAAAGCACGCGATCCACATTGTCACCTTGCCACTCACGGATTGAAGAAGAACGGCGTCTAGCCCGGCCCGGCCTCTTCTGGCCCCTGACGGCCACAGACGAGAGAATGCTCGAGAAAGCCCTAGGAGCAGTAGCCACAGAAATAGAATGCACTGAGCGGCGCCTCTCCATCACCCCAAACTTAGAGGTTCACTCACAAGTTTCTGATTCTTTAACTAATACACGACCATCAGACACAGAGCTCTCCAAAGAGCAATCCTTAATTGAGGTGACCCAGACCCTGGATCCTCCTCGATGCCCTGGGCGAAAATGCAAGGAAAAAACTAAACACACATTGAAATCACCCATAAGAAAGAAAAAGGGACAGGACCTGATTAAGGAAAAGGGGAAACAAGGCAGGCCCTTAACTGAGGTTAGTTCTGTAATCACAAACGAACAGCCCGTGTGGGTCACACTGCTGATGACGAATCTCCAACAGCAGATAAGATCTATTATCAAAGAAGAATTAACCCCGTTATAACAATGTTGGATAGTCTGTTAACAAAGCGGGATGCA
The DNA here is from genome assembly GCF_964204655.1 of Triturus cristatus. Taxonomy (NCBI): domain Eukaryota; kingdom Metazoa; phylum Chordata; class Amphibia; order Caudata; family Salamandridae; genus Triturus; species Triturus cristatus. Next base: position 179,696,507 of record NC_140593.1, read on the forward strand.
TGGGCACAAAATAGAGAGAAGCTTGTAGATACAAATAATAAAGAAAGTATGATTAGTGCCCAGGTCCCCATGAGCAATATTCAAACTGGGTCCTCCACAATTTCTAAGGACTTTCCCAATCTGACTTTACAGGGGAAAAACACACACGACAGGGGGGAAACTGTCACTAATGCGGGCTGTTGCATGGCACCAACTAATTTGGTGCCTCAGGAACGTCCTAGGCCACCAGGAAAAACGTCAATACAGGATACCCACAAGCGGGGGTCGGTTGATACCCCTTCCAATCAGGTCGGTAATGATCTGGAATTAAAATCCCAATCACAGTGTCCCCCAACTATAAAATAACCACCCGAGTCTGCACCATATGTATTGATTCTTGCAGGAACTCCAGCACTAGGAAAGGGTATATCAGAATCACACCAAGAGCTAAAGCACAAAACTATTCACTAGTTAGCTAACCACAGCGATTTTAGCTATGAGAACACCCACGAGATCTTAACTACAAGAAGGGTAGGATGGATTGGTAAACACCATAAGGATATACAAGGGGACTGTGTAATAAGTAATTTTAGAAACCCATGCATCATCGAGCACATTTTAGCGACAGAACACGGGAAGAATAGGGGGTCTATTATTTTACTTCCCTTAGGGTATTTTTACCCCCCAATAAGGCCTTATTACCAAGAGCATTTATTCCAGCTGAAAAGGAGAGCTCCAATCATAAAAGTGGTACCCCCAAACCCAGGCCAGTTCTACAATTATCCAATTTTTAACATCCCTACTAGCAACAGGTATAGTCCCCTTGAGGGAGTGGATTGACAGGGGGGGTCAATCACTACTAATAAAATGGGAATAATCTTGACATTACCTGATTTACAGCATCAGGGTAGGCAAATAGGGACTATTTCTAAGATTGGGGAGGATTCAGTTAGTGGGAGTCAGATTGGCTCCCGTAATCTAAGTCATCCTCTTTTGCGGCCTGACCATCCTGATAACCCAGATCATCTGATGCATTTAGCTTGTAATCCAATGGCTGGTGTCGAACCAACAAATACTTATCCTAACCAAATAACAGTTGTGACCCCGTATAAGATCCCGTCTAATACCGATGTAACAAGGGTCTTATCTTGGAATATTGCGGGTTTAAGTAGTAAATTAGACGACCCTGACTGGGGAACGTTTATCGATCAGTTCAAAATCTGCATGTTCCAAGAAACCTGGGCAACAAGAGAGGTTCTTAAATCAGGTTATGCCAATTTTTATATTCTGGCATCCTTGAGGGGAAAAGGGAGACCTTCCGGGGGCCTCATCATCTGGGTGAGATCCCACTTGGGGTGTTCTGCATCTTTAATTGATACAGGCTCTAGTGACATTTTATGTGTATCGCTAAAATTTCCGGGAAAGCCCCCTGTCGTCCTAATCAACGTATATTCACGACCCTCCCCAAAAGGCAATGAATCTAACACTGTGGAGGAACTAATAACCTTTTTAGGTACTATTGACACCAACCAGTTGATTATATTAGGTGGGGATTTCAACTGTCAATTTGAACCATTAGAAGGACTCCCTCTCGTTGGCTTGTGTGATGAGGATCAGTTTTTAAAAATTCCTGTGTCAGGTTGCCCTATAGTCAAAATATGGTCCCCATTGGCGATCCAGATGAGTTGTCTCACTATGAGGCACTCTCTTCGTGCTTGCAATGGGAGATCACTTTCGGAGACATCGAATAGTTATACATTCCATAGCAAAAATAGGGGGTCCATTCTAGACTATATTTTTATTAATTCACATTTTTGGGATAGGATGTTGGATTTTAAGATAATTTTTCGTTTAGATAGTGACCACTCCGCCCTTGTGGTGGAACTCAAAGCGCTGAATATAGGGAGTTCGCTGGATATGGATAACCCCCCTGATTCTAGGCTTGTGGCCACGCATTGTAGAAGGAGAGTGAAATGGTCTAATTTTACTCAATCAGAAGAAAAAATGGCCAGCTTATATGATGCCCTGCTTCCAGTTTTTATAGATGCATCCAAATTGCCCAGCCCGATTGGAGAGGGTATAAACCTTCAGGTGGCCCAATTAAACTATGATAAACTAGGAAAAATTACCTATGATTTCTTTTTCCCAACTAAAAAACTGAAAAAAGACAAGTGGCCTATTCATCCATGGTATAATACCTCTTGCCGACAGGCCAAAAAGGTACTGGTCTTAACTATTAAAACCAAAGACCGCCCCTCAATTCGGTCGGCAAGAGCTAACTATAAGGCAGTTATACACGAGGCAAAACAAAGCTGGGAAAGAGAAAACTGGGCTACTATGAAAATCGCTTTGGGTGATAGAGACATGAGGACTTTCTGGGAAATCGCTAACTCTGGCACAACCACTCTACGTAGTGCGGTTGAGCCAAATTTAGACGAACAAACCTGGCAGGTTCACTTTGAAACTTTGTATGCCAAGGAATCGGGTGTTGATTTTGTTCTTGGTAGTGATCTATCAGCTCCTGGTCCTGTGGTCACCGAGGATCTAGATCCCCCATTTATTGGTGACCAGGGTTTGAGTATCTCTATAAAAGAAATAAATACCGCACTGGTCAAAATAGCTTCGGGCAAAGCCCCAGGGCTGGACAAGATACCTGGTGATTTCTTCAAAAGTGAACCTGATATTTGGGCTCCCTACTTTTGGATGCTCTTTAATTCAATTATGCAAGGCATGAAGATTCCCCTAAGTTGGCTTGGTGCGGAAATCATTCCGATTTTTAAAAAGGGCTCCCCACTCCTCCCAACCAACTATAGACCTATAAGTCTAATAGATATCTCCCAAAATTTTTTTGCGAGAGTTCTCCTCCTTAGACTACAGTCATGGATGGAAGAGAGGGACATTTTGTCTGTTCTCCAGGCCGGGTTCAGGGAAAAACTGTTGACCCTGGACCAAGTCTTAAGATTACAATTATTGCATTGGAAAACTGTTTGTCTACAGGGGGGTAGTCTCTTTTTAATTTTTGTAGATCTAAGATCAGCATTTGATCTAGTACCAAGGGAGAAACTATGGTCTGTTTTAGGTGAGATGGGGGTCCCTGTTTATTTAATTCAACTTTTAAAACGTTTGCATTAAGGCAATTATGCTCAAATTAGGTATGGGAAGGACGGTAACCTTACAGCTCCTATACCAATTAATCGGGGCGTCCGACAGGGTTGTGTGCTCGCGCCAACCTTGTTTAGCCTTTACATCAATGGCCTGATTGAAGCCCTGTCAGCAGCAAAAGATCTGGATGCTCCTAAGTTAGCTTCTCGTAGAATTTCGGCTATGATGTTTGCCGACGACACCCTTTTGGTTGCTAAATCACCTATGGGGATACAAAGGGTTTTGGACAAATTTGAGGAGTTCTGCAGGGATAGAGGTTTAGAAATAAATCTCCAAAAAACTAAATTCATGGCATTCAACTGTCCAAAAAGCTCACGCCCTAACCCATCTCTAAACGGTAAACCCCTCGAAAGAGTGTCATCCTTTGTGTACTTAGGTTTTACAATTACTGAGTCCATGGAATGGGGGACTCATATTACAAAATCTACGCTGAGATTAGCACAATCTTCAGGAGGTATTATGAAGGTTTTTAATAAATCCAGCAAAAGATCTGTTAGTCCAGCAATTGAAATATATAGGGCTCAAGCTAGGGGTGGGGCTTTATACGGCGCAGAGTTATGGGGCCACCATAACTTGGCAAAACTATCGCAGGTGGAGAATCAATACCTAAGACAGTTATTTAGACTACCTCGTAGTACCCCTTTGGTCCCGCCACGTCTGGATATAGGTATAATTCAAATAGCTGAAGTAGCGGCCCTCAAGCCTATAATGTATTGGCGTCGTCTTTGGACCGCTCCTGAGCTTATACCATACAGGGAGGAGCTCTCAGAGGTATTGAGGTTACGGGGCGCTGTAAAAATCCCGTGGTTTGACCATATAAAACTTCTCTTATCTAGCTTGTGCTGCTCTGGAGGCAGCACATTCAAGTGAAATATAGAGCGGTGTTGAAGTAGCCGCTCTGTGTTTCACTGTGCAGGCGGCAACCCGGCTGCTCTTTTAGGAGGGGTGAGCGATCCCCTTGCAGGTGGGGGCAGTAAGTGACAGCACCCGCCTTCAAGGGGATGTCTAGGGGGTCGACCTCTTCCAGAGGACTGCCATTAGGGGGCTCACTGTCACCACGCCTCTTGACAGCTTCTCTACCTTTGCGCCTGTTTTTATAATACGGTGCGGTCGAAGAGGCCGAAATATCCCCTCATTTTCATAGGGTCGCGCCCCCATGCAAATGAGGAAATGCCCTCGGGTGATAGGGATGGCGCTATATGAGCGCCAGTGCTATCTATATTACAAAGGGGCTGCAGAAGATTGTGCTGCCCCTTCTGTAATTCCAAAGTGCCTCAGGGGCATGTAAAGCAGGCAGAAACGCCCGTTGCGCCTGCCGGGGCGCTTTGTACTGCAGAAAACAGACCTTAAGAACCCCTCAAAAAGCTTTGTTAGGGTAATAATAACAAATTATCTTAAAGATCTTTCTACAACAATACTAAGAGAAAAATTAAGAAGGGGTGAAGAAAAAAGTCAGCAATCTAATTTATTGATCACCTGTTATACTTATTCTTGTTATTTCAACACGGGAAGTATACAATTCTGTGTCTGTAGCCTGAATAACAAACAGGAATATAAACAGTAATATCGAATTCTTTCCTACAATTCCAGTACCATTTTGAAATGAAACAATGTTTTTTGTTACTACAGACAATCCTTATATTTTGATGTATGCGGCGCAGTAATATTTTGATAACCTAAGGTTATAGTGTCCTCCACAAGATGTCATCATTTAATTCCTTTTTATGAGTGCCTTATCATTAAACCTAGTGTTGTTCTCGCTCATAAAGTGCATTTTCAGTGTTTTTGATATTTGGGTCTAGCTGTTCAATCACCACCCATCTGAGATCTTTTACAGTGTGTGCCTTCGCAATAAAATGATTACTCATGTTTGTAGTATTCTTATTGCATCGCAAATTGGTGTGTCACAGTTTTTTAACCAATCTACAAAACATGTAACTGATGTTTCATAACCTTCCCAGACGATCAAGACATCACCTATATATATTCTACAGACAATATTATTTTGTCTGTGTAGTTTGTTATCAGTTTGCACAAATGTGGACTCGAAATTGTACAGATGCAGACCTGCCAAATTAGGGGCAAAGTACTGCCCATAGATATTCCATGGGTCTGTAAGTACAATTTGCCCTCAAACTCCTAAACATTTGTGTTAGTGCCAACCTTGTACATTACAAGAAGAAATGGCGTCTCCCAAACTTACCTCGCAAGGATCCATGTTAGAAACAATCATTACATGCAATAGAGTACAGGGATTTTGTTGAATTCCCCTCACCCTTTCCCTTATAGATCACACGCATAAAACTACTGGCCTACTACTCTTCAAGATATTTACTAGGAGCCAAACTAGTGAAGAATAAATGCAGAACTTTGGTAGCTAATATCACAATAATTGTAGTGATTGAGAATTGACAGAACTTATATATGTAGAGAGGCTCCATGTTATTCTATATACTTTCCCTTCCAAATGATCCTTGGTAATTTAGGATTTGCACCTAATAGTCTGTCATTGAGAGAGGGGCAGTATGGTATTGGATACCTTGCTAGTGGGCTGTGTCCTTGGCAGTGAAGAAGCAAGGTCACTGGATTCCATAGTGTGCTTCTGTGCTGAGAGAGCTGAAAACACTTTTATATATTGTTTCATACAGTTATCATAAGAAATATTCCCCACGATTATTGACAAACAGTGTGAAGAACTTTGTGTGGAACTCTTGCAAATCGTACCTCTCAATAACCATTTAGGCAAGCAATAGGCAATAAATCTAAACTCATCCTCCATTATATGTACTAAAAGCACATTTTGATGATACATACAACTTGGACAACATATAGTTATATAACGTGATCATTGTGTATGAACAATAATCTGCATTAGCAGTAATTGAACGAGGGCATGGTGGGCAATTGCAAGGTGGCTAATGGGTAAACACCCAATAGCTTGAAACTTTGAAAACAAGACCACTTCTGGCCTCCAGTGTCATCAATAATCAAATGCAAGAGTATTTGCACCATACACTGTTATGTAGGTCTGGTCCACTTGTAGCTGGTGACACCCCACTAGATTCAGGTCACGATTCTTAAGCCATTGGAATTCTCATTCCGCTATGAAAGTTTACATGAGAAAACACTGAAAAGGTTCCTTTTGAGTTCATGAGATCAGACCATGAAATTCTCTCACAGATATTCTCTGCGTCAAAGCTGATCTTCTGTAATTCAAAAAACTTTTAAAAATGGGATGGGTTTGGTTTAGGAAACAGGCTTCTATAGGCTGGTCTTTGGTTGAGAATATAAGGAATCCAATTGGCTTGCTCTGGGGCAAGAGGTCACAATCTTGATGTGACCAATCTCACAAATGAAAAAAACCTTGGCAATCTTTAACCATCTTTGGTAGCTTGGCCTAAACAGCAAGACAAACTTCCAGAGTAATCTCAATGTGCTTGAAAGAAGAATAAAGACCTTATACGTTCGAACTAAGTGTATTACAAAGAATGCAAATCATGTTAAAAAAAATTAAAAACTGAATATCAGTTGGACTGTATCCAATACACAACGCACTGAGTAATATTTGTGTAAGATGTTCTTCTAGTAACAATCACTCCCATGATAGGTGATGTGGACACTAAGTGAAAACTCAAATCCTCTTCCATAAATGAATCACACAATCAAAGAGCACTAGGAAACGGAATATGCATTTTAAAAATGTCATTTTAAAAGAACGCTTTATTGCATATTATATGAACTGTAACCACGCAGCGTGAAAATTGACTAATACTGTAAAAAGAAGGAAATATTCTAACATGGTGATTATATTTTTAGCACTAACACCATTATATTCTACCTCTAGGCACTATTCTGGTTCTAGCATATTATGAAACAACTAACCTATCTTGAGTTTTAAAAGTAGTGCACGCTCCATACCGGATTCAGAACTGGGCGTATTGTTCTTTCTGAATAGCATGCCTGCTACTTATTGCATAGAACAGCTGTGTCTCAAAGAACAAAACAGCTGTTCCAGCTGCCGGTGAAGGCCACTTTCCTCCATACTCCAACCTTCGATTAAGTGGGTGCTGAAGTCATGGCCATCCTGGCTTTATAGCGCTGGTGCCTCAAAGAGCTTATCCCTAACATTTAGCACGCTGTGCTCACTTTCACACTCAGAGGTGTGTTAATTGTAGGAAGAAACAGTCAATAACCATAGTAAAATGCTCTTTCAGCTATTTCAAATGATCAAACAATGTTCTTTAAGGGAAACAGTCCTCACCGTCTAGAAGCTTGTGTTTGTATAACATGGATAACATTGATATCCTTCTACAGAAATAATTAAATAACACAACTGTCTACACAGAACATTGATTATCATATGTGCATGGAATAACTGAAGAGCCAAACAACATGCTTGGAATGTGCAGTTCATTGGCTCACAGTTCTGCATTTCTCTTTTGTTTAAGTCAGGATGGTATATAGCTGTTCTTGGCTGTCCTATCCAATTCCTACGCTTACTTCTAACTTTCCTATACTTTTCCTCCTTACTCCTACTCCTCTACCTAAATCGAGCCAGCAAGGGGAGAACCACACAAAATGTACTGTACTACTGTGACTATGCCAAAGGTGGGGTTGACCCATGTAACTGCTTTATGATTCTTGTGTGTACCTTATATAAAAAAACAAAAAAGTATTTTAAGAGGAAAAAAAAAAAGAGTGTTCGCTACACAATAACTATTTCTATAACAAAGGTTTAGTTGGGACAACAGTGGACCAAGAATGTTCATTAGAGAGCAGTGTCTCTTCTGGAGTCCAGAAGGGCTGGGTAAAGTCAGATAACTCTCTAGTGCGATTGAAAGAATGCAATAGTTTCTTTAAAATGTATTTTACAATCGACAATTAGAACAACAAGCAAGCAGCATCAGTAAGCTGCCAAGACCCTCACCTACTTAATACCATCTTCCAATTAAAATTCAACACTTACATCTCCTCTGATAGTGTCAAATTATTCATATTCCAATTATTGCCTGAGTTCAAATTCATCAAACTCATTCATAAAGTGAGCACTGAAAGTGCTAATTTTAGACATGGTCTGTGCTGCTGTCTTAAGGAGCTGAAGAGCCAGAGTAGTGCTATTTTACCATGGTATGTAGTAGTGACTCGTTTAACCTTTACAGCTTGTTTTGCTTTTAACTGGAAATGTAGCAGCATTTGTTGGCACAGCGAAAGTAAACAAATAAACGAAACAGCAACATAACAGCACATTTAAAACATAAAAGGCAAAACACAACAGTACAGTCAATACAGAATTCAACACAATAGCCACAGTACAACACAAAATCACATCAAGATAATGCCGCACAAAAAAAACAATACACAACAAAAAAATACAATAAATAAATCAAAAACATTTGTGTCACGCATTACCACCATCAGAACTCCTCTTTCAGAGAATAACAGTAAAAGGTGATTACTCTAAGCACAGCTTTAACATACCACCAAGGATATGAAAAACTGTCAGTCAAATATGTTTTGTGATCTGTTCTGTTGTCTGTACACTGGGGCAAAAGTATAATGGGAAGCTGTTGTTTCAGGGTGTGGATTATGTGTTTAAGAGATGAAACATAAATGCAAAAAATTTCACATATAGGCCTACTGCCATCTATTCTGTGTTTTACTGTCAAAACCTTCACATGTGACCATTTAAAAGTCTCTAAGAATAATTCTTCATAGGTCAGAGAAATGTTTTATTTGAAATATAGTGATGCAATTTTTTTCCAGGAAGAAACTGTTCCCTATCTTTTATAATAAAGTCATATTTTGACCAGGCATATTTTCTGTTTGTGACTATTAGACCAGTTAGAGCAGCCAACAACATGTGTCAAAACTTTGACTCATCGGGGGCGTGGTCTGGCCATGGGGGAAAATGGCCGCTTAGATCCGGAGTTCCGCGCTGAGGGGAGCCCCGGACTTCGACGACAGCTCATTCAAACGATGTGATTGTCTTCCTGTGCTTTGGTTTTAGTTTTCGGAAGAATTGGAGAGGCAGGCGCGGCGATTCTGGTACCATGAAGTTCCCTTGGTCATGCTTTTAGGCCCTGATGTGATCGCGAGTGGCTGATTAGCACTCGGAGGATACGGCAATTTTGGGAATGACGGAGCTTCTGAGGTAAACTCGAGAGTAGCGTCTGAGGAGAGTTCTACTTCCTGCTGGTCCCAGATTCTTATTCTTGAATGCTCTACCTCGGACTGGCCTCCTTGTATTCTTAAAATTATGGAGCTTCTGTTGTAATTTCATTGGGCTGGGTCTGATGACGCAGTTACTCATTGAATAGAAACAAGACTGTCTACACAATAGAAAATTGTATTTTGCTCATTCACTTCAGTGTGCAGTCCTGTACCAGCTTTTCCGCACTGACATTTTCGCTCACTTGCCTTTTAAGATATGACATTACAGGTAGTTAAGTAATACGTGTGGTTTGATGGTCTTCACGTTATCTTCTCTGCGAGCCAAATTTTTTTGAATTATCGGTCTTTGCTTGATGCTTCACGCTCTACCCTTTCTTACACGACTGTGGAGTCTCTTGGCAATAACAGACTCTTATACTACGATTGTGGTGACTTCTTTGTGTTCTTTACTCCAGTTTGCTACTGTGAAGGCGATTGTAGGTACAATTTGACTTTATTGCAAGAGTCTATTAAGGGAGATTTACCTCAACTGTGGAATTTGATTTCACCTATCTACAAATAACTCTGATTGGCTTGTGTGAAGTTTATTTCTATGGGCCGCTTACTATACGGCAATCCCGCAGCCCAGGTCAACTGTGGGGGTTTTCTCTCTGACCCCTTTCCAATCCAAAGAGGTACCCGTCAAAGCTACCCCCTAGACCCCCTTTTATTCTTACTAGCCATGGAACCTCTGGCCTCTCTCATTTGCCAATCATCGCAAATTCAGGATGTACCTATAGCGGGAGGAGTATCAAAACTATATTTATACGCTGATGACATCCTTCTTACTCTTAAGGATCTCTCCCATTCTTTGCCAACCTTACTCAGGACTATTAATGAGTTCTCAGCCCTGTCTGGCTACAAGGTGAATTGGGACAAAAGTGAAGCTCTTCCTCTCTCTTCTGGTACCACAAAAGCTTCAATTGATGGATATCCTTTTTGCTGGAAATCGTCCCAATTAAAACATCTAGGAATCCTGATTAATCGTGGCTTGAGGGGATGATTTCAGACAACCTCACAGCTCTTATAGCAAATGGAAAAAAATGATATTAAGAATAATAAAGTCATTATAAAACGCCTGGCTACACCGACTGGTGTGTCCCCACGCTATAGAAGCAGTTACGTGCAGGAGTCAGTCAGGGAGACACTGCTTTTAACTTGTAAAGCCAGATTTTTAGGCCTCTACGGGAGATGTTCTCAGATTTTTCTGTGGCAGCAAAGGTGGCAGAGTGTTTCAATTTTTGGCTGCCAGATATCCAAATGAGCGTGCACCCATCCTTGCCCTTTTGATTTTAGGTACTTTGAGCAGATGTGCTCCTGTCGATCTCAACTGCCGAGTAGGATTGTAGGGGGTCAGGAGATCATACAGGTAGCTGGGATCTTTCTCCTGTAGACTTCCATGACAGAAACATAAGGCTTTAAAGAGAATTCTTTTACTGACTGGCAGCCAGTGAAGAGAGTCAAGGGCTTTCATCGCTGAGGTCCGCCTAGGTAGATTGAGAACTAGGGGTGCCGCCGCATTCTGAATGGATTGCAGCCGTTGCAGGCTTCCTTTAGATGCTCCCAAATACAGGACATTCCCATAGTCCAGCTGCAAGGTCATCAGAGTGTAGACTCGAGTTTTCCTTGCAGAGGCAGGAAGGGTGTCCAAGGTTTTCCTTAGCATTTTAAGGGTGCCAAAGCATCTCCCTGCAACCTCGAAAGACAGTTTTGGATCAAGACACACTCCAAGATTTTTTACTTCTGTTTTAGGCGTGGGGACAGGCCCCAACCTCTGGGGCCACCAGGCTGAGCACCAAATGGAGGGGAATTCCCCAATGATCATAACCTCCGCCTTACTACCATTCAGCTTTAGGCAGTTATTCAACATCCATGAGGCTAGATCATTAAGACAAGAGGAGAACTGCATAGATGACTCATTGGAGTCCTGTGCTAGGGTCACTACAAGTTGGGTGTCATCCGCATATGACACCATGGTGATCTTGTGTTTATCCACATTATCTGCCAAAGGGCCAATATAAAGATTAAACAGAGTGGCTCTCAGAATAGAGCCATGTGGAACCCCTTGTAGGAGTGGCAGTTTTTGAACAATGTGGGTGCTGTGCAACCTGGTAGCTGCGGTCCTGTAAAAAGGACCGCATCCACTTAAGTGCTTCTCCATCTCCATCCAACCCGCACACCCGGAGACGTTGTAGGAGAAGTTTGTTGGATACCGTGTCGAAGGCTGCACTTAGGTCCAAATGACCAGGGCAGCCGTCTGACCGGCGTCCACACGTCACCGTAGAGACTCTGTAGCAAATAGAAGTGCTGACTCAGTAGAATATGAGGCTCTAACCCCAGATTGTGTTGGGTGGAGAAGATTGTGCTGATTGATATGAGCCACTAATTGTTTGTTCACCACCTTTTCTGCAATCTTTGAGATGTAGGGAAGCAGAGAGATGGGGCGAAGATTTTCCAGCAACTCTGGGTCAGTCGAGGGCTTTTTCTGCAAAGGTAGAACAGTTGTGTGCTTCCATGTCCTAAGGACTTCCCCACATTTAAAAGATAGGTCCATCAGTTGCTGCACGTAGGGTAATATCAGATCTATGTCCTCCTTTATTCTTCTCGGTGCAACTGGGTTAGTAGGCAAGCCAGATTTAATACTTAGGGCCACCCACTTGAGATCTGTCACTTGGGGGGGATAGAAATTCCCGGAGAGGATTGAACCCCAGCTCAATAGATCTCTCAGACTGTGAGGCAGGGCCATGATGGGCCTCCTCGGGGGAGGTATTGTATATATTAGATATTTTCAGTAGGAAGAAATCGGCAATCTGATTACATCGCTCCACAGAGCTAGTAGGTGTGATCAATGTCCTCTCTTATTTTCTGCCATTTATATTTTCTCCTTATAGTACGCAGTGCGCCTCTTTTTCAACAGGGAGTGGTACTTTTTTATGCTATTTTATAAGCCTCCTTGGTTTCTTTAGAGAAATCTGGCCTCCATTTATGCTCATGGCGTATGCAGCATTGTTTAGTGGTTCCAAGCACTTCATTATACCAAGGAGCTGATTTAGACCATCTCTGCGGAATCTTTGTGGTCCATGGTGCCACTACATCAAGTGCTTCCGAAATCCACTTCTCCACTTATGAATTAGTCATGTTAATCTCGTTACTCAGTAGATTTGGATTATTCGGTAATGCACAGGAAAAACTCTCATGATTAAACCTTGCCCATTTTCTCTGTGGAAGAGCAGAGTTCGATTGTTAAGTGGGTCGGTTTTAATTAGAGTAATGGGGAAGACTATGAGATGGTGGTCGGACCATGGGATGGGGACCGGGGACTCAACCACTAGCCCAGGGTGATTCGAGAAGATGGGGTCAAGCAGATATCCCGCCCGATGTGTTGGCGCCATTGACTTGAGTTCTAGCTGTAAGGTAGCCAGCTCTTTGCAAAGGGCTTGAGCCTCAGTCTTCAGGCGATCCTCCATATGTAAATTTAGGTGCCCCTTTACTATGAAGTTGTTGTAGTGGAGTGCCAATCGCGTCACTATTTCAGCAAGATTAGGCGTGAAGTCAGTAGCCAGCCCTGGTGGGGGGTAGATTAGAAGACTGAGTAAAATCACTGGCCCTCTTTAGAGTGAAATGCGCTGCTTCTGCCTTTTCTACTTGGACTTTATCCAAGGTACAATTTATTGACAGGTGGAAAATTATGGCTATCCCATCTCTGCGCCTGATAGGGTAGTCTTGTCTGAGGATGCCATAGCCCTCTGGGAGTGCTTCTAATATGTCGAGGGCAGAGTCTGCACTCAGCCAGGTTTCGGTAACTGACTTTGCCAAATGGTCACTTTTGAGCTTCTCCATGTGGGGAAGAATACAGGCGGTAAGATTGGTCACTTTACCTCGCTTTACTTATGCTCTAGGGATGCTTCCAACTGTAGTACCTTTGGCCACTCTTCGATGCGTAGATTCCCGTATACGGACTATACGTCCTCTTCTTTCTGCTTTTAAGTTAATGGCTCGTCGTTCCCATGGTGGTTTAGGTTTACCATCATTAGAGCATTATTCTCTAGCCTTACATATCTCACAATTGGCTTATCTACTCCCAGGTGTGACTGATCCTCCACAATGGCTTACAACAGAACTCTCAATACTTGAGTGTGATGATGGTCTTAACTTCTTATATAGTACTCGTAAACCTCGTTCTTCCCCTTCGCATTCTGTGCTTCATGCTACATATCAAGCACGGCAACGAGCACATTGCCTTTTAGTGGTTGCTCATTGCTTGCACTCTAAAGCCACAATATGGTGGAATGAAAGTATCTGTATCAATGGTCATGCGATCTCCTGGAGCGATTGGTGTTCGAGACAAATCCAGACACTAGACCAGATTATATTAAATGGTGAATTGAAATCCTTTGATGTTCTTCGTGAAGAATTTGATCTTCCTTTACATCGAGCTTCAAGGCATTTGCAATTACAGCATTGCCTGAGAAGATGTCTTGGTCCTTTCCCCTGGACACTAGTATTGTCACTGATATTGGATTATCTCCACACCTGGGGTTGATATAAGGGGGTAATGTCTAGATTTTATTGCACTCTAATTAACCCCTTCAGTGCCCGCCCCTTTCCCCGCCCAGTGCCGGCCGTTGCATTAGCGGGCGGGGTCTATGACGAGCTGGACTCGTCATGGGCACAGCGCCACCGCGGCCCATGACGAGTCCAGCTCGTCATGGGCACTGAAGGGGTTAATCACCTATACTCACAACCACTTCTTGAAGCTATCCCTGAGAAATGGCAGGAAAGCCTACATCTTACTATAGACAAAGATACCTGGCCAGACATATTGGAAGCTCTGGACAAGGGTACTCGTGAAGCGCGCCTGAAATTTTGTCTTTTTAAAACTTTGCATGACTGGTAGTGGACACCATCGAAATTGCAACTAGCAGAATTGTCAACACACTCTAAATGTTAGAGATGTTCCGGAGTTAATTGCGATCTTCTACATATAATCTGTGAATGTCCCTCTATACAACCTTTCTGGACACAAGTAGGACATATGCCAAAGGAAGCTATTCCTCTTCGTCCCCTCTTACCTCTACTGTTATTTTATTGCATGATCTTGGAAGTTTACCTGCTATCACATGTCCTAAGAGTCAACTCTTATATACTGCACTCTCTTCAGCCAAAATTTGTATCTTAAGATTGTGGCAATCACCTAACCCTCCCTCTAAAGAGGATTGGATGGTTGCAATGATTCAGGCGACATCGCAGAATGTGTAATATGTAAACTACAGGATCAAGAAGAAATATTTCAACAAGTGTGGACTTCTTTTCTCCGAGACTCTATAATTTTTCCCTCTTATCACATTGTTTGCTCGCTCCCCTCCCTTACCTTTCCCCTTCTGTCTTTTCCTTTCTTTAATTTCCCATATCTTTATCTTTTTCTTTCCGGGTAAGGAGATGACTTTTCTTTCTTTCTTATCATCTCTTTATGTATTCATTCTTCCATTTATTTATTCATCTATTTGTTCACATATTTTCCCAATTATTTATTTATCTATTTATTTATCAACTTATGTATTTCTCTATTTATATATCCATATATTTATTTATCTATCTATTTATTTATTTATTTATTTATCAACCTTCATGACCTTCCAGTATTCAAAAATACATCATACTCCATATTTTATGTGTGTATTAATTTATTGGCTCCCAACACATTTGCTCGTTCCATAATTTATTCTGTCTAACTTTTCATGATTATAATCAATCAGAGTTAGAATTTCTTAGCATACTCTGTACAATACCCTCCTTTTACGTTATTAGCTTTTTGTTTTCTATTTCATCCCTCCTCTCTTCCCCTCTCCCTTCTTATCTGCAAATTTTCTTCTTTTTCTATATTATGTAATATAGGTAATGTCACTAAACCAATATGGGTCTATAATGCTGTATTATATTTTTATGAAATTACATGCCTTTAATTTCTCAATAAAGAATTACGACACAAAAAAACTTTAACTCATCATTAATGTATCCTTTGTCAGTACCTCCTAATAAGCATGAATTCCACATTTTCACAACCGTATTTAGGAGTTTTAGTGGGATGATTTTATTTATCAATACTTAAAATCTGCTCTATGAAGTACTTCAAAATACGTCACTCTAAACTTCACATTTGTGGAGAACTTTCAGTTGCTCTTACACAAATCCCTTCATCTGTTCCTGTTCAAAGTTGCGTTCCTGTTTGACTGGGCCTTTTAGGCCTCTCCTGGCCTCAGACTTTGGAGAAGATATACAGTCTTGTTATTAACATTCTTCCCCCTGCCAGAGTCACAAAAATAAGACATTCCTATGTTGTCAGTTCCATTAGTATGGATGACCATCTCTTTATTATCACTGCCCATTCTCAGGGGCTGGATGCAAAAGACATTCCTTTTGGTACATTTATAAGAATGGAGGAATGGGAGACCTCTTTTGGTAACCACCATGACAGCCAGGTATTACTTTCTTGCGGAGCTTGTGAGTGTTCTAAAAAGAAGTGTCAGATTTCACAAATAAAATATCACAGGCAAAGAAAACCAACTGCCTTCCACTAGAAGATGGTATTAGGTGATTGACTTGAGTAGAAGAAGCAAATGACTGAACAAATTGGTACTAACTATACAAGCACTTCATGTGTATATTCCCTTCACAAATGCTCATGAACAACCAGCATCTGCTGAAAGCATGTCATACTCACTTATGTAATTTTTTGGACTCCCTTTTATAGAAACAACACTATAAATATCCATAAATAAATGTGTACCCACATTACACTGTGGTCCCTGCTTCACATCACTGTGTGCCTCTTGTTAGAGCTGGCACTCTTAGGCTGGTCTTTCTCAAACATTTTGCCTTTTGCCTCCACTTTTTCCTGCATTCTTTTTGTTGGCCTTAGTACTTAGTACTCTGAGCACTTTACCACTGCTAACCAGTGCTAAAGTGCCTCTCCCCTACACACGGTTTCATTGACTTGTCCACAATTAGCATGCTTAATGTATCTGTAAGTATCTAGTAGAGTGTACTACCTTTGCTCTGGGCCTGTAAATTAAATGCTACTAGTGGGCCTGTTATGGGTAATGGGGTGACCCAGTATCCAGCAGAACCTGGGAAGTCAATTGGTAGGAAGAACAGTTGGTATTTCTTTATAATACACTCAATTCCCTGTTTAATTGGGAATGGCAGCCTCTATAGCAGACTTCAAAACTGATTAATGAATACACAGATATATGTATATATTGAGTCATTGACACCAGAGATCATTCAAGAATAATGAGGTATATTAATATTCATATACCAAGAGGGCTCACACTAGCCCACAGGACCATTAGTTTACCATATACAAAGAATACACAAGAAAAATGGGTACAAGACACACAATGGATGCAGTGTGTCACAGATGCAAACATTTAAATCCACAAGACATTACATATTTACACAAAAAATACAAAACTGATTCAATGATGGTGTCCAAGAAATGTTCTAATAGATTCAAGCATATGTCCTTATTGTTAGGATGTGGGGTATGCTTGATCGTGATAATCGTCAACGTTTCGACCCAATTATGTTATGTGCTCAGGTCAAGCATCACCCTGGGTCTTCATCAGGACAAGAGAAATGAAAGTATGGCCTGTGCAATAAAAGATAATTGGTGTCAATGTGGTGAATAATTCTAATTGTGTGAAAAATAAGATCTTTATGCATCTCAACTTATGTAAATGGCATCTGATTTGGTTCAAGTATAAATCATAAGTATAGCCTCCCCAGGGTGAGGGCCTTACGATTAGGGACTTAAGTGGGAGAACAAAATTCCTATTCAGAATACATACAAAGAGACCATAATTCGCTACCAAGGAAGAGGAGCCAACCATAGGAATGTCTTACCTGGGCAACAGAACGGTTGTCCAGAATTAAGAAATTGAAGGTGAGGAGGAAAGCGCCATGTAGTCAATTCACAAGAGGGTTGGTACAAAGCCCAATACCCACGAGATCCACCAAGGGTCCTCTATTAAGGGAAACGACAATCTCGATGACGGGGAAACCCATTGTCATGGTTGCAGTTCGGGAGCTCTGCTCGCAAAGCTCTCCGGGAAGGTGTCTATGGAAAGACAACAAACAAACCCACTCTTAAATCTGGCTAAGATGGTCAGGCTACACTCATAGGACAAGGTTCTTTTAAAAACATGATGCAGTTTGGGTCTACTTGCACATATGTTCAAAGGCAAAAATGATTAAGAACCTTGGCATGTGTGATATGGCCAACAGGCTCCAGGAAAACATGATATAGCTAGTTAGCCATTTAATGTTTGTGCCACTTGGTTACCATCACATGGATTTGGTCAGGCAAGTTTAACCAAGTCATGACAATACAAAAGGAAATGTGATGGATATTAACAGGTAAACATAGACATTCTATGTAGTTGCTCATTACAAACATCTGAGTAATATATATTCATATAATGAAATTAGATGGAAGGTTTCATTAGAGTATATTAACTCTAGGTTCACCAGGGTGACCTGTGATATAAACATTCATTGTTGTTGCGCAGGAGTACAGTCTTCCAATGCAGATCTACATGTAAAAACATAGGTTACATATATAATCATCACAGACCACTTGTGACGCAGATGTATTCACCCAGTATTGAGGAGAGAAGCTTGTCTAGAAATCTCATCCGACTCATTGAGCCCATTGTTTGCTGTCAAACAAATGTATCAACTTGCACTCCCTTAAGATCAACGTGGGCAGCAGATCACTACCTCTAGGGTTGCGTACTAACTTCTCCAGGACCCACCAAATCAGACTCTCAGTTGTGTGGTTACACTGTTGAGAATGGTCAACGAGAGGGGCTCCTGGCATTTTACAGCAGACCCTCAGACAGTGCTGTAGTATCCTCACCTTCAGCATTCAGCATGCAGGACCCCTTGTCAGCTTGGAAGGAATTATTCTCTAATTTGTAGGGGGGGAGTGAGGCTCTTTTACACTAAAGTAGTCACACCAGAGTTTCTTCTAGAATCTATCTGTTTTTAAAACAATGATGGATGCTTTGAAAACAATCATAAATATTTTGAAAAAATCACCAATGCTTTTCTAAACAAATGCTATCATGCACAGCTGGCTGTTGGCCAAGGATGAAAAAAGTGGTGACCCTTAAATAATTCTGCCGTGCCTGGGGACATGTTTATGTACGTCAGGTAAAGGGATTATGATAGAGTACTGAGAACCTAGTGTCGAAGAAACAGGAGCAAGCTAATTGGTAAAAGGTCACCTATTCAGAATAGTTATTGTTTTGTGGATGTGTCAAATGTATGTAATAGGGGTATACATGACAGTACTAGCCTAAAGGACATGACAACTTAGGTCCCTAATTGTAATGATCTTTTGTGTCACTGACTCAATATATACATATATCTGTGGATTCATGAATCAGTTATGAAGTCTGCAATAGAGTTGGCCACTCCCAATCAAACAGGGAATTAGGTGTATTATAAACTTATACACTACAGAACCAACTGTTCTTCATACTAACTAGTGGCCCTGCAGCACTGATTGTGCCACCCACATAAGTATCCATTTAAAACATGTCTCAGGCCTACAACTGCCAAGCCTGTGTGTGCCGTTTACACTCAATAAATCAATCAATCAATATGAACTTTATTCGGATAAAAACAACATATCCATAAAAGTACAGTTGAAATATAGTACAAGATAAAAGTGTTAATAATTCAAACACATCAAGTAATAAAATTATTCAAAATACATGGTGTTACGAGTGCGTACCACCATTTTTAAAAAGGATCCAACTCGAAAACATAATTCATCATTGTTAATAGCTAGCACCATCCCGTAAGCTACCTTATAGTCAGTAACACATCGTGACTTAAAATACGGAATCAGAAATATTTTGGTGGGGGATGAGTAATAAGAACAGAAAAATAAAAAGTGTAACATTGATTGTTTTGAGGTATTATTACATGGACAGAGGGAGAGTTCAAGGTTGGCCGTGTAACCAGTGGGGAATGACAACAAATATTTCATTGTGTCTGTCCTTAGCCTGAAAAATAAGCCCCTTTCCCAGTAGCCAACAGGTTTTAAAAGATATTTGGGCATAGCTGGGGTTGCGTGCTCAATATCTAGCAACTGAAGTTTTGTTATATTCAGTTGCTAGTCTTGTTTCTTTGTAAGAAGCATAGAGTGATTTTTCTACAGTTTTAATACTGGTGGAGCTGTAATCTAAAGGATTTAAAAAAAGATGTTCCAAATTCAGGCTATTTAAACTTTTATGGACTCCTGCCAGCCACGGTATGTCCATCCCTCTGTCACAATTTAAACAATCCATAATTATCTCCCTGGTCAATTGTGCAGCCGAATTCTTCCAGATTCTTAGCCAAAACAATGTCGGGCGAGCCTTAATAAAATCTTCTACATAAGGCAGATGTAGCTCACTATGGCTAGCATATGTGGAAGAAAAGAAAGGAGCTCCCAGAATTTTGCGACAAAATCTGTTCTCTTCACGCTGAATGGGTATGCAAATAGTGTTCCCCCATACCTCTGCTCCATATGTAGCGGTTGGTGTGCATTGTAATCTGTAAATTTTAATAATGGGAGGAATTAGCTCTATATTTTTAGGCTTGGGTAGCCTAAAGATTATGTTGATAGAGTTAGTAAGTTTTGTTTTGCAATGAACGATATGATCGTTCCATAAACCATTTGATGCAAATACCAAACCTAAATACGGGAAAGTGCAAGTGCTTAACAATTGATTAGAATTTAGAACGATTGAAAGATTAGGATATTTCTTGGACCCACATGACATTAAAAATGATTTCTTAAAATTAGTACATAAGTCCAGGGTTGCCATAAAATCCACGAAGCCATGAACCAGGGCGCGCAAGGCTTTAGGAGTGCGCCCCATTAGCACAGCGTCATCAGCATAAAGCAACGCAGGAATCTTATTTCCATTAATGATTGGGACGTCTTCAGTTGAAATTAGGAGAGATTTGGTTAGATCATTAATATATAATATAAAAAGGAGCGGGGCCAAGACGCAACTCTGTCGGACCCCCCTACCAATTTCAATAGCCTTCGAAATCTCACCATTCCTACCTATGCGCACCCTGGCTTTTAGGTCTCTGTGCAAGTATGCCAAAAAGGAGACTAATGGGTCATCTAACCCGAGATTTAAAAGAATTTGCCACAGCCGTGATCTGTTGACAAAATCGAAGGTTGACGTAAGATCCATGAATGCCAGGTACACTGGTGTTTTCTTAGCTATAGTGTATTTGCTAATAATCAAGTGGAGATTGAGGCACTGTTCCACAGTGCCAACCTTGCTCCTAAACCCCAGCTGAGATGGGTGCAAAACCTGGCTTTCCTCTACCCATAAATTGATCCTATTGAATATCACCCTACCCAGAATTTTTAGGGTATTATCGATCAATGAAATTGGCCTGTAACAACTCGGGTTCGACCGGTCCCCCTTCTTTAAGATTGGGACTATAGTACTATATGACCATGTATCAGGAATATATGCGTTAGAGAGATTATTAAAAACATTAGTAAGAAGTGGTGCCCAAAAATCGGGTTTACTTTTAATAAGATCAATCGGAAGGCCATCTGGTCCCGGTGCTTTACCCCCTAAACTTTGGGTTATAGCTTCTTCGACCTCAGATAGTTCGATCTGTAGTCCAGTAGTGAATATATATTCTTTTTCGGGTTCGTTAAGGATTGGGGAAGCATAGATCTTACTAAAGTGAGCCTCCCAAGATTCACTGGAAATATTACATCCAACCGGTGAAGAAATGTTACCCACAGATTTCATATCTTTGACAGCCTTCCAAAAATTCTTGCCGTTTTTCAGTGCATTTGCCTGCATACGATTTGCCCAGTGATCATTAATAAGCTCCTCCTTTCTACGTGTGATAGCTTTCTTGTAACTTCCCCTGAGCGATGATACAAGAGAGCTTACTCTAGGTTTACTTACAAGAGCCTTTCTTAATGCTCTATTGGCCGCAGAGCAGTCCATGTTAAACCAACCAGGATCAAAATTAGATGTCCGAATCGGTTTAGACAATATTTTTTTAATCCAGGAACATAACCTTGAGAAAGCGTCAACTACCTTTATGTTGCTTGTACTGAACATCAGACATGTGTTGACCAAGTTCAAGTGAGATTTTATCATTGTTTCAAATAAGGCGTTGTTATCAATATTACGCCAGACAATTCTAAGTTTGTCAGTAGATGCCGTTAGATCACATGCCCCAGGCGTGCAATCGTACACTGGGCGGCGGGAGAAACTTAGTATAGTACTGATAGGGTTAGGATCCCCTTGTATTGTTGGGATTACTTCAGCCCTTAATACATGGCCTTCCAGGGGAGTAGTTACAAAGATATAATCAATAGTGGAGGTGGAGCCTCGGCTTCTATAAATTGGGATTATGCATCCATCAGGTGGGGGGACAGCTGCAATCTGCATAACATTCAAAAAGTTATGCGAACTTAAAAGATTCGTTAACTGTTCCCCTCTTTTGCTCAATGGTGCATTAGTGGCAGGCCAAACGGCAGAATAAATATCCTTTGGGATTTTGGCGTTAAAATCACCGCCTAGACATATGCCCTTAGTTTGGGTACCACCGTTAGCTAATTGCAATTTTAAGATAAAATTAAACAACAGAGAAAAGTTCACATTGGGCACTGTTTTAAAATCATCATTGTAAAAATGAATCAAGTAAATGGAGTCCCCCCGAGTATAGAGGGTTACTTGAAATTTGTCACTATTTGTGTGCAGAATTCTAGAGCGACCGCCTGCCTTAATATTTATCCAAGTTGAGATTCCACCAGCAGGTCTGCCTAGTATAGGAATGGGGGACAAGGTATTAAGACATTCAAAACCCTCCATATGCAACTCCTGAGTTGCCCAGGTCTCTTGGAACATGACAATGTCCTGACAGTTGATTAGTTCTTTCCAGTCTGGTAAATTTAACTTAGATGCCAGACCGGCTACATTCCAACTCAATATTTTAAGTGTCTGATCATCTTTTCTTATGGTTGGTATATCAGATTTAGTGGGCTGAGGACTGCTTAGAGTTGGTGCTAAAGTTAATACATCCATTCTTACTTCGTTCAATGCCTGAGTAGGCAGTCAATCTTGACAGGCCAGGCCAGATAGTAGTGAAAATCTATTGAAAGTTGGGATGGAACTATACAAATTACAGGGTGGTGTCTCAAAAACAGGTTTGTAAAAGTAACCTAGGGGCAAGGCACATATGCTAGTATTGTGGCCAGTTTGTTCCATCTGCGATGTCAAAATGGTTTTAGCCACCGATTGCCTCTGAAAATTAATAATTATACAATCCCCCTTGATGATTTTGGGGGATTTTTCCAACCAACCCACTCGTCGTACCATAATGATGTTCTCAATTAGCGAAGTTCTAAATCTCCTATGTTTGGTGAGCCAATCAACGCACTTACAGCGTAATTGCTCCCAAGACTCTGTCTGGTCTTTTCTCAGGGGAGGGACACCTGCTAAGATCACAACGTATGGGCATGCCTCAGGGGGCAGATTTAATACCACATTATTACCCTCAATATGATTTGTATGGCTAGGATCTCTATCAACTTCTTGAAGGGTCCTAGCCGGGCTGTCACTGTGGGATATATTAGTGGGTACATTGGTGGCAAGTGTCGTGTTTATCAATTTACCATCATTAGTTTTAATAGTATGGTCCAATGGCCTTTTAGCGCCCCTAGTACCCCTCGTATCAAGACGTGCGAATCCTATTACAGGTTGCGCAGTCATTGGCTCCCTGAATTGGGGGTTGTGATGCATGAATGCTTTGGTGTAAGGTAGGCATGTTATTAATAGAATCGTTTGTAATTTGCCTACTACTGACACTGGTGAGGTCGAGTGTCCTGGCATTAACTTGAGGCGCATCATTCATACACTGCGGTACAGGGTGTGCTTATTGAACAGGCAGAAAATTAACAATACGATCATGTAGTGAGGAAAGAAAATTATCGAGGACAGACTTAATACAGTCAGTGATGACAGTGGCTAAATGACTGGTGTCAATTGCTCTACTTTGATTATCTTTATCAATATAGGGAAACAAATATTCATTCTCAGTCTGAGTTCCGATTGTGAGAGTAGATGGTTCAATCGGTGGAACATGCACGAGAACCTCAACAGGTGATTGAGTTGTTGTTGTTGAATGAATCCATGATTTTAAAGTAGAGCGAGAGGAACAGGGACGGGTAGGTTGTTTCCTCTTCGCACTCACTGGCTTTCCTAGTTTCCTTTTACGCTTTGCCCCTAAAATGAAAGTGTTACCTATTGCAGAATTTAACTCAGGTGGATCCAGTGTAGTGACATCATGGGCCTCTTCACAAGCCAAAGCAGGGGCAGCGGGGTCACTTACAGTCAAATCAGATGCCTCAGCAATGGGTCCGGGGAGTAGTATAGGTTGCCCTAAACCGAGAGACAAGCGCCTCTCAGTAAGCTCAATTTCATTGCTCACGATGCTGACAGCCCTCTCCAACATATTTTCAATACACGTTGTGGCAAATTTAGTGGTCGGTGCATTCGTACGCCTCCCCATGATTTAAACAGCGAAAACGATGGTGCTATGAGGGGTGACACAGTTAGTAATGTCAGTATAAGGCTATGGTCAATGCTCACCTAGGGGGTAGCTTCAGCCTCTCCTCAGGTGACGGAGATATGGCCCAGTCCAGTCTCCTCCGGGCTCTGACGGGCAAGGACGGGCCCGCCCTTGGCCCGGGCTTCGCCCGGGTGTGGCCCGCACGCGTCCCACGCTGCGGTGTTCTCCCGCGCCTTATGAGCGCGTCAGCTGTGGTTTCTCCTCCCTCCTGGGAGTGCGGGATTGTGGGCAATGAAGTCCCCGGCAGAGTGGCAGTCCTTCTGGAGTTTAGGCAAGCGCGTCCCGCGCTGCGGTGCTCTCCCGCGCCTTATGAGCGCGTCAGCTGTGGTTTCTCCTCCCTCCTGGGAGTGCGGGATTGTGGGCAATGAAGTCCCCGGCAGAGTGGCAGTCCTTCTGGAGTTTAGGCAAGCGCGTCCCGCGCTCCAGTGCTCTCCCGCGCCTTATGATCGCGTCAGCTGTGGTTTCTCCTCCCTCCTGGGAGTGCGGGATTGTGGGCAATGAAGTCCCCGGCAGAGTGGCAGTCCTTCTGGAGTTTAGGCAAGCGCGTCCCGCGCTGCGGTGCTCTCCCGCGCCTTATGAGCGCGTCAGCTGTGGTTTCTCCTCCCTCCTGGGAGTGCGGGATTGTGGGCAATGAAGTCCCCAGCAGAGTGGCAGTCCTTCTGGAGTTTAGGCAAGCGCGTCCCGTTTACACTGCAATGCCGACTTGGCATTTAAAACCCCTTGCTAAGCCTTAAACTTCCCTTTTATTACATTTAAGTCACCCCTCAGTTAGGCCCTAGGTAGCCCAGAGTGCTGTGTAACTAAAAGATAGGAAGTGAACATTTAAATTTTGCATGGCCTGGTAGTGGAAAACACCTAAATTCGCCTTTCTTACTGTGAGGCCTACCCCTATCATCGGTTACTATTGGGAACTTCTTTATTATAGTTTTAAGCTGTAATTCTTGACTGAGAATGAGTAGCTCTGTCATGGTTTATATCATTGGGATGATAATGATATATCATCTTGGCTGGTAAACATTACTATTTTAGAAATGCCACTATTAGAAATATAAAAGACACACAATTGATGGACGGAATGCAGAACAAATCAAATCAAAAAATTCAATTCAGCATTCTTTCCATCAATTGTTTCTTTTGCAGTTGTCGCCCTAAGCGGGAAGTGTATGCCCAGAAGCGGGTCCCGTGCTCACTACACCACTGGATTCAAGCTAGCCTGGCTGAGGAAGGGTGATGCACTGAAACCGGTCCCCGGATGCTTGTTTCTGGTCCAGGGAGGACCTGGCTTGGCAGTTCAGGCTGGACTTTTCCCACAAGGAACAGGGTCAAGACTGATTTGCATATGGCAAGGTCCAAACTGGGGTTGTGTGGTAAGCAAAAGAATGATGGACTTAACCCAGATCCTCGTGACTGGGGGTGAATGTTTGCATTGTTCAGCATTTTGTCCGTCATGTGTTTCTTTTACTATTAGAAATATGGGTATTTCTCTGCTTTTAACGCTCTGTGTGCCTGCAGCCTGTCTCCAATACTCGTAAGGGGGGGGGGGTGTGACAGCTGGACTTTGTGTATTTCTTCTGGTCAGCCACACACAGAGAAAGGGTAGGTGTGACTGAGTGCCCATCTGCATCCTAATCCTAATGGCTCAGCCTAGCAAGTGAAGCTAAGGCTGGGCAATGGAGACCTCAATGCACGTCAACGTCCCTCTTTGAAGTCACCCCACTTCAAAGCCACAACTGGGTACAACTACTATGTCTCTGACCCCAACAAATCAGACTCTTCCGGACCTGTAAAGAAACTCAGCCAGGAAGAAGAACTGCTGTGCTGCTACAAGGCCTTCCACTCTGCTGGACTGCTGCTCTGGAAGAACAGCTTGTCTGCTGTGTTGCCCTGCTGCCCGCTACTCTCTGCCTCTGCTGAGGAAGAACTGGACCCAGAGTGATCTGCAAGGGCATGCTGGCTTGCTTCCTGTTTTGAGACTTATGGATATCAAAGTCTCACCTCCTGCACCTGTGCCTTGTCCATTGGAAGTGGATCCAGGTGCTTGCTCCAGTTGAACCAACGCATCCTCTGCTGCATGAAGCAGATTCAACACATTGCTGCTGTTGCAGGAACAAGAACCAGTGCATCGCATTCAGAGCCAGCACACCATCTCCAGGACCAATGCATTGGAACCACAGCATCACTGGTGCGACAGTATGAGAAGAAAGACGAATCCCCTCAACTGCGTGGAGAACCCCGGAACATCGGCTTGAGAACCAATGCATCTCAGCTTTGGTGCTTCATCTTTGGAACCGGTGCATCACCATCGTTGCGTGGAGAAAATATACGTATCACCTCAACTGCAGGGATCGACTCCAACGCATCTCTCGGCTGCCCCCCACATCTCGCTAATACAGCCAGGATCAAAGTATTTTTTCAGGTGGCCTTGCGTGGCTCTGTATCTGGCCCACACTCCATCATGACCAAATAACCCCCGTAGGCGGTTACTGCACTATTTTACATTTAATCTTTTAAAATTCATATCACGACTTCTACCTATTAAATTCTTTTTGTTTTGGTCTTGTTATATTTATAATATTATAGTCTATTTTTCTGAACTGGGTTGGGGTCTTTCTGGGATGTTTTCACTGTGCTACTGTTTGAATTGTTGCACAAATACTTTATACATTGCCTCTTAAGTTAAGCCTGACTCCTCTGTGCCAAGAGACTAGCGGCAAGCACAGGTTAATTTAGAGTGTGTTTCTAACTTACCCTAACTAGTATTGTGGTTCCTGCTTGGACAGGATGCCTACCTCAGCCAACGAGAAACCCAATTTCCAACATTGTTGATCATTGATGAGGGTAGGACTTGTGTTTGTGCAGTGCCATACAGTAACTTTGTGTACACTGCTACTCCACATCTAGACCACCTCGAACCAATTCTCCCTAATTGACCTAATGTACTATATACCTGTCAGGTTATGCAAATAAGGGTGAGGGGGATGTGAACTATGTGTGCTGTGGTAGGCCAGAAGCAGATTTTCTGCATCTGGTTTGGGTATGCACCCCTGTCAGAAGAATTTGGACTAGCGTCACAGAGGCTTTGGCAGCAATGGTGCTGGAGCCAGTGGACTGTAGCTCTTGAGTGTGTCTATTAGGGCTGGTTAACGGCATTCAACTAGCCAATAGTAAATTTGTGGCAGTGGACTTGTTAGAAAACAGGAGAGTCACCTTGCCCTGGGGGCAAATTAGCAGTGCCCACCAAGAAGCAGTGGTTCTTCGATA
The DNA here is from genome assembly GCF_964204655.1 of Triturus cristatus. Classification (NCBI taxonomy): domain Eukaryota; kingdom Metazoa; phylum Chordata; class Amphibia; order Caudata; family Salamandridae; genus Triturus; species Triturus cristatus. The sequence goes on from NC_140593.1 coordinate 179,723,798, forward strand.
TGGCGTACTGCAGGGAACAACTGGAACTCAATGCGTAGGAACTACCTTGGTCAAAACATTTGGGGGCCTCTTACCACCTATCTGTTGACAATACCGGGGGAGTCGTAGAGGATGGTGCTCAGTGGGCGATAGGCTTTGTTGGAAATTGTGTGCACTGGTGGTAATACTATTGCACAGATAATCTGATCCAATTAACTGTATGTGGCACTAATGTGAACAATGTTGATGCATTCTTTGCTTGTTTTAAAAAGGTAAATTAAAAAACATATATATAAAAAAGTTTACCACAGCTATGGGATGATACTTTGTAACATTGTCAGAGTTAATAATCTCATGCACTTCATCAGGTAGGATCTTGACTGGGTAAGCCGGCTTGGTAATAACCATGGTTAGAGTAGCACATGTATTCCTGAAGGCCTTTACTTCTACCTCAATGATTCTTGGCAACTGACTTTACATTTACCATACTGGCTGTCCAGTTGGCCGAGGGTTCACTTTCCTTGCCACCCAGGGAAACGAATGTCTCTCTAGTGTAACCCCTACAATCCCCAGAGACAACTTCCACCGAATCCCTACACTGGCAATTCCCTTTGAGCTATTACCAGTGGGTGATATCTTTGTAAATACAGGATCCTATTTCTTGTGCCCTGGATGTCCACAGTCATACCACACCCCAACCTTTGATGGGTCAAAGTTCTTTCCCTTATACTCCCTCATCTTGAATTGGGATGTGGCTGTGGGCTTCCCACCTTGGACATATTTTGGGTCTCTTGAGGTTTCTTTGTCTTTTTAAACTTGGCCCCATCTTTGCTCTGGAAGGGGGCATTGACCACCTTTTTCTCTTCACCACCTTGGGACTTCTTGGGCACTCTAGTGCATACCTAGTCATCAGTTATGCTCCCCAGCTCTTTAGGGCTAGATAGCTTACAATCTACCATGTGCTGGTGTAACTTCTCTAAGGTACTATTTGTAAGTATGTGTTCTTTTATCACTAAATTCTATAGACCCTCATAGGTATCAACCTTGTTACCCTTCCAGTGACTTTACAGAATCAATCCATGTTTATGTTGCTCTCTTGTGTATGCTCCTAAACTTTTGTCTATACTCTTCCAGGGTAAGACCAAATAGCTCAGTTAGTGCCTCTCTCATGTGAGGGTAAGACTGTGCCAGATCATCTTAATGAGTAAACATTCTATCTCTGCCTACTGTTGCTATCAGTTCCCAAATTAATGACCCTCAATATTGTGCATTCACCCTCCTCATCCTAGTTGTTCTCTCATAGGATGCTAGCCACCTATCTAATCATCCCCTCTGTATATTTTGGAACAATAGCCTTGGGCAACCTAGGATACTAGGCACCACTTGTGATTAACTCTGCTTCTCTGTTGCAGTCACCATGATCTTGGGGTTTCATCCCAAGCTTGACGTTTCTCTCTTATATGGTCAATTTCTTCTGTTCCAGGGACAGCTTCCTCTCTTGGATCTCAGGGAGCTTGCGCTGGGCTGTCAGATTTTGTGGTGCCTTAATAAGAATGTGCTCCTTTCACTCCTAGACAATGAGACAATTCTTGAAAGAATTGTGGGGACTCCACTTTAATTGTTCCAATCCAATTCCTTGAATTACACATCATTTTCCTCTTCGCCAATTCAGTGATGGTGATCTTCTCATCCAGCTGGTGCTGGTCCCTCCTCGATTCATCCCAAGATTTGACGGCTTTCTCAAGATACTCTTTAGATGCAGTATGGAGAAGTGTGGTTCAATAGTTAGAGCGGCAGACCCTGATGCAGAGGTCTGGCCCGGGACCAGGGTTCAATTCCTGCCTCAGCTGCTCTTGGTTTCAATTTCCCCGGACCTGATAATTCTCGCCTCGGTGCCTATTCTAATCATGGGTCCCACTGTGCAACTCTGGGCAATAGCTTGCTTAATCTCCACAACGGCCCCCACAGCGCTAGGATGCCTGGCTTCACCTTGGGGGGTGCCCAGGAGTGGACTTCTCGCAGGAAAACCAGGAAGGGTTCCACAGCGGTATGAATACAGCGCTACGAGACCTCTGGGTAGAAGTGCGCTATATAAGTACAAATACATTTACATTTACAGTATTCCCTGGGAAAACTTTTCTCTCTATATACAGTGACCTCGGGGTGTTAATCTTGAGTGTGAGCAGGGCAGCCAAATTGATTCCCCTGCTCTACATCTTTTAAGACTTGTAGAAAACTAAATTTGCTACTTTGTGACTTTTCTGATACAGGTACCTTTGGAATTTCAGAACTTGGCAACTTCATAAACTTTTTCTCTATGTCAACTTGGCAGTCTCTTTCAGTGGTTACCGACTTATTAGCTGTCTGTTACAGCTAAACACAACTTCTGTGTCCCACAGCTAGGCCCCAAAGCGAGAATTTGGGTGTACTATATGAAATGACTGTGGGGTCTTATCACGCAGTACACTCGCAAATACCATCTTCGGTCCAGTCAGTCTAGTTTACTTAACCTTAGCTCAACCCCGCGTAGCTGTTGCTGTTAGCAGCAAGGCTTTGCAAAGGAACTTAGTGTAAAGCATTTTACAGCACCAAACAATGAAATAAGAAAGTAACACACCAAGGAGACCTAACACAAATTATGGAAGAAAATAACCAAAATATAGCAAGTTTGGGAGCTGCTTTGGAAACATTGGAAAAATATATTGTGCACAAAAGTATGTGTTTATTTTTCTAGAAATTGCATCAACTAAAAGCTTTCATGAACAGGCAAAGTTGTAAAGAAAAAATGTTTTAACCATGTTTTTTCAGTTTGCTAAGTGGTAGTCAATAGTTCCTATTATTGCAGTTTCTACCTCCATACAATTTGTGAGAGAAAGAGGTGTGAACCCAATTGGTGAACCCGGGCAACTGTGTATTCCTGAAAAATAGATATAATTATGAATTCTGTAAAGGGTTTTATGTGGAGATTGCTTATAGTTTCTCCAAAGTAACTAACCTCTGAACTGGAAGGAGATGTGGCCTAGTGGCTAAGGTTACCAACTTAGAATCTGGCTGCTAGGTTCACCATCTTGTGATTCTGTGTATGAAGGAAAGCTGTGAATTTTTTTAACTTTCCCATAAATCAAAGGTTAGGAGCAGTGATTATTTGAACAGCTCTGAATCTGAACATACACATATTATCATGTGATTCATAGCATGTTGTGCAAAATGTATTCTTTCTTCCACACTGACTTACAATTGGAAGCCCAAAATCTAGAGAAATTCAATAGATAATAAAAAATGTTTCACTATTCTGTGATCGCACACGTCATTCTATAAAAACTGAACCCCATTTGTGAGGGTATGCTTTCACCTGCTGCAGGAAAGGCCCTAAAATGCAATGTGGAGAGTTCAAGATTTTCCTTGGAATTTGAATCTTACTGGGGATGTGGGTTGTGCGGTAATTAGGCACAGGGTCAGCTTACATCAATGGAAACTTACCCAACCAAAGCATTTCTGAAAACTAGATACCCAGAGGAGTGCAGGGTGGTGTGGCCTACATGTATACAATCATTTTTTACTACCCAGATTGTCATGCCAACATCAAACGGTGGCTAAAATAACACATTTCCTATAATTTCTGAGAGGGAAAGCCCTGAAATCTACAAGGAACAACAAAGTCCTCCCAATCAAAATGGAACCCTACTTGTGTGATTGTATCAACCATCCATAACAGAAATGGCCCAAAAAAGCAATATGGAGGCATCAAGATTTTTCATTGCAATTTCAAGCTTTCTAAGAATGTGGAAAGCTGTAGCATTTGGGCCCAGGGATTACCGACATCCAAAGAAGCCTAACAAACCCAGATATGTTTTTAAACTAGACACCTGGTAGAGTCCAGGCTGATGTGTTGTATGGGAGTTTCATCACTTGTCCTTCCCAGAATGCCCTGCAGACATCAACTTTTGACTAAAATAACATATTTTCCTCACATTTCTGAGACGGTATCCTCCAGAATATCCAAAACTAAAAGTCATACCACACAATGTTTCAACACTGATCCCAGTAAAAATGATACAACACTTCTGTGGGTGGGACTGACAGGAAAGGCCCTAATATTTAACATGAAAATGTCAAGATTCTTTCTTGAAATTTCAATCATTCCGGGAATGTGGGTAGCTGCAGTATTTGAGTCCCAGGTCAGTGGGCATCCCCAGAATCTACCAAATCCAAACATTTCCAATAAGTAGACACCAGAGGGCGTACAGCATATCGTTGTTTGTGTGGATTCCACAAACTTTTCTTACCCAAAATGCCATGCTAATATCAAACTTTGGATAAAATCATATAATTTTCCTAGGTTTCTGTGACATAAAATTCTGGAATCTGCAGGGATTGACAAAAGTCTTACCATTCAGCATTTCCAAACTTCTCCCAATAGAAACAATGCCCCACTACTGTGGGTAGGCCTATCACCATTACAGGAAAGGACCCAAAATGCAAAGTAGAGACATCAAGAATTTCCTTTGGCATTTCAACATCTCTAGGGATGATGGCAGCTACTGTATTTGGGTCTACGGTCAGCAGGTATCAAGGGAAACCTACCAAACCAAGACATTTCTAAACAGTAGACTCCTCTGGGAGTACCGGGTGTTGTGGCCTTCAAAGACCCCACTACCCTTTCTTATTTCCTGTAAACATCAAAATGTGGCTAAGGTTGCAGATTTTTCTCAGTTTTCTGTGAGGGAAAGTTAGAGAGTCTGTGGAAACTGACAAAAGTCATTCACCCAGTATTCATACTCATCTACTGATAAAAGCGGCCAAGGGCGGAGGACAGTAAACACTGTAGATGCATTGACTGGGTGCAGGGTCACCTGCTAAGAGTAACACGAGGGAATGGCCTAGCTTTTCGCCATGGTCTGTGCCCAGACCTCTCTGCACATGACCTTTGCCATACGCAGATGCTCTGAGTGGGAGGGGAACAGAGCTATGGCCAGGCACAGTGTAGTGGTTTACCTGCCTCGCGCTGCCTGAGCGCGAGGCGGACATTCCGCGTCTCGCACTGTCAGCGATGACGTAGCAGGTTTTGACGGTTGGGGATTAGAGTTGTATGTGGTGGTTAGCAACTGTCATGATTCGTGCCCGTGGGAGCTCGTAAATAAAGACGTGTTCATCGACGCTGCAGACTTCTTGCTATTCATTACAAATTGGCGACGAGTTCGACTCCCACAGAACCCACATTGGACTACGGTCTACAGTACCTGTAGTACTTGACGCTCTCCGCATTCCTCACGTGATGGTCGGTGTCTATTCTCTGCCACAGCCTTACGCGAGCGTCTGTCTCCTGGTGAACGATCCGGACAGTCTGAGGTGAGGAAACTTGTGACGACAGGCGCGTTGTCTTCGCTGTTCGTCCCTCCCTCTCTGCCTGCTGACACACGATCTTCCCCGCCCAGCTCTTAAAGAGGCAGCTTCGTTTTTGTCACCTTCTGTGCTTATGGTCAGCTGCGCAAGGTTTATCGACGAACATTGCTGGAGCTTAGAAAATCGGTCTGGAGTGGTCTAGGCAGTATCTACATGTGTAAAGAAATGCTTTAAGACAAAGAGAGTGGGCACGAACATAATACATAATTCTTCTCTTAAGACAAAGAGAGTGGGCACGAACATAATACATAATTCTTCTCGCAGTCTTCTTTGTTGCAGTAATAGAGGCTGTTTTAAACGTTGTGGCTCTAGGGAAAAAAAAGAATACTAGCTTTGATGTAAGTTCGCACATCCTTGGTTTTGCCACTGTTCACCACTTATCAGTAGGAACAACAATTATACTTACATTTCCTCATTCGTACCTTTGAGGAAAACTTTACATGATGCAGTCTATTCTTCCTCCACCTCCTTTTCTAGACACACCAGGCGAACCACCTGTGGCTTGGAGAAAGTGGTTCGATGCATTTGAAAATTACCTGGGTGCAATAGGTGCACATAGGTTCAGGCCAGAAAGGAAAAAGTTTTTACTACTTCATTCTCTGGGGTTTGAAGGGAGAGAAACCCTTAAACATTTACCTGATGTAGTGGGTGACGAAGAGGAAGATACCGATGAATACAAAGACACAGTGAAGAAATTAAAAGTCAGATTTGATAAGCAACCCAGTGTGGTGGTGTCTAGGCATAAATTCTTTAAAAGAGTGCAGAAAACCGAGGAAGATGTAGACACATACATTACTGCTTTGAGGAAGTTGGTGGCAGAATGTGAATTTGAAAATTTCAGTGAACAATTGATTCGTGACCAGTTGATAGGAAAATGTCTTGACAAAACCATAAGACAGAAGCTCTTATCTTTGGAAAATCACTCCCTGGATGAATCTATTCGCATAGCGAAAAGTATTGAAACGTCACAATCTTCAATAAAGGAACTGGAAAGTAAAAGTGTGGAAGTTGTTACCCCTGTCCGTTGTAAAAAGTATGAGAGGAAAAAAGAGTATCAGCCAAATAATTTTTTCAAAAGGACTGATATTTGTTACAGATGTGGATATCCCTCCCATGTGAAAAGTGGTAGACCGTGTCCTGCGAGAAATGCAACCTGTGGCAAATGTGGGAAATTGGGACATTTTGACAAAGTATGCCAAAGCCAAAAATATAAGAAAGAACAGGTAGCATGTGCCATGGATGCAAGTGGTAGTGACAGCGATGACACTCTTTGCGAACTCAAGGACATGGTGGTAGTCGTCAGCGAAGGGAACATAAGGAGTGGCAACCCTGATGACTGCATAGATCCCTATGCCATCATTGGAGTAGGTGAAGAAAGTGTGAGACTGCTTGTAGACTCTGGTGCAAGGATCACAATGATCAGTGAATCTTTGTTCAGGAAAAAATGGGGTAACAGACCTCTGCAACCGCCTGACCGTGAACCTGTATCCTATGAAGGGAGAAGTATAGAACTGTTGGGGTACTTTGAAGACATCTTGATTTTCAAGAACAGACACATTTATGGGAAAGTTTATGTAGCTGTCAATGGATTAGACATATTGGGATGGTTCCACCAAGGTTTATTCAGTATGATGCTGTGCCCTGGAGCAAAAGAACAGATTCTGGTGGTTCGGGACCAAACACATGTGGAGGAACTACTCAATAAATATCCCAGAGTGTTTTCAGGCGAATTGGGGAAAATCAAAGGATTCAAACACAAGATTAAGATAAAGAGTGATGCGGAACCGGTAAAACACAAAATAAGGAGTATCCCTTTCAGCATCAGAGAAGACTTGGAAAAAGAACTTTTGTCCATGCAAAAAAGAGGGGTTATTGAACCCATAGAATCGTCTGATTGGTCTTCAGCATTGGTTGTGGCAAGGAAGAAAAATAATGATCTCAGAATCTGCATTGATTTGCGCAATCTAAACAAGGTCATCTGGGTGGATTCGCATCCTCTACCGAATATATCAGAAATGCTGGGTGTAGTCGAAGGTGCCAAGGTCTTCACCAAATTAGATCTGGCCTCAGCATATCACCAAATTGAACTGGACAAGGATTCACGCCATTTCACTGCGTTCAATTCTCCTGCAGGTTTGTTCCAATTTTGTCGAATGCCTTTTGGATTGGCCTCAGCAGCCTCTGTCTTTCAGAGAGTTATGGTCAATTTACTGAAGGGGATAAAAAACGTGGCCATATTCCAAGATGACATTCTGCTGTTCGCAAAAGACCAACAAGAACACGACATAGTGCTGAATAAGATCTTGTCTATATTCCAGGAACATGGGGTAGTCCTAAAAAGAGACAAGTGCGAATTCTCCAAAGACAAAATGGATTATCTGGGTCATACGATATCAAGTGAAGGAGTCACGCCCAAACCGAGTTTGGTTCAAGCCATCGTTGATGCCTCTGCTCCCAAAGACAAAGCAGGAGTCAAATCACTGTTAGGTCTCACAGAATTCTATGCCCGCTTTATTCAAGACTATGCTACAAAAATTCGCCCCATTTCCAAGCTGCTCCAAGACAGAAGTGAATTTGTGTGGGATGATGAATGCAAGACCGCCTTCGATTGGATCAAGGAGCAACTTAGCACTGTCAAGGCCTTGAAGCCATTTGTACAAGGGGTCCAGTGTACTTTGACTGTTGATGCTAGCAGTTATGGACTGGGCGCTGTGTTGACACAGATTGTGGACCAAAAGGAACATACTGTAGGGTTTGCATCCAGAGTATTAAGAGAAGCAGAGACTCACTATTCAGTCATTGAGAAGGAGCTTCTAGCGTGTTGGTGGGGCATTGAAAAATTTAAAAATTATTTGTGGGGACAAAAATGTATTCTTCAAACGGACCACAAACCATTAGTTGCGATTTTAGGATGCACCAACAACCGCGGGGCCACTACCCGCATCGCACGCTTAGCTTCCAAACTCTTACAATTCAACTTTGACATTGTACATATTTCTGGGGGGAAAAATGTAAGAGCGGATGCACTGTCACGTTTACCTGCTAACACCAGTCAGGACTTACAAGGGATTGATGAATGTTGTTCTGATGAAAAGGAGGATTATATTATAGCTAGTGTTGAACTTAATAGTATTCGTTCTATTGATCAGCAAAAATGGAGAGAGGCGTTGGCTGGTGATGAAGTTTCAAAAAAACTTATGAAATATATTTCCCAAGGGTGGCCCAGGGAAAGGAATGTAGATGTTAACTTGCAACCCTATGTCAAGGTGTGTGATGAATTTTCGATTGAGGATGGTCTAATTTTCAGGTTAGAAAAACTTGTTCCACCGGTGGACATCAGATCCACTCTTCTGACCAAAGCACATGATGGGCACCTAGGTGCCACATTAACCAAGCGTAGAGTAAGAGAGTACTTTTGGTGGCCTAAAATGGATAGAGATATTGAAGAAATGGTGCAAGACTGCACTGTTTGTTCCTCTAGTGACAAAAGTCTTCACACTAGTTGTCCCCCTCTCCAACCCATTCCCCTCCCGGGTGGACCGTGGGAAAAACTTGCCATAGATGTCCTAGGACCCTTTCACAGTTTGCCCCAACAATGCAGATTTGCTATTGTTATGGTGGACTATTACACAAAGTGGCCCGAGGCTAAGTTTGTCTCTAAGGTTGATTCCCAAGAAATCATCGACTTCTTAAGGGAAACATTTATGAGAGAAGGGTTTCCCCAAACTTTAATATCAGACAACGGAGTACAATTTGTATCATCTGAAGTACAAGAGTTTCTTAGAGAATCTGCCATTACTCATCACCGTAGTTCTCTCTATCATCCTCAAACTAACGGCCTGGTAGAGAGGCTCAATAGAGTCATAGGTGATTGTGTCAAGTGGGCTCTTGCCCACCACAAAGGTGTTCCCCAAAGTGTCAGGACAATGTTGTGGTTTTATAGAACCACTCCTCATTCTTCCACTGGTGTGTCCCCCTTTGAACTACTGAGAGGTAGGAAACTATGTACCGAGTTTAGACCGGTTTGGATGTCCAAATGGAATAAATCCAATTCTACTCCCTGAGAAATGGATGAGAAAGTGAGGTCCAAGTCTGCTGAGGTCCAGGTCAAACAAAAAGAGTACTTTGATGAAAGGAAGCGTGTTAAGGTCAGAGAATTTGCGGTGGGAGACAGGATCAGAATTAAGAAACCCAGGGGCATATGTATCAAGCAAATTTTTAGTCGCAAACGCTGCGATTCGCAAAATACAGCGTTTGCGATTAAAAATTCGCAAAACGGGATGTATGAGCCACATCCCAACGCAAATTTAAGGAATCGCTAATTTAGCGATTTCTTAAGTTTGCGTAGGCATTTAAGAAATCGCAAATTGCGATTTCTTAAATGAAATGTAACACTCACCAAAGGATTGCGATTAATCCTTAAGAAATCGCAAATTACCACCAACTACTAGTTGGTGTTAATTTGCGATTTCATTTCAAAATGCATGTTTTGTAATTTTACAAAGTGCCACGTGACGCACATACATGCCCTTAGGGCATGTGTGTGCGCCATATGACCACACATGCTAATATCAGGGGTGTATCAGGGTGTCATCTTGACACCCTTGCACCTTTGAAATTATTCTCAAATAGCGATTAGCAAATTGCGATTCGCTATTTGAGAATTACTTCCCATTCATTCCTATGGGTCTCCTGGCCCATAGAAATGAATGGGCAGGTATTCCTTAATTGCGATTTCGCAATTTGCTAATCGCAATTAAGGAATTTTAAGAAATCGCAAAAAGTTTGCAATTTTTTAAATACATCACGTTTTGCAATTCTCAAATAGCGATTCCTTAAAAATCGCTATTTGAGAATCGCAAATGGTGATGTTGATACATATGCCCCCAGGTTTTGTAAGAAAAGGAGAAGCTCAGTATGGGGAAATTGTGGTAGTGGATAAAGTGTGTGGTAATGCTGTTCGAGTCAATGGTAAAGACTGGTGGAATAGTAACAAAGTGGCGAAAGTTAAAGATGTGCTCAATGACGTCAAGTGTTCCAGGTTGAAAAGTGAGGTCTCTCATAGGATCTCTCAAGGTAAACTTGATGTTCAGAGCTCATCTCCCAGCCACGCCGCTGTCAGGAGGAGTACCAGAACAGTTAACATTCCTGTTAGATACCGCCAATGATTTTCTGTGTTTCTTCTAGCCATTGTAGTGTTTCTCCTGCTCTTGCTTTCTTTCTTTCTCTCTCTCTCTCTCTCTCTCTCTTTCTCTTGCTCTCCTCTTTGCTGCTTTCTCTATTTCTCTGTTCTCTAAGAAAAGGAGATATGTAGTGGTTTACCTGCCTCGCGCTGCCTGAGCGCGAGGCGGACATTCCACGTCTCGCACTGTCAGCGATGACGTAGCGGGTTTTGACAGTTGGGGATTAGAGTTGTATGTGGTGGTTAGCAACTGTCATGATTCGTGCCCGTGGGAGCTCGTAAATAAAGACGTGTTCATCGACGCTGCAGACTTCTTGCTATTCATTACACACAGCAGTTAGAGGTCGTTGTGTGCATCCAAATGCCAGCGTGCAGCGTGTTGACAGGGGTTTTGGGAGGAGGCTGGTGTGACTTGCCAATGTTCATGTTCCGATGGATTGGGCTGCTAGGTGTCAGGGTATAGGATGCTGTCTGCAGCCTGGCCCTGCTAAAAGGTTGCTGCGGCTAGTGATTGTACCCAGAGACTATGGCTCTGCATAGGCAATTTGAGTGGCTTCGGGGCTCAGCCGAGGGCCTGCTCTAGTCGAGGTCCTGCACCCTGAAGCTGGTGCACAGAGCCGAAAGCCATGTACATACAACTACTATAGGTAGGACGAAACAGGGCCTAGTATATCATAAGAAAATAAACATTCACTAAAAAGCTCTGTTAAATTAAACCTATGGTTGCATTCAAAGTAAACCTTTTTACAGAGACATCCACATTTTCATTAAAGCACAGTTAAAGTAATGGTATGGTTACAATGCAAACTCCAAAATCCACAGAACCTCCACAGTTAGAGTAATCTGTGCAAAGAATAACTCACACCTCGCCCTTCTCTGCTCATATTTCACACATGACTTCACTGATAACATCTTAAATAAAGCAATCACTGATAACACAATAACATCTTAAATTACATCATTGATGATAACAGGAATAAAAAACACACACAATGTCAGCGATGACAAATGTTTAGGAGGAAAGGAGCCGGTCACCTGGTCTAGGAAAAAGCCGAGCCACATCCTATGTTCAGTCTACAGTGAAAAAAGCCAAAGGTGTGTGCAGTTGTGTGATTATGCAGGATGGTGAAAAAAGTGAGTGTGTTTCTTTGAAGGCCGTGCTTATATGCACTAGAATAAATAGCAAGCAAACCACTGGTGCGCTGTTTGAGTGATAGGAAGGCGTGGCTCACAGTGGGGCTAAAGGATTTCAGCTAAGTCACTGGGTTTATGTGGATTCACAGTTTAGCCCACAATCCCTCCCCCGTATGCAATGATAAAAGACAAGGACAGTGGAGTAAGTGGGCTTACACAACGAAGGGGGTTATTGAACTAAATGGGGCAGTTCACAAAACCGAATACTGTCCAAATCTACCACCGATGCTTTTACATCTGAAACCAGTAGATGCTGTCTGAGGGTTGGGTCCAAGGGATTTGGGAGCAACAGGGAAATGAATGATAGTATCACACATGGCAACATGTGTGCACAGTGTCTGTGTGTTGTCCTAACTGTGAGGGTTTCATTACTGCATCGAATCCCTTTCCCACAGCATCAATTGGAAGCAACGCTAAGTTATATCTAGTGCATTGGGGTGCAATCATTTCTTGTGCACTCCTCTCGCCCCCCCCACCACATGATGGAATATCCTTGTAGATACAGTGACATCATCAGTAGTACTCTTGATGATGACATTTTAGATCTCATCAATGATGTCACCTGTGTGGTCATGGGCAGCACTTCATGAAGGCATGGGTAATTATTTGCGCAGTTTACGATAACTGAAAAATTGTATTAATTTTTAGTCTGCCTTGAAACCATACCATCTTTTCAAATGTGGTTTTCAATGTCACTTTTGAGAATTTTCATAAACTAACCTTAGTTTGATCTCACCAACGGCAACCATTACTTTTCTTTCTCAAAGTGTTTTCGGTGAATAGATAGTTAAAAAAACGACAGGCGTGCGGATGGATGACCGAGCAGCCGGACACACGGACAGATTGTTAGGGATACAGAGACAGAGGCAGGTTTGTTGCTATGAAATATCACTCTTCTGTTCCATGAAATGCCTTTTGTCCTTATTCAAATGGGATTCAGAGTTCAAGATTTTTCGACTTCCTAATTAAATAAAAATGAGTGTGTGTTTCTGCTAGGTTTTCAATCCAATGGAGCAAGTGAACATGAACTAATGTAATCTTGACTGCAAGAAAACACAATTTCCATATTGCCCAGCAGACCAAGTGAGATAATCTTATTTTGCATATTATCTCTTAACCTTTGATTAGGATGATTAGTTTTGATTGGTCGGGAAATAGCTAAAAAGATTTAAGCTCTGAAAACATATGTATTCATACAACTATAGTAGTTTTTTGTTGTGCGTTATTTGAATTGTATCCCTTTGCGGAGCATACCTAAAGGACCTTAGTTATTAATTGACAGATTTTTTGCATCTAAAATTCTAAATCTACAAATTCCTGGCACAAAATAAAGGCATTTCTTTGCATCTGTAAGAGAAGTGTTGGTTAACTGCAATCGGTTGTGAGTTGGCATGTTTAATTAATAAAAAGATGAGAAGTTTGCTTCAGGGTTTAAGTTTCCCAAATTCTCGGCCTTGAGGTTTCGGGAACACTTTTAAAGCATTTAATCGTTCTGATTTAAGAGCCAGAGTAGAAGGAATTAGGTAGATAATCCTATAGAGCACAACAGCTAAGAAGGTAGGAATGCGGTTTTGCTATGTGGATTCACTTCTGTCACACATAAAACACAACCTTTTGACAGACGTGGAGGAACTACTGACCCTGGCTAAATTTTGTATTTAAACAGAAAATAATAATACTGCAACAGTGTGTGTGCCCAGTGCGCCAAACTTTTCTCACAGGATCTGTAATTCACACTCAGATATGCAAATCAAGCAAATAATTGGAAGCTACATATAAATTGTTTGGGCCATGACCTGCCCCACCAGGGTGAAAGGATTCTCCTTCTGTACCCTTAAATCTTCCTACATTTTATTTCTTTGTTTGACAGCTTCAAAGTTTTGAATCCTATAATTCCTGCACAACAAAAGCATTCAGTTGGGCCAACAAATAAGATCACGTGGCTTCTCAGATCCTGCCTAAGGGGCTCATTACGATGCAGGACGGAAGACCATCCGTACTGGTGGTGGAAAACGTTCATCTACTCGCTCCAGGTGCAGTCACTGCGACCACCAAATTACAATTTTCCAACAGAGGCCATTTTCAGTCCGCCACGGTCTGTCAGAGTCTGCACGTACTTTGCGCACAGAAGGGTGGCAGACGGAGCCAATATAGCAGGACCGTCCTGCGGAAACACATTCCGTCCGCCCACCAGATTACGATGTTGCAGACAGCCCTTCACACCGCCGAATAAAAACCACCACGTCGCGGATGGCGGAAACACAACAACGGAGAGGAAAAGCTGATACAGTACCCATCTAAACTGCTGGAGCCACCGTGGATCCTGCGCCACAGGCCTTCCCGCTGCTCTGCCTGCTGCACCTCCGGCAGATAAGACGTCGCTGCGCTCAACATCAGAGGCACATAGCAAACATCTCCACGCATGCAACCCCTGAACAACTACAACTCCCAGAAAGCGTGGCGGCACCACCATGAACGTGGCAACCTGCCAAATGCAAAGTGCGAGGCCCACCCAATCCCCATGAGTGACTCCGGTGGCCCGGAAGGAAACTGAGTCCAATGCCGAGCCCCGCAGTTGCAGAGCATGCAATCCGCAATATCAAAATATGTACGCCGAAGGCTCCCATTTGCTGATGGCTCATTCGCAAAATGTGTGCCACACCGTGGTGGCATGGAAGCTGCGACTGCAACCCTGCATCATTCAATTGGGGCCAATGCATATCATCGCTGCGGATCCCAGCTACCATGCATGCGAACACATACTGCATTTGCATTAGCGCCATGTGAATTGCATCACACATCACAACTCATTAGCCTAAAGTGATTGGTGTACCACACGTGTAATGTTGTGGGCCACAAGGCCCCCATGCATATCAAGTAACCACACAGACACTCTACTTGCATGGGAGAACTGGCCCAGGGCACATGCGTCCGGACACGTTAGTTGGCAGGGTCACATGTCCAGTGATGCCTGTGCTGGGTGGCTGTAGGGTGGGGGATAGGCCAGCACTCTGGGAATGGCTGGTACATCAGAACAACTAGAACAGTGACCAGCTGCGCACTACACTGTGAAGGTATGAGAGAGTGTGACCTTTGAGTAAAGTCTTTACACACATGGTATGTCCAAGAAAGGAGAGAGAAATGATTGTCATGCCTCGGGGCCAGCATGTACTGAAATGAGGGTAGGAGCCCAATAGGACAAAGGTCTCTTGCACTGTACCAATGTTGTGTAAAGAAGCATCCAACCTGTGAACATCACTTGTATATCCCTTGACATCTGACTGGCGTCTCTTGGCCAGGGGTTGTCTTGTGAAGGGCCAGTGATGTAGGCAGACAGTTAGAGGTGTCCATTGTCTGCAAATCAGACATACTTGTAATCCCTAGCATTTCCAACACACGTACTGGAGTGGCGTGCAGTCTGCCCAACTGCCATTGCCTGTAAATGTACTCACCCATGTCATAGAAGTGCACATGTGGAACAAACAAACACAGCTCTTACTGACATCATCGGACATTGGCAGCCATGTGGGCATGTATGCACAATCAATGTGCATTTGTGCTTCATTCAGGTGAACATTGCAATGTGTGTTACGCTAAATCCTCACACACTCACGCAGGACTGACCCCATGATGTCCACATGTATCTGTCCCCCGTGCTGTACATCCATGTTTCATTGTCCAGATGACACTCATTGACCTCATTCCGTAATGTTGTTGTGAATAGGGGGACTAAAGATTGCGGACGTGCAGTGACAGCAGCTACATGCAACTCAGCACTGATACTGGGAAACACAAGTGCTGTGGCATCTAACCACAGGTCAGCTCATCCTTGATGTAGCCGTGTAGTATATGCCATACACATCGACTTATTTGGATATTGTAGTGTCAGTATGGCGAGTGAGTGAAGAAAAGCTACGTCTGAATGCAGGTCACTTGGGCATTTCACGTGACCATGAGTCCTCTCAATGTTGTGGTTGTGTGAGTCTCTGGGAAAGCTGTTCACCGCATCTCATCTATAACTTAGCTCATGCTCGTGTCCCTGACATACGTAGGAGGAGACCACCCATCCTTCGACCTGTCCCCGACCTGGCAAAGCCTACTCTTGTAGGTAAAATATGAACATGGTGGAGGGGACTAATCCTCTCTTCTGCACCGGATAACCTTAACTGTTCTGCTGTGTGGATATTTCCTTTTCAATTCCACAGGGAGAAGAAAATGTTATTTCTCCGGATTCAACTTACCTGGCCACTGCAGCTGCTTATCAGATCGGGCAGTGAGTGGGAACCGAGCAGGTGAGAGAATGTCTGGCTATTTGTACTTCCTAAAATCATCAGGCAAGGCCCAGCAAGACACATACTTCCTGTATACCTAATTAAAACATTTGGTATCATAATCAAGGCTTTGCCACGGATGTAAGCCAACAATAAAAATGTCTAGTGAATAATGATCATGCAAATCCTTTGTCTGTTGGTATTAATGAAATGCATATAAATTGCATTTGATGTGGATAGCTCATTGGGTTACTGCCTTTGTCACTGAGATACTTGCATGATTGATTGTCTCTGTACAATGGGCCCGATTCACAGAACTAACTTCAGACAAAATCCTAAACTTACTACCATTTTGGTATTCACAGAAGGTACTTACTAATTTTGGTATTCATAGAAGGCACTTACTCAATGATGAGTAAGTGCCTTCTGTGAATACCAAAATGAGTAAGTGCACTTTCTTATTTTGGTATTCACAGAAGGCACTTACTCATTAATGAGTAAGTGCTTTCTGTGAATATCAAAATGAGTAAATGGTAATAAGTTTAGGATTTTGTCTTAAGTTAGTTCTGTGAATTGGGCCCAATATGTGCGTGATCTAAAGTACTGTCACACAATACACTGATATGAGTTGCGCTATACAACAAAGAAGAAATGAAGGGCACTGGAGGAGGGTGGCAGGGTGGGAATCCGAGGAGGAGTTCATCAATAAGGGGAGGGGTTACGGGGGCAGAGAGGGAATCCAAGGAGGAGGGCATGAGTGAGAGCCTAAGAAGTCACTCCCACCTCAGGAAACCTCCTCTTCCCATCCGAAGGACATTATATGGAAAAAACACTTTATGAAAGTGATAACATCTAGAAAGAGATTTGTGAAGAAAAGAATGTGTTTCACTGGCAATCGTAAAACTGAGGAGAGATAAGAGAGGGCCCTGGAGCAGGCCTGGCGAGAGACTTAAGCACACAAATCGGGCACAGAGTGGCCCAGCTGATTGTATCGTTGGCCCACCCAAATAAATATTCCTGGAGCCGGGCCTGCCTGGGAGGCATCCCAAATGTTGTGGGAGCCATTGATGGTACCCACATTGCCCTTGTTCCACCACAGGCAGGTGAACCCATCTATAGGACCCGCAAACACTACCACTCCATCAGTATGCAAGTGGTATGCCAGGTGGATCAGATCATCTCACATGTGTGTGCAAAGTATCCAGGGTCGGCACATGACTGCTACATCTGGCGGAACAGCACCATCCCCCCGCTCCCAGCCCACACATGCCCAGTGATGATGACAGTGGTGAGGAAGAAGACCTTCACCAGCATCAACAGCTCATCGCCAACTACTTCCGTCGAGAGTAAGTTAACAATGAGCGACCATGACTGTGTCTGTGTGCCTTGCTGTTGTCTCACAAACTCTGACAATTGTCCTGAGATTTTGCACACATACTGGACTATGCGCAGGATTGGAGAACTTGGGCATGCAGGGACTGAGTACCTCTAAGCACCCCTAAGCACAGGACTCAATTGCTATACTGCCTCATTAGCTCGCCAATTCACTCAGAGATATTCAAGTGCCTGTATACAAGTTGATATGTTGAAGACAAGAAACGGTTTTAAATGTGCAGTATTTACTACAGTGTCAAAGCATGCAACATACGTGCCACAATAGGTTGAGAATGCATGAGTACCTATACAGTAACCACAGTGACATATCCATTTAACATTAAGCAAGATGTCACATCCATAATCCAGCTGGACGAAGACCCACAAGCATATCCTCCCACCCCTTGCAGGAAGGAGTTGTATGGGATGTCCCTGGTCTATGGGCTTTGTCAGTAGACCCCATTACTCAGCCAATATCTGATGAAATTTATATCACATTTGCTGTGTCGCTCTCATCACTAGATGGATTCCTCTCCAAGTGTGGGTCATCCATCCTGCCATTCCATGACATCTATAGGGGATCCGTGTCCTCTTGCAGCTGTAAGTCGGGGTGCTGGGGCCAGACCAGAATGTCAAAGGACAATGTTTCGCGATCATGGATAGAATGTTCAGACAGTACTCCTGGACCGCGCAGACAACAAGCTCCGTGGACACTTCTCATGCGACAGACATATACTAAGGTACTTGCAGGGCACAAGTCCTGTAAAAAGAAGTGGGGGGACTGACCAAGTAAGACAAAATGCTAATGACCTCACAACATCACGGCGTAGTGCTATGAAATAAGTACAATTGTGCGACTAAAATGATTTGTGCAAATACTGGAACAGACTAACTCATCTGACAGTCTTACGGTGTCTGCATTGATATACAGGGACAGATCAAAGGCAAAAGCATGCCTCTCCTAAGTACCTGTGAAGAGAGGCAAGCTGTGTGCCTATGTTTCCCTCTGTGGCATCTACATTTAAATGTAAGGTTCAAGGTGGCCCCCATTCAGCATGTACAAACAAAAGGAGGCCGGATGGCCCATTAACTTTGGCCCATCTGGAGGTGAAAAAAGGCTCCCTTTCTGCCTGCACGTTGCTGCTGGGAATGGAAAGCAGTCAAGGTGCAGGTGCTGCTTAACATGTCCCGGTGTCTGGAAAGTACACCGGGACAAGTTCAGAATATTTCTGTGGGGTCCAACTTCTTGGCAGGGGGGACGGTGTCCACCCTGTGAAAAGAGGGGGCAGGTGCTGTGTACCTGCGTGTGCCCCCGATTCAAGTCCTGGGTACTTGCAAAACAACTACATCATGTAATATTTGTTCGATATAGCCGTATAATGGAAGGCAGGCTCATGGCAGACGACAATGTCCACGACGGTCAGATGACAGCCCCCCCTTGCTCAGGTCTGTGGTACCAAAACTAACCGCAGAGCTCAGCATAGTCAAAGTCAATGCATACAGGGCTAAAGTCAGTGAGCTGGATGACAATTCTTGTCAGGAGGTGTGAAGCAAGGTCAACGAAAATTTAATCAGTCACCAACAGTTCCTGTTGTTGTTAAGTAGTTACGAATCAAAGAAGGCACAGGCAGCTTCGAAGGCAATCAGTTCCAAAAGACAATCCTAATCATCTTCAGCAAAAAGGACTGACATCCAATCCAGCAGTATGAATGAACAGATGTGCTCCTGGCACCACGAGGTTGAAAGAAGCATCCCTTCGCAACCTGGGAGAAGTTCGATGTAGGCATGGCACAGGAGCCATTGCGCAAACGCACAGGCGCAGCTGTCAGCCTGTCTGACACATTGAAAGGCATCCCATAAACGGGTCTCACCGAAGCAGTCCTGCTCATGGACCAACAAAGGACTCACCCACAGCTCATGACCCAGGTCAGCAAGGAATGTGTTTGAAAGGCAGACATCCATGGCCCACTCAAAGAGACATCTTCTACAGGAAAAAACAGGTTGCACGCAGGTGAAATATGCATAGCGGAACATTAGCCTGTAACTGATGCACAGCACAGCCAATGGGACACATCCAAAGAGAAGCTGCATGCAGTCACCGTACAGTTGCAACTGCCCGGGCTTGGCCTGACCCACAGGACGGTCAGACATGGCGTGAGAGCACTCTGAGAACCAGCACTCAGCTATACGGCCAAATTAATGATCTGCAACTGGTAAATGCAGTATGGAATTTTGAGGAATGACACCCGGTGGTACTCCACGAAAAGCATGAAAGGAAGGAACAAGGCCAGAGCCCACAAGAACAAAAAAAAGTGTGCAACGGCCTTCAGTATCAGACGCTATCAATAATTTGTGTGGCAGTTCACCGAGAAAAAGTGGGAGTGCCGTGTTCAGCAGTGACTGAATCACGCGGAGCAGTCAAGACACCTGGAATTCGAAGGTCTCCGGGATGATGTGGGAGCAACTACTTGTCTAAACAGAGGCCCATTGTGCATGCACACTTATTGAAGTATGCATTTGCTGTGGGAATGTGAGGCCACAAATGACTATCCACAATCACATAAGGGGGAGTTTGGAGAACATTCCACAAAAGGAACACGTTGTGCACCAGTTCCAATATACGTGATGCCAGGCCTGTGCACGCAGCAGTTGTGCTCATGCAGGAAAAGCTAAGTTTGTTTGGAAAATAGATTTAGCATGGGTATGTTGTCAGGGACTGGTGTTCATGTGGGTAAACATGCATAAATCACACGTCAGTACTTGAGTGTGTAAATGCGACAATGTCACCATCATCCACATGACAGGATTTGGTGTGATGCGGGCTCTTGTGGGGACACGCCTAAGGATTTCATTGCTCTGCGCTATGTGATCTGTGACAACTTCTGTCATGTCCATGTTGATGTTATTAGGGGGATGTGAGCACACTGACTCACCACCCAGCACAGTCCATCCCTTAGCATTCTGGTAAATGCAGTTCAGTCATGATGCTTACTCGTCATGGGACTGAAGTGTCTCACCAGATTTGGGCAGGCAGAGGTACAGGGACTCAAGTGGATTGTGGCAGCTTCCTCAGCAGACACCGATCACAATGTATCTTACCTCTACTGATGTAGGATGATAACACGACACACATGTTTCTAGAGAATCACAACACTGACCTGCACCAACCTTGGTGACACACGACAACGGTGACACAAGTAAGCATTTCAGCTGAACTGCATTTAGCAGGATGCTAAGGGGTGAACTGTGTTGGGAGGTGTAGTTGTGTGGTCCAGTCCCCCTACTGTCCATGTTGATGGTGTTTGCCAGTGTTATCTGTAAAGCATATTGTACAGTGTTGCCTCGTGGTGTGCTTTTGCAGTTATTCCATAATATGTCAACGCACTGTTATTTCCTTGTGTCTTTCCAGCTTCCTCCACTCTCTCATGGGATTTTCGCTATTACATATTCAGATACAAAGCAATGTGAGTTAACATGCTACTTAGTGGGATGAAAATGATCTTGACAAGAAGGCATACTGATGTGAGTTGTGGTCCTTGGACAATGTGTGACAGGTGAGAGGTGAAATTGAAAGTGAAGGTACACAGATCGTTAGTGTAGAACACACAATGGTGGAGTTCCAAAGTACAACAGAACACCCCCATCCTTGTGGCAATGTGGGTTCTGATTTACAACAATGTCAATGTTCGGTGTTACAGTGGTGACATCAGCGGTTGCTCCGAGAACTGGTTCGGCACAGTGCTGTGCCACGTGATCATCCCGGGGTCTTTTTCGGATGGCCCCTCTGCTGTTTGCCAGGGGGGGAACCTGCTGCATGCTCAGAGGTGTCTGAGGATTCGCTGTGGTGTGACTCACCCCTCCCTGTGGCCGCTGCTGAGATGGTGGGACTGTCATCCGGATGGCTGGGGGGGCGGGCAGCAATTACAGCAGCAGGCCTGTCCCTCAGAACACCCACAAGCTAGCCCATGTACTCAGCAATTTGTCCCAAGCGAGTGTCTATGGACCTCTGCAGTAGGCGTGGTTCCCGCACTTCTTCAAGGACCTGGCCCATCTGTCCCTGGTTCTGCTGGTATGCACCGTGGACAGTTTGCATGGTGTCCAGGGCCTCTGTCTCATTGTCCTCCTGTAATTGTCCCTCAGTTGGCCTACCACCTGCCCTAAAGCCACGGGCTGGTGGCATTGCCTGGCGCCGCTGCCGACACCATCCCCAGCATCCCTGGTGTGCCTGCTGGTATGCGCTACTGCTGGTACAGGTACAGAGTAGGAGGAAGCGGTGGTGATGGTGGAGGTGGCTGCCACACAGGTCATTGCTGCAGGGGTCTACTTTGGAGGTGCAGCTGTTGTGGGAGTCGCGGTGGTGGTGGGGTCAGTGAGGGCCTGAGCATGGGCTGTCCTAGGCACACCGGAGGGGCCAGGTCAGTCCTCCTCACCTGAAAAGACCAGGGTCTCTGCATCCGAGGGTTCACCTTCCTGGGGGGACGCGCTGGGCTCATCCATGGCACAGTTGCGTGCTGTTGCTAGCGAGTCACCTGTTGGGGTGAGGTTATATTGTCAGCATGTACGGCACACAGCACAATGTTGATGTTCATGTTTGGCACATTTAATTTGAGATGACCTGACTTTTACCTTGGCATTACTAGCCATTCATGTCAGTTTGTCAGCAGTCGCACATGATGTTGAGGTGCATACAGGGCTTTAAGTGGGCCGGGTCTCACCATCATTTTTTTAAGGGGGCCTCGATACGGGTCTCTATCGGGCTCTGTTTTGTGCCCTGCTACAGGCAGTACGTTCTTTTGGCTGGAATGCAATGACAGAAGGCATATCGATGTGCGTATGGTCACACTCCTCGCTTCTCACTAGTGGAGAAGTTACTGCATGACATCATGCCAGGTGAGTGTTGTGGGGAAGTGAAATCCTTTAAGGATTCAATTTGTCTCTGGAATTCACTCCTTTGGAGACTCAGGAGCAGCAACATTGTTGTGGTGTCACCAGGGCTTTAAGTGGAAGCTTTTTCAATGTTAGATGCAAGCCATAGTTGCTGCTTCTTTATCTTATGCAACTGACAAACATTGACAAAGCCAGTACTCCAGAATTGTAGTAGGTATCATGTTACTTGTTGTATCATATATCTGGGTGCAATGGCAGTGTCAGGAAAATGCCCAATATGCTGAGCACAGATTTTTAGCTGAGGTTTTTAGGCCACGGCCTTCATTACATTGGCCACGCCCTTTGGAGAAACCCCCCAGATTTTTCATCCCACTTGAAGCCCTGGGTACCTACATTGCTCGTTAGCGATGTGACATGGCTGAAGGGCCAATTTCATATGGGCAGATATTGTATTTCCAAGGACATGTCCTCTGGTACTAAATTGTTGCTCATCCAATTCAGTTAATGCTTGGACATTTGGGAATTTTCTATGTGTATATGACTACTATGCCGTGAATTCATGATTTGTGTTGTGCTTTTTGTGCTTACCTCCTGTGGTTTGTGAGGGCTGACAGAGTTTCCATGCATGTGTTATGTTGACCCGAGTCTTTGTGCTTTGAGGCAATGGGACTTGCACATTGGCTTTTTGTGGTCCCGTTCTTGTATTGTGCTTTGCAGTTGCATGTGACTTCATCAATGACGCTGTGAATCATGTGGCCTCTCTATGGTATTGGCTGTATGTTCACAGCCTAATACTTATGTGGGTTTCCAGAGTTGGCTACATTGTGCGGGATGTGGGGGGCATTTGGCTCCATGCTGTTTGTGAGGGGAGACAGAGGGCCTTGTGGGAGATGTGGTCTTGCTGTCAGGTCTCAACAACCACTCCCCAGTAAGATGGCTAGCTACCTGTTGGGAGGCACTTTCAAAGGTGTTAGCTGTCACATGGCTGTGGGGTGGGGGAGGGTGAGCGATGCTGTTTGGGAGGGAGGCCAGGGTGCATGACTTGACCACCTACCTGTGAGGTGGAGCGGATTAAGGAAATGCTGTCCTTGTGATCCATTAACATTACAAGCGTGCATTCCACATGATTTTGATGTGGGTGGGCGATTAGAGCTCACTTGTTGTTCACAACAGTGCATTGTAGTGTGATGTGATCATTTTGTTGGTACTTACCAGCCTCCAGTCCCCCCTCAATTCATGTGAGACTCTCTGGATGCATTAGGGCAGGCACCTTCTCCTCCCATTCAGTGAAGGTTAGTGGTGTAATGGGAGGACCGCCACCAGTTCTCTGTGCCACCGTATGGTTCCTCTGGGCCCCACGCTTGAGCCGGGCCTTGGGGTGGAGGCACCGCATCCTGATGTCATGCACAGTGTGTAGGGTTGTCCCTACAGCCTTGACTTTGCTGTGGATCCTAGCCCATATCTGATTGTTGCGCGCAACTTGGGTGCTTTGGCCCAGGTTCCCGACAAAATGTGGTTCTCCCCTGATTCTCTCGTCTGCCATCACTTTCAATTCTGAGTCAGTGAATTTCAGATTTTTCTTGGGGGTATGGTGCAAATGGATGAGTGGTGCAGGGTGCAAGGTGGTGGTGGAGATATGTGATGTGTGTGAGGTGCGTGGGTAAGAGTGTTGTTGTGTGGAGATAGGTGGGTGTGATGTTGTGCTGTGTGAGTCAATGGTGTCCTGTCTCTCTGTCTCAGCTTGTGGTGTGCAAAGGATGTTTGTTCCAGAAGGGGTTGGTTTTCTACTGTGGTACATGGGTGTGTCCACATGTTTGGTGACCTCCAGATGTCTCTTCCATGCTGCACATGTCTTTGCTTACCAGGAGCAAGGTGGGGGATATCATTGTTGCATGTGTGTTGTGATAGTGGGTAGCAGGGAGTGCAGGCACACTTCGGGCGTTGTTGTGGGGTTGGTTCCCTTCGGCATTCATTTGGCCTATGTGCATGCGCGGCGTCGAAAGCAGTGCTTGGTCTGACAGCTCCGCATTCTCATCGTAATTAGACGTGCGGTCATACCGCGGCAGGAGCAGCCTTTACAGGCCATTGTGCAGCTTTCCCCGACCGCTGTGGTTGAATTTGTAGCTAATGCAGCCATGGTGGACGGTGTTTTGTGTCATCCGGCCACGGCAGTCTGATTTGGCCTACATTGCATCGTGATTTAACCGACGGAAATGCCGCATGTCATAAAGGAGGTATTTTTACGACACCATGGAGGACGGAAGGCTTTTCTGTACGGCATCGTAATCAGGCCCTACGTTTTCAAACCTTCTTTAGACCAAGAGAAAAATATTCCCTCTTTTCAGTAAGATTGCTTTCTTTATGCTCTCACACTGACAAACTCGACCGCTGGCTGCCTGCTAGTTTACAAGTTCCCTCGTGGTCTGGTGGGCAGTCCCACGGTGGTGCCTATTAGAAAGGCACAGCAATTGGAGCGCCAAAGCCCATTCCTGCACAGCATGGACTGTGCGGTCCATGCAGTGCAGCAAAGGGGGTTCATGCCCCCCCTGCATTTATCTCTAGAGGCAACAGGGGGCCCTGTAGGACCCCCTTAGTTTCCTCATTGCCAGCATTTTATGGCATGAACACCGCCATGAGACTGCTGGCACTGAGGAAAATCATAATATGCTTGGCGGTGCTGCAGTGACATCGGCAATCCTTTGAGGCCTCAGACTGCCACTCCACTACCTGGGATCACAGATCCCCGGCAGTTGCGGTGGTCCTATGGTGTTTCGGTCACTCTAGTCATATTACAGCAGTCAGACCGCCGGTGTCACGGTCCCCGACTGCCACCCCACCTCCACCAAGGTTTGGTGGTCCATCTTAATTAGTCTCTTAGTAAATCTAACTCTCAAAAAATCATCATATCTTTTATACCTTACTTGACTAGTAGTGTTTTGAATCTTTTGCAAAAAACACTGAACAGACTTTCACCGAACCACAAAAGGATCATGAGTTGAACCAGGCAGTTTATTTCATCCTTGTGGTTTTTCCAATAGGTGTGACAGATATAACTCTATGTGAATTTGCATAATGTTCAGTAATTTTGGTATCGTTTCTGCCTTCATTAGTTGATCTTCACAAACCTCCTATGAAGGATGAATATGATCTATCACACATTAAGAAAGCATTTCCTCAAACAGGGCAAATGTTTTAAATTATTAAAAAGTACTCTTCCTCTAACATATAAATATATATAACTATGGTATAGAGTCATAATATCAATGTTTAAATATCTATATGCCATAATATCGATGTTTAAATATCGATGTGACACAATATCGACCTGCAAGAATATCGTCGACCAGAATATCGACATGCAGGTAAAAAATATTGTTTTTGTTAATATCAAAGTTAGTAATAATCTTAGTCAAAATATTGTTGTTAATAATATCGACATTTATTTTAGTGTTCTCTATTTTAGTATATGTGTTAAAAGTAAAGTTTATTTTTCTAATGTATGTTTGAAATTTTTAGAAGTAATACATTTTATGTTAAGTATTTTTTGCATATTTTAGTTCCGTAGCGGGTTGTGGGTTTATAGGGGAATAGGGTGGGAAGTAATTTAATTATAATATATTTATTAATACATTTTTAGAAATTATTAATTTTTTAAGAAATTAATTATTGCGTTTTAGTTCCGTAGCAGGTTGTGGGTTTATAGGGGATTAGGGTGGGAAGTAATTCAATTAAAATTAATGAATTATTAATGTTAATTAATTGATATTTTTGTATGTAATCATTTATAGTGTTAATTGTGTTAATTAATTTGTTATTAACTAGTTATTGGTTGGTTATTAATTAACAATAATTAATTGGTAAATATGTTAATTCTGTAATTTTTTAGGAGCGGGTTGTGGGTTCATAGGGGAGTAGGGTGGGAAGTAATTTAGTTATAATTAATTAATTAATAGTTTTATTAACTAATATTTATGTATGTAATATAATTTATTGTTAATTGTGTTCAATATTTTGTTATTAGTTAGTTATTAATTGGATATTATTTATTAATTATTCATTTGTAAATATCTTAATGGTGTTATTCTTTTAAGAACGGGTAGTGGGTTTATAGGGGAGCAGGGTGGGAAGTAATTTAATTATAATTCATTAATTAATAATTTTTATTGATTAATATTTGTGTATTTAATATTTCATATTGTTAATTGTGTTAAATAATTTGTTATTTATCATTTATTAATTGGTTAATAATTATTAATTAATTGGTAAATATGTAAATTGTGTCAATTTTTAATGAGCGAGTTGTGTAGTTAGAGGGGAGTAGTGTGGCAAGTAATTAAAAATTAATATCATTTTTAATTTTTTCAATTCATATTTATTTATTGTTATTTTATAGTCTTAGGGGTCGATTCCGATCCAGGTCGGGCAGCTCTCGGAGAGTTGTTCGTAGCCTTACCTTGTGACCGACACGTACCCGTAGCCGGTCCGTCCTGTTGATGAAGTACGCTGCGCATAACTGCCAAAAACCCGACCGACATGTAGGCTGTGATTCAAGCTCCATTCTACGTCCGAACCGTAACTCCTAACGCCGAACCGAATCGCTCGGAAGCAGTATCCATAGCAGTTTCCGCCCTGACAAGTATGATGCGTACTTCTACGCGTCGGACGGGTCGCCACATACGGCACGTCACAGCATCCGGAAAAGAAGCATATCAGCTACGATTCACGCCACAACTCAATCCACGGCTACGAGACGGACCAGCTTGCAACGGGTACGAGACGGAGCAACAAGCAGCGTGTACGAGACAAACACATCATGAATCCCATCGTCATACCAGTACTCTACATTCATGACCGGATCAGGAAAAGACGCGGACGGCGCAGACGGAAGGTCAGACACCTACCACACAAACAAATGACACGTACCTGCAAAATGGCACACACACACAGGGGATCCACATCCTGGTCACTAACAACAGGCCACCATAGGGGTTGCATGGCCAGCACCACTACCCCCCCACCCATAGGGGACCTGTTGCCCATCACTACTGCCACCCGCACCTATAGGGCTTATGTTGCCCATCACTCCTGCCACCCTCACTCATAGGGGACCTGTTGCCCATCACTACTGCCACCCCCACCCATAGGGGACCTTTTGCTCATCACCCCTGCGACCCCCACTCATAGAGCTTATGTTGCCCAGCACTACTGCCACCCCCACCCATAGGGGACCTGTTGCCCATCACGCCTGCCACCCCCAATCATAGGGGACCTGTTGCCCATCACTACTGCCACCCCACCCATAGGGGACCTGTTGCCCATCACAACTGCCACCCCCACGCATAGGGCTTATGTTGCCCATAACCCCTGCCACCCCCACTCATAGGGCTTATGTTGCCCAGCACTGCTGCCACCCCCACCCATAAGGGACATGTTGCCGATCGCCCCTGCCACCCCCACTCATAGGGCTTGTGTTGACCATCACCCCTGCCACCCCACTCATAGGTCTTATGTTGCCCAGCACTACTGCCACCCCCACCCATAGGGGACCTGTTGCCCATCACCCCTGCCACCCCCACTCATAGGGGACCTGTTGCCCATCACCCCTGCCACCCCCACTCATAGGGCTTATGTTGCTCAACACCCCTGCCACCCCCACTCATAGAGGACCTGTTGCCCATCACTACTGCCACCCCCACCTATAGGGCTTAAAGTGCCCATCACCCCTGCCACCCCCACTCATAGGGGACCTGTTGCCCATCACCCCTGCCACCCCCACCCATAGGATGGGTGATGCACCACACATCCATCATACTCCAACATTAGGTATGTCAGCAAAATACATCTCCCCTAACATCATGACAACAGTGTGTAGTCTGTGACAAATGCTCACAACAGTGATTATGACTTCGAACATACAATGTAACTACCAGCACATGTGTGACCAAAAAATGAGTGTGGCCTAAACAAGGCAAGCATCACTGTAGCACTGTGTTAATGTAAAAATAACACCCCCTCACTCTGTAGAACAAAAGTTAAGTGTGGGGTTCCAAACTGCAGCAAATGTCGAGCATTGTGGTGATGGGGTCTAAATCCCCCCTCATCACAGTGACTTAAAGGTAAGTGTCATCATGGTCAAAGCTGCAAATGCCAAACAGCATGTGTGATTCCTGCTCCCAACACATGAAACACTTTTGGGGCAAACTAGTGGTTGTGTCCCATACCCACAGAGATGTGGTGAGGCTAACAGTGCTGTGAAAACAAAACATACTAATGGCCATGTGCAGACAAGCACCACACATGGGGGCTGACAATGCATACAGTGTACAATGACAAAAGAGCAGAAGTGACCAACACAAAGCATACACACATCTCGAAAATAGACACACTAATCAAAACAACCTGTGTAGACTGTAGGTATCAGGTCACAAACTCCCATTCCGTGCCAGCAATGGCACCTAACAACCAGGGTGAATGTGCAGAATGATGTGATATGACTCACAGAAACAGCATCCAGACAATGGCCCACAACAGCAATACCAATGCACTAATACAGATGCACAAACACAAACAGGCAATCTCACACTGCACATCTGACACAACATGTGTGTGTGTGTGTGTGTGTGTGTGTGTGTGTGTGTGTCTCAGCATCCCCAGGCAACTACAAAACACATGAGGGCGGCTGAACCACAGTGACACAGATGTGGACACAGTGCCATACAAAAGTAAACCATCATTGGGACCCCCTTAGTGGGCAATCAGGCATTGTGAGATGAGAGGGAGCACAACAGACACATGTGACACAAGCTGGAATGAACACAAACTAACACAGCAAGAGACTGACACACAACAGCACTACCCCCAGGGACCAGACTTTGGGGTGACACAAGCATGCATGACACCTTCACTGTGATGACAAAGGTAGATGTCTTACAAACTGTGAAAACCAGACATGTGTCCTGTGCCACAAACGTACATCACATCTACACAAACACAAATCACTCAGCATGGCCCGTCATCAATGGACAAACGGGAGCTAGGTGCCCATCCGTACAAACATTTACATCAGTCCACCCTCAACACCACACACCCTGAACTGCAACAATGTGCATCTGTGAAACCCACATGGACAGGTGACATTGCACATGCACCCATGACAAACACAGGAATGTTGGGAGGAACTAAGGTGCACAGACTCATCACACAAGGGCAGTTTACAACCCTGGTGAATGACAGACATACTGCACAGTATGCGGTACCTGGCCATGATGTCAAAGCTCAAGTAACCTTCAGAATACCTCCCACAGTACCCAGGACAATGCAGAAGCCAAGGAGAACCACAAGGCACACATGCTGACACCTGCAAACATTGCAGCCCTGAACCGGACAAGTGGGAGCAGTCACACACACATACACATGTCTCAATCACTGAAAGGTATCACCTAGGGCCAACTACATGATATTGCGAACTAACAAGTGCCTTGGGGACCCCTGACTGTGTCCCATCTACATCTGACAACATCATCACAACTCAAAACTGACTGATCACAATGAAGAAACACCAATTAACAATAGTGTGTCATGCACTGCACCCACACTTCTGGTAGCCCATGGCAAAGTTGTGGGATGAACACAGTACCACTCAGTAAGCATAAACAACAGGAACATATCAAGGGAACACTGTCTGTGTATGAAAAGGGATGTGGACACACACACACATGCTCACACAACACACACCATGGGCCCAGGCTATGTCACGGAACAACACACTTACTTGAGGGGACCCAATTCCTGTGGAAGCCCAGCTGTGCCAACCATATTCACAGCACGTCTCACTCATGTCAGCAGAACACTTGGTCAGTCAGCCATCAGTTACCACACAATGAAGGCTCTGGTCACAACAGCCTGGGTACGTGAGTCTCCCCTAAGTCATCTGCACATACTCAACACATATGTACAGCAAGTTGCACAGAGGACCCAGTTGCTCCTATACCAATGATGCCCACACCTGTAGGTCCAGTGGTGATGCTCACAAAGTCAGGGAAATAGACAAATTGGACAATGGGAGGCACATCATATGTGCATGGGTGCAAGCCACAGATGTGACCATGCAAATGAAATGTTCACAGAGATGTCCACAAATTGTTGATCATGACACACCCAGTTAGCTGCAAAGGATGACATGGATACCGACCAGAATAGGATACATATCTCATGGACCACATGGAGTACCTCATATCAACACCTCAGTATTCAACAGCTAAATCAAGTTCACAAGGATAAAGAAAAAAGCTTTATTCAGCATATGAAAATGTAAACGTCCGTTCAAACAAAAGGCCAATGGCCAGTCCATTATCAAATGACAAGGAGTGAACTTGAGTGACAACTGTCACACGTTGCTTGCCTGTACGGGTAAGGACGGTGGGCATCCCCTCGGAGGGGCATACATGGGGGCAGGCCAGGCACCGCAGGGACAGGATCAGGGCGCAGCAGAAGGAGGCAGTGAAGTGGTGGTGGATGCAGGAGAGTCACTTGCAACTGCAGTGGAGCTGACTGAAGTGGTAGGTGCAGTCACAACTGTGGAGTACAAGTCAGATGGGGTGGGTGCCGGCACAACTTCAGTGGGCAGGGCAGATGGAGTGGATTGGGTCCCAAAGTCAGACGGGTTGGTTGTGGACTGCACTGCAGTGCCTAAATCCATGTGAGCAGAATGGGGTGCAGGTGAGGTCGGCAGGACAGAGGGGGGACACGGTCCCCACATCAGTGGCACTAACCGTCTGACCGGGTGTGGAGGGGCGAGTGGTGGGGGGGAAGGGCCTCAGCATTTTGGGGATGGTGTATCTGTTGGTGGGGGAACCCAGGGCAGGGTGTGGCAGGGGAACCTCTGGAGTGGTGGCCTGGGGGATGGAGGATGGAGACTTTGCCTTGGAGCTGCATGGTGGCGGTGGGGTCTTGCTCTTCCAGCTCCGGGGGACTTGCAGGTGGGGGCCTCATTCTGACTGCACCTGGGCGAGGGTGTCCGGGTGTGAGGGGCACTCCCCTCTGTGTGTGGGGACTTCCTTTTCCCCTTGTAGTCTGAATCTTCTGGGTCGGTGGGGAAGAGGCCAAGGTCACAGAGGAAGAGCTTCTGTGGAGATGGCGTTGCAGGTGAGGCAAGGGAAGGGGGCTGGGAGGGAGAGGTTTCGGAAGACTGCAGAGTGGTTGTGGATGACTGTGTGTGTGTCTGCAAACCATCCCCTGTGAGTGTGGTATCAGTCCCCTGCGCTTGCTTGTGTGCACTTCTAGCCATTGGTTTGGGTGTTTGGGTGCTGCTTGTATCTGTGGCTTTGTGAGAATGTGCAGGTGTGTGTGTGCTTGGGACAGGTAGGCTGCTAGGAATCATGGGTGGTGCAGGGGTAGGAGTGGTGCAGGACTGTTGGAGGAGGGAAACTGCTGCCATCAGGGAGGAGGCCACGGACTGATTGGTCCTCTGTAGGGCAGACATGCCCGATGAAATGCCCTCCATGAACGACACCAGTTGCGTCAACAGACTGGTGTGTGCATGGAGGACACTCAGCATCGATGTCTGCCCTACATGGATCTGTTTAAGTAAGTCCACAGACTCCTCACTCAGGGCAGCAGGGGACACAGGGGCAGGGGGTGCGGTGCCTGGCACAAAGGAGACATGCTCCAGAACAGGGGAGCCTCCACGGACCTCTCGGTTGGGAGCCGATGGGAGGGTGGTGATGGTGGGGGGGGCGGTGGCGGGGACAGCCTCACTAGCTGGGGTTTGGTGGCTGATGACACCCGCCTCCACAAAGGAGTCATCCTCAGAGCTGCTGTGGCCCTCAGCTATGGTGGATTGTGCTGATGACTCCTCGGTGTGACTCCACTCACCCTCCGTGCCACTGGGTCCCCCCGACTCCTCTCCTTCTGTCCCTGTCAGGCTCTTTGGCTCCTCCTGGTCCGTGGAGCTGTCCCCTCCTGTGGCCCTGGATGTATCTGGATAGGAATAGGAAGAAAGAGAACACCACCAGTCGCCTGCACTGACTGCACACACCACAGTGAGTACATCACATCACTGGGCAAGCCCTGGCATCATCAGCTGAACACTGCTCAAAGTGCCAACACTGTTTAGAATAAGCCAATTGTCATTCTCAACATCAAGCATGGCACACATATCCCTCCTTGACTTGCACACATATGTCTGTTGCATGTTGGATGCTAATACCCCAATGTCCCGACATGCACCACCCACACATTAGTTGGACATGCAAGTGAACATGTAGGAGTATGTCACTATACATACAGCACATCTCTTGCCACTGACTCAGTACAGGTGTCCAGATGAAGGGATGGGCAGAGACTCATTTCACATGCTTGTGATGCATGCCAGCAAAACACACACACTATGCTGTTCTCATGTCCTGATAGTCAA
The DNA here is from genome assembly GCF_964204655.1 of Triturus cristatus. NCBI lineage: Eukaryota > Metazoa > Chordata > Amphibia > Caudata > Salamandridae > Triturus > Triturus cristatus. The sequence goes on from NC_140593.1 coordinate 179,756,502, forward strand.
TGCCACAATGGGGTGCATGGTGCATACTTGAACACAATGCAGGATCACTCATAGCAAGTTAAATGCCATGGCACTGGCATGCCTGGAAAGTCAGTCAACACTGTTTCCTGTCACTGGGGCGGGGCATCCAGACAACAACAGTATGCACTGTGTCACAATTCTAGCTCAGGGGTAAAGCAAACTCTGCAGATGACAAGTGCACTTGCCCATCCCCTGCAAACAACACATCCAGGACTCAGAAGACCCCACATCATGCAAATCAGACATATGAGTCTCTGCGAACACAACTCCCAGTACATTAGCACATCACAGTCTGCCGTGCATGTAACCCAGCTGCCTGAAGTACACAGTTGCATACACCATTGTGCACTGTCAGATGATCACACAGGTCTTGTCTCTCACAGTCACATCTCAGATGCCCTGCTGACCCTCAAAAGCATGGACACCCCAGTTGTACGTAACAGGAAGCCACACCATAATGACACAGAGGCAGACACCTGATGGCACATGTCACTAAGCACAACCTGTAAATTGATACACAGGAGTGGGATTACAGTGTTTCTAAATGCCCTTGAGGAGGCATGACTGCCCAGGTCTACGTGAAACAGTGTTTGGCCCTGGACAGTAGTCAGGTGACTAAGGAAGTGGGACATACTTTATATACATACTCCTGAGGCCCACAAATTGGTGTCCCTTGCTGCACGGGTTTGTTTGAAATACCCGAGCCACATGTGGCGAGTTAGACCAGCAATTGGAACACGTATCAAGGGCACACACAGATCACATGTCAGATCCCAGGCATTGGGTAAACAATTGACCCACCCATGAAACACACAGCAGAGTCACGGGAACAGATGCTGTCCGGAAGCTGAAGCACAGCTGACTGCAGGGACACAGTGCCCTAGTGACACAAGCAGCAGACTGTAGGGGCCACACCTGTGGAACAGATGAGGAGGGTGCATCACACAATTGAGGGACCTGAGTATTGGACTACAAGACCTACCTAATGTGGAAGTGTGACCAGGCCAAAAGACTGCAATTAGCATGTCAGACATAGTACACAGATTAGGCATGGACTTACCCCCTCCGTGCTGCTGTCTGGCCTTCAGCTGCCTATCCAGGTCCGGGAAGACCACTGCCAGGATCCGAAGCATGTGGGGGGTCAGGGTCCGGTTTCTGCCCCTCCTGCGAGGAGGTGACAGCTTCAGCTGGACTCTTGCGATCCTCCGGGTCTAGCCCTGAAGGTCCTGCCACCTCCTCTGGCAGTTGCGGATCCGGCGCTTGTAGACCCCCACCAAACGAACTGCTCGGGCGATGGTCAGCCATATCTCCTGCTTCTGGTGGGCATCAACCTGTGAGGATGACAAAGTTGAAAGTACATTAACACACATGCCCCATATTTGTGCTGCACACATTTGGATATACATGTCATCATCACAAAGGAAAATGAGTTACACACGTAGTGCAACCATTGAAAAGGACAAATAACCTGCATGTCTGACATGTTAACAATGCTTGGGAAGTTTAAGCTTGCACAAATGCACTTTAGCAGCAGAACACCTGTTCATTACATGTACCTACACACTTTGGGGGATGAAAGTACTCAGTGAGAATGCTTGTGACTGGTGTACACACTGCTAGTACTGCTAGTCAGACAACATGCATAATTAGGAAGGCAGTGGAGTGCACACTCACCTGCTCCCCTGGTTTCCCATACAGCTTGCTGTACTGTGGAAGGAGCCCGTCCAGCAGGGCCTGGTTCTCCTCCTCAGCGAAGGCTGGGGCCCTCTCCAGAGTACGTGCCATAGCAGGAGCCAGGGCATGCAGAGACAGCAGCAGTGGTAGCAGGGATGTGGTCCAGTAGCATGTATTGTAGGTAAGAGAGCTCCCTGGGGGCCATCCAGCCTTATATCTGTGCTGCAGAGGCAGTCTCTGTGCCATATGTCCCCAGTGATAGGTCCAACACGGTTGCATTCTATGAATCTGGACAATCCATGGAAATGTACGACTCGTACACATCTTCCGCATCGTTCAAATCTTCACCTTCATAAAACCCTAGGAATTGCAACATTGTTGTAGGCATCCAACTGAATTTCCAGCGCACAACTCGTACAAGTTTTGCATCCACATCCGTCTCCATGACAGTCCAGAGCCAATGGGTGCGCCCGGCTCGGTCAACTGACTGTTCAACGCGTATTTTGAAAATACACATGCACCCGTCTCTATACGATTCAATGGCCAAGGTGTACGCCTGTCTCGGACCATGCCTGCCCGACACGCATGGATGACAGTCACCCGCGTCAGACCTCATTGCAGTCAATGGCAAAGCGTAAGCTCGGCTCGGTCATGAACCGTGCAATGCGTACGAATTGTCACCCGCGTCGGACCTCATTGCAGTCAATGGCAAAGCGTACGCACGGCTTGGTCATGAACCGTGCAATGCGTACGCATTGTCACCCGCGACGGACCTCATTGCTGTCAATGGCAAAATGGCAAAGCGTACGCATGGCTCGGTCATGAACCGTGCAATGCGTACGCATTGTAACCCACGTCGGACCTCATTGCAGTCAATGGCAAAGCGTACACACGGCTCGGTCATGAACCGTGCAATGCGTACGCATTGTCACCCGCATCGGACCTCATTGCAGTCAATGGCAAAGCGTATGCACAGCTCGGTCATGAACCGTGCAATGCATACGAATTGTCACACGCGTCGGACCTTATTGCAGTCAATGGCAAAGCATACACACGGCTCGGTCATGAACCTTGCAATGCGTACGCATTGTCACACGTGTCGGACCTCATTGGTGTGACTATTTGACGGATTAAACACACAATTACTTGCCAGGGACACATGTGCACACCTACCACACTACAGCATTGGCCACACAGTGTCCCATGGCATGTAAGGCTGCATTCCCTGTGTGTTGGGGGGGCAACATTTGGTTTGTCATGTGTCACTTTTGTTCAGCCACTCCCAGGCTGTGCACATGTTCATGGGGGCAGAATCCTTTGTGTGTTGTGCACATTACTACTGTGATGTGCAAATGTACAGTAATGGGCATGAGTCACGGACACAGTTGCAGGTTGGATATGTTTAGGACATGTCACATACACCCTGAGTCCTGGGGGTTATAGCATGTACGTCACAGTGAGACCTGTAGCCACAATTCTGATGTGCACCTACAGTCTGTGTGCATGTTGTGTCTCAGATGTGGATGATCAAATGTGCCCAATGGGACAAAGTCTCCACATCCATGTGGTATATGCAGCAACCTTGATGGTGTGTGTGTGTGTCTAAGAGACGTACTTGTAGGGCCTGCAGGGACAACAGTGGCCACTACCTGTGGGACTCACGCTTGCCTTGTGGTGTGTACGTGATACGCCATGTCCATGCCAATGTCGATGTGGCAATACAGGGACCCTGGGTATCTGAATGGCAAAGATCTGTGATGCCTGGGAGACATCAGGCCTCACTTGTCACTGTGGTGTGTGTTTGTAACATCACAGCAGTACATAGGTCGGGTGACACAGCCCAATGATTGGCCATTGCACTACATGGGACTTATGTGGACATGTGGAATTGAGATGTGAGGTGATGGTAATGTCGGTGACATATGTGTCCATGCCTAACAGCACACACCTCAGTACATTGTGTAATGTCATGATGTATCATGTGATATTGAGCCTGGTCATGGCCACATGGGTGGATGAACCGACAATCTTCCTTTGTCATCTCTGTTCTGCAGGGCACCAGCTGTCCATCGACCGTTCCCAGACCTTCAAACCAGGCAGGAACGCGACTGCATCCGTCGGTACCGCTTCACCAGGCCACTGATTTAAGAGTTGGCGGAGCAGTTGGCGCCACATCTGCTACCTGGCCGGACATACCCTGGCAGCCCTGCACTTCTTTGCTACTGGTACCTTCCAGTACGCTGTAGCTACAGCAGGTGGGATGTCGTAAACTATGTTTAGTCATGTGCTACGTGATGTCTTGGAGGGGATGTTGCATTTCCTTGACCTGTACATCAAGTTCCCTAGCCCAGCTGAACACCCTGAAATAAAGGATGCCTTTTATACACTGGGGAGGATGCCGAACGTCATCGGATCTATTGATGGTACACATGTGGCCCTGATACCACCACAGGCACATGAGCAGGCATACCGGAACAGGAAACATTTCCACTCAATTAATGCTCTGGTGGTATGTCTTGCAGACATGTGTATCACACATGTGTGTGCATGGTTCCCTGGTTCTGCGCACGATGCCTACATAATGAGGAGTAGTTGCATTGCAACGCTGATGTCACTGATGCAAGATCAGCGTGCCTGGCTTGTTGGTGTTTACTGACTGTTTATCATTGTGTGTGTTTGGCAATGTTGTATTCCGCACTGCTACAAAACTCAGCTACTTGTTCATTTTTGTGTGTGTAGGTGACTCCGTATACCCCAACATGCTGTGGTTGCAGACACCCCTCAGGAACCCTGTGACACAAGCCGAGATGCGCTACAATGTGGCACATGGTCAGAGCAGGAGGGTGATTGAGTGTACATTCAGCCTCCTGAAAAACCGCTTTCGCTGCCTGGACAAGACTGGAGGGGCCCTCCCGTATGAACCTGCAAAGGAGTGCAAAATAATCCTTGTATGCTGCATGCTACACAACATGGCAGTGCGGAAGAAGGTGCCTCTCATCCAGGATGACGATGACCAACCTCCGCCACCTGTGGAGGATACCGGCCTGGGCCACGATGCCAGTGATGATGAGGATGAGGGTGACGTCCACTCACAGCTCATCAACAACTTCTTCACCTGAATGTGAGTTTACAGGGTTGTTATGTCAATGTATGGAGTTAGCCTGGAATGTGTTGTGGCTGCTCTGTTGCTGTCTGAGTGTGTCTGCGTGCCACTTGACTGGATGTGTGCAGTGATGTGTCCATTCAGGTGGTGTGTACTCCACAATAGGGTAGTACTGCTAACTTGTTTCTGTGTATGTTTCTTGTGACATGTTTTGTGCATGTGTATTGCATTTCTCTCCTGTTCTGCTGTGCTTTTGACTGTGTCTTGTGTCTGTCCTTCCCAGGGTAATTGGCCTGTTGTTTGGTCAACACTGACCCCCAACACCCAGAATCCGACACCAGTGTGGGAGTAGTCAATTGCCAGCAAGTGATGTGCCACACACCCCTGGACTACAATTCTCAGACACTCTGTGACCGTGTGTCCACCGTAATGTACAATTGCCTTGCAACTATTTTAGAATAAATATGTTGCTGATGTGTAATGAACCTGCGCTATGCTTTGTTAGGTGCGTTGTCTGTCTTCCCACATCTCAGTGACATTTGCTTACCTCACCTGTGGACTTGTTACCACTGACTGTGGATAGGTGTTGTGTCTGTGCATATCTATGTGTTTCAGGTCAACATCATTGTGTGGGATGAGTAACATGGCCATGGTGAGTATGTGTTGTGTTGCCATAGTGGTGTGTCTCCCTCACATGTGTTACATTACCATGACTCACCTAACGTTGGTCACATTGTGGCAGTATTTGGCATGCACCGTGTTGTTTAGCAGATCGACATCTCCATGACACATGACAAGTTGCAATTACAACTGAGGCAAGTATTGTGTACTGGTGAGTTTATTTTCGAACATGTGTGAGGAAAGTGCACAGGATGGTGGGTGTTGTACATTGGGTTTGGAATCCAAAGTTCACATTAGAGTTGGAAGTGAAATGTCCAGAGTAAAGTCCACAGTCATCTGCTACATTGGACCAACATGAACCCTCCATGTCATGTGGGCGAGTAGTGTGCGATTGAACAAGGTGAATGGGTTGCGCACAAAGAACATTGTCCAGAACAGATTTAGAGGCCCTGGGGGATGTGCTGGGACATCTGCCTCTCACATGTCCTTCTTCGGACGAACCTTCTTCTTCTTGGGGGGGGGATCCTCAGGTGCAGGCCTCTGCGGTGCAGGGGACTCTCCGCCAGAGTCCTCCTCCCTCCCTGTGGCGCTGGCAGATGGTGTTGCAACAGATGTGGCCACACAGGGAGGTGTGGACATGTTTGTGGTGATCTGGCGGAGGCATTGGAGTATGTCCCGATGCACCGCAGTAAGGGCATCCCACTTTGCCTCCATGCGGGCATGGTGGGCAGCCTGCTCCTGTAGCATGTCCTTGAGGATCCCCACTACCTGGCCAAATCCTCCGGTGCTATCCTGGTACGCATCTATGATGCGTGCTAGTTGGGGGTCATCATGCAGTCCAGACCCCTCTGCAAGGCGTGCCCGCTGCCTCCCACCCCTCCCAGCACCCCTATCCACACGGGCAGGACCAGCGGCGGGACGCACAGGTGACACTGGGACCCCTTGGGTGGTGTTGCTGGTGGTGTTTTCTGTAGCTTCCGGGGGGTCCTGTGTCCCTGCGCAGTGGGTGTTCAGTGGCCTTGGTCTGTCCGTGTTGGCGGGGGTGCCCTGTTGGTTTCCAGATGCTGGAGGCGTGGGTACAGGGGGTGCATATGTTGATGCTGCTGGTGCTGCATGATGACTCACACCGGAGGGGCCAGGTTGGTCGTCGTCATCCGAAGAGGACAGAGACAGAGTCAAACCAGAGAGCTCAGTGTCCACCAGAGTCTGGGACTGGGAACCCTCTTCATTTGGTGCTGGGTCCCCAGCACCACCTGTGTTTGGAAGAGACACGCAATGTAAGTTATGTTTCTACAGGTATCAATGGTTTACAATTATTTCACAAAAAGAGGGGGGACCGGGAGCGTAATTAGAGAGTAGGTCCAGTACCCGTGCTCCCTCAGAATCACTTAAATATTACGAGAGGGTAACTGTTCCTAAGGGAATATGGTTGTGTGTGTTCTCTCAATGTGGTGTGGGGAATTTCTCCTTTTGTATATAGTGCCCTCACACACGCTTTCGGGTGTCTTGCTTCATCATAGGGCGTTGCCCCTCGTGGGGGTGGCGCTGCAGTCCCCCACGGGCCCCGCAAGAGGGCTCTTTGGCGGAGATCTTTTGGTTGGAGACGCCGCAGTTGTGCATGGGTGTGTGTGGGCCTATAGGAAGACAAGTGGGTGGTGCGGTTAAAAAATTGCTGGGTAGAGTTTCAGACCTTTATTCACAGCTCTACCTGGCAAATGGTTAAAATTAGTAATCCTGGAGCTACTCTTAGTGAAAGAAATGAAAGAGGGCAGATCCTGGAAAGTAACTGCTGCTCTCAGGAATGTGAATGGGGAGCCTACTGGTGAGTGGTCAACATGTTTCGCGCTTAGGGGTGGGTCCTTAAGGGATCCCAAATGCGCTTCGTCAGGACCTAAGACAAATAAATAGTGAGTGAAAGTGTTTGTGAGTAAACAAAATAACAGGTTTCAGTAAAATGTGGTTCTGTAGACCTGTTGTACCTCAATGTTAAGGTTGATCAGCGTCTTTGCGCTGGGAGGTTTACCCGTCTTTTCTGGAAACCTCAACCCAACCTGGATTGGTAGGGAAAAAAAGGGGGAGAGACACACACATGGACAGGGGAGAGAAATATGCAAAGAAAAATAACATCAAGGTAAATACTTATACATTGTATGTCAAGAATGCCATATAGGCAACACAGGATAGTTAAAATGCAAGCCATGCTTCTAAAGGTAACACAACATGCGCGTGTGACGGACTCGTTTGTGAGGACTATGACATCAATGTGCCTTGAATCCGTTACTATGCAGTGAGAGTATCGTCGTATTCGAGTGCCTCACTTGTCCAGCTGTTCGTGTGAGGCAAGAAACTTACCCCGTGGGAACTGATGCTGGCTTTTTCGTGGCTATAACGGGAGACGAGCAGTATCTCTACAGTGGTGTGTTTGTTTTAGTGAAGATAACACAAATAACTGTATCCGTGAAACAGTGGTGAAGTAAAGGTAAAGAACTAGATTACTAGTTGAAGCCTACCCTCGAGTTGTAGGGATTAGGGCTCCATCAGCAAAGTGGAGTTGGCAACAGGAGAGACTATCAGAGGGGGAAACAGAGCAAGATGTCAAGATGATCGGTATCTATGTCTGACCTAAAAGTAGCGTGGCTAGGCTCACCTCTCTCGTTTGGAAATACTCACACGTGCTCCTTCGCCCGGGACGTAGTGACCTACCCCTTCTCCGTCTATCGCTGGAATGGATAGCGATAGAGCGAAGTCAATTTACTTATATCCGATTTCTTGTGCTGCACTGTTCTAATTGGGGGTTGTCCCTGGGCGCAGACAAATGACGTCACTACGTTGCGTGGTTGGGAAACTATGGCAACAGGTAGGACGCTATTTGTAGGCGTGGTAGCGTCTGGTGAGTGATCGTCAGTCTAATCATTATATGAATGGTTGTCATGGTTATTCTGGCGAGATGGAGACGCTTCCTGATGCAGGACGGAGCGTCGTACAAGTTGCGGTCTCTGTTGAAGAGTGCCGTTCATATCGGAGACTGAGCTCCGTTCCTTGGGGATCGGTTGTTATTATATCACGTTGGGGTAACTACCCGTATTGACTAAAAAATTGCTCGTGTGTATATTATTGAATGTCAATAAAGTTTTAAGTGTCAAAAAGCCAGAGATCATGATATAGGGAGATATGGGGGTTTTGGTGGAGAGCTAGTGGCAGATGAAGACTCTGTGTGAATTAAAGCCGTTGTTGTGTCCCATCATTCAAAAATAGCGCAAATATACCACATGTTTTATCGAGTGAATGGAGGGTAGGTTTTTAAACCTGTATTCAGAATGTCTTATAATGGCCATCATTATTCGCTACTAGTCGTATCGAAGGTTGTTCTGCGTGTATGACAGAGACAGACATCTCAGCAACTGGGGGTATGAAATAACAGTGTTTAGATCATTTAGTGAACATAGTCTGAGTTGGTATGTGGATCGTAGTAAAGTGTGTGCTACGTGTATGACAGAGACAGACTTCTCAGCAAAAGGGGGTATGCAATAACAGTATTCAGATATTGTAGTGAACATAGTTTGAGTTGGTATGTGGATGTTATGTCAACTCCACCCATGGAATTTCATCGTTCAGACCTATTGTGTCGCATCTCAGTCTATGGACCCATCGTTGTTCCTGTTTGAACAAGGTCTGTTTTGTCCAGTGAGGATTGGAATCAATGATGGTCCATCTTAGACTATTAGCGGTGTGTCCTTCCTCTGCAAAGTGTGTCAACAGTTTCGTGTTGGTCTTTCCTCGTCTGATGGTGCTCTTATGTTCCCCCATGCGGACCTTGACTGCTCTAGTAGTCATTCCTACATACCTCTTGTTACATGGGCATACAATGGTGTAGACACAATTAGTTGTGTTACAGTTAGTGTGTCTCATTTGACGCCACGGTGTATTGAGGCCTAAGTCGATTTCCTTGGAAACCGTAGTCTCTGCACAGCTCGAACAGGAGCCGCAAGGGTAGTGGCCTACTACAGGTGGTAGAGACCAGAGTGTAGATTGGTGTGTGGTTAGTGGTTTTGGCCTTGTATGTACTAGATGGTCTTTCAGATTCATTGTGCGTTTGAATGCGAAGAGGGGTGGTGGTCCTGGTTCAAATGAACCGGAATTTAGTATAGGCCAATGTCTCCTGATTGCTCTTTGCACATTGTTCGAGCTCGGAGTGAATGTGGTGACACAGGTCATTGTGTCTAGTGCAGGTTTTTCTTTTGTCTCGAGCAGTGCTGCCCTAGTGCTGTTTTTGGCTCTCTTGTGTGCCTGACGAATAATGTTCTTCGGATAGTGCCGTTTTACCAGATTATCTCTGAGGAGATCTGACTGTATTTCAAATTCTTTGGTGGTGTCACAGTTCCTTCGGAGGCGTAGGAATTGGCCAACCGGTAGGTTGTTCCTGAGTGCCCTAGGGTGGTGACTGTCATAGATAAGGAGATTGTTCCTATCCGTGGGTTTTCTGTAGTTGGTAGTGTGTAGACATCCATTTTCCAAGGAGATGAGAAGGTCCAGAAATGGAATGGATTGACGCGACCTGGTGCTGGTAAACTTCAAGTACGGGTTCAGAGTATTAACCCAGTTACAGAATTCAGTGCATTGGTCTCCATTCCCTTGCCAAAACACGATAACATCGTCTATATAACGACGCCATAGCAGAATGTGCTCCTTAAATGGGTTGTTGTCTCCCAAAATGTGTCTCTCTTCAAAGTGGGCCATGTAAAGGCAAGCCAATGTGCAAAGAGCAATCAGGAGACATTGGCCTATACTAAATTCCGGTTCATTTGAACCAGGACCACCACCCCTCTTCGCATTCAAACGCACAATGAATCTGAAAGACCATCTAGTACATACAAGGCCAAAACCACTAACCACACACCAATCTACACTCTGGTCTCTACCACCTGTAGTAGGCCACTACCCTTGCGGCTCCTGTTCGAGCTGTGCAGAGACTACGGTTTCCAAGGAAATCGACTTAGGCCTCAATACACCGTGGCGTCAAATGAGACACACTAACTGTAACACAACTAATTGTGTCTACACCATTGTATGCCCATGTAACAAGAGGTATGTAGGAATGACTACTAGAGCAGTCAAGGTCCGCATGGGGGAACATAAGAGCACCATCAGACGAGGAAAGACCAACACGAAACTGTTGACACACTTTGCAGAGGAAGGACACACCGCTAATAGTCTAAGATGGACCATCATTGATTCCAATCCTCACTGGACAAAACAGACCTTGTTCAAACAGGAACAACGATGGGTCCATAGACTGAGATGCGACACAATAGGTCTGAACGATGAAATTCCATGGGTGGAGTTGACATAACATCCACATACCAACTCAAACTATGTTCACTACAATATCTGAATACTGTTATTGCATACCCCCTTTTGCTGAGAAGTCTGTCTCTGTCATACACGTAGCACACACTTTACTACGATCCACATACCAACTCAGACTATGTTCACTAAATGATCTAAACACTGTTATTTCATACCCCCAGTTGCTGAGATGTCTGTCTCTGTCATACACGCAGAACAACCTTCGATACGACTAGTAGCGAATAATGATGGCCATTATAAGACATTCTGAATACAGGTTTAAAAACCTACCCTCCATTCACTCGATAAAACATGTGGTATATTTGCGCTATTTTTGAATGATGGGACACAACAACGGCTTTAATTCACACAGAGTCTTCATCTGCCACTAGCTCTCCACCAAAACCCCCATATCTCCCTATATCATGATCTCTGGCTTTTTGACACTTAAAACTTTATTGACATTCAATAATATACACACGAGCAATTTTTTAGTCAATACGGGTAGTTACCCCAACGTGATATAATAACAACCGATCCCCAAGGAACGGAGCTCAGTCTCCGATATGAACGGCACTCTTCAACAGAGACCGCAACTTGTACGACGCTCCGTCCTGCATCAGGAAGCGTCTCCATCTCGCCAGAATAACCATGACAACCATTCATATAATGATTAGACTGACGATCACTCACCAGACGCTACCACGCCTACAAATAGCGTCCTACCTGTTGCCATAGTTTCCCAACCACGCAACGTAGTGACGTCATTTGTCTGCGCCCAGGGACAACCCCCAATTAGAACAGTGCAGCACAAGAAATCGGATATAAGTAAATTGACTTCGCTCTATCGCTATCCATTCCAGCGATAGACGGAGAAGGGGTAGGTCACTACGTCCCGGGCGAAGGAGCACGTGTGAGTATTTCCAAACGAGAGAGGTGAGCCTAGCCACGCTACTTTTAGGTCAGACATAGATACCGATCATCTTGACATCTTGCTCTGTTTCCCCCTCTGATAGTCTCTCCTGTTGCCAACTCCACTTTGCTGATGGAGCCCTAATCCCTACAACTCGAGGGTAGGCTTCAACTAGTAATCTAGTTCTTTACCTTTACTTCACCACTGTTTCACGGATACAGTTATTTGTGTTATCTTCACTAAAACAAACACACCACTGTAGAGATACTGCTCGTCTCCCGTTATAGCCACGAAAAAGCCAGCATCAGTTCCCACGGGGTAAGTTTCTTGCCTCACACGAACAGCTGGACAAGTGAGGCACTCGAATACGACGATACTCTCACTGCATAGTAACGGATTCAAGGCACATTGATGTCATAGTCCTCACAAACGAGTCCGTCACACGCGCATGTTGTGTTACCTTTAGAAGCATGGCTTGCATTTTAACTATCCTGTGTTGCCTATATGGCATTCTTGACATACAATGTATAAGTATTTACCTTGATGTTATTTTTCTTTGCATATTTCTCTCCCCTGTCCATGTGTGTGTCTCTCCCCCTTTTTTTCCCTACCAATCCAGGTTGGGTTGAGGTTTCCAGAAAAGACGGGTAAACCTCCCAGCGCAAAGACGCTGATCAACCTTAACATTGAGGTACAACAGGTCTACAGAACCACATTTTACTGAAACCTGTTATTTTGTTTACTCACAAACACTTTCACTCACTATTTATTTGTCTTAGGTCCTGACGAAGCGCATTTGGGATCCCTTAAGGACCCACCCCTAAGCGCGAAACATGTTGACCACTCACCAGTAGGCTCCCCATTCACATTCCTGAGAGCAGCAGTTACTTTCCAGGATCTGCCCTCTTTCATTTCTTTCACTAAGAGTAGCTCCAGGATTACTAATTTTAACCATTTGCCAGGTAGAGCTGTGAATAAAGGTCTGAAACTCTACCCAGCAATTTTTTAACCGCACCACCCACTTGTCTTCCTATAGGCCCACACACACCCATGCACAACTGCGGCGTCTCCAACCAAAAGATCTCCGCCAAAGAGCCCTCTTGCGGGGCCCGTGGGGGACTGCAGCGCCACCCCCACGAGGAGCAACGCCCTATGATGAAGCAAGACACCCGAAAGGGTGTGTGAGGGCACTATATACAAAAGGAGAAATTCCCCACACCACATTGAGAGAACACACACAACCATATTCCCTTAGGAACAGTTACCCTCTCGTTATATCAATGGTTTACAAACATGACATATTCTACTGTACGAACGGATGCCTGCCTGTACACTGCTTTTTTCCAGCTTGTCACGGACAGAGTTTGATATTGTTGTTGCACATTGCCCAGCCATGAAGAAACATTTCAATGTGCATGTCGAAGTGTGTGCATGCCCAGCTCATGGATAGATTTGTCTGTACATGACTATTGCTACCCAAGGGCCATCACGTTTCTGACACAAGTGTGTCATCCCTGTACACATGTGAGCTTTAACAAGGACATACGTGCTATTCCACTGGGGATATGTTGTACTATTGGGACATGTGTGGTAGCAGAGTTTGCTAGTCTTTGTGTGCCACATTGGTGTATTGGTACGACATGGTCACAGTCCGGTATGCCTGTGATCTCTTTGGAGGAAGTGTTTTCTTCCAGTGTTCCTAGTTCCCATCTAATTTCATACAAGTGATGATGTCACCATCGTTAATGAGTCTGGTGCTGAGTTTTGTACGTGCATATGTGATTTGACTTGTCAATGTTCTCCATGTTGACATGGATTGGGCAAGGTAGCACTCTGGCTTTTCAATGTTCCTGACAGTGAGGGCCGGTGGTGTGTGTGTTGCAGTTTGGCTTCTGTGAGTAGCATGTCTCCTCAAATGTTGTCCATGTTTGACCTTGTGTCTACAGTGTCTATGTCAGTGAGTGCTGTGTTGTGTGAAGGATGCCTATGTTTCAGCACGATGTTGGGGTGGAATGCAGCTCACAACAGCACTGAGTGTGAATGTGACCATGCTATGGTGTCGGCTATATTGGTGTGTCCATTCCATTCACTGTCAGATGTCCCCTGTCAATGATGTATATGTGAATTCCTGTGTGTTTTGTACAATGTACCATACATATGGCTCTCCACATATGTCATCTGCAAGACACACCTCCCCTGCCCGGCCAGGGGGCACCCCTGGACACTGCATCCCCAGACAATGATTTAGAACATATGGTTGCAATGGCTGTGTGTGCGACCAGGTGTTGTTTGGTCAGTGCATATGTGTGATTGTCATCCACATCATTTCTCAGGCCCAGTGTCAGACATCTTGTCAGTCCCTTACCACTCCCTGTGAGGAGAGCATGGTTCAGTGTGAGCTTGCTGGGCCATGTGGGTGGGTGGGGATTGTCTGTGACTGCAACTCCCATCATGCTCTTGGCTACACCCCCTTCCCAGCATGCCCATACTTCCTTCCTCTTGACTCTGCTTCCCTGTGAGGGGGTGTGACAGCAATGGCAAGATGGTTGACTGTGAAGTCCTGGTGTTTGTTGTAGCCCATTTCCCAGCAGGGCCTTGTGCTCCCCACAACAGAGCCCAGTGTCAGACATCTTGTCAGTCCCTTCCCACTCCCTGTGAGGCGAGCATGTTTCAGTGTATGCTTACTGGGCCATGTGGGTGGGTGTAGATTGTCTGTGACTGCGACTCCCATCATACTCTTGGCTACACCCCCTTCCCAGCATGTCCATACTTCCTTCCTCTTGACTCTGCTTCCCTGTGAGGGGGTGTGACAGCAATGGCAAGATGGCTGACTGTGAAATCCTGGTGTTTGTTTGGCTACAAGTCCAAAGAGAACTCCTGTGCTTCACACAGCAGCACCCAGTACGGTGTATCTTTTGCTGATATTTCACAGAGGTGTGGGTCAATGCATTCTACCCTGTGAGTTGTGTGGAGTTTGTGTTGAGGGGTGTGTGTGTCTCCACATGCTGGTAAGTATGGTCAGAGCTGTCAGTCCTGCTTCCCACCCGGCCAGACATCCCACCATGAAACGTGCTTCCATTGGAGGGCATGCAAGTTGTCTTTCAGGATGTCAGGCAGTGGTGTCCTGCTTCTGATTTGCACACAACCGCTACCAGGGCCTTGTGCTCCCCACAGCAGGAGCCAGTGTTAGCCATCTTGTCAGTCATTTTCCACTCCCTGTGATGTGGGCATGGTTCATAGAGGTCTTGATGGGCCAATCAGGAGGGGGAGCATTATCTGTGACAACAAACCCTATCATGCTTTTGGATACACTCACTTCACCTGCATCCCCACTATTCCTTCCTGTCAGTCAGCTACACTGTGAGGTAGTGTGTTTGTGGTGGCAAACTGTCTGGCAGTGTTTATTTGGCTTTGTGCCACTGCCTTGCTCTATTTGTTTGTAGGTCGGTACATGTCATGACACAGTTCCAAGTCACTATGTGTTGGCAGGTATTGTGTTTGTCTGACTAGCATACACATCTTGGGATGATTAGCTATTGGTTACTGTGACTTTGCTTGGTGTGCATGGTTTCACTGTCCCCTTGCCACACATTATTGGGTATGTTGTTTGTGTACTTACCAGGCTCTGGTATGTCTGTTAGACCATGGATGCTCTCTGGTGGTAGAATGTCCCGCACCTTCTCCTCCCAGGTCCTGAAGTAGACTGGTTTGGCAGGAGGGCCACCGCCGGTGCACTGACTCAGGGCGTGATCTTTTTCAATTAGTTTCTTGACCCTCCTGCGCACGTCATACCACCTGTTCTGGATATGGTCCTTTGTGCGCCTTACTGGTGCTTATGCGTTCTCCTTGTCCACAATCCTCGCCCACATCTTGGTTTTCTGTGACATGGGGGTCCTTTGGACCAATGTACCAAACAAATGTCGCTCTACTCTGATGATCTTATCTTCCAGCACTTCTAACTCACTATCTGTGAACTTTGGATTCTTCTTTGAGGGCATGGTGATGGGTGGTGGTGGTGAATGATGTGTGTGTGAGGGTTCAAGTGAGGGTGGGTTAGTGTTGTTTTTGCTAGCTGTATTTGTGTGTGCTTTTGGTGAGGTGCTGATGGTGTGTGAGTTGTGTGATGGATGAGTTGTGAGTGTGTCTGTGGTTGCTGTGTGATGGTGTTTGCTGCTGGCTGTGTCTCCTATTTGCAAGGGATCATGGTAGTGATTGGAGTCCTTTATATAGTTGGAGTTGTGGGTGTGTCTTTGTCCCAGGTTTTTTTTATTTGATATTTCTTGGCTTTGTCATTGCTTGTTTGGTCCTTTTTTTCTTTTTTCCTTTGGGTTTTCTAGGCATGAAGGAGACGTTCTTCTGACGGAAACGGACACTGATGTAGGCTCATGCGGGCTTCTCCGCCTCGTTCACGCTGACTATCTTCTGTGTTTCATACGCGTCGGTCACGGAGATCTCTATTACTTGTAGACCCGGTTTTCTGTGCGTGTTGGTCATGCAGCTTGGTCTCCGTGCGAGTCGGTCTGGTTTTACATGCATTGCATCGTACTGCGCAGGTTGGACATCACGGGTACGTGTCGGTCGGGTTCATTCCGGGTTCATGTCAGTCGGTGAAACTCTGGAAACATTGGCTGGCTGACTTCTCAGCAGCTTTGCAGAGACGCATCTGGAAGATCATTCTCCTTTTTACGAATGTGGTCTCCAAGGATCCCGTTTCAAATCATTAGATGTAATTGTGTTTGTTAAAAATAAATCACAACACATCAGGAAGCCTAACGTTCAATTAGTGTTGAATGAAAAACAGCAGGCAGCAACTCAAAAGATCAAAAGACAATTGTGATTTTAACTGACAAGGGTTCGCCCTAGAAAACGGTCAGTTGGAGCTAAGCGCTAAAATAACGTGAAATTGACTTAGTATGTCTTCCGTTTTCTGTCAATAAAATTCAATGCACGTGACCATGTGACAGAATCTTGTCAATGAAAACGTATCTAATGTGCAGATGTTAGGATTTCATTCCAATACACAAAACTAGTTACGTTATTGGGCAATTGTCAATACTCCCCTGTTCACTGGCATCCAGAACTCTGTATTAGAACTTAACATCCCAGAGGAGGACTGGCTATGCCATTTTGAAAAAATTTATGGGAGCAATTTAGAGCTGGAAACCTTTGAGGTACCAATCTCTAATCCACCTACGATACCTGTTAGTTTTAACATAGCGGAGGTTGAGAAAGCAATAGAGGGAACGGCAGGGCACAAGGCGCCAGGCCCTGACAGAGTGCCCTCTGATATGTACAAGGCTAACACCAAGTATTGGGCTAAAATACTGACGAACGTATTTAATACCTCAGCTGTTACAGTTTTCCCGAAGTCATGGTCCCGCTCAATTATAATCCCCGTGTTCAAGAAGGGCCAAAGGGGAGATCCCAGATGCTATAGGCCAATATCCTTGCTGGACTCCTCAATCAAAATCCTAGGGAAGGTTATTTTAGCAAGGATAACGGCCTGGGCTACGGAGAAAGGTATATTAACCAACGCCCAGTACGGCTTTAGATCCGGGAGAGGCACAGAGGACCAATGTCTTAATTTACATTTAATTGTATCTAAATACACGAAAGCTGTAGGGGGCTCGATCTTTCTGGGTTTCATGGACCTGTCCACGGCCTTTGATCTAGTTAACAGGTCAAGGCTGTGGTCCATGCTCTTGGAACTAGGACTCGACCGGCCCCTTGTGTATTTTCTGGCCGACCTACATAAAGATCTGAGAGCCTCAATAAGGATGACGCAGGAGGGGAAGTGTACTGCAAGCTTTATGTCAGGCAGAGGGATGCGCCAAGGCTGTATCCTTGCTCCCATGCTATTTACTCTGTATATAAACTCTTTGGAAGATAACCTGTTAACAGCTACACTTGATATTCCGCGTATGGGAGGAACATCCATTCCTGCACTCCTCTACGCGGACGATGCAGTTTTATTGGCCCGTACTCCTCTCGGTTTACAAAGATTACTAGATTCCTTTGGGGATTTTATGAAATCGCTGGATTTTGTGGTCAATAAGGGTAAATCGCATATTATGTCTTTAGGTAAGGGTAAAAACAATGTTAAAACCTTTTACTGTGGCGGGGAAGTAATGACCAGAGTGAAAGTGTTTACCTATCTGGGAGTTGTTTTTGATGAAAAAGGAACTTGGGTACCGCAACTCTCTACAAAGGTAAATGCTGTGAGAAACTCCTCAGCTGCAATATCAGGTTTTGCAAAAAGACTGGGAGGAAAGCCTTGTGAGGCTATTTTAGCTATATATAAAGCCAAAACTATTGCAATTGCCAGGTATGGGGCTGCAATACGGGCTGCAATATGGGGGTACACTAAACCTGATTCCATACAAATAGAAGAAAACAAATTTCTACGTGCCCTTCTCGGCCTTCCACAATCTACAGCGACCCATTCGGTCCACCTTGAGTTGGGGATAGGCTACATTTCTGATATAAGAAAAATAGCCCCAATCCTGTTATGGATTAGAATTTGGTTAAATTCGAATCTCTCGTTAAACCACAAAATCCTGAAGGATTGCATTAAACTAGATAATACGAAGGAAATCCAGTGGCTGTCCTACATTAAAATGTCAACCAAGAAATGGGGGCGCCCAGAGATTTTCTCCAATCCCGAAGGTTTATGTAAAGCTGATCTAAAGTGGGTCAAAATAAACTATATTAAGCTCAGCGAGGCTGAGCGCGAAGTAGAAGAGCTAAGTAAACCAACAGTTAGGGCTTACTTCTTGCTTATTTTGTCCGTCGCCAAGCAACCATATTTGTCTATTGTTACAAATTCCTTTCATAGATGGCTATTGACAAAATTTCGTTTCAACCAGATCCACTTAGTATTAAGTGACTCACAGGGATGGATTAGGCCGGAAGACGCGGCTCCTTGTAAATGCGATGACTTCTCCCCCCAAGATACCATGCATTTTATGTTTTTTTGCCCTCTGTATTATGAAGCGAGAAAAAGGTTTATTTTTCCAATATTGAAAGAGAAAGCTTTTATACAGACTAAACCTGCATTATTGTTTTTACAATTCATGGAATCCCCTGTAATCATGTTTGGTGTTGCCAGTTTTCTTGTTGCGTCTATTAGGAGTAGGAGGAATAGACAGGCAGCCCTTCAGGAGTGAATAAACTAGTCATCATAAGTTTATTGACAGTGATTAACTGTTTTTAATAATGAAAATGCCTTTTTATGTTTTTTAACTGTTTTTATATTGTATAGTATACTTTTATAATTTTAAATAATCGAATAAAGTGGTTTGACTTGACTTGACTTGACTAGTTAAGTTATTGTCATAAAATCCCGCTTCCCTTGCCAGGTTTGGAAACAAAATTATGCTTCTGGAAAATGTGCAATGTACAACATGGAGTATGGCTTCCAGGTCTGCTAAAGCCATGAAAGGTTTACGATCAAAGAAATGTCATGGGAGGCTTGAAGCAAATAGAAGGGGAAATTCTACTTTGATTAACAATGGATACATTTGTAATTTTATATATAGTTCTTAGCTTTTCTCTTTATAGGCATTTATGAACATACTAAGTATGTTTTAACAAAATATAGGGGTTAATTTATGAGAGCGTCACTTTTGCACCACTTAAAGTAGTATATGAGTGATGCAGGGCTCTCATAAAGATTTATGAAGCCATGCAAAGCCACCCTGCGTGGCTTTGAGTGGCCTTCTGAATCATGAGTAAGGTGACGCAGTACAAATCGCTGCATCGCCTTATTATAGATGTTGTTCCATTAGTGTTGTGATGGATTTTCTCACACAACACCCATGGAATTTTATGCTGCCCCAGATTTACAAAGTGATGTAAACCTGGGGAAATGTCAAATCGGTATGTCTCCCAAAGAGAGGCATATTGGGGAGAAATATATGTATTTCTCCTTGGTTTTTTCTCTTTCCATGCTTGCTCCATTCTGCAGCACACATAGAAAGAGGAAACATCTCTCAGAACTATTTTTGCGCAGGAAGGTGCCTCTTCCTGCACAAAAGTAATGCTGCCACACCATGGTGCAAGGGTGCCTGAGCTGGGGCAGAGCAGGGAGAAAGGAAGGACAGGAATGCACCATATTGCATAAATACGGTGCATTCCTACCCTATGGCAAATCACCATAAATAAGGGCCATACTCTTTTTTTCATTAGCCATCTAGTGGACATGATTATAGACACTCCTTGTGTAAAGATCTTACCTGATAACGTGATTTTGAGACCATGGCATGATGTTTAATTTTAAAGTCAATTCGTCTTTTTATTTAGATCAGGATATCATACTTTTAGTTTTCTTTCCAAACCCTGCAAATTCGGAGGAAGAAACTTTGCACTCTTTGGACGTGCAGCATGCTTAAATATTTTCTCATAACAAACAGCATCCTTCCGATCCTGACCTTTCTTTTTGGGTACGTAGGGACTGGTGGGAAGGAGAGAAAAATTTCCACACCCACTCTAAGCTACTGAGTTAAATTTGCCATTGTGTTTTCCTAGGAGTCTGTGGGCAAAACAGTGTTGACTGTCTTTAAGTGTGTCCTACTAGAGGGGTGGATAACTCCTCGACCGAAGCTCCGGGGGACTGGGGTGGGGGGGGGGGGGTCAGAAATGTGCAGGACAGTCAAATGTTTTTTTTTTCATCTTCGTACATATCTACATTATTACTGTTTGCACATGAGAGCTCACCACTATGGCCGGCTTTCTGCTAGTGTGCTGTTGTGTGCTTCTGTGCATGCTTGAATTTAGTTTCTTATTATAGAAAATGTAGGTTTACCAGTCATCTGGCAGTGTTTCATTACTGGTGTTGGCTGGCAGCAGTCTGACTCTGCTTGGATATCCTCACAGAGTAACACCTAAGGGGATGAAGACAACACAGGTAATGATCCGATTACTACCAGTAATCTTTAATACTCCTAGTACAAGTCTTTGTCATCACAATCCGGCATTATCTCCACTCCCTACCTGTCTGCTGCCATATGGAGCTTGGTATTCACTGGTCTTGCTGCACCATAGCAGAGGATTTATGGGAATAGGGGATGGGTTCTAGCAATAGAAAACACTAATATAGGAATATGTTTTTCCAACATGGTTAAAAGTGAAAGTATTCAATTAGCGACATGAAACTGCCTGCCTCCAGGATTCATGCAGTAAGGACTATGACAAGGAGGGCCCAGGCTAGGAGTCATGAATACTACTGGTAAGGGCATTCCTATTCTAAAAGATCTATTAGTCAAGGACACTAAATCAAATTCTAATGAAAGATGCTTAAAATCCTACTCTCAGATCCTCATGGTCTGCGGACAGGTTCATGTGTGCAATAAAAAATGTTCATTTAACAAAACTTTGCGAGGCTTTCTTACAGCTAAATATGTTTGGACTCTTAAAAGCTCTCCCCAGTTTGCCACTATGAAAAGCGTCGCTCTTTAGACTTGCAGCCTAGCAAGTGTTAAAGAAAACAGTAAAACCAGCAAATACCTAACACCGTTTTCACAAATCTAAGTAAGCAATTGCGACAACCGTGCACACTGCAGCAACAGTTGAAACTAGACCCAGCGTTCTGCCCTTGCACCCCTCTGACCACACAAAGGGGTATATTCACAAGAACGTGTGCTAAACATCACCAACATATGTTAACGCAACTTTACACATCGCAGCCTAGCACGGGAAAATAACCCAGTGTCACCATGGAATTCACAACAAGGTGGCCCCACGCAATAGTTTGCCGAACCCGCGACCAATGCCCGCGACACAGCCACCTCGACGGAGATAACAACACAAACTCCAACGCTAAAAAAACCTACGATGGGCCAAAGTGCGATGAGGAAATCAGCGCTAAGCAGTGCCAGGCCTGCAACACACACCTGGCAGGATGGAAAAGTCACCATAAAAGTAGAAAAAACACCCAAACACAAACTGACCAACACCCAAGCACCATGGAGGCAGCCGGAGCAGGCGCAGAGGATGAGCACAACCCCACAAGCACCCTGGACGACCAGCCCGGGACCTCGGGGACAGGGAAGAGCAAGGACAAGAAGAAGAGGAAGACAAAGTTCAGTCCGCAGGCAAACAGGATCATAGTCACGGAGGTGATGGAACACCATCAACAACTGTTCGTCACCTCCAACGTGTCATTGGGCACCAAAAATGGAATATGGTGGGACATTGTGGACAAGGTGAATGCTGTCGGAGAGCACAAAAGGACAATGGATGAGGTCAAGAGGCGATGGAATGACATCAAGCGAAAGACCAAGGAGAAACTCGCAGCCAACCAGAAGGCACCAATGCAGACTGGAGTTGGGGGCCCAGCGCCACAGCTCGTGCTGCATGACATGGTGGAGCTGGTGTCGACAGACATCAGTGTGGATACTGTGGCCGGAGTCGGGGGACCGTACACTGCTCAACAGGACACACCACAACCGCAACGGGGTGAGTGACCACCAGGTAGTTGGGGGACGGGTGGAGATGGTCACGATGGCACACATGCACAATCAAACAGGGCACAGTGCACACCCTCAATGACTCTGGGTCATCCCTCAGATCTATAGACTGTCACAATGTACAATGCCATGCTGTCTGAATGTCAACATGTACCATGCAGCTACATACATGTGGACACATTGCAATACACCATCTCCCCTTCACATTGCAGGGCCACCATCAAAACCCCCTGCAGAGCAGTCCCAGCCACTGTTCACTGATGACGAGGAGGACAACCCCAGCATCGACGCACAAGCCCTCTTAGACATCTCTGACATCATTTGCGACTCACCTCCTGGATCAGGGCTGCCCAGCTGCATCGAGGAGACCCCACCCACTACCCAAACCACCCAGCAGGAGGCACCCATGGCCCCGGCAGTCTCCCAAGACCCCCAGGAACAACACACGGCCTTTCAACGCCGTGTGCTTGAGGGCCAGAGGGAGACGGCTGGGCAGGTGCGGGTGGGGTTGGACCTCATGGCAACCAAACTGAACGCCATCCTTGGGCGTTTAGGCCCGCTCCATGGTCTACAACGAGCCCTGACTGACATTGTTGGAGTCATGGCGCGGAGAGAAGAACACCTGTCCGCTCACAGGGGCTCCAGCGATAACAACCGTGAGCTGGCACACATGCGAAGGCTCATGGAGGAGATGGTGCGGATGGAGATGGAAAAGAGGGCAGCCACCGCTGCACATCAGCGAAATGTAGCTGGGATCTACCATGCCCTGCAGATCCTCATCATGGCATTGCTGTCACAAGGCGTGGCGATGATGAATGCTGCTGCCCCACACCATCCACATCTCCACCCCCTGGTGTGCCATTGCCTCACAGTGTGGCAGATGTATCCACTCCGGCACCTGATGTGTCAGTGGCCCACAGTGCCTCAGCCGGTACTGCAACACCCACAGGTGGGGCAGAGCACACATCCAGGGATGAGGACGTGAATGGGTTTGTGTTCAGAAGGAGGCACTAGCATTCATTTCCGCCACCTGGCCTGTTTCTGCTTGGTGCCGCACATGGCCCCATGACCCCCGATACACTTCGATGCTCTCACCTTGGACAGCAACATGGACTGCCATATCCTGTTTGATGACCAATGACACAGCGAGCAGACTGCAGACTGTACCCTTCCTCTCCCGCAGTACTTGTCATCCCCGAATGGACTCTGGCTGGCCCTCCACGGGCACATATTTTGTGGTGTACTTGGCATGGCCCTGTACTGCTGCAGCTGCAATACTCCACTGGATGTGTAATAAACATCCAGTAACGCACTGCTGTGTTATGTCTTTCATCATTCATGTATGAGTGTGTGGATGAATGTAGGGACAGTGATTTCCCTTGCGTTAATGATGCCCATCCTGTGGGATGCCAGTCAGAGGGTGCTACATTGCCTATTGTGTTCCGGGTGCCATGACACCTCAACAGGGACACACACATCAGTCACTTCCATGTCCGTACACGCCCAGAGCCCACGAGTCATTGTTGCAAGCCTTGTGCTGGTCCGGCGTAGGGCAGGCCACAACACTCCGCTCCGGGGAGGGGGCCGTCATTGCTACCCGTCGCATGCGTACTCGCCGGTGGTGTGCAGGTCCCTGGTCTAGTTGTCAGCATGTCACAGCCACTCCCTGAGGGCAGGTTTGCATACACACCACACCCATCCGGCACAGGCATCACAGGCCATGTGACTCCACCAACATAAGGGGCCGACAACGTCACATTCCCCTCTGCTGGTGGTGACTTGTTTAGGGACGCTCCACAGTTCTCAATCATAAAGGGCCCATGAGTTGTTGCGCATTGGGTTGGCACCCAAGGCCTTGTGGCCGTCACAGACCTACCACCACGTGGCTCTGACTGGGGTTGCACAGGGTTAGTGGCACCCAAGGCCTTGTGGCTAGTACAGGCACCCCGCCACGGGACGGTGAATTTGGGTGCACTGAGGTAGAGGCACCTTAAGTGCTGAGCGGGTGTGCAGCCTGCGCTGATGCCCCGTCCCGGCGGTGCAGACAGCTCAGGTTTTGTGTGCCCTGCTGGACCACAGTGTAGGCCAAAGCCAGCGGGCCTACCGCCACGTGGCGTCGCTTCGGGATCACAGATTTAGAATCACCTATCGGGCTGAGCGGGTGTGCAGCCTGCGATGAGGCCGGGTGCACTGGTATGTCCTCTGCCATGGAGTAATCAAGACCCAGCACCAAACGTGAGACCTGGTGGCCTGCGGAGCGGGACTTCATGATGTGGAGGGTGCCATGTCCGCGGGCCCCAGGTTTGTGGCTTGCAGCGGCATGTGGTGGGACCTCTTTTCTACATGCCGGTGGCGGAAGGTGAGCAGTGAGGCCTGGGTGTGCATGGGCGGGCATGCTCCGATAGGTGGCGGGAGGGGTTGGGGTGCCTCTGCCTGGGTGTGCATGGGCGGGCATGCTCCGATGGGTGGCAGGAGGGGCTGCACTGCCTCTGCCTGGGTGTGCATGGGCAGGCAGTCGATGTTGTTTTGTGCAATAGTATGTACTGTGCCAAACATGTATCTGGACTCTGCTTCAGATGACGGGTCTGTCTCAGATGTGTGATCTGGTCAACTGCAATACATACCGAGAAGTGGTTGGAGACATACCGGTGGCAGCAGGTGAACAGTGTGGCCTGGGTGCACAGGGGCGGCACTCTGTCTATCTCTCACCCTCTCTTCTTATCTCTCTCTCCCCCTCTCTTCTTCTCTCTCTCCCCTCTCTTCTTCTCTCTCTCCCCCTCTCGTCTTATCTCTCTCTACCCTCTCTTCTTTTCTCTCTCTCCCCCTCTCTTCTTATCTCTCTTACTCCCTCTCCTTCGTGCTCTCTCTCCTTCACTCTCTCTGTGTCCTTTAATGTGCGCAGAACACACCTTCTCATGATGATTTTTGTCTTGCAGGCTGTGACCTATGGATTGTCCCGAGGGGAGCCGCCATGTGTATTCATTTCAGTTCTGTGTTCATTTTAATAAAGTTTCATTTGTTGATTCGAAAGTGAATGTGTGATGCTCATTTTTGTGATGACACATGCATGTCACCAGTTGTGATTGTGCGACATCATGCAGATTATTTTGTACATGTTTAGGTGTAGCTGATGAGGCATGTCTGGGGGGTGCCGGGGAGGGGTCATGGGGGTGGTGGCGGCGGATGTTGTTGCCCTTTCAGCCCTCCTTGCTGCATGTTCAGTTGCTCGGGTGCATCTGTTGTTCTTCAGGTGTAGCTCTGGGCTGGGCTCCCTTTTGTGGTGCAGGCTGCTGTCCGACTTTGCACCAGGTCAGAGCAGGTGTTAGTTTCCTGGTGCTAACTAGCCTTATCGCCTGTTTTGTGTTCTTATCTCAGATCTGGCTGGTCGTTGAGAATGTTGTGGAGTGGTGTTGTCGCTGCTTTTGGCACGGGAATGCCTTCTCTGCATCTCATTAGCGATAGTTGCGGGGGTCATCTGTGCGATGTTTTTTGCGTCTGCTATCGCTGGTAAACTGGTGCTGTGGGATGTTAACAACAGCTTGTTATTGGGGCGATAAGTTTATCGCTACTTTTGCTGCGATAAAGTGCCGTTAACTCGGCGATAGCTACATGTGAATATGCCCCAAATTGTTTGAAATCAGTCAAATTTTCATGTGTTCACGATGTAGTGTTAAGTAGGTCTATTTGCGTTACAAAATTTTCATTTAAAGAAAACGGGACCAACGTTTTCTTACGGGTGAACTTTTCTACACTCTTAACCACGTAACTGGTGAAAAAATACATTTTCTGGGATTGCTGAATTCCGCCATTATTTTGTTTTGTTTTGGTTAATCTCGTCCGTCATTTATTCAAAGAGAATTTACAAACACAGCGCTGTCCGGGTGGGTGCCTGCCAGATTGTAGGAATGACGGCTGCTTTGGTTGTTCCGTGGTGTATAAAAGAGGACGCCTTGCCCAATTGTTCAATATTCAGAAACAGCCATTCCACTCAACGGCAAGGTCATATACAAGTGCACTTAAGGGAAGTCAATGAGTTCTGAAGGGATGCTGACCTCTTACATGGACACAGAAGATGTGCTGGCATTTATTGTTTATGTGAACGGGAATTACCGCGGGCTGACAGGCTATCTAAAGCAAGACGAATGTGTGGACATCAGGCGAAGATGGATGGCAGTAGTTACCGAGCAAATGTTGTTGCTGCCCTCATTTTGAGGCTTTTTCGCATTAGTATCTAGAAACAAATACAACTCGTCATAAAATAAACGAAAGTTAAAGGTGCAAAATGGACATGATGTTGGTCATCAAAAACAAAATCTTAATTAATTAAAAACATCACATGGTATTGCCGTCAGAAGAAATCTTAATTATTTAAAATGGATGGATGGATGGATGGATGGATGGATGGATGGATGGATGGATGGGTGGGTGGGTGGGTGGGTGGGTGGGTGGATGGATGGATCCAAAAACATTCGAATGCAATGCTTTACTGTCACACAGAGAAACAGACTCTTACAGGAAAGACAGAACTACAAGAGCAAAAACATATAAATATAGACACAGACTGACACACAGATACATATAAAAGGACATGTACAACAAACATAGTAGGGTTGACAACTGACACATAGACGAGCAGACAGATCAAGACAGAGGGATCAAACGGAAGTCATGCAGGTTAGACTGACAGACTGACAACATTGAGCAGAGATCAATGTAGTGACAGATAGACTGGCACAGCCGTGCAATGTCTAAGTGGCACACTGAGACACACAAGGCACATAGACAGGTGCTCTGGCAGAGAATCAGCCTGCTAGAGAAGTGAAGAGACGCACACAAATGGAGAGAAAAAGAGAGGGATGCCAGGCTAGTGCTGAACTATCATATTAAATGATGGAAAACCAGATGCTTGTGTCGAGAGATGGACAGACAATGGATAAAAGGCTCCGATTTCATACATACTGAACATTCTGTCAGACCCCATTTGGGGGGGCCATGGGGCCAGCAGGCATTGCTGGGTCTCAACCATGGGAGTTTGCCTCTGACATCCCGGAGTCCGTCCAATTACTCCGCACTCCGTGCCAAGAGCAACCCCCTTCAGCACTTGACTCCTAGTGGTAGCGCAGTTACAGGCTTGCCAGCAGGGTCGGCCTGGCCTATAGGGCAATCAGGCGTGCCCAAATGGTTGATCTGACAAGTCTGTGTGGGCAGTTTTTGTTAATGTTTGTTTGTCTGTTTTATAGTCTGGTGGGCTGCTTTTTAATGTTGATTTCTCTGATATTACCACAAACATTGCCTGCAGCAAGCCAAACCCATGCAGTCTTCCCTACCTTGCAAAACACTTACAGTGTGTCTTTACAAGTTCAAAACGACCCCAATTTGCAAACATGGGCCACTTGTATATCTTTCTAATTCCCGAATGGGAGCCACTTTTATTCTGGTGCCACAGTCTATTATCTGTTCGATTCTGTCCCTCCTTGTCAGGGAGGTAGTGTAGCGATGCTCAGGCAAAGTACTCAACATACACAGTAGCAGAATAACTTTTCTTCCAACCCAGTAATTTACTTTCAAGAAGAAACGTGCTTTAATGCACACTAGAACTGAATACTGTGCTCTCTATGTAGGCAAAATGCAATTTAATGTTCTGGGAGCTAAGGTCAAGATGCCCCTCTACCCTGCTACTTCCCCTTTCTTGTCCAGACGGTTAGCTTCATGGTCAAAGTGATAACGTGACTAGGATCCCTGGAATTTACCCTCTCTATAGCAAGCTGCTCCAAGACTTTCACAGTTCGGGGCATATTTACAAGGGTTTATCTCCGCTTTTTTGGCTTACAAAGCCAAAAAAGCAGAGATATAACCAGCGCCCTATTTACAAGAGGGTGCTAACATGCATAATCGCATGTTAGCACCCTTTTCCCCAACGCCTCACTTTGCATCTCCAATAAGATGCAAAGTGGGCGTTACTGGGCGTACCCAAGATGGACTACCTTGCAAATATCGCTGATGTTTACATCGCGATATTTACAAGACAGCCCACATGATTTTAGCACACATTAGATTTTGGCAAAAATGGCTGTTTTTGCCAAAACCTAACGTCTGCTAAAATCCTGACTTAGCCATCCCTAACATAGGGAGTGGATTATTCTGATATCAGCAAGGTTATCGCCCTTTTGCAGGGAACATCGCTGGAAAACCAGCGATGTTCCCTGCAAAAGGGTGATAACCTCGCTATCTCTGGAATTTTTATCGCCCTGGAGTAACGCGTTGTTAATAACGCGCTACCAGGGCGATAAATACCAGAGATAGCCTGCGATAATATAATTATCGCTAAGCACGGCCAGCGATAATTATCGCTGGCCGTTGTTAATATACCCCTTGGTTCTTCCAGTTATCACAGAGTGGGTCTTGATTGTAACAGTCCATGTTAGATTCGGTGCAATCAGGCTGCCGCCCAGCTTTGTCTCCTATCCTCCCTCCTTACTTCCAGGAGAGTGATAGAGATCAGGGTGCATATAATATCCCTACTTCCACAGATAGAGTAATCTCACAATTACACGCACATACATTCTTCATACACTAGGGCCCATTTCACTAACATACGCTCAAATACTCTACCAGCAATAACCTGTGGAAAGAAAAACTCCTAGACACCCTGCATCTATATCGGGGTCGATAAGATCTGGTTATTGAGACTGCCCTTAAACATAATCTAAACAATCCATACAATAATAATCAAAATAGGATACTCAATAATTGACAAGAAATAAGAACCAATACCATATTCAAAGTTATATTGCTTTATCTAAAATTAGTCAAAGAAAATCAATCAGAATAAATCATTTTTCTCATAGTTACCTATTCTAGCTAAATGTCAGAACAGGTCAGGACAAGTCTCTCGGTAAAGTCTCTCAAGACGAAGTCCTCTCAGCAACGATCCTCACCAGCGCAGATTCGGAACGCGGCAAAAGGCAAATGGCAAGTGGCAAAGCCCTCTCTAGGCTAACAATTCTTATAGCAAGTTGAACAAAGAAAAACATAATTTGTAATTAACTTCTTCCGTCAAACCTCTGAGCAAAGCGAGAAGGAAAGGATGTAGCATCGCTACATTTAAAAATCTCCGCTCAGGAAAAATCACAAAATAAACATAACGGAACAGGAACCAAAAAATACATTTGTATCGTGTAATTCCACGTCTCCTCTGAGGAAATATGAATTTTATGACCAGTTATGTCCCCTATCTTAGACCCCAACGGCTCCATGTACATGCTACAAGTACATGTATGTTCCCTCCAGTTCCAGCTATGAAGACGCAAATGCATGTGCGTCCAACGTCAACATGTCCTCTTTCAGATCCGCCATGAGTGGGTCGAATATTCCATTCCTAAGTATGATTGGCCACCGACTTTATATGGTTCACTTTTCATGTTTTACAGTTCAGGCGAGTACGCCCTGAATTCTGCCATCAAGCCTTTTCCTGCTTCTGCCTCTGAAATGCTCCAGCCTGGACTTGCATCCGTATCCATGAACTTTGTCCTACTCCCTGCGCGGCTAACGGTGCCTGACGTGGCCTGTTGCCTGCCAAAAAACTGTATTCAGCCTTCAAGTTATCTGCTCCGCTCCTCATCCAATGCATTCCTGTCTAGTAGTTTAGGTAAACATCCTTCCAGCTACCGAGCAAAGGGCCCGGCCTCGCTGTCTTTATACAAGTAATTCATAGCCCCTGTTACCATGGAAGATTCCTGCCCCCTCGCATCTCATGTAGACACATAGACGCTTGTACATGCACTAACAGTCAGTATAGAATAGATTCCGTCCGAAAGACATTTCCTTTTGGATAAAACAGTTCCTTAAACAAAGATATTAGATACGATTTGGGATTAGGTTGACCTGACCCCCCAGACTTCTGTCTCCACATGTAGAGCTAAATGTCAATTCCCCTTCACCCTCTAGTTGCACGTCAATCACACGTCAATCACACGTCATGCGGCTGCGCGCGCATCTCTGCCAAATATTTCTGCTGACACTGCAGGATTCTCTTATGGATCCACCCACTTGTGACATCATTTTAAATGACGTTTCTAGTATACGCCTATTATTCCGCCTATTTTCATTACGTATGTGTATTCTTATCTGTATTATCAGCTGTTACGCCTCCTGCATCTGTCTTAATGCAATGCTTTTCATATATATATTGTTACTTGTCAATAATGTATTGCCTATCCCTTCCTGAACCTTCGTGGTGATGGAATATGATTGCCTGGTTCGAACCATAATTCCTTTGTAAGGAATAAAGTCCTTTTCAGAACCTCTAATACCACGGATTCTGCCTCTTATTTTGACTGAGTTATTCTTACTAGACTTTACCGCATAAAAAATAGTACAGGTAATTTAAATATTTACCACATAAATTGGCGCCCGAACAGGGACACTTTCTCATCTCACGCGCCGGAGGTGCGTTGCAGGCCCGGTCTCCTGCCACAGCCGGACGGACAAAAAACGCGTACCCGCAGGATTTCCTGTATCTCCCTCCGGCCAAGCGGGGGTGACTGAGGCTGCGATCAACACCCAGACGAGGCGGTGAGAAGTGCGAAGTATCCCGACCAGAGCCTAGCTGAGAGAGCAAGATCCGAGGTATACAGAGGCCCACCAGGTTCCGAAGTTCCGAGTCCAGTCGAGTCCAGTCCGGTCCAGTTCAGTTCAGTTCCGAGGCCTTCCGTTCCGTGCTACCCGGTGAGTACCGTTGCTGGGGAGGCAGTTAGACGTGCACATTAATTTGTGCCGGTCATGACGGGTTTGGGTACACAGATCCGGTCTGCACTGTTTTAGCAGTGTATCTGTACTGTTTAGCAGTATATCTAGTATGTTCATGTATATAATGCAGTATTATCTAGTATTAGTATTATGTCAGTAACTAGTTTTCTTCTAATTATCATTGTTCGTTAAATGTTAAATGTTAAATGTTTTACTGTGTTTTAAAAATTGTGGTATGAATGAGTGTTCATTATTGTGTTTTTCGTATTAATTGTGTTCAAGTCCAGTTTGAGTAAGAATCAAGTAGCAAGGTTTAAAGATGCCGTTCTTTTCAAAATTAAGACAGATCAAGACTAGAAAAGGAGTACTCGAAGAAGCTGTTCCCATTCCACCTAGGGACACTCCAGGGTATTTTATGTATCATAAACATAGCCTAGATGCCGTATTATATCTTGACCTATGGGTGGACTACACCAAGGATCTAGCAGAAAGTCAGAGGTGGCCCGCAGCTGGGACATGGGATGCAGATTGCATCATGAGAGTAGAAGAAGAATTATGGAAAAAGAAAGCCAGACAGTCACAGAAAGATGCCATTGAGTTATGGCGCAAAGAGTCGCATAGGCGCACAGAGAAAGCGCTCAGACAGGAAGAGAAAAGTAGGGAGAACTCAAATAAAGCCCGAGAAAACGTATTAGTTGAGGAAGGTATCCGAGTAAAAACAGAACAAGTAGACAGACAACGGAACACTCTTATGAACGGTATGTATCCTCTTTTGGCCGAAGGTTTACCTAAGGCCACCCCGGAAATACCGAAGGATTTGCCACCCCCGTTACTCCCGATTAAAGTACATCCCAAGACCGCAAAAGATATTTTCCTGTCCTCCTATTTAGACGATGTAGCTCCCGAATATGTTAATGTTCCATCACATACGCCACCTGTCGATAGTGCTCAACCCCGAGATCATCCGCCCCCAACTCCGCAACAACAAACTCCTCCGCACAATCCAGTAGGTCCATCTGTTTCCACCGCTTTTCCTGCATCCACAGTTTCTACCTTACATCCCACAAATCCTTTCGTGCCTAGCACCTCAGAAGGTGCGACAGGAGGTGCGACAGCAATCTTTGCCACGCCACCATCACGAAGTAAATCGTCTCTTAGAGACTTAGCCAACCAACGTACACCCCAAATAGCAACGTCCGACATGTTTAAGGAACATCTTGTAGATTGTAGATATGATCCAGTGCCCGGTAAAAATGACAGAATGCTGCTATCATCACTACGTATACGACGAGCTTCAATGTATTTAACGACACTACCAGGAATGGTTAATCATCTAGACAATATATATCGCTTTGTCCAAACAGGGCAAGGCCCTGAAAGTATTGACGAAGCCATGGATTATCAGAAAGTGGATATACAAAGATTACTGTTACGCTTCTTCATAAACTGCTTGATCAGAGACAGAGATAGGCCTGGGGTAGATCAGGATGAAATGCAAGTACTTACCAGATGGGGTCAGAATATATCAGAGGGAAAACATGATAAACAGACGTGTATAGTAGCTATGTGCCGAAAGATCCGCAAAGAAATAGAACGAATACATAAAGCCAGATTGAAGGCAGATAAAACTGAATCAGAGGGAGAGGAGGAGGAAGAATCAGAAATGACCACAGGACAATTAGAAACGATAGCTTATGTAGGTAGGGGAAGACCTTGTAGTAATACCAGATACTTTAATGATCCAATACGTCCGATACGTCCAGAATGCAACAGACATTTTCAAACCCCTATGCTAAATACGAAGTCCCCTGAACACTTATTCCAGGCTGCTGATAAATTACTTTGAGACCGAAGGGGGTATCATATGCTCGATTCTATGGATGAACAAGAATTAGCCAGGTCAGCAGTACAATGGGCTGACAGTTCTGAAAAATACAGTGATGATGCGCTAGCACACACGTTTTTGAACCTTACCCCAGACGAACAGCGTTTAGCTGGTATATACATGATACAACACCTCGTTATATTGTATAGAAGCCAACACTCTGATCCTGGTCCCCTACCTGATATACTGATAGAATTACTCAAGAATAAATGGAGAGGTTCAGGTACTGATTTAATTAAAGAAATTCTAGAATATCGACACCAGTACATTGTCTTCGTATGCCCAGAACATGTTTCAGTTCCCCCCAAGTTGGAAAGAAAAACGTACCACATAGACAGACAGAATCCCTTACGCGAAGTACACCCAATAAGAGGTGAAGACAATAATTTTAAACGCGTGTTTGTGTACACGCCCATAACTAAAATTGAATTATTAGAAATGAAGAAAGTAGTACCTAGCCATGACAAAGACCCAGCAGGTTTCCACCGTGAGATAAAAGACATGTTACTCATGGGAGAGTATACTTATCCTGACATTATGAAAATATTGAAAGTTTTATTGCCTGCCGGTATTTACGAGAAACTCAAAGAAAAGGAATGGGAGGTGGGAGACCAAAAGATAGATTGGACAGCATTAGAAAACGAAGAGAGGGCCCGAGCTGCAGGTTCAGGGCTTGGGGAAAGGACTACAGCATTACCAGGATTATTAGTGCAGGTACTACCACGTTTATTAACTACGAAAAAGGAAGACTGGGGTGCAATTTCAGCCTGTAAACAAAAACAAGATGAAGACACTAGTGATTTCTATTCCCGATTCGAAAAATGTTTTGGTATTAATAGTGGCATAAAAGCAAGTAGTGAGTCGTATCCACATCTGTTTGTGACAAAATTAGTTGAGAATTCCCTGCCCCAAGTTAAGAATAGAGTATTAAAATTCGAGAGTACTTGGCAAGGTAACACACCGTCACAGATGTTACAAATGTTACAATATCATCACAATAGAATTAGAGAAGAACAAGAACATGAACAAAGACGTATGAAAGACACGAAAATGAAAATGCTTGTTGCTCAGTCAGTTCCAGCTGACGGTCATAAAAAGGGTACGACACAGTCCAATGATTCAGTAGGTCCTGTAAGAGGGACATGCAACTATTGTAAACAGCCAGGTCATTATATACACGATTGCGCAGTTCTGAAACATAATATCTCTACGGGTATAACGAAAGAGAGACCACGTCCGCCTAGACAGGATCAGATCCAACAACAAGTGCCTCAGAATATACAGCCTATGCCAGCTGTACAACAGACCGCACCACAACCACAACAACAGCCACAGCCTATTGCTGCAACACAAAACACGACACAACAGATGTACCAGTATGCACAAAATGACTACCCAGAGTATCAGCGCTACACATGAAATAGCCTAGAGAGGGAAGTTGGCCTACCCCTTATTGAGGTTCCCGTAGATCAAGAGGGTCCTTACGTACAGAGTCAAGTATTAGGGAAAGACAGAAAGTTTCTACTCGATACAGGGGCAAGCAGAACCACTATCAGTCACAGCGAAGTCCCAGGGGCACCCCTCTCAGGCTCACAAAATATTTCCCTTGGTTTTTCAGGAAAGCCCACTATTAACGAAGTATCGCAACCACTTGCATTCACAGTTGGTCCATTGACACGGACTACAGATCTATTGCTTACGAAATCATGTCCAGAAAACTTGTTAGGTATAAAAACATTGAAAGCTCTAGGAGCTATAATATGTTGTTCTCCGGAAGGAGTACGATTATTTTTGCGTGACTTTAAAGGTCACTACGTGTCTAGAGACATGGATCACCGGTTACAGAATCTACCTGCACATTTATGGGCGCAAGGCCCCACTGATGTAGGTTGTATGCACATTACACCATATCGAGTCACACTCAAAACAGGAGTAGTACTACCACGAATGCGACAATATAAATTACCACCAGATGCTGTAGTGGCTTTGCTGCAAATCATTGACGAGCTCATTGCACAAGGAGTGGTCGTGGAAACCGACTCCAATATATGTAATTCCCCGATAATTCCGATTCTTAAACGAACTGATCCAAAAGCACCGCCAGTATATCGATTAGTTATTGATCTGCGAGAATTAAATAAATGCATTATACCACAATACCCCGTGGTCCCAGATATCTCTTCATTGCTAACAGCCATAGATTCAGAAGCAACGTTCTTTACTGTAATTGATCTCAAGAACGCTTTCTTTAGCGTCCCAATCGATCCGGAAAGCCAATATTTGTTTGGATTCAGTTTAAATGGACGAAGTTTTAAATTCGCACGCGCACCTCAAGGATTCACAGAAAGCCCCAGCATCTATAGCCAAGCACTGAAAAGAGAACTTGACAGTATCCACATGCCAGCTAACACTGCCCTGCTTCAATACGTCGATGATCTGCTGATCACCGCCCGAAGCGAACCTGAATGTGAAAAAGCATCACTGACGGTTTTACATTTCTTAGCCGACAAGGGGCACAAAGTGTCCCCTTCAAAGCTGCAATTCTGTGTCCAGCAAGTTGTGTACCTTGGGCACTTGCTGTCCAAGGGGGGAAGACAGCTTACACCCGACCGTATCCAGTTAATTGTTAACATGCCGCCACCCAAGACACAAAAGGAGGTACGGGCATTCATAGGCCTCACTTCGTACTGTAGGCAGTGGATCCCTCAATATGCATTTCTAGCGAAACCACTCATTCAGTTGACAACACAGGAGGCAGCGACATCGACTGTCTTCCCTTGGACTCAGGAACATACACAAGCTTTTGAAAGCTTAAAGAAAGCTTTATGTCAAGCACCTGTTTTAGCAACGCCATGTTACAGCAAACGTTTTACACTCTTTGTCACAGAACGTGAAGGTACTGCTTTGTCAGTACTCACGCAGGAACAAGCAGGATCACACAAGCCATGTGCTTATTTTTCTAGTACATTAGACCCCGTAGCTCAGGCTCTTCCTGCGTGCCTGAAATCAGTCGCAGCAACAGCTTTAGCAATCAGACAAAGCGATGCCATAGTGTTAGGACATCAATTGACAGTACAAGTACCACACGCAGTAGAGGTTCTCTTGAACCGGACCCAAACACAACACTTGACTATAGCAAGACTGACGGGTTATGAATTGACACTGTTCCAGCCACACATAGAAATCAGACGTTGTAGTACATTAAATCCTGCCACACTTTTGCCATTAAGTGGAACAGACCCATTGGCACATGACTGTATTGAAGTTATTACTATTACGACGAAACCCAGACAAGACTTGACAGATATTCCATTATCAGATCCAGACCTGACATTGTATGTAGATGGTTCATGCATGAGAACAAATACAGGAGAGTTAGTGGCCGCTTATGCAGTCACAACAGACACTGAAATTATTGAAACAAATTGTATTGATACCTTGTCAGCTCAAGCAGCAGAGCTCATCGCTCTGACACAAGCCTGTATTCAAGCCAAGAATAAGAAAGTCAACATATACACAGATTCACGTTATGCATTCGGAGTCGTCCATGACTTCGACGTGCTTTGGCGAGAGAGAGGTTATTTAACTTCTCACGGTGCCCACATCCAGCACGGTCCCCTTATTCAAGTTCTGTTAGATGCAATACATCTGCCTACTGCAATATCGATTATGAAGTGTAAAGCCCATACAAAAGTGACTAACATTATTTCTCAGGGTAACGACCTAGCTGACAGAACAGCTAAACAGACTGCTCAGAATCAGACTCATCCAACTGACACGACAAAGACAATAGTTCCGACACCAACACACTGCATGACAGTTAAGGATCCCGCCCTTGATGTAATTGACATACAGACACATGCTACACCAGAAGAAATAAAGAGATGGACTGAATTAGGAGGGATCCAAACGGATCAAGGATGGATGACGAAGGGAAAATCTATATGGTTTCTCCCCGACTCAATGGTTCAGGTCATCATTAACACAATACATAGTCCAGCGCACCTAGGAGAGAAAGCTATGCTAGACAGTATTCAACACATTTGGTTCAATAAACACTTGCGAGCAGCAGCTAAACAGAAAGTACGTACCTGCATGATTTGTTGTCAGTTCAATCCAGGAAAAGGTGTACCTGTAGAACAGGGTGGATTTCAACCCCCCGATCACCCTTTTGAAGTCCTCCAGATGGATTATATCCAGATGGAACGATGTCGAGGATTCAAATATGTCCTCGTAGTTGTATGCGCTCTTTCCCGGTGGACAGAGGCGTATCCCGTCTCAGATTACACTGCCTCGACTACTGCCAAACAGTTAGTTCGAGAATTCTTCCCACGGTATGGTTTGCCCCGTGTCCTATACTCAGATAATGGCCAGCCATTCTCATCCGAGCTAATGAAACATGTTTCACTTCTGTTAGGCTACCAATGGAAATTCCACTGCGTCCGACATCCCGAGGCAGCAGGTCTCGTGGAGCGGCATAATCAAACTTTGAAAATTAGACTGTCCAAAGTATGTAGAGAAAAAGGTGTCGACTGGATAGTAGCTCTACCAGTTGCGCTCTTTTATATGAGAATGGTAGCACACTCTCGAACAGGGCTATCTCCGTATGAGGTGATCTTCGGTAGACCACCAAATATGTGGGGGACGACTATACCTCGTAAAATAACTGATGTTGATTGTAATATGCTGACAGATTACCTGGCTTCCTTGATGTCTGCACTACAATCTTGTCGTTCACAGGTAGCTGCAGCTTTTCCCGATAACACTGAGGTGAAGCCCCATGACGTGGTTCCGGGAGACCTTGTACTTGTAAGGAACTTCGACAGAAGGAACCCGCTGGAGCCTCGCTGGCAGTCGCCTAAGCTCGTCTTATTGACCACAAGGACAGCTGTGAAGATTGAGGGACGTAAAGGGTGGTTGCACTCGAGCCATATCAAAAAATTTCATGGACTACCATCCGACTCGAACTTTCAGCCCTGCATTCCCTCACAGACTGACTCAAAACTCCCCCTGGTTGATGAGCCAGAAAAGGAGAATTATAAACTGAAACTAAGGTCTAGCAAGTCAGACAATTTGATTGTTTAAGTCCTCTCCAAGGTGAATCGGTTGAATTTGTCTCTGACATGTATCCTCTAGACCGAAATAGAGAGAGAAATAGACAGAAACAGCTCAAGAAACATGCGTACTGTAAATCACTTCGTAGTCACTGCATAGTGACATTATTGATTATGTTTTTTCTAAGTCTTCTGATTATTAGTGTCAGTATATTTTTACACATGTATTACCCTATTTCCAAGCGTGCTTTCAATGCTACTGCCGAACATTCTTTTAGCGAATTACCTCCGCATGAGTTGTCCTATAGATTTGCGCTGCGCAACAACACATTCATTAGTATGTTACATCATTCTCATCAGACCAGCAATGCTACAAATTGTTGGATATGTGGCCGACTCCCTCCCTATCAGAAATATAGGGGAGTTCTGCCCCTCTTTCCGTATCCATTCACACACAATGGCTCCTGTGGAGCATGGTTTAGTTTGATTAATTCCCTAGATTCAAATTCAGTAGTTTATCAAGACAACTGGGTATGGGGAAACCTGAACCTAGTTTTACTTAAAGTCTGCTACCCTAACAAGGAGGGACTTACCAAAAGAACAGGGACTGATCTAGAAAATGAAGTATATGGATTAGGTAACTTTACACTTAACCTCATGATACTGAATGTTGAATCCGAAGCTACACCAATCTTGCCCGCTATGTCAGTATTTCCAGTTAGAGGCGAATTATGTGTAAGAAAGAATGGTTCAATACACATGGGCCATAGTAAATGTACCACTGTAATAGAATTCAGTGATAAAGGCAAGTCTACATTTAGAGCTTCCCGTCACTCCTACTTCATCTGTGGTCACACCGCATATATACGCCTACCCCTAGATTGGGATGGTACCTGTTACATTGCATTCCTTCTACCACCTGTTTTCCTAGCCCCGCCTGATTATCATAGGAATACCCATTTAGTACACAATAGACAGCAGAGAGATCTCCCGATTGTCGACTACACTGAAACAGCATGGGAGAAATACACAGATTTCAATAAAGGTTTCTTTCCCTACATAGGTACAGTCACTAATAGTAAGTTGATACGTAGATTAACTAGAACCCTTGAAGCAGTAGTGAATGAAACTACTTCCGCCTTAGGCAACTTAACAGAGGAGCAGTCTGCGATGCGGATTGTTGTTCTTCAAAATCGTCTTGTCCTTGACGTCATTCTGGCCGATAGGGGCGGAGCTTGTAGGGTCATCGGATCAAGTTGCTGTGTTTTCATACCAGAAAACGCGCCGTCAGTATATAAAGCCATAACTCGACTTCATAAAATCATAAACCAGATACATCAGAATCCAGGCACCTGGACTTGGTCCGGTTGGTTCTGGAGCATGTTGTCAGCCTGGGGATGGAGGATCCTATCCTTCCTAGGTATTGGCTTTCTCATACTATTCAGTTGCTGCTTATGTCTACAATGTGGGCCAGCGATTTGTGGTCTGTGTGCCACATCGTGTATCCCGCCTTCAAATTTTCATTCAAGATCCCGGAAGAAGAAAGAAGAACAAATGATGCTATATGAACAGATTGATGGATTGATGAAGATGGATATTTCATAAGGGTCCGTAGGGGACAAGGAGGGAATGAGGAAATATGAATTTTATGACCAGTTATGTCCCCTATCTTAGACCCCAACGGCTCCATGTACATGCTACAAGTACATGTATGTTCCCTCCAGTTCCAGCTATGAAGACGCAAATGCATGTGCGTCCAACGTCAACATGTCCTCTTTCAGATCCGCCATGAATGGGTCGAATATTCCATTCCTAAGTATGATTGGCCACCGACTTTATATGGTTCACTTTTCATGTTTTACAGTTCAGGCGAGTAGGCCCTGAATTCTGCCATCAAGCCTTTTCCTGCTTCTGCCTCTGAAATGCTCCAGCCTGGACTTGCATCCGTATCCATGAACTTTGTCCTACTCCCTGCGTGGCTAACGGTGCCTGACGTGGCCTGTTGCCTGCCAAAAAACTGTATTCAGCCTTCAAGTTATCTGCTCCGCTCCTCATCCAATGCATTCCTGTCTAGTAGTTTAGGTAAACATCCTTCCAGCTACCGAGCAAAGGGCCCGGCCTCGCTGTCTTTATACAAGTAATTCATAGCCCCTGTTACCATGGAAGATTCCTGCCCCCTCGCATCTCATGTAGACACATAGACGCTTGTACATGCACTAACAGTCAGTATAGAATAGATTCCGTCCGAAAGACCTTTCCTTTTGGATAAAACAGTTCCTTAAACAAAGATATTAGATACGATTTGGGATTAGGTTGACCTGACCCCCCAGACTTCTGTCTCCACATGTAGAGCTAAATGTCAATTCCCCTTCACCCTCTAGTTGCACGTCAATCACACGTCAATCACACGTCATGCGGCTGCGCGCGCATCTCTGCCAAATATTTCTGCTGACACTGCAGGATTCTCTTATGGATCCACCCACTTGTGACATCATTTTAAATGACGTTTCTAGTATACGCCTATTATTCCGCCTATTTTCATTACGTATGTGTATTCTTATCTGTATTATCAGCTGCTACGCCTCCTGCATCTGTCTTAATGCAATGTTTTTCATATATATATTGTTACTTGTCAATAATGTATTGCCTATCCCTTCCTGAACCTTCGTGGTGATGGAATATGATTGCCTGGTTCGAACCATAATTCCTTTGTAAGGAATAAAGTCCTTTTCAGAACCTCTAATACCATGGATTCTGCCTCTTATTTTGACTGAGTTATTCTTACTAGACTTTACCGCATAAAAAATAGTACAGGTAATTTAAATATTTACCACACCTCGGCAATGAGATCACAGTTCAGAGTCTTTCTTTAAAGCTCCTTTGTTTCCCAAAGCTGCCAAGGACGCTTCATTCCACTTGGAGATTGCCCAAAACTGCTGCTGTCCTCACGGAAAATTTCAATCAAGCAAAGCAAGGACTGTGGTCAGCTGACTTCAGGACCATATTCAGCAAGACTCTCTCTCGTCACGAATTCTACTCGAGGCCAGGCTTTTCGTATCGGCCATCTTTATTTAGGCCACAATAGGCCACAATAGACCATCTTAATTAAAAGAGACAAAAACAACGTTACCACAGCATAGTGATTGAACAGTGTTAACCCCACTAATACCCTTATGTGTATGCAATTATCTAGCTCTTGCAACATAGAAAAGCATTAATTCGAAAAGCGTTTCGTGCTTAAAAATAAACAGCACTCAGCAACGTTTAAACATGAAAACATGCATATTATTGTTAAATAGCACATTTATGCATCCCCACGTGTAATTCTCTCTTGTTAAAACAAACGAGTTGATTAGTAAGTATAAACACTTACACAAGACAAATAATTAATAATTAATAATTAGTAAATTAATATAACAAATAGACATGCCAGAGCTTCAAAACCCAGTTATTTTCAAACTGAAAACTCTGCTCTAGCAAGAGCACCAAACTGGCTGCTCTGGCAGGGCCTCCTCATCTGTGGCTGTGGTGAACACTCAGTGGAAGAGGCTGCTTCATGTCTTCGATGGCGGTCCCTGCAGAAGTCTGGATCACACTCTGAACAGGTGGGCAGGTGTTAGGCAGTTGGTGTGGCTGCACTAGGTCGATCCCATCTTGGTCGCACACAGGACAGTATTCAAGGTCAGTTCAGACATGTACATCGCAATCTCAGCTAGACATCAAGGTGGCTCACTGGCCTCACTTATCTCAGCAAGGCAGGACAATCCAGGCTGTGATTTCTTCTGGCATTGTGGCGAAGGTCAAGCCATGATTTCTTCTGGGCACAGTGGCCAGATACATGTCACTCTTCTCCTTTGACAATGGTGGTAGTGGCGCCCGGTGGTATTTTAAAGTGGATGGGCATAAACCCAGGTTCAAAACTAACACCTCAGCAATGCCTGCATGTGCTCCAGTTCTGAATAAACGCTACCTAGCGGTGAGCTGACCATCACATACAGTGCACAAGCTTTTCTGAACTGAAGCATGCACACTGTATGTGTTCACATCATGTGATCTGGCATTACTGATGGCGCCAGTCACTTGAAGACTCACATATTGCAGTGGCGCCTTGCATTATTGAATGCCACTCCTTTCATCACAGGGTGGGCGGTGTAGTCAGTAACACTTGTTAATACCACTCTGTGATGGGCCGGAAAGGCAAACTCTTGCTGATTGGCATACAGCCTCGTGCGGCACGGAGTTGATTTCTAAAGGGCACACAATGCATTCAGTGAGCAGGGCGCCCTAAATCACAGCGAGGAGTGACCATCCAGCTTATCAGGCAACAAAGGCTAGTGCTGAAAATAAGGTAAGCCCATCTATACCTGCAACGGCCGGCACATGCACAGTAGTACATGTGCCTTTAAAAAGGGCCAGACTGCCTGACCCATGCTCCATGGGGAGGTCAGAGTGACCAGCACAGGCTACGTTAATTTTGAAACAATGTTCAAAAAATAAAGGAGGCAGGAAATATAAGGAGGGTGGCACTCCAACACCTGCATAAATGAGCTGCAACTGTAGAGTGTTTTATGTCACACCAACTCAGATCCCAGTCCTGATGGGCTTTGGCAATCTTCAGGTCAAGTCATCACGGTTCCCCCTTGGAACCATGGATACAGAGTTTGTTGACTACAGACATGTGAGTACATGTACTTTTCTCTGCATTATTCCTCTTCTGGTAGACCCCACTAGCAACAAGGTCACTCTGCACCTTCCTCAGCAGGAAGGCTGGTTTCAAGGCACTTCAGGACAGATAAACAACCCTTCCGTCCTGAGGTAGAGTCAGGCGATGTCGCCTCATCTCTGGCATGATGGCTGTCAGGCCAAACATTCCTTTCCTCAGCTATAGAGAACTTGGAAATGGAACAGCAAGAGGGACAGTGGAACTCCTTTTATACAGTAACATGAGAAGTGTATTCAAACTCTGTACTTGTAGAACTTGTCTGTGGTGGTTCTTCTTTCAAGTGTCCTTTCCAGGTTGCTCTCCAGATATAGCCTTTGTGTAGAGTGACGCTTCACACGGCAGGGTTGTCTCTAGTCGGGTGCCTGGCAGTCATCAGCCAACTAATATGTGTGATCAGCTAAAGACAAAATGCTGGTTGTCACCTAAATATTACACTTCTCTTAGCCCGACAGACTCTGCAGTCCCCTCCGCAGCCAAATGGAATTGCTTCAAGAAATCTAATCAGCAGCTCCTTTCTCAGCAAAAGGCCGAACTGAATTTCTAAAGAATCTGTGTCTTATCTGCCCAGACTTAAGTGTCTAGGTCTCCTCCCTCAAGCTTCAGGAATGGGAATGTCAGCAACACATTTCCAAAGTCTGGGATGGAAAACCAATCACCCTTCCATATTGTGCAAAGGACCAGACTAAGGGTATCCAAAACTGATCCCACAAGTCTCCTTTACTCTGCTTCACTCACAATGTACCACACATGCTGCACACATAAACACACCCAAAATACACTTGAGGTATTAGCACTAGGAGTGTGGTAAGCATGCAGAAGCAAAATTTTAAACAAGTGGGCCAGAAGGCCTCAACTCCAGTCACTCAAATAAATAAGTCGTGCCACAACTATGGAGTCCCAAAATTGTCAGGGACAGTATTCCAATGTCTGTCAAGGAGGGGGTGCTTGGTGCATCATTCAAGGTCACCAGAGAGGTCCAGGACCTTACTCAAGTAAGGAATCAGGCCTTGGCCTCTGGGCACACACTAGATTACTGAGATGCCAGGGCCAAAAATCAAAAGCCAGGATACCAAAGACACACAGCTACAGCCCTAGGGCCAGTGGAGCACGAATAAACACCATGCACCCAATATTCCTGTCCCAACACATACATTCTTGAAATTTAGCTTGATTCTTTGTTTTCACAAATCAGTGGGTCCGTTATTGAGCGCCTCAGTGACAAATGGAATAATGTCCGGGCAATGACACATCTAGGATGTCAGACAGTATGCAAGTGGATTATTATATGGGATGGGGAACTGTGAATCTTAAGGATTAATAACACCTCCTTTCAGGGTCAAACCTCAAAGTCGCTAAATTAACCAGAGCTTACCCCCCAATCTCCATTGAAGCTACAGCACAGAGCAGACAGGCTTAACTTAGGGCAATATGTAAAGTATGCTTGTACTGCTAAATATCGATACCAACAATATTGTGACAGAATCGACAAATGATTGAAAGGTAATTGCATTAAGGGAGTGTAGATTTACCATTCCTACCTCCACGTACCTTGAAGATATAAGTAGATACATATATGTGGAGTTAGGTATAGAAAATCTACCTTACTAATCTATATATTTTTTTTCAATATTTTATCCTCGATATTGATGAAGCAAGTAAAATTAGCTTAAAATATGTGATTAGCTCATAAAAATATTAAAGTGAGCAATGAACAAAGAAATGAAAAAAATGGAAGTGTGCCTTTAATTAAACGTGCACATTAATGTATAGCAAGAATAACATGATTTTATTTTGTAGTAAGCATCCATTTCTATCGTATTTACATTGCCTAGTTAAGTTAGGCCTCATTTATTCTTTATTTTTTGGCATTGCCTTTATTTGACCTTTTCTTAAATAGATATACGTTTTACCAAGATGTTGCAAGCGCAATTTTAAATAAATAATTCACGTTAAATTTATTAGACATGTTATTCTTGTAGAATGTGCTGACTTCAATAAATGTTTTCTTTCCTTCCTAAGCTAATTGTTCTCATCACATTTGGTTAGAATTTAGCTATCCAGTGGAGTTCTGAATAGCTGATAGAGTCAGATGCATGGTTCTTGTGAGAACTCGATGT
Organism: Triturus cristatus; assembly: GCF_964204655.1. Lineage (NCBI taxonomy): Eukaryota > Metazoa > Chordata > Amphibia > Caudata > Salamandridae > Triturus > Triturus cristatus. The sequence goes on from NC_140593.1 coordinate 179,801,173, forward strand.
GGAACTAACGTACATGAACATTTGCAACTTAGTAGGATGCTGGCAGATAATGTTTTGCTGTCTTCCTATGCTACTGTGAGAATTAAGAAGGATGTAGCAGACTATTGAATGATCCTTTCACCATTGGATTAAGATGATCTAACACAGATACACGATATACGTGTTACTAGTTAGGAGACTTCAGAGCTTGTTATGTTTCATATAGGTGCCCCATTATAGGCTCAGGTAGTCACCTAACCTTTCACCTATATTCTCCCCTACCATTACACTACATAACGGTTCTTGGGACTGACCATTTACCTAGTTACGCTACTGATTGCAGGACATAGGGTTTTCCCTGAAAACTGGCCTCATCCATTATGCATGAGGATTCTTGAAAACTCAGCAGAACCACCATCTCCTGCATAATAACTATGTATAAGGGTCATTCCTTCCGTCATCCTAAGTCTGACATGACACAGCAAGGTAGAACCCCTGAGGGTACCACTTTAGTTATATAAACACCATATCTTGCTGAGGTAGTCAGAGGAGAAAATGACTTCCATGCCAACACACTGATGCAAGATGCTGAGGTTCCTGCATGCAGACACTCCAGCTCGCAGTGGTCTGACATCCCTTGTGGCGTGTCCATCTCAAGACCAAGACGGGGTTCCACCGTCTCTCACTTCAGGTAATGGGGTTGACTTTATCCTAGAGGGATTCTTGGCTTTACACCTACATACATGCTAGGTACATCTAGTTAGGGTCGCATCGTAGGAGTACGCATGTATTACTGTCATGTATTTCGTATACTTGCCTGTATCATTGTTTTAGCACGATGGTAGAAATCAACCACCCTTTTACTTTGTTAGTGTGTCTAATCATTTATATCAGTTTCTGTCTAATGGTTGTTTCAGCACTACTATTTTACACTAGAATGATGCTGATTCAATAAATGCTTATTGGAAAACGTCCCCATAGTTTATTCTGTGTATCTGAGACTGTGACTGAGCAAAAAGTATCACACTGTTTCCACGATCCTGAGGGATCAGGGTTGTCATGTTCGATAGTTGCCAAGAATTATTCTCTCCTTGGTAAGAGGGCTTTCTAGTGGCACTGTGAGCTAGCTGGCACAAAAGGTTAACATACCCGGTGGGGGTGTCTGGAATAAGTCCAGACACCAATCCTACAATGTATGTTGTCTAAACGCGCAGATCCTATACAGGTCCACTACCCTCTCCTTATAGCATGCACTGGGAGCTTTTTGATGTTCACACTGGTCGGGACTAATCGTTCTGTGACTATCCTTTTCTTGGCTTTTTCCTTTTACTCTGTGAGGGCTGATGTTGTTATCTAAATTATTTTAAGAATGCAGCTACTGATGTGATTAACTTCTATTTGAGAGAGAAGGCTCATATGAGTTTCCAGAACTGCTCTTCATGAGAAGTTCCACTAAAATCAAATTTCTATTGTAAATGCTACTTAACATTCTCGCTCTTTTCTTAAAAGGACTCTTTATGGGTTCTGGTAGGTTAGAATCTATTTGAATAAAATAGGGATTACGGTGCTTTTCTTTTATGGAACAGGCTGTAATATTTTCTGATTGTTGCCAGTCATTAATTTTCTTGATATTTCTGTAAAGTGATTTATCTAGATTTCTAATTTGAATAAAGAGATTACAAAACAAATGAATAAACTTAACCCCTTCGATGCACATGACGGAGCGGTTCCGTCATGAGCATCGGTTGGGCTGTGCTTATGACGGAACCGCTCCGTCATGAGCACAGCCCCTGGGGGAAGCGCTGGCGCTCCCCCCCTGGGGCATCGATCGTGCCCCCACAGAGGGGGATGGCAGCGGAAGAGTTTCCGCTGCCACCCCCGAGCCCCCCCAAGCTTCCCCATGACATCAGCGCGCACAGCGCGCGCCGACGTTATCAGGAAGCGTTGGACGCGCTGGAATTCATTTCTTACAGCGCGTCCAAGGGAGCAGCAGGTACGTTTCCTTCTCCGGTGGGGGCCGCGGGGGTGATTTCTTCAGTATTGAGGCATCGGGGGAGAGGAAAGAGTATTTCCTCTCCCCTGATGTCTCAATACAGGGCATTCCTGCTCCACGATCGCGCACAGCGTCGCGATCGTGGAGCAGGGATGCCCCACTAGACACCAGGGATGTGTTTTTTTTTATTTAGGAAGCGACCCCTTAGGCAAGGGTCGCTTCCTGGGGGTGATAAATATTTATAAGACTTTTCTGCCCCCCCTGGGGGCAGATCGGTCTTATAATTTGCTGTTTCTGCTCCCGGAGGGGGGGGGGGGGGGCAGAAAAGCCCACTAGACACCAGGGATGTGTTTTTTTAGTATTAGGAAGCGACCCCTTAGGCAAGGGTCGCTTCCTGGGGGTGATAATTATTTATCAGACTTTGCTGCCCCCCCCTGGGGGCAGATCGGTCTTATAATTAGCCGTTTCTGCTCCCAGGGGGGGGCAGAAAAGCCCACTAGACACCAGGGATGTCTTTTTTAGTATTAGGAAGCGACCCCTTGGGCAAGGGTCGCTTCCTGGGCCCCCATTTTTTTGGTGAGACTTTTCTGCCCCCTCTGGGGGCAGATCGGTTTCATTTTGATGCCGTATCCGCTCTCAGGGGGGTCAGAAAAGCCCACTAGACACCAAGGATGTGTGTGTTGTTGTAGGAAGTGACCCCTTGGGCAAGGGTCGCTTCCTGGGCCCCCATTTTTTTTGTAAGACTTTTCTGCCCCCTCTGGGGGCAGATCGGTCGTTTATGTAGCCGTTTCTGCTCCCAGGGTGGGCAGAAAAGCCCACTAGACACCAGGGATGTGTTTTTTTGAGTAAAGGAAGCGGCCCCTTGGGCAAGGGTCGCTTCCTGGGGGCCCAAATATTTTTCAAGACTTTTCTGCCCCCCCTAGGGGCAGATCGTTTTTTTGTGTAGCCGTTTCTGGCCCCAGGGGGGGGGGTAGAAAAGCCTACTAGACACCAGGGAATTAGTGTAAATAAAAATGGAAGTGACCCCTTTGGCAAGTGTCGCTTCCAGGGTGCAATTTTTATAATATGTATTTGGCCCACCCGCCCCGGGACAGAGTAGCCTTTTTTTTTCCTGCTGTTTTCTGCCCCACCTGGCACACAACCCGATTGACCATTTGGTAGTAACATAGCATGTTATAATGTTTATTGTTATATTTTTTGTGAATTGCAATTGTGATGTTTTTTTTTTTTACTTTTTTGTTCTAGGTGAAGGCTTTTGCTCTTTTCAGTTTGCCGTGTTGTTACTGGTGGTTCTGCTGTTTGTGTAGTTTGGTAAGAGACTTTTTTTTGTACAATGTAAATGTGTTTAATTTCTCTGCATGAATTTTTTTTGCAAATGGTGTAATAATAGCAGTATGTTTGTTTTTTGAGTGTCAAAAACATTTTGCATTGGTGCTCGATGTGTATTTTGTTGTCTTGTGAGTAATTTTTTTTTTTCTTCTTCTTTCTAGTTGGATATCGTTGGTTTTTGCTGTGTCACTGCAGAGTTGGTTTCTGGTGAGTGCAGCTGTCTCTTGTAATTGAATTGTATAGTTTTTGAGTACATTGATCTTTGTGATAAAGGTACACATTTCTTTACTTACTTGGTTTGCACATTGTTGGTTGTTGTTGACTTGTTTGTGCAGTCTTCTATTTTAGTAAGTATAATGGCTAGCCGCAGGATTACTGCTCAGCAGGTTGTTGGTTTGCTGTTTGAGTCTTCCTCTGACCATGGTTCAGAGACTGACTCTGCATCTGAGGGAGAGGAGGCAGGGGACGATTCTGGCAGTGAGTTTTCTCTCCGTATGGAGTCATCGGATGATGAAGATACTCTTAGTGCGGATGAAGTGCCTGCGTTAGAGGAGGAGACTGATGTGCCGATAGTGCGGCAAGAGGCATCTGGGCTGCAGCCTGGGGCTGCAAGGCTTCCCGTTGGTGTAGTGCGGCAAGAGGCTTCTGGGCTGCAGCCTGCGGCTGCAAGGCTTCCCGTTGGTGTAGTGCGGCAAGAGGCATCTGGGCTGCAGGCTGGGGCTGCAAGGCTTCCCTTTGAAAGTGATGACCTCTGGGTTGCCCCTGGCATGGTGCAGCCGGCATTGCCAGAGTTTACTGGTGTTCCAGGGTCTAGAGTGAATACTGAAAACTTTTTGCCGGTAATTTTTTTTCAGTTGTTTATGGACGATGTGTTTTTGGCAGAGATTGTTGAACAGACTAATTTGTATGATGAACAGTTTTTGAGGGACAACAGTGCCAGTCTTAGGCCACACTCTAGAGCTACCCGGTGGACTCCCACAAATCTTGAAGAGATGAAGAAGTTCTTGGGTTTAACTTTTTTGATGGGCTGGCTAAGGAAGCCATCAATGTCTTCATATTGGTCTAGCAGTCCCTTGATTGCACCGTCTATTTTTCCGGCAGTCATGAGTCGTGACAGGTATTTGCTTCTGCTTCGGATGATGCAATTTGTTGATAATGGTTTAGCGTTGCCACGAGATCACCCTGAGTGTGACCGTCTTTTTAAGATTAGGCCTGTCCTTGATTACTTTGTTGATCGATTTTCTGAGATTTATGCTCCTGGGAAAGAAATTGCAGTGGATGAGTCTTTGGTGTTGTTCAAGGGCCGCTTGGTTTTTAGGCAATACATTCCTAGTAAGAGGGCACGCTATGGAATAAAGCTGTATATGCTGTGTGACAGTAGGACTGGATATGTCTCTAATTTCAGGGTGTACACCGGTAAGGAATCCAGGATTAACCTCCCTGGTTGTCCGTCCACTTTTGGAGTGACTGAGAAAATTGTTTGGGAACTTGCTAGAGGATTTTTTAACAAAGGCCACCATTTATATGTAGATAACTTCTACACTGGTGTGCGGTTGTTCAGGGAATTGGCCAAAGTGGACACTGTTGCTTGTGGCACAATCCTCTCTAACCGTAAAGGTTTCCCGAAAGAACTTGTTTGTCAAAAGCTTGTGCGGGGACAGTGCAGTGCGTTGCGTTGCCAGGAGCTTCTTGCTGTGAAGTTTTCAGACAGGAGAGATGTCTACATGCTGACTACCATCCATGATGAAAGCACTGCACCTGTGACTGTTTGGGGTCAGGTTCCTGAAGCGCGCAAACCTGTGTGCATTTTAGACTATAATAGGCACATGGGTGGTGTTGACAGAGTAGATCAGAGGTTGGAACCTTACACTGCTCTTCGTAAGGCTTACATTTGGTACAAGAAGTTGGCTATCCATCTTTTCCACTTGGCAATGTTTAATGCTTTTGTTGTGTTCCAGGATTCTTGCCCTGAGTCAAAGATGACTTTTGCTAAGTTTCAGGAGTCTGTAATAGGCAGCCTTGTTGTAGTGGAACAGGCAAGTGTTCCTAGAGTTGGAGTGGTGGAGGATGTTGCTAGATTGAAAGATCGCCACTTTCCTGATCACATTCCTCCCACACCCTCAAAAGATTTTCCCAGTAGGAGATGTAGAGTCTGTTGGCAAAGAGGTACGCGGAAGGAGAGTCGTATGTACTGCCCCGACTGTCCTTCTCAACCTGCACTGTGTGTCCCTGCTTGTTTTAGAGCGTACCACACGCGAAATAATTTTTGGGAGCATTCATGAGTGGTAAAGTGAACTGCCTGGTCTGTATTCTTTGGATAATTTGATTCTGTTTCAAGGTTGGTGTTAGTGCAATGTATTTAGTTGCTGATTTTGTGTTTGAAGATTTGTATCTATTTGCGATTTGTTTGTGTTTTTATTTTTTTCTAAAAAAATCCTAAATGTGATGGCGGTGTGTGTAGGCTGGCACTTGGCTGTTGGTGTGTGTGGACTGGCACTTGGTTGGTGGTGTGCGTGGAATGGTGCTTGGCTGGCTGTGTGCGTGGACTGGCGGTGTGCATGGACTGGCAGTGTGCATGGACTGGTGCTTGGCTGGTGGTGTGCGTGGACTGGAGCTTGGCTGGCGGTGTGCGTGGAATGGTGCTTGGCTGGCGGTGTGCGTGGACTTGTACTTGGCTGGCGGTGTGCATGGACTGGTGGTGTATGCGGACTGGTGCTTGGCTGGTGGTGTCCGTGGACTGGAGCTTGGCTGGCGGTGTGCGTGGATTGGCGATTGGCTGCCAGTGTGGCTGGACTGGCAATTGGCTGGCGGTGTGCCTGGACTGGCGCTTGGCTAGCGGTGTGCGTGGACTGGTGTTTGGCTAGCGGTGTGCGTGTACTGGCGCTCTACTAGCGGTGTGTGTGGACTGGTGCTCGGCTGGCTGTGTGTGAGTAGTGACTTTCTGCTGGTCACTACACACACTGCTAGCTGAGTGCCACTCCACGCAATCCATCAGCCTGTGTAGTTGCTGTGTCAGGATTGTGGGCCTGTGAAAGTGATGGGCCCTTGAATGGCGCTGTGTGCTGGTGTGAGTTTTGTTATGTGATGGGCCCGCGGCTGGCGGTGTGAATGGTTTTGTATGTCTCACACGTATGAAAGGTGTATGAATGGCCTGTAAAGAGGTTGGTGCCTTGTCGTGGCTTTACAGCTCACGAGCTGTGAGTCAATGGTTCAGTTTCTCGCCCTTTCAATTATTACCAGTGCATTTCATTTTTGTGAAATCACTTGCTAATACAATTGTATCTACTGAACCATCACTCACCCTCGTGCCAAATCCAACCAGTATGTGTGTGTGCTTGCGTATTAGATGGCTGTGCAGTAATATTTGTCTTTCTGAAGCAGGGTGGTGCGAATGGTCTTGTTTGTATCAGGTATGTAAGGTGTGTGAATGGCCTGTAAAGTGGTTGGTGCCTTGACGTGGCTTTACAGCTCACGAGCTGCGAGTCATTGGTTTGGTTTTTTGGGAATTTAATTATTGACAGTGCATTTCATTTTTGTGAAATCTCTTGTTAACACTGAACCATGACTCGCCCTCGTGCCAAATCCAACCAGTATGTGTGTGTGTTTGAGGAATAGATGGTTGTGCAGGAATCTTTGTCTACGTTTTGGGCCCTTGCCTGCCGCAGGTACTTGGGCCACCCACACAAGTGAGGCACCATTTTGACCGGGAGACCTGGGGGAACGCTGGGTGGTGGTAAATTTGTGTGAGCCCGGTGATGCCATAACTTTCCCACACCAAAATGTGTGAAAAAAGTGATTTTTTCAGCTAAAATTGAGGTTTGCAGGGGATTCTGGGTAAGGAAACGTTGGGGGATCCACGCAAGCCATACCTCCCTGGAAGCCGCCGGGTGTCTAGTTTTCAGAAATGCGTGGGTTTGGTAGGTTTCCCTAGATGGCCGCCGAGCACCGGGCCAAAAACCCAAGTGACCCCCCTTGCAAAACCAGGTGGTTTTGCGATAGGCCATTTTGATGTCGCCTCACTACGTTTTGGGCCCTTACCTGCCGCGGGTATTTGGGCCTCCCACACAAGTGAGGCACCATTTTTACCGGGAGACCTGGAGGAACGCTGGGTGGTGGTAAATTTGTGTGAGCCCGGTGATGCCACAACTTTCCTACACCAAAATGTGTGAAAAAAGTGATTTTTTCAGCTAAAATTGAGGTTTGCAGGGGATTCTGGGTAAGCAAACGTTGGGGGATCCACGCAAGCCATACCTCCCTGGAAGCCGCCGGGTGTCTAGTTTTCAGAAATGCATGGGTTTGGTAGGTTTCCCTAGATGGCCGCCGAGCACCGGGCCCAAAACCCAAGTGACCCCCCTTGCAAAACCAGGTGGTTTTGCAATAGGCCATTTTGATGTCGCCTCACTACGTTTTGGGCCCTTACCTGCCGCGGGTACTTGGGCCTCCCACACAAGTGAGGCACCATTTTTACCGGGAGACCTGGGGGAACGCTGTGTGGTGGTAAATTTGTGTGAGCCCGGTGATGCCACAACTTTCCCACACCAAAATGTGTGAAAAAAGTGATTTTTTCAGCTAAAATTGAGGTTTGCAGGGGATTCTGGGTAAGCAAACGTTGGGGGATCCACGCAAGCCATACCTCCCTGGAAGCCGCCGGGTGTCTAGTTTTCAGAAATGCATGGGTTTGGTAGGTTTCCCTAGATGGCCGCCGAGCACCGGGCCAAAAACCCAAGTGACCCCCCTTGCAAAACCAGGTGGTTTTGCGATAGGCCATTTTGATGTCGCCTCACTACGTTTTGGGCCCTTGCCTGCCGCGAGTACTTGGGCCTCCCACACAAGTGAGGCACAATTTTTACCGGGAGACCTGGGGGAACGCTGGGTGGTGGTAAATTTGTGTGAGCCCGGTGATGCCACAACTTTCCCACACCAAAATGTGTGAAAAAAGTGGTTTTTTCAGCTAAAATCGAGGTTTGCAGGGGATTCTGGGTAAGGAAACGTTGGGGGATCCACGCAAGCCATACCTCCCTGGAGGCCGCCGGGTGTCTAGTTTTCAGAAATGCATGGGTTTGGTAGGTTTCCCTATGTGCCGGCAGAACTAGGGTTCAAAAACTACAGCTAGACACTTTGCCAAAAAAGGGTCATTTTTCACTGCAAAATTGAGGTGTGACCACGTTGCGTTTTGCGCCGTTTCCTGACGCGGGCACTAGGCCGACCCGCACAAGTGAGGTACCATTTTTCTCGTAGGACTTTGGGGAATGCGGGGTGGGTGGAAATTTGTGGATCCACGTCGATTCCAGAACTTTCCATCACAGAAATGTGGGGAAAATGGGGTTTTTTGTCATTTTTTTACGTTTGCAAGGGATTCTGGGTAACAGACCATGGTGGGAGGCACTCAAGACACCCCATCCTATATTCCCCTGGGTGTCTAGTTTTCAAAAATGTATAGGTTTGCTAGGTTTCCCTAGGTGCCGGCAGGGCTAGGGTTCAAAAACTACAGCTAGTCACTTTGCCAAAAAAGGGTCATTTTTCACTGCAAAATTGAGGTGTAACCACGTTGCGTTTTGCGCCGTTTCCTGTCGCGGGCACTAGGCCGACCCACACAAGTGAGGTACCATTTTCTCGTAGGACTTTGGGGAACGCGGGGTGGGTGGAAATTTGTGGATCCACGCAGATTCCAGAACTTTCCATCACAGAAATATGGGGAAAATGTGTTTTTTTTGTCATTGTTTTACGTTTGCAAGGGATTCTGGGTAACAGACCATGGTGGGAGGCAGTCAAGTCACCCCATCCTGGATTCCCCTGGGTGTCTAGTTTTCAAAAATGTATAGGTTTGCTAGGTTTACCTAGATGCCGGCAGGGCTAGGGTTCAAAAACTACAGCTAGTCACTTTGCCAAAAAAGGGTCATTTTTCACTGCAAAATTGAGGTGTGACCACGTTGCGTTTTGCGCCGTTTCCTGCCGCGGGCACTTGGCCGACCCGCACAAGTGAGGTAACATTTTTCCCGTAGGACTTTGGGAACGCGGGGTGGGTGGAAATTTGTGGATCCACGCAGATTCCAGAACTTTCCATCACAGAAATGTGGGGAAAATGTGTTTTTTTTGTCATTTTCTAACGTTTGCAAGGGATTCTGGGTAATAGACCATGGTGGGAGGCAGTCAAGTCACCCCATCCTGGATTCCCCTGGGTGTCTAGTTTTTAAAAATGTATAGGTTTGCTAGGTTTCCCTAGGTGCTGGCAGGGCTAGGGTTCAAAAACTACAGCTAGACTCTTCGCAAAAAATGTGTAAATTTTCAGTGTGAAAATGTGGTGTGTTCACCTTAGGTTTTGAGCCACTTCCTGTCGTGGGCACTATGCCTACCCACACAAGTGAGATACCATTTTTATCGGGAGACTTAGGGTAGATCAGATTTGTAAAGCAACTGTTATTACCTATTGATTTTTGATGCATTTCTCCCTTCAAAATGAAAGACATTGTGTAAAAAAAAAATCATTTTGAAAAATGACCAATAATTGTCATGCAAGTATGAGTATTCCCAATTTCGAAAATGTGCAAATATGCACTGTTTCTAAACTCTGCAATTTGTTCCCATTTCAGAAATACATAGGTGTCTTTCATACCGATTTTTCCATGTATACATTTTCCCACAAGAATTGCTATATACCCGGAACAAAAAAAAAACCATTACAAAATGCTGCTCAGTTTTTGACTCTGGGTTCGTTGGGCTCTTGGTGAACCTACAAGTCCTGTATATCCCCACAATCAGGAAGGTCAGCCGGATGTAACGGTATATTGCTTTCAAAGAGATGTCATAATTAGAAGAAGTTACAGGTGAAAACGTTGACTCAAAAGGCTGCTTTTTTCAACAAATTTTTAATTTTTCCTTCATTTACCTGTTAGTTTCTATAAAGAAACCTTGATGGATCTACACAAATGACCCCTTGCTGAATTCAAAATTGTGTCTACTTTTCAAAAATGTATAGCTTTCCAGGATCCATTATTGCTTTTCTACCCATTTCTACCATTATCTGGAAGGAGGTTGAAAGCACAAAAAATAGCAAAAATAGGGTATGTCCCAGAAAAATGTCAAAACTGTGTAAAAAATGTTGAATTTCTGACAAAAATCTGTCATTCCGTAAAAGCTGCAGAAATGGTGATTTCAGCCCCACAAACCCTTTTTTGATATCATTTGCAGAGAAAAACCCAGACGCTTTCATTTGCAGCCACTTTTCCCCATTTTTCACAAAAAGACCAAAATGTTGCTGTATTTTGACTAATTTCTGGGAACCCTCTAGGAGAATCCACAAACCCAGGGTACCTTTAGAATCCCCATGATGTTGGAAGAAAAGGACGCAAATTTGGCGTGGATACCTACTGTGGTCAAAAAGTTACAGGGGCCTAAGCGCGCACTACCCCAAATAGCCAAAAAAAGGCTTAGCACAGGAGGGGAAAAGGCCTAGCAGCGAAGGGGTTAAAATTACAAAGATTAAAATTTCATCTAAACTCTCATCATTGACTGAACATAATAAGTGTTGCTAAAAGTTGATATCAACTTTTGCTCTATCTAAAACAGTGGCAAAGATCCAGTCAACCGAAAGAAGATCAAGGCGCGGAGTCGGAGACCACTTTAGTAAGTCAAGGGCTGAACTGATTTAAAGAAAAGATACTCACGTGCCAGCAGTTTCTGGTAGCAGTGATATGGTTCAATAGAGCTATAAAATACATAATTCCTGAAGTCAGGATAAAATTCCTGATCCCCAAATCCAGTGTCCAGAACTTGAAGTTCTAACAAGGCATTACTAGCAGGCAGTTGCAGTTTAGAAGGTGTGAGTATTAATAGGGCGATGTGTTGTTCGTTGTAGTTGTGTTTGTGTTAGGTTTAGAATGAGGTATTGTCATTGTGAATGAGTGAGTGGAAAAAGAAGTATTAAGAGGTTGTTGAAGATGGGTGATTAAAGAATTCAGGCTCCATTGATGTTGGAAGACCTGGGGTATACATATATAAATTGAATAAGAAGGCTTGTTTGCAGGATAAGGTGTACAGTGTGAGGTACCATCACCTATACTATTGACATAGGGAGACTTAGGGGCTGCTTATGATGAGGCTCATAAAGGCTCTGACTGCAGTTTGGAGCTGTTACTGGCGCATTGTAATGGGCCATTCAGTTTCCTCTCCGACCGCCTCATTACGATACAGGCAGTCAGAAATGAAAACGGCTGGTCATTTCAGCTGGCTTCTGATGAGCTTCAAGTGCCGGTCCGCAAGTCGGAATGTGGCCTGTAATCTCAAAATTGATTATAATCACGCTTTTTGACATGGTTTCTAAGTGTGTTTGGGGGCCCCTGCCAGTGCCCCCTTTGGTGCACGGCCTCCGGTTGGAGGCCGAGGCATAGGTGCCCCCTGTTGATCCCTGCAACAGGTGCTGGCCACAAGGTGCAGGGATGAGCCGCACCTCCGATTTCACTATAGGAGCATGCATTATGGCCGATTTACGGCAATAATGAATGCTCCCATAGTGAAATATAGGAATGCATCGCATCCTAATGGGCGGTCGGGACCGCCAACCGTGTTTCGGTCGCTCCCATGACCGAGTCGGTGTCGTGCAGAAGTGATTCCACCCAACATCGTAATGAGCCCCTAATCATTGTTGTGACTGACCAACATTAATCGGTGTTGGTGGAACCTTATTGCGCAAACGGGTGAAGCTGCATTGATTTGAGTGATTTTGCGCTGATTGAGATTTCACTTGCGGTTGTGGAAAATATTCTTGAGTGATTGAGATACTTAGTAAAAGCAAAAGTACAAGAGGTTTAGAAGTTTTATTGTTGAAGTTGTGTGAATGCAAGGAAAATTGTAAAGGAGGGTGAACTGCTGTAAGGAGTGACTTAGTACGTCATATTGTTCCGCACTACGATTGGTTGGTTACCGTGTTTTTGCGTTGGGATTGGTTGGTGAAGTCAGATTGGGATTGGATTGCTTAAAGTAAATAACGGATTTGGATTTGACGACGGAGATTTGGTAAACTATAAGCTTAAATTGGATTGGTTTATTGAGAAATTGACTTATAGAGAACAAAATGATAATATTGTGATTAGAATTTCTTCTCTCAATGTATTGAAAAATGAAATATTTTCACGAATTTAAGTGTTTAGTCAGAGGGGATGTTACCATTCCGGGACAGAAAGGTGAAGAGGCACCTCCTGAGGGTACCTTTGCTCATAATATTAGGAAACGGAGCTTGGGTTACACACTTGTTCTTGGCTTTGCCAATGGAGTAGAATCACTGAGAAAGAGAGTGCATTGAGTTTTCTTGGCAATAGGACATTTAGTACAAATATTCTTGAAAATTTGAAGGGACAATTGCATGAAAGGAGGCCCCCACCTAGACCAACTTAATATGAAGCTTTTTATGAATGGGAGAAGGTTGCGAGGAAGAAGGAGAGAGAAAAATATCAGTGAAGGACAAAACAAGCAGTGAAGAAATATGAGGACGATCAATGGGATGAAGAACAGCGTAGATGAGGGAAGGCCATCATAGAGGGAACAACATTATATCCAGCTATTACTACGGAAGAAGCAAAGCAGAGAAAAGAGATAAATCACAAAAAGAAAGATGGGGATGATTCAGACACAGATTCCGGTGATGAGATTGGAGAACAGATGGTAGCATCAAGACCACCACCATATATGACTACTATGATTCCCAGAGACTCTAGTGCTGATGTGAGTTCCACAGTAGCAACTGCTCCTGCAGATCCAAGTTTAGCTCAGATTGAAAGACCTATAGAGATTCTCCAAATTGTCCCTTCCAGCTGTGGCTCGACCACAGGTTGCAGCTCCCATGGTGACCAGTACAACTGGAATATATACAACAGACCAGATAACTCCTATAAATGCCCATATAGTACCCAGAGTTATTGCAACTGATACTCCAAATTTGGATTTAAGGCCAGAAGCTCCTGAAGTTGTTGGAGGTGTGCCCACCACAAAATGCATCCCAACTTTGCAAAATTCCCAGATTGTTGTGTGGAGACCCCCACAGACAGTACACGCACTGATAGATATAGGGACCATAGTCTTTGCAGCTTCTCCTGCCCCTGGTGAGATTAATGCTTCCACAGAGTGAATGTGCCAGTATGGTTAGAGGAAGCAACAGGGAGTAGGAAGATAAACAGCACCAAATACAAGATTCAGAAAGGGAGAAACCATTAAATGTAGCCCATTTGAAGATGGAATTAGAAGAAATAAAAAAGAGGAGGCTTAGAATTTGAACATATTGAGTAATACCCAAAAAATTATTAATTTACCTGTGTAATAAACACATAAATTGGCAGAAGTGGCCCAGAAATACGAGATTTATCTTGAGAAAAACTTTCACCTGTGAAGAAGCTACAGAGTCTATTTAGACAACAAAGCATTAGAAAATATGAGAATTTCAGGAATGCATTTAAACATTTCAGAATCGGTCAAATACATTTGATAATGGAGTGAAGTTGAGAAAGTAGAAATGTAATAGCAAAGAAACGCAAGAAGAAAAAGTGAGAGGAAGCTTTAGCAAGGAAACAAGCCGAGGGAAGCGAGAGAGAGATGACTGCATTTACACTTAGAGAAATTGCAGGAGGAATGTATGTACATGTTCCTCGGAGTAGAGGTGATTTGGCTGCCTGTACAATCAATTTCCACAAATTAACAGACAAACTGGTGGAATGGTATGCACAAGTTGAGTAGTTCATTAAGATTTCCAAGGTGTTGTGGACAGATTTGAATCTGTTTTTCGATATAGTAGAAGTCCTGCGGATTTGTGTGTTGAATATAAGACTGCATTACAGTGGCCAAAAGAAGAACTGGTGAGGGAGACTAGAACAAATGCATCATCGCCTGTAGTTATGGCGAAGTATGAGGCAGTGATTTATTTCTTTAAGGGTAGAGTGCGACCATGAGATTTGGATAGGCTTAAAATTAAAAGAACTTCTAAACAGCCAAAAAAGACAGTATATGAATACTATGAAAGGTTGTTGCAGGTTTTTGAGCAGCACAGTGGACAAGAATATCCTGAGCAGAGAGATGCAGGGATTTTTGTGTGACTAAAACTAGAAATTTGCACACACATAACTCAAAGTGTGATCTGTTGGCAGAACAAGTCGCTAGACGAAATTTTGAGATATGCTAAATAATGTAGCATTTAGTTAGACATGAAGCAGAAAAAAATGAAGGAAAAGTTTATGTTGACACAGATGAAGTTGGTTCAGAAATGGTTTCAGAATCCTTCTTTTACAGGACATCAAGGGAATATTCAAGGAGTTGCTGTTCCTCAGGTTGGTTTTCAGAGAAATCCAGGAAGGTTTAACCAGCCTTTAGGTAGAGGTAGTGGTGTTCCTAAGGGTACAAGATCTGGAACAGATATTGCTGCGATGAAAAAGATTACACAGTGTCATGTCTGTCATAGAATTCTACATAGGAAGAGAGAATGCAGGTACAATTCTAACAATAATGTCTCCAATGCACAGATACCAAAAGGAATTCAAATGCCAAATGTACCAACACCCCATATTCACATGCCTATGCAGGGACAGACTCCAATGATGATCACCCCACCAGTTCAAATGAATTCCCAAAATGTAGGAAACCCTTGTTTTGATTTAAAGCAGTTGCAGTGGCAGCTGCCACAGAGTAGTATGGGTGGTGCGGGGTTGAGGGTGAGAATTTTTTTTAAAGGGGCATATTATCTAGGAAGTGGCGGTGAGAGGCGTTGCCTCCTTGGCATAACGCCTCTCATCGCCCCTTCGGAAACACCAGGCTGCACCATATTACCAAGGATATGGTGCAGCCTGGCGATTCCCCCTGCAATGGCACTAAGTCTCACGACTTAGCGCCAATGCAGACATCCTTGCACCAGAGCGCAAGGGTGTCTGCGAGCAGGGAGATTTTTTATGTAAGGTGTCTTTTCCTGTACATAAGCAAACCTAAAATGCCATTTTGTAACTTACATGTGTACTGCTTCATGCAGCACACATGTAAGTTAAAAAATGGCATTTAAAAAAAAAGGTTTGTTTATGTACAGGAAGGGACACCTTCCTGTATATAAACAAACCTTGGCATTTTCCTTTTTCCATGTGTGCTGCACAAGGCAGCACAGATGGAAAAAGCAAAAACAAGGAGAATTGAAGCATTTCTCCTCGTTTTTTCACTTTAAGACCAGGATTTTCCTGGTCTTAAGTTTGACGCTGCAACCTATTATCGCCTCTCTTGATAATAGGTGGCAGCATCAAAATGAATGGCTGTTGCGGTGGAACGCCCACCGCAACACCTACTGCACGCCCCTTTCATACTAAGTTTAGAGTGAAAGGGGTACTATTACCAAGGCAGCGTTAAGCCACTTAACGTGGCTTTTAGCCACGTTATGTGGTTTAACGCTGCCTTGGTAATAGGGCACTGACCCTATCGCCACCACAACGTCACAAACAGTGATGTTGTGGTGGCGATAGGGGCTTGGTAATATGCCCCAAAGTGTCACTTTCCTGGCTGCCAGCCACCGCCTCCCCTCTGTCCTCTTCTGCTCCTCTCAGACCAGAAGCAGGAAGCACATAGGCGTCCCTAAGCCAATTACAATGCTGCTGTCACCAGCATGACAGCAGCATCGTGATTGGTCTGAGTGCCATGGTTCGGCACTCACAGAGGTAGTAGGAGCTTGTGCATAGTCTTCACCCAGTCTGTGCATTACAGCCCAGTGGAGGACATGCTAAGTGCACATGGCTGTTTGGCTGGCCCAAGATGGCCAGCCACACCGTCATGCACACTTAAGTGCCCCAAGCACTCCTATCCCTGCTGGCTGTGATGACAACCCAGCCCCGCCTGCACCATAAAACTGCCTTAGAAAAATAAAATGATAAGAACAGTGTGTTATCATTTTATTTTTCCTATTTCCACTGCTCAAGGAGAAGTGGGAGCCGCTGCTGACCAGTTGCCAAAAATGAACACAAACTCTTTCCAAAATTCCATGCCACAATTTCAAAATTCAAACCTGAATGCATTACAGTAATATCCATTTTTCCAAATTGATGGTTCAGGTTCTGATAATTTCCAACAATGGTGCCTGGGAGAGGAGGAAGATTGCGTACTTGGCACAGTCTTAGAGGTAGACCAGAGTGGTCCATAGTGGTTGCTGAAGTATGTGGCCACCCAGTGTCATTTTTAATTGATGCAGGAGCTACTAGATCCACAGAGAGAACAGTCTAAGTTCCAGATCTGTCTCTCTTGGGGAAAACAATCCAAGTTCTGGGAGTTGCAAATGAACAATTCAGAATTCCTATTTCAGAAAAGGAACCAGTGAAAAAATTCCATTTGAAGAAAAACACCAGTTTGTTGTTTGTGATTCTAGCCCTGTAGATCAGTTAGGGAGAGATCAGCTGTGCAAGTTAAATTGCACCATTTACTGGATGCCAGATGGTGTTGGTTTCCAAATTCAGGATGAAGATGTAGATTGACTAAACAGAGAAATGAAATAGGAGTATTTTCTCTGTTTACCATTGAAGAATTACCTGATGATTTGAAAGAGACAGTGAATCCTGTTATCTGGGATTTAACAGGGAAAGGTATCGGACTAATAAAAGGTGTAGAATCAGTCAAGTTACTGTAAAACCAAATGCAGTATTTCCCAGAACACCCACTTACCATTTGACATCAGAAGCAATTGCAGGAATAACTCTAGTCATAGAAAATATGCTGGAGAAAGAATAATTAGGGCAATGATAGGGAGCCCATGTAACTGTCCAATTATAGGTTTACAGAAATCCAATGAAAAACATTGAACACGGCAGGATTTAAGAAGGAGTAATATGATAGTTAATACATATTGTCCTGTGGTACTGAATCCGCCCACCGTATTCTTTCAGATCCTGTGTACTGCACAATGGTTTACAGTCGTTGACCTGTGCCAGACTTTCTTCTCAGTGCCATTGCACGATGAAAGTCAATACCTTTTTTTCTTCATGTTTCAACAGGAGGTATTAGAATGGTGTTGTGTCCCACAAGGGTATACAGAAAGTCTATCTATTTTCAACCGGATTCTGAAGAAAAGTCTGGAGACCCTACACATGTCCAGCAAGTCAACTCTTGTCCAATACATTGACGATTTGCTTGTGGCATCAGAGACACAAGAGGATTGTAAATAAGCCTCCATTGCTTTGTTAAACCACCTACCGGAAAATGGACATAAAGGGGGCGATTCCGATATCAGTCGCAAAACGTACCGACCTACACGGACCCGGACCGGAGTCCGACCGACACGGACCAGCGACGTACAACCCGCGCAGTATGATGCAACGCGTGTGAATTACAACTGAAATGTACGAAATATAAGCCGTACGACCAAGCCGTAGGGAAAATAGTGATCCGGCCGGAAAACCGACACGAGTTTCACCGACCGACACAAACCCGGAATGAACCCAACCGACACGTACCCGCGCTGTCCGATCTGCGCAGTACAATGCAATGCGTGTAAAACCAGACCGACTCGCACGGAGCCCAAGCCGCATGACTGACACGCACAGAAAACCGAGCCCACAAGTAATAGAGATCTCCGCGACCGACACGTATGAAACACAGAAGATAGTCAGCGTGAACGAAGTTGAGAAGCCCGCACGAGCCAACATCAGCGTCCGTCTTGGTCAGAAGAACGTCTCCTTCATGCCTAGAAAACCCAAAGAAAAAATGCAAAAAAAGGACCAAACAAGAAATGACAAATCCAATAAATATCCACACAAAAAAAATGGGACAAAGACACACCCACATCTGCACCTATATAAAGGACATCAATCACTACCATGATCCTTTGCAAATAGGAGACACAGCCAGCAGCAAACACCATCACACAGCAACCACAGACACACTTACAACTCACCTATCACACAACTCACACATCATCAGCACCTCACCAAAACACTCACAAATACAGCTAGCTAAACCAACACTAAAACACCCTCACTTGCACCCTCACACACACATCACTCACCACCACCACCCATCACCATGCCCCCAAAGAAAAATCCAAAGTTCAGAGATAGTGAGTTAGAAGTGCCGGTAGACGTGTTCATCAGAGTAGAGCCACATTTGTTTGGTACATTGGTCCAAAGGACCCCCATGTCACAGAAAACAAAGATGTGGGCGAGGATTGTGGACAAGGTGAACGCACAAGCACCAACAAGGCGCACAAAGGACGATATCCAGAACAGGTGGTATGACGTGCGCAGGAGGGTCAATAAACTCATCGAGAAAGATCACGCCTTGAGTCAGTGCACCGGCAGTGGCCCTCCTGCCAAACCAGTCCACTTCAGGAACTGGGAGGAGAAGGTGCGGGAGATCCTACCACCAGAGAGCCTCCATGGTCTAACGGACATACCAGAGCCTGGTGAGTACACAAATAACATACTCAATATTGTGTGGCAAGGGGACAGTGAAACCATGCACCGCAAGCAAAGCCATAGTAACCAACAGATAATCATCCCAAGATGTGTATGCTAGTCAGACAAACACAATACCTGCCATCTCATAGTGACTTGGAACTGTGTCATGACATGTACAAACCTACCAACAAATAGAGCAAGGCAGTGGCACAAAGCCAAATATACACTGCCAGACAGTTTGCCACCACAAACACACTACCTCACAGTGCAGCTGACTGACAGGAAGGAATAGTGGGGATGCAGGTGAAGTGAGTGTATCCAAAAGCATGATGGGGTTTGTAGTCACAGATAATGCTCCCCCTCCAAATTGGCCCATCAAGACTCACTGAAACATGCCCACACCACAGGGAGTGGAAAATGACTGACAAGATGGCTGACACTGGGTCCTGCTGTGGGGAGCACAAGGCCTTGGTAGGGGTTGTGTGCAAATCAGAAGCAGGACACCACTGACTGACATCCTGAAAGACAACTTGCACGCCCTCCAATGGAAGCACGTTTCATGGTGGGATGTCTGGCCGGGTGGGAAGGAGGACTGACAGCTCTGACCATACTTACCAGGATGTAGAGACACCCCCCCAACACAAATTCCACACAACTCACCGGGTAGAATGCATTGACCCACACCTCAGTGAAATATCAGCAAAAGATACCCCGTACTGGGTGCTGCTGTGTGAAGCACAGGGGCTCTCTTTGGACTTGTAGGCAAACAAACACCAGGATTTCAAAGTTAGCCATCTTGCCATTGCTGTCACACTCCCTCACAGGGAAGCAGAGTCAAGAGGAAGGAAGTATGGGCATGCTGGGAAGGGGGTGTAACCAAGAGCATGATGGGAGTTACAGTCACAGACCATCCCCACCCACCCACATGGCCCAGCAAGCTCACACTGAACCATGCTTGCCTCACAGGGAGTGGGAAGGGACTGACAAGATGTCTGACACTGGGCTCGGTTGTGGGGAGCACAAGGCCATGCTGGGAACTGGGCAACAACAAACACCAGGACTTCACAGTCAGCCATCTTGCCATTGCTGTCATTACCCCCTTACAGGGAAGCAGAGTCAAGAGGGAGGAAGTATGGGCATGCTGGGAAGGGGGTGTAGCCAAGAGCATGATGGGAGTTGCAGTCACAGACAATCCCCACCCACCCACATGGCCCAGCAAGCTCACACTGAACCATGCTCGCCTCACAGGGAGTGGGAAGGGACTGTCAAGATGTCTGACACTGGGCTCTGTTGTGGGTAGCACAAGGCCATGCTGGGAACTGGGCAACAACAAACAACAGGACTGCACAGTCAGCCATCTTGCCATTACTGTCACACCCCCTCACAGGGAAGCAGAGTCAAGAGGGAGGAAGAATGGGCATGCTGGGAAGGGGGGGTGTAGCCAAGAGCATGATGGGAGTTGCAGTCACAGACAATCCCCACACCCCCACATGGCCCAGCAAGCTCACACTGAACCATGCTCGCCTCACAGGGAGTGGGAAGGGACTGTCAAGATGTCTGACACTGGGCTCTGTTGTGGGTAGCACAAGGCCATGCTGGGAACTGGGCAACAACAAACACAAGGACTTCACAGTCAGCCATCTTGCCATTGCTGTCACACCTCCTCACAGGGAAGCAGAGTCAAGAGGGAGGAAGTATGGGCATGCTTGGAAGGGGGGCGTAGCCAAGGGCATGATGGGAGTTGCAGTCACAGACAATCCCCACCCACCCACATTGCCCAGCAAGCTCACACTGAACCATGCTCGCCTCAGAGGGAGTGGGAAGGGACTGACAAGATGTCTGACACTGGGCCTGAGAACTGATGTGGCTGACTATCACACATATGCACTGGGCAAACAAAACCCGGTCGCACACACAGCCATTGTAATCATATGTTCAAAATCAATTGTCTGGGGATGCAGTGTCCAGGGGTGCCCCCTGGCCAGGCAGGGGAGATGTGTCTTGCAGATTAGAAATGTGGAGAGCCATTTATGGTACATTGCACAAAACATACAGGAACTCACATATACATCATTGACAGGGGACATCTGACAGTGAATGGAATGGACACACCAATATAGCCGACACCATAGCATGGTCTCATTCACACTCGGTGCTGTTGTGAGCTGCATTCTGCTCCTACATCGTGCTGAAACATAGGCATCCTTCACACAACACACCACTCACTGATATAGACACTGTAGACACAAGGTCAAACCTGGACAGCATTGGAGGAGACATGCTACTCACAGCAGCCAAACTGCAGCACACACACCACCGGCCCTCACTGAAATGAACATTGAAAAGCCAGAGTGCTACCTTGCCCAATCCATGTCACCATGGAGAACATTGACAAGTCAAATCACAGATGCACGTACAAAACTCAGCACCAGACTCATTAACAATGGTGACATCATCACTTGTATGAAATGAGATGGGAACTAGGAACACTGGAAGAAAACACTCCCTCCAAAGAGATTACAGCGATACCGGACTGTGACCATGTCGTACCGATACACCAATGTGGCACACAAAGACTAGCAAACTCTGCTACCACACATGCCCAAATAGTACAACATATCCCCAGTGGAATAGCACGTATGTCCTTTTTAAATCTCACATGTGCACAGGGATGACACACCTATGTCAGCATCGTGATGGCCCTTGAGTAGTAATGGTCATGTACAGACAAATAAATCCATGAGCTGGGCATGCACACACTTCGACATGCACATTGAAATGTTTCTTTATGGCTGGGCAATGTGCAACAACAATATCAATCTCTGTCCGTGACAAGACGGAAAAAAGCAGTGTAGAGGCAGGCATCCATTTGTACAGAAGAAAATGTCATGTTTGTGAACCATTGATGCCGGTAGAAACATAACTTACATTGTGTGTCTCTTCCAAAGACAGGTGGTGCTGGGGACACAGCACCAAATGAAGAGGATTCCCAGTCCCAGACTCTGGTGGACACTGAGCTCTTTGGTTTGACTCTGTCTCTGTCCGCTTCGGATGACGACGAACAACCTGGCACCTCTGGTGTGAGTCATCATGCAGCACCAGCAGCATCAACAGCTGCACCCCCTGTACCCACGCCTCCAGCATCGGAAAACCGACAGGGCACCCCCACCAACACGGTCAGACCAAGCCCACGGAACACCCACAGCACAGGGACACAGGACCCCACGGAAGCTACAGCCAACACCACCAGCAACACCACCCAAGGGGTCCCAGTGTCACCTGTGCTTGCCGCCGCTGGTCCTGACCGTGTGGATAGGGGTGCTGGGAGGGATGGGAGGCAGAGGGCGCGCCTTGCAGAGGGGTATGGACTGCATGATGACCCCCAACTAGCACACATCATAGATGCGTACCAGGATAGCATCGGAAGATTTGGCCAGGTAGTGGGGATCCTCAAGGACATACAACAGGAGAAGTCTGCCCACCATGCCCGTATGGAGGCAAAGTGGGATGCCCTTACTGCGGTGCATCGGGACATACTCCAATGCCTCCACCAGATCTGCACAAACATGTGCACACCTCCCTGTGTGGCCACAGTATCTGTTGCCACACCATCTGCCAGTGCCACAGGGAGGGAGGAGGACTCTGCTGGAGAGTCCCCTGCACCTCAGAAGCCTACACCTGAGGATCCCCCCAAGAAGAAGAGGGGTCATCCGAAGAAGGACATGTGAGAGGCAGATGACCCAGCACATCCCCCAGGGCCTCTAAACCTGTTCTGGACAATGGTCTTTGTGCGCAACCTATTCACCTTGTCCAATCGCACACAACTCGCCCACATGACATGGAGGGTTCATGTTGGTCCAATGTAGCAGATGACTGTGGACTTTACTCTGGACATTTCATCTACCAACACTTCCAACTCTAATGTGAACTTTGGATTCAAAACCCAATGTACAGCACCCACCATCTTGTGCACTTTCCTCACACATGTTCGAAAATAAACTCACCAGTACACCATACTTGCCTCTGTTGTGATTTCAACTTGTCATGTGTCATGGAGATGTCGATCTGCTAAACAACACAGTTCATGCCAAATCCTACAACAATGTGACCACCGTTAGGTGAGTCATGGTGATGTGACACGTGTGAGGGAGACACATCACTATTGCAACACAACACATACTCACCATGGCCATGTTACTAATCCCACACAATGATGTTGACCTGAAACACATAGGTATGCACAGACACAACAACTATCCACAGTCAGTGATTACAAGTCCACAGGTGAGGTAAGCAAATGTCACTCAGATGTTGGAAGACAGACAACGCACCTAACAAAGCATAGCACAGAGTCATTACACATCAGCAACATATTTATTCTAAAACAGTTGCAAGGCAATTGTACGTTACGGTGGACACACGGTAACAGAGTGTCTGAGAATTGAAGTCCAGGGGTGTGTGGCACATCACTTGATGGCAATTGACTATTCCCACACTGGGGTTGGATTCTGGGTGTTGGGGGTCAGTGTTGACGAAACAACAGGTAAAGGACCCTGGGAAGGACAGGCACAAGACACAGTCAAAAGCACAGCAGAACAGGAGAGAAATGCAATACGCATGCACAAAACATGTCACAAGAAACCTACACAGAAACAAGTTAGCAGTAACCCTGGGCGTAGTTCGCGAAGTAGCACTTCGCGAAGCTACGAAAAGTGCAGTTCGCACTACGCGAGCTACGCGTAGCACTTCGCGAACTGCGTAGTACCTTGTTCGCACTGTGCCAGATGTCGTTTTCAATGTTTGCACAGTGCGGACAAGCAACCGGCACTGTGCAATCATTGAAAATGGCATCTTGCACAGTGTGAGCTGTAGTTTTCTGCTGCTCGAGTAGATTTTTACTCGAGTGGCAGCTTTCTCAACGCGAACTGTTAGTTTCTCATCGCGAGCAGTCACGAGCATACGCGACCACTCGCAATGAGAAACCTGACCTCCTCGCGTTGGGAATCTCGCCGGGAGGTTTATTTTCCATGCTCGCGATCGCCAACTCGATGTTGCTGATCGCGAACAAGGAAAAAGTCTCGCCGGGATGTCATTTTGCTTGCTCGCGGTCGCCAACTTGACGTTGAGGACCGCGACCAAGCAAAAAATGACCGCAGCACTACGCAACACTACGCTACGCGTGTTCGCACTGTGCTACGTGCAGTTCGCGTAGTGCGAAGTAGCGCGAACTTCGCAAACTACGCGAGCGTAGCGTAGTGCTCTGCCCAGGCTTAGTTAGCAGTACTACCCTATTGTGGAGTACAGACCACCTGAATGGACACATCACGGCATGCATCCAGTCAAGTGGCACACAGACATACTCAGAAAGCAACCCAGCAGCCACAACGCATTTCAGGCTAACTCCATACATTGACATAACAACCCTGTAAACTCACATTCAGGTGAAGAAGTTGTTGATGAGCTGAGTGCCGACGTCACCCTCATCTTCATCATCACTGACATCGTGGCCCAGGCTGGGATCCTCCACAGGTGGCGGAGGATGGTCATCATCATACTGGATGAGAGGCACCTTCTTCC